>NC_135193.1:4034524-6573340 GCF_050948175.1 Xylocopa sonorina
AGTTTGAAACTGAACTAGCGCATGCAAGAGGGTTCCGTGGCCCCGAGCGTGGAGGAGTGCGCCGCATAAAATAGTCAAGTGTAGCTTTCTTCCCGGCCGAGCACTGTCATCCTGCTTGTTTGACATTCTTGCCATTATGAAATGAACGACGACGCCGTGGTGCCCGAGATACCCTTCATTTACAAATGAAATACCGGCGAGTTTAATTATTTTACAACGACCGCGGAGGCGTCCCATTGGCTCGGAGAGAATGTTTCGCCTATTCCGGGGATTTCAAAGGGTCGCGTATTAAATTCAATACCTTGGCCCACGTAAAAAGAAAGTCGTTTATCATTTTATAAACGAATCGGACCGGATTATCAACCCCCCACCCCCTTCTTCCATCGGTACGTTCCTTTAATCAGGGAGAAGTTATGCACGAAAATTACTAGCAGCTAAATGAGCGCACGGTGGTGCATGAATAAGTGCAATTCGCGCAAGTGTCCCGCGTACCTAATTCACCTTCATAAGCTTTATAGCGGCATTGTGTCCGGGCCTGGAGCTACCATTAATTTCGCTAATGGTTAATCAATAAACAAGCAAGTCGTGAGTAGTATTCCACTGGCGGGTTGTATACCCGTGTTACTACGGTTTTGGCTGATCCAGCCGGGAGAACGATAGAGGGGAAGAGACGCAAGAAAGATGGCAAATAAACCGTTCCCCTGTGTCCGTGGCGTGGCGGCCATAAGAGAATGGGCACCTGTTCGAATCGGTGTTGTGCGCACAGAAGGGTTTCAATGCCAGGAAAATGAGAGACGGTCGGGAAAAAAGGAAAAGAGGAAGGCGAAGACGCGCAAACGAACAGGAAGAGAAATTATCAGGGAGGAGGCGCTATTTGTTATCAGTCTGAAGTAATATAATGGCTCATATGGTCGTTGATCGATGTTCCTACATTTATAAACCGTATTCAGGGTGATCTATAACCGGACGAGCATAATTTAAGTTCGCTCGTTCTTTGTTGCTTGAAACGAAGCTGCGGAAACGAAAAAAAAAAAAAAAATTACGCCGCTCGATGCGCGCGTACCGTTTTCTCAAATAGCCAGCGAGAAGCGAACAGAATCGCAGGGTGAAAGGTTCTTTTAAAAATCCACACGGGAAGGAAAAGAAAATGCTTCGACAGAATTAACATTGCATTTAACCCGCGTATAGTTTCGAACGTTTCCCTGTATAAAGTCCAGTTGAATAATATGTACAGAAGTAAAAAAAAAGAAAAAAAAAATATGTGGCATAGAAACCTTTCCATTCCAGACTCAGTGTTTGAAAAAAAAATGGAGTTTGAAAATTGGAGCGCACTAGACACACTGGCACACGAATGTAATACGACCGGTTACGCGTAGTTGCGTGTAACTCAAGTTTTAATTGATTTTCGCCGCACCGATGATTTTCAGCCGTTTTGTACGTACGTTTACACGAATCGGTAAAAAAACACACGCGTATGAATCGAGAGTCCATCATTCAGCTCGCGATGCACGCATCAAAGTGACGCAATTTCCGGCGTAATACGTACGTAAATACCCGCGATTGCGCGCGACTAATTATTTATGCAGTGATCGCTTTGTTATCGGGTGGAAAACATTCGTAACCGGTGGGGATTGCGCGAAACGGACGTTCTACGAAACGCGAGCATTATCTCGTGCCGATTGAGCGTCAGCGACCGCCAGAAGAATTACAGTTATGATTAGAAACCCGCGAGTGAATGAATCGCGATCACAAGTGCTGCCAGCTAAGGAGTCGTTGACATGAAGCAGTTTATGAGCAGAATGACGTGCATGGTCGCATGTGTTACGCGAAGAGAATCGCTTATCGCGCGGAAGCAACCAGTGGTGCAGTTTCCACGTGGCCTTATGACAGTTACGTCTCGAAACGATTAATATCAGCCAGACGTGTACAAGAACGGGATCGTCTTCAATGTGTACATAGGACTTTTGAGTGCGCCGCGTCAACGTTTTCTTGCTCTTTGTTTGCGATACGAGACAGGCGTGCGAAATAGTTGGTAAAGGGTAAAAGATAAGAGGAAACGAGAACGGTGCTTTGCCCATGATCCTTCGTCTCTTGTATCGCGCACAAGGAATTTCGAGAAAGGCTACGAGCTTTCGAACATACTTCTTTTATGCTCCTGCGTATTAATAAAACAATTAGTACGTTGACTTTTCCTGTATTTTTATGACCGTTCTTGTTAATCGTAATTAACTGCGGGCGTATTGTTCGATGATTCAGTGTTGTAACAAATTTTCGAAGAAATAATTTTAACATTTTACGACTTCAGTTTCTGGTTCAAATAATTTGAATACCTTGCATTTATGTACCATCGAATAAAGGAAAAAATTATTTCGACGTAAAATATCCCCGAAGAGAATGGCCGAATTGGATAGTACTTTCTCGTACTAATTAAACGAACCTCGCCTATTGAAATAATTACGCTTCCTCCATAATTTTAGGTTAGTTAAAAGTTGCTGCACGGAGCTCGTACAATTTTTTACTATCACGCTCGTAAAACGAACGCCTTTTAATACAAAGAATAACATAAAAAATTTTTTATAAGCAAATTTTATCGAATATTTCCATATATTTTCTACCATTCGTCTGTTATAACATTTTTATAATTAACTAGTTCGTGCATAAAAAAATATTAATTACTTAATATGCGATTAATATGAAAGAATACGATGCATGAAATATACATGTATACGTTGCCCTACGGTCGCACGAATAACTTGTATCGAGTTCGTCGATGCTACCATCTTCAACTCGTCATCTTCGTCTGTTTTGTTTGCTCGCCAACATATAAAGCGACTTAAGGTTATTCTGAGAAATTCAGCAGAAATTTTGCGAACACAGTCGATGGCCCCTTAGGCGTGTTATCAAATTTTCAGAAGGTTCTAGACAAAAGTCAACGTTGATACTCGAGTCGTATAAGATACAGAGAAATGTCAAGCGTCAGTATACGTCGCGCCGCGCATACGTCTACACGTATCTACACAGTGTGTCACGGCATAGGAATACGTAGTGGAATTATAATATACGAGGAACGGCACGCATGTATCGCGCGCCATTCAAACGGAAGTTCAACTGTATCGGCGTAAGAATATTGGCAGGGGGTTAAGGAAGCACGTCGCCTCTCGTGCCCGATCAAGAATTCTGAACCACGCGTCAGAACCGAACGTCTGTCGAGCTGTCAGTAACGATCGGCGCTATGCTTCCTTCGTGGGACGTGTTCCACGCGTACGCTCTTGAAACAGTGCCGGCGAACGGCGGAGGAAAGCGTGGAAAGTGATAGAGGAACAGGAAGGAAGAGAAACACTCACGTACAGTGACAGCAAAAGTGACCGATGTGCCTAGCGTTCTCGTGCCGCAGGGTGCGCAGTATCGTTGCTTTCCGCTTCCTTATTCTTCGTTGCACTGTCTCCTCCGTTTGCGTCGCAAGGATACGAAGAATCACGCGCGCAATCTGTAACTTGGCGACATGACACCGCACAGAAAACACTCTCGGACGAGTCGTGAACGAGTTTCTTCACGTGAAACGAGATTACGTTTTAACCAAGTGCGAGTAAGGGTGCGAAGCGTGCTGATACGGTTTTCGCGCGTTACGATGGACGAACGTGGGTACGGCCAATCGACGAAGGCAATGCGTACCCCTCGCGACCCCGTAACGAACTGAGGATCGCGCTGGCGGCGCAGCGCCACCGTGACCCGTGGCGACACCGTTAACTAAACTCGCACTCGTATATACGCGCCTGCCGTGGTCCCGGCACACGCGACCGGGAAAGGACGATCTTCAAACTTCGCCAAACTTGTTCGTCTTTCGCATTTTCACTTCACGTGACGTGACTCGTCCGATCGTAAACCAGATGGACGAATTATCCGATCTGCCTGATGACGCTCCTGCATCCTCGCTCCAGCCCTCTCGACGGACCTAAAGTAATCGAACGAGGAGAGTCCTGGTACCATCCTCCGCCATTTTTGTAAGTACTTTTGCAACTTTTCGATTACTTTTAATTACTGCTACGTCGTGTGTACAAACGAGCTGATTCTTGTAAAATAACTCTTCTGATCGCGAGAGATATTAACGCGAACATTACATTTGATTAGTGTGAAATTGCATTTTATTCATGTAAAAATGCATAAGAAGTTTTATACCTGCGAGACGAAAGTTAAACATTTGAGTACTTGTTACGATATATGAAATATTTGTAAAGAAGATTACGCGTTACAAAAGATCATAAAAATAAAGGTAGATTTTATACTGTTAATAATCTTTTTAGAAAAAGATAGTTTTCATCCTACACGTGGCCTCGAATCCACGATTTTTTACACGTACACGTTTCCCACATGCCTTGAAACTTTGAAAATGATCGTATTGGTTGTTTTACGAGGATCACCACGTACACCTATCAATTCTTCGTCCGCAGCTTCCACTGCTTTCCCCTATAAAAATTTCTACAATGAACGGATTTCAAAATTCTACTGCCACGCCACCAACGTCTCTTGGCCATTTCTCTTGTTTCCCTTTTGTATCTTTTGCAGCATCGGGCAATATATTTCTGTGAAATAAAATTTCACCACTGGCCATAGCTTTTTATTCTGCGTACATCTATGTACATACATACATACATACATACATACATACATACATACATATATATACACGAGTATATATTCAAACATATATAAATCTTTTTTGTTTTCGTTTGGTCGCTCCGAATGAATTTGAGTTAGAGCATCGGTGTGCTAATACTCGATTTTCATGTAACATCGTACATGAGAGACTACTACCTCGCACGTACGTCTCCTTCTTGCGCGCGTTTTATGATTCACGGTAGACCCCGAGGTCTGATTCGGTTCGTCTGGCGGGACGAATGTCAAACGTCGACGCGAACATTCAGCGGCTCTGTAGAGGAACGAACGAACGAACGAACGAACCGTATAAGAGGATTCCTTTCAAAAATGTATCCTTGGGGCAACTCGCGTAACGGATGTTTTGACATATTAAAATGAAGGAATACCAGATATCAGTAACATTTATGTTTTCCGCGGGAGCTCGGTACATGATTCATACATCCTCGATAGACAGACCCGTTATAATACATACATGACGCGTATATCCAGGCGTATCGGTAAATTGTTTTTCCTTGGAAAAATACTCAGAAACTCTGAAGCTAAATCCGAATTCGAGCGTCCGCGCATCTCGAACGTACGTGCTCGCGATTATGCGTCCGTTTCCGAAATGCCGGGCAATACGGTCGCGAACAATATTCTACGTCCATGAATCAAGCATACCCATTCGAGATATTGCACCCTATTGCCTCGTGTATGATAATGCGTGCCGATAGTACGAAATCACTTGTGAGAATCAATCAGGAGGGGCGTCGCGTCGCGAACCACTAAACGGAGCATAAGACGTACTTGTATCTATGTAGAGCCAGCAAACAATCTTGTGTGCGACACGTGTACGGGGTGGCTGCAACATACACAAAGGATCGTCGAAATACTCGAGCGGTACGCTGACTTCACCATGTTTAAACCACTAATCCCATTTAACTCGACGAGCTGTCGTCTTTAACAGTTTCTCTAACTCGTTCCAAGAAACGATTCCTCATTGCCCTGTCTACTTGCATGAAATCAGCAGCTTATGCCTCGTACGTGTCACGAGATCGTCCGTTGACGATCGTAAATTAATTATTTCGCTGTCCGATTTAAACACCGCGCACCGAACGCCGTTTCTTACGCAACGATTGCTCTCGATATGATACGCTCGCGTTGGCTCGGTGGTATACGAGCCAGGAAACTTGTAAGTGTTAACAATGTTACGGGTAAGTCGTAGCGAAACGAGTTTCGTTCTTTGCGCGCGATGCAATTGGAACGAAACGTAGAATAAGATTTCCACGGAGTAATTTCTTCCTGATAAGTAGCCGGCGAGTTCAGCTTATCCGGCTGTTAGAAAAAGAAAAACCGGAATTGTTTCTACGAAGTACGCCGTCATTACACTCCTCCCCTCCTACCGGGGGCTTAGATTTAGTGGCGCGCGGAAATAAACGCTGTCGGTGTAGCGAACAACAAGAATCATTTTTTACGGCTGTGGCAGACTTATTCGAGCGGCGAAAGGAGCCGGGAGCTTTTATATTTCTGCTCAAATTGTACGCTATTAATTAGAAATACGATAACAAGTGTAACCGGGGTTAACGCGCGGGGTGGATTTATTCAACGTTGGAAATCAAATTATTTCGCAAATTATTAATGCGCTACAGATAACAATTTTCGGATGAAATTTCGTGAACGCGATATAATTTGTTGCAGTCTTCGGCGGAACGGGAATTAACGTTATTTATTTATCATTTTTCACTAAAGTGATTTTTAATCACGCACACTGTCAAGCAACGCGAAACGACGCGCATTAAAATACACTATCGCAGAGCCATTATTCAACGAGTTTATGACGATACACGATCAACCGAAGATATGCATCAAAGTATTATTACGGTACATGAATATATCGTTCCCGAGATATTCAGATAGCGCGGAAAATTATGCAGACCAGGCGTACAAAAATGTTTGTACGTCGTCGGTTGTCGTTGCGTAAAACAATCTGGAAGGTGTACGACGTTCTGCGTCTTCCGGAAGCTCCTCTCGCCCCGATAAGCTGCACGATAAAATTGAATTCCGTTGCAGAAATTTGTATCCTCGAGAAACGGATGCCTATCAATCACGTCGTTACATTGTTCCATCGCGTCTCGGCAAAAACTTATCGCGGCTGAAAATCGTAGAGTTCCAAAGGTGGGCTCGGTGGTACACGTTCGATATTTTGTTATGCCATTAATAACCACTGTCTCGCTTCTCGGTAACAGGCTTTCTCAATTAATCTATGTTACGAGTGTGCCGAATGGCGAGGGGAATGTAAAAGCACGAAAATTAATATTAACGCGTCGGACGGAGAAAGCGACGTATCTGCAGACTGAAAATCGATATTTTCCCTAGCCGATGTCAATGGCTAATGAAAACGTCGAATAATCCGATACCGATTCCAGATATCCCACGTACAGTCGTGTTCCCAATATTTTTGTGTCAAATACTTATATACCGGTAGCTGATTCCGCTGACCGTACACGTTAGGCTACCAAATTGCCTTCCCTCAGCCAATTCATCTTAGACACGATCGAATTTAATCGCGCTTATCGCTGCTATTACGTGCCATCCTCTCTTCTCGCGAAAGATGAGGACACGGGTTTGCTAATTTTTATCAAAGGTACGCGAAATGTTTGGAACGTTTCACAACGGAACGGCTTTTAAATAGTTAATATCGCCAATTGGAGGACAGTCGGGAATTACGTACATTTCCATATTATCGTGTTCACAGTGGCGAAACGTTTACTGAATGGTAGTCCGTATTGGCATAAATTAATAGAATAACGTGTGCGGCGAAACGAACCGTCGTACAAAGAGGGAATACGATAGAACGATAACTCGGTACATGTCCATTCTCATTGTGCGAGCGGTCATTTAGTATTTGGAAATTTTTAACAATCTACTCCCTCACCGAAGGGAAATCTTTGTACGCCCGGGGCTGCGAATTTTCACGGCGATTCAAATTTTTCCCTCGATCTTTGCATACAATTAGCGGGACGCCATTGCCGTCTGATGACCGTTTTCGATTATCAATTCCCTCTGAGAGTCCTCTAATAACAAAATCCATCGAACGCGGTCCTATCCGGAGCTTTGCGATTCAAGCGTCATAAGCGACGTTCTCTTTCCAATCCCGGAGCCAATATTCAGGTAGGATCGATGCGTGTTACCGGCACAGTCGAAAGTAGCATGAATTAATCGCAACCAATCCCGGTCTATTCCCCGTGCCCGCAGAGATTCTGTCGTAACTAATGATTACTCGTGGAAACGCTATTACTCTGCTTCGTCGTATCTAGAATCCACTCGTTGTTATCGCGGGCACGGTTTCAGCTTCTCCTTCGGCTGGCAGGGGAGACGAGGCCCGGGCGAGGTACGTCCAATTCCAGCCGATTTGCAGTGGCCGCTTCCGCATAAGTAATAACGTCGCGATATAAACGCAAAATACCTCGCGGAGGGCGGCTACAGGGAGAGTGAGCCGCGGCGAGGGTTGACCTGGCAGCCGGATCGATCCACTCTACGTAGAACCTAGCCTCCTCTTTCACGTTTGTACCCCTGCGCCGCGCCTGCTTGCGCTGATGCCAGCCACAAGGTATCCACGCTTTTACTTCGCCGACGTTTCGTCTATCCACCCTGAAATCCTGCGCCCAGGATATTTAGGCCACATATTTCCATTACGTCGATCGTCCGTCCCGGTACGGCATAATGGGGGTGGGGGTGGGAGCGACGGAGGTCCCTCTGAGCTGCCTGTAAATTTCGATCGGTACCGCGGGCCTGCCGGTGAATCGTAGACTCTATTACGTACCTACGTACGTGTATAGCCCAAGTTCCGCGGTGAAATTTTCAAATCGATTCAGGAAGTTACCCGCGACGGAAGAGGGCAGAACAAAAGTTTTCTCGGTCGTATGAAATTTTCAAGATTCAAAAGAATCGACGTACCCGCGCCACAGGCGTCCCGGCAAATCCTGTACGTTGTAAACGGGGTACGTGTTCGATCAGGTTCGTTCGCGGTGACGATCGAATCTTTTTATTCGTTGTTCTCCCCCCCTGTCGTACACGATTGGCACCGATGCCATACAAGGTGATTCGTCATTGTTAGTCGATAGGCAATGGTCTATACATCCTGTCCATCCGCAGGGACTGTTCCAAATATTCTGGCCAAACATTCCAATTAGCTGGTCCGCTCCGCCACCGAACCGCAGGAAAGGATCGAATTCCTTATGCGGCGGATCCGTCGACTACAAGCTCGAAGGAATCGCGATACCATGAGACCGGGGATTCGGAGATACGTCGACGGGGAATCATTTAATGAATTCCCCACGGTTCGACGGGGCAGAGGAGGAGGAGGAGGAGGCAGGAACGAAAAAAGTGTTGAACGCTCGTTCGGGACATTTGTGAATTGCGCGCAGCACGATGACGGAAATTGAAAAGTTGAAGGCACCGATCAAAGAGGCATGGTTGTAGAATGAAAGTTAAATTCGATTCGAAAACGAGGGTAAATCAATCCTCGCGACGAGTTTGAAACAAGCGTCCGTAACTAGAATTCATTAGGGGCACTCGAGAGATATGAACGGGCAAGCTGGCAATTACGCGAACCGAAAGAAGCACCCTTCCGAGGTGTATCGACTAGGCCGTGTAATACGTAGTTGTCGTTTGCTCGGTGACCGACTTCCGAATACGGGTCCACGGGGTATACCCGGCCACGAACGTTGCACACCTCTCGATTCGCAGGAGGTTCTAATGAATCGTCGGTGCCTTTCAGGCCCGTTGATTCGGTAGCTGAAGGATATTTAAACGGTAGCTTCAATTAGCACGTTTTCTGCTCACCGCCGTGTAAATTGTAAAGCCTTTGATGGCCGGTTTTACTAGGTCGGTGGTAGAGTTTCGAATCCGACAGATCTTTTGCTCGAGCCCTACAGAGGAGATTCTCTTAAGTACCGGAACTACTTTAGGATCCAAACTCCTGCCGGGTTCTGAATTGTTTAATGTCTGGAAGCAGAAACCCGACCTACATTCGCGGTTGCATTAAATATAGACCGCCCTTCCGTCTAAGAGTGCGGCCGCGTGAGAATGTGTACCGGTTACGTATATAACGTGTCTATTATTGCCCGCTTTACGCAGTTACGTGTCTCCGCGGCGAGAACCACCGGAACCAGTACCATCGGCGCGGCGTTATTTCTGAAAGGGTGCACCGTCGCTGTTTCGAGGATGAAGGGGTTTAGATTCGCATTGCTACCTTGTACGGATACCGATTACCGTACCTGGCACGGCTATAGCGTCCGCATAATGCCAGCTAGAGATGGACGATCGTCCCTTGTTAACGGACTACAATCAGCTGAATGGGAATGGTTACGCGCGCAAAGGGGCATCTCCGTTAATTTTCCATTTCCGTACCCGTTCTTTCGCGATCCGCGCTCGCCTCGCCGGTTGTTACCGCGTACGCGGTATACATTAAATAACATTCGCCGGATTGACCGCAAACACCCGAGATAATCGAATTTCTTTGACACTCAACTCGAATCAATTTTGTTACACGGTGAGCATAAATAACGCGTGCAAATGAAATCATCGCGTATTTACATCGCGTTTAAACGTTAAACTTAGCGCTTGGAGGATTGCCAGTCGCGTAACGCGTTACGCGTATGGAGTTCGTCCGCTTCATCGAGTAATTCCGAATAAATTCCGGATCCAGCCGTACGTACGGTAGATCTCAATTTAATTACATAATTAAATAACGCAACTGCGTGATGTCGACCGATAATTTCATCCAGGTGGATGTAATTAAAACCCGGGCCCGTGTATTAATTACGCGGCGGGTGCGTCGCGCGACTTCTTTCGCGGCGCCGTCGAATCGAACGGGGGTAGAAGTGGAAAAAGGAGGTGCACCCGGAGGAGGGTAACCGGGACAGACAACGAGATAGACGACGGAGGCTTCCTACGGACTTTACCCGGTAATATTTCGAAGGGTTTTCCCAATGGGATCACCGTCACCGACGGCCTGGTGGGAGGCGGCGTAACACAGCCAAGGAACGATCCATCGGTTTCCCCGGGCGTCGAAAAGGGACGTCTCTTGTTTCGCGCTTGGCGCATCCTTAAAGCCTCGTGTATCCTGCCACGGCACGAGCTGGCACCAACTAAGGTGCCGCGAAACGACGAGGTGTTCCCGGTCTAGTAAGCGTACCAGGGTGAGACGTACACAACAAGGGGTCGGAACATTACACCCACCCTTACCTACCAACCTCCTCTGTGGCGTAAGCGCTGTTTATGGAGACCGCAGGCGGCATCTCCCGTCGAGCTTAGCGTTACTACTGCGCCCAGCCAGCCTCGGTTACGAGCGGAGGGATTTTCTGCCGGATGAGGATACCATCTCCGACAGCCGTGCGGACTTTCCTGGCACCCCCTTTCGCGTCCGGATCTCGGTTTAATGTATAAAAATAAGCTGGTTCGACGCGCGGCGTACGCGACGCGCACGCGACCCCGTGGGCTACGATCGATCTCGATGTCGACCGCGTCTCGTTGAAACGCGCCATCGATCGCATCCCTCCACAACGCGGTTCAGATCGTTGCGCGGATAGAACGACCAAAATCTCTGTATCCGAGTGCAAAACGGTCACGCATCGCGCGGTAAAAATTAGAAGCACCTGGTAATTGTTCTCCTCGTGTACGTAGGTTACAAACTTCTCGATCTACCCTCGTACACTCGACGTAAAAGACAGGGAACGGATACCGTGGAAAGCTAAACGATGAAATTACTACAGCGATACCGTTCCGCTTGATGACAGCGGGAAAGAAACGAGCGTTTCGGGGGATGAAGTTTGAGACCGGTGGCGTTCTAAAAAAATTATTGAGACATTCGCGGAACGGGTTCCGCGAGCATTCTGTTCCCTTGGCGTTTACGTACGAGTGTACTTGGACGGAATGGTTGCATTACGCTGAATGCGTGTGCCCTTTTGTTCGACGATTTAATGCAACCATCTCGAAAAACGCGGCTAAGAAAAGAGAGGAACGACGGTGCCGGGGTTGCGGCGCGGGTAACGAGGAAATGGAAAAAACGGGGACCGCGGAGAGAGGTCATCGCGAGTATAGTGACGAGAGAGAGGAACGACCGGCGGATTAAAACATTTTTATTCCCTCTTTGTTTCCGTGTTCCTCGTTCAGCCAAGCCGTCGCTTAAGAGGCATTGTTTCATGGCCACTCGCACGACGGAACCACCCACCCGGCCGTAGGCGCTATCGCGTGGACCCCCTTCGCCTTTCGTTGTCGCCCCTCAGCCCTCTTCTTGCCTCCCGAGAAATTATTTTTCTCTGCAGGACAGGTGAGACGCGTACGGTGTGCGAGATTGGACAGACGCTGGGCTCTCACGATGCACGAGCTACTTGAGAGAAAATAAGGGGAACAGGAGAAGCGTGGCCATGCCGCGTACCGAAAGGTACACGCCAAAAACCATCCGAGGGTGAAGAAAATTTTTCTCCGATCGTTCCGGCTGAGGTGTTCCCCGTCTGCGCGCGGTGGATTCGGCAAACACCCCTTTCCGTTTCATTTACCATAGCGGAACCCGGTTCAACCCTGTGCAACATCAGTTCCGTGGGGGAGCATCGCTGCGATATTTGCTCCAATTAGTACCTCTTGTTGGACTTAATACTTTTCGCCCAGCTGAAGCCGGCGAGTGACTCTTCTTAAATCGCCGACGCGACCGAGTTCAAAAGCTCGACCGTAGGTTTTCAAGCTCGGTCACCCACCGAGGTAGATTAAAAGCTGCACGAAAGCTTCCTACCATCTACGCCGGGTTCCACTCCCTCGGTCGTGTCCCCTCCTGGTCCTTCTCTTTTTTTTTTTACTTCTTTTTTGTTTCGTAGCCCACGATATCTAACTGTAGGTAAGAGGCTTTCGCCTTTGAAGTCTCTCACTTTTGCAACTTGTAATTCTTTCATTAACGTACTTTCCTCTCTGTATTTTCACGGTTGCGGCCGAGGCAAAGCCGTGGAAACCACCGCCGCCGTTCTTGCTCGCTCTATCTGTATATACAAATGGAAAATCTTTAAACCGTACCTCCTGGTTCTCCCCATTTGTTCGCCGTATCCTTGCCCGATACTTTTCCTTCGCCGGCGTTTACGTTTTTTCTGTTCATCTTTGTTCTAACGGCTTCCTCTTTCCCTCCCTCTGTTAACCCTTCGAGGGGAAACTTCTTTTTAAGCATATCGGGTCGCGCGAGTTCAATTCAAGATTTCTCACTGTGTGCTCTAGGCTTTCAGAAAATTCGAACAAATTCAGGATTACTTCTCAAAGTTTAATGTTTGCACGCGCATCGCCTGATGGCTTTACTTGAATTAATTCTTCCTGCGCCAGTCCTCTCGACTCTCCGGAAAACGGAGGAAAAAAACTGTAAACTGTATCCCGGAAAGTTTCCCTGTAAGCGTGTCTATGTAAAGCGAATATCGTTGCGATCCAGCACTTTATTCCAAACAAAATTGCGGAACGAAACTTCGCTTCTGGCATCGAGGACTCTGTTTGCGTACAGAGGGTTAATTTTCTGATCCAGGAGAAATCTTTAGGATTCCAGGGGCCGTTTGGTCGGAGGCGGGACGGCGTAAAACAGAAGAATTACTGTATTTGACTAACACGGGTACGTCCGAGGGCTCCTGCGTGGAGGCACGAAGCGCTTGGTTGCCGGTGTGCCGACTCACGTTGCCGAGGGGGTGCCGCGAGGGTGAGTAGGTGGTGGCTGGCGGGCTCAGGTGTTTCCACCGGCATACTGTGGCATAGCGGGGCAAAGTGGTGTGGTCGATATGACTGAAACTACCCCTGGTGTCCCCCTTCGATCCCCTTTATCAGACGTACCACCCTTTTCTACCTACTCTGCGCCCACCCTTTTACCATCTCGACACGCGCCGTTCTTTCACTCGTTTTGCCTCATCCACCTCTGTGGATCGTCGCTCGACGATACTCCCGGCATTTATGAAATGTTGCTCTGATAATATTTAATCGCATCGAATATTGATGAGGTTCCAGATTGTCCTCTAGGTTTTCGCGTGCATCGGATCTCGCCCGCTACGCGCATGGCACATAGCGAGGTAAAATAGGAAGTATCCACGGTCGATCTATTGAAAATGTCGCGAGAGAATACCAGGTCGGAATCTGGCCGGGCAGAAAAGGGTAATCAATTTTTCTCAAAGCACCCTTTCATCGGAGAGAATTAGCCCAACCGGCTGGAACTAATTTCATTCGACGAGAATCGGTGTAATTTTCATACGTCCGCGCATAGAACGTCGGCGATGTTTGACGTGCCGTTTGTACAACGGAATCATACGGACGAAGGGCGGAGAAAGGGCGGGAATTAACTTTACAGTCGATGCACTTTTGTTCGCCGAGTTGAATGAGGTTTATTGATTGAAGTCGATTGTTGGCTCGCACGGAAACGTTCGAACGTAGTAGACGCCACCACTATGAAATTCTATGAATCCCGAAGAAACCGGTTGGGGAAATTCGTGGTTCACCTACCGGGACTCGATTTCGCCGCTCCACAGAAAGAGAGGGAAAGAGAGAGAGAGAGTGAGAGAAGAGAGCGGTGTAGCCGGAGTCCCAGCTCATCGAGTATCCCGGCACACCGATAGACCGAAATCGTAACTTTTCTACAGCGAAGGGGCTGCATTAATTTAATAATCCGAAATAATTCAATCTAATCTGCGGCTGTCTGTCAGTTAACTTTCGCGACAGTCCCGACTACAAGAGTGCTAATCAAATGATTCGATTAGAGCCGTAGAAATTAAGATTCCTCGTGGAAAAGCGGAAATTCAAAATAAGTCCGAGGTGCTTATCGTTTGAATTTTAATCGTCACGAAATGCTTTCGCGCCCGACTTCATTTCGTCGGGAATTTTGTTATGTCCTTTTAGTTTACTTTTCTTCTTTCCTCCCCGATTTCATTTGTTTTTTCAATTAAACGAAGTCACGTGCACAAAGCGACGTGTACGAAAATTAATTGAACTCCGTTTCAGCCTGCGCGTGACGTTTTAACGCGTGTAATAATGCCACGTGTAAATTTAAATAAAATCCCTTTCCACGCGTCGCATAAATGTAACCGATCGTGTCAGCGATAAAAAAGCTTATTAGCCGCACGTGCACGGTTTCTTTCTCTATGAACGTCCCCCCTACCCTATGAAAGGGGTATCAGCATTTACAGCTGATATTGCGGACCCATATAAATAACGACTTCGCAGCGAGCGCGACAAACGGTAATTAACTTTGCGCCGGTGGACGGATGCCGGGAGAAGCTTGGAAATTGTTCAAAGTAGGGTCTGACGAAAATATGTTGCGCGTAATTAGTCTCTTACGCACCACCCTTCGCGTTCGTACATTTTTTCAGCCCCGGTGGGAAATAATCGATACTCTCGTTTACGCGTAAACAATTTCGTTAAATTCAGTGCTCTTCGATGAACGTAAAAAGCGAGCACCCCACGTGTCTTGATACAGTACAGATTTTCCCCTCGTGATAAATGGTGTCCGAGAGATCGTAGAAGGCGTCAAATTAAATTAAGGCGTGGATTGAAACCGAGCTGGAAATAATACCGATTGAGCGGTTGTCGGGCAACGAAGTCAATGGAACGGACAGCACAGATAGAGGTAAAACGCTTTATGACTGATGGATACCGAATGAGAACGCAGAATTCGGATCGGTATCGTAACGGATTGAAAAATTAGAGGGGGCACGATTCCGTCTGATCGGGGATTACCAACCAGCGCTCGATCCGTGCCGAGCCGTGTCAGGCGTTAAAAGTACCCAGGAGGTTTCCTCATTTTTGAGGCAACGGTATTTTATGCTAAAACTACTTGTTCGTTCCGATCCGCGTAACGCGCGACCAAAGAGCCTCCCGTGAAAGATGAAAGGCGCGACCCACTTGTTCTGGACACACGTACACACATACAAGATCGAAAGGAGAGAAATAAAGGCCCGGCAAAGTGGACGTACAAAAGGAAAATCCTGGACTCGGTCCACGGCCCCTCTCTCCCCGTGGACTTTGCCTCCCGACGTGCCGGACAATTCGAGCGACTTTAATATGCACCCCAGAAATTGAATTCCCTCCAACGTTTCTCGTCCCAGCCATCGCCAGTTCGGTCTCTTCCTCCTCGCCGATTTTCCGCTCCTCGTCAAAGCGATTTTCGGCACGAGAGCTGGAACGCAGGTGCTGCGAGATCTGTAATATGGGCTTAAGAACACTCGCCGATATTGACGGATATGAGCGCCCCGCGAAGGGAAACGCCTCGGTGGCGCACACCCTCGGCTACCCCTCCGGCGCGTAGACACCGCGTGGCTCCGCGTGAATGCATCCGCGTCCTCTATATATCCGCAACAGTGACTCACTGCAGTAGGTGTCCCGCGCAGTGGGTGTTTTTCTCATTCCGCGCGATCATAAAGTCTTATTCTTGCGGCTTAAGCGGGCCTCGAATATGGAGGGGTTCGTGGCGCAGCGCTGCGAACGAGGGGTGGGGCCACGAGTTTATCCGATGACCGTGTAATCCATTATTGCCTCTGCCACTTTCGATGACGTGTACCGCAGGAATGTCGAATTAATCTTGCGCCCGTTCTAATATCGCGTCTGGAACACTCGTAAAATATAGGCAGGGTGTTGCAACGGGGGTGGCTCGATAATCTCCTTCATCCACGCGGTGTGTTCTGTTTACCGTGAAAACGAAAGCTGGATCGCGTTGGAACCAGTGACGGCTGCCATCGCGCGGTCGAGTCGTCTCGTCGCGACGAGAGAGAAGGCGAAACTTTGATTGGGCCGTGTTATTTTATCATTTAATTAAACGAAAGTCCCGCGAAAGTCGCTGGAAAGAACGAGAACGTCTGGTTCCCTAAGTTACCGCGAGCGTTACCACGACTGTCGGGGGCGGTAAGTAGAATTTGCTCTCAAATAATTTCCAGACCTTTTGCAAACACTTTACGCGGCCTTACCGGGCTCTTGATACAGCCGCGTTATTCCTCCTCGAGTAGGCATTATATTTTCAGATTTAACTCGCGAAAATCGCATCGCTTTGCGCCGACCGTCCGCAGTCGGCAACGGGAACGCAGGTATGAAATATTCATCGGGGCTTGACGGTTGCATACGTGGCTGCCAGGCGAGAAGAAACGAGAAGGAAAAGTTACGATTGTTTTAGCAGCCGCCCGCGGGAAATAAGGTCAAAGTAATGCAAAGGATTAGAATAGCTTATAAGGGAGCGCGGGAAAGTTCCCTGTTACCTGTCTATGGAATAAGTAACAACGATATCGGGAATATTACGGGGCCACGAGCTACGAGTTTGAATAGTTTATCCCTTTCTGTCGCTACAATCCGGAAGGACGGAACTTTTTCATAACCTTCGCGCTAAGTACTTTCGCGTTGTTCCCGCTCTAATGAATAATAAATTACCTTTTCGCTTGTTCCCTCGCAACACCCGGAGCGGGCTCGTTCAATTTTCAACGAGGCGTTGAAAGTTCGCGGGGCGCGCGTAACTCGCGTCGGGCACGAGGAGGTTGTTGTCACGGCGTTATTGCGACGGTCACCGGCTCGATTGGTGTACCGCGAACGAATCGAAGATTCATAGCTAAACGTTCGAGAAGTTGGACGTTGCCGGAATGGATCTTCCTAACAGGGAATCACGGATACTCCAATCAGTCGTGGAATCACGGTAAACGAGGAAATGCCGAAGTTTCGTCTTCAGTTCCGCTCCGCTATACGTACCGGATAGTCACAACCGAGCCACACGGTGCGTACATAACCGAAAGTGGCTTAATCCGTGAGGGTAAACTTGGTTCGTTCCCCGTTGCCATATGCCGTATCTAACACGTGGTATCCGCTCTTGCCCGAGTAAGTCCGGCATTTCAGGGTCCGCGTACTTTCTGTCAGGTTATCCGTGTACCTAAAAGCCGAATTCACGGGGCTTCTTGCTACTTACCGAGAGCCAAATCCTGGCTATCCGTTAAGACCGAACGAGGTTGACAGTTTTCGGTAAGAACCGCCTAAGATGAATTACTTCGTTAGACTTCTTCTCCCGAGTCCGTTTCCACGGTCTTTGACGCGCGGTCCGGCGACTTATAGCCTCGTCAAGGATTAGCCTCGGACGTCGATATCTTAGCTCGCTCCTCGGGGGTCGAAGAGCGGGGTAACGTTCAGGGCGAGTTGTTCGTGATACCGTGGCGAGGCTCTGCGCTCCGGGAATTTATTCGCGGGCCACGATAAAACCGTCGCATAAAATGGAAAGGAACGAAACTGGAAAACAGCCAGCTGGTAGTAAGTTTGCGCGGATATACCCGGTGATTCTATTCGGAGATAATTTTTCACTTGTTCCGCGTGCTAGCCAGCGCGAAGTTGATGCACGACTTGGAACGAAGTTACGCGTCGAGTCGCGTACGCGGTGACGCCGTTGTCGGGCCTGTGATCGATGCCGAAGTGTTGTGACGCGTTGCCATCCGGCTCATATTAAACGGAGCATTGTGGCCGTTCAGAGGGAATCGATCGTCCGCGAAGTGGCAATCACACAGAGAGTGAGACTCGATCACGTGATTTCCCGTGGGTGCCGTCACCGACAAATGACCCAGCTGCCGTTCCACGGATCCTCTCCTCTGCCTTGGATCACGCTATGCTTACGCCCTATGTTTCGGGACCGCGGCTCAACTCCCGTGGTACTTTCATCCCCCTCGAAGGTCATCGTTGATGTCTGCCTTATAGAAAAAAATGATCGCGGGTCGAATGAAGCGGACGCGCCGCTAGGGATCGTGTTAACTTCCGATCGAGGCGTATTCGTTTCGTTTCATCGAAATTCTAGAATAATAATTGTTCCCCGCTAGAAGAGAGTTGTCGGGGGAAAGGAGAGGATTCATCGCGCCCCTGAAACCGCCGGAAATGGTGGAATGGAAATTCCGGATGGTAAAACTAAGCGGGGCATCCGATAGAAAAGCACGCGGAGTAACAGTTTCGCGGAAACAAACGGGACGTATGTAGAGACGAGACACGCGGTTCGACGTACGCTGGATCCATGGCGAATTAAACTCGAAGTATAAGGATAAAGCAGTCAGTTCCTGAGCGGTTCGGATCCGCGCGGAGCTTACAGTCGGGGGGGGCTGGATGCCCGTGTAATAGACACATACCGCGTATACGCGACTGGCGCAAGGGGCTGCACGCAAGCTACACACAAACGCGTAGGGTTTACCTAAGCATCCGAAACGTACAGTCCATCTGGGATATTACGCTCATTCCTTTCGATCCCCCCATTCCGCCCACTTCCCAACCTCGCCCGCCCTTCGAGCCGGAGTTGAGACTCGTCGCGGCGGCAACACGGAAAGATATTGCATAACGTTGGTGTATCGACAGGGACCCCGGACTTTTACCGAGATTTATTTTTCAATGCACCATGGAACGATTCTCTGCGGGAATATATATGTGTATATATGTATACATATACATATTCGTACACGAGAGGGATGAAAAAGAGGGTAAGAGGAGAGGAGGGAGAACAGCGAGTTTGGTGGCTTTCGCGTGGGCTCGAAATAAAGAGGGGGCGGACACAGGGGTGTCTCCGCGTACTCGATGGCCGCGTGGCGAGAACAAATTTCGCTCTTGCCACACTCTCTATACCCATTACATTTCCCTGGATATCGCGAGACAGGATATGCGTGCGTTATATAGGTACGTTACGCGACGGGGGGTTGGGGGTTCGCCTCGTAAGAGAAAAGGACACTTCAGCCATCTTTCATGCCCGGGAAATGCACCGTTCCGCGGGGATGTATAGGGATATCCGTGCCCTGGAAGCTCGTTGCGTAACGGAGACTCAGCTGTTTCGACGCAGTCAATCTCGTTCGGGGATTCAAGATCCTGATGTAGCTGTGGGTGCGCTCTTCTTATCCGGTTTTATGCCGATGCCGGCACGTCGTGGTTCTCGCGTCGTCTTGCGGATGTTGCCTGTGTACTCGATTTTTAAACGATCAAAGACAAACGACGCCCGTATATATTTGATGGCCGCGTCTCGCGTCGTCTCTGAGAGGCTTCCGTCCGTCGAACGTACGTTCGATGCATGCCGCGTAGACGAGTACAGGCTGTCTCTTTTTGCCTCCTTTTAAATCAGGAACACATTTAAACGAACGAGGATGCGACGTACGTGTATCTTCGGAACGAGCGCGTAAGTGGAAACATCTATTGTTACTTTACAAATAGGAGTCTATTTTTCTAACGGCGACGAGCAAAAAGAAGAAGAAAAAAAAAAGACGTGATGTTGCCAGCAGAAGAAGACGCTTCCGGTGTTCTTTCTTGGAAGATACCGGTGAACGATCAACGTGACGACGTCCGCGACGAGTTTCCTTTCAATGAGTCCGTCCCACCAGCTGGCCCTCGTCACCGCTTAAAAAATCTCCGCCGCCCTTCGCCGTTTCTTTGCCAGAGTAATCGCGAGATTGTTTGTTCAACGTCGCCGCCGATACAACTTTCGGATCCACAATTTATTTTGACGGATCGCAGATCGTTCGCCGTCCTTCGGATGTTATTCGGAGCCACCACCTTCCTGTTCGAATTCGTGAACGACCAGAAATACCAAACACGCTTCGAAACCAACGAGATAGATCAAACGAATACTTTCGTTACTCGAATGACACATTTATTCCGTTGTAAAACGTTGCGAATATTTCAGCGATCACCGTTCGAAGAGTCTGCGGGATGAAAGTTTTGATACGCGAATACAGGGCGGCAATACATATCCAGGAGGGCAGAAACGTTCTCAGGCCGCAATTAGAGTTACATAAAACGTATGCCTGCCACGATATCATTTATTACATTCGCGTCACACGGGACGTTTATACGACGTACAATAGAAGAACGATGATGAATGACTTCTCTCGGGCTACGTGGCTCGGTGCTTTGTTCAAATTCTAATGATCCGTACTATAAATAACAGCACGCGCCATCCGTCGACCATTGTCAGCGTAGACAATGATCCACGGATGAGGAGACCGTGTAGCGACGAGAGGTCAACGGGTTTCGTCTGGTTCCGATCGCGATCCACCGGATCATCCAAGTGGCCAGCTGCGACGTGGCCACCGGTCAGATTTTAATCCGGGGTCGTACGTTGACTTGACGGTAGTTCAATCATTGATCGCGCCCGCGAGACGATCCCGCGCGATATTTTGCACGCGCGCCTTTAATAATCGTGAACTCAAGTGGTCGTGATTAATGGCAGAGTCGCCAACACGACTCGCGGGGTCCCGGGTTACTTCTATCGATTCTCATTACAATTACGAGCGTCGCTAATAACGGTCGTGTTTCGCGTAGCCACGATTCTCCGATAACTCGCGATCGTATCGAGTTACGCAAATTATTCGCGGATGGTGAATCTGATACGGGATGTTGAATTTTTCGTATTTCACGTCGTGTTCTACGGCGTCGGTGAAATTTACGGCGCCCGCTCTATTGATACAGATATCAGGAGGAAAATGTATTTATATTCTGCGTGCGTGCGATAGGAATACGATCCGAAAATTGGTAATGGACTTTCCGTGTTTTGTGCCGATCAAATTTTAGAATCGATTCGATTCAATTGCGCCCATTCCCCTTCTCATCGTTTTCCGCCATATTCCTACCCCATCCCTCTCGTACTCCCTCCCTCCCCCATTTTTTTTTGTAGCGTACCGATGAAAGGAAAGTAATAAAAAAATATTATTTCCCGGAGTTACGTGGCAGAAGCGGCAACTGTGAATTCGGGACAGTTCGGATGTTACATTTCCTATCGCGAGGTCTAATTCCCGTTGACCAGTATCGCGTAATTTCGCTGTCAAATCGGGAATGCGTGCTGTATAATATTCGAATCGATACTCTGCACGTTTGTCGAACGACTCTCGTGAATTCAAAGCAACCAGCTCCTCGCCTAATCTCGTTAACGCGATTTATCAATTCGTCTGCAAATTTTCATCTTGACGGTTAAGCGGAATTTTCACTCGTGAAAATGTAACCGGCTTTTACAGAGCCGAATGTAACGGAAGACGCGGAGAGGGCGTATTAAAAATGGACCATGGCTCGCGAAACTGTAGAAAGAGCCCGATGTTCGACCAACGTTCGTTTCGAATAAAATGTAATAATAATCGTGCAGATGTGCGTTACATGATTTTATCCCGATATATCGGGGGTGGATATTTGTGTGTTCGTAGCCTTTAGATATTTAAACAACAGTATATTATTTACGAATTTTTCGTAATTTCAGGGAAACACATTTCGCTGGTCCGTGTTCGATATAAAACGACATCTCATGGTCGGTACGAAACAAGCCAATATTGTTTATTTAAAAAATGTTTGACTCCATCTACTTGGAAACCGTGGCTGAATATCAAATATCAGAGAGCCCGTACCACCGATATACCGGACGGTGGTACACGGGTTTACAATATTTTCGATATTTCCTTACAATTTGAAAGAGTGAAACGGAAAGTGGGAGGGGGAAATGCCTAGGAACGTACAGGGGTAGAAAGAGAAAAAGAAACTCGCTTTCTGTACCTCTCTTTAAACGACGGTTTTTTCGTCTCCCCGTTTAATGGCTCGGAGTAATAAACCGAGAAAGTAATCCTCTTTAACTGAATTGTTAAAGCAAATGGATGGCCCAGATTTTACAGACATTTCCCGGTATCCATCAACGATTTAATATCGCTCGCGTGCACGCGCCTCAGGGCCGCCGACGGAAAAACAAGTTCCTACCGAATTTTACGGCCGATGGAGCCGTGTATCGGAAAAATTCGTGACGAGGAGCTCTGCTACCCCGTACCACGGGCGTAGAAATTTTCGTTATTCATCGCGCAACGCCGCGAGAGTTTGAGGGTGGCCAGGCTACCGGAAATCACCCCCGCTTATACCGCAACCGGATATATATCCGACCGAGCCTGTCCGTCAGGCGTCCGCAGCGTACCCCGCAACGCGGTACTGTCGTAAATAATGAGTACGCTTCGGTATTTGTTTATTCAGGGAGCACTCAACGGCTACCCCCTACGCCCCCGCCCCTCCACCACCGCCGACCAACTCACCCCCGCCACCCCTTTCCAATGGCGATGGTGGACTGAAACACGGTAGGTCGTCTCTATTATTTACGACACCACAATTAGCTAACCCGAAAGCATCTATCCTTCGCACCTGACTGGCCTTAATAATTCAATTAACTGACGTGCGGCTGAAACGCGACGAACCTCTCGCGTAACGTGTCGTTTTCTCCGACGACGGGTCCACGTTTTCGCGTTTTCAACGATAATTGAAGCGCGGCGGTGAAAAAGACCGCGAACGTCGATGAGTTCGTATTAAATCCGAGCCAGACATAATATTTTTTTCACGAGACGAATCATTTCGATCGACGTTTCCCCTCTCTTCTCCATCATTTGCACCTTTCCGTTCGTCCCTACCGTTAGATCGATCTCGCGTTTCACTTCGCTCCCGACGAATTTTCATTCCCAATTTCCTCCCCCTCTTCTCCAATTATAACACGTACCGCCATTTTATTTTCTCCCCTATTTTCCGTATGCGTATATTTTACTTTTCTAAAATACGTGACACACCGAAGGCCGGTAGTTTTCAATGAGGGGCAAAATTGGAAAAGAATCCCCAGCGTGGAGTTGGCGAGGAATAAGATGGAGAAAGTCGAGGGAATTTGCGAAGAGGAATTTCCCGATGGGAGTTTCGCAAGCGAAAAGTTCCGTCACGTGACGGCAGAAGTTCGGCCCGCAACTGGTGCACCGTGGAATAATTGGTTCCAGTCGACGAATCCATGCTGCGGACAATTACGGACACGGACGAGCCGATGAGCGCGACGACTTTCCTTGAACTGGTTTCGGTGCCAGAGGGTGGCGTCTCTCGCGATCGTTCGCGGTTCGACCTCGAACCAGCCCCTTTCTTTCTTCCCCTCCGCTTTTAATCGGTCGTACCCGATCCCGTCGCCCACTTTTTGCGTTTACAACTTCTGGCACGTAACGAACTCGGGCACGTCACCGGCTGTGAATGTTTTCCAGCCTGCCGACCAGTAAGTACCACCGTAACCCGCCCCCTACATAAAACTGTAACTCCATCCGCTTGCATCCATTCTACATCCACGGAAAATGCCATCGTTGGAAACGGTAGACGTTAAAGCGAAGCGGTGCCTAGCCGAGGGATTCGTTTCGTTTCGCTGATTGTCGAATTAAAAAATATTACTGCAGACAATGTCAGCGAGCGAACAAACGGGCCACGACTATTTCCTATCCACTTACCCCTGCGAAGCGAATGAATTTAACGCTTGCTGACTGGTCTCTGTGAGCGTGTGCATATGTGTGTGTGTGTGGCAGGGCAATTAAAAAATTCATTCTTTTGGTAGATTCGTCCTCGAGTTTTTCAAATTTTCAAGTGAATATTAAATTCAAAATTGTATTACACTCTTCGTATTTAACATTTATTTTACGGGCATTAATTGAATTAGCTGAGAGTTCTTTTACACGAATCAAGTTAATTAATGTCATTTAATTATATCAGAATTACGTTTGTTGTAAAAAAAAGGAGTAATCATTTAAAATAATTTTCCAAGCGAATATCGTGACTCGTTGAAAGGCAACGAGTAACACGATCGTGTTGCAACATATACACAGTAACGGCATCCGCCACTTCCCTCCTTCTTATCCCTTTTCTCGTTCGCTTTTCGAGAAATCCACCCGGTTAAACGTTCGAGAGCCGTAACTTCGGATAACGCGTCTGCCACCGATATAATTTCCAGCTTGGTGTTTAACTGCAGGCTTTCTTTTCGCGAGCAGAGCAATTTACACCTGGTGAAATCGCGGCGCACCGACTCGCGACCCGTTATAAATCCACGTCGTAACTTTACATTTGCGGTGATTTCAATCCCCCGGACGCGGCTTTATACCAACACGGTAATTCGTAATTATTATTAACGATCCAAGAGCGCCGACCCCGCTCCTTCTCGTTGCATCGCAACCCCTTCTCGCTTCCGTTGCCCCACGGTTTTCGTCTTACCACCGCGAACATACACGCCTATTGGCTTCCTCGTAGCTTCCTCGCAGCCGTGGCGCGTACAGCACGGTCTAAGTTCCGCGAGTCACGTCACCGTGCCATGAAAAATGGAGCCGCGGCAGGGGCAAGAACCGAAGGACGTGGAAAACGCGGGTTGGTATTATTTCACTGTATCTCGGGCTCGTGTGCAATTGAAATATTTATCAGCGACGTATGGGAGGCTGAAGCAGCGCCGTGAAAGGCCGCGGGGACTTCCTGGAAGATGAATAGTCTCGTTGCTGGATAGGCCAGGAGGACCGTTTCGATGGTACAATTACGGTTACCATTTGACCCGTGAAATATCGAGCTGCGTTTGTGAAACGGTAGCCAGTCGTGGTGAAAGAATTGTGGACATTTTTTTCTCTCGAATAAAAATATCGCGGGACGACAGGAGCAAGAGGACAGTCGCGGAGCGACAGGACACGATGTTGAATCTGTTATGTTATTCCACACGTTCGGTAGGCATTCCCTTCGTTGAATATCTCGTGGATAATTGTTCGCGAAAGATGCATTTTATCTTGACAAATATGACTGCGATAAAAGGAAGGAAGGCTTTGTAACGCCTACAGCTCTTTGCTACGTCCCATTCTCAAGTCCAGCTTTAACGAGCTACCCTGATAATTCGTCAGGAGCACGTTTTCCTCCGCTTTCATCTTCAACGTCCGGGGATACTTTTTGATTACCAGTATCCGCGCGATTTCAATGAGGTCGCCGGCGGACAGCGCTCTGAAAGTGGACACGCGGAAAGTGGCTCGGCTTCGCTGACAACTTAATAATTCCTACCCTATTCGTGTCATCCGCAGAATCTTTTCTCGCGGTTAAAGTAGATCGACCGTCCGATATGCAGCCGCGTATCTCCGGGAGAATCGGAGGGACGCGTTCGTCAATTAAAAAAAAAAAAAAAAAAATCAACGTAGGACAGGAGAATGGGGGAACGAATCGGTTTCATGGCGTTAATCGTACTCGATCGATTCACCGTTGACTTTACGAGCGTCCACTTCGATTATTATCGATCACAGGATTTACGATACACAGGGAAGCAGATCGATCGAGCAGCCATCAGGGGTTGTAAGCCTGGCGATTCGTCACGCTTGCGGTCGTTCGTGTCCACGCACGTCCACAGCGTTTCGTTTGGCACGCGTTAGAACTAGGACGGGTCCCAGAGACCCAGGCTGGCGTAACCCCGAAAAAACTTTGGCCTGGACGTTCCTGGTGCACGCGGTGGTCTCGCCAAAATGAGATTATCTCTGGCTCGATGGACAGAATTAGGTGTTCAAATTTCGAGCTCACCGCTGCGGCAAAGCTGCTCGTGCAAGGTAAGTAGCTGCTGTTGTACGAGAAGAAGAAAAAAAAAAGAAATGCCACGAAGGGGTGGAATTCAGGAAATATCGATCAGTTACGGTGGTAATTCATACGAGCCTCTCGAATGTCGATCCACGCGGCGAGCTAATCGCTGCGATTTCGTTCTCTGCACGTGCTTTCTTGGGAAAGCGTGTTTCGTGTATACGCGTTTCGATCGAGCCGACCCTCCTTTCGGTTCCACCGACCTCGAAATGGTTTCCAACGAATGAAATTTACCGAGAATTCCTCTCCCTTTCAGACACGGGTCGTGCGGCGTGACCCACCCCTTGAAAGAAAGAAAGAAAGAAAAAGGGAAAAAAATTTGTAATCTCTTCACCTTTGATCGAGCGATGATCTTACCGAAATGGGATTATCTCCGGATCGGTTGCTGGGACGCTTAAAAAGAGTACTCCATCGTGGTCGAATTGCTCACGAAAGACGAGCGGTCCGTGAAGTGGCACGTGAGTCACGGGAACCGTACTTCTCTCCATTCAACCATTTTCCACCCTCCCCGCTACCAGCCCCGTTTCCTCTCGTTTTCTCTGCTCTTGTCGGACGGCACAATGCCTCGCGGGGGATACCCCGTGTTTATAAAATAAATCCGTTCATTGTTGCTCGGCAAGGCGAGAGAGAGTTGCCTGTTCAGGTCGCGGCGTGCCTCGATGCATAACGCCTCGGCTGACAACGCACGGCGGAGCGAGCGAAAGGGCGGATGGGGTGCAAAAGGGACCAGAAACTCTGGGTAGGTGGAGGGAAAAACTAAAAGTGGGTGGGGGAGAGAAGAAAGTGAAGGGGGTGGAAAGATGAGAGGGAGTAAAGAGAGAAAGAGAGAGAGGGGGCAAGGGGTGGGATCGAGGGGGTGGAACTTTTGTGAGGCCGTCAGCTGCCATGGCACGGGACGAGACGTGTAACGTCGGAAAAGGGCGGATTAGAATATTTCTGGGTGCGAGGCTAAATGTTATCTTCTTCGCCATGGTGGGATGCGCCTTCGCGCCCACGGGAACCACCGCGTTCCTATGAAATCACGAAGGAGAACGGCCCAGCGGGCGCGTCACTCGGTTAATCTCGCCCGCGTTCTTTCGCTCTTTATCGAGAATGCGTCGCGCGGATTCTATTGCGTTTACGAACCGTGAACCGACGACGGGGGTTACCCGCGCCAGACTCTACCCAGTTATGGAATGTTCCTCCGTTTCGCCGTGTCTTCGTAGAGATTTCAGACACGACGAATATGCGAGATCTTTGGGCGAACAACAGCGAATGCTCGAGACCAGACGGGATGAGATACGACGCGGTGGTGAGCCGCTTTCAAATGGATAATTTTATTCATCGAAGGAACGTCTAGCTGCGCTCCACGCGAAATCGTTAAGCTTGTATTTATCGTTTCGTACCGACGGTCGAAGGTACGGTTGGAGGTAATCGATGTTTCTTTTGTATAATTACTCGAATATTAGCAAATTAAATGCTTCTTCGAATTTACTCGCAAGGCAGCGAGATACATTTTCTCGATAGGTGGCCCGAGACCTTTGCATAATATCGCACGATCGTAAAGGTCTAGACCTACAACAACTTTCAGCAGCGTAGCCCCCGCCTAACTGATTTTAATCGCAGATTTAATCAAACTGCATTTTCGAAGGATAATTTCGCCAGTGTTTACGAATTCAGAGGCAACGAGCTTTCGACTGGATCAGCCTTTTCGAAGCTTTTAGGCGGATGAAGGTAACGGTGGAAGTCACCGGGAGAGGTCGTAATACGTGCCGCCGTTCCCCGAGCTCATCAGTAACGATAGCGCTACGCCATAACTGTTCCCATAATGGAATTCGTTAATACGGGATGTCGTTTGAGACACCTCGTTTCCGTAATCTTACTCCCGCCAGATACACCGTATTCCGGATACCTGCGACGTGGGAGAAAGAGGGAGAGGGATGAGAAAAAAAGAGCGGGAAGCATCAGCGAAAGGTAAACACCCTGTCGACGATGCGAACGCAATTTTCAAGGGATGCGCTCTAACGACACTGTACGCTACACTCTGAGTTTGCAAACTGCCTTGAACCAGGCGTAGCAGGAAATTCTGAATGGAATCGAAGGTTGCAAAGTAACGTCGAACACGAAACGAATCGAGTGTAATTCGTTGCGTTAAGTACGATGCATCCGGCACTCGCGCGAATACTCGATTTACGACTTAGCCCGATGCGAGGCGCATGCATTTCGATGGCGAAGTTGATACAATTGTTAAAAATGAATTTCTCGCGCGCGGATGGTCTCATCGATCGTTGACGGTAAAAAAATGGAGCCCATCGGTGTCGGATGAAAGCAAGTTTGACGTAAATGACGTTAATCGAATAACGAGTGTAGATAAATAGCTTGGTGGGAATCGATTTTGACGGGCGCAGTTGATTCGATGCAGCCTCGGACACACCTAAATCCTGCCGTCAAGACTCGCGTTGTCACGTGCAGACTCGGACGACGACAGTTTACGATTTCACGTCGGGCAAATCGGCGCGAGCGTCGATGTCCGTTGCGTTGGCACGTGTGTACTGTCAATCACGTATGGGAAATCGTGCGTGCGTGTGTTCGACTCGAGAGCTGGCCGGATCAGAGGACGCACGGGCGCGCGGCCCGAAACCAATGCTACTACGTTCAGGATTGGCTCGGGTGTAGCGAGAGCGGTCGGTCAGCCGGAGATTACCGCGGCATAATTACCTCTGCACTGTATACCGGCGACCTCTGTTTAATCTGCAATTAATGTTTCAAATTGCCATAAACCCACGGAGTAACGGATGCCACTTATCAACGACGATAACCAACTAAGGGTGTGCATTGTTAGCGCGAGCTAAACAATGCCGCACCGGTGAGCATTGTTGCGCGGCTCCACGTGTGATATCTGCCCTATGCTCGAGACGTCCAATTGGTTTTATATTCCGTAGTTTCTGGTTAATCGACTCTCGTTAACTCCAATCAGAGTTTACTAACTACGCTGATCGTGCTTCGTGACTCGTCGCAGTCAAAGGTACCATACCTATACTCCGACATTGCTATTATCCCGATATACGACCGCGATATTCACTTCCACTAAAAACCAGTGAAGTACGCTTTAAATTTTGCCTGGACGTGCATCTGGCGTCTCGTATATCTCGTTATAAATTTCAATGTGTATCGAAATTCTCATAAGTGCTTGACTCGATCAAAATAAATTTCCAAGCGTGCTGCCATTTTCGCGTTTGCTCGGTTTCAATGGTATACGTGGAAGAAATAAAGGGTCGCGTTCACCACGGGTCCCTATCGTCTCGTTTTGTCCTTACAGTTGTACGAACGCCCATCCAGTCGTAACTATTAACGTAAAAGACAATCGTGTACCGCGCGTTCCCGTTACCACCCCTCTTGAAGAAAATCTGTTCGCGGCCGCTGCGTACGGCCACCGCGGATGGAATCCAAATGGTGTACATATTTTCTTGGCCGTAGGAAAGCATCGAGGGGTCGCGAGGTAATTCGTGGTTATTATTCGTTTACACCGAGCACGAGGGGTCGAAGACACCCGAAACGTTCACCCTCTTTTATGTACCGGCGAGCAGTATGTTATTTCAGGGCACTGTCTACTTAGGTACTTTTATATTCAATACATTCGCGAATAGTGGCTGGTAGGGAGGTCTAGTAATCCCTTAGGACACACAGGGCAGACCCATCTCAAGAACGGTGGTACCTCGCCATAACATTCGCCTCTATCGAAGGGTTACTACCGACTCAGCGGAGGGAGCAAATGTATATATGTACATACGTAGGTAGGTATATATATCGGATCTATTTTTCAGACGTTGAGAGGTGCGATGGTGGACGGCCCATAGGATTCAAAATGCTTTTATACGCCCTGTTTTTCCGACCCTCTCGATCTGTATCACGCTCGACCTGCGGTGAATGCAGCCACGGAGATTACAACCGAACTATGAATCCGCCGCCGCGAATTTTGTTCAATTACGCGATTAAGCGTAAATCCGTGCATCGTGTTGGCAGAGTTCCGCGGCGAGAGGATGAAACTTCGTTCTCTCCTTTTTTCTTTATCCCTGCTTTTCACGCATACCGAACGATCCGGATGCGATTACGAGGGAATTATAAATTTCGCAGCTTCAGCATTCACGATTTACATTATCCGGTTAAGAGCGAATCCTTGAATCGCGTTCAGGTAGAAAAATGGTGTTTTTTTTTTTTAACTACGCGCAGCATCTCGAGTAATATATTAATAGAATGGTGATTGGCATTTTTTTATTTATCCGAACGGTGAATCATCAAACGATCTTGAAATAATAACTCGCAACCTTCAATTTCCTCATGGAATCACTTTGAATAATTTCCAGCGGAACGTGTGCGGGTGTACGCGAAGCCGACGCGAACGTCGCGACGTCGTAGGAGCGTGGTCCGTCAAAATCGAGGAGAAACGGGTTGACGCGGTCGCCATTAGTCATCCGGTAATGCAGAAGCACGTTCAGCGTTCGCAAATTTAATTAGCGCGCGCTCTTGCACGTTTTCAGCCGTCGAACGTCAGTGTCCTATCCGGATAATTTATTCATTCACGGGGTCGTTACTACCTTAGGTCCCAGAGGGCTCTGGGTGAGGTTGCATCTCATTTTCTCGTCGTCGGACGCTTTCTACTCGCGTTACGCTTATTTATATTTATAAGAAAAATTCCGCGCTAATGGACGGGAGAATTCTCCGCGAGTTTTTCACCGGCTGAGAGGTAACTCGATACAGAGACACGAAACGGCGCGCTCGAATTGTCGCCTGGCCGCGGCGAAAATGGCCCGTGTTACTTTCGCAACGCCGCCGTTACAGGTACGTTTCATATCATTTTTCTCCGCGTCGGACATTTATTGGAGCAGTTATTTAAATTACATTGTTACGCGCGCCACGCGTAACCGAGGCATTGAACGGGGGAGAAAAACGATACGCGAATATCGATACACTCATAACGGCCCGGTAATGTTTGACGCTATTTACATATCGTTACAGCGAGATATTTATCAGTGACTCTCGGTTGACGTTTGTTTTCACGGCTCCGTCCCGTTTCGAGTAAATTTCCATTCAACAAACTCTGACGGGATATCCATTCTCCCGTTCATATCCTAGTGTATCAATATCGTCCCTGATAAGGTACTCGCAGAGTGACGTCTGCCATGTAGTCACTGCGTAACAATGAAGATGAGAAATTTCTTAGGCGGACATACATCGGTCAAATTGATCGGATTAACGTGATCCAATATGATGTTTGAAGCTAAACAGCCATCTTGTCGACTTAACTAATTCTAAAGGACACCTTTCTGCTTTTTTTTCTTCACCAAAATCCGACTCTCTTAAATGTAAAGGAAACGGAAAAGTTGAACGGTACGAGAACAAGGCACACAATGTTGCTTGGTTGTTCCCCTCTCACTGGCGTAAAACCATCTCCACCCCGTGTTGCAGAAGTACATAGTCGGCTGCTCGCAGACGACAAACACGGAATGTTTTGATAGCCCGTTAACTAATAGCAGGCAAAACGTGGGAGGTCAGCGTGGTAATGCGAGAATCGTGTAGAATGCTCGTTCACCGGCGACGTAGCGCGCCACCCTCGGGCCGCGTCGGTTCCGCGCTCGAACCGGGCCGAAGAAAGTTAGGGTGGCCGCTTTATGAATGGTCAGACAACCGTGCGCGTGTACACGTACCACCGCCGGCTACTTCGCATGGTCGCCCGAATTATGCGCGTGTACCGTGCCTATTAATCCGTTGCACTCTCACGGACGAGGTGAAAGGGGTGGCACTGACTTGTGGCCGAGCCCCCGCGACGGCTCGTCGAAATCTCCGTGAGTGGAACGGGGGTGGGCTGTCAGAGGTGGCGTACATAAGCGCCGGCCGGTAACAGTGCAGCGGAGTGCCGACAAATTAGATTATGCGCGACCTCGCCCTAGGTAACCCCCTTTCGTCGACACTGACCCCCCGTGGGGACGAAGAAGGAGGGCGTCGGGTAGAGGACGATCCCGCGCCGTTGGATCCCGCTCCTGCCAGACTTTATTCACCGATATTGCCGCGAGATATTCTTCCAGGCTTGCAGCTTTTATGAATCCCCTGAAATATTAACCCTTTCACGCGGCGAGATACAGCGGAATGTATAATGCAGGCTATTTCATCCGTGGATACGTATTGTTCCGGGTGAAATACGTCCGTTTGCAGTAGGACGATATCGAGCGTCCAATAATACACGCGTGACTTCTCGATTCTCTGATGGTTCTTCCCATCCCCTTTGCTTTCCTTCCTTTGTTTCGTTAAGATTGTTGGCGCTAGGCTATGCCTGCTATGCTCGCTCTTGTTTGCTAGGAAATGGAATGTTCGCGGTGAAGGGTGGTACGTGTTAACGAAGAGGAATGTCTGAAAGGGTCGGAACCTAGAGGCGGAGAGCGCACGTGTGGACGAAATCTAGGCGCTGCTGGGGATCTCTTCGCTTCATTTAGAAAATAAAGGGGGAAGGAGAACGATGAGAGTCCATTTTTAATTGATTTCCTGGTATCGATGTTATTTCGTGGCTGGGTTCGACTGTGGGGTCTACTATCGTTAGCATCGAAGATAAACGTAAATACGCATGCGAGAAAAAAAGCAATATCGCATGCGTTTCGGTATAATGTTACAATTACAATGTCGTTAAACCAATTCCCACCCCCTTACTCTCCCGCGACACATGACAATAAGCTAAAACATTTCGAATTGGTAATTATCCGGTACGATTTCGTTGGCAAAACATCCCCGGGTCCCTGGTGACATCCTGAACTACGAGGGGGGCGCAACGGCCTGCGGGAGCCATGTGTATAATGACGAAATGATACGTTGAAGTGAAACGAGCGCATCGCAAGAACGGCCCCGTCATTCTGCCGTAATTATCGATGATTACACGATGCAAATGCGAGCGGGGCTCAAAGCCATCGGTGTCGCATTTGCTCGGCCGCACCGATACGCGCGTCGGTCCAACGTGTACGGAAATCCTGCGAATGGCGCACTCCCTTCGCGTGAACCCTCAAGATACAAGCGCCGCCTCCATTGAGTCGTTGCCTAACGAGTGGTTCCATCGCGTAAGTACTGCCGTCGAGGGGTGGCGGTTGTACCTGCCGGCGAAAGTTAGCCTTTAGGCGGAAAAGCTTTTTATTTCGAAGGGTTGTGCAGGAAGAAACGGCTGGATACTATGCCAGCCAGCCGATGCATTATGCAGCGACTGTTTGAAGTCCTTTCTTTTCTTTCTTTCCTTCTCCTATCTCTTCTCTTTCTTTCTTTCTATTTTCTCCTTCGACTCCAACCACTGCCACTCTCCTCTCCCTGTCCACCTTCTCCCCCATTCTTTTTTTTGCTCTTCTCCACGCTAGCTACGTTTCGGCGCTCGCTCTGTCTCTCTCTTTCTCCCCCTATCTCTCCGTCGTTCTTCCCTGTTTCCCCCGTTCTTTTGCTCTTTCTCTACTTTCACGCTCTTTCGACGGGGCAGCGGCTGTAACGCGGCGGAATTGTCGGTGAAACGGGCGCAAATTTCACCGTCGCGCCGCAGACGAGACCCTCGAGGGGTAGCGAGCGACGCCCGTTTGACGACACGAATGGAAACGTTTCATGGTGAAGTGGATTGATTACTTAGTTCAGTAGAGACGCGAAGCAGAAACGTTTATACGGCCATCGTTGTATTCGCTGAATAACGTTGAATTAATAACGGGTTAGTAAATAGAATAATTTCATGGGATTACCGTGAATTGTGCGCCAGGGGGAACGTTGTATTACTCGCTCCCGGGCAACATTGTCTCTTTAACGGGAGCGAAATCATTCTCTCCTATTGTTCTTTTTACACAATTTAGCCGGTAATTCTTTTCCCGTGTTCCCATCCACCGCCCCGGTTTGCCTCCCTCTTTCCTTCTCCCCTGCCTCGCAGGGGCAAATTAGTCAATTCTGGAATCAGTTTTAAAAACAGAAACCCTTTCCGCGAAACAGCTAGTTGTTTTATAATTGTCGCGAACATTTATCGTTCGCGCTTCGCACCCGTAGATAAATCATCCTCCACTCGCGCCACAGGGCCGCCGCGTACAAACTATTCCCTTTACGTCGGAAGAATCGCGCGACTGATATCCCGAAACGTTGCAACGCTCTTGTCCAACCATGAAACGACGCCAACGCCATTAATCATGTCCGCGTAGAAAGGTACGATGAAAAGGGGGACCTGTACACGCGTGAGATTACGAAACCCGATCTGTGAGAGGTCGTGTCCGGAGAAGAATTACACGAGATATCCACCAACACCACGCGGAACCAGCCATGGCCGTCGGAAACCATGAGGTGACGATAATTTATCCACGCCAGCCAGTGGAGAAAGAACGTTTTCACGTGGATCACTGTAATTCAACGAATACGAAAGTATCGTTGCTAATGAGAGAACTCGAATAAATTCACTGTCATTACGTAGCTGGAATGTCCTTTCGCCGTGATGATTTATGATTGCCCCATAATTCATGCGTTTTTCCGTTTGCCCTCGGAAAAAGCTCCTAGAGTTGGTTTGCCGGGGATGGAAATTAACAGAGTCTCCTATCTGGTTCTCGATAATTTGCTGTTTTAAAAGTCTACTTACTATGTCGCGCAATGCAGTGATTCGCGTCGTATTTTATTCGACCAACGTGCTTTTTGATAGCACAGGCGGGGTTGAAACTTTTCCTCTAATAAAAACCAAGGCTTTAACGGGCCTGATCCTTACGCGGAAGAAAATGGAAGGTTTATGGCTGTTTCCCTTTGATTAGGACAAGCTTGTATCAGCTGGTCCGGTTTTATGATGCATGTAGTATAATTACGACAATAATTTCGGAGATACAGAAAGCACGGAATCCTCGCGGGGACCGTAATACCCGCCATTACTTTGGGACGAAAAGAGGCGATGGTTTTCCCGGCCGCCATTGTAGGCCCTGGCATGAAATGTTTAGCATATTAACCAACAACCCCGGAAATATTCGGCCGTTACTCTCGCGAGGTTAAGGTTGTGATTACGGCACCGTGAAACAGTGGTGGCTAAGGGTCGGTTCTCGGTTAAAAATAGCTGGCGAATGCTCGAAAGTCTGCGGTTCGTAATGAGAGCTTCCGTCGAGAGCGAGAGCCCTTTCGCAAATGGATCATAATAAACAGAATTGCGGTAACCCGTAATCGTCCAGCGCGTTTTCGAATCACGTTTGTTCCTCGCAAGTGGCTTTCGAGCGTCGCTTTTCCCCCTTTTTTTTTGCGAGATTTACGAGAAAATATTAGTCCGGTAAACGAACGAAAAACCAGCAGGAGCTTCCATCGAGAACGCATCCACGTGGAGAATCGTTAAATAAAAAAAAATAGAACAACGTCGTTCAGCGTTTGCAACTACGAACATCGCACCGCGTATACCCAAAACGGCATGCTGTAAATGAGAAATTTACAAACTCATTACAAACCTCGATGGATAATTCCGTAGGTTTGCTCGAGGATATACAACGGCCAGTGAAATATGCAGTACCGCGTGTACGCAAATTTAACGAAGCAAACGTCGATGACCAAGGGAACACGGCCCGGTTGAACGCAACACGCCGCAGCGTATCGTCGATTGCGTAATTTTCTTTCCCCCTGTGGAACGCGTGCGAAGCCTCTTCGCGAGCCCCTTCTAACGATCGCTGGGAGAACCCACCCCAAGTGGATCGAGCGTGACTCTTTAACGCGGTGATCGGGCAATATCGCTTAAGCCGCGCTCGCGTCGCCGATGGAATTAATGGGCGCGGGTGCAAGGACAATTTCGAAATGGCACTCGACACACTCGTGCACAATTGCAATTGGCCATCGAGCGGCGAGCGCCGTGGCCACGGTCCGGTGCGCTCCTGCACCGTCGCAAAGGGGGTTGAGATGGACCGGCGAACGCTCGTAGATCGGGGTGGCGCGCTCGCGCGCCCAGTTAATCGCCTCTATAAAAACATTAAAGAGGCAGAGTTAATCTTTTCGTCGGCGAGTTTGCATTACCGTCCTCAAATGCTTTGTAAAAGCAGACCGCTACACTGCCCCGTCCCGGGGTGCGAGAAGTTCGATTTATTCCATTCCGGGCTTTCGGAGCGTGGCGGCCCGAAAACAAGAAAGAGCGGAACGAACGGCAGCGGGGATGGCAAAAGAGGGGAACAAAAATTGAACGAATTCGCCGCGGCATCCTCGAAAGGATTCGAATCGTGCAAAATTGACCGAGGGTATTGGTTTTCCTTTGTTTGCTCGATTCATTTACTCTAGATGTTTTTTTTCAGCTACTGTGTCACGCTGTGAATTAAAAAACAAAAGGAATATGAAAAAGCGTAGGGGAAAAATGACGAAAGACGAGTCGAGGGTGGACGCTGCGCGACGGCCGTGTTGCAGTATCGAATTTTTTTTAAAACAACAGTCCACTGTTGTTGAAACGCCAGATGAGTGAAAATATTCTGGAAACAAGATGTTCCACTATCATCTATAGTTTCGTTCTCGTGTTAATATCGAGAGTTTCATTTAAAAGAGTTGCGAGTGCTGAGCTGCTAAAGAATCGATAGAAAGAAGGAGGGTAGATAAAAGTGTCTAGTTTCCGGTAATTTAATTCACAAAGTCCCTTAATCGCTTAGAATCATCCGCATAGACGTTGTCGTTTTGTTGGTGGTGCGTAAAACGGAACACGTTACGAGGTAGAAAAATGGACAAGAAACGAAGGGAGGACAGTCGGAAAGGCTGGAATTTGGCTTTGCGCGAGTGCCATCCGGCAGCTGGGCTTCGCCTATTTATAATTCCCTGTATGGAGTATGTGGCGCATGCACGTGGTTATATTGCATTGGACACGGGAGCGTAACACACGCCATTTCGGATTACACGTTGCCAGATGAAAAGCGATCCTAGGAAGAGGAAGAGGGCGCCGCTGGATTTACAGCCAAGTCATCGTATTACCCTCGTTATTCCCGTTATTATCAGCAGAATCGGGAATTCGACTCTACAAAACGGATAGATCTTGTTTATCCAAAAGAAGAAAAAGAGAAACGTGTGCAACGTTCACACGTTATAAAAAGGAATAAGACATTTTTATTCATCGGTAAATTACCAATAATTTATTCCAAAGTTCGAGGAAACGATCCTTTCGAGATCCCTGATTCACCGGATGGCTCGATTAGTAGCCTCGCGCGAACGAATGATGAATCGAGGAGAAAAATCGCGCAGACGCGTGCTTTTTTTTTATTTGCGTAATTAAGTGCGCAGGTGGCGAGCGCAGAGGGGCGGATTTTCAAGATACTTTGGCCGCGGGCAGAGAATAGCTCGGAATTACCTCTCATTAATTGACGTCAGAGGTGAATCCCGGCCGTCTATCCGTGAAGGGTCAGGCAGTCCTCGATCGAGCTACCTTGGCCAAGAAACGATAGCGTCCGTTAAGTGAATTAAGCGATTCGAGTCCCAATACCCGACGTATTACTCGCGGCGAGAGCTCTTGGCCGAAACGACCGCGATCCCCTGCACCAGCCAGCGTTCCGCTAACTACATACCGGATTGCTGTAATTTCGTAAATGCGTTCAATAGCCACCGCTTAAGGTTGACAGCGTTCGCGTGAAGTACGCGCAACGCGTCGGGCGCAATCATCGTCCGCGCATAATTCATCCTGGCTTTTGGCGTGTGCACGTTACCGATCTTGACGCAAAAAGATCGACGGATGCACGAGCGTGTAAGCGTGCGCAGCTGAAAAGGGGGTGATCGTCTCGTCATGGTGGTGGTGGTGGTAGTTTCCATTGGGATCGAGTAGAAAGGGGAGACGGCAGTCGCAACGAGAAGTAGGCGGCCCCGGGTCTCTTTGAGCCTCTTCCTTTGAAGGATTTTTTTCAATCTGTTAGATAGCATTATAGTTGAATATTCTACGTTCAGTACATTAGGGTAATGGTACGACGACTCTACGAGAATATGCACAGCACTCGATGGGTTCGATACGATGGTCCTTCCGTGGTACAAGTTTTTACTTGGAATTCTGCGAGGTCCATGTGTGTAGTTGGTGTATCGTAGATGCGCAGCGTTTACAGGGCTACACTTCGGACTGTACTTTAGCGTCGCGTTGTAATACGCGCGGACCGTATTGTCTCTTGACGTGAAACAGTGTAACGAACATAACGACGCGAGGCACGTATAGTTTCAATGATTAGGCTGTTGCATGACAGGCGTTGGCTAATGACACGGGCACCTGCCAGCGTCTGGATGGCCAGCGCATCTGTCACGGAGTATCTCGGGTGTTGAAGACCTCCCGTAAGGCAAGCTTTTGCCCGGCAGACCTGCTGCTAATGGCGCCGGCTAACGACGCGACCGTGTCTTGCATTATTATCTTGTTCTAGCGAGCATTAGTCCCGAAGCAATCATCATATACACGACAATAACGTCTCACTCGTAAAGCTTCTCTTCGTGAGCGTACATAGAGGCAACCGTCTCGTCTTGTGGGATATTTCAAAATAAAAGAAAGAAAGAATGGAGGAAAAGAAGAAAGCAATGAACTTTCGTCGTACACTGCGAAACTTGCTCCGTTCGTTCCCACACACTTGAATTTTACTCAGCATGCCTGGGCATCCGGTGATCACAGCCAAGCAATCACGTGCTCGCCGAGAAAAAAGCCAAATAAATCGCAACCTGAACACCTCCGAGGCGTTTCGCACGTTTTTTCTGGACCGTCCGCGTTACGTTTCTTCTTTTCGGCGCGCGCTGGCCCGCGCTTGCGCCATGTACGGGCATGGATACGACAGGCAATTTGCATTAAGTTAATTGAACCGGTGGTTGGCTTCTCTTTTTACAAGACAATGCACTTACGCCGGTTTTCTTGCGGGCCCGGCCCTCCCGTACTCTGTAAACGCCGTTGTAACGCTCGCAGAAGCGTTAAGAGCGTTTCCCTCAAAACGACGAGCGCGCGTTGCGGATTACGAACTAGCAGGTATAAACGTCCGCCCCCGGCGGCGAGCTGGTAATTAATTCCGGTCGTTTCTTCCTACTATTCTTTGGCCAGGAGCCGGCTCGCGGTTCCTGGATTGGCTCGCGCGCGCAACGGAAGCGCGATAAACGTGAAAAATCGCATTGCTCGTGGGATATCGCGGTGGTGCAAGACGGAAGAGACGTCGCTGACATTATCGGTCGCCTGATACTTCTTCGTTTAGAAATGGAAAAGGTTGCTTGGACAATTCTAGTCTGCATCCCAGGACTTATAGCGACCGCCATACTTTTCCACGTTGGTGTAATAAAAATAATCAAAGAACCGGTACTCTATATCAATCCATCACAATACTTCACGGTATTATATATAAAAGAACTATACTACCGAAGACGTATTATTTCTTTAAATCATTACCTAGATCCAAGTCTTGAAAAAGGACTCGAAAACTTTAAAATAGATTACAAATAACTTAAATTTAATGCGTAGTTCTTAGCTTGATATTGCTTTGTAGAAAATAATCTCTACGAAATGAGCAGATGACTACGCAGAAATCCATCGAAGTAATATGAACTCAGTAGTTTAATGTGTGAGAAGAAAATGAACAAATAATCTCTTATAGAAAGAAATGGCAGGGGAGTATATAGGTCAACGCTTAACCGATGTAAATACTATTACTACTTCTACAACCATCAAATTAGTCAGCACTCTTTCTAAGATCCTCCACCTCCAGCTCGGATCACTCAACATCCTCTTCAGCTTCGGGTAAAATCGGTTAGCCGTGTCCCCAGAATCCCTCCAGCTTCGGGTAAAATCGGTCAGCACATCCGGCAGGAGCTCCCACCATCCGATCGGTCAGGACATCCACTAAGTGTCCCCACCATCGTACTGGTCAGCACATCCAGCAGGAAGCCCCACCATCGGATCGGTCAGCACATCCAACAGGAAGTCCCACCATCGAATCGAACAGTATCCTCTCAAGGGTCCTCCACCATCGACCAATATCCCTCGGATGATCATTAACCAGTTTTCAAGGTCCTTATTAGGTACGACCACTGCGAGGACACAGCGAAGATTAAACCCATATGTGTAGTCATTGACTCTTACTTTGTCATCTCCACTTCGTATTCATGATATCGCGAAATGACAATACCCTCTACTCCATGTTGCGATTTTCATATTGTAATAACTTTCAATTTACTAATGCTCATATTTTTATTGTAAATTTATGTTTTACATAACTCGTTGCAGTTAAGTAGGTGAAGTGCAATTCGAAGGTGCATTTGCATTTTTAAAGGGCGATTGCCAGATAATCCGCAAATTTTCTAACGCAAACGTTGCTATTGGATTCAGACAGTCCTTTTCGCAACATCAAAGAGTTATTTTTACTAAAAACAAGGGAAGAAAGGCAATTTAGCGTGGTTCAAAGCGTGCGAAATGAAATTTATATAGAACGAAAGAATCAATCGTTGTCGAAACAAAATACTATCGAACCATGGAATTTCCATGGAAACATCAAATAGGATCGTAATGCAGAGTGATAGAAGCCAGGAAAGGGAAATTTCGAAGTAACGGGCCGAATGGAAAATCCTCTTTAATTCAGATTTAGTATTTTTTTTCAGCACGTTCACTTCAGTTTACAGCATTTTATATAAAAGAAGGTATTTCGTTGGTGCATACCGCATGGCGTTGGTTTTAGAAGGTGAAATAAGAAAGTTGTTTTCCACCGGAACCACCAAAGCGGAATTGAATTATTCTCGATTTACGTTTCATTTGGAGTTCCAGAGCCAACTGTTAAAATTTCTCCCGGTATCGATCGAACGCCCGTGTAGATACGAAACACGGAAAGAATAACACCGGGCAAAGTGCAATACCCGATTCTCGGGAGCCGATAGTCGATTTATATGCGGCGGGGCGACGCGGAAAGCTGGCCGTGGCGTCTACTACCCTTTGGTTACCGTTATCGTTGATCAAGCGGCTCTATAATCTCACGCGGCCGCGTCCGAAACGAAAGAGAAAGGGGATAGAAGCGATCATCGACGGGCAACGTTAATTCATTTCACGAAGCAATTTAGATAATCCCTTGGAGGTTATGTTTGGCTTAATCAAGGGGCGAGATCTGTTGTCCATGAAATAGCGAGAAGGGGCTGCATATGCTCGTGCGCCCAGGGCCGTGCGGGAGCGCGCGTGTCAGATTCAGGATCCCTGCGCCCTCGGAACCTATGCGTTTCCAACTTTTCGAGCCCGATGGATCGCCGATAGCAAGCTGCCCGAGCATCGCGAACGGCCGTTTGTCGTTTCGACCCTCCACGAGTCCTCGTCTTATCTCGTCTGTCCCGCATCCTTGGGAAATCAAGCACACCGCTCTCTTTTCCCTCCCTCTCTCTCTCTCTCTCTCTCTTACCCTCTTTCTCTCACCCTCGCGCCCGCTTTCGTTTCTCTCTCCCGTCTCCTACCGTTTCTCTCCGACCATTTGCATAAACACAATTAGTTGCTCTCATTGAATTATTCAAAACGTCTGAAACTATCGCCGGGGCCTCGCTTCAACGGGGTTCCAACCCCTTTCGTGGATCCTGTTTCGCGCGCCACGCGTCTACTTTTACCGGGCGTGAATTGAAAAATAACATTGAAGGTAGCTGCCGCGTCACGGCTCGCTCGCCCTCGAAGACAGGGGAATACATTAGCCGGCGTAACGTCGTTAGTGCTCGCGTTCCCGCGGAAAGAATCGTTAGTACGCGTGATTGATATCGCTGAGGATCGCCAGAAGAGAGTCCGCCGCAAGGTTTGTACATCGTTGCCTTTCGATCACCGGCACGATGCGACATCAGACTTTCGACAAATGGGTTTGAGTCAATGGAAACTCGGCCATGCATCGTATGTCCCAAGAAAATCGTTGCGAATCAAAAGTTGCCAATTTTACCACCGACAGCGAAACGTGGTTCCTCTTCTATCGAGAGAACAAGAAACGATTTAAAATTAGAAACTCGGCTGCATAGTCAACGAGAACTAACCGAGACGTTTTCGAATTTACGACTCCTTCCTCGCGTACCAACTGCAAAACTTCGTCTTCCCAGCGTCGAAACTGTATGCAACTTCCACCCCCTGGCCATCGCTCCTCGAAACTCACTCGTTCCATCCCAACATTTAGAAGGTACGCGTGGGCTGCGCCTTCTTTCGCGTGGAACATCCGACAAACAGCCGACAAGCGCTCGTTCACGAACGAAGGGGGGCCTCCCTTAAAAAAATGACTCGGTAAGTTCCTTTCAGCTCGATACAGAATTATCGACGATCCCTTCTAAGCTGACGATTTAGGAACGTTTCGACGTTGGCGCACAATAACACCCCGGCAGGTGGATACGTTCACGAGAGACGCCCGCGCCCTCGAGAGATTACGTCGGTTTCACGTGGAAGCCTACGCTGCGTCATGGGGCGGAGAGCACCCTCTGCGGCTGTCTACGACCACCGTGGCCGAGGGCCACCGTCCAGGAAAGCGACCGTTCACACTACGGGGACCCCTCGTCGAAATATGTTTCTCCTGGCCGCGCCACACCGCGTCGCGCCGCGTGAAATTTAATCGTCCCGACGCCGCGCGCGGGAGAGGAGTCGCCTTCGAGGGCTGGGATGATGTTGCGCGGGCTACGTGCACCCTCCTGCGTTCACGAGCGTGTATCGTGACCGTGAATAATGTTGACGAATGATGATGCGCGCGCTGTACGCCTCGCGACCTCCGGAGCAGTCCGATTCGATCGATCCTGTCTCGTGTCGTACTTACGTGCACCAACAGAAAAAGATCGTTTTCAGGGAATTCCGACGATCGAGGTTCTGCACGTTGCACGATTTCTCACGGACGATCATTCTCGTTTTCACTGCGTGTCGAAACATCGACGAAATGTGTACATATTTGTATTGTACGAACAGCAACACGAGCCAAGTGGATGCAGGATGAAGGCACGTACGACACAAGATGCGATCAAGTGCGGTACAATTAAATTTAACCCTGGCCCGTTTGATATAAATACAGCAAAATCAATATAGCTTACGCGTATCACGGTCGTAGATGTTGCTTGCTACCACCGCGGAGTACGTCCTGTATCGACCTAGAAAGCGACACTCCAAGCTTCCCGTGTGATGCAATTGGCGTGAAACGGGCTAGATGTTTATTCGACTTATCGACTCCTAATGAAATTTCCCGATTCGAGTGCACGTGGGGAAAGTGACGACAAGTGGAAGCTGGGAAGGGCACCGTCAGATGGGAGAACGCCCCGCGACCACGTTACACGTCACAGGGCAGAAAAAACAGAGGGGTGGTGCGTATGAGTCAAGGGTGACTAGGAGGCCGTCGTGGAACATCTTGTAGCGGTAACCCTAACCCACCCTTCCAAATATTATTCTCCGACAATCGAGCACTTTAAAACTTGTTCTCTCTAATTCGCGAGCACGCGCGCGCGCGCGCGCGCTTCTAGGCGGGCTCGTCGAAGTGACGGGTACGTCAACGCTGAATATTTTCGTAACCTTTGACGAATGTGTCGAATGCACCGCCCGCTCGTTGCTTTCATAGAAAATAAAAGCGAAAATTGAGCACCGCGCCAGGATCGCGGAGGAACTACGTCCCGCCACGATCGTTCCTACCCCGCATATTTTTTTAACAATTTATCCGCTCGCGCACGATCATCGCGGACTGTTACGTATGCGCGGCATTGGCTGGAAAAGATAAATACTCCGTCGATATTCAAAGCCCTTCCGATGAGGCTCCCGGCGATCGATACGTGAAAATCTTATACACCTGTGCGAGCGTTGAAAGAGTTTTAATTATAACGGCGCACCCGCCACCGTAATTGGACCGCGCTTTGCGGAAAGTAATTGATTCATGAAAATTTTCGATTACAAATACAAGCGTAATTGGTTTTTGCATATTTTAATATATTATTATCCAAAAAGGACGAGAATCCATTTCGTTGAATTGTTCTCCGTTATACGTAATATTGCACGCGGAATAATAATTTCGCAATTTCTGTCCGGTCGTGTTTAGCAGAAGGGAATTAATCCATAAAGGTCTTGCTAGGCTGCGTTTAATACTACCTCGAACAATACTACCCGAGGATACTGTACGCGGTATTTATGTTTGTAAAATTATGCTTCAGAATTAATTGAAACCGTTAAACTATCATAAAACCATTTCCCCACGAATGAACGGGTTCCTTTCCACGGGACGTGATCCAATTACGTATTCGTCTCGTTCGTCCGCGCAGAAATCACACGTTCTCGATGGCAATTTCTAACGAAGGCCCGAAATCGCGGCCAGCCGTTGAAGAACCAGTTAATCGTTAGCCGGATATCAAAAGGGAGTCGAGCGTTCGTTTCGGAGTTCGCGACAACCGAGCAGCAAAGAGAGCCAGGGGAGAGAGAAATTTAATATTTCACTTATAATATCTTCACTCCAATCTGGCCGCGACAGGTCCGCAACTTTGAAATGAAAATGCACGGGGCCCGGCCTCTCCACCCCTTGACGGACAGCCCTTATAAATATTCAGAACGGGACGTGAAATAACGCGACACGCGAGACCAAAGGTATTTCTTATCGTTCCACGGGTGGAGTCGCCGTGGTTGCTTGTGTACACGCGTTATCTCGCGTGTTGCTCTTTTCCATTGATCGGAGTTGTGTCTTCGTAATTGCGAGTTTCACTTTCCGCCGCCTCCCGGCCCGTTTATATCCCGTTCTTTTCGACGGCTCGCGCACGCGACCATGCCAAACGCGAGCCACTATCGCGATGATAATAACGCTACGCGAAGCCCTTGACCACTTGTATTATTGATTTTATAACGGTAGCTAACGGCAGCTAACGTTGATAAGTCTACTTCTAAACGTCGACTCACATGGAAATGAAGTCTCGCTCGGCCGTTCGCGATTTTATCCGTTCCCCTTTCAATTCTTTTCATCTCGCGATAAACATATTTTCAGCCAATTGAATATTCATTTACATACACGCGCGATAGGTGTTCATTTTATTTTCGTGCCATTAATTCGAGAGAGGGAGAGAGGGAGAGAGAGAGAGAGAGGGATGCATCCCGAGCCGATGCCGGTTCGACGCGTAGCGTTCGTACACGATATCCGATATCTCTTATTGCGTGAAAAATGGATTAATTTACGAGCAGTTATTTATGCAAATGTTTCGTCATTTGCCGTCCGTGCGCCGGGGGAGCATATTTACTTTTTTAGTTTATTATCGAAATCCGAACCCTTTTGTCCTCGCGTCGCTTCCGACGCGGCGAGACCCGTCCTGGCTTTTTAGAGACGGTAATATTAATTTAATGCGAAAACGCGGCTCAAAACAGGGTGAATTTCCGGGAGGACGAATGCCAAAAACAGTGAACCGGACAATTAGCGTTACTCCCGCGGGTTTCATAAACTCGTTTTCCGTTCTTCACCAGGTTTCAGCCACCCTCCTTTCTCCTATCTGCTCCGCGCGGTACGCACGACGATAACGAAAATATTCCATTAATTTCTTGCCCATATTCGATTGGATTTTGTCAGGGATTATCGAAAATGCATGAAAAAAAGAGGAAAACGAACAGAGGAGAAAAAATGCGAAAAACGGACTGTACGAACGTAATGGTTTCAATGGTATCGGCGTTATTAATAAACGGCGAAAGTATTACCGCGTTATTCCAAAATATTCCGATAAACGGAAACCCCTCCGAGCGAGCACCGCAGGTTTTAAACGAAGCCGAATAAAAGTTCATGAAGCATTCGTGATTATCAGTGGATGCGATCAAAAAATGATCGCCAATGGATGCCGATACAAATATTATAAAGGTAACGGTCCCTCGGGTAGCGTAATATAGTGGAGTCGCGTAACGTTTAGTACCTACTGCACGCGAAATTATACGGCTGGAAAAAAGAGCGACCACGTGACGTGTTTAATTTTCATTTGATTTCCCGATCGACGGTTTACAAAATTATTCGAGCGACGCGCGCACCACGCTGGGGAGCTTTTTCAACTCGCGTAAATTCACTTCTCGGTACCTCCTCGTTCCCATGAAATTGCTCCGATTTTGTATAACGATCTTCAGCGTCGCGCGATTTCGCTCGTCCAAACCGACCACGGCGTTCCTGTGATTGACAAAAGGAAAATAATGAATCCGGTGTTCTCTGGAACAGAACAGAGTGTTCCATAAAATCGCCACGGAGCTATTCGTATTTGTTAGACTCTCAGTGAAATTTATTTTCAATCCGGTCCCCGTATCTTTCTCTATACGGGTTAACCCGGCTAAAGCTGGCATGAATATACTGCGCTTTTGTGGAGTACGTTGCTGTGGTACGTGTAAACTGATGCTTTGGACCGTGTAGCTTCATGACGGTGAAACAAATGTTGCCGCTGGAAGTGTGGAACTATTAAGACGGATCACTGCGCGTAGAGCATTTCCACGGAAATTTCTAACGCGTTCTGTTGCGCACCGGAACATTTTGTTCGTACGAGCGGATTTCTCGCGATCCCGCCTTCTAATTACGCGCGATACCTTATTCCGTTCGCGCGATTCTATCGAATCGCGACGATATTAATTGTTTAATGTTCCCGTGTTCACTTTTAATTGCGAACGCGTGAAATTGCTTCATTTATTACTCTGAAAGCTTTCATTCCGCTCAAATGCCGTTTCTATGTTCTACGCGACTCATAAAATGGAAATGTATTGTACGCATCGCGGAATGTCGTTCAGTGAATCATTCATCTCCCAGTAGAATAGTTCATAGCATCAAAAATTCGCAATGTCACGCATACCACTCTTTAACGCGCGAACTACAAGGGCTGCGAAACATTTCGAAAGAATCTGATCCCTTAAAAGCGAGTCGATCAATAATTGTTACGCGTATCACAATTTTCATTCGGTAACCATGTACAAGTGTCATCGATATCGACCATCGCTAGAAACCACTTGTTCCATTTTTAATACCAAGAATAGCTGTGCCAAAGAAAAGGCTGCCACGAAGGTTGTACAATTCTCAAACAAGATGTCGTTTCTTGCTCAACAGGACGCAAGAAAGGAGCAGTACGCTCACCCCGAAACGAGACGCGACGCAAGACAGAAGCAGAACCGGGCTCTCCTCTCTGTACTCGAAGCCAGCTAGCTGGGATATCGCGGTAAGACGTTTATACCCTTTTCAGACACCGTTACCGGTTAATCGTAGAAACGTGTACCGTGAAATAAAATATCTTCGGCTTATAAATCTCGGCTCGCAGCGCGGCCGGATATTAGATATCCGCGAGTGGCGTGGAACATTGACGTCGATAGATACCCGGCGTACAATGTATCACCCCGATGGACCCCTGCCAGTTTATGGAGATGCAGGTGCACGTTCATGGGGGCCCCTCGTCGCTATCGTCGATGGAATTCGGGCGCACTTTTTCGTTTCGTATCACGCGATCTGTGAAACATTGATAGGAGTTTTGGTCAGGGGAGAAAAAAAAATACGCGTGGACAGAGAAGGGACGGAGAGAGAGAGAGAGAGAGAGAGAGAGAGAGAGAGAGAGAGGGAGAGAGAGTTTTGGGCGCATGCGGAACGACCATGCATCATCGTTCACGCTTCATCCCTTGATATGCAAGCGAGATCTCTATGTAGACGCGTACGCGTATGAATCTTCATACATATATACGTCTACCGGGCGTTTCATTGTATGCGGAATCTATTTCAACGGTGAAAACAATGAGAAAAATCCATATAAACATGTGGCCTGTTCGATTTTCTCCTCTCGTCCCGGTTTTTTATATTCCAATAATTCTCTTCGTTTTAAGCTCGGATAATACACCTGGTTTCGCTAATTCCAAACTTTCGCACGCGTTTTAAGGAAATTTTCAAGTTTGCGAAGGTCTGAAAATTTTGTAACATCACAATTGAGAGCTTGCGCTTAGGCTGAACATCTGGCTAGTACGTCCTATGAAATTGAACAGCGACCCAGTGCCAAAGTATAGAAATTTCTATGACTCATCGTTGGGGAGAATCTCGAACGGGGTACATATTTGTACAAACTTCTCGTTGGTTCCTCTTCGAGTCATCCTGTCTAACCCCTGAAGCAAGTTTCGCGTTATGAACCAGCCTGTACTTACACGTACGCATGCGTACGTGAATTCGCATGGGCCCACATACGCGAACACAGGTGCGTATATATAGAAGCAGCAATGTACCGGCGCATAAATCGAACTTTTGCATTTCCGTCGTCGACAGTTGTCCCTCTCTACGTTCCCTCATTGCCTGGTGTCGCGCGTTGCGTACAGGAAACATTCGCTGACCTGCCGTGTATTTTTTTCCCCCCTCGTGTTCCGTTCCTCCAACCCCTCGGACGCATTCTACGTGTACGGCGAATTTATGTCGTAACATTCGGACGTGATCCGAGCGTACGTTTCTGCTCTGATGATGGTCGCAGCGATCGAATGGCGTCACGTAAAACAGGGCATAGAACGGTCCGACGTTGGCGTTTATACGAGCTAGTTTAAGTTAGAACGTCGTGATAAAACGGGGCTGCCGTAACAATTTGCGAGTTTCAGTTTTACCAGGCTGTCGTGGACATTCGGTTTCTCGATGGGTACGTTAAGCGAATTACCGTTAAGCCAGCCTGGTCATAATTCCCTTTTTATCATTCCATCGGTACCAAGATCCACCGTCCGTTCTAAATTTTTTCGCGTCCGTCCGATAACTTGTCCGGCGAGGGTAGGAAAAACGCGGGCGCACGTACGCGCAGTCGACTTTCTCGCAATGGGCGTGATTAAATAGTCAGCAGCGTAAAAAAACAGGAACATGTATGCGTACCCGCGTTTCGTACTCCACCCATTTTATATCCTTTCTACGCTCGCTGCCCCTTCTCGGCCGCTGCGCCACGCTCGATCGTCTCTGCGTAGGGTACCTACCGGGATAACGGCACATTTTTCCAAGTAACGAGAGCACCGAGCACCGGAGAGATCAAATAATTTATGCAAAGGCAGAAGGTTAATTTGATTCTGAATTCAGACGAAAATAATCTGGCTGGATCCTGCGAAGCCACCGGATGAGTTTTACCTTTTCGAATCGGAAGAGTGACGGCGGGCAGGGGTGTCGAGGGGCGCATAGAAGAGGGATTCGACCGGTCAGAAAGCCGGAGGCATGCGCGATGAGCTTTTCTCCGGCACCGGAGCCAACGAAATTAATATTTAATTTTCTATCCCTCATCCGCCGCGGAAGTTCCTACGGCCCTCTTGGCTTATACGCCATCGTACTCCCACCCTCCCTCTCGCTCTCTCTCTCTCTCTCTCTCTCTCTCTCTCTCCCCCTTCCTCTCGCGTGGTTTTATTGCCCCGGTGGCCGAGCGTACACGGTGCTCCATTGTTTCGCGGCTGTATTATATTGCCACTCGAAACACGCTACTTTCTTCCTCGCCCTCTCCCCTCTCGAGCCCTTGATTGCGCCAACGAGCCGCCACGTACGGTCAAAGTGGTGCACGCCCGCTGGACGACCACCCGAACGTGCCAACATGGCGAATTAACAGCCGAGAAACCAATAATCCGTTGCGTGCACCACGCGACCCATCGCGCCCAACCCTTTTGCCCGCGACTTTTACCGTCGACTGTCGCGAGGCTAAACGAGCGTACGAGAATCCTTTTGATCTCCACCTCGTGGACAAGCGGATCGCCATACACGGATCCCACGCGAAATTCGCGTGCTACTTCGATCGTTTAGAATTCAAGTATTCAGCCCCGTCGTAGCAAAAACTCGCTAGCTGTCGAGCGAACCGGTCGGCTAATGGGGGACCAGGTGCGCCTACCGACGATCCCCGATAACGTGTCTCGCAATTTTCGTCGAACTCCCCATGAATTTGGCAATCGATCAAAGAACAAGTTGGCCCGGGATCGTCGATGTTTACCGAGAAACGCGCGTGGGGTTCCAGGGTAGGGAGGATCGAGGGAGCCCTGCTAGCCGAGACGCCTAAGAGTTTGGTCGATGAGATAACGACGGATCCTCGTTCAAATTAGATTCTTTTTCAGGCTCGAAAACGAGCCAGGGCGTTGCCTTTCACCTCGTTTCGCCGGTCTCGGAAACGAGGATCAAGAAACCTAGCCGTTTTCGCTCCTATGTACAGTCTGCCCGGCACCTCCGCGTCTCTCCAGCCTCGAACCTTGAGGTTAGCCTCAACTAATACTGCCACTTCGGCCCCACAGCGATGTAACCTCTCATTACGTTCCCGTGTCCGCCGTGGCTCTTCGAGCATCTTGCCGACCTTTGATTTGATTAGCATAATTGCACTTACCTTGGACCTGCCGCTCGGCCACAAATTCGACAGGGCAGGGTAAGGTGCACCTAAGGAGAGGACCGTGATCGGTTGTCTGGGTGTCCCGTCCCGGTTAAAAGCGATAATGATTACCACCGTTTTAAATACCCAGTCGTAATAACGATCAGCCAGTTCCGTAATGACCCGGACCAACGGTGTTGCCGGAATTCGTTGTAACACCCCTGTCACGTGACAGGTAGTCGCGGTTCGCGAGTAATTTATCGAGTCGGGGTGCCGAGCGCGGAGTAACACGATGTTTTCGCGTGCATAACCAGAGCTGCTGTTTCGCGTCGCGCGACAACGGGGGTGGACCGTCGTCGAGGTAGAGCTCCTGGCGTAGATGAGATTTTACGTTTTAGATAGTCGTAGACGAGATTTTAGGTTCGCAAATTGCCGCAGGCAATCGAGATAGTTCGCGGGCAGGATCGTCGAATCGGCACCGTCGGATTTCCCATTCGCAGCGTCGTTAAACGCGTGCCGTGCTCCTGCGGAGATCGTAAATGCGTAACGTCCACGCGGATCGATAAATAGGGTCGCCGTCGCGCGGAACGCCGAGGGGTCGCGGCGGCAATTGAAGAATAACAATGGCGGATCGTCTTACGCGGAATAGAGCGACGTCGACCTCGCGAGCGAGGTCGATCTTAAAATTCTATTGAAAGAAGACACCGGACAAATTGAATGTTTACAGCCGACTCGCGGGATACTTACGTTTCGAGGGGTGACAGGGCCACCCCTTGAAACACGTCCCCTCGAGTGACGTCCGTCTGACATGTCGCGAACGTCTCCGACTTTTATTCTATCCTCCCCTTTTTCTCTTTTACTTTTCGAACATTAACCATTTCGTTCCCTCTTCGTTTTTAATCTGCCACGCGTACCGCAACGATTGCGGAACCTCTGAAATCGTTGACCCGGTTTTCACGAGGCAATATTACTTAGCGTGCCGCGCGGAATTTCGAAACGGACGAGCTGGCCTCGCGATTGATGACCGGGATCGATCCCCTGTAATAACGAAATACCCTCGTTATACGAGTGTACCTCTCGTACCGCGATTTCGATTGATGTCCGATGTTTTAATCCGCGTTATTAGTCAGTGTCTGAAAGAATTTCGCATTAGGGGATTTATGCAAGTAACGAGGACGAAAGCAGGCGGCAAAAAAGCTCTGGACGCTATACCACGGCTTATTCGACGCTTTGCAACGAACGAAACTTTAATGAGAAATGCGTACCAGATCTGGATAAATAAAATGGCGATTAAATCTGGTCGCAGATTTACGTGGTTCATGTACCAATTGTCGTTAAAACGTTCGTCCACCAGCTGAAAACCGCCCTGCTGCTCGATGAGCGAGATTGAAGGGTGCTGCCACCCTACGAGCGTCCAATAAACTCGAAGGATTCCGCGAATGGGGGTAGTTCACCCTCATCCGTGGAGTTTTTCGCGAGAGAGCGTAGCTTATCTTACTGGCTGTATACTCTTTATCGTTTACTCGTCCGATATAAAACCTCTGCCAAGGTTTTCTATCGCGAATGAATTTATCAACCCTCGTTACCTCCAGTTTCTTCCACCGTAATAAAGTTATTCGTCGAAACGAATCACGTTTTAATAAAGATCGCATCCTGAGGTGAAAAAGAATTCTATTCGAAGGTGCCAGCGGGTCGAGATACAAATTTTAATAAAGTAGATCCTCGCGCGACTACGACCGCCGAGAAATCTCGATTAAACCTCGCTCGCTTCCTGATTATTTTTTCCGTTTCCTTCGTGGCGCTCGGCGCTTCCGTTTTGGCCACGTTCCGCTCGTGTTTCGCCAGGATCCCCGGGCTCATAATTGAAAATCACTGTAATCCAATATCCTTGCTCGGGGGTGCGATATAAAACCGAGCGGATCCCGCTTAAGATCGTTCCGCTCTGGAACGGCGCGACCCCCACGATCCGTCGACCAATAAGGAGGTGTCGTGTGGTAACCTAAAGAGGAATCCTCCCTCGCCCTTCGGGACCGAACCGCACACACGTATGTAGCGCAGGATAGGCGCGACATTCCGCGTATTGTTTCCCAATGGGAATTCGGCTGCCTTCCACGGAAACACATTGGCGAACTCCTTACCAAGGTTTATTACGACTTACGGGGCGGGGGATGCTCGACGGTGTCGAGGTATTTACAGCTCGGCCATTCACGTCAGAGCCTACCCTTTTACGGCCACGCTGTTCCTCGGGGCAACTCGGTGACAAAGTGTGAGGGAAACATAAGAATTATGGAGCTGGATGGAACGACCCTGTTCAGAGGAGATCGCGTTAATCTGTTGGGCGGTGCAGGGATTGTATTATCGGTGATCCTTCTTCTCGTTGGTTGGAAGGATAATTCCTTTCCCGTGTTTTAATTCGAGGCTCGCGTGCCGCGGTGTCGTGCGTTACGAGTTTCGTCGGTTGGCAAGCATTTTAGTTTGGGCACTCGTATTTTTTGCATCGTTAACTGTCAGCCTCCCTGGTATCGATGGTTGAGTGGCCTCGTTAGCGAACTTCAGAGATGTAACTTTTCTGGTTGAAAGGTAGATAAGATTGAAGAACTTGAAGGTATACGCTGAGAGGAAAATTTTTCTGTACTCGTTGATAGCAGACACGAATGCTCGTATCATTCCAGAATCATGGCCCCGCTGGGTAATACGGGGTAGACGCGCTGGAAAGAGGCCAGTCGGATGATTTCGTGCTCGTCGCCTGTTTCATTTTCAAACTTTTCTGCATAAATCGTCATTTGTCTCAGCAGGCTGTCGCCGTTACACAGGTCGCTTGTATTTCCGTCCTTCTGTCGGTAACTACAGCGAAGCTGGCCGCCTCTTCCACCCTCCTCGCACCCTGGATGCGTCACGTTGGACCCGAGTGGCTCTCCGGGGGCGGCAAGCAGCATCTATTTTATAAGACTGAGAAATATCGACGGCATCAATAACGGTTTATCTCGAATACAAATTGCCACCCGGAGAGGACCACTGCCTTAAGAAAACACTCGTAATCCGTGGAGAGTGAAACGGGGACGTAGCGACAGGTCGCCGGTATACCCATCGTTTATCTATCGCCCACGGGCGCGCCATCGACCCTTCGTGTTTGTACGGGCAACGCGCTGATCGACGACGTTCGAAATTAATTCCATCGCCCTTCGCACTGCTGCTCGACTTCCCGGCGTAAGATCCTGCCTTTTCGTCTCATCGCGACGCGTGAATTCCTGCGGAACGTTCACGCACATCATGTTCACCGAAGGGTCCGAACTGTTATTCAACCCCCTCCCCCTGTCTACACGAACACGCGATATATTCGCGGTTTATTTATGCACGCTTAAAGTACATATTTTACAGAGCTGTCTCCTAAATTCGTTTTATCGAGGATTCCTTGCTCTTGGTCACCAGCCATCATTGTTTCGCGTTTTATTCGATTACAACTATGATCACCATGCTCGTCGACGCTTATTTATATCAGCCTGTTACTTTCACTTGTCTCCACCAGCATCCTTTTCTCTCTCTCTCTTTCTCTCTCTCTCAATGTTTTTTTTCCTCCTGTTCAGAATCCACGACCTCGGTCGATCTCTATTGTCGAACCACCAGACGATCGTTTGGCATGGTTTAACGGCGTGGCTGGTAGTCGCGATGATGAATGACGCTCCCGGAACGGGAGACATTCGGCACGATCCGACGCTTCAAGAGCTTTTTTGTCACGGTGGCTCGTTACGTCCCGGCGCCAGCCTGGCCAGCAACTATGCGCCAGAAACAATGTTGACTAATCGCTTTCCAAAACTACGGGTGAAAAACGCTGGCTAACGCGTAATGGCCGCCCCGGTTTTTGAGACCGCCATTGGCCGGCACCGCGGATCGTTTCTTTGCGCGATTTCGACTCGCGGCTACGAAAAAGTTGCCACGGAGAAATATGACCATCGCGATGACCAATTGCGATCCAATTAAACCGAGCGCGCAACGATGGCTGGGTTCGATTGGGCCTTCGAGACGCGCCACTGGAGTGCTATCTTCCTCAATTGAACAGTGACGTATTTGAACAGATGTTTCAGCGTCTGGGGCCGAGTGGGAACGAATGTCATTTCAGACTGTTATAATGTATACCCGTGTACCTTTAATTGACCGACTCCGTCCTTTCTACGAGGCCTTAAAAAAGGTCCTCGTAAATATAACGTTTTTCTCGCATCCTCAACGGCCGGACGAATTAGTCCACCGAATAATTCCGTCGCAGACGCAGAAAACAAACCTTATTATTCCAGTGGATGCGGCTAATTTGATCGGATGGAATTTGAAATGATAATGGGAGCCGCGTTTTTCTCGATTCAGGTTCGTCCTTAAAACTCGCCCCTTAGCATACGCGTCTTCCAACGTGAATTATGCGCGTTGATTATTCCTATATTAATAATTAATGCCTTCTCGGTGCTATCGTACTTTCGCGTGTGTTTTCTCCAACTTTACTGACAACTCTTAGAAAACTCTCGTCTCTCGATCGAAATTTTTTTATATCATATTCACTCAGATGAATATTACCTGTGCAATGTCGTTCTCGTGTTTTCATGATGAAATGCAAACGATGTTGATAAAAACCCTCGAAGTTCAGATTTTGAGATATTTAATTACGTCGCGTTAATATTCGATGAATCGAGGGGTGGCGTCCTGTTCCGCGTCACAGATTTCGAACACACTCGCCCGTGTATTAATAACACATGCTCGGAATATCCTGTGTTTCGCTCATAATTATTTTCCAGCCGTACGTTTCACCTCGCCAAGGTTCTCATTTCCTCCACGCACGTAACATGCTCGTAACGACGTAACATAAACACGATTGATATATTATTAACCTTATCCATTAAGGGAAAGCGCTGTATCCCTGTCTCTCTTTCTCTGTGGTTGCATGAAATATAGGAGCTTTCGAGAGAGGGAGGCTTCTCTAGCTCGTGCAAGGCTGGAGAACGGTCCGCTGAATACCAGAAACGGGAAAGAGGGGTTCGACGTGCCCGTGGGGGGTACGGTACGGATAAGAAAAGAAAAAGGGAAATTCTCTTGCGTAAATCTAGCCGAAGGGTGACGGGAGCGCCATGTGTTGCCGATCTCACGGTTCGAGGTTGCACAAGTGCAGCGGCAAGGTCAAAGGGCGCGGACCATTCGGAATCGCCAGCGTGACTTTCTCATGATAGATCGATCAGGTTTCTTTCAAGGATAGCGTACATAAAAGTTCGACATCGCTGATGACAATTATTTAGGGAATTTTTGTATTAATATCCGATTAGATCGAGTTTCGTTAAGTTTTCCAAACATAAACCATTTCTTCCTGATCAGAAATGGCTTGTGTACCTTAGCTTGGGAATCCAATAAAAGAAAAGGGGCGGGAACTGTAGCATTTAGAAGCCGAATTTAATATCGAGGAGAAGTCGCCGGTAAACGCATCGAAACGAACGATCCAGCCGATGTTGAACAGTTTAATATCCAGAGGACCCGCCGGGGGCGATTTCCCTCGCGAAGGGTGAGAATCGTCGGTTCCGTTCGCTCGAGCAACCTCGCGCGCCCTTTCCCCCCCTTAATCCTCACAGTTTCGGCTTGATTCGTGAAAAGGTGAATCTATTCGAACTGAAATCGAAATGTTTACGGTTCCGTTTGCCTAACCGTCGTCTACGTCGAGTACTTCTTACGAGCGGCGACACGCGGATAACGTCAGAGACCGCGTTCCGCGGTTGCAGACACTCGAAACGTCGGAACGTCGCCCCCTGCGTTGGGAACTTAAATATTCTGCGTAAGACCGATTCGAGGAAGATTTAGTTTCGCGGAGAGACGAGTGAATAGAAGAAGGGGAGGAAGACAAAGCCGAGGAAAGAGACGGGACGAGTGGAACCCCGGTCCCGGTGTGTCAGCTTAATGGAACGGAATTGAAATCATTTGCTTTGCGACAGGCACGGCACGTCGTCGCCTCCTGAGCTTGGCAGTCCAGTCGACGACATTCCGTAGCCCGCTGCCTCTCTCTCTCTCTCTCTTCCTCTACCCGTTTCCCCGCGCCGTCGACTCCCTTCGCGTATAATTGAAATTCTCGAAAGGAGAGGGAAAAAAAGGAAGCGACGCGAGGGTTACGCGCGGGGTTTCGAGGAAGAACGAGGGAAACAGAAGCCTTTCGAGACGGATAGCGCTACTAATGGAGTCCTGGTTAAGCGTTTGGTCCGTGGTACAACCTTCATTACATTTATCTCCCTGGGTTTGTGGTCCTCCCCAAATGTCGGCCGAAGGGTCCTCCCCCATCGAAACATAAGGCCGTTAAACGATTTAATTCAATTCGTACGCCGGTGGAGTGAGGCGGGGAGGGCGGAGGGGTGGCTCGAACGAATTTAACGCCTCCGATAGTTTCGCGCTTCGGAATTCGCTCGCGTCGACCTACCACCTTACCTCAGCGTTTTAACACACTCTCTACCCTCCGCGCCGGCTGGCCACCCCTTTCGTTCGTTATCTCGGTGTTTCAGAGGTTTTTTTTATCGCGTTCAACCCCGTTTGAACGTGCGGTGCATTTGCATCGAGAGATATATACGGTGGATAGGAGATTGCGCGCCGATTTATTCGCCTTGATTTACTTGGAGGGGAGGGAGTTGTGTAATTTTGACCACTGGGACGAGATTCACTTCCCCGCATTTCCCACGCGTCGCTCGGTAAATACTTTCTTTGACGATTGGCGGATCGAATCTGTATTGAAATTATTTTTTGCTCGCGAGTCATTTTAGGTATTGATTATAGCGTGACGCTTTTATTTGCCACGTTCGTCTGAATAAAAAACTGTGCGTAATCGAATTAAAGTTCTCCGGAACGTGATTTCAAAGTTCCGCTGGACGGGGGATTAAAATTTCCCTTCCTTAAGTGGAAAGACTTACAATTCCGACTTCGCCCGTCGTTTCCTCGGTGCCGGAGAATTAATCGGTCGGAATTACCTGTCGCGCAAGGATTCGCCGGAACAAAACAACCACTTTTCCATTCCCGTATCAGCGTCAAAGTATCCTCGCCCCTCGCAGTAATCCAACTATCCCGACCGCAGCCAGTGGCCCCCCGCCTTTCCCCCCTCGCTCCACGTTCCACGGTGGTTTTGACGGCGCATAATGTACGGTTGGCACAATATTTGGAAAGTAGCTGGCAAGTTCTGGTTTGCAATTATTGCGTAACCCTAACGCGAGCGCTGACGACCGGATAGGCAGCCGCGGCCGGGAATCGGGAGGGTTGCGCCTCAGCGCAAGAAGCCAAGAGAGTTGGAGGTGCTCACGGCGCTCGCAAAGAGAGGAGAGAACAATGCGAACTTGGAGATAACTCCGGTGGTACGGGAATCAACATGAAAGGGGAAGTTTCCATCTCTAATTGGTATTTAGGAGATCCGAAACAGACCCAACTTCGCGCCGTCCTTACGAGACCCTCGCGAGTACGCTCGCCCCACCCCCGCAAACACTCGTTCGTACACGAGCTATACGGACCGCTCAAACGTTACAAGCTTGTCATCTCGAGATTTAATCGCGGGTAATGAGGTTGACGGGTTGAACGACTCCCTGTGATAATTTTCGGATCAGCCCCGATCACGTCCCTTCGGCGATTCGTGTTTCGAGAGCGGCATTCTTGAAAGCGTGCGGCCGCGGGAATGCAGATTTAATCGTGCCCGGGGAGGAGGAGTCCTCCGAGGCCTTTGGCGGTCGTCGAATTTTCAACCGACGGCGTGTTTATCATCCGGTTCGTGGTTCAGCAGCGAATTAAATTATACACGCGCCGATGTCCCTTAAAAAGGCGCGCACACCCTCGGGTCGGTGACAGGGGCGAGGTTGTTGGTAGATGCGTAGGTGGGTAGGTAGGTATGCTAGGTGGATAGATGGAATTCGGATATAACGCGAGATTGAAGGGGACGTGCGCCGAGGAGGAACGCGGAAAGTTCTGGATCGATTCTGCGAGAAGAGGACGACCACTTCAAAAGACCCCAACCTCCATGGCTGCTCAGAGACTTACATTCTTTGTTCGTATCAGTCGCGTAGTTAAGCTACACGCAAAGTGACGTGTGTATACGGATGCATATTTGAAATGTATGTATGTATGTATGTATGTATGTATGTATGTATGTACGCGGCGATATATGGAGTGCTTCGACGATGGAAGGGATTTTATTATTCACAAAGCAACGCGGCGTGCTACTCCTTGGATCTCTTCCATTTCGATAGAACGGCGGAGCGAAAGGAAGTCGAGAAGCCTGCTGATGCAAATATGCAAATAACATTATTTGTTTAAACAGCCCGGTTTCGAGGCCCATTTTGATCATGTGCACATCGATCAGACTTCGAGGCACAATTGGCAAAGATCGATCTAAGAGAAAGCCCTCCGATCGATCCGTTTATCTCGTACACATATTTGGAGATCGTCAAATATTTGAAATTGGCGCCCTGTATAATTTGTGAATAAGTTTTTCTGATATGAGGAGGCAAATGAGATATAACAGATGGCAGCAGCCGTTGGAAGACTGGTGAAATGCATTTGGGGTAAATGTCAGGTAAATGATACGATTTAAACAACCCCGTTTCACTTTTCACGAGGGATGATATTAAGGGTTGAACGAGTTACGGGTTGTTCGTAGAGATGGCGCCAGAGTATCGTTCTCTCGAGTCGCGAACTTCCAACCCCTTCAAACGTATTGTTGTTGCTCGTGCTTGAATTTTGTTCAAGTGTTACACGCGCGACGTTATGAACGTGTAAAATGTTGGATATAAAAAATAAACTAAGCACGAGGATTCTTCACTGAGCTGTGCGGAAAATTGTATCGTAATTTGGAAAGATATCTATTGACTTCGAATAGAAAGGGTTCGATATGGAGAATAAATAAATGCGTTTATCGTAAATATAAAAGTTTTGTCGCGGTAGAAAAAGCTGCATAAAGGGTATAAAACCGTGGTCCTTTTGACAACGGTAACGGAGCAATGAATAAGGCAGCACTTTCTTTCAGCGCTGCCCTCTCGAAATAACTCTTGGGCGTCTTGTCCAAGCAAAGAAATAAAGCGATGCTACCGGAGGGTCGATCGAGTCCCATTAATGGGTGAATGCTGAAAGGATCTACAGAACGGCCAGTGGCGACTGGGCACACTGGGCTTTGTATAGGTGTGGCAGGAAAAGAGGACCATGAAAGTGGGATTCCGTCTGAATTCACGAAGGAAGACGTGTTTCCTCCCTATCCTAATGATTTTTCTACCCTTTCTTATGAACTCGCAAAAGCTATTATTCCCCGTCAGTCTGTATTACTTTGCAATATTATTTTATTCGTTTAATCCCATCCTCTCGTGACGAACTTCCACGATAAACATTCCTCTGCTCTTCCTTCAAACGGGATCGATCGTAAATTCGATTGTCCCACATTTCAGGGTAAATGGCCACTTAGACGAACGCGAACAATCATGCCCAATACCGTTCCTCGATCGAGCATCTCATGAAAGTCAAAACGCGGGCGCGAAATGTAATCTCCCGGTTGTATCGGCCCTCGAAGCCAGTTCGACGGTTCGCGTCGAACGAATTTCCCGAATTCGTCTCCCTTCTCGATCCGGCGATACCATCCCCTCTCTGTTCACGGCCGTCTTTCTCTCATTCCAGGGAGCTCGACGCTCTATTAGCAGTTTCTTAGAGCAGTCCCAAATGGCATTCCTATTGATGCCCGCGATGGGGTGTACCTTAACGCTCGAGGGAGAAAAGAGCGCCATTCTAAGGCAGGAGAGAACTTTATGGACTGCGCAATGGCTACTGGATTCTGTTCGAAGCGGACACTAGGGTTCCGCCATCCCCCTTTATATTCCCTTTACCTCCGACCACCGCTGCCTCTTCCCTCTTCGTCGTTTTCTCTTCCTTCATTTTCTCGTCCCCACTTTTTTTTCTCTCCACTCTATCTCCTCCTTCTTTCCTCCGCGCAATTCCCGACGATTCTTTTATTACGACTTCGACGCGCGTCCTCGCGTCTTACGACGATTACTGTTAAGCTGACGAATTCGACGGAGGATTTGCTCGCCCGGACAAAATGAGAAATTGTTCTCTCTGTTGGGACAGCTTGTCCCGCCTTTGCTCGTAGCTATCACAAACAAGCAATAAGTTCGAAATTGGTATCGTCCGTGCGCGTGATACGGGGCCAGATATTTCTCGTCCGGGGAAATAATTAGATATCGAGATGTTTTCCGTCGAAAATTCAAGAACGACGCGATTCGATTAGCATTAATGTGATCAACGTTGAAGCGCTCGAGAACTAGAACTTGGTGGCGTCCAATCTCAATTATCACGGCTAGAAGAGCATGAATCTTTAGCAAGTTACTTAGAACTTTCACAGACGGAAAGTTCGATCGTTGAACGACGGTCAGAGGACCGGGAAGATATTTGCACACTCGATGTGTCCTCGTATTTCGAAGGACGAGAACGCCGCCCCCCGTCCTCGGGACCGAACTCCATTGGTCGGAAGGATCTACCAATTTTCATCCCACTCGTTCCTCTAAAATCGATTCACACGCTACATACATTCTTCGCTTGGTTAAACTTTCAATACCCGGACGCGGCGCACTACTGTAATTCGTTGCAATCCCATTTGCGTTTGTAATGTGGTAGGCACCGGTATCAATTTTCATTCGCATATCCCATTTCCCTGGTTGAAACAATTTTTCTCATTTTCACTCCGAAAACGACGAAATATCTCGCAGCCTCCACTTCTGCCAATCTCTTAAAAAATATCTAAGATACGAAATTTCAAAACTCGTCTCTCGATCATTGATTCAATTACCCCCTCCTGACTATGCCATCGGTCTCTCGTATACGGTACACCGTAGATTCGAACGCCGTAGAGAGAAAGAATGCAGCACGGTCGATTAATCGCGAAGTCGGCGCACGTCGACGGATAGCGACGAGCATGGTTCTTCATTTGTTCCTCGGCAAGGAAGAACGCAAAGTGGATTATGCTCGAGCGAAGTTGCCTCGACGTCGAGAGAAGAGGGGGCGGTAGACCGATACGGCTGTCGGTGCCGTCTCTGTACCAACCCCTCGCGCGCGATGACAGCCTTTTGGAACCGTATTTCTTCCTCGTCTTGTCGCGATCGTCCGCCATCGTCGTCTGACTGATGGATTGATATTTTTAATGCGGAGGACAGCCGATACGGTTCGCGGACGCGGCACGGCTAGGTGGGAACCCCGAAAGAGGACGTTTTCCCAAGCCGTTATTGCTCCTTTGGGGCTGGCTCGGGGTTGAGGAGCCACCGCGAAGACGTCTCTGTATTATTGCCTAAGATAATGAGTTTTCTTCCGGGAAACCGGGGGAAGACCGATCGGCTGTTCAAATATTGCGGGGCAACGTAATAAGCAAAGTGCTCCCGCTGGCATCTGGGGTTGTAATAGAAATTTGGACGAGTTTAAACGACCGGTTCCACCCTCGTTCACCGAGCACGACACTCGGCGAAACTCGGCTTGCTCTACACCGATGATTAATTGTCCGTGAATTCCTATTTACTCGACCGCTCCTCGACTCACGAGAATTCCCGGGCCCTGGCAAGGGACGAGACGGCGGCCGCTCAGCCCTGGAATCGTTAGCTCGCGTAGAACGAGACAAAGCTATCGTCTAGTTCGCCGCGAACGTGCGCGATACGTTCGTATGGAAGCGGACGCGACAAACGGATATCGATGGGTTTTAAAAAATTTAAGAACTATCGGTATCGGGTTTTGATAGCAGTATCGGAGTTCGTTTAGTCGCGCGAGCTGCACGCTGACAGTACGGCATCAATATCGCCACTGTGTTTCTGTCTGCACCAGAATCGCGCAATTTTTCTTCCGGACAGAACCACGATAGGCGTGTCGATAAAAATACCGAAACTACCGGGTATCGCGTAGCGGTGTTTGGCTTTTTTTTCGCAGCGGTTCACTCGTTTATCCCATAATGGTACCGTACGTAATGAGCGGACGGATGAAAATCGAAGATTCAATCGAGCAAATGATCGCACAGAAATAACTGGATCCTCCAATTGCCAAATTACGCTAACCGCTTAATGGAAAGCAGCATCGACGCGGAACCAACGTCCGCAACCAGTCGAGAAAGTCGGCGGAATGCCGCGGCGATAACACGAGTCGAGCAGCGCAGATTATCGGAAACGAAGTTCCTTTGTTCCTCGCCCTTTGACCGGTCGTAGCGGCGAATTAGCCCATTGGGGTTACCAGTAGAATAGGATCGATATCCGGTCGCGAGCCGGGACTCGTCGCGCTCGCGGCATAAACCACTGCCTATCGTTAATTCCCCGAGAAATCAGTTCGATGACAACCGTCCCGGATCCCCGTCCCGGCTGCTATTATTTCCAGAATTTCCAATGACCCTCGCGAACCTACTCGCCGCATTGTAGCCGGTTCCAGGCTGGACAATGGCCGAGCGAAGTCCCGGCGCAGGAGGACGTTAGTCGGGGGGCTCGCAATATCGGCGTTTGGCCTGGCGCCAAGACGCTTCGAAATTGTGGGATAACAGGCTGATGCCTGTACGCGTGCATACACGTACATATAGATTCGTGTATGTACAGGTGCATATACAGATGAACACGGGGGGAGGGGGCCACGTAACGTCGTTGCGCCCCGCGACATTGGTCAGATATTTATTCGCATTGTTTCACCGTCCTCCTCGCCGTTGAACAACTGGAATGAACCTAGGCGCGCCACCGGTCGCTTCCGCCCCGGTCGAATTCGAACGCTCGCGCCACGATGTTTCGTGCTCCCGGACGGTTCTGACGGTATAAGTGCGTTTCGGTATTCCGTTGTATTTTCCCGGGGGAATTTACCTCCTAGTTTGCCCGACCCTGTTCGTGGTAACGCTGATTGCACACGGTATAAGGGAAGTTTGGGGTGTCGCGGGAAGGTCGTCTGAAGGAGAGCGCAATCGGACGAACGAACGTGAAAATCGTTGGGAGAGGTTGTCGAGCACGGTTTTGCTCCTATTGGAGGCGTATTAGTATAATTGGTCGTTAAAAGAACGTGACTCGAAAGTATCAAAGGAGTGCATGGGAATCCATTAAAACGGGCAGTGGCTCGTTCCAATCAGCCCCTAATTCTCGCGAGAAAGGAACAGCTCGACTCGCTTGTTATCCTTGATACCGGCGTTCGCAACACCGATGCTTAAACGGGGAGACGATAATGCGTAGCACGCGCTCGCAATAATTTCCGGTGCGAATCGATAGCGAGCACCGCAGCGTGTCCCGTGTTGCGTTGTAACGCACCCGGGGGTACGGTTGTACGCGTCGCGGATAGTGTACCGCCGAAAGAGAAAGGGAGGAATAAGCTGGACACGGTGCATCTGCGCGTGACGGCTCGATGACAGCTCGGACCGCCAAGCCAAAACGGAATCATTAGCGGGGCCCGTTAAGGGGGTTGCGAATTAACGGGCTTTTATCCGGCGGAACGGCGAAATTCGACAATACGCCGGACCAGAGTATTCCATTAGCGATTCCGCGATGCGTCGTCGCTCCGGCGTCGCCTGGACCGTCGACGCCGACGCTCGCCGTAATTTAATGCCACCCATATGTGCTACGATCCGTGTGTTGGTGGGCGAGCGTCGGGGGCGCACAGGATCATTCTTATTAAGCGATCCACGGGATTATCCTGTAGTAATTGAGGGAGTTGTTTAGAGAGGGATACGACGGTGATACGATTATATTTTTAACGTGGTCGAGGGATTGGACGGTGGAAATTAGCAATCGTCGCGTAGGGCTCCGAAATGTCGCGTTGTTATTTGTGAAAGGATGGAGATGCGTAATTATCTGGTTCGTGATACGTTAACGAACGATACAGGGTTAGATGCATTTTTATGCAGCGGTATAAAGTACGATCGAATTTTGTTCTCTATCATTAAAGGTGGTGGCGCGAAGCACGCGTTATTCGCTAAAATAAATTAAGCATTCCAACTAGCGGTAGCTCTTTTGTTTGAAAATTACCGGTCGTATCTATTAACGCGGTTGCGGTTCGTTTGGAGTCCGTCGACCCCGTGAATACGTCGATCTGTCCTCTTCTGCGTTCTTTCTTTTTTTTTTTTATTCGATGGACATTTTACCAGAAACGCAGCAAAATATTTCAGTCACGAAGTTCGTGATGGAGTATTCCGCTCGCGAAATGTCGTTTGTACACGCTGGCTGCTTTCGGTTCTTTATGACGTTCGATTCGTTTTTACGATGCATGGAAAAAAAAACGGGTTGACGGGGCGGGGGAGGGTGCTGTACAAGCTTTACGCGGTCGAATTCAACCGTTCGCGGTCGGTGGATAGAGGATTCATTCGATAATGGTTTTTAAATTTTCGCCACCCTCGTCCTTGACGGGCCGCGGCAGCGAAAAAGGGGGACGATCCACCTTCAACCGCTTTTGTGCGTAGTAATAGTTTGTAAGCGGCTTACGGGTAGTTAACTAAACTCATTTCGCTCTGGTTGGTGTCGGGCAACGGGAGTTGAATATCCTTCGTTCCCGGGGAATCTGTTGCGGTAGAATTGCTAGCTACGCTGACGAACTAATGGCCATTAACGCGTGAAAAGTCGGCACGTTGCAGCTTGCGGTAAACCGCGATGCACTTTCGATGGAATTAACCCGTTCGTTATTTCGATTCTCCTCGCGACTGAATTACTTGCAACTCACTTTATGCCAGAGCTGCGCAAGTCCGAGTAATTAATATTCCGTTCGCACTCGAACGATTAATCGTTCTATGAACAGAAATTTACGAATAAAACTCTGATCCGCTTAGACGAATTTTTCAAGCACCCCCGACTGAACGGACGCGCTATAATAAAATTAAATAAAGCCAGGACGGTCGCGTCGCGCCTGTCAATCAATCGGGGCGTCAGCCCTGTCGAGCGGCCATCGCCGACTTAATCTCAATCGAATCAAGCTGATCCACGGTGATTAACCCCGGATTAACCGACGCGATTCAACCAGAATAAATCGTCGCAGGACGGAGGTCGCGCGAGTCGATCAATTACAGTTCGCAGAATATAATCCCCGGTCGGTTGTTAGAGATTCGACCCTCATCGAACTTGCATCAAGTCGCGTTACGACGGTAACTTCCTTTTTCTTATCTTAATTAAACCTCCAAGATGGCTGTGTCTGTACGCGTGCGTACGCTCGTGCACAAGCGTGTGCTCGCGCAAAGTGTCCTAACGACGTCCCAGGAACTGGCGGTTTTGACGTAAGCGGACGAACACCGGTTTAATAGCATTTCCATTTGCCTAATGATCGTGGCGGTCGTAGCCGCGTATCGCGGACCTATCCTCGCCTCTTATCGCATTTCCTCTCCGGTACACACGAACCAGCACCGTGGTACCCTCGCCAGCTCGTTTCTCATTGTTGTTGTTGCTGTTCCCGGTGCTGGTACCGCCGTTGTTCCCCGATGTATTGTGCACTGCCACCAGGGACTACCCTCTAGCAGGCCCCATCCCACCGTCGATTCCGCAGGAGTTCGCGGCGCGGATGCGTCGCCATTGTGAGGAAGCTACTCGGCAAATAAGATCATTACCGCGTAAATAACTTTCTTACGCGGTCGAGGCTTATCCTGCGGGTCCCCGTTCCTACGTGCATTTTCCGCGCCAGTCCGCCCTGCGAGGACCATCGAGATACCGGAACGAAAACGAGGAGGAACGCTATCGCTCGCGCGGTCGATGCGCCTCCGCGCTGGGTAAATATGTGCGGAAGCGTCTGAGCTGGTCGACCGCGACGCGTACGACGCTTGCGGTTGCCCGTGCGCCGGTTTCGATCGCGATTATGGGAACCACGTCAGAGTAAGGCGTATCACCGTCGAGCGTAGGTAAAAGGTGTTCGCGTGGTTGCTTCGGATGCGACCTCTTTCCTTAGAACTAGGGTGGTTCGAGTATTATTGCTTCGCAGGGTACTTACAGTTTCGATCGTGCGAGAAAATCCGACATTTTTGTACAATCTCTACAATACGGAGCGATAATTTCTGAGGAGTGAGTTTAAACCACTCGCTATCGAAAGTTGTCAGCTTTTCGGATATAGGTCGACAGGTTTCGAAGTAATTTTCGACACGGCCATTCGAAACCGTAAGTGCATTGAAAAGGCAGAAGTAGACAGCCAACTGGAATTTCAGTGTCTTCGACACTGTTCGTCACTGTTCACCACTGAGTGCACGACGATTCGATGGAAAACTAGCAGCTCGTTGTCTCCGTTTTAATCGTTCCATTGTGCCCTCGACGTCATGCACGGGAGCTATTGCGGGCGTATCTTGCCCGAGCGTGGTTAATATCTCGTCGACGCGGCACGCCAGGCATAATCTCTGACTCATTGAAACTTGGTCGCGCAAAAGCGCCACCGACCCTAATAAGGGAGCTCCTAATCTGCGACCGCGAGCTATCGGGGGTTCGTACGCTCAGATGGAAACGCGATACCACCGGCAAACTTCTTCGAAGCAAAACCTGAAGACTTATAATACTCCCTTTAATTTCCCCAAGAATTATTAACCCTTTGCGCTCGAACGGCGACTCTCACTCGCCACGATGTTTCGCGTGGCAACTCGAGCGACTGTATTTACGCTGAATTTCGTTATCTCCAGTTGATAGATGCGAAGTATTGGTTCGTGAATAGGTGCCTTAGGCTGTTTATGTCTTCGGTTGGAAAGTGACATTGCGACGTCAAATTCCTCTACGATTGTAGTCCTGAATACGATGTGTCTAGCGTTAGTACAGTTTCGGCGGTCGCAGCGAGTACACGTATCGCCAAATTTTGCACCACTCGTTTAAAAGTTTTAAGACGAGTTTAATTTTTAATGGATCATGATTAAATTGGTGGTAGAGCAAGTGTAAACGGTAATTACGTATCGGGTGTGAGAAATAGAAAAATTAGTGTAATAGACAGTGAATCCGGAAGTAGCAGCGATGACCCACAAGATCCTGGCAACTCAGAATGCCCTGGTAAGTGTTTTGTATAATATCACACCAAATACCACTACAGAACTTGAACTTTGATAATTATATTTTTCAAAATGTAAATACAGATAATATATCAAAATATAACACTTATGTTTATATATAAACTGTATGTTTATTCTTATATAAATTCATTTACACGCGAAATTGTCTCGAGTTGCAGCGCTGCCCGATCGAAAAAGTCATCGAGCGCAAAGGGTTAACCGGCGAACAATGATTCCTAGTAAAGTGTCAAAGTTTCTAACATCGTCCACTGATTAATCTTGAAATATTTGAAGGATCTCGAGTGCATGGTGCTCTCTCAATCGAAAACGCATTAAACGATAAAGCTAACGAGTTTTACGTCGAGCCAGGATAACGACAGGATGAGGGACGGAAGTGGCGAGGGTGTAGTGGATGCGGTTAACGCGAAATGCTTTCGTTACGTATGCAGTGTAGCGCGTTGCACACCTCTATCAGTATGTAGGTGGAGCCTAAAGATTCTGGGCACACGTGTCTTGGTAATGCGTGTGGCATGTATCTCTAACACGACAGCGAAGAGACGCCAGCAAGTTGGCAAACATCGGGGGTAGACGTTCCACGCAACGCAAATCATATCGCATATCGTCTACCATGCGTCTCGGCACCTAACCCCGTGGGCGTGAGACTATAACGACACGCTTACATAAATATGTTTCTATTATGGAGCTGATCGGATTTACGATTAGCAATACCATTAACGTGTTCCGTCTCATTCGCTATTCGGTTCACCGGATCCGTTCGCGCGTTCATTTTTAGCCAAACCTGTCTCCACAATCGAGTCCGACATTTTTCCTTTTACACAGGACGTGGAACATCGAAAATAACTCCTGCTACCTTGTAGTATACCCTGTCCAATATTAGAACTTTATAGACGTGATCTTATTAAGAGCGCGTATCTACAAGCAACGATCGCTGTTTTCGTTTTCTACAGCGGTAATATGTTGTTCAGTACTTCGTGCAGCGAACGAGCGGTTAAGAACCCGCGAATTTATAGCGCTCGTGTCGATTCAGGAGATACGAAATTCAGATGTTCAAGACTCGAAACTTCTTCGGTTGAAAGAACGTACCCTAGTAGGTATTAACTACCATCGTTTCATCGCGGGCTTAATAGACGTGTACAAACCCCGGGAAGAGACGTCTTTTCATTCTCAGAAGACTGCGCGATGGTTAAATCGAGAAGACTGTCTCTCGAGATGCAGACGTCGCGTCCGAAGTTCGCGAGTGCTGATGAAACAAAAATGCGAGGGCACCGCGTCACAGCGAGGATTTCGTTCGACTTGGTTGGCTCCATTCTGATTCCGGAAAAGCCACGGAATACGGCAGCTGTAACCGGCAAGTATAATGACCCGTATTAATGGACGTCGAGACGTCGTCTTTTCGAAAACATTTCCCTCGAGGTATTTGATGCGTCGCTTGCCATCCGCGGTGCTCGATGAAGAGACGCTCAGCGATTCTTCTTCGTCGACGTTAAGACGGAGACTCCCCCCTCTGATATACTCGTCTGCATCGGTATCAATGCCCAGCGACTACCTTCCGTTACCCAGGGAGATTTTTAAGTAATGGTGCGCCGACAACGGAGCGACTCTTCCCATTTACGACCATCGCCGATCCCTCCGTTGAATATTCGCGGTGAACGCGAAACGAACGCGGCGACGCGGCGACCAACTCGGTGGTGGTTCTCCCTCTTCCGGCAGTTTGCATTTCAGAGAACGCTCGCTATTCAAAGGTAACTCGGAACTGTCGATTCGTCGTCGATCTGAGCGTCGCGTAAAAATTCAATGTTTCCCTCGAATCGCTCGGAAATTGTTATATTTCCAGCGGGGGCTGGGCGCCGCGGAACCGTAGCCAAGAAATCCACGCACGGCGTTCCCGTTTCCAGCCGGCAGACGTTTGTCATTCAAAGCGGCCGACTCTCCGTCCGGGACCGGGAGAAAGGAACGGGGCTCAGCCGGCTCACCCGCGAGAGTGGGTGTATTTTTAAGTAATTGCGCATCAACTCGGCCGTCTTGCTCACAATGGCGAAGTGAGTGGCAGCCGATGGATTTGCCTGCTCGTAGGCCACGATGGAAAGGGGGGGAGAAACCGCGCGCGGCGGGAAACGGTACGCAGCCACTGTTCGCCACGACGGCGTAGAGCCCGGCGATTATGTAAATGTTGCTCACGGAGGCGCAACAGATGCCACTCGGTGCCTACCCCGTTCCTCTTCCGCCGTCTCTTTCGCCGTCGTGCCCGCGGTGTACGCCTACACCCTAATCCCGGTAACGTCTCCAGCGGCGATGCTCCGCGGGATATTGTTTAGCTCCTCGAACGAAATTCCTTACAAATTCCGGAAAGCACGGGAACGACCCCTTTCTAGCCTCGACGCGAGGGTGCGAATCGAAAGGGGGACGATCGAACCACTTTCCCTTCCCCCTCTCGTTGCCCGTAGCCATCGTCTTCTATGTATTAGTTGAAACTGAACGGAACTTCCGCTTCCATTTGGCGAGTACCAATGTACCATTGTGTACGCGAATAGATCGTGGCCTCGAACGGAACGATAACCGTGTTACGTGCCGCGTACCTTGTTTCGCGAACGTGCGATTATCCGAGGGGCGGAGGGTCCTTAATTGGCGATTCGCGCTGCCTCCGTGGCTATAATCTCGAGTGCATCTAGATACGTGGACTCGCGGCGGGTACGACGATGCTCTTACGCTTGCTCGTGAGAAACCATTGTGTCCGACACGCTTCGAGAGAACCCCTGCGTCGAGGAATCTTGCGCGCGTACGCTGCTGCTGCAGCAAATTGCTATGCATTACCACGGCGCTGAAAAAAGAGTTTCACTCGGACCACGGTCTACGATTCATCGGGGACGCAACGTCGATCAGATATCGAGGTTTACGTAGACGTTCGAGTTCGTGTAAAGTATATACTTTACATGCACGGGGTGGTTTTCTCCCCGTAAAAAAAAGGAGGAATGCCGCGGAAAAGAGCATCCGGGTGACACTGGATCAACCGATCCTTAAACGCGATACCATAATTTACGACGTCGTATCGCCAGAGCCACCATACCCGCGCAATAGCGTTCTCACGCGGAACACATCCACCGTGGCGTCTCGTAGCCTCCCCCAGCTCCGTCGATTAATATTCATACGGATTCATCGGCTACGTAGAATTAATTATCAGGCACGTCCCGCGGGCATGGACGAGGCTGTGTTTAAGATAGAACGTATCGCGCGCTCGTTATCGCGGACTTTTCCCCCGATTACACGGGGTATACGTCAGCCTGCCCGTATAAACGTTCCCCGATAACGCTCTAACGCTCGTCCTCCGGCGTGACGGGTACGCGCGTCTCCCTCGTAGCCGGCGAAAAATCGAGGCGTGTCAACGCCGCGGTGTAGCCGCGACAGAATTGCTCGTGTTACTGGTGGGGCCGCGTACCGTAGTATATCTCGGCTAATGGATCCGGTCAGGATAAATAGTTGGCGGAGCGTCTCCCGCCGTGGCCCTGGGAGAGGAAGAGGGCCATCCATCGATTCGATCTCCGATGCAGCCTGGCCCGGAGCGAGTCGAAGGTGCAACGTGTCGTTAATAACCGCTTGCGCGGCGTGGAATGCCAGATCGGGTTTAATCATCGCGGGGCTGATAGGGCGAGGAACTGGCGAGGATACTACCGCGGTACACCGTTGATTTCCGTGATGATAAAAGAAACAGGGCCCTTCGTAAATATTCATAGGACAACGTGTTACGATAATAGTATAAACGCGCTGCAAGCCTTGGCACGAGTTGCGCCCCTTTCGTCGCCCTCGTTGGTCAATTACAAAGTCTTTCTTTCTCGTTATTGCTTTCGAGGTGGTTCTGTAACGGGGTGCGGATCGTTGAATTTATTGTTTCCAAGCTGACGTACGGTCTTGTCGGCTAGGCTAATCGTCTGTTAGGGAGGCTATAAAGTTCCTTCGCGTTCCATCATTTTATCGCAACATCTGCAGCTCCTCCCGTAAAAGGCAGATTTTTATTTAGTAAACCTATACCTTAATAATTACCCGGTGTCGCCGGTAATTTTGTTTATTTTCGCACCCATAACCACCTGACGAGCAATATCCGAGATTCCACGTAATCGCGTACAAGGCAAAGAAGGGCGGTGCTCGCGGTTAGTTTTAGAGGCTCGTGTTCTTCTTACCGGTTCCAGGGACGAACGGCTGGCTACGCTCATAATGAAAGAACGCGTCAATATTCATGGGCCGGTGTACCATAATCATATGGTAAATGAGTCTCATCGGTTTTAGGTTTACGAGCCGCGAAGTTGCGAACGCGCCACCGGTGTACGGCGATCGCGTTTCACGACCGGCTTATGATCGACTGCGCTGTTGAAGGGTTTTCATCGGCCAAGGTGTTAATTTCGCTGGTTATCGAAGAGGCAAGCCCCTCATCCGAGGTACCGGACCTCGATCGAGTTATTAGCCAACATCGAAGCACCTAGGAGCCGCGAGAAACCGAACCAGACATTCCGTAATTGCTCATCATACTTTGTTGTCCAGGCTCGCCTCTGAAGGCCGCAGATCGGTCTCGCCCTGTCTTTCTTCGCGAAACTTCTGGTACCGTGGGTGCTGTTACTAAATGCGGCCTTTTTTTCACGGCAAAGTTCAGGCCGCATTCAACTTTCCTTCCAGCTGCATTACAGTTTTCGATTTCAAAAACTTTCAGTTCCAAAGCACCACGAAGGACCTTGTAACGCAAGCGTCTAACGAAGCTTAACTGGAGAACGCGGCTCCGTTAAGCCATCGACGGTAGTCATGTACAAAACCTATTCCTAATAGTTATGAAACAAGAAATCACTTGGGATCGTTAGCCTGGGATACTGTTCGGTAAGAAATCTAAATCTATAAGTACTCTTGATTGATGGTACGTATATAACTTTCTAATCAGGATTAAGAGTAATGGGAAAGTATTCGCTGATCGTTGAACCCGGTTCTTTGCATATAAAAAATGTAAACTTTCTTGTTTTCGCTGGTGTACTTCTTTTTCTACTGGCGTCTAATAAAGACGTAATAATAATACAGGAATATTTAAATTTAACGATAATAGCGATTACAGACCGTGTAATTTTCTACCAGCAATACGATTAACTTAATGTAGCCTAATTCGATTCCACGCAACGAACACGGTTTATAAACGAGGCAGCTTGTTTCACCGTGATTTTGTCCGTTCGCTTGAAACCCGGTGTAATTAATGAGCCATCCTGGTGTGTCGTAAAAAGAGCTCTCTCGGCCAACTTGACCTTGACAATAGAATCCTCCGTGTAACGACGCGACCGCAGGAACGGCGGCCGGGTGATTAATATGCTCGAACCTCCGTCGCGGCGCCTCAAAGGCTAAAAAGAAGACCAAGCACGCGGTGGATTCCGGTAGGCGAAGTCCCCGATGATCATCCGGTCGAACGATGGAAGGGGAACAACTGGAATGAAGCACGGAACCTTTTTCGCCTGCCCCGTGACTCGTGCTGCGAGGGAGGAGAAAAATGGAACTACCTGCTGTGGTAGTGGATTCCCAGGAAACAAAAGCCTCACGAAAAAAAAAAATGCCTTTCGACGACCGAGCGATTCCTCCTCGACCTTTGTTCTCCAACGTCGAGATTTCCGATCGTCCTTGTCAACTCCTTTCTCCTCGCCTTTCACCTTTCTCCGTCGACTTCCAGCCTTTTAACGATGGAAACGTACCAGTTTTCCCGCTTCTTTTCCTGGAAGGATCGAAAACTCGCGAAGGAAACGATCAGCAGAAGAGGTGGATAAGCGGGGAGGGAAAGAGGATGGGAGGAGTCGAATACCGATGGAGGAAGTGTAAAAGGGAAGGTGCCCCCATCGATATATTCTTTGACAAGACCGGCGGCGATGAATTATTCAATGGAGTTATTGCGACCGTGTCGCGATTGCGAATCATCGCACGGCTACGCGTTTCTACGTACACTATGCACGCCCGGGTAAGTTTAGCCGCGCTTCGGCCCTCCGGTCATTCGTATTTCCCGCGTGCGCCTAATGATGCCCGGTTACCGACTACTAATTCCTCGTTGACCTTGGTTAATTGGAGAACTTCGTAACCTTGCGATTTTATAACTGTCCGAGGATGCGAACATCAGCTAACTCTTTTGTATTTTCCCTTAGTCTTCTGTGCTTTCGCACGTTACTGATCGTAGACTTTCGTCATTTTCGAATCGCGGAAGAAACGATCCGCGAACAGTTTAAACTGTTCTTCGGAGGCCGCACGTGTGTTCCAGTGGAAAATGAACCCCGTGAAGTGTCTCATTAGCACCGCGTTTCAGGCTTAACGGTGATTTTACGAAGTCGTTCCCACCGTTCCAAGCTTCGTAACACCTTCGAAACGCTATCACGTAATGTCGTAAACACCCGATAGCTTCTGCCGCCCGTAAAATGGCCAACTGACACGAGGTAGAAAATGCTGCGCGGCTTAACGACTGGCGAAACGATTCCACCGCCGCCGCCACGGGAACGAACTGAGATTTCAATATTCCCTGCTGTGGTTATCAATTTACAACGCATCGATTCAAATTGATGAAAAATTTTCTCCTTAAATTACGTACAGACGGGGCACCGGAAGTGTGTAGATTCGTTGATAAAATTTAAGCACCCGGTTGTATAATAGACTTAAAATTGAAAATAATATTCATCGACCAGAGACAGGGCTTCCATCAACCCCTGACACTTCACAGGAGCGAATATCTTGAAACAAAGCAGGATGATCCGCGAAAGGAAGTCCCATCTCTGATCAATATCCCATCAGCTCGAACGACCGCCACCCTCTCGAATCAAATTCTTCGTGCTCTCGAAAACATTGATTTCATTACCATGCAAATCCCATTAAATCGATATCTCGATAACAACCGTCAACTTTTCACCAGTATCGTCGACGTGCCTTCGGGAAGGTTGTCCGGCAACGTTAACTCACGACGTGTGTGTCCACGACCATAAAACAAGCGGCTGGCACGAGTCAGGGCCGACCCTGGCACACCAAGGAAATCCTCTCTTTCCATCGCCCTCCCTCTTGGCAATAGCTCTGCTCACCCCTCGGTGACCGGGGCTTGTTCGTCTCGTCGTCGTCGCGTCGTTGGTGAACGCGTGCCGTCGGAAGCTGCGACACGGTTTGGCTCTCAGGAGGACAAATAGAAATGGCCCCGGGGGAAGGAGGCTCCTGGACGGAATGAGAAAACGTGATAACGACGAGAGGGAGTTTGTTGTCCGGCCTGGTACAACCGTTCCCGAACCCCGTTGCGTCGCTTCGACCACCGTCGAATTTCCACCACCCCTGAACTCTCGCTGGGCCCCTCCGTGACTCGGTGTACGTTCTACTTCTGCGGCGACGTTCCGTGCGCCCCGTGCCATTGTTCGCGGGTAATTAGAGTAATTAACGGGGACCGTGGACGACACTCTTGGCTGGTATTTATACGCGTACGTAGACCCTCCTTTTGGAAGGATTCGTTACGTCGCCGGGGTTCAGACAGAGGACGTGGATTTATTTATATACAAAAATAATGAGAGAATTAAAGAAATTTAAGGCTAGCGAGAATTTTTGTACTTACCCGTACAATTTCTGCTCTGTTCATTTCAGTCAGCGTTATTGGAGTCCACCAGGGAACGAAGTCGTCCAATGTCCGATGCACGAGCTCATCAGCACTGTTGCGACGTGTAGTCACCAAGATTCGTCCCGTTAGGGGTGAACGAAGCGACCGCGTTTTGGACAGAACATTCCGGCCCGGCATAATCGGCAAAGACGAGGCCAGAAAACGAAGCACGAAGAGATTAAACGATGCAGATGGGAGATTGTTGTCGGAACGGCGCACGGCAACACGAATATCCGGCATAGTCCCCCTGAAACCGCCTGTGCCGCGCCACATTCAACCCCTCGGGCTCTCCTTTCCGTGACCCAGCTTATGAATCCGTACGGTGTTCAACGCTGGCTACCCCTACGTCAGGTTCCTGGTCCTGTGCAACGTGTGCACGCACACTCGATCGTACTCGCGTCTACCATGAACGCGTATCGCGGAACGCGCGCGTGGCGAATTCGACGGGGACGCGTGTAAAACAGCTGGCGGGTACGCAAGGGTTTTGGGGATCGAAGGTCGATCGAGCCTTAACTGGCCGTCGGACAAATTAACAATCGAAGAGTAGCGATTTCAGTGGGGCGTAGGGCGACGATAAATCACCTGGGCGCCCGCAGCGGTCGTCGCGCCTAGATTAACCGCCCCATAAATTAGGGTAATCAATTTTAAGTGGTACGTCACGAGGCGACTGCCCGTGGCGAGCTCAAGGAAAAGGAGCACAAAGGAACCACGGGACCATGTAGGTGCGAAGATCCGTTTCGAGGACGAGATTCATGGCGAAAACGCCGCCGCGGTGCCTCAACCCTCATTAGTCAGGGGAGCACCCTTGATGCGCCGCGCCATACGGCGAACGGGAATCGAGATACACGGAGCAACGGTGGATTTCCAGTGCCGGCGAACGCCAGAGGTCCTCAGGTATACAACAATAGTCGGATCGGTGGTTGTTACGAGTGGTTCGTCGGTTGCTCGGGGTGAAAGCAAATATTTGGGCCTAGAGCACTCTCGAAAAAAAGGATACCTTTATTCAACCGTTCGTTAATCTTATGAAAACAAGGATTCTTCCTCGTTGAACGAAGGATTGACGTGAAAGAACGAGGAAGACCATTGTGGAGGATATAAATACGAATACCGTAGGAATTGGAGAGTACGCGGAAAGTGTACTTTCATCGTGGAGCATGGAAAGTGTGCGCGTCACCCTGTTCTATAGGCCCGGGTGTCCAATCATTTTTCTCCGTCCAACACACGCCAGCTCTACGGAAGGAGCACTCGTGACACTTTAAGTAAGCGACCCTCCCCGTAGTATTTATACATATAGAGAGCATTCGATGTTCACGAACGACAGCTGGTAGTCGCAGATACTCCGCGAGAAGTTGTTCGTCCGATGGTAGGCGCTAGACGACGCGGAGCAGGCTGTACCACGATGACGATGCAACGCGGGACACGAAAGAAGCTTAACGACGTGTAAGTAGGCGCGGGTCACTACTTCGGTACGCGACGATAATACGAATCGTTAAAGGAACGATGACGGGCTTGTTTGTGGAACGCCTTGATCGACGGTGAATTGAAAAGTTGAACGACGAAACCGGGCTACCGCGCGTTGATAAAAGACCACTCGTCCCTGCCGAAGCGGCCGTAATTGGTTCTCCGGGAAGCGTATTTCATTGTTGGCCGAGTTTAATCGATGACAAGGTACCTTTCGATGGGACGAAAAAAAGGAGGAGCAGGAGAACGTTGGTGGACAAGAGAGAGAGAGAGCGAGATAGATAGGGTGGAAAGCAAACTTTTATCGCGACCGCGCACTCCGGCTGCCAGAAAATCACGCGTCACCCGAGCTCATTCGTTATTCGTGCACACGGGTAAATACTCGTTTCGAGCTGCAGCTGTTTATTTAAAAAATTACCCCTCGCCAAGCGAGCCACGATTAAAGCTCTGTAATCTCGGTCACCTTTTTCCAAATTCGATATCTGTTGTACGATCTTGTTGAATTACGCGCATATAATTCACGATTGTTAGATATTACAGCGTCGTCGATCTCGCGACGATTCTCAAAGCTTTAAAGCTGTCCTAACTAATCTTGCCGCGTTTGTCGGCCGCTGGTCGTTTTCAAAGGAAATTCGTTTAGAAGAGGGACCGTGGTGGGCTCAGATATTCGGCGCAATCCAACCGAGTTTCAGTGAACTCGTATTTACGGTGACACTGTGCCCGTCCGCCCTGTTTTGCGCTGTTTGCCCGATAAATTACTGCTTTGCCGACGAGTTGAACGTTGCTGCGGCTTCGTAAGCATATTAACGTGGTTCCACGCTTAAAGAGGGACGGAGCTTGGCCACGGAACGAACCCGGGGCTGGGGGCCCTGCTCGACACGAAAACACAGTTTAGAGAATTCGCTAATGCATCGAATTGTCTTAATCGTTTGCAATGGCCCGGTGGAACGCGCGATCCGTTAATCGACCGTTGTAAATCAAGAGGCCAGTTGCGGAGTTTGAACAGCGCCTCGAGAATGGGACTTTCAGCTGCTTTTAGTATAATTTGCGTGCACTGCATCGATTGGAGATATTGTTACGTACGCGACGGACCATTTACATTGGGTGCGTAGCGTCCGTTCCATCGTGCAACGAATGACTCTGGATCAACTATCGAGCGCAACGTACAATACGCTCGAAACCTGTTTCACGAATCACGCACGTACCCCGCACCAATTTCTGTAACTTTACGATCCACCTTTTCAAACACTCGACTCGTTTCCGGTGATCCTCACGGTGGTTCGTGATATTTTCATAGCCAGGCGATTATAAATTCTTTTATGACGCAGAATCCGTGGGCAGCCGGTATCTTTCATCGCGCCTAATCTAATTTCCCCTCTCGGTTAGCTCCCGCGAGATGTTTATATCCCGGGGAATTATGCGGCCGATTTGGATTTTATAATAAAGAGCTGCCAGGGGCCGGGGATGGGCGTGGGGTCTCGTTCGAGGCACGCAAGGGCGCATAAATTATGATAATCCACGGTGAGCGCGCGACCAACGGCTGCGCTCGCCGACAAACAATTTAAATTCAGTTAACGTAACACGTCCGATTTGATGCCGGCGGCCCACCTGCCGTTAAGTGGCCGCCGATTTTTAAGAATGAAACTCTTAACGAGCCCCATTGGCCTCCCTCGGCTCGTTCCACGCGCAAAAACAACCCCACGGTACTCCTCGGCCACTGATTAAGTAAAATATACGTTCCAAGTCCCCTAACAGCAGGCCCTTTCAAACTTTCCGCGTCCGAACGATTTCTTGCCACCCTATATCCCCGTCGTATGACAGAACCATTAGAGGTGCGTGGGAGCGGTGAACGATTAACGAAATTCATCTGCGTATTGGTTTTTTTAATTTTCCAAGAATAATCATAATACGCGATTACGATAACAGAGAATATTTATAATAACCCGAGGCGAAATTCTTAAGCGCGATAAGATTCTTTCCAAGTGTTTTTACTCCGGATGGCAGAAGGATGCATAATTTGCAAGAATTCGTTTCGCCTTCGATCGAAACGGTAACGCAGTTGTAATAAGCTTTAAACGGAGAGATCGGTGGAAGAGTTTCGTCGTGTAATCGAGGCTGAAGTTTAGTGGCACTAACCCGGTGCCGTCGAGCCGTAAGGAGCCAATTAATTTAACGAAGTACGCCATTACCTTCCTCTTGGTGTCGGATAAGCAAAATCAAAGGCCTGAACTGCTGCTCGAGAACTCGGCTTCCCTTTCTTTCCCTCCTTTCTTTCGTCCCCGTTCTTTTCCACGTCCACTGCTTTCTTGCCGGGAAGGCAAGAGGTATCACGCGACTCGCTCCGAGTCGGAGCAGGAATCGAGTTGGGTATTTCTCAGATCGACGAGTGGCCTAACGCACATCCCCCTACCGTCGATTCTTTTCTCTCCTTTTCTACGTCTTATCGAACACGCGAGCTGAATTCCTTTCCCCTCCGGTTTTATCGTCCCGAGATGTCCGCCGCCTGGCCGTCTAATTAGCCCCGATGCGCAACGTACGAGCATCTGAATTGTGTCTTCCCGGCTGTTTTCATGTATACAACGTTGCAGCTGTTTAAACGCTACGCGCAACACGGAATTGTTTCTGCATCAACTCTTTCTCGTGGCTGTTAGCAGATAGTCGACGAATTAACATAAGCCATTATCTCCGCGTACACTCTGCAATCGTTCTCGAAATCGACGAGCGATTCGTCTACGTCCAAGTCTCGTTCCGAGAGTCAATATTTGCCTCTTTCAGAACAGTTTTCAGTCTCGAGCGACGAACTTTTCTAATCGTAAACCCAGACACACCGTTCGAAGAACGCGACACGTGGGTCAGCGTGTCCGACGCCTAGCGGTTTCCTCCCCCGGTGGAACGTTCCTGCGGACCGTATTAGAAGCGTCTCGAGAGTTGGTTGGAATAACAGCGATTGCGTGAAGCGGGCGCGGCCGGCTCGAGAATAAAAGTAACTCGCTAATGGGTTGAAAATGCAGCCGGAATGAACGTTAATGGAATAAACATTTTCCGAAAAGCGTCCGCGTCCCGAAGGCGAGGCGCACTTCTCCGCTTCTAGGAATAATATTTACGTAACCGGTCCGTGGTCCACGCTCTAGAACCGGAGACCGCTGCTTAAGGAAGGAAAATAGCGTCGCCTGGAAACATCGGGACGTGCACTCGAGCGGGACTCGGATTACGCGACGATTCGAGACACCCACGTGGATGTGGCGCGAATCAAACCACCGAGTCACCAGGAGGCGAACCCTTTGCCTCGTGTCTATCTTCCTTCCTGGATGAAGAGAGCTTACGCGATCGTTCGAGGTATTCAGTGTTTCTTCTGTTTCTTTGTTTCTATTCGATTCGATGCCGTTTTCTTTTACGCTAGGGAAATTGCGCCTGAAGATAAATAAAAGGAAAGGAGAAACAGAGTAGATATCGCGGAGACAGACGCGCACTTTGCAACGGGACGAGAAGAAAGCCTGTAAATTCGACATAAATTTCACGACATCCAACCCCCTTCGATCCGGTCGTTCCCCACGGAGGACACCTCATACGAATTCTTGGAGCGTCCGTAACGCGACTTCTTCCAGCGACTCGTCTTCCACGTAAGCAACAAGCTACGGTAGACAGTGGCATAGGATGCGAACGGGGCGACGTTACTTTCGTATAGCGGCGCGAACGGAAGAGAGAACGGAAAGAGAAGGGAACCGTGGGGGTGGCACGGTGGTTCGACGTACGACGCGCGGATATTTTACTGCCGGCGACGAAACAATAAGGGCAAGTTTCTGCGTGTACTCTCGAATGCCACGGCCACCGAACTTGGCGAATAACCATCGGGCGTAATGGCAGTTTTATTGGAGATTTATTCGGGGTGGTACGCGGGCGCAATGACGCGCGACCCGTAAACAAGGATCAACCCCCCAGCGCGCGCAGCCATCCGACAGGAACTCGGCGAAGAAGCTTTACGCGGGTCCCGTCGTTTTATATTCCTACCTAATTATCATCCCGTTCCGCGGACTTTCCACAGCGGAGACGCGAGGCAGCGTCCGTACCCGAAACGACGACGCGACGCCTCGTTTCCTGGCTGGTTTCTTCGGCTGGAACTTCGGATCGATGAACGGATCGCAGTTTCGAAAGTTCTTCCGACGCTCCCTCGAGGTCGGAGATCGTTGCGTACGGACGTTGATAAATCGAGCGTGTTTTTTGTCGCGAACATTGGCCAGACTGAAGACTCGAAGTTGAGGAAACCGAGAGTGGTGAAATCGTTCGACGGAATCGATAAAACGGAAGCTCTAGTTGGCTGGGATTAATCGAGACTATGCAAATGGATCTTTATCCTGAAGAAAGTCGAGGCCATCTTACAGGCAAATCCTGGACATTCGTATAAATTCAATTTCCATGGACATAAATCGAAAGAAATATTTTTCGAAGAAACGGGACCACCGCCGCCGCGTACACACACAGCGGATAGTTCCCGACGTTCCGTTTTATTCATATGACACCCTTTCCAGACCGCGTACCCTGCTCGTTCGTCAGCAAGATCGATCGATCGTGGACCAGGAGCGTGGCGGGCTCGTTTTGTCTCTTTGCAGCGAAGATATCATCTTCCACGGCCGGGTGGGGGACGGATATTAATATACCGGAATATGTAATGAATGACAGGGCAAAACGATACCCGATATGGTGTACGGCCGCGTCGTGTGCGTTTGAACGTGTCACCGGTACGCGGACGTGTTAACGAGCAACGTGATCGTAAGGTAGCTCGTTAGAAGCGTATCAATCGAAGATAATTGTTAATGAGCCCCGCGAGTTCTTCGACCCGAGAATCGTTATCGAACGTTCACGGCGGGGCAATTATAACGCCTGGTAACGGCAGGAGCGCGGGTGGTTGGAACGAGACACCGCTTAGAACTTCTTTCTCTCGTCGTACCGCGCGAATAAATTAGTTTTCGAAACGGTCGGGAACTTTCGCGGGGTATTCCACCCGTTCTTACTGGCAGTTCTCGTAACGATCGATGGCGTAGATGCACGAAACATATCAGTAAAAAGCTAATATACCAAACTCGGAGATATGGTAGGAGAAAATAATCGATTATATTTTTTATATGTTTCCAGGATCAGTTCGCTCGCAGCGCGAATCGTAATCGCGATTGGATTTTCGCGAGCGAAGAATCTCCTCTGGTTCTGCCTAGCAGAGAAGAAACGAACAAGCGGAGGAGCTAAACTGGGGACGGAGGATCGAGTTGCGGTGGAAAAGTGGCGTAGCCAAAGACACGGTGGAATGTGGAATAAATGAGGAGGGTGGCCGACGGAGGGGGTTGGGCGCAGGAATATTCTAGACGAAGTCTATCGTTACCGCACGCCGTCCGCAATCAATATTTCAGGAAAGGTGGACGACGTGGGCACGGTCGAAAGGCATAGTGGCGAAAGTCCTGGAGCCTGGCATTTACAATGAAACGAAGAAAGGAGGGGGGCTCCGTCCTTCTCCGGCGTTGTCCTCGCCGTTCGTTCTCCCTGGCCTCACCCCGTTTAGCCGCGGCTCCCAAACCACCGCGCCGTCGCTGTATCACGCGCTGCTTGACTTGCCAGACGTCGAAGTTCACTTTAGACCGGCGTTCAACAAAGCCTCCTGGCCCCTTCGGGGCTTTATTAAAAATTGAGGATGCAATTTGCCTCGCGGATCTCCGTCGGCGGCCCAACGTGCTCTAAATAAGGGAAAGGATAGACGAAGGTCTTGGCCCCGGCGAGCGTGCCTTCTTCGTAACCGCGCCAACGGTGAAAGTTTCGCGTGGATTATCGGCGCGGGCTGCCGCCGAGCGAGTTTCCACGAGTTTTCCCCGCTCCTGAAAGGGGACGGATTATTCAGCGCGGGATGGAACGTCGCGTAATCAGCGCATCCGTGACCTGGAACGAACGATAACGCCGGTGTACGCCAACGGTGCTTAAGCAACAGGTTACCAGATTGAAAGTTTTTGGCCGCTGTTCTACGGGGATCAAAATTAAGAAAAAATTCCTCTATTGTCGATCGATCGAATTCTTAATTTCTAATTTTCTTTTTAGCAGGTTCATACCGTTTTACGACCATTTTCAGTGGAGGCATCTGCTTACAATATTTAATTTTCACGATAACTGGGAACCGTCTCCAAGAGATTTAAGGACGGTGACGAGAGGCGAGACAGACGTCGGAGAATAAGGTGGCGATTCGTATTGAGATAGGGCCGTTTTATACCCGACAAAGATAAAGGATCGCCACCCAGCGAGGCACGAGAGGAACGTTTAAATTGCGAGCCATTGTGCGGCCAGTTATCGCGTGTCATCACGTACGGGTGATCGGTAACCATCCGAGGAAAAGATATCTCTGGAGCATCGGGGATAGTCGCGAAACTGGAGTTTACCGTACGTGCCATGGAAACGAACTATTGCCCCCGCGTTAGATGCACACGCCGTCAAGACAGTCAGACACGTCTCTTTTGTCGATCGCCCAAGGCGATGCCAACAATAGAACCGGCATCCATTAGTCCAACTTGGGGCGATGAAATTCCTCGGCTGGTATTGAATGTCGATCGGATGTAAAACTTCTACGCCTGGCGAGTCGCAAATTCCTCGAACGTAACGTAACCGACGCGACGCGTCAAATTAATCGTTGCGACAGCTTAAAATCGTTAGAGATACTTCGAAATCCGATTGGTTTACCGCATCAGAATTTCTATTTTTCAATAGATAACAAGCGGTAATAATTCAATCTACAGTCGTCTCGGTCGTTGAGATAAATTACGCGCGGTATTAACGGATAAACCGCATTAGCCGCTGTTACGACTTTTCAAACAGCCTCGGCTTTTCTTGACAGGTTTAACCGGCGCGTTAAACTTAATTACGCTAAATCCGATCCGCCTTTCCGTGGCAGTAAAATTCATGTTTCACCTCCGCCGCGAACAGCGCGCGTGCATTAGGCGTTAATCGCGCGGGCTGTCCAATAACTCGTGCCGCGTTGCAGTTCCACCAGTCATTTTCTGCCTGTCGAAACGCCGTGAAACTCGCGCGGCTGTAAAACAAATTTTCCTCGCGACGCATTACGATCGCCGCCCGTTAGACGGCTCCGCGTTTTCACTTTTGGCTAGCGACGTTCGTCAGGAAAAAGCCACCCACTCTTCCTCTCGGCTCGTTAAACGCGGATCGCGTAATTATAGGCTTTTCGCGATGTTTCGCGTGCACGCGTCGCGGAAATCGGCTGTGATTAAACCGCTTTTGTCTTACTACTCGGATGATGCGGATGAAGCCGTCGATTTCGGATAGCGGCGGACAGCTCCATTGTTCACGGTGTATACATGCTACCATTTGTTATCGACGACACAATGAAAACCGTCCGATATTGCGTCGAAAAACGAAAGTAATACAGGAAGGCTTGTTTACTCTAATTGTATTAATAAATCTGAGGAACACGTCAGTTTTACGCGTGTCGGTGCTGTGCACGTGACAGAGGAATTACCGTAGAACGAGTAGAAAATGAGAAACTACGCTCCTTCTCGAGCCATAGACGTCGATTTCGCATGCGTAAACTCGATATTTCCTCTATCCACCGCGTGTAGGAACGATTACGTTACGACGACGAACATGTTAATCGTAGTCGTAAACGCGTAAGCGAGCAGGTTGGCAGAATCGTTTAATTGCCGTCGCGACATAAATCGTACGACGCGATCGCGGCCTCGTCCTTGTTTCAGCTTCATTGGCCGAGGCCCTCTCCATCTACATCGGAATTCCCTGCGGCGTTTCTAATTTATGACAAGTCCGCAACGTCCGTGGGGGATCTCCCGGAGAGCCCAGTCTGCGTCGGGCCCTTCCGGGATAGACGATTGTCGGCCATTCGACGAGCCGCTCCATAGCCCGTGCGACGATCACCCGGGAAACGATGTCCTCGAATCGTGGATCCGTTGCCAGTTATAAAATCTTCGGGCTGGTTTCATTAGCCTGGCATTCAAATTTATGCTGTCGTTAAATTGTAATTTACGAGTGGTATTTGTCGATGCTGCAATTGCAGTCGGAATAATCGCGGGGATATTAATTAATTATTAATTAATTGGCCAGCCAAATAAAGTGATTTGAATTATGGAAATAAGGCAGAGGTCCGTTGGAAAAATTCTTCGTTAAGCGCTCCAGGGGGGAGAGGTAGAGAAAATAATGGTTACGGAGGGTTCAGGAAATGTATGTCCTCGATAGTCGAGGAGAGATGGTACGCGGAATATGAAATTGGACCGCAAGTGACTATTCTACGTTCAGGTTAATTCGAACGTCGCGAATGGAGAACATTTTTCACAGGAATTCTCCGCATCCATCCATTGACTCATGAGCCCAGAATTTAGCAGTATTTTTTCGTTATACGCCCATTTCCGTGTCAATCGCGGTTTTATTCGCGGAGGGGAAAAAAAGGTGGCATCTCTGCCGCACGGTCCGACCTGTTACATTTCCAGGGACGCTCGCAGGAGAATCACCCGCGGCCGTGCATAAAAGTTGCATTCCGCAATATACTCCTGTATGCACCGCATTCGGCTTAATGTCCGCGGTTGAAAATGAAACTTTCACGAATGGTGCCTCTGCGCCGCCGCTACCGTTGAGATCTTTTCTGTTTTTACACGCGCAACCGAATGATCACGATACCTGGAAGTGCATTTTTAATGCTCGATTTCTTAATGGACGTAACGTAGTCGTCTGAATTTGATGCGCGAAGACGCCGCTTACAATCTCCTCAGAATCTCTCTACGTCTCTCTATTCCTTCTCGCTTCTTAATTTCAGAGAAATTCTGGTCTACGTATTTCGCTAAAACTGGGACGGCTGGATTTGATACGCGAGAGACATCGCTCGAAAATACATCCGTCTTCTACATTAAAGGGGTGGTCATCTCGAAAGCTATCGAACGCACAAGAACAGAGGCGATGCAACCAGTTTTGTATTTCTAAACAACATATTGGACAGGCCTTAATTACAAGCTGTTCGGTGCTTTCACAGACCGACGAATTTTTCGCGCCCCGATACCTTTTACTAGAAAAATGGCCGTGGCGTATAAACGTCGGCCCATCTGTTAGTAATTTGTAAGACGAGCCGGGTAATTAAAAGTTTGATGCGAGCATTAAACTCGTCCGGTTATAAAACGAGGGGATGCTGACCGGGGCCAGCTTTCGCTACAAAACGCCGCCAGAGAAAATGCTGGAAGGGAACAAGCGTGGAAAAGTGAAGGCGTAAGAAAGGGGTGGACGCGAGGGGGGAGCAGGAATCATTTGGCGAACCGTGGAGGAGGACGGAGAAGGGGGTTGGTGGAGGAAACTGCCGCGATGCATATATCGTACGTAGGCGGCTCGTTGCAATGGCCGTAAAAGTGCTTCGGAGTGTATAATTTTTTAAATATCTTTATTACGGCCGACGTGCCTCCTCTGTGGCGTGGCGACAAGCCACGGGTTGGTGTGGTCGGGCCGTGGTAATTGACCGAGCGAAATCTCGTCGGTGAGACGCGATAAAATGCAGCGTTGTGAAACTTTTAATGGCGACCCAGTCGACACCGGCGAACGCCACGTAGAATCCGCCCGAGGCTTGTGAAATTTTCGGTCAGACGGAGATCTTCGCGGCGACTTTTATTGTTACTCCATTCAGGCGTCGACTGTGGACGCGCACCGTTCGTTATCTCGCGCCAGCCTGACATTCGCGATATAATAATCCTGGTAAACGTCCGTCCCCGAGTCTTGGTTCTTTTGCTTCTCGAAATCTTCTCGGACGTTCGACCCTTTACTACCCCAACCGTGATACCAGTTTAATCCGAGTTTATGGCGATTCAATTTCGTAAAGTTGGCCCGCTTAACGCTTCGACTGTCGCGTCATCCACACCTGAGTAACGCATGGGTTTCCGTAGGTGTTCGATGATTCCGTTCGTTCAGGTTTCTCTGTAAGTATACGCGAGTGTTTTATTGCGATTTACAATGAAAATAACAGATCCTTTGCTTATTTTTTATTTAACGTTCGAGTTAAATAACATGGAAAATTTGACAAATTTTTCACGTAAACTCTTCTCTCCTATCGTGTTAAAACGGAGATTATATTATTTATAAATCGTACGTAAGATTTCTATTAGATAACAGAGTAACGCTTATCGCTTGACGGTCGACTTTTAGACGCCCGAAGTGTTAATTACTCCGGTTCGCCAGCGCCACCCTTTATCGGCGTAATTTGTCGGTTCGTTTCACGGACGAGACAATCGGTCGGCACGATCCGCAGACTGCCGTTGCGGTTTCCTGGATAGCACGCCGGAAATTGACAGTAAGATATCGGGAAATCCCAATGAAAGCCGGTTAATTACGCCTTGTCCTCGATCGCGCGGTCCACGTGCAGCACACGGGGGCGCGCGCGCTCAGCCACCCCGTCTCCCGTCCCCGTTTTCGTTTCAGCCGACTTCTCTATTTCCTCTTTGTGCGTTTCGCCGGCTGCTCGCGGCAGGACGCAAACGTGGAGAATAATACGTACACGCGATTGATCCGGCTGCTATCGGGGAAACGTCAATCTCCCGTACACCATCCAGTCGGCCGTGTTCGCGTATCGTTTATAAAGTTACTGCTTAGACACGTGGAAAATAACGTTTACGTTTCCCTACGCCGCCAGCCGGATACACCCGATAAAGGTATGACAGCCGACCGAAATTACGGTGTCCCTTCTCAAATGCCCTATTTCAGTTTACGTTCCTCTGCGATTTTTCTCTTAACAGCCAAAGGAGGCGCTTTCCATTCGATTCGCTGACCGTATGAGCACGAATGCCTCGCTCTATAGATTAATACATTTCTATTTTGTATTATAATATCTGCACGTTTGATATCGATGGTCATTGAGAGTGGAAAAATTTGTGCATACTCTATTGATCGTGCAGTTGATAGAAAAAGAAGTAGAGTACAGGGAACAAACGAATTGTTGTACGAATCTTTAGAAGCTCTGATTTCCAGTCGGAAACTTTCGCGATCGACTCGGGGTCCATAAACAGCGCGGCCGTAAAGGAAAATCATTGAAACGACTCACGGAGGTAGTTATTAGCCCTTAATCCAGCTGCCGCCGTCGTTCCCGGCGACTTTCACATTCTCGTTAATCAAAAGCCGTTACGGGGCCGGCCATGGGACACCGTACGAATCGAACCGTTAAATTCCCGTATAACACGGCACCACGGGGCATTATCGGCTTTGCATACGCGTCGCGGCGCGATCGACCGGATTGTTATTGCACCTGCGTGCCTGCGCCGTGAACCGCCGTGACTTTTTCACTCCGCGTTGCATTTTACATGCCACGAAACTTGAACAACTTGCCGGTGAATCGCGTGCCTCGCGAACGAGACGTTTTTCAACGCCACGATTTTTCTTCCGCGCCGTGGACGAGATTGAAATTTTATACACCGCCAGAAGCTCGTAGCTTCAGCGTTTTTCCGAGTCTCTAAACTTTCATTCAGACACTCATCCGTATCGTTGTAGTTGTTGGTGAATCTCTCGAGCAATTGTTCAGTGGTTCGATCGAAGGTAGCGGGAACGGACATCTTTTGAACGTTTCTCAGTAGCCTCTGTTCCATCTGGGCTGCTGCGAAATTCGCTGACGGATTTAATTACTTCAATTAAATCGGTAGATTAGCGGCGATAATTAGATGCAGATAATTCCCACTAAACGTGGCCACAATTGATTAAGCTCGAATAGATTAATAGGCATAATTAGATTCGGTTAGCCGGCGTTACTCTCCGACAAACAGGCAATTTAGTAATTGAGATACGCGAGATCTAATACAAAATTCGGTTACATCCCGCGGAGCGTTGTTATACGCAACCGTGGCGTTATCGGACTCGGATTGGTGCTTGAATTTGGATGAATATTATCGAGTTTGACGTGATTCGACTAGGTCCCGGGCTGCGGAACAGTCTCTGTCCCCTGAATCTGCCTACGATGTAGCCAAATCTAGTTGCACTCCCCGCAATCTAATCTATCGCGTGTAGAATTTGAATAGGCTCTGCATTGGTTATTACAAGAAGCTGCGCGGTGCTACAACTTGGTCCATCAAACTCCGTCGCGGATGAAAGCGTGTTATCCGTGACTGTCTATGTCTGACTAATTTTATGCCGCTTCACTTGCGCCCGCGTCAACCGGTACATCATCAGATGGCTAGCGCTGCGAACAAATTTTTATCGCCATAATATAAAAAACGCACCCCCACATACGTCCGCCTATAAAAGTTTTGGCTGAAAATATACGACTCGGCTTGTTTAAACAGCGGCGGTATGTTCGATCGAATTTAACACGTGCTGACAACGACAGAATTTCAATTTCGTTGAATCTACAGCGCAATTCAATCAAATTGAACCGTGCAGGTAGTTTCGCCATTAGCTATACGTATACCGACTGCAATAACTCGTATGTCAGAACGCAACGTGTACACGGTCCGATATCGCCGCATTCCATCAACTTGGCCTATAAAGAAAAAAAGAAAGACCAAGGCAGGAAAAAGAAGAAAGAAAAAAACCGCAACGCATGGGATCAAGGATTCCCCGGAGCAGTATCCTTCCCATGCATATTCATATTCACTTACGCACGCCACTCACAGTCCGGCTTTATACTTCTTAATGCTTAGACGCCAGCATTCTAACGACGTCGTTAAAACGCGCCGGCACGGATGAACGGGAACGATAGCGCGTGGGTCCGTGGCGGGTGGCTCTTAAAACAATCATTTCCGAATGTCCCTCGCCGCGGCAGTCGACGGGGCGCTTTGTTTCGTCAACCAGAGCCAATTTGTTCGTTTGTCAGTCGCGGGAGGATCCTGTCGAGGCTGGAAGGCCCAGCGTAGACGCGTCGAGTGGTACGCGGACGCTAACGCGGCGCGAGACGACGAGGGAGAAGACGCGTACAGGGAAAGAGGTCGAGGGACGCAGACGGAATACAAAGCGAGAACCGGAGGGACCGATGGCTCGTCGACGGTGCGAAGCGAGAAGGAGATACGCGTAGACCAAGTCGAACGGACCGGGGAAGATGTCGACGAAAAGAGAAGGCGAGACCCAGCCGAGGGTCTAGGGGCGCTTAGTTGTCGAAGTACAAATTAGATTATGCGCCGTGTCGCTGCGGGGGGTGCAGCGTCCCGTTTGTTCGTAGAAAAGTTACAGCCCTGTCTTCGTTCCTGACGCCGGCTGCTTCGTGCGGTTGTCCCTTTTACGATCGCACCGGCCACGAAAGACCCTCCGTTGGCCGATCTCTCGAGTCCCCTTTCCGAGGGAACCATTCACCGGCCCAGCCCGATCCCGCGGGAGAAAATATTTCAATATTTACTTAAAGGTGTCCGGGAAATGGAATTTTTTTTTCTTTCAATCGGATTATGGAAATTCTGCGGGCTGCGGTACGATTCCACACGGTATCCGTATTTTCTGTCAACTATCGGCATGGTGTCGTCGACAGGTACATCGATCGGTTTTCTATGGATCACTGGCCTCGTCGTGGAGAAAAAGAACGGTTAAATTTTTTAACAGAGCCACGGATGCACGTTCCTTCGACTTTTCACGCTGACGAATCTCGCGACGATTAAAACTGGTTCTCATTTACGTAAGGTAGCCGAGTCTCCGCGGAGATGACTTTAGAACGGATACGGTTAAGGCGAGAAGGGGTCGATTTAGAGAGGGTGCTTCCACGGCACGAAATCCTATTACGTATTAATATCGGTTTTAGAGGAAGCTATTTTGCGCCGTCCCCTTTCTTTCGTTTCTGCGCCCGTTTCGTCCCGAATTAACGCGTTCAGGAAAGGAACAGCAGCGGACGTTCCAAATTGAAGAAATAGAATTTTACGATTTCCGACAAGGGAGCTTTCTCCTTTCCGCCGTGTACCGAGCAGAAGTATCGGTCGATGCGTCGTCTGACACTCGCGATGTCAATTATACATATAACCCGGTACATTCACCGTGTAGCTAATGTTGCGAAAGTTTGTCGGGTTATCGAGACGGCTCGTTCCTACGACTGACCCGTTCAACCCAGAGACATTTAACCTGTTTATAAGTTGGAACGAGCGGTAAGAAAGTTATCAAAGGTTATGAATATGCTCGCGTGGAAGGAAAAACGAACGACTCCATTAGCAACGCGTAACTTATGATACGCGATAAATCTTATGCAACCAGCCAATGAGATATCCCTCGGAACGAGTTCTAAATCAATATACCTAACAGAATTGTTTTACATAATAAGTTCCCCCTAATCGAGTGGGAAGGCAAACAAGGATTCTGGGCATATTTTTCTTCCCAACGTCGGGTGAGCCCCCCATCGGTCCCCTGTTTGCGTTACTCGCCAGCAGCGACCGAGGAGGAGGCGAGCAACCCTCGCTCGGGGTTCGAATAAATACTAACCGCGTTATACGCGTCGCGTAACATTTTCGTCGCGTCTGTGGGATTATCTAGCCACCCCCTTGAGCGTTATTACCGCGACGCCATTAGCCGTACCAACAGCCATAACCAATTACCGATCATTCTGATGGATCTCGTGATGTATCATTTGTCATTTAAATTGAATTAGAAGCGGCGGCCGAGTCGGAGGGTGGCTGGCGACGAAAACGATCCTCGAGACGGGTTTCTCGCGCGGCGCAGCTGCGGTTTATAAACGAAGTGTTTTCGAAATCTCGCGGCGACGCCAGCGCGCATCGATCATTCGTCATTCGGCCCGCGAGTCCATGAATTTCCCCGGCCCGGTAGGCATTCTAATTTACGGCCGCGGACGCTCTTCTACCGTTCACTATGAATATTAAATCCGGAAACGGCCGATTTGCCCGCGGCATCGGCTGTTATTCATTAACTGTATTTATTAACCGCAATTCGTCAACCATTGTGTTTCGTTTCGTAATGTCGCTTATTTACGGAACATTGCCGTGGATCGTTGTTCGGCCGCGCTCTGTTTTTGATTAACGTAAACAATGAGAAACGGTGGCCCGTGGTTATCGCTTGATTTTGATACCGGCCGCGAAAACAATGCACGCGTGAGCGCACCCGTTGTTGCATTATCCGGTATGATTGTTTGCACGAAATTGGATTTGGCTGCGTTTCAATTTATGAATGATATAATAGGATGCGGCCATCGGCGAATCTCGTGTCCCGTGCGCGTCGAGAAGATTTCGAACGATTCTCGTCGGACGGCGCGCGAGGTTTTTTCAAAATTCTGCGAGCGAAACGCACGGGAACCGTGACGTGAAGAACGTCGCGCGACAGTTACGATGTCTCTTAAAAATTCATTAACGTACGCGAAAGAATTCCATCGATGGAACCTACATTTCTTATTTAATTTGGTGGAATTTCGCTGGCAGATCAGCCGGAGGTGAAATTTGATTTGCGAATTCGAGGTAGCGCCATTACCTTGTAAAGTAACGGGCGGAGTGGATTTCACGGGAGACGGAGGAGGAAATAACTCGCGTCATAAGCTTGATTTTATGAGGAAATAGTGTGACAGCGCGGAATCGAAGCTGAACGCGATATCACTTAGCCGGTAATTCTACTTTGCATGAAACCGAGACGCGCGAGTAAGTAAACGTCACCGCGGTGAGACGCGGCGCGGGTACCGCGGATCGATAATGCTCGCGTCGATTTTACAATTCATGAATTCATAATTCAAGCACCGTCTCCTGCGAGAGTGGCACCGTCACCGTCGCGAGTCGTTCGGCGAGACGTGTAAGCGCGTATACACCAGCAGTGGAGCATCGACTCCGGAAAGTTCACTTTACTTACCTCTATGTGTGTCGCGTGCAAACAATTAGAAATTCCGCGAAACTTTTACAACTTTCTTCCCCGCGTGACTACTTTCTTGCTATTCCGATACGCGCCAGATTCAACAAGTTCCTACGGGAAATCCAATTCTCGGTAATAAATCTTAAATAACTAATAAATTCTACTTTCTATTTGCACGAATAGAGATCATCGTGCGCAGCGAAGTCACCGCGTTTGTAGAGCTCACGCTTTCCATTCCGACAACGCTAGATGGTACTTAATTCACCGCATTTACGTATTCCCATGATTCATTCTCTCCTTCTTCCCATAAAATTCAATGACCCGTGAAAGCTGCCGAACCCCTTGAACACCCCTCGCTTTTTATCTTCGAAGGGAGCGTAACGTTTGCCCTAACCCCGTCCATCTTCGAAGAAGGGACTGCAATTAAAGTGTGTCACTGTGTGAGACGTTCTTCGTCCCGTTGATGCGACTTCTCAATTGATTTAACGGCTAGTTTGGTAACTGTGAATTGTGGAGGGTAAACAGTCTACTAATCGGCTGGTCCTACCGATCGAGTCAAATCGCAATAAATTTCCAGTGAGTTTTAAACACGTTTACGTTTAAAACCACCATGGGGAGAGACGCGTCGAGGCGGCGTGCCGGTCGGCCGTGACAATTGACCAGCGGTGTTCGAGGTGACAACTTATTTCCTTCGACGCGTTACCCACTGTCCCAGCTTGGCCTTTGTACGATGAATAATATATAGCGGCGTGCGTCTGCATTGTTTTGCGTACACCAAGGCGCGCACGCATGCACAACGCGGTGCACCCTCGCTAAACCGGATGCTGCGCTCGCCCCCTCCCGCCCAGTCTACGCGATTTCCCGCTACGTGTCCGCGTTTACCGCGATGTATCCGCCCCGTGGCGACGCGCGAAATCAACTTCGTCGAATCGACGTCCACGGGATATCAAAAGCGCCGACTTCTACGAAAACTCGGCGAGATTTCGTTTGGGAAGTTCTGCGCGCGTGACCGAGGTATCCCACGTTCGGGCACTTGCTTGCCTCGCAGCAGACGTGCCGTACCGTGGACTTAACGGCTTGTCGGACTTCGAATTACGTGATTCCACCTCCTGGACTGGTTGATTTTTAAAAAAAACCAAACGGTCCAACGCGATTTTACAGGTTACAGATCGGAGAAATTTGTTAAGCGAAAGTTTAGTTTACAACAGTCGTAACTCTTCTCCACGTACCACGATCGTGTATAGTTACAAGTTAATTTAAATGGTATCGAAAATCCGAGGGGAGAGAGTAGAATACCTCGAGGAAATCTCTTTGTGGATATTACCCAACGATTCTACACGGGCGTAGAACGGAATGGCGCGGCGCGTCGTTTCGCGTGCGTCTTCGTATATCTTTGTTAGTTTACACCCGCGTGTACGTGACGCGACTGCCAGAATTAACTGAAACACGGGATTAAATTCGATACCTGGAGCAACGGTGAATTTTACAACGGGCGGGTCGACATAAACTCGAATAAACTTCGCCTCCTTTTGCCTCCCTCGCCTCCGCCCCGTGCCGCTAGATTGCTTTCGCCCTTCGCGTTCCCATCGGCATCTAAAGAATTCATAAGATCCACAGAGGCATCCGTTTCGCGGCGAACAATCGTAAAACCCGGCCCACGTTTCTCTTTATTTTTAGTTAAGGGAATATTTTAAGATTGCAATCCGTTTCTCGTGGTGAACCACCGGCAAGGGTGGTACCGCCCCCTTTTTCTGCCCGAAATTAAAAATATTTTCCAAATATTCCGGGAATACTTCACGTGGTACCGTTCCGTGGGAAACTCGTCGCATCACCACTCGTCCCTCGGTACAAATATTTTTTTACACGAGACTCGTATAAGCGTACCTGGTTGTCGAATAATTTCACGGTGGAATTTCAACGAATCGTACAGGAATAAATTATTCGAAACAGGATATTTTCGGTAGCGATATTGCATTTCTTAATTACTCCAGTTTCATTTATCGATCGGACCACCGTCAAATTATAATCCAATTAATTAAACATCGTCAGACTGCTTGCGAACATCGATTACATTAGGTACAATTAAATGAATTTTATCACGAGACATTCGAACAGACTTCGAAACTCTGCTAAACGCACCAAATAAGAACTGGTGAGATGTACAATCGCGACGTTTAACGCGCCTCGAATCACCACGGCTGGCAGAGATACGAGCATTCGAACGACACGACACGACGGCGCTTGTAAACGCCGGTAGAGAAGCGACAGGAAAACCTTAATATCGACGAGTACTTTTAATCGGGCCGAGGGCACACGATTATCGGTGGTGTGCTGCTGGTAGGGACACGATTACCAGTTAGCCACTGAGAGAGTACGACCGGTCGGGTCTCGATGTTCCCGCAGCTGGCCGCACAGCGGTTGGTCGCTTTGCGGTTATGGCGCAAAAAGCCCCGGCAAGAATTAACCGTACAATAAAGCGGCGATTCTTTATCACGTTTCTTTCAGCCGGGCTGCCTCGAAACCCTTTCACCGGGCGCCCCTCCCGCCCCTTCCCCCGTCCGACCGGTGAAATCTCAATTTCAGCCCGTGCGTTTGCCATTTCGAATTGGCCACGGGATCCATTCAATTAAATCGGCTCGATGATTGACCGGTTTTATGCACCGTTTCGATTAGGAAGCGCCTTGACAGCCGACAGCCACGGTGCTTTTTGAAGCACCAGCTTCCTTTTTGTCCAGCGTTTTCATTTCAAAGGCGAACGGGTTTGTTCCTCTGTCGTTTGGGGTATTCCCATCGCACTGGTTGACATTTTTTTTGTTACGCATAGTTTAGATCGTGCTCCTTTGATCTTTAGCCGTCATCGAGAAGAGAGGATTAAATCCACGCTGTACCAAATCAACGTGGACCACATCCCGGAAAAGGATCTCTACAGAACAACGCTGAACGATGTTGCTGGCCCTGCAAGTGAACAGGCGGCTTAAATCGGGAAGCGTCGAGTAGCAGGAACATCGAAGTGCACCAAGGAATCGGTCCAATCATGACTGTTTACAAAGAGGCGGGCGTAATTCGTGGGGTGTAATTCGCGCAAGAACTCGAAGCAGGAACCGAGCAATCGAGGGAAAGGCTTAAGGCCGACGAGTGGCCTTAATCAAATGACCGCTTATTATCACGGCGGGGAGACAATTGATCAATTAGATAATCGGGCATACGGGCTCGAGCAGCGTTCAAGCAGCCGCGAGGCGAATGCGAAACTTCGTTGCACATTTGAATGGCCGGCCTCTTCAAGCTCCCCTTGTCCCATGCGATGGCGGACGCGGTCCCACGCGAGTCACCGTGTCCGATCGCTCGATTAACCCTCTCACGGTGCAATCAAACAGGCGAGCAAACATTTGAACTATATTTACTATCTTTTTGTGGTTCGCCATCTAATTTAATTCGATCAAGGCAGCGAATGGTTCCTAGTACTGATATTGGAAGATTTATCGTATTTGAAGATTTGTCCGAATCCACGATGATGTTAAAAAGATCGACCCCGCATCTCGACTATAATTTAGCTGGCCAATTTGGAGTCTCGTCATTTTCGAGCACTTCTCGCTGCGAGCAGCTCGAGCTCGCGAAGTGGCCTCGAGGGGACCGACCGATCGGATCAATTTCATCGAAGCCACTTCTGGTATTGCTCTAGATGTCAGTGACAGGGTGCTTGGCGGGCGGCGCCAACCCCTTCGTTCGTGGCACTTGTTATGAGAACGCGTTGCCGATCGAAAGGATCCTTGGCTTCCTCGAAATTCTCCTCCACGGTCGGGTGTTGTGGGTATTCATTGGGCTGTTGGGTTCAGCGTGTCTTCCATAAATGATAGGAACTGACGTAGCTCGATAACTTGGTTACAAGTTCTGTAAATATGCCTATCCATTACCTCCGCTCTGTCCTTCACACGCTGTTCTCTCGATAAGAAATTCACAATGCACTATTTATCGTCGCGCACATAATTTAGATTTCACAGTCGAAAGCCTCGCTATTTTATCGCGCACAAGTACTCAGAGAAGTTCCAGGCACAAATCTGATCCCGACTAAATAACCTGACCCGTTATTTCTCTACGTTTCCTTCCATTTATAGTCGTTCTAACTACCAAGAAAGATTCCCTCGGCTTCGACCACTCCCTGGCGCATTTATATCCGCGATATCGACTGCTCGTCCAACAGCAGCCACCAATCTCCGACCCGCTCGCGTCATAACGCGGTCCAAGAATAAACCATCGTCCCCGATTCCGCACCGCGACCGAGTCCCGTTCTCGTTCCAATTATAAAAGCTGCTGCGAATCTGCCGAGCGATTTCGCTCCTTTTCAAAGGACACTCGCCGGTATCCGCGGTACTCCGGGTGCCGTGGCGCTGACTGGTGGCTTCCTGTTGGCAATTAGAGGCGGGCAACAGGGGCAAAAATAATGCCGCGGTGCGAGACGTGCTCGAAGTTCTAACGACCCGTTGAGAGGGACTACGACGGCCCGAGCGGTGCCTCTCGCCCCGTTCACCGTGGATATTTGTCTTCGAGCACCGCCATTTGACATCCGATACTCCTCGACGCGACGTCGCCGTGTGGAAAGGCGACGAGGACGCGCCACCCTGGTTCACCCTCGCGGAGATCGTCCTCGATCTCACCAAGCAATTCCGTGGAACGTGTCACCGACGCGCGCTTGCTAATTGCGTGAAATATTGGAACGCGCCGGTGGCCAAGTGCCCGCTGACTCTTTTTACGCCCTCTCTTCTCTCCACGCTCGTTACTTTTTCCTTTTCGTCCGTGGAAGTGGAGCACCGTGGCCGGGGAACTGAAACGTCGCGGTGAATGAACGGTGGATTGGTATTTTTCGAGTGAATGGGAGGATAATCAGTGGTTTCGATTTTTCCTCTCCTTTTTCTCTGCGATTAGGGCTGATTGTTGTATTAAACGCGTGGAAGTGATAGAGTTTTGCGGGCAAACGGAGAGGAGCAGAGGAGCCAGCGAAGAGTTGGGGATTAATCAGCGAGAAAATGGCGGTAAAAGGTAGCGGAAAATCGAGAGAAAGAGAGATTTTTCGAGGAAATTATGAGTCAGGATCCGAAGTTATATTGGTAGAGAAGAATTTGAACTTATTTCTCAAATAATGCGGAACGGAACAAAATCATTTCGAAACGAACTCGCCAATTCCACCTAGAATCCTCTTTCTGTTGTTTTAATGATATTCGGACCGACAGTCGGAAGAGAATATTTAATAAACCGTTTAAGTAAGTGGGGAACGCGTGTACTCGCTATTTCGCGAATGCATACGAGCCATTTTACGTCAGACACGGCGGGAGTTTGTTTCTAATGTCGGGTACTAAAACGCCACTTAATGAAAAGGAGATTAAGGGATCGAGCGGCTCAGCGTAGGATTAATCTCTTGAAAGCTCGCACGTTGTAATCCAACGGATTCTCATTATTCACATTCTATGTGGCAGTCAAATACACCATGTGTGTTAAATCCGTCGTAACGTTTTTTTTTTCTGCGAATAATCTTCAATGATTAACGTAACATCGCGCGAAGAGCGGCGAAATTATTACGCGACAAATTTAAGGACGAAAATTAAATAAGAGAAAAGTGAAACTAATGAATCTCGTCGTTCGTCTTTCTTTCGCTTCGTTGGAACCCCCGAGCAGATGAAATTACCTTTAAAATTTATTGGCTGGATCGGGCGGATTCCAGTAATTCAAGCTTTTCGGGAACTTTGGGGACCAGAATCGTATCCGCCTCGTAGGCCATGCGTCGAATCCCGTGATTTCGTGGTTACCACGTATTCGTGCAGCCGCGCGCGCTGAATTCCAGGGGGCACGCGATTGTTAAACCCCACGGTTGGCATCCGGTTCGTAAAGTTCCGCCGTGGGCAGCGGCAGGCTCGGATTTACTTGCGGCTAACGCAGTTACCTGTTAGCCTGGGGTTAGGGAGGTAAAGCTCGCTTTATCGTGCCAGAAATCTCGTGGATCTCGTTGTCATAGTTCAACGTTTACGACCTGATTCTTGTTTTCTATTGGCCGCCTCTCTCTTCCCGTCGTTACCTCGCCGCTGAGTCGCACCTACCGTTACGCTCGTACGACGTGCATCATTGATAATTAGGATGTATAATATAACCGAACGTCGTGCTTAAATATTTATAGAAAACAATTCAATTTTACGGACCACGATTTTTAACTGTCCACGTAGAACCTCGAAGTGGTTTCCGCTACAACCTTCTATCCTTAATTGACACTGATTATCCAGTGTCTGCGCAACCAATATAACGCCCTTCCCATTAACCCTCGACACAGCTTGCCATAATTCCAGCGAAGTTTCCGAAAAGAGAAGATCCACGCAATCCTGGAAGTTGGCGCAAAGGCGGCAGAGGCGGGTGTCTAATCGCGGGGTAAAATTGGACGCGCGATAACAGCCCCTCGAAAGCGGAAGTTCGCGTGGCACAAAGGCACTCGTCGCCGCCCTATGCCCTACCTAGACCTCGACCGTAATTTCGGATGTGATGCAGCAACATTTTCGGGCCGGGATACATTTTGCCGTCGCGCGGCTCGTTCGCCAGGGCCGCGTGATGGATGGGAAACAATAATGGCACCGGTTAGAGGGTTGCTCGCAGGAAGCGCATTAACGGACCCACCTTTCCGTCATTCTCAGGTGAAGGAGTCGATTGCGGTCGGCGGTTATTCGTAAAACCTTCCACGATCTGTCAAAGGAGTGGTGTTCACTGTCAGGGTGTCTCGAACGAATGCGGTGGCGTTAATGGCGGCTTCCGTGTAGCATTAGGAAATAATTTATCGTTAGAACTTTACCGTGACAGTTGATTCGTGATTACTTATATATAGAACAGCTCATAATAGAGAGCAAATCTTTCGTAGCACCTAACTCAGCCGCTGTACCGCAATTAGAACGATTCTCGACCGCGAGCGCAGCGACCGCTTGGAAAACAGCATAATTAACCGCGCGCGTGCTCGAGCTGAAATTTATATCCGTCTCGGATAACGAATTAAAGAATAAAAGGAAACGAGCGGGGCAAAGAGAAAGAGAGAGAGAGGGGGAGAGAAAGAGAGGAGGGGCGCAGCCGCGTGTGCGCCGTTCCCGCGGCTTAAGGATAGTAACGAGCTCTAATAACCGTTGAAATTAATTAACAGCCGGCCGTGGCGAAGAGGCAGGTATAATTTCGAGGGGATACATTCACCGCGGGAAGAATACATTTTAAACACGCCAGTGGCCTCTCGCGTCTTGCCCGCGCCGCGGCGCGTCTAGGATTTAAGACCGCGCCGGACTAGGTTGGATTTTAAAATATTCCAAAAGCTCAAGGAGAGAGCCGTGTATATGAAAGGATGGAGGAAACGTAAAGGAAAAAGAGGTGCACCGGACTCGTCTTTGCGTCGTGGTTGCGTGAAAGAAAATACCTGAATGAAGAAGACCGAGAGTAGCAGAAAAAGCCGTGGGTATGGCGCGCATGGGGATAGGACGCGAAACGGCGTGTCTAGGACGGATTAAAGAGGAACTCGCGGGAAAAGAAACGGGCGCGTTGCCGCCCCGGTAGCCGGGCGGGAGTCATTAAAAGCGTGGCCCGTCGTTCTGGCTATTAGAATGACAAATGACGTCGTTGACGGTGCCAAATTAGCACGATGAAAGGACGACAGCCACCAGCGGAAGGGTGCTCTGACGCGAGCTGTACGCGGCTACATCGGTCTGCTTGTAAAATCTCTGGCAAAGGACGCGGCCCGTTTACGCGAGCGGTTTTTGCGACGCGCGGACGGGAGTTAAATGCGGACGGTACCTCGTGGTCATCACTTCACCTTTATTACTGTCATTTTCCACGGTTCTCCGGTTCTCCGTCGACGAGTAAAGCCATCTTTTTTCCCAACCTGACGTCTGCGAATAGCCCCGCGTATGATACTCGGTAGAACAATTAACTCGACGAATATACGATATTAAATCCAGCTTAACAGCAGTCGACCTGCTAGGACCAATTTCATTACCACGCTGTTCTTAAATCAAGCGTAAACTTTGGTTTTTAGTATTTTGCGCTGTTTTTAAGAAAAAAAGACGCCCTGATTTACAAAACAGATCAGTCCGTTTCCTCTTAACGTGAATTTAGTATAGAGAATAATAATCAAAGGCTAGCCGATTGCTTTCAACGTGTGTTCATTCATCGAGGCTAAGCAGCGTTCACGGAAGCTCGATCAGTTCCGCATTCAATGAACTGGTAGTCGGATTATCGTAGTATTACCTGGTAATTAGCTTCCGATTAACCCACGCTCCATCTGTCGCGCACTTTCCTCGATCTGTCGCTGATGTTATCGGACCCTCGATGAAATCAATTCCGTAAACTCGTCTGGCCCGGTTCCCTGCATTCGTTTCCTATAATTGATTCCCTGACGCGATCTGCCGCGAAACGTTATCGGAGCACGTCGATGGGATATCGATCGTGTCAATTTGTTTGATGTCATTTGGCAGGTTCCGCGTGGAATGTCAACCAGGGACAGAAAGGAGGAGACATAATATATCTGTAAAGATGAAGTATTTATACGAACGTGCGGACGTACCTTGAATACTGTCATTTTTTCGCCTTCCGCCATTCGACTGTTTCGTGTCGTTCAGCAAACTCGCAGAGCCGAAGAATTACAACTGGGCAGACGTTGATGAGAGCGCAGCGAAAGCGTTGACGCAAGGAGAAGGATGGATCCGTAAATCAGGGATGAAACGAATCGTCGTTCGGGTCTGTCGGATATTTATAGACTCGTTTTCGCTTCGCTAAAAGTTTTATTTCGTCCAACCCAGGACAGATAGTCTGGTCTGTGTGTTTTCTCTGTGTACGTAACTTGGAAGAGTGTGTCCACCCCCTTTCCCTTTCCGTTAACACGTTTGTTTCATCGTGTGTCTGTGTGTCTATGTTTCCGTGCATGCACGATACACCTGGTTACTCGTAGTAGTCATCCCCCTACGTCGCAATTAGTACAATATAATATGTATAGTTTTATTTTCGTCTATCTTCGTTAGCATACAAAAGGATACAGGCACACAAATATCAAATATGCATCCGGTACTCGTTATTACTATTGATCAATTATAATTACACTCACAGTGGTATCTTTTACTTATTTATTCAATTATTTATTTATTTATTTATTTTTTTGTTCGTTATTAGTATTATTATTTATTCATCTGTTGCGGTCACGCACACACCCCGTCTTACGTATTTAAATTCCCACGCTCTCTCCTCGTGCCCGTTCGCTTCAACACTCTTACACGTTACGCTGTATGTTACAATTATATACAAAATGGTCGCTTCCCGTGTCGCCACGAGCTTATTTATAATACGTTTACACATATATGTATAAATTACAATCGCTATATACATTGAGAGATAATGCGACGCGTTTAATAGTTTCGGGGTGGTGAGAACGTTCCTGAACCGTCGCGCCGTCCCTATTAAATCTATATATATATATATATATATATGATATAAACCGATCGTCGTTGTTTTCCCTTCCTCGTACCTGCTCGCCGCATTCCCTTCGACTCTTCGCGTGCACGTGCAGCCGCACGTAAGCATTCGACGCAGCTCATATTTGCACGATCGATGTCGATGCCACGGGGTAGCCGAGGTCAACGCAACAACTTTACACCGCGGCGCTTCCACCTTTCGTTCCTCTTCCCAATCGTACTCCTCTACAAACCGTTCGATGAATCAATTGGCGTTGTCTAAACGAGACCTAGATAGAGTTTAATTTGAGCAACAAATGCACCGAGACCGTAATCGCGGCTGTTTATCGAGCAGCAACTTCCGATTGATCCCAGTATGTACAATTTTTAATTATACTAGCTGACTCTCTAAACTATAATTCACTATATATAATACGTACTCCTTCATATACAACGCGACACTCGTTTTACGACAGTGAAAACAAAGCGAAGGATATACCAGCAACTTAATCATTACGGTTCCAACCCTCGAACGCTGGTCGAGTACACCCGTCGTTCGATCCTCTGGCCTGACCAAGCCAGTTTCCTTTCGTTTCTATCTCGACGCGTAATTCTCTTAATCGACACGATAGACACGGTACATGTACAAAGATAAGAATGATACAAAATCGCCAGTATTCTCTCACGATAATTCGAAAGGGAAGAAAAGAGACACTTGCTTATTCCGAATCCCATTACTCCTCCCTGACGGCGTTGCGAAACCAAATAAATCGAAATCGAACCCGAAACAATCGCCTCGAACTATTCGAACGCCTCACGGCCGACTATTACTCGCTCGCCCCCATCAAGATGAGCCAAGAGTCAGGCGAGCGCGATCGGCGCATAAATTTCAGCTCGTCCTCGAGCCCTCCGCCACAGCCAAGCAAGTTTAGTCGGCTACCCAGCGGCGAACGGCGCGACGACCCTGCCCGTGATGCAGACGCGCGCGTATAATGCCGCCCCGAGGCTCGATCAAACGCCGCTTCCACTCGTCCCCATCCCCCTCTTTTTCTCCACTTTTAATCCTCCCCCTTTTGCGCGAGGCTCGCGAGAACCGCGCACTTGTACGTCGTCGAATAAAAGATGGGCCAGTTCTGCCTCCTACCCGTCGCCGTCACTATCGGGGCTTCTTCCCGCGATTCTCCCGCGTTTCTCCCGCGTCCGCGATCGAAAAAGGGTTGTAGCGGCTGATTTATGCGCGGCGGTTCCACCCGGTTCGCCCCCTCGCGCGTATCGCCCTCTGTATCGCGCGTATCTACCACGCGGCCATGCGGAACCGATCGCGCTCGTATCTCGAACGATATCGCCGGACCGTGTACGCGAGTACGTCGCGTCGACGACTCGCGAAGGGAATAAAAAATGATACTGGCTCGTAACGGCCGCGCCACAGGAAACAGAGGTCCCGCGGGCCGGAAGGCGGTATGGTAATCGCGGAGACGAACTGGTACCGACGCGTCTACCCAGGAATCGTGGAATCGCGGAGCTTCCTGCGTGAGGTTTACGCGAAACGATACACGCGGTTCGTTGGAGAGGATCCTTTCAGATGGAACTGTCGGTATGTTCTTTGATGATGAGATTTGTCGTTCTATTGGGTTTCGGTGGAAATCGTTGGCAGTGATAATGGTGGAAGCAGGCATGTTTTTAGCGATCGGTAGTAATTGTATCGGAACAGTCGAGGGATAAATGATCACCGATGAACAGGTGACTTCCGTGCAGGGAACCTTCCTAACTCACGCTTCGTTTATACTATTTGTACGACTATCGCTTCCGAACAGTAAAACGATGGCGTACACGTCCCATCCGTGAAGATAAAACGAATCCCCGTGTGGCGGCGAGTGTAAAATTTAATAAAAGGGGCGCGAATAAGGCCTCTGGAACCGGTGCAGCTTGAGAGGGAAAAAGAGACAGATAGAGAGAGAGAGAGGGAGAGTGGAGTTGCAGCGACGATTTAGAACGGGCGTGCGATATCGCCACGATCTCGGTGCACACTCGGCGCACCGTTGTCATTGACATGTCGGCAGGCATGCAGCTCCGCTGCACAAAGGAACCATAAAGTATCCTAAGAAGTACGCTGCGAGCAGGCACGAAACTACCGTCCTCCGTCATCTTTATCTACCTCCTCGTAACCAAGAGGAGAGACAAAGAGTGCACACCAACTTTAACGACACCCTTTCCTCCCCTTTACTTCTACACTCTTACGATCTCTTCCCACCCATCAATTTTTATTATTTCTCCTTCTCCTTTCCCCTCTTCTTCTTCTTATTCTTCTTCTACTTCTTCGTTTTCCATTACCAAATCTCCCTCTGAAACAATTTTCGATTCTCTCACACCCCAGGTTGGTTATCGATTTATTATAATTCCTCCTTGGAGCGTATAGTCCGCGCGCTTTTCAACGTCGTCCCCTTTTCACCGTCTCCGCGTCACGCCTCAAGATAAATTGACGATTATTGCCAGGAGCGGACTCTGCTTAGGTACTGGAAGTGCAGGAAGTTCAAGGTACTCAATGCTCGGTGCTCGGGGGTTATTGCAGAAGTTCGGTGAAAAATAGCTGCGCGCGATATATACCTATATATATATATATATACACACACATGTATAAGAATCTCACCGTTCTCCTTTCTATCGGTTTCACGGCCTCGCGTAAGGCTCTCAACGGAAGCGCGGAAGCTGAACGTGAAGTCCACGGTGATCGAAGCGGGAGCCTCGAAACGCAAACGGGTATCGAGGCTCCTCGATCGTCGCGTTTCATCCGGAATCGACGATGAGAAAGAACATCGATGTAACCGCGTGTCGCGTTCTACTGCTTCTCCTCTGTTGTCAGTCGTACGACGCGGTTCCACTTGGCGATTTCTTCTCGCCTCGTCGTCGCCATAAAACGGAAGGAGAAAGACAACAACGGTAGAAAGAAAGAGCAGAAAACGACGGTTATTATTGCAAAAGTTATTTGCTCGGTGCCCCCCAACTTAAGGCGCTTGAAAGGTGTGTGGTATAGGTTAGAGAGTATTCGTGTACGTGTGTATATGTGCGTGTGTGTCTGTGTACGTACGTGTCACGAGGTCCCTAACGGTTATATTTACACTCGAAGCACTCGAAGCTGTCACTCTTTACGGTTTACTTTTTTTAACATTCTACGGTGGTGACGATATCGACGATTAAACACTAAATATACATAGATAAGTTCCCGATCGTTGTCAGATGCTGCGCGTGTGTTTCCCGCCTGTTCGCCAAGGAACGAGAGTACGCGTCTCCAGTGAGAGAGCTTTTCGTCGAATCTCTGCGCTTGATACGAGGATAGAAAATTTGAAAATATTGTTTGCAAGCTGTCCGTACAGATAGAGAGAAAGAGATCGATAACAAAGAGAAGAAAAAAAGAGGATTACTGGAACGAAGGGCTATCTCACTAAAGCTCGCACGAACGAGCGTAACTCGTCGACTCGTGTGTCTATCCATCGATCGCCTTTGCGGCCGTGCCTTCGTTCCTCTCGCCTAACCATTTATTTATTATTAGTTTCTTTTTAATATATCACAATGTGGTCGGTTTCTCCCATGGCGTAAAAACACGTCTATCTATTTACCATTATTCCTTGCGTCTCGTTTCATCGCGTTCGCATTTTACGTACATACACAATGTATTTAATTATTGTTGTCTCATCCCTGTATTGTCGATTCTTTACGTCGGTTAATATCCCTCGATTTTTTTCCTCGTTGCATGAAGGCGATGTTGGTAGTGATAGAGAAATAAAGTTGGGCTTATATATAGTATATATATATATATCGTTATTATACGCTTAAAATCCGCTGTCGCACGATAATTACGCATTACTTTTGTCGTATTTATATATCTATTTATTTATTTATAATATATATATATTTATATTCTGTTTCATCCTTTTCTCGAACATATATCGCATACATATATACGCACGTACGTATGATACGTGTATATAAATTAAAAGATTCGTTTACGGGGCGCTATATGGCTGCGATAATAAATAACACGACGAAATTACGTGCGTGCGCGCGCGTAACACGTGCCCCTGCACGTATTACAGCACAGTCGAGATGTACTCAATTATTTATTTGACGTCAGTCTTGTGTGAGACGGGATCGAAGCTCGCTAACGTTCTCATTTTCTCGCAAATCTCCCGACCAGCTCTCCGCAGCTACCGTTTCTCGTTCGACGCCATCGCGTCGATCACCACGCGTCTCTCCTTCCTTTCGTCCTCGTCCTCGTTCGTGCCACGATACCCGACGTTCTTTTAATCACGCGATCGGAACAGAAATTGCGATACAGCTTGAACCGATGATACAAAAAAAGGGCACTACTAAATGTAACGAATGACAGATGAATAGATTTCTCGTCCGCGTTTCAGAACGGTAGAGAATGATAGAATGTGTCAGCGTCAGTCTCGGTATGTTGAAACAGTCGAGGAAGAGACGAAACGTCCGTGCGATTGCTCTCAAAAATGAAATTTATTCACGCGTCGCGATACGAATCTGAGACGTACACACGACCCTTTTCTAATTCTGCCCTTTTATCGTTCATCTAGCCAGGGATCGATAGCGAGCTCGATCCGCTTGCACATGCGCGACGAAACCATTAAACGCGCGACTCCTCCTGGAAATCCGTCCCGTCGCGGCCTGCTGCTCCTTACACCGAAACGCGCCACCGCGAATCAGAATTCGCGCTTTTCACGTTGGCAGCGAGGAGGAAAACGTACCTAACCGACGCGTACACGGCAGAAACGAAAATGCCTTTCCCTCCTCCACTCTCGAGCCTCTGCTTTCTTTCTCTTTCTTCTGCCTCCGGTCTAGAACTTCCAGACTCTCTCGTTCGGAATTTAAGGAGCAGGGAGTTCGTCGAATAACTTTATCGCGCACGCCACGGAGAAGTTTACCTTTGCGGGGGGGAAAAAAAGGAATCTCTTGAACGCGAGTTCGTTGGAAGTTCCAGAGAAACGACAGCGTGCAAGCAGATTTCGCGATGCCCCGCGCAACGTGTCGTCGATCCGTGAAATCGAAGCATCTCACCCTCGATTGATAATCTATAATATAGTCCGGTGAATCGCGTACGACGTATCGAATAATAGCTCGCTGTTGGTTCGTGGTCGTGCACACCCTGTTGCTCGGTAGAAAACTGGCTGAAAAATAGAGATCGCGGGGACGCGCCGTTTCACTGGCAGGTGGACGCGTCGATTTCAAGGACCGCGACGGCACTCGACGAACAGACGGGCTGGATTTACCAGGGCAGAGCCACGGCAACGCGCTTGCCGTTCAACTGATATGCGAATCGTAGTTACAACTCCGGTTACGCGTGTCTCTCGCCTGCCCAACCGCCGCAAGTAGGTTAAGTCCTCTCGAGCGCGTACCGCTCGAGGTATACGGTCTACTCTACGGTATATTGTATGCTCGGAAAGTGCGCGAATGGCAGTGCTCGTCGAGAAAGATTTCGATGGGATCGAGACCGCGGTCGAGATGTGCGCCGCTTGGAGCGCACACGATCGATTCCGCTGGTCTTGGTCTCCGTTCTAATTGGGCCGTTCGAACGAGCGAGCGCTAACCGCGAGCTAAAGTTTCCGCGTAGCCTCGCGACGCTCGAATCGATCACCCTCGTGTCGCCTTCTCTTCCACGTCCTCTTCTTCTATTTCGTTTCGACGCTAGCTGCGCTCGAGTTCTCGACAAACCTTCAGCATCCGTTGTCGATGTTCTCCGTTCGCTTTCTCGCCAGTGCGCAAGATCGATTGTTTTTTTTATTTTTCTCTTTTTTTTACAGTACGTCGCGAAATGACGCGCATCGAGTGGGAGCAAGAGGAACGATGGAAAATTGACAACTGACGACATTTGAAGAGTATCAAAGTATGGATACGAGATCGGGTGAGTAGGTTAGATAAAATGATCTGCGATGGACGCGCGGATGCTGAAGACTCGGATCAACCGCTCGATCTCTCAACGAGAAGTACGAAAGTCTGTCGTACCTTCGATCCAGCGGCGTGCCGCGTGAATTTCCGCGGGATGCAGCCCGTCCTTACTGGTATCTGTGCAACGAGTGTTCGCGGCGCTTGCTTCCTCTGCGCTCGCGCTCGCAGACTGGTTCCGGGCTTGGCGGGTTCGAGTACGTCAGATTACTGGAGCCTCTTGGGGGTGGCGCGCTCATTGGTGGCGGGGGCGGTGGGAAGAAGCTCTGCAAGCATGCCTGACGCAGCAACGACAACAAATACAATTAAACCGCTGAAAATAATTGCGCGTCGATGATTCTCTTGGAAAAAGGATAATGGAACTATAATTAATTAGCATTCGAGCAATTTTATGAGCTTCCATTTTGTGATATTAAAAAAGAAAATGGTTTCATATAATACAGTATCTCTACTGTATTTAGATACGTAACGATAAAAGGTTAACTTCAAGCTTGAAATGCAAATCGAAGACGAAGGAAATTCTCATAGCGAATGCACTTATGTAATAGGGGAAGTAACAAGCTTTAAAATGGTTTTTGTTTCATCTCGATATCTCAACTGGTTCCCGAGATACAGGACTTGAAAGTTTGCCGCGCAAGACGGCCCCAAAATTAATGAATGACGTGTGACGTTCATTGAACCGCGGTTGACCCACTTTTTTTCCTGGAAGCGCGTACTACGCGCGTACTACTAGATAAAAATGCGTGGCGACCACGTGCTGTCATTGACCAGCGTGCAGGTGCAGCGCTTGGGATAGGTCAGTGAAGACGGAGCGAGCGAAAGGTCCGGACGCGTAGAGAAGGACGCGAATAGTAAGCCAAAGGAAATTACGATCGACTTCAAACGACGATTTCTCAGGAACGGAACGTCGTATCGAGATGAAACGAACGGCGTTTTAAAGGAGATGATTCCACGCGTTCGACGAAGTTAGCGGCAATGTTTTACTCGTGGCAAGAAATCATTTATTTCTCGTATAAAGAAGGGTGTGCTTAATTGCGACATTTTGACCGAGATAATACCGATTTCGTGAAAGTATCCGTTATTGTTGATGGGAAATAAGTAGAGAAGAGTGATAATGATGTGTCAATGGGTGTGAAGTGTCTGAAAGTTTAAATAGTTTAAATATTCGCTTACCTTCGCGCTACCCCTTGATGAAGACTTGGAGAAAACGCTGTCCTGATCGCTGCTTACGCTAGGCACAGGCATTGGTACTGCGTAATCATAGGTGGCATCTGTAATTGCATAGAAAGGTAACATTTAAACAATCTGAAACACGAAAATTATTACATTGTAAAATATCAAAATTGAAAAATTAGAATTGTTAAATTTTGAAATTCGCGAGTGTAAGAATTAATAAAATCAAAAGCGCAAGAAGTATTTAAATGGACAATCGATCAATTTAAACATTGAAAAGTGTACAAAATCCGTTTACGACCGAATATTCGTTAAACCACCAAAAGTACGCGGTGAGCAATGGTGGACAAGGATCCCAACAAGTGTCAAGGCGGTGCCGGACATCGATCGCACTTACCAGACTGTTCGACGTTGTCGTGAAGGTCCTTGTTGTCTATAACGACGGTACTATATCCGTAATAAGCGGCGTGAGGCGGTTCCCGGTACTTGCTCTCGTGGAAGGGTTCCTGGTACTCGTCCAGCCTGACGTCGCCCAACAGACGGTCGTTCAGATCGCGTGGCAACGTCGTCAGCTTGGTTCCGGCGTAACGATCATCGAGTTCCTCGACTCTGTACGTCATCAGCGAAGGGTCCTTCTCCGTGGTACCGTACGCGGATTCTGGCGATAGGTGTTGGTGGTTGCTCGACGGAATCGCGCTTTTGGTGCCGAGGGGGCTGGAGAAGTTCTTCCGTTGCCTGTGTCGCGTGACGATCAGGAAGATCGCGACAGCGAGCAGAAGGATCACCGCGGTTAAAACGCCTATGATCACGGCCATGTAGGTCGGATCGTCTTGCTTCACCACTGGAACTTCCGCTTGGAGAGGGTTGTCACGGGCTGAGATTCGATCCCTTATTCTCGGGGCTTCGGTTGTGGGTGGTGATTCGGGGGTGAAGTTCCCGTGAGCGATATCTGTAGCAGAAAAGTAACGCTTCCTTTGTGATTTTCAAATATTTTTATACGCGAAAGTGAGAAGCAATCGGAATGAATAGAAATTTAGCAATTACCAGAGTCGAAGGTGATCTCGCTGATCATGATCCACCTCGAGGCGAAGCCGAATCTTAGCTTGACGAATTTGCCGATCCTATGGTGCAGCTTGATCGAGATGTTTCTCGAGTGCTCGAAGATCCTGTCTTCCATGTACGAATAGACGATTGGGTCACCGGTGTAGTATCTGCCACCGACGCTGAACATTATGCTGGCCTCGGAAAACACCTGTTGTGGGAATAAAAAGAAAAAAACATTTCTTTCACGGCTCTAGTATTCTTCAATTTCTTATGTTAATCATTTCCAGACCAACAGTGAATTCTACTTCACAAGTAGAATAATAAACGCATTTTCTATTCGGTGACAAAAAAAGAAAAATTCCGCAAAACTGGTTTCATATTTCATTAAAAGCACGTTGAACGAGGATCGTAAAGCGAATCGTAGAGAAAATATATAAAACAGTCGGGGCAAAGGTTACTGCAGCCAGTAAAACGAGGCTTCTCATTGTGTACACTAAACATGATGTAGTGGCTAATATTCAACATTAATTATATGTATAAATCAGCATCTTAAGTCGAGCGAGGTCTCGAAGCTCTTGAGAACGGAGGCTGCAAGCAACGTCCCGGCAAGCGACAGGCTGGATATTAATACATCCCGCGATTCCACCTCCACAAATACACACAGGGCCATTTATTAGGGATATAACGAGCGACCTTATAGAGGCAACGTTCGGGTTGACATCGACGACTTCGATAATTATGAACGCGCCACGGCTGCGCTACCACGGCAGCCGGAGACGCGTAGAATGTTAATTCCGTTTCGGGAGAGCGTAAGATACTCGTGCCTGGAGAATGCCAGCCGGAAGCTAAGAGTACGAAAGCCGTGGCAGGGAGGCGCACCGTTCGAGAAGGAGGAAAGAAGACCAGAGTGCGGGATATGCGTGATGACGGAAGGAGGACAGGGTGAATAGAATGGGAGAAGAGCGCAAGGGAGCTGGAAACGGAGATTACAAAGCTTAGATTATCTAACTCTCTTAGCCCCGAAGACGAACGCAACGACGATGCGTGTGGATTTTCAAGGGAACTCGGCTCGCTGGTAGCACGCCGCCGCCGACAACGTCGACGACGGCCTAGGCAAGGGAGTATGAGGAAGCCGAAGAAGACGAACGCGGCGGCCACGAAACCATGCACAACTACCGTAGGGCGTCAGGAGAGTACGGTAGTCGAGGAATACGAATACGGAGGTAAGAGGGAGAGAGAGAGAGAGAGAGAAAGAGAGGAGAAGCGCGAAACTGGCGATGCTTTGAAGTGCTGTCTTTCAGAAGACGTGTCCTATCCGCGCGAGCGGGCGCTTGTTAATAGAAGGGGACGTTTAGGGGCGGTTGCTACCATCTCTCACCCCTTTGCTAGCCCTCATACCTCGAGCTATAGACTGCCGACTTGCCAGACTGTCGGTATTGTATTTGAATACGTGGCGTATCTGCTCCGCGGCTCGTTGCTCGCTGGCATTGTGCGTACGAGAGAGAAAGAACAGCAGCCCACCCAACTTCCTCCGCAACCTTCGCCGTTATTCCCCCGTAGTCCGCGAGTAGACCGTTTCTCTTGCTTCTCGACGTTCCCTTCCTGTCTTCCGCGAACTCTGTCCTTCCTTCACCGCCGCCAAGAAGGCTTTCCCCCTTCGACGCGATGCAACGGGGCTTCCAGCTGCCCTTGCTTGCCTCCGCCACCTCTCTCGTTTTCCGAGGCACCATCTTGCCCGGTCGCGAGCACACAATCGAGCCTCGAGCCGGGTAATGAGGCGCTCTATTCAAATAAATCTTGATATCGGGTAAGGAGAATGTTTCGAGGCCCGCTCTCGTACAGGTTAGCGCATCGAGAGACGTCGCCAGGGGAGAAACTTTCGACTTCCGACTTCGCGATCCCTGAGATCGGTCAGTCTACCGATTTCTTTTCTTCTTTTGCAAGTTTAAAGATATATTTCTGTTGGCTTCCACTCTGATTCAGATGTATTCGAAAAATGATTAACGCCAGCATCGCATCATAGTCCGTCGTGGCGTGGGGATCAATTTAGATTGCAAGAAAATTCTAAACAAAGTATCAAAAAAGAAAGCAGTCGAAGGAAGGACGTATCCTAGGCGCCATTGAACGCATCCACGAAAGCCTTCATCCGTTCTCCCCTGCTTGTTTGTTGTTTCGTGGCCCCTCGGCTGCTCGATTATGGAACAGAGGTCTGGCCAGGGTAATGAGGGGCTCCATTGAAATAAATCTTGATACCGGGGCGGGGCTATTATATAGAAATTCGTGGCCGGATGCACGGGGGACCGGAAAATTTTCGCAGAAACGGGCAGCGCGACCGGCGTCAGAGCGGCAGCAACAACCGAGCGGGGTGCTGGTGAAATTCAGCGCGGCGGCCACAGCCACCCCGTAGTTGCCACCCCGTGTAAAGTCGCGCGCGCCTTCGAGCCGTGGCTCGTTTCCTCTTTCTGCTTTCATCCGCCCCGGCCAAAGCCAGGGGCCAACCGTTGTTGCGCCTCGTTACCCATCCTACGTCCGACCTTGACTCGAACGCGAAAACTGGATTTCACGGTGCACGCCATCTTACCACCCCCACCCCCTCTGTATTTCTACCTCTCTATTCTTTCCCCCTTTTCTTCGTTTCTCTCTTTCAGCTCGCGGATTAAAGGCGACCGCGGGGTCTTGCCGCGTATCTCGCCGCGATTGTCTGCCACGGCCTTTTTCCCGCTTTATCTCCGTCCTCTTTTTCCACCCCCTTTTCTGCGCGCTATTCCTCTTTCTGTTATCTGCTCTGTCTAGCCCGTACCTTTTTCCTCCTTTCAACGTCTACTTTCTATCCTCCTCCTCCTCCTCTTTTTCCCTCCACTCTTTCCACCGTTCCTTTCCCTTCTGTATCGTAGTTCTACTCACGTTGGCGACTCACCGCCGCGGGCCCTTCCAATTTCCTCCCTGTCGTGCTCGTGTCTGCCCGCCCTCCTTTTCTCTCTCTCTCTCTCTCCCTTTTTTTCACACGTTCTCGCGGATATTCGGTGAACGGTCGTAGAGGAAATTTGAAAATAACGCGGCCGGGCTTGCGTTCAAAGAGATCCCCGATAACGAGATTACGGCGGAAATTCCATTGTCGGACGGGCGTATCGATAACGGGAGCGAATCAAAATATTAAAATTTATACCTTTAGAACGCTGCGAGACCACGAACGTTACAAGTTCATCTATTAACATCATTTTTATATACAATTTCGCGTAACTATCGCTGTCCCATCGAATTATCGATGAAAATTAGATGTCGAATCGATGACGCCAGTACATAAGTACACAGATCGAGGCAAGCTAGTACTCCTATTCTCTTTCTCTTGGTATGATTTATTCTTTTTTCAAAATAAGATCGCGAACGAATTTATTACGGGCTGTTTGATGGTATAACGAGATGGGAAATATTACGGGACGAAGGTGCTACCGGTGCAAGCTGGCAGACAACGGGGAGCGTGACTCCTCGGTCTGCATGTTGTAGAACGTAAGTACGTGACTGTTCTCCGGGCCAAAAATCTGCCCGAGGGTTCGTTCGTGGGGATACGGAGATCACGACCCGCAAACGTTGGGGAAGGCTCTGGTTTCTCGTATCGCACTTCCCTGCTGTCTCTCCTTCCTCTTGCTCTACCATCGAAATCACGACGCTGCATCAACCCCGGACACGGTTACACGCGAAACTTTTCCATTCGGTTAATAAATGGTCAATTAAAACCAGACACTGCTTTATCTCGCTTTAACATATCATACGTACAACTAAAATGCAAGATATACGCGATCTCTCGTGTACTCTAAATTGCAACTCGCCACACTTTGTAATTCAATTTACGTAACATTGTGAAAAATAAAAGATATCTCTGTTGCATAAATACAGTTCTAGGGAAGAATAAGTAACTATAGTAGAGAATCGTGTAATATTTCGTAAGAATTACCTGGACATCCTTGGTGAACTGATTGTTGCAGAAAATGTGCACCGCGGAGAACTCCCTGACATGGTCGAACTCGAACTTGATCTCGAGCGGATGACCGGACCTGGTGTCGTTCCTCCAGCCGACCCATCCCTGACCCCGGTCGTAATCGTAATAACCCATCTTGAAGTTATCAGGCCCGATCTTGCCGTCCGTCAACTGTCCCAGGCCACGTAGAAGCTGCCCGTCCCAGTAACCGTCGTAGGTCGCGTCGAAGAACTCCCAGTTGCCGCGTTTGTCGCCCTGTGGCATCGAGTACGAGACGATCCCGTCGTTCCACGGGCAACCGTACAGCTCGACCCGCATGCAAACGGTGCGGCGATGGTAGCTGTACGGCCAGAAGCGGACTTTGCTCGCCCACATCGGCGGCTCGAGCTCGTGCTTCGATTCCAGGTAGGTGTTCGTGTTCCCTTTGATCACCTGTGACAAACAATTCACGGGATATCTTTAGCGATACTTGTTCGATGATAGACGCTAGTCGATTTTATTTACACCTTCTCTCGAGGTGTGTCGTTAATTGGCTTATCGAGTTAGGTTAGGTTAGAACGGATATATAAGGATGATTTCAACTTGTCGAGTAACTGATTAGAATTCTTTTTCGATATTACGGGGACATTGGGTTTTTGGTATATTTCGAAAGTAATTGAGACGTCGAAGTGGTATGATATCAGTTTTAACGGTGTTAATCTTAAATCAGAAACTTGTCAAATACGTTTATCCTCCAATCTCAGTCGCGAACCTCGTTAATTATAGAGAACCCGAATCATTTATTCAAATTGTCAGATACTTAATTACGCGCGCCTTATACCTCGTGGAAACTTGGAAACGTTCGTATCGGAAAGGAGGACCTTTACCAACGCCTGACGTAAACTCGTTCGTGGCCGTCCCCCCTGAATAATTCATTCGCCGGATAGAATCTTCGGGAATCCACGGAAACTCGATTTAATTACGATTCAGTTCTCGGTTCGTATCGTTAAAATACCATAAACTATCGGCGATCGTATCGATAACGGATATTCGAATAGCGCGCGCGTACACCTGTCGAGATCGAGCGTACGCGAGAATCCTGCACCGGTCGGAATCGAGTGGCGTTAGCCAGGCTCGCTCGATCGAAAATAAAAGATCCATTGTTCCAAAGGGACGATCCACGACGACGTTGCACGAGAAACTCTCGATCCACCGTCCGCGATACACGCCGGTTCCGAGCTTCTTGCTTCAACGGCGGAATAGAACGCGCGTTGTTCATCTGGGAACGCGCGTGAAACGAGGAATCGTACCAACCACGAACGCTTCCGATATTTCTACCGGCGCTCCTCCTATTTTCGCTCGCAATTCCCCAGTCGCTTATTCAAATGTTTGCGAAAAGTCGACGATGGTGTTTGAAGACTGTTACACTTCGAGCTTCATCGCGATTCATGAAAATTTCAGCAGTCCCTGTGAAAATTTTCCTGCCAAAAGTTTCAAATATTCCCAGTCGTTCGGCGGTTCGATCTTTAAATTGGTAATTCTCTAATCCTCCAATTCCCTTAATCAAAGGATCGATGTAATGCTAGATCCACAACTGAGATATTTCAAGAAGCAAATGGCTCGATCGTTACGGAGTAACTACTACTCTTCTCTCAACGGTGCTCTTGTTAATTTTCCCAGCTCCGTCTCTTTTTGTTCCGCGACGAGTGTACGTTTCCAATTCCCAAGCGGAGCCAGGATCGTGACGAAGGAAACCCGATTAAAAGATGATCGGCGGCCATGCGGACCGGCACGTTTCGTGGCGTGGCGGTCCGGTAATTGGGAGACCCGGTGGCTGACACCATTTTATTCGCGCTCGTTATTCCCGCCGCGACTTTCTAGCTGATGTTTGGCGCATCGAAACGAAATACAATCAGCGGACACGCGTGGAATTCCGGCTGGCGTCGCGCCGTGGACAGCGTTTCGCTTCGACTTCGTTACAGCGGCTTAATGAGAGCGCGGCCGTGCTCGTTAAGAGGTCGAAATACGCGCCCGTGAACGGAACGGCCTCTGAAAGAAGTCTGATTCGTCCGGGCGGACAAAAAATCGCCGACGATTTGGACGTTGAAATTTCTGTAACGGGACGATTCTGTTGCGTGTCGTTGAAATTGCGCATTCGAAGTGGAATCAGATGGAACTTTATGAGCGAACGTGCTTCGAATTGTCGTGAAAATTGTCAATTCAGGATGTTCAACGTGCTTACTGCCAAGTTCGATGGAGATCGAGGAGATTATCGATGTCTTTTGTTGTCGCTAAGAATACTGGAGTTTCATTTGATAGAAGTAAGAAATTAATTACGGAGAATTATAGTTGAATTACACGATAAATCGATTTACAATGCTTGCACCCGTTGCACGGGTTAATGAAAAAAATTACCAAGATATTTATGAGATCCACGACCCAATCGAATGCCGCCACGAAATACGTGCAAATAGTTTCAAACGATTTTGACGAGCATCAAAAGTTAGTAGGGGTGGTTTAATGCGAGCGTGAAAGTTAAAAGTAACTCGCTGCTCGTCAAACGATCCGATACTGGCAATAAATTTCCATCACGAACAGATCGAACGCAATCAAAGAGGCTGCTCGCAGCTGCTTTTAATCGAGCCTGACGATCCGCGAAAGGGGCGCCACAAATTTTCAGCTTATTCCGAGAAAACGTCGGCCGTGTCGCGTATGATCGTCGCAGAGCGGAGACGAAAGGCGCGAGGGCGAAAATACGACGGCATTTACGAGCCGCCGACTCGTCCACCAAGAAAAATAAGTAATCTCGATATTTATCTGCGCGCCCACGCGCGTTCCGCCGCGGAACGTCTCGCGACTTCAGTCAAAGGCTTTTCCGTGCCGACCGCTGAACGATCTTCTCGCGAAATGTGACAAACATGGCTGGTTCTACTGATTTTCATTATTCTCATTCCAAGTAAAATGGAAACACCTATTGATAAGAAATGATAATTAGAAGACCAAGACAATGTACATCAGATACCTTAGACGTCAACGTCCTCTGTTTTAGACACAGTAGCCCTTTGAGAAAAAATGATAGAAAAAGTGAAATAGTGAAATCTTTTTGGGCCCAAATGTGCTCGGTCGCACTTCTCGTCGAGGACAAATTCCAACCGCGAGTCAAAGAAGGCTGTGGCAGGGCGTGGCGCGCCACCAACGCCCATTTTATGTTAATGTTTCCGCGCCTCTTGATCCGGAATCGTCCACGGTGGCCTGCCACCGAACAGAAGCCGGCGTTGATGCTCCTGTGTCGTCGGGGAAGATCGTGACGAATAAGCTGTCTGACGGTTTAATTAGACGGATATACGCGACGGGTGGTCCGAGGTGTGTTGGCCCCACGAATTTTCCTGCCGCGTCACATCCTCGCGAAACAGGTCCAACGACCTTTCGAGACTTTCGAGAGCGTCGTCTGCTTCGTGTCTAACGATATGGGCTTCCGTGGACGTACTTGAACGCGATTTCGTCCGTCGCGAAACTCGAACCGAGTGTATATCGAGATTATTTCTGCGGGGCTTATCCTTATGTATCGTTTCGACGAGTGTTACGATGAAATGTCATCGAGCGAGGCGCCAAAGGGACTAGTTTTTCCGTCACTGTGGCTGGAATAATACAAAATGTAGGAGAAAAATTCCATCGACTCGAATGAAATTTTGGTAAATGTTCGATCAATGAATTTGGCTTGAAATTGTCCACGCGTATGGAGTACCTTGATAAGGATGGATAGTTTTCGTCACAAGCAAACTGTCCCAGCAACAGTGCACAAGGGTTAATATAATTATAGAGGAGGAGAGGAACTCGACGGTGTATGATACTTCCTTTGTTCTGTTTATAAAGCCCGCATCAATAATTTTCAATATACAAACGCTTCCAATATGCAGACCTCTAATCCTATTAATCCTTAATCAAGATAATGCTTCAGCTCGTTGAGATACATACAGCGAACCGTGTGACTCATCAAAAAAGTACTCGTTCTTCGTCATCAATTTTTCGGAACTCCGTCTTTGAGAATCATACTCCATCCCTCTCGACTCTCTAATTCCCACGCGACCTACCCAACCGAAGTCTACGGAGATGTTTCTCCGCGAGATAAATTGCCGTTTCGGTTCCATGTTTTTTCGTTTCGCTCGCAAAAAAATATATGAATTAGCATAAACATCGTTCGGCTAATCGTGATCTATTGCGGCCACTAAATCGACGCGCGAGATTCCGCAGGAAATTTCAAACGAAACCACGCGGCATCATAATGCAGGAACGATTAGGTCGGCTAGACGGCGAGAGAGGTCTGCGTGAGGGATCAACGAGACAATTTATGCCCACCCGGCTATCTCTGTCGCGCCAAATACGGTCGTTGAAAAATATTAGACGCTTCCCGCGACTTTTTTCTCATTTTTTCTCTGTCTCTTTTTTCTCTTTTCTAGCTCTTTCGCGCGTTTCATTCCGGACGGACGGCAAAGTGGTCGAGGGCCGTTGACAACCGCATGCCACGTTGTACCACCGACGTTGTCTGGCCCGGTCGGAGCTGTTACGAGAGATTATTCGTCGGATAAGCCGAGTGTCGTTGTGTAATTAAGCGGGGAACAGGCTCGCGCAGCAGGACGAAAGAGACACGAAATTTCTGCAGATTTATCCCCGTGCTAACCGCCAGAGCGCTCCCCCTCGGTGATTCGTTGGGTGGCCCGTTTCGTTTCGAATCAGTATGCACAGTGGTTCGCAGAAACTGCCTGAAAATTTGCAACATTTGACGAATTAAATAGCATCTGCTTAATTAAAGCGTTTAAAGCAATATGGTATCTGTGGCAAGTGTATTCGTGGTATTCGATTGAAGTACGAAAACAAATGTTGATATTCGAAAGGTTCTTGCGTCGGGAGTTATTTGATTATATATTTTTTGTACAATGCCAAAACTGTTCTAATAATTTATAGAGCGCTATAATTTATATGGAGTACTCTTAAGGAGGCACGCTCCAACGAATGTCACAAGAGCGAGCGACCTTTTTCCACTCAGCAGGCTTCCACGAGGATCGTCCGGCATCGGTGCAAGGGGATCTCGATTTCCTTTCACTTTTTTTCAACCGGTTTTCTGGCCCGCGACCGTCTCGTTTTCGGGCGCACTTAATTAACCTGCTTTATGGGCGAGATTAAACGAAAGCGAGAATCAGTGGGAGATCCGGCGACCGTAATTTATAACTAATCTTCGAGGACGTAAATTTCGTGATTTCTACGGTGGTACCGAGACCCGAGTAATCAGAGGAATCGTGGCACAGAGTGGGCGAAAAGTCGTGTTCTCGTTAATTTTCCTTTCCAGGGAATCATTCTTTAAACGTCGATTCGAACGTGTAAACGGTCACGCGCGCGCACGTGTGTATGCGTATAGAATGAAGACTAATCTAAGACATCGCAATCGTTTTAAGCCTTCACATTCGGAATCTAATTTCGTTTCGAAGAAAAATTACGATATTCTTTAATGCAGGCGAAATCTGTTTCTACAGCAGCGTCTATCGTTATTTTATAGCCGAAAGGAAAAAGTTTGAAAAGGAAAGAAGTCTCGCACGAGCGCTTTCACCATCTTTCCCAACGCTCCGCAACAAGAGGAAAGTGCATGGCAGAAAGTTCTTTTCGGAAAGAAATATTCCCGAGCCGAAGGCTATTTCGTAGCGGCATGTAAATGGAGTCGCGATGGGTCGACTAAGGGTGGTTAAATTTCGTCGGGTTCGACCTTCGTGCGATGCGCGTCGGAGTAGATTCGAACGACCTCGGCTATTCAGCCAGGTACGCCTATGTAGGTGAGTCGAAATCGTCTGACCCGCGAGCCAAGCACGCGACGACTTTCCCTTCCCTCGTTTTATTGATCCACCCTCCTATACAAATAAGCTCGAACCACTCTCTCTACGTATAATACTAACTTCCAAGGAAATCCACCTCGTCGACTGGACGTTCACCTCCTTCTCTCCTTTCTCCTTTATCCCTCGTTCGTTTGCAATTTTCCTTTTTTCTTCTCCTTGTATTTTAACTTTCTTCCACCCCCGCTAGCCCGTCGCGCGTTTCCTGTCCCCAAGAATCACAGCGGATCGCCTCCTCGTCGCTGAGTATAATAGAAACACGCGATACTCGAAACTAATGTTATTCTCGACAGAACGAAATTACTTGTATCGTTGTACCGTTCGTCGCTCTTCAAAACAAATATCGCGAAGTGGAGGAAGTTTCTTCGCGCGGTCTCACCCAGTTCTTCCTTTCGTAAACGATGTCACTAAGTTCAAGCTACTCGTATCAGCATCGAACGCCGTTCCCCTTACGATCTTACAACCCTCGCGAATGGTTCGAATCCTTTTGCTGTTAACGTTTCCTAACGGGAATTTCGTTCTAAACGAGACGCCGCGTAAAAATGCGAAGCGTCTGGCGAACGCACCGCGCGCATTTGTACCGCAACGGAAACTTATGACGCCGCGCGTCAGCGGTCGAAATTCCTCGCGGTCGCGCCAGAGGACAGTTCATTCGTCGACGTCACCGCGACGCTCTCGGTTCTCGCGGAACCGCGGGACTCTGAAACGGGCGACGCGGTACGAGACACGCGTTCCCACCGCGGTAATAAATGAACGAGGCTGTCCCTCCATTGTTGGCCGTTGCTAATTAAAGTCGTAGGTTCACGGTTACCGATCTATTCTAGTAAATTGCCATCGGTGCGCGGAGCCGCGGGCCACTTTTGAGGCGAGCAGCATATTGCGGCCGAGATTTACGTCTTGTTAACGTCACGGTTTAGTTACCGAGGGCCTGGTGCACTCTGTTGGCCCGCGCGGACAACCGCCACAAATCATTCCCAATAATCCACGGTTCCGCGCCCGTTTCGCCCCTGGTATCGCGCGCCCCGACTAAATTTAACCGCCGCGATTCTCGCGCGGATCTGGCCCGCGAACGCTGAATTGTTGCGACCGGTTAATTCAATTGAATTATGCGCCTATCCGCGCACACCGTGCGCGGCTCCCATGGCCGCGAATGCCAAACACCCGGTATTGATCGCCGACTGACCTCTCGCGCTCACTTCCTTACGTGTCGTTCTTTCCACGAGCGCTACCGGGTACACCGTTCAACCGAGTATCGCGGATTTTCATTTTTTTCAACGTCGTTCAGTATCATCTCACTTCGTTACTTAATCGAACGAAAAGAATTGACACGCATCGTAGCGGTATAATCTAGCGACGACAGTTGGTTGTCTGACATTTTTTTTTTTTTAAGTAATAACGAGGTAAGTGTCGCGAGGGGATGAACGTATCTATAAATATTCTTTCACGGCGATTCTTCTCTCGCAACCATCTCGTCAGGTTCTCCGAAGCGCGCGGCTTTTCGTATCGTTCAACGAGATCGTGCTTTCAGAAACAGCAAACGGTCCCACCGCGACAGTTCCTCCCCGAACGATGTATTGCTTCCTGGCGCAACTCGGCTCCTCTGTTCCCTTTCAGCCAATAAACGTTCCACCGTAAACATCGCCTAGCTCAACGTCAATTCGCTTCGTCGATCGAGCGGCTCACCCGGAAACGCAACAAACCGCATAATTCCCGACGTCCGACAACCGGCGACAGTTTATTATACTTCCTCCTCTTTCTTGTCTCAGCCTCGATAGAGGCGCTTTCGTTTCGCCCTCCGCCCACCCGGGCTCTCCTCTTGCTCGACGTAACGAGAAAGCTACTTATTGCTTCGCTAACAAAAAGTGCCATCCACACCTTTCGAAGCTCGTGAGCCGGTCAATTATCGCGGCGCTTTTGAAGCGGCACGATTTCCGGATCGTCAACGAGCGCTTGTCTCGCGCGTAAGCGGTTAGGCGTCTTGGTCAGACGTAATCTGGGCGTCTTAAAAGGTAACGACGGCTTTAAGACAACCTGTTTTGGTAGCGTCAGAGGTTTAGCAGTGTGAGAAGTACACCCCCGTTGAAAAGTATTAGGACAGTTGTCGTTCTCTTCGAGTCGTTATCGTTAAAATAGCATTTACCGCGAATGCGCCTACGTTTAGCGTGTTTCTAGCGTACACTGTTTAAATGTTGCAGAACATTGCGTTCGAGATATTTAAATGTCGAGGATCGCAGCGAAAGAAGGCAAGGAACGTTTACGACTCTCCCGAAACCGATCGTCTAGCTTTCATAACAACTATTTTGTAATGTGTTACTGTTGAGATACTTACTGAATTACTGTGCAGACATGTTCTCTAATAGGCTGCAGAACAGAACAGAGAAGATTTAGCGAGATTCATTCATTGACATGGTTACTTGTTTCAAGCGGTTTTACCACGATCAAATGTAAGTGTCCTAACACTTTGAACGGGAGTGTGTAAACGCGAAAGGCCGAATGCATAGGACCTAACGGGCGTATATTTAAGATGTTCGATAAGAGAATCTCGGGGTGTCCGAGTTACTCACCTCCTCGCCACGGACGTCCCTGTAACGGACCCATTTGCCAAGTTTCGGCCTCCAATACTCCAGCATGTACGCCTCCGAGTATTCGACACCCTGGCCGTTCCCGAAGCGACCCTGGGTGCCGGTGGCGGTGATCATGTGGACCGTGTGAAGATCGATTTCCAGCCACTCGCGCGGCTCCGTCGTGATCTGCTGCTTCGGGCACCAAGCACCTCCGTGGCTCTCTTGCCTCAGCCTGCAAGGGTAAATATTTACTCTGAGATTACCGGCCCTCCATTTCCTCGCCTCCACCTTTTTTCTCTCCTTCTGCGCCGTCCCACGCTCCCCTCGCCACTCCGTTCCAGGCCCTTCCTTTCCGCGGAAAGGAAAGCTTTTTTTAACGCGTCATCCGGGAAAACGAGAACGCTGAATCATTTCCAGGGAACCGGGGTCAGTGTAGATTGCAGGGAAATATGGGATACTTTTCCTTCTCCGGGGTCTCCACGGTGGTTTTCCCGCGCGTAACTTGATTTTCAGGCTATGAATACCGAGTGTGTACACGGGGAAACGACGTCGGGTTGTTTAAGTAGGGTAATTGATATCTTTCCGGTTAGAGACCGTACACTTCTCGTCGAATCTTTTGCCGCCCTCTTTCTCGAGTCGTTCCACAAATTATGCGCGCATTTCAAATGACCGCCCACGAATTAGGAGAATGTACTATTAATTCTAGCGAGACACTCGGATCACTGACGTTTTCAACGATTAGAACGAATCGCGTCGCTGTGTCTCGTTATACGCGGAGACGTTTCGATAAGGGTTCGCTGATAAGACGATGAGCAAAGAGAGCTCGACGGTATAATCGGAAATGTTACATCGTCGCGCGGGAAAGGAAATCGTATAAATACGTGATCCTGTCGGTGGCTGACGGATAACCGTCACCCCGGGTCGGGGGGCCGATACGGGGTGAAATTATAATTTATCGATCGTGCCGAGCCACCGGATGGCATGAATTAAAGATGAGCTGGCACCGGCGCGAGCACGCTATAGAACGGGGGAAGCCACTCTTCGAGAGCCGGCTAATAATTGTATTCGCACATACCTTTCGTCTACGGCATTAAAGAGCACCCTCGTCTTCCCTTACCCTCGCGCAACGTCCCTGTGATTGCCGCGAAAATGACGAGCGCGCGGCCAGAGGAATTCTGGCAGCGATTCGATGGTTCGCGAGAGAAAAATCTCGCATTCAATTCGTTGCGAAGGCTAAGTCGACGATCATTATTGTATCTTTTTTCACTGCGAGAGACGATAGTATCGCGAGCAAAGGGTTGCGCACGATCGTCGTAGACGAAACTCGATTTCTCTGATAATGTTGTCTGTTTTCTTTTCGTCGTTCGCTCGCTTGAAAGTAAAAGTAGCTCGCACAGGTTTATTCGACGTGTGCACGACACACCTCGCCAGCCCTTTCGAATCGGAACTTCCCCCCGTTCTTCCTTTGACGCGAGCGAGAAACACGAACCTCTCTTGTTCCTCCTCGCTTAGTCACTTTGAAACTCAATTTCGACAATAAAAAACGAGGAGTCGCTGAGGCAACACACGGCCCTCTCTTCGGCAAAGATTACTTTGGAACAGCGCCGCCCCGAAAGGGCGCAAAGAAGCCGACGGCGCGCCTCGAACGTCGCGAAATGCGTACGAGGGCAGTGGAAGGAGTAGGCTGGGCCGAACGAATTCGCGGGTCCAGGGTCGTACAGGGTACTCCATAATGCATGGGCATAACTGCGGTAGCAGGTCCGTTGCAAGAAAAGAAAAAGACAAGAAAAAGACTCGCGTGACCTTGTTCCTGAGCTACAGTCATCTTTAAACGTCGTACGACGATTCACCGATCGAGACGTTCGATGAATGGATCGTTTGTCGATCGACGACGCGCGCAAACAAATACTTAGCATAATTACGGGCGCATAATTGTAATAATACTAGTATACCTCTTCTACTTGGTGACGCGAAGCTGATGCATACGGCGATACGTGAAAATCTAGAACGAAAACAAGCACGAGATTCACGCGTGTCGCTAATCTGGATTCGATGCAGCGGTGTTTCCAGCCTGCTCGACAGTGCACGCTGCGAGCCGCGATAAATCTGACAGGGAAGACGGTTGTCAGCGAGCGCGAACGACACGTGGCGAAATTTCCAACGCTAAATTATATAAATTGAGAGAATATGAAAAAAGGGAACGGTGAAGGACACGCGACTGCGAGCTAAGGTAATATCGGACACGTGTTTGTACGAACTGGTTCTCCTCTTTTTCTGCGCTGAATCCACGGAGCGAAATTATGCCCGCGCCCTATGAAGCAGCCCATACGCGCGAGCGGCGACGAAAGTATTCGCAATAAAGTGGTAAGCTACCATCTCTGTGAAGCGTCAGAATTTTAAGCGTCGCTTTGACGGTGCGCCCAGTATAAAAGCGGCCGTGTCCCCGAAGAAGAAACGAACGAGCCTGGTCCTCCTCCTCGTCCTCTGCGTGGGAGAAGAGAACGGACAGGGATAAAATAGAGCGGAGTGGCAGCGAACTGGCGGCGAACGTAGGAGCGAGAGACAGAGGTATCAGAAACGGGGCAAGGTAAATAGTAAGAAGGGCGAAAAGAGAGGGGGCGTACACATCCAGCGCAGCGAGAGGCCATAACTCATAGCCCATTAAGTGAGCTCGAACTCGCTGCTCGGCTGCCACTTTGATACAGTCCGGGGCATCAAAGACATTCCGCGGGTCGCGCGCGCGCCACCCGGGAACCGCGATAAATCTCGCGGGAGGGCGATTACGCGGGCCTCGAAGCCGCCGAGTCGGCGAAATCGGCGGGAGCGCGCCGCGAGAACGAACGGGCCCGATTATCGAGAAGAATGGCGCGTCGAAGCCAACGCGAGTCGCTCGAAGCCTCCTCCGCGCGAACTTACGATCCGGCCACGGACGGGGATGATTTGTCGCCAACGGCGACACCGGGGGAAGAGCCGTGCACGAGAGCAGTTGTTCCCTTCCTCGTTGGTTGGCTCGAACGCTTCTAGGCTCGCTTCGATGAAAACGTTCCTCCTCGAACGTGTCGGGCCGGTGTGGACCGGGGCGGAGCACGCGCGAGCGACCCGTACGCGAAGACAAACGACAGGTTGCTCGGAACCGGAGGCTGGGACCCCTGCTCGCTCTCTTATTTACACGCGTCGGATTTCTTTTTTGGCGAGGACGCGAAGTTTGCCGGAGTTGGAGGGTTTTTGTTGTTTCGAGGGGCTTGGTTTCGGGCGAGCACTCGACCCGGGACTTTCGATTACCCCTTCGTCGACGGGATTTCTGTTTCCGTTCAGAGTTCGATGAGAGATTATCGTGGAAGACTCGTGACGCTGTATTCGCTGTAATTGGCATTCTTGGTATCAAGGGGATCGTGAAATTTTTTTTTTTTTTTCTTTTACGAATGGGGAAGAATTTGGGGAAATCCTGGTAATAGAAAACGGAGAAATGGCGGGATCCGTGGAGCAGGTTTCGATAGGAAATATTCGTGAACGAAATGTTCGTTCCACGAGGGTATCGGGAAAAAGGCGAGCGTACACGTAATACGAGTTAGATTCGCGTATTTTAGGGTAAACGGGAGTCGTATGGGGTAAATAGGGTATTCACCGGGAAGCCCGTGGTATCAGGAAGCCATGGAAATGCCGTTGAAGAAGGTCTAGACGGTAAAGAGTGTGTGCGCAGGCGGCGATATCGGCATTGCATCGAAAAGGCTTTCCTTGCTTTATATCGTAGCCGAAAAAAAGAGGGGAAAAAAGAAATGATGGAATGAAGGGAAACGTCGCGATACCATCTTACACGTTAAACTTCCAATTATCGCGCAGGCATTAATGCAGCTTTTCAACGAAATTCCCCCGGCCATAAACATGTTCGCGCCTCTTCGTCGTGTTTCTCTGAATCCCGCGCTGCTCTTCAGGCGGACGCTTAAAAGCTGGAGACCACCCATCGCTATCAAAGAAGTTCGTAAATGTCAACCGTGTTAATAAAATGTTTCGCCTGACAAAGAGGACGCGCGTAAAACAGATAAAAATAGTGAACTTGCATATTTGCTATTTCGAATGAATATTCATTCCTTCGCCGCGGAGCCTCATTTTTCCCCGTCTTTATTAAGTCGTCGAGGTATGCTGTTTATGAATTTCTGTCGTGTTTTATTGCCTACAGCGTTTTTAATAATTCTAGAAAATTTGAAAGTCTAAAGAAGAAGCATCGTCAGGCATCCCCGAAAACACGTAGAGACGCGAACGTATCCGATACAGGGTGTTCCCCGTAAATTAAATCGAATGAGTTGTCAGATTCAACGTTCTCGATGACAGGGCCTCGAATAAAAAAAAAAAAAAACATTCCATCCACTCGTTTTCTCCTCCACGGAATCACCGTTCGTTCTCGACTGCATAAATCAATACCGATCTCGTCGAAGGAGCCTTGAAATCCCGGAGGCGTAAGTTCGAACTTTCCAGGTGAAACGATTCGCGAGTCGCAGCTCGTTAACGTGACGGGTGGTCTCCGTTTCGGAGCATCATAATTCGGGCAGTCCCTCTGCCCCTCTCTGTGCGCGGCTGGTCGACTAGAATCGTCTATACGGTATGGTAATTAGCTGGCACGTATAATCAAAGGAATACGCGGCTGGCCACGTTAACGACGGCTAAGAGGTTCGGGAACGTTCGATACAAATGGCCGCGCATGCGGGACATCCCGCGTCATTAATCCTCATTGCGGCTTGAAGGCCGAATTAGACGTGCAGTTTAGTAGTCGGTGATTAATACGGTGACCGGCCGAGTTCCCGATCGTGAGCTATCTCGGGCCCGTAGACAGGATGACGGACAGGAAGAGGATCATCCGTTTAAGCCGTAGAAAGCATTCAGAGAGTCAGAAATGTTATCGTGCCGCACGAGCCGGGCGACTCGTATTCTTTTTCTGTCGTCGGGCTCACTCCGCCGCACAATCGTTCTCGCGCATCAATCTGCATCGCGTTTTAAACCGTCCGTCAAGCCGGCTGATAAATCCTTTTCGTCCAGAAACGAACGCCGGCAAGATTATTTATCCCCCTGACAAATTTAATGCCCGGCTGCGTTCAATGGGCCCGCGATAAGTCTTGTCGGATGATAAAGGCGGACGGTAGACGACTGCGACGAGCCCGTTAATAACGCGATCCTCCCGTTTCTTTCGCGAGCGTCCACCTTTCTGTTCGTCGAAACGAAACGTCGCGCCACGCGTGCTGATTCGCGAAACAATTCCCCGTGTCCCCTCGTGACGCGTAACAGAATCTTTTCCGCGCGCGCGGGACGGGCGCAACTCACCCCCCTCGAATAGATCGGTTAACGAAGCGCGCTGATTTCGGGAAATTGCATCTCCGTTCGCCGGGCACGGTTCACAAAGGGGTTAATTTTATCATATTTCCGAATGTGTACTGCATCGCATTCGCATAATGCGCTCTATAAACGAGACGGTAATACACGGTAATTCACTCACCGTCCGTGATGCGGCCCGACGTTTCCGCTATCGAAACTCGAGCTCGCTGTGATGTCTGCGTCGGGAATCGCACCAGATTCCATCCCCAGGGGTGCGATGCATTGTGCTGCAAACAAAGGAAATTGCTTTGATTACATACAGGTTCGTATTCGTTCCGCGGGCGAAAATTTTCGCTCTGAGGAGGGCGAGATTGCCATTCGAACGCTTTAATTCGCTGGGCCAATTATAATGTTAATTATAGGACAGCACTCTATGCACCTCTGCGCGTTTCCCTTTAAATCATTTATTTCCAAAAATCGACACCGCGCCAAATACTAGTCGCGGCAGGGGCAACGATTGAAATAAAACGATGTCGCCGCGTAATGAAGGGTGTTGCGAAATTCTATAATTGCCGGACGGTTGAAAATTTCAGGCGACGTATTTTCGCGGCTAAAAGAAACATCCGCTACACGTCGTAACTCCTGTTCGTGGCGAGGCTACCATCTGCTCTCGCTGGCCTGTCTCACCGTCTGATGATATCCGCGAGTTTCGCGCCCGTTATTTTCGGGCGAACACCGTCGCACGGTCCATCGAGCGCGTTCATTACACGTTTCGAACGAGCGCGCGATCTCTCGCTGCCGGCGCCCAGCCTCTAACCAACCGGTCGCGCGATTATGCGCCCTCGCGGAGCAGCCATCCCGTGCACGTCGTATTTTTCGTCGACGGTGTGTTGTATACCCGCGCGATAATTGCGATACTGCGGCACGATACCGAGAAACGCTTTTCAATCACCAGTCGCGAGGCGCGAGAAACATTCTCGACGACCCGAAATTACACGTCTGGACTGGTTTCGCTACGGTGTTGGAACACGCGACCGGATCGAGCTGACGTCGTGCGAGTAAAAGCGATCGTCCAATTTTTTTGGCCCCAGATGAACGATATGCGAATATCTGCTTTTTTCAGAAGGAATATAAAGTTTACATCGATTATTAGATAAAATCATCTTTTAGTAATTTTAATTAGAATCTGTCGATGTGTTAAATAATATATTAAAGTTTCGCTGCCTCTTACAAACTCCATTTGAGACCGTTTCTCGAATCCTTTATGACCAACGTCTCCAAAACAATGTAATTCTTCGTCGCGCGTTTAGTTCGCTCGCGTAAAATCTGCAGCGACAGGGAAAAATAAAATTTCAGCAGAGAGTCCACGAAACGGAAGCACTCGGATCGTTGAAATTGGGTACTCCGCGTCGTCCTCAATCCCTTCCACGTGGGAAACCATCAAAGGGGATCTGTTTACTCGAACGCGTGAAATCGGACTTCCAGGGAATAGGAGGATAATATACGAGCGTTTAGCGGGAAAGCGCGTCCACCATTGCGGCGAGAGCTCGATAAACCAGGGTTGGAGAATTCGGTTGGTCGCATTGGTAGTCAACGACAGCCGTTTCCTGAAGCTGTCCCAGGGAGCGTCAACTGGCTATCGGGATAGTTCGCAGTTTACTGGCGCGAAGATCTTAAATTCACGAGCTCGGTCTGGGTACATAAACACGGTTCGAGTGGCTGTTCGAGGATTTTTATTATTTCGAGGATTCATGGGGTTAATTATAACGCGGCGGTGCTTCTTAGAATTATCGCGGTAATTAAAAAATGGAATGTTTATTTTATTATTCGAGACCAGCTACTCTTTTCTCCATTAAATCGTATAGATAATTAGGAAAGTCTGGGCTTCTTTGTTCCTCGAATCGTGTAAACGTTGATGGTAAAGTCTGCCGGCGTCGACGAGCTAAACTTGCGCCGTTTCGTGACGAAAATATTTATCCGGTGGCTTCCGCGTGGTTCGTTATCTTCGAAAGTCGAAGGCGGATGCCCCGGCTTTCCCGCGGCGCGTTTTTCGCGAACGAAGCGAGTCGAAATCCGCGGCGCGAACTTTCCTCGTAAATAAATTTTTAACGAGATACGGCGTAAGTCGCGGGCCTCGTGCAAGTTTTACGACCCGGCGGCTGCTTATTTCTGGTAATTAACTCCTCTACATGGAGCCACTTGTTCCCGGGAGTTGAACCGACGCGCGTACAACACCGTTTTTGCCGTATGAAATTTCTTCGCCGCCGGTTTTTTCCTTTCTTTCCCTCGGCTGGAACTCATCGACTAACGCCGCCGCGATTCTACAACGGAACCCTTTCAGCGTAATCGTCTCTGCCCCGTTGTTGGACGGAACAAACCGGCGTTTCGACGAATTTACGACACCTTGCTCCGCCAACCTCGAATTTTCGATCATAACGTTTGTTGCTTTAAATAATTTTTTCGAATTTTTCTTCGTCCATCTATAAGTAAGGTATATATGCTGAGAGCGTAGAAACGAGAAGAGTATATAGAGCTAAAGAAGACTGTCATGCAAATGAAGGTAGAGGCAGGTTGAATGTAAAGATTGATAGCTCGGACATGAAAAGAAAGGGGAGAGACGAGAAACGCGACGGTAGTAGGGTCGGTATTTAGAAGTGATTAGAGGAAAGCCTTGTTGTGAAAGAGTGACAGGAGGAAAGAAAACACACGGTCGAGATTACGAGACACGGTCGAACGAACACGGCAGCCTTCGTAATTCAAGTGTAGTTAGTAAAAATAAGACGGGAGATTGGACAGACCACTTGGCTCTCGTGACTCAACCGGAACAACATACTCTGTCCGTCGTCGGAAACGGAATTACTCTGAATCGTTTGGCCCAAATTCAAGGAAATAAAGCTTTTAATTGAGCAATAGGTTGGTTGTGCGTGAACGCTTCAACTTAAACGGACAAGACAAATCGATAGACGCTCTCAAACGATTAGAATCGTTTACACGAGGATACAGGCGTCCTCTTATCGGCGGGAAAGGATCCCGCAGGAACAACGGAGGAACGTGGTCGTGTCGGCCGGTGGCGCGGTAGGCAGGTTCGATCCTCGTATTTATAGACATCCTGGAAAAGAGCAGAGGGAAAACGGTAGAAGAAGAAGAAGAAGAAGTAAGTTATGCGACGTTTGGCCCGCCCCAGCCACTCATTCGGCGACCATAACTCTCACGGAGTGACAGCTCCGAACGGAAGGGTGTGCGCCGCCCCCTCGCGTCCGCGAGAAAGAGGGAAATTGAATGCCTTCGCGACCCCTCCTCGCGACTTCGTCTCTCTTTTCACCGCCGTCTGCTCTTCTCTCTCCCTCTCTCTCTCTCTCACTCTTACTCCCTTAACCGCGTCACTGTCAAATTGATAACCGCTTCTTTCGTCCGCCCCGGTAGACGTCCCTCTCCCGTGGAAGCGTCAGCTTCCGGAGAAGTCGAGAAGACGCTCGCCGCGAAACCAGACACCCTCTTTTTCTCTCTCGGCTCTCGTGTGGTATTATTGCCGCGGGACAAGTTGATTTCGGCGATTTAAATAATTTATGCGACACTTCGAACGCGACTGCAACGGGAGGGGGTGGGAACGAAAACAAAAGTTATACGGAATCGTTACGAATCGGGGAAGAGGTCCAGGGAGATTTGTTGCGGCTGCTTCGTCCGAGAGGCAGATATTAAGCGAATTAGGCGAACAGGGGCGGTAGGTTTTCGTTAGCCGGCGAAAGAAACAGGAGGAAGCCAGACTCGACCGCGAGATTTTCTATCTCAACGGATTTAATAATTCCACCTCGGCCCGCCTTTGTTAACTCTACAATTATTATTAATGACGATATACGAGGGTCGCGGTCTGGCCACGCCACTGTTGATTCCTCTTTTCTCGCTCCCACTCTCTTTGTTCCTCTCGTTCTTTCTCGTCCGTTCTCACCCCCCGCGAGCCTGAATGTAAATTAATTACTCTCCAGGTCTTTCGCGAAAAACATATTAAGCGCCCCACCTTATTACGGCACGATATTGCGGCATAAATCATGACTCACTTACGGATTACTATTTTTCATACCACCGGGGCGCGCAACCCCTCGGCTAATCGAAATCACGGAAATCCCGCGCTGAACCAAATCCGCTACCAAATAACCTTTAATGGAGCTTGAAACGAAGAAGCTTCAGCGTATGCTGTAAACGTATCAGAGATTGCATAGGAATTCCTTACTCGTAGTTCGACTAGCATCAGAATGTTCACCAGTAGACGTGTTTCATTCGTTTTCTTCTCCCTCTCTCTCTCTTTCGTACCTCCCTTTCCAAAACCGTAATGTATTTAAACCTAACGCCACAAACCATGAAAAAAGGGTCGAAAAGAGGAACGGAGGCGTATTCCACAATAATACCGTCGTCCCACCTTAATTGCCATATTATGACAACGGCCCAACGTGTTTTATTTACTTAACGGAATTAGCAGGTGGACACCTGCGGCCCCGGTTTTCCCTCGCCAGTCTCGGTAACACAGAAACCCTTCCCGGCTCATCAGGACCAGGGCGAAATTAGAATGAATGTTTGTAAGAGCGACGACCCCGAAAGACGGTGGCTCGCATCTCCCCCTTGGGCGCTGCTGCGCCCATTTTCGAGGCTACGACGAACACCGAAAACACGGTTTTCCACGATATTGTCAAGGGGGCCACCGAGCCATTTTCGTCCCTTTCAGGGAAAACAAACAGCCGTTGCAGCGGGGAGATAGCGCGACTCGACGCCCGTGAGGGCGCATGCCCGTCGTTTCTGGCGCCGGGACGGCTGGCGAAACGGAAGTACTACTTTTACACAGCCCTTTCGCCCCCTTTCGGCCTAACCTTCTCCTTCTGCGGTCTTTTTGCACCCTCCTCCGCAAAAGCCGAGGACCCTTTCGCTATAACCTCCCCTCAGGCGTGACCCATCCCCGCTGTCTTCAAATCACCGTCTCGAGTTGCGTGCAGCGCTTACCCCTACGGGGCTCGGACCTGCAACCCCTTCCTTACGTATATACCTCGTGGCATGTGTTACGTGTACGGGACGCTCGCCTTCGTGGCCTGGATTTATCAAAAGCTAGCTTACGTCGCCGTTGGCCGAGACTCCGCTATGTCTGACCTCCTCCACGGCGTGCTTTTAAATGTAGCACCCTGATTTCTTTCCCTCGTTCATCGTGTCCTCTTTCTGGCTTCTATGCGAAACAGTGCGCCTTCTGTGAGCGATCCTTCGCTCTTAAGCGTGTCTCTGCTAATTCGGTTAACCTTTGATTACGCTTTTCATCATAAAATTCGACTTCAAATCGCACCCCTTCAGAGAGGATTTCTTCGATTCCAGCACAATCGCGCAGACAGACTGCACGGGAAAGGGTTTCAACCCTTCGGAGACGGCACTCGACCCCCTGATATGGTGTTTGCTCTCGCGCCGGGCCAGACTTATGAAAATACAGATCCAAGGCGGATTGACGCCCTTCGAGGCCGAAAGTCGGGGATTATTACACCCGACGTCGACGTCTGACGGTTGACGTCCTTTCAGCCCGCGTCTCCTGGAATCTAGGCGATTCATCCTCACAGGGGGCCCTCGATACACCGCCATGCCTCCGCCAACTATACGTCGGTTAAGTCGATTGCCCGCCACTCCAGACGATTTAGCTCGAATCATTAAAGGCGCTGAGAGACATGCGAACGGCTGCGCCGCGTACGACTCGCTTCTGGCACGTGATCAAGCCTGACGGAGCCGCGCGAACGGGTTGAACGAACAGATGTGCCGGGACGCCTTAGCTTGGGAATGTTTACGCGGGCATGATTTTATACCCGGGAGACATACGACGCACACGTGCAACCAGGACCGGCCCCCTTTGTCGTGCCAGCGATTCGACGTTTAAACAAACTCCGCGAAAGTAGAGGACGCGAGCGGTGTTAATGACGCCGCGAACTGTACAAAGCCGTGACAAATTGCGACGATCACCGACGCGGCGTGTTGTGACGGACCTGTCTGTCTCTCCGTTCTATCTCTGCGGGGTGTTTCGGAACCTGCGAGCCGGTAAAAACTTCGCACAGAATTGCCACTGAAGCGGACTGAGCTTCGGAAGTATTTGTTTCGCGGTCTGCGATGTCTCTATCAGCGTGCATTGTGAACGAAGGTACGTTACACGCACGTCCGTTGAGAGACGCGCAGTTATTTATGACAGCGTTTGTCTACGGGTCACAGCGCCTCGTGTGACTTTAGCCCCCGTCATATGTCGCTATTACGAGGAGAAAAAGTTTCGAGAGAGATAAACGAATCTACTGGGACTCCTCTATTTTTTTTTTTACTTCAATCTTAAGCCCAGAATACAAACACTGTTATGTAAATGTTTGGCTCAACGTGGAGCTGAACCATGCGGTTGGACAATAAGGTTGACTGAAGAAAATTCAGTGGAAAACGAACAGCAGGAACTAAAGAAATTCCATTCGCGATCAAAATTGACGCTAGGTTAACGATTCCAACGCAACAGCTAGGCATAGCCAGTGGTAACACAGGAAGACACCAAGGCTCGACCCTTTTACGGTTGGAATGCGTCGAATTCGCCGGAAATTCTGTACGGTCGTGGGGCAGACGCGTGACGCGGTCCGACCGTTCAACACCACTGGCTCGTTTCAATTAAAAAATTACGCCCGGATTCCGGGGATTCTTAAGACGGTGACCCCCGTGAAATTGCTGTGCAGCCGGTGCCCGAAATCGGCACGGTATGCGAGCCGCCCCATAACGCTTTAATTGTCGCCCGGTTATGTTAATACGTCGACAATTTCATCAGCGGCGTACGCGTACCTAATGGATCTGCGGATAATTGGAAGGGACAGAGGGGTCACGGGGAGTACGGGGAAGGCAACGGACCGATGACAATACCATAACGCGAGAGGGCTTTCCGCGTAACGATTCAACCCCCGTTTGGACAGGATCGCCCGCCGCGCCGCCACTGTCCTCGACAATACGCAGGCACGCGTGCATGCGCGCGCGTACGGGGTTTATCGTCGGACGTGCGTGTGCGACAGGGACATACGTTTTGGTGGGTGTTATTGTTATCAGAGGGCGATTCGATTGAATGCGCGCGCCGTGAAGTAAGGAGTTACTCGGTGCACCCGATAGGATCGTGCGCGCTCGATCATCGACTTTGTCAATTTGGCAGCAATTTCGTCCAGTGTGTAACGGGTCGTCCGTCCTCAATGGGCTAATGGGGAATGATTAACTCGAGGGGGAAGAAAAAGATAGTGAATCAGATGCAGCATTGAAAAGTTCGTTCTCAAAATAAAGCACTTTCCACTCGCCTCGTTCCCACGAATGAACCGTCGTGATTCATGTAACCGGAGCGGGTCCATAGCTCTCTCTCCATAAGAAAGGTGGAAAAAAGCGATAGAGAAGAAGTTGAGCGCTGGTGGTGGTAAGCGATCCATCGTTTTTAAACTTCCTTCCTTTCTAGTTTCCAGAACTTCTTCCTACATTGTCATTAAAACTTTACGCTTTACATCGTTACATGGAGAGAGTACACGCGTAGGGGGATGGACTGTTTCGTTCAAAGGTAAACGAGCTCTTTTTTAATGCTTGGCGTAGACCGTCGAAACGAGCGGCGAATCGCCATCTCTCGCAATATTTCACCGTTATCGGCATCGAAAAGAGCGGTTAAAACAAACATAAAACATTCCCATCTGGTGGCACATGCGTGCAGCGGTAGCCACCAATCACCGGGAACGAACCGGGGCCGCGTATCGCGGTTTGCTCCTTTTCTCGCGGCAGCTTCACGAATCATGTCCAACGGCGCACGCGAGGCGGACATAGGCGTGTTCGCGTGGCCCCGGCAATCACCCGGGCCAGGCTCCGTGAAAGCGTTCCCCGCGACACGCGGCGTACGTAATAGCGGTCGAGTGTTCGGTGAATCGAATACGCGAAACTCCACGCGGCTACACCACTCCCGGTACCAACCCCTTCCCACGCCGCCGCCCCGCAAACCAACTGCGTGCACGCGCCCGTATGCAAGCTGGCGCTTACGCGTGCACCGCGCTCAGACCGCAATCCGACCGACGTACAACATGTTTATGTATCGCGGGCAACATTAACATTGCAATTTATGCGCGCTTTAACTGGCCTGCAGCCCTTCCAAAGCCGTCCTCCTCGGCCCCGCCGCGACCCTCCGGCTGGCCCGCTTAACACGACCGCGAATTTACCAACGCGGTTCGACGTACAAGTTCACTCACCGCAGGAGGGCCGATATCTCTTGCTCGCCCTCGTCGCCACGGTTTCGCCGCCTCATCCTTTCGCCTCCCTCGCGTCTCGACTAGAGCCGAACGGAGCTTTCCTCGACCCGACGCGCTATTTATATTTCAGTCGATCGTTACTTATTGTTTCCGGTCGTCCCAAGCCTCGACTTACGATCCGGCGGCTTATTAAATTTCGAGAGAACGACCGGGGCGAACTTGTCGCTCGAAATGGAACCTCCGTTTCGCGATCGTGTTGGTGCACCTTGGTGTTCTTTTTCCACGTTTTATCGAGCTTGCTCGTGGAGTTTCGAGATTAGCCGAGTTTCTGTGCGAATACTGATGCCCCGCTAGGGAGTTCAGAGGCACGTCTAGAAAGGGGACTGGATAGGGGTTGGAGTTGAGATTCGTGAGTTTCACTCTGACGGAATCCTATCTTGTTGTCGGTAATTCTCTCTGATTTCGTTGCTTTAGAATAGCAATACTCCGGTGAGATGCGTCGGGGTAAGTAGATTTAAAGTGACGCGCGCATCAATCATACGTTCGCGTCGACCCTCTGACCGCAAACGAAGCCCACGGGCGAATTAAATTTCCGAGTCCTCGACGAGCAGAAAAACTTGTAGAAAAATCGCTATTCTTCCCTCGCGCCGCTTAACAACCGCACCCCCTCGGCTAGCGATTCTCGTCATTAGTACCGGAACGTTGCGATAAATTTCAATCTCCGTCCAACGGACCGCAAGAACGGTGCGCGCGCGCACCTTCCCACTTTCGCTCCCCCACTTTTGGTTCGACAAAAACGCGATCCCGCCCACTCCATTAAACATTCCAGCGGGCCCGCGTAGATTTATTTCTTTCTAAAACTGTTACGTGTATCGCGGCTAACGCGAGGAGGCCGAGACGCGCGTAACCAGACCGAAACGCCGACCCCATCCATCTTCGCGGTCTCGCCCGCGCGGCGTAGTTCCAGGCGGCCGGAGGGGGTGCGAAACACGTTTCGCAGTCGGGGGCCACGGCTCGATTTCACGAATGGGTACCTAAAAGCCTTTCCCCGGAACTCTTGCCTCGGATACTTTCCAAGTTTCCCCGCCTGTTTACCTGAGACGCGGAGGGGGTGGAGAACGCTCGGGGTGGAGACGGGGTGACTACGTATCCGCAGTCAATGGGATGGAAAGCTAGCCGTGGTTTAAACGCAGGGTCGAAGACGGTGGGACCAGGCATCGCGGAGGACCCGAGACTGTTGATAGCGCTGTTTTTATCGGTCGCACCGAACGGGCTGAGCCTGTTACCACCGCCAGAATTATGGTCTCGGATGTAAACACGTATTTCCACCGTATACCGCGCGAGTGAGAAATAGGAAGGAAGGAAGGAAGGAAGGAAGGAGGGAGGGAGGGATCGATTTTCTGCCACGTGGACTCGAGTAACGTACTTGCGGCGGATGTCAACCGGTGGATTCGTCTCGATACGCTTCGATGCTCGGATGCGAGTATTATAAATAAACGTGAATGGTAACGATTTCATGGAGTTGAACGTTGAACGTAAGCGATTTCTTTCGCTTAATTGGTCTCGAGCAAACCAGACGAAAGTTCTGGCTATCGTGATCGGCAAGCGCGACCCTAGGTAGATTGTTTCTTTTTTTTTTATCAAACCTTTGTCTCGACGTCAATTACATTTAATTGGGTTCCCTCGATAGCAACGCACGAGCCGAACGACCGGCGAGTCATTAAACCGCACCGATTTCAACCGGGGTGCACCCAAGGATCATCGATCTTACGGTGTGTGTATACTCACATATGTCTATAGTTCGTCCTCCGCAGAAACAGAGGATCAATAGGTAGAAGATGAGGCACGTCTGCAGGTAGTCCATGGTGGCGTCGATGGATGGTCCGCTATCCAGTGGTCATCGAACTCTCATAACCGTATCTGCAAGAACACCGAGAAGGGGAATGAATTATCGTCGTGCCACGCTCGGAGAAGAAAGACCCTACAAAATCGTAGCGGAATCGCGTTGCGGGCTAGGCTGGCGGGCGCAGCCTCGCCTTAGCTGAAAGAAAGCAATTAAACGTAAGTTCTTCGGAACTGGCGAAAGTACGGTAGACGACAGAGCGATGGTGAGCGTAGAAAAACAGGCTGGAAACGGCGACCGTTTCGGCCTCCCCGTGCTTTTCGCCGGGGTGAAATGGCGCGGCTCTCGCAACCGGACAGATATACGACCGGTACAGCAGCCACGGACAAAGAGCTACATTCACGCCAGCAGCCATTACGCGTCATTATCGAGATTAGGATCGGGAGTTCGGACGATGGAGAACGGGAGACAGAGCGAGGAGGGAGCGAGAGAGGAACGCGGGGAAAACGCCGTGGGGCCCTTTGGCTGGTTGTTCTACTCTTGAACGAGGGGGCGAGCTCGTGTGCACCGGATGGCGATGGGGCTGGGTAGGAGAGGGTGAGCCGCGCGAGGGAGCCAAGGGTAAGAGGAGGACGGTACTTTATTCACCGTGGTGCCGTCGTGGCGCGCACCGTAGAAAAAAGCAAGGAGGGATCCTGCCGGAGCTGAGCATAGGCGAGCCTTCACTTTTTGGCTAATTAACGGCAGTTTCTTCGGCTACCGACTACTTTGCGATGCTTATCTGGCAAGTTTAGGGACCCTCATCGCGCGTAGCTCGTTATTCAACGACCCGTAGAAAAATCCGGGCTCGATGACGCGTTTCTTGCCTCTTCCTCACCGGGCGCCCTCCGCGTCGTATATCGTCGCTGCCATCGCGAATAATCCCTGGCCAGTCTTAAAAACGACACGAATTCCACGCTCGATTCTTCGTATATCGCTCGTTTGATACCCTGGTAAACGGTGTAACCGAGTGATTTTAATGAAGTCGTCTTGTCCGAAGATCGAGGAACGCGATCATGCTCGAGACATCGTTCGAGGAATTCGTGGTCCTTTCGATGGCAGCGTGTCTGTGCGCGTGTACACGTATCGGACGTTCGTGGACGGTATTCTACTTGAACGATAAACGAGGGAATTCCATCAAGATTCGGTGAATGCGACTGCGACAGCTCCATGGAGGCGCATAATCGATTAAGTGGCTGAATCGGATTATCCGACCGGCAATTAAGATACCATTCAGCACGGAGCGGTTACGTCGGTACCGGTGTCGGGGATAGCACGATCACAATGCGGAGGATCGATTAGTCGACACAGTAATTAAGGTCATAGGGTGCATCGAAGCTCGAGTTACTCGAGTCGGCTCGGCGCGGCGGCCCGTGTCGGGGACTCTGCGCACTCGTTCCTAGACTGCTTGAATTTACCGTGACGCGTGATTAATCATTGGTCACGGTCGCGGGATCTATCGGAACGTTGTTTCGCGCTTAACGTGCCGTTTCACTCTCGAACGAGTACAATATCGATCCGGTCTGCTCGATTCCGCGTTCCCACGCTCGCGACTGTGAAGTCGTTAGCGAGAGTTTCTCTAATTTCGGTAAAAGCTTCTCGATTCGGTTCGTAACGCTCGGGTGACGTTCGAATTTTTCGATTCGAGCTACGATAGAACAATCGAGACTTCGCGTTGCTAAAGTCGAGTGCGAAAGTTCGTTGCATCTTGTGAACACCCGACTGATTCAGTAATCGCGAGATGAAAATAACGCGGGCCAAAGGGAATTCTTAGATGTTTCGTCTGCTCTATATAAATTTCGATCGCGAGCCTAAATCTAGACAGGCCGATCGAGGTTGCGGAGGGTCGTGGTGTACACGTAGCTGCTAGTTGAAACGGCACGGTACCCGCTATTTCCAGCATTGGCGCCGAGCTAACGTCTCCTGTAAATCTCGCCGCGATACGGCCTGGAAACGAAGAAATCACGTGGATTTAGTGGCCCGTTTGTCCGAGGGCTGTACGGCTACGCACACACAGCCATCCTTCATCCACTGGAACACCACCCTCGGCCCGGGTCGGCGACTTTTACCGCGAGTCGCTACATAAAGTGCCCTTGTACGTACTCTGGACGCTCGATTTCCATGGTATTCGCTATTTCTTTCCCCTTTAAATAACCCATCGTTCATGCGCTCGGCTCTTCCTTTTAACGGGTTCGACGTTCCTACGCTGCTCGCGGTCTGATTTATAACGCGGCCGAACAGAGAGCAGCTGGTTTTTCGGCGGAAGCTAAATTAAAACCGTGGAATGCATCTTTTTTAGTGACCACCAGCCTTTTCCACAGCCGTCACAGATATCCTGCTTTGTGTTCCACGGTTAAAAATGTGTTGAATACACCCCGAGATTCCTTCCGTCCCGCCGTTGGACCGTAATAAGATCCTTGCGCAGACGGCCAGCCGTAAGTCTGCTCCCACTAATTTGAACGCAATTAAAACGAAGGAGAGTTCCTCCGCTCCGGAACGTTTGCACGGTCGTTTTGCAGAACGGCAACGATTTTCTTGAAAAGACACGCTCCCGTAATGGTGCCGACCGTGAGGAAGGGGGGGCGCCCGTTGAAAAAAAGTAGCAGAACTCGCGTACAGGCATATAAACGAGCAAGCAGCTCCCCATACTACCGACGTTTCTGGATCGTTAGCCGAGGCTCGTCGAGAAACTCTCGAGCGCGGGTGAAAAATTTGTATCCAAACTAGTTTCCCCCACCCGCCACCGTCCGACGGGAGTAGTTTCGTCTGGTGAAAAGTATGACGCTTCCATTGCCGTCGATAAATCTCCAAAAAACGTCGGAAGGTCCCGTTGGAAGTTGAACAAGTTTTTTAATCATTTTCAACCGCCACGTATTCTCGACCGTTTACGTTTAAATTGGCGGTGGATAGAAAAAGAACGGTGACGTTTCCCGATTCGATAATTCGGGTTCCGATGGAACTTTGCGACGTGTTCGAGAGTCGCGCGTCGATCGAGAAGGAAAGAAATTTATATCTTGTGAAATTTGTGAAACTCTCCTTTTTTTCGTGTCTCGTTAAATGAAACAGGTGGTGGAAACGTTCGAGAGTTCGATCAATGGATAACGCGAGGTACGAACGGTGCTCTTCAGTTCCTCAGAGTTTTAATAAGACTAAAATATTCTGCAATTGATTTGAGGAGGCACGCTAGAATTAGCGTATTATTCCCGAGCGGGGGTTCTCGCGCGACTAATGGCTGCCGCATCGTTAAGTGGCGGCGGGCGAAAACGAGATCCTCGAGTTCGCTCGAGAAAACCCGCGTCAACGGTCGGTGTTTCCCCGGCTTCTATCGCTGAAAAACGCTTGGTTTCCAGCCCCACTGGGGATTTACGAGCCCGCAGGAAGGATGTGGTTGCGCGATTCGCCCAAAGGGCGACCGGTTTCCATCTTGCGCGTAAATTTGCGCGCGAATTCGCAGAAAGGCGTGCACGGTTTCCCGCGTTTCGCGTTTGGAGAGAGAGAGAGAAAGGGTGATGGGTAGAGGGTGAGTAGCCAGGCAAATTAAAAGTTGACGAAGTCGTCCTCGTGTAATTGCCAGGGCGCGTCGCGACTTATTTTCGTAGACCCTCCGTTGGCGTCGCAGACGAGGACGTGAGCAACGAGGGGGAGAGAGAGAGAGAGAAATCGCGACGCGGGTGGGTCCGCGCGCCATCGCTTTAATAGTGAAATGCCGTGGAAGGTGGAAACACGTGTGCACGCGTCGCGAGACCTCTTTCCTTTTCTCTTCGCGCGCCCCTCCGGCTGCCACCCTTACGACTAATTCGAGGCTTCTCGATGCGAGCGTTTCTGGTAGCCCCATTATGCCCTTCTGGCGTGAAGGTTGATCGTTGAAGGGAGGGTAGCTGGAAGAACGATGCGATTGTGAAACGAGCGAGATTTGCGGTAGATTTCTTCCGCCATTAGCGATCATTATAATTTTCCAATGAATTTCCATCTATTACAACGCAATTACAGGAGCTCTTGCTATTGTTGCGCAGATATTTTAAAGAGCCGAGACGAAGGCATGGAAAAGCTTGCAGTAATAGGAAATGAAAATTAGTAAACAGCTTTCAAATATTCTAATTTATTCCTGTTCGTCGGGGGTAGGAATGTGATTCGTTAAATCCATTTGTAGGACTTGATACTGTTTCGAATATATCCACGGCTCTTAAGGGAAGAGGGCTCCTTTGACGACGTCGTCAAAATTCAGATTGGACCAACCGTAAGAGAGAGACGGGGAGAGATGGAGAATACGGGGGAGAGTAAAATGGACGCGTCGGCTGGATTTCCCTGGGACGCAAATAGCATTTCCACGGAGCACCGGTGGCGGTCAACCGAGTCACTTACGCTTTACAGTATCTTGCCGGAAATGCAACGGACCCTCTCTCCTGGCTGCGCCAACGTCGGAGGACGTCGCATCGGAGAGACGTACAAACAGGTTTTACGGCCAGCCTTTCCGCGAAATCAGAAGCGACATCGTGCGTCCCGGACGTATGCCGTTCGCCTCGAACAGGATCTATAAAATTTACACGAATCCGAGACTCTGTTCAGCGGTCGACCGTACGACAACTTTCCTTCTCGAGATAAGGGCTAAAACCGTCGTCAAACTAACGGAACACCCTTAATGTCGCCAATCAAAAACACTCGCTCTGCTGTGCAGAAGAAATCGGAGAAGTTCGTAGCCTCGGAACATTGGATTCGCTTCTTAATGTAACGTCGCAATGAAATCAAATAAAATTGGTCTTGGAAATTCGTCACGTTCCACGGTATAACGAGACGCTTCATCTTGCTTCGAGAAAACACTTCAGAGTTGCTCCAGGGTGGGTATGTACGTCCTGAGGCTGTTTAGAAATGCTTTGAAGTTCGCTAACAAGTGACGACGCACGCGAAAGTCCCCGTAAGACACAATGCATTTAGACCGCATCAGCGTGTAATGTCCCTTCTAGAATAGATTTCAATCCGTCTTACTATTCACTTCTCCAACTGCTTTTCTGTTAAGGAATTATCAGTGCAGACATTTAAATCGTAAAGCGGAGCGCGACGAGTAATGCAGCAGGTTAACCATCGCAGGCAGAGTCTCGATTTTCGATTTTTCCCTCTTTGTTTCCTCCTTGCTGCCGACTCAATTCACCCTCGATTCTACATCAATCAAGAGGCAGCATCTCTTCCGCGAGCAAACGGCGGAACGCTTTGATCGGTTGCCGGACAGCTCACAAATGGCCGCGATCGAGCATTCTCGTGCGCGCCGGTCGCTGGCCAGTGCGTAAGGAAAAAACGGAAAAGAAGAGAAACGCTCGGAGCATGGCTAATTACGCGGTCCCCGTTCGACTACCGTGTGCTGTTAGCGCGGCTGGCTGCTGGCGCTGATGTTTATCTTCGAACGCGAGCGATGGTAGCCGAAGATGGCAGAGAGAGCGCATCTCCCATTTATCCAGCGCGTGAAACCGGTGCGCGCTCCTGCGGTCCCGCCAGGACGGGAACGAACGGCTCCCAGCCCGGGGACATCTGCATATCCCTGTCGTCCCAGTCGTCGTCGACGGCTGTACGCGACGCGGCTATCCTCGCTTCGAGCTTTGGAGCCGGTATCTCGTATTAATATCGAGCGGTTTTCGTAGCTCCGGGTGAGCACTTTGTCTTCCATCGATACGTACGCGCGACGTCGCGCGCCCTGAAAAAGTTCGCACCCTGAGCGCGACATAACTCGCGGGCACACTCGCTGGGAGACGGGAGACCGTGCGAGGATTTAATGACGATATCTTACCGGTATCTAAATCGAACCTAAGCTGGTTGTACGTAGGATGAACGATCATCGAACCGTATGGCGTTCATCGCCCTCCGCGTACTCGTTTCGTCGGAGTTCATCCTTTACTGACCACTTTCATTCGTTTCTGCACCGATGTCTTTGGCAAATATTGTACAAGTGTCTTGTATCGAGCACGGTATAGATAAAGAAGCTTCGAACGTACACCTTCGCTAAAAATGTACGAAGAAAATATCGATCCCCTCGAATGCAAATCAGCGTGTTCGACTCACTTTAACATCCTCCCAGGATCCTTCAAGCGGTTCACCCTGTCCGCGCGGTAACGGACAGCCTAAAATACAGTCAGAGGGGCACAATGCCAAATAAAAAGTGACACGATCGCGTTACAATGGCTCGCGTAGAAACTCACCCCCTCCATATTCGTGTAGGAACGTTCGCCCGGGTCTGGACTCGTAAAAATCCATTACTCCGGCGTTCGAATCTTGTTCGCTGTCAGGGAAGGTATTCCAGGAGGATCGAGAGCGGTCGAAGCGCCCGTGGCGTTCCTCTCGTTAAGGTACCCGCTACCTCGACGGGGGGCTGCGCCGTTCATAACTCAGCCGAAATATTCGCCTACATTCTGCGCGTCTCCGTCGCGATGCTCGCGATGCACGTAGAACGCTTTGGGCGAACTTTATCCGGGCATACCGCGCTACCAGCCCGTCCTCGCTAACTAACGCGACCCCCTAAACGATCGTGCGCGCGTGCACGCCTCGACTTTGTCCCCTGCAGCCGACGCGCACGCGGTGTCACGTATAAGGTCGCGTACTCCATTTTTCATCCTTTCTGGATCTTGCTACGGTCTCTCTATCCTTTTTATCTAGTCCAAGATACTTGAAAATGATCCAACGATTTCACTCACGTATAAATAATCGATAATCATCACTGTATCTAGCCCATGAATCCCAGCATATTTGAATGGGGCGATTTATTCGCCACCAGGCTAACACAATAACGCCGCCGACCAAGGTTGACCCTGGAACGCCAGGTGGAGTAACACAGGAGGTCGCGAGGCAGGGAGAAAGGTGGCGGTTGCTGGCAGGAGGAGAAGGGCTGGGTTGGCGTCGGCCCTCTAGAAAGAGGGTCCGTTGTGGAGGCGGTCGGTGTAGCAGGGCCATGAATTATGCAGTTCGCCGGGGGCTAGGACCTCGCACGATAGAGAAGGAGAACGCAACGAGGGGAGAGGTTTGAAGGTTCGCGTTGTGCGAGGTGGTAACGAGCGGGAGAAAACGTTAGAGGAAGGTGGATCGAGAGAGAGAGAGAGAGAGAGAGAGAGAGAGAGAGAGAGAGAGAGAGAGAGAGAGAGAGAGAGAGAGAGGTGGATGTGCGCACCTATACGCGGTCCAGAGCCACTTTACCCTTCTTCTGCCCTCCGCCACCTTTCCCCATCTCGACCCACCACCTGAATTTCTACGCCACCACCACCGTCACCTCTGCCTCCTCCAACTTCAGAGACGTCCTGCGCCGCCTCCACGGTCGCAACGCCGACACTTTAACAGGGGCCGATTGAAATTTTCATACCGACACGTCTGCCGTTCCAGTTTATGTTCGGAACAAGTGAAACGCCACCCTCCAACCGTCAATTCCCTACCCTCGATCCTACGTTTCCTTTGCTCTCGTTTAAAGAATTCCTTAACCACCCCCTCCTCTTCCATCTTTGCTTTCTCCTTCTACTTTATTCTATTTTTTCAACCGTGCTTTCCGAAAGAATGCGATTTTCCGTTACTGCCATCTCGACTATCTGGTTCCGTTTTACCACTCGAGCGAGCGGTAGTAACGACAACCACTCGCTACGGACGCATGTCGATACTTCTCGAGCGCACTTCGGTCTTTCGCCTTTTCACGCAGATTGCCAGTGCCGATTCGCTCGGCGAACGACGCACGATGGAGGACGGTGATTGATGCTGAGCCAGCTCCAGCGACTTGTTGTCGAGGACGCGCGCCTTTGCCGCGCCGAGCCACCCCGGCGCCCAACCTCTTCCCGTCGGGTGTACACTTTTGTAAATTGCTGCCGCGGGTTACTGCTAACGAAACCGTTCGAGTTGAAAAAATAGTCGCGGATCAAATATCGACGTACCCGGCCCCCGACGAGGGGCTGAGTAAATTGGATTCGTGCGACCAATTCGAAGTACCCACTTCGATTCAGCTCCTCGACCTCCAATCCCGGCTCCTCTTCTAATTACTTCTCGCGCATAAAGTATGAGCAGTGGAAATTCGCGGAAGTAGGATTCCGTCCGCCGCCTTCCCATGCAGATTTCATCGACCGTCTGGCCGGGGCCATCGACAGAGGCTTCATTGGCCGAGGAGAATCTGTAGCCGAGCAGCGTCCGGTCCGGACGAAACGCAGAGGAATCCACAGAAATTGGACGAACCTCGACACTCCGTTGGGAATGGTGATCGAGAACAATGCGTGCCCGTCGACAAGGCGGCGTCCAAGTGACGTTTCTAGCGGGCTAGAACTTCGTTTTATTTCGCGGTACAGCCCCAAGGGCGAACGGTGCAGAGCATTAGCTTTTGACGCAAATTAATTATCGATTAACAGCTTGCCGGCTCCTCCTCGCTCAATTAATCAACGACTCGAGACAGAACGCGAGAGGGAGAGACGGCGGAGGGTGGAGGAGGCGGTGGCTCGACTGCTCTTTCACAAGCTAATTAAATCTGCCCAGCAATTAACGTTACCCGAAGGCAATTCCTTGGCTCGCGATGATGACGTGCGTGTTTCCATGCCGGGAAAAAGAAAACGGGAAGTCGACGGTGCACGTATCTCTTTAGCCGACTGATTGCCAGTCGCTGCTAGCGATGGGGTTGAACGTGTTCCGAGCAGCCTCGAATTCGATCCGACGATTTCCGTCCGCGAGCAGATTATTTGCAACGAATTCGCGAGTACACGTTGGATACGATCGCGTCTCAGTTACCCAGCGTAGTAAAGATTCTTTACGAGATGAATTAACGACTGATCCGTCGACCTTCCCCCTGTTTTAAGTTTCAACGACGCGTCCCCTTTTTCAGACGGGGAGCGCGGATTTACGAGCAGCCGTTACTCGCGAACGCGATAATTAGATTACACGGCGTGCGAAGATCCGCGAGCGACGTCGAACTTTCGTCCGATGCAATAAACACTCGTGGGGGCGGAGGCGCAGGGTCGCGACGATTATCGCGCGGTCGACGACAGTAGCCGCGTTTCTTTCACTCCGGGGGCGCGACTTTTTAATACACGTTTGGCTGGCTCAAAGGCCGTAAAAAATGCGCCGCGCGACACGGCGGATCGCTCTGGCCCGGGTGAAAAGGGGGAAATATTGTCCTCGCGGTAGTCGTTTTTAACGGCGGCCGGGCGTCCCGGCGCGGCTCGTGGGTGAACGGCACAAGGAACTCAGAATAGTCGCAGAAATACGCAGCTGACGCTCGCAAATTAGCTCGCGGCGAACCGCACGGCAAAGTAAACTTTCGAAACTCGTGAAACGATGCCACGGGAGAGAGCCGGCGCGATCCGCGATAGAGACGACACCGCGGGAACGAATTATTCCCTCGTTATCTGTTTTCTCATCGATAATGCATCCAGCGGTAATCTCTGTTCGAAAACTCGCCGGCCCCGGCCCCGGAAGACGCGCCGAACCTCGCACCGGAGTATCTATCTGGCTCCCGATGGGACGGCGGTAGACAACCGGGGAATTTATCCGTACGAACTAACGCGGAACTCCGTGATGTTTCTCTGCCCGATGTGATTAAAGAAATCACGTCTAACGAGGCGGTAAACTTTCGTATTTTAATGACGGTATTATAGAGATGTTTAACGATGCGCTGCTTCAGATGGAACCCCTTGATCCGGTGCTGCTGATTATGCATACGATAATACGGATACGATATGGTAATTGGGTACGCTCCACGATGCTCGATTCCAGATTCATGAACTTCTACGAAGACAGATTTTATTACGAATTAATCAGATGTACCTAATGTATTATTGGTCCGCGCTGTTATGATCGTGACGACAGGTTTCGTTTAATTGGATGCGATTCGATACGCGACAAAAAGGGGTGGAAGAGCGTAACAACGTGTACGAGTTAGAGAGATCTAATCCCTCGTTCCGGTTATCGCGACAAGTGTACCAGGATCGATCGACGAGCAGCAATCGATTGCCTGGGAATTATTACCCGGCGTGATGACAAAGAAGATAGCCTCGAACTGGTTCGTACGCGTGTTCCGTCGCGGCGATTAATTATCGAGGAACAACGCGAGGCTGGATCGCGATCGCGTGCACGTACCACACACAAACAGCGGAGGATCGGAAAAAAAGAAGGAAACCCGCCGCCTATCCTGTCGACCTGCTTTTATTCGGATCCACCTCCTCCTCCTTCTCGCCCCGCTGCCACCCCCTGCAGCCATTTCGTCCTCATAAATCGTTTATTCATGTTTAATGCAATCCGGTGTCCCGACCACCGTCGAAAGTTTTCGAAGCTCTCAGACGGAAATCGCGGATCCGACGGGGGGTGGAAACGGTGGTTAGAGGCGCGGGAAGTTCGAACAAGGGAATGCTTTTGCATCGGCGCGAGGCCTGTAGCCGGTCGAAAAAAAAAGAGCAAAGTCGACGGGAACTGAGGAGTCGGGACCCGGTATCGGGAAGAGATTTCTAGTCGTCTAACTATCGGAAGATACTCCGCTCCTTTTTCGTGTAAGTTGCCAGAAGTTTTGGGATAATGGATGAATAAATTTCCGGAAATTAACGGATCGTAAAACGTGGTTTTACGTCCCGAGTTAATCCTGTTTCATTTCTTTCGACCCTCGACGCGTACAATATTTATTTCAAGCCCAGCAACTCGAACATTTCATATGTCACGACACGCTTCCCAGGAATAATACCCCGTGACCCCGTCTCGTTCCGATTTTCGTGTTCAATCGATAAGAATGCTTCGTAAATTTTTCTCAACGAGAGCTAGAAGGAGATCTTGCCATCGCGATGCAGGGTAAGCGTGTCGCGTTGAATTAATTCGTTTGACCCGAAAGAAAAACGGGGTCGACAATTCTGGTTCCGTGAAGGAGGGCAAGCCCTGGGGTGGTTCGATATCACCCGCCGCGAAGAAACTGCGGCGGACCCGCAGTCGCCGTTTCGTGTATGTATAGACAAATATACGTAATCGTAGAACCAGAACGAGAGCTCCGTTCTATTTTCTGTCGTCTCGTACGCGAAGAAGAAATGTCCAATTCTTACGGGCGATTTGTCGCGCTCGATCGTTTCCCACTGGCAGGATCGTGAAAGCCGGGATGTGGCTCGCGACTCAAAGAGCCGATCTCTCTCCCTTAGTGCAAATACGCGACGGCGCGCGTGGGTCGGAGGAGCGGAAATTTGAGGAAAAAAAATAAGAGAGAGAGAGAGAGGGGGAGGGACGAAAAGAATGGGAAAGGGAGGAAGGGAGACGCGCACGAGTGGCTCTAATCCGTCCTTTAGCGAGCTTAAGCCCATCTTCGTGTACCGTGCCCGTGGAATACCGTTTAAGTGTCGTCCGTCTGGGGGTCCTTTGCTCGAGTAAATATTTAGGAATTTTTGAAGAGCTCCGAGTGCCTAAGAAAACAGTTTACTCCGTAGGAAAAGAGGGATCGTTCCTGGAGGAGGGAACGGGTGAGCGGAGAGAGACGAAGCTGGAGATGTTTTCTACTAGAATTCTCTCTCTCTGTCTCTCCACCCTTTATCCAGCGATCAAACACAGCGCAATTGTATACGTCGACCGTAGGGAGATGTAAAAAGTAACGAGATAGAGAGAAACGAGCTCTGAAGTCAGAGACACGAGGCTCGCGAGTTTCATTTCGAAATTACCGACCCTTTGTCTTGCGATTAAATGCGTTAAGCGGAAGTTTTATTTGAGCCTGGCCTGCGTGCCACCGCCCTCGAGCGGCCGTATTATTTCGCGAAATGCGCTTGAAACCGGTTAAAATGAACCCTGGGACCGATCCTAATAGGATTTAGTAAGCCACGTGTGTGGAACTCGGTGTTTCGGTGATCGCGTTAAGGCCTCACCCTGGGTGGAGTTCAACGGTGGACGCGCTCACCTGTAACAGAGAACGGAAGTCTCGCATTACTTGGCGAAATAGTAACTCGTAAAAAGCGTTATGTGACAATAACGATGTCGTTTTAATGAGGAAACCAGGTTCGCCCGGAGTCCCGAGAGCTCATTATACGACGCCACCCCCGCAAGAAACTATGGGAAAGTGAGAAATGATGGGCCGCGTGCAACCGTTGCGCGAGATCCAAGCCTGCGAAACACCCGACGAACTACTCGTGCCCGACTTTATTTCTGGGCCACCACGACGGTACGCGTTAACGTTCCACGGTGCCTAATGGCAGAAATAAAAGAATCCTTACGACATCCTGTCGTTACCTTCGTTACGACCCTACGCGGGCAAAAAACCTGCGCCGAAATATGTTTAACAATAATTTATCCCCGCAGACAGAAACTTGTTCCGGCGTCTAATGTTTCATGCAAATAAAGAAAATCGAGGACTGAATTACAGTAAATTATCCGGGCGACATAAACTGGCTAAATAGCCGGTAATATATGTACATAAATAAAACGATCGAGATCAGAATTTGATAACACGATAGGTACAATTTAAAACGTATCGCGTAACAATGTTTCAGCATGCAAATTAGCGACAGGTTGTTTATTGGACACTGTAAAGCACGGCCTTTGCATATCATACCTCTATGCCAGGTCCGCGTAAGCAGCACGAAAATACAAAAATGGTGAAGGTCCGTCGCTCGAATTGGCTAATGAACGTTTAGATTGGATCGCGGAACGTATCGCGGCGCCAAGAATAATTAAAATAGCGATGCCCCGCGCCTCGAAACAACGTTGACAATTAGTCTGGCTTTAATTTGGTAAAATTGCGATTCAAACTTTCATTAGGGTGGCATCCAGCGGCGGCGGGTTACAGCGGGTCGCGTATCACCCCCGGATGGGTGACGCGGAAGAGGTCGAGCGCATCAGCCGGCCGGAATGATCGGACGACTGGCGCGAGGAGCAACAGCAATAAACGCTTAATTACACGGGATAAGTAATTAAAGTGATTAAAGTTCATAATGTGATACGTGCAATTAGCAACGCCGCCGGTGTAACCGGGATTCACCGTCGACGAGTGTGTCGCGGGACGTACCGGAACCGCCTCTATCGAATTTATAATAACGCCGTGTGACGTTTAACGAGCTGCGAGCGAGCGACGCTCACGGCCGGAAGATACAAATTTCATATGCGCCCGTCGCGGACGGTCAGAAGGGAAGGTTCGCTCTTAATAGAGTTTCCAAAGTCCATCTTAATCCTTAAATAACGTTACATCGATTATATTCAATTGCGATCGAATTGCGCAAGTCGTTGTAAATTCGCATTTTGCGAAGTGTATTTCACCTGAAACGAAGCGAAGCGTACATAAAACGTGTCGGCAGTCGATTATACCCCTAAGCGGCCATACCACTCGGACAGATCAAACGAGCGAAATTACCAAATAGCGTAATCCTTGGCGGACGTGCCAACGGAACGAATCCCGTCGATCCATGTTCCTCTACCTTGAATGCTCAAATATGGGAGTAAAGAAGAACGTGAAATGGAAACGTCGTCCTGGAAGGTTAGCCTAGAAGAGGATAAAAAGCGCGGGGACGAAAGGAAACGAAACGAAGGACGGCTCCCCGAAGCTCATTGCGATGCAGATATTCGAACCGTTTCGAAGGGAGGGACGGAGGTAGCCGGCCGGGTGCGCGCGTAGAACCGGCTGCAGAAGGCGAGACGTTTTTATCGCGGATTTCGAGCGGCTACGGGGGTACAACGTCGTTTTCTGCCGCTCGTCTCTTCGTTGTCGTCGCAGGTAGCCGGGTACGTGCGTGCATCCTCAATGAGAGACGTGCGCCCGTTGAATAATGCTGAGAATTCGGGGAAGAAGAAAATGAAGGTTACCCGCGACAGACGGGTGCAAGAGAGGGCGAATAATAAAAGGAGCGAAGAAAATGAACAAGCGGCACCGCCGTCGTGGCCCGGGCACCAGAGAGGATAAGTCACATGGTTACCAAACCAGCCGGCGTCTCAATGAACCCCCTCGAGCAACCTCGTTAAAGCGGGTCCTGGGGACGCACACACCGGCGTCGCGGTTTCGTGTAGCTGCCAGAGCGTCGTCGTTGTGCACCGTGTAACCGCGGATACGGGCTACGTGGTGTCCTGTGACGGAAAGTTCGTTGTCTGGCGAACGTGACGGGTGGGTCGTTGCACCGGTGCCGGTCGCGGCCATTACCAAACGGAATGGCTCTTTGATTTCCTTCTTTTGTCAAATGGAACTTTTCGAGGCAACCGTTCGATCGCACGCGGATCGATATTATTCGTCCCCGGTGTTATTACCGATTGCGTGCAGCCACCTCCGGATTATACGCCCAAGGGTTACATAGACAAAGTCCATTAGGGGTAAACTTTGGAATTTAGAGAAGTTCCGCGTCGTGTCTACGTCCCGCAATACTACCGACGCTGTGCACCAGGTACGTGAAAAGTATGACAAACAGCGTAGGAAGTGTAGCCGGCGGGGGATGGCAGCTCAAGGAATTTCATTGCTAAGACAAGTTCGCAATTCCACCCTGGGAAGAAACGACGGCGCGTAAACTATCGGAACTTTACGAAAAGTTCGATAACTCGACAGGGGATATACGGTGCCGGGGACATCCAAAATTTTCTTCGAACGGCCGCCATAACGCCGCGGGACAAACAGTTTCGAGACAACCGAGCCAGTTTATAACCGATACCACCGCGCAGTCGTAAAAACACCAGCTGCCGAAGAGTGAGACTCGTGTTTCGACTTCGAAAAATCCCTGCCACTGGCCACGACCGCGAATACCGTCACGAGCGTCGCGTGTACTTCCCCTTCGCTCCCCTTTCCGTTCGTTTCGCCCGAGCTTTCCTCCCACCACGTCGGTTATATTTACCGGCATAATAAATTTCACGTCGGATTCAAGGCGGGAAGACGGTCGCGCGACGCGTAGCTGCTGGCGAATCGCGTTGCTCGTCCATCGAGTGGCGGTAAACAAGTCAAACCAGATTAGAAGCGAGGCTGCGCCGCGGCGTCGGTGAACGGGCGCGCTCGGTGAACAGTTTCTTGTCGGTGTGCACGCGCGTCGATCTTTCCTTTACCGCGGACACGCTTCCGTATTCGCTTCGTCGAATGGTACCAGCGGAAGGCCAGAAAAGGACGCGTCGAGGTTGGAAACGACCACGAGGGGGGGGCCGAATACTGAAGAAAAGAGGACGCGACGCTTCATCTTCTCGAGTGGTGCTCTCTTGGTTTCTTTCCTCTTCCTTGAAATTTCCACCGGATTTGGACCTTCTTGTAAACAAGCTCGCGAAAGAATGCGTTATCCCCGGGAATGGGCGACGCTGCCGCGAGTGGCGATCCTTCGTTTCGGTTTTTCCTCGCTGCCTGGCTTACTGAACGGGGTGCGGGGTAACGGTCTAGGGGATGCGGGGGGCAATTTAAATCGAGACCAGTCTAATTGAAAAAAATGGAAGATATGCAGATGAGAGAGAATAGAAGATACGCGGGGCAGGAAATGTAAACTGAAACTCGAGACAAGTCTAATTGAAGAGTTAAACGTGGACGGAAAGGAATAAAGTATATTCGAAGCAGGAAGCGCCGGAGTCAGAACGAAGACGAGCCCAATAAATGAAGAATATAAAATCGAGTCGTGTCTAATTGAAAATAAAAGATACAGGGGGCGGAATAAAATATACACGAAAGGCAGAAAGGCAGAGGCTTTCTCGAGAGTGAAAATCAAGTGACGAACGAAACGGCGAGTAAAACCGAATTGAATTCGAGCGAAATCGTTTTCAGAAGAGGGAGGTGACGCGATGTCGAGGCGGCGGTTATTTCGTCGAACCTGCGCCCTGGCCGTAGAGGTTGGGTTTCATCGCGATGATACGCGAACGATTTAGTAAATAACGTTTCCAGGTAATCGGGCGAATAAAACGCGCGTTGCGATTAGGAAGACAATTTGCAGGGGGCCGCTCTAAAATTGGAAGATACCGGCGGGAACGCTCATTGCCATAACAATGAGCCAGCGGCACGCAACGATTCCCGTCACGGGGGATCAGCGCGAGGAATCGTCGCGTCGGCGCGTTTCCACGTAGACCGAACGATCCTCGTCCATGCCGTCTAACGACCGTACAAATTGAACGGACGTAGCCGCGTACTACACGAGCTGGGCTTAGCGAACTTCCTGAGTGCGCAGAAAACGGCCGACTGCGAAATGAATCGATTTCTCAGCCGCACTCGCAATACTTCGCCCACCACCAGCTATATTGAGAAGAGGGAACCGAATCTGTTCGTGAACGCTTTCTTGCGCTACGCTAGACAGCTCTGTCCCATATCGATATTTCAAGAATCTATCATCCTACTGATATACTGTCGCTGGTGAGACAAGACTTTTTAGCGCAAGCCTGATCGTTTCGAAAGAATTAACCCGACGGGTATGGCGAGTAACGCCATTAGGACTCGGTTGACCAACTGATAATGGTTGTACGTGCCTTCTGGTGATGCACTATTTAACTCAAACCTGCCCACGTTCCGGTTCATTGCCAGCAATCAGAAGACCTGCTCGCGTTCCGGCTCATTGCTTACCAATCAAAGAACTTGTAATTGGTGAGCCGTGCAACCTATACCGCGCGATGCCAGACCGCGAAAGCCTCGAGCTTGTCGCCGGCTATGTTTTTCATTGCTATCCCCTCCTTCCTGTGCATCCCCTCGCCGTGACACGCCGACGGCGGCGCGAATTTCAGATTGAAATTGCAAGATCGTATCAGCGGAACCGTGGAATAATAGCCCAAGAGAATACGCGCGAATGCCCGCCATCTATCATCGATAAAACTTTTTCGTCGCGAACGAACTTGGTCACATTTACGGATCCGCAATATCAAAAGCGATACGCGTTTCGACCGATGTCTATGTACCCGTCGCGTACCTGCGCCCATACGTTACATCAAGGTACACGTACAGGCGTATGCACGCGCATACCGAATGCACACACATCCGCGCGAACAATGGCCCGATCCAGGAGCATATAACGGCCGCCCGTGCCTTACGGCGAGCTATACGCGCCGGTGAATGACGAGCATTCGAGCGAATGGGACCAATCAGGCTGATTGGCCGACCGGTATTTACATTTCTGCGGGCAACTCTGCCTCTGCAGCCTGCCTCGAGCATCGCCCGGAGATTCGACCGGAGAATATGAGAGGCCTTGCGACGGTAGAACCGTGGAAACTATCCGAAAGTCGCTCTGCGTCCGGACAACAAGAGAGACGACCAGAGGGACCCTCTTCTGGGGTCATTATTCACGAAACGAGCACGGTTCGGCGCGACGGATCGATTTTTGATCGGTTGCCTCGCGCTCCGAAGCCAGCCAGCTCTCCAGTTCCTCGAAATTTCACGGCTGGTTTACGACTTGCAAACTCATCGACAATTTTTTAAATAATAAACTTCAATTAAACGCCGTATCTCCGCGCTCGATGAGCCGTCTAATCGGCAGAAAGCATCGTTGACCGATTTTCGCGACCAGTTTTCCGTATAAACGCGGTAACTCTCGCGAAATCTTCTGCGGTGGCTACGACCGGCAATTTCAGTCCGCGTTCACACGGCAGATTCGAGATTTCGCGGTTTAACGTCCGCCGGAGTGGCTGTTTTCGGAGAAAGTTGGACGCGGCAAGTTTGCTCGGAGGCCTCGACGCCGGAAGTCGCCTGTATGTCGTGCTACGAGTCCTCCGAGGGAAAAGTTTTTCGGTATCTCCGAGGATTCCACGGTATAACGTTATATAGAGATGTCTGCGATGTTTATGGTAGTTGGAATACTCACGAAACTGCCGGAACAGTAAGCCGTTAGTTACAGTAAGACATCCCACATCTGAGGTACACATCCACCGCTTGATACTTTAACTTGGAGCCTCGCTAGACAACCGCGACGAGAGATTATTTATAACTTGGCGAATATTTACTTCTCGATCTCTCTTCCGCCGTTTGGCGAACCAGCTACGAACTTTCGAGTCCCCTCGTTCTTTAACACCCCTGTGCAGCGAAGAGATTGGCTATGGTATTCGATGCATCGACCGAATCCAACGAATTCCCCGGTTCTTGTCGCGCGGACAGAAAGGCAACTGGGAAACGAATGTACCAGGCGAGTGTTTCATGTGAAACGCGAACCGTCTGTCGCGTCTCCTGTACACTGCCGGCAACAATCACACGGTCGCTGCAAACGGATTCGAAAAAGGACGATCACGGGTGAAGCTTTGAGGCAGCGCACGTCTGGCTAATAACAATCGGCCCCAAACCACCCCCAGCGACGCCTGACGCGTTTTATCTCGCGTCGAGAGGGCGGAAAGAACACGCGAGAGATGGTCGTTTACGATATTCGGAGTTAATTGCGTCGTCGCCGCGTTCCACAACCCCGACACCTTTTTCCTGGAGACTGCCGCTCGAGAGGGGGTCGCGATTTGCGCGTGCCTTCGCCGGAAGTACGCAGCCTCGAGCCAAGCACAGGTCGCAACGACGCCGTCGCCGCTGTCGGTCGACGGCGAGCGTTGCATTCGGACGAGCTAATTAATAACCATGGGTAACAAGGAGCAGATGGAACGGTGGCTAAAAGTTGAGTAGCGGACCCCTTGGGTCGGCTGGTTGGCTTGCAACGCACACACACCCACGCGCCGGCCATTATTGCGCACGTGTGGTCCGGATGGTCGCGTGCATGCTATTAGCGAAAAGGAGTGTCCCGAACACGTTACCGGTCCACACGGCGAAACAACTGTCCCCTTCCTACGGCTACGACCTTTCCAAGCGGCGTGGCGCGCGACGCGCCGGCCGTGAAAGGCGAGAATACACACGACGAGCACCGGTTTCCGGTTCTGACGCGCAGCCCACTTCTCGCTGTCCCTCTTTCGTAATGGTCCCGGTTTTATTTCGACTGGCTGTTCATTAGGCCGCTAATTAACGCTTAGCGACGGACGTGTTTGCATTCACACGCTGTCCCACGATGTACCAAGCCGCTACTGTTCCTTCTCTTTTTTCTCGCGGTAAGTACCAGCTGACCTATTATGGCCGTTCGGTTGAACCCCGACGCGTTTCAGTGCTGTTGGTTTCATAAGCGACAATGTACGCGTCGAGTCGCCATAATTAGGTGCTCGAAGAGTCTTAGCTTTATATCTTGTAATCGTCCCACTAGAATCCCACTCTCCAGAACCTTTTTCAATGCACGCAGCTCGATCTCGATAATCGGACGAGGATCACCGGCTTCCGTTTACTCGATACGCACGGAGCGCATAATTCTTTGGTCGAACTGCCGTTTGCCAAGGGTTAAGTTAATTAACGGGAAACTGGCGACAGGAGGATTACGTCAATGAACGGATTTGGGGCTACTAATGCATCGCGTAATATCTCTGTATTCGATTTTAACAGGGACGTACGAAGCGTCGCGGCCATTTCGCGGCCGCTCTGAACATATTCAGGGACAATGTTATTCCAGCTGGCCGCGTGACCATATATCGGCAACGATTCTATGCGCGGTCGCGTGCGGAGTAATTACTTTTCGGTGCGCGCAGGCATCGCTCAAAAGGCAACATTTGCACGCGACGTGGTACCGACGTGCAGCGAAACGCATGCACGCACTCACGCGAGCACACCCATACGTAAACACGCGGGTTGCCTATGGAAGGTAGGAAAATAAAAAAGAAAAAAAGAAGCAGAGAAAAAAAAAAGCACACGGCTGCCACGTTTCGAGGATCGAGGGCGACAATGGCTTCCTGTTTCATCCCTGCAGGGCGTCCAGCTGTCTGTCTGGACTATGGTTGCACGAATGAATCGTTCTCCGACTCTATTGTGCCCGTTTTCCAGTTTAGCGGCGGAATTGTTGTCCGCCATGACACCTTCACCGGCCGATCCCTCATCATTTTAGCGGAATGTTTTTCCTTCCCGTCCTTTCGAAATGCCACGCTTTCAGCCGGCACCGTTGACTTTGGACGCTGCTGTTGCCCGAATTTGTAATTCCTGCGGATTGTTGGGAACGATTCAGGATGATCGTTTCAACCAGCGTATCGTAAAGCATCCAAGAATCGCGCGATGGTCTACTTTTTCGTTGTCGATCCCCTCAAAAAAAAAAAAAAGAAGCTCCTTAAAGAGCGAACGTATTCATCGCGCATTTTTACGACGATTCCCTCGTCTCTGTTGCGTCGATAGCTCCACGGCCCGGATAATCGAACTATTGTGTAGTCAGCGATATACCAGCGTCCCGAAGTCATCTTTCAAAGGCAACCCCACGGCTCGATCGGTGGCTGGGGTTTCCACGTGTACTCGCCACACGAGCTGAAGTGTGTACCGCGGGCAAACGAGGTATTTCGAAAGGCTGGAACAGAGAGAGGCGTAGGCCGTTGCGGTTCGCGTCCGCGTATACGCAATGACCTTACGCGGCGCTTTTTTTACGATGCTTATCAAATGCAAATCCTTCTTTATTGCGATTGGTATTCTTATTAGGCTTCATCGTACTCCCCACGGGCGCCATCCGCCGCAGTCTGCGACAGTCACGTTCTTCTCTCGCCCTCCTCCATTTCCAGCCGACTGCTTTTCCTCCGTACGCGCGCGAAAGCATAACTCGAGTTTTATTCGGTCGCATCGCCCGTCCGTAAGAGGATTTCAAACGCAACCCCGTGGCACATGGTAACAAGGCATCTAGGAGGAACGCGGACAACCACCTTTTAACTTCCCATTTGGATTACGTCGACCGCGGTATGTTCGTGTTACATTATTTTTCGCGTCTGTTCGCGCTATTTCCTCGTCCCGTGGCGGAGGAAACACTTGAGGGGCGAGAAGGGTGGGAAAGAGGGCGGGGGATAGGAAATCCCCCGAGGGAGTGAAAGAAGAAAGAAACGGGAATGTGGCCAGGCAGGCGACACTGGCTTTTTTTTCCCACCGCCGCGGAATAAATATTACGTCGCTCTCTGCGGTTGCCACTCCAACCGAGAATACCTACTCCTTCGTAGGGTCTTCATTAAGAGCAACCGCCACCGCGGAACTCGAAAACCGTCTACCTGCCGTTATTACGTTTATCGTCCCTTGGAAGCCTATTCCAGCATAGTCGGCTCGACCCTGCACAATTACGTCTCGTTATTTCTGACGTAGACGTTCGCTCGAAACGTATTAAAGCACTGTGGCTGTGTTCCACGGTTCCTTCATCTTCCGTTTCGTCCCGTCGAACGCGTCTTGGGTAAAGCGGCCGATCGTCGACGTATAAATCGGGGATCGTCTCTCTCGCGAGCAGAGAAACGTCGATCGAACCTAACAAACTAATCGTTCTTTCGGATGATTGATCGATAGCGTAACAGTAACGCGCGCGACAGCAAATGGAACCTGTCGGTTTATTCATCCGCCGAGCGAGCTGTCTATGAATTATTTACCGCCACGCTGCGGAAGCATTCGTTTCAGATGTCAAATCAGCCACTCTGTGCGCTAGATCGAACGGAAATATTGGGACGTCAACTTTCTGAGAGAAATCGATCGACCACCCGGGATCTAATTTTATTCTTTCCTCCATTCGCGTTCATAATTGTCATTATGTCCATTGTTTTCGTATCGAGAAGCTATACCGTTAATATCGATACAGGAAATGTAACGTAAACGAGAGGAGAAAGTAACGGATGTTCGTTGCCATTATTCCTATGGAATCTCTGGACTCGAACGATATTTTACCGAAAACTTCCGTAGAAAGTACTTACAAGAGAGGTTGTCCAAGAAAAGTGGAAGTTTACGTAATTGCATAGAGTCGAAAGGGATATATATCCACGAGCACCGTGGCCACCCACTGCGGAATTGCTTAGTAAGTAGATCCAGCCGTAAGCGCCAGACTGTCCGCGTTACTACTGTTACGAGAAGTGCATTTTATCTTGAACCTCTCTAGAAGCGGTGCTTCCGAGAAAAGATTGTCTACGAAAAGTAGAAATTTCTACGATCGCGTAAAATGCAAAGGGAATAAATATCCTCGAATACTGTAGATTCAACTCTTAAAATACACTGTTAAATTCCTTGGTAAGTAGATCCTGCTTTAAGCAGCGAAACTATCCTAAATGCTGTCGAAAGTAGCATATTCTATCTGAAACGTTCGTAGCGAGAGAAAAGTAGTGCTTGCAAGGTAATTCGAGTCTTCAACTTTCGTGGAATCGACAGGAAAGATCGTGCAAGAGGGGCCACAGAAGGCGATTGTATCGAGAACGTTGGAAATAGCGTCACTGCAAACGATTAGATCGGTTAACAGAGATCGCGGAGATGATTCTGTGATCCGATTGATTCACGTCCGGCGACGATAACCGAGCAAAGGGCGGATCGGATAGATATACACCGGGCATTTCGCGGAGACAGACGCTTTTTGGGCGCTCGTATCCGGCTGGAATTTCAGCCGCGCCTCTTTCCACCAGGGGAGACTCTCGTCCATCGAGGGACAGAGGGGTTGTTTTCGTGCAAAGGCACGGAGTATCTGCGGCGTGAGAGCTGACCGGTATCAAACTCCGCGTGCCTGGAATTCCCCCAGTAATTGCATCGCGTGGCGCCACACCAACGATTGCATTTTTGGCTCGCGTCACCGCGTAAATAGGGAAACTTGCGTCCACGGTGTTCCATAACCACCCCTGCCCCTCTTTCCCTACGTTGAACTTTTTTAAACGAGACAGAAGAGACGAGACGTGGATAGACGTTGGAGCCCACCGTTTCTCGTCTTCGCTAACGAGAACATCCATGCACCCTTCGCTTCGAACGTTCGGTTCGAGAGACAAAGCTGGTGCCTGTTCTCCATTGTCTCGCGATTATACGGCTCGCGCAAAGTCGAGGCGTTAATTGAGGTTAAAAGGCTGATCTACACGGAAACCTGGTTAGGAACGAGGTGCGAGCTGTTCGAGCCACGATTCACGCGGAAACTTTCTTTCCACTGTGATTCAACCTCGTTCGCGCTCGGATAATTGAGCGTCAGACGTTTCAACCGTCATCTTCTGGCCTCCTCTGCGTTACATGTATTCTATGGTATTACCTGAACATTATTTTGAAATTTCGTAACAACTTTTACTCGTTCCGGGGGATTGATAAATAGAATAACGAGGATATCAATTGAAACCGAGCGAAGTGAATTTCACTCCTTTCTACGTTTGTTCCGGCACCTACCCGAGGGTGCGGATTCGTTTCATGTTGGAGATCGTTTCGGGGTGGAATACGAATAGGGTGGCACGACGAGAACGCGAAACAATATTCGATCGCACGTTCCCGAAGCACTTGGACGTGTACAGACACGTGTTCATTTGAAACGGAACGCAACGTGAGATCCAGCAGCAGTATTCGGGGGTAGAGAACGATGTGTCTCGAATTACTGGGCAAGCAAGACCGGATCGTCGCCGGGGCGATGACTCGAGGTGTCAATACGTTACTGCGATTTCGGTGAACAATAGCGTCGGATTCTATGAAACCCTACACCCCGACCAGGGCATAAAAGGAACTCGAAGTGCTAATACGGCAAAACCCCGTTTCTTTTTTCTTTTATTAGATCGTTCCGATTAGATTGCCCGCGGAAATTGTTAGGGGATGAAACGCGGCGCGTGCTGGAAGCCGTAAACGTTTCCCTCTCGACGACGCTGTACTCGATTTTCATCGAATATTCCAAGTTTTTTAATTCGAAATTCGATTCGTCTCCGCTGTTTATCGAAGATCGGGGGATTTCGTTCGACGATCGGGAGGAGCTTCTTAATTTCAGCCGGAGGATATTTGCTGTTCGGGAAAAGGCAAAAAAGGAAATCTCGGAATCGGAGCGACGCGAGACGCCGTTGTTTAAGTAAGGCTAATCTTCTTGAAGAGGATCGATCTCCGCAGGGCCGTTCCCTATCGAGGAAAGAAGGTAAAAGAAGGAGGGAAGGGTTTCGATCCGGAGAATCGTCGAACCGATACTCGATCGGAGACTTGGAAACCGACGTCTTAAAAGTCCTTCGTTAGCCCACGAGACGAGAATAATCCGATCCTCCGGCTCCTCGTCCCGTTCTTATCCCCCCTTAGAACAGAACGTCATATACTATCGCTCCGGGGGGGTGGAAAGAGCGAATCGTTCGCAGTCGAATAATAAAAATCAATCACGCATGAATTTAACAGAAACACTTTTCTGCAGGATATTAAACTCGAGGGAGAAGAATCTGTCGAGGAGGCGACTGACGAATAGATTTCGAAGTAGATTTTCCCTCTCTGCTTTTATTCTTTATCGTATAAAATCGTAAAGCACAGTATTCGTATCTGAGTCTAATAAAATCTATAACCATAACAATATCTGTTCATCTTGAAGGGTAGCTCGATTTCTAAAACTGTCGAATAATCACCGTCTGACACAGCCTGTCGAAATTACGAGTCATTCGTCGGTCACTCTCGCTCCTCTAATTACAGATCCAGAGAGTAGTAGTTGGACGATAGAAGGGACAAGGGAGAAAAAAGCCGTGTTCGAGGATTGCGTGTACGGCTGATCGAACGCGGAAACGAAGGGCCTCGAGACTCGTCGGGTGTGCGCGCAGTGGTACAAGGCTGGCCGATGGGGATATTTGCGTGGCTGTTTGGTCCGGCGTTACGCACACCTCCCGCAGGTGTAGGTGGAGGAGGCAATAAAAATGCCGCGGCCAGAGAAAAGGGAGGCACAATGGAAACACAATAAGCAAGAGTGGATGACGATGCGAGGGGGGGTGAATGAGACAAGAGGCCTGGAACCGGAGGGGGTTGCCTCGCTCCACCGCCGCTACAATTGGCGGCGGCGGTGGTGGCGTACCAGCCGCGGCGGTGCAATCTCATTCGCGCTCTCTCGCATGACCGAGCACAGTGCGCACTCCAACTGCCTGAATCCCTTGTGCTTTCCGCACCTCCTCCTCTCCCTTTCTCGTTCTCTCGCTGCACTCTCGCATCGAACTCTTCCGCCTCCACCGTCTAATCCCCAGGCTTGTCTACTTCTTCCCGACGCTCTAATCTCGACCCTCGTTAATCATTCCGACGCGACGTTTTGTCGTTTAATCGTGCCGGTTGCTTGATCCACGTGGCGTGGGAAATCGATGCTTCTTTTTCTTTTTTTTCTTTTTCGATCGAGCTCTTTTATCGACAGCGAACGAAAGTTTCTTCGAAGGAGATATGAAATTTACGAGATCGCGAATCGTTGGACGAGTCGTAAACCGCTCGCGACGTACAGTGGAAGGTCGACGATCTTCGAGTTCTCGATAGAACGAATGAAGGCTTCGTTCATTAAGCGATCCTATCTTCCCCTCATTTGTACCAACAGAAACTGGTACGTGCCTACGCGAAACAATAAGCGCGCGTTCTTTCTACATCTCTAAGAATTCCTCGCCCCATTGCGTTTAATGCAACATCCTCTCGTCCGCGATAAGCCTGATTTTTTTCCATCCACCCGTACGTCAGCCTGGCTAAAGCCCGCTCCCAGCTTCGACTTCCATTCGCGTACCCGCGATTATCTCTGAACGAAAGTTCCTCGAGGTCAGAGGCGTCCTCGCTGTTTCCAGGAACAGCGACAGGTCTTGCTCAGACACGGCGGCGGTAGGGATCAGATGTGCTCCGTTTCACGCGCTCATAAAACCGAGTTTCTCGTTCCAGATACCAGGCGAGCCCCGGTAATTCCGTACAATTCCCTCGTAGCCGTTATCACTGCGCCCGTGCAGTACACCGAGGTATCCCCCCGTCGCGTCAGCGCCCGGCTAACATCACCGTGGAACCACTTCTTTCCATTCTCCGCTGAAAGCCAGATAACGGTGGCCCGTGTACTACTCGCGCTCGTTTCCTCTTCGTTCTCTTCTTCACCGGCGCCGCCGTCAGCCCGTCACTGTTTATTCTCGATCGGACGTGTCGCGAACAGGTGGGTGCCATGCGACCGAGATAAGAGAAAACGGAGCGATCTCGCCAGGAGTCGTTCCTCTTGCCCTGAATCTAACTCGGTGGTCTCCGTTATCCTAAATCTCTGCGCAATCATTCGGATTCTCACTCGATCTCAATAATCGTGTTATTGTTGTCTTTGGATCTTCAGAAAGAATTGAAAATTGTTTCGACTTCGATATCTCTGCAGATTTTTGTCACGTTATCACGCGAGACACGGATCGTCTACTTTACTTGGCCCAGATAATGCCATCGTATCTCTTGGCTGTGTGTCTTCAGCAAAGTAGCCCGTCGCTACCGAGAACAGAAAACCTCCGCTTAGGCTGAGATAAAAAAATAAGGAGCTCCATTATTCTCGCGTTTAACAAGCGAGTAAGCTATGGGCCTACTGTCGATAAGTGGTGCCGATAAACGTCTAGTTTCCAAACCGAACGACCTTCCCTGCTCCGCTCTCCTCCATCGATTTTCCTCGAGAAGTGCAACGGTATCGCGTTTCTATCTACCGATCTGCTCGTGGGCCGCTGTCGCGTTACACGGCCCCCGAAGAACAGGTGGGCGTGGCACGAAAGTAAGGAAACGAGACGGGAAAAGGAAAAAGAAGAAAAAAACGAGAAAGAAAAAGAACATTGACGACAAAAGAGAGGTGTGGCTGGGACGAAGGCGACGTAAAACGAGACGAGATGCGCCGGTTACATGGTGGTGAACGGTGGACCATCGAGACAGCGTGTAACGTCCGGTGTTGGAGAGTCCGTGACGCGTGCGAGACGATGGCCATCGGTGAATGGCGGTGTACACAGAGAAATCGGAGCATAGATAAGCCTCCCGTCACCTCCAGCTCGTTCATGGGTACTCGTAGCAACAGTCTGCCGGTGAATGTTACGGTATGTAGAAGGGCTCCTGTGTCGTTTACACGGCCGGCAGTAAATTTAGATCACCGACACTCTCGACTCGTTACCCTCGGAGCACGGCTGGAGGATTCATCCGTTCCGGCGAATTTTTCCGGGGTAATTTTAGAAACCGACGGTACGTTTCTACCCACTTTCCGCCACACTTTCGTTAATCGTTTCAGGCAAATGGACCCCGGCTGAGCGGGACGGTGCGTTCGGAAAAAGGAAGAAAGACGGAAGAATGAATGAAGAAAGTCGAGAGGGAAGAATAAGGGGAAGAAGGGGAAGAAGAAGACGAAGAAGAAGGCAAGAAGAGGGCTGTAATTGGCAGAGCGAACCCGAGAGGAGCCTCGACTTCGAGACGATATTCCCTAATCTGACAGCGGACAATTATCTGGTCCGTCAGAACAAGGGCTCGCGTACACCAGACAAGTCTGAATACACTTGAGAAACGAGCGAGGGGACGGCTTAAATTTAGTAACTCCTTTTGCTGGCCGACCACGAGCAACCGAGTGTGTAAATCTGCGTCGATCGTAACGCAACTCTCGCGATCTACCTATCCAACCCGGTACAACAGAGTCGTTTGTTACAGCCCAGATCGGGGACAACGACGGTGTTATTGCGTTTACCGATGTTCGCGTCGCTGATGATTTGTTGGCTTGTCTTCTGTTCGAGAACGACAATGCCGAAAAGAAGTGTCCAAAGGGTCGAAGACAAAGTGGAAACTTTGAGGTAGAAGGAGTCACTGTCGACGCGAATACTGCATCAGTTCGCTCGTCCAATTACTTTGGGCTTTGATTAATTTTACACCGCGATCTAATTATTACTCCAATAACACCCAATTTGTCTTCACCCCCACCCCTCCAAAATGCGACGCTGGAAATTGGTAATTGACAAAATTTCCCTTTGACTCTGGCCCCGTCTGGTAGCCAATCTTGAGGGCACGTCATGATCTCGTGAGAGGGGAACAAGGTTGGATGCAAAGTTCGCGAAAACAGTGTCACGAGCAGGCTAATGTTCGCCTTTTACTCGACGCCGCGAGTGTTCTGCACGCGTTGACACTCGAGGAGTGGCGCCGCGCGGAGAAACTCTGCTACTCGAGGCGGCGTGGCACTCGAGAAAGTTTTATGATTAAGGAATTAATTACGGCGGGGATCCGCCGGTTTCATTAATGACCGATTAGAGAGATACCTCGAGTGTTTGGGATAAAGGAGCGTCTCTTGGTAACCTGCCGGCGAATTCCTTGATTTTCGACCGTACCGACTCCCGTAATTTCGACCTCTCGCGTCGCTGAAACTTTTCCAGGGCCCGAAACTTTTCTACCCCGCGTCCCTTTTTTTCCCTTCTGCTTCTCGCACCATCTTTCTTTCTCTCTCTCGCTCTCTCGTTCTCTTCAAGAGTTTACAATCTGAAACGATGCTGGTAGTAAAACGAGAAATTCCAGGGGAGATGGTACGTCAATTGAATGTCTTCATGGTAACTAGTTCCTAATGAAGCAAACTTTTATTTTACTTTCCACTCTTATTTCTGGACTCGCCGCTTCGCGATCTCATAGAGGAAGTTGCCGTCTAGCTGCGCGCAAACGCACGCTCGACGAAAACTTTCCGTACGAACTTCTCGCGGATAAATATGCTTCTTTAATTTCACCTCGGAATATTCGAGACCTCGTTTGGACTGCTGACGTTTTTTCTGTCGTTCTCTTCGTGTGGATCAATCTAATTGAACAGGAGCAATTTCAAAGCTGGAAAGTACCGTCAATATTGACGCGAAACGAGTTTCCTACTTTAGTCATTTCCGGGGACGTGGAATTTGATTGGCATAATTGGCTTGCGAAACACACTTCGATTTACGAAGGGCGTTGCATTACTACTGAAAAACTGAATCGAAGAAAACTCCATCGTTGATCATCTTTTCGATAAAAATCTGACAAATTACGAATAGTTCCATTCATATTCTATTCCTTTTCTTTCCCATCGTACACGTCGAACGATTTTCGTCCCCGGTCGACAGGATTAATCGACGTGTACAACTATGTAGCATAAAAGACAAAACACCAATCGCGATCGTATCGAGCCCGATTGATCCCAGTTAAGTAAGTCAACTTACAATATGTCGGTTCAGTGACCTCCCGTCGATCGTCTGACGGATAACGCTCGCTCGGATGATCGGTGGTTGGACACACGATTAATTAGTTTCGAGAGATGCACGATAACCTCCCATCGGCGGGTTGAGCATCGGCCTCGAAACTCGTCCGGGTGGATCCGGTCCAGGGACCATCGCGTAACACCCGCGGTTAAATCGTCGCTCGCCTTAGCGAAACAGACAAGATCGCGGGCTCGGATCGATATATCACGCTACGGTTCACGTGTACAAACTACAAAGGTAAAAGAAGAATGCTGGGGCCCTTTAGTGAGACGTCAGCTGTCACGGGTAGTAACGATAACTGATTCCGATGTAGCAACACGAGACTACTACGCTCCTTTAACTCGAACGATCACTCTTCCCCGGCTGGCTGTCCCTACTGCTTAATTAATCCTTCGCCGTGAATTAACTCGATGCCTTGTACCGACAACGCTGCACCGTCCCCTGTCCTCGGCCCACGTATTTTATGAAACACCGTTTTTCGCGCCTATTAATTACTCTACACATGCTACGCGGTCGGGAGACAGGTGGTACTGTTCCGGGCTACACATTTCCTACTGGTTACTCTAATAAGCGGGGCAAGAATAGACGAACGCTGTTCCGTTTAGAGTGGACACCTTGTACGCGTCTGTTCCGCAGCGGTCCCCGCGTTTCACGGCGACGTTTACGACGTCTTCATTGGTCGCGCGGCTAAGGACTCCACTTTCGCCTTGTTAGTAAAGTAAATACAGACAGGGACGCTCGAACCGTTTAGCGCATCTGCTTCTCACGGCGCTAACAAAAGCGTCGCGTCACCCGGGGCGGTAAGGGTGGTTCCTGGCGAACGAGGATCCGGCCAATCGAACGTCAGGTTGCAGCCTGCACCGGCCGGACAATTAGGCGACGATCTAAGCCCGTGACCGTTGCGATCCTAAACAAATAGGCTTACGATCATCCGTAATGGGATGACGGCGTGTCACGCGGTATCCTATAAATCCTTTTAGGACGCGCACTTCTACTTACAACGTGGGGGCACAAAGGGTAGACCGGCTGATTGTGAGTCAGAACCCTGGCCCACTATCCCTCCCCGCTTTTTCCCTCGTGATCGGACTATGAATACACCAGCCTCGCAAATAAACGGATGGTAAATAAAAAATCCTGCGCCCCGCCGTGGAAGAGGGTGCGCACCGTCGAGCGCCATCCCGCGTGCACCGCGAGGGTGCGAATCAATTTTCTCAGCTCGCGTGGAGTTCATCGCGCGACGAATCGATCGAGCGTGCTTCTTTCCTTACTGACGAAGAAAAATAAAATTTTACAATATCCCGATCATTTTGCTTGATTAATAGGTTCGAGCAAGATGCGAACATAATTGGTGCGTCAGTCGTAAAGAGATTACGCGATCAAGCCAGCGGCCATAAAAAGAAGACGAGTCAATCCGACGTGCCCGTTAACGAACCGAAAGACAGAAATCTATCCTGGCAACTGTCTATTTCATTCGGTAAAGCACCATTCTCGTAGACTGTTTCCCTCACCGCGTCCGTGCCCCCTCTGTTTAGGGTGTATATACGTACGTATATAGCTCTGGCCGTCAGTTGGCTTATGTCACTCGGGATTAGCGCTGTTTGGACAGAGGAAATTAACTACTACACCCGGGGCGCGCCATCTGCGTGGGCGTGCACGACATTGTGTCGCGGGCATCCCCCTTAAGATTTCGGGGCAATGTAATTCACTAGCGAAACCGATCCTGCGGGGTCCCCCATTGCAAGGACCTCGCCATTTCCGTGATTAGGAATGACCCTGGAGTCAGTTCGTTTGACTTCGTTTCGACGATGTTTCTTTTATGTACTGCCACGGGGCCAGATGGGAAATCGATACCATTAACGCCCCCTCCACCGTTAATATCGGCGTTTCATGGGAATTCATGATCGACATTCTACCTATTCTCAGGCTTGGACATGCTGGTCCGATACGTCATTGGTATCCACTGACATTCGTTCCAAATAGTACTAAGTCATTGTAGAATAATCTATTTTAAACGTGGATACCCATGGATTCAGAGATTTCATTGTACACGCTAGACAATATTCGTGTAATAAATTATAGTTATTGCGAAAGAGTAAAAAGCTTGGTAATTCGCAATCTGCAAACAAATTATATCCGAGATCTAGATCTTAATTGAAATTTCCCGCTAAATTGATCATCTTTCAAACACTTGCTTATCATTCGCCATTAATCAGCGTATCTTTGACTTTCTCCCGTAAAAAGAAGGACTAAACGAAGGTAACCGACGTTCGGCACGCAACGCGCTGAATTCAAAAGCAAACTCCCCGCGATCAATCCCGGCTGGACCAAATAAAGGAACGGCGGGATCGTCCTCGCCGCCAGAAAATATCAAGGATTCGATTGCTCGAGAGCAACGTGCCCGATTACCCGGAGGCTGCACCTGCAGCAGCTCGTATCCCGGGGCGGTCACGTAACCGGTCATAAATAAAGATCGCGTCCTGCCCGCTGATCGATCGTGTAAATAAAGATCGTGGTTCGTACGCGTCTCGCAGAGGTATACGTGCACGTATACGCGTACACGAGCATCGAAGGCGATCCCGCCGCTTCGATTATCATCGAGCACGCAGGTAGGCGCGCGAGGAATCTGGACGCTGCGCTCGAACCGGACGGTACCGACTTACGCGGACGAGAGAGAGGGAGGAGAGAGGCGAAAGAAGCCACGGGTCGGGGCGGTGGTGCCCCAGGTAAGATTTTCGCACCCGGTGGTAAGCTCGTTAGCGAGAGATTGCGATCAATGACCGAAGATGAACGCGTTCGCGCCGCGCGGTCGGAGTAAAGCGTCGCTCGACGAAGAGCAGCGAAACGGTGGGCAAAAATGGGCAACAGAGACAGCCAGGGAGATCGAGGCTGCTTTGCGAGCGTTACCCAGGCGGTACACAACGAGGCATGCTCGTTAGCGCCGAGTCCCCTGCATGGACCGTCTCACTTGTCTCCTCTGCCCCCCTTCTTCGTCTTCTTCGCCTCTTTTCCAACCCACTCGCCTGTCCCCTGTCTCCAACCCTCTTAATACGTGTTATTCGATACCACCGTAGGTGGTTACGCCGGTAATTGCGTTCACACTCAACCACCACCCTGTCCGCTGGGGGATAACGAATCGTCGGATCGAGGCTTACTTCCCGTGGATCGCGAAACGTCGGAGTAAATATACTCGCGAACGGACGAAGGTTGCCTGGCCATTGTTGATCCGGAATACAATCGGGGACCCGGCGCGGTATATAATTCTTTCGCACTTGGTAAATCTTATTTCCGAGCGCAGCAGGGGCGCGATTAAGCCGTAATAACGTTGCCAAACTGGCTGTTAATGCGCTGCGGGAAAATTGCGATAAGTCCATTCGAAACGCACCAGTCAGCCTTCGAGGTGTCGTTCGCGTGTCCAATTCGAATTGCGTTTCCCCTTTGTATCTACTGCACAATTATATATTCACGGCTCTCGTATATTTTTGAGAATTCTGTTTTTGCATTCAACGAAAGGAGAACGGAGTTTTCTCGCTGGCAATTATACAAGATTTTGCTTGCGCATCAGTTACGCTGAACCTAGTTCTGCACCATGCCAAAGGTTGCGTTTCACCGTGGCGCCAGGACGGAATAATATTGCAAATTCGATCCGTCGCGACGGGAACAGTCCGAGGGCCTTGAAGATCTATGCAAATTGGCAGACGCGGCTGTCGATCAGCGCAGGGGAAAAGCAAGAGTTTGCGCATCCCGTCGCCACCGGTCGAGCGCAAACATTTTTTGAAGTGGCCGCGGGGCCAGTGAAGTGGCTCCGGGGCAGCGAAGTTTCCGGGGCTGGAACGTAAACTGGTGTGGAGCTCGAACGGCTCGAAATTAAAGACCGGCGATATTGATGCTTGAACGGGCCAATTTGCGTTCCCAGGCAATTTTCGTGCCGCTGAATCCGGGCGGGACACGAGCGTTGTTTTGTTTGAACGCGTGTATTTGCTCGCGTCCCCCCGCCCCGAACGAACACGCTTTGACAGACCGCTTTATGAGGCAATAAGAAAGTGCCCCGCGAGGTTTGTTGTACGGTAAGCTTTTCGGCTTTCGAGTTAGCGAAATTATTCTCCGTCGACGTTGCCTACCGTGGGTGGCACAATTATTTCCTGTAGCCTCCATAATTCTAAAACCGTGCTCGTTGCCTTTGCATTTTTACAGGAGTCCAAACTACCCCTTTTACGCGCGGTATAAAAGCTCCAAGTTTTACTTCGGTCTAGTCGCGGCGGACGTCGGATCTGCATACGTCCGAGGAAAGAGCACCTTTTAAACTCCGTCGAAGTCGAGCCGTTCCCAGGAACAAGCTCATTTCGCGAATTGAGAGATTCGGCTGGCGTCCCATGATTTAAGTTTCAGCCAAGAAGCATCGACGAGGAGAAAAGAAGTCGAAAGGCAGCCGATCTCGCCGGTGAAACCAAGGGCGAACGTAATCGACTGCACGAAACGCACCGCGCGGTGTGGGGAAGCTTTCGTCGAATCGATAAAATTTAACTATCCCCGCTGGTTCTTCCGCCGCTCGACCGAGCATTCGCCTCCGAGCGTTTCCGCGCAGTTCGACTTCATTCAACCCGGCCGATTCTTCTGGGTTTCCGTTCCGTATACAGCTTATCCCGTCACTGTTGCCTCTCTCTCCCTCTCTCTATCTCTCTTCACCCTTGTATCTACATAATCCAATATATGCTGATGCCGAGATTCGACGTTGGGGTCGAAGGTCCACGCGAATCGTTTGTTGGCGAACGAACGAACGGTGGGAGCGAGCCCCTATTTTTATTATGTCTACCGGGAAATCTAGCATCTCCCTGGTTTCGTCTACGAGGAACCATCTGGCGAGCGACGCCAGGCATCGCAGGTAATCCGGTAAACATCGCCGGTCGGGCTGCAATTAGTGCCTGTTTGCTCTGCCCGTTCCTTCCGCCCTTTTGACCACCATCCGTTTCTTCGCAACCACCCCGCCAGGCAGCGACCCCCCTTTTTAATTAAAACTCGTAAGACGCGCGCTCTTTTTCTCCGACCGCGAATCGGCGTTAGAAAGTTCGCCAGCGACTTTGTTCGCGGTTCATTGATGAAGTTACGCCGGGGTGGTATCGATAGGGGGAGCGGAAAAGTCTCGGAGAACCGTCTGCTAAATTCTGCTTTCTTGGTGGTCACTTCGCGTGACTCGGCGAATTATTCTTTTATCCCAATCCTCGGATTATTGACAATAAGTAACGGCGAATGTTTCAGACGGAACGAAATTTGCTGAGATTTCGTACGAATCCAAACAGGAGCATCCCTTACGCGAGCGAGTATCAATATCGTTGCTCGCGTATTCCACGAGCGTCGAACGCGAGTTAATTGGTTCGAGTGGCAAGAATTTCGGGGTGGGATCTGGGGAAAGACCGAGGAGAATCTCGGTTCGTTTACTTGGCTGCGTTTATCAGCAGATGCTGGCGTACGATAATATTCTTCGTGCATTCCGCCGGGTGGAAGCACACGGAATAATTGTGTGTGCACGAAGAGAGAACGGAATGTAGAGTGAAACACGTCCCGGTAGCGAGCGCACGGACGTAGAAACGACGTGGAACGGCGACGGTTCCACCGTGTATTTCGAGTATGGCACGATTATTTCGGAATTCCCGTGGCACGCTTCGTATTTACTCCACTTCGCTTTGTTTCTTCGTTTAAAGCGTTCCTTCCTATTTCCGTAACGACGTACGAGGATCAATTGTTGGCAGCGTTTGCATTCTAAGTCGCATGCGTTTCGCGGGGGCAAGAATGGAATTTGAATGTAAATGCTTTGGTCGCCTCGGTTGCATGTTTTCCTAGAGTAAACTGATGGAACATGCAACGTCGAATGCAAATGACGCCGACGGTCATTGCAGATTGCCACGGGAATATATGGGGGCCCCGTGCCGCGAGCCGGCGAGAAAGAAAGAGAGCGCCACGGGAATATATGGGGGCCCCGTGCCGCGAGCCGGCGAGAAAGAAAGAGAGCTCTCTCCTGCATAGGCGGAGGGCGAGGGAAAAGGAGAAAAAAAAGAAAGGGAAAAAGGGAAAAGAAAGACTAAGGGGGAAGAAAGGAACGAAGGAAACGTAACGACCGCTGCGACCGTGCTCTATACGTAACACGTTGAAGCTCGTGCACGATTATAATAAATTGCTCCGATCGGCGTACGGATAACACAGCGTGAGAGGGGAACGATCGTCAGAATTGTAACCTTTAAGCTTCAGCCTTCCGAGAAACTTTTCCAGCGCGAGACAATGCGCGATGTCGTTCGCTGAAAAATCACGAACAAAGGGGAGCTCGTGTCCTGGAAGTGTTTAACGTGACCATCGTTACCCCGCCCACCCTCCGCGTAAACTATAATTTAACAATTTCGGGGCACGAACGGCATTCGAACGGGAAGCTTTCAATATGATCGCGGTTGGTCTCTTAATTCGCGACCGATCGCAGACAACCGTCGTCCGTCACGCGAGATGTCTCCTCTCCGTTCGATGCGTGCGTCCGGATGATTACCAAAGTCTCGTCAAGCCAATTTCACCCCCCAACCCCGCCTCTTCGACGCGCGGTACGATACCATCCGCGATCGAATAATTCGAAGAACGAAAGCTCGAAGCAATTCCGCGTCATCAGAAAGTCCGGTCGATGTTTCAAGGCAATTCCGTGGCTGGTAAGGGCTTATCACCGGGTGGCACGGCATCCAACAACCTCGACACGGGAGCTGGTCTCCTTCTATAGAACTTCCACGAGGGCTGTTCCTTCCTCTCTCTCTCTCTCTCTCTTTCTCTCTCTCTCTCTCACTCGTACAGACGGCAACCCTCCACTCGCCGTCTACCATCCTACTACCCTTCCGAGCTTCTCCTCTTTCTTTGCTCCCCTCCCAGACCTCATCCTACCACCTTCTCCGCTTCGAGTCGACCCACCCCCTCCGGCCGTCGCTCAGACTCGCTCCTTGAATTCCAGCGGCAAAGAACGATCGATAATGGATCCAGCCGGCTTTCCAGTCTATTCTATACGCATCATTTGACACCCAGTAGACGTAAGTAGAGAGCGAAGAACCGCGAACGGCGTTGCCTCCAGAGAGAGAGAAAGCCCCGATGGCTCGAGCGAGATGAGGAATTCAATAGATAGAAATCACTGGCATTGTCGGGACGTTATATGACGCGACGAAATCGTGGAAAATGAGACGATCCCGAGCCGAGGAGAAGGAAGAAAAATTATATCGACGCTGGAATCCCTTAAGATCCGCCGTTCAAGCCGTTTCCCTTTCACATCCAGCTTATTTCGCTTTTCTCTTTTTCATCCCTCTCCGGTTCTCATTTTCCCTATATCATCCCGTTTTTCTATGTTTCACCGGGGTCACAGGCGTCGCCCCTACCTCTGGCGCGAGTTACCGTGGCCAAGATGCGTTCTGACAGCGGCGAAATCCTCGCGAAAATACAAACCCCCTTTTCTACTCGTTTCTTCCTCTTTCTCTGGTAATCCCGTCTATACGAATCCAGGGGCGAGCTGGACGCTTCTCGAGGATCCTCCCAGAGGACACCGCTACCTCCTCGCATTGTCGAACGGTTCAGAGACTCCCTGTGGGTCCGTCGTCACCTCTCACGACCCTGAGATGCTCCATTTATAACGTCGCCAACTCGACCCCGATCAGTCGCGATTTTTTCCTTTTTTCTTCCACACTCACAAAGGATGGGATCTTTTTGCCGCCCTCTGGTTTTCTTCTTACGGTCACTTTGCTGATTGTTTGGTAGATAAAGTGGGCTCTTCTCTGCGGCCGAATGATTGACCGGAGAATAGTTTCGCGATGAAAGAGGACCTCTTTGGATCTTTGCGCTTTTGGAGAACGGTAACGAGGTCGCATTTATTGTGACATCGCAAATGTATTTCTTCTTGGATCAGCTTTTAGAATACAATTGATATAAATGCGGAGCGAAGTTATTGCGCCCGATGCCAATCGCGCCCCAGAATCAGGACAGCCATTTTCCCTGTTTCCGCGTCACGAACTGGCACAAAAATGCGAGCGTATGCAAATGTCGTGGCCCATATTCCTGTAAAAATGGCTTAACCAACCCGCGACTCGCCCCGAGCCGGCGCCAAGATTGTTTTTGCCTCAATAAGACACGACCGTGGCCCCGTCTGGTTAACGGAAGCAATTCCTTCTTTTTTTCTACGCCCCTCGCGCCTCTTCTTCTCTCCGCCTCCCTCTTCAGCTCGACAACAGGTTCAGAAACGGATGCAGTAGGAGCCCCTGGTAGCACGGTGCCCCTCGTCCGCGGCTCTCGGGTTTTCGAGACGGCCGAGGCGAGATTATAATTATGCAAATGCGTTGTTGCGGGGAAGAAGAGAGCGAGCAACAGATGTCTGGAACGGCGTCTCCGCGAAAGACCGTCCCAGCAGCACAGGGGGCGATCGTGTTCCACGGGCCAACGACGGGATATAAGGCCGCGCGAGCCTCGAAATGAGGCATAGCGGGGAGACGTGGCCGTATTCCCCTGTGCGCTCTCGCGTGCTGCTTTCGGTTTTCGTGGTAACACCACGTCTCTGAATTCTTTTCCGCGGCGCGCCCTCGCCAAGACAGGTGGCACAGATTGCGCCCTCGCCGCGCCACGGACCCTCCTAGCACCTGTGTTTCTTTTTATGAAACCTGTCGGCGTGCCCGAATTGCCACTCGTAAAGTCGCGCCACGCTAAACCGATCCGCTTTGTCGGGTTTTACTTGTTACACCACGCTGGAATATTTTGCACTACCGGAAAGCAACCTCTGCCGTTTGCGAGTGGAATACGAAGGGGAACTTAGTCGGGAATTTGGAGCGGTAGTTTTGCCAGTAATGAATAAATATATTCGTAAATATATTCATCTTGTACGAGACGAATACTGGTATTACTATATCAGACAGACGGTCGATTCTTAGTCGATTAATTTTTAAAAGCATGGAAAACAAATTGCGAAAATCGCTTCAGTAATTTTCTAGTATATTGGTACATTGAAACAAAGAAATATATTTTTAGAACAGAACGTTTTAGAGACGAGATCCTATGGATCCAGAAATAGTTCGCGAAATCCACAAATAACGTGTCTAAGCGCTGAATTTAGTCTCAAAAGGTTGTTCAATACGGTGGAAACTTCATAGAGTGAGTGGGAGTCGCGATGATCGAGACGAGCCTGCATGAAGCCATTCGTGGCATTTCCAGTCGTCCCATTTATAAATCGTTCCACCCCTCATAAGCCCGCACGTAACACAGAAAACAATTTCTCCCCGATGGATCGCGTGGATCCATCCACTCCGCCCTGCTACCACCCCCCAGCTACCCCCCTCGATACGTGGCCTACAGGATGCACACGCGCGCGCTTTTCCCCGTTTCCTCGCGGCTACTATTTTATCTCTTTCCCACGAATTCTGCCGGACGTTTTCCTTCGAAGCGGTTCCACCCTTGACGGCAAAAGGAGAGCCATTTATGAGGAGAGTCGGAGATCCTTTTATTGTGCGACGCGGAGTTCGACGAAGAATTCTTATTACGGGATGGCCGTGCTCGCGCCCGAAGAAATCTCATTACCTCGTGCGGGGATAGAGTTGCGTTGACGAAAAGTTCGAAAGGAGGTGTTAAGGCTCGCGCGCAAAGAGAAAATCGAAGGAGACAAAGTCCATCTGGCCGGACTACCTCCACCTCCGACCACTTCCTGGTCTTCCCGTTGCTTTTCCTCCGCTTTACGCAGCGGCCACCCCTGCCCCTCCCCGTTCTCCTTCTACCCTCACTTTTTCGTCTTCGCGTGGCGGCACTGCCAAGCGAGGGTACAGGAGAAAAGGGAAACTCAATTTTCCACGGATAATAAAAAACAGAGTATTACTTAGAGACGTGGAATGAACGGAAATGAAGTTTGCGCCGGCCTGGAAGGGGACGCCGCCTCGTTAGCCGCATTCTTCCGGCGCAATTATTCGCCACTGAATTCGGGCTTCAACCGGAGCAAGGATTCGGTGGCCGTCGAACGAGAACGCTCCATCGAATGGGACATTGTGTCGCAATCGAGTTGTCGAGCAATCGTCGCGTGGCCCGCGTCAGAGGGACGAGCAGCTTGTTCGGTATTTCACGATCCCTACTTGCGCATTTTTTTCATTTGCCTTCCTCTGTGCCGTTTCTCCGTCCATTTGGGATCCGTTTAAGTAGGGACGTGTATCGGGGAGTTGTGACACGGGTGTATCGAAGGGGCAATCGATGCACTGCAGGACGGTAAACGTTACTCGGGTACACAATACACTGAGAAGATTAATGATAGCCGCGCGGTATCATTGCGCTGGAATGCATCTCGCTGCTCGTTCATCATCTCGTTCTCCATTCACCGACAGAACGCCGGTGACTTATTATTTATTACGAACCTCGTGTCTTCTGCCTTGCAAGGGTGATTCTCTTTCAGCGAGATCCTGCGCTACTATTTCATTACTCCTGAGAGAAATTATAGGAGGTGCTTTTAGAAGCTAAAATAAAACACCAAAATTCTGCTTCAGATTTTGACTTCGAGGAACTTCATCATTTTTCATTTCGAACTTTGCTCTTTCATTTCGATTTTTATGAACATCCCATAAGAACTTGTCAAGACACCTTGAAAAATATACAGCCTAAGTCGTTGTTGTAAATTGTAAGAGTTTTAACACTTTGCGCTCGAACGACGACTCTCACTCGCCACGATGTTTCGCGTGGCAACTCGAGCGGCTGTATTTACGCTGAATTTCGTTATCTTCAGTTGATAGATGCGAAGTATTGGTTCGTGAATAAGTCTCTTAGGCTGTTTATGTTTTCGGTTGGAAAGTGACATTGTGACGTTAAATGGGGATTAAGATAATATTCCTCTACGACTGTAGTCCTGAATACGACGTGTCTAGCGTTAGTACAGTTTCGACGGTCGTAGCGAGCACATGTATCGTGAAATTTTGCGTCACTCGTTTTAAAGTTTTAAGGCGAGTTTAATTTTTAATTGATCATGATTAAATTGGTGGTAGAGTAAGTGTAAACAGTGATGACGTATCGGATGTGAGAAATAGAAAAATTAGTGTAATAGACAGTGAATCCGGAAGTAGCAACGATGACCCACGAGATCCTGGCAACTCAGAATATTCTAGTAAGTAGTTTATATAATATCACACCAAACTCCATTACAGAACTTGAACTTCGATAATTAACTTTTTCAAAATATAAACACAAATAATATATCAAAATACAACACTTTCGTATATTAATTCTTATATAAATTCATTTACGCGCGAAATTGTCTCAAGTTGGAGTGCCGCCCGATCGAAAAAGTCGTCGAGTGCAAAGGGTTAGTCATCAGGATTTTATCTCCTAATGGAACGATACGTAATTAATGCTCGTGAGATGCATTTGCCAGCAGACATCGATGACGCTAAAGGACGTTGAAGAATGAAAAATGGGGTGCCGGAAAACGGATCAACTATAATTGCGCAGAGTAAACGTAACGTACGTAGCCAGCCAGGGACTTGAAACGATCCATTAAACTATCAACCGACCATTGATTTACATTTCCTTGTTGGCTCCTTGGTGTCTCCTTATTATAACAGCTAAATCGAGTCATAAATCAAGTAGCATCGCATGAAAACTCCTCGCACGAATTTATGTGACACCCTCCTGCTACGTCCTAGCCATGACGATCTCTCCTTCTTCCTTATTAGTCACTTAACTATGATCGACTCACGGTAGCTGCTCGCGGAAATCGTATAAAGTTACGATCGTAAAGGGAAAGCTAGCTATTTGAGTTGATTTTTCAATAATCATTTTTCAATTCGATTATTCTTTTCTCTCGTCGCGCGTACGAACGACCGAGTCACAACTTTTACAGACACATTGCATTTCACGTTGTAAATCCGTCGAATAACTACGTCCAAGACGAGGTGAATTAAACCAATTGCGTATCTCTAGAAAATGAATTACCTTGCACCCGTGTCAGGTTTAATTTTCCATCGTACCATTCATTAGCCACCGCCACTTTATTTCCATTAGAACAACCGCGCTCTCTTATCCAAACCGTGGTCATTAAATTCACGCGAAACATAAAAAAGAAGAAAAAAAATGCTCTTCGCAGACTGTTCGCGCGATTTCCTCCGCAGTAGCCCGCGAGGCTCCTTTCCTTCCTAGCAGCCATTGAGAGACAGCCGCGAAATTCGCGTGGAGCAACGTCTTCGGCTGATTAATCCTCCGCGTGTCTCGTTCCACTTGGCATCCGTCTTGGGACGGACTCGCGGCAGATAATACCGCGCGCAGGCATTATCTGCAGCCGCGAAGGAGAGCTGCACCGGTTGCATCGGGCGCCGGATGAGAGACAGCGCGCGAAGAGACCGGGGACCGGATGGAGGAGCCGCGGGGAACGCGTCGGTTGGCGAAGGAGAGGACGATTTAACGAGGGTAGAGAAAGAGGACCAGCCAGCCAGCGCCCCCCTCCGAAACTTGGATGTAATTACTCCCGTCTAGCGTGTAAACCCTCGTCTTGTCATAGCTATCCGGGCTTCCGGGTTCAGCTGCGCCACCAGGACTCGAAATTACTCTCGCTTCCTTCTGCGAGACTAATCAGCCGCGGCTCGTCCTGATAAAGTAAGAATCCTGTTGGCGACGAAACCAAGACCCTCTTGCGAGTACATCGTAGAGATCCTTCGAAATGGCCACCACTTCTACTTACCGCGACAGGACGTGCCAACGAAAATCGACTTGTACGCGAATCATCGCGTATCCGACTCGGTACCGCGAGCGTGCGCCGCTTGCGTAGGTGACCGCGGTCGATCGGCGATTCTAAATAAACCGTCTAATTTATGCCGGTGTCGAGTTGCTGGGTTCCGTCGATTCATGGCCGCGGAATAAAAGAATGACTCGTCTGGCTGGTAATCGTCGTCGAATCGCTCGCTACGACTACGCACGTCAGCCGTACCGGTCGCAGTGGATGAACAATAAACATCTCGTTTTATTGTGCTCTGAACGGTGAAAACGCAACCACTTATCGATCCGCGCGCGGCGCGCATAGTCGTCAGGAATTAGAATCGAAAGCAGGTCGGCCGTTTCTCGAAGTCTCGCGGAGAAACGTCCGACTGTCGCGGTGCGTATATAACGCGTATGCAAATGTTTATGGGCCGCGCGGGGACGCGTGCGTTGCGCAAACGCGAATCCACGGGAAAGAATCGGCCGATTGTCAGCTGGATCTCGCGAGCGACGGATACGCGATCGAGGTGCGTGTTCGCGCATGTACGAGGAGGAAACGGCCGGTGTACGCGTCTGGCGTGCAGATTGGCCAGTGGCTCCGCGCGCGCTTCGAGTGCCCGATCGACTGCGGGGCCGTTTACACCTTTATACCATCAATCAAGCGGGCCCAGGTAGCGCAGGTGTATAAACGCGCGGCATCGTTCGCCGGATTGATCGATGGCCCAGCCCGGCGTAAAACGAAAGAGGTACACGGCGAAATGGAGACGGGACGACGGACGGGAATCGAACGGAAGTAACGGCGGGTACGGCTGGTAACGAGTGCGGCCGAGAGAGAAAGGGACAGGGGCGGGGAAAATGAGAGAAGAGTCAGCCTCGAAATACGCAGAGTCGAAGGCTCGTCTATATTTTAACCGGGAAGCCCGACAGAGCGTTAAAACGACCCGTCAACGTGCCTCGGCGCGAGGGAATTAATTACGAAGCGATGGACGTTCAACGCGGTTCCGACGAGCCGCTCTGAAATACGCGCGAGCTCTCGTCGCCGACGGATATTATCGTCGAAGAGTAACTGGTCCACGGATCGACGAAAAATTCCTACCTCCCCCCTCCCCTCGTTCTTAATGTCCCTCGACTCTAATTGGTCCGCCACAATCAGCACCGATCGATCGATCCTTGTTTCAATCTACTTTCACAAAATTATTTACCATCCACTTTTGGACCGAGCATGAATGTCGCACACCTACTTCGTATCCGTCGATTCGTAGCGCTGGCATGCTAAATTATTGATCACCTACTGGAATCTGAACGTACCGCCACCGGTGCCTGAAGAATGGCTCGATTTCAACTCGGATTCGAAAGTCGTTCGACGTAATAGAATTCTCGTAACCATGCTAATGCATCCGATTCGTCAGAATCCGACCTACCAGAACAATCTTCTCGTTCCATATCGCACGCGGGACCTAGGATGTGAAAAAGGATTCGCGTAGAGTGGAACTCGATCCATCGAGCATCCATCGCGAATCTACGATTTAAACAGCAACCCCTTGCGTAGCAGAACTCGTACGATCCAGTTACCGTATTTTGCACCCTTATAATTCGCTCGATCTCGATCAGGGTGGTTCTTAATTCCGTTAAAGAGTTTTGCAAGGGAACCTTCGACACGATTGAAATCTCATTGGCCCGCGAGGACTGGCGTGCGTCAGCCACGCTCCCTTCGTCTCCGCAACAACCCTCTGTGTTCGCGCGGCGGTGCACGATATCGATCGGGGTTGGCGAAGTTTAATTTAGCGGGACCACGGGTAAACAATTAAAAGGAGCGGATATATAGCGAGACGGAGGAACAAGCGTCTGTTGAACGGCCCTGCGAGTACCACGGGGCGGAACTAATAACATCGGGAACCGATAAACGCGAGTTACGACGTCTGGTTAACATTCCGCGGGCGACTTACCTCCACTCGCAGGAACATTCTTCCCCGTCGATCTATTCTAGTACCGGATCAAGATCCTACATTAGGTAGCACGCGAACTACCTACGTGCCTAATGTCCCCGTTCAGTTATTCGCGGCAAGAAGCCCGCACGAAGACCACGGCTAATGATACCAACGATCCAACTACCCGTCTCACCAAGGAGACGGCCCACCCTGCCACCGGTTCGAGATCGTTTCGGGAATCGTTACGCGAAATTTATAATGACGCGTTTTCGAACTTTCGTTGATTGGACTGGTACTAAATCGGTGTTTCAGAGGAGATTGAAGCGGGTAATACCAGCCTGACAGATGGAACGAGCGGATGCTGACGTGGTCGTAAGACAAGAGTATAAACATAAATTCCATCTTCGCCGCTCCCTTCGGTGAAGAATGAAACATTAACAAATTCCCCGTGTCTTCTATTCGTAAACTATCGTACATATAAATTGAACACACGCAACACATCCGATCGTCGTATAATCATCTCTACGCCAGGCGTCATTGAGAAACATTAGCGTCCACGTTAACATTCGCATAAATCAATCGCTAAAAAGCCGAACACCCAAGAGCCGCATTAATTCCGTCTGAAATACGCGGTTTACCGATCCCTCGGCCGCCTATTCAACCTCCCACCGTCGAAGGTATACGTCGTTTCTCATAACGAACATCCATTCCGTGTCGTCGATGACTACATTATCGCGGGATCAAATTTACGAGCGTGTAACGAGATTCGAGGACGAACCGTCCCTTTCTTAGACTGGGTAGGTCCGTCTGCTCGGTTGCAGAGGTGGAGACGGGCTGGGATCGAACCAGGCGGACGTACCGGGAGCCACGTTTCTTGGTGACGAAATTACCATGGGCCCCGGTGTCGTTTATTTCTCCAGGGTGAGAACCCGCTCTGCGTATTCCTCTCTTAACGAGATTATTGTCGTCCCGGCCGCGGACGTGACGGGGGTTCGATGCGTATCGATGTAACCAATCACTGGCCTGGTGGTAAGTACGGAGTGTTGTACGCGATCCTCTTGGCTCTCGTTTCGACGGACCATAACGAGAGACACTCTCTCGGATACAATGCGACACAACTCGTCAGCAACGAAAAATCCGGTTACGCGACAACTAGTCGGCTCTTGTATCTCTCGTAGATCGAAGCGTTCCTCGATACGGCGATCGAGAGTTTCACGGTTTAATTACCCACCGCTGGAGTTATGAATCGGATAGCTGTACGGAGCGCTGTCTCTGGTTGGTCGCGGTAATAATTAACGAGCGGCAGGACTGGTTCACCCCCTCGCGTGGCGGCAATTTTTCCGTCGCCCGTAATGGAGCGTGCCTATTTCGCTGTTCGTTCGCGCCTCCAATTTTTTACGGAACAAGAGAAATGAGCATTATATTACGCTGACCGACCGCTTTCACTTCCTTTCGTTAATACGCAGATACAATGCGTATTAAATACGGATAAGCGAACGAGTTACGACACCGTAAACTGTCGAAGGATTATTACAAGCTTATCTTTTTCACAAAGTATCGAAGCATTCGATTACATCGTGAGGCGTGCGGATCGAGGCAGCAAACCAGGGCTCCTGGTGTCGTGACGCGGAAGCGTCGCGATAATTACGCGCCCCTGGAGAGGGTGGGTTTAAGTAGCCGCGCGAGTAACTCTCCTTTGGTCCCTGGTCTCCACGCGATTCCCATTGGTGTCGTGTTTCGCGATACCGCGAATCCAGTGGCCGATAACGGGATAACGTCGTTGCCCGCGGGCTAATCAGCCATTCGTCCTTCCAACCAGGAAGAGCGGCGCCTCTGTCTTCGTGAGCGGGTCGCACCGCTCGAGATACGACCGCGGAGACGTGGCCACTGACGGACAGACGCGACAATAAAGCTAATTGTGCCCCTAACGTGAGAAAGGCTGACCGTGCGTTGCGTGTATACGAGAGATTTCAATTACGCCTCGTTATGCCGGCAGATGGGCATAATAGTCCTTCGAGCGTGGCCGCCGACACTTCAGGCGTTTCGAGAGAGCGGCCTGGGCCGCCTACACCGTACGCGGACGGCCGCAGCCTCAGGCCAAGCTGCCGCCACGTCTCCTCCTCGCTCGGCCCGCAATAACGACCGAAACTGCTCGACGGATAAAAATGGAATTTCGCGGGAAATCCGATTTACCCGCCCACCGCCGCCGCCCCTTCATATACGATTCTATTAGCCGTTTCTGCTCGCCAGTTACGGGCTGCTCGAGTGCCTGGAAGCTTTGTAGAGACGCGTTTGTATGCGCGCTACAATAGGGGCGCGCGGCGGTGCGACTGGAACGGTATTGGAAATGCAACTTTACTAGGAGAGCTAGTCGTGTATGTACGGTTGAAAGGTTCAAACGACGGATAGTAACGGAGCGGCGAACGCGTAATCGCGTCTTCTTAAAGTGGAGCAAGCGATGTGTCACTGGGCGCGCTCGCGTTCCTACCAGGATAATTTGAACGGCGCGCGAGTGGAGCAATTCAACAATTTACCACTCCGTACGTGTCTGCTGGTGATACGTGGGCTGTCGTTTACCAAGTCTCTGCTACCTGAACTGGAACTCGGCCCGAGTGTGGCCCACGTTGAAGAATAATCGTAAAGAAATTAATAGACCGTCTGGCCAGACAGCTACAAGCCGCGTATGACGAATTGCCGCTTACACAGTTTCCCGACTGGTTGATTTTCACTTACGCTCGGAACCTCGCGCCGCGCCGAGGGACAGTTAATTATGCGAGCAAGTAGGCGTATCGGACGGTGGTTAAAGGCGGCCGTGCTACACTAATCGTTCGTGTACCGGTAGCTGTTTTCGATCGTTAGACGGGCACGGGATAAAATTGTGAAAATCGTGCGGGGATCGAACGTTATTGCGTTTTCTCTGGCAACGGTCGAGCCATCGGGGCGACGGATTCGAGGCACGAACGAATTCTTCGGACGCGTTACGCGTTGGTACACGTAACTGGGAAATTGATACGTTATTCGTAGCGCAGGCAATATAATCAGCGTATTTACTCCGGGTGAAAAACAAGTAGCGTTCAGCGGGCGTATTTATGCGCAACAGCGAAAGGTTTAACGAGGTGCCCGCGGCCGTTGCGTACACGGTCGTGGCAGCGTGTACTTGTACTATTCAAGATACCCGGTGGTGCTCGTCGAACGCTTCTCCCCGCTCGCATAAAATTCGCGACCCGTAGGTACTACTTATTACGCGGGCTAGATGCTAATGGGAACGCGCGCGTCCTCGATATACGTAACTCGATGCTAAGGTGGTAAACCGAACAGAAACTGCGCTATGAAGTCCGCACTTTGTATAGCTACGAGATGTAGATACGAGGTGCTCTTGTTAAGCCAGGGATGCAAGCGGGAGCTGTAACGCTGAAGCGTTTTACGTTCTACGATTATCGTTCGTATCCAGCCACGATTAATGTAATTACCGGCTGGCAGTTGTTACGAGTGTATTTCAGTCTTCATTTTAATTAATATTCACCTCTGCATCCGCCCGTGCAATTATTCCAAAGTTTCCTGCGATATTTCCTACGATTCTACAATTACGCTCTACCCCTGTTTATTACGGGCCCGCGGACTCTCTAATGCTAATTAAAGCTCGTCGATCGGCATGTCCGCGGACGATCGCAAAAACGTCGGAATCTTTGCCGCTAACAGTCGCTCAACATCTTTATTGCGCTCAATTAAAGCGAGCCAAGTGATTTCTAGGAAATTACAGCGTCCTCTTGGGCGTCTCTAATAGGCGTCACGGATCCACGCGACGCGAAGCGACGGAGCTTTCTCTCCGCGCGATATCCACCGACGCGAGGATCGCGTGGTTGGAAATACGGGCCGCTGTCGGCGAATAAATTGTCGAACAAAAACCGGCGGACGGTACCCCGCCTTCCTTCGAATCCTCCGGTTTACTACCACCCAGCCACGAGTGACGACGCTCCTCCGTGGCTCGTGTCCCCGTTTCTCGCACGGACGCGTTTTAAATCCTTCGTGAAAGGGTTGAACGTAGGATCGTGGCTGCATCTGGATACGCGAATCCGTTTCTCTTGTCAAAGGGAGCCACGGCGAACGGTTACAATGCGTCACGATTTCGGCGACGGCCGCGGATCACGGCTTGATCGTTATTAATGGCCACGCGGTCATTGTGCAACCGTGACTGCGAACGCGTAGCCGATCTCGCCGCGATTCATTTTCGGCCGCTTCCAACCGGTTGCACCGGACAAAGTTGCAATATTTATCGCGGCCGCTTGTTAGACGGGGATTCTTTTCTCGTTTGTTCCGAGCGCAAGGGAAACCCGGATGAGAACTGCCTCGCGATTTATGCGTCGCGTGACACTTGTACCTTTGCGATCTCTTTAAAACGTCACGCTTCTGACATCGTGAAGTAGGTGAATGTTGTGCGACGTAAAATATAGAAAAGCTGTTCGAAAGGAAACACTATTTTCCCAAAATGATCGATCGCGAGTCGAATGGCGATTCGTCAGTTGAACGATCTCTCGCCAATTTTTCTTCGATTTTTCCACAGCAATCGCGTCGCCGGGAACGTTTGTCATCGACGCGATGCACGAAATATAAATCGCAAACAGACCAATCGAGCCACAGGTTGAAGGCGTGCCACCACGTGAACGAGCTCGAAATCAGAATAACCTCTGCCCGTTGGCGCGTGATCATCGAATACTCAGCGCGAATCGAGTCCGCGCCCTTTTTCCTTCGTCCGCGTAACACGCCCTTTCCACGATCTTTCTTATCCGCCCACCCCGTTTATTATAGAGCATCGCGCGCGGAGCACGTACAGAAAAACGCACGTCCTATCGTTCAGTACCACCCGCGGCCTTCCTTCGACGACTAGTTTCACACGAACCAGCCAATTTCTCTACGTGTCGAACGACCCCGTCGCCCGCGGAACACGTTGCATCGGAATATGTGCCTCGAACGCGTCGCACACGTGACAACTATCGTCTGAGTAAAAATTCTCCAATTCTTTAACTTCGTTCGATATCGCGAACACGCACGTACAGTTCACGGTTCCCTAGTTTTTCTCTCTAGACTGCGCGAGAGTCTTCGACGTTATTTTGGACTCGAAGGAAAATTATTATTATCAGTGGCGGTAGTAGTGGCGATGATAATACTTGTGGACGCACTGCGCTATCGCGTATTGCAAATTCTATTGTTCTGTCCGTGGTTGCAAAAAGTTCCTACGCTCGATACAATTAGTGGCTCGCTTGCTCGGATGACTTCACCGCTCGATAAAATACCACATGCTCGAGGAGTTACACTGTCCTATAAATAACGCTACATGCATTCAACGCGAAACTCGATCCGCTGTAATCGTTCAATGCGTCGTTGCATGCATCTCGCGAATTTCGAGATTGCGTTTCGCACGCGTCGAGGATGTCGGGGTACGCGAGACCGAGCGCTGGGCGTCCAGAGGCCCTCGAGGACGTGGCAGTACGGCAAGGAAACTTTAAAGTATTGATTTCCCGGGGATCGCCACTAATCTTGTACGTCAGGTGAGTTACAGGGTTTTCTCCGACTACGTTCTCCACCGTAGCCACTCGAGAAGGCTAGAGGGAGAGAGAAAGGCTTCGTTCTCCGTTTTATCGCCCGAACGACTGCTCGATTTTCGAGCGCACGAATCGACAAATCGAATTCTAGCTGTTTGTTCACCGAAGCTTGAACCTTCCTCGCCGCTTTCTTCTCCTTTCTCCGTGCCTTCTTTACACAAACCTGCCCCCTCCCTGTGCGCGCGTTCTTCTCGCAGAACATAGACACGAACAGCGGAAGAAAGACCACGGGGGAATGGACTGACGCGATTCGATTTGAAAAAAAAACGGAAACAACTAAGGCGTCGGTCGAAGGGGGATGAAACAATATTTTAACCCAACGAGAACAAGCTCGAGGGGTCGTTCGTCCCTCGTGTGCACGAACGACGGGGACGCCTTCGAAAGAATAATAACGAATACATACCTGGCGAACGCTTTGCGTGTCGATAAAAGGAACCGCGCGCTTTTGAAGTCCAATCTACTCGAACGTCTACTCGCAACGCGTTACACGACGGGACCCTCTGTCGCGAAACGTATTCCTAGCCGAGGAACTGGGAGCTTTCACGCGGCTAGTTTCATTTTTCACCTACCATCTGTGGGAACGTCGAGAGACATTTACGCGCCCGTTCTCCTCGAGCACGTGTCCGTATCGTCGGGCCCTATTATCACCCGAACTCGTCGTAAAATTCGCCTCCGGATCTCGCGAGACCGTTCTCCTTTCCAAACAAACGTATCGCCTGGCGAACGGTGTTCGTTCCCTTCCCGTATGACACACGCTACGTGCCCGTGTGTCCTCTTATCGTTAACCAGAATCGATATCGTGTCGCGCCCAGAAGCCCTGGTCACGCCCCTGCAGGTTACTGCACCCATCGCATCGGCTAGTCTGCCGAGCAGCCGCGGCGATCGTTAAGTCTTTTCGCGGGTATCACTCGGTCATTGTAACCCACCCGATCGGCGAGCACTCGCGACGATGCACGGCTCCCGCGTGTCGCTCGTCTCCTACGCTCCCTTATTCGTCAGGTTATGGGCCAGTGGCCTCGTTTCGAGCGGTGGGGTTCTCGCCAGCTACGATCGAGAGGATACAATAGACCTCGATGGAGACGGTAGTTTAGAATTTCTGGATGGGAATGAGGATAGTATTTGTGTAATTGATTAGTGACTGCGAGCTTTGTTCGTATAAAAAGGAACGGATATGTGTTATTAAGGCTTGTTTCAATTCATTGGCTGAAACTTCTGTCTAACCAAGTCCCAGCTTAGGTCAGTCTGATGCGTTATAGATTGAATCGATTCTACCACTGATTTTCTATGCCTATCCTCGCAATATGCTTCTGCAAGTTATCCTTAAACTTCACGAACATCTGGTATATTGCACGGCGGGACGGTCGCCGACGTCTTCCTCGATACTTCACGACACATTGCACCCAGGCTCACTGGCGTCGACAATGAAATCGGAAACTGCGGTGAACAGTCTCGAGGCGACTTCCGCGAGAAAACGGAGCATCGCACACGCCCGCGCCTAGGCTAAAGATTTGCTACGCACGAACGTATAATCGTCGCATAAAACCGCCTACTGAAACACCTCTGCTCGATTCGATTGCCGTGAAAACCCGGAAACAGGGCTCGTCACTTTGGGCCGCGCTTCTCGCGACAAAATCAGCCGGAAACTACTTCGAGGCTCTATCCATCGCGGGGGCAATTGATGTCGGTTGGATCGATTTTATGAGAATCGATGTTGCTATTACGCGACTTGCGGCCAACCGACGTGTCCACTGACCTCGATACAACGAGCCCGATAAGCTGCCCACCCCTGTCGCCTCGTCACCTATCGATCCTCCGTCCGAGCGATACTTTCATCCAGTTCTGACGACTGTGCCGCCACACGTAAGGTCGACATCGTAACGACTGCTGTCGAGGGCATTTTCGTGCTTCAAATAAGAACCATCTTGATTTTTCTCGAAAACTTCTGACTAACGAAAGTAGAGGATCCACAATTAAATTTTGTTACCGAGGAATCTTAAAAATTCCTAAAGCCAATCGTCAATTGTCAATATTACTCTTTAATGCGGCCGACAGCTCACTGACAGTTCGGATTTACGTCCACCGTGGCCCCAGACTAAGCCGACACTGGTTCGCATGGCTGGAGAGTGTACAGAATTGTTCAAACTTTCAACCCCCCGGACGTTGACGGAGATGGACCCCGTCCCCCCTTTCTCGAGCAACGATTAAAATTACATTTGTTCCCTTCCACGCAATCAACGTCAGACTCAACGATCCAATATTTACCCTCGCGGCAGCCGAGTAGTGGCCCTTCGCGGTTCGAAATCTCGAAAATCAATAGCGAAAAGGGTCACCGGCCTCTCATTCGGACACCCAAATGAGCAGCTGCTCGTTAACGTCGGGACGATTGAAAATGATGATATCGCCCCTGTCACACGCTGTGTAAAAGTTAACGGTACACGTATAAAATAGCATAAAAATAAGCAAGTTCTGAGGACAAAGTTCAACAAACGGATAACATATTATAAAGCTTAATTCGATCGGAAAAACGTCGAGAAAGTTCCTCGATGAGTGTCTGCTATCCGAGGGTTAATCGAGGGTGGGTAAATGCATCCTCTTTCTCTCCGAGAGTTGTGAACGAAGTTCAAAAATAACGAAGACGAGCAGTGTTCACCATACGTAGAAAACGGGCGAAGCAATTAACGGATCGCCCTGTGGCAGCCTATCGCGAAGCCGTCGCTCGTACAATTTTTTCCTGGCTGTCGCCACGTCCGCGCTCCTATTTTAGGCGAACACCCGCTCCATTTCTCAAGCCGTGCCCGTACACGGGCCGGCGTTCACTAAAATTCTTTCCTTGTTCCCTGCGAACGTTATCCGTCCGGGACGCGTGTCGACGCATTCTTTAAGCCACCCCTCGCAACCCCGCGGAAGAAGGGAAGACACGCGAAACAGAAAGAGGGGCATCGAAAAGGTGGCGTCGCTTTTCGGCATTGCTGCGCACCGATCGCACCGAGGCAGAGTCGTAGAATCGATCGACGCAAGCGAAGCCAACGAATTTAATCGAATAAAACGCGCCGTCGCAATGTGCTGCGAAAGCGAAACCGGCGATCACTCCGATTAATATTCGATGACGCGTCACGCTCAGGTGGTGGTATCGAACGAACCGGATGCACGAACCAATGGGACAGCAATTTTACGAGCTACACGCGAACTCTTCCTGCCGCGCATCCGACCCGATCCCTTTCGTCTTCTTCGGTAGCGCGGTCCTTCCCCGACCGTTCTCGTCCCTGTCACGAAAGAGTCAAACCACCTACCGCGAGGTTTCATCAACAGCCGTACGCACGTAGCCGCACGTGACGCGCATTTATCCGTCCGCTTTTTTGTCCGGGCCACGGCCAATTTTCCAAAGTCCGGCCCGGGCATTAATCATAGAAGAGACGGGGCTAATAACCGGCTGGGTGTCTCTGTGTACGGGCGGGCTCGAAGAGACAAACAGATAGAGAGAGAGAGAGAGAGAGAGAGAGAGAGAGAGAGAGAGAGGAAGAGAGAGAAGGGAGAGAAGAAAGAAGACACTGAGACCACCGTGGGTATTGTCGTCACCGTAGGAATACACCTCGGAATTGTTATATAGACGTCACGCTTGTCCACGTATGTGAGATGTTCACGAGTTCTCTGGTGTTAATAAAAAAAATCTCATAAAGGGCCAAGCGATACGTAGCCTTCGTATAGCGTGGACGACATAACGAGCCTCGCCGCTGCAACGATGATCTATTGGACGCGGTGTATGTATGTAGTTCCTCGCAGCCGCGTCACCTTCATCCCCGTTCTACCTTCTTTTTTTATTTATTTATGGCCGTAATATCTTTGACGTTCTACGTTATACATACTCGAGGGAAGAATGGATGGTCCTAGCCGCGAGGAAGCTACGCTTCCACCAAGGAAATTGTTCTACAGGGTGCGCGGGGGATCATCGTTCCGACGAACGTTCCTTTCGTCCTCGTCGTTCGACGCCATCCGTCGACCGCATACTTTCGTTATTACTTGGTGTTGGTTACCGCTCCGGATGGACAACGGTTAAATCGTTAATAAATCGCGAGGTTTTTCAACTTTCACAGCCAATGGACCGAGGAAGGAGCACGTCACGCGCGGACGACCGTGAACACAGTTCGATTCGCCTCACGGTACAACTTTTTCAGCTTACGTTCGGACGATACCTCTTTCACCGCACCCGTGCGATACATGCAGTTACACGCGAGACGAGTATATTCCGCGCGCTCGTGTTTTCGCACTGTTACGCCGGGTGAAAAGCGCGATAAGTTACGCCCGTGGTCGCGTATAAAGTGGCACGTAGACGAAATTGCGCGAAAAGGAGACAGAGTCGAAAGGTAGGCAGGTTCAGAATCGTATCGTGCGGTTTTTAGCCGGATCTAGCAGTCGTTTGTTGATGGTTTTACGCTTTGCATGTAGCCCGGTAGTCGAACGGCCGGCCGTTTCATACGGTGTCCTTTGTTTCCCGTAGCCAAGCCGGGGCCCCGATACCAGATAAAACGATAAAACGCTTATCTGGCCGTTAATGAAATTTACGATCGCAGGAAACGGCGATTTCGCGGGTACGCGTGTACATATTTTTTCCTCTGGACGCGGACCAGCCGCAGAATTATGTGTTTGACTAACTAACAGGCCAGATTTACTGCCGTCGAGGGCGCACAAAGGAGAGCGTATCCTCCGCGCGCGAGCCAACGGCCACCGCAAGGGTGTTTCGCCGTTCCGCGGTTTTTAAGATTCGAGCGCGGACAGCCCAAAGAGCCATCTGCATTCCGCGAGAATCAATCCGACTGTAAATAACGGCCACTCGTAAAATCCGTCGAACGGCCGGGGCGTAAAATCTTCAGCGACCTTTTAGTGTGCTTTAGGCTGATAAACGCGTCGCCAGGTCGACGTAAATAAAAAGAAATTAACGATAAATTCCGGGACGTCGGCGTTAGACGGCGTTCGGCTGTCTTAGCCGGAGCTCGTCAAGAGTTATCGCCGCGATAAACGTTTTGTCAACGTTTCATTTCGACGGGGGGGATGAATCATTTGATATAAAATCGAAAATAGTATCACGGATACACCATGGAAATGAATTGACCATTGTAGGATCGGACAATCAATTATACGCGTGCCGCCAGATAACGCGATTTCAGTAAAATATTTTCCAGACGAAATTCGATAAATATATTTCTTTATCCCGAATCGATCCTCCACTCTAACAACGTCAGTCGCGAGACCGTGTTGGTCAGGTTCACCCCGAGAGCTGCGCAGGCAGGCAGGCAGTCGGGCAGGCGGGCGGGCAGGCCTGCAATTATGACGCGAAAAGTTTTAATTAAACCAGCCGTCCGATGCCGATGCAGCCGAAAAACGAAGAGCAAGTCGGCCTAGGATCGAGGATACTTTGTTCGACGCGGTCGAGACTCGGTATCTGCACGCGTATACGTACGTAGAGAATATGTATACACGCTCTACCGTTCTCTTCCCATCAGTTGGCGCTCCTTCGCCCCGTGGTTCCTCCCTCATATTCTTCCTCCACCTACTCCGATTGCAACCAGGCTCCATTGCTGATGGTGTTCGGTTTCTGATTATCGGAAATCGATCCCTAGCAGGCCGTTAAGGACAAGGTTGACTAAGCGATAGGCGCGCCTTCTCCGTCTCTCCGCTATCGTCGTTAAAACGTACAATTGCCGGACCATCGATGCTCTTTCCGTTATTTTCGTTCCCGGATACGTTCGCCGTCCGCCCCGCCGTGTTTCCCTTCCCGATATTACTACGCCCACGGGCCGCTCGAGACCGCGAGAATGATTACCCTCGAGAAAGATTGACGTCCGTGGGGCTGGTGTTTGCGAGCGCGTTTAATTTCGGTAATAAATTCGACGGATCGGCGTCGATCGGCGGGCGCTCCAACTTCCCTCGATTTTAATTGAAACGTCCTAGGATAGGGACGGTCGAGTATTTTCAATTCCGCTCGACCGATTCGACTGGTCACTTTAATAACCGTTAATGCGAGAGCCGCACGATTTGACTGACATCGAGTAGGAGGAAACGCGGCTGCGTTCGTGGAGAGGGTCCTCCGGTGCTCGCCAAACACGCTGAACCGTCCGCGTCCACCAGACCGTGACCAGTTCTTTTCCCTCGATTCGTCCTTCTTCCCTGAGACGAGGTTCGATTCCTGATTATTGGAAATCGATCACCGCCGGCCCGTTAAGGACACGGTCTAGGAAATCGTGCAAGCGCGCGCTGGTAGATGTTCCAGAAAAGGAGAGAGGGACGGAGGGGGAGAGAGAGAGAGAGAGAGAGAGTGTGCTGTCTGTCAAGCCTTGCTGACGCGCGATTCGTGACGGTCGTTCGCATTTAAATATCATCGCGCGTCGCGACGCCCACTCGTGTAGACGGTGAACTTTCGAAATTCGAAGGGGCTTTCGAAAAATCGCCGCTGATTGACATTTATGAGTTAAGGGGATATCACGTTCACCGCGGACCCATAGCTGTGCATGGTAAATTGAATGGGATCTCTGGTGCGCCAGGTGAGCCGGCAGCATACCATCTGACGAAAGTCTAGCCTCAACGCCCGGGGCACGTGATACACGCTACCAATGTAATGCATGCAGTCAGGAATTCTCGTAAATGTCTCTTCACAGGAAGGAAGTAGAATTTATTGGAAAATGCGCGCAGCTTTTTTATAATTGTACCCTGCGATCCATCCGTCTTACAGACAGACTCGACGTTTATTTATCGAACACACTATCAGTTAATCTCTCGATCGACCCCTCAAACATCATCGTAGCCTGAGCCAGTTTCTCAAGAGTAAAAGATAGCTCTTATCAGGAATCGAATCACGAAACAACACCCCCGAAAAGACGCTCCGTCTCCTAGGGGGCAACAACCTTCTTGAATTCACGAATCTGGCACTCTCTAAATTTCCCTGCCGATTCTTCCCCATTTAAATCCGCCGCGCAGCGACGGTCCCGTATAAATTTCATCGTGTCGTGGACGAGGCGTGTATCCCCGGGCACGGGGAGCGCGTCGTTTCTAATTCAGCGATTCGTATGCTGGTCCACGAGCGGAGCGAAGAAAAAACATGAAATTAGGTTCCTTACGAGGCGGCGTTTCTTCGGACAGAGAAATATAGACGGCACGCCAGAAACGGCGGGACCATTCCCGGGAATGATGATGCCAACACAGAAAACGGCTGAAAGACGGCTAGATGAAGGAGGAGGAGGAGGAGGAGGATGAAAATTGAGCGGCGAGGGAGGTCGTTGTAAATTAAATTCGGTTGTGGAGAGGAAGTCATAAACGGCTGGCACGTGCCACCGTGTTATATAGCTGCATGCGTGCTCCGTGGGATCACGGAAAAATCTTCCACGCACCGAGAAAGGGACGGAGGAGGATCCTTCTCTTCTCGTCAGGAAGCGTGGCTGCTACGTGATTCGAATTTGTCAACTTGCCGAGCACCGAGCCGGTGGCAACGGAAGAGGGTCTAATTATAAGCTGATTATAAACCGCGCACGGATTTATTTCCCTTGTCTCTCTACCTGACTCGCCTCTGCGACAATTTTTCAACCCCGATGACTCATCCTCGGGGCACCGGTTCGCTTTAACTTGCCTCTTTATAAAAGGCTTAAGACGAGGAAGTCGACTGGGTGGAATAAAAGGGTTCGTCGTTGAGCGCATTGAATGAACAAGTATATTCAAATTAAAAGTGCGACGGTGGCTACCATTTATTTATGCTTCTGCTTGAACCGATCGGAATCAGTGGAATGCGGCAAACAGTCGAATAACATTTCGAAACAGACAGCGGGGAATGCGATGAAATATGGTGCAATAATTTATTAACTCGTGGAATCAGAAATCGGGCATTTCCAAATAATAAGGCGAAATTCTGTTTTAATGTCATACAAAATGCAAATTGCTGTTGGAGGGTTAAAGGTATACTGTTCTACCCCAGATCGTGCAGGAAAGTGCGTTCACAAAAAATCTTGATCCTAATACAAACTTTAATTACTCGTATCGTTAATTAAATCCGTCTGTCCATAACGACCGTTTAGTTGACCATCGTCTGAAGTTCCATCTCTGCACCCTTCAGCGCTCGAATTTCACGAAAGCTCATAATGCTCGTGTAAATAATAAAGTTGGAGAGGGGGGGGCCAGTTTTTCCGTCCGTGAATACAGTTCACACAATTTTTATCGACGAAATTGCAGGGATGAATGGAGAGGCAGGGCGATAGATGGGGAAATAACGCCAGTTTTTTATCTCCACGCCCTCCGTCCACCCTCGTTGGCGGTCGAAAACCCTTTCGACTTCGATGCATTTCAACGAGGTTTGTCCGAGATTGATGAATCGGAAAACAGTAGTTTAAACCGGGAGGAGGAAAAACGCGGCGATTAACGCTTCGCGGCCTGGTTGACCCGCGACGAGGCAGGGGTCGAAACGCTCGCTGGTAGCCAACAACCCTCTCTTTGTAATCGATTGCAGCTGAGCAAACGAAACCTCGAAATTAACAGGCTATTACGAATTTAAACGCCGTAATAACCGTGCTTGAGCTGTCCACCGTCCAACTGTTCGTTGCCTCGTCGATCTTCAGCGCGTCGCACAGATTCACCGCCCTCGATCGGAATAAAACACTTCGCTCGATCGTTTCCCCTCCCGTGGCGTTAATTTACCAGCATATTTTCCTTCTTCTTCCACGAGTTATAATTCTGCGTAAATAACGAAAGGACCAACCGTCTGATCCTGACGCGAGGTTACAGTTTTACACGCTTGCTGTTCCGTAGGTGGACCGGTCCTCGAGTTTAGGAAACAGGTGGTTAACACGAAATCGCGACTACAACCGAGACTTTTCCAAGCGGAACGTTAATCGATGCCGAGCGAACTTAATCGCGTCGCGGCTGTTATCTCGATAGTAATTATACGGAATTCGCGTTGAAGTCGGAAGAATTTCGAAGAAGAGTGGGTGTCAGCTTGCCTCGCGAACGCGACGAGAAAGTCCATCGTTTAGTAACAAATTGTCGTTAATGTGAGCAGCTTGTTATTAAGATTTCAATAACGATAACGTTCTAACGTTACACGCATTTACGTTCGTCATTTTCAGAGAATTTTTCCAGCCGGCTCGTTTAAACGGTTCGCGGAGAAATTACAAGAACCTACACGCCACTTAAAATACCCCGATCTCAAGACAACGCCATTATCGGTATTTTTTCACACTCGTACGACTGCTTCGCGGTAAAACTCTTGGCAAATGTGTTTTCATTCCCTGTACATTACCATTTTAAATTACACGTTACCAAGTTACCATTAACTCCATAAATACAGACACCATTCACCATAAATATTGTAATCAGTTTCTCGTGCCTCGTTCATTCGCGTGTGTCATTCAGAAAGAAACGCGACCGAACTTCGGCACCCCTCGTAAAATTGGCGCTCTCCACCGAGTCTTTGCAACGCACGAGCTTTATATTCAAATTATGTAAAATTCCTTTCAAACCTTATCTCGCCCCTTTCTCCTTTCTTCGCCCCGGCGTTCTGAAAGCAAAAAACCGCCGTCCCAACCCCCGCTTTCAACAGCTCGATCTGCGCCGAGCCGAGTCAATGTCTTCTTTTAATCACTTAACCCTTCCATTCCTGAAAACCCCGCGCTACACCCACACACGATTTCACGACCTTTTCGAAGAAGAACCGTCCCCTTTCCGTCCTCCGCTGGATTCTGATCTCGTTACACGTAAAACGAAAGGGAGGCCACGAAAAAAGGGGCCCTTTATTCCTTGGCCGGCGTTTATCGGCGCTATCGCGCGTGCACTTGACCAAGTCGAGCGCTGCGGGGAGCAGACTGCGAAGAAGAAAGGAGAACGGTTCCCCCGCGCTCTGTCTAGATCATCGACGTGGCGCCAGCATGCAAACGAGCCGAGACTCGACGACCAGTCGACCGTCTAACGGGCGAAGTTGATTTTTCCCCGAGAAGAAAAGGCGAAACTTTCAAATTCCTCTGCCACGGTATCAGCGGTTCGTAAGAAACTCCAATGAGAGTCGCGTAAACACTTTCGAGATCACCGAGTCTTTCAAGGGACGCAAGAAGTTAGGAAAAAGGATTCATTTCGAGTTGACGAAATTGCTGAAAGTGATTTCGCTTAATAGAATATCCAGCGAGGAAGCTGCATCCAACACCGCACCAGCGGTTACGATGTCACGCGCGATTGTAACAGCGAGAAAGAACAGGAACTCGACAGTAACGGTGTTACTGCCTGCAGACAGGTTGCCAGCGCTTGCTTCCTTCCCTCTATTTATTATCAATTATCGTTAAATACACAATTTCTCGCGGTCGTTTCCGGTAGCCGTGTGGCGCACGTGGCCGTGTCGTTTCATTTTTAGCTCGACGAACACGCGTTCCAACCGCACGACAGGTGGATCGTTAACCGTGAACGTCGCCGCTACTTCTTCGCCCCATCGCCGCCGCCTTTTTTCACGGTTTCTCGCGCGCTCCACGGACGGTGACGAATGTCCTGCGCGCGTCGCGTCAAGCGCTGTCACCAGCCTGGTATTTCCGAGGGCAAACTTCGCCGGCGCGAACCCGAGAGCTTCCTCCCGACTTATTTACGAGCGAGGTGCGAACAATACGACCCACGGATTATCAAAAAGTGCCTCCTAACTCCGCGCCACGGTGACTCGTAAAGAACCGGTTTATGAATCGAGGGATGGCCCGTCGAAGCTTTTCATTGCCCCGTTCACCGCCGGATGAGATACCCGTGATCCACGAGGGTGAAACTCGACTTCGCCGTGCGACCAGTCAAAGACAGCGGTGGCATCGATGCCCACCCCGCGCCCCGCGCGAGGATTGTTAATAATAGGAGAGGCATAAATCAAAGTCCCATTCGCGTCTTTATTGCTCTATTAAATGGGACAGCTGGTGGTGCCTGGCGTCGGCTGAACGCTTCGATACGTGGAACCAGTCGGCGAAGAAGAGGGAGAGGGAAGCGCGACGATGGGGGCCGGGGTGAATAGAGACAGAGGCACCAGAGCCGGATGGCTTCCGCGAGGGTGCATTTGTCTCGCCGCGACGCGTAGAATATATCGGGGACGGTGTGAAAACGTGCGGTCCAGAAAGTTATGTCGATCCGTATCCGGTCGCTCGGTAGACGTATCGAGTTAATACCATTAATTTCCGTCAATGATTCCGCTATCGTCCACCCTCGCGTTTCGAGTCCATTATAGGCGGCCGCGTCGCCGGCCCCGCGGACCGATCGAACCTTGTTTACATACAAATGCGCCTGGTTATACCGCCCGCGCCTCCGCTTTCCACCGGTAACGCGATTTTAAACTAATTCGCCGCTGGTAATTTTCTATTCGAGCCGAATGCCGAAGTCAATTGGCCGGTGCGCCGAGCGAGATTACCAACCTTCCACGAGCCGGCTCGTGGCCGCCAAAGTAGCTCGCGGATCACGCCGCGGGGGTGAGTCCAATTGAGAATCGCGGAGGAATAAGTTTCCGGTTGCGACGCCTGGGGATTCCTGCCACCGTAATTTCACTCCCCCTCCTTTCGAGGTATCTCTTCTAGTATACCATTAATCTTTTAACGACAGAGCTATTTTATTCGGCCGAGGAGATTTACGTTTCAAGCGTACGAAAGGTGCTAGAAGGTTTCGTACGTCGTACACGTTATTAAAGGAGCTCGGAGAAATTTGAAATATTAAACGCAGCCGACACACGATAGCAAAGTAATTCGCAGGGAGAACACGAGGCTCCGTTTCGACTATTAGCCAGGATCGACACACGGTGCGAAACAATGGTAGGTCGACGCGTTCCGCATCGTTCAAACCCCGAGGAGGCAAGATTTCGCTGCTTGGAATTCATAAGCACCGCCACGACCGTAACACGTGGCGCACGCGAAGTTGGGTAGGTACGCGTATTCTCGACGGTGTTGCGTCGGGTTAATAACATTAATTTCCGTCAACGGGCTCTCGAACTTCAATTTTCGGGCCCCAGTTGCTGATACCGACCGATCGAAACCAGTTTACATACAAATTCGCCCCGTAAAAGGCCAGCTGCGTGGCGCAATCCCGTGCGATGCCGATCCGATTAATTTACGAGCAACACCGCGCGCCCCTCTGCCTGGAGACCCATCGATTCGCGGCACCCTGCCGACGAAAGACGAATTTCTGACCAACTTTCACATCGACGATCCTTGACACTTGTCCGCAAATGCCTTGGCGTGTTCAGACATTTGAGAGAACATTATCGACAGATTAAAAGTAAGACGGAAGACCGCTCCCTATTCTCGAATCATTCGAAAGAATACGATTAATAAAACTATTGCGAATCATATCGCGAGAGTGGACATTTCGGAGCAACGTGTCCAGTGTGATCGTCCAGGATATATGGCGAGCGCTGTTCCGCGTTGAAATTCCAAGCGTCTGGAACCGGGCCAACGATTTTTATTGCCACGAGCCTTTTCGTTCGACAGTCATGAATATCCCTACCCTCTTGAATAAAATACCACGAATTGTTTCGACCTGACGACGACGCGTTCAAGAAAGCACTGAGTCCTCGACTCGCACCTCGTACGATCGATCTTCGCGAAGCGAATTGAACTCGCCTCGTTTCGAATCGATTCCTATGCAGCCGGGGATCGAAGTGCCTGGGCTTCGATCGCGACTTCCGTGCTGTGCATGTAACTAGGACGCGCGGTCTGCCCGTTTTACGAATGTAAGAGCGCGATCTTTGACCGGGAAAGGTGGAGAGAGGAACAGGGCGGGACGAGGGAGAGGAAATTCTATCGCAGCAGATGCAGTCGGACCAGACTGGTAGCCACGTGTACAAAGCTCGGAAATCCCCCACGGACCCGCCGATTTTGCGGGCCAGAGTCGGCGTTAGATACGCTTCAGGGAGCATTACGGGCCTCGAGGAACCGTCGAACGAACGTTTGCTAAGCTGAAAGCCCTTCCGCGGGCGAGTCTCCTATCTCCCGGTGCCCTCGTTACGCTTTAACGGTAATAATCTTCCCCGTATTTCGCGTAGGCCACGTTCCTCTCCAACAGGATGTGCTACGAGGTAACTCGCCGACGTAACGACCCCGAAAGTCAACGACGGAAGTCGTCGATTCGAGACTGACAGTCGTCGAGCGAAATTTATCGGCGAATCGTTGCGGGGAAACGTCGAAGATCCGTAGTTAAACGATCGACGGTGAACGGGACCGTATCGAGCGAGGAAAGTAGATTTTCACGGACCGATCGAAATAACGGTGCAAGTTCCGAGCGAGAAACCGAGCCGTGATGCCCTGTGGTGCACGACGTAGCACGTTCGTCGCAGCGAGAATCCGGCGGATCGAATCTGCGCGAAATCCGTTCGATCACGAGAGCAGCCTCTCATCGTGATTCGAGCGATCTCGCATAAATCGAGTCACGGGGATCCGTATCGTCTCGAGAGCCTGGCCATCGAGCCGACCTCCACGCCCTCGCCACCCGCTCTGAAAGCATCGACTGTACCCTGGTCCAGGACAAAGGGAGCACGCTGCGAATTAATAAGCCGGCTCTCTTAAGCGCGCCCGCGACCAAAAAGAAGTCCCCCTTCCGGGTCATGTCGAATGATCCCTGGCAGCTGAACGCGGTTGGATGGGGGTCGCTTTTCAAGGGGCGTCTCTATCCCATTGTCGGGGACCTAGTTTCCTACTGCGGACTCGGGAGAGACACTGTGACTTTCAGGCCCCTTCCTGTGCCCTCTTGAACGCGCAGCGAGAAAAAAAAAATATATGAAATGGGCCAAACCGAAAGAAGATAGAGGGGGGAACAGTTTGATTCCGAACGGTCGATGCGAGCTCACGCTCGCTCGGCTTATTCGAAGAGGCTGCGATTTGCGCCCAGGCATCGAGTGTTCCTCTCCACGGGACGTCCTATTACAGTGCTCTTCCCTCTTTTACTGTACCCCGTACGGTTCTTCCTTTCTTTCGCAGTCCCTCTCTCTTGCCTTTTCAGTCTCCTTTTTTTCGCGACTCCCTGCCTCGGCTAAGTGGATTATCAGAGATATCCGTTTGATCTCTCAGCCGAGAGGAGCGGCTCGGATAAACTTCCGAGCGTCTCTGACGGAGAGGCTCGTATGCAGGTGCATCGGATAAGTCCTTTCCGTTTGGCGCGCGCGTGACAACCGGAGACGCACGCCACCCACCTTCCACCCTCCTCCCCGTAGGGGGTGGTATTGAATTTTTCACAAGCCTCCCTCGCTTCCCCGCGACGGGTATCAAGGGACAACGGGCTCGCTGGCGTCTCTACGGGACAACTAAAAACCAGCCCCTCGAATCCTTTGGAGACTTCGCGATCGCCCATGTACAGGATTAATTCAGTTATCGGGAAAGTTGGAGCGGAGCGCGAACCTTCTGGATCCTATTACCGCGAGCCGACCACCCCCCGCGTGAAATTTACCGCGAAGAAGAGCCCGCGCGAGCTTATTTCTTCCCCGTTGACACGATTGTTCCCTCTAATTACTACCGCCCCTCGTGTTCTCACGAGCCACGTCGTTCCAGCGGCAAGAGCGTGAACGTGGTATCGATTAAACTCGCCTCTCCACCCTACGGTCTATCTCCTCGCTTTTTCATTTCTCTCGTTTCCGTTCCGTCGACTCCTCTATTTGCTCCTCTATACTCTCTATTTCAAAGGAACGTTCGACCACCAGCCCCGCTGTCTTTCTCTACTTTTTATTATTCGCATCAGCTACCCCCTTTCGAGGAAATCACGACTCACACCCATCGGAGAATCATCTTGGAAAAAACCGTAGTACAGCAGAGTCGTTTTTCCGCGGTCGAGCAGAAAAGGAATCTGTTTGGGTCGTCGGAATGCCTGCGTCGACCAGCGAGCACGATGACTTCTCCTCCGCGAGGGGTTTCGATTCTATGGGGTCGCGATGATCCTACAATGGTGCCGAGTTTGGTCGAGGGTAAAGAACCTCCGCGTGGGGTTTTTCAGAGGGTTCCTCAGCGAACTAACGAGTCACGCTCGCACAGTGGCACGATCCACCGTGCTGGCGAGGGAAACGGGACGGGTATGCGAGGCGTTTTAGGTGAAAAGAAAGAAAAGGACAAAAGCGCGGGGTGGGGTGAAAAACGAAGAGACGTGTGACAATCTTATTGTCGTTTCTGGATCCGCAGAAAAGTCGTTTCTTCGTTGGCGCATCCAACAATGAGCGAGCGAACCCTCTCACTCCTTTCTCCAATCCTTCCGTCTCCGCGCTGCCACTTTCGCCTCGTCTATTTTTCTATACCCTCTGCGCCATGGCTCGGCCGGCCCCTGTCCGTCACGAGTCCCCCGACGCGCAAAAACCAGTTAAAGCGATTAAAGTCCCCGAAAGCTTGGCGAGAGGCGAAGCGCGATAGAAAGCCTTGCGAGTTCTTTGCCTTTAGTTCTTCCTCTTCCCCACCCCTGTCCACCCCTCGCCGCCGTCTTCACCGGCTGGGACCAAGAAAGATAGGAGGGAGTCGTAGGGAGGGGGACGGGGTGCTGGGATATTGCGACTCGTGCTGGAATTGCCCCGAGCAATTGCACCGGAATCTAACTTCTATTCGGACTTATTATTTGAACAGGGGTAGCGGCCCGGCACGGCACTCCCGATGGCTTAACGCTTCTTTGCTTCCGGTCCACCCCTCTAACCCTGCGCTCGCTCTTTTTGTCCTCTTCCGATCGATGTCAGACGCGATCAGTCCCGATCGATAGACCGTGAAACGTGTCCAAACCAGCTGAATGGAAATGGAACCAGTTGGACGGCTTGGAACAGTTGGGACCAACATTAGATTCGTTGATACCACGAGACGCCTAAATTGTCGTCTTTTCTTTGCATTTGTTACTCGTTTGTTGCCTACTGAAGTCGCGGATGTGGATGGTATTCTAAATATTCAAAGTCAAGTACACGGGAACCGAAGTGGTCTTGGTAAGGGTATAGGATGGAATCTGTTTCAAGCTCCACGATGGGGTGCTAAGGATCTAGGTCCGACATCCACGCGGTAGGTCGCAAGGGTGCTCGACAAGACACTGGTTCCTCTTGTATTTATGCGGTCTTGAGGGCGTTGTAACCTCGAGAGGCTGTTTGTTAGAATCTGTAGTCACATAATGCCAGTTCTGTGTAAACATTATCTTCCGCTACGAAATTTTGTTACGATCCAGCACAACGTGTACATTTAAATTTTACAGAGAAGAAATTATCACGCGCTCAGTGTTCATATTCTATACAGGAGACGTTAAACCGTAGTGAAGTATCATTTTACATTCGATCGATAAAATCATTCGCGCGGATAATCCTCTGATCGTGTCTAACACATCCTCGACCGCTATCATCGACAAGCCACATCGACAAACGCATCTCTGGCAATTGAACGAAGCAAACCCATGAAATCTGTGGATGAACCGATGGCAACGAAGCATGATCAAGGCTGCGCGCTAATAATCTCCCCGGGGCGGGCCGATCGGCGAGTGAAAGGCAGGCGAGGCAAGGGTCAAGGATTAAATCTCGCGTCGCGCGCCACACAGCGAGATCCTTCGAACCGGAAGAGCAATTACTACTGATTGACCTGCTCGCGTGGTGCTCGCCAGCCGAACCGTGTAACGGGATTAATAAAGGTCTCCAACATTTATAATCCGGCCGCAGGGCACGATAGGAGGCGAGATGGCTCCTCTCGAGGCCGGAAGGGGAACCCGAGGGGCACGTGCTTCCCGATGCGAGGGGTTGTTCCGCGAGCATCGCGCTACGAACGATCGCTTTTCCCCGTTTTTTCGTTTCCCCGTCTCTTATTTCTCCGCCGACCGCTAATTGCTCGCGCAACCACGCCGCGCGGCAAATTAAGAAGCGAACAATCGAGAACACGGTTTTGTCGACTACGCCCAGCTAATTGGCCGCGAAACAACAATAACCCTCCCGCCTGAACTCCCTGCCGAGCAAGGAACGAGCCGCGTGGTTTTAACGAACCTAGCGCCGATTAATCGCGCAAACACCGATCGAAACGAATCGATGGAACGTCGTAAGCGTTTGTAACAGCAATACCGAGATGATCGACTTTATTACTCCCAGTGCATCTGGTGTGAGACTGAATCTGATCTGTTCGTACATATGGAAAAAGGTTTTTCGAAAAACTGGTTGAACTGAAAATTGAACTACGTTAATCAGGTTACACAAGGTACAGTAGTTAGGGAAGTTCACGGTCAGACGTCTGCCAGAATTGACAATCGTAAGACGAGGAAGTCTTCGTATCGATTAACTCCAACGATATTCGTGACGATCAAATCGAACTGTACCTCTAAGCGAAACGTCGATCTATCTATAATCACCGGACGCGAGAACATCTGTTTCTCCTTCTTCGATTTTTCCGTAGCCCGGAACCGTTCCGTTCGGCTTCGCGTTCTTTCGTAGGCTCCCTTTTTAATCGCTGTCGCAGTTCTCTCGCAGAACGACACGGTAATTGGACTGGATCGTAGTCACAAAGTCGATAACCCGGGATAATTGAATCCGTAAGCAGACTGTCGATCAACGGGTCCACCGAGATAGCCTCAGCCCCAGTTCTCCCGTGGCTCGACGAACGAGAACGCTCGGCTCGGCTTTGCAGCTGGCAGCGAAGGAGAAGACGAGAAAGTTCGTCGGGAGTAGCGCCCAGTCCTCGTTCACGGGACACAGGATCCGTGGTTCGTCGTGATTTTTCGTTTAATCGCGCGTGGCTGCGTCACCCCGGAAATATCCTACCGTATGACGCCATAATAAGGGGGTTGGCTTGACGGAAAGGGGAACTAGCCCACGTGATCCCGCTGTCGAGATAAAATTGTGTCCGCACAAAAGGGAACCAGCCTTTATGCGGACGCGCTTGCAAACATCGAGGAGGATACGTCTTCATTTTTTTTGGGACAAACCCGGCTCCCGTTCCGCCGTTACGCTGCGCACCCTTTGCCCGGCCCATCGAAACGCAACGAGGACGGTCCTCTTTTTTCCCCTCCTTTTTCTCTTTCCAAGAGGGACGCCGAAATTTTTATCGTCGAGTTTCCGTTCCGCCACTGTCGCTTTTCCGTGGAATTTAACGCGGACGTTCGTTGAAATACTTTATGCTTCGCTGCCCGACTGCCGCGGAGCGAACTCGGAAATTGCGGCCGCGCGCACCGCTCGTTAATAACGCGATCCCTTAATCCTTTGGTGAATTTTTTACGAATATTCGACGTTAACCGCGTCCTATTTTATATATTTAGGAGCCGATTTAAGGGGAATTACATCGACTTCGAAGATCGGCTCCGCTGGTTAATGAATCTTTCATCTACGCTAATGGGATACGTCGGATAACCTCGATTCAGAATTTCGCGAATTCTGCAGCTCATATTAAACGCGATTACGTGTCTCTATCATTTCTCCGAGCAACTGTATGATTTTTTCAAATATCCAGACATTTAACTGCGACCTGTTTCTAGGTCGAGAAAATATCTCCAAGCGAGGAGCGCACGAATTCACTCGAATTTAGCCAGCTCTGAAAATCAGTCATCCAAACAGAACCGGTCAGCACCGTAGCGGCGAGTGTCGTCCACCCCTCTCGAATAATCCGGGCCGTGCGATGCCCGGAAATTTCTCTCCATATGACGCATAATGTGGGACACACGGCCAGAGGGGGCTCGAGCATCGGGCTTCGTGGCCGCGGAGCGGGATAAAACTGCCTCACGATACAACGACTCCACCGCGGCGACCTACGAGCAGCCCAGAGAGAATATCTCCGCCCCATCCTCCTCCACCCTGTAAAAAGGGGTCCGCGGGGCGAGAGAAAGAACTACCCAGCTATCTATCTCTGTTCCTCTTCCCTTTTCACGGTTCTTCGAGCCGCCTCCCTTCGCCGGTGAGCACAGGAGAGACGGAATGAAAACGTTCGCCCGAACAGAATAATTCATTGTCCTGCTGAAACCGGCGGTGCTTCACGCTTGTTTGGGGAGCGGATTCATCTGGTTCGAGGCTCGGTGATCCTTCGCGGAGGCAGTCCGAAGCGTCCGGATAATCCAGCCGACGTGGCTTCGTCTACCGTTTGTTTTGAATTCTTAAAGCGCGGAGCCACGGCAGATCTCATTGTTCCACCTTGCTCGTCTCCTGTAATCGTCCGGTATATATACACGCGGCGGCGTTCGCGGCCTCGCGGCGTATTATCCCCGTGAACCGACTCGAAATCGATTTCCCCGCGTCCATTCGAACCTGGTGACTCAGAAACCGAACCGGGATCCGTGATTGTTTCGTAATAAATGACTCCACGGGCACTCGGTTCGAGTGGGTACGCGGAACGTTAACAGATATCTTTGAGAAAAGTCCACAACTAGACGTCTACTCGAAATCGAGCGTATCCACCGGTATAAGTGGACGGCTGGCTGCGCGTCCAGTCTATCAAACTCCCACGATTACAGAGCCGCGTAGGTGAGCAAGAGATAGAGTTAGCAGGCGAGGGAAAGCGGGACGCGAGTACATAGAGGCTACGGGAAAAGTAGACAATGAACGAGGAGCTGGGTAAAAGGGAATATGAGAGTGAAATGGAATACGAAATGAAGGGAGGCTTCTTGTGTCCACGTAGCACTGTCCGTCAAGGTGGTGGTTACCACCTCGCGTACCCACTCCACCGGCCACGGCCTACCTCTGCTCATATAATATATACCTTCCTTTTCGTTTCATCCACACCACACACGAATCACCCATCTACCTATCGCGGCACCCCTTCTTCACCGTCGCCCCTCGTAGACCGCCTCGCGACCCTCCACGGCACGCGTTGTATGTCCGGTCCCGGTCCCTTTACCTTCACGTTTTTGTATGCGGGGTGAGCAGCCCCGCCGCATGGTGGCCAGTAGGTACTCGAAAGGGAAGAGAGTGGGAGAGAGAGAGATCCTCAAAAGGCACAAAGGACGCCCGCATGCATTAAAGGGTAACAATTCCTTCCCGACAGGGACCGATTCTACGTGGTCTGACGTTTGGAAATTCGTCTGCCTGCTGGCCACGCGACCCATCGACTTTTTTCCCCGTCGTTCCTTCCTCTCGTTTTTCACTTTTTTCAGCTCCTCTCCCTCGAACGGAGGATGACGTTCGTTTCGTCCAACGATGGAGGCGACGCGTTTAGGTGTGCGAAGTGACGGACCTGCATGCTAATTTCACGCTAGACCTGGTCCCTTTGTCCTTCCCTTTACGGAGAATGACGAATTATGGCGCCAGGGGAACGTGAAAATGGAGAAGAATGCATATACGCGCCTCTGTGTCGCGGTGGATATCTCGTTAAGGGAGATTCCACTCGCACGCTGGTTTGAATCCGAGGCGCGCGCTTCTCGGTGTCACGATTATATGCAAATTCCTGCTTAGCTCCGCGACGAGCGAACGTATGCGCGGAACGTAACTCGAACGATAATTCTTTTCATCAACGTCCGTTCGACCAGCAATCGACGACACCTATACTCGCCTCACGGCGCGCTCACGGCGCGCTCACGGCGCGCTAACGGCGCGCAGGATTAAACACGCTTATCTTCGAATCTCAGCGAGGTACGAGCATTCACGCGCAAGCTCGCGCACGGCCCGGTACCCTCGGAATTGATTGCAGCTTACGGGTAACGTTTAGAGTCCGCAGCACGACGACCGGCTCTATAAAGTCGCCACGCCGGAAATTATAACTCGGATGCCGCGGCGGGCCGCGTAAAACGCCCCCTTTTACGAAATAATTTACCAGCCCGACTCGTTAGCGGGGCATTCAGAGTGAGACGCAAAGGAAGAGCCTTGTTAGCCACGCGTGCTCGCCGTGCACCTCGTCTCTCACCCCTCTCTTCTCGCCCACCCTCTCCTCCTTACATCGGACTCGCTCCTTCGGGCGATTCCACGATTTTTCGGCGAAACGGCGACTCTCGCCTTTACCCCCTTCGCAACGTTTAATCGATGCGCCGCGATTTGCATAAACCGACGACCGGCCACGGCCAGCTGTTGACACCTTTCGAGAAATTTTTACCGCGCGACCCAACGCGATATATTCGTTGATAAAGTGCGCAATATGTTCGCAGTTTTACTCGCGGCGACTGAGAAATGTCCCTCGACTTCGGTGCCGTCGGCCGCGCGGTCGCGAGTCCGCCCTCGGCATTGGGAACGTGGATCTCGCCGCGATGGGATAACTTTATTTCACGAGTCGCGTTACGCGGCGATATGGCGCCGCGTGTAGTCGCGCGTGTCGACTCACTAACGGTGATAATTATTTCTCGGAATTTTAGCGCTACGTTGCGTGCAATCGATTCCTGAAGCTCGCTCGCCGAGCTGTTTCGCAATTTGAAACGTAAGACGCGGAATTATACGTTCCGTTGTCGGCGAGCATACGGTGCGGGTAATTTGATTAAGCGATTTGTTTGTTTTTTAAATTAATCGAACGTCGAAGGGGGATTTAAACGCGACAGGTTTCAGATACAAGCGTTGCAGGGGCCTCCTCGATCGTTCAAATTTTACGAGCCCTTCCCGTAACGCGTCCGGGCGCCGTTGACCGCTCCAACTTCGAGGTGGCAGCTTGGCTAAAAGCTTTCCGCAATTTTCGAAACGATTATGATTTCGCGAATGGTAATGAGGTCAGGACCGAACGCATTACGCCTGCCAGCCACGGCAATTCCCGCCTCGAACTCACGACAGTTTAATTAATTTATTGACCGGACTTTTCTCGTTATGCCAAGCCCGACGCTCGCGCCGCGACTGTTTAGCAAACACGAAAGCGCACGTTCTCAAGTAATTACCCCGGCACGGGTTGATTTACGGTTATGCCACCGCGCCGGTCCGCGTCCGCTGTTTCTCAAACATCTCGCGCGATCATTCCCTCGAATAGGGAAAATGGACACCCGACGTCGATGCCTCCCTCATACAAATGAGAGGGGCTTCGGCTGGAACGGTTAGTTTCTGACCCTCGTCCAGGAAGTATCGCTCGATGTGATCCAAGTTACAACCACCTTCATTTCTTTCGAACGGTTTAATTATTTGCCGATTACTCGGTACGTGCAAAGGCGCATTCGTCGAATAATTCATGGGAATCCTCTTATTATTTTACGGCCCGTTTTGGTATTCATGTACACGCATAAATTATACAAATTCCGATTGTAATTTCACGCGAATGCAAGAAATTCTAATTACGTTAACAAGTTTAATATGGACGCGGTTATTTATATATTTATTCGTTTCGAGGAACGAGAGTCGCATTTGAAAATCGTAGTCGACGTTCTGATTAAAGCGACTCGATATAACCTGCAACGGGAATAGTTCGTAATAATCTTAACGAGGGAAAGGTTGTACACGGAGAAGCGCGGAGGAAAAACGAGATGATTTAATGAAGCCATAAAGGCCGTACAAAGGAAACATCGAACCGCGTATGTAAAGCGACCACGACTTTTACGCGATGCAAGGATACATAAAGCTGGCAGACGAAAAGAATCCGGCGAAAAAAAGCTCCGAGTATTCTGGTTCCTCGTTTAATCACCTATCACACCTGTTCTTATTCCCGTTGTAAACGCGCCGCTCGTGAAAGCCGTTCGTCCAGTTGGCGCGGTGAAATCATCGAAAAGATACCATTGAGGGGGAAACATAATGGCGGAATTTCTTTTTAATCTTTTTACAGAGAAGTGGAATAAGAGTTTTATTATCGCGGCGAGGAATCGGTTATTCTTAACCGGAACGTTCGCGTTATAAAACGTTTTAGAACTCCTGGACACCCTTCAATTTTTGTACAATGTACGGCTGATTCCCTCGTCTCATATTCTTTACTCCACGAGTCGCATTGAAATTGAAAACGTCGTCGACGTTTTTCCCACGTTTCCCCAGTTCACCGTGGTAACTGCAACTTACTTAGATGCTAAGTATTCAACCCTCGATCAAGGTCAATTTTCCACGTCCGCACCAGTGCCTTGTCAGATCCAGGTCAGTCCCGAAACGCGTTGCCAAAAACGAGCTTTACCTCGTCTAACCCCTCACCCCAATATATCCTGTCGATAATCGAACGCTGGCCATGGAGCCAGATAGGCTCCTAGCGCCGTGCCGCACGTCCGCCGCTTCGACGAGACGCCACCGTCGTTCGTTTCTCGCGGGTCATTCGAGCCCGGAAGGGTTTCAATTCCGTTTCACCTTCGTGCAAACAAAACGCGAGGAGCGCCGTCGCGCCGGAACGATAGCAGAAGAAGGAACGCCGCGTAGAACGGAATCGAACCGAGGGAATTGAAAGACGAACGGGGATGAGGTGGCTGGGGTGTCGCGGATAAACGATCTAGATAGCGAACTTTATGGTTCCGCGGGATTACGGGTCCGTTGCATAAATTCCGCCGGTGGATATAATGTAAAGCTAATACGCCAGTTATTCCAGTTTCAGTGGAGGGTTCGCGGCGCGGGTAGAGTTGGCGAACGTCGTGGGACAGGTCGTTGGAGCAGAAAAGAACCAGCCAGAAGGGGGGAATGAAGCGACGCGGCGCTGGTGGAGACAGCCGCGAGGACGAGCCGGTTCGCAGAACGCCTGGGAATAGTAAATTTTCGTTGCAACGCGGCGTCGTTATTAGCATACAAGTATTTAGAATGAGTTATTGGTCGGTCCGCTTATCCTCTTGGGTAGATATATTCAGTACAGCCTTCTCCACTCTCGCCCCTACGTCAGGTGTATCTCTCAGGAGGCAACATTGTGTTCAGCATATTTTATCCCACCCCTCTCGCGCTCCCTCTTACAACGCGCTTTACTCGGTGAAGCCCAACAACGGAAGGAGACTGGAGGTCAGGGGGAAGGGATCGACCGTAGTATCGTTTAAAATTGAAGTAAGATGCGCGACAAGGGGATGTGCAGTGCGCGTGCACGGTAAGCTGTTCAAAAACGTCTCTTTCCTTCGCCTCGCCCTTTTGTAATATATAGTTTCTTTCGTTCTCTCTCGCTCTCCTTTTCCCACCGCTTTGCCCAGTTGTTGAGTCTAAGCCATTCAGATTTATGATCGGTTTAGCCCGGTCGGAGGATCGATTCTCCAGGCTCCTATGAGAAATCGTTACCGTGCAGTTTTTCAGCAGCAGCAATGCCGATTAAGAGGGCGCGCGCGCGTCGTTGGGAATCGGACCTGACAAATGACCTGGCTGGCAGGAATCGCCGCTAATTGTTGCCCTCGCGACTGACCACCACCCGTTTGCACCGCGATATTCGACGATTAAACCCGCTTCTGCGGTCACCACCCTCGGACCCCGGCATTCTTACTTTATTAAGCGAGAGTTATGGACGGGGACAATAATCGAGAGCCTCCCGGAGAGTTCAAACGAGGGGGATAAAAAGGCGGTATTCTCAGTCGTTCCGTCTGGAGATTGACGACTCTCGAATGGATATCTTCATAAGGGGAATCATATATCTTGATCCTCGGACTTGATTCAATTTATACATCGAGATATCCCGTGGAATTTTTAAAGAATCGAAGTGGCGTAAGGCAGCGTGTTTGGAGAACCGTCAGAAGAGGTGAAACAAGAATAGAAACAGTTTCTATAAACCGAGGATCAAATAGCTTTCGCTTCGAGAGCCACGAAACGTAGAAAGGAGAGCCGGAGAACACTGAAACCGAGCCAGAGATGATCGCGAATTTTTCAACAAGTCTCTAACAAAAGTTTCCCCGCGTCGCGTTGTCCAACTTTCGTCTTCGAATCGAGATCTGTTCGCGCGAGCACAAGAAATCCTGAATCGCCAGACGTGCGATTTAAGACCACCGCCTCCAGTCTCTCGGCCATCAATTTTCAATTTCGCTCGCAGTCGACACGCACCGCGACCAACGTCGCTTTTGGCTCATCCTCCAGCCTCCCTGGCTTTCGCTCGATTTTCCGGCCGGCGCCGCGCAATTAGAAACCCATTATAATCCGTGGTGCGTGTGTGCTTGGGCGCGAATTCCCGTGGCGTTTCTGCACCACCTTCTGTCGGGTCCGGATAGATGTCCGGCAATCAGGTGCACAGACCCCCAACCGCCTTTCGAATTCGTCCGCGCGGCAGCTGCCTGATATATTCCCGTTGACGCGGGGCCATCATCGCGCCCTCCCTCGGTGGCCGCCCGCTGCTTCGTTTTCGTGTTTCGACCTGGAAACGAGCCTGACGGGGAAAAAAAGGTGACGCTGATCCGCTCGCACGGACACGCGTCACTAGCCCGCGTGGATCTTCACGGAAATTGACCGTGAACGATTTACGCCTCGCGTCGCTGGTGACGCGTGCGAGGGCACCCTGCCGCGCAGCCACTTTCGCCCCTCGAGCGTTTCCGCCTCTGCTATGGGAGAGATCGCACGATTTTTGTTGCGAACTGTCGCTACGTGTCCAGTCGGTTGATCCTTTCGTTAGTCGGTGGATCGAGTCCGTGAATTTTTTTATACTCTCCTCCTTCGTCGTCGAGGAGTTCCAGTTTGCATGATATTAGATCTTACAAGTACGATTGTAATGGATCGCTTTCGATTTCGATTCAATTAGCGTTAATTGGGAGTTTCCATTCATACATATGTAAGTAGGCGAAACGGTATCATTCATGGGGAATGTGTTCAATGGCTTCGATGCTATATAAGCGTGGAGTAATTAGAATAGGTACCAGTTTCGTAAGTAGAATACCTATCAGTTGCGTAACTGGGATAGGCATTAGCCCCATAAGTGGAATAAGTAGAATTCCACGCGACGGACAAGTGAGCGGAATTGGTCCGACTATTCGCACCTCGTCCTTTATCAGAATTTACAATTGTTGCTCGTCGAACAAATTATCGAACGCCCTGCTTAGAGTAGCAGCGTGGAATTAACCGAGCTGCAACTAATGGTCGGGATAAATTGCCCGGATGGCACACATATCTCCACGGGGCCGTGGTAACGAATTGAACACGTAGAAAACTCCAGAAGATACCGCCCCGGTTTCCTGCGAGACGCGGAAGATTTACGCGGCCAATTGTTGGCCCGCTTGTCATTTCGAGCGTCGAGGAAGGAAATGTAGCCGAAAGAAGTTATGGCGTCCAGACGTCTCGAGGGTGGTATACTAGCTGGGTCCGTGGCGAGGAGAAACGGGAGATTTTTCGGAAATTGACCGTAAACGACCGGGTCAATTTACGCTCGCCGGCGAAAGTGACGGTTCCCTTCGGTTGTTCTCCGATCGATTCGAGGCGCGCGCCAGCCCTTCGAGGGTGGCGAGTGAAAGAAAAAAAAAAGAAAAAAAACGAAGGAAAAGAAAAAGGAAATGGGAATTTAAACGACCTCTGCCACGCGAAGCTTTCTAGAATCTTAATTGGAGGCGAAGACAAAGGACCGGGCTGAGCACAAAGAGTTAAATTGCGCGCTTCGGAGACGACGTTGGGAAAAATTCGTTCCAGAAATATCCCCGCGTTTGAATCGCGATCGATTCCGTGGCAGCGAAAGGAGGTTTACGGCGGCGTCTACGAACCGTCGTGCCCGCGCGTCAATTTACATCGGTAATGTCGGACAACTTTCGAAATCGTTGAAAATTCATAAGCGGTCGCGCGCGATTCATTCCCGAGGAGTTAATATTCAAAATGAACATTAACAGGGGGGCAGGGGCTACCGTTAATCTTCGACGGCATGTGGGACCACTCACGGCGCGCCGCGGGTCGCTTTATCGCGTTCGCGTTAATTATGCTAATGAATAATTAGCATTTCGATTATTTCGACGACGCCACCCACGCCAACCGAGTGGCACCCAACGATTCGTCCTGCGCGCGTGAATTCTACGGGCCTCTTCTACGCGCGATTACCCTGTTGCACGGTCTACTCGTTACCTTTCCTATTTGAAGCTCGAACGCGACCGCGCGCGGTCGTCAAACTGTCGTCACGGCTATTATTTACTAATGAACTGGACGGAAAAGTTGCGACGCGTGCCAGCTACGGTCGACCGCTCCTCGCTAAACGGTCGCACGATTCCTGTGTCATTGGAGAGAAAAAATTGCCACGCAGAGGTGGAACTTGTATAATGTCCGACGATTTGACGCAACAGTAATCCGTACAGACAGAATTAATGCGTCGAATCGTGAGAATTCAGCGGCAGAATTTCCGAGGACTAATCGACTCGCAATGGCTATTTCTGCGTACGTAGGAACACCTGCCGCTGGTACCTAGGAATATTAATCGTAATTCGTTCGAATTTACCAGAGGGGGAGGCTGGTTCCACGAACCAACGTCAATTGATCAATGGGAAGCGAATCGACTCGACTGCAGAAATAAACTGTTAGTCTTATGAATATATTCATACCGGTTCATCAATATTCAAAACCTACTTTCCTGGCTGCGCTTAAATCCGCTGAAATCGGATGTGACCGTCTCCCCAACGCTCATGCCCCGTCAGAACGAGGAACGATCCACGGTTTCTCCTCGTAAAACAACTGCGATCCTGCGATTCGCGTGTTCGCGACGACCGCGGAAAAATCGGTCACTTGAATTCGCGCTGATCGACTTCGATAATCCAACTTTCGCGTGCTACCATTTCATCGCGACTAGATAGGCCCCAGACTCCTCTCCTCGTGAAACTCCAACTACAGCGCGATGTTTGTTCGATTACACCGGTTCTAACCGAATCGTTCTACGTTCGAACGGAACGGTTCGCCGAGCGATGGTTCAATCAAGCCGTCTCTCTACGTGTTCTCGCGCATCCGAGACTACCCTTGGACCACCTCCAATTCCTCGGTTCTCGTGGCCCTACCTTTTCTCTTCCCTCTGCCGTTGCCTGTTGCGTCATTTCGCAACCTCCAAGTCGGAACGTGAGGAGTATCCTCGAAAGAAAGCATCGTTCTCGAGGCAGTTCACGTCTCGATTCGAGAGATTTACAGAGGCACCGCGGCAAATAGATCAGCGCGCTAATGGATGGCCTCTCCTCCTCGATATTACCTTTCAACCCTCTCGAGTCGCGGCATCCCCCGCCCAATAAGGCAGGAAATTAGCAAGTCTTACGAGATCCCACCGTGTTAATCGTCCGGGGCTGATTTCTGCGGCGTCGCTCTCGGACAATTTGCCACGACGAAATTTCATTTGTCCTCCCGCTCCCTCTCGCGCGCCAACCGATCCAGCTCGACCCCTTCGAGGGTCTCTTCTCGCTAATCCACCTTATTCCCTTTCTTTCCTCGTCCTTCGACCGTCGCTGTCTACTCTGGCTTTGCTCCGTTTCCACCTCGTGTACCAGTAGGGGGCGAGAGGGGGAGAGGAGGCGCCTTAGACGGGATTAATCGATGTTATCCCGAGCCCGTTGGGCCGAAAAACCGTGAAAACGTCACTCGACTAGGGCCTGAGGGCGCGATGCCACCACGGCTGACTCGAGCAACGTTCAATGAAGAACCAAATCAGATTTCAGCCGGCGGCGGCCGACGGCTTTCTAACAATAAGTCGGATTAAGGGTGGCTCGCCACGGCGAACGCGGAATACAGCCGGCCGATGATACACTCGACGATCGAGATTATGCACTCCCCTTGGGATCTCTTTCTCTTCTTGTTTACCGGCGTCAAGACGATTCTTTCGAAACCAAAGTAGCAGCAGGACGTTTATAGGATCTAGTGGAACGAAACGATCGAGGATAGACAGCTCGATGTCGGAGATGCACGACCTCTCTCTCTCGTTTATAGTTATAATTTAGGGTGAAATCTGGTGGTTCAAGATTATCAGGCGATAGTAACGAATTTTCCACGGGTTCGAGTTATTTCTAACCGTGTCACCGGTGGCACAACGGACACTGTAAACGATAATCCTTCTGGACGTGGTGGCCCGCGGGCGATCCGGCGCTCCGTTCACGTGGCGTCGCTCGAATCCCCGTAACGTCACTGTTGCGTCCCCGTGATCGCGCGCATAGGTAAACGTAGACAGAAAGGGACATTTGCAAAATTTCGCTCACCTTATCTATAATACCGCGTACAGCACGGCCGTCGATCAAGCATAGAACGCGCACACACCAAACAGCACGTAAGAAATCATGAATCACAGCCGGGCTCTTCTCTTCCCGCCTTTTCCTCTTGCTCGAACCTCCCGCTCGGGAATACCGCACTCAGCTCGCTCGTTACACCCCCGCACCGTTACCATACGATTAAACGCACCACGGTCTACGAAATTAGTCACGTGAGAAAGTAGGAGCGGTGGCGAAATATTGAAGGGAAAAACAAAAAAAAAAAATAAAAGTCGAACTGAAAAACGAAACGATCCAAACTCGATCCGGGAACCGGTGTCACACGCGATTAATTCTCCAGTCACCAAACCGAATCACTGATCATCTGGTGTCTGTCGCGGCGATGGGTCTCGAGCAAGGTCCCCATTGAATACGAGACACGTTTCGCGAGTCGTACGACTGGACGAAAACAACGTAGAGCAACCAACAACCGTACCGTCACGGCGCCACGGCACTAACTGACAGGCTGACGAGAACCTCCAGTTGCTCGAACGAGTGAGGCAGCCCCGGGGGCGGCCGTACGGAGGGGTTTGGGGGGCAGTTACCAGAGACAGTCTCGCTCGCACCGACGGGACGTACGGTCTGGCCGTGTTCAACATCGACGGGTCTCCCTTCCTCGCGTTCTATCGCCACCTAGTGGCGGTCTCGCAAACTCGTTCTCGGAGGCAACGGGCCTCCGCCTCCCCTTTGGCGAACATCGGCGGCGGCGGGTGGGGTTGAAACGAGCACGTGGGGCAGCTAAAGAGGGAGGTCTGTGGCGCGCGCGAGCAGCGGGGGCTGGGAGGCTTCGCCTGGCTTGGGGTGAGGTTGCAAAATATGTTATAGAAACGGGGTGGCCGATGAATGCGGTCGCCCGTAGACTAGGGATTTTATTGATCTTTTTTCCACCCCAGGCTCGAACTCTGGGATGGGTGCGCGTTGGGATGGTGGGGCGGTAGCGGCGCGTATACGCGCGCACGCTTAATTAAGCGACCGGACTTAGGTCGCGTACATGTGCACGGCTATACCTTCGGGTGCACGCTTCGCCAGGCCAGCCTCTCTCTAAGCTGTGCTTCGACGATCGAATGGAGCTGCCGATCGATTTGCGGCCAACGTCGAGTGATTCGAATTAAACCGGCCTAGCCGGCCTGAAAGCTCGATTCAACTTGGAACGATCGCGCCTATCGCGGTACACGCTTTGCGTCTCTTAGATATTTAATACGGGGCGGGAGGGTGCAAGATTTCTTTCGTACTCGCGATTTTCGCGTGCAATTTTCGAACGACGCTCCGTGTCACAACCCCTCCTTATGTTTCCCTCTCGCGCTTCCATGCTTTCCTAAATAGCGAAGGGTCCGTTATCCATGGACGGGGGAGCAAGTGCACGTCGATCCTCGTGAGGGCTAATCTAGATGAGTGAATGTAAATCATGAATAATACAGCCGAACCGAAAAGCAACGCGGCGACATTAGTCAGCCGACTCGTAACGGGAATCTTAATCCCTGGTTGATCAATTCTCGAGGCGTCATCCTGCATGAGGATTTATCGTTGTCGCAGCCCTAAAGGCCCATAAAATCGCGAGAATTGTGAGATATTGTGTCTTGTCACTTTCGAGCTTCGACTCGTTCGATCGAGGTGGGGGCAGCGCGAGCCGTCCAGATTCGGATTAATGTTTATGGCGCCCCAGAGCACACCGTCGAATCCCTTCTGCCCGCAGGAGAGTATAACACCCTGACAAGTATTAAGAATCGATAGCCAGCCGCGCGCGAATGCCGTTTTTACGACTTATCATCCCCCGAGCTGAACGTCTCCGCTCGTGTTTGTTATTGTCGCCACGGTTGCCGGTCGATAATTAACGTCACGCAGAAACGATTTCTTTTACGACGCATCGTGGAATCCATAATGATGGTTGGCTATCTTTATGCATCTGCTGGAAATTCTTTATAGTTCTTCCGTCGTCTTCGACTTTAGTATTCGTTTTATGGGTTCCGAGACAATGGCTTCGTGAATCTATATGGAATTATAAACGTTTCAGCGAAAGTTCTCACCGCGGCGATTCGAACGGAACGGATGAAATAAAACTGGCAAGCCTTTTCGGCATCGGTTACGGCGTTAAACGATTAGCAGAGTGAAACAAGTCCTACGTAAAATTAAATCAGATCCCCCTCGATCTTGGCAGATTTCACGGTACACCGCGCCGACCGCTCCTCGTAACTTAGAAACCGATCAACGAGTCAAAACACGATTAATCGTTTCAGACAACTCCGCTCGACGAAGTTCCGGTTGCCGCCGCGCGACGAGCTTTAAAGTGGATTTACTCGATCCGAATGTATTACCGGTTGTGTGGGGTCGAGAAGCAGTCACTCCAGCTCAAAGAGTTCGTCGCCCGAGAGAGTGAGGTAATTAGCGATTCGATCACGAGGCATCCGATGCCCGGAGACAACGTCGCCGCCTTCGCCAGGCTCCCTTTGATCCCCCTTCATCTCCGTTTCGTTCACTTTACTCTCTTCGCTATCCTTCCGCGACGGTTCAACGTGCACACGCTACGAGGCATTCCGCGAGCCGCCGCCACCGCCGCCGCCACCCTCCTAACAAAGCTACAAAGCGCAAATTAACCAAGGGACCAAAGACAATTTCAACGATCGAAAACACCGTACCAGATACCTACCCCTTGCGCTTCCCTCTCGAGTTAATCGCGTCAAACGCAACCCTTCTCATCAACCCAAGTTGTATCCTCGAAAGAGAAGTCATCTTCGCCGATGATCCCCGTTCGACGATACGAATCAACGAAACCTCAGTCAGGTGAAAAGCGTTCATCGTTAATTTGCAAACCATCTCGTCGAACCGGCGCGCTTCGAGTAAGAAAACAATCGCGGCGTCAAGGATCCCCGTGCAACGAAACAAATTAATCAAGACCCCTTATTCAACTGGCGACCGGGTAGAGGATCAGAGATTCCCTCAGCCCTTCAATTCCCAACCTCGAGCGCCGCCTCCGTTCCCCACGGCCAATCCCGGCACGCGAAAGGGAAAAGGACACCGCGGTCCTCGCAGACAAGAGATCTAATATACCCGGCGGTTACATTAGCCGGATTTAATTTAAACCTCGACCCCCGCGCCGCGAAGGTTACGCTCGCGAGTAGCTGGTACTGCGCGGAGAAAGGAAGAACGGAAGACGGCGGAACAGCGTCGTGGAACGGCGAGGGCCGCGTCGACAGACGGCGGCTGTACCGGCGGCGGCGGTGTTCCGGTAGCGAGACGTGCGCCGCCGGTTTATTGTAATTGCGCTGTCGCACGCCAGAGAAACTCGCTTCCAGCGGCGAGCGGGAGCGTTGCGGCCGCTAATGCCCAGTCGTTTCGCAGCTTAGGTTAAACGAGAACGGGGGGACAGGTTCATTAACGGGAAAAAATCACCGTGACGAGAGAGTTCGCAGCTTCTTCTTCGCGCGGCGTTTCACCTGGGCGAGCGCAAACAGCTCGTTCGCGGCCGCTGTTAACGGCGACGAGCTCCGGGAGTAATGACGGAGGGAAATTAGACGGCTGCCAGCGGGTTCTCGAGTATTTAGAGAGACTAATGCGAATGGGACGCCCGGCGAATGGAGTTATGGACACGGAGAATGATTAGGAGTGGAAAGAGTCGGCACGTGGGACGTTCGCGGGCAAAAGTGGCGTTACGAGGAGGAAGATTATTTTCTTCTTTATTAATTGCTCGGCCACGGGAATCTCTCCGTGGGATTCTCGTTTGTAGATTCGTAGGAAATCGGTAAATATTTGTCAAACTCGCGCATCAAACGTAACACTTGAGGACGGGAATGAGACGCGATCGTGCATCGCGCGGCACGATGAATTCGTAAAATAAATAGAAGATAACTATTAAGAAAAGTAGACTCGCGAATAGCTTTCGCGCGACAAATCCGGCGAAACAGACTGTCGGAAAAATGTGAAACATGAATAACCCAACAGTGTTGATTTTGGCAGTCTGGTGCATTCAAGCTGGATACGGCTCCATATTCGATGTCTCTCGGTTCCCAGTTTTCGTCTATCTCTCGGCTAGGCAACGACAAATACGCCGTCCACGGGAGGAGCCTAAGCTCATTCTTATTTATGAAAGAAGAACCGCCGTCGGAGGCTGTTCGCCGTGCTCGCCCGGATAAATGGCATCCGCGAGGATGTCGCGACGCGAGAATAAGAGGGCTGCCGGGGTTCCGCGGAAACTTTTGCACGCCGGTGCAACGGGGACCGCGAGCAAGTTTTCGACGCGCTGAAATCGCGCGTTTCATTGTTACTTTCGCGCCCTTTCGAGTCGACGATATGGCGCGTCGGCCGGCGGATGTATGGCCGCGAATAAAACTACCCTGTCGGCCGAACTTAGCCCCGCTAACCATTTTTAGTGGTTTATGACGCTCGTAAATCTTCGCTACCGCAGCGACCATGCATCGGTTATCGCCGCAAGGGACGGCATACCTGGCGCGAACGTTGACGAGGTCACTGTGTCGATGGGAACCCGGCTACAATGATGGGTCGTCGGTTTCGATCGTGACCAGAACTTTCCCTCGGTGACCACGAGTCTCGTTCGACGCGACAAAAGGTTCGAGCAACCTTCCGCGCGCCTTAACCCTCGAGCGTTTTCACGGCTGGCACCGGTCTGATCTGATTAGGCTTGTTCTACTAGGAAAAAATCAGCCGTTATTGAGACGTCTCCTCGTTAAAGTCGCACGATGCTCCTCGGGTAATTTATGGTGGCAGTAAATCTTTGCTACCGGAGGAACGTTTACAATCGGGCGGAAGAATGAACGAGTCGCAGCAGGTCACTGTGCCGACGAAATGTTACTCGTCCTTCGTGGATCCCTCAAAGGAGCCAGGTCCTTTTGACTCGGTTTCAAGAAGAAAGGGAAAAACTCGGTCAGAGGGACCAAGAGTTCTCGCTCCTCTTTCCCATCTGTATTCCATCTGATCCGACGACTTATCCCAGTGTTTTACAACGTCTTTAAATCTTCGCGGTAAGAAGTTCGAGTCCTTTTCGCCGGCGACTCTCGCGCCGCTTTGAGAGAGCCCTGGCCACGGGTCACGTTCCGGTAGTAAATAACGCCGGCAGGCAAGAAATCCGCTGGAATATGCAGCGATATCCATTCACCAGATGGTTTCCCATGTTTGCGCGACACCTTCCCGCGGGATCGCCAAGGCGTCACCGCGAAAAAGAGGCTGTTACGAGCAGAAACGCGGCTATTAATGGACGCCGTAGCTTCTTCTATATTTAACGTTATACAACTGGCGTTTATATATCCACGCTTGTGCTACGTGTATCGATCCTGTCCGTATTTAAAGTCGACACACGGTAAACGCGTTAAGGAAATACCACGCGGTATGCGAGATGCATCGGCTTAACCGGGTGCAAAATAAACTCGCCTATTTATCGCCGGTGGTTTTAAGCCAGTTCTAAAGCGCGCGCCCGATAGGAAACCATTTACGCTCGCCTCTGCGATGTTTTTCGCGGGAGTTGTTTCGTTGTTCGCGTACCCGCGAACGGGGCGAACGAGAACAGAGGTCGGCTGATTTTCGCATAAACCCAACGCAACGAACGGGCGGAGATTTTATTGGGAAACGGAAATCCGCTTCTCGCGTGGGTGCCTCTAGCCGAGGGATTCGAATAAATTGCGCGCCTTACGGACGCGCCTCGATCGCTGAAGAGTCCTCTCTCGATGGGATTGTCTTCTTTCTTTTTTTTTTTCGTTTTTTTATTTCCTTCATTTCTGAAACCACCTCGCGGCTCGCGCGACGCTCGCGCGAACGCCTCGCCTCGCGACAAAAACCGTGTTTACGGTTAAATCTCGGCATTACCTGTTAAACGTCCGGCGTCCCGTCTCCTCTCGTCGCGTTTCGTTTCATCTCGCATGCAAATGGTGGCTCGCGCTCGAGGCACGCTCGACGGCTTAAAATTGCCGCGGGTGTTCGTCGCCACTACGTCCCGCCCGTCCAGTCCCAGAGACGCTGACCGGAGAACTCGGTAGGTACGAAAGATCGATGGGTCGCGTTTTAATTACGAAAATTTGAGCAAGCTCAACCGCATCAGCGCGGCCACGCGTACGTACGAGGAATTTCGAAAAACACGGCCCCGCCGCGCGGCTGGTAACGTTATTTACATTATTCATTAAATACTTTCGCCATTTACATAAATATCCCGTGTGCCATCGGGACGGGCATTCGGCCCAGCGAAAAAATACGAACGACCACTCTGTATGCAAACTACGAATTATTTGCGAGGCGTACGCGCGGGCACCGTGACGATGAAATCCCGATTTATAAACGCGTTTCAAAGCGTCCGGTGTCAAGTGGCGGCTAACTATCGCGTCGCGTCGAACAATACCCGGACGCTTCTCGTACCGCGACCCACACCGCCGATTCCGCGAGAATTCTTCTCGCTTTCGATCGGAATAACCACCTGGCGCCCACACTGGCTCAGAACCGAGAGTCCATCGTTCTCGATTTCTCTCGTCAAACTTTACTCACCCGAGTGCAGTGTCTAATTTTTGTATCCAACTCGTCTCTTCGCGAGCGACTCTCGAATCCCTTCCGCACCGGCTCGAGAACGAACACTCTTGGGTCGTCGATAAATCTGCGTAAAAGCCGTGCGCCGTTTAATAATTTACATGAGATCCCGTGGCTGATCGTGGCTCACACGAGCCGCACGAGAAACGAGGTTACCTTCGTACACGGGCTGGCCAAATAATAACAGCCACCCCGCGGCTGGAATATCTCTTCGTAACCCTCTCCTTCTCTCTCCTCCAGGTGTATTCTAACGCCACTGGTTCACCTTGATTTGTATAACGTATCCACGGGTCCGACCCTATCCGCCCCTCCATCATCCCCTCTGTCTCTCGCCGGACACTTGCCAGCCGCTTCGTAACCCGTATTCATCTGGCCATAATTTTCGTGAACCCCGCTCGAAATCACGACAACCCATCATCGCGTCGATCCGTGGTCGAACCGGTGGGCACTACGCGTCGATACCTACCCTCTCACCCCTCGCGCTATCTCTTTCCGCGCGTCTCTCGACGCTCGTACATCCTCGCTCTGCTCTATATGGGCATCTCGAGTTTCCGTGTAGCGCTCGGGAACAATTTGGCCGGAACCAATAAACAGGACGCGTAACGAATGTCGAGAAGTATTTACGAACCTCGGTTGCACCCACGTCAGAAACAGCGGTCCACTTGGAGTTTCGCGGCGGGAAACGGACGGTCGGGAACACGCAGCCCGATCTCTCTCTCTCTCTTTCTCTCCCTCCGTGTCTCTACTCTCGCCCTGAGCCCTGCTCAGAACGAAACGAATCAGGGATTCGGACAATACGTTGCGCTTTCAGAGTTGCACGGACGGACGCGCACACGCGCGCGTGTCTGCCAATCCATTATCCGAATTGGCTTATTGAAATTTCTCCGCGCTGACTGGGAACGGATGGTGATTCGACCGACACTTAAACCTCGCTCTCGTACGCCGGTTCGTTTCGATTCGCTCAAGGTGAAGGGTGCTACGCGCACGGGCACACCCCCGACGGGTCTGCTCTTTGGGGTGACTGGGGTGTGCCACCCGGCGTGGCGATGCGCAGGGTTAAGCAGGGACCGTTTAATCTCTTGACTTACGTCGCGCGTTTAATTATTGCTTTGGTATTCGATCAGCCAGATCGGAGAACGTTCTCTTTACGATCTGCGTTTACGGGGTATTAACCCCTGTTCGATTAAGCGTCGTTGCGAATGTCGTGTATTGTTATTGGAAACGGTGACGTCGTAACGAATTTCATTTTGGCCGTAATATGGAGTGAAAGTGGGTGTCGTTTAGTTTCAGGGAGGAATCTTCCATTATTTATCCGAAAACTTCCCGCTGTACGGTACGAACCGTTCTGGCGAACGTCTGGAACGTCTTCGTATCTCGAGCGATAGTTAAAGGACGTCCCCATTTCGTTTTTCCCCGAAGAATCGTGCCCGAAACGTAAACCTCGTTACGAACAGGACGAGCTACCGCGTCTGGACGTGTGCTGGGTTCTCTCCTTAGCAGCGACCAAACAAATAGCCGAATATTTATGTGGGTTTTCAGGCAGAAACGCGGGCAGACGCCACGGTAGCGGACCCTTCGGCAGTCGGCGATGATTTTACCAGCGGCACGGGGTAAACTGACGTCAGTCACCGAAATTAAATGGCGAGCTTGCGGCTCGTTGAACGGGCGCCTGCTGTTCGAACGACGTGAAAAAACACCGGCTTTGCGAGCACCCGGATCGAAACAAATCACCTGACGTCGGTATTTCGCGTTGCGTGCGTAGTTGGCCTCTGGCGGGACGGTTCTATTTAAATTGCGGAAAAACGCCGATGAAAGTTAGTTTGTTTTGCGTAAATAGAGGTACGACGAATTTCGATTTCGTTCACCGCGTTCGTTTGCTTCTTTTATATTCCCCTTCGAATACCCCGTCCGTACCTTTGCTCACGTAATTGTTATCAGAAAGCTACCGATGGCTAAGTTTAGATTACCGTAGCGCCGAAGAACAATAAATCCTCCAGGCTTACAAGCTTCGAAAAGATCCGATTGAATAACCGCGCGCGCGCAAAAAAAAAAAAAAAAAAAAAAAAATAGCAGAGAAAATCCATATCTAATCGTTTCTATAGTTATGCAGCGTCGCTTCTAAATTGAAATCGTGGCAAGGGAATGCGGCTCGAATCGGAGCCGCGGATTCATTCTAAGCCAGGATACGCGAGGGCGAGGGACAGCCACTGAGACACGTGTTGTTTTTTACAGGAGAATTCGAGGCACCCCGTGTATCCAGTGCTCGTAAATAATACCACTCTGTATATTTGAATACCCCTGACGGATCCCGCATGCCACTTGGGAAAGCTCCGGCGTCGTTTCACTTGGTAGCGTGCGCGCGCTCTCGCGGCTCCTTACATGCTTACGTTCGTTTATTTGCGCGTCGAACACGCACTCACGACACACCAATTCTTCCCTTTTGTTTATGCGCGGTGCAACGTCAGATTTAATGTAACGAGCGAGCCCCAAGAGCCGGGAGGGAACGAGAGGGGTGTAATGTCTGCGGAACGAAGAGCTGGGGGCGAACGGAAGTTGGTAGGAGCGCGGAATTCGAAAATCCTGGAGCAAGGACCAACGTCCGCGGCGATAATTCACGCGAGATGCCCCGCCGCGAAGCTTAACCCGCGCACGGACGACGGTTCCGCGCCGGCTTGTCTCACCTAGCACCGAGGGCTTCTAAAGAGCGCGTAATCCTGTTATTAATGAGAATCATGCACGGCTGAACGGCCGCCGCTTGTAACTGGGGAAGTGATACATGGCGATATGTGGAAAATCTTTGCAGGATGGCGCGAAACGTGGGGTGGCCGCAGGGTGTTGCGCGACGCGCAAACGTTTGGAGGCTAAGAGGTGATATTTCGAGGGAAGAATTTTTGTCGAACGGTTAGTTACGCGACGCGAATGTCCCATATCAGAGTTGTTGGGACAACCCCGGGACCAGCTAAATATGATAAGGTATAACAGGTATTCCAATAAGTCGCGTCTGTAAAAATGCTGATACTTGTAAAAATTGCTTTTCAACGATCTTCCACGTATCCACGGAGAACAAGATATACGTTTCCCCTGGAACGTTTCCGCCTCGAGAGCAAAAATAAAAAGGGAGGAACGGCACGGGGTGTACTAAAACCCAACGACCCGGCCCGCCGTGTGTTTCCCTTTTCTGAGCCACTAGAGTGCAATAATGCTGGATATTACTTTCCATCGGTTCCTCGTAAGACAACCTGTTACATATTCCATCGAAAAAACGTTACTCCGCGGCATTCCGTGAAACATTCGCCGACGCCGCGGAAGAAAGCTACACGGACGCACCACGGGGGCACGAAGGGGGTGAGCGGCAGCGACGGCGTAGAACCCGGGCTGGCGAAGCCCGAAATCATATTTCACGTCGGTCGATGCGAGATTAATAACGGCCAGACACGTTTCGATTTCCCAGAAGTACCTGGTCCCGGCCGCCCACGCCACGCGCCATTGTATCGCCGCGAGCCACCGAGAAAAGCGCAAAGGCCTCGACGCTGCGGGCACTCGAGCGGAAAAACGATCCTACGATGGTTAATTACCGCCTCCCTGAGACGGACGGCCGTCTGCCCAGTCGGTGCGAACTCGTCTGGCGACGAGTGCGCCGCTGATTTTTCCATGGCGAAACGAATCTGCCATAAACACGGCTCGCGGGGGCTAATAGCGGTCTTTTGAAAAGAGTGCCCTCATTGTTCCGTGCCATTGTCTACGCCCCCGCGATTAGACCTCTCCTCCTTTGTGACACGGCTCGTCCGCTTCACCGCGGCCAATTATATTTGTCTCCTTAATTAAAAACAATCAACGCCGCTGTTGTATCTGCCTACTCGATTCCAGTTGGGATTTATTCGACGTGCTCCCAAGTGGTGCTCGAGGAGGCCAACGAGAGGGCAAACGAACGTTCGCTTCTTGCACGCTCTGAAAAATTTCTAAAGCCAGGTATAATAATAACAGTTGCCGCGCGATAAACGACGAAAGTGCCGTGGAGCGTTTCTGGCCAGGCGCTGGGAGATGGGAACGGTAGCCGGCGAGCAGTAAATCAAGTTTTCCTTCGGCAGAAGGAGCGACGGGTGCAAGTGTCCGGCAGTGTTTGGCTAAAGCGCGGCAGGGTGCCCGCCAGGGTGAAAAGCGGCGCGAACAGAGGGGCTAAAAGTAGGCGGGCCTTGTTAGCCGTTGACAGGAAGCCGAGTATAGCTCATCGCCTCGAATGGTCTTCCGGTACTGTGAAAACCACCGGCGCAAACACGCCGTGAATGCGGTGTCCTGGATCGGACGGCGGCCCGTTCGACGTTCGACCGACGAAATGGGTGTAACGTCGACCGATCTGTCCCTAGAATAGCCACACGGACGGCCACGTGGGCCAGGGAGCTTCTGGTAAAAAAGATTCTCCCTGCCTGTCCGTTACGCGTCTCTCCTCGGTTTCTCCTCGGCGATTTGCTCCATTACACCGGTGATGATTCCTGGGACGACTCTAGAAAACGGAGAGAAGACGTCTGTGCCCTAAAGGAATTATGCGAACGGTGTTAACGACGGTACAGCTGTGATTGGAGAGGAAAAATGCTGAGACAGCTGCCGAGGCGAGAGTGCGCGGTTCACTTTCGTTGAACAGCGTGGCTGATTCGACAAAATTGAAAATAGTACGTCGAACGTTGCTCCGTCAGATTTATTAACAATTATCGTTCCCTTTTTCTAAGTATGTCACGCGCGAAATGACGACATGAAATTTTAAAAGGTAATACGAGAGATAGGGAGGCGCGATGACATTTATGCGCGACGATAACGTATTCAAAATGTTCGCAATTACAATTCGAACGGAGCGTATAAACGGCGGTTCGAAAGTCACGCTATCTAAATGATACAGAGATCGAGCGACATCAAGCGACGATATATACTCGTTGGCGTACGTGGAAATATTCGCGGGCATCTCCTCGGAACGATAAAGAAACGAGCGCGTGATGCCCGCCGAAGGAACTGATTTTCAATCCAACAACGAATATCGAAGATATCATCGACAGAATGGGGCTGGCATCCTTTTTATGGGGCATCCTCAAAGAAAATGGAAAAAGGAAGACGAAGCGGGAGGCCGATATCGCAGGACTTTGGTCTCTGGTACTCTGCCAGGCCCTATTTCCCGGCGATCCAGCGAGAGTGGCGGAAGTCCAGTCTGGTAAGCCAGAGGGTGGGAGGCGAGGGACCGGCCTGGGAGGGTGGAAAATCTATTCTACGAACGTTTGTCATGCCTGCTATTTCACGGGTACCGCTGGCTCCCTTTTTCACTCCCGGCCACGCGGCTGCCTCTGGTTACCTCCGTTTTTTTTTCGATTCGCACCGGGGAGAAAGGGCGAACCTGGAAACTTCGCCTTCTCTCGGCGGATAACCGCGATGCAGAAGTTTTCTCGGGAAAAAAAGTAGCCGGCAAAGAAAGGAACGCGGCCAAAGTGGCCCATTGCTAATTGTCTTTGGATGCTCGTCGTTCGAACGAAGGGAATGTTTAAGTTACGACTCTACTTAATGAACACCGCCTCCAATAATGACGTTCAATTACGAAATTGCGAGAACCGCGAGAGGCTCCTTTTTCCCTCCCGTTTATTTTCCGCGGCGATTCTGGTCGCGATTAAATATTTTTCCACGAATCTAGCAAATTTCTCGCGACGATGCGCGTGTATCAAAATAACTCCAGAGTCGGTTAGAACAGGTGGAAATAATTTGGGACGACCTCGAACGCGTTAAAACCGCAAACGATTATTAATGCAAACGAACGCAACTGATTTACCAGTGGCTGTGAAAATCTCTCGGGCAGAGTGCGGCACACGTTTTCATTTCGGAATGAGAATACGGGGGCCGGGATTGTGCGCGGTGTAAATGGCACCCGGCGATCCTCTAAAGCGATCCCACCGCTACGCCTTGTCCCAAATTAGTTGCAGACATTTCATTTATAATGCCGCCGCCATTATACCGGGCCAGCACAATGCTATTGTGCGTGGAACTCTCTCTCGCCCTCGAAAAGCACGCTTACACCGGGGAAGAACGATCCTGCATGCCGGTCCTGCATGCCTGATCCCTGTTCCCCTTTACCAGTGTATGCGTGTCTGCGTCCTGCGGCTGGACATCCTCTATACCTATGTATACGTCTGTACGTGTAACTACGAATATTGGCCGTGAAAATTTCAACGTTTGAACCGCTTTTAATCCGCCGCTCGCTGCGGTGGTCCCCGGCCCATTAATCGCCATGAGAAGCGATTTCAATGAATGAATCATCCGCTCGAACGTCGACGGCCGACTTTTCGGCTTACGGATTTTTCTGGATACCCGTGAAACGGATATTAGTACGATTAGGGGATGGACGTAGTTTCCATGCCCGGCGTTTCCGCGCCGTCGTGCGTTCGAGCGATTCACGATCCTGTGCGACTGGGATTCTTTACCGACTCGACGGGGACGCGGTGAATCACGACATTAGAATTCCGTAGTGACTCTGAATCGGTACTTGAACGTGTCCGACAAGATTGGAAAAAATTCCAGATACTCCAAGCGTCGACACACGTTCCAGTGTCCAAGTTTGGAGATGAAAAGTTTCTGAATGTGGAAATTCGTTGAACGCGTCGAAGCTGATGGAGTGGCTAATTCGCGAGGAAGCGTAGAAGCGTTATCGTGGCCAGGCAGCAGTCTCGAATTCGCGCGTAGCTTCTTTCGAAGTTACGAGGGGCCAAGGCGCGATGCTCGTCGCTAATAAAACGAATCGCGCCGCGGGTGATTTAAATTCCGCGCGTGTTCGCCGAGTGTCGAAAAAAAACCCTCGCATTTTCCCACCCCTTCTCTCCGTTTCTTTCCCGCCATATCGGCTGCAATGTCGAAATGTATACGCGCGCTCGCGGCGTTTTTTATCACGCGGTCACCGCGGTTGGCCGTATCGGTGCACCGTTCAGGAATTCCTGAACACGCCCCGCCGTTTAAGGGCCAGTCAACTTCCGGGTAGCTCTCGGATGCGCGTTTTTTATCCACGCGCGTCTTCCTCGCAACGGCACCACCGTAAATCACACGACGAACGCCAGCGGCGAAACCGCGTCTCGGGAAATCTCTTCCGACAGCCTTGGCCAATTAAAATACCCACGTTGTCGAAAAACTCAGCGGTACGCGCCTGCAGCATCCCCCTCTGGTATCTCCCAATGTCGGTGGGTGCCAGTGATGCGCGAACTTTGCAACAGCGTTGATAAATCTCATCCGGCCCGTGACAGATTTCTGCAAAAAATTCGGCAGCACGTGTGCGCTCGCATTTATGTCGGTTTCTTTCTCTCTCTCTCTTTCTCCCTTTCTCCCTTTCTTCGTGGGGAAAAAAGAAGAGGAGGAGGCGGAGGTGAAGGACGGTGGTTCTGAGAATCATTAACGCCCTCGAAGAAGCCGGATCGTTGAATCTAATTAATCGAACGGTGGGATGCACGATCGATTCCCTATGTGCGTGTACAGGGTGCTTCGACAGGGAGTTTGCCGGCAGATGGAATTTTATGAGTGAAAATTTAATTTGCATTACTGTTTAATTAAAATGAATTGGCGGTACGAGGCGCATAGGTACGGCAGCATCCCTTTTCGGAGGTATTAAATTTTCAGAGCCGTACGTTTCCTGTTTGCCCAACCATTATCGAAAATGTACATTTTAAATAATATTTAACGAAATATTCTGCACAGAAAAATTGTGCGATCCAACGCGGGCCGATATTACCCGCGTATCAAACGCTGAGGAAAATAATCTACTCTATTTAATTTTCAAACGTCGGTAGGCTATCAAAATGTGAATCATTCGCGTGTTGATTTTCCGCGCTTTCTCGGAAAATTGCCTGTAAAATCCGATGACGCCGATACACGTCATATTTCGAAATAGCTCGCGCGCGTTAACGTTTGATCGGCGAAAGAGCAGTCGCGGCGGTGGTCGAAATTTTTGTATTATGTCGCGTCCCTGTGGTCCGCTTACCATTTCGTGGATTTTTCATTTCGACGGTGCACGCCCGCGCCGCATTTTCGAAATAACGAGCGGCACGCCATTCCACAGCGATAATGTAACATAAAATTTCGTTTCCTCTTGTTTGCGCGTCGGCAACGCGACGCATTTTTTCATCCTTTTTTCCCTCTTCCCCCTGTTTTTTTTTCCCGCCATGTAACGGGTTCGGCGAGATATCGTGTTTACGCTTGGTTAAGAGGTATTGCAGTCGATTTTCACAGCACGGGGCTTGGAATTTTAATTCGACCAGGTTTTTAAAATTTTTGTTATTCAAAATCTCGCAGCAGAAGCAGATTCTCTTTTAACGCCGCGAGCTTGATTTCATTTTCTGCTTTAAATGAGGAGATTTCGCTAGAACACATTTCTAATTTTTCCTCTCTTCGTATCAACTTTCAGTGACAGGTACGTAATAGTTTTGCTTATCCACGATTAAACCAAGCTGAAAATACAAATTTGTTCCGATGAAAGGTTTCCGTAAAAAAGGCGGACTTCGCAAGTTTCTGGGAGCAGCGAATGACGGTGGCGCGTGAATCGGCGCGCTCGTTAATTCTCTGGCGGAAATAGGCGCGCGCGGGACAACGAATTTCATTAGGACACACTTCACATTTAATTCAGCATCGCCGGCTCGTCGAGGGTGGAAAATAACGACGGGAATCGCGCAAAGTATGTACCCCGCGGTTCCACCGCCGCGCGGCAACAATGACGTCCCTCCTTTTATACGTTATACCGAACTTCCGGGCGCAATCACTTACGGGGGCGTCGCGTTAAAACGCTTCATTTGTATTTATCTGGGAATCCCTTTGTCACTTTTACTATCACGCTGGTGGATACACGGCCGACGGTGCCGTTAATATCGGACATCAGAGGAAACCAGCCGCGTTCCAGCGGACGTTTTACACCGGCCATCGCGGAGGAATTTTCAAAGCGCCTCCACGTGCCGGCGGGAATAGAATTTCACGGAATTCCTTTGATACTTCGCGAAATTAATATAGATACATAGTTGAACCGTGGCGAGGGGACAGTTTCTTTCGGCTACCGCATTTTAAACCAATTTTCGAGCCTTCTCTAATTGAAAAATTGTTCAACCTCGGCGTTCAGCTGACTCAGTTCCGTAGACGTAGTACGAAGTAGTTTTAACGAGGGGCAAATTAATATTAAAAGGAATGCGAAAGTAATTGCTTCAATTTAAAATAGGACAGGAGAAGTAACGAAATGAAAGGTAATTTCTATTCTCCGTTTCCTGGTGGCATCAAACAGGTAGAACGACCTATAATAAATCCGTTAATACAGATAATAACGACTGTCCGCCCGCCACCGCAGCCTTCATCCCCGTACCCCGTTTTCAGATCCTCGTGGCGAGCGTACTTTCCTCGATTAATAATAAAAATGCCAATTTACCGTTCACCGCGAAATTGTTTTTCCACCCGGGGATCCGGGGACAGGACGACAGCGGCGGAGGGAATCTCGCGGGGGTGAATCAACCCTAACGAACCGCCGTGCGGCCCGCCTCTCGACTCTCCGCGGGTCGCGATTTAAAACGGGAAACGAAAGGCAACGGGGCGCGGATAAAAACGGCCTGGGGTGGGAAAAACAACGAGGCGCGGAGCGGGCAGGAAATAGATACGGAAGGAGCGGCGGCGAGCGCGGCGAACGAGGCCGCCGAGGAGGGTAAAAAGAAGACGGTCCACGGGAATTCAGACGAGCGATTCTTGCTTACCGAAGGATTTGCAAAGTCAGGCAGAAAATGCGACTGCCTCGGTAGGTGGCTCACTTCGAAAAAAGACACAGACACCGGATAGGTGAATGGAAGGTCGGTTAGCGGCGAGGGGAACTGAGCGGCGAGGAGGCGCGAGTTGGAACGCGAGAGGAGAGGCGCGAGCTGGAGGAATCCGCGGGCACGCCGGAAGAAGGAGTTCAGCTCTCGCCGGGTAGAAAAAGAAACGCTCGCTGAAACGCGCGGCTGCGAGCGGTAATCGCGGGGTGCCGTTGAAACGGGGAAAGGGGAGAACGACTAAATACAATCGCGCAGCTGCTGCCGCGCGAAATGTAGGATACGCGCGAGTGGTGGTTTCGAGACGATCGCGACGGTGTTAAGGAGGAGAACGGGTTGACGAAAAGAGGCGCGATGGCTGTGGTCGTGATTAACCGAAAGGGCAGGACGAGGTTGAAAGATGGTACCAGAAGAGAGACGGAGGTAGAAGGGATAAAAAGTGGCAGGGAAGGCGAGCAGCTTTTCCACGGCGAAGAGGGGCGCGCCAAGGCGAGAATTACGAGGCTCAGGTGCACGCGGGTACATTATTAAAAAACAGGAAACCTCATCATTTTCGCCGGCTCTCGTAAAGATATTAAATGGAGACTTTATGTTGCCGGTGTTGGCCGCGTGTACCAAGTTGTTGCTCGCGCGCGCGTGCTCGCCCTGCGCCCGTATACGCGCGTAATGCACAGGTTGTATGCGAACGCGAGTACCGTCGCTGGTGCAACGTGTACGTAGAGAAGCGTTCACACGGACATCGTACCTATGAATTTGTAATACGGGACAAGGAGCGTGTACGCGGGGATTTCCGTTTCGCGTTTCACGCGACACAGACGCGCGTAAACGCACACGGCGGGCCGGGGCCGCGTAATCGCGACAAGTGGCGCACGCGCTGCGCGCCTCAACCCCTGGACACAACCAGCCGCGTACGTCGGCTGCGCGGAGGAAGTGCATACATCGATTCTCGTACTTCCGTTCTTTGTTCGCGCTGCAGCTATCCCGCGGCGGTTTTCTACTTTATGCAACGCCACCGGCGCCCGATTATCCGAGTCAATCTACGCGGCGTCTCAACGGGCGCCAGGTAATATCTTGCATAATATTTCGAGGTTACGAACGAGCTTCCCACAAGTGGGCGTGCGATTCATTGAAAACTTGCGACTGAATGGCGCTGCTAAGAAAAAAATGTCACCGTTAAATATCGCCTTGCTTGACAACAAATTATATTCAGAGGTAACAAATTACGCGTAGGTCCCACAATTCGAGAACTAAAAAAATAATCGACGACACCCTTTTCACGCAATACCATCGATACGAAAGTGAGCGATAAATTACACGAAGGGGATATACCGCACGGTACCACCCTTCCCTCATTATTGCCGGGTCGTTCGAACCCGCAAAAAAGAAAAGAACCACCGCTTCCATCGGACTTCCCATCGAACCAAGCGGCTCGCCTTATTCCCTCAAAAATCCGTGCAAAAACCCGCGTCCGCCTTGGCCTTAAATACGGACCGCCTTCCGCCACACGTATCGCGCGTAAACTATCGCTTTCCAGAACGCGGCTCGATTAAATACAGGTTTCTCGCGGCGTACATGCAGCCACGGCATCGACTCGCCGCGGCAGCATGTCGTGTTCCCACCTGATGTCGTGCATACGTATGCACCTCGACCACCGCGTATATACCATTAACCTGCACTCCCGTCTGTCCGTCTGTCCACCTATAGATCTACGCGCGCACACGGTAACGGCACGTGGGAAGCGTGGACCTCACAAAGAGGAGTCCTCATCGAGAGTCCAGCTTTCCGCGCGGAAAGTTCCCGTCTAACGAGCAGGTGTTACAGGTACCACGAGACGCTAGAGTGCCACTTTTCCTTCGATTCCATCGCCACCGTTTCACCTGGTTAAGACTGGTGGAAACGACGTTGATGGAAACAACCAACTGCACAGGAGGAACAAGATTTTCCGACTTCTTATTCATTCGAAACGTCCGTCGCGTAGCTGTCCCTTTAAATGTTGCATCGGCGAAGGTACGCGTGCCACGTCCACCGTGAAAATCTCGCGCGACGAGTCTGCTGTTTCGCGTAGAAATACGGCCGTCTTGTCTCGGGACGGTCGCATACATTAGCGTCAGAACGTTTTCGGATGATTGTCGTGTTCCTCTGGACCTGTCCCCGACGTGCGGACCCGGCGGAGGGACAGCTTTTTCGTGGCTCGCTTATCTTGCGAGGGACTGGAATTTTTAGAATACGACCCAGCAGGTGAACGAACGCAGAGCGTGAATATTTATCGCGTTACTTGGGTATGAATATCCATTTATGCAGAGAGTACGCGTGTATAGAGTTAAGTGTATGGAGATAAGTGAATAATTCAATCATCCAATTGTTTCCCAATTATTCACCCTCGATCGTTAACCTTACGCTAAATTCTATACCGCGTTAATAACCGAGTCGGATGTCTCGGAAATTGTTATCTACCGAATTATCTTCCGTAATTTATGGGAATCGCGCGCCCGCGATAAGACCGTAAGGAGGAGGACGTTGCGTCAGCTCCAAAAAATTGTCTCACGTCGTAAATCACCGTTTCACAAGGGAAAAGCCACCCGCGCGCGTAACCTCGCGCTGCTCTCCGGTATCGTTTAAACTTCTTTCAAGTGACGGAGCGCAACGCTAACGCTGATCGATGTTCCACTCGAGCCGACTATACTTCTGGCTGCCTTTCGAAGTCCTCGTCCCAGGCCTGTAGGAAAGTTTCGCGCTGTTCCGTTTGCTTTTCGATCCAGTCGTCGCGTCGCCGCGCGCGACGGGTACCAAAAGCGATACGCGACGGCTTTCTTTGCGAGAGCATCCAACTTGAGCGGAGAACGGTGAACGGTAGGTGGGACGGGGGAAGAAGAAGGAGGGGGAAAAAACAAAAAAGCCGGAATGTCCACGAGGAAACGTACGAGCGGCTAGACTGTTGATTTAAGCGCGGCGGAACGTCGCGAGAGATTGGTACGTTTGCATGGGCGCGAACATATTTTCGTTCCGCGGTGAAAGAACCTTCGTGACTATTTATACGTGCACGTGAACCCGTATACAGTTTTATCGCGTTTTGCCAGCTTTATGGAGCGCGTATCGCGGGACAATAAAGAGCCACTTTCGAGTCGTAACGCACGCCGGACTCTGGACACCCCATCCGCGAAGGGGTGCCGCCAAAAGTGCGCATTCTTGTAGGCCGTTTACGGCGCTCCATTAACGTTACGACCACGCGAATCAACATCGGGTATACGATTATTGACTGACGCTGTGACGAATCGTAAAACGATAACCCCGATAACACCCTGACCATCTTATGGAAATGTTCTAAGTTTTTAGGGAACGATTTAGGCACTAAACTTCAGGGTTAACTGGACGTACCATTACCGAGGAACACTGCGACGAATCGTAAAAAGTTCTCGGATAACGACGCGCACGTTGGATTTTGGGATTCCGTTGGTAAACGGTTTGCATTCGATGGAAGAGACAACGTTACACGAACGTGCAGCCATGTAAAATTGGTTGCGGTCGTGCTTTGAAGTTTAATAACGCGCGCTAAATACCGACTATCCAGCTGCTCCGGTTCATTCTCAAGTTATGAACAACCCGTTACGACAATGAAACGCGACCGGCCCGTGATTCTCCCGCACATCTGGCGATCATTGCCTAGCGAATGCTAGTTTCCCCAGCGACGATACCAAGAACACAGCCGAGGGGTTTCTTGCGGTGTCCGCTACGTATTCTTCGCTGCTAGTACAGTCGAAACGATCGAAATCTTTCGTATCTGCGTATATATTCATATGGAATCCAACTAAAATATAATTGAATTCATCCAAATTCTTCTCCACCCTACCTCCACCTTGAACTTCGCGAACCACCCCTATTCTCAACAAAGGGACACCAATCTACTCCAATAAGCCGGGTTAACGAAGAAGCCACATTCTTCCCAACTAAAATTGATACCATAACCAGCCAACCCTGCGCAGTCATAAAGTCGTTCGATGAAACGATTCGCCGAATCACCCTCCCCAATAAGAACGCAGCCCAGTAATGAATACTGCTCACGTTGGCGATCCCTCTCGTACGATTCCTCGCCGGGGAACAGAAAACTCTGAACGAGCGCAGTTTATTGTACCTCTCAATTTTCCCCGCGGAAATCTGAAGCTATAATCAAAGTCCGCCGCCGGCCGGTGCTACGACCTTTGGCCCCGGCGGATGACTTCGGAAACTCGCCTAGTCTAGGACAGCGAACGCGGGCATGCATATTGCACACCGTCTACGGTACATTGCTCGGGTCGTTGAAACGTGTCCTTGCCGGGTCGACGTCGAGGAATGCTAAGGGACACGCGAACCACCCCGTCGAACGCGGCTGTCCCTCTTGTTCGCGCTCTTTCCCGCGCTCGTCCACCCCCTTTTCCGTCCGAAAGCGTGGACGCGCGGCGTTACCGCGGCGATGGTTCCTTTATCGCCGCGTTTCGCCCGGCTACGAACCACCCTGTTAGGTGTTTGAACTTTCGCGTTACACGTGCGCGACCGGACGACGGAACAGCGCGTGATACCGTTGAGCCATTAAAATGGGAATAATTGGAAAATATTTGCACACGGTATCGTTACGTTACAAGTAAGTTTTGTTGTTGCGGTATCTGAAGAGAGAGCTCTGGATAAGTAGTTCTTTGAGTCGAGTTCGATCATTGTTGGTATCATATTGTACTCTCAGCCGCGATATCTTATCTACCTACGCAATGATATCATTCTAAGTAAACTTGGAGGGTCTTACGTGTTTTGTACGGCTCGAAGAACAGTCTAGTTTAGAAAATAACTAAGCGGTAGAAATGGGAACGGGATAATTAATTGAAGTTTGTAAAGTTCACGGTGAAAAACGCGGGACCGACTCATCGCCGCGATAAATCAATCGTAAAACAATTATAGTCAACGATAATTTAGAATGCACAATCGGGAGGGCAGGGTTTCCCATAGAAATCGATTACGCCGTGAGCGACGAGAGCATTAACGCGCGGTAATCGCGCGTCAATTTCGAAAATTTGATTTCACCCCCGCCCAACGATACGACGAAGCGATCCTGCCGCGTTATTTTATAATTTGTTTCATCCGATGCGTTTTATCAATCACTGCGCCGTTCTTCGATCCACCGTTAACAGACGGCCAAATGAAAATTGCTGGTCAGATTAACGAAATGTATTAACTTTGATCATCACCGCGCGCACCATCGCGGAACGTTGCGGAAATCTCGATTGGAGTGTCCAAATGAAATTACCATCGCCAATACGTCGAACCTCGATAAATCCTTCGATATTTATCGGCGGTGAACGCGGGGCAACAACTTTCTAGCAACGTATCGCTTTCCTTTACTAAAGAAACTGGCTACGAGCGACGCGGGGAACGTGATTTCACAAAAACAGAGTCGACCGGCGCCGACGGGATAGCCGGCGAACGTGCAGCCACTAATTGCATTGCATTAATGACGCTCATCATCCGACATTACGTGGTTTCTCGAACGGCGTTGAACTGATTGCGCGTGAGACTTTTACGCCGCTTTTTGACCCCATCGTTCGAGGGTTACTCGCGTAATTACGCTGCCATGCTAAAAGGACGACGCTCGACGGATCTGCTCCTCTCGCTACCTCTCTCCTTCTCACTGCGTGTTGCCGCGGGAAGAAAAGATTGCGGTAATTACGCGTAGTTGTTTTTTATCTCCACTGAATTGTCGAGTACCGCGGATAGAGTGGATGCAGGAACACACTGTCAACTCATTTACTATTTAATGGAGTGCATTCAAAGGAGACGCGTATAGACAACGCGACGTGACTATTCCTGGACTCTGCGCGAAGCGTTTGAAAAATGAGAAACATATAATACACGAAGAATTTAACTAACAGTTTTAAATTTATTGCAAGCATGCGTGACATTCCTTGTCAAATGATCGATTCGAAACAATTTCCACAGCCATCGTCGAAGATGGCGTCATTGGGCTAGGATCGAACGTACGATCCTGGCGCACAGTATCGATCAAGCACAAGGTCATACGTTCAGCTCGTCACGCGCCCACTACAACCAGGCCTTATCGAAATCGTGAGGCGCAGCAGTTAAAGCCGCGTCTTTCCTTTGTCGTTCCGCCGGCGATCGTGGGACGAGAGGCCGAGTACAATCACCCAAAGTGAAACTCGTACAAATATGTACCGACTGCTCGCCTAATCTCTCGCGCCGCCCGGTAAATACTGACAGGGTGTCAATATTGAAATATCTTATCGTGGAAAGCGCCATGCATACCTGAAATATATTGGGAAACGGGCCGCCGCCGCCGTCGTCGTCGTCGTCGTCGTCGTCGTCGACGTGCGCTGCATGACTCACAGCCCCGGAAAGATATCCCCGCGTGTCCCTTCCATCGCGCGATTCGAAATTCTGCCCGTGGAAACGAGTTGGAAGCTCTTTTGACCCGCATTCGAACGGAGAAAAAGGGAGGCGAGAGAGCGAGAGAGGACCAGCGGACGGAAACGGGGTAGGAAAAAATAGAAGGCGCTCATAGCGTGGCTGAATATTCCGCGAACCCGTCGGACGTTTCGATGCCACTTTGGGATCGATTCGTCGAACGTCGTGGAACTCGCGAGACGAAAGTTAAATTCCTCGAACCCCCACGAATTTTGCGGAAACGAACTCGTGCATGTAAACCTGCTTCGATGCTGCTAGCTGAATCTGCGAGCAAAGTATATTTTATCCTCGTCGTCTGTTAATTTGATGAATTAATTTCACCAATCGTGTGTCGCGAAATAAAAAAAGACTGGCGAGTGTTGATCAGAGTCTATGAGATGTTCGAGGCAAGAATGGCTGGAACATTTCTCGTATCGAACGATAGCGCTGTGTCACGTACGTCGATTAAAGCTTCGTTCGTGGATGAAAATCGATAACGGTCTATTCAAGGTTTTACCGATTCCCGTGAATATGAGAAACGTTGTTGCCAGGCGGAGATTTGCCGAAAGCCTTCTCCAGCGCGAAAGATGGCCGAGCCACTCGCCGGTTGGAGCTTAGATGGGTAAGCTCGCGGGCTTTGCTCCGCGTTGAGAGATCGACGCTCCTGTATTTCCTATATCCCGGACGTTCCTAAGGGGGTATAGCTTAGATCTTGGCCATCCCTCGTTAAATCCCAGGGGAACCGCGGGCAGGAACGACCAGGCCACGCGGATGCCTGCCAGCCACGATGTTTTCGAACATATAACGTCACCATCTGCACCATCGTGCCGGACTCGAGCGAGAATTTCAGGTGACGCGGCCAGGCGGACCCGACGGGGGTTGTTTTTGCTGCGGAAGATCGTGTTGTTGCAGGTTTACCCACTAAAGGATTATCGTTGTCCGCGTCACGTCACAGAATAACGTTTCGTATAAAACGATATTCATAATAATGGAAGGAGACGATTGGAGGAATAGTGCAATGTGAATGGAATGATATTGAAAATTTATAAGATTTCGCTGCAACTCGTCCGCGGTAGATTCAATATTTAACGACAACATCCGTCTGTCTAGACGAACAATAAACAGGAAAACGGTTTAATGGAACATCGAAGGACTTATCGGATAGACGGCGGCCGATAGATTTTTCGCGACAAAGAGAATCCCATTTTGAACGGTGATGCGACGCGACAAGTAGATAGAGTCGTTAATGGTTGGACACCGTCAACACTGGGCGTTGTTTCAGGAAATCGACAGAAAACTCCCGAGGTCGACACACGATTAAATAGACGTACAAAATATTGAACGATAAGTGACAACGATTATTTTTATCTTATCCGAGTTAATCCTTCGGACCGTGGCTCTATGTACCTTCGGACACAAAGGCGACGGCAATAAGGTCATCGAACGAATCTTTCCACGAGCCCCGCGTATTTGTGTCCGATAAGGGGTTGCACGTGCTCTTTAGAAGGTTCGATCACGTCGGCGAACAATGAACAACGCGGCGTGTACAGAATTTATCGTAGCCAACGTTTCTCATCCGGCGAAAAAAAACCTGCACGTTCTTTTTTTTTTTGCAGTCGCGGACCAACACGGCCCGTTTGTTCGAAACAATGTGATTTTTGCTCGCGCGGCGGACGGACGGTTAAAAATAATCGTAGAACATTCGGAAAATTAATTACGAGACCGGACGTAATACCGTCTACTTTCCTTACTCGAAAGCAGGAACTGAATAATTGCTCTGGAAGGAAGTTGAATGAACTGAAATTAATTACTGTCATTGTTCCCGGAATTATTCCTAGGGTATGTATGCGTGAAGAGGTGGAGTTTGAAAATTATTAACAGGAGACTGGAATAAATAATTTAATTCTCGTCCCTCGGGACAGGAAGGCTGCAAAAACTGCAAAACCAATGTAATACACTACTTTAGTCACAAAATTAAACTTTCCGCCGGCAGCATCGCGTCACATTTTCAACTCGTAATGAGAAATGACTTGCGTGTCTCATTGCTGGGCGATAGAAGAAAGAACGTAGAAAATATGCATTTCGCGAACAAAGCCGGTTCGACGAAGCAAGTGGAGGGATTTAGCAGCGACGCGATGAAAGAGTAACGGGGGTGAAACTTTTCGTAGGCAAAGAAAATGGGCGAAAGAAATCAGCTGCGCGTACGACCAAAGCGATCTCCGCGGTTAAATGGCCAGCTTAGGTTCTGATCGGCATTAAGCTGTCAAGGGTTGCTTTTTCGGATTCCTCGCGTCGGCATTAATCCCGTTTCAGAATGGAGCCGTCTTCAGCCCCCTGTCAGACTTAGCCAGGACCCACATCCTGACCCGCCGCAGGAACGTGTGTTTACGTCCCGCATCCTGTGACTTCGCTAATCCTCCAGAAGGGATCGGCAAAGGGGTTGCAGCCTGCTGTTCGAGCGTTTAGCATATTTTCCGGCGGCCCCGTGGACAATCACGTTCTTACGGTTTTTCAATTGCAAAGCGTGACGGGATCATGGGATTCCGACTGAGGGCTGATCCAAAAGAAATTTCCTAGTAACCAGCGGCTACTATATTCGGTACGCATACTGTTTTTACAGTAGAACAATTGGTAACATCAGCTCACCACCTTTCGTGATCAGGAACATCTAATCACGTTCGTTCACCCCGTTTCAAGCCAAACGAGAAAAAAGTTCTCCAATGGAAGTGGACGCGTGTGCGTAAAATCCGAATTGTCAACATAAATGACTAAACCGGCCGGCAATAAACGGCGTGCCTCTCGTTGCAATTAGAACTTAACGCGGTCCGTTTCGTGACTTTGTTAATTATTCAGTAAACGACGTCTGGCGTGCGTTCTAATAATATCCCCGGGTAGATCGCAGGGCCCCGATACCCCCGGTCAATGGCAGCGGCGAAGAAACGGCAAGGGGTTGGGACCAGAAGAGAGGAAAAAAGTAGAGACTCCGACAAGAAAAGGAACGAGACGACGGAGGGAGGAGGGGGGGAAAATAAATCGGCGATAGATCGCGTTACTAACTGCTCGACGGAAATCGAGACGAAGCTGCTCAAGCCGCCGTTCGAGCACTACCCTTTCGACTTCCCAAGGGTGTACGGAAACACTCGATGAACGCTCGAGCACTTCGAGGGTGGTGTCGGGTCGAAGGTGCTCGAGGTACTCGGGTCAGAAAATTGCTGATCGGGGAGCAATATTCCTGCTAGCTCGAGAATATGTAGACACTTTTACTCGTATACGCGACCAATCGATAAATTGCACTAATTAAACGGGGCACGTAGTTTTTCTAAAGCACCGAGCCACTCTGTCTGGCTTCCTCTTGACCTTTGATTGATTGTACGAGTGCCTCCACCTCGAACGGGAATTGTTGCGCGACGTTCTTCCATTTTTGTTTAATCGATAGAAGGCTCGAAAAAATTGTTAATACACGTCCACCATGGTTTATTTCTTTCTGATTCTGAGTTTGTAATTATTTCAATGTTCAAGGTTTTTAAAATAGGGAATCCTTCTCTGAAACATACGTCTATAATTACAAGGTATAAACAGCTTTCTTCCGGTAGTTCCTCGAAGTCCCAGATGACCGTATTCCGATCCTGTAAACGATTTCCACGAAGTACGGTTAAGAATCGTCGCGTGCCGGTGTTCCCGGGAACTTCGAAAGCACATCTGCGTACCTCATCGATCCGCATTAAAATATCGCATCGTTGGTCGGCTTCGAGGGAAAAAAGAAAACCGTGCCCAGTAAATATTTTGATGAGCTTAAAGGCTTACAAGTTCTCTCTTTTCTCCTTCTCCATCCACAAAGGGGGACCCCGTATCTGTCCGGGAAAAAAATGTCTTTTCGAAATCCTCTCTAAATTGAATACAAGATCCCTTTAATAAAGTTACACGCGGTACGGTGGAGGCAAAAAGAAAAAAAAAAGAGAAAAATATGATTCCAACGGACGATTGGTTGGAGTAGATATTCTCGTATCATTTCGACGAACGTAAGAATTCCCGAAATGAATATACGGAAGAGTCTGGAATTTATCCGCCATTTCCACGCTGGAGAATTGGTATTGTTCGCGCCGTAAAAGGGAGGTTCCAGCTGAAAAACACCCTTGAACGTGTAGAGCGCCTCATTTTCCTCTATCCCAGGGACTCTACGTGGCATACATTAATCATGTCTTGTTCGCTCTTAGGCGAAAATTTGATTTTATTCACCCTCTCGCAGGGGTGGTCTGCATCGGGGGACCATCGACCGCCTGGGACATTAATATTTCCTGTATTCTTAATACGCAGCGCGGCTCGGCGTTCCTTGTCACCGTTTACCTTGTACGCGTGGAAAATTCTGATAAAGCTTCTCGTTAGCAACGTCTTCCGACTGTTATCTAAATCGATACGATGAAAACAGATTCGGGGACCCCGACGCGAAGTCCACGTTCACCGTTTTCTAATCTAAACCAAACGACGCCGTTCGACGGGGAACGTTCCGTTGATAACGTCGCGGGTCTACGGTGAATAATTAGGAAACATAAAACGCAAGGCGTTCAGGCAGCAGCAACGATGAAAACGAAAGAACCAGCCAAGGTCTTCCTGATCGATCCGCGTGGAAGTGGCGAACGGAAGAGGACGCGAAGGCGAAGGGGGTGACGGTGTACCGGTAATAAGGGCCGGTCGCACCCTAAGTGACCGGAATGGCGCAATAATTCGTGGCTCTCGTGACGTTAAGAGGTCTGCCCTTTGCGCTCGTAGGCCCTGCGAGAAGGTGGCCGTTCGGCCTCCCATACGGTTTCGCAGGCATCGTCCTAAATATAGATCCCCTTACAACCTGACGTCCAATTATAGCTCTTTGATGCCTCGCGAACGTTTCTCCATCGCTCTTTCTCGCTCCCTTTCCCCAGCCCTTCGTCTCACCGTCCCTCTCCACGTTCTTCGTTCACGTTCTTGCTCGTGCCACCATTCTCCTCACCCCTTCCGTTGGCTCTCTCTCGTGGCAGCTCTTCGGCTCGTTTCGCGTAGCGAACTCCGCGCAGCGGGCGATAATTTTATCGCGGTTACCGGCCATTCGCCAGCGGCGAATCGCAACGGAAAGAGAAAGAGCTTAGTGAATCGGGACCGGCCTTTGAAAACGCGAAATTGTCGGTTCTCCCCTTCGCCCGCCCTCGCGGATAACTAACGATGTTCCGCAACAGCCGCCGATCGTCTGCCCGTTTATACCTCTCGTTCAAGTGGTCGCGGCGAATCCTTTGCTGCCTCAAGGATAACGCCACGCGTGTATTCTTCCGCGCGCCCTCGAAAAGCCGGCTGTCGGCGTAAATGGTAGCTTTTCAAACGCAGCGTCACCGAATTTTCCTCCTTTTATTCTCTCCCTTTCCCAGCCTCCTTAAGAGACTACGTTCGATCCTAGTTCGATACAGGACCATCGCAGCGGAGCAGAAGGCAAATATTTACCAACGTTTATCAGGAACGTTCGAACAGAGGCTCGAAAAGCTTGCTCCCGTCGGGCGTAGGTCGAACCGCGCGTCGTTCCCCATACGTGCACGTACCGATTCGCCGTCATTTGTTTCCCCTCTCTTTTGTTCGCGAAAGAATCCCGTCGAACGCGATCTCCCGCAATCAGCGCCACGATATATTAACATATATGAGACACACCGTACGAATGATAATCACGACGATTGCGAGCGCTTTTCGATGGCTACCCCCGATGCTTCCGCGTATTTGTATACGCACGCATCCCATGGATAATACGCGCGCCCACGGAACAGAAGGCACTCGCATCCTAATGATGCGTCTGGGAACATTTTTAAATATTCCCCGACGATAATACGCCTGTTGCCACAAACGTTGCGCGCCATTTCTGCACCGTCGAACACATTGCTGCGCAGCCCGAAAAATCCACAGATATTCGCGAGCCCCGTTTGCATCGCGGCAAGATTTTTTTTCACCCCCTTCCCAACCACCGCCCCTGTCTCCCTCCCAGTTGCACATCGAACCCTTCCGTTAGTGTGCACTCCGTTTTCGTTTTTCCCGTCGCTGTGTCGGTAGAACGAGAGCGGCATTCGCGCGGTGCCTACGCCGTTTAAAGAGCCCTGGCGTTTGTGGGAATTAGCATGGTCGGGAAAACGAAGGGGGCTCAGGTGCGTCTACGTTCGAAACCGGCCGACGAACGAGGCCACCCCCGTTTCGAGGGACGACTCGCGCCGCTGGCGCGCAACCCCCCTCGAGGCCACGTGGCGAAATTCGCATACGGAGTAGCGCGTTTTTAAACAACACCGCCGCGACCCCACGCGGCTCGTTAATCCTCCGCTATATCCGGCAATCGAGAGGGTCCCCTGGTCCAAGCGCGACGCGCGCCGATCCGCAAGTGATTCCCCGAGAATTTTATGCGTGGATTCGCGCCGCTGCCACTGTCCGGTTCCACGGATTTGATTGGTAATTCGCCGTGGTCATTGATGCGTGTGTCATTTCGGATGCATTAATCAGCGGATCCCTCGGTTAAGCGGCGGCTGAAATTTTATGCGTGCATCAACGACGAATTACCCACAGCTGTGCCAGTTGTATCTCTCGCACCTCGTAGCTGGTAGCTTCCTAGGTCGATTAAGAACAAACGAACGAAGGGACGGGGTTAGCCTTGGAAGCAATCGAACGAAGGCGACGCGGAGTTTCCAAGCATGCTGCGAGGGACTCGAGCGTGTACGCCAGGTATCTGTTGATCAATGAATTATCGCGCGGCAGTTTTTGCTTATCAACGCGAATTAGAAGTAGCCTATCGTTGGTAGCGGCGAGGATAGGGGGTAGCGAAGGTAAGGTCGGTAAACGTTGCCGCATCGAAGCAGAAGGGAACACCCTCGTAACGGACGTATAACGCCCGGATCGACGCTTGTGTGGTTAATGCGTGAGAGGGTTACCTACCTGCGAACACGCACCCGTCCGTTATAAGATCAATATAACGCGTGCACGCATATCCTCACGTACCTGACTTCCACCCTCCAGCCGGTATCCGCTTCGTCTCCCTGGCCTTTCCTATCTATCCACCAAAAAAATGTGCGAAAGGGGCGGTGTTCGTGCGTGCACATCTACTGGGTGTTCATGCAGCGGGCGCCGTGCAGTCTACTTTCGCTTCGCCGACGAGGGTCAATCGTTCTGGAAGATTAGGTGTTCGTATCGCTTCACCGCTTCACCGAAGCGTGCAACATTTTTTACATTCGATTATCACGATGGAGGTGCGCGACGTTCCATCTTCTTCGTTCTTGGCCATCGAATTTTTCGTAATTCTTATGGATTCGATGCATAGAAATGATTTCGCTCGCTTGTTTCTCTCACCGTTGCTCCCAGGGAATTTCAGTGAAATGAATTATGCGCAGCGAGGGGAGGGTCAACCATTTCGCACCGAAAGAATACACCGCGCGTCAACTCCGTAGGAACTCGAATCACGGTAAACATAATCAACATCACGAATTCCCCCAGTTCCAGACTCTCTCCTAATTCTCGGTAGCCGGAAAATTAACATTCACGCCGGTCGGCGAGCAACGCCAGAAACGCGGCTACATTACGGACACCCGGTGAACGCGTGCTCGAAGGAACGGTCGCGTTCCCTCTGCGCGTGTACGTGGCCAGGCAGCATGCACAGACGGACGGCTCGCATGCCAACACACATTACAACGCGTACCCCCCGCGGCCAAACCGAGTTAATAATGCACTCATTATTTTATCAATACCTGGAATATCAGCTACGACACGTCCAGCGTATGGAGGGTCAAAAGGTGCTACCAACCACCCCTGCGGGCTCGCGCACGCCTCGCCACGGTACCAACGGCATCCCTTTTCACGACTATTCCCTGGTTGACTGAATCGGATCGGGAGGGGGGTGCCTGCGAGTCGAGTTAGCTGGCAGAGGCGCGAGAGGGGCGAATCGGAACGAATTTATGGCCGAGGCGTACATATAACCGGCACTCGATGGTGGGCTCGTTTCGAAATTGCCCGGCTACGTAACAACTGCGTGCATTAATATTTGATTGGCCGCGCCGGCCGTCGAGTTGCACGCGAAAAACGATTTTCCTCGAAATGTCGGCCCGTTACCACGAAACGCTGTCATCTCGCAGTTTACACGATTTTTCTTTCTCCCGCCGTCCCTCCGCGCCGAGCCAACCCCCGTGCGCTCGCCGCGCGTTTCATTATCCTTCCCTCCGTTCTGCTCGCCTCTTCGCGTCCCGTTCTTTCGTTCGCGCGACGGTATGCTAATCGACGAACCGTAAATTGATTTTATTAAGCAATTTCACGGATCGTCGGAGGGAACGCGTTCGAATCGCTGCGAAGTGGCTCCGATGCCGGTCGAAGACAGTGGATGTACGCGCGGTTCCACGCGCCGCGTACATTCTTAGACCATTATCGTTCGGTTATCGGTGAACGCGTCGTTAGAGATGCTAGAATTATCGTTCCTCGCGGGCTCCTCGAGCGTAGCTCAAGCCCGCGGCGCGTCTAATTGGCCGATAACTCGACGGCGACGCGGCGGATGGGCGAACGCTTTTACCGATGCGAAACGCTGCGACAACGTTCTATTATTTAATCGTAACGCCGATTGAGATATTACGATGGCGCGAGTCGGGCGGCCGGTGGTGGCTGGCCCCCTCGATAAGTGCACCAAGAACACTCGTTATTGGACGTTATTTAGCGGCGCCATTTAGGGCGCGTTGCACCGCGGTTCGATGCGCCGGTTGGATCAAATATTCAGTGCACGGTGCAGCTGCTGTGCTTGCTTAACTATCGTGCGCAACTTTCGCGCGCCATTTTGTTGCCAGCTCCCGCTGCCTCGCACGGAAGGCCTATCTCTATAAAACTTAAATATGGAGAAAAGTAACGGCGAACTTTCCGCCGTTAAAAAATTAATCACCGCTGCCGCTGTATCGGCGCCGTGAGAAACCAGACCGAACCGAGCTCCGCGCGATTATTTTACAGCGGGGCAGAAAACGGCTGAAATCGGTGATTACACGTTACTTTTTCTAAAAAGACCATTACTCGTGCGACTACAGAATCGTAAGGTAATCTGCGCATAAACTAGGCGAATGTAACGCTCTCCTTAGCACGCTGGTGGATATAACTCAGCTGGGAGAAAAAAGTTAACTCGGCTTAATCTGACTGTGTGCTACCGATTACCCGTAAATGTAGGGTCTGCGGTTGAACAAAGGTCTCGATTAACTATCGAGATACCCCGTTTAAAGTAGCCCTCTTGGCAAAAGCGTAAACAGTCTGTAATAACAGTTACTTCGAAACGTATCTACGATTGCGAGCAACGGCCGCGTGATCGCGCAGCGTTAACCCCTGAGCTTTGGAAACCGGACGGCTTAATAATCGATCGAGATGATTGGCAAAATGCATCTGGCTCGACGACAGGTCCGCGAGATCCGGGCGCACGCGAGGAAACGTTTCGCTGATAAGTGCGAGCGGTTGGAAAAGGGGAAAAGGATCTCGATGGAACGGACCGGTGGAAGTAGATGAAGAGGGCGAGGGGGGACGCGGATCGTAACGGCGCATAATCGGGCGTCCGGTGAAAGCACGGTGGACGTGCATCGACGCTGTAGTGCGCGGTGTAGAAATTACAAAGTGACCAGGATCGATGGCGTGCATAATCGAGCCCCGTCGTCGATACGCTGTCTTTCACAGTCTAGATCACTTATCGAGGCCCGCGTAATTATAGCGATAGAGCCAGCGGTCGCGTGTGCCGTGTCTTTGCCGCGTTTCACCGTGAAGCCGAGCAGAAAGAGTCGAACGGAAACGCGGTGCCTCGGTAGAACGAGCAGAATAAAAAGCCGAAGGAGGAGGGAAAAGATAGCGGTCCGTGCTGCACGCAACAATGCCTCCTTCTATAAATATTCGCCATGCCGCGGAACCATGAGGAATATGTTTATACGCGACCGTCGTCCGGCCACCGGCATACGTCTTCTTGACGTCTCGCGGCCAACGTCGCGCGCTCCACCTATCTGCGTATATTTTTCTTCCACCCCCAGTTGGCAATTACGTGAAGTTAATCGCCGCTCAGCTCGCTTCGAGACGTGCTAAAACTGTGAAAAACGCTTTATGACCCGGCGAGCGAACGCTTCTTGCCGGACTCTGTCACACGGGCATAGCCGAGAAAAATGGCCGGTTCGAGCAAGTGTTATATTATGCGCCCGACTGTCGCGATCCCATCGCGTTTTTAAACACCGGTGGAAATAAATTCGTTCGAGTTTTGAAAAGAAATAACGAGAACCGATTGAGATTGTAACCTGTGCTCGATGGATCTGTGATACCTTCCTGCCCCACAGCGAATCTGAATCGACCAATGCGTGAACGTAATTCCGCGAAAATAAATAAAACGATACGCTTTTTTCTCAACTACCGTATATATCGCCTCGAGCCTGCGGCAAAAACTCGCAAGACAAACCAATCCAATTGTCTTCTTCTTCGACCGTGGAGGGACGCGGCAAAAACCGCTCGGGACGGTGTAACGCGTCACGTTTCGACTCCCGGACGTTTCTTACCGTGGGATTGCGTCGCGGACCGTCGTATTAAGGGTACAAAGTATATATCTGATTCCTGGCAAAGAAACGGGCGATCGTGAAAGGCAACACGGTAAAAAGTATCGATCGATCTACAGAATACAATGCGGGAACGTCCGGTTCGTCCGGAATCCGGTGAAGCTGGCTCGTTATAATCGCGACCCCCGTTTAGCGGAGGAGAAGAAATAAAAAAAAAAAGAACAGGGCCCCTCGTCGTATTCACCTCGGACCGTACGGTGATCCTCTTTCGTTCGACGAGGGCCGCGTGATCGAACGACGACAATGTGAATGACTGTTGGGGACCGTATCTGAGCGGGCCCATCTGAAAGAGAGGGGCCGACTGAACGAGCCTCGCGGCGCGAGTGCACCGGTCGCGTGGGACGATTTTAAGGCCCGGGTAAGCAAGTAGCAGGTAGCAGGTGTCACGTCGGCAACGATCGCCGGTTCGAGATAGGCCAGGCATCGGAGAAGGCATCGACGTCGTTTAGCGGCGGGTACGTACAGGGAGCGGAGTTTTAGTCAGATTAGGCATAATCGATCGGTGTCGATATTGCGCCCGTAGGAGGAGCGATCCGGCTCTCTCTTACGTGCCCAGGGCCCTATCTTACGAGGCGATCGACGCGAGCTACAATTGCTTTTTCACAAAGGGGATCACCTCGGAGAGATGTCTGGCCCCTGGCCTCCTTTGAATCTCTCGAGATACGTCGGATACGTGTACCGCTGGCGCAGCTTTGACAGCGCCGTCGTCTTCGTATCGGTTCAACAAAGTGGACGCTTTTGTGCACCATTGCGAGGGAGTCTCCTGGAAAACTGCGCGATCCGGAGATCCGTGACAGGGGGTGGCATCGAGCGACGTGGATCATCGCGATGAATGCTACTGCATCTGTCGGATACGGTACGACTATCGGATGTTAAGCTGTATTTGGAGTAAATTTTAAGCGAGGTTATCGCGAAAGTCGAAACAGCAGGTTTCGTATTCGAGAAGGTGCGTTTTGAAATGAAAATGTTTACGCCAGCCAGTTAATCCGATTGGAATACAATGCAAATCACATTATAATGTTTTTATTCGACAATAATCGTTGCGATCGAATCTCTACATTAATGTGTATTTGTTCCGGAAATAGGTAGTAATCAATAGGTACACTACATTAATTAATACCGAGCGTTCACTTCTATCGGGACATTGTAACGCAATATCCCCGGTTATTATAATTTACTCTGTAATGTGATATTCCAAATGATTATTGTAATCGGTTTAAAATTATACCGGTATCATGAATTGAACCGCTAATAATAAACAGCGTCACAGACTGACACGGTAACATCGATCGGGGTTGATCAAAGTTTAACCGAGGCATATTTCACATTTCCTCCGAATTTAATTGAGATTTCAGATCCTCTGTTTCATTTCAGGTTTCTAAGCTCTCCGATCCGGTTGCGCAACGTTGATTAAAACGGAGGAACTGATTGAGAGTCAATTTCTGTTGGAACGTCTCGGCTCAGCGAAGATAAATGAAACGCATCAAAGAGGCGTCCCGCGTTGCTGTTATTATTTGCATAACGAAGTAGCCAGGCCTCCTCTGTCCTCTGCCCGCCTCTCGCGTCCCCCGCGTCTTTTTAAAGGCGGACTTGGAGAAATTCCCGGCGAACTTTTCATCGAGTTAAATAAGAAGCCGCAATTAATCACTTACTGTTTTTCACCCTCGACCCTCGTGTATCCGTACTTAACACCGCTTTTTTATACCAGTGAACTTTCGACGGACTTTTAACAGGACGGAATCTTGTTACCGGCTCTCCTTCAACTTCCACGCCGGTCGTGGCAACTTCGTGGCAACTCGCCGCGGCGGAATATTCGAATATTAAAGACACCGTCAGCCAACGAATCGGTTCGCGCTGAAGCGTCAACAAGGCGTGTCAAATTGTAATGAAAGTCAAATTTCGTGAGTCAAACAAGATAAATAAATCCAATGCCGGCCGTCGAACTGTAGGTGTGCGCAGATCGGAATACGTTTGTTGATTAGCTCATACAGCGTGCGAGTGTATTGGGGATCGAGCGGAAATATTCCCGGTTTGGTTTGCATAGCTCGTGACAGTAGAAGGGGACTGATGGTAAGAAAATTAGACGTTTCACGCAAGGAGAATTCCATTCCTGTCCGTACGACATTCTCGACCTCTCGAAAATTCCGTACGCACGGTGTTTTAGTAATGAGGCGAAGGACCCGACGCCCCTCGCGACTCCGACGTCGGATTCATTAATTTCTCAGCCAGCCTTTCTAATTGGCTGCCTGATATTTTATTTATGAACCGCACCGATTCCGGATGCGCGAAGAGCGACTCGCGTTAATAACGTTAGTTGAATTTCCCCGCGATTCACGCGTCGGGGTGATAAATTTGAAGAACGCGTTGCCCTGCGGGCCGGGAAAAAATTTATCGGCCGATTCCAATCGATAATTACTATGATTACTATAATTACCATAATTTAATGGGTAAACAGGACCGACCCCCTAAGCTTTCGATGTCCCCGACTAACATGGTTTTTCTTCCTGAAATTCCTCAACGAGCCATTAGAGAGAGGGTACGGGGGTGGGATGGACGAAGGGAAAGAGGGTAGAGTTAGAGTGGAGCCTTAAATTCATCATCGAACCGGGCTCGCCGCTTAAAGGCACGGCTCGTTAAGCCCCGGGCTTATGATTCACGATCGGCTTTGTATCCACGGGCCTTCGCGTAAAAGAAAAGAAACGAGAGTTTGAGACCAACGGTTAGAAGTAAAAGGGGACTCTCGCTCGGGCCACGGAGCATCGTCGCTACGATTCCTTGCCGGCTAGGATAATTGAGGGTTCCGTAAATCAATATCGGTACAGGGCCTGAGATAGAACGAGCGAAACGTTGCCTCGAAGAAAGAGAAGGCAGGAGAAAGAGAGAGAGAGAGAGAGGCCTCACAAGGGGTTGCTCGCGGAGGGTGTTTCGAGGTATATAATACCGGGTATCCGAAATATAATTAAGGAGGCGACTTTTCAATTTAAGTCCGATATTTTAAAAGATATAATTAAGGAGCTAGCCGGGCTCTCAGCGGCCAGGCCACTAATTGCGCCTGGGGGAATCCCTCGGGGATTCTGGTGGCGCGGTAGGAGAGAGGCCTTGGCCGCTATAGTATTTCTATCCCTGCTCTATCCACCGTGCCGTACCGAACGCGGGTGTACACGTGTATCCGCACACCTAGCCGCACCTACGAGACACAGAACCGTTTCCCTCGTACCACGGTGCACCGCAGCACGACACGAAACACACCATGGACACGTCCTGCGGCACGCCATGGAACACGGCTACCACGAACGTCCCGCGGGAACGATCCATTCACATCTCTCTACCTCTATCTCTTTCTCTCTCTCTCTCTCCGCCGTTCACTCCTCTTCTTTTTCTCCTACTTGTTCCATCCAGGTTCATCGCGAGCCAACCCCCCTCCACCTTCACTTTCCGCTTCCTTCCTTGCCTATTCTCCCCTTAGCCACCGACGACACCCCGTTTCCTTTTTGCCCGCGTTTTTGCTTCCGCCTTGCCGCGATCAAGTTCAAGGTCAACCGATCGATGGCAATTTTCTCGAGCTCGATCGCTTCCACTGGTCCCCCGGGCACGATCCGCAGGATCTACGTCTTTTTCCCTCCGTGGTGTTCCGTCGCTCGTCACGATGCTCTCCGATGGACAGGTGACGCGTCGCTTTTTACCGTTCACGGTCGACCATCGACGGTTCTGATCTTCTTTTTTCTACCGCGCGAGCTCCCGCGCGCGTTTCATAAATTCCAACGGCACGATGGCGAAGGAGAGAAAAAGTGGCGACGGGGAACGAGACAGGCCGAACGAGAGACGGTGTCGATGAAAAATTGGCTCGAGCCGTGTTGGGAAACTGCCGGGGAACGCTCGAATTGGTATTTTTCGAGGTCCGTTTGGATTAAAAGGGGCATCCTTCGACCCTGTGGGAAATACCCACGAGCGAAAGGGGTTGCGTTACGGAAAACCGACGGAATGCTCGCCCCCCGCCCCCCGTTCCTTTCTCCTTCGCTCGCGGTAGATTTACGATGTTCCGCTCGGACGTGGTTGTTGAAAATTGACCGGCGAATTAAATTTCGAAAAAGAGAACACCGATCGCGGTGTAATTTTCTGGGTAAATAGTTTCGACCGTTTCTTCCGCGCTCTTCTCTTCCGACGGCAAGCCGGTTTCCATTTTACGCGCGATGCGCATTGGTTGCCATTCAGGTCGAGTGTAGATGGTTTCTCGATCTCCCGTTCAAATGCATCGAGTTCTCTCTCCTTTCCGTCCTATCGATTAAAGACAATTCTTTTCGATCTCGTGTCCTAGAATCTTACGGTAACAACGATCGGGTTCATCACGCGGAGTTTAACGGCACGGTGGGCCGTCAGTTTCGAAACGCGATCGAAAACCGGCGTTCCGCGCAGCGAGGCCATGTTCACGACCACGGAACAATCGGCCGTTCTTTTGTGCACGGTATTTTATTGCGGACGGGATCGCAAACGTCTCTGTTCTCTCTCGCCCGTTCCTCGCCACTCGGTGAAATCGAATAGGTCGCGTCAAATTGTTGAAATTTCCAATCGGTAGACTGCTGGCCGCGCGGAGACCGCGGCCTTTGATCGATTTAGCCGGACGGGTACGATCGACTCTCGCAATTTTGCTCGACGTAATTGCGTGAAAGAGAGGCCGTCGGTTTTCCTTTTTTTTTCTCCCCCCTATTTTTGTTCCTCCCTGATATCATCCGGTTTCGAGCGGCGTACGAGGATCTCCTAGACCGACGCGAATTTCGAGATCTATATCAAGCGACGCGGACAGGTGAGCGCCGTGACGCGATCGATAACCTCTGAATAGACCAACGATTTCGCGTTACGCCGGGTCCAGGTGCGCGTTAGAATCGACGAGCGATGAAAGGCTTGACGCGATGAGAGTCTTCGGTGTCCGCGTTTGAAATTTTAATTAGGCGCTCGATTCGGGAGAATTTAATCCGACGGCTGATGCTGGATACGTCTCGATGCTAATATTTGTTATGTCACGGACGAATCGATATCCGTTGGCCTTGCCCAGACTCACGGGTTACGTGTGATGCGACACCGATAATATTAACCTTGGGGAAAAGGCCGCAGATATTTTGCGTGCTCCACAGTTTCAAAGGATTAATTTAGAAATTATATTTAGCGCGATCGATGAAGCCGCAACTACCCTAACGAAACCCCTTTCCCAGCGTGGAATAATGAATTTTTGACAGCGCTGGAACGCGCGTCGAAAATGTCTGACGTTCCAATGATAGAGTTGAAAGCGAGCCTGAAACAAAGGGGAGCAATTCCGACAAATTATCATTTGCATTACGCGTGAGACAATGTTGACCATGTCGAAAGATTCGTCGCTGTGCCACGTGTTGTGAATGCAGCCTAAGCAGTCGAAGTCACGCCGCGTCTGGGACTCTTCTCCGCACAATGTCGTAATCAAAGCCACCACTGTCTTCCCCCGGCGGGCACAATAGCGTCGTTCGAGGGGATGGATGGTCCTCACCCTCGTCGTCGACGTTATCGCCGCCGTCGTCGTCGTCGTCGTCGACGTCGTCGTCGCTAGCACTCAAAACTAAAACGACACTAATCATCGAGCACGGGCTGCGAAGTAATGCGTCCCTTCCCAAAAGAGTATCTGCCAAAGTGCTACCGCGAATTGTTAATGCCACCGTCGCGGAACGAGTCCCTTTGGAATCGAACGATATCAATCAGGGGACGTTTAACGTCCCCCTCTATCTTCTGCTATTTTCCGCAACCGTATCGCGTGCCGTTCTCCCGTTTTTCATCGTTAATTTCGCGAATATCGTAGGAAATTTTACATTTCGCTTTCGCGCATGAATTTATCGCCGATTTTATCGTGATTGTTTCTCGATTCAAGTCGCTCTAAAACCTAATTTCACGAAGTGATTGGAACGACTCTGGAAGCCCGGTCGGCAATTTGCATGATACAAACGCAAGAGAGACTTGCCATTCGTCTTTGACGCAAACGGGGGTGGCGCAATTGTATTGACCCAATTAAACGGATCGTTTATGTTTAATTCAGCGGTAGCCAGACATGTAAAGGCCGTGAATGCTCGGCTAATTACCATTTTTGCCCGAGATTCCCGCGGAGTAAGCACCTCTCGCCTAATAACCCATTAACTTGCGCGCCTTTTATACCTCTGCTATTTCTACTGCCTTCTTCAGACTTCTCTTTTTATCACAATTGCATGTTTTATCGCGGACCGTTTGTCTCCGTTTACCGTTCTGACCCCTTTCGTGCTCCGGTAGCTAATTATTTTGAAGGAGGCGACGGAAATAGCTAGAGAAATATGTCATTCGAGTGCATTTCAGGCGGGCATTTTTCACCGTAACCCAATTTCCGTCGCGTATCATTTTACGACGGCCGAAGGTTTAATCGAAGGTTAATTACCGCCAGCAATTATGCACGCGCTATACGCGGTCCTCCCCTGAGATCGGCCCCTCAATAACCCGACGGTATGTGTCCTCGTAAAGCTGACAATGCACTCGTAAAACTAACAATTTAATCTCTAATAATTCGAGCCCTAAACCGTTACAATACCATTGCTCCATTATCCCCGGCGCGCCACCCTTCCGTTTGCCCTGAGTAATAATGCCTAAACATGCTGGCGCCATTAAGCAATTATATGCGTGAAATCCATTCCAATTGGACCACCCAGACGGCTCTTCGCGTAATTGCCCGCGCACGATACTCCGGCTACTCCCGAGTACCTTGCGTTCGTCAGTTTTCAATCACACGTACACCACACTCGAGCAACACAATGCGCTCGTAAATCAAAGCAAGACAATCGATCAAGCATCGACTCGATACGTGAACGCGCGCGCCGCCAACAGAACTATTATATTAAATTCCGAATCGCGACCGTTGTTCGCTGGCACCGTCGCAGCCTGGGACGCGCCGTGGCGAATTAACACCGGGCTTCCTCTCTACACGCGACCATGAAAACCGTGGCAGTTGTCGCATAGCGGCGATGGGCCGCGTTTTCCGCGCGACTGCACGACAACGACGATTCCTGCGGGACAAGTTCCAGAACAGGGGTTCGAATCCGGGAACGGCCTCGCCGCGAAGGGGAAAGGGTTCGCGGCGGTGGTGCATCGATTCCTCGAAGTCATCGCGACGGTTGCCACGACCGCAAGGTTAGCCAACCCCCATTCAAACGAAGACTCGACGAGGATTGACCTTTCAAGATCAAAGGAGTCCCCGGATCGATGGGGCCGCCCCGATTGAATTTATCCGTAGCGATTTTATCGTACCCAGCCCGAGTCCCTTCTTATCCTACCAATAGACGCACCTTTTATTCATTATTGAGGGCGCACTGGTCTCACCGATTCCGGGCAATTCGGAACGATTCGAAGGGAATCGTAGAAGGTGCGCGTTCCTCTTTCTTTTCCGAATGCCCGTCAGGCTCGATCGTTAATAAGACAGGATTGATTGGATCGAGCAGGTAGAACGCGGACGCCACCTCTCCTCGGGACTCAAGGTTCTCCGACATTTTTATCGATCTCATAAATCACATTCAAAAATTGTTACTTTATAGATACACTCGACATCCGTCGAGGTGTTAACATTCTTCTCCGCGGGAGATGAATATTCAAGATGTTCAATTTATTCAAGTTCCGTCCTGTTCGTCGTTGCGCACCGTTTAAAATTTCCTCGAGTCTTCTCGAAGACAAAGCGTCCCGGAAGCCCCTCGGAAAACAGTTGCCCGCGGTGCGAGGCGAACTCCGAAGAAACGGGCGGAAGAACGGCGAAAACCAACCCCGGACTCACCTCCATTGAGGAGCGAAAATGAAAATTCGGGTGAATGCGAGGCTCGCGCGGCCGATTAACGGGCGCGAGCAACCGAAGTATGCCATTGTCCCCGTGAAAACTTCTAGCACGGCCCAGCGGAACTTTTACGCGAATGCCAAAAGGGCGTTCCCATTGGCCGGGGACGTCTGTCGGCAGTTAGGAAAGTATGGCACGCTCAGGGTGGATCCGATATGATTTCACGCAATTTCAGGGACCGAGGAACATTGCGAGACCTTGGCGGGACGCGACGTAACGGGGCAGGCGACGAAAGAGGGTGGGTTCGCAAGAGGGACGGAGGATCGCTAAGGGAGAGATAGAGATGGGACAAAGAGGTTCTGAGTAGAACGATTAGCACGGCCCATTGCCCGATGCCAGTGGCACACAACAGCGACCCTGTTCAACTTGGATCGCTTCCAAGCGGCCAGGATTATCCTTTAAGGGCGCCGCGCACACTGTATACACGTGGTATACCGTAAGATTCATCGTATCCTTGTCTGTCACTGAATGAACTTATCGCGTTCAGAAAGTTACTTCACTTTTTTCGAAGGTGTTTACAGGTATTTAAAATTGTTCGAGTCCATTTCGAGCACATGGTTACAAAGTGTTCGCCCCTACACTCGTCACCAGGACGAACATCTAAGTTCAGAACTTGGTTTCTCAGGCTATCCGCGCCGAATATCGCGTCCGGACTTGCGGACGACGCCACGGAATGGTCTGGTTCGAGCAAAGTCCAAGACTCGCGCACGTGTTGCCTCGACACTTTATGTATCTACCAAGTTTGTTTCTCGCGTGCCAACGAGAGTATAGTCGGTACAATCGAAGGGGAGAATAAACATCTCGCGAGCGAGAGGGACGTGGGAACGCGACCCGTTACCGCGATCGAAAGTTGAAAATACTTGTTGAACTTTTATTCTCGATCGTGGAGCGACGCGAGTCGAGTAGAGGATTCGAAGCGAGGAAGACGAATTCAGTGAGAGGGGAGGGGGGTGAGTGTTGCCTGTGGCAAGAATTTTTCAACGCCCTGGACTACTCGCTTCGAAGGGAGGAAGGAATATCGAAGTGGAAAAGTAGGGGCGCCGGAGACGAGGTGCACTTAGCGAGTCGCTGGAAGGGTGGTAGTGGTAGGGTTGCTCGACGCCGCTAAGAGTAAGGTAAAGAAAGAGCCTCGAACCAAACGCGAGGAGGGAGGGGTGGGGGTGATGATGACACGAGCGAAAAGGGGGTTGAACGGGCTTTTTTGGTGAAATAGAGGAGTCGGTGGCGGCTCGACGAAAGCGGGTAGCTCAGGGAAATGCGCGAGCATCTTTCCGCGGCACGTCCGGCACCCTCCTCGCCGATTCGATCGGAGAATTAATATCGACTGGCCCCTACTGGCTTCGCGGGAACGTTCCGCGCTCGATTAACCACCGAGCGACAGTGATTTATGATCTGGATGTGATATCGCTGTTCTTCGTGCGGCGGGTAATCGATTTGCGGCACTTTCGAGCATGGATTTTTCCAACCGCCGCGATCTCGAGCGCCGCTTCCGAGTCGAGGGGTTTACGCGGGGCTGTTTTTCACGCCGTTCGGGCACGAACGATTGAACGCCACGGTTTGCTGAAAGGCGATGGCTCGCGAAATTGACGGATCGCGCGTGTTACGAGTCTCCTCTCGCATACGCTTAACTTTTATTAAATTTCGTTCTCCTTCTTCGCTATCTCGAACGCCGTGGAATGACGCGCGACGGTAGCGACGCGAAATAATTAAAGGAGGCCCGTGTTTCCGACTCGAGTCGTCAATTTTCCATTCGAACGGAGGATTCAAGGGGCCGTGAACCGGTGTTCATAAGTCTTCGTCTGGGAACCAGCGTCGGCAGCAAATCGCGTCACCGGCAATCGGCGTGACGACGCATTCCCGTAATTAGCGCACCGGTCGTCGGGTCAGTGGAACTTTGAAATTAATTAAGGGCGGCGAAATGCGCGATACAATCTGCTAATGGCGCGGCTGGGAACCGGTCGATCGACGTGAATCTGAATCGACGACCCTCGACGTTTCGTGCTTTACCGTCCCTCGAATCGATTGTTTCGCGAGGCGCTTCCCTCTTCCTGCGGTATCGTTTTCCGTTTGAAAAGACTCGGGAGGACGTCTGCTCCGGAGGCCATCGTTGTTTCACGGCCAACCTAGCCGCGCAACGAAAGTGCTTGCACGCTTCACGCACGAATTGATTTTTAAGTGGCCTTTCGGGAACGATAGACCCCCGTGTGCTCCTGCAACTGCGCCACCGTGCGCATTTACATATTTATGCGCGGTACGCGGCCCCTCGGGGGTAAACCGTCGCGTTATGCGGCTTGTTTTGGGCGAAAATTGCGGTCTTCTCTTTGGTACGATAGACTCGAATGCTCGCAGATGTTTATTTAATACTTTATTGTTTTCGATTCGATGAGTATTGCGTAACATGAAGAATTTAATCTCTCATAACTTTCATAAGAAGATATTAGAAAATAAATGGGGCATAGATAAATCTTGCTTCATTTCTCAAATATTTGTAACACGTACCGGTATAATTAGTCGCGGTACGGAATGAAAACCGGTATTAGGATCGTTCTGCTCAGAAAATTAACCGCGATATTGAACGGCACCGCCTAAACAGGCTAATATAATGAAGTTCAATATCCGTTTAAAAGCGAGAGTAGATAATCGATCGATCGTCCGGGCGTGCACGCGAAGGCAAATATCGGGCCGACTATTATTACCTTTGATGTACCATATATTACACGGGCCGCGTATCGATCCGCTTGACCCGCGTTACCAGCGCGTAATTCCGTTCGAGCCGAACGTCTCGTTATAGAACGCGAAACGTGACGAGGTTGCCGCTCATTACAATTTTCCTATGAATCGTCTACAAAAGTTTTAACGATGCCGGGGCGCGCCGCTCGAGTGTCATCGAAACTTCATTTCCCGAAAATAAACAATTACTTTAATGGAAAAATCGCCGGCATGGGGGAAGGGAGGAAACGACGTGTCCCCCTCGCCATGTCGCGTCGATTCGAACGCGATTTTACTACGGCACGCGACAATTCGCGCCGTATAATCGTCATGAATTTACGTCCGGTTTCGATTGTTCGTTAAATTAAATTGCTCGTCGAATTAAATTTAATCTCGCCTAGTGTAAGAACAATTGGCTCGGCCCGACTAGCCGGTCGAGCGTCTAGAATTCAATTAAAAATTTCAAATTTCAATTTCAATCCCAGACTCTTCGTGCTTCCATCCGCGTATTAAAACCAAAAAGGCTCGCGATGGATATTACTTTGTCACTTTTCCACAGACATCGGCAATGTTCGTCTATTTTCCTGTCGCCGCGTCCCCGTGTCATTTTTTTCAGGACCTCCAAGATGACAGTACAAGAGTATCAGCCAGAACCCATGATAGATCGGTCCGCTATCGAAAACAAGGTAGTCATTCTTTCTTCGCCCCGTGCCAGCTCACCCCGTTACGACCCTACGCAGCGGCAAAACGCTCGATCCCCGCGAAATACACACGGTCGACTGCCGAAATCCAGCCTATCGCGCTCAGCATCCCCATTACCGTAGCGCCAACGGTGAAACGTAATTTCCGGGATGTCAAACAGATTCCAGATCGGTCGTCATCGTCAGTCTGCCTCCATTCGAGCGAGCCACCGGTAATCGTCGAGCACCGGGGCTGGTCGATCATCTGCACCAGATACGAAGCGTTCGCCGTTCGAGCTTTTTCAACTAATTACAGACGTTCCGCTCTTGGCTTCCGTTAGTTCGCGTCCCCCCGTCTGACGCTACGTTTCCTGTTTCGCTGGCGATCTCGCCCCCGCTTCGCGTCGCGTTCCACGCGGATCAGAAGGGCGGTCGAAAGACACCGTGTTATCGAGACCGACGAGAAACGGCCATTAATCACCGCCTGTTTGTTAAGCACCGTATACACCTGCTTCCGTGATATCCTGGCTCGAGGAGCACGAGGGCCAGGACGAGCCTCCGCTTTTCGACTACGCTCGCCGGACGTTTGTTCCACGTACACAGGCGAAACTTTCGATAAGGTCGTGTGCGCGAAGGCACTCGAAATCGACTGGGGTGGGTCGAGGACTGGCTGGCCGACTCGGCGAACGGGTATCGATCATCTTGTCATACGCTGGCAAAACGGCGCGGCCATTGTCTCGGAACGAGGCATCGTGGCTGTGATACACTTTCCGGTAACCAATTAATTAACGCCGTCGAGCATTGGCTGTGGTTTCGAACTATCGACGAAGCAGTTCGAAGACTTTGGACGATACGTTTACGAAAGGAAAGGTGGAGGAGGCGAGGAGAAAAAAAAATGTTGTACTCTTTTTTTGTCAGAATTACGCTCGTGCGGCGAGTTATTGATCAGCAATCAAAGAACTTAATTGATTGAGCTCGACGTAACCGTTCTCCTGTGTTTCAGGGGACAGACGGTTATTACGATTGTTTACAGAAATCTTGGGATCGACTCGAGATCGACGAGGGATGATACGAACCCGTCGTCAGACGGATCGCCAACAGTGGTAAACGGGGCAGAAAACGCGATGCCTTAAATTTAGATTAGACAGTGGAATCAACATGCAAGATTCAGCGTACGAGTGTACAGGGTATATTTGCAGAGCGAGTTCGAGCCCGTTGTTTCACCGGTCCTTCGGGAAATTTCTTGTTTTCTCGACGGTTCAATTTACTCGCATAAAGGCTGGAAGGAAGCGCGGCTCGAGTCGCGGTTAGTTCGCGCCCGTTTCAGACGCGGATACATATTTTATTTAATCACGCCGTCTCTCCCAGCCGTTCGTTAATTCGCAATGGATCGGCCTACGCTCGGGACCGACCGCTGGTCCTAGTTATTATTCGTGCCTTTAAATAAACACGGGGCCAAGGCGAGGCGTTCGCGCGGTTCCCGTTATTGCTTGAAATTCCGCGCTTCTTTCACAAACTCGAGTGTATGGTAATTCGTGGCATCGGCGCGCTCGAGCCCAGGCTCTCCCCTGACCTCGCGGTTCACGGGCCACGGGAGATGTATTCTAATGGACAATGGCCCGTTACAGGATCGCCGCGTGGAGTACCCAATTACAGCCGGGAGAAATGGCAATCTCGTAGAGAACGGCCGGAACAACAGGTGCGGCGAAAATTGGCCGCAAAAATATCGCTGGAACGCTGGCTACGGACGTTCCCGCCAGATGACGAAAGAAATTTCACGGGGATGGCTAGCGTTCGCTGGCTTATCGGTCGTCCTTACGACCCCGTCGGCCATCAACGTCAGAATGCGAACTCCGCGTCGAGAGTGTCTGCTCGGATGTATCGTTGGTGATTTTCTCTGGATTGAAATGGAAATAGAGAACGGAATATTGGTCAGGATTCCTTTGCATCCATTCTGCGGAAGAATTTTAGCGCTCGATACGATCTGGCCGCGTGAGAGCGATTCGACCAACGAGTGTTGAACTTCGATCGATGCGCGCCTCCTCGGCACATGACTCGTTCGGGCCTCGCATATCGCTGAGAATATTTATTCGCGGAACTGGTTCGCGCACAACAGAACGATTCACTCGAAACGAGGGTCTATCACTCCGCGGTTGGTCATTATCGCATCGTTCTTGCCCGTTCGTTTATCAAACGATGTCTTACTTTCTGTATCGGTCCGTATCTCCGTTCGATTCGTAGAAATGTTCCGCGGGTACGAACACTCGGCTCGCATTCCGCGCGGAAGGAGAGCCCCGTTCCGCGGTCGGATGTTCGCCGTCGCGGCTGATAAATCGCGGCGAAGCGCGCGCAATTACGGGCCGCGGCCTGCGCCAGGAGGAATCGTAAAATATCGCCGCGACCCGTGTCGCGTCGTTGGTTTGCGCCAAGCTCGACGACGCCCCGATAAGTATTAAAAGCTCCTAATTGGATTTCACCGGGCTTTATCAGTCACTTAGCGCCTACACGAGCCAAGGCCTTGCCCTTCGCGTCGAAAGATCGTTCAACCCGTGTCGACCAGCAGTTTTCGAGGCCTCTCCATCTCATTTTCTCCTTCCTTTCCTTTCTTTTTCTCGTGCACTCGACAAATTTTGCACCGCGTATCCCCTTTTTCGGCTATTAAAAGTATCCAGACGCGGGGATAATTAATTCGAGGCAATTAATTCGCCGCTTTGATGCGGCAGTGGTTCCCCCCTGGTTCCTTCGGTAATATACAGTGGCTGGGGAATGCATTCGTGTACTGTTGAATTTATACATTTCTCCGCTAATATATTTTCCGGGACAATTTTCAGTTGGAATCTTGTTACGCTTCGAACGCACTTTAAACGAACGTTATCCTAAAGGAGGTATTCCCGATGAGTTTACGAAATGCTGTAAAAAACTAGAAGGGAGGTAGAACGAGTAAAATGAATAAGCGAAACGGTACGAAATAAAAGGGAGGACACTTTCTTGTAAGTTTTCATTGACAGAAAGAACGGACTTGAGTAATGAAATTCCTCGCCACCCCCGACTCTTTGCCCGGTGACAGCGGCGCGGCTGGCAACCATCCCTTAAAATTAAGACAATCGAAGCCTTTCGACGTCCCCCGTTTGTGGAAGCTTTTTTCCCAGCGGAAACCAGCCCGACCGATGATAACCTATCAACCGGCAATCTTCGTGTCGCCTTTGAATCAGAGACAATGCACGTCAGAGGCTGGGAAGCCGGAGAAAAGGAAAAATCGCGTGCTTTACCACGGCAGTCGACTCGAACCGGACGATTTACTCGCGTGGAAGTAACACCGCCAGTGCCGTGTCTAGATATTTCGCTATCCGGCGACTCCCGCGTGCCAGAAAAAGATCTTTATACAATTTCATTTACGAGCAAAAGGTATTCCTGTCTCTAACCTTTGCGAGCTGAAATTAGACTGTTGAAACAAAAATTCATATCGACGCTCGAACGAAATTGGAAAGAGGCTAGTAGAAAGAGGGCACTCCACTTTTCTCTTCTCCGCCCTTTTAAAGGCTACTTCTTCTTGAAATCAAGACCTCGAGGAAAATTTCTGTCGCGGGGCGCAGTGTGTCGCGCGAAAGAGGGAGGAAACGGTTGGCAATATGCGTTAACCCCGTTTCACCGTGTCCGCCGCAAAAAGGTCAACACTCCTTGCATTCATTTCCTGGCGAGATCAAAGAGGACGATCCTTTTTCACCCGAGATTTCCTTCGTTTGAAGAACGCACCGTTTTTTTTTTTTCTTCCCTCCGTTCCCGCTATCACCGGCAGGCAGCGGTGGAACGGTCGATGCTCGAGGGTGCCCGGCGTCTCGAGAGCCTCGATGTTCTATAAGCGAGATTACTCGTTCCCAGGAAGGCGTCGCGGCCCGTTCTCGGGCCCAGGAACTCGGCAAGCGGCTAGAAGTGTACGCATCCTATGTAAGTACATCTATACATATATCGAGAGGTCCCGAGACCGGGTCACATTCAGCTCGATTCCTACTCTGAATGCCGCTTTTGTTCGCGTCTTTGTACGCTCGCGATTCCGTACGTCGTCGCTCGTTTCACTTTGATTCACCGTGCGGTACTCGAGGAGGACCGGCGAATGTGCGTAACGCGCGACACGATCACCGAGCCACGGGTCTAGAAATACATCCGTAAATACGTTTTGTCAACGGTTCTCCTTCAGCGGTACGTCGTCTCGAGCTAGGAGAAAAGGAAAATGAAATTACCCCCGCGGCGGGTACCAGACGCTCCGCTGAGTCTTTGTGAACGTTGTTTGGTCGACGATTTCGCCTTTTTTTTTTTTTCTTTCCACCTCTTCTCGTTTCTTTTTTCGAACCTCGCTCCTTCATAGACGATGTCTCTCTCCGTTTCTCACGGAGGAGTCTGGGATGCTTGTTGAACGATTCTATGGGCAGGAACAAGTTCACGGTCGATTGTTTTTATTCCCTTTCTTCGGTCCCTCGTGCCTCGGGGATGCTGCAGCGAGAGGAGGCATTCGCGAGAATTAATCGAGCCGTTCCATTCGACACGACGTTCCACCATCGAACGATCCCCCGATCCTTTCAATGGACGCTCGTCGCTCGAGCGAGCGTATTTAACAAAAAGCTAACCGACCGCCGCCGTTTGCGCCGCCTGGTACCTCCTCTATCCAGGAGGGATGGGTTCCTCGAACGGGGTACGCGTCTCACGGGACAACCGCGAAGAACCACCGTCGCGTGTATATGAACGATCGATCGACAACAGGTACCGTGAAATACACAACGCCGTGCACAACGGATACGGAGCGAGTTAGAAGGTTAAATGGTGGTTGGCTCGTTCAGCATCCACCGCAATGTACCCGGGTCTCCCCATGCATTGACCGCGTCGTTCCTCTGTCCCCTATAAATGAGCCCACGTACCCCGCGCCCCTCTCCATCCACGTGCACAAGTGCGATTCGTACTCGCACGTAGAACCTGGCCGCTCCGCTGGTACATACGTGCATACTTACTCCGGCTCGAGAGAGGTGCCCAAGGGGTTGCAAGGCAACTGCGACACCAGCACCAGCACCGGCGATGTTGCTGCTGTTTGCAAAGCGGTGTATTATGCCGTCAGCCATGCTGGGGATTAGCAAACGCAATACATCGGGCTTCGCGATCGTGCTGCGCATCTGTTCGTCAATCCAAAGTCCCCACGCCCCCTTCACCGCCGGCTCCTTCTGACCGTCCCTCTCCGTTCGACGCGCAACCCTTTAACCGTCCTCTCTGTCCCGGCCAAAGCGTTCTCCCTGTCTGCCGCGCGCCACGGTCTACGCCATCTCGTCGCACTCGAGCTACAAGAGCTGCATCGCAATTGATCCACGACGCTGCACGGCTACGGGCGTGCACGATCCGCAAATAACACGAAAACCATCCGCCGCCGAAGGCGATGTCCTCCGGTGCCATTATAATAAGCGCTGTCTGCGATCCTCACGGCCAAAGCGGCCACGCGGCCCATTGTTATTACATAACGCGTTACACGATCCCTCCTGTGGGAGACGTCAGGCATTTCGGCGAGCCTATTAACGCTGCCAGATTCGTCGTTAATTACGATCTCGAGGCGACCCGAGGTGATCGCTGGTGGCTTTTTATTTGCGGATCGACGGGAGGAGCCGTTGCCAGCGATTTCCCGATAGGGTGGCTCTGGAACGGACGTAACAATGCCAGGCTTCGATCTTCCTGACGGTGATGTCGTTGTTACCAACTCTACGACTTTCGAGCCGCACGGAGCAATTTCTCGTGCACCAATCGTCTGTCCTATCTTTAGTTACGCGAGATTGTCTCCTAGCTGTCTCTAATCGCAAAGTACACGTGTAATCCAGCCGGAAACTTGACCTTGTCAATTTGTTCCTTGTACAAGGGACCAGAGTAAACGTCTAAGAAGTTTTCGAGGCATAGATACCGAGAGGAAAAGGAGAAGCGCGAGTACAAACGTCCGTTGACAACGTTTCCATTGGCGTGTTCAAAGGAGCAACTGTTTGCCGTTAAATAATATCACGAGCGCGTTATTTGCCGATAGATTACACGGAGGCGGGCAACGGGCCGCCAGTGCCCGGAGCTTATTTGCATTCCGGAACACTTCGCCCCGCCGATGGAACCGACGAGTGGGCGTATCGAAAAACAAGGAGAAACGAATATATTTCGCGCGATTGGCCGCGCGGGGGGCGCAGCGGCGGGGGCGATGTTTCCAAATGAACGGGCAGGGGTTAATTCGTACGCCGGCCGCGTATCGTTCGGTCATAGTTGCTGCAACGAGCGTTTATTTAACGGGAATTCGCCCGTAAATAATGCACGAACCTCGTGGCGCTTTTACCACCGTGGACGCAACGCGAGACTTGCCAACTTCGAGGACGAATATCGCCGATTAACTCCACCTTGGGGCGCGTAACGTCTCGCGAGATGCTGGTTTTCAATCGAGTCGTAACGCAAGTCGAGCGTAAAGCTCTAGTGGCTCGTGGCAAATTGTAACCGAGGGCTCCGTTCAACTTTCGAGGGCACAGCTGGATACGCGTTCCATAATTACCGTTCTTTTCGACCCCCGTGAACGCGGCACCGTTTACGAGTTCGAGCGCCTAAGTACACCCCGTCGCGGTAGAAAGGGTGGGTTCCGCGTCTAGCCCGCGGCAACTTCCTCGCGACTGCCTCGATTTCGTATCGGGGATACTTTCTTCGAGGGATGAATGGAATTATACAGTGGGAAGCAAGGGGCGGTTAATAGTAACAAGAATTGGTCGAATGCGCCTTTAGAGGTTCTTTCTCCGTTACGCTCTTCAGGTGGCGATAGCGCTAAGAGGATCGTTTGCTGCGAAATACGCTTGAAACTTGCGTGGCGACAAAGTTCACGACAAGGGCCAGCTGACAATGGCCTCGCAAGCTGCGAGCGGCAGTTCACAGACGGAAAGTTTATTTGCATCGATTAAAGGCAGCCGTTGAATTATTAAACGATCCGTGTTGGTCCTGCCGGGTAAGCTCTGTTATTATTCATATTAGCAAGAAGAAGGACCGAGGATAAACTTCCGTGCGATCGGGACAGCTACGATTGCTCTCCAGATACATGTATATATTTCAATCGAATAAATCGATCGTAAGACGAGACGGTTTTCTTTAGGAATCCACTTATCTTCTCATTGCCTCTCTGTCGTTTCAAATACGAGCTCCGTTGGTGGAACAATAACGCGACTGAACGCGACAGCGAAAGCGAACGATCAGCACCCCGCCATCACGATCGCGGACCTCGCAGTGATTATCGCGAATGACGATGCAAACGAGCGTCATTTTATCTCTCGACGCGTCCGGCTGATCTTCCTGAGCGCACACGGAAGACTGAACAAAAAGGAAGGCGTTCCTCGCGGCGCGTACGCCCGCCGTTTCGCAAGTTTATTTAGCCACCCGTGGTGACAAGAAAATCTCGCCGTGGCGTTTTATTACGGGGGTGGGTCGCAGTCGTGAGAAGGAGAGAAAATAAGGTGCCAATCCGTCCGCGGGCTTAACAAGACGGAGCAGAGGTGTCGCAGGCGTGACGCGTCAAACTAATTGATTTATTTCGCCTTTCCCGCCGCTAATCTACCGAGCGATCTTCATCTTCCGTGATTCATCGCTGCCGCGAATACCGGGACGATAAGGACGCGCGGTGAATTTTGTTGTAATTGATAAGACACGTCCGGTGGATGCTGCGTCGGACGTGACGGAAAGCTGGAATCGCGTTTCAGGATATTCGAGTTTAGCTCCGTAAGAACCGTTGGCGTGATTTCGAGCTTCTGGGTTGCCTCGATCGATAGCTGATTGGCTCGATTATTTGCACCTGGATAATTATAAATTACATCCCATCGATGCACCAATTTAGCTATTTGATAGCAATAATTTAGTCACTCGTTTCACGTAGATTACAATTATTAATTTGTAATCGGTAGATTCAGCGTATGTACACAGCCGATTGACGTGTAATATTCGTTCGGCTCGCAAACGATGTCCTCAGCCGTGTCGTTCGCATAAAAATTCAATCAACCATCGATAACGAAGCGAACGTCCGAAACAGAATTCATTCGCTACGATCTAATGATCGTCGAAATTCGCTCACGTTCACCAAGCAACCGATCCACGTTCAATCGTATTCCATTCTCGAGCAGGACGGCAAGGGACAAGAAATTGCTGCGGGTGTACCGGCGCCATTTATCAGCGGCTAATATATCGTGTTATGTCTGTCGCGCGGCGATTGAACGTCTCGAAATTCGACGAGGCATCGATCGATCGCGACAGTTCGCTGGTCGCTCGAAATTTCAACGGTGACCGGCTACCGTTTCGTGCCCGCGCGTACACACCACCGTCGAGGCTCAGGTATTTATCGGCGTTCGATCAACATTCCAGGCGGTGCGTGTACGCGCGTGCGGCGGCGCGCTACGCAATCCGAATCAGCCGCGCTTTATCGGTCGTCAACCGGAAGCGCACGTTTACGCGAGCCGCCTAAAGGCGAGTGCCAGCCGTTAGGCCGTACGTGCGCCTATCTCGAGCGCGATCGATAAAATTCCGTCCCCGGTCTGCCCGCTAATCACGTATTTCGAGTCTCGAGGCCGCTCCGGATTTCGATCGCGTCCAACAGACGTACGTCGCTGGCCAGACCCCGTCGATTTCCGCTGACGCGTTCCAACGATCTCCCCGCGAAAACTTACCTACCGCTAATATACGCGTTGCGTAAGGTGTTTACACGGCGGAGACCCTTGCGCAATAATTTATGCGTTGACGCGAACGATGCATTTTAATCTAATTTCCTTGTAACTTGATTAATGTACATTTGAAATCCGTTTAGCACGTTGAACGCGCCTTCGTCTACTCTGGATTTCACCGCGCTCGAAAGCTCCAGGTGACCCACTATTAGCTGAATGGATGCATAGATACGGACTGTAATCGTTCGCGAAGATTCTGACCCAGACTTCCGGATTATCACGTGGCAAGGTAGCTTGAAAAGCAAGTTTCCCCGTATTTTCGGTAGAACGACCGCGCGGAGGAGAGTTCGGTGGCAACCCAGTTTTCGAGCCGGTCGCTCACTCGCAACTCGCGTCGCCCTGGAAACTGCTTCCTTTTCCGTGTTGGAAGTTTGCATTTCTGAAGTTTAAACGGACCCCGCGACGATGGTTTCGGTGGTAGCGTTGGAAAGATCCGACCGCTGAAACTGCCGTACCGCTGGTTCGAGTGCCGGCCGTGTTTTAGTCGAGCGACGCGGAAACTTCAACTTGGAAATGAAAAATTTCCTACCCCGATGCTTGGGGACGGTGCGCGTAAATAGTGCGCGTAACAAATTCCCACCACTCTAACCTGCTATAGTACACTTCTGGAATTTAAAGTCACGGTATTATCTTCCAGGAAGTTTCCGCAAAAACTAATTATTCGGAATAAAACCGCGAAACGTCGATCCGTATACGTGGCACGGTGCACAAAAGGGGTGGAAAATCGCGGCGGTTCCTGGCGCGGTTGAACCGCGATCCACAGGACGTGTTCGTGGCAGGATATCGAGTGCAGTCCAGAGGAATGGCCGAAGGGAACGGACAGAGTCGAGAAGCTCTGGCATGGAGATAAGTAGGATGCCATATTGATTGCGACTGACTCCGGTGTGGTTGTCGGGAGTTTGAAAGCGAGGAACCGGCCGTATCCCGGAAAGACGGAACCCGCAAGACCAAAAGGGTGAGCCAGGGGGTGTGCGTGAGAGAGAGAGCAGCGAGAGGGAGAGGAAGGTAGGAAACGGACCATGAAACATGACGGAGAAAGAAAGGGAACGAGGGAGCGGCGCGGTGAGAACGTATAGATGCAGGTTGCGGAAAAGAGACCGGCCCTCTTGGAACGAGCGAGCTCGAAAACCGACGGAACTCTCCGGAGGAGAGAGGCGCAGAGCTACGCGAGAATTACCGGATCGATATTAAGTTGTGATAGTTCCCGTTTCGACTACAGGGCGCTCGCGTATGCGCCCTTACGGCCCACCCCTTGATCCTATGCACCTGCAGCTGCCGGCGACCTGACCCCGCAACCTGTGACCCCTAGACCGCGGTATTCGGATTATATCGGGGGATCGAGTTCAACCTCGGTTACCTATTAATGATCTCGCCTCGTTTTGGTCAAATAATGCCTCTGCGCTTCGATTCTCCGTCGCCTGGGTCAGCTCCAGGAATTATTTCGATGGAACGCGAGGGGTTGAGAAATGACGTTCGATACTTTGCATCCGCACGATTCGTAAGAGTAGCAAGGTAGAGCGATCGTACGTTGCAAATGTAGAAACGAACCGTGGTATTTCAAGCGCGATGGTACTGGTTTTTAGAATTCATATTGATTAACCACTCGCCAGTCGTTTCAGTGGGAGGCACAAAGCCCGCGAATAGTACTGGACACTTCTTTTTTCCCCTCTACCCATCCTGTATAATTCAACGACGTTAAAAAATTCAGGCCTGTCGAATAAAGCTGATCGATCGCTGACCATGCACAGCCGTAACAAATTTACAGGCATGTTTCATTGATTACGAGCCCCGTTGAATGTTTAAATCGGCCGGGGCCGTTCCATCGCGTACAGCCGAACGAACGCGCTCGACCGTGGCTCGTTCCGTCCAAATGGAAACATTTTTCTGCACGCCCTGTCGGCGATCGCCGCTAATAATTTTGGAATATTTTATTTCGCCGGCGCACACGTTCCCTCGGATTTATGAAACGATGGCGGTTCCTCACTGTCGCTGGATCGATCCCCGCGGTACGTCTCCGCCCCTCATACCATCGCGCGATAACGTATTAAGGAATCGGACGTAAAAAGGCTTATAAGTAATATTGCCGTCCCGCGTGTTTACCCTCTTCAGCCCGTGACAGCGATATAATGGGTTCTCTGATTGCCTGTATCACACCCGGTTGCGCCACTTCCAGGCTTATCCGCCCACGTTTCCTTCCCGCGGAAAATACTCTCTATCGACACGAGCCCGACAGAGTACACGGTACGCGCTGTCACGAGGAATCGATGTAACCTGGAAAGTTCGCCAGCTCTCGCTACCGTGAGACCAATCTGATTTCTCGATGGAAAGACGCCTCTGATGTCCGGCTCGCAATTTCGGCGTCGCGAACGATTTCGATCCGAGACGGTTTCCACACGGAGTGGCGTCTACAGACGATCGACGATGGGTGGTCTTTATTTCGGATAAAGAGATGTCTGTGCCAGACGAGGAATCGCGATTCGCGAGGAAATCGAGCGAGAAATGTACCATAAAATAACGACGAACAGAATGGGTCATCGACAATCGGAATCGAGACTGCTAATAATTGAATTAATCTATCCGAGTGATCGACAGTTTTATCCCCTATACCTTTCATCCGTAAACCGACAACAATCCCATCGTACAACGATGTTTATCGAAACAGCTGAAACGCCTTCGCCGTGAAATCGGAGCCGATGATTTCGTATCTGGCAACACGGTCTCGATGCGACGTGTTTTCGCGGCACGATGCATATCGAAATGGCACGGGGAGGGTGGGAACAATGATTGGTCGTGAGAAACCGTCCGATAACGAAAACCGTGATGACAGACGGACTATGCACGCTCCAGGTAGGTATACCAGATAGCTGCGTGGGAAGCGCGGGGTCGAAGGTCAGGTTGGAATATCGCGCGACCCCTGACTCCGAAATGCTAGCGCAGCTCGTCAGAAGACGTTCCGCGGCCGGAGATTTTCGCCGGGGTGTAATAGAGATTTAATGGACGATGGGTAGCAGATCGTAACGGAGACTCGGTGCACGTCGAACCGCGCTGTTTCATAGGCGTCAGGCGTAACGGGGTACACGGGCTCGTGCATTCGAGATTGCCATCTGCGAGCGGGACGATGCGCGGTTCTAGTGTGCAAGTCCACGAGCATCCTCGCGCTTCGCGGTACTTTCTCTCGTATTTTATCAGTCGAAGGCGTTGCCATTCGCAACGTATACACACCGCGGACGGTTACTCGTCTATTGTTTCGCCTCGGATATGTGGTTACCCGAGTTACGTTGGCGTTTTATGGGTACACGTCGATTACGTAGTTCCTCCGACGGCGCTTGGGAACGTAACACGTTCGGTAAGTATACGTAGGTATGTGGGTAATGGTTGGAGGAAATTTCACCGTTCGGGTCACTGTTCGCTCTGTATAGAGATGGCAAAAAAAATTACGCGAGACGGTGGTGGTTCTTCACCAGTGAAACTACTGAAAAATAAAAAAAATTGCACGGTAAACGACTCGATGGATTTTCACAGTCGTTCCCTTCGCACGATTCTGCTGTCCTCGATTTTTGTCTTGTTTCCGCCCGTAAAATCGGCCTTTTACCGACGATCGTCGAACGGTCCGCGACAGGGGATGACAAAACGCGAAACAAACAATTACGGAACTCTCCTTTCGGCTCCACGCATGCGGACACGAGTGAAATGGACGGGCGAAATTTTTGCTCGAGCCAACGAGCTATCTCGCGGACAAATAATCGAAATAGAATCGGCGGTGGTATGGCGGTGCGAAACAACGCGCGCACAAACATCGAACGGAACCCCCGTGAATATCCTGGCAATGGGAACGAACAAACAAACCGGTGGACGGGCACACTGTTTTGAGCAACAACGTGTTAACACACGCGTAAGTTACGCCAACTGTTGCTCCCGGACGCTCAACCTGACACGCCGGTAAACGCTATTAGAATCCAAAACACGATATCGAGTGTCACCGGGGCGAGTCTCACGGTCTGCTCGATGTCATCTTTCAGCACCCACGTCACCCACAATTAGACGCGGAGGCAGGTTCGTTTGCGTTCACTTTCGCGTGCGTTGTTCCAAGAAACTTTTCCTAATAACTTAATCCACGGTCTCTCGCAGTTTTCGAGTTAACCCTCTAATCTTTTCGCGCGATAAGATAGCTGACACGATAGTCGATAGCTGGGTTAGTAAAAGGCAGAAGTTAAATGGCGGAATTTCGCTAACCACATCCCTGTTCCCCTCGACTTTTTATATCTCGTTCACAGAAACGGAGACGAATGCCACAGATGTGAATTATCACGAATTTCATGGTGTGTACGTACGTCTCCGCGAAGATCGACGAAATACGCAGGAATGCGCGAGGAACGGGAAGAAAAAGAGCGAGCGGGCGATCATGAGAGGTCACTGCTTCCTGGAGGGCTGGTTCAACGTCGTCATCGCTTCCTGTGTTTACACTGTACCGTCTTGACGTGGTCGCGGCGCTGACAACTTGTCAGTGGGCCTCTTCTGAATGTTTTCCGACGGGGGACACATGGTGGCCGTACACCGCCGTAGACTAAACTTGCGCGCAGCGTCTGCTGGCCCTGGTTTCGCTGGTTGTTTTGAAGAAGCGAGAGAGGCAGAGCCACTTCTGGCAGTGGCGCGCGATTCGCAGAAACGGATACACGCGTTGCACCCTCGGTAACGGTAGCTCTGGAGACCAGCCGAAGAGAGATCGTTCCCGGGCCAGCGGAGGAACCTTGTTCCCAGGTTTGTTTGTACAACCCTCGGCACAGTTTTTCTCGAATTATATTAAAACTCGTGGAACCGTTGCCCCCGAAATACATTCACGACGCCGCCTTCGAACGCGTCGCATTCTTTGCGAGACCTTTCGCAAAGGGAAACTTTTCGAACGGACACAAACGTAATTACTGCAACGAAGTTATCACCGGCTCGGAGGATTTCTCTTCGCTCGACCTTTGACGACGTTCCTCTTGAAGGGAAATCGCTGTGTCGAAGGAAGCTGCGACAGGGATTAGACGGAACGAGAAGTCGCGTTATCGCTGGGACATTCGCGATAACTTTCTTTGACGACTTCGTGGTGAAATGGTAATCGCTTGAATTAATTGGTCCCAGGCGGCGTTCGTATTTTCTCAATCCATTAACACGTCAACTGTTCCCGGTTTACGAGTAGGAAATAACGATTTTTCCCGGTAACTTTCACGCAGCCGAAAGAATGCGCGTGCTATCCCTCGTGGACAGCCCCTGACCGGGAGCGAACGCGAACTTATGTTAAATTCGTTAAAAATTTACTCCCCCTAGTATCAGAGCCGGCTGCGAATAACTATTTACCTCCATTACCTGTTCCCCGCTTTCCGCCACGCACGAAACTCGCCGGGAACAAAATTTTAATCGAGAAACTTTTTTCCGGAACGAAGAGCTCGCTGGAGATCGTTCTCTCGGCAAACCGATAGCACCGCTATAACCAATGGGTGACTTTGACTACTGAAATTAACCAGACGATGGTTATACATGTTCGCACGTTTAAAAAAAGTTTCTCCATTATTACAAATTTGTTTCTGTATCTTCATCACTTTCTAATACGTACGAATTTTACTTTCCTTTCTCCGAATCAACCCTTAAAATTCCTTCTATTTTAGTTGATAGTGTATCGTTAATCTAGTCCAACAAACTCGGTGACCACAAATTTAGAGTTTGCACACGATTCGAAACAAGACTGGCTATCCAACGTAGCCAAGATTACGATCCTTCCTCGACGCACGACCGAATGACCATTACAATAAATCCACCCCGAAGCAACAGTCTCGTTCCCTCCGGCATCTCCATCAGCGTCCCGCAAAAAGCCATCCAAACCCGACGACAAAAGAGGCGAGCGGTAGGCTGGCACGTCCGACGATAATGGGCAATTGCTTTCTATTTCAGCCGCGCACACACGCGTAGACACACCCCGACGCATCGGCCGTTCCTCGCAGGCTAACTTCGCGGCGCTAATTAGGGTAATTTCCTCGGGACCGGCGTGCCCGCCGCGTCGCTCCCCTAGTCGAAGAGGCTCGACGTATTATCAGCTTTCATGTAAACTTGTACACCGCGGCTAGGGACTCGCATTGTGCCGCGGCCTCGGCTCGATGCGAAACGCGCGTCTTTCACACGACAAAGTACCCACGCAACCGTGCGCCAGGCCTTGTTCCGAGGCGGTACCGGTTCCGAGAAGGAACCAGCCGCTTCGACGAGGTGGCCGGGCTCTCGTTCCGGGCCGTGGAGCCCCGTGAATGATGCCCCGGGATAACCTATCTCTTAATTAATTCCGCGTTAAAGCGGCTGAATGCTCGCGATTTCTCTGCCAGCGGATATAATCGAACGTTCGTCCCTGGTATTGTTTCGTGATCTACGACGGCCAGTTTCGGAGGAAGTTTCCTAGGAAATTTGTATCAGGTTTCTGGTAGAGACTGTTCCTGAGCGACGCTGGTCCTTTGTAACAGGATGTTGTTCTACGGGCTGTTTCATTCTTGATAGAACGTCTAGTAACTTGGTCTAAATTTGTACGATAAACGTTTTAGATTTCCCAAAGCAAGGTGTTTCGAGGATTCTGCGTTGTAAAGAGTCATTGTAAAACGCTTTCAAGGTGTAGACTCTTAACGACTTGAGGGGTCCGCAATACAGACCCGATATTAAACGATCTACGAAACCCCTCTGTGCAACGGCAGAATTGTTGCAGCATGTTTTAATAGTTTCCACGGGTGAAGGATTTCAATTCGGAGCTTTTGTTGCTAGCCGCGAAAAGTTGCCGCATTCCCTCGTCGGAACGGTTGAAAAGTTTAATTGGTGATGTTAACGTGAAAACGTTCAGACGAGATCGGAACTCCGCCGGATCCGTTGGCGTTTCTGGCCGATACTGCGTTCTCGTTGAACGTTGAACTGGTACTAATGCGTAGCTTTAGTCCGTGGATCGAGACAGCAGCTCTCATCGCTTTGTCTCGGGTCAATTCCGCAACGTCCGTTCTGGTATACGCGTATCTTGGAAGGTTCCACATTTCTCTCGCCTCGAGAGTCGTTCCTCTTCGGTGGTTGCGGTTCGCAAAGACACTCGTCTACTTCGTCTGTGTTCGAGTTGCTCGTAGACATCGGCGAGATGCATGTACCGCGTTAGTATGTGTGCACAGCCGATACGTATTGCACCTGGTGTACCCGTTAATTAATTCCAATGGGATATACGGCGTCCACGGTGAACTATGCCAAGTCGTGAGGAGTATTTTAGTACGGCTAGTTTGTTTGTAGAAGCGTTTACTAGCGCTCGAGGATGTCTTATAAGGGATGCTGGTATATTACGGGGTGCGCTGTTCTATTCATCGCGCTCGACCTCCGTGGAATCGAATAGAGCGAATGTTTTACACAGCTTTTTTTCTTCGAAAATTGAATTTTAAACTTGCTATACGAGATATATTCTTCCACAAGGTAGCTCATCTTATTTTATCTTATCGTTTGCATTCAATTTTGATCCAATCTTAATTCACTCGATATTAAAAAACTCAATCGAATGTTACGATGTTACAGGTACGAGGTTTCTTGTGAAAAGCTTGGTGAACGGTAATGTTGTCGAATAGAGAGTTTCCATCGGCAAGAGAATATCCAGCGCCTGCGTTTCTTTTGTCGGGAATCGATTTTGCACGCGTTGCACGATAAATAATGCAAACGCTTTATAGCCAACTCGGTGTACACTTGCGCCGGCGGTGTTGAATTAAATATAATAAATAGAATTGTAAGCCGACAGGGGTCCACGAGTCGGTGTCGGCACCCTCCGCGTCCACTGTGGTAGTACCCCCTTCATTAATTACAGCCACGAGGGGGGCAATATGCCAGGAATCTTGGATACTTTCGACCCGTGCTTACAGACCGAACCCCGCAGCTGTCAAATCTACTCTGCTTAGGGGCAGATGATGGATTTTCGCCAAGTCGGTGCACGCATTAACCGGCCGTCGACGGAGGAAAGCTTTCGACGCTTTCCACCGGTGTCCACGTTTCCTGAACTCTGTCATCTTTCGATAAACCTCAAGAATGTTTCCACTCGGACTTGCTCGAGGGTCGCTTCGCGAAATGGGAGATGTCGCGAGCGAATCTCATTCGTTAAGTTTCACGTAACTCCTCTGAAATTGGTACGTTCCATTTCCCATTTATAATACTTTCATTTAAACAATTCACGTTCGTAAATCGCTTCGATCGTTCCTCCAAAGTCCGTGGCGCAGTTTTCAACGAGAACGGTACGTCGAGAGAGGAAAGTCGTCTCGATGATCCAACGACGTGATTTCGTGGACGTCTCGAGAGTTACACAATCCCAATTAATTTGCGTGCCCGGGCGGCACGATAATCCGTAGGATCTCTGCGGGCACGTAACCGAATTGCCAGTAATATGGTAAGTTTATACGGTCGAATGTACTCGAACGGGACCCCCCCACGATCTGTCCCAGGTGGAAAGACCGACTGGTTCCACGCCAATGGGCATTATACGGGACCTGACAGTCAGGCCGCGGCGTGTTGCAGTGATTAATGCTAACTGCTCCGCTACCCTTCTCCGGACTATTGCCATCCACCCTCTCGCTCGCCCCGGTAACAGATGTACCCCCTATTAATCAATCTGATCCTCCGTTCCTGCTCTCGCAGTATCGCCGTCGGCTGTTCTGCTCTCGCGTGTCATCGCTCAACCCTTCTGGCCCTTTACGTCACGCGTTTATGCTCTACTTCCAGTCTGCGCGTCGACGTGTCTTTGGATGCTCGTGCACACGGGGTCCGTCAACGGTCGTTCATATTTTCCCCGCTAGATTCGCGCTATTTTTTTACGAGAACACCGACGAAACTTGCAGCGTTGTACAAAATTCATGACCGCCCCTCTTTATCACTCGTCGCACTGCCTCGTTTCATACGGGATTCTTTAACGCGTGTATTCAACCTACGTGCTATATGGAGAAGAGCACTTTTTACTGCTGATAACTGGTTAACCGTGCCTTTCGTTTTTATTTCTGCAATAACTTCTCCGATATCGCTCATTCACCCCCTCGAGCGTCACTGTGAGGCGTCGTTCCGTTGAATCAATTAAGGAAAAGGAAGCTTCGCGAAGTACAATTCACGAAATTAAAAGAGCTCGAACATAATGCCACGCCCGAGCGCGATTTAACGGTTTTTAGGAGTTCGCGATCGGTGGGAAACAGCCACCCTCTGGCATCTCCGCTCGAGCCAAGAACAGAGACCTGGCGTCCCTGTCGTCTTCGCTCGGAGCGGTTCCTTTATCGAGCACAACGTCACGCTCGACAATGCGTGTCCCCGTTCGATTCACGCCTTTCGGCTGATGATAATAAATGGCCGCGATTAATTGAATAATGGAAAGAGCGTAATGAGCCGTCGCGGGTGAGTGACAGAGGGGACGGGGCCTCTGGTTTTCACTCCGGGACAAGTGCGATCGCCGACGGTGTGTATAGGCCACCCCAGTTATCGTCCCCCGAGCGGCCGCAATATTTTTCGCGTCCATTAAGCGGCGACCCGGCGAGGTGCTAGTTTTTAAGTGGAGGGTGGAAAAAAACGTCTTGCAGCCGCAACCCTCCGCGGTTTCTCCTCTCCGTTCAACTCGCGTCAGCGTTCCGCTCCCTTTCAGTGGCACCCCGCTGCCACCCGTTCGCCAAGGGAGGGAGGAAGAAGGAAATCGTTCCGTTCGAGCCTCCGCGAGTCGTACCCAGGGCATGTTTCTTATTTCAAGCGTCGTTAGTTAAGATAAATTCGTCCGCGGTTATTACGGATTATTGTGCCGCCAAATTGCGTTCCCGGAATTATAACGCGGCTAAGCTGGCTCATTAAGTCGGTATCGTTGAGTTATAACGAGCGGCCGTATCCCTTGTCGGTTCCCACCCGAGGAATCGGCGGCGGCAGAGCGCGGGGCTTGTTTTAATTGAAAAAAATCGATCGAGACGAAGATAAGGGGAGGCGAGGAATCCTTCGCGGTACACGCACGATCTCGGCGATCTCTCGCGGGCACGCCTCGCACCAGATTCGCGTAATTACGTTTCACGATGGAATTAGTATCCTCCGCATTCTTGACGGGAACGTTAACGCTTCAAACTTTAATTACGGATTAAAGGTGCGCCGGCAGAGAATCCGGTGGATCTCTCCTATCTGGCTCGCCGGCGAGGGCCGCTCGCTCGGGGACGAAACGGAAATGGCGAGGCGCGGAGAGAGCGAGACGGACGTGGATTGGAACAGGAAAAAGAAAACAGGAAAGCGTTCCCCGTCAACTGGCATGTCGCAAAAAAAAAAAAGGAAAGGAGAAAAAACCGGCGGAGGGGTCGGGAAAGTTGGAAATCACGATAATCACGTCACATTCTAACGGTGCGTCAGCGCGGAGATAATTAATTGGAAATTAGCGGGACGGGTGCCGTACCGCGGGGTTAATCTGATATAAGCCATTCGGCGAAACCTCGCAACAGGCCTTCTCTCTTACTCCGACTCCCGTCGCCGTACCCTTCCGAGCGTTCCGCGGCGAGGGGCCGCGCCGCGTGGAGACTGGAAGAAGAGGGAAGCCTGAAAAGTTTTGAAATTCCGGGCGCGAGCAGAGGAATTGATTACGCAGCGGCGTGGCTCGCGATAAATGGTAGTTAACGGTCCTCTGCTCGAGGTAGATAGCGAGAGGGGCCCAGGGGTTGCGCGGCCAGAACACGACCGTATACCGAGGCTCTGCGCGAATTCTTTACAACTGTTTGCCACCGCCGTCGGTTGCGCCTTGCATCCCCGTGGACGAGATAGAACACGCACCCGGCATCGCGTTACGTCCAACGATCCCCCCCGTTTCCGGACGCGAACAACCATCGCGAGCATCCACTTTTGTCGCTCGCCACTCCAGACTCTCTCTCCGCCTTTGCCCTTCGTCTCCTCTCTCTCTGCCAGGCGCTACGAGAGCGCCGCTCGCCGTCCGACGTTGATTACGATTAGGCTGTCACCAGGACGGCGATCGTGGGGTGAATACGCGGCGAGGGTCGGGCGCGACGATTGTCGTCGCGCTCCTTTGTGCACCGGCTGTTTCTCTGACATTGAACGCCGTGATTTTTTATGGCCGAACCCCTTTGTCGAGCCACCGGGACGATTTGGATTGCCAGAGGAGGGTTAGGGAGACAGAACGGCTGGATTGTGCTTTTACAGAGATTGAGGAAAGTGTCTTTTGTAGGGTTCAGGGGTCGTTACCGTCGCCCCCGCCGTTTCAAGTATTCAGATTTACGTTTCAGTTAAATAATTATTATTCGTGAATGAAATTGCGACGCATAAAATCCAAGCACGGCTAGGGGCTGTTATAAAATAACACACGCGATACAATTTTATACATATCTATTATAAACGGGCAATGTCTGATAATAGAAAAGAAATTGCTTAAATTATGATTCGAACGTTCTGCTGACGAGGAGCAGAAGTTAATTGAGGGTGGATTTTTAGCCGTTTTACAATTAGAAGATTAAAAACGAGACTATTTGCAAGTGCACGTACCGACGACCTTCCGATGGCAATCCCGTGAATTTTGAATAATCACGTCAGAGGCAAGTTACCTCGTCGGAACCGAGGATGAACGCCAATCCTCCGAATCCCGACCGAGCGAACTCGAACGTCGGGAAACGAAGAAGGCGTACGCCATCCGGCAATCTAACGGGGCACGTTCGCGCGTAGTGGAAGTCTCTCAGAGTCGGAGTTGTTCATTAGTAACGAAGAAGGAAGAAGTCAAAGCGAAGGGACGCGGGCCGAGAGTCTGGTGCGTCGGGCGAGCAGGTAATGGCCCTAATCCCGGCGTAATTACTCCCGTAATTGCACAAATTCAATTTGTATGAAGCCCCGTGCCCCCTCGGAACCCGTGTAACCCATATATCTCGTCGAGGCGACTGCACACCTACCTGTTCGCATCGTCTTCGATGGATTTCCAAATCATAGGTTCGCTCAGCGAGCAGACTAATGGAAAAGAGGGAAAGAGGACAGCGAAACACGACTGGACCGTGATCCTGAGGGGAGGAGGAAGAGAGAGAAAGGAAGAAAGGGTGATCAAGCAGTGAAAGAGACAGAGAGAACGGTCGCAGGAGGGTGAGGGACGAGAGAGGGCCATTAATGGGCACGGAGAATGCGGTTTCAATTATTGTCGGCAGGGGTTCGAGTAGCCGTTTCCATTCACGATACCGGCCCTCCACGGGAATTATTCGTGTAGTTCATCGGTCGTGCGTTCGATTGCATAACCCTCAATTTTCAACGGACGATTTTGGCCTGGCGGGGCTCGATTATTACGAAAAAGGTGAAGCTTCATTTCCGCGGGGAAACATGCGCGCAGAGTTCGCCTGACTGGCAATCTTGCGGCCGCCCCCGGCTTTCGATCCCTCCGATAACGTCGAACAACGACGCGGTAGCCTCGAAATTGTTCGTGCGTCAATTTCGCGTATCGATGATTTTAATATCACCGAATTAACGGTACGCTTCGCGATGCAACGGGGTGCGCGACCGTAGCAGAAAGTATTGCTCGTGGCAGAAGTTTGTCTATCCATCGTACAAGTTCATAATTTTCCTCGTGGCCGCCGACATCCGTCTCTGGCAACGAGCCACGCTACCCTGTAACGAAAGTCTACCCGTGATCGGCGATTTCCGATCTCCCAGCTCGAGCCGGACAGATCGGAAACAAAATAATTGGGGGGTGGAAAAATCGAGCCCGAACGAAGCGGCTAAGTATGGCTTATTTATCGGAGGGCTCGATTAAGGGGCAATCTATCTGGCTATTTATCTCTTCTCGCGACAACGAAGATGACGCGTGTATACGTGTACACATGTACACGCTTCTGGTCCAAAACGCGTCGTGAGGACGAAGGAAGCGCGCTCCCCAAGCGCTTCGCCCCAGCCTCGCGCGGTGGAATATAAAAGTTACAGTTAAATTACGCCCGTTTTAATTCGCCGACGGAGAAGAGGAAAGTTTTTGGCGCTGGAACACCATTAAAACTCGGCGGCGTTCCGTGGTCGACGTTTTAGACACGCGTGTATCCGTGATTACAACGGCCAAGGAGGCGTATCTCGAGGAATGATGGATCGTCCTTCATAACTTACCGCCCTACGGACAGATAATACACAATACAAATCCAGCAATTAATGGCGACGATTAGCTTGCATAGAATCCGACACGCCTGTTCTCGTACAGGACGAACAAAAACCGGAGGGTCCCTGGCCTGCACGCAGCCAGTATTCACGACAAAGAGCGCGATTACTTTCGTAGACGTCGGCGAAGAATAGTGCCACTCGGCGTTCCTTTCTTTATCCTCCCTCCCTCGGTTTAGCGCCCCTTTTAGTCGTTCCACGCAACAACGCGCGACGCCGATTTCGAACAGGTCCGCTCGTAAATCATGCGTTCGCGGCGGGAAAAGTATTAATAACAATTTATAGCTGACGAAATTGATTCGTTCTGTTATTAAAATTCACGTTTCGCGGGATACGATTGGATCGATGCGGGCTCCCATGTTTCCATTTTGATATTATCGGCTTCCGGTTGCATCGCTGGTCCCAGAGCGACGATTTTTAAATCGACAGACACGCGTTTGCCAGCGATCTGACAGGATTTCGTGGTTTCGAACTTCGCAAAATGTTCCTCCGAGGTTAGCAATGCTCCTTCCATTATCGAATACCGATTTACCTTGTTTTATTCACCGTGTATCGGTAGTGATCGATCCCACGGTCGAAACGGCGTTCGCGGACGGTACCTGGCTTCGATCCAACGTTATTGTCTCCGCGACCAATCGATCGACAACAATCGCAAGGAACCCTGGGCGGCCAATTCGGAAAGTACAATCCAGCGATGCCCAGGGTCCATTCTTCATGGGCAAATGGCCACGGCGTTTGCGAACGAAGTACGAAATATCGCTCCGGGCCCCTCTTTCCACGACGAGGTCTAGTCGTACTCGCAATTACGTGATCGACCTTTGCCCCATTCCAATCCATTAAGTCGCGTAGGGGCGCGTGAATGCGAAACCGTTCGGGTTTGCGTCCGCCTTCGTACACGCGAGCATATGCTAGGAGATTCTACCGAAAACTAAACGCCGTCTGCGTCGTGCAGGCGTGTAAAAGCATGATTAATCCGGTGCTCCGTGGAACGCACTTGGCATCGACTCTTGCAGTATGCGCGAAACGGTTTCCTAATCGAACCATTCCCGCGGCAAACAATGCAGTCACCCAGAAACGGCACGCTCGCGCACCGCCCCCCTTACGGTGCAATAACCGAAGAATTATCCGTAATGCCGTCGAAATTTACGGCAGTCGAATTGTCTCGCAGCTGATCCAAGCGCTCCGTCACCCAACAACCCCTCTTGCCCCCGCAAATATGCAATGGATCAGGGATAATCCGCATAGGCGGCCCTGTTATTCGTCATAAGAGGCAATGGAGAGCATGTGCGCGACGCCATCGTGCCCGAGGATGACGGAAGACTCGCGCGCGTAATCCTCGCGCTGTTACACGTACATATTGCGGGTAGGAGCGGCGATCGAAGGACGGGCCGACCGATCATCAATTACACAGGGGGACTGGTTTCTCCCTGCGCGCGTAAGCCGTGCCGCCCGCGCCGCCTCGTAATCGATGCAATATTAATAAACCGCGATTAGCATGTGCGAAAAATGGATCGCGAGCCGATCACTCGTGTGATTAATGATCCCAGCCCGCCCTCTGCCAGTCGAGCGTTACGTCGCGCTTTCGGAATCCACTGAATCGTCGAATCGTAAAATTAATAAATGACTCCGATCGACGGGCACCGATACTCGTTACCGATCGAACCAGGGTGTGTTACCAGAGGCTCGCGACGGCATTATACGGGCCTGGCGTTTAATATAGAACCGCGAATTAATATCGATCCACGGGCACCCGTGTACCGTGTCTATCCGGCGATCGTTATTCACGGTGATAATTCAACCGTGACCAATTCTGGTACTCGCTCGCTGGGTAATCGTGTTATTACCCGTTGTATTAGATACAGTGTGCCAAGACGGTGATAAAACCGCGGCCGTGTCCGGCCTGGTCATCGGCAAGTATAATTACCGACGATTCCAAGCGGTTATATCTTATCCGTATCCTCCACGCGCGCGCGCGCGCGCTCCTACCCGTTTACCCGTCCCATTTTGTAGGGTGAAAAGATACGTTCGCCGTGTGACGTGTTCATTAGAGGAATCGCGCGGTTTTAGTAACTCTTTCGGGGGACAATAAAGCTGGTCGATTAATATGTATCGCGCGCATCGATCGATCGATACGAACCGGACCCGAATAAAAAATGAACACTTAAAAGCCACTCGCGTTTATCGAAGGATCAAAAAGGAACAAAGGGAACCGCAGATGTCCCCAAATTACACAGGCTAAAACGAGGATCGGAATAACACTCGCGGATGGTGGTTACGGGTATTCGAAAACGAGGGTCGAAATGACGAATCCGTGACAATCAATTACCGAGTCGGATAGCGGAGGGTGACAGAGAGTGAGAGAGAGAGAGAGAGAGGGAACGAGTTTCAGTCGATACTCGCCTAATCCCGGATTCAGCGACCGATGCAATATTAATAACCGGCGATTAACGTGCCCGCTGCTAAAATATACGCTGCTATTATTCCAACCATAACGGGGATAAACAAGATTTCCCCGGCACTACTTCTGCACTTGGGGCCGCGGATCGCCCCGCGACAGATCCCCATGGACTCGTGGCAGATGCGTGGGTGGGACGGTGAATATCGAGCACGCACACGTGCATCGTTTCGCTCGGTTCGCACAGTTCTAAGTAGGGATTACCGTGGACGTGAAAAGAAGAAAAGGAACGGGAGCAGAGGGACGGCTGGCGAGACCTGTACCCGGTTCCCGTAGCCTACCCCCTACATCGGCCATTTCCGTTTTTTTTTTTTCTTTTTTAGACCCGTCCGTAATGATCGGGACGAGCACCTACGGCGCATGCAGAATCGTCTTGACAGCCTGGAAATAAATTTCGCGTTGGCCCCTTTTCCACTGGCGACCCGCTCGAGTACTCCTCGATGCACTTGTCACTGCGTCGGTCAAGCTATTGTCCATTTTCTCCAATTGAGAACAAGCGTTTGCGCGTTACGCCCGTTTAACGATCGATTTAATTTTATAAATTGTTTACTTGCGCGTTTAGGAGCGACACGACAAGGAAACGATTGGAGAAGTATCTACGAGTCGAAGCGTAATTGATCCGAGCGTGTGCGTGTTTCTAGTACCAGCCGATCAAACTCTCGATACCCCCATTCACTGTTCGAGTACGAGCATAAGCCGTGCTTGTATCGCGGGATCGATCACGAATTTGATCCGTGTCACGACTCGACTGTCAGCCCGGACATTACCATACAGTGTAATTGTTTGAAATAAAACCAGCGCGGAGGGCCCAGCCTCCTCGACTTCTATTTTCGTTCAGCCGACCTGTCTGTCGTATTTCGGAGCGACGAACGCATCGTTGACTCGAGATTTGATCGCTGTCACGGCTCCACCCTGTCGGCTTTACCGATCATCGACGTGATCGCGAGAGAAAAAAAATCAAGGTGGCATTCTAATGGGACGATTCGTTCGGGCGAACGTAACTCGCTCGACCGCCATTTTGGTACCCACCGCTATTTCTGGCACGTTTCGATGGTTTTCTCCTGCACGGTCGAGTAGGTCGACGGGAGATTGTCTCTCGTCGACTGCTATATGTATTTCTTGGCGGTTTCGCATCGAGCCAGTGGACCGTGTGAAAGGGGCCTATCTGTGGTCGGTTGTTTGGTGGCGCGATTGATTGTCCATCGGTCTCTGATCGTACGAGCGTGTGAATGTAGCTCGAGTAGCTTGTGCAGATTTCTTCACGACCCCCCTCGTTTTCGCATTCCCTCTTATTCGTCTCTTCTATCCCCTTCGATAAGACAATCACGACTTCTATCGGATTTGTTTGTCCTCTAGGAAACTCTCGTCGTCGACGAAGCGTAGCTCGCTCTTTTTAATCGATTAATTTTAGCTAGACGGAAAGCAGCAGACTGGTCAGCCGTGAAGAACGGAACGTTTGCAATCCCGCCTCTAGGAAACGGTAATCCAAAGTGATACGCGAGTAGAAATCGTCGGAAAGTCATTCCGCTTTCGCTTCTTTTCCCTCGGTCAAGCCAGCTCGTTTATCATCGGTTTAAGCCGCGTGCGTTCGCAGTAAATTGCACTCCACGCTGTACCGTCATGCCGGGCGGTGATATAGCGTTTTCCCGCCTTGCTACCGCCAATCAATGCGCCGGAAATTGACCGTCTAACGGCCGTGCAACTCTGCGTATACTTACCTGCTTTGTACCTCGTTTTTCCTGTATAGTCGAACGCAAGGTGTTCGAGCGATGCTTTACAGGTGTTCGAACATAGATGCACCCGTGTCTCTCGAACGATCGTTGAATCTCGCAGCGATGGATATACTTTGGCCGTTGTTAAGCGAACCTTTATGAAAATTTCGATAATGCCAATATCGCGCGCTTCGATCACATTTCGAATTAGTTCCGATAGAAAGGATGAATACTTCGCGGTTGATCAACGATAGAGATAATTGCGCGTAGGTAGATCTATTGTTACACTACATTTCCACATCTAAATATACGTACCTGCTGTTAGTGCTGGTTCAATGATCATATCGCAGAAGCATTCGATGTCGCAGACTTTGAACAAAGTTATTTCGAGGATACTCTTGCTGCCAGTCTTCATTACAAAAGTTTCAAATTTGAATACTCACCGAGGCAGTGATTCTCCGAATTTAGTCCAATACGACAGACCCGTATCGTGCCACCGTTCCTGCTGTACATCGTTAATCGATACGCGAAATTATCCTCCGTCATTTGGAAAGAGACCACCAGACGTCCCATCGATCCGCAAACAAATCTCGTCCTATTACCACGGTCGCGTAGCTCCCGCGACACGTTGACAAACGAATCTCGACCAGCCCCGTTCGCTCCTGGCATAACTACTCGTCGATCCTCTCCAGTGTGATCAACGGACTCGCCGATCCGCGCACCCTCGCAACAACTCGCCCCGCGTCTCGGCCCGCGGGCAAAAACGTAAAAAGGAAAGGATCGAGCCGACGTCAAAGAGCTTCCGCGTTCTGTTTGGGATGTGCCTGGCTCAACGCGGCTCGTGTAACGCGCACAGTTGCACCACGACGCTCGATAAACGTATCGCGCGGCGTTATTTCATTTTCGGCCGAGTCATCTGTAAAATATCAAATAAAACGCGCGCGCTGTTTATTTAAGTGGCCGTTCCGTGGCCACGGCCTTGCGCCGGTGCGACGGGGCGGGTCGGATTTTCGACGCTGGGGGAGAAAACGTTAATATCGCGCGCAACCCGCTTTCCACCGAGTTCCCGGCTTCACAAAGTGAGCGAGTGTTGACACTAGCCGCTCGTTCCACCCCCGCGCCCTTTCGTCCACCCCTCCGGCCCTTCACTCAGCCACCCTTTGCCAGTCTGTGTCCTCCGTCATCCGTGCGCACCCCTAACGCCGATCCGTACCACCTCGTACGCCACCGCGTCCGATTCTCCGCTCGCCTGTTCTCGTTCCTTCCCCCCACAAAGAAACGGACAATTTTTCTTTCTCTCTCGCTCTCTCTCTCTCTCTCAGGCTCTTTGTCTTGTTCGTTTCTTTTTTTAATTCCAACCTGGTCCAAGTCAGCTGTAATTATATATTCGAGATTTGTTCTCTCTCTCTCTCTCTTCTTTTTTTTGGCAACCAACTGTGAAGCCTCGCGTGATACTGACCATGTAACGATCGATCGTTTCTGCGCGAGCAGTTAAGACGTCACGAGCGTACGATATTCAGAGGAGGAGGAGGACGCGTATCCTCTCGTTCTTGTTTTTTTTCGCGGCGAGTCGAGGGTGCGGCTTTCGGTGGCCCCTCGACGACTCTCGCCCGCTGGTTTTGTGTCGTGGAACAGAGGCTCGTCAAACGAGCCGGTGTCTCGCGAATTTCTCGATTCAATTACGAGCGCGTCGCATTAACGAGAACCGCGTTGATTACACGATCCAACGGGGACCGGTCGGATCGGTTCCCCGTCTGGCAGCTTTTCAGCCGGTAACCGTCCAATTACGCGGCTTAATTTCTTCGGCACTGCCAGGACCAGGGCCCCACCTCTCGCTGGGGAACGGTGTTTCGCGGCTGTATCTCCGGGCTCGCGAAATCCGCGCGGGCATAAATATAAATTCCCCCGTTTTAAAGTCTCCGCAAAATGAAGTGGCAAGCGTTGGCAGACGGTTGCCCGGTCGGTCTCCCCGCGCGCGTTGCCAGAAAAATTGAAAAATATATCAAAGCGTCCGTCCGCGAGTTGAAACATAAATTTCCCGTAGGTATTTGCATAGGTTGGCGGAGCCGGTGGTTCTCTGTAGGCTTGGGCCTAGCAGAGTATGGCGGAAAGCGCGCGAGAGCGTAGAACCGAGCAGAGGGAGAGGTAGAGGCGAGGAGGAGAGGAAAAGAGAGGTAGAGAGAGACGTCGCCGGGGTTGGCCGACACGGTCAAAGAAGACGAAATTAAATTAATATAATCTCTACCGGCAGCAGGCCGAGCATTCGCCGCGGCAGAGGCAACAAATTATAATGCCATAATTGAAAATGTTCTGTACTGCGTGCGGAGCGCGGCCCGGTGCCGCCGTGTGCCCGGCGTGGCACGAAAATTTCAATTTCCCGGTCCTCGTAAATCTGAGGTGAAGTAATTATTGTATTCCGCCGACGCTTTCTTAGACCATTCACACCCCCTGCCCCTGGCACCCGACCCACGCCGGAGGAAAGCATTTTGCGCGTCAGCTCGACGGCCATGGGCGTAACTAGCGTTCGCTGCTCTTTCCGGCTCAACCCTTCCTGAACAATGTTCCCCGTTGCATTTCAACGCAACGCGAAACTTTCTCGAGTTCTCTGTCCTGTCGATCGTCCTTGGGTAACCGGGGTGTATCGCTTCCCTTGACTGCTCGTGAACATTCAGCCTCGAATATATGTATCTAGACGATCCTTTTGGTTCTCGCGTACATCTGGATCGAGCGATTTGCGAGCTGGCGAACCGAAGAAACGCGGTTATTGTTCTACCACTCTAGAGGAGAATCGTTAAAGCGATCGTTCTCCACGCGCGCGGCCCAAGAACAACCGTAACACACGAACCTCGACACAGATTCATTCGTGTCGACATTCGAGCCTCGGCTCGACCCCTTCGGCACAGCGAGTGCCTACTGTCTCGGGCGTCATGGCCGTTTGTTAGTCGCAGACAGCTTTCACGCGGTAGTCGCGTTTAATTCCATAATGAGTTTTAACGACAGCTCCGTGTCATTCAAGCGCCGCGCGACTTCTTTCGTCTGGCGCGGTTCGCGCGCGAAGAAAAGGCGGGCGACAACCACCGCTGGAAAAGCGAGCAATGCCACCGCTGCGAGGGGTAGACACACGGGGCAGCAGACGATTAAAAAGATAGCGACGAAGAATGGCGAAAGAATGGAAGAGAGGAGGGCGGTTGTGACAGGAGAATGGCAGAAATACTGTCAATAACGATTTTCACGCGTCTTAATTGCACAAGGTGCGCACTCATAGGGGATGATTTTTTTCCGTAAGACTTTCTCTGCATTTTCGACTTAATTTCGCACGAGAGATTATCCGCCCTCGAGTCGTACTTTCGATCTGATCGTTACTTCCCGCTCCATCTCTCTTCCAACTTGATATCGCGTAATACTACTGGTCCGGTTGATCAACAACTGGTGCGAAACAGAGGAAGCCAAGCCCGGTATTACGCCAATGAACTCTCCTCTCGGGAGAGTACAACTCTATTCAAAGTTCCGTTTGGAAGTGCGACGTTCCCCCTCGCGCCGATTAAGCAAATTAAATTTCCCCGGGAAATAGCAACGAAGAAATCACGGGCCGCGCCTTTGTCCCCGCGCGTTTTAACTTCGTTAGCGTTGGCACCACGCGCGTCGTATCGAACGCGCCACCGCACCGCGCGTCCTTTCGAACGCCAGACAGTGGCCCGCTCGCCTGGACGAATCGAGACACCCGAAACATCCCCAAGTTCCGTGCGTTTTCTTTTACAAGTCCCTATTACAAGTTCAGTTCCCTGGTACGTTCGTTTATTCCAGAGCGTGATTATTCGCGATCGAACTCGGGCTTTAACATCGAGCCATTAGCATTCCCGTTGAGTCGAGCTCGTTCCTTTTCCGTCTCGTTGTTTCTGACAGGCGATAGGGAGGTCTTTATTTACCGGTTCTTCCAGTCGTAAAAATATGGAAATGTATTTAAAGAAGATTTCACGGCACGAGACGAATGTATCGCGATCGTACCGGCGAGCGTTTACAGGCATCGCACGCAAAGACACGTGTAGCGTTAATCGATTATAATTTATACGCGTCCCACTCGGGCTCGCGTGTATCTTCTTCGACCGTAGGCGGTCGTAGTTCTGTTCATTAGAGACGGATAGAGAGAAAGAGGCAAAAAAAAAAAAAAACGAAATATCGTCGTGTTAGCCGCGGTGGAAAATGGCTCCCCGACGCGGCTACGTGGCGCTGCTCGGCCCGCGCGCTTGCGGACTCGCCTCGAATTGATTTATCGATCGTTTTCGCGCAACGGCGTTGGCGTTTACCGCAAACATTCGTATACAAATACGAATATAGGTCGTTGTATCATCGACTCGTGCATTAGAAACGCGTTCACTCTTCGCTGGGCTCCATTATATTCGACTTTTACCTCCTCGTTGATCCGCTCTGAAACTGAGCTCGCTCGAAATCCCTCCTGTGTGATACACACGCGTCACGCGGTCCTTTAATTATGCTCTGGATGAAGTTTACGAGCGAAGTCTTTCGAGATTCTGATGATCTGTAAAAACAAATCACGCTATCTGTCTCTTTTTCTCTCTATCTCTCTGCCACTGCTCTGTAAAGAATCGCGATGCATTTATAAAAGGTTCCATGCGTTCGCGTCGCAGTGTCAAATTTAAGCCTCGCGTAACGCGGCGAAATGAATTCCCTTTGAGCGATTCCATGGCGCGCGAAATAAATCCCACCGTCGACACCCCGTTACGGGCCACAAAGGGAAACGAAGGTGTAAAACGGAAGAACGAATTTATGGAACGATCATTGAACGGGCGGAAGAGTAGGCGAAAGAGAAAGAGACTGTTGTCCGGCCGGTTTACGAGGCGACCGGTGAGACGGAGCACGTGCTGGAGGAAAGGCGCGGCGACAAATTCAATTTCGCGGAATTAGCCGACGGTACATGCAAATTGGCACGAAATGAACTCTGTTATATTGTATTAGGCGTCCAGCTGGAATTTCGAAGGGAAAACAGAGTGACTGCCGCCGTGGGGACGAGATAATTGAGGACTGAGACATGCAGATCCGCTAATGAGAGGGCTTGTGCCGTCGAACGCCACCGCCACGGTGTCTTTCTTCCCTCGTCCCTCTTTCTTTTTAACCGGTATCCCCCCCTCTCGCCCCGCACTTTCTCATCCTTTCGCGCGACTCGACGGAGTCGGTCGACTCCTTTTGCCCGTCGTCGCTGGTTTTCCGTCCCTTCCGTCGTTGGCTTTCCGGTCCGCCGGACGGCCAACCTTCTCCTCTTGTCCACCGCGAAACGGTTCTCCTCGTACATTTAAATTTCATAGGGATTCCACTGCAGCCATTCGTTCGCCGCGAATCCACGATCCTTCTTGATCTTACGAAACGCTCGTCGACCCCCCTCGCCTCGTCGCTCGACGATCCTTTCTCGAGTCCGTCGCGAACCAACGCGAACGAGTAAACGGAGCTGTCCCTAGGAAATTACGAGAGGGATCCTCGCGCTCGCGACTCGCCCATTGGATTATCAATTGGAACCCGCCTAAAGCGACGCACCAGTTACAGGCTTGTTAAGAAACTTTCGCCGTCATAAATTTCGGCGAGCACGTTTCCACGGTTTGCTTATAAGCGCGGGGTTATTCGTCGCGATGTAAGAAACCGGAGGCGCCTGGAGGGAGAGCGGCTACGATTTAATTAACGATTTCTTTCGTCACGCCGCGGGAAGTCCGCCGGCGCTTACAAACCCTCCTTTCATAACATTTTTTCAACGTGACCGATCCGCGCATCCCGCCTTCGCCTCGGAGGAAAGTTTATACACTTCGAGGGCAAAGAGGTCCAAATGTTTGGATACTTTCCCCCTCCTTTTTTCTCGGCGGGACGCGGATGAAAACAGCGAAAGCGATACTTACACAAAAGTCACACTCTCTTCAGCTTCGTGCCGATTTCAGTGATCGCGTTGCATCGATTCGCAACGGTTCTAACGACGTCGATCATTTTGATGCTGATGTTGTTCCCTTGTCGGAGCGTAAACGGACGAGGACTTAAGAGGTGTCCCCGCTCTTTCTTACCGGGAAAGTGAATTTGCCCGTTCGCAGTTTTGACATTAACATAAAACCACCCGACGCGCGCGGAGAACTTTTAGAGCCGCGCTCCTAAAAAGCCAGAAGAAGTATTCAGCGCGCGGGCAAGATGAAAAAGAAGAAAGGGAGGCGTCGCGCAGAAAGGCGCGTAACGACGCGAGTTTGTTCTCATTAACCAGGCCGACCTTAATTCAAGCGATTTAGCCGGTTGAGAAATGAGCCCATTAGAATTTTCATGATATCCGCGCAGGCAATTGGCCAACCTTTTATTCGCGCGATTTCGTCCACCCTCCGGCCCTCACGGTACTTTTTCGTCTCCGTTTTAGGGTCGGCGCGGTGGCCACGGTATCTTGGGATTCCGGATTGGCCACGTCGATTTCGCATTAGTCTCGTCGCTAATTAAAACAGGTAATACCAGATACATGCGCGCACACAAACACGCGGCAACGGGGGAGAGACGAGCCGCATCGTGGACCGAGCAGAGAAAAGGGAACAGAAAGAGAAATACTGCGAGGGACGTACCGCGGCACAATATCTTGAGAACCCGCCCTAACCCATCCGCGGTAACTGCCAGAGACGAGTTGTACGCCGGGGTTGTCTCGTGCGTTAATTAGCGACCAGGGCCGCGCGTTTATTTCGACCGTGCTAATGAGTATTTGAGTAATGTCTACCCGTTCATCCACCCTGGCCGCCGCGCGATCCTGACGTTGACGCACTTCTTTGCTCGAAGTAAATTAACAATTACCAGCGGCGATGGGTCGCCCGAATAGAGGAGATAAAGAAGAGAGATCGTCAGGGCCGGACGAGGCGAGGTGGGAGGGGGACGTTGACGGGGTGAAAAGCGCAAGGGTAGATGGTATCGATGATTATCGAGCAGGTTCGTCGAGCGAAGGTGGAAAACGCGGAATAAAGTTTACCCCTTATTAAAGGTATATTATGCGACGTCGCGTTATCTCGCGCCCTTTACCAAAGAGTCTTATCAACGAAATTGCAAACGCGTCTACGTTTCGTTCGGTCGGGGGTGGAACGAAGCAGGTCCGAGATTTTCGGTAGGCAAATTCGGTTCCGGCGGATTCGGCGTTAGGCGAATACCGCTCGTGAAAATTAGAGGATCCATACACATTTGCATGCTAATATGATTTCCAAGATCCACTCGGCGCGCTTTGGCAGATCAGCAGAGGTTTCCGCAGAGGTACCGGCGCTCCCGCTATCTTAGCCTCGTCCATGGAAACGTCGACGGCGGCGATATAACGCCTGCCCTCCGGCGCGTCGTAGTTCACCGAGTACCGGCGGAATTGGAAGGAAGGTAATTCACGAATAGCTGATTCAACGGTTTCCACGGCGAGCAGGTTGCGTTTAAACGAACGTGCCAACCTACGCCTACGCCACCTGAAATCGTGTTAAAAACTGGCGCGAGCTACCACGCCCGAAGGACAGGATGGAAAGTGCCCCGGTGGACGCGCGTTCGACCACTAATTCCATTAGCACGCAGCGAACGAGCTTCCTCCTCGTGCCTGGTGACGTTTTTTTTTCTTTTTTTCCGCGAACCACGGGGACACGCGCGACGATCGATAATTGTTCATTTCGGCTCGCTTCCTCCTCGATTCGTGCCCCCGTAAGCGGCACTTGCCCGAACAATGCGTGACATCTCAAAGGAAGAGCGGCGGCCGTCGAACGAAAATTACGCGCATCGAGACTCACGAGCCCGTAATGCGCTTCAGTTTCACGAGCGACGAGCGTCGAGCATCGAAGACTCACTTGGCTGTGCGACAGGGGAAAAGGTCGCGCGCGTTATCATTGAAATACCCTCGAGCGGAAAAAAGGGGGCTCGGGGGCCGCTTGTGCAGTCACGGCCGGAACTCATCGCGGCAAGTTAATTTGCCAAGAGGCTCTTTCAACCCGGCTTGCCTCCCGAGTGCGTGTGGCTACCAAGAAAAAAATCAACACTGTTTCCCTTCGAGAATTGTCACGCGCGTCTACATCCGCTTTCCCCTGTCTTTCTCCCAGACCAGTTCACCTGTACGTATACTCAGAGATTGTATCCGTTCAGGAGTTACGCCATTGTCGAACTTCCTCTCGATAGAGTCTCTCGTAGAGAAAAAGTTTTCATCGCGGTCTTGTAATGCAACTCGAGCTCTAACTACCGTTCGAGTCTAATATTTACGAGTGTTACGCGGCTGAAAGATGAAAACGCGACGAAAATTTCATCAAAGTTCGGAGCGAAGGAAAAGTTAGCTCAGCAGTTAGAATCACTCGAATAAAATATCAATTAGAACGTGAACGTTTGAAATTCGAAGTGCACGAACAATCTCGCAGCTACCCAATCGCATAGACGAGGAGGGTAGTCGAAGGAAGTTGGCGATTACAACCGCGAAATCTTGAAACAGCGCGAATTCATTCCGAGATACCGCTTCGGTTAGGAAGTTCCGTCGAGCTAGCATCTCCTTGAGTCGGAGAAATTTCGACGGCGAACTCTGCCAGATTTTTCTCCGCGATTTGTCGGGAAAGTATCGGAGGAAAGGGTTCCAGCGCTGGTTCGCTCGTTCATGGGAAGGCGGGCGCAGTTTCCTGGAAGATTAATTCGCCAGCGGCCAGCAAATAAGTGGAAAGTAGGCCGGTCCAACTTCCCACCGTTCCTCGCCCCGATATTTCGAATCTCCGCGCTGTAACCCGTTACCTTCCACGACTGAACAACCACGATGATCCGGGGTCCATTAAAATCCGCTAAATTTCCCAAAAGAAACGATCGAACGGTTGCCAAACTTTCAAGCGAAGATGTTAGCCCCTCCTTCCAATCGGACGTGCATCTATAGATTTCTTCTTCTCGTTTCACGAGTAGCGCGTAAATGTAAAACAGAGGCGGAGAAAAGTTTTGAAAATCGCAATTCCATCAGGAACGCTGTTGCGACACAGAACGAAGACGGATCCCGTTCGCAATTTTCCCTTGTTCGAGGTTCGTTTCTTCCCAATTACCGACGAGCAACGCGACTTTATAGACCAGGATCTATTACCAAGCCTGTGGATAAATAACGAGCCGCTGTTCCAGGATCGAATGAGTTTGCACTGGCCCATCCTTTCTTCTTCTTCCTCCTGGTCCTCTCTACGGTGTACCCTTTATTCTATACCCGTTCTTCACCGGGGTTCTTGTTCCCGGTCTTCTTGCCCGTTCTTCCATTGATAAATGGAGAGGAGTAGCTCCAGATTCCCTGGTAGGAGGTTCGCGATGGGCATAGCTCACTCTGTATCGACTCGTGCCATCTTCGTGCTCTCTCTCCTTTCTCTGGCCGGTCCGCCGTTAACGAGCTACGAGAACGGGCCCTCGAATCGGCCAACAACGCAGTCCTGGCCTGATGGACGTTCGAATTGGAAACTGCGAGCCTGATAGTCCACGTTGGTTATCGCGTAGCTGGACCGTTCGAGTCCGCGAAACTTGCAGGGGATTCAGATAAATGGTCTTGTTTGTCTAGCAACGATCTCCCACGTTCTTATTCTCGAAATTGCGTGAGCCACGCCAGCCACTGTTTCGACGCGCAAAATGGGTTCGATGGGAGTGTAAAAAATTATTTCGTCCCTCCGTTTCTTGTTTCGTGCGATGCTCGATTGGAAGAAATCGACGAAGGAAGCAACGAGGAAGCAAACGCTCGGCGATTCGTCAGCGAAACTGGAACGATGGTCGCGATTCGTCAGCATGTAAGATCGGAAGGCGCGATCGATCGCGGGCGCGTGGAACAACGTCCGTGAACGTGGTCGCCGAAGAGAAACTCGGCGAGGCAGGTTTTTCGAGGACGTTTCCGTGCGCTCGGCTAACGAGCCGTCGAAACGTGAATTTAGTTTAATGGCCGTGCGCGGGGCGAGCCTGGTCCGCTTATCTGGCCACCGCGCGAACGTCCTTCTTGTACGACGTCCTCGTTACCTTAGCCTGCAATTGACACGTTCGAATCTATACGACACGCTGCCGGACAGAACACGAGAAGTAGTTTAGCCGATCGACCGTTCCCTTTTGTTTTTCGCCCTTTTTCACGGCCGTCTCGCACGAAATCCGACTCCACCCTCCTCCTCTTTCTCGCTATCGTCTTCCCCACGGAGTGTCCGCGGCCGTCGGGCGTAAATTATGCCCCCGCAACCGTCAATTACGGTTCCGTTCGGGAAATAAGCTTCGCGGGATCGCGCACTCGTTAAACGGCGGCCGTCCATCCCCTCGTTGCGTCGCGTTAGAACGGGGCGCGCGAACGACGCCTCTGCAATGTGTCACGGTGAGTCACGTCGCGTTTCGTCGCATGCTGATGACAGTGCAGATTGTCGGACGAGTATGTGCCAGGGCCGCCCATGTTTTGCATATACTCTGCCCAGAGAGTTAGAGGGAGAGAGAGAGAGAGAGAAAGAGAAACGCGTGTGCCGCGGTTTCCACGTACGACTGCCCCTCTGGGTTCTTCGCCGATTCTAGCGACGGGCGTCGTTGCGTAAATAATCCCGGTTGGCGAACCCTGGACCTTCTCGCTTCGAGGCCTTGGATAAAGAAGAAGAGGCAAAAAAAGAAAAAAAAAAGGGAAAATAAACGAAAAAAACCAACGATCCTTCTAAGCGAGCGGCTCTTCTGGCTGATTCCCCGGCAGATCCGTTTCTTGTTCAGAGGGGAGGAATCTCCGTTCTTTTTACTCCTCGTGTAGGATCCGACTGTTGCGAGGTATCCGGTCAGGTAGTTCGGTTCTCGGGGCCATGAATAATGAAATTTGGTAATTCAGCTGCTGGTTCGCCATTCCCCGCTTGTTCAGCCGAGAAATTCGTGTAGCTTCGGTTGTAGGTACAGGTGATTCGGAGCTAGACGCTTCGATTATTTAAATTCAATCGTCGAGCAGAAACGCGGTGGTACTTTTCCTCCTGTATCGCGATCGCGGACAACGGCTCGCGTGACGGTACACCGTCGCGAGGACGATTAAGAGCGGAGACTTCATCAGCCCGGATCGAGCGAGACAATGGGACAGGTGTCAGTCCGGTCGGAGGACAAGTCGGTGGGACGGGTTCAACCGGAATCAATCTATTACTCCGAAACGTCGTTAATATAATGGACGTTGTGTCAGACTTGTCTGGCGAACGTTTGCGAATGAATTATCCCGATGGAAAGGGTCCCGTGGATTCTTGATCCCTGGCGCCACCGCTCGGACGCACGTCCAACCTGGAAGTTCGCATCGATTTTATCCAAATACGACGCGCCTCGTTAACGGGCAATTTTGTGCCGAATTAAACGATCAATTCCTTGAACGCGCCGTCCGTCCGATACCGGCGGTCTCCGTGGCGTACAGAATTTCCCGTTCGAACCAGCTACGAAGAAGGACTCGCCTCGTTCCTCGTCGAACGCAGGTTTCACGCCACCCCTTTTGTTTCGCCTCACCGCGAGAGTAATTACCCCGTGGCTTTTCCACGGCTGACACGCAATTTCGAACAGGCGACCGGGAAGCAATAGACGCCTTTTTGGCAGCCGGGGGAAAGCGAAAGAGATGACAGGGTATTTCCACGTTCCACCCCTAAGGAGGAGCAGACCTGCGGGGATCCCTACCGGTGGCACGCGGATGGGGATGTCACCGAGTGACGAACGACAGCGAATTTCTCACTTCGTCTCTGCTACGCGATGGGTCACCCGTGGGACCATCTTGTTCGCCACGCTTACTGGTCCTCGAAGGGAGGGAAAAAAGAGAGAGAGAGAGAGCGAGAGTGGAGCGTAAAGGAGATCCTGTCCTAATTGTTCGTCGCTCGCTGAGAACGACTCCCTGAGATCGGTGTCCAAGTTTCAACGTTGGACAGAGTAAATTAAGCCGCATGAGTCGTGAAATATTCTGGTGGATCAGGAAACTAATTTGATTAGCTCTGTTTACCTAAGGACCTACCGGTAACACGGATGTGGGCGCTTGATGAAGTTAAACGTGACGAATGGGATGGGGGCTGCGCTGAAAACTGAACGGCCCAAAGAATCCGTTCTCCGTGAAACAGGAAATGCACGTTAACGGCGTAACCAGCGAACAAACGAAATTTCGAACGAACCATGAAATTCCATCATCCCCTAAGATATTATTCGAATAAAGCCCCAATTATTCATGTACATTTAAACCGATATATATAAAGAGCGTCGGTGGTGTACTGTGCGCGTATATTGATACAGGAGAATAGGGGAAAATCTCTGTGTCTCGGTTTAAAGGATTGAGATAACCGACGCGGGATCAAAACGATGTTTCCACGGTCCGCGAGTTCTTTGATTAAAGGACCCTGGCGCTCTCAAATTGCGGCGCCGGCGTAAAAGAGGAAAGGGCCGAAAGCCGGGTACGGTGGTTGCTCCGCTCGTTTTCGTGGCTCGCGTTCGCGCGCACCGCGCGAGGCCAGCGCGCGCCTATCTTGTTACACTCGGTGAATACATAAATATAAATTACTTAATTTCGTAACTCGGTTTAAGTTCGCGCCTCCCGCCACCGGGTGGAGACGTGATCTTGAATTCATTGTCTCGCCGTGACACGCCTCCGGCTAATGTAACATCGCGCCCTGGCGGATACACGCGCGCCACGGTGACGGTTCATATAATTTCATTGCCCTAAACACCCGTGGACCATTCAGACGCGTTCGTGTCGTATCGTTCGCGGTTCAGGATCGATCTCGCGCAGCTGCCCGCGCTAATCGTGCTTTATCGTCGCTTACCTTTGTCCCAGGTATTATTTTTATTCGGTTATTTATTTTCTTCGACTGGCGATGGTTAGAAGGGTGGAAAGATTGATGAACGCGCCGCAAACGGAATTAATTTCGTATTGCTCTCGGGGCTCACTTTCGGTTGCGTTTGTCATTAATTTAGGCGCAACAATTACACGATCCCCTGCGCGTTTTCTTTTTAAAGGGTTCTAAAAAGGTCGCGTGCGTGAAAAAATACAGTCGCCCCTTTCGACAGACCCCTCTTCGGGACCCCTTTTCCCCGATGCGGCGACCGCGGAAAAAAAATACCGACGCGGCGACGTTTCCAGCGTAAAATTACAGGAACACATCGTTCAAACCCGTCACGTGTGCGACCAGATGAACGGCAGATTCCCGAATATCGTGTTGCACCGAAGAGAGGGTTGAACCGTGTAGGAAACGCGGAATAAAAGTTACGCCGCCTCCCACGGGGTGACGCCCGTTACTTTGAGGACGCGTCTCAACGAGAGGCGGATAGGAATCGGATCGGTCCAAAAATATGATCGTTCGCCTCGAAATTTGTCATCAGAACCGCGTGGGACGTGAAAACGAATCTCGTCTCATTATTCGCACGATCCTCTAATAACCGCTTAATGTCTCCAGTTATTAAATATTCCGCTGGGTAGAGAGGAGGCACTCGATCATACACGAGAGGATACATGTTAATCGATTCCATCGAGTGGTCCATGATTCAATCGTACGCTCGATTGTGTATTCATTCATCACAGGATTTTTTCAGTCGCGTTCGAGGAACAGCGACCAATTACATCTGCCTTCGAATTCGATTTGAATTTATAAGCCGAGCCTACACGGAGAAGGATCAGACGCGCGATTTAATCGATCTCGTTGATTTATATTCCCCCTCGGTTTATCGTGTTTACGGAGGGAAATGTCTGTCGGACGATTACAGGAGGCATAGTTAAAAATCACGGTAAAAAAGGAGAGCGCAGCCCCGCGAATAGGATCGCATACCTTGCATCGTCGTGCAACTCGATGGCGCGTACCGATAGGGCGCGTCACGGTCTTATCTATATATTTTATGGCATTGCCTCTAGATAATGATGGCTTCCCGAGCATGTTTCCATCGATAAGGGTTACAGCTCGAATCGAGATTAATTCTCGTCCGCCAAGGCTGCGCTCGCGTTTCTTCTCCACGTTACACGCAAAGAAACGACACGATCGCTCGCGATTTCCATACGTCAATTAATACTTTCAACTGGCGTCGTTATCGGGAAGTCTCTGCTCCGTTTAATCGTTTTCACTCGTTGCACGTTAGCGCGAACACGGAACGTCAGATATCCAATCGTACGCGTAGAAACTGTCACGATTCGACGAATTTTATAGAATAGCTGCGTGTACGAACACGTTGGTCACCGATCGACGGTTCTCCCGGGACAAACGATTCTAGGCTAACGTCCACTCGAAACTACCCAATGCGACGCTCCAATAGCTTTCTCCTCGAAGCGGTTGCCTTTCGAAACGACGCGATTCTTATCCTTTAATTGTCAGGTGTAATAGATGTCCGGTGGTAATAGTCGTATACTAACGTGGCGGATACTTTGGGATCATTACAGCGACAACGCTACAATTGTCGCAAATCACGTGGACACACTGGGGCTACGAGGACGTTCTGAATTCGCGATGGTAACTGCGTTCCAGGTACCGCGCGATTCAGCTCCGGCTATCCGCAAGATTTCCGATCGACTGTGGTGATACGGAACAACAAAGGGCAAGGTACATCGTTGTACTGAAACCAAAAATAATACGAGAAGCAGAGAATGGTCAAATCGAACTTCGATGAAGGAAACACGCGAGAAGGGAGAAAGGACCTAGGAGTATTCAAGACGGCATACTTCCGATAGAAAAATCCATCGTCTCGTAATGCTCGTTCGAGCGAACCTATTTGGAACGCGATCGTAAAAGGAGACTGCACTCTCCATATCGGAGTCTGAAGTCTCCATATTATTCGATCAGACGCGACGTTAGCTAAATTGTTTCAGCCCGTTCGTGGCCGGCACGGAAAATTGGAAAAACGTCCGCTCGACGGTGGGACAGAAGTACGTCCGTTCCGAGAGATCGTACGGTGGGCGAACTAGGGTGGGGTCGCGTACCGGGGCGCGACAACGTTGAAGACGCGTGCACGTTGGTAGCTAAGAATATCGACCGATTTAGAGGGACGTGCAACGGGAGCGAGAACAGCGAAAAACCGTAAGAGGCGGCTGTACGATCGTACATCGTTCCATTTTGTCGTTCGTGCCGTTACGTGACTGTAGGTCCTCGCGACTATTTCGCGCGATAAGTCACGGCGTATGGTCCGCGCGGAAAGGGGGTAGAAAAATCTGATCTGGATCGCGTACCCCTTATAAATCATTTTCTCCGTTCTCAAAGCGTCGTTTCCCATCCATAACCGGTATCGATCGCTCCCCAAGCGTAACTCAGCGCTCCTGGAATCTCGCGGGTGGATCTTCCGGGCTACTGTTCCTCCGTCGATAAGAGAGCTAATCTGCTCGGCGCCCGTTAATACGTTAATGCAGAGACAACAGAGGGAACTGCTCTTCGACGAAGAAGAACGGAAGAGGGTTGAATTTTTAAACGCTGATCGTTCGACGCCGGCTCGAAACCACTTTCCAAGGAGAACGAGGTACGTGGACGCGCGTACGGGGTTGCTCGTAGGCGGGTTCCTCGCATTTATCCTCGATCCTAGCTCCCTTTCTTCGTCCGGAGCGTGGAAGAAGGGCTACAAATTTTCCCTCCTCGTTCCGCCCTCATTGGACACCGCGCCAGGGAATGCCAACCGCTTCCATTGTCGGGGCCCGTGTCGTACAATGCCCGTTGCTCTCGCAGCTGTCGCGGCGGAAACAAATTTCTAATGTCGCATTAAACAGACCGTCACAATGGATCTCTGCGAGACCTCTCGGTTCGCGCCCTGGGCCATTCGACGCGGCGTTCGCCGGCGGGCTCGCATTATCGACCCCGAACACCGGGGTACGCGATCGACGCTGGAGTCACTCGAACAATGGGAACACATGCCGAACGATCGGCGTTGTCGCGTTCCACGCGCGACGCGTACGCATACGCGACACCGGCTAACGAACGGCACGAGCCTCTTGACGTATTAACGCCGGATCTGCCGGATTAGGGGGGCCGGATTTATACGCGGCGGCTACGGGTCCACGCCACTTTTCTATTCGCCGGGTCACGTAGCAGGGCCAAGGGTACTACGAGGCCGTATCTGCCTCGTTTCGTATCTGGTAAAACGTGGCGAGCACAATACAAATACAGGATGCGATGCGGTTGGTGATCTGCTCGAGCTGGTGTCGCGCACGATGGATGAAGCGTGCGACGGATTTTGCTCGAGCCGATCGGTATAATCGCCGACCCTTGCGGTTAGTGTTAAGATAGGCTGAGTACGAGCTTCGTGGAATTCGGACGGGATGAAAACGATAACACGTCTTCGTGTCTGAGCAATCGAAAAGCGAGAGCGGCGGCAGGAGGCTGAAGGGGTTCGCAACGAGATTGAGTCCCCCGCAATAATCCATGGTGAATTACGTACTCTGACGGCACTCCGTCGACGACGTTAATCCAGAAAGGCCGACGTGATTGGCAGTGTCAGCCCGTGGGATGAAGCGCCGCGGCGGCGTGACGATAAATCGGCCGAGATGCGAGCGAATGTGGAAGTGAACTTACGAAACATAAAACTATGTTATCCACTGGTTACACGCGGACCGATTTGCGCGAGAATAATTAAGAATTCTATCACGATAAAAGGAAGTGATAATATGTAGAAGTATCCAGCAGCGATCTAACGGCGAATTCCAAAACTTAACTCAACTTCAACTATAGCTTAATTAATGCGGGTACCATCGAGATCTTAGCGAGGCTTAGCATTAGGACTCATCTTATAGCAGGCCTGAAAACCCTAACGGCACGGAGTAGGAGCTACACGACGCGACAACACCACGAGCGCGTCCAATATGTTAGAACGGGCGTACCAATCGACCAGGGCTGCGAAGTCTTGATGGGCCCGAAACCACATCAGTTTGATGAAGTCCCGATTGTCTCATTGCGTGACAATGGAAGACGAGATCTCGGACGAATAGAGAAGGAAAATATACATGAAGCGATTTCACGCAGCATAAACTAAGAATGTTCATGTGGTATGTATTGCATTTTCATCTATTTTGATAAGCAAGAGATTTATGACTAAAATCCCTTTGGCGATCCAACGGCGAAAACCTAAATTTAACTTAACTTATACTATAACTTAACTAATAATACAACTTATGATACAATTGAAAGTTTCAAATAAAAGGATTTGGAAAATTTCGACTGAATTGCAAACGACTTAAATCTACGCACGTGGTTCTTAGCTTGATATCGTTTTCGTGGAAGTGGGTCTTTGGAAAACGTTACCAAGGGCTTAGGAGTACCCCGTGGAGGTGACTAGGCAGGGATCCATCCCTTGTTCACTTACCAATCAGCAGGCAAAAGGCGTTGTCATCACTGTCTACTGTCGTCCACTATCGTCCACAATCGCCCACCGCTATCCATTACCTTTGGCTACTTCACCGCCGTCAACTGTCGTTCACCACCGTCCGTAATCATCCACCAGTGTCTACTACCCTTGGACCCTCTACACCTAGCCATCAGAAGCGACCACCTTCATCCTTACCCTGACCTTCTTAATTTGGTGTCTAAATGGGTAAAACACCTTTAATAGGTTCACACTTCTTTTATACACCTGCCAAAATCAATTTCTATACTGTAATTTCTATACCCGTACTTTATTAATCTTCATATTTTTATTGTAAATTTATGCTCTTTCCAAGTTATTGCAACAGTATACATAATTTTTTATAAACTTTTTACAAATTGAAGCTACATTTATACTGCTACAAGGTAATTTTCCATCGATCATTGAATATTTTACTGTACTAGTATTAAAATTAATTAAAGTCTTTAAAGATCTCGGAAAAATCCGTATAAATTATTTAATATCAGTAAATACTAATAATTCTACGACTCAAATATTGTATTATTTAATTTAGAGAAGTGCTTTAATTATTAGGTAGTGATTAGAGTTAGCAAAGCTAGTTAGATCTCGATTAGTTGACAGAATGCTGTGTCACAGTTATCGCGACGCGGTAGTATTGCCAAATGATCGCGCATGACTGCACACGACTACGCAGATCTTGAATACGTTCCACTGGTCGACCATTCCCTACCACTGGTACAGTGGCAAGGCACTTGTCACAATGGTTCATTAATTATTTATTCCTTCCATACGCAACGATTAATTCATTTTAATAATATTTCAACACTCGCCCATACTCGTACACATATATTCTTCAATAAACTATAATCACATATCAATTATTATTAATTCCATGCTACTTTTCAAGCCTTACAATGTTGTCGCCCTTGATTATTTCACGTCTCTCAACCCCCTCTTAATTCCATTCCCTCAGTCCGTGCAACGCGGACGATTTCAGGTTTGGATTTAGCGATTCCAAGAACGGTATATGCATACGGTTAATGCAAATTTTATATAGTATACGGATAGTGTCCCTGGTACACGAGTTATTAATTTTGTCCAGCTAGATTTGACGTGCGGCACACTGTGCGGCGTTGGCAACCGAAGCGCGAAGAGAGTAATTTGTATTCACGTTAGGTGTTGTCTCGCCACCTGGCAGCCCGGCCATCCCTTCTCGTCGTACCTGCAGCCCCAGCCCACGCACCTTCACCCGCCTTCTCTCACCCTTTTCCTTCCTTAGTTCTCATCCCCCTCTCATCCTTCTCGTCCTTCTCATCTTGTCTCTGCCCCCGACGCGCTGTCCGTCCCGGCTGCCTGACGTATGTCCCCATCGATCACTTTCCTCGTAACCCCCTTCCGGCTCTCGTTTCCACGTCCACCTTGCAGCGGGACGCGCGCGCCACGCCATTGAAATTCCACCCGGGTATAATAAGGTTTTATTGCTTTCGCGGCCGGGCTCGAAAACAAAAGGGAGAAGGTCGAAGGGTGCCGGAGGAAGGCTGAAGCCCGCGAAGGGGGTTGGCGCTGCCGGAGAACGGACTTTCGTGAAAGTTTCGTTTGGAAGCTGGGCGGTTGCAGTTAAGGAGTCTCGTTGAAACTTGAACGACTGCCACGACGTTTCCTGCTTGTCGTTCCCGTGCGTTCGTAAACGGGTCGTTAATTTTAAGAATCTACCTTCCGTAACGGAGGAACTTTCATAGATTTCAGGTACGGCACTCGTGGTGATTGGAATCGTTCGATTTCGAGCGTTCTCAGCGAGGAATTCCTCGCGAACATGCCTGTTTCATATTTCACTTACCATCGTCGATCGTAAACGCGGTAGATTGAATCCGATCCCGTTGTCCGTAAAATTGTGCGCGATTGCGATATCGATCCGAGGGTTGGGCTCGAAGAAATCGACGAGCGACATCGGTCGGAACGACGACGCGGAAATAATCGGCAAACAAGCAATATGTCAGTGGGGCTTCGGCCCGGATACGCGTCGCGCGGACTTGTTAGCCAAAAACAAATAAGGCTCGAGGTAGGTACTAACACGGCGTCGTATATCTGTTGGGCCTTCGTCGAGGCCCATGGGATTATCCGTCCCGTCTCGTTTTCCACGCGTCCCTGTCAACCGCCATCTGGCTCTGCCTTTGACGATTTATTCTTATTTCATTTCTGCCTCTCGTACATCTCTTCTCTTTCCTTCTTTTTTTGTTCGCCCCGCGAGGAAGCATCGAGCGCGACAAACAGGAGGGCGCGGAGAGGAATCGCGCGTGCATCGCCGTCCTACGGTATGTAAACGCGCACGAAAAGGAGCCGGGACAAATGGAAAATACGTATTTCCATGCCGGCCAGATAAGGAATATGAAAAGGGCGCGCTCCTCGCGCGACGCGGGATGGATAAAAGTTCCTGTCGAAACGCTCTGGCGAGATTCGCGAGCCACGCAGCGCGAGAGATACCAGGGCGAGGCGCGCATTGAAAATTCAGTAAAAGGGGCGGGCGCGGGGCATTCGTCGCGGCGGCGGTCGCGCGCGTTAACAGGAAACGGGTCTGCGTCGTCCGAATTTCCCGAGCGAACCTGAAAATCGTCGTTCCCACGGGCGTCAGCCGTGTGTTTTCACAAGCAGCGAAACGCGAACTCAAAGCTCGGGGCCGTATCTTTCCCCATAAAGGAACAGCCGCGACTACCGAAATAGACGGACGTTAACAAGGGCGCGTGGTACTTCCTGGAAGGCGTGCTTCCCGAAACACCTAAGTAGAAGTCCGTGTCTCCTTCTGCGGTGATGACCGGACGACACGGACGAATGGCGGGCATTAATTAAATAAATAGTTCCGAAACGAGGGTTAGAAAGGGGGCGGGTATCGTCTGTTGGGCCACGTATCAGCGTGCATCGTATTCGGGGTCTCGCCACGGCACGGCGTCACGAGGTACAAGTGTACGTGGACGAAGGTATCCTTTGATCATCTTCGCATCTGGTGTAAAAGATTTAGACCGACCGTGGCGTGCTCTCTCACCCTTGCGTCGTTCCGTCTGTGAGACGACGGGCTTTTGCCTCGATTCCTCTTTCTCTTTCTCTACTCTGCGCGAGAGCCTCTCGCCAACGCAGCGGCCGTTTGGGAATACAGCCATTATCCTCTCGACATACAGATGAAAGCGAAACCTGACCACGGAATGGATTTATCCGGGAAACACGGCACAAAGGGGGAGGAAAGTTTTCCGCTAATGCTCCCGCAGACGTTGCGCGACCGCGGTTCCGTTTTAAAAAATATCCCTCTGTGTTTTAATCGCGCCACCTTTTACTATGGAACTTCTCCTTGCCTTTTGCCGTCGTACGTTTTAAGCAATAACGCTTCAGCGATGTTTCATAGAGAGCCGGCGAGCTTTCGACGAGCCAAGCAATCGTATCGTTCAAAGGATTTGCGTTTTCGCCGTAACTAGAACCGTGAATACCACCAGCTCCCCTATCGTTCCACTTCTATAAATTCATAAATCCGCCGACTTTATTTCGCTGGTATTACGCTTAGGTGTTACGTGAACGTATGTATTGCCGGCTTCCCCTCTCTAGCTCTCGTCTCACTTACGCGCGTGCAAGCTGCGGTAACCACGCTGTAACCTTGGCAATTTAGACGTAAATCGCATTCTCGGGACCGCGGAACTTTCGCATGGCGATATTGTTCTGACACTACGCAAACACACAACGAACGGAGCGCAATTCCGGTACGGGTGTAACCAAGGCTATGAATTATGCAACCCCTATTGGTTGCTGGCACCCTCCGGTGGACTAGCACAATCCTCGTACACCTCCTCCTCTACCCTCTCGCCCGCCGCCTCTTCCTTCCTATTTGCTTCCCCCCTTGCACCCACCCCCGTAACAATTCCACTAAATGTACCTATTGTATCGACCAACTCCTTCCAATATCGCATTCGGTGCCACAATTTCGATGCGACCCGTTAGTATTCCGTTCGACCGGTTTTTGCTCGTTTGAACAACGTCATGTCACATGCCCCCGGCTTTATCGTGCAACACCTGTTCGCGAATCGCGTGTTATTACGTCGTTTCGAGGTATTGATCGATCGGCTGATTGGAAGCGCACCGTTAACGCACCAGATATTCAACCGACCCGACTCCTCTCTCTCGAAACTCCGTTCTTATCGTCGCGATAAACCGGGTTGAACTTGGGTAAGCGACGGGTATTTCGGATTTGGATAAAATGTTCTTTGGCGATTCGATGCGTTGCGAGGCGACACACGCTGCAGGAGGCAGTGTTTACGGGTAATAATAAATCCCTTTCAAACGCTCACGCACCAAGCCCATTTAACGTTTTCTTCCCGCTTACGCGGAACGAACGTGGTAATTACTCGTTAAGAGCCGAAACGAGGTCTCGCAGAAGGGAGAGAAAAACAGGCTCGAATTCTGCAATGCGTCATTTCGTTCGTGCCATTAAAACCGTTGAGATCAGCCCGGGAAACGTAAAGAGCGCGATAGGGAGGGAGGGATAGGGGCTGGAGATTTCGACAATGAGTAAGAAAAGAGTACGCGAGGGAGAGGGCGGTGGACAGAGTAACGCGAGAAAGGATCGGAAAAAAAGAGCGAGCTTTCTCGATTCGCGACTGCGGCGTGGCATTTGAAACGGTTAAAAAAGAACGCGTCGTAAAAAGGACTGGATACTTTGACGCGGGTTGTTCGTTTTATCTCGAGAAACGGGGGAGGCGCGAGGGGACCGAAGGGGTGGCTTTCTCCCCTTTTTCCGTTCTGTCCTCTGGGTACTAAAGAGTCGCGGCTCCTATCTTCCTTCCGCAACGCCACTGCTAACGGGCTACCCGTTATCAATGGTCCGTCGCCTAATGATTTTCAAGCGGACCGACCGTTTCGGTCCTCGTCTACGCTCGGGCGGCCGCGCCGCCACGCCAATGCCCGATGAATATTTAAACGGCAACACATATATAGAATTTGATATGCGGCGTTAAACCGTACCCGAATCGTCCGTCGAGGATTTCAGCTCGACGAGCTCCCATTAATTCTATCATCGTCCGATAATAACGGCGGCCCAGTGTGAAATCGTTCGTGAAATCGTCGCCGTTGACGTTCCTCCCTGTTTCATTCGGTGCCGGGTGAAGGCGCGCCCGGATCACGATCGAATCGAAGTGCGGCTTAATTAGCCGGCAAAATGTCCTTTTGATACGACGACAGAGGCCAAAACTACGATCGCGCGGTGCTCTGCTCGTCAAATCGTGAACGCGTTCAATTTCAACGCGATCGCTGCCGATGATTAAAGCGTCATCCCTCGCGAGATGCGTCGCCCCGCGGGGAAGGTTACACGCGCAGGATTATTATCGACACGTACAAAAGTATATGCGCCGTTTCAATTATCGGGAGGCCCAGGCGTGTTTTCGTATAATATTTCTGTTTCACGGTTGTTCGTTGAAATTGCCTCGCCCTTATGGAACCCCCTGGTGCCTGCGGACGAACAATTTCCACGGCGTGAAACGTGTCGCGCGTTTAACCCCTCTTCCCATTTTTGTGGCTTACATTTTACAGCGGCGTCGCGTATCTCGTAAACCGCCAACGGCGCGCGCCTCGCTGTCAACGATAAACGTAAACACGTTTTTGCGCGAGATGGGAAAGGCGCGGAGGTGCGAGATAAATCTATCCGCAGTAAGAAAGACAGAACGGCCAGTGGATCCCTGGCTCGGCCGGAATTTACGAAAGCAATTTTCAGTATCCGAAGAGAGAAAGAGAGAGAAGGAAAGAGGGTGGTTGCAGGACAGGTGATAGGGTATTTGCAATGCGGCTGATAAATAGATTTATCATCGAAATGTACAAGGATTTTCCATTACACGGAGGAAGGCATTTTACTGTCAATTGCCGCGGATTGAAAGGCCCGGTGGGTTGTTCATCGATTCCGTTATACGCGGCGATAAATTGATCAAACGGGCCACACCTCCGGCCAAGACGGATGATTTATATCGTTATTATTTGGCGGCGTGCATTAATAGTCCGGCAAACACGGTGGAAACGTGTCAGACACACGCGAAACAGCGAAATTCCACGGGGAGACGCGCGCTCTTATTCGCCCGCTCCTTTTCCCTGTCGCGGATCGTTAATCATTCGCCACGCGTATACGCGAGAAGGAAGGCGAGCCGCGAAACAACGCCAGAGGGACGGAGAGGAATAGACCGCGGTGAATGGGAAAAAATAGTGAACCGGCTAGGAATTTTTCAGTCAAGCGCTGCATCACGCCGGTGAAAAACACCGAGCGCTGTCCCACGGGGGTGTTCATGACGCTATTCAAATGTCTAGGACCTCCGTACCTTCCAGGGGAAGATACATTTATAATAGCCGGCGTATTTAACATGTCACGCGAAAATTATGCACCATCCGAGAGGAACGCGAATTAATTACTGCCCGCGTACACTCGTAATTTCTATAGCCGATTCTTCTTCCGCGCGCAGCATTAACCGAGACGTTCTCTCATTTATATTACACCTAGCTGCTGATTTCTAACTTTCGATCGATCCAGCGTCAATATCCGTTTAACGTTCGCCCCCCCTCGTAACAATTCCGTCTAGGTAAATAATAATTTTAACGTCCCAATGCGAATTGAAGTGTAGTTAGTCGCAGAAGGCTGAACAACCCTTTCAAAGGACATCTCAGGGGCTGTTTACAGTAGCGTCGAGTCTCCCGTGCGAGACAGGCTGAGAAGGTAGACCTTCATAAGAGGTGCTGATACAATTCTACTGCACGGTCGCTCGGTTACTCTATGTTACGCTATATCATAGCTAGGTATGTCGCGCGCAACTGTGTACGTGTACGCGAGAGTGCACGTAGGACGCGAGGAGCCAGGATCGATAACACCGTTTCGCGAACGGGGTACATTAAGGCCATTTTACGAGTATAGGATATCTGGAAAGCAATACTCCATTCTTGAGGATCCTTTGGGGGACGCGATCTTTACGGCATAGTATACATGCCTCCGACATTGTCGGGTTGACAGGGAAAGAGAGATACACCCCCGCGGCATGCTACGGCTCCTTTGAACCGTTCTGCACCCCGTAGTCACGGTGCACGAGATTAACTCGACTTATTCCTTCGCGCGAGCAGAAAGGAGCCAGACTTATACACCGCTACCAACGACGGACCAGTTATTAATTAACGTTCGAAGGAACTCGCCTGTCAGTTATCGAAACACGCCTGCGTTCGATGGATCTCTCCACGTTGGAAACGATACGCGTCGTACGGTGTACTTTAAGAAAAATATTTTTTATCTCGGCTGCTCGTCTCGTACGCGGCTAGAAGAACTAGAAAGGATCGTGGAAACGAACGTATCCGATGCTGTCATAATATTACGACACGTAGAATGAAACTTTCACTACGCGTTACTGAAACATGTCACCTCGACATCTTATGAAAGGGTAATGAGACGTATTCACGAAGGGGCGGACCTCTAAGGTCCGCTGTTGTATACGCGTATATACCATCCGATTTGTTACATTTCGTAATAGTCCTGTGAATCACGGTTACGTCGGATTCGTTCCGAGTGTACACTCGAAACGAATGGTATTTATCAGCGATAAAACGTCCCGTCTATATCTCGTCGCGCGCGGAATCAAACCGAACGATCAGACGTAACCGGCAAGAAGCGTATGCAGATCGAGGGTGTCGATCGCGCGCTTGTCCCTGCCCGCTAATGAAAACCGACAGCGATATATCTTACTGTCGCATCTTCGCTCTCCCGAGATCCTCCTTCTAATATTAAGGGACCACCCTGACTGCGTTAATTAGTAAACTCGCTGGCTGGCTCGGCTCTAGCGTTGCTAATGAGAATTTGAGTAATGACGGTGTTCTCGCGACCTGTCCTCTTCGTCTCTTGGCAAATTTGCCGATGCGCCTTTGCGCGTTATGCCGGTGTCAGAAGCCCGCTGAGATCGATAGCTCCTTTGAGCGTATTTGCCGGAACATCGCCGCGGTACCCGATAATAACTTATCCAATATTCTCGATCGCAATTATGTTACGCGCTGTTTTTCGCCGGTCGTGATCGAAGATGATATTTAGTCGAGCCAGTTTTAGATTTCACTCCCGTCTAGGAAAAGCGCGAGCGATGAAATTCGTCGCGCGAGAATTTTAGAAATCTCAACGCTTTAGAAAACAAGATTTCTTCCGGGAGCGAAGATTGAAGGGAAATACGTGTTCAGCGGTGGACAAATAGAAGACAGTTAGACACACTTCGTCTATTTATTTCCACGGAATCTTGACACCTGATCAAATACCTGCCGTTCGGAGGCAAACCTAATTTCATATAATTACAACGCCAGACCGGCTTCAACGCGGCTGCGACTCCAGTGAAGGGAACGGAACGTGACCGACGATAACTGCCGGTAGAAAGCGGCCACAAGAATAAGACATTATTAGCGACATTCTAATTGAACAGTGGTACCCGGTTATTTTCAACGAGCAAACCGTGTCGAACTGGCTCGCACACGAAAACGTTCCATTAATTACACAGCTCGGCTTATCCGGTGACCAGCGAATCGGCAGAGACCGACTGAGCAACCTATTTTTACTCTTCGATTTGTATGCATCGAACGAGCTATGAATATGCATGGGAATTTCAATGGAGGATGCGAGAATGGTAAATCAGGAGGGATTCGTCTGACTCCATTTAAAGCATCTGCGCGATCTCGATGAGTTAAATCGAGCGGATCGCGCGATCGTTGCTTGTTCGCTTGGAGGTAACCCTTGTTTCGAACAAGGGTAAGAGCGTCTTCAACCCTTTGCCACCCAAGCTACTAAAGGAGATTACCGACGAGGCTAGTTAAGGGTTGAATAGTTCGTAGAACGTGGCGCCATCGCGGTGAAAGACCTACAACTACGAGGGGTTGCTATGAAACAACCCTCGGTTGCTGGTGTTTCTTTACTGTTGAATCGATAGGCTAGTCGAGGTCTAGGGTCGTTCATGGTTTCTATGTTCCGTGCTAGAGGGAGCTCGTGAGTTCAAAGCAAACCAACCATTTATACATTTCTCTCTTTTGCATATTTGAATGTTAGTGTTTTTCAAAAATCAAGATGATCATAGTGGAAAATTAACATACACCAGAGATACGAGCGAACGTGAGGTAATGTTTCGAAGACGATAAACGCCTCCGCGGACGTAGCCCGTATCTTACGGGCCACTCCATCACAGTTCCGGCACTAATACTCGCCATATCTCTTAATGAAAAGTGAAATGTCTTCCCGAGAGGCGGCCTTCCCACTCCGGTCTAAGGCGAATCGAACCTAAATCTGAATGGAAGGAAACGGCTCTCGCCTTTGTCGAGCGTTCTTTGTGGGCCGGAGGAATCGTCTCGCGCGTTGCGCCACGGCGAGAGGGAAAGTCGAATGGAAAATTATTTACGGCTTATTCATACCGCGAGGCAGACACCAGGGGGAGGAACGGGCGTTAAAAGTTCTGGCAATATATCGCGCCGTCCTTATTGTCTATGCAAATCCTTGCGCTGAACTCTGTTAAAAATACCCCCTTGTATCCGAACGCCTACTTGGAGTCGAGCTCGTCCGTTTCGCCGTCTTTTGGCTCGAGAAAGGGAAACGAAAAAGGGCGAAAGAAAGGTGTGGCTGGAAGGGAGGAACGAAGGGCTCGAGGGTGGAATAGGGGCAGACGGAATAGGAGCGGAGGCTCGATATACCCGGCCGCGTCGCGGCTCCAATCTTATTTTTCCACGGGGCGCCGTCTCCCTTAATTTACCAGAATTTAAATTTAACGAGAAATACCGAGCCACGGCGAGGCTAGGGTGGAAAATCGGTGGTAGGGCCGCCGCTGGAGCTGGTTCGATTACTACGCGGCATCTGCGCTCGGGGGTGGCCCGCCTCAAGGTCGACTAACTGGTCCCCATATTTCTCGCGCTTTAAATATTCCGCTGATTCCGGCTAGGACCAAGAGCCAATCTCTTAAGTAGTTGCGATCTGATTTACTGGTTCACGAGGTTCCTGCGAGTTTCTCGGTAGCCTGGTGGCTACCGCCGTCCCTAACGACGCCCCGCTGATATTAACCGAGTATTATCGAGATTCCGTTCCTCCCCACGGACACGAAGAGAGCGAGATTAAACGCATCGCCGCGAACGATTCGCGCACGGTGTGTTAACCGCGTTGTAAAGTCTGGAACGCATCGATACGGACGCCCTGTCACTACGGGCGCCGCCTAATTTGTTCGCGGAAACTTTAGACACGATTACCACTGACATGAGAAGTGGCGGGTGAAGCACATGGTTAAAGGACGGGAAAGCTTTGGGTTATTACATAACTACCAGGCAAGTATTCCATTAATCAAGTTAGACGCGACTTCGCAGCGAACTCGTTAGAGGGGCGACACAACCGGGGGTAGCGACGACGGGCAAAGAGATGAACGCCCGCGGGACGGTGTTTTTAATCTTTTCTCTCGTCGCGCTGGGCCAAGTTTAACGCCTGAACACTGCGGTTCCACTAAAGATCTTTTATCGTTATTAATAAAGGGCGAAACCGTTGCAGGAATGCGCGAAGTTCAGCACTAAAAAATGTTAATCCCAGTGAATTGTTGGGTTTATGTTGCGATCTGCGCGAGAGTATATAAGTAGACGAGATTGAATTTAAGGGGAAACGTTGGATTCACGTTGGTTTCAGGAGCGTTAAAAAGTGAGAAAGCAAACGAGATGAACGTATATAACTTTGTTCGCTCAGTTTTAACCGCCCCCCGCCGTCTCGTGACTTAACCGTATTCGATCAAAGCTGCGGCTCGTTCGCGACTTGTACATCGTGACATAAACCCGTTCCTTAAGATCCCCGCAGACGTCGAGCGCGGCTTATGCATAAATATACATGCTAAATTCGTGTACATTACATTTCGTCCTTTTATGAGAGCGAAGACGCGACGAGGCTCGATTTTCCAGGCTTCGGACGAACAAGCGGACGAACCTTTCGGCGGTGGAGACGGGCGAGGGATCCAGGAGGGTGTTGGGGTTCCGTTCTGAAAGAGGTCACCATCCCTATAAGATGAAGGGTAGCGCAACCGCCGCCCTGAAATATGGCGTTTCTGCATTTAGCTTTCGAATGCCTTTCGTGCAACCTCGTTATCTTTGTCAAAGGGGATCCCTGGAACGCTGAACAAAAGGAAAGTGCGACCGGCACGAAGGGTGGTGGTCCCAGAAAGAACGGAGAATAATTTATTCTAACGAAGAACCGCAATTAACAAAACGTCGCTCCTTTTTAAACGGTGGCTATCTTTTTCGAAATCGTTCGGCGCCGCCATTTCCATCATTAACACGCAAGGGGAGGCCGGTGGGTGGGACAGGAACAATGGAGCATTAACGTATCACGCGTTTTTGTATTCGAATGTACAATAGCGGCACGGATGTATAAAAGTGTGTATCTGTAAAATACGAGTGGGTAGCAGCTGTCGTGCCGCATCGTATGCACGTTTCGAGCTTATTGCCCGAGCGTTATCAGAACTTTCGTGCGCAATCACCCTGTGCGAGCAGATATTCTTACATAAGCAATGCTCCCATACGAATAAAAGAGGGCAAGTCGATGGAGAGAGTTCCGCTCCGTCTCCTTAAATCTCGTCTGGTTCACGATAAAAGCCTAAGAGTACCGGCTTTCAAGGGAAAATCCTTATTTGTTCGGCGTTTTGCTTAATGGGAGAGCCATTTTTTCCTTCGGAGGGGATTTCGGAAAGCCTTATGGGAAAGCACGCGATGCGCCAGCGGCTGTAGCGATGAAGATCGTACGAACCTTCGGTAGGATTTTACTTCGTAAGAAGGTGGACTAGAATGGAGTTCCATGGTAGTCGATAATAATGTTACGACTTTCCTCTCCATACTCGCCTACGCACGTGTCTGTTCGTCAACTACTGGCACCATAAATGTTATTAACCGTCGAATATATTCGACTTACTTTTCTTTACAGGCATTCCGTTTGAATTCCCACCCTTCTCGAGCACGTATTTATATTCATTGTTTAATATTTACGATGGGGATAGCGCGTAAAGCGGTTTGACACGAGCGAAACGGAAACGGAACGAAAGCGTGGTGTTTTCCGTAGGGAGCGATATCGAAAAACAATTGCCGGCGATAAATAAGGAAAATTGATTCGATGGGAAGGGGATGCCTAACGCCTGCGTAGCCGAGCCTTCCTCTCGCAAAGGCGTGTATCCTACCGCAACCCCGCGGTATCGAAGACCATACAATATTTACGCTTTCGGCGGCGAACGCATAAATATTTCAAGAACAACGGGCCCTTTAACCCATGCCCTCGCAAAACGGTCCTCTTCCCTTCGACTGATCGAACGTTACTACACGTATTCGGTTCTACACATCTGGGCGAGGCGCACGATCGCGGTACTTTCCGCGTCGCAAATTGAAATTTCGAACGGGAGCAGGGAAGTACGACGAAAAGCGGACTATAAAATTATATGTCGAAACTTCTGTGAAAATTGAAAGATTAATTCGTTTAATGCTTTCGATAAATGCGAACGCGGTAATTAATTCCTCTTACTAGTATAAATATTAACGGACTAAGTAATTTAATATTGCCGGTAAATACGGGCCGAATAATTGTTTAAATTAATTTTCATGTTACAATTAATTTGCGCATTATCGAATATCGTTTAATGCTATAAAGGAATGAAAGAACAAAGTCCGGAGCGGTGGAGCACGGGAGCATAGTTTTGCATCTGCTAACTTTCTCGATTCTAGCGGTTATACCGACCGATATAAAGTCGGAAAACTAATGCAAAGTAGCTTTTATAGATGCTGTGCAATTAAATGGAAATCCTTTATGGATATTCATAGACGTGAAGTATGTAAAGGTTAAAAAGATCGACAGAAAAGTGGTTAAAATTCCAGGCAGCGTTTGACTCGCAAAAAATATAGCGGCGAAATGACCGACTAAAGCCGTTTAAAACAAATTTAAAGGCTTTAAAAGTGCAATTTTTCGATTTCAAATGAATGCTCGTGCAGCGGGGCCTCGGGTTTTTGTGTTTATACGTTGGATATTATAGTAGAGATAAAAAGTTTCCAATACGTAGAAATCGATAGCGACGACTTCTGTGGCAACGACACTCAAATCGTACAAACGGATAGCGCTAACATAGTCCAGAACTGTAAGGATCGATGAAGATAACCGTTATTGGTAGAAGTCAGTGATATGGACATTCAGGTCGTGAAAATCAACGACACATCTCCGACTATTTCGTTCGATTTCCACCTCGGTAGCTACTCTAAAATGTTACAACTTTGTCTATAAACGAGTAATCAATATTTGCATCGATGTCCTCGTAGCAGAGGTACGTAAAATTCGCCGATAAGAAGTTGGCAACATTGCCAGTGCACTTAAAAAGAAAATAAAAAAATGATACGGCTGATCAAACCGAGAAAATGTTTAACGATTTAAGGGTTGGTCTTTACCCGTAATCCAGAGACAACTCCGAGGGTGAAAATGGGAAAAAGTAAGTGCTTTTATGCAATGTCTCCGACCGTCCGACTAATTGGTAATTAGGCGACGAGCAATTAATCATGCCTCTTAACCCGCTTCTTTCCTCTTCTCGCTGAGCCAACTGGGAATCTCGAGCGGAGGAACTCGGATGTTTGGCTCTATTCAGCACGGCCATTCGTTAATGAAGTCGCGTGTCGGGACGGCCAAGTTCATTTCCCTCTGAATGCGATGAGTCCGAGAATCATAATTACTGTATTCTGTACGCATACCCTTCCTGATGCGAAGCATGCCCACGCCCACTCAGCTCCACCCCGGAATCTCGATTAAACCCATGGCCAAACGATACTGGAACCGCTGGCGCTCGCTCGCATGCGATTGCGACCACGAATATTCTGTTTACCGGCGCGTTCAAATTCTTGTATTTTCATTACCTCTCCGTTTTGTTCGCCGATGTTACCACGCCAGGCCATCTTCCATCCAATTAGGCAACATCGACTAATGGATACGACGTTCAATCGAATTAAGTCGCAGAACGTGGACTCCGAGCGAACACCCTTACATTTATTATCAGACTTCAGTATCGAGCTCTACTTTCAGAGGGGTTGATTCAAAGCAGATTACACCTTCGACTCGGCGTTTATCATAAACGAACGCCAAACGCAAGAGTTGCGAATGCATTTCAACGAACACCAGGCCCCGTTTATGGTTCCTGTTTGCCGATTTCCTAATCGAACGCATCCTGGATCTATTCTTGGCACTTGGCGCGTAATCGATGCGAATGGCGTTCACGTTTCGCCGACTTCCTTTCATCTTTTCAGCGGGTCGATTTCAACGAAACGACGCGCGAAATGCGTCAATCAATGGCGCCATCCATTTCGATCGCTAGGGTGGTCGCTCTTCGAGCGTTCCTGGTTTTATCCGAAACGAAAATCGACTTACGTACGTACTCGTGTCGTACGGGTCGGCTGGTTCGCGCACGGCCAACCGTACATTAGCGTATCGACGTTCGTTCGAACGGTTGTTCGCCAAATGCGGACAAGCCCTGTTACACCGTGCACACCAGCGAGAAACCGCAGCTTTGTAGAAGTGCAGTGCACGCGGGGTGTGCCTACCTTCGATCGTGGAGACGATTGTATAACACGATCAGCATCCGGTGCACGGCTAGAACATTTTGATTATAGGCCGCTCGCATTTGACTCCGTTAAATCTGATCCCGGGATTTGGCCCGCCTCGACTTCGAATCGGAGCCAATCATTACCCGCTCGTGATATCAAAGTCGCCATATACGCGCGCAGCTTAGACCGCTTACAGCTAACGAACACGTTGCCATCGATCGACGCATCTCCGCTCGTGTAACTACCATCCGAATTGCCGAGTTTATTCTCCGCCACTTAACAACTTTCACCCGCGGTTCCTTCGCGAACCGCGACAACTTCGTTCTAATGCGGATGAAACGACACACCGAATCGCTCGTCGCTGAAACTTTCCCGACTGAGCGTTGATCGAACGTTAATTCGTTTCGAGATGCATACCGGGTGGTTCATTTCTGCGTCTCGTTTAATATAGCGCCAGGCATTCGCACGACTTGTGAGAGAGGAAACGATCTTACGATCGTACGTGTTTCAAAGTTTTCTTTACGATCCTTCGCAATTATATATTGGACGGCAGGTCCTCGTCGATGAAAGGAAAGAAATGCACGAGCAGTTTTTCTCAGTGTAGAAGTTAATCGAGGCTGTCGATTGAGTCGGAGCGTGAATTAACCGAGATGACGCACAACCGAGCAGCTAATCAACAGCGGCGCTCTTCCCTGGTGTGTTTGCAGTGCTGTCGATTCCTCCTCATCCCCGATATTCCTGATCCCGTCTACCTACAGCTTTGTGTCTCGCGGCACGAATGTAAATATCCTGTGCAGGTGTTTGTACACTTTCCGACGCATTTATCGTTCTCCTGCTTGTCTGCGACTCCGCTGTCGCGCGACCCACCTGTCAGAGATTCTTTTTCTATCCCGTTTAATTTCTGACACACGGACATTTGTGACAGAGACGCGGTATAGTTCGATAGAGGATCAACGAAGGCAATTATAGACTAATATTGGCTTTTGCTTGTACGGTTAAAAAAAGGCATCGAAATGCCCGCCCCGAGACGGGCGTCCCTTAAGTAAAAAGCTCGACGATAGCGCTTAAACCGAGCATATAATAAATCCTGGCTCGTATTCCCGACATAAAATGCACCTATCCGTGCAGAAAGTCGATGCTATTCTTCGAGCTTTCTTCGGAGTATGCATTCATGAACGATCTCGAGATGGATATAGAAATGAAATCACTCGTAATAGTCGAATGGCGATGTCGAGTGGAGGGTTGATCGAGCTCGTGTCTTTGATTACATTTCATTTTACTGTTCCGGAGTGCTCTGTAATCCATAGAGAAGGATTAAATACGTTTGCTCTCCGTAATAACAGTAGCAGCGATAAATGCAGCCGATAAGTACGGCTAGCCTCGCGTAATAAGAAAATCTTCGCCAGTACAGAATACTTCTAACCGATGGTACAACGGATATTGTATTTATTCAACGGGCGTATAATTCGCGAAGGATATCGAACGTTTCGATCGCCATCATCGATGTGTCACGCGTAAATTCACAATTGCGTCGCGTCGCACGCCTCTTGATTAGGTTATTAAAAATAAAATATCGCCGAATCAGCCGCGGTACACGCGCAGCTCGGCCCTGGAAGAGAAAATTTCCTCGCAGAAAATCCCCCGGGATCTCGACGCTGCGATTTCCACCGAGCTACTCCGCGCCGCCATTCTTCCGCGACGCGCAGGTAAGAACGATATTAGATTTACCCCCTCGCTCGGAAGCAAACCTTTTCACGTAACCTGCGTCCGGAAAAAGTCGAGTGAAAAGCGATAAACGACGCGTCGCGGCGCGTTTCAGGATATCAAACCGATCGTGCACGAGGCGAGAGACGTTTCGCGTGACAACGTTTCGCCAAATGGATTATTGGCTGATCGACGCGAAGCGCTGGGTAGAGTAAAAAAAGCAGAAGCTGGAACGTCGGGACGCGTAGTCGGTGATACGGCGAAGAACGTTGAACAAAGACACGCGTGGGATGATAATTGAATTCCGTTGATCGCAAAACGAGGAGGTCCAAGCGACGAGTGTTCTAATAACGATCAGATCCGATGAAATAAAATTCCACCGTGCGAACGCAAACGATGCTGTCACGAGGATCGTCGCGTGTCTTCGTCCTATTCTCCAGTCGTTTAATCACCCTCGTCGCGCGCATCGTTACAAGGGATGATCGTACGCGCACGAAAACCAACACTCGCTCGAGCATTAATTTCAATCTTCTCTTCGATCTCGATCTCGTTCGATCGAAGCAAAGAACTCTAGGATCGCGCGGTTGTGGGACGGTGAAAAAATTCCGCGCAGCGCTCAGAAGCTTGACAAGATCGAAGTAAAAGCCGATTCCGATCGTTCGTGAAACGAAATTATAGGAATCAGTCAATGCCCGCTGGCGGCGCGAACGCTGAGCGCAAATACGAAGAAGTAAGAACAGAGGGGAAACTTGTGATTAAATTATAAACGTGGCGGGATGTTGGATTGCGGCAATTAACTCGATACGGTGATCACTTTTCGGTACGGCCGAGCAAAACGCGTGTTTCGTCGTGCGTGTGTAAATGATGAATAGCGGAATGTGTATTTAGTATGACACGCTATAAATTTGCAGTTCTGGAGCAGACAGATTTCGGGGCAGATACAATTGGTAACGCAGTTGTTCCAGTTTGTTCGAACGAGTCGATCTACGTTTTAATTACCTACCAAAAGGGCAAGTTCCTTTCGTATGTAAATAATTAAAATAAAAAAATATCACGTTATTATAATTATTATACCATATATTATATTATGTAAATGATTAGTTAATATAATTAATTATTATATATAGTAAATAAAAGTAGGACGGTATATTTAAATTTTCATCTCGAATCTCGCGACGTTCGCATACTTGTACGACGATTCACGAATGTCGACGGAAACGTAATAAAGAATAATCGTACTTCGAAAACGTAACGAGTGATCTTGCTTGGAATATTTACTGCGGATTTTTGGACGTCTTACCACGAAGGAAGGGGGTGAAAGATGTCGCGTACGATGAAAGAAAGGGTGAATGAGCGAGCATGTGGTCAATCCTTGGGTGTCGAGTAGTTGCGCAGAGGACAAATCTGATTGGTCCGTCGCCGCCGGTCGGCTGACGCGGCTTGTGGCTTTCGGCTCGGCGAGCTTGCCTCGACTCGCTCAGTCGCACTCGAACCGCGCATCGGTGAGGGTGTTTTCTCGCGCCCTCTCTCGGCAGTTTTCCCCTTTCGGTGTATGCGTGCGTGCGTATTTACAAGGACGTTCGCCACGCGAGTCGTACCACGTTGCCGGTCTCCATTATTTTTACTTTCTTTAATTTCGTTCATTTCGCCTCGTACTCGACTGGGACCATTGTTAAAGAACGCGAACCAGCTTCGCTTTCAAGGTGAACACGATACGAGCACGTTTCCACCAGCCGTCAACTATCGCATCCTTTCGCCGCCTCTTGTGCACCTCGTTTACCTACTTTCCACAGCTGATAACGGAGTAGAAGCAGTTTGTAAGTGCGCGGTAAGAAACTCATTTCAATTTCGTGCATTGGTAGTACTGCGTTACGCCATTAGTGTCATCCGTTTGAAATTTCTGCGTTCGTATAACGCGAGTCGTGCGTATTTATACGGACGTATCGACGAAAGAAAAGTCGTGACTTTAGTACGCGAGGTAGCAATAGAAAGTTCGAGCACGGTCGTAGACGAGATGTCAACAGACAACTGAAATCTAAAGGAGACGTGCTCACGCGTACGCTCCATTTTGAAAGCGAAGCGGCCCCGTATCCCCCTCGTGGAAAAAATAATTCCCACACGCGAGGCACGCGATTCCTGCAGATTTGTTCGTTTCTCCCGAGCTCGGTAGTCGTTCGAAAGGTTATTGGACGCCATTGAACGTTCAGTTCTGTTCCCAGTCGACCCGAGGACACACAGTGAAATAGCCAGTAGTCGGTGTGCGCGTGTTTGTTGTCGACGTGCAGCTCGAACTGCGATCATACTCCCGGGAGTATTCGGAGTGCGGAGCACGGGAGATAGATCGTCTTCACTGTAATCTGGCGTTGACGTGACCTAACGTAACGTAACTTTCGTTTGGGACATCGGTGGGCTGCGCCTCCACACCATCGCCCGTGCCACCAGTTCCGTCCCGTTTCGGTGCTCCACTCGCGTGTGTGCCCACTATTCTGGAGTATGTACGACTGCCACGACCAACGAGCAGAGAGACTTCGCACGTTCCTACGGTAAGTGATACAACACCCTTACATTCATCCATCGTAGACACCAGCCCGCAGGCCCGATTTATGAGTAGGTGTCGTGGTTGCACGACCTGCGCCACGGCACTTCCCTCGGACGATCGTGGTATTTATCGAACGAGCCTACCGCACGGCATGTTAACGGCCGAGCGTGCGACTCGGTGCGACCCTTCGATCGGAATTTCGCGGCGAACGATCCGAAACCTTTTCCGTCCGGGTGTTTGTTTCGGATCTACGTAACACACGGACAGCGTTACGTCCGGCGGTGCGAGGCGCCATTTTGATAAGCTTACATTTACCTCGGTATCGGGTCCCGTGCCATCGTACGTTCACGGAATTTATAGGCTCGTTTTTGGGGGTGAAATTAAACCGAGGAACGAGTATCGTTGCGGGACATGATATTTCGTTAGATCGTTTTCGTGAATTCGTTCTCATATTTTTGATCCGTTCCCGAAGATAATTTTTAATCGAAATACGTATAACCATCGGATTTATGCCGCGGATACGGTATTTCACGGACGACGCGAAATTGGATTTCAATTTCGCCGGCAATATCTTCCCATCCGAAAATTGTTGATACGAATTGAATATAGAAGAGACGTTCGTTCTCGTCGCGATATTTCCCAGCTTTCTAATATCTATGTCGACGTCGCGCGCATAAATAATTTCCACCATTACCAATATTGGAAAACGTTCCTCCGATACCGTAAAATACGCACGGGAATTTATAATTTATTCCCGCCAGTATTCAAATTTTTCTCATGCTAATACAGCCACGTATTTTATCCTCGCTTCGTCGTCGATAAAAATGTTAACGTTTCATTACTTTCGCTAGTTGGCATACGTGTACACGTATTTGCGTAGCAAGAGCAACGTCGATCGGCGAAACACATAATCCAAGAAGATTAAGAGCCGGATTAGCCACGAGCTATCTCAGTCTAATTAACGAACTTTCACGAGGAACATTAAAAGGACGAAACATCGTCTCGAGTGAACCGGAAAAAATCGCAAGGGGCGTATGTAACATCGGTTTAATTAGCCTGTGCTCGATTTCCAAGGGTCGCGAAACGGAATGGCAAATAACGTAAACACAAGAGGGCCGCTCGCTGGTTTTCTCGTCCGCGAATTTTTCATTTCACCTGATAATTCATAACTCGAGCCGCGTTTCGTTAAACGCGTCCCGTTCCAAAAAGCCGCAGAAATAGTATATACGTTTTGGCGAGTTCAAAGGTTTGGCAAACCGCGGCTAGCTGCGAGTGCTGGGGTGGCACATGGTGCTGAAAATAGGCGGACACCAGCGGCGGTGTTGCATCTTTCCACGGGCCCGTTTGGTACGGCTGTTCCAGTATCTGGAAACGCGGCCAGAAAGGAAAAAGGAAAACACCACAACGGGGCGAGGGTGGCCGGCGCTAATTGGTTAATGTCCGTCATTATGGGGGCTGGCGGTGGCGCTGGTAAAGAGAATTAAAAATAGCCAACATCCGCGGCGGTAATAGCGACCGAAAAGGTCACTTTTCATCCTTTCATTAGCCTTTATGCTTGCCGTTCGTTCGGCACCGTACTTAATTGAGAATTCGCGAGATATTCGCTCCGTTTCTTAACTGTCGTGTAAACGAGCCGCGGCTTCGGGGAAGTTTGATTCCAGTTGTACAGCTGCCTTCTGCCTGTTCGTCAAATTCCTTTCACTCCGCGCGGTATAATGCTCTCGTGTATGGAAATCAATTGAATATCGATGAGAATTTCTCCTCGTTTTGCTCTTTCCCCTCCTCCACGGTTCTTGTTCGGTTTGGCTTTGGTGCTCGTCACGCGCATACCTGGTACACATTTCCGCGAGCACGCAGAATCGTCAGCCGCCTTTCGTCGATCGGACGATCACGTTAAGGTTGCGAAAACACTTCTCGAGAACGTTCTTATCGTGTTCCATGCTGTTCGTGCGACCTGCTTGCACGTGATCCACCGATTAGGGGCTGGTCGACGTTTCGTTTCCCGCTCGAGTACGACCCGATCTTTCCTGCTCCCTTTAAATTAATAAGAGTTCTTGTTCGTTAGCAATTTTATTGAAACAAGAGTTCTCGAAGTCAATTACGCTGCTATTACGGACTGAAATAGTGGGAATTTCGTCGGCGAGTAACGCGAGCGACGTTTCACGAATCTCGGAGAACGGAACCAGGTGCACCCTGCGTAGCGAACGATCGTTTTCGTCCCCCAACGAGAGGTAACCGGTTATGCACGGTTAAAATCCAGTTCATGGATAGCGCGCGATACTAGCAGCCCGTTTCATACCATCTTCGCACGTATAAAGGAATCGAAGGGATATAGAAATCGAGACGCTTTCCACGAATGGAGCACGGTGAACGCTGGTGAACTTTTCTCTCCTCGCCTTTTTATCGGTGATCTGCGTACACGGTGGGATACGCGCGCAAACGTACCGCCTCCTAGGAATTCATAATAGCGATTCGATTCGCGGGGCAAGAAAGTATGAGGAATTGAAAGATCGAAGATAGCGCCAGCGGCTGGGGTTCTCCAATGACGTGTCAGTCCACGAAGTCACGTGAGGTCGAGTGACTTACACCCTTGTCCTAACTACACGGGAATACACTCACGCGTCGCCGCATTCATTTCCCGCTATCGCGAGTTGTACCTCGCAGTCGGTCGGGTGCCGGGAGATTGAAAAATTCCAGATAAAAATGTTACGCCGCATTTTCCACGCTCTCGAACGTTTTCGAGGAACACGGGTCGCCCACTGCACGCTCTCCGGGAGCACTTCGTGTTTTTGCACGGTTTCACGTAACAAGAGTTGTTTGCCGGTCGGTTGCACGCCTCGCTCGTTGTTTTCACGCGTGCTCCGAAAGATTTGTAAATTACAGACACGATACAATTCCCTGATACTGTTTTCCGCGGGCTCCCCCAGGGGCGGGGAGTGCAGGTTTTAATAAAAGAGGCATTTCTGTGCGTGGAAGTTGGCTGGAAGATACGCTGGAAACGAACCGCCCGGACCCACGAGCGCAATCACGCGCCGAACGATTTCACGTTCATTGCGTATTTAAGGGTCCATAAAGTAGCGACGCCGCGAAAATTTGTGTCGGCGCGCGAGAGGGCGTCAGATGGCTGCCAGTGAAATTTGCATAAAGGGATTGCGACCGGGCGCGTTCGTCGTTTTCGTTTTTGGAGGGTTTTCGCCGCGCGGTGTTCCCCGCCTCGTTTCATTCCACGATCACCACGAAAATGCAAACGAACACAGAGCGTACAATTTTCTCACGTAATTGGTTTCACGCGAAACGAGACGATTTTCATTGCATCGCGCCGCTGTCTTATATCTTGTCGCGATTGTATCGCGTAAATGGCACCCATTTCGTTTCCCTCTTCAATTCTCCAGCACGTAGGAATTTTCTGTATCGCGCGACGGCCTCGCCGTTTAAAATGCACGAGTCATCGGTTCGACGTAATTGAACCGCCATACGCGAGGAGGCGATAATTTTTAGCCCCGTCGATGCGGCACCCGCGATCGCCTCGATTTCGTCGTCTGCGGACCGTGTAAACTATGACAGCGTCCTTTTTTACGGGGCAATAGCGCAGAGATTTGGTACCGTTTAGTTTACACAGTGCGCTGTTGGATGGAAAGACTGTCCGCGGTTGCCACCATTAACACGTACGCGAGGGGCCGTGTAAAGGAGGTCCGTCGTGTACATTTACAGACGGTCGCGCAGGATGCGGCGACAAGCAGCGTACGTTTCAGTCGGCCGGCAGCACTTAAAATTTCCATTTGCTCGTTGCACGCGGTATGCGTCGGAGCGGTACGCTCGTATCGACGTGCGAACACTTACGTTTTCACGTGGGAGAAGCTGACGAGGAACGACGGAAATCGTGGCTACCGTGGTGGCAGATGCCACTGTCACGGACGAACGAAGGAGACGAGAAAAATGATACGAGCGCGCGAAAATGTTTTTCAAGCACAGTGGCGACACTTGACCGAAATACTGGGCGAGGGGGTGAAACGAGGCGGCCTCAGAGCCGATGATATCAGCCGAGGAGTTCTCGAAACACTGTCCGAGATGTACGATACAAAGCGGAGCGGATAAAAGCGTAATTTTTGAAGGCGCATCAGGAATTCTCTGTGCGAGCTGTACGTGTCTGTTCGCGGATACGGGTTCGGTCGTTACGCGGTTATGTCTACAGAGAGACCCAGGAGAGATCATTTGGCGTGGTCGTGGAGCGATATAATAAAGGCTCATAATTTAAGAACAGGTATTTCTTTGTGCCCGGCTTCGTAAACTTCTTACGGACACTCGAAGGAAGTCGATGGAAAAAGTTGGTATAGTCGTGGGATTGCGTCGTGCACGGGTATCAAAGGGCTTAACCACCGCTCGTTTCAGGATCGATAAGAACTAGAGACGTATCAGGCTGCGCGTTAACTCCGCGACGGTTCGATAGTCGCACGAGATCGATGCTTGTTACAAGGGGAATCGGTGATAGCGGGCGAAAGAGTTCAGCTGCTTTGCGGGATAATACGTCGCGAGTCCCTTTCATATTTTACGTCGCAAATAGGAAGGTTCGCCTCTCGCCAACTATATCCCTTTTTCCATTCGAGACGGACGTCTCCCTTGATTTATAGACCTCGGAGAGTCGTATCGTTTGTCGTGGGTGGGAAAAGCATCGCGAACGCGGTGCTCGCGTCTTGTACGGAGGCGAGAAGTGCATCAGCGCGAGAGCGCGCACCTTTTTCTGTCGATACCGGAGAAGATTTCGTGCGAGCGTTACTGAAAATTCGCACGAGAGACACGCTGGTTTGGGTGGTGACGTCGAGGCAGCTCGTGTATTTAACGTCTGAGACAGGTCGCGCATATTTCAGTCGCTCCCTTTAGGTATTCGGTGCAATAGCGCCGCTGGCCATGCGGCGTGCATCCTGCAGAGGCCAGCGGAACTGCAACCGGCCAAGAACAACGCCAATACCTTGGACGTTTCTTGGTTCGGGAGCGCGGGTCGAAAATAGTCTGCGAAAGAGAGCGGGTGGAGAGGCGAGGTAAGGGGTGAAATTGAGAGCGTCCGTCTGGTTGATCCTTGAGCAGCTCGAGAACGAGCTCGTTGGGACGTTGGCCCATGGAATTTCACCGTAAATTCCAACGCGTACGACGTACCACGCCCCGCGGTTTTTACCCGAAAACGGAACGGGTATTCGAAAATTGCAGAAAGAACGCCGCGTACAGCCCGCGCCACGAGCGCGATCTGCGTATCAGGAACGCAATTACGCCCCGTGCCGGGTGCAATTATTGGAATCCAATTAATGAGGACGATCGAACTCTGCGTCAGGTTCGCCGTGCTACGAACAAGAAGCTAACGATAATGGTTCGTTGAGAATATCGAGGGGGATATTTTTAAATGTCCCGAAAGTTTCAGTTACACCGACGTCCCGCGGTGATTGAAAGCGGAACTTTTCCGCGGAAGTTGGACGATGACGCGTTAACGTCTGGGCGCGTCGCACATGTTTAAGAAATTGATGCTTCGAGGAGAGTCCCGCGGGGCAAAACGTGGGCTGTCCTAAATAAGGGATCGGGCTTAGTCGCGGCAACTTGGAAATTGTTCCGCCGTGCCGCGGTTTCGGTGATCCCTCACGTGCGATCAGGATCACCCCTTGAATAAACAGCCCACCCCTTTGTCTCTCGCTCTCCTTCACGGTTTTTCCCCAGCTCCTGGCTGCTGCTGAGCTCGTAAAGGAAGCCTCTCGCGAGGGTTCGGATATCTAATACCTGTTGAAATCAAGCCACCCTCACGATCGTTTACCTTTTGTCCCATTTGTCATCTATCAGTCACGAGTAACTTGAACTTCGGATAATAAGATCACCCTTCCACGTATCTTCTCTGTCTTACATTCGTATGCTTTGTTCATTGATACATCTCGAAGAACGAATTACCAGCATGGCTGGCTCGTTTACGGATCGCTTCTACGGGGACCAGCCGAAAAATGCGGCGTAAAAGTTCCGTAGCGTTGTAAATGGCTTTAGAGCTTGCAAGCCGTTGGGCATGGAAAGGTGCGCGGGCTCGGCAAAGGCCACGGAAACACGGACAGAATGTAATTATCACGCGAAGTGTGCCCGTTCTCCCCTTTCGCATTTTAGCCGGTATGATATAACCGCGCGGTACAAAAATTACCGGGGCGAGGGTGAACGAGCGGCGGGGGTCGCGGTTCGGTGCTTTATCGCGCTTTAACGTCACCGCGTTGGGCCAATATTAAGCGCGATATAAACGGGTGCTCGTGCTCAATTTGGTAGCCGAGGCGAGAATGAGACCAAAAAACGTGCCGCGGGCCGGCTGCGAGAGTTTTCGGCCGGCCGCGAAAGTAGTATGCGGCCGCGTTTTATTTTATACGACGGATACCGGCCGTATCAGCGTGGAAAGTGGAGCATGCACCCAGGCGTTTCGCGGCCCATAGGCTGCATTATTTTCGTGTCTTTGCGCCTGGTGACCAGTTGTATTTTCTTCTCCCCCCCCCCCCCCCCCCCCCTCATCCTTTTCCGCTTTTACGCTCTCTTCTCTTTCCGGTCCCTTGGCATTATTTTTTCTCTTTTTCTTCCTCCCTGCGACCTAACCGAGAGACCAGGCGAATATTTTACGCGAACTGATATTGCGGGACAGGCACCCGGTACCGTCGCTATAAATGATAGCGCGAAAACGTTTCGCCGAGATTCCTCTTCTCTTTCGCGGTCGACTGCGCAGGAAAAATAGAAAGAGCTCGCTCGAAGCACGTTATCCGGGAGTGCTGCGTTGATATTGATACTGTCGTTGCGCGAGGGCCTCTAGGAAATTTCTGTCGTGCCGTGGAAATGGATTTACGCTATATTACGCGCGAGCGTGTGCTATCCTTATATATACGCCTCTATCCAATAAGTCGAAGAATTTTCAAATAATAACTTACAATTTGATGCTCGTCGCGACGCGAATTTCGGATTAACGAACGAAAGTGTCGGATAAATTATAGTTGGAAATCATGTCGTGGCGCGGCTTCGATCGGACTTGGTCGTGATGTGACCTAATCTCTGGAGTACGGTCGATTTGGGTGCGTGCTCCTAGTTTCACGAGTATGCGCCGTTAATGATAATATCAAATGGCATAACGTTTCATCGGATAAATGGACCCGATAAGGTAGGAGTTACGGTGCCGGTGACTGACCCTATAATATAATTAAAAGTCATGCGCGACCTTACGTAGAACTCCATTTGCCGAGCGTTTCACGAGGATCTAAGTAGGCTAGCGCGAATACCTTTTTTATTGGTTGCATTTAGAGAAATGAAAATATTCGTTTTACATATAGCCATAATTTATCACGTCTTTGTCTATATTACGATTGAAAGGCACGAAGTGTTGACTATTGTCTTGCATTCTTTCTTTGAGGTTGATCAGAAAGAGAGGGAGAGAGAAATAGAGAGAATAAGAATACTTAGCGGAGATAAATTTTCGCGTGTTCTGCTTCCGAGAAAATCACGAGATATCGTCTCAAGGCTTTTCACGGAGGACGGCCACGTACTCGTCGTTAAATTAAGCCGAACGGTCCGGTTCTGCAAACAAATCGAGCCATCCTGAAAGAGGGTCGATTGCCTCTTTGTTGCGTCCGGTTTTCAGAGTTTCTCAATAACGGAAAAATCGAAGCTTCGCTCGTCTCGCCCGTCGCTACGCCGGCTTTTTCATCTCTGTGCCCGTGTCATCCATTAGCCGATATTATGCTAATTGACTACGAAACTCGAACGCGCGCGAATCCCAGCTACGAGTCGCAATTATTCGCCAAAAAGGTACGGGAGACGGGTGGCGTGCAATATCGCGGAATGAACGCAATTATAGAAGAAGAAACGCGGCGTTTGGCAGCTTTTAATCCCATTTAATCGGTTGTTTTCCGTTCCCTTCAACTCGAACGGGGTATCATGCAATTTCGCTGGTATTGCGCGTTATTGCTCGATATCACTTAACAACAAAAAGAGGAGGGGTATGATGTATGTTCCTCCGTTCCGCGCGTACCTTTGCAGCGATTTTCTTTTTTACAATCAGCTCGAACTCACGTTTCGCTACGGGCAGAAAACAGGAAGTTACCCAGGCGGAATCCGTTCCTTCCATTATGGATTTGCACATTGCACGATTTTTCTTAATAAAGCTACGCGGACGTGAAATTTCTGTAAACGTTTTCTTTATAGCGGGGAGAGTTATGGTTAAGCGAGTGGGACGGCGCCACCCTCCTCTCTCTTGGGGTCAACGAAGTGAGTTTACACCGATGAGAAAATTCCACGTGTATCGGGTCGCTCGGTGAAATGGAATGAAATTTTCGCAAAGCTGTTCCGGAATAAAGTCGGAGCTCGGTTACCTTGCCTTGGCATGGCATGCTCGTTCAAATTGCACCAAATCAACTTGATGTATACGACGCGAAAAATTCTCAGTGGCTCGATCATCCTGGCTATCGAATCGAAGTAACGCGGAGAATTATCGAGCTTAACCGCGATACTTGCATCGTACAGGCTGGTCAATATCAAAACATAAACAGATTTGTCGCGTTTCGTGAAGTTCATTAAATCGAGGGAAAGAAAAGGAGAGATTAATGGGTCACGACTTGAGGATTTTAAAGCGACGGTAAATAATGTAGCATTTGCAACAACGTACCGAGGATGTAACATTGTATACGCTAAAGCCCATCCTTTAGTTGGTCCCATCGTGTTCCCTCTAAATTGTTTAGTCCCGTCTCGTTATGCTTTTTAACGTCGTCGCAAAAAAATGGGGTAAGTGTCCTTGACCCTCTACCCGTCGACCTTCCACTTTGATATTCTGATGCTTCCCTGACCTCTTACGATCGCCGTCTCTTTCGTTCAATTTCGTAACCCCAAACCCCTTACGCAACGCGTGCAGCACGATAAGGGTTTTAACGTCTCTCCTAATTGTTTCCCAAGCGAAGTTGAGACTTCAGAGATCACTCGTTGCGATTGCAATCTTATTCCCAAGTTTCTCGTCGAAGGATCTCGCAGCGAACGATCGTTTCCCGTTTTAACGGGATCGTCGAATTATTCAATTTTTACGGCTATTAAACGAGATATCGATCAGCGGTTGCCCGAGCGAATTGTGTTACGCGCGAGCAACGCGATGTCGCGTATAATTCAGCCGTGTTAACGAAGTTTTCCGCGGCGAAAATTCGTATACAGTCGCAAAGTATGCGCGGTCGTGTCCATTCGTTTGTCAGTCTCCCACAATAAATTCCGGATGCTCGCTGAGAGCAAACCCGATGCCGCTGTAAATCACACGCACCGGTCGCGCGGCGGTGGGAAAATAGGCGTTGGATTAATACCTTCACCTTTCGCGCTGGGCTTGTATTATTAGAGAGGAGTAGAAAGATGGATAGGTGGATGGATCCAGGGAGTAAAATTCTCTCGGTATCAATCTCTGTTCGATAAAGTCTCGGATTGATCGATCGCCTCGTTGCGCCTCTTCTATCCCTAGCACCTCGTAACACCGTTCCCTCCAGGTTGCGCAATAGTAGAAACGTCGGTAATTGAATTAATTTCGCTCGAGCGAGCGAAATTAATTGCGACTGTCCTTAAATTTTCCTGCGTCGCGTTACGTATCGATCGATCGGCAACTGCACGGGTGCACGTACACGCGGAACGTTCGAATCGACGAAACGATGAGAGATTATACGAGCGCCAGTTTTTAGAGTTTCATTTAATATTGCAAATATGTATTCAATTGCGTTTCTACGCTAGGAACCATAGATTGCAGCCTTCACTTTTCTTATCCGCGTTCAGAACTCGTTATAGCAACAAGAACCGGTGCGGTCTCTTTTTTGCGTTATTCGAAACGTTAATACCTTGGTCTTGAAACCGGCGGAACATTCCTCGTAATCTGCTCGCTCGTTTCTTTTCCCTCGTTTTCCTTTACCGTCCGCGGACGCAGCTTATTTCCGTGCCGATAGCTTCGAAATCCTCTAATTTTGCTAGTGGAAAAATCTGCGCGCGTTGGATTAAAAGGGGAGAGAGAGAGAGAGAGAGAGAGAGAGAGAGAGGGGAAAATGGAGGAAAGGGAAAATATGCCAATAAAGTCTTAATTGTCACATGGAGCGGGGTCGATCGTGGAAGTGGCCTTGTTGAACATGGATTGGCATATCGGGGGAAGTTCTGGCAACGACGGCGTAGGTACCGCCGAGAAATCGTGATTTAAACGACCAAACCCCCTTCTTTCATAGCTCGCAACCCCGACCACCTTCGCCACGCTCCAATCCTCTTTTGTAGGTTTAGTTCCCCGATTTTTATTATTCCTCGTGACTCGGTCGCTCGCTTCGCACTCTTTGTTCTTTTCTTCTCCTCCTGGGAGCACTCGCACATGCGCTCGTACTCGTTTCCGACTCGTGATTTTCTAAAAGGCTCTCGTACGGTACCTGAAATCTGTTCTCTCTTCCATCTCTCTCGCCCACTCTCACCCTCTCGCTCTCCTTTCTTTTTTCATCTTCTCTCCTCGTCTTCGTCTGCAATTTCTGTCTTCGTTCCCGAGAGACTTTTAAGGGAAACAGAGGATATCGCATCCACGCGACGCGACGTTTTAGTGGCGCGGCATCCGTTTCAACGCCGTCGCGAACAGGATCGTCGATATTAAAATCGCGATACGAGCGATTAAACGCGCGTTAATTTCCTGCCGTTCGGTCGCGACGTCCGAACGTTACGGTATTTTAAATACCCGCGGACTTATCAAACGGGACGTTGAATTAAAACGTCCGCGGCCGGATTAGAGTCGCGCGAACGACAGGTTAATCGAGAGATAATCTGTCCGCGGAACCAGTCCCGCGGATAGAAGTCTGCCGCGAACCTCGGCTCGTAATCAGCGCGATTATCTCCGTTGGCTCCTCCGGTTCGTTGTCGCGCGTTTCTACCACCGATTACCCCGTCAAAGGGGCCGAAATCACGGCGCGCAGCCGCGGCAATTTCGAATCTTTTGCGCGATTAACGCGCGGCGCCGGTGTCATCCGCGAGGTGCGTGCCTCGTTCGAACTGCCGCTTTATTAAGCCGTTTACGCGTCGAGATCCCGGCGTTCCTCCTCCTTCGGATTACCCGCGAATGTTTACGCTGCGCGCACGATAAGCGGTTCGATATTGCGTTACCGGGTTGGTAATTATAATTAAACTCTTACTAATAGTTCGCCGTGGCGGCCGCGCAACGACGCTATAACCGCGTCGCTGCGCTAACGAACTCGAATAGGGCGTTCAATTAAATGCTACTTAGAACGACCGATCCAGATCCCCGCCCTTTCCGTATCCCGCTCCACTTGCTGCGCGGCGTTGAATCGGGGCCCTTCTGCCACGCTAATCACCGTCCTATACTACTGGCGGCAACCTCGAGCCCCACACCAACGTACCCGCCGTACCTACGTCTTCCGGAGGAGATGAAATTGTTCGATGGCACGTAGGCTCCTATAACCATCGACAAAACGACGAATTTGCTGGCTTTCCACGCCGACGTAACTAGGTCGGCAGCCAGCTGCTCGGTTAAGGTGTTATCGGCTCGCTTAATATTCGGATAATTTGCCGATCGTTTCTCCCTTAGCTCTCTCTTGATTAGACGAAATATTCCGCGCGGTAATTCGAGGGGAAATTTTAGTTCGTCGTTAACCATCGATTTGTGGACGGCTCTTAATCCGCGACGAGTTCGCTATGAAATGTTTAAACGTCCTACGTGCGTCTCGATAGAATAAAGAACGAAATAACAACGTGGAATTAATAATCGAGGAATGGACAGTGCAGACTTTTTCCTTCCAGATGCGTTTCGCGATTTATCTAATAATGGACAGTGCGAACATATTTGAGCGCCATTTATCGAACTATCCGCTCGAGAGGTCTCTAACGTGGCCGTTCGTTGTTGGGTGATATAACGTTTGACCCGTGACATCTATTTCTACTCACTATCCGGCCGGGCGAATATTCATCATTTCGTTGCTGGGCGGCGGGAGCATGTGTGAATGTTACCCGAGCTCCATTCTGAAAATCGGTAATTTATCAGCAGACGCGGTATTTCCACACAAAATTTACATTCAAGTTCTCTGTCGTCTATTATTTCTTCACCTTTCTCTTTTCTTTTTTTGCTCGCCTTCCAAATGATTATCATGCGAACGTGAAACCGCACGATTTTTTCTTATCACGGCGAACCTAACACTTTTGAAAAAGTGATCGACTGTCGAACGTGGAAACAGTAATATCGAGCGATGTTCGGCGTAGCGAAATATCTCTAACGTAACGAGAACAAAATTTAATAACAGAATTTCAATAAATTAGTGTCAATAAAAGCTGGATAAAACAAAATTCCGGATACAGCTTCCGATGCGGCGATACGCACGGAACAGCGTTGCGCCGCGATACGCTCGTTTAAAATCATTTGCTTCGCGTACGGCCCCTCTTTCTCTTTTTCTCTCCCCCTCCCGGCTGTAACGAATTTTAATACAAGAAAAATCCTGCCGGCGGAAAACTGAATTTATATTCAACAGCACTCGAGCTCTCTCCCGTCGCTATCCATTTTATACAAGACCGTCTTCCGCGGCAATCCCGCTTTAAGCATTCGCGAGATTTTGATCGCCGGCTCCGGGAGCGGTTGAAATTTATGAAACAGTTTCAAGCGAATGAGTGGAACGCGAATGTGTCGGTACTCAGGGTTACGGGAGCAAAACAGAGTGGTCGAAAGAACGGGATTGTAGATTGAAAACTGTAGAAACGCGGTGTATTCAAAAATCTCTAACGAATCCGAGAGAAAAGAAAAAATCTCGACGCGTAGGTACATCTACACGGTGCATTACGTCATTCGATCAATCTGACAAATTCGTACAAAAACGTTACTGCGTACGCAACTAATAACTTAATTATTTGTACCAACAAGTGTTTCCATTTTGTCTCACGCTCCCGAATTCATCGTTGCCCCGATACGATTAAATCGTTAAACCAACATATCTGGCAAACAGTAAAAAGGGACATGGAATATTTGCATCGCAAATCATCGCGCATCATCCGCGGCAGAATTTCGCGAAGCGTCGCGGCAACGAGCAGACGCGTGGACGATGATTATCGGGGGCGCAGCGAGCAATACTTCATTCGTGCCTTGACGCGCGGATCCCGTGTCCGCAGGTGTAGAATCGTCACGGGGGTTGCGACAGCTGCAGCTACCTGACAGGACTGCGATCGCGCCAAGCACGTTGTTTAACGATAATTATTACGGCGCCATTTAGTGGACGTACGGCCGTGTAACGGTTCCGCACGTGTTGCCAGCGCGCGTTACCCGAAAATTTCCACGCCAGGGGGTGGAATCCCTCGCTGGAGGCTGCCCCCGACCAATCTGACCGTTCCCCAGGAAAGCAACGGGAAACGACGCTCGTCCGTCGTTCCACTTTCCCTGCAGTTGTTATCATTCGAACCCCCGTCCCGGTGAATTTATCTTGGACGATATTTCTCGGCCTCCGTACGGGGCCAAGAGACTCTGGGGATGAGTTAGATTCGAACGTTCGATATTACGTCGCTATCTCCGTAACGGTGGTGCTGCTTTATACGAGTCGATCGGTCAGAATGCCTCGAAATATGCCGTGTGCGTATCGCTGCTTAGCACCGTTCCGGTTCCGCGCGTATTCGCGACTCTCCGCTCGCGTTGAAAACAAGCCTGATAAATTGCGCCCGCGTCGTGAAGCGTTGGAGGTCTGCCCGCGTTTCCGGTATCCCGTGATAGTCGATGAAACGACGAAGTAACAGAGAGAAGTATCTCCGATAAAATTAGGTATTTAAATGCGACTGAAATACGCTGGGGAATATTCCCTCGTTCATTCTCGCGGCGTGAAACTTAATTTTTATCGAAATCGAATCGTTTAAAGAGTAAATAACGGAAGCTTTAGCTATTCTTCTCTCATTCGCCGTTTATAATTCGTATCGCTCGGTACAGAGCGCTCCGCGTGATATCGATTCAATCCGGGAACCGATTGGTTCTTCTTATGATTTTATACAGCCGTATTTTTTACGAGTGAGATATTGTTCTAATAAATCGCAAGAATAGCAGAAAATTGGTTTGGCCGGAAATTTATCGCCTTAATGAGTCACGACGGGTAATACGTAAGATAAGGGTGGATAGAAAAGGGAATACGAGAACTCGCGTATCGGTTAGTCCGTTTGCCGGGATTGCTTTACTCTAATAAGAAACTCGAGGCGTATATTCGATAAATCATCGTGGATGTTATGATCATTTCTGTTTCCCGGTTACGAGGTAGTTGCGTTCGCATTATCCAAGTCGTTGAACCTGTTAATTACACCTGTTTCGAGTGGGCACAGCAGCGCGAGCTTCATTAGCAATCATTCAATGCGGTCACGTATCTTTTCTTCGTACGCGAGATCCTGTTGATGAGAGTCGTCGTGTTTAACATTGAATATAAAATATGGTTAACGAACGGCGGGAAATTTTTCAGCCGGTGATTCTTCACGTCGAAAGGAACGAATGATTGATCGTTCGATTTTAGTCTTCGCGCTGGCTTCCACTTGATTTAGATTAATGAAACGAAGTTTAACTTTTTACCACGCGTTTGCATCGCTTAATACGCATGTAATTACGGTATAACTGTAAATCATGTTAACGCGCTGCCCACCGCGCACGATGCTTGTTTAAGTTAATTTTCAATCACGACTCATGCAGCTCATTCGAGTATCTCGTGGAATACTTTAACGCGTCGATTTCACGATTCGACGCTACGAGGACGTGGGCCGGGTTATCCCGCAGGGATTATTTATATATTTTCCAGTAGAAACGAGCCGATCGATTGGCTGATCGGCGAAATTGGTCCGCAGTCGATGGCTGCGACGGTTCGATTAAAGCGCGCGCGATGTCGAGCCCTCGAGTGGCTCGGATTATGAAAATAAAATATTCGTCTGGCCACTTCCGCTTAGCAGGAAGTTCCCGTCCACGGTTGACGGCGTATTCCCATGCTGCGTGACTGACTAATAGCGGGCCGGTGTTCGAAATAAAACGGACGTCGCAATTCTCCGCGCGCTATCACCGACGCGTATGAAATCTCAAAGCGGGTACCTCGTTTTAATCACGCGGCTGGCTCACGGGGATTATTTTCGCCATTTCAGAGCATCGGTCGGCAATCAGGCGGATACGGTTCAGAGACACGACGATGGCTCCGCGTTTCGCGTCGCTCTGGGTATTGCCGCGTGCATTCGTTCTTTTAAACGAATTACACGCTCGATAGATAGGGCCATCAGGCATCGCTTCTTGTCGCGTCCCGCCGTTCGTTTACCTGTACGTAAACGAGGTGCCGAGAATCGTAACGAATCGACAAACGAAAAGATATTCCACGAAAAAAATAACGAAAAATCGAGCCGCGCGTTAAGAAGTAACCGACGAATAAATCTCTCGCGAGATTTGCATGTCGCGACAAGGGAAAATGGAAGAAAAAGCGAGCGAAGGTAATACTCGCGCGGTGTTATATCTTCTCTCCGGATGTCGATTCCGTATGAAACGCAGGCACTCGCCATTCATACGCGTTATACGTGTATTCGCAGTCATGAATATTATCATTACCATCGGGACGTGAGCGTACGTGGAAAATTTCGAAATTTACCGTAATTACAGCCGCGAGCGAACGCGAACTGGGGAAAAAGGTTAAACGAGAGCAAGCGGGAGAACGATGGGGACTCGTTGATAATTTCCGATCGCGAATGGAACTGGACACGCGCGACAACGTTCTCGCATCGACGCGTCCCACGGCGAGAATTTTTTAAATTCACTCAACCGACCGTTCGATGACCGTCGGTCAACAATAACCTTGCCCGGAGTGATAGCATCGTTTATTTGATGAAGTCGCCAGCCGGAATCGGATAAAACGTTCAGCGGCGCGATTTTCGGAGCGGCCGGATCGGGCGGAATTATTTTCGACGCGTGCACGGCTCGTCGCGCGCATAATCGAGTGCCTGCGCACGTACGCGGGGTGCGTGCGCGCGTATCGTCGAGCTTCGCGATAATTTCCGTTCCGTAGCCGGGGACCAGCTGCTGTTCCGCCGATCTGACTCGTTGATTCGTAACCCTGACGAATCGTACGCGCGCAGGGTGCAAGCGAACGCGACACGGCACCCTCGATTAATTCTGAAAAGCTCGAGAGCACCCACGACGACATCGACGCGCCACGCGATCGGTAGACGCGCCCAGTTTCCGTCCGTGGGCCTCGTGAACCGCGCACGAACGTCGCTGACTGAACGAACGATGTCCGCGTCGATGTAATTGTCACCTGCGAATATCGGTCCTCACGGTCTAACGATCGCGTTACATAGAGAGCCGTCGAATTTTCGAAACGAGCCGTCCAGCCTCGTTATCGCTGGCCTGCGAATTACGGTTCGACGTCACATTCGTTAAAAACGAGCGGTCCGGGACGCGTTCCGGCTGCTCGTAATTTGTAATTAACGACGGCGGTTGGAATTTGGACGTCCGCGTTACACGCGGATACGAGTTTCGACTCGTTTTTAAATACGGTCGCGCGGTCAAGCTGCTGGAAATTAAGGGGAGACGATAAGGTGCGGTCCGATATTAATTTTTCTTGAACGTATCTACGCAACGAGCGCCTCGCGAGATGGTCGATAATGAAAACGCGACCGTGGGATCGAGGGAACGGAGATAACGTATCAGTTTGTTAATTAATCGTGATGAGCAGAGTCGCGAGCCTGGTAATTTTCGAAGAATTTCGAACCCGATCGGTGGTGCCCGTTCGTTTATTCCAGTCACGTTAATAAGCCTGGGAAATTCCGTGACTGATAACTCTACCGTTTCTACTTGGAACGAATTCCTGTGTTAAATGAACGCGAGAGCGCGCACCGAATTTGAGAGCCACGCGGAAATCATATTTCCTCGATATTACTTTCCGACGTGACGACGAGCCGTCGTGGTAAACAACAAGACGAATGAATGTTCGGAATCTTGACAAATGCAAGGAACTATGGTACCACGGCGCTCGTGTACGCTCGCCGGAAGACGTTCGCCGGTTACAAGTGAAATACGACGGTATTCGCTCTGACGATATTTAATTGCTCCTTCTGGCGGAATAACTTTCCACTTGGGTAATAATGCCGGGAGATATAGGGACTCGGCGACTCGAAGAAAGGGAAACTTCGCTGCGGATAAAGTTGGTCGGGTTTCACACGCTGATTCGGTTGAAATCTTTCGCGACGAGAAATCGAGTCGTCTCGGTCTTTTAAACTGTTCGATAACAATTTTTGAAGCAACGTAAATTTATCAGGCGTACAAAAATTCTTGAGAAATTGCCCGTTGAAAGTCAAATATTTTACGTGCAACCGAAAGTTGAATCTGTCGCGATCCTTTTAAAAAACCTTGAATTTCATTACCTCGTAACGCAAACACTTCTCGAGGGGCTGGCTCGATTTTCTCCCCCTTGATATTAAAAAAGTTTTGAAAGGCTACATTTCCGTTGGAGCGTGAGCAGATTTTTGCCTTTTAATTTCACGGCCTTTAGAGGGTGCAAACAATGGCCAGTCGTCGATGAGCGTCGGACACCGGTTCGCGAATTATAGGGAACAGTTTGTGCGGTAGGCGGACGCCTCTAGCCACACCTGTTCGACGATTATCGATTTCCGGGACGTTTCGATGCGGAATCCAAACATCGTCGGTAGACCTCGCGACGACCGCCACCCGTTGACCTGACGTATTATCGATTATCTGTCCCTGGCTATGAATAATCGCGTTCAAGTCCTGTATTACGACCCAGACTTTCAACGGAAGCTTAACCGCGAACTTGGACGATCGATCGCGTCGAATTCTTGGATCGTATGAATACCCTCCGCGGCGAAGTTACACGGGAATTTTCACTGTCCGAAATCACCGTCGACGCCTCGGACGTGCAACTTTCCGCAAATGGGGGCCGTGCACGGAGAAAGTTGAATTATATTTAAATTTTCCAACAACGAGAATCAGGAATTTCGCTAATTGAAATCAATGGAATTCAATCTTGTTCGCTTAACTGGATCGTGTTATTATTCTTCAATAGTATCGCGGTATTTACCGGCTTTTGTAGATTTATACGAACGGTACTAAAAGCAGATAAATTTTAATAGCTATCGAATGACCGCTAATTCGAGTTAACGCTGTGAAATTTTGTCCACCCTCGATTATTACGTTCAGTCGATTCGATCGAGCGAGGAATTGATCCTGTTTCAATTACCGATTGCATTATCTATTTTAACGATATTACTATCTTACGTTTCAATAACGCCCGGCACGATTATCGTCGACGAACGCGCGTCTATTGTGATTGAAAAACACCCAAACACCGCCAGCCGCGTCGGGAACGTTAAATATGCATTTATGCCCACCCCACCGTGACTGACGTCGTTCAACCTTAAATGCGATACACTGCGGCGTAACCGAGCGCTTAAACAATAATCCGTGTGCCATGCTCTACGGTACGGTCGACGGTTTTCAAAAGTTATCCGAACGCGGACAAACTTTCTAAATTGCGTTTACTCGTACGATGTGTATCTTGGAAGTTAGTTCAGAAGAAACTCGCCGGGAGCAGACAGAAGAGAGGGTACGCAGCGGCGCGGGGCAAAAAGGTGAGAATGGGGTAACAAAACGGAGAAACAGAAATGATCAAACATTCGGGAAAGAAGCGACCGCGGGTGGGATTGTGCCGAGAAAAATTGATACGTGTAGACACGAGAAATTGCAGCGGGAACGCCGGCGGGAAAATCAATTCGCCACTACAAATCCATTACTAACTCAATCGAGTCAATTTCAGATTTGATTCGGCTCGATTCAGAGGCAGCCCGCGCGTACCAACAGTTTCTTCCCTTTCCCTTGACGTAACCTCGTAATAATTTATTTCCATCAATGGAAAAGAGGCACGTAGGTAAAGAGAGAGAGGGAGAGAGGAAAGAAAGAAAAAACGCCACGATAGCACGATCGATCGACGCCCGTCAACTTGATTGCCTACGCGGCGCCGATTGCACGAACCTTTCCAACGGGCGATCGGAATGCTCAGAAACAGACGTCGAAATGTAAACGGCGGAGGGCTCGATTCTCCATTGTGCCAGTCGTGCGATTTTCCCAGCAACAACCAGATGGACGATGAATTCGTCGAGTACGAACGAACGAACGAACGAACGAACGAACGAACGAACGGGTTCCTCTCCACCACGTTGCAGTCTCTGTAGTAACCTCTGTCGTGTCCGTGTTCCACGCTGAGATTGCACCCCTGCCGCGACAGAGACGCGAAAAAGACGATGCGGAGGGAGCGAAAAAAGAGAGGGGCGGCCAAGGGATCGCGTGGAATCTCGGTGCTGAACGAAACTGGAGACATCGGTTTCGCGCTGGCTTGATACCCGGCTAAAGGTGAGGAATTCCTTGCAGTCGCTTTAGCCGTCTTACCGCGTCTCGCCTTCCTTGCGGCTGCTCGAGGAGGGCGAAAGGGGGAGGCCAGCACCGTAAAGAATGTCTTGTTCCTGGCAATCGTCTGAATATCTCGGTGTATATAGACGCGCCGCGAGGTATAAACGTCGGGGAACCGGCATTCGAGTTATTCCAATATTCAGAGATAGATGTATAACCACCGCGGTGGCTCTCTTTCCGAACCGCGCGAACTTCCATCCCTTCGTTTCCGTCTGTTCCCTCGCTCTGACCCTGTCGTCTTTCGAACTTCCCGCACCATCCCCCGTCCTCTGCCCCCGTTCTTTACTCCCTTTTCTCCATTTACCGCCTCGCCTCGCCTCGCCTCGCTTCGCCCCTTGTGCGCGCGGTAGATTTTAATCTTGCCAGTTTTTCACCGTTCCGTAGCTCCCGCTGCATCCATTTCGCAAGTTCCTCTGTCTCGGTTGTCTCCTTCGGCACGGTACTTCCCTGCCTACTGGCACGTGTAAAGAGTCTCCCAGGGCGTATCCATTGTATCCGGGTCTCCGTTCTACGGGAGGTACGAGTGTACTCGCGCGACCCTTCGGGATTCATATATGCTGGGCTAAGTGGCAGGATGATATTTTCCACCTACGGGAGTTCGCTTTATTTCGATACACGGCCGCTACGTACGCCTGCTGGTGTTCTCCTGGTTGTCCACCTTTCTAGCAATTTGTGATTTTTATGCCCGCTCTGGGAGCCGTCCAACCAACGAAACTGTCGATGTATGTTCTTAGAATAGCATAAACTTTCAACTTTAGCCGTCCCGATCGTAGACAACGTTTTACGTAAGACATCTTTTTTATTGGGACGCCGCAACGGTAACAGAGTATCGAGAGCATCGAAATAAACGATACGATTTCTGCTTTACCATTCTGCCGCGTTACCACTCGATTAATCATCGATGGAACGGAGATTCGTGAAAAAGCCTGGACAAAACGAAACGAACCTCGCGTCGGATAAGCCGTCGCTCTCTCCCCCGGTAACCCCAGAAGAGAATACCTCCCACGTACCAGATGTTTCAAAAACGCGTGTAAACGCGGTCTTTTTGTTGCATTCCCCCCGTCAGTTGAACGTCGCCTTCGTCGTCGTCCCCTTTTCTTCACCGTCGTTTGTTTTCCTTTTTCCTTCTTCTACCCGGCACGCCAGTTCTTTACAACTCGACTGAACCCCCTCCTCCCGTCGCTGGCGTTCCTCTCTATTCGAGAATTTCGGGCCTACCTCGGGCGTTCCTGCTCCTCTATCTCAACTGTCTTCCCGTTCGCCACCCCGTACCACCTTTTCGCGACGGCATGGAATAATTTAAAAGCTCATTAGCTCTGCCATTTCTTAAGTTCGGGATAAAGTTGGCGGTGGGTCTTAGGGACGCTGGCTGAAGACGGGCTTGCAACCCCCGACGGCCGCCCTTCTCCCGTCGCTACGTCTTCGTTCCTTACACATCCGAGCAGCTCAGGATCCAGCCAGCGCGATGGCGATCGTGGTGGTCGTGTCGTTGCCGACGCTGATGGTGATGGCGGTAGGAGTGGCTCACGGAGGGCGGAAAGGAATATACGCTAGCGGGGGAGAGGAGGTTCAGAGTTTCGCTTCACGGGGGACTTGGTCCTGGTAATATAGCCGTTGCCTGACCTCCACCACATTGGTTTGTCGAGCCATTAATCGGAACAGCTTTATACCAGGAGATTTATATTGGATTAGGTTGCGGGACTAGCGGTGGTTTAGTTTGAAGGCCCACCGTCTCGTCCCCTGCCCGCTGCCCGGCTACGCCATCCCTCGAACACCCTCTGCAGTCGGTTAACTACTATCACGCCGTTTAATGAACGTCATTCCGCGGAATTTCTTTCATCCCCTTTTCCTTTCTCGTTCTTTTCTTTTTTTTTTTTTTCTCTCCCCTCGTCCGCCTTTCTTTGGGCTCTTTGAAGTTTATTAAAGAACCAACGCGGTCGCGACGTGAGCTGGAAATTGGTAAACCGATGCCACTTCCGTTCCACGAGGCTTTTCCTCGAGCGTCGCGTCGTGGTTCTAATTAGTATTCTTCGGCCGCGGAAGTTATTACGTGACCGGTACTTATAATTAAAGTAAGTTCGGCGAGCGGTTGGAAGCGGAGGTTAGCCGAGAGCAGAGGCAGACGGAGGGGGGAAGAGAAATAGAATAAAAGTTGCGGAGAACGAATCGGAGAAGTTATGAGAACCGACCGGTATTAGGATACAAGCCTCCGTTTGGTTAACTCCGTTCCAAGGACCAAGCCAGGCACCTGCATCGATCCGGGGAGCCTATTTTTGAACTCCCTTGTTATCCTGGCCGTATCTGAAGTTCGCGTGTGCTCGCTCCGCCGCTTTGAGGGAAATCAATACTTGATCGCGCGTCACCTTCGAAACTTTATTCGCCCGGGCCGATCGTCGGGAACAAATATTTTATCCCGCCGCGCCGGGAAAGATAACGATCCCTGGCAAATATGCGATGAAAAATTTCCCGGCTACCCTCCCTTCCGCTAACCCCCACCCGCTGTTATAGAACGCGGAATGGAATTCGATATTCATTCGGTTAAGAGATTTTTCCGATGGCAACGCGTGCTCGCGCGATTTTCTTTCATCCAGTTTTTTGTCAAAGCGCCGCGGCCACCGGTGACTGGGATAAAATTTAATAAATCCGAGAACGACGAGGGGCCTCCCGTGGCCTGTATAGATGCTCGCTGGACAAACTGCAAAGTGATGTTTGACGCATTACCCTCGATCATAGTTCGCTGATCAAACCGCTTTAAAGACCGTACGTTTCACCGAACACTTTTACCATTTACCCTGTACTCTATCGACGGAGTCGCGTGCTCGATACCTGTTACGTTATTTCGCGAGCCTATCTCCTCCGGGTGCCGCGTTTGGGCGTCTCGTTGCGAGAATCGAAATCGTCCGCCCTTATTGACCGCGATAATTCACTTTGTTACTCCGTAACGCGGCGATCGAGACCGCCAGGAGGTCGGAATTAACATTAACCGCGACCCCATCTGGCCTTCTATAAATTGTTAACACTATCGCGCGATGTTCGCGAAATTGCACGACCGCGTGAAACGTCCAAGTTACGTCTGGCCGAAATCAGATCCGCCCTGGCGTTGAATTATGACGGTTGGCTAACGTGAACTGAACTTTACGACGTATTAGCTAAACCATTAGGAACGGTGACGTATAACTTCCGCCTCGGACAGTTTCCAGCGAAAAAACTCGTTCCGTCCTTGATCGATGTTCATACGACCGAAGATTTATGGTAACAGACCTAAATCCTCGTTCTTTCTGCGATATTACTGTCAATTCGACTACTTAATGCTCTATAACGTCGAATTACAAACTCGTACGTTCACATTCTTGCGATTTAGGTGGTTTCGTTGAATTTTATTATCATATCGTTACAGTGGTTTCTAATTTTTCCATCGAAGTTAAAAGCCGCTCGATCGACGCTCATTTTTCCTTCCCATGAATATGGAAAATTCCGGTTCGCGCAGGTAGCGCGGCAGAAACTTTCGTTTCTAGTTAACTCCTGTTGAATTTCATTCCCGGCAGCAACGAAACAAACACGGTGGAAACGTACAAACTACTCCGGGGAACTCGCGTGATCGTTTAACCCGATCGTCGGTGATCTCTTCATCGTCGCGATAAAACGTTGAATGGTAACGAACAGCGTTGAAGAGAGAGAGAGACGTCCAAGTGTCAGAGAATCTCCGCGGTGAAAAGCGCTGTCGGAAGCCGCGAGCCGGAGCGTGTATACGCCCGGAAGTGGAACTTCCCGGCGGACCAGTTAACTCCGTTTCTACTTTCAGCCGTAGGTAACCGAGCTGCCTGACCGCGCTGCGAAATTTCCCCGCCAAAACGCGTTACGAGCGAACCAGCAACGAAAGCGTGCGTACTTTCTTTCGCGCGGAGCGTGCGGACGAGAGCGATTGAAACGAAAGCGACGACGAATGTGTATAGGTGCGTGTGCACGCAGAGACGAAACGAGCCAACCTTTCCGCGACTGTTTCCTCTGTTCGCCCTGAACGCGTTAATTTCAACATTTTCGGCTAGCTAATTACCTCGTACGCGGCATTTCGCGTAATGAAATTTAATGATCGCCCGTTATTGCGAGAGTGTTGCACTTTCGACGATTTTTTCCACCTTAATCGGCGCGCCTTGACTATTTACATAATTGTTGAATTGGGGGATACCACGGCTCTTCTCGCGGAGGATACTGGCTGGTCTCGCGTACCACCGACGCGCTCGCGGAAATTTCATTCCGCGGAAGTACGTAGTGGTTGATGATGGTATTTAAAATGTATGAAAACTTGCGATACATTCTGCTTCATTAACTATGTTTAATCATAATTTCTGATGCAATGAGTTGTTGTTTGTTCCGACTGCAACATTGGATTCTGCTTCAATTAACAGTTTTCATTCGAAACGGTAAAAATCATGTCAGAAAACGCCCGGGAACTACGTGTGGTGTAGGCGAGATTAAAAGGCTAGCGATACTTGGGCAATTTAAAGCCAGTTGGATTAAGATTCGGGCAAGATTAATGGCAGTCGAAATACTATCACCAGCAGACGATTGTTTCGTTGCGTGGTTTATTTATTCGCAGCTCTTCTGGTTTTCGAGGTGAATATAAGTGGATGTAAAAATTTATAGCCCCGGAACGTTGTGTTGCGAGGATCACTTTAAGCGTCAGAGGTAACGTGTTCCATATTTTAGTAAATACACGAGAATACTCGGCGAGTCGCGCCACGAAGATACATCTATTTGTACCAGTGAATCAAACATTCATCAGCGTTCGTGTTGCAGAATTCCCCGGCGGTTTCCACGGATAAGTACGCGATATCTCCGGGACACTGTTTCTTTCCCTTGAATTCCTTTTTAATAAGTGGAAATACGATTTACCAACCAAGATTCCACATTTTCATCTATTTTCGTTTAGTCGCAAAACTACACAATTTTTATCCGTTCATCAAACATTGCGCGAATATGATCGCACCGGGCATCGTTATATTAAAAAACACCGTAACTCCGCAAATTTTTGAATGTCGAAAAATCCTCGTTCGGTCGCGATGTGTATTTTTTCTTTTTTATTTTATTTCGTTCAACCGGGACGAAAAATTGTGGCGAAAAAAAGAATAAAAATCCCCGACAGGAGCGAGATGACGTAAAAATCTGCGAACGCCCGTATCCTTATCGCGCGGGCCCTCGCAACGCGATCCTGCTTTCCGTTCCCCGTGTCGATCGCAGTCTCGTCGAACGGGGACGATCCATTGATTCCGCGATGTTGATTATGCGGCGGCTGGGATGGGTTTAAATTTCACGCTCCACCGGCGAACTCCCGGGTTGAGATAAGGTTACGTAGCGGAGAGCTTTAAGCTGCTATTGAGTACACGAGGTTCAGCGGTTACCCTTTCGCGCGAACAAGAAATTCCACTTGGAAGCTCGAGCGCGAATATTAGATACCTCGTCGTACGGGCGTTGTCCGCGTCGAAATTATTGCCGCGGGTACCGTTCCGATGCGTTCCGAGCGGGAGTGCGCGGACAGCTGATGTAAAAAAAAAAGAAAAAAAGAAAAAGAAAGAAAAAAAGAAAAAAACGACAGAGGAACAGGAAAGAACACGAGGGGCGGTACGATGCGCGTATTACGGGACGGCTGTTCGCGAGTTTATCCTGCTCGATTCCCAGGAGTGACACCGCAATCGATACGTACGGCCTGCGAACCGTCGCTTTTTCCCTCGTTGCGCACACATTCGCCCCGTTGCACCCTGTTTCTCTTCGTTTCGCGACTCGCTGCTGCCTGGTAACGATCCGTAAATCGAGTCGCCTCTATATTTCGTTACTTTTATATATTCATGGAGCGAAGTGTGAAAGTGCGCGAACAGCAAGGCTCGCGATCGCGCGATGTTACGCGCGAGTCGACGGATTGATTTTAAATCCGTGGCTACGGGCTAATGGGTTAACGAGATGTGAAATCGTTATCGCGTTTGCGATTGTATCGCGAGGGACGAGCGAAGTTTGGTAAAAAAAAAATCGAACGCTACGCGAAAACTAGAAAGACGCGGGATTCTGTTCCTGGAGAATCTGGAATAATAAGCTTGCTTGAATCGCTCGTGCTTGTGGGCGAGGATCGGTCGATGTACGCAATAACGCGATATTAAATGAAATACGGATACGCTGTTGCTCGAGAGCAAATATGGGTGAAGCGGTGAAGAGCTTATCGGTATAAAAGGAGCACAAGCGATAGCGTGGAATGGAAATTCTGGGTCCATGCAAATCGGAAAATAAACATACAATGACGTCGTGAAAGGGAAGTAGTCCTAGGACAAGGGAAAACGAGGATAAATGTACGAAACGGTTGAACGGTGTTGATAATGTAGCTTACGATAAAGGTACTACCTTGCACCACCGATATCCTACGTACACGTGTGAATATCCTCGATCTTAATTTCCGTACATCCACACATTCACGACCGGTGTGGAAACGCGAGCGAGTCGATGGGTTAAGCGAAATAAACGTCCGCGCGGACCTTTTCATTAGCTTCGTATCTGAAAAGTTACGTGTTTCCGTGGCGCAGCAGCCTCAATATCGCGTCGCGACGCTGCGAAAAATAAATTCCGCGCAGTGGCGTCGCGAACAAGCTTGAAACGTGGTGATAAACCGGACGAATCCGAAACGAGGCACGGGACGCGACTGGTAAATCCTCGCAAGCGTAAACCAGTGGTAAACCAGTCGCGATCGTTTTCTCAGACGCTCGTCAAGGGTGCCGGGAAAGTTTGCGTACGCATCCTCGTTAAAAAATACGAAACACGTAAACCATTTCAGGCGCGTTCCTCCGCTCTAATGTCCGCGAGATTCGTCGAAAACGCGGCGTGCAGCGGCGCGACCATTAGAATAAAAGCTTTCTTCTGTTCGATTTGCATAGAAGCGATTTTGCGCGGAAACTTGGAGGCTCGCGGTTACATTTTTCCCCATTCGAAGATAAACAACTCATAACGTCGCTGGCGCCGTCTCGACTTTTCCTCTAGAGCTGCTTTCATCTCGTCTAAGAGAAAGAAACGAACTTCCCCGCGGTGGTCTGAGTTGAGTCTGGGTTGAGGGAGCAGCGAGGATCGGCGAAATGCCTTGACGGTCGCGATCGCAGGGTTAACTCGCATTATCGCCGCTTATTCCGACGCCACCGCGAGAAACACGCAAACGTTGAGGGTAACCAGCTGACAGACTGTTTCCAAACTTCTCTCTGCCGCTTCTTCGCCTTCCGTATCCCTTTCGTCTCGCTGGCTGGCTGGCTGGGTCGAAATTCGTCGAAGGAACTCGGCCAACTACCGAGGCCCGACGGGTATAGACGAGAAAAGGGGCGACGAAGCTTAACGGCGGAAGAGGGAGCGAAAGGTAGCCAGTTTCCGGTTTCTTGGACACATCCCGTGCGGAAAGTTTTGATTCAGCAGACACGCCTCGCTCTGGATTCCAGGGCTGGCTGAAGTAACTTGATTTTCGCAATGGCTTGTCATCCCTCGAATACCGCCGGCCTATTCGCTCTTTCGAATAACCTTGTCGTCTTCCATTTGTGTGGTTCTTTATCGTTGCTTGTCTGTCTCCCATCGTTTCGCTCGATTCCAGTTTTTCTGTTATTTTCTACAGTCTTCTCGTTCTTGAGGAAATTTCTGTTGGTGCATTAAAAATAAATTTGCACGCGAAGGGTTAACTCGGATTCGTATCAGAACCACGCGTCGTCCCTTGATATCGGAGTAGTTACATCGAATCCCATTCGTTTCCGACTTCATTGGATTCTCGTTACGCGCGTCGGGGGTCTGGTTCGTCCATTATTGGCTGAACTTCCGCGATGATTCGAATCCCCTCAAGGGGAGTCGGTGTTCCAGATAATTTCTTGGTTCAACGAACACTCGGTCATTGTGATTAGATGGGTCGAACTTGCGCGTCGAAGGAACGTTTCCACGGTGCAGTACGTATGTACGTGTCCGTGTGAGGTACACGCGGCAGAGGATGTACGCGCGGAGCGTGCAAGGTTAAATGGTTTAAAAAGGAAAGAATGGCGTCTGGAATTAGATATCATCGTTGAAAGAGCCACACCAATTGCGGTTTAAACGCAAAGGGACGTTTTGTGCCGGTACACAGGCCAGTATTAATCGGATATTGTTAGCGACGCCGAGAATTTTGAACCGCGCGCGAGCCGCTGCTTAACATTCAGAGACGGCGTGACAGGTTAATTAAATACTTTGTACACGGATATGTACGAGTGAGTTTCACGGTGTCCGGGGAAATACTAATTAATGCGTGCACGCGAAGTGGAGCAGCGTAGAAACGTTGAACGGTTTTGCAGACAAAGCACGATATGGCGTAGACGTCTCATTTGTTCCCATCGTAGAGGGTCCATCCTCGTAGAATTAACGTGTATCGCGGCAATAGGAAGTAAGTAAGTCGAGGTGAACCGGAGGAAGAAGCGGGACAGGGATGAACACGGAAGACGCGGTAACGTGGCAGACGAGACAAAGACGCGCGAGTGGAGGATGCACTAAGACGCGACAATGTTCAACCTCCCTTGTATTTCAGTTGACTCGCGTTATAAGCCAGAAATTTAGCGCCGCCCTGGGATCAACCATTCTCGAGAAACGTACCACTTCCTAGTAACGACCCTAATAATACTATTAGATGCATCGCGAATCCCTAATCTGGGGTTGGAAACTTGCATAATTCGCAAGCAGCGCCTCGGTTCAGTTTGTTGCCTCGAACTTCGCCCGTCGAAACTCGTGCCTCCCGCCGCCTCCATTCAAAAGTCGTGTCCTCGATCGTATGATTCATAGGTGTCGGAACGACCGATAAACGACGTTTCCTCCAGGATGGACGCGGTATCGATCACCTTCGTAACGCGAGCCTTTCGCGCTTCAACGTTCCTGATCGTTTTAAGCACGACGCACCTACACGACGGCCAAGTAATGAAAGCTCCGCCAGTAGTAATTACTTTATCGATACGGTACGATGCATCGCGATTTTTCTCAATTTCCTCGCTGATATCCCCAAGGTTCCGCGGTCCCTCCAGAGGGGTTTCGGGGATTTATTTATAGAGTAGCTATCGCGCAGACATAAGTTTGTCAGGCTGGAGGGAAAAACCGAGGAATATCAGTGGGGTGGGGGAGGGGGCGAGCAAAATGGAAGCAGAACGATGGGTTTTATACCCTATAGATATATAGGAGCCAGTGGCTACGCTACGTCTTGGAAAATCACGAGGGACGAACGACGACGCTTTCACGAACTTCGCCACGAGGCGAAGTCTCGGCTACTGGCCGTTTTCCCACTTTTTCTCTCCCTTCTTTCTGGCCTCTCTTCTCTTACCTCTGTCCCTTTTTTTTCTATCTCTCCGACTTTCCTCGTTATCTTCATTCTTCAGACGCTATCGCTCTTCTCGCATACCTGATTGTTACTTTCACCTGGATCGCGATAAAACTGAATTAGAAACTACCGTTTCTTATTGTACCCCGTCGGTGTCGGTTGTCGTGGAAGCAGAGCGTTTATGTCTTTTATAGTGCACTTAAAGTTTTTCTGAAATTCCTAGTAGATCGTGAAGTATATTCGAATGTCTGGTTCCTGAACTTTCTTTCTGCTTTCACTGGGACCACGCTGCTCGGCCAAGTTCTCTCTTACATCGAGCATAAGTAAGTGCTCGCGATCGAAGAAACTTTCCTAGCGTACTTGCTTGATTGAGGTTCCTCATCGTACTAATTTCTCTTTATGACCGTCCTCGGGGAACCGATAATCACTGCATCCCTAATGGTCTTCTTAATTTTTGGCATTTAATGAAACGTGCTGCCACATCGAGCAAATAATTCTCTATGGCATTAATGATCTCGTTCTATGAGCATCGAATGTTTCACTGTCAACAAAGGCAGAGGATTTCCAAACTAGTCGGAAGGCTACAGTAAAATGAACGTACGCGCGCGAAGAGCGCGTATATCGACGAAACGCCTGGGGCCTAGAATACCTTGATGGTGGCTGCTCCACGCACGGTGGAATTTCCAAATTCACCCTCGGGCGCTAGTTGGGACTGCGTGATGACGCGTTCCAGCGCGTTACGCGTTTCAAGTGGTCCCGCCTCTCAGAAGTATTTAACTAACTCTGATAACTCCTTTTATTCGTAACGACGGGTTTATAATGGTTCATAAGTCGGGATTTACATAATAACGTACGAAATCGTACGCTTGCACGAGATATTGTTTCACACGCGACCCACGTTTCAATAAATTTCGCTTGAAATATATCCACGCTGCTCCTGATCGCGCGTGCAACATTTATCGTTCAATTTGAATATTTATGTATCTTCTAGAATTCGAAACGACGCGAAGATTTGTATAACTGGAATGATCGTTAGCCGCGAGTACATTTGCCGAGTCGGTGGGTATTAAATGTTTATCACTGTGGAAATAGGGGCAATAAAGAAGAGATTTAGAGTAATTCTTGCAGCAGAGAGGGGACAGTATTGGCCACATTCTACGTATTAAGTTATCAGATCAATTACAGTTATTACTTTATTCCAGCTCGACGCTTCGGAACTTTCCACACCGGGCGCTGAGCTGGCTCGTTACCCGGCCAATTTTGCGGCCCGAGCGAAAATCACCGGAGCGCGAACCTCGACTGAAGTATCCGCGGGAAACAAATAACGTAAGGAAAATCGCGAGTAGCTCCGTTATTTTTCACCGTCGTTGTCGACCAAGTCGAACAGATTCACCGGATCCAGCAACAACCAGCGCCATTCCATTCGCCGGATCCATTCGCCAGTGCCTCTCGCTCCGACTCCTTTCTTCCCTCTCCTTTCATTTCAATCGACGAAAGGGTAGAATTTTATGTTTGCACGTGAAATGAGAAACGAAAGAGGAAAAGTTAACGCGTTCGCCCGTTCGAATACGCGGCGGAGTTAGTAGAAATAATTTCTCATCGGATTCACCCTTCGCGCGCGTCTCCTTCTCCTTCGATCCGCTTGGCGCCATATACTTGTGTTTCAACGTCGGATCGTGAGTGACTCGCGCTCGTCGAAATGAAATATCGTCGTCGCAACGACGAACTGTCTGTAATTGTCCGCTGCGACCTTTCGTTCTTTTACCCCGATAGCCCCGACAGGGTCAAGGGTTCATTAATTGCGAATCGCGGCGGTTTAATTAACGACGGGAAAAGGGCCGCGAGGTACAACTGGCAGCGGGCCACCGGGCTCTTAATGAATTCGAGATTTCGTCCGCTTTTTATCGCCGCCCAGGCAAAAGAATCCGAGGACGCCTGTGAATAAACTCGCAGTAACGACCATCGGCTAGTGTCACTTGTCGGGAACGACGCCGGGGAAATCGATGGTGTGCTATTCGGGCACTCCGTAATACCTTTCATAACGCCACCGTGCCAAACGAGAGACTCCTCTCGATCGTTTTGAAACCAGGACCGCCACTGTTACTGCCGTCCTCAGCTCGATCTTGGAATACGAGCAGCAGCTGCATTGTCGGGAAGAAGTCAAGTTTAACGATCGAGTCGATGAGCGAGTAATACGAGTTGAAACGGCGAGCACATTTCTTGTAGCGATCGAACAAGTAGAATAGAATAAGGTAACGCGAAAAACGGATTCCTGATATATTCGCCTTGCGCGAAGATCGATGAACAGCTGCTTACGTGTTACTCGTTACGTTCTACAAACCATCGGTTCTACCTGGAACCGCGTCTGCAAAGGGAATACGAAACGAACAAGGTTATTCGTCCCGTTTGAAAAAGATTGGCTCGTTCCATTAAGCGTGGAATTATTAAAAACCGGCGAATTATGGATGTGTCAATACCCGGCGTTAAATGCTAGGCATTTCTCCCGCTAGCATATTTCACGATTTCATTTCTACCAGCGTACGCGGCCCTACATTTACTACGGTTGCAAGCCTACGACCACGGTCGAGTACACGTGCTCCCGATAAATTAGCATCTCGCCGTTAACGTCGCCTCCCTTCCACTCGAAAGCCTCAATTTGTCCCGGCGTAGTCGCAGCTCCGCGCCTCATTATTTCCCGTCGTTGCGATTTTCCGTCTCGCCCACGGGACGGGAAGAAATAGATCCCACGGATTATTAATCCGGGCGCATCGCGGCGTCGGCCGTCGGAATGTTTATTAGATCGAAGGTAGCAGCCGCGACGGAGCAATATACAGGCGAATGTTTTATCGGTAACAGGCTCTCGTACGCGCGCACCCACCCTGTCTTTTTGAGGCGCGGCCGGCGCTTTAATGGCACCCCGAGCCACGGCTCTCTAAGTATTTATACGCGCGCCAGGCCGACTGTGAGAGCTCAAAGCGCAGTCTGCGCGATCTCGTATAGACCCCGGACTCTTTCATTCGCTCCTCCTCGGAAAGCCATTCGAGTGAGACGACGTTGTAACGAGTGCACGAACCAACCCCGGCGCCCTCGCCGCTACCTTTGCCTCCGTTGCGCCTTTCTTTTTTGCCCCTCGACCTTCCGTCGTCTCTACATTTATTCTCCGCTCCCTCTCCCCCTCTCTGTCCCTCTTCCTAGTCTCCGCGCGCACGATTCGCGCGTTCGCGCACAGCGGCGAACTTTCTTCGCGCGTTTTCCATCGCCTACAATGCAAACAGGCCGCCCCGGGACCGATTTACATTTCCATTAGCTGGCTGGCCGGTCTCGCGCCGATAAATCTGGTCACTTTTTCTTGTAGATTCTGCCGACCGTCGAGACACAACGAACAGGGACAGTACGCGGACGCTGTTTTCCGTTCGCTTGGAATCGAACCAACCCCCACGGGTGGTTCTAATTTCATTACCGCCGGTTCGCGACGTGCCGGACGCGAAAATCTTCATGCAAATTGAGTTATAGTATTCGCTGTTTTTCTCTCGCGCTCTACGCCTCAGTAAACTGTGGCTGGCAATTCTAAACTAAAAAGTGTATTTCGAGATTAGTTTAAAGCGCGATGAAAAATTTCCATTCGAATGTTCTAGCGAATACGATACAGTTTCGACGACCTTCTAACCCCATTGTGAACGAGGGGCTGCGAATAGCGTAACTGTTGATAAAATAAATCTATTCGAGCCGGTGTACGCGTCGAACGAAATTGAATAATAATTCTCGAGAAAGCCGGGGAGAGCAGCGGGCGGGTAAGAGAGATAGCGGCGCGGAGATCCAACGGTGAGGATACTCGTCGGGCATAGACCGGGCGAACGATGTTGCGAAGTCATAAATCACTCTCTTAACGAAAGTCTTTGTTGCAATTTATGCGAGGCGGGCCGGTAAATCATTTCGCGAACCGATGGGGCAATTTATAACAATTAAGCGCGCAGCACTGCCGAGACTGCTGGGAGGCAGCGCGAAGGAGCTTTTCTTGTTGAGAAAAGGAGGCTGTAGCTGGCTTCGCGCGTGAGAGCCGTAATAAGTCTTAATAAGTACGCCGGTGGCGGCACACGCTTTCAGAAACCCGTGCGGTCGTATTCTTTTCGCTCCTATTTTTTCCCCTCCCAGGGTTTTCCTTTTTTCCGCCTCTTTGTGCACCAGCCTCCATTCAGGCCGGAGTATCGACTCGGCTGCATCTCCTCCTGGCGCTGAAAAATCTCGGAACATAAATCTTGGACGGAAGTTTCATTAAACGGTATCTTCGATCGTCGCAAATTAGTCTCGATCTTCCCTGTAGAATATGATTGTTCCTTTAAATAAACCTCGTTCGATGGAGCGCAATCTAGAACGGCGTCTCCTTTTGCTTCGAGGCGAATATCGGTATCGTAAGATCGATCTTTCTCCTCGCGAGACAAGAGAAGCTTTTCGAGAGACACCATTGCAATAACGACGGTAGAAACATTTTTATTGCGGAAAATGTCACCCTGTCGTTCGGGTGTTATTGCTCCGACGAGAATAGCCTCGATACTTTGTACAACTCAGTAACGGCTATTCTAGCTTTCGCACCCTCTACGTCTAACATTTCTCTGAATAAAATTATTCGCGATAGCAGCTCGAAGAAATGATTCGTAACCACCGTAGGATCAAGTATCGTGGTCAAGATTAGGGAGTTCATAATGGAACGTTGTGGTTGAGGCATAACGCGAAGGATGAACGCAGTCGCGGGATAAACGGGTCCCAGTGGAGCTTAATCTCAAAGATGAATCCCAAGATGGAGGTTTATTGCCCCGTAGCATACATCCGGCTACTCGGAAATGTAACCTAACCCACCTCGAGAATTGTACTTGCCCGAAACACGAAATTTTGGACGTTCCAACAACGAATAACGCGCGATCTTTTTTCTCTAAGATACTTCCACACTTGGACCTCGAAGACTTTTAAAACACGTCTGAAAATCGAATACTTCGAATATACCAAACGCGACGCCCAAAGAGTCGAACCTCGCAATCCTTACCAGTCTCCTCGTAATCATATTTTACGCGATTTCCGATTTCACTCACGATCAGTATGCTCCTTGAGCAATCGTACCCGATTATCATATTCCCATTGAATGCGATTTCGGTTGGATTCCAGTAATTTGCCGGTGCACCGCGAGGAATATTCATTAAGCGGGATACGGGGAAGGCGATAAAAATTCTGGAAATCCAGCCGGGGGGGCCAGCGTTTCTTGATTTTCCGCTAGCCGGAAGCCCTTTATTTGATCTTAACGCGTATCCTGCTCGTTAAGATGCAGACGGGCGAAGTAGTGTGAGTCACTAGTCCGGTGAGTCACTTGGCCGCGCCATCGTCCGCCATCGGTGCGCCGAAATTCCGGATGCGTCAATTACGCCGGCTCGATAATGAAACGAGCTTTTGCCAAAAAGTGCATCGACCGGACAAACAGCACCAATTGTCGTAGCTGCCATTTTTATTGCCGCTAATACCGCTAATACCGCACGCTCGACCGACAGTGCCAACATTGCCACGTTAACGCCACGCAGCGTAATAAAGGGTTGATTTCCTACATCCCTTTTTAACGAACTGTTTACACGGAACGATTATGTCGAAGCTTCGATTAAAATCGTTTCCCAATGATGACTTCGCGGATGGATTTTCGCGAAGCTGATGCAATTGCAATAACGAAACCAATCGCGGTGAATCAGGCTTGAAGTGTTGCATAAGTACATCGAGAATCCGTTAAAAGTGAGTATTCTCGTCAGGTATTCCGATTGGACTATCTAATCAGGACTTTATGAGGACCCCCGAGACGAGACCGCCAATTTGAACCGGCGCCAGCGCCCCTGCGTGACACTGGTCTCGTTGGCGTACGTCGGGCACGATTCGCTCGAATTGAAACTTGAACGTTCGTCCGGTTACATTTTTTTTCTGTCTGCCCCCTACCCTCGCGTCCTCCCTCGAAGGAGACACGATAAGTCTCGAGAGCGAACTGTACTCTCACGTGATTCGCCGCAATATATGCGCTCGCGTCGCGACCAGACGCGAGAGTTATTATCGATACCGATGACTTTAATAGCCGGAGTACCGATGCGAGCGACGATAGAGCAGTAATTATAGTGAGTGGGGCAAAAAAGAAGCGTGCCCAAGCGGGTTACACGATGTAAAAGTCACCGATAGTTCCTCTGTTCAACCGTCGCGCGTCGCGCGCCCTCGACCGCGTCTAGACGCTTCGTGCGGCCGGGTGTTTATCGCGAACGGTGGATACGGCATGCGGAGAGAATGACTCAACGGTTTGTACGGCCAGCGTGCTGCCGTGTTACGTGTCCACGGACATGTTCCGGCAGCATTCTGCGATCCAGGCTGACACATTGCTCGTGGAGGCGAAAAAAACGCTCGTGCCCCACCCTTTCTGCGACTCGAAGTGGAACCACGTTGGAGGGTGTTTCCTCCGCCCCGGTTCGAGTCAAAGTAGCCTATCAGTCCATCGACGGATTTCCCTCAAACAGGTCGTTTCTATCAATTTCGAATTTCCGACGATTCGTTTCTTTGAAATTACTCTGAAACTAATTGAAACGCGGCAGTTTCGGTGTTAATGTTCAGATTCCCGATGACAGAATAATATCGATCGGGGTTGCATTGTCGATGCGAGCGCAAGGCACGGCAGTGATTGAATCTAAATAACGATACAGGATCTGTTATACATTGGGTCTGGTTCGTACAGGATGAATATTCTGATCCAACGGGCTGTCAGGTTTAGCACACAATCAAGCATTATCAGGTACGGTCAGACAGTAATTAATGGCCTGGCCTGATCAAACAGTAATCAATAATCAATGGTCACTCATAATCAGGTCAATGGTACGAAGCCACATCACTTAGATCGTACCTAAACGTCATATCAAATTCAAAGGTAAACATCGCTACCAAACGGCCGGACACGGTTACGATCTGTTGGTCGGACTCGGAACGCACTGCGCATCCCTAAACGAGTCCTCCTAATTGCGCCAACGCTTCGGTTAACCGCGTATAATAACCTGTGCGAACAACGGTGGGAAATTCACACGACACTAAGGTCGTAAGAGGTAAAATCGAGAGAATTAATGCTTGGAACGCGACGCGTACCTTGCCTCGATTCGAAAATGTCTTCGCGAGGGAAGACGACGGGGGTGGAAAGAAAAAAAAGAAAAAAATGAGGAACTCTCAGTGGATGGAAACCGATAGCGCTTAAAATTACACCGCGACTTCTCACCTCGGTTCGCGTGGAATCTCTTCTGGCAATAGCTGGCTAGTGTCGAAGCCTGGCTGCTCGTTCGCGAGTACGTAAAGCAGGGAGGCTCGCGCGGCAGCCGCGTAGCCAACGCGGAAGCTATTACTCGGCGAAAACTTACTTTTCCCGGGGAAATTACTTTCACGAAGTATCTTATTTCGTCGTCGACGCGAGGTGAGCGACGCCGTCGTTGTCTGCCTTCCCATTTTCGAGCCGTTGTTGTCGAAGGAGCGACCTACGGGTTCGCGGGACCGCGCCTGCGTCAGGGGGTAGCATTACGGGGTGGATTAGCCGCGACGTAGATCGAGACGTGCCAGGCGTTGAAATTATAAGACCACTGCTCGTACCATGTAATGGTTAATTACGTAAAGGGTTTTTTGAAAAGGCGAGGATAATGAAAATAATATCAGTCGCTTGAAAGGCTCGTTATATAATTTTTTTGAACAATTTCTAGCACGTCTGTACAAGCGACGTCAAGTATATTATCTTGAAGCTTAATTGGAAGGCTGTTGTATACCAAATTGCATAGTTTCCTGATTCTAATCTTCCAGATTTCATCGAGCGATAGTCACGGTTATTACCTGTTTCGAGTAATCCTGTCTCTATTGTACATTTTTATCCCCATCGACCGGTCTTTCGCGAATTCTTCAACCTACCGGACCTGTAATCCGATATCGACAAATCCGGTTAAAACGAAAACAGTCACTTAATACGTCAAGTGGAGCAGGCTGAACAGTCGTCGAGCTCCCTGCAAATCCCAGAATCCATATCGCTGGTACCCGTTCCAACGGCAATAACCGGGCAAAGTACCGGGCGGAACTTTTCACCGTATCACGCGAACATTTTCCTTATCGTATCACAGAGATGGGTTTTATCTGCGCGCGGAGATGAAAGAGCCGCAAAGGTGAAATTTAAAACGAACGCCGCGCGAACCCCGCGATTTTTTCGTCGCAACGAAAATATTAAGGTAAACGTTGGTTTTTCATTAAGACCGCGCGCGATGGCCGGGCGTACGGTGTTTATCTTGGACGGAATGTTCGCGCGGATTCACCGAGAATAAGCAAAACGGAATCTCGGGCGCGGCGTAAGCCAGAATGTAGGTTAGGGACCACTAATCAGGATACATTGAATTATACGCTTATCGTGGTCTCGCATAATGTCGCATAATGCGAAGCATTCGATCAATTATGCGACGATATTTGCGCTTAATTATGCAAGTAAGCCAGGAATTCTCGCGGCGCCATCGACAATCACTTTTCGGCCTCGATATTCGCGCGTATTACAGATTCCTAATGACCAATGCCGTTTGTCCAACCCCTGCGATACGATCCAAATAATTAACGAACCTCTATACACGAACGACCATCGCGTATCCATTATTCTTACGATATCCCGGTTTCGTTCCCGGAAACGGTTTTCAACCTGCGAAATTATTAGTGAAAACCTTTCGGATTCTTCCGTCGACCATAATGCGAATTATATTAATTGATCCCTCCAAGTCAATTGAAAACTGACATCACTGATAAACTGATACCAATAACCTTTTCTCTCGTACGTATCGCAGGAGGGACAAGTACCGTTCGATCGTTCCGCTAATACCGTATCCCTCTCAATTTCCCTCTCAGCCCCCTCTGCAACGTTCATCTCAAGCCCTGAGTCTCTCCTCCTGGCCCCAGGCAAGGAATTTGCAGTTTTAATTATTACGCTCAATACCTCACCGTTAGGCGAAAAATTAGATTTCCGTGCCGGAACAGTGTTAGCCTTCGCCCGGGGATTACCGGTCGTAATTCAACTTGACGAGCGTCAGCGGAGCCCCGATACGGTACCGGAATCACGCTTAATTCTTAAATTTCCCTGCTAATCCCGTTACCAGCGGACTCGTAGACTCGATCGATCCGATCCGATTCGATTCTCGGTCATCGAGCACGCCGCTTCCGATATCGACCGGCGTGCATACCCCAGCGGAGAGCCAAGCGAGAGTCTCGACCGATCGCGAGGTAGAGCGAGAAGAAATAAGAGCTCGCGTTGAAGAGGGCGATGAGATAAATCTGGTCGAAGTGGTAGGTTAACGAGAAGATAACGGGAACACGCGTGGCCTGGAAACGTCCGCTCGAGGACGTGGCACGCGACCACTTTCCTCCGTTTCATCCCCCGGTTGTCTGTCGCTCAAATCTCGCGACACTCCGACCGTCGCTCGACGTCTTAACTCTTCCGTAACGGGTAGTCGCGCGTCACTGTCTGCCAGCGAAGAGACGCTCTCCCGCTTCGAATTTCGCCCCCCGTTCCTTCTTCCTCCCTTTGTTTCGAGCAAGGGTCGCTGCGTTGTTTCGCGATTCTCGTCCTCGTCCAACCGTCGGTCCACGGTCCGCGTCGTCCCGAGACCTCGTCTACGCGGGCAACGTTGCGTCTGAGACTTTTACGACTCGACCGTAAAGGCAAACGACCTCGTCGACACTCTGTCTCTCTTTCTCTCTTTCTCTTTCTCCGACCGGCCGAGCGGAAGAAGAAAAGCGCGGAGGAGCGCGCGAAAGAGGAAACGCCAGCCAACGGAGGAAATAAAGCATTTCGCGAGCCGACCGGGTAGGGGTTGGACGAGGGAGCATAATTTTCGTTTCTTCCACGGCAGTATTTCGCGGAGACAATGGCGCCCTGGGAACCGCAATCCAGGGTGCAACCGACCCAGAAAACACGGCTGGGATTACTGTACCGCGATGGCTTGCTTTCTGGCTGCCTATTTGTCGTCCGGCCGTGTCTACGCGAAGGAGCCGAACGGTGTGAAACAAAGGTGAACGCGGCGGGGTGGTGTTTCTCTTCTTTTACGGGGCGAGGCGGGGCAGGGGTGAACGGTAGCGGGCAGACGTTATTGCGAGCCCAACATTCTAGATTGGACAGAGAGATTAAGCTCTTCCTTGTATACGTTGTAATTTCGCAGCGATACCGTGGAAGGAAACACTTAGTATCCTTTTCTCGGGCTTTAGTCGTTGTTGAAACGTTGTAGTCAACGTACGTTCACTCGAGAGACGGAGACATCCGTGGATTACACCGCGATTCGATGTTATAATAGTCGTATCGCGGACTCTTGCTCGTGAGCTATCCCGTTACGATCATGAATATGCCAGCTGATACGCTTCGATGGAATTTAACGTCGAGGAGGAAGCAATAATTGATCGGGACCTTTATTAATTAAACGATTCGATTCGTGGCTGGATGGAACGGGACGGAGCAGGATCAATTTTCGTCGTTCGAAAAGCCCCACATATCGATTCCCTATGGAATCTCTTTGGCTGAGATTGCCGGGATCGCTCAACTGAATGCACGGGCATCGAACAACGGAAGATGGGAAACTTTCGAAAGTCGACGGAGCCCCGGCCCAGAGTTTCCTGTTAAACACCGGGAACTTTTTCTATTATTAAATTTGCGACGCGAGTCGATATCCGGCAATTCCCTTAACCCTTATTCCGGGGGAGAGCCTCGAAACCAATCGCGCCATTCCGCGAATTAAACGCGAAAAGTTGCGAGCGGACTTTTCCGCTCCGAAAAATATTCGCCGCCTTGCGATTAACCTCGCAAGTTGCAAATTATTATTAGTATACGCGCAGAGATCGAAGAAATCCGTGCGATCGGAATTAATGTGAAAAAATGAATCGCACTTTTCCGCTTTATAATTCTTCAATGGAAATCAATAACATTCCGTGTGGAATGCGGAGAGCAATTCTCGCAATGTTATGCCGTGTCATCGACTCTCTTCGTTATTGTAAATTGAATAACTTTCCAGCGAGAGAGCAGACAGACAGACAGATAGACCGACAGAGGAAGCTTTCGACGAAGTTTCTCGATGAATCCACGGGGGAGATGGTTCGTCGGTGTCTTCGTCAAATTTCCAGCCAGTCCCGGTACAATCTCGTCCCCGTTTTCGTATTAAATCAGACGTACCACGGAGTGCAGAGGCGTAGTCGCACGCCCCCGTCGCGGCGGCGTCTACGAATTTCTAAGCGAAATATTATACAGCGCGGAAAAACAGCCGTGGGACAGGCGGATATGCGCGGCAGGCCTGTGTTTTATTGCCAGCACGGTTGGATAAATATGGGAGAACGCCTCCGGCACGACCTCCTACTCGGTCGTAAAAATGATAAAGAAGGATATCGGCTGGCCGGCCGGTCTGAAATGCGCGAATACATATGGAAACGCGCTGTCGCGAACATGGCAACCCCTTCTGCCCGCGGTGAAATCAATGCGAATTCCCTTTCCGCTGTCACCGACCGCTTTCGAACACCTTATCACCCCGTTTCTGTCCCCGACTGCCGTCTACTCGCTTCTGCTCGCGAACTGTTTCACGAGGCCATCCTATCGAACGTACAGAATCGACACGGAACAGTTTAACGTTCCACCCTGCGATGCTCTACATTTAGGAAAATTAACATTTCGTTCGTCTCTGTTTGTTCGCAGGCTACACGTTAGCAGAGCCGTGAGGATGCAGTGAGACGTCGAACACGGTTGAGACGCACTCCCTGGTGAGTACCTGTTCGTCTCTACCCAATCGAGAAGCGACCGCGTTCCATACCACGCGATCAGCCGACTCAGTCGGAATCCAGTTCGATGGCGATATCGTTGATTTAAAAAATCTCCTAGTCTCGCGATCGAGGATCTCAAATTTTCCACGGAAATCCCCGAAACTTTCTCCCGTTGGTTCGACCGCGTGGATATTCCGTGCGGAATATTTCCTGGGAGTGTGTGTGCAAGCTGCTCGGCCCCGCGAACTGCCCGGTCGGCGGCGTCTCTCATGAATTTCATAAAGTTTCATCCGTCCTGTACAGTGGAAGTTCGAACGAGGCCCGTGAAAATTGGCGCCATTCGACGCTCGTGCGAAGCTCCGTTGAAATCGAAATCTAAGCTGCGGCATCAATATACGGCGGCTCGTACTATAAATCCGGGGACGGTTCCCTCCTGCAGGAAATGGGGTTACGAGATGCGGCCGCTGCGACCTACCGATCCAATCAACCCACCTGAGAGACTTACGACGGGGAATTTCATAAAAACGAGCGAGAGAAGGCCGGCTCGAGGCGACGAGGAACGGTCACGATATCTCAGACAATTTCCACCCACCACTACCACCCACCCCTTTCAAACCCTCCCGCCCTTTCCTTCGTCAGCCTCTAAACTATATCCTTAATCGAATTTCGACGGTTTTATCAGCGAGCAGCCTCGAGTGCATTACCGACCTGCTCCAATAATACTAACCCCGATCGGCCCTGCGCGAATTCCGCGTTCCACGAATCGAAGATGAACCACTTTCGTCGAGCTTATCAATCCAATTCGAACGGGGTCGGGGACCGTATACGTCACCAGACCGTCGCGCGCCGTCCCAGTCCGCCCCCGCTATATGCCGCCGGGTTCCGTGTAAAATTCATTCCCCCTTTATAACAATAATGACCCTCCGTTCCCTGTGTTCGCTCGCTGAATCATTCATGCCGTCGAGAGGGTCACGTTTATGGAGCGTTCGTCAGCTACCGTGCGATTAACGTGCATTAGTCGAGGCAACTTCGCGTCCCTGAAGAGGACAGAAGTGGCCTTCCAGCGCAAGAGGAAGTTTCGAAACGCACTCGCGCACCGGTGCACCCTTGCACCTGTCCCGTTTCCCACTCGCACGCTCGTTAATAAAAACGCGTCCGTTCGACCATCGCAGTTCCGTTCCTTCTTAGATCGCGACAAGGTCACCGATCTCCTCGACCACTTAATTCGATTCGATCAATGTTTCACAAGAATTGAGTTAAAAGAACGAGGGAACAAGTATCTGGTCGCCCTTTAATAGCGTCGGACACATAGTGTTCCGGAAATGATTCGATGTGAAGCTCGAGGAGAGCGCTCGTCGGAAGGAGGAAACGAGGCTAGGAAGGTAATAGAAGAAACAACTACGGGAGCAGGACTACGAAATTGAAACGAGAACGAGCGTGTAGTATCCCATGCGAGCAGATAGGAGAGAACAGAAGCCGATTAAACGGTTCGCCCTTTTCCACCTTCCGCCCACCGTGGCGCTGGTTCACCGTTCGCTTTTTACATCCCTCCTCGTGGAAATCGAGTCGGTGCTGGAGTTGGGATACGGGCGAAAGCGGTCGAGAGCGAGGCAAGGGTAAGCTCGTTGCGAATGCGTAAGCGAATTACAGAAGTTCCACGGCGAAGAGGCTCGATCCACCTAGGCGGGGGTTGGTAAAAATCCTTTGAGCGCTTTCCTCGATGCTTCGTCGCCGTGGGAATCGACGGCGAATCCGCGCTAATGCTCGATCTTCGCTGCTAATGGAGACGCATTAATTCACGATAATACGATCAACCGGCCAGGTTCGTCGATCATTTACTCCGACGTATAATTGGCGAACGACGATTCGAGAGACACTTCTCGATCTTCCAGCGAATCCCTTGGAGGAGATCGCGACGCGAAGTAACCACGGTCCAGCTATTGGCTTCGCGTCTCCACAAACTCGCTGGTTCGAAACCAGCTTTTGAGACAGCGTGCCGGTTTGCGAGGTTCTCAGCGTTCCTTGCCAGCGCAGTGATACGCGATCTCGCCCTGTACAAATCGCTCGTATCCCTTTCCCTTCGGTCCTTCCCTCGACCGAATCTGGGGCGCGATCGAAGGAGCCGAGGAAATACGCTCGAATATCGTACCGCCGTGGAGACGTTTCCTTCTTCCGGGCCGTAATCGAAACGAGTTCGATGCTCCCCAGCTGAAATCACGCGAACGCTGTTGCTTCGTTCCAGAAACTGTCCTCTGCTTCGCAATGGCCGTATCGACCGACTCTTATCAGAAATAATAAGGTCGTAATCGTTCCTCGATATTGCCGTGGAATCGGTCCGTTGAACACGGACCAGAACGATTATTTTTCTGTTACAATCGCAGAAAGTAACCGGTCGGTTAGTCAGACTTCCTGTAATTAAAATTTGCTAGAATATTTTGTAAAAGTTCACGCAGAGCTTTCGATTTTCAGAGATCTTGACACACTTCCTTTGTTCATCTTCTTGTTTCCCCCATCTCGTAGGAGATAACGTATTTCGACGCGGGAACAACACTTTAAGGGTTTGCATATCGTTAAAGGATGGAAACGAGAAATTCGTAGGATCGTCGAGCCAATCGAGATCCGGTAAACGGGTATAATCGCGAAAGTTAGCTTTGTTACGGATGAAATATGCATATACCGCGCGTGTATGCATATGCAACAACGGCCGCAGTATAAATACCATATTGTGGGAAAATATTTAATGACGTATCGACAAGCGTGGACCGCACGAGGATTACGCGGCTCTGCGGCACATCCATTTCCATTCGATCGTTACCACTGATTGGTAATGTTTAATGAAGCAAAAACCGGGTAGCTATCTTTCGGACGCTATTGTTAATCGATCGTGTCCTTGCACAATTACAAACTCCGTGTGTGAATATCATACGAGCGTTAAACATTAAATTACCATCGAAGAATATTGACAGCCAATGACAGTTATCATTGAGATATTTCGAAAATAACGAATAACCAGATAGTCCTACGATACGAATTCTGTACACGAGGGATGCCTGTCACACGTCGACACGGGCATTCATATCAGGGACTCGACGTAACGATAGCACTGTGGTAGAAATTGTTCGGATGTTTCGTAAATAGATCACAATTAACAACCCCTTCTCTCGAGTCTGCGCAGGCGTGAAAATATTTTTCGTACGTACACCCTTAATTTTGATCGCTGACGTATCGCTGGTCAGAACTGCATAAACAACGCAATCGGGCCGAAAAAGATAGCCGGGCGTTGAAATCGGCATCGAGCGGAAGAAAACGGGCGGCGGCGAGCGAGATTTGAGCGTCGAAGGCGTTAAGCTAAGCCGTAATCGTCTTATTCCGTGTTAAATCTCTTCTTCGCCCTGGCCTTCCGTTCCCCGAAAGCGTTTCCGACTACAGCGTCGACGTTATGACTCGTTCCGCCATTGTTCTCGGGCTTACAGGCACCAGCTACGCGTTTATAAGCCGCTGGCTTCGGAATGCGAGGATTAAAAGCCCGTCTTGCTTTCTTTGAGGAAAGCCTGCGACCGGCGTGGTTGAAATGCTCCGCTGCCATAATGTCACTCCGACCGACGACAGAATAAATTAAGAATTTGCGAGGGGCGCCCGTGCGCGCACCCAAGCCCACCCCTTTCCTTTCTGCTCCTTACGTTTTTCCTGCCGGATTTCATATTCCGCTTTTCAAAGGGTTCCCGAGCAACGCTGCACGCTGATTCAATTAGAAGAATTGTTGTACCATCGAGCACAATGCCTACCCTTAATTCCACGGACTCTCGCCGCGAGGGGGGCGGAATATTTTTCAAATTCCTGCCTCGCGGTGGAAAAATGTTCCTCAACTTTTTTTTCCCCGATCCCGCAAAGCTGCCGCACCAGCGGTGGGGTAATTCGTCGGATACCGTTTCGTTGAGGTTATAACTTGATACAAAAATTTGTAACGAACGTCATTTAATTCCTTTGACGTGTTCATAAAAAATTTCGATTTCGCAGCGATCAGAATGGCGCGACGTTTCACTTCAGGCTCGTTCCAAAGTGGAAAGTTTAATATTGATTTAAAGTACGACCAGGTGGTGGACTTTTGAATGGAATAAAGTTTTCTTTTAATACGGCGAACGGTTTGGCATCGATCGGCACGTTTCGTCCAACGTCCATTCGCCTTTACGTCCAATCTCGTCCTACAATTTCATTCCCTACATTTGTCATATTTTGTGAACGTTTTACGGTTGTCTAAATTCCGAAGATTACGTCGTAATAAATTGCAGACCTTACGAGTGGACTGTCCATCCTTCCCAAACGACAATTTGGCCGGTCGTCAAACCTTTGCTCGTTTTCGATACGGTCGTACGGTTTTTCGTCCGACGAAATGCACAGGGTATCAGTGAGACCCGTGCGAAACGCGGTGGGCATTCGACGGCCATTTTCGCGCAAAAGGAACGTTCTCGCTCTTCCGAATCGGATCCGATATCGCGGATATCGGGCTTAAACTCCGCGCACTCAAAGGCTCGAAAGTCCACCGTTCGAGGTCCTTTATAGATTCTTGGCGACTTTACTGCTTCGCGTATGCTCGCGTCTTCCGGTACGCTTAGACGGTCTTGCGTGTTTTACGACGACCGACGAGACGGCGGCTACGGCGAATAATAACGAGGGAAAGGTTAAGAAAGTTCTACGACGCGAATCCCACGCGAAATAAAGCGCGATCTGGTTCGAGCTTTACGATCCCGCGATCATATTCTCGCGCGATTCCCAGCGACGATAAATATTCTCAACAGCCGCCATTTTGCCGACAGCATCAAGAAGCTCCCTACTCGATTACATTTTCAAAGGGGCGAAGAATAATTGGACGATTCCACTCCGCTTTGTTCAAATTATCCCCGAGGATACTCGCGCGGTCTGAGAAAACTCGATCGACGTCGCGAGATCGCTCAACGTCACCGCCGCTATAAATTTAAAGCAACTCACCTCCCCACCGCGTCTCATCTTCTATTCCATCGCGAATTCTATTTCCACGCTGATTTGTCTTCCCCTTCGGGTGGGTCTCGCGCGCAGTCAGGATAGACCATGGGAAAAAAGAACCTTTTCCATCGTCCTCGAAGAGAGGTGCCGGTGTTTGTTTCGCGGATGTAACGAGCGATCGTAAGCGATCGACGCTGGAGGGTAAGCCGAATTGCTGATCAGGTTCACGCGAATCGAAGAAGCCACGGCTACGGATTTCATGGGACGTCGACGATCTTCGAACATAATCCTGAATGCTCCTCACCACGATCGTTTCTATGCACAGAACGCGGGAGCCTGTCGATTTTTTATGGATACTTTGCCCAGGGGGATGATATCGGTACCAGACGAACGACAACGACAGACGCTCCTGTTCTCGTAGAACGCGTTCGCTGGTCGATTAGCGGATCTTTATAATAGCGATTGCGCAAAAATGTAATCGTTATCGCATAAAAATTGTTGGCGGTTAATCGAACGGTAGACGCCAGGTAGGCTAACGAGGAGCACGCGAAATATGCCCAGCGTTGGGAACTTAGAAAGCAGCAATATCTAAAAGCGGTGTACTCGCAGGGATATAGTGCGCGATAAAGGAGAAGCTCGCTAATAACGTGGCTCGAAGATTACACTGGGGCGCTTTTGGCAACGCGTACTTTCCCCACGAAGCAATCGCCCCATGGATAGGAGCGTAGCCTAGATTCCCCTACCCACTATTATTTCACCACCATCGCAGACTCTCCGTGGCGAGATAAATTTTACAAATCGCCCACGGCGCGATGTTACACGATCCTGCGTTTTACCACGTTATTATATTATCCCCTCTGTTAATCCGGGTCCAGGGTGTACACGCAGGGCAGACGTAGAGGAACGCGTTTTCGCTGGATGAACATCGTCGCGCGATTTCTCCATTTCCATTGTGCTTAAATTAAACACGATCGTTCGTCTTTCTATCTACGTGAGTCAATTTTTTAAAGTTACTTCGTCTCTTTTAGAATATGACATTCCGTTGTCCAATATTCAATGACGAAGGAAACGAACGTCGCGGGCCAGATGCGAATACCGACGAGTCGGTGACTGAATTTCCCCGGTCGAAGCTCGCCTGCCCGGGCATCGCGCTTGTTAGTCTAATTACTTGTAAGTGGAGTTGCGGCCGTAACGAACCAACCGACTGGCTGCTCCAAAACTACCCGACGAGTAAACACGCTCGCCGCCGCAATATTATTCGTGCGATCCGTCCCCCGTTTCCCTTTCGCTCAACCCACGGCCTCTCCTTTGCCCTGCCAGCGAGTTCCGCGGGGCCAATCTTCTTTGCGCAACCAGCAATTTTACCCCGTCCGCTTACAACGACTCCTTCGGACAAGTTTTCATAAGAAGCAATTTCGCGGGATGGGTAAACTGCTCCCGATGCATTATATGTACTTACTCGTTACAGTGCTTTCCATTAGTTCGCGAAATATTATTTCCCGTAGCGGAGGAATCGGTTCGTACGGGTCTTGTCGGTTCTTCCGGTCGTATCGATTATCGTGAGCAAATTTGCGTCTTTCTCTTTGCATTGAGATCCTTCGGTGCACCAGTGTTCGTTCGTGAGATTTTAAGAAAATTTCTCCTGCCATCTCTGTCTAAAGTGATAATCCTAGAGACTGTGCCTCTTCGAAATGAAATTGGTCGTAATTAATCGGCGTTCTACTTCCTCGTAGATAATGTGCAGGTAGAATACGTTCAAATGTTCCTGCGACGCGGCCGTAGTTGCTGATGATTATTGTGCTTCAAAGGGTTAACAAAGATTTCTTAAGTGCAGAGCGATTAATTCAGCAGCAGTCCCGGGAGACAGTGTGTTAGTGGTGCTTGAACGAACGTATTCCCTAAATACTCTTTGATTCCCAGACCACGATAATTAAACTTGTAACTTGTTAAATTCTCATAAAGACTTTGAAACTCTTGACTCTAAGGGCAACTCTGCCAGACTCTTGAACGAATTCTCCCCCTATACTGCCTTTCCAAACTCCGATTACGAATATTCCCTACCCAAGTTTAATCTCATATACCCTGCCGTGTAACACATTTCAATTAAATCTGAACCGTTCCGCTCCAAATACTCTCCTCAGTCGCGTTAGAAAATTAAATACGCCCGCCAGTTCTTCCACGGAGCCCTCGTGTCTCCGCTGAATAACGCGGCGCCGCTCGTAACATCCCCCTCCGACGTGATCGCGCGGATGGAACCGCACGAACCGGCGTCGGAAAGGGTGAGATTTCTTTCGCAGCTTGCTGCGCAGCCAGCGCTCGATGAATTCCCATGTATAGTAATCAGCTTAGGGACGGATGCGCGAGCGTTCATTCGAGCGTGCCTTATAGTATTTGCTCGCAGCAAACTTACACAGGGACGAACGGGCTGAATGCGCGTCGCCGTCACAAAGGGAGAAGTAGCAGACGCGGGTGGAGGTACCGTCGAAAAATTTGTTTATTCCGGTATACGATTCTGCGAGAAGAAGCTTCGTCTTCTGGCGACGTTGAATCACGCTGTGTATACACTGTCTCGACAAATTTCCCGTGCTTTTCGCGTAAACATAATTAACTCCGCAATAATTTCGCGCGATGAGAGTGCGCGTGTTTCCCTTACCTCGATGTTGGCGGAATTAATTTCTGGTGAAAGTAGCGCGAAGTGAATTAGGAAATTTGTTATTTAAATGTATCGTTGGGTCGTGCGCCCGTTGTCCGCGTAGATTTCACGTGCGATCGTCGCGTGTGCTCGGCGAAGGAACCGAAGGGGACTCGAGCGGGGCGCCCAGTCGCAAAGGCGCCCGCGCGGCTCTGGACGAAGCTTATCGTCGGGGTAAACTTCAAAGTCGCTTAATAGTAAAACTAATTAAAGACAGCGTTCCGCGCACGACGGTACAGCTGCCGGATTAGCGTGACGCGCACCCCTTTCACGTCCCCTACCGAGGCCAGCACGCAGTCCTCGATGATAACATGGTCGCTTTAGAGTTTCGAGGCTTGAAAATTGAAAAACTTACAGTCTCGGTGGACTTAATGCGACCAGGAAGTGGTCCGTAAGCACGAGTACTTTCGTGACGCCGGTAGCTCAGCCTTTTTCTCGGTTCGGCTTTTCCATCCCTAAAATTTCCCCGCTTATTCCCCCGCTTAAGCTCGCCTACTAAATAGGTGGATTAATTTGAAAATAATTAATGGACCCGCAAGGAACACTAAGACGGAAAGCGTGCAATTATTCCGCGTCAAACACTCGGGTTATAGTAGCTGTACGCGGGTTCCATTTTTCGAGGAAATGCTTTAGCGCCTTCGTTCCCTTCGCGTCGCGAGGCCAACGTTGAACCTTTATTAAAAAGTTTCCCGATGTTATCTGGCAGCACCCTCCATTTTGTTGCACGCGTTGATTAATACACGCGAGACACTCGCTCCCTCCTCGGGCAATTTCTTCGCGCGATTAGTTCGAACAAGTACGTTCGCAGAATTCTTATTTCCTAAACGGCCACGACCGTATTCGCCGCTCGTAAGAGTCGCTCGCACTCTCGTGCCGTGCTAACGAGCTCGACATACGTACGTGGCGAAATTTCCCCCCCGAATTCTGGCTGGCATATTTTCTCATCGCTATATTAACCGAGTCGCGGAGTAATTATTTGCCACGGCGAGGTGAGTACGGCCAAAAATTTCAAGTGGAATTTAACCATACAACCCGACACGGTCGGTGAGCCGCTCGCCGGGCATAACGCTCCCTCCGTGTTTTCAATTTTGCAACTTTCCGCGATACCCTTATTGAAACGTTAATTAATCTCTTCCACTCCTGATTCCCACGCCAACCGTTCACGGTTTACGATAACGTAAGCAGCGTTATAAAAAAGTTATTCGATTAGTCGTGAATAATTGCCGGAATAATTACCGGCGTTCGCGGCGCGCACACGTTTCTGGATAAAAATTAAGCGCTAACTGCGCGCGTGTTACGATTTCACGCGACCCGGTAAGTACGTGTCGTACAATAACGACGGGAAGCGTGAGCGGTGTAATAAAAGTCACGTATGAACGCGGAAAGTTGGCGACGCGTTGCCCCGCGAGCGTAGATCGCGGAAGCAATCGTCGAGATAAGAAACTAATTTTTTCGCGGTCGTTGGGGGCGGAATTGCGGATAATTTCGGGTGTACCGTGGCGCGCGGAAGGTTCCAGTAGAATTAACCTAATTACTTTCGAACGTGAGGGCCGTTAAACTGGTACGTCGCTACGCTCGAGTAATCCTAACGTTCCGAGGGAACGACGCTGTTAAAATCACTGTTCTGGAATGCGGCTGCGTTCTCCGCGGCGCGAGTAAGGGACGCCGTCAGCGCCGTGGACGTACGAGCGTGAGGCGTCACCGGCGAACGGGAGGGGTGGCCCCGCACCCCCGAGGGCTTCGTTACAATTTATTCCACGCTCGTCCTTTCTAATTAAAAAAGGCCCGATTCATTAGGAGCGTCGCCTTAGAATTTAATTGCTTCGCCGATGGAATTCCTTCCGGCGGAATAACAAACCGCCGGCTGAAGGAGAATTTTAACGGAACGCTGCGGCGGATTTCCGGAATTACGTGCGTAATTCACCTGCTAGGACGACACCAGCCGGTTGCTTCGCTTGGATGGGAAACGTTACCGATGTCGCAACGAAAATACACCACCTCGTCGAATTACCGTGTAAATATCCGAACGTTGACACGTTTGGTCTTCGTTCAAATCGCTGGGCGATATAAAAACTATTTTCCAGACGTCTCGCTTCGAACCTTTCCTTTCTATTTAATCGCTTTCACTGGACACTTCTGGCAAAAAATGGTATCCACGAAACGCTTATAATTCCATTCCATTTGCAATTTTGTCGACTCTTAATCAGACGCGATTCCGCTCGCGGTGGATTAAGAAGATAACGTCGTACTCGTAACTCGCGTAATCGATTGCACGCGCTATCCGAGCTAGTTACACGTTCGCTCTAATTACATCCCCAGACAATTACCCGGGCGGTGCGCGAGTGTGCGCAATAAACTCTCGAGGCGATGCCGCATATTTATTACTCCGGCGCGTGTTTACGTTGCACAATGGAGGAGAGCCGAGCCGCGCGGAGAGCTAGTGGCGTCATAAAGGATTTCTACGACAGGCACTCGTCGCGATTCTATCTTAATCCAATGAGACGGAGCGGCAGCCGAAAGGTAGACGGCTGGTTGCCAGACGCGAATCGCTTAATTGGAGAATACGCCGCGGCGTCGTGGAAGCCGGCTAACACGGATTCGTCGATATGACCCAGTGCGCGGCAGGCAATCGAGTTAGGTTAGTTACGAGCTGAATTCAGCCTGCCAGAATGGATGAACCTGAAGGCTCGTGCACCCCGGAAACGAGCACGTCGAGCCGTCGACGCCCTGCGGAGTAGTTGCGCGTCTCCTCGGAACTGCCGCGATCTGACCCGCGGTAATGAGAGACTTTAGAAGCCTCCGTCTACCTGTCTCCTACGCATACGCGCGGAACGAACACAATTATTGTCGGCAAAAGTTCCACCGTCGGTTTACTTTGGAACTTCCGGCTCCTTTACGAAGCGCTCGTTCGAGGTAGACTGCGAGGAGACGCGCCTGTGGCTTTTGCGCGAGGAACGGGATAAAATCGGTATCCACAGTGAGGCGGAGAACGTATTTTTGTTTGGTAGATATTACGAATTTGTTAGGAGATATTGATCGATTAAATGTTACTCGTGCGAAATAGCTGTGGATCGAAGATCAAGAGAGTCGAAAGCGAATCGAATGATTAAAGTCTCCGGTGGGAAGCGTTTAAGTCGAAAGGTGAAAGATTCAAGATGATTGAACCACGTAATACTTGAAAAGGGATACGAAACGCGAGATCAATGTACGCCGTTAAGTATCGTTGGATACATTAATCGCAACTTTTTTAATGGAGCGAGGAAAGGTAGCCGGAAGGTTAAATGGTAATTAAATATCTGACTAACCAACGATATTTCTACGGTAATGGAAAGGAAAAGTAACGCGAACGCTCTCGATCCGACATGAATCGGCTTTCACGAATCCTCCCCTCTTTTTCTCGTTACAGCGGGTTAATTAATCCACATCGTGGCCCTTTCATTATCGCAACGTCGGGGCACGGTATACATAAATTACGTGTCGTGCCGTTGCGACAATGTTCCAACGCCATTTTTCTGCCCGCTAGCAGCTTGTCGCGAGGCATGTGTACAGGGTGATCCGACGGCTATTATCGGTTTTTTACTTTCGAAACGCGATCGAGATAAGAAATTCATTGTCTTGATGAATGTTTCGCAAAATTTGTTTGCGACCAATGTTTTGATGTTAACGATCGCTAAATTGAATGGCGATCATTAGACGAAATGTAATTACGGTACGATAAATCGGTGTAACGAGAAGTAGAAGTAAGACACGGCGTAAGGAGAAACGGATTGTCTATGATCAGACATTGCTCGCGCGCAACGCAGTTGGTTTACTCGTAACGTGATTGCAATGCCAATCTACTTTTTGATTTAGCGATCCATAAATTGGCTATTCTCATGCAAGTTGTTCGACGATAGAAAGCAAGATGACATTTATCATTTTCTGTCAACTGTTTGCTAGGAATTTCACGAAACACCCTGTGTACAATCTCGACGTCATCGCGCGCGTCACGAAAAGCCGTTAACTACATCGGCGAATGGATTTTGTGGCTGACAGATCGGCTTCCCACTGCAACAGCGCTTTAAAAACCGACCATTCCGCGAGTTTGCATGGCAATAAAGAAGCACGTAGCATAGGAGTTACGAAATAGCATCGAAACCTCGAATAGCGTGCGTCTCGAGACGATTTCGAGTCTCTCTAGGAACGAACGAACAGTATAACCGTGTTGAAGTGGAATTATTTTGCAAACGATTTGTCTTTCTTGCAAAATTGTATACCAAATAGCTTTTGAGACACGCGAGCAGCGATAAAGCGATCGAAGTGGATTTTTAACAGTGCAACCCCTTATTGCTTGTAATGTTAGTACTTGAAAGCAAGTGATATCGAGCTATTTGTAACGACTAACCAACGCATCGTGAAGCTTCCAACGAGTTTTCGTCGAAAATTTAAAGACCAGAGAGAACCTCGTACTATTTGCAAAATCACGAAGGAAGGTTTCAAAGGTTGTTTGCGACGAATCTCATCTCGTACACGCCACTTCGTTAGAAACAACCGTATCGCCGTGCTCGAGGTACTGTTGCAAATATTTTCCATGCTCTTCCCTTCGCGGTCCTCGATTCGTCGATCAATCTCGAGGATAGCTACCCGACGAGACGCGTGCAATTATTTGCGTTCCACGGGGACCGCGCTTAGAACCGGAAGGATCGTTTCGAAAGGCGATACACGAATATACCCTCGCTTCATTAAAGTCACGTCGGAAGCTAGTGAACCGGGCGCGCAAGAAACGGACCGGCGAGAAAGCAATAAGAGCGGCTCGGGTCGTGAAAGGAAAAGAAGCGCGACGTTCAACTTTGAAACTCAAATAAGGTGCTTAACAAGTGTCGGGGCGGTTTCGTGGCTGCTAAGATGGACGAAAGGGAGTTTCCCTCGAGTCGAAACCTTTCGAGTGGGCCAAGTTTCCGCGCTCTGGTCCCAACTTTGTATCGCGACGGGCAAAAAGTGTCGCGCTAATTTTCTCCCACGACTTGTACGTACTATGTGCATAAAACGCAGCCGGAAGTTCGCGCGATGCAACGTCGACGGCGGTCGCGGTAAAACTTGCCGCGATCACGAGCGCGTCGCTGAGGATTGCGTAGTTCAACGCGATTTTGTATCACCGTTTTTTTTTTTTTCGCCCGCTGCCACTTTTTCTCCCGTCCCCATCCCCCTTTTTTGTTGTATTCTCACCGAGAAATAAAAGAATGCCCGACAAGTTGTCGTTGCCAGAGAACGTCGTTAAAAACTATTCTTCCCTCCTGCCGTTAGCACCCGACCGCACGTTCCGCGCGTTTCATCGTTGTCCCGCTGCGGCTTTGGGGATGAAAGAGCCACGCGAGCCGTGTGAAAACAGCGGGGAATTCAGTTTCACCGTACGAAATCCGAATGATTCGTTTCGTGTAAACGAACGAACGCGACGTATGGAGGCTACGGCTAGGAAAAAAGTGGAAGCGAACGGAGGCGAACGGTGAGAGAGGAGCGTTTTTAAAGCGGAAACACGTATTTACTCCCGCGGTGGAACGTGCTTGTACCGCTCGCGCTTGCTTGTCGATGAATTTCCGGTTAAAAATATTCGGTCAATTTATAAGCGAAATTGTTTCAGCGAGAATTCCACGAATTAAGAGCGAAATATCAATCGATTCGCTATGCGTTTCCATGGAGAACAAGCAGCTGCGAACAGGGATGAAATGTGTAGCGAAATGGGGAAGCGAAGAGGAGTGTACGAGAGCTGTTAAAAAGTGGAACTAAGCGACGATTAGCGTAAATGGCCCTCCCCCGTTTCTCACTCTGTGTAACCGGGTTATTTTTCTCAGTTTGTACACGTCACCGTGTAGAAAGCCAACGAAAGCTCTCTCTCTCTCTCTTTCTCTTCTCTACTCATTGTTAGTCGATACGCGCGTGGCATGCACGCTCCGAGTTTGAGAACAATGTCTTTCCTGGAAACGGCGAGCTTCATCGCGAGAACAACGTCGAGGCAGCTCTTTAATCATGCCCAGCTGCAAGAGGGGTAGGGAAAGTTTCCAGTTAAACAATACGAGAGGTTGAAACTACTCTCGCCGTTCGCCCGTTCACAGTCGTAACTAAATTTTAATAAGCTTTCGATCTAATGGGATCCCCCGGGGGAAGTTCTGCGCAATCCTCTCGATTCTCCCTCCATTCGCCTCGAATTATTTTCTACGACCTCCCCCGCGTCTCTAAGCAACTAATAGTTTATCGATAAAAACGAACGTCGAGTGAATGAACTTGACGCGACGAAAATTCATCTCGAATGAATTTTCGCGCGAATCTCGCGTCATCGAAGAGCGTATCGCGTAACCAAAATCGCAAACACCCCTCGATGCAACGAGATGCTGCAGTGTCTTAAAGACGAGCACGCGTTATCCACCGACGGGATCCTAAAGTCGAAACTCATCTTGACGAGGGGGGGAGATAGGCACGATGGAAGTTGCCCTCGGCACGGCTTCGTAATTTGACAAGCGGAATCCGCGGCATGCGGGGTAGTAAGAAAAAACGAGCCAGGTTAGGGGTGCGGTTCGCGTCGAACACGCGAGAAGTTCCATCGCCTCTTCAGATAATTGACGAACTGCGGGGCAACAACTCCGGATGAAGTATCGAAGCTCGTTAAATCTGGCCAACGCTCCGTCCAAGTTGGGGATACTTATCGCGATTTCCTAGCCGGACTTCCAATCCTCCCCGCTCACCATCTCGCGATGTTCCCTTTAAATGCCACGCGTTTCTCTTCGACGAGTCGATCTGGCTCCGGTTTTTAAGCGGGTATAGCTGGTGGGAAAGAAGGGAACAAAGGTTCCTCCGGTGAAAGTTTCCACGGGGTTGTTTTATCTTCGCGGATCAACGTGACCCGGCGAGAGGGGTTCGTGATCCGAACGAATCGACCACGTCCGACCGTGTAGAGGGTTGGGTTGGGTCGGACCCGGCGGAACGAGTGTCCAAGTGCTTGCTCGCTCGAAATCGTTCGCTGTCGACGCTCGTTCTCCCTGCAGCTACATTGTAAATAATAGAAATCCTTAATTTCCCCTTAATCTGGCTCACGCAAGCCGTTTCAGGTCGAACAAATCCGATCCTTTTCGTACGGATCTAAAATTGTTCGCGTTTCTCCATACGAATGCGATTCTTATCCGCGCTCATACAGACGTTTCAACTGTGTACTATTTCTCGTGAATTCTCGCTGAAGTGTTCCATGCAAACGAGCGTGTACTAATGAGGATAACGTGGAGTGATATTTTTCTATTCGAGCTTCACGGACTTCGGCTGGTCCGCCGGGGAACTTTCCAAACGGTTGCCAAACCAAAGTCCACCCAAATGTTTGAGTTGGCCCGACTGTCGTTCTAGCGACAAAAAATCTGCGAGCCAAATTTCGACGACTTGAGTTTGACTCGTTCCACGCTGATAGTGGGTGAGAGACAGGGAGTTTGCACGAGGCGGTAGAAGTTTAGACGCCGATCGTGCTCCTCGGTCTTCTCTTTGAGGTACAAATTGGTTTTCGCGGGCGTAGCTCGAGCGACTCCGGGTAAATTTTCGAATTTATCTTTGGAGCGTAGGTAAGAATGTAAAGAGCAGTTACGGTTTTACGATGGACGAATAAATCTGGTAAGGAGGTCGAGAGGATTGAAATAACAGGTAGCCGTATTGCAGATAGGTGAGCCAGGGTTGGGCAACGTTTCCGTAGAAGAAAGAAGAATCGCTCGATCCAATTGCCGGGCTGAGATTCGGAAGCCGGCTCCTACGTTTATCGCTCCACCGATTCAACTGGGCTCGGCTCAGCTCGATTCTATTTCTAATAATCGATAGCCGTTGCTATCTGCGCGATCCGTCAATTACGATAAAGTATATACTCGGTTTACGACTAAATATTGACCCCGTTGAATTGGCTGAGTCAATCTTTTTCTACTCTTAATCGTACAGAGCCAGTAACTCATCTTTTAGTAATCGATCGGCGATATCGTTCTATATTCGACAAACCACCCTTAATAATCGATCGGTTACAATGGAATATCTCGTTCCGTTTTTCATCGCAGTAGAAAATAACGGAAAATACGCGACCAACCGCACCTGCATCGCACTCGAAGCCAAAAAACGCCGCGCAAACTGTACGCAGCGTCGTTCAGTGAACCGGCGAACCGTGTCGCGAGAGCCACCCGCCGTGCACAAAGGATCTTTTTCGTAAGGGTGGGTTTCGCCATGGAAACGAAGTGTGCAACGCAACGACTCACGCACAATAGATACGCGATACGATAGCGTACGGACACGCAGGTATAAAGGCGACGCGCGAGGGTGGGCAGGAGGATAGAACGACGTTGACGAACTGTGAAGAATCCGATCCTCCGGGGTGATAATCGATTATAACTAGTTAGCCCGTCACGCCGGGCCGGCGGCTAACTGATGCGCGATAAACACATCACCTAATTACTTGCGGTGAATCGGGCTGCGTTCAGAGCACGCATACGCCCTCCGCTCGCAGCGTACACGCGCAAGACGGAGCACGCGGTCGCGTAAATATCCACACGTCGATGCACGTGGCCATTGGGGGTAGTTTCGTACAAAGCGCGCACGCCCCCACGACGGATACAGCGAACAGGAAGAGGACATGCGTACAAGAGATAGCGAGGGAAAGATATACATATATATATAGAGGTAGAGAGAAAGAGAGATAGAGAGATGGAGAGAATGCGAGCTCGTTTCAGCCTGCTGAAACACAGTCGCGCAAAGCGAGCTTTGACTGGCTTATCGCTAGACGATGGTACGTGCATGCACGAGCGTTCGGTGGACCGTGGCCTCGCATTGTCGCGTCGTCGTAGGCCGTTGAAGCGCGCCTGCAACCCCAGGCGAGCGCGGGCGGACGCGAAAATTGAATTTCGCGCGCTACCAGGGCGGAAAAAAGGAGGGGCCGTACGTCGGACGCAAAAAGTTCCACCGGATGCTCTGTCGACTTTCACTGGCCGCGTTTCTCGATTTTTCCCCTGCCCCGTGCCGCCGCCAGCATTTTCGCAATTTTTATTTCACCGCCGATTCTCTCTGTCGACCCATCCCCTTCGCGCCCCATCGCGCCACGTCCCACCCCGCCACCCACGGGCCTTCTGGATTACCACCTCGTCCGCTGGGGTGTCGGATAACTTTCGGTTGGCTGGAAATTCGATTCGAGAGCCGCGTTGTGACGCCTCGCGCGTACCAAGATACGTTTCGCGCGAACGATGCGGGACCAGCCGAAGCAGAACGGACCTCGCGTAGGGGTGGTTCAAAAAATTGTCGGAATTCGTTACAGATTCGATGTAGATTCGCGTGCTGACGCGACGATAGATAGTTTTGTTTTGTTTCCCTTTTTTCGTGGTACTTGTTGAAATTTAATCTTGGAAGGCGAGCGCGTTTTTCGACAGCCTCTGAAATCGTATTCGATCAAGTCTGGGTGTATTTCGCGGCGCGTGGCACTGTGAATGAAATGTACGGAACGGAGAAAGCTAACGTTACGAGGGCGAGAGAAATCTCTTGGTAAGTGATCTGTTTGTAAGGTCGTTCGTGGAAACGGAAAAGTGCGACATTTTTTCGTTCACCCGATTACATGATATTTGTCGAATTCACGGCTTCAAATCAATTTATTTATCCTATTCTATTGATTCAATTTCGCGATTTATCTTATTCAGGCAACAAAAATTGTTTGGAAGCTGTTAAAACTCGCGCGAGTTTCATGGTGGGTATAGCCGCGGAACGCGCGAAAACATTGATTTAAAAGCAACGCCCAGTCGATTTGCATGCGTCACTCGGCCCTCTCGTTCTCGCTCTCCGCGTGCTCTCTTCTCGCGGCTCGAATCCCATTTACGGGGCGCAGACTTGCAACCTATTATCGACGAGTTCATTCCCCGATGTTATTGCTCTTAAGTGGCGTCGGGCTTGTCGGTGGTTTCAGCAACGCCTGATCCCAGCGAACCGTGAAAGCCTTCGTTTTGACGCGAATGGATTGTATCATTGCCTTTTAAGCGTCATAATTCATTTTTGAATGTTTATTGCCCCGCTTTTTCGTGACATTTACGGTCGACGATTTTACGCCACGTTTCTTTCTTCTTCTCTGTTTCTTTTCTTTTTTTTCTTTCTTCGAGCAGCGCTATTATCGTTGCTTTTCCAGCGAAGCTGGACTCGAATTCGTTCTTACAGGCGATTAATATTTTCGAGTGGAAACGAACTCTTAAGGATCGTTACGCGACACGAGTGGCCGAATGGCAATGGATCATAATAAATCATGAGATGTGTCACGTTAAATGGATGCTGCGCGGCGTGCACCATGCGTCATAGGTGGAAGTGCGTCACTTAGAGATAAGATAAACGTAACGGACGGGTGAGCCGCGAAAGTTTAACATTGCCGGGTGGTTTGTAAGAGCGTAAACTTTTCTACCGCCGCTCACCGGGACAGCTTGGAACGGGAACGTGGCGTCAGCAATTTCGCAAACCAACCACTGAACGCACGTACACGCCACGCGAACGTTTAACGATGCTCCAGAATAATTGAAATCAAATTCGACAACGAGAGCATCGACCCTTCCTTTGCGACGTAGCTGCACAATACAGTCGTTGTTAGAAATGAAAGCGTTAATCCCGGTTGCTCGCAATCAGAGGAAGACCGTCGATTCCAGCGAAACGATTATTTCAATCCGTGGGTCCCCCGTTCCACGAAAGTTTCCGCTTTATTCCGCGGGGTTTTCCTAAGCCCTACCTCGGCCGTTCGTCTCGAATCGACGACTCGCGGCCGCAGATTCCTCCGGTTCCCCTCCATTCGAAAGCCGGGAATGGGATTACTTAATCCCCGTTGTTCCAGCCCCGAGACCAACCGTGGAAATGAAATATTCCGCGTTACCGTGGAACAGAACGGCGACTTGAACGTTCGTCGGCGCCGTTCGCGTTAATCTAATCGCGGCTGAAAGTAATTTCAGCGATGGACGGTTACTGGTTAATTTGCCGCGACGCGCACTCCTGCAGGCAGTTGCGGAAAGTAACCGAGGGGAAGCGCCGCGTTTTCACGGATTCGCTCACCGGGGATTTTTATGTTTGCTCTCTCTAATTTCGCGGTTACGATGAGATCAAATAAGCGATGGATAGTGATCTTTTTTTTGATTTTCTTTTACGACAAATTATCATGGTCGCTTAACAGCTTTCTAATCGCGCGTTGTAAACCAAACTGATGCGTCGAGCATAGGTACGATCGAAGAGAAATGGCGACTATACATCTGAATGCATGATGCTAAATCGAGTTGACGTTCTCGAAGCGTCCAACGAGTCCCATCGCGGCGATATGTATTAATTTCATTACTTGGCAGTTCCTTCCGCGTGAATACGGCTTGATGATATTGACCGTTAATCCACGGTTATCGCCACCACGTCCCACTTCCGTTCCACGTTCTCCGAGCTACCGATTTCGCGCGCAACCCCCGAAGGAGGGGCGTTTCGCATCGACGGCGCCTCGAGAAGTCGCCGACTAAGTAGTCGCCTTCCATTGTAATCACGAATACGCTTCCCTTCGAGAGACATTACACCCTGCGACGCGAGCACTGCGAGGACAATATCGTCCAACGATCATGCTTCCGGGGCCTGCGCGACCCGTTATTTTCCACTCAACTTGTGTGCACCACGTTCTTGCTTCCATTCGAGGACCGGAGATTCCCAAGCGTTAATCCCCCTGCGAGCTAATTGCACTTTTTAAGCAACGTTTGCTGCCCTGGCCAAATTGTGCCACCTTTAAAATATTGTTTGAATATTCATAAGAGACACGGTTGATTGAAACATCTGTCCAATTACAGAATTTTTCGCTGCAACTTGTAATCCCATATGTTATTGCTTTCTAAATTATTCAAGGAAGGAAGATCGGGAAATGTCTCGCGTTTCGATGTTGTAAAACGCACGCGACGATGGACGCGTGTAGGTTGTACGTAAACTATTTGCCATTGTAATCTCACAATACTGATTATCCGCGCCTGAAATCAACCCCCGAAAGCAGCTCCCCATTGTGTCTGACGCACAGAAACACTTCGCAATGGGATAATATCGCCGCGATACCATTGGCCGAACAACGCGAAACACAGAAGGTGGCATTATCTATTATAATTCACTCGGGTTCCCTTGATTCAGGGGTTGTTTGATCTGGCGACCCGTCGCCGCGCGATAGCGCTCCGCCGCGGGTTTACGCGCGCGTCTGTACACACGCTCTTAGCAGGCGCATATTTGTGTATCCGCCGGAGCAAGTGCCTCTCGCCGAGGCGTATCGTCGTTGTTGCATTCAATGCAGACGCCCCGCGTCATCTGTCGCCGGGGTTGATTGCGGCCGCCAGCCGAGCGCGCGCAACCCCGCGCCCAAGGAGAAGGGTGAAATTGAGGAACCTGTTCCGCGATTGCACCCTGAAAATGTTTGCGGACGATCTCAGGCCAGACGGTGCACTTCAAACCGCCGTCCTCCCTGTACGATGTAGATTTATAACTTTCGCGTAGAGACGCTTACGGTTTTTATTCAACTTTTACAGGAGGAATCTGGAAATTCCACGACGAGAACGATGATTGCTACACGCGACAGGACGTGATTCGAGTAATTTTTTGAATCTCGAGGAGCCTTGCCTTTCTTCTCCCATTTCTCGAGAACGTACTATTTCGAGATTTAATATTTTTATAGCATGGTGTGTTCAGCTTTTCGCGTAAAAATATAACGTTCCTCTGAAATGAAAATTTGCAATTTTCCACGAATCACCCATGAATTCTCCGAATATCTTTATTCAAGCTTCGCTTCAAGTTTGATTTTCAGATAGGAATATTTGAAGAACAGACACACGCCTCGATTCGTCTTACAGTAAATCGTAAGGCAACGATTCGATCGAGTCAATCGATACCCGTCCAATCGGTAACACGATAAATCGCGACGTTACACGGCTCGTTAACGAGGACACATTATAAACCTTGCGGCTGCCCGACGACGTCATTGTTAATTTTCTAGTCGCCGTTGAACCTTTCTCGTCGACGACGCCGGAGAACGACGACGCCCGTAGCAACCCTTGGCTTCGTTTACGGTCCTCGCTTAGAACGGTGTCCTCGTTATCTCTCTCGACGGATGTGTTTACGGAGCGTGCCAACTATCTTTCATCTTGAACGGTCGCACCCCGTCTTTTCGTCGCAGCCGCGCTTTGATCAATTCCCACGAAGAATCACGGGCTGGCTTTCGTTAGACAGGATTTGAATGCCTTTGCGGGAGTGCCCTCTTTGTTTGAACGTCGAACTGGTTGAATGGTAATGTTGGTAGCGTGGAGTCAATTATGTACTTTTAATTGAAATTCCCAGATACACGAGCAAAGGGTAGAATCGGAAATCTTCTCCTGGCAACGCTGATTGGATAGATTGCACAACTTTATCGCTTATTCTGCGTTTCGACTGAATCGTGTTCGTCGTTGAAAGATCGCACGTTGTGAAGTAAATTAAATTATTATGTACTGAGTATAAATGTAGAATACGATTCGTACGTAATTACGTTCTTTCAACCGGAAGGAAAATTCATTAAAAAACAACCGTTTAGAGACTTTCTCTCTCTCTCTCTCTCTCTCTCTCTCTCTCTCTCTCTCTCTCTCTCTCTCCCTCTTCCTATTTCTATCAGCAAATACATTCACACTTGGTAAAGAAAGTAAACGCCAGTAGCGATTTCGTCTGCGCGTGGGGTTTCGAACGGAACGGCTTCTTTATAGAGACCAGTGATTCCACAGCAGGGTGAATATCGCGATCTGGATCCGTAGTCTGGCTGGCCGTTCGACGTAGCCGGAAATTGGAAAACATTGGTTATCGGACGGATCTCTCGACGATTTTACGAGCTCACCCCCGGTTCGAATGGACGTTGCCCATCGAATGGCGATCGCGGCGATAACGCCGACAACGTGGATGGAGAAACGCGCCATTCATGCAGTTGCGAGGTCTTGTACGAACGTGTACAGGCCTCTGCACACCTGTAGAAACTGTCTGCCGACCGTCTGCGTACATTTCTCGCGGCTAGTCCACTGCAGACACACAAGATTTTCAATTGTTTAATCATATCAGCCACAATTTTAATTATGAAATTATACATTTTTGTTCGTATTCTATATCAATGAGAACGGCACGCAATTCTGTGGACACTCCTTGACTATCGAAAATTCTTTCATACGAACACGCGTACGTAAGTGCGCGCACGTCGTATGTCACGCGATTTGGCTGCGACTCGCCATCGCCAGTGGAATGCAACGCCGGAAATCCGGTCGATCGCGAAGTCGCGAATCTCCGCTCTGACACGACGGCGCGCGTAATTTGTTTGACCAATTAAAATGTAAAACAACCGTCAGCGCGAAATCCAGCGCGCGGACGATCGACGGCACCGTTTTAATTCGCTTTAATCGAGCTACGCGATTTACCCGGCTTCTAATCTCGCGCTGGACCCTTCGCTTCCCCGCTTTCGCTGGATAAACGAAGTGGATGGAAGGTGTACTCCGGTGCGGGGTGTTTGCGTTAATTTTCGATGCTTAATACGTGACGAAGGGCTTGCGAATAATAGCAGCTGGAAGGGTTTAATGGACTGTGATATACGAACGTTTTTGTACCCATGAGGAAGGCAAATGAAACTTCTCTTGCGTAGGATACGCGTGTTAGACGTTTTCATTTTCATTTGAACAGATTCGGTTGAGATATTCGAATAGGAAAGTAGTCTTAGCTGATTTTTTATTTGGAACAGTTGCTGGAACGAATGATTTAAACGTCACAGATACTTTTAAAGGATATATCACTCGAAACTGTTATCCTGCAACTTCATTTGAAATAAAATTTCCCCAGGATCCGGCTCTAATCCCCCCCCGTTTTTGTTTACACTGATTAACGAACCCCAGCCGCTCGGTTCGTAAGCAAATATCGTTACATCGAATAATCCCGATGGGCACGAGGGAATATATAAAATCGTCGCCGATCGGAAACGGAGTCCGATTGATTTTTAATATTAATTCTCGGACGGGATTAACCGTTGTCCGGTTTACGGTATCCTGTTATAATCTAATTTTAATTGAACCGTACGCGACCGATTTCCATCGACGCGGCTGCGCGCTCGCGCTCGCGCCCGCGCGATTTTCCCCCTTTTCCCGAGCGCTTTACGACGACTGTTTCCGTGAAACGTGAACGGCGCGGCACGCAGAACTCGCTACAAAGCGGCAAACAATACCGACGGGACAAAGCGGAGAAAACTGCGGGAAAAAGAGCTTTGAAAGTCGCTCCGGTGCGCTGTGTTCAGACACTGGACCGGCCTGGCTGGCACAAAGAACAAATTTTGCAGCGGTGCACGGTAATTCGGGAGTACGTCGTTTAATATTCCCAATCGACTTTGTCGGGCGCATTCAACAGCGAGGGTACCCTCCCATTGGGAGCGTTCTCTGGGAGAACGGTGTATTATTGTATTTAAAGGGGGGAACGTAGAAAAAAAAAAAGAAAAGAAAAGAAAGAAAAGGAAAGGGATGGTGAAATTAAGAGGAACGGCCGGGCTAATAATTTAGCCGGGTATTTTAATTAAAAGTAAACGCAGATAAAGTTCCTCGCTTAAAGATTAACCGAACTTTGAAAAATACCGACGTCGGAAGTTCCATTATCGCGCGAACGCCAAAATCTTATACATTACGCGGGCGTGCTCTGAAATTCTCGGCTGTAAAAGGAACGAGTGCAAGAACCGCATTCCCGGGGTATTAAGGGGAGGTAGGAAGGAGGAAGGAGGTGGTTGGTAGCATGTGCTCGTGGAGAAAGGGGGCGAAAGGATCGCGGCCACCTCGAACAACGCGTATCGATCGGCGAACCAGAGTTTTCTCGTCGGCTTCATCGGCTTCCCATCGACGAAAGGGCCGGGTCAATTATGTACGGCCCCTGTTACCTTCGCTGGGTGTATTATCGAATCGCATTCGGAAGTTGCCCGTCCAATTTCTTCGTCTCGCTCGATAGCGCGGCAGTAATAACAATATCATTGGTTCTTGTGCATCGACGTAACGATGGAACCGCGGCGGGGCTCGATCATTCGTTGTTCCACCGTAAAATCCTACGAGTAGGCGCATCTGCAGCTGTTGCAAATTAAACGGTAGATACAGGAATTCGCGAGCGAAGTCGTGGAACGCGAACGCTTTTTATTCGTCCGCGATCGTTCTCCTTCGATCTGCCCTAAATCGGTCGGTTCTTCCGCGCGGTCCCCGTTCCAGCGCGAAGGCAACGAGTTCGAGAAAGCTTCGCCCGATCGGATAGTTGAACGAACATCGAAGAAGGTGGCGAAGGAGATTGGGAAGCAGGAAAGTTGGCCAACTTTCGCTCGACGGGTCTAATCGTCCGACTCGAAGGTTTACGAAGAGTCGACTCTGATTTATGACGTGGCCGCCGTTGCTCCGACTCACGTTTGCTTTGGTTTCCGTCGATCGATAGATCGGAACGAATCGCCAGCGTCGACTCGAGGCGACTCTGATTGGTCTGCTCTCCCCCGCTGGAGTAAATCCGTTTGTTTTTCGCATCGAGAGCGAAACACTCGCGACGAATTGCGAGCAGCGAGTCTTTGTAACGAATCGAGAACCAGCCGGTTCGAGTTGGTATTTTGGAAATTGACCACTCACAGCGGCGATAATTAACGAAGCTGTGCCCTGTGTTGCTGGTTCATTTGGAGGCTATCGATTTCGCGGTCGAACCGCCGCGCAAATGAATCGAGCCACGGGCTTTCGAGCAATCGCGCGAGATTTCTGATTCTCGACGGGAATCGTTTCGCAGCTGGGAGACGACTACGTAGCTTTTCCTAGGTATCCCAATTTGCGTAACCCGGGGTTCACTGCCCCGGATCTTGAAGTCACGGATACGAACAGAGCCGCGAGCTATTCTTCAATCAAGCTCTGTACATCGTGCGCGGCGCCAATCAACGGAGAGTCCCTCGGTTGGATCGCGACGGAAAGATTTGTGAAGAGCACGTTCGATCGAGAAAGGCTTCCTCGGTATGGAGATTCGAGTCTGCTTATGGATTCGATGAGGGATGAGAATAAAAACGGGGAATCCCTTCTTTTTCTCCCCCTTCCCTTCTCATCGTAAGACCTACATTTCTATATGCCCCGTTCGATATCGTTCCAGTTATTAAAATATCATTTATTATGGAGCGAGCGTATTCCGTTAAATATATCCGGATATCGGTTAGAGATAGATCGTATCGCCGCGATGTCGATTCGTGTTTCAACGATGATTCCGCCAATTTCGTTGACCCAGTTGCGCTCTACGGTCAGGAACCCGGGTGGAAATGGGAATGGAAAGAAGTATCGCGGTGTTCAGACAGTGGTCACGGTGGGTGAAACGGTACCAGGACAGCCGTGACGTTTTACGAAAGCAATCGTTAATTCGTATTCAAAACAGATCGTGGATATCGCGACCGCTTCGTGCTTTCGCGATGATCCGGCTAATCTCGCCGACCTGGCTCAGGTATCCGCTTATGCTGCATCGCGTCCGAACCTTGGCCAGACCGTGGGCCAGAACAGAGAGTGAGAGAGAGAGAGAGAGAGAGAGAGAGAGAGAGGGAAGGGCGGTACGAACGAACGGGTAGAACAGGGTCGAAAGAGGGTGAAAGGGTGAGATAGAGCGAGAGGCTTGCTCCTCGTTTCCCGTATTATCTCCACGCTGCTTTTGGTCCACATTGGACGCGATCCCGTAACTCATATCACCATGTGTCACCGGCTTAATCTAATTCACGATCGTTGCCCGTCGTAACTCACGCGAGAATAATTGCTCGATCGATATTTCGACCGCGATGCGGGCTGCGTCATCGGCACCGTCTCGACGTTCCTCTCTCGGCCCGCCTGGCTATCTTTCGTTCGCCGGATGCGCGCGTACGAACTTCGTTGTTCCGCGGGACCACGTTTGTCGGCTCGCTTGCGATTCAAGCGAACGGATCAACGTCCGCTAACGATTCGTATTCTGCGCTGTTCCGCGCAGCATTGTATGAACTTTGCGTATAACGATCGCGATTATTTTGCCTTCACGTAACTCGATTTCTATCATTTTTAATTACGTATGATGATAATAATTTTGTAATGAAAATGTGCGAGCGTCGTTCATCAGAGAACGAGAATGTTAACGAGAACTTTCAATTAATCGACGCGTGCATATAGACAGAAATCGCGCAACAGATTCGAGATCGTCCTGTCGATAGAGCGTAAAAACTGTCGTGGATCGGGATGGAATTTGTGGATGTATTTTTCAAACCCGATAACTAGTGGAAAATCGAATGGGCCGCTTTGACGAACAATACGGTCAAGGAGCGTATTTTCCGCGGACGCGGCAGCTGCCCCGGGGCGAATATTTGTTTCCCCGTCTTTCGAAAGCGAAATGAACGCGGCCGTGACGTTTCTGGGCCGTTTCAACCTCGGAAGTATATCGGAGGGTGTATTTTTTCTGTTCTTTTTTGCGATCGTGGCCACGGCAAGCTTCTCGCGTTGATTGATTGTGACGAATGGCCAGCGTTGCGAGGACGTCTCTCCGCATCAGCTGCCCTGTACGCGTTTCGAACGCGCTCGGGATGACCGATTTAATCGGTCCTGTATGCCAGCACGCGTGTTGACACGCTACACTTTTTGCGCGGACAAATGGCGGTCGTGACCCACCGAGGCAAGTAATTTATTTTCTTCAAAAAGTTGTCCCCTTTTTTGATACAAATTCCTTCGACGAGGAGACACTCGAAATCGTTTCGATTTTTTAGAGCCATCAGCTTTTAACTTCGAACACGGTTGAACTGGTTCCTCGACCGGCTAGTTGAATACACGTCAGGCCAGTAATGAAATATTTGCATGCATCTTGCGCAGCAAGAGATTACAGAAAGCATCCGCTCGTAACAGATAAGTCTCGAAAGAAAATCGTGGCACGGTGTGCTCCTGACGTTCGTCAGTCGGAAACGCGAAACGGTTCGCGGCCAGCACGCGGACCAGCACCGCGACGAATCGTTTTTACTGCGACAATTCAGCGGTAATGTCCCGATACGAGCTGCTGTAACCGGCAACGATTGTTTCCCGTTACACACGCTTTATCGCGATCGTCCTCGTTTTGTCCGACGCTGATTCTCAAAGGATCGACGAACCGAGAAACCTCGACGGGAGTGCACGGGGAAAAAATATCGCGCTATAACCGGCAAAGTAGAAAGAGAGATATGGGAACGTGGAAAACGCGATGGAGCAGTTGCAGTGTGCACGAAACTCGCTTCGCACGAGTGCGGTAATCGCGGTTCAGAGCACACATGAGAATTCCTCGATACGGTAGTCGATCAGCGGTTTGGCGTCGTGATAGAGAACGAAAAGCTGGAAAACAAGTGGGGAGCGTAAGAAAAATTCTGTTCACGCGGCGAAGGGAGGGAGAGGGAGAGATGGACGAAAATGGAGCGATGGAAAAAAGGAGACGCGAGAATGCCATTCGAGAAGGGGTGGAACGGTTGAACTTTCCGGCAAGTTTCGCGCATCGAGCCACTCGAGAAGTTTTCAGCTCGCTGGTCTCGCTCGTCCCACCGTGGATTTCCTCGCCGCGAACCATCGGCGACGGGTCGTTGCAATTTACGCTCACAACATCGCTTCAATTATAAAACAGGTATATTCATCGCTCATTAAAAACAGTACGGAGCGTTCTTCTTTCGTTCCTGCTGGCTTTGCGGCGGGGAGACCGCCCCTTGCCTCCTCACGACCGGTCCATCCAACTTCTTCCTTTATTAACCTCATTATTTTCGATACGGACTCGGTCGATCGGCCTCGAATAAAGGCGAATTTATCTACAATCGAAGTTCTCGAGAAGCAACCACCGGCGAGGGCCACTCTGACAATAATCACTCGCCCCCTGCCGCCTTTTTCCACTTTTACGGAGCTTCCTTATTAATCTCTAATTAATTCGACGAGGATATCCCCTAGTCGAGAACGGAATTATTTATTCGTTCATGTCCGTCTTTGACCGTCGGTCTTGTCCTTCTTCACCAGTTCTGCAACCATCCAGTGTACAGGATGTTCGACAGTTGTTGAGAATAAATTAAAGGGCCGTATCTACTGTTCGTGATCGACAGACGACGCGTTTAAAGGTTAATTTATTGAACGATTTCGAAGGAATTTGATTTCGTTCGGGACACTCTGTACGTTTCGATTTCACACTTGAAGACCACGGTGTAGAATCGTCATTAAACGCTCTCTGAAAACGGCCGTCAAACGTCCCATAAAGCGTCTGGCGTCCGATAGAAAAAGGCTATCTACCAACTGGGAACAATTTGTTCCTGGTTCCTTATCTGGCGCCATTGGAGAACCGCCGTGCCGGTTTCCGTCGATGCATGAAATACGACGCGTCTGGAGGCTCGACCGGTTTAACGAACCGCCATCGAAATTGCGCCGCGTTCGAGCCGCGTAACGCGTTGTAAATATTAGAAACCGGCCATTCCGTAACGCGGCCCGTCCCGGTGGGAACAATACGTTGATTCCTGCATGCGCGCCGATCCGATCGGCATTATCGCGGCCGACAGCCGGCCCACGCGATGCTCGATACGTCCTCGTGAATATTTCAATGAAACGCGTCGATTTTTTTTCCTGCCGCGAGCCGGTACGCATTACGTGGCGGAACTGCTACGAGCACGGTGAAAAATGCACCACGGGTACACGGGTCGCGAATAATTCCCACGCTGTCGATCGATTTATTCGGTGGTTCGCTCGCGCCCCTCGAGCCGTTAACACGCGAAATTTCTAACGTATCATTTGCTGCTACGATCATCGACTGCACTTTCGATACGACACTGTACGTTTGAAATTGTTCTAAGGATTTTATGCAATTCTTCAATGGCTCGCTCTAAGCAATGAGCCACCGCGCGTTCTCGAAAAGTTGACTTTTAATTTACAACTACGAGTCACATTTTTCTCTGGTCATTATTATCATTTCGAATCGCCGTCCGATCTTCATAATTATGTTTCAGTACACATTTATCACGCTTGTAAGTGTTATAATAGGCTTACGCGAATAATTCAGTCGCGTTAGACTCGCAAATTCGACTAGCGCGCCAAAGTTACCGGGCTCGCCTGGAGCATTATATTTACACGGACCAGCACGTACCATCGGATCTCCCAATTTGATCCAGACTCGAAATAACGGATTACCGGGAACTAATGCCCAGCGGAAAATGTGGAATCATTAATACGCGTTGATGGTCCGATGTCTACGCGTCCCTTCGTCGCTCGTCCAATACGCGTCCTCGAATTAACGCGCGAATAATTAAACGTAGTATCGTTCCTGCGATGTGCTCGTCGCCGATTTTATTGTACTTTTATTCAAACAAATCCCTGCGATCGAATTTACTTAACGCGGCTTAATCAAATTATCGTGGAATATCCATTCGAATATCGACAGCTAATGTGTCGTGAAACGAGATACAGCGGGAACGGAGCTTAGGGCACGTGTATCGGCGAATTATCGAACAGAACGCGATAACTAACGCGGTAGCCAGGCGTTCGTGTGGGCGCGCGTGAAACCGCGCTAAACACCAGCCCCGCGACCGATGGAAATGATAATCGGACCGCGCGTACGCGGTGAACAAGCTGGAAAGGATTCCACCGGTCACGAGAATTATTTATCATCACGGATTATGGTCGCGCTCACCGGTTATTAAACAAAACGAAGGCCATAAGAGGGGAATACACGGATATGATGGGATATTCCATCGAGCAGCCGAGGGTAGCATTAAATCCGCGAGCGATCTTCCCGCGCGCAGCTAACAGTAACGCTTGTCCGTGCTTCGACAGCTGTAATCTTCTGTTCGCTGCTCGGTTCGCGAGCCGCGCTCTGCCGACGGGAAACGAGCTGAAATTAACGGCCATCGATCGCGCGGTTCCCTCTCATTCGCATAATTAAAACAGTCAACTTTTTCTCTCGACGCTCAACTAGATACCCCTCTTTATTCATCTCCAGCCGCGTCCGGCGAATTACTATTCAGCCAGACCTCTCAGGGTACTTCCGGTGGGTGGAACCGGTCCCTACCTGTCGATCAATCGAGGACGAGCGATCTCTCGCGATCGTCTTCGTTATTCTCGCGAACCTTGTCGCGGCTTTGATGTCAAAAGACGCTCGAGTGTAGATCCTTCTGTTAACGATACGCCCAGGCTTCGATGCGAATCGAGACTACGCGCGAACGAACGGTTCAATATCTACAGGTGGAAGCGAGGATCGATCAATGTTCTGCGACGTTCCAGACGTTCCCTGTGTGGACGTGTGCAGCCGAAAAATTTGGGATATTACGGGACGTACGTGTCGTGGCTGGGTGTGACGTAAAGATCCCCAAGGAACGGGGTAGCGAGCGAGTGCCGTTGGTTGTGTTTCATTTCGCGCTTGCTTTCGCCGTGTTCCGTGCACATCGTTCCCTTCTCCGTCGTATCGATTCGGTTTGTTTTTAGTACAGTCAGGTAAATGTTTTCGAAAGTCGTGGTAAAAAAAAATGTTGAAAGGGATCGAGATATATGCTGGTGAGATTGTGGAGCAGAGGCGTATATTGGGCGGTTGAATTTCGAGGGTGAAACTAGGGCGGGCCGAACGAAATTGTAATGATCTTCTCGAAATAAATTTGGAACGCGAACGCAGGAGCCGCTGCCGGGATTCTCGTGGATATGCCTGTTTCCCTGGCGTGCATCCCGCGTTCCATTCACGTGAAACTCGGCCTGGATTTAAATTCCACGGACGACGGGACGTCGAACGCATCCGTGATGGGATTGAGTATTTAATTAGGACAATCGTGGAGTAAGATAATTGAATTCCGGCGTCGTCCCTCTGGAATAGCGCGGGCAGGCTCGTTCGTTTTCGTCTCGTTGCCAACTTATCTCTTCATTTTCTGGATTACCTGGCAATACGCGAACGCAGCCGACAGTCCCACCTAATTGTGAAATTCATTCTCAACGCGCTATCGTTGAAACGATATTCTTCGTACTCTAGACTAATCGATGAATAACGGAACCAACGATCTGTAGAATAATTCGCGATCGTCGATCGAAAGCCAGCCAAGCATGCGTGAAATATAAGAATTGAAATCATTCGGAAGAAGTCGTAAATATGAACATCGAGCCGTCGAGCTTCTCGATTAAACGATTACGTAAACAAGCTCCCTTTCCTCTGATCTTTTTCCTTTCTTCCGTCTGAACATCGGTACCAGTTCGTTTTTCGGTCCGATTTAATGCCGGCGCGCAGGATATTTGGAATAAAAGAGGCAGGGGACGTGAAATCGGCGGCTGGTACAGGTACATATTGGTGTACGTATCGGAAAACGATTCGAGGATCGAAGATGAAAACCGTCGAGCGCATCCTGGCCGACAGTCGCCTGGAAGAGTCGCTCGGAGAAAAATATGATCGGCTCTGAGCTATATTCGGCGTGAACGGGAGCAAGAAAGACGATTCCGTTGGCTCTGTCTGCTCGCCGGTCTGGTTTTATTAAACTACCCGCCTGAAACGATAGAGTCATTACTTTCCTCCCGTAATATTCCAATATTATGAGGGGCCGTCGTTCGAATTTTGAATCGGGTCGAGGTCGAAATTTTTATGCACGACCCGCCGCGCGCCATTTTCATCCCACGATGCTTGAAAACAATCGCGCGTGTCACACCTTCTTCGACGGCTGAAAACGATCCGTGGTAAAGGAAATTTCGCAGTTCCGCCGCGAACGTATCCATTCTGATACCGATCTGACCTGGCCTAACCAGGTATCGAGCTCGCGAATTTCCCTGCAAACGCGTACAATTAGTCACGGCGATTCAAGCGAGCCGTGTAACGCCGACACCAGCTCAAGCTGGCAACAGTCCAATAGGAAGTGCCTTTATCCAGCGCTATCACTTTTCATTGGTCTGTTGCATTTGTGTCACTGTAACACGAGGCGCCAAAATCCGACTGACTACTCGTACGTGCAATTGAGGCGAGTTATTAGAAATGTTCGATGTTAACAGCAACGATGAACGATTCTGTTTCAAACGAATGCAAACACGGAAGGGGAGTTTTCATATTTGGAAAAGTTCGATCGCAAATATTTTCAGTCGAACGCTGGAACAGGGGTTTTTCTACTCGTTTCCGGGTGAAAAAGAAACACGTGAATAAACAGGAACCGAATCGATCCGTGCGTTTAATACGCTTTGAAAAATATTTTCCGTTGTTTGGCGCGTAAGGAGAGCGGATAATACGTTCCTGCAGCTCGAGGTATCAATCGTTCGCGTTTCGAAAACAGGCATTTACGCATTGCGATGTTTCGATGTGGATAGCGCAGCTTCCATCGCCAGCTGCGTCCTAATAACGACGGGACGCTCGTAAATTCTTGCTCCAGCGTGTAAAATAATTCTCACGCGAGGATTCGCGCGTTGTTCCCCCGCGTGGTGGTATCGCGTTTTGAAAACTGCGGTGCGCGCGACCACGCGACGCAAGCTCGACGGGAAACGGATCCGCGGCTGCAACTGTGCAACAGTCGAACGGGAAACGAGGTGGCAAAGTTCGACGTTTCCCCTCGACAACCACTTACCTGGAATCGCGCGGTATATGCACGGTTCGCGTAACGTCCAGCTGTTCCTTTTAATCGCATTAGCCGAGTTCATACTTCGAGCCAGGCGAAATTTACGTTTAACCGAGCGCCGCGCGCTCGTTTTGCAATGGTAACTCCCCTTTCGAGAGGCGAAGGGACGACTTTCGGCTGAAACGAAATTCCGCGTCGGGTCTAGAATTTTCAACGAAGTTCGCTTCTAAAGACCCGAATGTGGCGATTCAATTTGTCGCAACAGTTTTAAGGGCAGCCTTTGCTCGAAGTTGAGACGAATTTTCGGAAACAGAAAAATACCCTACTAGACGCTGAACTCGATCAGAAATTCATCAAAGCGCTACTTTCGCGATAAACCGAATTATCCACCTCGGATGATCGGTTAATTCTTCGTTCGAATAACTCCCCTCTCTTATTCCGCCCCAGCGAAATCGAATTTACGGCTCGCTCGGCACCTTCGCGAGGACGATCCTCCGTTACCCAGTGAACGTACCACGCCTATTTCGGTCGCGTGAGATAAAAATTCCGCCACGGACGACGACGACGACGACGACGACGACAACGACGCGTCCGGCGATCGGACGTGACGGGATGAAGAGACGGGCGACGTGCACCCATGGAATTTGATACAAATGCACGAGAGACTGGAAATACGCGGCGAGGGATGAAAGTGGGACGAAACAAATAAGATTGGCGAACGGTGGCTTTGGTGGGGGCGATATATTTTTTTCTCTCTCAGCCCCTCTCATTCCGTTCCGGACATTATTCGGGCCGGAAGAAGCTCCCGACCGGTGTATATATCAGCGGCGAGCTCGCTTCTACGCGCCTTTATCTCTGAGTATCTCGCGATACCTCGTATCCTATACGTATATAGAGAATCGTGACTCAGTTTGAAATTCTCACGGCGCGGGGTAACGTCGTTTCGAAGAGAAATCTCCCTTTGCGTCGACAATAAGTAACGTTGCCTCGGAAGATGGTAGCGCGAGCGTACACAGAGATGAGAAGAACGCGAGGACTCTCGTGCGAGTGTGAGCGCGTTTATGTCTCGACCGATTTCATCGATCGCTTTTTCGGCCGATTTACGACATCATCGTCGAAGTTTATATCCAGGGATGTAACGTAGCGTTCCGATGGTTGAAATATCTTCTTTTTTTTTTGTTACGAATTTTATACAATCGGCTGTGAGATTTATATCGGTGGCCAGCGTTATTAGTGGGAAGTTCGCACTCGAATCGAATAACTTCCGAGGCTTCTCTCGTTCCAGTCCTTCATTAATCCTGCGAGAGGACTAATCATAAATTATTCAGGCGTTTGATTCCTTGGTAGGGAGTTATGTTTCAGTAGTACGAAGTACGATTGGTCAGACATCGTACACCGCAGGTATCTCCGTCTATATTCAGCTGAGTATCATCAACTAATTTTGCAGTTCAATAGTCACAGTTCATGTAGTCTACAACATCACTTCGAAAGTAAACTTTCCAAACAATCGACTCTTCCCAATACGATATTGTTTAATAAATTTCAGTTCGAGCGTGCACGATGCGTTTTGCGTAAATCTCAATCTTCGATGAGCCTTTCCACGAGAGATGGAAGGCTCCTCGTTGTCCAAGCTCGAAGTATCATTTCGAATTCCTGCTAGCACGTGGACGTGCTCGTCTGGAATATATACAAGCCTTGGACCGCGGAAATCTAGGTCGCCTTATGATCGGGTCGGACCTTCGAAGAATCTTATCGGAGTAGGTGAAAATCCGTGAACGTAGGGGTGCGGTGGAGGGCGAACGAAGGGGTTGGACGATCGAGGGAACCGTGGAGACACACGCGATAGGCGAAAGGCGTCGAACCGTGAGTGGAGGAGGAAGCAGAGGCAGGAGTGGATGGAGGAACGGGTCGAAAGGAGAACTTAAACGCGGAACAGCGTCGAATAGGCGGCACTCGTCCGGTGCTTCGAGCCGTTCCGCCGATTTAATAACGTAAATTGTGCGCGGCTCGCTTTAGCAGTTCCGTCACGAATTTTTCTAAAGCACACTATCGAGTGTTCGGACTCCTGCCGGGAATACAGAGATCTCTCCCTGCAGGGCAGGGAGCCGTGCGCGACGTACCTCTTTCATTCAGCCACCTCTGTTCTTCCTAGCTCCCTCGCTTCCCACCGTTCTCCACCATTCTTACTTCGTTTCCCGGTTCCTTGCTTGTTCCCTTGAACGGGCTGCGCCTTCTCCCGTTTCTTATTTCTCATCGCTCGATCGCGTCACGGCGTTCCTCTGACAGCTGCACCGTTCCTCGCGTAGCGTAACTCGAGGTGACAGGGCTGCGTCGACGGAAGCTAAACGACGAATTGCTCCCCCTTGCTTACGTGACTCGCATTCGACCGGATCCTGGTTAATGTGGCACCGACGTGGCTGCTGGAGCGCTCGCCTCTACCATCGTCCACCTCTGGCTTTCCATTCTTTCCTCTTTGGGACGAGAGTCTTCGGCTTTGGGACGCTCGTAGCTGAGGAGTAGGTCGTAGCGCGGGCTGAAACGGAATCGGATATGACGGGGACGGTTACACGATATATTGAATCCCGGCGCAGAGAATTTCCTGATGGGATTTCGGGCCTGGCGCGACACTCGCAGTTGCGTTCGCAACTCCTCGAACAATAGACCCATCCGCAGGACGGGAAATGGAACTTTTTCTCTCCTAAAGAGGAATTTCAAATTGGTTTACAGGCTCCTTTTTTCGCCGGTCTTGTTTGCCCTTATTTCCGAACGGACTTGCGGGAAATTGAGTTCTAACGGTGTCGCGTTACCGCGTGGAGTTGCCAACGCGCACACCTTTCCTCTTTCATCGGGTACCTGCTAACTTCGTTCCCGTCACCGTCTATGTCGCAACTTTCAATCTTCAGTCGAGGGAGAATTACGAGAGGACACGCTTATTAACCCGTGATTCTCGGTAGACGCTCGCCAATTAATATGCACTCTTTCACTCGCGTGGAAAATTCAGCGTAATCGTTACAACTTTCATCGTCGCGGAGCAAAATAGAAAATGAACATATAGACGAACCAAACGCGCGGAGGAGGAATTAAAACGATCGACGCGACGAAGCGTGAAGAGATCTCGTAAATTGGCAGGAATCATGGGCACGGCCTTAAAGGGTGTGACGGCTACAACTACCCGCAAGCGCGGTATTTGCATGCGAGTAATGAACCCGGCACGAGACGGGTATAAAGATGAGACGGAACGCGACACCCCCGGGGGCGAGTCTGAAGAAAGGACGGCTCCGCGATATCAGCGTCGACCAGACGCGATAACCTCTCACGTACCAAGTGTCGTTTAACCGGCCACTCGGCTCCTTCCCACCTCCTACCCTCGTCTCTTACGTCACCACGACTCCGTCTACGTCCCACTGGCTCTCCTTGGTGCACCCTCCCGCCGTCTTTTCTCGCTGTTTGTCTCCCCGCCATCACGGGGGCCGTTGTGTCCCATCTGCTCGGTGCGCGCCCTCATCCCCCGCCGCCTAGTTTTCCTATCCAAAGTGCACGGCTCTCTCGAAGAGTTCGCCGAATAAAAGGACCCAGGGAATATCGTACGCGGGACTTCCCAAGTCAAATTGAACGGGGACGCCTCGTAGCCGTGGATCGGCCTGCCGCCGTCGCCACCGTCGCCGTTGAAATCCGGGACGGAGGACTTTATCGGCGGAAGTTATTGTTGTCCCGGGGAGAAAATTCTGTTCGACGGTTATGCAGTTCGATGGCTTGGACGGGCCGCGGGAAAAGGCGTTCTTTGTCTGGTCGGAGTGATTACGGCCGGAACTGCGCTCCGGGGAGTATCGATGAATTCAATTTACAATTGCCGGCTTTCGCGCGGAACTGGGTCGCATCCATTTTTCGGATTTCTTGTACGCGGATTCGGAAATTAGTAATTATTGCACGGACGAGGTTCTGGATTTATCAGGAAAGTAGGTGTTCGTTAAGGAAGCGATGGATGTAGTAAAACTCGTGATGTTTGTCTTCTAAGTAGGCGTACGGTAAGTACTCTTTGATTAACGGTTTAAAAGTGGATTGCGTTATTTCAGACGGGAATTGATTAAGTTATCCAATTACGCTAGCTAATCTTCCTTTCCGTAAGCGGCAATTTAAAATAGCCTCCACTTGGAGGGAAATGAAATTAATAATATCTGCTCTGACGGTCGGATAAACACGTAAAGGTGGTTCTACGTAAACGCGAACGGAATGAATGGCCATTTACCGGCGATAATTCCGTTTCCGCTGATGTCGAAGTACTTACCTGAATCTATAGACGTATTCCCTTCTGAAAGAAGAAACACACCGACGGAAGAGGGTCACCGGTAGTTTTCCCATAAAGCCGGCTTTATGGGGTGAGTTGTGTCGCTGCAAGGACGGCCACCGAAGTTTCCAGACTGTCGTCATAAAGCGCCATTTTCGCTGCTCAGAAGTGCCTAATAGAATTGCAACGTACCACGAGGAGGGGGGAAAGTTACGATTAAAGGATAAACCGTCCTTTTCCTGCCGGCCGCGCTGTCGCGGTGGTCGAACCAGAAGGAGAACGGAAGAACCGGGGCCGCGCGATCAATCTTCCGACGAACGGGAAAACTTTTTTCATTTAATTATTTCTAAGCGCCGCTCTGTCGGACAACGGCGTCCCGCTCGTTGTTTATTTTCTTCGATTTTAATCGAACGGATTCCCGCGGAAATTGCACTCCCATAGCGGGGGACTTTCAATTCCTTTTGATATCCCTGGGTGAAATGACCGCGCGGAGCGTGGCGACAGCAGCGCAACCGTGCATCCCTCGTCATCCACCTAATTACAGTGCGCACGACGGTCACACTTTTCACGCAATTTACTCGAAACGGTTCCACGACCGATAAGAAACCTTGCACACAATTTATCGAACACCATGTTTCTTCTTCGCGTAATTAACGTACAGCCATCCGCGTAACTCCTATTAAATTGCAAGATTACTTAAGCATCCTCGTCGTAGATCATTAAACGTATTATTTCATGCGCGTGTTTCGTCTGCACGAATCTGAAAAGCCACTCGACGCGTCTCGAAAGTCTCCCCCCGCGATCGAGACTGTGTTTATATATTTATTGCACCCTATCGAGAGAAACGATTTCCATCGACGTTCGATAATAGTCGTCGAGCAGAGGCCGCGTTCGTCATTAAGTCAAGAGGTCGATCACGTATAGATGGATGGCTGCTCATTGAACGGAGCTACCGGGTGAAGCACGGGAACTTGAGTTTCAGCTTTGCCGAATAGCGGCGGCTCTTAAAGAGATTATTTTGAGACCCTCTACTCCGGACCGTTTGGCTAACCATGGTCTATTCCTCGAAGGGACTCCCATTCTCTTCGTACGCCAGCTCCTTACGCTTCCTTGACTTCCATGAGGCACTCCGTCTTGTCTCGACCTGGCTGGTAACGATGAATATGCTCGCCGTGGATCGGGGAAGCTGCGGGCTCGCCTTCGCGCTGTGAATCGAACCGTGCCACCGGGCAAAGTAAAGGGAGAGCTTTCCCAGACCGATGGAGTTCGTCAAAGCGTGCGATTTATTATTTAGTTCGCCGCAGGGGGGATTTCGAGCAATGAGATTCGACTGGCCATGATTTTTCTTAACCGCCGCGCGACGTGGCGGTGGAAAGATCACGGGACGCTCGGTGGCGCAGGAGTTTGCGACGCTCCCTGTCAGACGCTTCGCGAGATTAATTTACCAGGACGCTGGAGCACGGTTGTAACTTAATTCCGTAGTTCTAAATGATTAGCGAGATAGATCGTGGATTATCGATAACGCTGGGAAGCCCGTTAGAGTTCGTAATTATATTTTTACTCTAATTCGATAGAAAAGTTAACGAAGATAAATATATTTAGTTGTTTTAACGAGTACAAATTTAGTGCTTCCGGTGCCAGAAGTAACCTCGATATTTCCAGTGATAAACATTAATAATTCGCGGAGGAAATAGATCGAGACTTATTTAATTCCTCCGATCGCTCTTCGTTTTTCTTTTTTTTCCTTTAACGTCACTTCAGATTTCCGGCGATTCCAATAATGAACGACTACTTTGCGCCGTAAAATAGCAGGCGTTAAAGCCGCGATAAAAAATGCTACGGCATCCCGTCGTAAACCGTAGACCGCCGTGCTGTAAAGGGTGGATCATAATTGCTCACTTTGTACGGCGGGGCGGGGCGGGGGACGCCTGGCTGCCTGTTAAAATATTTCCTCCAGGCTGGTGGCGTTTATTGTTCTCCCTGTTGCCATTTCGCCGTGATAGGCGCGCCCGCGCGCGGCCCAGGGAATCCGTCGGCGAATGCGCTTTTCACGGATACGACGCTCGCTCCAATCAAAGCTCGCGTTCCCTTCGTCGACGGACTGCTTCACCTCCGGACGAAATATCGCGGAAATTATGCAATCTGCGGGAAACTCGCGAAACACGGCCCCGTCGTCGTTCCAGGGAGGCCCAACGCATCTGGAATTCCACGGCTGGGTGCTGATTCCTGATTTACGTGCGGCCATTACTTTCCGTTTCTACTCGCGCCGCGTCGTCTCGACTCGCGCGGCCCAATTACACGCAGCTGGAAAAACGAGCCAACCTCTCGTTCGCGTTGGTGGTTCTCGAAACGTTCGGATCGCGTTCACTCGACCGCTATCCTCGGTTCGAACGAGCACTCGTATCGAAACGTATAAACGTATCGATATTAAAGTGAGAGCGCGATTAGCCGCGGCTCACGATTGTGCGCGTGAATGGAGCGACGGATAAAATGGCCCGTTCGATACCCGACGCGAAATACACGCTCGAGCTGGTGTGTACACCCTAAAACTGTGCGCGCACTGTGTAAACGGCGGGAACGTGGAAATTGGACATCACGATGATTTGTTTTTCGAGGGAAATAGGTCCGCGCAATTGTAGCGGAACTTCACTGTTTTAAATGAGGCTGCGGAGTGAAAAATGGAGGTGTTATTGGAGCACTGGGGGTCACGGAAAATTTGCTCGACCGTACGGGGGGTTCGAGAGCTCGGTATCCGCGATGTCTACTAATTAGCTATAAATTGCATTGAAACGCAATTAAATTTCTAAATATTGCCCCGGTGATACCTAAACATTTGTTCTCGCGACTGATAGAAAGTGCGTGGAACCACTTTGAAGCGCTTGGCTGAAATAATTGTTAGCACCGATAGAACGCGAAATCAATATGCATGCCGCGTGGCGGTCGATTCTCTGTGTACATTGTCGGCGTGCTTTTACGTTTCTACCAGATGGTGCACAACTGATGTGAAACGATGCTCGGGAAATGGAATGCGTCAATAGAATATCAATATCTCGCTATCGAAAAACTGTCGAGAATAATTTTTCATCGGCGGTAACTGTGTCGCTCCCCTTTAACGCGGTCTTGTCGAACAACATCGTCCAGTTTACATCTAACCGAACCAAAATTATTCCCGTTTCACAGTCCTACGCGAATTAATTGGACACTCTTTTCACTCTGGGGAAAACGAGTCGCTTCTCCTTAACACAGTTTCGTTTGAAATATCTGGTGCGGTTGTAGCCGAAAAAATTGTAGCCAAATTGCGCGCTCTTGCGAAATTTGAACGAGACCGCCGGTAAAAAAAATTGGGATCGTTCCTTTTTCGCGAACAGCTCAGCAACGGTCGGTTACTGGCGCGTGAAACATTATTCTGCCTAGCCCGGCGAACAAAGCCCGGCGCTACGGGCCCGGAGAAAAAGTTAAGTCTGTCCATTGTTTCGTCGAAGCTGTGGGCTTTTTATTTTCGGGGCCGCAGCCCGTGCCGCGCAACGGTACGCGTTTCGAAACCGACGAAATTCCCCGCCGGTGAGTGCTCCGCTAGACAACGAGTTTTCGAGTTTCCGCGCGCGATTCATCTGCACCAACGCCACTGTTTCCCCGCGGACAATGGCGATACATTGAATAATATCGGGCCGCGGGCGGAACGTTGGAACATTTTCAGTCTTACCTTTTAAATAGCCTGTGGTGCACCGTTTAGGTACCCGGTTATCAAAGCACGGCCATTGTAAAACATTAGACGGAATGGGGGGCGGCTGTCGCGTGTTGTCGTGCATCGAGCGCGTTTCCCCGGCATCGTCGGACAATGCGCGTGTACGCGCGCAGATATCGGAGCGGAGCGTATGCTCGCGTCTTATGACGCGTCTGTATGCGAGGACGCGTGTTTGCATGCTGGTTTACATACTGGACAGTTTGCGCACGTGCGCATACAATGGGGCACGATAGATTTCGCTGGTTCGATTGGAACACGCAGAGATTTGTTCTGATAAGGATATTAATTAACGCGAATCATTTTTGTTGCGGTCGAGTAGTGTTTATATGTTTTACGTTAGGTTCGATTTATTTGCATGTCCGGGGGTCGGGAATCGTTGGCACGTAAAACAGCGGGGAACATTGTAAACAATCTGATCGGATAATACTTGCAACGAAATTGTAGTGCGTAAGTGAATTTTGACGTGATCCTAGATAAAATTCAAACCCCGTTCCCCCGATGTTAAATCGAAATTTGTGCTGCATTGAATAGCAAGCGTGTTTGCCAAATTGCAAGCTGACGTCGGCCATTGAAGTGTGGTATCAAGTCGCGAATCAGCTACCGCTTTGTGCAAACCCATTCTACCTCGTTTCGCAACTAAACTATCAAAACTCGTGCAATTTCCACCCGGCGAGCCGCGAGCAAGGAGCGTTTCGAATTCAACCCTCGCGCAATGTCACGTTACGATAGAACAATCGAGTGTCTTCAAATTATAGAAACGACCCGCTCAACGAGCCGATTGCCAGCGTCGTCCGAGCAACCCCATTGCGATTTACAACAACATGTGCACAGAGATCGCGTCGCGACGGTACGTCGCACTTGGACATAGCTGTTCGCACACGATCACGCGTGGTCCTCGATACACGAAAGTGTGCGCGTGCAACGATGGCACACGTGTGTTAAACAGGAGTAGGGAGTCGCGCGTCGACTCGCGGGAAACACTCGTTGCGCTAGCCAAACGGAAATTAACCGGTACCAAGCCCCGCTCCGGTGTTCGTTCTTTCGCGTCCGCTTTACGCGATACGCTATCTCCCAGCGTTATGATAAATACTGTCAGCTGATTTTCATACACCCGTCGCAACCCTTCCTCCCTCTCGCGCGGGGCGAATTTATGGCGGATCGCGAATTCGACGGGTTCCAGGATTTATGGAGATTGTATTTAGTTAATCAGTTCGTTTCGTCGTTCGATTCGCTGTAAACGCGGATGGTCTCTTTATTTGATCGATTCCCAGCGACGCTGCACCGATTCGATCGTGTTTTTCGTTCGCTGATGTTGATTCGATAGCTGAAATGGCTTAGATCGATTTGGCATTGAGGATAACGCGATTTCGTACGATGTTTGTGCGCGATATTTTCGGTTTCTGGGGTTTAACAAATTATCTTTTCTTTGCTCATCGATGCGCTACCGATACGAACGAACGATGCATGGAAACTTGAGACAATTCGTCGTCGAACGCGTTGAATTCAGTTCGATCGTAGCCACGCATTAAAAATGACAACGTGCCGTTTCGCCCGCGCGGATCGTTTCACTCGGTTACCGAGTAAGCACGTTCGGTGAATTCCGCTAATTGCTCGGCTGATTGGCGGAAATCCAACGCGTCCAGTCGTACGGAGTGAATGCCCGTCATTAACGCGTTTAAAAGTCCTCGAAATTTTCGAGTCTCTCACTGATACCCGCCTTCCGGCTCCGAGACCGAGATTCTCGAAATGTCTGCCGCGATTGTTTCGCTTCGCGAAGTCCGTCCGTGTCCGAATTCGTCCCCGCCTCGTTTTTCAGGCTGCAATTACAATTTCATTTCGTCAGTTCCAGTTCCCTCCATCCTTGTCGAATCACCGCTCGACGTTCATCCGTCCGTTTTACCTTTAGTACCGCGCTTTTCTACTTTCAAAATATCATTTCACCGCGAATATTAACGCCAACTTGTACTTTTCCCTCTTCGTCACTCTCTTTCTCTCTCTTCCTCTCTCTCTCTCTTTCTCTCTATTATTCGTTCTCCCTTTCAACCCGGGTTATTTCAATGCGAACCACCTATCCGCGACGGTGTCGTTTGTATAGCAATTTAATTAAGTAAAGCTTCAAGTCAGATATCTACATTTCCTGCTAATGAAAAATATAAATTAAGCTGCTTTAATAACCAGCCTGCACTCGGAGGAGTAACGGTCGTGTAAAAAATTGCCATCGTTCGAGCATGGTTCGTCTTGGCTCTTTATTACTTAATGCAAAGGCGGGAAAAGTCATTTTACCAGTAGCCACGTACATTCGGAGTGCGATCTTTGATCTTTTAATTAAAAAGCAGCGGGAAATATGCGGGGGAGTAAAATTTATCGAAAAATTTGAAGAGACGGATATGCGACACGTCTTCCGACGCGCTCGCAGCGAACTGGATTCAGCAGAATTTCAGTGGAACACGGTCGTCGATGGTCAGACCACTCCCGCGATCCAACGTCGCCCATACCTGCGTTTCACGACGCAAAAATCGCTCCATTCTTTCGAAAAATTCTTGTACCCGACAAAAATACAATGCCGTAGTCGTGCCAAGCGAATCCGAGTTCGGCGAAACGTGAAATTCTCTCGTGAAAATTTCATCTCGTGCAGACGCAAACGTGGAATTCAAAATCCAAGCGAAATTTGTCGAACGTAGCCATTCTCTCGATCGAATGATCCCCGTTTTCCCGAGTCCATCGACAGTTCCAAGAACCGAGCCATGAGTACTCGAATGTGTAACGGAAAGAAAAGTAGATGGCGAGAAGTTGGGATTCGAAAGAAATCGCGAAAGTCGAATTCGATGTAACCGAGACCGAGCACGCGTTATCGATCGACCTCTTAAAGGCAAGCTGGATCCGTTCCCGAAAGAAGATTCTCTGGATTGTAAGGTGTATCCAAGAATGCCTGGGGTCAACCTACATAGATGTTATCCTCTTCGAAGGATTGGCAAATCCTTGCTTAACGACGTCGGACTTGCCGGACTAAAACTTTCTCGCACTTCCCTTCCGTTACACGTTTACTCCGACCCTCGAGGAAGCTTGCTTACCGTTCCGTCTCCACTTTTTGCTCCCCCCCGGGTAATTCATAGTGCATTAGCCCAGCCTCGGGACTTAGCAAATTTCACGCTTTCACTGCCATTTCTAAGTAAGATTTAGCTTTCTCGATGGCCATTAACCAATCTCGAAACAACTTCAATCTATTCGTTACAATTCCTCTAGTTTCACTCAACCAGTGCCAAGGTATCTCAAAATGGTAACTTCCGACATACCAATCGAATCGTGTCAGATCTTTACTCACCCACGCGACGAAAATACTCATCGTTCTAAATTGATCAACTGAACGAAAAAAAAAGAAGAAAACAGTTTAAGTGAAACGTTTCCATTTATTTCTCCGAGTTCGAGTCGGTGTCGTTCGAACGAAACGGTCCCACGGTGGGACGGGACGTCGAGCTGAAAATCTTTCCTCGTGGCGGATGAAGCTGTCGGTGCGGTCCGGCCGTCCCAGGGGCCATCGAAGGGCGGCCCGTCGGAATTCATTAACTCCGTTGCTCGCGCCGCGTTTCTTCCGGCGTCCGCCGGGAGGACGTGATCCACCGGGCAGATTCGTTTCACGATCTGCGAACTCGGTCGAAAGTTCGCGGTCCGCCGCGGAAAAACTGTCCGTGATAACTCTGTCGGGGTTGCTCGGCGACACGTAAAAGATCCCGCGGGATCGACGGGTAAAGAAAGGCCGGTTAAAAGAAACTGGCGAGTCGTAGGGACGGGAAAAGTCGGGGTGGAAAAAGGCTGAGTGAAAGGGCGATGGGGGAGCCGACTTGGGATGGGTGGCAGGGTGCCTCGAGGAAGGAAACGGAATAAAATTTGCATCCAAAAATTCTTTCGTTTAGTCCCAGCCCCTTTTGCGTATTCCTGGCCCGTGTTTCACTTCTGTCCCGCGCGAGCTACGAGCCGAACCGTCGGCTCGTCTGCATACGACGTAATGACGCTGCTCGACATCCCGTGAACGGAAGGAGGAAGGTCCGGCGAGTGGAATTGGACGGAAGCGGAGCTCGCTTCCGCATCGCGGAGCCTGTTTCGTGTCCCGTAGGCTTGTTTGCCTTGCACGGGCTATCGAACCGGCACAAAAGAGTCGACGGTCTTGCTCCTGTTTGGGACCACTCTGTGGAACCCATTCACCGATGCCCCCCCTCGTCCTTCTTCTTTTTCTTTCCGTTCCCGTGTGCGTCGCTTGGGTTCGAGGGTTATAACAGGTGGATAGGATGGATTGACCGGGACGTCGCAGGAGGGTTGCTACGTAAATAGCGATGGAACGAAAGCTGTTACGGATAATATTAACCCTTTCTGAGATTGGAAAGGGAATACCCACGTCCAAGGGCAAACTTTTAAAGCTCTTAGTCGGCTACGTTATTCTTCGTCGAATTAACGACGAATGAACACGCGCGTGATCGGGGTTGTATAACGATCAATAAATGTCACTCGCATCGTACCTTCTTACCACGATGAAACGTAGAAGCTGGGTAAAGGTTAAAGTTTAGATTACTGCTTCAGTCTGACCTTTCTTGCACGGGTACGAATTCGCTCCCTTTCCTTATCGATACCCAATCCGAGCTTAAGCAGTCGAACGGAACTTTTTTCCACCGCGAACAAAGATCCGTCGTTCGCCAGCGGATCGAGAGTCGGCCAACTAAACGGACGGAAATTGTATGCGGAATAAAATTAAACTTAAACAGTCTACCGTATAGATAAAAGTTGGCGTTTAAGAGGTTAAGGGTGGAAGTTTTTTTGATACCCGCGAACGGTATTTGTTAGGTGAATCGTTCCGTGGAGGCAGTTTACAACTCGATGTTTTCTATAGGAATGATCTCTGGGATGGGATGTTATTTGAAAAGCAATTCAGACCCGGCTGAATATAATTCCGAGATAATTTCAGCGCCGCGTTGAAGTGACCGGAAGCAACGATTGTTTTTAACGTTCGTTACATAGGGCGTCTAATGAATTCGATTCTTCGTCGAGTAACGACGTTGACCCAGTTCCAAGTTCCAGTTCCAGCCCGACGTCACGCTGTTCTTTTGACGTTCAACGTGATTCCAATGTTCACCGTGCGCCACGATGACAAAGAGTCCGGGACATTCGAACCGACGCTGTTTGTTCTCAATTTATTCCAATGGTGTGTATTAACAGAAAATTTATCGCGGCCCGTAATTCAGCTGCCATGTTTTCGCGGTCCGTGACAAATTGCCTCCTTGAAATCTTGATCCCTTCACTCGTCTAAACGTTAATCATAGCCGATTCGCGTGATTTACATCGTCCGCTTGGCAAAGTGAATCGTCGTAAGCTGCGAGCTCGTGATTTAATGGCCCTACGAGCAAAAATATAAATGCCTGCAAGCTTGTACGATGAATTCGTCACAGTTGGCGAGATCGTGTCGCTGAAAGTAATCGCCAGAGATCGGAAACTCGAACGTTAGTTTCAGAATGTATTGGAAATCCTGGCAATTTGATTTGAAAAATAATTAAAGAGCGTAATGAGGAATTTTCATGGTGTCCTTCGACAGCAACGTCGTTACAACTCATCGAACGATCGCAACGTTGTATCACTCGAACAACGCGTGGCTTGAGGGTGCGTGTAATTCGATCTCTTCCGCGCTCGTTGCCGGTGGACGATCGATAGCTGCGAATAATTAGAGTGAGAGAAAAAGGTGGCGAAGTACGTCGACTGGGTCGCCCTTAGAGGACTCGATTTTTCCAGGAGATTGTAATTTAACAAATTTCGCGTTACACGTGGTACACCATCGGCTGGCTTGGCTGGTGAGCGTGTTCCCATCGACGCGTAATCACCGGGATTATGGCGGGCTCCTAATTTCACGTCGATTCCAGTCGATTTAAAATTATAGCGACCACGTTCGTAGGTAGCCGGTGAACGCGTCGGGTAATTTTACACCCGCGACCGCGCGATCGGCTATTCAAAGCGTCCGATCTCGAAGTTCCATTATAGGTTTCGGGGTACATGCATACCGCCATATCTTACAACCTCGATACAGGGCGTAACACTTGTTTCTGACGGCTTTACGAGCCGCTTCGTATTCTATAGCTATATATCAGACGCCGCACGAGGCTGCCCGCGCATCCTTGAAATGTTACACGGAAAACAGAAACGTGTTCCTCCAGTTCCGGTGATACTGAACTTCGCCATCATATATTTATACGATATAAATTCACCAGCATCTCGTTTCCCACGTCTTACAGCAGTGGAAATAACGCGCTCGGATCTACGCTCATTTCCGCCCTTCCTCGTTGTTCACCCCCATCCTTCCCCGTATAGTACTCGAAACCGACTTATCGTCTATCGTCCCTGTTACGATTTCCGTTGTAAACACGATTAATCGGCGACTACGGCAGCAAACGCGAGAACGTAAAATTTCGCGAGAGGATTGTTAGAAAGATGAGTTGTGGGTCGTAACGAGAATGTTTATGCTTAAATTGTGTAGCTATTTGCCCTGCGCGAGATATTGGACTCGCTGTAATATCAACCGCAACTATGCACAATAGCACTTACAATGCTGCGGTGTTATCTCAGGTTGTTATCTCAGTTTCGGGGAATTTGGCATTCGCAACGTTGCTATGGTATGGAACCGTCCAATTATTTCCTCGATATTATTATTCCCCAGTTTCCGGCGTAGCGGCCGTAGAGTCGCTCGGCCGTCCGACGATTAACGTTTCGTTTCTACTTAAAACGCGACGCCGCAGTAAGTAACGTTCAATTAGCGAAAGGACGATCCGCGGCCGCGTAAACACGTAGCACACCGGGTATATATCATACGCCGCTTCTAATGCCGCTGTAATGTCGCCAGATTAAAGTCGCGACGCCGCTAATTATTTCTACCCCTCAGACCGCGCGCGGATTGTTTAGAGCGGCTTTCCTCTCGCTCGTACACCGTTCTTGCAGCTCGAGCTCCGGTACGTACATAGTTGTACACGGCCCGGAAACTTCGTACATGGAACGACGCGGTCGGAATAACTAGCAGGTTCGAACGAATCCCAGCAGCGCGATGCACGAACCTACAGCGACGAGGAAGGGCTAAACGGCGGAAGTGTACGCCTAACGGATGCCAACGGTGATTGAATTCAACGAACGAAGGGATTTCCGGTGTTTTCCTGAGAAATTTTTAGCTCATGGCGCGTGTGGTTATTTTTTAAACAGAAATAGAAGACGCACGAATTCAACGAAGTCGTGTGCAGGGCTCGCGAGCGTTATAGTTCGAAAGTGGAACGTACGAAACTCTTGTTGTACGTGCGACACGTCGCGCGAAGAGAGGTATCGTTAGGGGAAATTTTTGTTTGAGCAAAGCGTAAGTGCACCAACGTAGGAACGATCGCGAGATATAACAGACGTTAACGTAGTAACGCGAGACGTGTTTGCAACGCCGCTTGTCGTCCATCATCGTGTGCATGCGCCGGTTGTATAACCTGCGTGTTCGTGCAAAGCAATTGCCGTTCCACGGTCCCTCAACGTTTTCTCCGGGAACGATCCTGTCCATTAGTAACGAAGTTGCAATTAAAATTTTATCCCCGGCGAACTAACATTAATAAATTATTCATGCGGGACACACGTGATCCCGCGGCTACTCACACTTTGTAAGATTTCCCGCACACAGTTTTAGCGCCGGTCCTGACCTACATCGGGGTGAAAAGTTCAATACCCTTCGAGTAAAAGTGTTTTCGAACTACGGACAATACTCTCTATTTCTCTTTACGAATTTGGATATAAAATTCTCGAACGAAGCCGATTATCCGAATCGCTCGTCGTACATTAATCGATTGCGAGATACAACGAGGGTAGCTGTAATTGAAAAAAGTTAATGAGGACGATCGTACTCAACGATATGAAATCAAATCGAACGCGGCCAACGCGGTAGAATTAAATCGAGTTATATACCACACGGTGATCCGTTCTTACCGTGTGACGACTGAGACCTATAAAGCTTTACTCGACGCGATAGCAGCTCGTAGGTCCCGTTTCGATACGAATAGAGCACGATTGGATTTCATTCGATACGAATTGAAGTAGATTGGTTCTTATTCAATGCGAGAGTCGGGACCGAGTCGAAACTTACGCGGCACAATAAAATCCGGTTGACCCGCACTTGATACCACAACGCGGACCACAAGCCAATAAATCGAGTGAAAAAGTTGATTGTGAAACATTTCGTCGAATCAAGAGTGACCTGGTTTCGAACTGTTACGCGAGCCGTTATCGCAAGTCGGTTACCGCGTCGTCTGACCAAACGCTGTGTAATTCTACTGGTCGCATACGTTCTACTGAAATTTCAATAGAAGCGGCACGAGTGTCACCAGAATTTACGATCTTGCGAGTCACGCCTGGCTGGATAACGTGTACCACTGTTCTTTAAGATTTGAGTGCACTTTAAGCGTCTCTATTTCGAGAGGGATTGAATCGAATTTCGCTGCGGCGTGACATAACTGGATCTCAGTCCTCGCCACCGATTGGCAACGCGAATCCAACCGGGGCATTTGGTAGCTCTACCGATTTCAAAGAGAACCGATCAGGTTCTGGAAGAGCCACCAATTTCAGCTCGAATTATGCCCGTGTCTGAAAGAGGCTCGCTCGGCCTCTGTAACGTCGACTCTGTAACATGATTCGATTCCGACTTCCGCTGGCTCGCGAGGAGTATCCTATAATAAATTCAATCGGTAGTTTCACTATTTAAACGTGAAAGCGAAACTTTCCGCTTCCAGTGATATCTTAATGCGTACGTCGCTTCGATCCGCCTGTTATTTATTCAGGTGACAGGGGAAAAATGGTAATCTAATATCATGTAAAAATTCGAACTGAAATTATTACCGTGTCTTCATAAATCGTATTAATGTCAGCGCGTTGCGGCCATTTAAAGTTAGAGCTGAAACTTCGTATGTGCATGAAATATCTTCGTTAATGCTTGCCAATCCTCCTGTCATTTATCATTTTCTACATTTTTAGCGTCCACGTGGACGATAATTTAAACTTGGTTCCTTCCCCGCAGCCGGATCGTATTAATGTCAATCCGTCGGCTCGCTTATATTACTAACCGGTTGGAGAGCGTCTATTAGCGAGGTTTCAGCGGCGCCCGCCAGAGGATTAACAGGGATTACTCTATGCGCAGGATATCGGCGAGAACACTCACCGCCTTTTGGCCATCGCAATGCCAGGAACGTGCTCGATGACCGATGCGGTCAGGATCGTCGACAGTTAGTGATGAGGAGGAGCAGGTTGCCGGCTTGCCGATGGCTCAGGTCACCAGCAACATGCCAATTCTCGAGCTCAGACCAGACCCGGGTCCTCGCGGAGGACTTCTGATCGGCGTCCTCGTTCTGCTGTTTCTGCCACGGTGCCATTGCTTCGACTTGGGTGAGTTGCATCGCAATTTACTTTTTCACGACGTTCGCGCTGTACATCATACGTCCAGGGAATTAATAGAAAAGATTCTCGAAAAGGAAGGGGAAAGGTGAAAGTAAAAAAAAAAAAAATAATTGGCGTCGCGAGGAGAGGAGAAGACAGAGATATAATCGATCGGTCGGTTGGGTCGTTCAGCAGCAGGTGCGGCCGTCGTTAAAGCGATTTCGAGTGGCTGCGAGGTATAAGGTCAACGCGAACTGCAACAGCCCGCGCGGTCTGTCGCGGGAAACGTATATCCGGTGTCGTCTAACTCATGGTTCACGCGGGTCATTTCGCCAGATAAAGGGGAGAAAAAGGTGAAACGAAGGAAAAATATTGTTCCATTTGTGCGGCGACTATTCCGCGAAAATGAATTTACCTTAGTTTTGTCTTTCCCGTTGGCTTCCACGGTAATATCGCCGGATGCTAAAGCGGAGAAAAATTATTCCGAAATTTTTTCTCCCCTTTGTTCTCGCGTGTATACACACACGCCGGCTTGAACACCGTGGGGGAGAGTGGGTTGCGCGACGTACACACTGCCTCCGGGGATTCTGCACGGATTTCTCTTCCCCTGATACCATCTGAGCGAGACGCGGAGAAAGAGGAGTGAAAGGGAGAGAAAGAGAGAGAGAGAATCGAGGGAGCGTAATACGCGCGCGTCGCCTACGAAAGTCGGGCTGTAAAATTTAAATTTTTCTACTGCGCACCGGGAGACGGTGGCTTCCGGACGCAAACACGCCGGAGCCGAGTGGCACTTTGGCCGCGGTAATATACAATTACGACGGCGTGGTGCACACGCGAACGAGATACGGGTCCGTCTCGGATACGCCGCGGCGCGAGCGCGAAATTTTTATTGATTTAGCGAATTTGTCCGTCATTCAGCCCGGGAATTGGCAAGGAAATTACACGCGTGGATACGGGGACGTAATCGCGGCCGGTGGTAAAGCGCGCGGGTACGAATTCTCTGAAATACGACGCGACGTTCCTGTTCCTCCTCTTCTTCTCCTTCCTCTCCTTTTTCCAACGGCAACGTTCCCATATGGTTTATTCGCTAATTGCGATCTTTTTACTTCTTGTTTCCGCGTACACGCCGTTGTCATTTTTTTGTTCCTTCTCGGTTTTAATATCTTTTGTTTCCCGTGGAAAATATTACGCGAAACGCTCTGTTCTCAGTGGGAATCTGCTATTCATGAAAGCTTCATTCGCATCGTTTTCCTTTATTCTTATTTGCGTTCGTACCACATTACAGGAAAGCCTCTACGTGTACGCCGGGAAGAATGTTTTAAACACGAGTTGTACACGAGGACGGAGCACGTAGACGCGGCGAAAAAATTCACGTGCCCTAAGAACATATCCCGCTGGGAATGAACAGTACCATCTAATAGCTGTTCAGAAGTAAACGAACTCGTTCCGTCATGCTACAGATTATTTTCGACGAAAGCATGTCGTTCTCCGTCAATTCGTTCGCATGCTAAAAAAAGCACCATCCGTCCTTCACCCGGCTTTCCAGATAATTGTATTTCAATTAGTCAGAATTATTTGCATCGAGGGCGATGGAAATAGTGGCCTGCCGTCTTTTCAGGTGGCTTTAATTAACGCCGCGTAGCATTGAGGAAAAGCGAGAGCCTTTCCGGCGATCGATGGGTTCCGGTATTCACGAGTCAATGGGCCAACGGTGGCCAAGAAAAATAGCTTCAAGTGGCGGTCCTTCAAATCGCACGTCGATCCGCGTTCTTTTTTTTCCTTTTTTTTTCACTCTGCTGCATGAGAATGGCAACCGATTGCGCCCCGTCGTTCTCCGCATTGCGCCGAGTTTATTATATTCGGCTTGTTTAATTAACCCGCCTGAACAACGGGGAACAATACTCGGTTAAAGACCGGCCGGATTACAGACTTCAATTAGAGTGCCGTTCGGAGCAGCTGCTAATTACGAACGAGCGCTTCAGTAGGTATGTAGGTAAAAATAAAGCGGATCGTTTCGTAAATTTTGAAAGGAAAAGAGAGGAAATTATTATCAATCAAATTTCGAGTCTTTTCCATAAATTGTGATGTGATTATCAAAAAAAGATCGGACTTTGAATAATATCCCAGCGATTTCATCGACCAACCGTTTCGTCCTTCAGATACCCCTTTCGAATGCTTCAAAGAAGAGAATTAGCGAATTGTATAGGTTAACGAAATTTCCAAACGGTAGTTAAATCAGTTTACGCTGGTTACGTAATAAGCCGTAGAATTATTCCTCGTGTTTCAGTTTCGCCGTTACACAGATGAATAGGAACACGTGTTGGATGTAAATGACAAGCATTTGGTACGCTACGTGTACTAGTAGATCGAGTGGTATTCAGAATAAGTGTTTCGGGGTACTCTAAACAACTGGCACAGATGTACGCGAAATTGTAATGGTAAGAACAAGTAATGTAGGTTGTCCCAACCACGTGACTATGTTCTGGCGAAAAGCAACTTAGTAATATGTACCAGTCCATATATATTTCTATAACTTTATAAATGTATAACCCCAGCTATAATTCTTAATATTTACACTGGTTTCAATTTGAAAAATGAAAAATGTAAATAGGAGATAGGCTCGATAAAATAACGCAAACACACTCTAAAGAACTTAAAGGGTTGTCTGTTACAACCCTTCAACGCTACAGCACCATCTTCCACCCCTTCTGTCAGCGCTTTTTTAACTGTAATATCTCGAAAAGTTCTCCTCATCGTATCTCGCCGATTCGTAGAGTCAACCGCGATCACTGAAAGGGCAGCGCGGCGAAACCAGCGGATTTCGCAGTCCGATGGAAATTTTTAGCAGCGAGGAACACAGCTGCGCCACGTTCGCGGATCAGCGGAGCCACGGTCGGTCGCGTTTCCCTCGCGAGTTCGATAATTACGCCGCGGCTCATCTCGGTCTGCAGTTTGGCCCAGTAATGGATGCTGCATAAAGAGGCGCAGTCGGCATCCCGTGTAGCGCGATCGAAGTTTACGCCGTAGCCAGGACGACGACAGTTGTAAGGATTGAATTGCAAAGAGAACTAGGCCGTGCTGCCTATCTGCGCCGGAGTTTCAGCGGGGCCGTAGACAGCCCCGCATATTGGCAAGTCCTGGGAACAATGGCGAGCGTGTCGCGCGGCGAATGTTTTATTCCACCGAGCAATTATGTCAGTGTGGTTAGAGTTTCCGACGCGTGCCCGCCCTTTCAGCTTCTACCTCTGCGAACCGTGTTACGTCGCGAAGTTAAGTTGCCGCGCGCACCGTCAGGCCAGTTCCGCTATCTTTTCCATCGCTCGAAACCGTATCGCGATATCAACGCACCAGGTATTCTCATTTCTCACTGTATCTGAAAAACTCGCGATGCTCAATGGTTTTTTTTTTGTTTTTAACGTAAGTCGATCGGATACGAGTTTCGACTTTGCGTATTTTCGGGTCTATTTCTTCATTAGTTTAAGTCGAAACTGAGAGCAGTTGATTTATCTACGGATTTGTAGCAGAAACCGCGTAAACATCCGGGGTGGAACTGGGTCCAACAGAGGTGGGTTCAAATTAACGTGAAAGCAATTATTAGTTCGAGGAGGTAGGGGGTGGGGAATTTTAAATTAACCGGGAACGTTAGCGAGTACTGTTGGTTTATTGTTTCTGGTTGACGTTAAACGTTTATCGAAAGGAGTTCCCTCCGATTGTGTTCTCGAAATGATTGTTGAACGTGAGGAACTGCAAACAATTTCCCTCGAAATTGTCCTAAACAGAGTTCGCCGGACGAGTCACGTACTCCCGTTAACTGTTCCGCGATATCGACTCGCGTTCCTCCCAGGCACCGTTTAATCGTCCCTCTGGTTCCGCAAATTGAACATTCTACCTTTCACTGTTCCCCTTCGTTCATAATTCCCCCCTACCCATCGCCTACCCAGGTAACTTGCCCTTAAAATTATCGACGTTCAACGGGAACAAACTTTACCCCGCAAGTAATCATTCTCAAAGTAGGTATACGCCGCGCATATTAACGCGTTCGTAATACGGATTAAAAAGTTTGCAATTATAAGGCGAAACTTTTTTATTGCGCCAGAGCGAAACGTGGCGGTGCGAGGAGGGTGGAAATATTTTAAATCAATCTCGAGGAACGCGACTTCCTAGCACGTGTCGCGTGAAACAGTGGCGCGTTTGGCGAGAACGGGAGGACGATTCATAGGGGTTGCTCGAAGAGTTCGAGGACGTAAGAAGGTAGGCGCGACGACGCGGAGACGGACGAACACGTACAGAACTGTATAACCGTATTACCGGTACGTACGACAATCACAGTCGGTGGAATATCAAGTTAACTCGCGCAACTGCTACTTTCAAGCGACCCACATTTTCCAACTCCAAAGTTTATCGAATCATCTACGGGGCAACTTTCGTCGCGACATTGTCGGCTTATTGTTCCATAACTTCGTTATCAACTTGTTGTTGCGAGATTACATAAGCGCTCGCTCGTTGCTGAACTTTTCCCTGCCGGAAATGAAACAAAAAATTCATTATTCTACCAGGTATTTGTAAATTTTGGACTAACCAAGTGGTTGTACGCGTAACGAGCGTGTGCCATTTCTTTAATTACACCACCTACCGCCTGAATTTTTAATTTTTACCTAGACGAAACGACGATAGGCGTTACTCTTCCTGAAACGGGCGATTTTAATAACGAACAGGGTCGGTAAACCTAGCTCCAGTTAGAAACATAAGGGAAGTTCTGTCCGTTATAATGCCAGTTCGCGCGAACCATAGCTGGCACGGTAGATCTCCCTAGCTCCTCGGGATGCTGGCTAATCCCACGCCCGCTGCATTCTGCAGTTTTGAAACTTTCGACCGTAACTGCAATGTCGCGGCTTAAGTGCGCCGGATATGGCATAGGCTGTATCGTGTTTCATACCACGTCACTATAGATTGGGTAATTTATTGCACTCGGCTATCCGCGTGGTTATGCAGCCCCAGGTATTCCGTGTTACCATTTGTCTCCCACGAACCAGTCACGCGACCCTCTCGCAACCCTCGAACGCGACTTTTTCGCGATGCTACGAAGGAACAAGGTTCGTAGTAAACAGGAAATTATCGTCGGTTATTTTCATTTCCCTCGTCCGGAGTCGTGGTCATCGCGGTAACGGAGATAACTTTTTACGGACGGGGGAAGGAACGAGAAATAATGTTCGATTGTGGCGCGGCACGAACCTCGATTGGGTCCCCAGTGTGTATAGACCGTGCAACGGAGTCACGTGCCAGCGACGACTTCCGTTCCCGTGGATTTCGCTAGAGAATTTTCACGCATCCGTAACCGTGCCGTTTCGAGCACCTGGCTGGTGTATCTCGCGGTAACGTCACGGTCCCTGGCTTCGAAATGAATTTCAAATCCCGCCGCTCGCCAACTCGGGAATACGAAACGACATTATATCGAGCGATCTATTAAAATCGACGGGAAAATTGAAAACGGCCCGCTCCATCGCTGGTCGAGTTTCGATTGCCTCGTTGAATGTCGAAGACAAGCTGAAACGGACTCGAACAAACGATCTCCTGTTTCCTCGTGATTGTTCATGATGGTACTCGGTCCAAGTCGAGTTCACGCGACGTTCCAGGCTGAAAATTGTCGTTCCGTTTCCCATTCGTTAACGTTTCATTTTCTGTCATCCATTTCGAAGGGCGCGTTTGACAAAGAGCGGATGGGTACCGAGTTCTGCCTCTAATGTCGCTTCGAAATCCTTTCAGGACAATGCACCGCGGCGCTGGGCATGGAGAATGGCGAAATCCCGGACGAAGACATATCAGCCAGCTCTATGTACGATCCCAGCCTTGGCCCGAAACATGCCAGGTAGGTGAACAATGATATCGAGGATTGCTCCACTGCAGTCCAATAAGTTGCCCATTTCGATTTACCGCTATAGTTTCGAGCCGCGTCGCCTCACCTCGGTCGATCGTAGTTAATTAATATCAAAGGGGTCTCTCGCGCGAGACTCCCGTACGCTCCGATCGATCGAGGATTAAGGGGAGTTAATTCAGGAATTCGCGAACGATGGAAGACAGGAAAGTTCTCGAAAGAGATACACGATAGCTCGAGAAAGTTACACAATTACCCGACACATAATCAACTCTTAATTTCCGACCGCTAAGGAGGATCGCTCCGTTGGAAGTTGGACAAGCGTGTTGAACATCGGCCAACATTGGAAACCGTTTAGTTTAATCAACTCTGTCCAACTTCGCGCTTCCTTTTCTCGGTCGAAAGATCAAGCGTAGCTTAAAATACACTTTGCCCCGGTAACGGGTTCAGTCTCGCGATTTCGTTAACGACTCCTTCTCGCTCTCCGCGCCACGCTATCTCGAGGTAGACGAAATATTTAGGAGACCGGTCCGTGACGTTCAACATACTCCGACGGAGTACCGGGCATCGTCGGGGAGCGTTCAACCGGACGAAGTATGTAAACGCCAGGGTAGTTTCCACGCCGGTGAAAATAAATCTGCCACGTTAAGCTCGATAATTCGACGTCGCGGGCACCGACAAAGCCCTCAACCGGGCCGGTGGATTCTTTCTGTTTCGCATTCCGGGTCGCGTGACGCCCGCGAACGTTCGAGGGCCGCTGTTCAGCTAGTCCACCGGGGCTGTTCCGTTTATTTCTTATTACAACGTCGGAGATTAGAATCGCTAAAAGAGTCCCACCCAGCTAGAACGTCCCGTTGCCGTGCGCGTTCGCTCGCATTAACATTTTAAATGGCACACGGGCTGGAAAGCACGCTTATAAAATTCTGTTATCGAGGGCCGGGGGAAACGAGTATCAGATATTGGGCCGCTGGCGGATGCGAACGAGCAAAAACGCCGCTTGTAAACTGCTAATATCGTATTAATCGCTCGTCGTCGACTTAAACGACCGTAATGCGGCGGGGTGGGGACGGGGCTAGGGGCGCGATGGAACGGCCGGCAGGGATCGATCCCTTTCGCAGAGCGGCAGGGCGCTGGTGGCAAGAGAAATCGCGGGGCCAGATTAACCTTGATACACTCGGAAGCCGAGTGTCTATCGTTTGTCAAAAAGAGGGATCGTCTTCCTGACGTTTTTACCGGCGATATTGCGATCTTGATTCGCAGCGAGCGCCGGACGGTCGACAGACAAATCGATTCGAAGGCATTTACGGACCGAGACAATTTATGGGGGTGGGCCGGCTGGTAACGCGCCGCGGAAATCACCGACCGATGTCTATTGCGTTAATAATGCGCTTCGATATCCTCGTCTCGCATCTGTTCGAAAACGATGACGATAAAAACGTGTCACGCTATCTTGCCTCTATTCCCCTTCGTTTTTACAAATTTCGTTCGAACGGTCGAAGGGTTGTTACATTTGCAGCAATGAATCTCGAATGCGTTGCGCTCGATTTAAAGACAATCTCAGAAAAAGTGTTATCGTAGCCATCATTGTTACGCTCGAAACGTACTCGTGCTTCCCATTCGCAACCTCGAACACATCTTACTCTCATCGTTGATCGCGTTCCCGGTAATTGTCCGAGCGGAACGTATTACTCAATTAAGTAAACCAGGAAACGACTTACCGGGGAACCGCGTTTCGGATTTACACGCAGACAGAGCGCAAGAGTTAGGTCGTTTTCGGCTAGTTTGAGGGTATATACAGGCAGACACGAGTCCAGTTCGATCTAACGGAGGATGGAATCGAGGGAACGAGTGGGAGCCAGGTGGGCGGGGGCGGAGGGCGGCCGACGTGGTCGGGGTGAACTCGACCCCTACAAATTACCTCCAATTTCGTGTAAATTCCTCGTTCCTGCGTCAGCATAATACCTGTATTAGGGCGGCCAGCTCCGGCTCTTAGGTGGCAATAAATTTGTATTAGGCCGAGGCGTTGCTCCTCTTAGCAAAAGGGGTACAACACCCCCCACGGGGCTGGTTAATTTTTCACCGCCGCGCGTCTCTCGTTCGCGAGAGGGTGCCACGGAAAAATTGCCAACCTCTCCGCACCCCCCGAAAATGCCATTCGACAAGCTAAGAAATACGATCTCGTCCTCGATTTCGATTTCCAATTGCGGCTTCGCGCGACAACGCGATTTAATCGTTGATGCCCGCTAATTAGGTCGCAGTCGTGACGCTCTAATTTGTCCTTAATTGCGGTGAGTCGCTTCGATCTCCCGCTGGTGGAATTCTGAGAATTAAGATTCAATTTGAATTTATGAATTTGTTAGCCGCGAAGGTTATCCTTGCGAACGTTTGCAACGTCGAAGCATGTCTCTCGATCGAAAGGGTTAAAGTATCGAATTCGTTGCTAGGTTGTATACTGGTTCGCGATCAAAGGTTCACTGACTCTGCTCACATCTATCGCGATACACGTTATCTCGCTGAGATTGGCGATAAGCCGGCACGAGCCACGCTAACGTACGATTATAATTATAGATGGAAGATACATTTCCATTAGGAGTTCAGCCTTGTATTACGGCCTGCGTAGCTGCAGACGGATACCACTGCGATGTAACTTAATTTGCGACAGCGACTCCGTTTTTCCAGTCAAATACACGCTCACCCGGTTTTGCATTCCGCGTTTTACATTAATATCAATTATTTTATTACAATGTATAAAGTTTCCTCTTTATGGCGATTACCTTATTACGTTAATGGACAAGATGTAGTCGTATTATTTATCCACATAGTTCCCCGTGGTAGTTTGTACCGCGCAGAAAATTCGCGGTGAATAATAATTAGTTTTGGAAACAGCTGGAACTTATGACATCATCCAGCATTTACAACTCGTACTTATTCGAGTTTTCTTTTTAATCGCAGTCAGGCGAGAACGATGGAATTTGGCGAACGACGTCGTTTATCAAAAATTCAGCGGACAAACGGAAGTTAATCTGCTCAATTTCCCGAGGAGGCGACGCTCGAAGCGCGGCGCAATTTTTGCGAGAGGTTCGCGTCTGAAAGTTTAAGCAGCCCCGGCCGGGAGCGAGCCTGGCTTTTGTCTCTCGTAACAAACAATGTCGCGTTTCGTTTGGGCGTTACAACTCTGACCTATATCCGGCTTTGTGCATGGCGTTCTCGATTCCCCACCGTGAAATATGCAGTACATTTCCGTCGTATTGTTACCGCACAAAGGTCCGAGCGGCGTGGAAGCGACGGTTTTGTAATCGGTCGCAAAGAAAGAAAAATAATGTTTATCGAGAGGACAGGCGAGAAAGGAACGTATTTGTCGTTCACACGGTGGGCAAATCGTTTTATGCCCGCCGTATCGCGGCCGTTCCATCTCCGCGTGTTCCACGGCGACGTGGAATCATTAGAACGGCGATTAATCTCATATCAATCGACTCACCGTGAATATACTTCGCGCAGAAACGAACGAGTCGCGAACCTCGAATAAAAGTCGCCATTCATCCACGATCGAGGTTAGAACGGACGTAAACCGACGCAGAAATAGAAACTCGTCGAGATTCGCTTAGCACCGCGCCCAGAAAGGGCGTGCGAGTCGTTACAACGGAATCACGGAAAGAAAACCCATAGAACCCGGACGTAAGAAGGCTGACGGGTTCGCGACGCGAGGACACTCGTTCATTGGCGAGGGGCGACGATCGATAACGGCCCACCGGTAGTGGACGGGCATCGGTACGTGCCACGGAAAAAGTTTTCGTTTTCGTGGCCGAGCTAGTGGCCATTCGTATCGCTTTAAAGCTGGCACGAAAACGGGCGAAGCGCGAGGGTGGATGGGTGGTGAGACGATGCAAGAGTCTCGAAAGGCGAGTCGACGCCAAGTGGAAGGAGAGCACGGCAAAAAGACAGCGCTGAAGGAGAAAGGGCATGGAGTGCGGAGGAAAAGAAGCGGCGGAGGAAGGAAGAAAGGGTAGGAGCTAAGTAGGAGAGGGAAAAAAAAAGGTCGAAAGGGAAGAGAGCGGCGGCGGGGTGGAATCTTGAAGCATGACAGGCCAAAATCTTGGACGGAGGGCGAAGCACTGGGCGAAAAGGCGGAATCACGCAGACATAAAACGTCCTACGGCGTTACGTGTGCTTTCAGCGGTCGAAGCCGACGAAAAATGGTGGCCATATTCTCCCGACCTTCCAGTCAGAGGGCTATCTTCCACTTTGTTACGATTCGAAAACCCCGCTGGCACCGGTCCCTCTCTCGTCCCAGTGATTTATGGACCGACAACTGCAAACCCCTAACCCTCTGCCATTCGCCAGTCGCCGCCGCCGTCTGTCCCCGTTTTGCCCCTGCGTGTATTTTTTATTCGACCGGCGTCGTCGTCGCTGGTCTCGTATCAGCCAGGTGCACGGGTACGTACCGCGGTCCCGCGTGGCACCGACGAGCCTCGATACGTCATATTATGCCTGGAGAGAACCGTCCAACCCCCGCAGGCTCTCTTGGTACCTCGTCGTCGCTCGAGGTTCGCGTGACGGCGTACTCGATGGTATAAATCTTGGCTGGCTGCACGATGTAAACCGCCGCCGGTTTTCCTTGTCCTCGAATTCGAGCGGCGTGTCTCTCGTGCACGGCTGACCAAGCGAGTTCCAAGGGATCCGAGCCAAGATCGTCGAATTGTTTCGATAAACGGAATTTACGTGGCGGATGTGTGAAACCCGGCTCCCCGCGGGACCGTTCGCGACGATCCGTTCGCGGTCGTTGAACGCGATTTAAGGGTGGCCGCGTGGCGTTCGGTGGAGAATGGTATTTGGAAAAGAGATTCTGGAATACGTGGTACCGGCGAGTGGCTATGGATGTTCCTAAGTGGCTATTATGAAAGCTTCTCTCGGAATGGTATACGATAATAGGAGGTTTAGAGCGAGGGTGGGGCGAAAATTTATTGAATACCACGCGCTCAGTGGTTTCTAGAAGCATTAAAGTCTCCGCGGCGTTATAGTCTTAGGATTTTTACGAGGAGCGGCGTAACGGTATAGGGCGAATTTGGCGGTGATTCGTCGTATCGGAGAGCTTTATGGTTTATAGGTGACTGTAAAATTTTAATTTCACTCGTGCAAGTTTGTCTTGGCGATTCTTTAATACGCCCTTTAAAAGTAGCTCCGAATTTTATTATTTAATACCGAACGAAACGGGAACGACGTAATCGCACGGCCCAAGTGCCTATACCGGTTGATGTTTCTTTTAATAAATTCCGTTTTAACATGCGACGGGGATGGCTGATGCTAGCTGATAAACGAATATTCGTTCGAACAGCCACCGTAAACGGTCGATCTTCTCGGAACGCCCCGGGCCGGAATGGTTCCTGTTGAAGATAGACGTTCTTAACATTCCAGGAAAATAGACCGTGGCAGCTTTATATCCCAGCGATCAAGCGGCAACTATTAAACCGGGTCAACCCTTAAAAATCTTTTATCCATAAAAGCCACCGCTTTCAACGCGTTTATCCCGGCGAAGCCTCTTTGTTTCCTGGCCGCCTCTGCGATCAACCTCGCGGGTTCCATCGCGACGATATCCCCTTTTATCCAGGCTGATTCGCTTCGAAAACTCGCTGAAATTCTTATCGTAATTGCGACCACAGACAGGGAACGAGGTTACGCGTTCAACGACGCGGTTCGATCCCAACCAAGAGAAATTCCTTCCAAATAATTACGACTAATCGTTTTCCTCGTTCTTAAGGATACTCGGGTAGATCTCGATATTTTACGATACTCTCAAGGTACTTTTGTTTCTCGATGTCAGGCAAGCAGAAAATTCAACGGTACGGGTACCAGTGGAGTAACGCAATTATAGTCGTTGAACAGTAGCCAGGGTTACGGTCTGACGCTAATTTCCAGCACGAAAACGCCAGCCCTTAAAACGGAGAAAAAAGGGTAGCTGATGTAGGACGGGAAAGCTCAAAGAAAGTTAAGGGGTAGGAAAGTCGACGGAAGACAGAACAGCTTGCGTTCGCGGCAAGCCCGCACGCCGTATGCATCCAAGGCTGCTCGAGGGGAAAGGAAGCGAACTCTTTTATGGTACCGGGACAAAAGACGGATAAACAATATGTAGAGAAGTCGGGCAAGAGAAAGCTTAAGGGAAATACGGGAAACTTCTCTCGACTCTGACGAGAATAAGGCGGCCGACTACTTGCTCAGGCCACTTGCACAGGGCAGTTAACAATATTTTATACCGTATCGTACACGTTCGATCTACGTATAAAATTCGCGAGCTTGTTTCTTTAGCCAGTGTATTTTCAACAGCTTGATCGTGACGTTTATTCGGACAGCGTATAAGGGTTAAACGACACGAAACCACCCTCACACAGGCAATGATTCATTTCGAAAAGGCGGCAAAGAGCGGCCGTTCTTGCCGCGATACCATCTGACCGAGCTTTAACAGCGACATTTTGCCTCGGTTAAATTAACATAGCGGTTAAGATGGAACTGGGCCACCGAGCACGGGGGTATCGCGCTTACGCGATAAGTCAGTTCACGGTTTTTCTGCGGCTTGGGGGAAACGTCGTGCGTCGAACCCGTTACTATTCGTTGCTCGCGATATCTGACAAGTGGTCGAGCGTTTTGTTCCCTTGTAAAAAAAAAAAAAAAAAAAGATAAGGCGGATCGATGGTACGAGTAAGTGAAAACGAAACTCGTCGATTCCTCTCTGGAATTAAATGTTGGAAAACTTTTTCACGTGAATCGTATCATTTATAGAAAAATTTCCCGGAACTCTCGAATTCATCGAAGCAGAAAAAGGACGCTACGCGCGATTCACATTCATGCGACAGTCTTTGGGCACATTTCGATCGAGTTCCGCACTGTAAGTGCGTTCAGTCTGGTAGAACTTTAAAGAAAAATTTGTTCAGTATCCCAATATCGTTTCCACGAGAATACATCACCCATTCGCTGTGTACGGACGAGTAAATTGCACCCTTTACATATCGCTTTCAATAGTCTACAACGAATTAAAATGGAAAGTCAATAATCGCCGAGAAAGAAATGTCGCATCGAAGGGAGGGAACGCGATCGAGGAACGCCCAAGGCTCGCCAACTTTACGATCGCGCGGCGTATAAAGTTCGCACAAAGGAAGCGATTGTACGCCCATACGCTTCTAGTTTTATTTAAGGTCAGTGTCGTCCGTGAACGACGACTCGGCCTTTATTGAATATCGATGCTTACCGTGAATCGCGCGCGGTTCTACGCCGCGTGCCTTAGTCGAGATTCTTTCGAGATTGAAAGCGGAAAGTCGACGTTCACGGGGAGGGAACTTTTTGCAAGTATTATGCACGCAGGTCGCACGGACGCGTGTGCTAAGGGTTCCAAGATCGTTTCGACGATGCGAACACCGCGCGAGGGTGAATTACTCGCAGCAGGAGGGACGACGAACATCGACGCGGGCAATCAGAGTGGCGCGAGTAATGAGACGAATTCGTTTATGTTTAACGCGAGCGATACGCAACAGATGCGTGCGCGAGACCGTCGCAAAAAGATTACCGATATCGGGGTCCCGCGATGTGCACGCGAGAGATTGGCTCACGCATCGTTACGCGTTTTGCATTCTGATTGTCCCCGATACGCTGGCTCGCATTGTTTTAAATCGCTCTTTATATTCATTCCGCCGCCACAACAATTTCGTATTACGCGAAACCGAATGTATCGCGGTGATTATTTTCTCGTTAATGAGTTTGCCGCCGCGGCGTCTAAATATGTTTTAATTTAGCCGTTGAATACGAGTTTGACCTACTATCGTTTTATTAATGCACTAAAGACTGGCCACCTTTCGAGGAACTTTGCCAGCGTTATGAAATTTTCACCTCCCGCGCTTTTATGAGAAACAGATATTTTTTAAATGAAAAGAGAACGCAAGACACCCTCGGATGGTCTCGTGATGTATTAAATCAGAAGATTGCTGGTTTAACTTTCAACCATTTATTGGCTAAATTAATTTCTATTAATGGAGGCACTTCCGAGCATTAGAATAACACCAAACGGCACGCGGAGCATTGCCACTGTAAATCAGATATCTTTTTCCATAAACGCGGCCCGTCGCGAGTGGAATCGTCAAAAACGCGGGGACGGAAATGGCAGCGAAAAGGGACACGATCGCTTTGTGAGCCGGTGTGGTATGCATTCTCTGATTTAAAGTAACGAACGCGGAAAACCGTGTCGAGGTATCGAATTTCCATGAAGGAGTCTGCCAGTCGATCTGCATCGCGGCGTACGAACCGGCGGAGGACGCCTGCGATAACGAAAATCTATTTCGTTGCTTCCGCGTTCCAGGGCGCGCGAACGCCGCTCCTCGCCGCGTGTACACTCGCGAAGCGTACGTGTACGTGCACAGAGCAGCCACCACGTGTTCTCGCGTATCTCTACCGAGGCGTCGGAAAGCGTCGAGGAGCTTGGAGCGGAGGCGCGCGTACCACTCGATTTTCAGTACCGATACATCTAGCCACGCGCGTCGTTTCTCTTTATTCCTGTTCCTGTTCCTCGCGAAACGGCCAGAGAACCGTGAGACGAAATTCTCGTTAGCGATAACGCTCGCGAAATTCTATTTCCAATCATCGACGACGCCGCGAGTCCGCCTTATCGATCTCCGCCAGCTTTCTTCCGCGGGTCCTCCACACCTGGGGATCCGTCCCTTTCCCCGCGCGCATTCCCTGCATTCCTCCCCTCTGTCGGTTGTTCGTCGATCGTATTTTTCGCGCCCGCGCTGGGAATCAAGTTTAAAGCGATCCGATTTGCCGTGAGATTCCACGGTTCCGTTTCCGGCTGAGTTAGGTCGGTCGTGAACGCCGAGATCATCGTATACGAGGCACGGGAATGCAGGTTGGGAGGAAAATCGCGTAGCGTACGCCGTTTTCCCGGCGATTAACATTTCTTTCAAGGGGCCGCGAAGCTTTCGGAATTACCCAGGGACGCGATTCCCGTTTCGGCTCGGCGCGAAACGAATTTATCGCTCGTGGAAATTACCGTTTCGCGCATACTCGCATATGGGAACGTTCGTTTAATGCAAACAGGGGGTTTCGTCGGCGTTTCTGGTCTACTCGGCAGAGGAAAGAATCTCGTTTGACGTCGTTGCTGACCTAGACGCACGGACTAACCTCCCTCTATCTCTCTATTCCGGGCGTGGAAAAGTTTCGCTCGACGGGATTGAATTTAGGCTTTGCGCGATAGCGCAGGAAGTTTAAGTCGGTGAAACGAGCACGAAGTTGTCGCGGCAAGTTGTTGTCTCATGAAAACGGAATCACGTATCTACGCGCACGGTAGCGACGGTCCGACGAAAGAGTTTCCGGTCGCAGTCCTACGGATGACTTTTGCGGATTGTCGTCCCTGATATATGACGAGGCGAAACTTTCGTCCGCCGTTCGGTTTACGGATGCTTTCATTATGCACGCGCGGAGCGGACGGTTTTGTGCCCTGGCAATTTCACTTCGCAAACACTGCTAAATCTCGAATGGAATATTCGATGCTTCCCTAGACGGTCGAATTTCATTTTTCTTTAATGGAGTTGGTTGCCACCGCTCGCTGTAACTGCGGCTACGGTGTTTGCATACTGAACGGGGTATCGGTAGGGGTAGCTCCGTAGACATCCTTCGATTGTTTCCTCGAAAGTTTCAGTTGAATTAAAAATTGCCGGTTTTTCGAATTTTCTAAATACTTTCGATCGATAAAGTAACCTCAGACATTTAAGTTCCGCGAGGGTTCGGTTCGATGTTCTTGGAACGACCTCGTAACTTTATCGTCTACCGGGTTATTCAATACCCTCGAACTTTCGATGTGCTGCATAATGCAAGCATTTAGTATCGATATTGCTACATTAGGTACCCAACTGCCTCTTTCTGTATGAAATACAGAATATGTCGCAACGCGATGTTCTTCGTGGGACACGTGTTAGAGAGCTCCGCATTTCAAGTCAACACGCGACGCACGCGAGGGCCATTACAGCCAAGATCTTTCTACCGGCAAATTAGAAAACATAAAAGCAACCGTTTCGCGGATAGTGGACGTTTTATTCCAGAAAACGCAAAAATACAATTTACCTTTTATCCTCAACGTAGAACGTACGCTCTCTATTTTTTTCTGAATTTTTAGTTTTCAATGAACATCCCCTCGCGCTTTATAATTGATACACATCGAATATATCGGCTCCAGGTTCGAAACGTGAACTTTCTGAGCAACAAATTCCAACATTTCCACGGTCCGCCCTGAAGAACGAAGTGGAAAAATGGAAAATGGACGAAACAGAAACGAGGGAGACCGCTTAACAAGACTGGTCGGACAAATATTCGCGGTCGACAGCCGTTGAACAAAGTCGACGACATATTTCGCCGACTGTCCACCGCTGAAATACCGACCAGCCACGCGGTTCTCGCCGGTGTCGCGCAGCCCTTTGCCGGAAAGTTTCCGTATTTCCGGGGAATTCCGGTTGGCGCACCCCCTTGTTTTCGCCCCGTTGCGAAACTGGAACAGTCGAAGCATCGATTAAACTGCGATTATTCACGGCCGCGTCGGACGGACGAAAAGTTTCCATAAAATTTATTTAAATTGGCCGCGATAAATTACCGGCGCGTCGACGGCCCGTGGCTGTCTCGCCTCTCATTGTTCATATTCACGGGGACGTTTTCATTATGACGCTGTTAAAGCGTCGTCGCGTGTACGTTTTACTCCACCGGTTAGAGGTGGATTTTGGGGATTCGGGCTATCAACTCGTTTCCGCGCGGCGTTTCTTATTGTACCCTTCGCAATTGTTCTTGGCCTGAATACATTAGCCAAACTATTTTGACAGTTTATTATCAATTAATTAGTCGACGAAACTTTTATTCATAAGCCGAAACGATTAAAGAGGGTAACCGTCGAATGTGCATAATCCTTTTAATTCATTTATGGAGTAAAATAGTTTGTTCGAGCAATTTTATTGTTATCGTTGAGGTGCATCGTTAAAAGATGCTTACTGGACAGTAAAAAGTAAAATTAATATCGAGAGAGCCGCGTTTCAACTGTGGTCGCGACGTAATGGAGAACGATAAGTGATACAAAATTGTATTACGCCGTCAAACCGTAAAGGCTCAAGCGAATTAAATATCGTGCAACAGTGGAACAATGAAATTGCAAGCTTTCCGAACGTGATTTCGTTTCTTGCTGGTGCTCGTCCACCGTTGCCTGTTGTTACTCCCGTTACGAAATGTTCGCTGATGTTATTACCCCATTAACTAGCCCAGCGTGAAATAAATCAGGCACTGACCCCACGGAATCCTGGCACCCTAGCTCCTCATTACGTTCAATTTACCACTACGTATCCTGCATCCTAAACGCTCGCGTACGAGCCTTTGATAAACTTCTCGTCGAACAAACGCACTGTCCACCAGCTCCTGGTCCATCGAAACGCTCGACGCGAACGAAACTTCCCACCCTCGGCCCGCATAACCGGCTGCGATGCCAACGACGAACGGCTGAAGCGACGTGGAAACGACGGAAACGACGGAAACTGGATGGTCCCATTTGTAGATCGAGTTTGACTCGCGGCGGATAACCCGCGGGGTCGTGACCGGATGTGTCGCGGCTCCTGCCGTCTGTAAACAGCGCGAAGGGAGCGAGATAAGTCGATGCGGCATTATAAATGTATAAGTCGCCGCTTTTTCATCCCCGTTTATCGCGCTCTACGGGCGGACTTTGAGAAAGGACCCTCGCCAACGATACGTCGCCAGGCGTCACGGCTAATGTCCCCAGGAAACTCAAAGAGCCGGAGGACCGTGAAAAATCGCGTCGTTTCCTTTCAGCGGATCCGAGACCGCGGTCTAAGACTGAAACGAGCCCTCGCGTGGGACGAGTCTGATGTAAATTGATGCGAGTGTCGAGGAAGTTACAGCGTTTAGCGGGGCTGCGAGCTTTGATCTTAGGAAAGTTATACTGTGTGAGTCGAAAAGGCATACCGCTCGGTGTTTCGTTATACATTTCATTTAGAAAGATTCAGAGGTTGATAACGCTGATTATATCGAGAGCTGCACCTGGAGGAAGTTCGATTCCCTAGCTCGTCGACCTCGATAGCTTGAAACGTTCCACGATTCCCAGCGGATGCCACGGATGATCATGATTGACGCCTTACGAATTTTGCAGACGATTTTCGAAAGGAGCGCGCGGCGCATGAAGCAGATCCGGAAAGAGGTAGGGACGGGAGAGAGGAAGTAAGAACGGTAGCGAGAGTATTGGTATGTGGAGAAACGGTTCTACTTATTGACAAGTGCCCCGTATCGCGAATCCGCGGATCGCTTCGAAATGGAAGCAGAATCAATCCGTGCCGTTCCATCGAGCATCGCTGTCATTCACTATAAGCTTTAATATCGACGGTTCCGGTATATAGCTACGGCTTTTTCCACCCACGTTCTTCCAGCTCAGACCGTGCATTTCGAACTCCGCAGAGCCGCCTCTACGCGTCCACACCTCTACCCACATCTGTCCGTACACACGCGAGGATACGTGTACGAGCTGGTGTTCAGGGGGTGAAAAAAGAGGAGCCCCGTTCGAGCTCGGAAAAAATCGCTGCCGAGCTGCCGGAATTTTCACGGATCATTTGACTGATGGCATATTCGACGGCGGGATTCCAGACTTATTCGATAACCGTTCCCGCAAGCTTCGCGAGTTCAGGATCAGCTTCAAACGAGGGACTTCAAGCTCCCCAAAATCGCACAAAAAAGAAGTGATTCCTCGTGTAAACGTGCAAATAATTAGAGAACATCAAATCGTAGACGAATGTATTGAGATTCATTCTTGCTCTAGCTCTATTGAGAACAATTATTGTCATTTTCAGAACAAGTATACTCGATTTTCTAGAATAACAGAGATCGTTGAGAAATATTCAAATATGCAAGAAGAATTCATCCTACTTCCAATTAAAGCAGCTCGTACCTTTTCGCTTCCTCGCCCTGAGATTTATTCTTGCTTTAGCTCTATTGAAAACAATTATTATTATTTTCACAGCAAGGTTACTCGATTTTCCTGTATAACAAAGATCGCCGAGAAATATTCAAATATGCATGAAGAATTCACTCCATTTCCAATTAAAGCAGCTTGTACCTTTTCGCTTCCTCGCCCCGTACTCATTGGCACGCACTAACCCCGGCATTTCCCTCTAAATCTGTATCGCTGCTTCCGGCGTCGCTGCACCCTCTTCTATGATAGACCATCGAAAACGTTCGATCGAGCGAGCGAACTGGGAGGACTCGTTGACCCGCGAAACAAGTCGCGCGGACGAGATTGGAAAAGTTCGAGGGGTTGAGCGTCCCTCCCGCTGGCGATAATAGGGGCTTCTTTTAGGAGGCACGTTCGGTGGCCGTTCCTCGAGCGAAGGGTGAATAGGATCGGCGGAATTATTTGTCCACTTGTGGAAGACTAAGAGAAGCAACACGTGGCGCTTAGAGCACTGTTCTTTGGCCGTTCACCCACGCGTGGTTGCGTACGCGATAAATCAGGCCGCGAGCCGAGCAAGTGCACGCCGACCCGCTCGATAACGGAAACGCGGTGTGCTCCAGGGGTGTTTCTTGCCACTTGAGAGAGTTGGCCGGGTTTATAGCCGAGAATAGTTTGTTGGCTTGCTTAAGGATACTCTTTGGGCGGCGTTTCAGTTTGGGTCTTCACGTTTATCGTTTCTAGGATTCCTTCAAGTGGCCATTCCGTGATCTATCAGACTTGATACGTAATCACATTGTCGATCTTGAGCAAATGATCGTTTTTAATTGGACTATTTTTTATTTCTGACACACATACGGTTCAATAAGTAATTAATCATACGAAGTTGGCCAATTCCATCATCCTCGTATTCACTTTTTTAATCGAAATTCCCCGATAAAGTGCATAGCCGATGTTACAGAGTTAATGCATCGTCGTTCGTTATATTCAAAAGAATTACATAAAATGGGAATAACAGAGACACGAAGAATTCCAGCAACATTAATTGCAACTGGTAATCCGCTTAATACCCTTTCAAATATTTACCAGCAAGCTGTTATTCGAAAAGGAACAAGAAATATTACCTTGAAATGGAATCGACTGGGCGTGCTGGTAAATCATAAATTTATGCTCTGTCGCTTATCCCGAGGGAACATTAGAAAACACTATCCTTCAGCAATATTTATTCGAACCGTGAGATACAAACAGCAAACTACTATTCGCTGAATGTTAAGCTGAAAATCCGAGCGCAACGGCGCCAGTATTTATAATTCCCGTCGAGGAAACGGGCATTAAGAGATTAAATTACCTCGCCGCCGCTAAAACCCTCGCAATATCGAATCACTCGTTCCCAATCTCCTCCATCTCCGATCCGTTCAATCTTCTTCGTGATTCGCCACCTGTCCCGCTCTATTAATTCTCTTTTATTTCAAACAGTCCCGCGGACGCACCAAACACGCGCATTTCCCCGGGCCGCATATTTCCAGGACATTCCGCGGCTTGTTAGCCCAAAACGCATATTTTTTCACCGTCGCACGCTCGGCTGTACGTCTTCTCGAGCGCGCCGTGCAACGTAATAGTCGCTCGTTTCATGTCTAATTAGCGAGAACGTTAGTTCCCGTCGAAACGTAGCCGTTGCACCGCACCAGTGTCCCCTGGTTTTTCCAACGCGAATCCGCCCGTACGTTTCCACCGGCTCTCTCACGAACCGGTGTTAATGGCGGCGAGCATTATCATCGGGGACATCTTATTTTGAACAAAAATGTAATTCCACTTTTATTTCCGAACGCGTTATCAACGAGTCCTCGCGTTCATTCGAGAGAGCGAAAGTCGTTGCACAACTTCGATCGTCTATCGATTTCAGTCGTACGCGGTATCAGAAAAGAACTCATCCGTATTTTAATCGAAGTTGCAGTTGTCGCAGTAGTTTTAAAATTAAACGAGCGTGCATCCGTTCAAACGAAGCGAAGTCTGGCTGATTTTTTTGCGAGTTCGAATACCAACGTCGATAGCCCTCGCGTCGCTTGAACCTCTGCGACGCGCTCTCATCTCGAACGAGTCACCCTTGCAGACTCAGAGGAGCGAGCATTCGACGCCATCATCGCGACGAACGGTAGAAATTCGCGCGTACGCGTGCGAATAGTAAAAGAAAGCGAGCGATCCGCGAACGTGACTCGAATATCGCACCTGTCCGGGGAATAAGTCGTTGAAAAGTTCCAGTCGCGCTCCGTCGATGATATTGATTCACGGTCGATGGTTTTCGTTCTGCCCGAGAGGAAGTCCAGTTTCTAATTCGATCTTCATACACGCTTGTTGTACGTTCAAACGTTCATTAGTCAGGACATATTGCTGGAGACTGGCAGCGTGAATCTTTTATTTTTTCGAAACTTTATTACGAATGCTAGATGTCACTCTGGTTGGCCAAAAATACCGAATAATTGAAACTGATTCTACCAAGGTGTTCTATTATGCTTGCCAATCAATTGTTTGCTTTCGCAAGCGATCTTCACCTGTCACAGCTATTATTCTGTGCATCGTTATAAATTTCACACGAAGATTTCCCGTTTCGAAAAATAAATTGAACGTCTCAGCCGTCAACCATCGCACGCGTGTCAAGCTGGAATAAAAAGATCTCGTGGAAAGAGAAAATCCTAGCCGTCCGAGGTGTCTCTTTCACAGACACGAGCATGATGGCTCATTTTCGAATAACAAACGCGTTCTGGTGGCCAGGGGAGGCAGGACGTGGATGACGGAGCGGTAACGATCGCGGGTCATTAGCAATGCTAATGCACCTTTCGACTGATGAGGCAACGTAATGCCACTCTCTCTGGCCGGGCTCGCTTCCATCTCTGCCGCGTTTCTCGGCGAGGCTACTTTGGGGTGGTCGAGGGCCATAAGGATCGCTGCTGCCGTAAATTCTCCCGGAGCTATTGGCTTCCTATTAGAGGATCGGACTCCGTACCTATTTTCCAAGAAATTAGAATCCTCGATAACGGGATGCCCGGTAAAACAGCGCCGGACTGTGGCTCTAATTGCGCGTGAACCTGGAATACCTCTGTTTCGAGCCAGAGAATCGACCGTGGGAAACGAATACGTAGAAGACGAGATGCCCGTTCGATGAGTTCGTTTAGGCTGGTTCGGTTACCTTTAGGCTACTAATAGAGATGCTGAGCGTCGAGTCAGTAATATCGTTTGAAACACAGCCCTGCCAATCCTTCTTAGCTCATCCGACTAATTACTAAAATGGCCACGATTTATGAATACGTCCGATTTGAAACTAGTCTGCACACTACCAATTTCAAACTATTTTTCAACATCTCAGTTAGACGTATACGAGGTCACAGTCTTCACCTACTTTCTCCGTGTCCCAAACGAGGCGACACAGCGGCCGAACGGATTCTTTCGTCTCCCAGGAAGACACGTAAGGGAATTCCTCGAGCACCTATTCCCTTTCATTATCACCGTCCGGCTAACCTTGTTAACGAAAGAAACTGTCGTAACACGGACACCAGCGTGCTCCACGCTTGTTTCCTCACGATCCCATTTCGCGAATGCGATGGAACGCGTGTTTCTCGAGGGGGATGACCGAACGTAATTTCCATTGAAACGTCACGGTTAACGTTTCGTCTACATCTTTGCGAACCAGTTAGAATGGAATTAAAGTAATTCCTTTGGACGAGGACTCGCGCGTTTTTCGACAGGGGAACGGAGTCCCGTGAACTTTCGAGGGCTTCCTTACCGGGAATCTTTTGAGAGCCGTTCGGCGAACGTGATTTATGAGTTTAAATTTAATAGGATTCCGAATTTGCGAGAGGCGCAAATGGCTCGACATTATGCTCAGACGTAATTAATTAGCCGCCATTCATCGTTGCCATTAAGTAGCTACTCGCATCGGATCTTGAAAGCGGACCAGTGATCAACAAGTTGTAATATTATGCACTGAACGGTTGAAAAAGTACCCTGCATTAAAGACGAACGATCCAGTTTAAGCGAATTCACGTTCGCGTTCGCTGTCTTGGATTCCCATAGCTTTTCAACGTCGTTACTAAAGCTCAACACACCGCGCTTGCATTCATCGAGATAAATTATGAAGCTTCGGTATACTCCGCTAATGTCGAGGCTGTTGCAAAACTGTTCGACGAGAAACGTCGCGGATGAACTCTCGCGAGTCTCTGTTTTGCGATGCCAAAATCGGCCGGGAAATCCGCGCGAAGCTGTCGAGGAACAAGGGGGGTGTGGGCGCTGGAAATCTCGTCCGGCCAGACGTTATCGTTGACGAAAATTTTCACCGCTCCCCGCGCGCCGCGGCTAATTTCCTTGCCGGCGTAATTAGCGCGCAGGAACGACAGATAATTAGCGACCTCGAGGCGATCGCGGAATCAGGCTGGTTGAGAGAAGGCGGTCCGAGGTTGGAAGAGGGTAGCAGGGTTTCGAGGGGGGTGGGTGGATAACTTTATCCGGACAAAATCCTGGCTGATGCGGCCGCGTTGCGGGGAATTCGAGCGGTGCGACTAGGCTAGGTCTGCGGACGGGGTAGACGAAAACGGGTTGAGAAGAGGCGGCTGCGCGGGGTGGGGCGGGGGTACGAAGCCAGGACATTGTTAACAGCATTGCTGCCTAATTAACCGCAAACGCTTTCAGTGGGTTTCGCCTGGTCTATTGTTTACATGCGGGCACGCCGCCTGTATGATAGTGCTCGACGACCGAACCAGCTGAAATATTTCCATGGAGATTCTCTGCCGCTTTGTGCCGGGGCGCGCGCATACACCGCGTCTATCCGGATCGGAACGCGATGTCGTCGTGCAGGATACGTCCAAGTAACGTCCACTCGTGGGAAATATCGAGCCCCCGGCACGATACGCTCGCGCTTTCTCTGCGCAAACCCCTCGCGGGTCGGATCTTTCGTCGGTGAATATCTCCTGCGCGCTTTGACGATCGTCCGCGTGGTCTCCTCCTCTCTCTGCTAGGGGATAAACGAATCGTTCCTCGCGAGATGCCGCGCGGGAATCGAGCGATGCTGATTGAAAACCGCCTCGTTTCGAATGATAGCTCGACTGGATTTAGAGTCAGATAGTGTGCTCGATCCGCTTTAATTCAGAACACTTGAATTTGCTCGAAAGTTCGCGTCGAGTGCGGACGCGGTGGCTCGTGTCGCAAAAATAAACGACACGGTGATTGCCCCCATCTAAATCACTCGGAACCTCTGTCTGGCGAATTACACCGCGACGGTTCGCAACGAAATAACAGCTTAATTACCAACGGCGGCCGATAGTTCCGGATCGAAACAAAGTATCGCAGCCTGTCAGAGGCACGGCCCGCCCGCGGCCAGCCGGCCAGTTGGCTTTCATTAATTTTAATTGACGAAGGAATTCCGCGCGATATCGGAGGAAAAAGTTTCCCGGTTCGTGCCCCGGTGTACGGTTCCATTTCGAGACGGTTGCCGTGCTAACGAGCTCTGAAAATCAAGGAAATTGTATCGCGACTGGTCAGATCGTTGCCAGGCGAGTGGATAATGAGTCGATATCCTTAATTCCATATAGGTGCTCGTCGCGAGGGCTAAATGGAGCCTGAAATTAAACACCGCTGGCTAACTTTCTTATCGCGCGAAGAATCGCCTGGCCGTGTATAATGCGATCTCGTTATCGGACAGCGGCGGTATTTTTAGCGGTGTACGCGCGTGGAAAACGGGCCGTGGCGTCTGCTCAGCGAGTGGATACTCCACTGGTATCCTGTATGGATCTGGGCCACGTTCTTGCAGGTCTCGCTGAATTAAAAGCTCCTTCCGCGATGGAAATTATGAGTCTTCCTTCCTGGGGTGGTTTGGCATTGGTAGGGGAAGCTTGTCGTTTGCTCCTTGGAAGAATCGTTTCGTTTGTAAGGGAGGAGTGTGAGTATTGTTCATTGCAGAGAATAAATAAATAGGGTTGGGAATGCATCGTTCGTATAATTTTAATATTTATCTGAGAGAATGAAATATTGTTTTATAAGCGTTTCTCGAGGTATGAAAATATCTCGAATAGGAGAAATGTTATTCTTGATCAAGCTGTACAATTGCGCACGGCGAAGGCGTCGATAATAACACTGTTCCCGTGTCAATGAGGCGGCCTGGAATCGAAACTGCTTTTCCATTGTCCCCGAAGACAACGTTGTAAATGGGTCACAGCCGTGTACGATGATTAAACACTGATCGCGCTCCGACTACCGTCTACCCTCTACCCCTTGTTTTCCACGTTTCCCGGCGTCCCCGTTGAAAGCCATTATCACGAGAGAGCCGGCTCGATACATATAAATGATTATAAATAACCCGAGATCGATGGTGGAAAAAAAAGCTCCGGTTGAACGATCGCTCGTAAATCAATCGGGGCGTCCTTAATTTATACGCGAACACCGGCCGACCACTGGTGTACAACCAGTCTGTCGAAAAAAAAAACAAAAAAAACAGAGGAACACCAAGTGAGAGGGATATCAGTAGCTATTAATTATTTTTTACGCGACGCTCTATCGATACAGCAAGGAATGGAGAAATATGTTTTCCTGTATCCGAAGGGAAAGAAAATTAAATGCGATACACTCCCGTTAAACGTGGGCTTTGTTACTCATTCGACGAGCAAGAAACATTATCTCTAGTTATATTTGGTTTGTTACTTTCCTATTTTTTACTCACGTTTGAATTTTTTCCTTCGTTTCCAAGCGAACGTAGAATGTACTACACTAAGAGGAGGATATTCCCGCGGCGTGGCGGTCGTAATAATTCTTGTGGTAATTCCTCGGTTTCCCAGGCTGAGACAAGACAAGGGCGGCGGTGCCTGGTGCCCGAAAAATATGGTCACGAAGGAGGGCAAGGAGTACCTCGAGGTGAATCTGCACAGTCCGCGTTTACTGACGTCCACCAGGACCCAGGGCAGGTTCGGGAACGGCCACGGGGTCGAGTACACCGAAGAGTACTTCGTCGAATATTGGCGACCGGGGTTCAACAAGTGGGTGCGATGGAGAAATCGACGTGGCATGGAGGTACGTACATAGGATACACCTTCTGCCTGCTCGCTGACGATCGATTCGAAAGCGTTCGAGCTTCTCTACTTTTCTTCCCCCCTCCTCCCTTCTCATCCTTCTATTCTTTCTTTCTTCTTCCTTTTTTGTTCTCTCTCCCTTTTACTTTGCGCTCGAGGCTACTCGACCGTGTCTCTTATAGTTGTTGTTACCAACTCGATGAGAAGTTCCCTCGAGAAGTTTGTGTATATACGTAGGGTTCGTTTAAACTTGATAGAGTCGATCGTGATTGCGTGTTATATTATACTTACAACGACGTTGCGCCATGCAACCTTGGCTGGTGTTCTAACATCGTGAAACTTGGATTTTAAACCTGTTGATTTTTCGAGATTTTTTTTTTACGATATTGACGCCATAAATATTGATAATCCCTTCTTAGCGATAATTGTGCCTGTCAGTATATGAGAAAATGTTTTAAAAAATAGAAAAGAGTCAATCGTGTGTATTGTATAAATGCAAGCATGATTAAACGGGAAGATGCAGAGCGCAAGTAGTAACGGATCGTCTGTGGTCAGACGCCTCTTCACCCGCTCACGCGGACGCCGCGTCTTCCCGCAACTTTTAATACGTGCATCGTCCGGAAGTTATTTTCAGAAAAAATTATTCAGGTCAACTTTGGAACGGCTCTTAAACTTTATAAGCGTTATTACTTAAAATTTGTTTGATGTTCCCCGGCTAACTCTCTTAGTAGTGATTAAAGACACGACGTTAGCCGTGGTTTCTTACGATAAGCTCCGCGAAGAAATCACGTTAATCGTAAGTGTGTCGAGAATTTCTAACCAAGTAAATCAGTCAGGCCCGCGCTTTTTATAACTTCGCGCACCCCTCTGCTACCCCGTGCAGCAATCTTGAAAACTATTCTGTCACGGTCAATAGTCCAGAAATTGTCCAATTTCAAGGTTCGGTAACCCCTTTCCAAACTTCAACTCTTTCCTAGCTCGTGCTCCAGAACCGCGCGAATATTACACGGATCTGTGGAAAGGAAATAACTAAATTAAATTTACTTTGATTAAGTTCAAACTACGACGCGCGCTTCCTCCATTCAACGCTCTGTTACTTCAAAGTTTAATACCACCCTGTGTACCTGTGTACCCACACCACCAAGTTTTATCATCATTGTATCATTACCATCTACCATTGTTCTACCACGATATCAATTATTCCTCCTCGATTTCCTTACTCAAACAAACTGCTCCGATCAAGCAGGATACAAAACATTTGCCTCCCATAAGTGAAGTGAAATACGATTGCACAGGCTTAATCTTCCACACCACTTATCAGCGAACCCCGCCCGTACAAATATTTCCCATCCATCTAAAAACCGCGCTACGTAACTTAACTTTCCTTATCTTCAACGAGCACCGTTCCCCGACAGACTTCTCCACGGGCGACTGGTTATAAAACAATTTCGCGAGGAACAGCCGTATCGACGGAATTAATACGGTGCCACTCTTTATAATTGCTCTCGTCAAGGAAATCGGATTACAGTTTCAGCTTGGCTCGGATGGGAAAGCGGGACGGAGGGGCGGAAAAGGGGGACGCGACGAGAGGGATGAGACGTAAAGGGGACAAAGCGTCGCCGGCGCGTAATTCCATTCTTTTGAACCGGGAAATCCGCGCGCGCCGCGCGGAAGCTTCGCTCTCGATAGACCCTGGGGCCGTCCGACCATTTGTATTCCCGAACGGACGCCGCGCCGGCGAGTTTCGTCGTGGACGCGTGTATCTACCGCTGGGCCAGTCATGTAAGCGGTATAAGCGGCCGTTACAACGGCCGCACTGTTAATTAACGTCTTTTTGGCACGATAATCTGTACGCGATATCCATTAGCTCGTCAAAATGCATCGTGCTCGGCAAAGCGATTTACCGGGGCTCGATGAAATTACGGGGAACAGGCCTTCTCGAGCCGCGTCGCCTTAAATTACTATTAGGCGCGCGTGCCTGTAACGGCGATATCCGTATGGATGAGACAGCGGAGGAACGCAGGTAGTGTCAGCCACGTTCGTCGCGAACATGGTGGCTTGTTGGGTCTCGGGACGAATTGGGGATTTTTAGTCGATTGAAAGCAGTATCACAGCAGTTGGTTACGCGATTAAATAAAATGCTGCTTATAAAACGATTTTGTTCTCTGCGTTGTTATATCGAATATAAGAAACCAGAAATGATCAGTAGATGTTAATTCGAAGGACTGGCAAAGGTAATTTATTGAGAAATTTTGTAGTTGATTAAAGGGTTTGAAATAGTTCAGGATATATATTGGTCATAATATGTACTTCTTCTAAAGAATATTATTCAAATTCTCTCCTAATTCCACCGCCAGCCAGCGTGGGTTAATTTTCCAGAGTTCTCTCTGGGTTTTCGCTAAAATACTCGGCCCCGCTCGCGTTACATAAGAGCACGGGCGTACACACACGTTCCTCTAAGACTAAACGGATTCTCCGGAAACTAACTAAAGCTACCGACGCTTTAGACTAAAAGATACTACGAAATGAACTTCTGTTCTTATGAAACAGCCCACTTAAAATGTTCCTCTCTCGCTCGCCGAGCGAACCACTCCGTGATGTTACAACATCCCCGTTTCTAAGATCGTTCTATCGTTGCAGAACGTGAAACTCGATTGTTCCCTTCCTGTATACATTGCGAAACAGCTGACCATCCTGATATTGAATAAAAAAAGTTTAATTTAACAGAAATTCATTAGGATATTCACGTGCTAGTAAAGAAAGGTACATCGTTTGTTTCACGCTGGTTACTCAGAAATTGTAATAAAAATCGGTCGCAATGGAGCAATCGAAGGGATCGTTGCACGCTTCGATACTTCGATCGGTTTCCAGAACAAGGATCGCTTTTGTTCGCGGTTCACAACCGCGCATTGATAAATGGAATTTTAATGGACGCGCAACGAAACTACCGCATTTATTCCCGTTGAAACAGTCTGCTCATAATCAACCGGTCCATTTTTCGAGCCCTTCCGCGTCTCCCTCTGCGCGCGGACGCGTCGATTAAACGATCGTTGGCTTCGAGCTCGATTCGTCCACCACAAGTGGACAGAACACTCGGCGTCCCTCTCGATAGTTTCGTTTCCCTTCGTTCGACAAATGAACGCTCGCTTTCGTACATTGTACCTCTCGACCGTTTGACACGTTACACTTTCTCGCTCGCTGCGAGTGTTCTGCTTTTCGACTCGATGGTTCCGTTGTTTCTAACGAAACCGTAGCTCAAAGCTGCAATACGATATCCCTGAAATAATAGGTAGTTCGTCGGAAGAACGAGGAGATCGCTAATAATTTCAGATTCGACCGAATTCCATTAACCCCCTTTCGAGGTTATGGGAATTCTATTCGCCGTTCATAACATTATAGTCGCGCTATAAGTAAATGGACCGAAATCTGAAAACTTACAACGTCGCGGGGGAGGTTAAGCAAACGACGTAAGTAAGACAATTTATGCGACAGAGCCGGCACATTAGCCACGCCTTGTCAGCGAGCTATCATAACTTAGCCTTATATTTCGATACCCTCTGGCACAGATGAAGAGCACCGCGTGGCGAAAGTAGTTTCGAAACTCGAACTTCCTCGCGAGGACGCCTCGCGTTATTCGACGCGCCTCCGTCGTCTGGATGCCTCTGACGTTCGCTTTGCCTTAGTGATTCCCTACCCTCCTTTGTTGTCTCCCTCTCGGTCGATCCTCGTACGCATAACACATGCCGGGCCGCGTGTCCTCCATCGAGGTTCGCGGCAGACGTTCTTCCCATTTTCACGCAGATTCGCTCAAAGCGAGGGGGTGCAGACGCTGGATTCAGGCTGCTTGGAAAAGTAATAGCGTGAAAGGAGTAGGAGAGAGAAAGAGAGAGGGTTTAAGAGGAAAGGAAAGTTAGAGAAGAGTAGAGGGAGAAAGGGTACAGGAACGTTTACCCTGCAGCCTCAATCTGGCCCGCATGTGATCTTTGTGCACGCGCTTTTTCCCCTTGCTCGTTGCATTCTGAATACGGCCACGGAAGGACGAAAGAGTCCGACGAAAGAGCGAGTCGGGCGGCGAGAAAGCGCTCGGACGAGGCGAGAGCAAAACGACTGTGTTATCGCCCCGTTCTACGTGACCCGCAGGCATTTTTCCACGGCGGACGTGCCCGCCACTCCCACGGGAGGCGAGAAAGAACGCGATGGTGTGCCTGGGAAAAAAGGGCTTTCCGTTTCCGATCGACCGCCACGGAAAATTTCCATACCTTCCCGATTTCCTTTACCACCGTGAAACATATTAAGCGGGCGGGGGCAGAAGACGGTGGAAGCGGTTCGAAGGAGCGAGCGGTTCGTAACTGGTTTCTTTGCAAACAGTTGCTCGCGACGTTGGCTGGCACGCACGCGAGGATCCGTCACTGACGACGAACCGACAGGGCTAGTTTCGTAGGAAAAAACAGAGCGTATATTGCCGAGCCACGAACAAGCAATTTCCTTCGTTCGTGAAATATATTAAGCGACACGAAGGCGGAGATCAAAGGCCTCGCTCGAAGCGTAAGGGGACGTTTCACGGGGGAAAGAAGTTGGCTACCCGTTAGGCGAGCCAATTAACTTTGGGACGGATAAATCTGTTCGTTATTGAAAAATAATTCAATGTCGATACTGCGCAACCGGTTGAGACTCTACTCTAGCGGAAAAGAAATTTTCAAAATCAAAGTCTACCAAGAAATCGCGGATTAGAAGAGCAATATTACCTGACGCGTGGTACGTAAATGGGACGCGAGAGTAAATGTAAATGTAAAAGGGTAACTGTCTGCGATGGAAAGTTGAAGAAATGGAGCGTTGCGCGGTGTTTGAGCAGATTGAAAGGAAACGATTGTTCGTGTAAAACGTATCCTGACCCAGATTTCTCGCGTTTTAAGAGTTTCCTTTCTATTTTCCCTTCCGCGGCCGGCCATCGTGAACAGCGAGACACGAACACGCGTTACACGTTATGTCCTCCGTACGAGACATGGAGGAATTAAGTCGAAAAGGAGACTTTCATTTAGGAATGAACGGGGCTGAAGAGAGAAGGGGCAGACAGAACCGAGCGCACTGAGTGGGTACGGTCTCTGTCTTTCGCGTTAGGGTGCTCGTTATCGTCCCTGCGGTGGGACAATTGCCAACGGTGGACGTGTTTCATTAACGTCGACGTACCCGCCGCCAAACGGAACCCACTGGACCAGCCTCATTTGCGACACTCTTCAGCTTACGTTCGTTACGAGATAAGCATCGACGAGTGAAAATATTCCGCGCGAATGTGTCTTTGCCACGTCGGAATTTCGGACACGTGAAACTTTGAATTCGAGCGGTATTCTTTCTCTCTCTCTCTCTCTCTCTCTCTCTCTCTCTCTCTCTCTCTCTCTCTCTCTTGAATTCAGTCGTACATACATGTATTTACTTGGTATCGAGACCACTAGCGGAATGCACTAATAACGAAACCGTGATGCATGCTCCTTTGAATCCGTTAAGTGGTCGATGCACGCGAAAAACAAGTATACTGGTATACGGAACGCATACTTGAGCTAGTACGCGGATCTGCTTATCGAGACCAAGAGCGAAGAGCAGCGGAACAGCGGAATGGAAGTTAATTGAATGGAGATACACGGTCGTTGCCCGGTTCGTTGCTGCTCGCGAATTTAAATTTCGAACACGTCGAGCTTTCGAATAAACACACCTATAGCGTGGTAATTTCCGTGCGCGGAATTTATCGCGCGCGCTGCCGAGATTCCAGCGGAAAGGAGGACGCTACACGCGAGGAACAAGACACGGTCGCTCCCCAATGATAACATTCCCAGAGGTGTGTCGCGATAAATCCGCAGGTGAAAGTCAACATGCACCGCCATTCTCACCGAGTCGTGTTGGAACGTACATCCACGTTTCACGTTTCTCGAAATAGAATCGTCCGATAACTTTACACGTCTCTCAGTCTGGCCGTCTTCGCCGGTTTCCCATTTTATTCATCGTTAGATACGCGTTTCACTTCGAATACTTCTCGTGATTTTGTTCGAACGACACTACGATAGGGTCTTCGACTACGCGAGGATCATTTTCCACGCACGAAATCGCGGATGACGGGACGAGACAACAGGCGGATTTCATTAGAATGGCTTTAGAATTTATCGGGTCGCTTGAGCGTCGTGAAAACACGCGTTCAACGGAGATGACGAGTCCTCGACTCCTGTTTGACTTGGCGACCGCGCACCCGCTTAAGTCCACAGATACCGACGGTAATTTCCATCGAAATTTCAATCTCGTTTATCCGCAAAGTAACTTCCACGAGCCCCGTCCGTAGCAGTCATCCCTCACCCTTCCGGACCGGCGCTGTTTCACCCCTCAGGCGTTCGTCGCGGTGGCTGGCAGCACGTATCGAATTTTAATCAATCACCGATAGGGACAGCCAATTCCAACGCCAATTAACATATTCATTCCGCGGGCCTGCCCACCCTTTTTCCATTGATTTCAACGTAATTCAAATTGCAATATGGTGAGCACCATTACTGGCTAGTGCCAGTTGAACCGTACGGTCATTAAGCAGCAGTCATTACCGGCCGCGCGCGTTCGCGATAATATCGTCCGAATCTCTGGAATTAAAAGAAGCAAACGCAAGAAGCTTGTGGAAGAAAGAGAACGAGAAAGAAAAAGTGTGGAGGAGAAAAAGGAAATTGGTGAAGGGCGGTCTCTATCGTCAAGCCTATCGGACCACACTCGCTTGGTGATATGAATTTCGATAGCATCTCGTAATTAGAGTGGTTCTATTACCGTACAAGTTTCTCAGCATATCATTTAAACTTCTACCGAAGCTACTATAATTTCCTCTAAATTACAATGGTCCACTTACCTGAAATTCATTAATGTCGACAAAATAAATTTCTCGATTATTGTTGCTACGGTCTGCATTAACAGTTATTTATATTCACCAATTAATACGAGTACTCCGCTCGTAGCGGATATAATTGCCAGAAAAAGAGGACCTAGTCTGGAAAAAAATAAGCAAGCATCGCGGTCGACATCGCAAATGGAAATTCAATAGTATCGAGCCGCGGTCGTAGCTCTACGCTGCTGTACTCTCTATTTCCTCCAGTAGTTAAGGATCGTTTATGGTCAGACGCCGGCGGAGTTGGTCATTCGATACGAAGAGAAGAGTCGATGCAGTTATTGTTCCCCCTCCGTCCGCTGTATTTGCGGTGCGTTTGAAAAATTGACCGGTGAGCCACTGCATAATGGTAGGAAATTCTATTAAGTTCTCCAGTTTCAACCCTGCGCGGGAATTAAGGGTAGAAACGATGGTACACGCCACTATTTCTTTCGTCCTCGGGGCGTCTGCGCTCCGCTAACACTCTTCTTCAGGAAATTCAATACGCGACAACAGGAAACTGGCAAATCACTCTTGGGCTGTTCGATTATGCTAATGCCACAGGGTGTCCCATAAAAAATGTCGAGCGCTCTGAAAACACTGGTGTCCGATCGAAAGCAGGCGTTCGTTCGTGATTCTGGATAAATTTTGCGAAACACCAGTACCAGTATTTCTTTATTTCTCTAAATACTCTTTTATACCGTTAGTTAGTCTGTACTGAGTCAAGTTGTAGAGCAGTATATTTTCTGAAGCCCCAGCTATTTCATAAACATCTCGTATTACAGCGTAACGAAGACAGTCCGCTGTTACTATTATTTTACAAAACACGTGCCGGCGGACGTATAATTTGTCACGGTCCTGTTACACCGGCGAAATGTGTACGCGAGCACTCATACAGTTTCGAATGGGGTATCGGTGGATTACGGATTACCGGCCCGAACGTGGACACCCTATTAGCAGATTACCGCGCGGCCTGGAAACAATTTTCTACGGCCACACTTCTTCCACCCTCTCTTCGTTTCTCTCCTCCCCACGCTGTTTCCTCTCCGTTCCCCAGCTTTTTCCCAGCGACCAGGTCTGGCTGTTTTTTTTTCGCTTCCTTTTTTTTTACGCTTTTACCCTGTCGTTCTCTTTCCCCTTTTCGCGGGTCCATCAGCGCGCAGGCTCGATCGGTGAGTGCTTCCATCCAGACGAGAGCTCTCTCACCCACCCCGAGGCGCGGTAAAGGAAGGGGCGCTGAATTTCGTTCCTTTTTAGCCCACTCCTGGCCGCCTCGTTTCGCTCGATTTTCGAAATATCGCTCGCTGCCGAACACCGGCTGAATCCATTTCGGCGTAAACGAATAGTTACAACCGGTTGTGCGCCGCCGATTCTCTCCTCGCGCCTCTACAGGCCCGCCGTGGTTCCCCGCGGAATTGAAAATCTCGATAGCTGTACGTACGTGATTCACGACTGTTTCTACTTTTTCGAATAGAATTCAGCGAGAATAATTCATAATGTAATTCAGACCGTTCTTCTCCTCCTCATTTCAACGCTTTCGTTGGCGCTACCTGTTGGCACGATCGATGGGAGTGCGCAGGGTGGTCGAAAAAAAAATTATACGTTTAAATATATTTAGAATCTTGTGTTCTCGCGAGGAAACGAACTCAAGATCTTGCTAACGACAGTACAACGTTCGTGAATATTCTCTTATCACATCGAGCAACAGCGTAGAAGACGCGACTCGTTAATGAACATTAACCCGAGCGAAGCCACGTTTTCCTTCGAGTGAAATTAAAAGAATACGCGGAGTGGTTGGTTACCTTCCTAGCGATGTTATTAAACGTTTTCCAGCTTTCTAATTACTGAATTAACTATTTTCTGCTTCTCAGAGTTTTAGAAAATCGCCTGAACAAATACAGAATTAACTTGATCGAACTAAATCAACAAAAATTGGTCTTCGACTATAGGAACTGTAGTTAATGATAGACATTCCACGCGACTTGTAGCGTCTTAAGCAACCGAACGCTTGAAGCGTACACGCCACGTCCCTAGTCGGTCCCCAATAATTAACCCCGCACCGAGCATGTTAATTTCGAGCGAGCTAAGAGGTGGAGAACGTTCGCTTCGTTCGCGTTTCTTCGCCCCGGCCGCTCGAACGATATTAAGTGAGCGGAACCGCAATTTCGTCCACGTAGGATTAAGCAGGTTAAAATTAAACAGTTCTTCATTAGCGGAATCCTCGGAGCCGGAATTCGGCCGCAAACAGATTAGAACCGCGCTCCTTTCCGGCACATTGCTCCTGGGAAGTAATTGCCTACACGCCGCGAGGATCGAGGCGAGCCGCGTAAGCTCGTTCCGGTTTTTCAGCCCCCATAACACGGGGCCATCGCTGCCACCTGCTCAGTTTTACCTGGCGTCGACCTCCTAACTCCGTCGAGATAATGAAACCCGCTGGGATGACGTTGTTTCGGCGGCTTTAATTCCATCAGTGCATCGCCTTCCACCAGCAATTACAATTTCCTCCCTCGCACGGTTTAAACCGCCTCGCGAGTGCTGACGTCTCGTGGTATCTCGGAAAAATTGATCGTACGTAACGAAATTTGGGTCATTTTATGAGTAATGTTTCCATTCTCTTTCTGTTTCTCGAGCTATTTTCTCATCTCGTTTCTGAAACTAGTTCCGTTTATACTTTTAATTAATGGAAACACTTGCCAATTTTACTTCGTAATCTAGTGTTCTTCCGGTTGCTGGATTGTTCAGCGTAAGTAATGGCGTTTGATTAGATTAGTTTCGATCGAGGCGGATACAGGATGTTTTACGCAGCCACTGTGTATTTGCGGAGAAGGTATCTGTTGCTAGGAAACACTCTGTTCGAACAACAGAATATTTCGCTGGTATAATAGTCAGACATTCGGATAATGAGTGTGCGGTTACCAGATGCTCAATTATATTTGTTTGTAACGAATTCAAAGCTGGAAAGTGGAACAGTGCTCGATTTGGAATTTAATAACCCGAATCTGTCCACGTTGGTATAATTTCAGAGTTCACTGCTGGATTTAGCTTATATTTCGTCGTGGACGTTGAAAAACTGTGTCGCAGACACAACCTAATTTATTAGGCAAGGCTCTCTCACCAAAGGGGATGAAAGTTAAATTGCTGTAAATGAAAAAATAATTCAGTCTTCAATATTTGCTTCTACTAAAAATACACGATCGACAGAATCGCGAATCTATTACGATTACGGCTTGATTAAGAATGCATGTACATTTGATCCACCTGGTATCCATTACATCACCGTGTCGTAATTAAACGTGATAGATCAATGGAACACAAAATTGACATTTTAAATTTACCTGACTTCGACTGTTCAATATGATTCGTTACGTACAAAAAAAAAATAAACACCTAACATATGCATTAACTTCGAAATACATTTATACTACCAACCACAGCGATTCTTTTTTAACCTTTTGCGCTCAAACAACGACTCTCACTCGCCACAATTTTCCGCGTGGCAACTCGAGCGGCGAGTGAGAGACGACAGTCTCTGTTTATGCTGGATTTCGTTATCTCTAGTCGATAGAAGCGAAGTATTGGTTTGGGAATAGGTCCCTTAGGCTGTTTATGTTTTCGGTTGGGAAGTGACATTGTGACGTCAAATGGGGATTAAGATAAAATTCCTCTACGACTGTAGTCCTGAATGCGACGTGTCTAGCGTTAGTACAGTTTCGACGATCGTAGCGAGTACACGTATCGCGAAATTTTGTGCCACTCGTTTTAAAGTTTTAAGGCGAGTTTGATTTTGAATTGATCAGAAACTTATCTATGGTAGAGGAAGTGTAAATAGTGATGAAGATAGTGATATAATATCGAGTGTGAGAAGTAGAGGAATTAGAATAATAGACAGTGAATCCGGAAATAGCAGTGATAATCCACAAAACTTTGACGACTCAGAATGCTTTGGTAAGTACATTTTGTAAAATATCACGCCAAACGCAACTACAAAACCTGAACTCGGAAACCTCTGTCTTTCAAAATGTAAACACATAGATAATATATTAAAATATAACACTTCCGTATGTTAATTTGTATATAAATTCATTTACGCGCAAAATCGTCTCCAGTTGCAGCGCCGCCCAACCGCAAAGTGTTAATAATTATTCACTATTCGTTACATTGTTTCTGTACACAAGAGCAAAGTCAATGTAAAACACAGTAATAACAGCCGAAGAGGAGGCAGGGCGGCCATAATCGCAATAAACGGGCGCATAGATAACCAGCAGGGTAAACCACCCTCGGATGGAATCACTGGTAGAATTGCCGCCCTATTCCACTGGCAGCAACGCGACATCGAGTGATCCATCTGAGTCGGTGGATGTATGGCCACCCTTCGGAACGATCCTCCGTCCTTCGAGCAGGGATATCAATTTTATGTGTCGGTAGGACGATATCGGGCGCTCACCTCTTCCACTCCGACCCGGCAGCTCGTTTATGGCTGTATTAATTATTCCTATCGCGTACACGGCCGAGTTTCTGCTGGCTAGTATTCCCGCACGCTGCCACTGCCACTGGTACCGGGTACTGCAGTTGCAGTTGTAATGCATCCGCGGTCGGTCGTTCCAACCTGGCCGATATAACCACTCGTCCGTCTCGGCCTGCTGGTACGCGCAACGATTTAAGGGAGGTCCGCGTTCCATTTGCGTGCCGTTCACAACTCGCTGACCCGCTTACAGCTACCCTCTACACCCTTTGCTGTATTAAGTCCGCGTCAGAGCTACTACGTTGCTCCGCATACGCTGCCAATTCAATGCCCGATTGATTCGTGGCCACCGCACCGTGCTCCATTCTCTGATCTCGATACATCCAAGATGCCCATTAATTAACAGCCAGAAACGCTTCGACGTTTCATCGCTTTTAATTAGCAGACAATCTCGCGGGGCAAGTTGTTCGCTCGTTTCTTTTGTACGCTCTTGAAAGTCCTCGTTGGTGGTATTAAAGCAGGGGGTTTGCAGAGATACCGCGAATCTGAAGTCGTTAGAATCTATTTTCAAACGGAAGGCATTCCTTGAATCCCGTGACTCCGGGTTCGTCGGTATCGGTTTATACGAGCCGAGTGGCTCGATATTGGACCCCGTGACCCCGAGTCGTGGCGACTTCGCGTACGATGAACCTACAGCTGCCCATATGGAGCATCACCTCGGTCAAAATAACGCTCTATTTTTATATAATTTACTTCTTTTATCGATCGAATCGAACATTGTTAAAAAATACCCACTGTATTGAAATTCGCTACCATCTCCCTGATCGAATATAAACCTTTCGCTAGCGACTTCGTACGGAGTTTCGAGTGAAATTGTCAAGTGAAAACCTCGCTGGGTAGCAGGGCGAATTTTCCTTCCCGTATCTCGCGTTTGTAGCGGAAGCCTCGCAGTCCTCGCAGACTTGATTCAGCGTTTCCACGGCTGGATCCTCGAATAATCCGATTTTTTACTACAGCATCCAGCCGAAGGGACGCGAATGCAGCTTTGTCATCGATGGTCGGACGCGATACGCGCCCCTGTACGGATAAAACGGCGCGAGAGTTCCTCCGTTTCGCAGCCCACCCCCGCTGAACCTCCGTTTCTCACGTAAGAGCGGCGCGTCGTCGTCTCCGGATTTCATGGAAACGGCACGAATCCATTTAATATATCAGTCGAGACGCCGGCAACACACGACGCCTGGCTGCCGATCGATCCGCGTGAAAAATCTTGACGAGAATCGGCTTTCAACAGACACACCGTATCATCCCCCTGTATAACTCGCGGACGACTTGCACTTGGTGCCTCCATGTTATTGATACGCGGAGTCGAGACTCGTAGCAGCGCGGATATTTCGAAACCGTTGTCGCGTGAAATATTCATCGCGTGAGAAATAAGGGGGTTTGATCGAACTAGCCGCGGAATAACTTGCAGCCGAATCGATCGTTAGCAAACTCATGTAATTCTGATCTTTCGAGCGGGGTTTAAAGGCACGACGACGTTTCCTGAGGAAATAACAGCGACGCGAAATTTCTTATCGGATCTACACGATTAATGGCGCAGCTCGGAGCGAAGCTATTATCCAAATAATAATTCCGCGTGGGATAAACGTCGTGCCTCCTCTGTTTTCTTATAAAAATGCATGCGCGACTGAAATCTCGGCCAGCGACACGCGAGAGGATCGCGTTGAATCGCTCTGCATCGCCGAAACGTCAGGCAGGAGATCAAAAGCAACGAATATTCATGTATATCCCGTTACGTTGCTACCCAAAAATAATATGCAATCATCCGTATCCCCAGCCTTCGGTGGTTTTCGCCAGCAGGATACGTCAGACGTATCAGATTGCGCGTTTCATATTTTTCGGATCGAATAACAGATCTGCCCCGTTAGAAATTCTAATCCGTACGGGAAGGTAAACGAAACCGAGCGGCCCGATCATCACCGGCGCCGAGTTTGCTCTCCGCACGCGACCAACCGCGTATACCCCCTGTTCGTACACATTCGCGTTGTCTGGTTCGTTTAGCCGGCTGGATTCGTTGTTCCACGATTTGATTCTCGACCTCCGCGTTCATATTTCAGTCCGCGTTATGGTTATCCCCCGTAGAGCTACGATACGGCCGCTTGTTTCCTACCGTGGTTGGTGCACACCCTTGTTAAGGGTGGATGGAAACGTTTCGATGGAAATCCGTTGCTCGTGTAATATATAAACAGCAGCTTTCATTCAGAGCATATAAATGAAACTTGGAAATATTATAATCGTAGAAAGCTAAGATAGAAAAGCTATAGGAGTAAGAGTTTATAATTTTTTTAGAGTGGAAGAAGTAGATAATCTGAAGTGGGTGTTCTTCTTATTCTTTTGCAGCTCTTGGCAGGCAACAACAATCAATATTCCGAGAAAGAGCAGATCTTCGATCCGGCGATCGTGGCAACGAAAATCCGTTTCATCCCCTACACCTCTCACATGCGAATGGTGTGCATACGTTTGGAGCTTTATGGCTGTCCATGGACCGGTGAGTGAAATTTACGAGCGCGCCTCTGCTTCCTTATATCTTCGTGATCCCTATTCGCAGCGACGTATTCCCCGCTAAGTATTGAAAAGTACGAGGGCAATAGTTCTTGATAACGCGCGTTTTTATCATGCTGTCGCTATTATCCTTTTTATCGAATCGCGAGACGCTCGGTCGACATCGTATTTCCTGCGCTCTGTCAGCTTCGACTGTCGCGCCTTGAAAATCTGAAAGTATTCCCTGCTCGTCGCTTCTGCTTTACCTTAACGCGGATCTTCCCCTGTTGGACTAATCACGATAATCCACTATATACATGTATATACATATATCGTGCAAATTGGAGAGAGATTTTTCCACGACTACAAGAATTTATCCGCAATGGTCGCTGTACGAAATAACCGTACGAATTATATGCGCGGAACGATTTGAAGAAAAAATTATACATATTTCTAATTTTTTATTACTTTATAATCGAGATGGTCGTTTTGCATATTTCATACATTTTTTTGCGTATTATAAGCGGCGGTAGTTTTTGGCATTAAAATTTTGTAATTTAAAATCCTCATAAATGCATAAACATTCACGCGGTCTGGGTTATTACACTCACTCGAAATCTGGGCGAAGTTAACCTTCGGATGTTAAATGCATTATACCAAAAAGATAACGCATCCTGTATGATGCATTAAAAATTTATAATTCTTATCAGATGTTTTTCAATTTCGCATTCCACGTGTACCCTTTAATCCTTTTGAATAATGAGTGAGAAATTGAAGTTGCGCATAAAATTCCGAGTCAAGTTTATATAATTTATGAAATTTTCGTGACAGGATTGTGAAAAATTTGCCTTAAAAGATAATTACAAAATTCTGAATGATGCGCGTTGAGCGTTAAAAGGACGATCTATAAGACAATCTACAAAATTCTTCTAACGATCGAATCGATTCGAGATACTGCATTAGCAGAGATTTACCAGACCCATCGATCGAGTGTGCAGGTGTGTTTGCGTTAATCCAGCCTGGAAAGCCCTCGCGGAGGCCTCGAGTCGTTATTGCCTCGCAATTCTAACCTAAGTATCGTTGTGGCGTATCGATGGTGCCCGTAATTGCCTGCTCGCGTCCTAAGAAATATTTCCATCGACGGTGTTTGTTTCCCATTATCGAATTGCGCGCCTCCCTGTTCGCCGGCGACGCGTGCACCGCGGTCGAACGATGGAACGGAAGTCGTTCGGATAGTCGCGCGAATTATCAAACGAGCGATATTTTTATCGGCCCGTCGTAACGGTGAAAAACAACGCGGTCGTAAACGACATCGTAGATTCGATCCGTTCCCGGGCAGCGCGGCAATTACTGTAACAAGAATGAAAATATTTCCCATACGCCGCGCGGGTATTGTAGTTGAAATTACAGAAATTGTTGCGCCTGAACCGGTCGTATTACCCCTCGGCGCATATGCATACACGCGCAACTTTTTTTCCCTTTCGTTCGCGTTTTATTTCCCGCCTCCACCATCGTATGAAGCGGATAGCGCGGCATGATAAATATAAATACGGTATTTTTATTGCGCTGGGAATTTATCGCGCGCGGCGCTTCATCGGAAAAGGAAACAGTAGGAGGAGAGGAATTGGTACCATTTTAGAGCTCCCGCCAATATCTAATTTAATGCTATCGAGCTTTTAACGTCTTCTCTTGCTGTCGAATAAAATTTAATATTCGTTGATATTGCTCGACAGAGCGTTAAGTTAATGTACATATTTGGTTACTGTCTCGCGCGGAAAACGTGGAAACTTGTTGTGCCTTTCAGAGCTCATTGACGTCTGTCAGTTGCGTGGAACGTCAAGTGCTTCCGTCGTTGAATAAAAATCACGTCTTCGTGCTTCGCTGCGAGGGAAACACGAAATTTCAATCGCGTGTCGCTTGATGAAGACGCGCGCGGATTCAATTATTCGTTCCTTAAATCGCATCGCTGAAGTAGAATCTCTTCAAACGTGACGTGAAACGCGGATTTAAATGGAATCGATTACGCCAATGGAGCGCAGAATTTCGTTTATTTTATTATTTCGTTTCGTCTGTTGAAGGTGGTATATTTTCGCACGCGGCGCGCGGCCACTTGTTTTAAATAAACCAGCCACATCGTCGATTTATCGAACGGCGACCAAAAATCGACGCGATGAAAAACATCGCTTAGAATGAAATTACTGACTAAGATAAAAAACGAATTCCATGATTGTTTTTTGTCAATCCATTATTCAAACCCTCGATTAAAACGGACCCGCGTATCGAGTCTGTTGGTTAATAAAAATAACATTTTTTTTAATATCCATAAATTCCGTTCACCAGTAACGCCCCCGACAGCGACGCGCAATCCGTCTACTCTTCATCTGCGTTTCCATTTCGCAAATTGTAAACAAGCCAACCGGAACCACGCCGATGAGATTTGAAATTTTCCAAGCGCGTTTGTTCCTCCGTGTACGCGGATACGCGCGTTTTCGAAACAACGACCGAGCACGACGGGAAACGCGATCTTTATTATCCCCGTATCGTTGTCAGTAATAAGACGTCGGTCCTATCGCCGCCATGGCGCATAGTCGACGGGCGCGTATACGACGCTCGAGGCTCCGCTCGAACCAGCTGCGCCACTACCCTTTTTGTTCTCGTTGCAGAGGGTCTGGTGTCGTACTCCATGCCCCAAGGAATTAAGAGGGGCTCGGAGGTTGACCTTTCCGACAGGACGTACGACGGCAGGGAAGAAGGAGGTTACCTCTCCGGGGGACTCGGTCAGCTTGTCGACGGGCAAAAGGGTCCTGACAACTTCAGATTGGACGTCACTGGTAACGGGAAAGGTGAGCTGTTTCGTGCTGAAACGAGATTAGCGCTCTAGCCTGATCGTGTCTAGATTAGCGTGATAGAACCGTCCAAGTTCTCTGTTTGCGCGGGCTAAGCCGGGTTTCGACGTGGCGAGGTTATTATTGGCGTCATGAGCGCGGCAATTTAATGGCGCCAAGAAATACAGGAGGCTCTTTACTTCGCTGACGCAAGTATCGACGACGGCACTCGTGTCGCGCTAGTGGAATCGGACATGTCTATCGCACGCGACGGAATTGACGGCAATAACTTCGTCAAGTGGAAACCAGCCGCTCCCCTTTCTCGCTCCTCTGTCGCGTTACGTGTACAAAAGGTCATTGATACTCGACGCCGAGGGTGCGAACTAATGAGGAGGGATGAAAGTATTCGCTTTCTTGGTGGGTAGCAAGAAAGGAAATAGCGGAGTGTTATTGAATCTCAATTGTAAATTCGCTGCTCCGTTTCGTCGATGGAATTCAATTTCCTTTGGTGTTATCGAACTGCGAGAGAAAGTTCTTTCAGTGGTTGTACCGCGTATCGAAAATAACCTCGACAGAGACGCGTTTTCGCGGTAGAACGGAAAGGTGCTACGCTGGCGCATTTCCTGATCGAAATAATCGGACAACTTTTACACTATAGTTAATTATTATATCGACAAGACGAATTACAGCAGAATTGACAAAATCCCGCTGGAATATCGAAGCGGAACAGTTGGAATTTGAAACGAAGCTGGTCTACGTATCGCAAGAAACGGTCAACGAAGGTCCTCGCGAGATTACCATTGCCGCTTAGAGGGCGAGCAAAATTTCCCTCGCGTCGATTGCAGCCGTGTAGGCCAGCCAGGATAGCGATAAGAGAATTTCAGGGAGCCGAGTGCGGATCCACGGGGTGCTCGGACTCCGCCTGAGGCGAGTCTGTTCCGTGCCGCGCTCGAATCTGTTCCAATTTACATTTATATTGAACCGCAGGCTAGACTGCGAGCCACACCACTGTTTACCAGCACCCCGGATACATTTGTGTCTTTCCATTTACGCCACGAGACAGGCCAAGGAGGCTACGTACTTGCAGCTCCTTAAACTTTTAAACCCACCGTGGCTACGTGCCGGCCACCCCAACGATTCCTCTTCATTCTCGGTTTAAACCACCGGGTCGCGCTCCACCTTGGGTCTACCGAATCGAGTAGAACTCGTTTCGAAGGCCTATTTTCCCTTTCGTGGACGCGACACGCAGCTGCACCTGCGGTTACTATTCCAAGAGGCTCGTGGAAATATATTACCTCGTCCCTGGCACCCTCGATTTCACCCTTCTTCTGTAGCACCGAGGGGATGGTGCGTCGTTGTCTTCATCGTTGTCCAGGAACTTCGTGAAACTTCCGTTCGACTGACGTGGCTGCTCCACTGTTCCATTCTCGTTAATAAGTTTTCATGGTTCCATGCTAGAGCAGTGGAGAGAGACAGAGAAGAGTGAGGTGGCCACGTATGATCAGAATATCAACAGGAAACGGCTCGTCAGTGCGAAGTGAGTAATTAGGTCATTAGGTAATAACTTTCAAATTGCAATTTGGTGAACGCGGAGAACGGGGACAGGGACCGTTACTGATTCCAATATCGCTGAGGAGACCGCTGTAGTCGGGAAGTTTTGCGATTCGACGAGGGTAGTTGCCTCACTTGCTTGTCAATAAATTTTAGTTCGTCAATTGTTTGGTCCGGTGCAACTACTCTATTAATCAAGTCGAATATCGCAGAGTGGCATTGTCGAAGAGTACACTATGCGAACCATAAACAGTACCGTTCGCAATGTTATACGAATTAGTTATACAATTAAGCTTTGTTGTTTCAAACAATTCAGCTTTGTTTCATCATCGTTCGCAGTCGATCTGCAAGACACTCCTTTCGAACGATGATGCTCGTCAGGGCTCGATCTTCCTTTCTGAAATCAAGCGACGTGCAATAGTTTACGATTGCGCGACCGTGAAGTCTTCAAGATGGTTTAAAAGAGAAAATCACGAAGCTGCGTGGAGTCTCCGGCACGATACATCAGCGAGAGCACGGTGGTTATCTTACGACCCTTCTGAATGTTCAGAATTGATGGCAGATAGCGGCCGAAGGCGGCGACGACAGGAAACTGGAAACTATTTACTCGAGGGACGATATTAAGGGTCGGGTTTATACGAAGGCGGATAGATCGCAGCGATATAACATTGCAGGGGTCGCGAACATCGCCGATAGAACGAAAGGGAGGCAGTTGGAGCAACAAAAAAAAAAAAAAAGGAAAAGAAGAGGAAGAAAGGCGTCTCAGATATTTCTGGGTGGATACGGCGAATTGAAACGAAACGTTGAACTTTTAATAAGCTGCGAGGGACAGTATGCTATCTAGTGGAACAGCTCGACCGATTCTTCTACGAGGACTAAGACCAGCACGCTCGAGATCCCTCGTTTCTCTTTCATCCCTTTTTTCACCCTGTCCTGCCTCTTCCTCCGGGGATTCGTCGAGAAGGAGAGATAAAAGTGCTCGGGATTTATAGCGCGAAGAACGAACGCCTTCGCGAGGCAGTCGAGCGTGGTCACTGTGTATCAACTTCTCGCGATCTTATGAACTGCCGTTACGGGTGGCCTAGAAAGAATTGAAACGCAAATGAGGGAGACAATGACGATGGACACTTTCGTAACTCGCTATCTCGGATTACACACCCGCGGAACTTATCGAGTAACGTCGACAGAATTATTTAATTATGATCGAACCGTTTGCAAAAAAATGGAGAAAGGATCGATGCCAGAGTTACGCGCAGCAAAGTATTTCCACGATTTTTCGAAACAAATTCGTTACTTTCGGATCGTTCGTAGGAAACTTCTGCTCGCGGCGCCCGCTCGGGCGGATTCACGTGAAATTCGCGGAATCGCGCGCGGACGAAAGTTCGGGCGGAAAACCGCAGCCAGCGGCCCGGTTAAAGGCGGAAATTCGAAAGCGGATCGCGGAAAGTAAGAGAGGAGAGCAGCTGGGTTCGGAAAAAACGCGCGTAACTCGCGACCGCTGCCGACTTTAGGGTTATTACAGTCCATTTTCAATCCGCGCGGCCTCACGGGGACCACTGCGTTCGTACTTACTCGTATCCGCGGATATCTCTGCAATAACCGCCGCGAAACTCTTCCATTTCCGGAAAACCGTACCTCGTTACAACCTCGCTGCGCGTATTTAAAATGTCTGCTGATATCCGTACATTCGAAAGTATTATATCGAACATCCTCCGTGTTCTATCCGTCTGAGTTTCCCTTTTTAAATATTAATTCGCAGAATGAATAATACATTTTCATCAGACGCAACGAATTTCATTTAAGTTGTACACGCGTCAATGGATTAATGAATCTTGATTGCGATACAAAGCGTTACCGCTGATGCTTACGATACAGAGTGCTCGTTTCAAAAGTTCTCCCCTAAATATCAGACTTCGAGCAGAAAGTGGGTCGGTGAAAGTTAATTCGTAGGGTAATTAATATTTCGCCGGTGCTCCTGGCGAGAATCGATGGGCGAGCTGGATTCGAATACAAGGATAATACCGGGAAATTAGCAGCAATGGCTCGCTGCCCCGTTACGTTGGCTATCCCTGGAAACTCGAGTCAGGCTTTCGACTAGCAGTCACGAGATGGTTGATTGCTAATCGGTGGCTAGGAGGAGGCAGCCCGGGTAAGCCGTGGTTGGCCTGGGAAAAGTTTGGAAAGCGGCGAAGAAAAGGACGTTTCGTGCCAGCCGTTCCAGTGGACTCGTTAGCGAGAGTTAACTGACTTTACTTCGGGAACGGGGACATTTTTTTATGGTCAACTGACTCGCCACTTTCCAGCTAATTTTCGAGCGCGTTCCAGTTTATATTTCCATTCGAAGAAATTAACACACCGCAGAGACTTATCGGACGAGGCAGAGTAAACGATGATTAGCAATTAGAATTAGCCGAGGTAGGAACGAAAGGGAAGAAACGAATTCGTTCTGCCCCGAATCCGTTAATGGACTTGTCAAGCTGTAAGGAGAGAAAGAATTGGTCAGTCGGATTGCCGCCCCGAGATTCGAATTCAGATTTTTCATTTGCGCCCCGATTGCTTCATCAATCACACCCATCCATCCCATCGACGTATTCCCTCCTGTACGTTACAGTTCGAAAGGTTCTTCGGATTTACATTTCCAGTCCTGAATCCAATCTACCGTGTCAACGCGTTCAAGTTTACAAATCAGTTGTTTCGTTTCAGTAAATACTGATGACGCGATATCATTTGCCACGAGCATCGATATCGTGTTACGTTTAGATGGAACTCGATCATTAGTTTCGAACAATTAACTTTTTATTGTATAAGCAGAAAGAAAGAAGGATACTTGCAAGGAGAAGGGTGCGCGCGGCGATCGTTTCCGGCGGAAATCTTGAAATTCATAGCGGAGCACCGTGGATTCAATGGAGTCGCAGATTGCGCGGCGCGCCTACTATTTCGCGTTCAGCCGGCGATTAATTAAGGGAACATTGAAAGACCAGCTGTCGAGCGGGGCCGCGGCGAAGGGACGCTCGCGCAATTTGCGACAAATGCGTGCCCGCGTTGAAACAATTTGTTCGTTTGATAGTGGCCCGGCCCGTTCGCGCCGGCCGCGCAAACAAATATCGCGTCACGGCCGACTCGCGGATTATTTATGTTACAGATTTTATTGTCTCGTTTATCGGTACGCGGTGTCGATAGGATAATCGGATCCGACGATGTAACGCGTCATTTTTCAGATTTCCACCGCTGCCAATGGAAATGTCCTCGTTCCGTGCCAGTCGCGTGACGTCCGCGTTCATACTGTTAACACGCGTGCGTGTGTGCAGAAAAAAAAGGGAAAAAAAATAGACAGGGAGAGGGAGAGAGAGGGCAGAAGAAAAAAACGTACATTTGTTGGACGAACGGGACTGAAAAAACAGCGAGCCGTTCGATTGTGTTGCAACAGATCGCGAACGTTGTTAAACTCGAATTAGTCGTGGATCCGATTTTCATCGAACGTCACTGGTCGCTTGTCGAATGACGGACGCTTCTTGGTGTACACCGATTCGCTGCGATTGTCACGGCCCGATGGAAAGATATTTCGTGTAACTTTTTTTGTTCCCCGTTATACAATTGTACGGCAGAAATGTAACGCGATAGGATTAAAACATGGCCGATGTTCGGACCGTCTACTCCTCTTTCAATGTTTATCGATCTCTCTACTCGCATGCATCCACTCTCGCGGATAATAGGATGAATTACGAGCGTAAGTAACGTATGCTTCTAATTTTTTCTGCTTTAGGATACGAATGGGTTGGCTGGAGAAACGACACGCCGAATATGCTTGGCCATCCCGTCGAAATAACCTTCGAATTCGACTATTCTAGGAACTTCACTGCCATACACCTACACATGAACAATTACTTTACCAAAGATGTGCAGGTATGTTTTTTCTATCCATAAAATGCTGATTTAAAGTACTTATTATAGAACGTAATATTAGTATAAAGCATGGAAATACTTTTTTCACGGATGGTTCTCCCCGTATTTTCCTACGATATCACGGGGACCACTTGCAGGCGGATCGCGCAAAGCGATATTGAAACACGCTTCCTCAGATTATTCCGATTAATATTCCCATTATATCAGCCTCCGCGGGGAGATCGATGTTTGCTCAAACTGTATAAACTCGCCGCGAGATCCATGAATTCGTTATAATCTATTAAACTTCGCGGATGACTCGGGAACGAGGAAAAAAGAACGGAGATCCGTTTCTTCGGCGGTCCTCTTCTAAACGAATATCTATTATCCTAACGAACCGGCACCGGTATCCGCGTTCCAAGGTTCGAAGCTGAAAAATGAGAGCTCGCAAGGGAAATTCCCCGCCGTAATAGTCGAAACGATTTGAAACTTTCAACGACGCCAACGTCGAAAACGCGCTCAATTATTTACCCTCGAAATCCAACAGCGAACTCGCGTGACGCACGGATACCATGATAAATTTAACAGACCGTAAAAACCATTTTATTTATCGCGCGAACACAAGTCACGGGAACGTCCCGCGACTCCACGATCGAAGAATGAAAGTTTACAACCCTCCGATGCACGCCAGCCGAAGAAATAATGTTATCCTACCAGCTGACCCGATCAAATTATTATCTTTTACGAAACCAGAGAAATAAGAGGAGAGAGCCGATCTGACGCGGAGAAAGCATTTCCATCACGTCCAACGATTTCCCCCTCATTTATTCGTTCGCCAGCCGTTTCATCCCCCTGACTATAGGCACGGCCGCGCTCTTTACACCCCGCCCGATTCTTCCGCAGGTCTTCTCTTACGCGAAGGTTTATCTTGGCGCCGGTGCAAACCAGTTTAACGGCGAACCTGTTCATTTCTCGTACATACCGGATCTGGTGCTGGAGCAGGCACGTGACGTTACCATAAAGCTTCACTCGCGCGCCGGCCGTTTCCTGAAATTGCAGCTGTATTTCGCGGCGCGCTGGATCATGCTCAGCGAAGTAATCTTCGAATCAGGTAAGGGAAACAACGGATCCCCGATAAAAATCTATTTTTCATCTCACCGCTTTCTATCGGTCGGTCCTCTGGAACGCGCGTAGCTTTCCTTGCGAGAATGAAATGAAAACTGCGATTGCTTGTGTTTCTCGAGGAAGCTTTAAAATTCGAGGACGAACGAAACGTTCTGTAACGAATGAAATTTAGATAGACTTTGGTTCTTCCAAAATCGTTTGAAACACGTGAAGATCTAACCTCACGAAACTCGAACCGCGGACAATTCCCGCCAGTTTACGCCCCTTATCAGCTAGACCGGAAACTTTCCACCCCGCGTTCGTATTTCGCGCGCGAGGACGTCGAAGACAGGAAAAAATCAGGGTGGAAAAATGCTGGGGGAAGAGAGAGGGGCAGAGATATGGCGGTGGAGAACGGGGATCGAGGGAATCGCGATGTCGAGATATCCAGAGCGAAATAACTTGACACAGGGTTCGAAGCTGCGATGGTAACTTCCGCGCGCGATGCACGTCCCGTGGCCGCCGTTCGCGAACTTTTGGTTCAAGAAACGGATGAGTTCGGAAGTCTCTTTCCGTGCACGTCGCCGGTCGATTCGATTTCCAATTTCAGGTGACACACACTCGCCGTTCCGCGGCGCCGTAACGACGGAGCCGTTGCAGGAGACGAGGGATAATCAAGCAGCTGCGCGCGAGCGGCGATACGTCAGGACGCGTTCCTTCTGACGGGACAATGAATTCTCGGACATGACTGTCGGCAGGAACGCGATGGAATTTTTGTTCGCGTTCATTAGAGCCGGAAAGGCTCGCGTCCGAGCTCGTCCCATGTTTCCAGACTTTTCCAAGCGGAACGAGATATCGTAGTTACGCGCGACGTCCCGTTACTCGAACGAATTCGGAATTCAAACGGAACGTATTGAAATTTCAAATCAAAGGTCGAGAATAAACTCTGAACCGAGTATGGCATTGGGTTTCGTATGGTTCCAATCTTTACTTTCTCGTCGAAATTTAAGCAGCGAATATAGAAAATTTTCAAAGATAGACGCCAGCTGAAATATCTACGATTCAGAAGTCGCGTGTCTATCGTGCCAGGAAAGGATGGGGGGTTTCTTATTAATCCGAAAATATCCGCGGCTCTTGAAATATTTAACGGCGGTTCTCTTGAGCGATTCGAAAGCGTCGCGATCGCGCGCAGAAAAAGCGAAAATATCCGTGACACGTTACGCGAATCGGAGCACGTGGTCGTGAAGTGGAAACGAAACTTAGCTGACTGCCACGCGAAGTGCCGCGCACTCAAAAAGTTTCGCTTTCCGGGTGTACAGCGAGAAACGGTCGTTAATCATTCTCTTGGTGTTCTGTTCCCCCGTTTCCGCGAAAGATAACTTCGATTACTTGAAAGTCCACGGTATCCTTATCTTGCGTAATTTGCATTCGTTTTCGAAAATGTCGCACGCCTCGCGCATCCTCGAATTTCTGTGTATTTCTTCTATGGATTCATTCGAAGCTTTTCTCGGTTTTCATTTATTCCATAAAGTGCATGGCACGGTAAAAATAAACTTGCGTTCGAACTAAACGCATGTTCCACGCTGACGTAGAAACATCATCGTATAAATCATCGACAAATGAATTGTGATCGATTGCAACGAGTTTCAAAGAACACGACACTACAAAGAACAGCCCTTTCGTAAACATTTAATTCCCTTGATGGCCGTAAATTTCACTAGTCTTCATCCTTGATGCCTAGTAATCTCCGAATGGAACAACACCGACGACGAAGAGCCAAGGAACAAGAGTGGCATTGTATTGGCGACCGGCAGCCCCTATCAGAACAACGAGGGTCCGCTGCAAAGGGACGAAGTAAAGGCCACTTTTAATAAGGAGGAAAACAACGATAATGCCCGTAAGTCTGCCCGTCGGTTTCTGCTATTGTTGCATCCCTTCGTAATTTTCCGCACGATTCCCATTCTTCTTTATTCCTCGCCCTCGCACTCGTCGCCCGCCCGCCGCCCTTCCCGTTTTTTCCCTTTTCCACCGAGCCACGCTCGCCCTCTCTTCGTCCTTGTAGGTTTGCGCGAAAATTGAATGCCGATCACGAACAGCCTTTTCTTTCGATTGCTCTCTTTTCACCCCATCCCACCCCACCCCACCCTCCAACGGCCAATTTTTCTCTCCTCTTCGCTCTCGTTAGCATTCCACGCGCTCGTGTTCGCGAGAAAACATTTCGCGATATTTGCCGGGCCGGGTAGCTAACAACCGAGGTTCTGATAAAAATTTCATTTTCATCTGTTTTATAGAGCGGCCGATTTTTAACCGAGTTTGCTCAATAATGAATGCTGAATGGCCGGGTAGCACAATGCGTTACTTCCAAACACAGAGAGCTGAATGCCCAATTTGCGGAAATATGCGTAATGGTGCTCGATTGTACGAACGAGCACGCGATAGGCCGTTGTGTGCGTATGCGTGTTGCAACCAAGCACAGGATAATTTCCACGTCTGAAAATAAACGCGAAATATGGAATAGCATGCTTTTTTGTTCTCCTACAGGGTAATTAAATCTTGCGCGGCTCAAAGGGGGAGTTATGCACCCTCTCGATGACATTAGCATCCTTAATTACTGCGAACGTAACTCGCGACGATAATAAAGTGCACTCGCTACGGGCGAATCTTCGAATTCAATTTTCGCGAAAACTAAACTCTCTGCGAGCAAATTTCATCCTGTATCTTTTGCTTTTTCGTACAGGCGAAAACTAATTTTTGCCCGGTTGTGTTACGGCCCCGTCGGTGTCCACGCGAGAAGTTTACACGCGCGTTAAACTAAAAATTTTAATTCCAGCGCGATTTACATCGCAGTCGAACGACTGAAATTGTCTGTCCTTCAGCGACAAAGAATGCTTCGCGCTGTTGGGTACGGATGTGGATTTTGTGCGACGCGATTCTGGGATACACCAAAACGCGGTCAAATTGCGCGCGACGCCACAAAGCCGGATAAAATGTTTATACGCAGCCGGCGCGACTCTCTAGTCCCTTTCCGCTCGTTCCTTTTAATGCGCCGTAACGTCTCCCAGGTGTTCTCGAAAATTCTCGGTCGGTGGTCAAAGAAACGAACCGGAAGCGAGGGACGATCCTCCTCCGCGTCCTCTATAAACCGATAACGTCCCCGCGCTCCACCTTTTGTTCTCCACCTTTCTCGAGGACAAAGCAAAATCTAATTAATTTCTTTCCCTATTCGCTCCCATCGCCGTCGGAGCACTTTGCTTGCTACCGAAGTGTTAAAAGAAGTAACTCCGAAGTAACGGTGGACATGTTTGCGCGGCCATTTTGTTTTGTGGACCGTTCAAATTGGTCCCCGGCACTTGTCTCTTCGAAATTTCTTCGCGATATTAGGTTTAATTGTTCGTTAGAACCGTCCACATTTATTTAGTGCGCTTTTACACTTTGTAACGACATTAAAAGCTTCTCGACATGTTCCTTGAAACCATACAATTCTCACATATATCGTAACTGGAAGTGAAAACGATTTATAAATTGAAATACCAAATACCACATCGTTTATCCTACAGAATTGGTGAACCAAATACGTGGACGTTCGTCAAACGTAATCGAAAGTGGTACATAGATGTGAAACTCCCAGCTGTTCGTTCGCTCTTAGAACGAAGTGAGAACCGATTTCACCGGCTACAAGACGGTATAAAAATAGCGGTGGTGGCAAGATGACCAGCTCCGATAACTCTTTGACATCGTTACACCGACACCAATACGCGCGACGCCGTTGCACAGTGCCAGGGATGAAAATTAAAAGCCTTTACGTCGAATCGATACACCGTGGCGCCACGGCTCTCGTGTACGATTCAACCTTTCACGCGATGAAACCAATATTCCGTTTCCTGCGTAACGATCCTCGACTGGCAAAGGGAAGTGGCACCGCGACCGGGGTAAGAAGCGTTACGGAGCGTAACGCTCGGTTTCCTCTGGGTGCATTCGCGTAACTGGCGCGAACCGTGTGCGAGGGGGATGCGGAACAGTGCCGAGGATACGTAGCGATCTCAAATGAAGTGAGAGGGTGTTCGGAAATTTCTTTCGAACCCGTTGAAACAGCGGGTGATAATGGAACAACGCTAGTTCGAACGTTTCTCGACGAAAAACTGGCAATTCCTTTTTTTTTTTTTTGTATAAATGCTTAATGAAAATCCTCTACGCGTCAAACGAACAGAGGAAAGAAATAGTCTAATTATATTAACGTCATTATATTGGATTAATTCTTCACTTTTTAAGCGACCTGTCATTAAGTCACTGCGTGAATGACAGGGAAACGACAAACGATAGACGTTCGATCGCGCAATAAAAGCAACGGGTCGATAAAGCGTTGATCGAGCGTGATCCAATTACGTCGAGCACGATGAACGCAATCATCATTATCGAGGCATCGTGCATTATGCGAGGCTGCCTTCGCGATAATATCCAGCGTGATAGGTCGTGTACTTTGGCGTATTAGGTGCCCGGGCTGCATACAGAGCGGGATGTGTACGCGTGCGTGTCCCGTGCATCGCGTACGAACGTTCGCGCAGTGCCCTCGTAAACGCGTCGAAATCGAACGGCTCGCAAAGGACGTTTTGCTCTTCGTTAATTGCATCGATTGCTCGCCAGCCCGGACTGTTACCAGAGTATCAGATCTTATCTATGCGCGGGTAGGTGAACGCGAAACTGCGAATGGAACGGGTGCTGCGAACGGTTAAACGATCATCTGCGTTTACGACGATCATTCCGCGTTCGAACGAGAACTGTGCGAAGCGTCGCTCGATAATTCGAATGAATTTTTTCACGACACTTGCTTCTGTTCAAATTAAATTAATCGTATTCGATCGATTTTGACCCCAGCTGACAAAGATTCCCGAGAGAAATGTCGCACAGTTCGATCAATTGTATGTTAATTCTAAATTGTTTTCTTGAACTTTTAAGAAGAATATTTAGGTATATACACGTGCGTCAGTTCCAGACAAGAGCAAGGAACCGGAATCGAGGCAATTCGTCGGACTCGTGATCGGAATCCTGACGACGGTGATCATAATGCTGCTGGCGGCGATCATGTTCATTTTCTATCGAAATCGAAGGCTGAAAGCTGCCCTCGCGCCTTCGACGTTCTACGACCAGCACGGCGATCTTAAGGTAAGAAAAATTCCTCAACAATAATTTCCTATAATCGATGATGTTCAATTTGTACGATAGGTATTCATGAGTCCCCGATACGAACATACAGCCGCTCGATTTATTCGATACCCGATACGAAGTTAACCAGCTATTAGGTTTTAATTCCCAACGTAATTCGTTGAAATTTCGCGCGCTTCCAGGCGGGATTAGAATATAAACATAGGAAGTATAAATAAAAGAGGAGGCGAGCAAACAACGGGATCAGAGAATGTTCCCGGTGAATTCAATCAGCCGGCTGAATCCATCGTTTAAAACTTTCGAATTACCTTCGTTACCGAAGTTTACATTAGCCGGGTCTCATTTAAAATCCTACGAATCGCGCGCGTTTATTTTACCTTTCACCGTTTCGACACGGGTGATCCGCGCGGAAAACCGTACATCTCCTTCTTCTCTCGAGGACTCCTTCGTTCCATCCCCTCGAGGACAGAAACGGAGTCGCCAGTAACGCGAGGCTACAGCGTTCGATTTCAATTTCGTTGCGGCGGAGAAATAACGCGACCTTGTTACCCGGTCAGTTAATGATTTAATTCGACGCCCAGCGATTCGCGAAACGACACCAGGACGCTCCTGTTTCCCGCTATCGAACGGCGGATTTTTCTTCCGGGTCGCGCGACTCGGCTATTACGCCGTCGATTACTCCCCGGGTCTAATAAAGCGAACGGGAGCAGGACTATTTGCGCTCCGTTTTCATCGTGCGTTCGACGAAAAGGCTTTTGAGCAATCATGGAAAACGTCTTGGCCGCGTCGAGGCCGGATACGAGACTGCAGAGCCAGGAGAAGAGAGAAGGCACGGATGGTGGAAACGGAGCTCGTCAAATATTTTCCTTGAAGCGGCCAAAGGGGCGAGCAGGATTGCGCATCGATGCTCGGGAAGAAGGATCAAACGGGGTCCTCGATAAATAGCCGCGAGCTTGTTACGCGAGCGCGGACATTTTTTCTACGTGAGAACGTTCCGATCGTGAGATATTTATTGTCGTAGCTGGTCATATTTGTTGAGATCAGTTCGTCCATAACGGGGATGGAGGTAAGAGAGAGAGGCGTGACGTCTGACACGAGCGTGGTTGTTCCACTTAATTCCGTGAAACCTGTCGAGGGACCGTCCACAGTACGGGAAGAAGAACATCGATAGAAGTTTGTAGATTAGTTAGTAGCCACCGGTGATGTATTTGAAAATAATTGGAGGGAGGTAGTAGTTGGACTTACAAGGCAGGGATTACTCGCGCGTCACTTGACCTAACCAGGACCTATGACCTATATCAGAACTGTCCGCGTTAAGCTCGGAAGCTTAAACGGTATCCTTCGTTCAGTCTCTATTCGGACTGCTACTGAAATGCTATACGACAGCAGCTTGCACGTGACACGAGTACTGTCATTATTAAGATCACTTTTAATACAAGGCGTTCTTCTTTCGAATTCCGATCTTCAAGCTAACCTTCCTTGAAAAGGACCTTGTTCCACTCTTCTCTAAGAAATTACTCGATAGTACCGAACCAGGATCGTCGGGACCGTATTTCGGCCTTTGCCCACGACAAAGAACCTTCCTTTTCCCAGTGAAAATCCATTCGTAGATTTCATTGAAATATTCTCCGCGGGAGACAGAAACGGAGGGTTGAAAACGAGGGAGGAGCGCGTCGGACGCTTCGTTCGTAAGAGGAACGGCACTGACGGATTCCAGTCGGACGGTTGCTGCGTGTAATAACGAGAATTATTAAAGTTTTATATTTGTTGTCGTCCGAGAGTGGTCGAGTCGTGAGTCTGCGGCCAAGGGCGCGACCATTCTCCGTCTCTCTCTCTCTCTCTCTCTCTCATTTTTCCACTGACTCTGCACGCGTAATGAGAGCGCGTGCTTGAAGACAGGACCACTTTGTCCCGGTAAAAAATTAATTACCACCAGTGCCGCGAACAATGCCGAAGCGTGGCCAGCGGCGCGATGGCGGCCTGGATAGAATGCAACGGCGGAAACGGGCGGAATTGGAGACGGTGGAATGCCGACGGGCTCGCTTCCCCCATTGAACTTAAGAAATGGTACGCGTACCGGCCTGTAAGAATATGTAAATACGTGGGAGAGGCGCGCTCCGGCTAGGGAAATTGGTGTTTAACGAAGCGGGCAGCCGCCTAAAGGGAAGTGGGAAAACGAAAGGCGCGGAGCTTTCTACGTGGAATTGGAGTCTGGCATCTGTTCGTTTTGCGAAATTCCATTCCGCGGAAATTGATAAATTCTATGAACTGGGAATTTGTCGTGCTTAATATAAGAAACGGAATAACCAGAGGCGAGGGAGCCTCTCGTTGGGAATAATTTCCCTTCGAATTTCTCCGCGTACCAGCCGGCTGAACAGACGGATAAGAAAATATGTATTTAGCGACCCGAAATAGTCGCTGCCGGATTAATAACAAGGTGAACTTTGTTCGCGCGAATGGACGGCCCGGAGACTTGGACCCTTTCACGGAAATGTACGGAAGGCAGTAATTAACGGGTCGCTGAACGATGGGAAATAATGGGAGTCTGACGACGGCGCTCGATTCTCCGTGAACGCTTTCCGAACCCGTTCGTAGTCGAGGAGAGGGTCGAAGTTTAAGACAGGTGCGAAACAATAGCCCGACAGTCGGAGACGTCACGCCGACAGTAATATTAAAACCGTTAATAAACATTAATTAAATTTCCGCGCCTAACGCACGATTTATTGTCGGCGGGAGCGCGAATTATTATCCTACGATGAGCTTTACCGGGCAGCAGTGAATATCAGAGTAAATTATCAACCAAGAATTTTCTTAATAACACGAGTAACGCACGGTGTACAACGTTGCTAAATATCCGCTGAAATCTTTACACTTGTAACATTATTCCGACATTAATTAAACGCGAGGTAATAAATAATCATAATAATAATAAATATGCAGAACGCGGATCATAAAAATGCAAATTTATGTTTCATTTTCGGAGTAAAATATTGCACGCGAAAGGGAGGAAAATTCGCGGGCAAAAACATGCGCGAAAAACCGTAGAATTTCCTAGAAATGGTAATATTTTTCTGATTTAATTTTCCGCCTAAATTCGTCCCCTCGAAATCGAATAACAACGCGTCGCAAGCTCGATACACTCTGTCCGTTCCCGAACTCCGTCGCGTCGTCTGGGAAAGCCGGTTGGTACGTACGAATCAGGCTGCGACGGTCCGCGAAAAGACGGCTAATCCTCTCATCGGATCATTACAAGAAGAAACGGAAACGTTTCCGGCGAGATGGGACTTGCATTTATTACGAAGAAGCACTCCCGTTAAAAGAAGTCCCGTAAGAGCTGCTCCCCGTTTCTCCTGAAGTCCCTCAAGTAGACGAACCAATATAATTCCCTCTGAATAAATTTCTTTTCCCACCCCTGCCGTGGCAGCCAGCCGAGCTGACTCCACTTAATTAAAAGAGCCTGCTAGTCGCACGGCCGTATTGTCGGCGCGAGACGTGCGTTATCTACTCGTTCGCCCGTCCGTACACCGGGTCTGTGTACACACGTCCCTGTTCTCCTTCCGTCTCGTTTCACTAGACGCCACTCCTTGGCATTAGCCACCTGCTACTTGTCTAGCCTCGACGTTCCAAAGCCCTCGAGTGTCACGATTTTCCTTTCTTCGCTGCCCGACCCCGTTGCGCTTCCGGCAGACTACGAGCCTCCACTTTCAAAGAGGCGTTCACGCGGTCTTCGATGCTTTGATAGAGAGCAGAAGCCCCTCGGCTTGTTTCTACCCACCGTTGGCTTGTTTTAAAGATCACGGGTGTGCATCAAAGTCGAAATTTTATGATATCAACTAGCCACAGCTGTATCGTCGAATACACGCTGGGTCGTCGATGTTATTTCGATTGTGAAACACGGAGAACGTTGGAATCCTCGAAGCTTTGGAAAGGATGGTAATCTTTAGTTTTATGAAGAGCGAGGTGAGCTTTTCGTTGATTTCCGTTGTACAGAATTTATAGAAAAAGGTATTATTTTACTGGTTACATGACGGGAGTAGAACTGTTCTTGTCAAAAATAAAACGAACGATACGCGGAATTGCTGTCATTCTTTAATCTACGAAAAAATTGTGGCCAATATTTCACGAGTCAGCATGCGAGTAGAGTAAAATATTCAGACCTTTCATCACGATGGTCGTATGGCTTCCAGAATAACAAATGAAAAAGTTCGCTATGGTGAACATATTATTTAAACCAGAATCAAATAATATTTTTGTACGGCTTCGCGCAAAATTAAAGGTAGATTTTACTTTGAAATATTTCTACGCAAAATTATTGAATTACCAGGTCACGCGTGTGCGTAAATCGCGAATAAAATACACCACGAAAGTACGAAACGAGGGATTTTAAAATTCCTGGTTCTCAATAAAATTGTCGATGTCCGTTTGACGGGAATCTCAGAGGAGGAACAAATTTTGTTTAGCTTGCGATCGATCAGCGGATCCTCTCTGAGAACTTGGACGCGACGGAATATATTTTTTTCCGTTCTTTTGAAGGGCATTCTTTTTTTTTACTGTACCCTCTTTCACAGTGTAATGGCGAGCGCAAGCTTGAAACATTTCGTGTAACTGGTGGAAACAATACCGACTTGTTTGAATTTTTCACGTGCTCGTAGCCGTATTAACGTGCCGCTGTAACACAATGGCTGGCTCGCGCGGCTGTTTCACAGTTCGTTACTTTTTAACGTATCGTGAAAAATATGCGTTGCACGAGCGTGGACAACGATGCTTTAACAAGAGTCAGTTTCCTGCCCTGTCGAACAATAGCGGAATGGGACGGATTGTTTCCCCGTTATCTTTTCGCGGAACTCGTCTCTGTTCCACGAAATTAATTTCTTTTCCTGGCTCGATTAATCGATCGCGGTTGTTACACACACCCACGCGATTTTCTAATGAAATAGGGGATGGAATCGAATAATCAATCGAACGATACAGATTGTCCGATAACGGTGGAACGTATTTGAACGATTTTCGGGCCACGTGCCGTCGAATTTCCGGGAAAGAAAGCAGAAGGGCCGCGAGCCCGCGATTTCATTAAATTTCATGGAGTTTATTATCCCGAAACGGCCCGATCCGTGACCCACGCCCGTAAACGCGCTTTTATTCTGATTCAACGGGGATGTAGAAGGGACGCGGCGGCAGCAGGGGTCGCGGAAACGAGAGTACGGCCGGGAGGGAGGCGTTCAAAAGTGAGGTAATGCGATTACCGACTTTAGCTGTGGGGGTTCGTCGCGATACGAGGGGCGGCCGAGTGAAAACAGATTATTTTAATTTAAAGCAACAAACTCGCTGATTCCCGTATACTGTAATCCTTCCCGCAAATTTGACGTACGCGTGTACCCGCGCTGTCACGGCCAGTAGTTCCCGGATTAAGCATTAGGAGGCAACACGGCCGCGGGCTAAAATTCTTCCTGATGAAAATCAAACAGATTCCACGCGAATTTTTTCCCCTGCAATTCTTTTACTTTTTTTCTTTCTTTCTTTCTTTCTTTACTTCCTTTCTCTCATTTCAGTTAGTTTTTATTCATCTCTTCGCTGTACTCCGAAAGAATTTTCTATACGCGACAATAACGTGGTTCGTGCCGTCGAATTCGAGATGGAAAGAGAAGAGCCACGTTATTCTCTTGACGATTTCTCGCGTGGCGTTTCATCGAGACGAAAATTTCGTCGCCCCACATTTCGAGGCCCCTTCGTGCGGCGCTTTGATTTAGCGCGCGAAGTAGACCGAAAGATGGATCGAACAATTCGGAGGCAGCGCTCATAAGGGTGGAAATAATGTCGCGTTCGTGTAAATCTCCGCATCAATCTTCGTTAAGACACGGGTAATTTATTTGATTTACAACGACGAATGACGCGAGTTGCGCTTTTTTCTTTTATTTTTTTTTTTACAATGTACATAATTAACGCGATGCCGGGGCCCTGAAATTTCAGTTTTAATGGCGGACGAACACGCGAAACATATTTTATAAAAAGCTGCAACGAAAATCTGATTCGTAATAAACATTCGCCCGTTCCCCGCGGGCTTTGTCTAGTTTCGCGCGATTATTATCCGCCTCATTTTTTACATTCATCATTCCGACAACGTGTACGCAACGCGGCGAACACGGAACCGGCCGATAATAATGGCCGGAGTTATTCGAAAATATAATTTTTATACTTTCCGCGGATCTGATTACCGAACCGCGAACCACAGGTCTACGAAAACCGCTGAACAAACGTAGTATCGATCGAATCGAGTTTGCACAGAAGCGGCCTCAGCCGAGCAAAGGTAGAAGCGTTATTCATTTAAACTGCACTCTGTAACAATTAAACAATATCTCGATCCCCTTGTTATCTTGTTTGTTAATAAAGATAATTTCGGTTATTTTCGCGATTCCAACTCGAACAGCCAATGCGGATAAAGGAGGCATTAAAAAAGTAGGATATCCGCGAAACGAAATGCAAATTATTCATTTGTACCCGCGGTGGTCACGGATCTTGTAGAACAATTAATACGTGCAAACCGCAAACGTAACCGAATACGTGATTTATCGTACGATCGCGCTTATGCTCTCAAGCATGAAATTAAACAATAACGCCAAACGCGCGATCATCTGAATTTATAATTATCGCGATATTCTCGGTGAAGGTATTACCAACCGGGCCGTTGTGGAATCTAATTAAGAAGTTCGTAAAAAAGAAGCTACGTTTCTCTTTGCAGGAAGTTACATCGTACGCGAGATTTAGAAGTCCACAAATTTCTTCGTTAAAATTGAAGTTTCTACGACGGAAGAAGCGCGAACTAAGCGAGAGGGTAAGAAACTGCTCAGGGGGCGGTGGTTGTCGAACGATGGTAGAAAATAGGCAAATATCGGACAGGTTGAGCAGCTCCCGCGTGAACAAAGGACCGAGAATCTGCTCGTAGTAATGAAAATGGCAAAAACCACTCCACCGCTAATTAATTGAAGATCGTTTTGTTCGTGGAAATCCTCCGCTTTGCGTGTCTGGGATTTCATCAAGCAGCAGGTTATTTCGATTCGCGTTTTTACGCTCATCCGCGGCGAATTATGCCGTTTATTAGTTAGCGCGTTCGCTTTCGCAATGCGAAATCGCGGTTTACTCGACCGAGAATGGGAATAGCGAAATGCGAGGGTGTGCTCCTTCAAGTCTCTTTTTAATTTGACAGTTTTCGAGTTCCCTTAATTGCGAGCATTTTCTTTCCAGCTTGAAGTTCGTGTCCCCTCGTTCATCCCGTCCGGGCAGTGAAAGTCTGCTGGAAATTTTTAAATCCCCGGTAAAGCTCGCGTAATCTCATTTCCTCGTAACAGCTTGTTTCTGCTTAGGTGAAAACATTTCACCGTTTGCTATTCGCCCTCTAAATTAACCTCTTCAATTACCAGCCCCATTTTTACTACACCCCGGATGAAAACCATATCGTGTTTATAATTGCTCGATGAACAACGAGAATTACTGTTCGCTCAGAGTGTTCAACCGAACAGCAATTCACACCGTTCATTTCCCGTTGAATTTTGCCGAAACAGCCGCGATGTTCAACCAAAGTGAGCCGTGTAATTTCGGTTTAATAGGCCATTGCTCGCTCGGTAGCATGATAAACCGGATGTACCATTAGTATGCAACGGGACGTTCTACGTCTCTGAACAAATACGACACGATAATAGGTGCGTCGGCCCGTCTTCGTTGGCTATAACCACCAGCTATACAGTTATACGACGCCGTGGCGCCTCGTTTATTTCGTCGTGCTGTATCGCGAAACGCTGGGGGTGTATCCGCAACGGAAGGCGTCACAGCCGTGTATCGGCCGGGATACTTCCCCAATAAAAGCGTCTTCGGGTCAATCGAACCTATCTACCACGAAAAGGGTCAGGGTTGTATCAATCGAGAGGGTCCTTTGGTGCGATTGATATACTTCGCGACCGCGACAAACACTGCTCGGCCGGAAGGGACCGTATCATGGCCCTCTAGACGATGCAAGGGGTGATTCGGGAAAGTGGCCAATACTTTGCGATAGTATTCATTGTACGCAACTGTATCGTATATAAATGTGAAGGTAGCTCTTTCTGCGAAAGAGCATGCTTGTTATTTTCAGCAAAATAAGGTAGATACGAATCATTGCGCGGATCGTATCGTTAATACGAGTCGCGTCCGCCGTGTAAATCGAGAACTGTAACAATAAATATACTGATTTCTATGTATTTCTATTTTCGCACGTCGAAATCAGCGGGCAGTTTATCAATGGACCAGACTCGCATCGCAATTTATATTTCACATAAATAATGACGGGTAAAAAGCATTTACACCGGCGCAGCGTTTAACATGCACACTGTGTAGCCTGTTAATTTCCACCGTTGTACATCGGGGAATAATATTATTTGGTGTTATACGTGGATTTAAAACGATGAAAGGAGCTTTCAGCGATATTACTCGAGCTGCCCGGCGTCCATAAATATCCGGAACACCGCGAATATCCGGGTAAACAATGCCAACCCGAAAAAACCTTCCAGCTTCTCTTCTTCGCCCGCCCGCCGCGGCGGCCCGATAATAAAATCTATAACCTTCTTCGTGAAAACGGAAACGGTATTTCATTAATCCTCTTGCATTCCATAAGCGCAGAGGAGCTCGGGCCATTAATCAGCCGGATGAAAGAGAAAATGGACTGGCCGTATTTATTTTATCGGACAAAAAGCTCCGTCGAGTTAAAGAGGGTGCGCGTCGCGTTTCCACGGATAATGAACTCTCGATTCGCAAGCTACGTCGACTCACGGGCGAACCTCTGAGCCGAGTCGCTCCGGACGCGATCAAACCGGAAGCGTGAACCGGGTCGCGGGCAGAATTCTCCGCGGTGATTCTTTCTCCTCCGCTACTCGGTGTTTATCGTGTAATTACTATTTTCAATTAACGCCCTGGCAGGGATCGATTATTTTTCGCTTAAACGAAGATGAATTGAAAATGCAACGCGCGCGCGCGCTGATTGGTTTCTCGGTAATTAACTTTTCCGTCGACGTATCGAATCGTCCGCGGCCGCTCGTCGATCATCGAGGGACCCGTTCGCACGCCATCGAAGATTTCCTCGCTGCCAATTACGCGGCGTTCCGCCGACCGCTTTAATCGGCGAATACCCTGTATCGTTGAGCAAACAACCGGCCAGGCTCGAAATTAACGACGGTACCCTCCTCTATCTGCCGCTCCATCGCGTGGTCTCGCGCGTCGTTTCATCCCCCGCCGCGGTTTCTGTAATATCCGAGGAGAGCAGCCTCGGACGCGGCGTCGCGTACGCTGGCTTGCGATCGCGCCATCAACGGGAACGAGCGACCGACCGACCGACCGAGCTTTGAATGTCCGGCTATAAAAGACGGGAGAAGTCGGGACAGCTCTTCAGATAGCGCTAATGGAGAAAGGGAGGGTGGATGACGGGAAGTCGAGCAACGTACCAGAAGAGGGTGGCGATCGGAAGCGAGAGAAGAAGCATCTATGAGACGGCGGGGTGGCAAAGCAAGAGGCGTTAGCCGTGGAGTGCTGGATGACGGAAAGACGAGCAACGTACCAGAACTGGGGGACAATCAGGAAGTGAAGGAGGGGCAGAAAAGTTAGAGAGAAACGGAGAGACGAAGAGGTGGAAGGGGAATCGAGGAAAGAGATTCGAGAAGAATCCCAATGGCTAAGTGGTTATCTTATCTTAACGATGGTGCCGCAGCGTCTCAAGCCTGGCACCCTAACGTTTCCTAAACGGAAATTAACACCCTCTCTTAGCCTGCGGTGCCCTTCTTGTCGGCCGTCTCGGTGACGCTCAAGCGGATGGCCAAGTAAAGCAAAAATCAATGGATATTATATCGCGACTCTGGCGACTGTTGCTCGACACGATCCCTCTTATCGGATCGTTGGTCGAGGGAAAAGGGTTCGCGCGCGAAGCTTCTGCCGCAAGATTGTTTGTTACACAATGGAAGCGTTAATTTCCTGAGGTGGCACGTCGATCGTGCTTAGCGTCGACAAGCCCTTTTCCTTGCCATGCGAGCCGACGATGTACACGTGTACAGCTTCGTCGAGGCGAATTGTGTTTCTCCGCGACATGTTCGAGAGCTTCCATTTGCAGCGTTCGCTTGTGATATTGAGACATTTTTTTCGTTACGATTCCTCTGTCAAATGTATAACACACGCATACATCGAGACCAGACACAGTTAATGAATGAAAGAAGATTACGAGAGGGATTATACGTTTTACCGTGGAATCAGTAACGCTCGAGTCGTCGGTGGAAAAAAAATATTGCATACACGACCACAAACTCTGGAGATCAGCCTTTAATTTCGAACAGATCCAGAGCGATGCCCGAGAGATTGAAAAAAGATAACGTGACAGGTGTCGAGAAATATTTGTACGCTGTATTTCTTCTTTTGTCTCTTGTTTTTTTTTTTTTTTTTTTGGTAGGAACGTGTGGGGGGAATTGCAACGTGCGCGTGTGTGCATTGTTGATTCAGTTATATTTGGCGAAAGGTTGATTGTGAACGAGCGAACCATCGTTGCAATATCCCGCGATCCAATTTCCTCGGCCGTCAGGAAGAGCCGTAACTGATAATTACCCGATGATATGGCTAAATTTTATTCGCGGGAATTACGTAACCCGTTGAATGCGTATCGATGCATTGTGTCGATAATTACGTCATACGAAATTGTTAGCAACGCGGCGCAATTCCGCGGTTCTGCGGTACTTTCGCTCGCCAGGACGACTGATGCGCGCTTTTCCGCGGCCTCGAATCGAATTTCACCGCTTCAACCCCGCTTCTCGACCCGTTCTCTAAAATCTGAAACTTAAATAGAGCTCCGGAGATGATTAAATCTGTCGCAGTTATTATCCGCAACGAGATCTATGGGCGACCGAATATATTAAGCTAAAAAAACACAGAGGCACACATTGTCAAGGGGCCGATGCAAGAGGTGATAGAATGTGAGAGGCGTGAGAAAAAAGGAACGAAAACACTTGAAATGAATTATGCATCGGGTATATTATAACGCGGAAGGCTGGAGCGTAAATATTCAATGAGAGTGTTGAAATGGCGGAGAAAAAGATTCATGTAGAACCCACGACCTTGTTCCCGACGATCCTAATTATTCGATTTTGTTTCATTTAGGAAGAACACGGGTGGTATTCACGCGATACTGATTCGCAATACTTTATCGATCACCGTCAGATCCAATTATACCTGAATTACATTACGCGAGATATTTCGTACGATCAAAAATGATATTCATTATTATTTTAATGCCGTTGACATTTACAATTTTAAATATATCATTATGCCAAGACACGCGTTACCAGGCGATATTTTTCGCCAATATCTACAAAACAGAAAGCTCGCCCCAAGCCGGGTCATGAATATTCCGAATGTCAGAGGAGAGAAAATTCATGGAAATTTACTCGCGTTCTATACGACATTGTTTTCTATCGCCTCGTTCTCTACAATCACTTATGAATAATTTAGCGATGCCACGCGCCGCTGCACCCTGTCAATAAACATTTCAAATCACTTGGCATATTTGCAGAGGCGACGTTTACAATAATTGCAACAAGATCACGATCGTGTGATCGCGACCGGGTCGTCGTACGTGCCCCGATCGTAATAATGGATACGTCATTATTCCAAGAGACGCGTTATCGGCCGATCTTTCATGCCGATATCTATGAAACAAAAAGCACGGCCCGATGGGCCATGAATATTCCGAATGTCGCGGGAGAGGTTGAACGGCAGGGTGGGGCGCGCAGAGTTGGCGGCACGAAGTGACGGAAAGTTTCCGGTGGCGTATCGCTTTTGCCAGGCCGATATACACGCGCGGCGTGTGCATAAATGTCAGCCGCATTAACGGGAACGCTCAATATTCGGCCGCAGGTCTCCGTGCAGGAGGAGGGCGAGGACAAGGGACCAATTTGCCCTCCGCTTCCGGCGCAGTACCACCCGGCCGCCTACACCACGACGACACCGCAACTACACAAAACTATCACGGATTACAGCGGTTGGTAGCGACGTTAAGTGCGACACTTAAGCCTTTCGAACTCTGCGCGTGCATGCACGGTTAGGCCGATTTAAATTAATTCAAACAGACCCGCCACTCGAGTTTGACGATTATCAACGCCGCGCCGCGTGACCCATTGTCCAGAATTATTAACCGCTAACCCCTTCACGCGCGCTACCGTAACAGCGGCCACGGCCCAGCAGGACCATTTGATACGGGGAACTCGAAATTTTCGTAATTCCCGAAACTGAACGACGGACTTGCCCCTTCGCGTTTAACTCTCCGATCGTTGAACCGTGATTTCAGTCGATATGTACAGGTGCGCAAAATCGAGCCAAGTTTGGTTCAGTTGGGAAACTGCGAGGTAAGAAGAGTGGATTTGGTTTAAAATGTTTCGTATACCGATTTCGCGTTTCCAACTTGGTAGCGCTGAATTTTTTTATCACCCCCAGCGTGAAAGGCAACGTGGACGACGTTATGAACCGTTTCAGTGAGTAATAGTATTTAGAGAAAAGAAAAAACGGCCGTATCTTTTATGCTGTCGCGTTTCACGGTTACGTGTTCGACTCGGTGCAAATTTATTTCGCTAGATACAGGTTCGGATCAAGCAATCATTTTAGACACGGTGTCGTAAATAGCTGAATACCTTCGAGAGCTCTCGTTTCATAAAAGTAGACGGTTTTACGGGAATTTCGAGTTAATCTCGGTAACGTTTCATCCCTTCGACATTTGTTAACACGCCGTGTAATTTAATGGCAGGAAAACTCGAAATGAGTGGCCCCGCCGCTGCGGTACATTATCGAGTTTGCGTTTGACTGGAATTACACAAAATCGCGGTGAACTATAGCCATTACACAGCCATGGTACACAGTGTGCCGTGATATGCAAGCGTGCAGCGTTCGAATTAAATTACGGGCTAATGATCGACGGATTATTATGCACTTTCTAATACTCACAGTCGATACTTAGGAAGGCATAAATCATAATCCACCTAATAATTTGTCAACGGGCACTTGTGCTTCGCGCGACCTGTTTTTGAACCCTGTTCTGAACTTCTATTCGAAATCGCATAATTTTCATAATTCGTTAAAATCGTGCAAGCTTCGAGCACTTGTCCAACAGAAAATTAAATCGCGATCGTGCAATTAGTAACTCTCGACTGGAGCTTCGGAAAGTGAAACAGTGTCAGCTTGACACTGATTATTGCTTCGAACTTCCCGTCATGTCGAGCGAAATGTTCCTCGGAACGGAATAAAATCATACGAATTAAGAGCGAAGGATAAACTTCTGCTCGATGAATCTCGCACGAAACTGCGACCACGTCGAATCGTCGCGCAACGGAAACGAACATCTGACAGTCGCTTAGCCATGCAGGCCGTGTAGAACGGAATGCGTGTAACGCAAGTGCATACGCTAATCGTGATTTAATTACAAAACCGTGCTACGTCTTGGACGTGGCACGGCGCCGATAAAAATTCCGACCACGTACGAGCGGAAGGAACGTCGCGCGCAAAAAGTGCTGGCGTGTCGCGAGAAACGAAACCAATAACCGAAAGAAGCGAAACGCGGTGATAAAGAAAGATTCCTTGTGCAAAAAACAAACAGTGGGAAAGAAGGAGAAAATAAACGAGGCACGTGGAAGAGGTAACGGGTCGTTCGGAAGTTCCGAGGAACATGCGACTGGGAGCCGGGTTAAAACCTGCCGTGGTAATTTCTTTCGTGCGCGCAGGCCATCGTGTCTCTAACCTTGTCAAAAATTCTTTTTTCCTTTCCGCTCACGGTATCGGCGGACAGGGATCACGGAGGTGCAGCCGGTTATTCCGCTGTTGCTGAACACGACGATCAATCTTGCCAGGCCAATTCCGCCGGTACAAGAATATCCATCTAATCCGCCGCCTATACCGCCGCCGCCGGAAAAGTATTACGCCAGCACGGAGATCTGCAAGGTGAGTATCAAAAATGTACGCCAGACATGCGATCCGTGACGATTCCGTTCCGTGGTCCTCTCGCGAGGGTTGCATTAATGCGGGCCACTTGGAGCTCGGAACTGTGTCAAACGCCATTATGGTTCGTGACTATGGGATCTTACGTCGCCATCGTGGCACTCGCTCCCGTCGTTCCCCTTTCGCGAGCCTGACAGCGAGCTTGTTCAACGAATCCTTTTAACGTCCCGCTGTTTTCGTCGTGTGTACTTACACGAAATCGGTTGTGCGTTCTATACGACTGTTCTTTAAGGGGGACGGAAATTAGACTCATGATTAATTCCTCCTGCGCCTCGCTCGTTTTCCACCCGCTTCCTCCTACCTTCCCCCACCATCCCTTCTTTTTTTCTTCTCTTATTTTAATTAGAACGTTTAAAGTTTCGCTGCGCAACGGCGCGTGTTAAAACACTTCGCGCGGAGAATAATGAAGCTTAATGGACGAAAAACAAGGGAACGAGAAGGGACTATCAATCACGACTAATGCGAGACCTCTGGGGGAAATGTCTTACGCGGGCATACACTGATCACCGGCTGATAGCGCGGACTCCGCGATTATTGATTGCCCTAACCGCCCTCTGGCTCACGTGTACTTTAATTTCGCCGGGTATTCAACGAAACCCATTAAATCTTTTCCGCGATATCGAGACTAATGTACGGTATTTCAGTTACTATTATCCGGACTAACGCGTGCAATTATAATACCATTAACGATTTAAAGTACGCCGATGGTAGCACCCCGCCGAGGCATTTAAATCGCCGCAAGGCAAGGGCCGCTACCATTACCTGTACAACGTGGCGTAGGTCGGTGATTTTTTACGGCCACTTTTAATTGAATAAAAAGCCTCGAATTCGTACCAGACCGTGCCTCGATAGTAGTACTACCATTGCCGACGCTGTGACAGGTTTAACAGGCCTGAACACGGATAACACGTTTATCTGTCAAAGAGTTCGCCTGCCGAGAACTGCTGACGCGTTTGAGCGTCACTTCTGTTTTAAAGGGCGGCATCACGGGGATTAACTCGCGGCCGGACACTTTGGGTTACTCTTTAGAACGCGCGAAAAAATAACGCGCAACGTTAAAAGGATTCGTGACAAGAGCGTACGGGTTGTTAGCTAAGATATCTGTTTTAAAAGACGCCCGCCTCGTGTAATCGGACTCGAAGCGTTTAAAACCGAAGAGAACGCTGGAAACACCGACCACGGCTGGGTTTAAATTCATCCCTGGTACATCACCGGGTAAATAACCCGGGGGCTTTCGTTCCGCGCATTAACGCGTCTCCGTTTTTTCTTCCCGTAGAACACCCTGCCGCCGCTGCCGCCGTCACCGACACCGAGCACACCGCCGCCAATGAGCGCGAAAGCCTCCAGCAGCATGACAAGCTACAGTCCCGAGGACATGCTCACGGAGGAGGAAGACGAGGTGCCCGAGTGCATCTTAGACTTCCCCCGGGAGAAGCTCAACATCGTTGAAAACCTCGGCTGCGGATACTTCGGCGACGTTCACGTTTGCGAGGTCGACAGGTTTCCCGGTTACGACGAGGTCTTCCGGAACGCTACCAGCGACCTGGTGATCGTTAAGTCCCTCAGACCTGGATCCTCGGATGCGCTTAGGTGAGGCTCCTCTGCGTTATCGAGCGTCGCGGGAGACGCGCGTCGACCGGAAATCCCCGCGATACCGGGGGCGAATAAAGTCGCGCGGACGGTTTTAACGGCCACGCGTTCATGTTTCGAATTTCGCGATGAAACATATCGACCACTGAGACCGATATAATAATCTTCTTTTTACTTGGAACGGTTCTGCTTTAATTGGAGTGTGCGTCGCGGGCAAATTCGAAGTCGTAATGATAATTTAAAAAGATAAAGACGACGGTTATCTTGTTCCGTCGAAGAGGGTTTCTTGTCGAGTGTACGATCGGATACCGCGCGTGAAAATTGACAGCGTGTTTCTTGTGTAACGGGTTGTATAATAGAATTTGTTTCGATATTTTTTGCAACACTGTTACAACGTTCGAATGAAAACAGAGTATCGAAGGGTTTTACTGACAAACAACGAACGATTCGAGTGTGCGAACACGCGTTTACCTTTCACTTCCATAAAAAAAAAAACACACGTACGCGCAAGAACAAGCTATTCTAATGAATCGTACGAAACGACGATGGCGTAAATTATTAAAGCGCGCTCGTTCGGAGGCAAATCGTTGTGTCTCCGCCAGTTACGGTTAGGTACGGGAGTAAACGTTTCGATTCGCGTTGGCTAAGAATTTTTTTCCACCCCAGACGATTTATCGCGGCCAATTCCTTCGCTTACGCGGAGGGAACGGAGCAACGCGGTACGCGTCGCGTGAAAATCGGGAATCGATAAAGCTACCGGTCATAATTAAATCTGCCAATAGGAATGAATGGAACAACACGTTATCGGAGCACTCGTTTAAGTCGCTAAATACAGTGGTCGGAACTATTAACCGTGCGATATTTCACGGTGACCGAAAATATGGGGAAATATAGGATAACCGATGGAAAATTATCCAAGCCGATTACAGAACGGCGCACCGATTCATTTGTTATCCGCGGACCCTCCGCGTGGCTTGGTACGCGTCGCCTCTGGTCGCAGGGCTAACAGGCGAAATATAGGGCATCGATAGAAAATGATACCGATCGATTATATTTAGAGGCGGCTGTGGCGTTAACGCGGTAATTCGATGAACGCGCAACCAAGTGATTTCGTACATAATGACGCGCGTGTTCGTGTATTAAGTTGCCGGGCGTAGCTATAACGCGGAGAAAGTGTTTAAACGGTCAGTGACTGGCGCATAATCGAATAACTTGTTCGCGTCGTTGCTACTTTTCGCGGCCGGCCAGGCTTTACCGGGCAGCACCTGAAGCCGTCCGGTCCGCTGCTTGCGATTGACAATACCCTGGTAATTGACCGTATGGGAAGTTTCCCTTTGACGGCGTACTTTCCCTGACGCCGGCCGAACCGCGGGAGATTGTTTAAATCCCCTGTCTCGTGCGGCGTTTTAATAAACGAGTTTCACTGCTTACGGCGCTCACAAAGCGACCGGTGAATCGCCGAGTTCCTCCTGACTTTGTGAAATTTGTTATCAAATCATTCGAGAGAGCACGAACTTTCGACCAGCAACGTTACCTTTTGCTGAAACGTACGTACGAACGTTTCGCGCGTTACGATCTCTCTCTCTCTCTCTGTCCCTATATTTATATGTAACAGTGGTTCTTTCGATAAAAATTTTCGTAAACTTCACGAATCCCCTATCGTTGAATTCTACGCGTCCGTTACCGTCGATGACGGTCGAGTTTCAAGTTCGAGGACAAGAAAGCACGTCCGGAAGTACGCGACAAAGCGTGTCCTGGCGAGGAACATGCGGCGCGATATCGCTCGCGCGGCGGAAGGATCATCCGGGTAGACAGGATCGCGGATTACAGAGCTCGTTGACGGAATATTCGCGTGGACGTGTATTGTCGTCGAGAAGCCTCTTAAGGGACACCAGAAGTAGAATCGCTATCGTTTATTGCTTCTTCCATGCGACAAACCACTCGTTGCCCGCGCCAGTTCTCGAGATCTTTTAAAACCGCAACGAGGAAGGCAACGGGACAGAAGACTGTTACCAAGTGCAATCTTTGCATCTGCCTTGTTCTCCGTCGACGTTTGAAAATTCAGCTAATGATTTCAAACGGAAATCGAGTCAATTGCGAATGTTTTCTATCGTGACGGAGCCTGAGATTCGAGCAGAAGAGTTCGATAAAATTCGCCAAGTTTGTATTATCCGTATAACTCGTCGTACGTCTGGCAGAGGGTTTCAATTTGTTTTCCCAGCGCGGAGGGTTCACCAGTTTCCCGTGGGGAGACGCATTTACCGGTTTCTCGTTGACCTCCTCGAAATTAACCGACAACTTCTTTGTCGCCTGAAATTAGCCGAAATAGTGAAATTTGTTAATTAGAAGCCCGCGCGGGAACGGGCCGATACAGCGTTGCGCGGCGAGTAACGACGCTATAATTACCGCCGGTGGAAACTGGAATTTCCCGAAGCTCGAGTTTACATGTACACACACACACATACACACACGTGTATACGGGCCGTCGCATAATACAAATCCTCCGTCCTCTCGCAAATAACATGTACGAATACGCGAAATCGATCTCCGAAACGTAGTTACTCCGCAATCAACCGTGGCCATTATGCCGTGGACGTTGTTACGCTCAAAAACATCACTGCCGCGCAACGGGTTCCTAAATATTAGAGAAGCGAAACGGAACCGTGGTAGCTCTATTAAACATGAAACCCGAGCGGGCGTACTCGAAACGATAATCCCGGCACTGGCCGTTACCCGTGACCCGTGTTACGTATCCTGGTTTCGCCTTCCGTTTCGCAAGACGGTCGAGAACGTTGGAGAAACCAGGGAAAGATGGGCTGAGGGACCAGGGACAACGGGGAGGCGGATGCTCGCGCGTGGAACCCTAGCGCGCGCTCTCGTATTATTTCCAGTGTGTCCGCGCGGCCGTATTCAATGGTTGGCCGATTTGGTGAGGCCGACCGGCTATAAAGGTATTACTTCCGTGTGTCCCGTGTATTTTCCAGGATAGAATTTCAACAGGAGGCAAAAAGACTGGCACGGCTGGCCGATCGGAACGTCGCGCGGCTATTGGGCGCCAGCCTCGAAGACGACCCCATGTGCATCGTATTGGAGAACGGCGAGTACGGGGATCTGAATCAATACCTGCAGAGCCACATCGCTGAAACGTCCACCGTGCACACCGCCAAGACCCTCAGGTAGATACGGTTAATTGGGACGCTACGCGGGGTGCGATCCTGGAATTGTGTAACGCGTGCGAAACGGTTTGGAGCGGTAGGTGTCCGCGTTGATATCGTTGCCCGCCTAGCGGAAATATAAACGAATGTTTCTCCTCTTTTTACAGTGGTAATCTCGCGAGAATTGACCGTGTTACAAAGTTTATCGCGGCTATTTCACGTGACGCGAAGTTAATTATGAACGTTTCACGCGTAACAAAAGTAATTAACGCGGCGTATTAAAACGCGCCGCGTCCCGAGCTTAACTGTTTGCCATTTCGCCGGTATCACAAGCTAGACGCGCGGTGCGAGCGCGAGCGTGCACGGTATCGCACAGTTGCTCGCGACAAATGATATTTCAGTTAACGATTACGTTCGACGGCTCGAAATGAGTCCAATTTTCATTTTTTCCCCACCCCCCTCCCGCTCCACCCTTTTTTTTCATTTCACCGTCACCAGACACGTCAGTTCCAATCACGTTCGAGACTCGCGTGTGGAAGCGCGACGCGTTCGCGGATCGGTCGAAAATGCTCGAAATACGAGAAATCGGCTGAAAATGAGAGGTGAACGACAGAGAAGATCATCGTTGCTCGTGACAGCTGTCGACGGCCCGTGTTTTTCCCAAGCGTTCGTTTCCGGTTGCCCCTGCAAGAGAAACAACCGATACCGTTCGTTCACTCTTTGTCTTCGTCGCCGCTAACGAACCGTATCGATCTATCGTCTGTTAAAAACTCGCGATACCGTGCCAAATATTTTCACCGACGTCCGATTCCGTCGAACAGCGAAACGCGGAAACGAATTATCATTTCGCTAAATTGCAACATTCTTCTCCCTCGACAGACTGTCTAAGAGTCTCGCGGGGAATTGTATGCGCGAGCAAAAATAAATCTGTTCGACCGCGTAATCCACGTGCACGCGAAAAAAAAAAAAAACGAGGGGTGAACGGAAAAAGAGATCCGCGAGCTAACGGGCCGACGGTTTCTGCTCGTACATTATCCCCGGTTAGAAGCTCGTCAGGGTGATAACCGAGAATAATGACGTTACAAACGGCCCATGGTAGGTATATCTCTCTCTCTCTCTCTCTCTTCCTCTGTCCCTCGTAAAAACGTAAAAACAATGCTCGCATCGAAAATATACCGCTGGTACGCGCCTCGAATCGGCGGAGAGTGGGAACGAAAAAAGCCACCGAGTTTATATCCACGATTGACGGATAGAAACGAACGCGGTCGATCTGGCTGGCTTTTGTCGTTAATGCAGATGGTCTGACCGACGCGCGCGTCCATCTGTGCTTTAAAGCGTCGTCATTTGCGGTATTACGAGCCGATACGAACGACGTGTCCTCGTCCGGTGCGCGCTGTGCTTCCACAGACGCGCGTACGCGTGCATGCACGCCGGGACGGGAGTTTCGCGTGGCGAACTTCTGAACGGAACCGCATCGTTCTTCGTGTTGCAGTTTCGGCACGTTGGTTTACATGGCCACGCAAATAGCATCCGGCATGAAACACCTCGAGGAAATGGACTTCGTGCATCGGGATCTGGCCACAAGGTAACGACAGACAGTTTCTCTCGTAGATTATTTTAAGGTGAACTACGTCGATCAGTCATCAAGTTCGGCTTTCCGGCCGCGACGCGGACAAACACGTTTCCCTCCGTCTACGGCGAGGCGGAGCGTTACTTTTGTTTGAGCTACCGGGTCGATCGCGTCCCGCTGGCCGTTCGTGCTCGAACTTCCGTGTGTTTGGTATTTGGAGCAAAACTGCGGGTCGAGCTTTGTCACATGCCTCGGTGAATGGTAACGATCGACGGAAGTTCGCCCGCGCAGCTGTTAAATGTTGCTTAATGAACTTCTGCCAGCTGGGAAGTCAAACGAGCTGTACAGGAGTGTACTCTTTAACGTTACGTTGAAACCGGATATACCGTTCCCGTTGAACAGGAGATCGCGTGCGTTATGGGTCGCAAGTTTTATCGCAAACGATTTCTTTCATTTAAAGAACAGATCGACGGACCTTCGACATTATAGTTGGCTCCAGAATACATATCTCTTCCTTGTATAAAGGAAGGATTCAGGATGAAACAGTGCGATCTATCGAGGAAAGACCCACGGCTACATAAATCACAGTGAAAGACCCCGCGGTAGACGGTGGCGAATTGTCCAATTACCGCTCCCCTAACTAATACAATCGAGTTTCTTTTCACGGTGTCGAACCGTAATCCGCCCGTCGCGTTTACCTCGCCACTTCCGGCCGCTCGTTTTAAGGACGAAGTTTCCCTCGGTTACGACTCCGCTCGGAACCCCCTAGCCGCGGCCCTCGAGCCTCGTCGATGCTGAAACTGTCGGATACCGACACCGCTGGCAACTCGACGGGACGTGCTGCGTGGCAGGGCCATTAAGAGGGAACAAGTGGTCCGGGGGATTGCCAGGTCACGTGTTCGAATTATTAACTCTAATCATAAACTTTAATTACAATGGCCCGGGGGAGGGGGAGCGGATGGCGTCGACGCTCGCATAAACGCGGAACGCGCAGGCCCCGCGGCGGATGAAATTAATTGCCAGTTGATTTATAGAAACCAGTTTTAAGCGCCGCGCATGCGTTTAATAAGCAACCGAGTGAACGAGATTACGGATGAAGAATGTACTCGCCTGACGATCCGTTGATTACCTTCTTCGCCGATCTTTTAGTTAACACTATCGTTCGTCGCGCTAATAACGACACGCGAGCCATTAAGATATTTATACCCCGATCAGCTGCATTCGTTCGCGTCGCGTACATTTCGCTAGTTTTAACGTCCTGTTACCGGGTTAATTTCCGTCGAAAATGCAATTATTACCTGCATGCATCGTGAAATATTAACGTCTAACTACACCCAGCAGCGATTCCCCATTAACGGGATACGCGGTTAAAAATAGACTGTACGTGCCATTACGTATACAACGCTTTCTCGCGCGAACGTTAGAGATTAATTAAAGCTCGAATTAAAGTATTTATGCCGCTCTTTACCGCGTTAAATCACTGGCGTGAAAGAAGTGTCGGCTGGGAATATCGCCCGGAAATTCGCGAACCGTCTCCGCTCCGTGTAGCCGAGTTAAATGCAACCGGAAGCACCGACGGACCAGTTTCTCGCGCGATAAACGGCCAGTTTCGTGCAAGTAGAAATCGGCGCGGCGCTTCGAGCGGCGGCTTTCCGGTGAGTATGAGACGGTTAAAAGCGACGCCCCTCTCGAAACGGTCCTCCAGAGTGCATCGCCGCCAGACGAGGCTTCAGAACGCGCGACAGACGCGAAGTCGAGAACCGAAGGATTGCTTTGGGATTCGCGTGTCATCGGAAACGGTTCTATCTCCGCAGGTTTGGCGTGCTATTCGCGAGATTTTCCGTGCGTCGATCCCCAGCTTATACGACGAGAAACTTTAATTAACTCGCGCATAAACAGCTGATACCAAATTCATTTGGACGAACCGCGGAAGCCACGATGGAATTTTAATAGCGCGTACGGCTAACGACGAGTCGGTGATTGTCACTGATTATACAATTGAAATAAATCGAGTAACCGATTGCAACGAATCGCGGTCGTAATTAGAGGATAATGGAGGAGCGGAAGAAAGTTCGTTTTGCATCGTCGACTCGATACGTGTCGCGGGGGAAGGCGTTCTCGTTAGCGGTTTCTTGTTAAATTTAATGGTTGCCGGAAGCTAGATGTGCTTTAGGGTTATTCGCGTCACGGCTCGTGGTTCGTGTACACGTACAGGAAGTATCGGAAATATTTATCGGTTTATATGCGGTTTGATTAATTAAAATGTTTCCTGCGAAATATTGCCCGGGCTGTCGATAATTTCGTGAACACCGAATAGAATAAAAATAACGTAAAATTCGCGTCGAAAAATGAAACGTTGCAAAATGAATGCGCCTAGAATCAGAACACGAATTCGTCGACGGAAACGAAAAGATGCCAGCTCGTAGACAGATGTATCTATGATCCGTCGACACGGATTGACGTAAAAACAAGGGAATTAATCCGAGGAAACGATTCACCGACGAGAGGGATCAGCGTAGCGGCGTGCGGATCGCCAGAAAAGTGTATCCACCCTCGGGACCGTCTCGATCCAACCCCAATGTCGTAAACAATCCCCGGAGTTCGTGGCAATACATTCGTCTACGTGTTCGAGTGGCGGTGCAGGGGAGAACCGGAATAATCCACTCGGCCTCGAAGACGGATTATCTCGCGGAGGATGCCGTATTTTCTTGCACGGTGGCGGCTCTATCGTAAATAAAGGGATCGTCGCCTCGCTCGTACGGCGATGGCCAACGGTACGCGCGACGCGGCCAGTTTTATTAGAAAACAAAAGAACGTCCGGAATATAAAACTAGACGCCTTTTTTTCGCCTGGCGGATATTCCAAATTCTGAATATTGAAAAAGTTGGAGCGGCTAATGTGGGTCAGCTAAAAAACATCGGTGACCGTAGCCGCCGGCGCGCCAGATGCCACGCTGGAAAAAGAAGAGGGGGCGGGAAGGGGTTGAAGGAGACGAGAGGGGAGAAACGGATGTACGATGGAACGATTTATGGGTTTGTTGCAGAAACTGCTTGGTGAGCCGTGGTTACACGGTGAAAGTGTCGGATCTGGGCGCCGGAAGGAACGCCTACGCAGCTGACTATTTCCGGGTCGAGGGTCGACCTCCGTTGCCGATCCGCTGGATGGCCTGGGAGTCCATGCTGATGGTAAGTTAATTACCGGTTAATCGGTACCGCGGAGTTCACCTGGCCTGCATGGCGGGTTCGTTCACGACTGGATGGTTTGATTGCTTCGATCGGACTGGTTCGTCAAATCGTATGTGTCGCGTTTGAAAACCAAACGGTTGCTCGTTTATTCCGTTCAAGTTGCTTTTACATCCGACTTTGTTCAAATTGAAACTCCGCGCGCGACAGGGGATAATTATATTTGCCAGTCTAGACTCTGTACAAGGTGGCTGGAGTTTATAAATTTAACTGACTCCGGTTGGTTCGTCTTGTCGACACGGTTTCCTCTATGCATTATTAAAGAGCCAGTGACGGAGAATCCTCGATTAGTTTCTACATCGGAAAAGTGAACGTTCCATTTTCATTTTACGATCGTAGAATCGTAAAAGTGCAGTGGACATTATAGAGTGGAACGAATAAACCATTGACGTTTCTCCGTTAACTCATTCCGTCCCCGGTCCTCTGTAATGCTGTAATAACAAAAATACTTGGACCGTTGGTTCGAACAATCACGAGGAGAAACGAGGGAAGTTCGATCGCGATGAACGCTCGCGGTGCAGATCGCAAACGATTTTCGTCGCTTAGGCGCGAGGGGAAATGTAAAGCGGGCACGATCGACTGGCTCTATTCCACGGTGCTACACGGTCAGTGACATTTAAATGGACGGTGGGTACGCATCCACGCGGTGAAACTCGGTTTGGCTTTCGCTACTGCTCTCCGCTCGTTGTTTTCACCCCGTATCCCAGCCGAAATCAAAGCCTGCACGATCCGCGTTTCCACCCTCGGATGAAAGTCCTAACTCTTTTTTCGCTTATTCCGCCAATATTTGCCCCGAAGCCCCGTTGATCTCTGTTGCGGCAGGTTAAAACAACACCAATTACCGGCTAACGGATGGTTTCCGCGAGCCTCGACCCGTTTCGACTTTGAATCTTCCTCGACGGAACCGGGATCTATTTTAACCCTCCTCCTTGTTCCGAAAACCTATCCGCTCTGATCCACGCCGGATCGGAGGAACTTGAAGTGGATTCAAGCGGACGAAACGAGTTCGCTCGTTGGAAGCCAACAGATTAGATCGCATTACGGGGTTAATAACCTAAAACGTTCGCTTTTTAATAGCGATTTAATACTCTTACGATTTAATCGAGCTCTCTTGAGAATGAAAATTCCTAAGTAATCGCGAAAGATGGTTAAGAGATTTTGGTTAAAATCAATAGCCGCAGCAAAAAAAAAATTGTAGCTCCTTTTTTAATTATAAATATTCGCGCTTTGATGTACGTTTAAGGTATTTAGACGAGGGGAAGCGTTCCGTTCCTCGAGGTTCAAGGTATGCATGATATTTTTGAAGGGTGCCCAGGTCAGGCGTAGTGCACAGTTTGCGGTTGGCACGCTCGATAAAAGTAACTGGATGAACATCAACGTCTGGTTCCCAGTGGTCGGGACAAGCTTTTTGACTTAATTTCTGACCGCAGCGTAACAGCAACCCATTCTCCAGCCACTATACCCGATATACCCCTTTTTATTCCGCTTTTTAACCAGCGGTTAAACAACTTGAAACAAGCAATTCCTTACACTGGGGAAAGTTTAAGGAATTCGCTTTGAAATGATTCGAGACAAGTATGTACGCTTGGTGAAACAGTTGAGATAATAATTTATACGACTAAAATTTACATAAATTTGTGAGGGATGAACTATTTTTCGAAATTCTTCTTTTCTCTTGATGGAAATATGACGCAACAGCCACTGTGTATCTACTATTTTCAACTACTCCGCAGGTGCAATAAGTTTCAATAAAATCGATGAATAACGCAAACGTAGATTTACGTGTTAGAAGAATTTCGGCGATTGAAATCGCGCGGATTTCATTTACTATTCGAAATCGATTAATCATTTTTTGAGATCGCGAAATCGCTGTTTCATCCTCGCTGAACAAGGCAATGGTTACTCGGTTAGCGTTCGCAGCCGGCTGTATCGGGAATGAAGTCGCGAAAATACGTTATTCCACGTAGCGACGCGCGGTTACGGTGAATTTATTGGCAGCGAACGGTATGCCACTATATCAGTGTAACGAATGGTAGCACGCTCCGGCCCCGAGGCCGACGTATTTTATTCGTTGTATCCTGTTTTTAATTTCTCGTCCGTAGCAGCCGATATTGAACTGTCGATTCGCGAAACCGCGAAGCATCAGCCCGATAGGGCTGTCTGCGGTCGCATGGCATTAGCGAATCGGGCTTATTCGCTGCTCTTCCGTGCCTTGTGTCATCGTGGTATCGTAAAAGTCCCGGACATCGTTCTGAATATCTAAAACGAACGTACCCTTCCGCATTTAAACTATTATTGTTCGTCTATACAGCGATGCGCAGAATTAATCCGAAGAAAAGTAGTGGATCGATGTTCCTCGAGAAATAACTAAGCCTTTAAAAAATAAAAATTCCAAATATAATATGTCGGAATAAGGCAACGAACGAAGCCAGTTACATGTTCTAATGTTTCTACAATCGTGGATCAGAAAGGGTTAAACAACGACGATCCGAATAGGATCGTTTCACTTAGCGAATTCTGCCACGATCCTGAACGATTTTCTGATTGTTCTCGTGGTGATCGAGGATCAGAATGGGTCGGGTCTCAGTGTTTACTTCTCCGAGAATCCATGAAAATTCGAATCGTCCCCGCCGTGAGAATGGAGAACGCGTTATTTCCAGCGAGAATTTTTCCGACACTTCGCTCGGTGCACGCGACAAGTGGAATAAGCCTGTTCGCGATCAGACATCCAGCGGAGCGCTCGGTTTCTGCGTCTTCCCGTGGTAATTGGGATCAGGGATATTTAGTCAGACGCGAGTTTCGTGTTAATTGGACGCATTACAACTGCAGCTGCTGACGTTAGTTTCTCTTTAATGATAAGACTCCCCGCTTTAATTAGACGATAACAAGATAGCGTTAAATTTAATGTCTCCATTTTCTACGAGCTTCCTTTCCCCTGTTTTACTCGACCTTGTTTAAATTCTTACATCGCTAAGACGATCCTTCGCGTTGCCGATGTCAAAATTAATTCTGTCACAAGCACCGTGAGCAGAAACCAATATTGGTGTTTATCCTGACCGAACAAGGATGCTCGTCTTCGTCGTTGGTCCTATTTGTTCGCGCTGATCCCGAGGCCGAAGCGTCAGTGCGGTCCCATTAGCATCAGACATCGCGTATGAATGAAATTCATGCGAGGGCAAATTGATAGCTAAATGGTAATTTGACTAAATGGGAAACGAGCGGGCAATATACTATTTTGCCGGTCGTTCACGTAGTCATTCGAAATTGACTGCGTCGTTAATGTTTCATTATTGCCATCGTTTATCCGACCTACGCCATTGTGCCCGCGTTAATGAAACGAGCCCACCACCCCCCGTCGCCCCACTCGGGCAACGGCGCCCACCCTATTCCAGTTCGGTGCGCTCGCGCGCTCGAACGTGCCACCCTACCCAAGAATTATACGGAATTAGCGTCGATTTAATGATTCAACGTTCGACTTTATTAAGTTGAACGCCGGCGCGAACTAATGTCCCGCGATCGGCCGCCGTAAACTTTACGACCGTCAACCTCGACTTCCTCGAACCCTCGAGCCGATATTAAAGTTAACGCGTGGCAAAGCTGGCAAGCAACGAGGAAGCTCTCCTCTGCGCGCTACGAGAATTCGCCCCTCACCCTTGCGATTATCGTGGACTAAAAAGGAAGATAAACCAGTAGGAAAAGTCGCTTTGCGAGGCGAAAGCTATCGTAGTCAACCAACGACTGCTCAAAGAGGACTTCCGTTGTTTGTCGTACCATCAAAGCACTACCGAAGAGCGTTCAGAACGATGGCCTAGAAATTTGACTGTTTATGCCAAAGATAGAAGAAGGCAGCTTGTAATTGGCTATAGATGTACAAAGATTCGTCTATTGTAATGATCGATAGCCATCTATCGGAGGTTTTCGTATTTATAAATCATCCTATAAGTAGTCGAATTTATAAATCATTCTGTAAATCCTCGAATTAAGCGTCATTAATCAGCCGTGAAATTACAAACGAATAATCGGAGATTGTCAGTAATACGGGCGAAATTTCGTCGGCGAGTTTTAATATATGCCAACTGCCACGATGACGGTGATACGATGAGAAATGAAACGATCGTTGATTTATCGAACGATTCGATTCCCGTTTAAAATGTTAATCACGGTATCGCGCCAACGGGTAATTACGCGTCGAATTAATCGTCGTGGCAATCGTTATACAGGAGGCGGTGGGGTTAAACCACGTGCACACGCCCGCCGCGGCGGTTTGCAAGCGAAGTCGCAAGGTTTCCGGTGCATGCGTGATCCGTAAACTAGCTGAAGGCGCGTACAGTGTTTCATAGTCAAGATGGAATAGTTCCATGAAATTACGTAACTAAAGCACTTAAGTTGGAGTAATTTCTCGTCAAGCAACGATACCACCCGCCGCGCCCGCCACGCCCTGTAAATAGATTTTAACTTCGAATGGCATCTGCGCTGCGGGCCGCCGAGGAAATCCACCCTCTAGCGTTTCGAAACGTTCCGCCCGTTTCCCGCTAAAATTGATTATTTTATTTCTCCATCTTCCTCTCTCGTGGTTGTTTTCGCGTCGCAATTTTTTAATACGAAACTTTCGCGTCGACAAAATTAAATGTCTGGGAGAGATATTTCTCGTCCCGTGCAACCTGTCGCAGTAATCGCGAGAAAGGGTTGCGAACGAAATGTGTTGGATTTAATTGCGGAGGAATAGGCGACAGTTTGTTCGCCAATTTTTTGGTAAAATTTATTATTACGAGCGCACTGTTCTGAATGAATTCAGGGGAGACACACGTCGAAGAGCGACGTTTGGTCTTTCGCAGTGACGCTCTGGGAGATTCTAACTTTCGCGAGGGAACAACCGTTCGAAGAGCTGCCGGATCACCGCATCGTCGAGAACGCGACTCATTTTTACCAAGAGGACGAGAGAAGGGTGAGTACTCCTCTAGGATACCATCCTTTCATTGTGCTCGCATACTCGAACTGATCAATACGAGTGCCTCGTCCTAATTCCGTTTAAATCTTTCATTCTCATCGTCTTTCGCCAGCGTAGTAATTTTTTAAAGATAGCAGAAATTAAATTAAACAAAGTGTATTCAAGTGTACCGCTCGAAATATTTTTCTATCGGTTCTATCAGCTTGCGACGAAATTAGCATAATTCCTGGGTGATACGGACAATATTCTTCACAGATTATTCTGCCGTTACCAAAGAACTGTCCCAAGGATTTCTACGAGCTGATGCGCGAGTGTTGGCACCGAAACGACGTGGACAGACCTAGTTTCCGCGAGATCCACATGTTCCTCCAGCGAAAGAACCTCGGCTACAAGCACGCCGAGACGAACGACACCTGATACAGAGAACTAGAAGGCTGGAACCTCATCCGGCTTTCTATGATCGGCGAGTTGAACGGAAACTGGTGGAACTGCCCTTCGACGACCAAAGTACACCAAGACAGACCAAGTTAGTACACAAGGGTGATCCAATCGGTCCGAGGAGACGATCCATGAATCGTCGGGAGCAAAGGTAAATCGTGATCATTCGCTGATCGACATGATCCTTCGTTCTGTTTTTCTTTTCAAATCCGTTACGAAGTCAGGATCAGTACGTCTAGAAGCCGGAAGTGAAACATCGATAGTTATTCACGATCTTTATACGAATTAATTTCTTGTCAATGTTGTCATTGTCGAGTAGATCAATTTTCTCATAATCTCGCAATTAGAACCATTAAAAGCATTTCATCAGCGTGCGGTACGTTTCTTTCTTCTGATCGAATATCTTCTTTTCTTTCTTCCGCTGTTCGAACTTTTACGGCGGACTAACGAGAGACTACAATTACGTACCGTATTACGTGAAGCACAATAAACGAATCATCCAGCAGCGCGAAATAATCCGGGCGTCCGAGACGAAATGAAACGTTCCTAGCGCGGGCCAATAGACCGAAAGCACGTTCGATAAATCGCACACACGCCGCTCTGAAATTGATACTGTCGGCAAACAAGCTTATGACACCAGCCGCGACGGCACTCGCGTCACGTTCGGAGTACACGTGGCCAAGGACTTGGGGAAAATCGCGGAGGATCGTTCGCCACCGGCGGCGAATCGTTTCCGGAAACTTTCGCGCCGCTGCCCGCGCCCTCGCGTACGCTCTCCATCCGTCGAGAGCCACGATTTCCAACCCCTCGCGAAACCGGTCCGTGTCGCGTTCGCGAGTTATCTCCACGGCGAGGAACGCTCGCTTAAACTTCGTGACGTTACGGAAGATCGTCGGGTTCTGTTCGATTCGACGAATCGGCAACAGCTTTTCTCTCTTCGCTCTGGAAAAATTTCTGCGCTACCTCCTTGCTTCGTTTGCGTTTCCCTGGCTAATATTTCGCGTGGACGTACGTGAAAGAGGAAGTCGAAGCTTTACGTGTGCATTTAGTTGTCCGAAACTTTTGACGGTTGATGCTACAGGGATACTCACGACAATAAGTAAACGATTCGTTGTAACCAGCTTGTAACTGCTGGACGGAGTTCCATGTTTCTCTTTTTTAACTATCGAATTCGATTACTTGTGAATTTTGGTCCGAGCTTTATGGCTGCACAATCGTTAAATAGGAAATATCAATTAGAATGTTTCTGGAAATACGAACGCGAACAGGTACGAAAGTTTATTCGGACGAGTGAGTAATACAACAGGCTAACTGGAAGAGAGAACGTATAGCGGCTGGAATATTTCTGCCGAGTAGGACAGAATAATTAACCGACGTTCTATCGTATCGTGGATCGAAACCCGTGAAATTTTCGGCGAACAACCAGCGAATGTGGATCGCACGAGAAAACCGTTTGTAGTTCGTTAATACAAGTGGTTCCTCCTTTGGAATCAGACGAGAAACAAAGCACTGTCGGAACGCACACGCGGTCCTCTTTTTCTAACGTTTTAATTAACCGGCTGACGAAGGCGAGGTCCGTAGAGCCACGCGGGAATTTTCCACGGGGCGAGCTTTCAGCCGCAACGGGACGTAGGGATCGCCCATGAAATTCGATGGGAAGGGTGACAGGGCGAGGGATAAAGATGTGCCCCCGTCCTCGAAAGAAGGACGAAGAGCCGGTTAAAGGTATTCCTCGAGCCGCTGGCTTACGTTTAAGTTCCACTGAAAACTACTAATAAACTTAAGATGCGCTTAGCCGAAGTGCATAAATGTTTGACAATACCACTAGAGGTTGCAAGTATATAACGAATAAAGGAAAATAATATTGAGGAAAAACGAAAAAAAAAAAAGAAATAATAATAATAACGATGAGAACGAACGTTCGTATACATAGCGCGTAAAGAGATGTTAAAGGATTTAACCGAATAGCGTAAAAGTTTATTAGAGAGCGTCGTTTTTCGAACAGCTTGCATCCACCCCCCGGGCGATCGTTTCGCGCCATCGTTCGAGCTATCGATTCGCGACGTTCGCTCCTAGCTGGCACGAGGACCTCGAGCGGCGATACCGCTGGTCGAATGCATCGTCGTTCCACGGCGGACGGGCGAAGGGCGTGAATAGAGGGAGTGAAAGGGGCCGAGAGAGAAGCTTGCGTGAGCTGAAGTTACGTTTATAGGAAGGAATAGACACGGTCCATTTACCCGGTGGATGTCCTTGCTCGCCTTTTACGGACGAATTTTGTCCGGTGATCGAGAGTCGACGGATAGTTCTTGCGAATAATCGGGCATCGATTTCGCGTTTCGTTGCCTTCTCTATGACTTCTCGTTCGGTTGTATATCGCGCGCCGTGCCTCGACGATTTCAGAGACGGTGGGAAAATTCGGTGTGTTTGCCTCCTCGAGGAAATCAATTTGAGAAATGCTTTCGTTAAATTATCTCGCCCCTGTCGCGGGGCTATTCCTTTGCGACGATCGAGAACGCGAAATGGAAATTGAAATAAATGCCCGGACCCGTCGAGCAAATATTTATCGGGTACGTGTACGGTGTGCAGCGTGGAACAATAAGGAATTTATAACCGCTGGCTCGAGCTCGTGGACGAGAATTAGGGGGCGCACCGTGTGACGGAGGGCGCGAGATAATGATAATAAAATTCGCGGGCGAACGTTAGAACGATGGCGGTATACGGGGGGGACACGAGATCGCACGATAAATCGACGCGTTGTTCTGAAATTTATAACGTTACTCAGCTAAAGCAGTCACCCTCGTGGTCTGTAAAATATAAATCGCGGTAGGAAATGTAAGCGATAAGTGTGCACGCGACTGAAAGTGGTTCGATGAAGAGAGCATCGATCCGAGGCAATTATTCGTTACTCTCTCTCGCGCAGAACGGAAGCGACACAATTCAGCCAGAGGTGATGACGAATCGTCACGTTTCGTCATCGTTTTACAGAACCACGCTCGTTCAAGAATTCCAATAACAAATGACAACAATGGTCTCCTCGTGGAACTACGATCGTCGCATGTGATATTAATCGAGAGGTTTCATTTTGATTATGAAAAGTCTATGATATTGTCTGCGAAAGACACGACGTTGGTAATTTAATATAATCTAACTTAAGAACGATAACACTAACTAAAGAATACTGCCATTGTATTAGGGGAACTTGTACCTACCTACGCGAGATCTCGTTCGAAATCTTCCCCCTTCGACGCGACGTCGAACGATCGAGTTCGCGTTTGACTCGTTCGTAGACGCGATCGAAACGGATGCGTTGCGATCTGACGAAAAGGAACAGGAGGAAGAAGCGACGACAAGGGACGAAGCACGTAGGAAGAGCAGGAAAATCACGATCGATCGTACAGAACACAGGAAGAGTGTCGCGAGAAGATCGATGTACATATCCACTTTGATGAGCTTAAAGAATTGTATCGGTGGCAAATTTTAATTCGATTTCGTGGATCGTTTTCTGTGCGATCGAATGAACGATTAGCCTGAATGTACGCGCAGTGCTTCCTACAAATCGAGCGGACAGAAATTAAGCGCGTTTTCCAATCGGTCCTATTATGTATTCGCGAAAAAGAAGCGAATGAATGAAGAAAGAGACCCAATTAGATCGAATTAATTTGATTAATTCCATCCGCTTTCCCCTATTTTTTTCTTTTTTTTTTCTTTTAATTATCGATTCGACTGTTATTTCAGCTCTTTACGCCGACTCTATTTTTCCCACCGTTAATCCCTCCTTTATTCGAATTTATGACGCTTCTCATCCGATTTACGTCCGATTAATAGAGCGGAGAAAAAGCGATCTCCTTTCGCGTGATTAATTATCGAAATTGAAATTATCGATTATCCGATAGAACAAATATTATTAATTAAGGATTGAATATCGCGTGCCATTGACATATCGTACGATTTGGAGAGGTAACGTTTGTTTTATTCAGTAAACGGAAAGGATGCATATCAACGTGGAAGCTGTCTTGAATCAGTAGTCGAACAGAAGGCGTACACAAATAAAATAACTTCTATTATATCATCACTAAATCGGACATATCTCGCGTGAAATCGTTCTAACCTCGTTTCCATTTGTAGGAAGGATTCCCGTCGTATGAGAGAGCAAAAGGTGATCGTATGTAAGAGCGTTTGAGAGTAACAAGAGAGACAAATACATATAAATATATATATACAAATATATATATATGATATAAATATATATATATCAAAAATCGTTGAAGATTGAGCGACAAGAGTGAACTCATCGAGCTAATCGTTTTCATTGTACCGGTAATGTCGCGTAACGACTCGTAAAGGAGACACTTTGTACAGTTTGTAATAACGAAGCCGCGGTAATACGCTGGTGAAGAAACCTCTTTTCTCATCTTTTCTCGAGGAACCAACAAATTGTTCCGCTAATCGTTCCCGCGGCGCGTTTTACTTTTGAGAAGCGGCGGGGCCGTGGCCATGGACCAGCACCAACGTTTCGTCGTCGCCAACGTTCAACGTCCTCGCATGCATAAAATATGGTACTCCACTACTCGCGTACCGATTACGACCGTCTAGTTTATCGCCTCCCCTGGTTTTATTTGACTCCAGATGTAGCGGGGTGCGCGGTAAAAATTACCAAGACCCCGTGTAAACGTTCTCACACGTGCTTACCTGCGTCGTTCCATTATGAGGCTCCTCTTGCGTCCGCGTTTCATCGTTGAGGAATCAAGACCCACTGCATGACGACTGCGAGCAGCGTTTTTACCTATACCGTTTCGTTTATTTTTACATTGGCGTGTTAATTAACCTACGAATATCCTCGTTGTATCTCTACTGCATTTGAAAAATGTACTGCTGTAAGGAAGAAACGTGGAGTTCGAGTAAGAAGTCTCCCGTAATGGAACTTGTTAAGAATGTAAAGAGACGCAGAATCAGGCGATCGAATACGATGCTAAATAAGAGCTTCATCGCGACTAGATGACCGGCTCTGAACACGGCGGATCGTTCTTCCGCTGGTCCAACCCGAGCCCCGTCCGCCCCCTCGAGCAAACGAGCTTTGTTTTTCGCGCGTATTTACGCAATGGAGGCACTCGGTTTTTGTCACCAGACACGGTCCGGCAGCCGCGAACAAAAGTCGGGGAACAGGGAAGTGCCGCGTACACGGAAATTCCACGTTTGCCGATGGAATTTAATATCCGCTGCCTTCGTTATGAAACACGATCGCGCTTTTTCTACCCCGCCACCCGTTTCTATCGCCCGCGCGCGAGCTTTCGTTTTTGCAACCCCGATGGAGCGCAACATCGAATCGATACCTTCGCGTCGAGTCGCCTGACGAATTTTGCTTAAATAGCGGTAAGCCATCCCGTACGAACACCCGAACGCCTCGAGGCATACTGTCTCCCCTTAACGGGGGAACGTCTCGTTCTTCAAGCATTCGATCGCCTCGCAGAGGCGTCACGTATATTCGAAGTCCACGCGCGTTGCGTTCCAAGCAATCGAGGAAGAAACTTTTTAAGCCCAGCGCAGAGAAATCTTTCGTCGAACAACCTCGATCAGGATTCCTCGAGCCCGGTGCGACGCAACTTAGAATTAGCTGAATCTCTCCAACTAGTCGCTACCGATTGGCGAAATTCATCGGCGAAGGCGGAGAAACGCGGCGTTTAGACAAATAGTTGCCATCTCCGGCCCGGTGGACTCGTGAAACACGAGCGTATCCGGCAATCTCGGCGTGCAAATATAAACGGGCGAAATGGGTTGTAAATAAGCCGGCTGCGCGCGGCCGTAGGTGTAGGACCAGTTATCTATTGTTTATCAGCGGCCGTATTGACTATTGTGCGTGGATAACACTTGAATCCCTACCACCTATCCCTGTATAAATGTCACACACGTGTATTTAATACGTTTGTACATAGCGATTCGTTTTCAATAAATAATCAGCGCTTTGACTTTTATCCATCCCCCTCGGTTGTTGCTCTCCTACAGACGATGATCATCCCACCGAATAAAGCCACCCGTTTTATCGGGCAGATTTAAAAGCAGCGTAACCCGATTCTCACGGCTGACGCCAGATTTCTACGGTGCAAAGTTTATCGACGCTCGAAAGTATACCGATTTAATGGCGCCGCCATTACGCCCGCCATTTTACGTATCCACGGTTTTCAATTAATTCTTAACCGATACGGAATGCCTCGATACCCGGCGCAAATATCGATGCCGCACTAAAAGTTCTGTTTAGAGCGTGGATAATATTAAATGGAAAGAAACAGAAGTACTTTCCTGAATGCTCTATTCCTCTGATATCTATCTTTATACGACGAGAGTTTACGGCTCTGCAAGCATGGATATTTCCTGTACACGCCCAGGAATTTTACTATATTCTCGAATGGAACCATTCCATTGTTTTGCCAGAAAATCTTTAGCAGCCAGAACTAAAATGCGCTAAAGCTGCGCTTTATGCTCGCAGCGCGATAAATCTTTGCGCACGGAAATCCTCCTTAATTTCACTTCACCTTTTCCCATTCGTTGTGGTTACGCAAGAAGAATTCGCAGCGCCCAAAGTTCCCCGGAAGAATCGTTCGAATGGAGCATCGCGGTCGATGGTAGCTGGAAGGTAAGTTGTTATTGAATTTTGTTTAGTTTCTCGAATGCAAGTTTCTGGTCCTCGTTTCCCTCGTTCCGAATGCAGACAGCGTGCTCCACGAGCTGCTACTACAGCGCGCTGGTTAAATCCTTCCGCTCGCGACGCCACGGCGTTGCTTCGCGGAAAAATCTTCCTCGAGATCCTCTTCGCCACGAGTCGTCTGTCTTTTACCGAGCATCCACACAGAACGAAAATTCTCACGACAGTCAATTCGTGTAATTCGCTTTCCGTTCGCGCTCGAATCATTTTTATTTTTTCCTTTTTTTCGCGCGCGAACGATGTCCGTCGATCGCCACGGGTCATCGAGCGATCCGTAATAAAATTCGCCGATTGAATCGAGGAAGATTGATTTAATTGGAAATCCGCTCGCGCAAATAGAGATCACGTAATCCGTGAGCTGTGCGCAACCGAATCAAATGCAGAATGCGCGCTTTGTACATAAATGATGCTATTAAATAAGTCGGTAAAACCATTCCGGTAATAATTCTAATCGGCTCGCTTTGCAGTTTGTCACATATAACGTGCACACATATAATTCACCTAAAAAGTTCAACTCGCATCGAGCTCACGCGCGAACGCGTTCCATTTACGCAAAAATCTTATCCGCCCGACTAAACGTGCCACTCTTCTACTTACGTTCATCTGCCAACCATCACCACTACTTAACCGTCCGACCAAAACCTGGTACTCTACTAACGTATCGAGTTAAACACCGCCCCGCTTTAATCCAGTGCTCCAATCGAAAATAATATCCATTAACAAGCAGAAAAGCTTTAACGGAAGAGAGCTTCCATGCCCGGTTCAGGTTGATCTAATTCACGCACGCGGCTCGTAGCCGCGTATAAATCATCGGTTTTTTCGCCAAGCTCGCGCTGACAGCGGCGGCGTTTCACGAAGGCGGTTAATGGAAATGAAATGACGATTTCCATCGGCGACAAGCGTCGAGTCACGTTCACAACCCCAATGGCGCCGAGGCTTGTTCCTCGGATGCGTGTACGACACGAACGTCGGTCGAGCTACTCCTTCGAACTGGCCGCGTGCTATCGACGCGCTATCGCGATGAAATTGCACGATGGTGACCGAGTATCAGATAGAGAAAGGGAGAGGGGAAACGGGATGTAAGGGACGGAAGAGGGAGCTCTTTGTATCGCGTGTCCTTCGTGACCCTGCCGCGAGGGAAAGACGCCGTGGCGCAAGGGTGGTTTAGGATCACGAGCGCGGCGCTAATCCGATCTGAGACACTCTCGTCTTTACTGTCGCTCGAATTTTCCACGGGATTGCTCATAACGACTGGTCATCTTTATTTTCACGTACTCGCGGTGCGTTAGCTGGCAGCCTCTTTGCGTTTGATGGGTGTACTCGGTCGCTGAATGTTACCTCGTTAACGTTCGAGGGTGCTTCCCTCTTTTCAGGAGTAGAAAAAGAGCCAATGACTCGTGTCTGTGCGAAGATCACGAATAGTCGGGGTGTTTTATGGAAGCGTATTACGAGATGTGGTAAATATAATTCGGAACAGTGGAGTAGCCAGAAACTTCGCGTACGTAGATGTATACGAAGCGAACTATTTTTGAAAGTACAATGTGTATCAATTCAAAGATTCAGCTGACTTCGAAATTATTTTAGCGATCGACAACTGTACGTGTTAGTGTCCGTCTCAACTTTATTTAGCCACCACAGAGCAAACTTTTCAATTCGATATAACTCCAGCGATATTAACATTCATTGCTCGAAATGAATCACGTATGTGAAAAAATATATTTCTGTATAAACTCTGTTCTGTGAAATATATTTTTTTTTTTACAAAAATACACATTTTACTAAATGTGAACGTATCGAGTTTTTTTGGTGAAAGTTTTATTTCGTTTTAGGATTTTATACGACAGACAAAAAATAACCGAAACATTTCTCTGATAAAGGACGCTGCGGTATTCGTGGCGGACGTTTATACTCTGAGAATAGAACGTAGAAATATGAAGTTGGAAAATTGCTGTCGAACGGACTGGGTAGTTTCAACTGGTGATTTTTCGTTTCGTCGCATAGGGCGTTTCAACGAATTCGCAAATTCGTTAGGAACAAAGTGAGAGGGTTAAATGTGACGAGGGTTGGATATGGGTATAACATGTTAATCCTTCGGGACACGTTTTCACGGTATCTCGGCTAATCCCTCTATCGAAAGGAATTAGTCTTCCAGAATGTGTATTCATTTCAACGTGATATACGGTGATTAATTTTTTACGGACGACCCTTGACATAATAATACAAGAAAGACAAGAACGATCGCGATGGAAATATATTTTGATACAATTTCGGATATTACCAATCGAACATTTCGAGTCAATTTTCACGTTACTCTTCGCATTTCGCGAGAAAAGTCTAACCACCTCGTTTAACGCCTTTTCATTTCGATGCGTTACCACCTGACGAAACCGCTTCCAATAACGAATCGTATAATTATCAGTGAAAATTATAAAGTAATTAATGTTCGAAAATGAAATTCATCGTCAACGTAACGGAATTGTGAATACATTCCGTTAGGCTTAAAGGATTAACTTAATTAACATTAATTAGTTGCGAGTACAGGATCCTGATGTTTTCGTCAGTTATTTTCAGTTAATAATCCACGACCATGCGTCGCGGCAAATATTCAACGTAGCTGAAAACGTTTGTTAGCGCATCGAATCATTCGAACCAGCATGGCTGAACGATATTAAAGAGAACAAACAGCAACCGGACAATTTGTGTAACCTCCCGTTTCAAGTGTACACTTTTCATCGATAACGCCGGAAGATAACTGAAATCGCGTTGGCAAGCGCGAAAGTTTTCGTCGGATCGGCAATTGATTGTTCCTCGCGATTTTTTAAGTAAATACAACCGCTCCTAGAATACCAAAAATACGCGGATGCGTCATCGCAAACACCAGTAACGCGATACCAGCACGCAAACGAAAATATAGCTCTGTACTTTCGGCATTTTTCGTTAACTTCGACCTCGCGTGGAATTCCGCGTTAATTCAAGCCGTAACGCGTGGCAGATATTTCATCTGCTCACGTGAAACAGAGAACAATGCCGAAGTAGCAACTTACAATGGCTGCGAAAATTGTTTGCAGAACGTTGTGCTCGTTTCAACATTCTAGTGAAAGTAAAAAATTGTTGATCGTTCGTTCAAAGCATCCTCTCTTTTCTTTTGCCTTGAAATGCTTTGAATATCGACTTCTCTGTCGTGAAGCCATCGCCTAAATTTCTATACGACCGAATAAGCGAGACATTGCCATACTTCGTCAGGTGCTCGATATTAATCCGGAACCGATGCGCCAGCTACCTTACCATCGAAGCGCCGGCAACATCGAACCTTAGAAGCACCCCAGTACAGCCAGTTGACAGTGATCGAGCCTCGCGGAAATTCCATTTCGTCCTGATTGAATATTATTTATCGCAGAGACATCCGGCTGTCCGATGATTAAGCCATCGCCTCCTCTCGACGGCTGCTCTGTCGCGTCTTCTCGCGTGGCGAAATCGATAATCGCGCGCGCCTACGGTTTCTCCTTTTCATTTTCCCTCCGCGATACACCGGCAGCCGAGTGCAAAATTGAAACTGAAACTTTCATTTTTCGGCGAACGGGACCTGAAAACAATTGAAGCCCGTTAACGCAATAACCTCTTTGCGTTTCAAAGACGTCAAACGCGTTTCCCGTTATTTAATTACAAACGCGGCTAAATAAAATTTGCTTGGCCAGTTTTTCCGAAAAATTGCTCGCCCGACGCCCCGTTATTGTTCGTCCGGAACAGCGAAATAATCAATCGTTGTTCGTGGTAGTGTTCGTTTCAAATTCCGACGCGCGCACCGCTCGATCGATTTTGCTGTACCGCTGGAAATTTTCATTTACACGTCCATCCAGGACGGGAAGGCGCTGGACGACTAAATATATCGCTACACCGTACAATGGATTGTGGATACAAGTACGTTAATTATAATAGAGTTACTTAATGGAGTTACTTTCGCGCGAGAGTCGAACGTAGAATCCAATTAACAAATGTACCCGCTGGAAAAGATGGACTGCGGAATATTTCCTTCGTATTTATAGTAGAATTCGACACAGTGCTTGCAAAATTTCGTTCCTTTCCAACCGAAAAGATCGAAAGAATCTCGAACGATACACGCGAATACACTTCTATTCGAATATGAATTCCATAAACTTTTTCTGCGTTTTATTTTCCGCTAATTTCACTGTTCGTTAGAGCGCGATAGAAAGCATCGCCGATAGACAGTCGTACGACAGAAATTCATACGTTTATAAATTACCACCGTGGCAGCGGTGGCGGCTACCATGAATTGCTGTATCTCGTCGCAGTAATTTTGTCTTCGCCGAATATACGGCGTATATTTCGACGGGGACCGGTAGATACTTAACTACATTAATCCTTTTAATACGAAAGTAACAACGCCCGCGTCTGCCTCTCGCACCTGGTGCTGCCTCGTGCCGGCGGGTAAAAGACGGCCAACGAAAGCGAAGGGATGAAATTATTTATCGCGCGCGGCTTATACGTCCCGTTTAAAAATATTCTCGACTGAATAGCTGGGGGACGTGAAAATTAACCGCGCGAGCTTAAGCGGGAAAAAGGAAAAGCATAGAAACGTCCGTGAGCAATTCTGTCTGTTTAGTGGGAAATAAAAGCAGACGGAGGGTGGAAACAGGCAAGAATGATAGCCGCCATCGTTCCGCGTTCGCGGAAAAATTGCTATCGATCGGATTCGGCGGGAACTGACGGTCTAAATAATAATCGGGAGCACGGCCGTAATGGCTCTTCTGTTGTTCGTCAAACAGAAGAAACTAATCAATCAATAGTCAATTTACAGATAGGCCAGGCCACTCACGTGATTAACCGGCGCTCGCGTTGTTACATTTCCGTGGGCCACGCAAATTGTTTATACGCGCGGGGTTAACGCCACACTTTTATTTCGAATAAATCTGAACGATTGTTTTTCGAGGTAGCGGTTTTTTTTTCTTTCTTTCGCTTCCTTTTTTATCATTCGAACGAGGGGGCGGAAATTTCGACGCGGCGAAACACGTTGATCCGAGCGAATCCGCACGCCGTCGACGAGCATGAAAATGCCGGCTTGGCGATGAAATAAAAGAAATATTCGCGAATCCGGAAACGATGGATTCGTTGTTCGAAGGAGACCCGTTGTTCCGATCGAGGAATTAAGAAAATGGTATTAAAGCGTGTGTTCGAGTTTGCTCGGGGATCGAACTTTCAACAACTCCCGGATAAACTTTGAAATTGTGCCGCGCTTTATATTAGTTCCTTCGTAACGGGAACATTCTTCGAAGCTTCGAGATCCGCGGAAATTATGGGAATAATCCTTTCGCTCGAGCACGAAGCCTCGTGCAGGTTTTATGGAATTTTTACAGCGTCTACGCGTAGGCTGCGCGAAAACGGGGAACGTAAAAACTCTTCATTATTCGGACGTTTTCGAGCCCGATGTTTATGCAGCTACGCTGTCAGAGAGACTGATGACGTTCGAAAGCCGCTTAGCCGCTTTTCAGGACGCGCGTTAAAAAGCGAAATAATAAGAAAGCGGTAACTTTTCCGATGAAAAATGTTTGAAACCTCTAATTCTCCTTCTCCTTCCGATTCTCCCGACGAATTTCAAAATTCACGAGGAATAACACTTTAAAGCGACCGGCTATAAGCGTCTCGACGTAAAATAGACGGAATCGAATCGAGGGAACGGGGAGTCGTTTATTCGTTCTTTATCAGCAACGGTAATGATCACGGAGCTTCTTCGACGTTTCAGTTAGAAGGTGGGGCACGGTTTGCCTGGCCAAGTATAATTGAGTCCTACGAATCCGCCTTAACCGTAACGCCTCGCCGTACGGAAAGAAGCACGAACAGAATTATTGGATGTTTGCTCGTCGAGGAAGTAGCTTAACGGCGGTGGACGTGAGCGGACTTTCGAGCCGGTTGGAAATAAACGAAAGGCGAGAGCGGGGTGGTCGTTCCCCGGTCCCGGTCTCGTTCTTGGCCAGCTATATTTCCCGCTATTTTAAAAGACCGCGGGAATTGTCGTGGGAATGATCGGCAGCTCGAACGTAACGGCATCCTTTTCGTGCTTTTAAAGCGCGACCGGTTTAGTGTCCGCGATATTTCCGTTTACTGGTGGTACGTGTACCACGCTTTAATTGTCAAGCCAATATTGCGTCCCGTCCGAGTTTCGAACTCGAATGGGTACCCGGGGATAGTTCTAGAGATTACGGTCAATATTGATACTTCTTATATCGTCCGCGTCTGCTTTAAGCAATCTCGTGATACGGACGAGTGGGGTGTTTAATGAGATGCTCGCAGATAGCGCTGAGAGAGACGAACGTGTGATTCCACTTTCTCTTGTTAATTATCGAACACCGATTTCGGTTTCACATTCACTCGTTCGAATTAATGTTGCAGAGTAAAGAGGATACGATGCATCGATCCATCATTTTTCAAGTATCCCCGTCGAGCGATAAGAGTACCAGCTGCGAATAAAGAACGGGGATTCGATCAAATTGAATTTACGATGAACACTTGGTTAATAGACTGAAGGGAATGAACTAGAACGAACGATTAGAAATGTCACGGTTCCTTGTCGCACGGTTTCGAGTTCAGAATCGTCTTTTAAAATTCATTCGCTTTCGAAATTCACGTTCCTTGGGAAGGTTCGATCGTTTATACGCTAGTTATAATTTCAGCTGAACGGAAAAGTTACACACTCGCCTTGTATAACTTTCCAGCGAGCCGCCATTACTCACGGGCGGCCAATTAAATTAATCGATCCGGCGGCCAGCGGCGGCGTTGATTTTTCACGGAGAAAAAGCCGTGGGACCGGTTTTTCGTTTTCATATCGGCCGACGGTTGGGTGGACGCGCGGCCGTCATGCATTATTGATCGAGTACGGCATAAATGCCGGAAGTTGGACGGAACGGGTGCAAGAAATTCATGCGCTGGAACCCCTTCGAGACGCGTCGCGAGGCGTCCATCGTCCGTCTTTGCCTGCCGCGTCGACCAACTCGGCCAGGCAACTAGTGGAATCGTCCCGTGCTGGTCAGACGCCGCGCGGACCGTTCATATTGGACATCTGTGCGATCGCTGTAAGGCGAATGTTCCCTCCGATATTAACTTCCCTGTTGTGCATTACGATAAGGATGAATGCAGGCTTCTTGCGCGTCCCTCTTGGTACGTATCCTTTCGCGAAGCTGTAGGAAACGGGGTACGGTACCGCTTTGAATATTTCCGTCGACTTTGGTGGAAGAAAGTACGCTACGCGTGTAACATGAAACTCGTATTGTTACGAGATAAATATGTTTTCCACGATAACGAACGAGCATAAAAGTATTTCAGAGCCACGTTCGAATTGCCGTGGAATCTCTGCGCGTTGAGCAAAGGAGGATAATTTAAGACGCGTATTGTTGTTGAAGTTGCCGCGATCTAAAGACTGATAGAGAAAAATGGAGGACTCGTCCGCCATCCACGGTGAATCGGAGGAAATATTTCCCCGCAATATGCAATATTTGCTCGACGGTGAAGCCTCCCAGCAAGGTTACCGCGCGCATGATGGATGCGTCCGAGATTACGTTCTAAGGACGCAGCTTTCGTTCTTTACGTTCCCGGTAACGTTGGGAATAATTGAAAGCCGGGAAGCTTGTTGTTGAGCTTGATGAAACTTGATGCACTGGAAACAGATTGCACGGGGGAAAAAGCGTCGCCAGTATTACCTTCAAGTGGATTTCGCATGAAATTAATGGAGAAATTCGAATCGTCGATTTTTTAATAAAAACGCGGTACACCGTCTGGCTAACGGTTTTGAAAAGAATTTGGACGAAATTAAAATTATATTTCATTTCAGCGATGGCTAAACGTGCGCGGAAATACCCGTGATTAATGTCAGTCTATCCAAGAGTAACGAGTGCCGCGATACGCGTATACATTACCGTGCGATATCGTCTTTAACGCGGTATTTACAAGGGGAAGATATACGCGGGACTGTAAATAAAATTTAACGAGGAACGTAAGTGCTCGTTTGTCCTAAATTTTTATGCAGATTCCGTATAAATATTCAATGAAGTGTCCCGCGTGCTGCTTTACGTTTAACCTCTCGTATATTACGCGGCCTCCGGTAATCCCTTACCCTCCTCAATCGATTCGAAAGAGGCGTGCTGGGAACAAAGTGGAATAAAACGTCTCGCGGTCCTCTGTAAATTCTAATGCGTGCTAGACCGTGGAATAGGAAAAAGTGGAACAATCGCGTTACGAGAACGTACAGCTACCGGCAAGTAGTTCATCAAATTTCCCCGACCGCGAGAAATGCGAGGGAATTAGAGCCAGGGGTGGAAGTTGTCCCAGATAAACCGTTCGCGGCTGACTAGTGAAATACCATCGAGACGTAATTAAACGATTTAAAAATGCTCGTAAGACGCAACAGTTTCAGCTAGCGATAAGCGATTTCTTTCACGTTCAAGAGCCGTATTAAGGATATCGAGTACACACACGTTCGAAGAGGCGAACTCGCGATGCACGACTTACCTCGGCCGACTTTGCCGCGACATTTGCGGCTGTTTTGCCGCGGGTAATTTATTCGATCGCGGGTAATCGTAAATTTAAAGTCGCTGGAGATGCGCAACCCCGTACGTATCGAATTTACGATAGCGGCAACATTTATGAGCCCCGTCAGAACGCGTCCGTTTCAATTTCCCTTTATTACGAGGCATGAATTAAAATCGCGCAAGACCGTTCAATCATTTTATGCATATAACGTATAATAACCGTGTTCGTTCCAGCGGCGCGCTAAATGGTGTTCGCGAAATTTCATTACTACGTCGAATGAAATCGAGCCCGCGGCGCCGAAAAAAAGATACTGCAAACCCACCCCCTAGTTCCGTGCCATCGTCGATCCTCGATTCGAAATTGTCGCGTGGGAATTTCGTGACTTTTTCTGCGACTAAAAACGCGATGCATCGACATCTTTCACGGGACACGATGCGACTGTACCGCAAAAGAGCATCGCGGTAAATGAGAAGAAAATCGTTTGAAGTTGTAACTATTAACATATACCGAACATGTCATATCTGATGCGGAGTACCACGTGTTGCCTTAGTTTGTATATTTGCAACCGCACAGGGAATAAACACACGTGTACAACAAGCTCGTTTACGCGGCACCAGCTAATGGCTACTTTTGGCTCCTCTACCTGTCACTCTGTGACAATTCGACCGTTCCGCTGCCGGCATGGTTCATTAGGAAATTATCCTAATAGCGGTCAATGAATGTCGCGCATCCTTTAACACCGTCGAGTGCGTGGACAGCAATCGAGTGAATGATTGTCAAATTATATTTTTCTCTACTGTAATTAAATTCGATCGAGTCGAGCCAGAACGGAGCAAATTCTCGTTTCGTTTTTTCTCCTGTTCAGCCGTGGTTACCCGATGGTGCATTAAAATGTATTTCCAGCCTTCTAAAAGTTAACGAACCTCGCACAGTTGTACGACCAATTCTATCGTTTAATTTATTCCGCGCGGCCGCGATGGAACGCGCAGCGCGAGCCAAGCGTGTTTGCCGCAATAAGGGCGGTACGTATTCGTTTATATACGAGCGACCTCGAGGGAAATTATTTCAAGTACTCCATTCTTGGGCTTGCTTAAGGAGCTGTCGGTCAGGTGGCGCCCGGCTGCCGGGACGGTGACCGCCCTTTCTTACCGTGGAGTTAAAGTTTAATCGCAAAAGTGGCCCGTCGCGGACCCGGACGAAACAAGAACGGCGGAAACGAACGTGTCCAGCGGGCAGGCACGGCGAAGTTCTCACGCCTCGGCTTTTTCTGCGCGCCGCTCCCTTTGATCGCGAGACAGCCAAATACGCGAGCGAAAAACCGTAAAAGGACGGATTACGAGCTGTTACTTCCTTTGAGGCGAATCCACCTTTTAAAACGATCAGATAATTCATTATGTACGGCGCTGCGATAGGCCCACTTTTCTTTATGACTCAGTAAAATGTTGGCACAACAGATTTTTGTCCTCGTTGATCCAAACCAATGTTTCTCTACATATATAACGCACAATTTCCCGATTACAAGATAAATACAGTCTAGTCTAGATATACACGATAAAGTCAGTAATTGTAGCCTTTCATACGCGAAATATACTCCACGATGATCGAAACGTTTCGTAAATTACCACATGGAAGTGGTTCCTGCCCGCACGATCGAGTCCGCTAAATGTAAGGAGCGGTTTACGGCTGGCGGTTTCGATACCTCCTGACCGCAGCCCGATCGATGTTCAAGCGAACGTGACTAAACCTTTCTTCCCTTCTTTTTTTTTTCTTCCCTCCTCTTGGTGCCGCGGGTGAGAAACGAGACGGCGGCATTAGCGTCGCCCTTCCTAGTATGGGTTGCAGGTGCGAAAATTCCATTTCCTTCCGCCTGTCACAAGGCGCGGCCACAATTTTCGTTTTTGGCGTACGTGCACGGGTCCTGCCTTTAAATGTTCCACGAGGAAAAGTAGAAGGGCGATGGGGGATGGCGTAGCCGGGAGGAGAGGAAAGAGATCCTTGGTCCCGGGTGTAAAACGTCCTGCGGTGCCTTTCACCCACCCTATCCCGCCCACCGCCGTCACGGCTCCAGCCGGGACGCGATCGGAAAACCTTAGCCGCCAACGTGCTCAAGATCAATGACGAATTTACTCGGCGCGTGTCAAGCGTCGCCGCGCGGGATATATTTCCTCGCGCGGCGGGGGTGGTATCCGCTACAAAACGTACCGATAAAATTCAAAGGACGCGAGAGCGTTACGTTGCGACGACCGCGTGTCACGGAATTCTAATGCCATTTGCTCGCGACAGCTCGTCGCCGCGTCGAGGATAGCGACGCTTATATCCTCGATTTATTCCGGTGAACATGGAATGGCTACGCTCGGTACGTTATTTTGTAGAACGACGCCCTCCGCGGGAAAATTCGGATGAAAAGGAAACGTCGGTATTATTTATCACTTGTCATTTCGTTCGGTTGCTCGTTCCTTCGCTCTCACTTACAATGAGCTGCATACCTTGAAACGCTCTTTATACTATTTCCCACCATGCGTATTGCTATTCTACTTTCTGGATCGCAAATTGAAAGAGATTGAAAGAGTGATTCTTAATGAAAGATTTTTACTACAATTAGATGGGGAAACGTTCGATAATTTGTCAGACATTTTATGAGGGTTGATTCTACCCCTACAATTTTAACACCAAAGAAAATTGCGCAACATCCTATGTATCCTTGTCCTACGTGTCCTCAAAGTTTCATAAATTTCTGAATCGCCTAGCAGGAGATCTCCCATTGCTGGCTGTTTCCAAGCGTCCGACTAATCGCCTACCTATACTACTTACTCTTGCACAACCACATCATATTGCCCGACAATTTCCACCTCTACCATCCATCTCCCGGTCCTACCTCCAATCCCGGTCCCGATTCACTCCGGTGGCGTTACACGTAGCCTCGCAAACGGTGTACCACGCACTCGCGTGACACGTGTCCGTGCTCGTGCACCTTAAATCACAGGATCAGAGCGAAACGTTCGCCGCGCGCGCCCCTTAACGGTCCGTAGTCACACGGACCCCGGAGACGTGTCCACGATAATGCGTTGCCACGACCGCGCATTCATGCGTGGATTTATGAAACGGCAGGCCAGCCGCCGCCTTAATTTCGAAATTGTCCCGACACGCACGGCGCCCCGTGCGTAGGGCGCGGTTCGAAGCGCGCGTGTCACCGCGTTTCGAGCGCGAGTTGCAACGCGATGCGACATGCGAGGCTGGATGTGCACCCGTTATCGAGAGAGATTAATTGCTCCCTCGGTGCCGTGCAAAGGAGTCGTTTAAATGATTGTCTGAAGATTATTTCGAGGGGTGTGAAGTTGCCTTGCTTTGTAATTATTTCTCTGAGCATACGAAGATTCAAGATAGCGTTATTTATGTACACATTTCGCGATGGATCTTTATGGTATCGCTGTGAACGCTACCCGTTCTCGTTTACGTCGACGTAGCAGGAACGACGTTAGTAGAATTCCATTCTTATTCGAGCAACACAGTTTGCACAGAGTCCATCCTTAAGTGATTTAACGGTATCGCGGTAAAGTGATTACAATGCTCCTTGCGCTCCACCCGCGACGGTATGAAATCGTAAACTGTGGCACTTTCCACTCGCGATAATACGTCGCTAAGTATGTACACGGCGTGTTACACGAGACTTAAATTCCTGAGTGCACAGGCGGCCGCGACACCGCCGCCTCGATTTTAAACTTGCCCTTCGCCGGTCGAGAGTTTAAATTCCGTGGGTACGCGCGGTTGCGACGCGACGAGGAAACGCGTGCACGCGTCGGTGATCCCTCGTAAAAAATAGGAAAAGAGGCTCGCGGTCACGGTACACAGGCTGGTGTACGTATTTCAGCTCTCAGGAGCGACTCGGCGCCCCTCAGTCCATAAAAATTACTGTCACGACATTCCTGAAAATTCCCATTTCGTACGGCAACCCCCGAACGAGTCGGCTGGAAATCGAACAGCTCCATTCGGAAGCCATTTCGTGGGAAAGAAGTCCACTGGCCTTGAAAAAGAGGGACGGAAAAGGGATCGGCCTGGTTGAATGCACACGTGTTTCGTGAAACTTTTCTTGATAGGTGCGAGAAGAGAACGCAAAGAGAAACGCCTTAAATTGGCTACTGAATTATACATTAGAGAATTTTTATACTTCACAAAGAGCGATGTTTTAAACAATAATTCGTCATAGTCGGCATCTGATTTTACTCAACGTATACTAATCTTTTGGCTCGCATATTCCTTTCATCGAAACTTATGTTACTTTCTCTCGAAGCAAAGAAAAAAAGGGCGAACAGAAGGAACTAAGGAGCTTAACATCAAAAACCCTTACAAATGCAATATAAAATAATCCAACGCTACCACCATTTGTGCAATCGTATTCTTCATCGTCCATTATGCCCGGCTAAATCAAATTTACATCGCAAATATCATTACACAGTCTTCAGCTTTTATTCAAAAACCAGCTAACTTCTCCCGTCGGTTTCTTCTGTTTATCTCGCCTTCCCCAGCCGCGTCCCGGCGTTCCTTTGAACGGAGGCAACCATAGAAACATTCGAAACTGCCGGCAGTAGGGGGTTGCGGTGAATGATTAAACGCCAGGGCGGTTCAGGGTTGGAGGGTTGAAAATCGACGTCGTAAACGGCCGTAAAAAGGAAGTCGACGAGGCGCGAACGTCTTTCCAGCCGGCGCGTGCACCTGTACTACATATGTACCGGCTTCCGGCGGGTGGTCGTGCTCGATTAAAGCTCAGTGAATCGCGGGACAATCCTTTGTCGTTTATCCGGGCCCGAGATCGGGGCAAAGAAACGCGTCGGTGTAGGAAAATTCCTCTGTCGACACCGTGGCCGGACTCAGGGTCGAATCGGAGGCACGTGTCAAGCGCGATCATCCGTCAAATTGTTTTTCCTGGCCCACGGGTTTCGCTGTGGAACGCCGTTCATATTTCACGAATTAAAATACTTCAGATTTTTCCTTTTCCTTGCATTCGAGAAACTTTCGCTTCTCGTGAAATGTATCTGACTCCCTTATTTTTCTACTATGTGCAATCTCGAACATACTTTTAGCTCATACTTTACAGAACGACTCTTTTAAGGAATATATTAATACTGAAATCGAGGGCCTCCCGGAATTAAACGCGAAAAGGCGAAACGGTAGCGTCTCTGCGAAGCATCGCCTGCTGACACGAAAATTGTGCTCGCCCCCGTGAAAATTAGCGACAGGCGCGTTACACGAGCGAGCTAAAGGCTGGCCAGAACGGAACAGCGTTACGCTCGACAGCGATCCCCCTAGACTAGGCTCCGGCGGATTCAATTTTCGGTATCTTTTCATCAGAATTCCTTTCGTGCATACGCTACTTCCGTACGAAACCGAGGCACGATACCGCGCTCCGTTGTCGATGCGAACGGCAACGGAGTCGCGTGTTCGCTGCTTGACACCGGAATCCCGGTACACGCACGAGAACGCGCGGGCCCAATCAGAATTTAACGTCACGCATGGACAGACACGAATTCCATCCGCGGTCGTACGCGATACCGGCGTACGTATTCCCAGAAGAAACATTCCACGAATCCCTCGATTGCGTCGCGTGGAATATGCCGAAGGATACCCTTATCAGGAGTCGCAGGCACGCTAATTCGCGCACGGTTACTGGCCAGTGTTAGAAATACGCGCGAGGCCGTTGAACGCGATTGATGTGATTGAATAAAACCGCGCAACGCAACGTGGAATCAGCTCTTCGGCTGATATCGAAAATGCCGACAGAGGGAAATAAATGAACGAACGACTTCCGCCCATGCTACGCGCCATCATTTATTATGCGCCGCGTACCAGAAGGAAGAGGAAATCGAATAATGGGAACAATTTATTCCCAAGCACTTCTCAAACACACGGCACAGCGTACGTGTTCATTTCGCCTGGGTAAATTCTAAACACTCGCGCGCATTGTTCGCCGGCAAAGAAAATTCGATACGCCGCGGAGGCACGAGAAATGAAAAACACACTCGTCACGGTCGAAGCCAAACATTTGCCAGGAATTCGCCGTGTCCGTCCAATGAGGGGCAAATAAAACAGAGAGGCGAGAGGGGAAAAAAATTCATTCCCATCCCCTCGATCCCCAAACCACCCTACTTTTTTCTTTCTTCTTTCGAACCGTGTCACCTACTATACGACGCTGGTCAGCGCACACGGCAACGAAAACTTATACGCGGTACCAACTACAAGCCTGGCCCATTCGCTGGTTTAACTACTCTGTATTTACCCAGAACAGATGGAAACGATGCTCATCTCACGACGCCACCATATTCGATCGCGTTCCACCACGTTCTCGACTTCGCGATGCGCGCGTAATGCCGCGCGAGACGACCGAGAATATACACAGTGACCCGTTTTAATGTTTAATAGTGCATATCGGCAGATGGAATGGCGGCAGAGAAATCGACACGGTCCCAGAACTGAAACGAACGATGTTGGAGGAAGATGAGGAAACGTCAGAAACATGTCTAATTCGACTAAGGGGGAAGCTAATTGACGAGGATTAAAACTGACTCGATATCTGTTGCTGACAAGAATTCAGAGCAAAGATGAATTAATGATTAGCGTCTATAATAAACCATCGCCAAATATCAACCGATCAATAACGAACGCGTTTTGTACTCGACGAAATCCCGCTGAAAGTGTATCGATGACGTCGGTACCTAGTTTATGTATTCGTCGGGACGTTATGCTATTCGATACGGTCGACGATTGGCGGAGGCACGTTCGTGGGGCGCATCTTACATCCGGTCCCGCGCGACGTCGCTCGATCATCTTTAGCGCGCGCGCTGAGAGCCAAAGTATATTTTCGAGGAGTGCAAAACCACCAAAGCACTGATCGATTGAAGGGATTCTTTGCAAGTTCTCTCTTGCGATACCGGTGACAGAATGAAATGAAAATTGGCGTGCAGTAATTTTAATGTAATTACTGTATCAACTACTCTAACAAGTTTTAATAAATATCCCAGCAACACTTCGGTGTAACCGTGGAACGTATTATAATGTTCCTTGGAAACCCGCCAAAGTGGAAGTATTCATACTGGCGTCGGTTGCCAAGAGCATAGAAACGTCTGAACGTTTCCTGTGTAATCTATACTTTTTCCTCGTGTACCATTCTAGCCGTACGAATATTCAATTTAAGTATCGTCGTTGGTGGAACTGTCGAGATACTACGGAGGTACTTGTAGAACATTGAACAGTGGAGAAAGCAGATGGTTAAATGGTCAACAGAGTATGTTGCAATTGCCCCCTTTTCCTCAGGCTGTCTCTGCTTATGACAGTAAAATTAAACTGTTCTGATTTCGATTCAATCGAACTCATACTCGTAACAAATAGAAGAAGTTGCGGAAAATCATTTTTATCGCAGCTTCGCGCATCTTACGCGAGTAGAACATCGAGAAAATCCGTTCGTTAAAAAGTTCATTCTCCGCCAACAGTGTATTTCGGTTTCCTTCGCGCTGGCTCCACTTTCCACCGCGCGTACGTTATTCAAATCGGCGTTCGCGCGTGTAGCCCACTTTCGAAATCGCGCAGCCAAATGGACGCCTATTCGATTTACCCTTTTTTTTTTCTACGCGCGAAATCTTTTACCCGCTTGTGCAGCACAAACTGAGTCGCAACTACGAACGCTTCCGTACCATCCGCAACGCTCATTGGTATGCGAGTACACGGCCTCGCCGCGAGACCAGCGAGGAACGTACATATCTCCCGACTAGGCGGCTGGCGAAACGACATGTACATATACACACCCACGCGACGCTGACGACTCGGCTCCGGCGAACTGTTTGGCCGAGTATGTGCCAGATACGCCATTATATTGTGCCGTCACTGGCTCACGTTCCCCCGATAAGGTATCTCGCCGCGTCGTCTTTTAAGTTTCCCGAATCTATCCTGCCCCCATTTTCCCGCTGATAATAGAATAATGGCTTCCCTTTTGTCGAGAGATTCCGTGAGCGTCGACGTTTCCTTTCTCCTGCCTCGTATTGCGAAATTCCGATTTTAATCCGAGTCGAAGCGAGAAAGAAACACCCGAAACAGTAGAAGACTGCACGCGGAGCCGGCCTGGCGAGTAGAACAAGTAGGTACGTGGTCGGACAAGTAGAACAGGGGGCCGCACCGCGGGACAAGTGGAACAGGCGGCCGCAAGGCGGGACGAGTAGACGAGGGACGTAGTTGGGGTTAGTCAAACGGATTAAGGTTGTACGTGGGTAGACGCGTAGAATTCGAGGACTTGTACAGTGAGATTACTAGAAAGCACGGTACCGGTCGGTGACGAATTCAGTTACGTTCTTTCGACGGTAAGAAAGTTGAATCGACGCGCCGTTGTTCGCGCGAATAATCCTCTGATATTAGTTTCAGCTCGAAACGCGGCGAAGGAGCCGGGGTTACAACGCAGTCGATACGTCCGCGAGTAAATTTATGGTTTTCACGTGTATCACAGGATTACCAGGTTGGGTATAAATCAATTCGCCCGTAATTATGTCCCCATCAATTTCGATACCCGTGCATTTTTATCGAATTCTCGTGTCCCGCGGAAGGCTCCCTTTTGTACAGAACGGGATACATTGTCCACGATGGAAACCTTCGGCTCTGGTTCCTCTCTCTCTCTCTCTCTCCTTCGCACATACACCTACAAGCACGGCGTGCGCTCTACGGGGATACGTTTTAATTCCGATTTATCAAAGCAGTGACAGCGACGTGAAAGGATCGGATACGTCGCACATGTGCGGAATGTGCGGCCCATCGTGTCACCCCTTAATCCTTTCGCAACCCCCTTGGGTAACACCGGTTCGTGACAAAACTAGTGGACACCAACAGCTTTGTCTCACGGAAAGCCCCTGATACCACCCATCAAACGTAACTCCGTTATGATTTGTCGCGCTCTTAACGATATTCATTACCGCAAACCGATGCGATAGTTTCAAATTCAACGATAATACGTAGAAGAAAGGCGTGCGCGCTGAAAAAAATACCATTTTTCTTTTAGCCAATTTCGCCTCGCCGTATCTTCTTTTTCATTGCGTTAACGAAGTTTCCTCCCCGAATTTCTTTCTTCCCTACCTCGTCTTCGTGGAAACTAATTTCTCACATGTAACGTCCGAAGATTCCAATTTCCCTCCGCCCCCCTTTTTTGTTCCACAACTTTGCCAACCTTACAGTTTTTCTTTTCGTTATATTTCATTAACGACTTTGTTGCGCTGCCAGAAGCTAGTTTCGTAACCCACCGTAACTTTACGTGCATCAAAAAGTTACACACCTATACACGACTACATTATTTCAAGCTTTGTTTCTTACGTACACGAAATCGAAATTATTTTCTGCGCTTCGCAACGTATCGCAAATGGTCGTATTAACCCATCGCGTCGCGCAAAGTCCCAGCAGTGCCACAGTTCGGGACAATAATTATGGTAGACTAGACACCGGTGGCCTTGCCTCGTGGAAAGCACTTGACGCGTCCCTTCGGACGTGGCGCAGTGTTGCGGTCGATGTAATTCAATTAAACCGTTATTATTGTCTACGCGCAAGACTCGCCGACCCTGCGTCCAGACGATTGTCCCGCTTTAAATCTCGTAAAGTATAACGAAACGTTTCTACAAATGGGTCGGGAAATTTTCTTTCAACGATACGATATCATCGCTTGTAATCCACATTTGAGCGTGACGAGACGCTCGACAAAACAGCCTTATCGTTGCATCACCACAGAGTTTCTTCCAACGAAACCCCCTCATGCTCTACTTTAGATGAATTCAGATAGTGGCGATACGAAAGTGCGAGATAAAAATTAAATTCTTCGATGCCCATTATCGAGTAACTAATTATTCAAATAAACATACCGCGAAATGGGACAGATCGGTATCGGAAACGCCTTAATGCAAACGAACGCAAATGGAGAGCTTACATCTCTCACGGAGACATATGTGCTCGATAACAGCATTCTCCGCGCCACCGTGGTTCGTCGTCCCGCGCCTTGTGAATCTTCTTACTCGTTTGCATAATCTTCTGAAAATTGAAGAACGCGATAAACTTTAATCAGCCAATTTGTATGAATCGACTGTTTCCCAACGTATCGAACGATAAGTGTTAAAATTACATGAATTTATTATTACACTTTCATCCGAAGCTAAATATCTTTGACGGGGGTAAACAAATTCGCGCTATACCCGTCGTCAGTTGTTTCGTGCAGAATTGAAATTAATAAGATTTGCAGGGAACAATTTACGAACCGCGGGATTTGCCCGCCTTATCATTTTAATGCGATCAAATCTAGGTATTCACGGTTTAATTACATTCGTGCAACTTCGTACGATTTTATTTCAACGTTACAACCGAGAATTCATTACGTACCGTGGCGGCGGAACAGGCATTTCATTTTGTAATTTCTTACGTATACCGACGCGCATCGCTCGTTACTATAGTAGAAACCATAATTGAACATTTATAACATTAAACAACGAAATATCTCGTTATTTAAAACTCGCCTCGTAAAATAATTAAACGTCTTAATCAGTACGCCCCACCCGGACTTCCGTAATATATGGGACAGAAATTATCATTATTCATCTCCTCTCTTTTCTTCGCTGTACAATCAACGTACAGAATAATCAACTGTAAAAACGTAGATCACGACGTATATCGTGTTTCATATCCAACCGAGCTCCTTTAAGATACGTCAAAATAATTGTTTGGAATTGAAAATGAACCAAGTACCTTTCATCGTATCGAACGGAAACTGTCGGGAGCATCGACAAGAATCGACCTAAAAATAAAGGAACGACAGGATCTGCCAGCATCCACGTCCGATACGTAAATCCCAGCACCGCGACACAAGGCCCCATAAACATTCATCATTTGAATGCCCGGTTCCCGGCCATTGAGACCCCCGACCGAGACCCATTCAGTTCGCCAAGAAGAAAGGAATCTTATTGGAAGCGTATCGATACGAGCCGGTGGAAAAACGTCGCATACCAACGCTAGATATACGGTATCCCGTGGCGGTCTGTTCCCACCCTCCTGCGGCCCTCCGCGCGGACGGTACCGGTTCGATTGTTCGCCGGATACACCCGTGTCTCCATGCGGCTCCCATGAAAGCCGCTCGGATGCCCGTTCCGCGGAGGAACGAGGCCTGTCCCGGATCGGACGTGCCGGTCCCCAACGTTTATTTCCATACGTGTACGTGTACGCGTGCCAGCATGCTGCTTACCTCCCGCGGGATACCGGGTGGGGGGACAATAAAGTAGTCTGGAACCCTCTAACCAAATCTCCCGATCCGCCGGTTGCGGTATAACGCGCCGCGGCGTGGCACGGCGTGTCAGCAGCGGAGACATTTCCATTTTATTGGAAGCTCGAAACGAGTATCGCGAGGAACGGCGGCTCGTTTCGGGCGCCACGTAGGAATCCGAATTGGGTGACGTGCGAGCACTCGGGACAACCGCCGTGGAACATTGTCTGCACGCGTATGCTAACCGTCCACGACGCCCTTTGCGCTATTCGGGTGTGCATGGGACGCACGCTGGGAATGCGACGCTGTCTGCGCGTCCTCTGTAATTTCTCTGGGTCCCGCAGTTTCGTTTTGGTGGACGGTGGAAATTAGCGAAAACAGATTCGTTTGACGGTTACCTTAAAAGTTCCTCCTCATTTATCGTCCAACTTATATTTGTAATTTTCATTAGTGTCGTTAAAACTTTTGTATGGGATGTTGTAGTACCACTGATACTCCGTTAAAAGTGAATCCACGACTTTCTGCTCGCCCCTAGCGCGTTTTAATGGATCTATATCGCTGGAGAACAAATGGCGAACGACGCGATGATTCCTGACGAGCATTCTCCGCTGCTCGCGCGAGGAACATCACTCGATTCGAGCTTCGTGTATCCAGTTCAACCAGCCCTCACCCTCTTCCAGCCAAGTCCGCTGGTAATCGGTTTACTACGAAGCACTCGCCGCTAAAGTACATCACTCGGGATTATTACGTCAGGTGGATTCGTTGCGGGACGCGTGGCCTCGGCGTCGCCCGCGACGGAAGCTCACGCGTGAACGCAGGGACAGCCCACTTCCTGTGACGAGCGTCGTGGCTCGCGATCAATGGAATCGAATCGCATCGTCGAAATCTCTTTCTACGACGAGAGATTGTATTTGTTAAACGTGGAGAGGCAAGCTACTGTTGCAAAGCGCATTACATTTCTGATGAGAATTTATCGTAAAGTGGACAACGTAAATTACTAATAAAATAATGTGCCTTTAACTAAATTGTTATTTGAAGAAGGATCTTATCGAATGTTAAAATGTACACAATTAACGAGCTCAGTTGTTTTTAAATAACTCAAGTGGCAACCGAAAGCTTCTCTGCAATTATTTCACCGATTGCAATGGTATATATGTATATATATATGTATACACAGTTTCATTTCCAGGAGAAAATCAAGAAACGCTCAGCTTTAGAACGTGAAGCAGCACAGACACAATGCCGCGATATAAATTCCACTTGCCCGCAAGAAACGGTAGCGTAAATCAAGTAACAAATTGACATCGGGGATATCGTGCCAGCGTTGCGATTCACGCAAGTCACTCCGCGTGAAATTTTAAGGTCCTGGCTATTTACAAAAAACCAATGTCGCGCAGTTCGCGACCTTTTCTAAAGTTTTGTAGCGGAGAGGAAGAGCGGTACGGACGATTCTGCCAACGCAGCTGTCAGCCTGAGAGCTGCGAAGGTAATATGTAAACCTGTCGCGACAGAGGCGAGACAAGATTATTTATACCTGACAATTATTAATTTCTCCCCCTTCTATACTTACACCTTCGAATTCACGCGTTCACGCTTCTGTATAAAGTTCAAAGAAATTATTCATATCTGGTTCCGTTCTAAAATTTGAAACTCTCATCGCGTGTTCTATTTTCTTCAATTCCAGTTCATTCCTTATTTCAGTTTGATCATTATAATTGTAAGAATATTCTGCAGTATTAACGCGAAATTATAATTCAAATGTTTAATTAACTATAAGTTAAACTTCTGCCTTATTCAGAGTATGACAGCCTTCATTTTTAGTTGCAGAATTTAGCGAATAGAAATGAGTAAATTTTGTATAAACGTGACTGAAAGTTACGTCGTCGTGCGAAGTGTCAAATAAAATTTTTAGCAGCTCTCGAATACAAAGTAGAACAGCCAGAAAGTTGCAGGTACTTTTCGAAACCTCTTCAGAGGGAATCTCCGTATATCCTGTTCTGCAATCGTCCCACATTCTCTGTACGACTTAAAATCCCTTTCGCAGTCTTCCTTCGCTTCTCTATTTGTCATCGTTCAAAATATCGTCTAACTCCGCCGGCTGCTAATAAAACCCGACTCGAAAGTCCCGGGTTTTTTTTTTAATTTAAAAAATTCCGTTCGTGCAATCCGTTTTAACCTTTAGCAACAGATTTCGTTGGCGACTATAAATTTTTCTAATTATGCCGAGTGGCCGGGTTTCTGGGTCAGAATTTTCAAAAATATTGCCCGGCCCGCCTACCCGGCGAGCGTAATTACAAACAACTAAACTCGAGCCCTCTTAAAACGAATGTTCATAAACCTAGTCGGTGAATGAGTAAAATATTAACGAGCGTCAGAGAAAATACCAACGTTTGACAAACAGCCACGTCGAAAATGAACATTTCCTACGGATGGTTTCCCGTCGAATATAAAACATTTATAATTTAATACCCATATATTCTTTCAGCCCGGTAAACAACATCGGACCGCAGCGTTTAAACATCGAGCAGCATTTGTAAAAAATAACAAAATCGTCGATAAATTCCGTATTTTATTATCGTAACTAACACCGTATAAAATATCCCCCCCATCATCTCTAAACCCGGAACAGAATATACTGCGACGCATAAATTCCTTTAACGAAACGTCGTTCGCATATTTCCCTCATTCTGATACACCTATGGAAGTTTAAAATTCGCTCCGAAAGTGAGATCGAAGCATCCCCTCGCAGCACCCCGTCGCGATCTGGAAAAACAGTGTTACCTCGAGCCCGCTCTATTATTCCCGCGGAACGTGTTCGATTCGAGGCATGGAAACGATTCTACAAGGACCATCGCGGAACGACTGCAAAATACGTCGATTGTTGTCCAGAATCAACGCGTTTCCCGTATTGAAACGCGAAGCGCACCCAATTCTTTCCCACCCCGCCTCAACCCTCTCTGCGGCTCTTTCTCTATTTCACTCGACGCTCCACCCTTTCCCCGTTCCCCATTTTCACTGTAATGCGACGCGATCGAATTCAACGAACACGCGCACGCACACACCGGATCTGATTCCAGGTGATTAACGTTTAATTATAATTACGGGTCATTGATGCCGATAAACTGGCGCACGATGCCCCATTACCGTCGCCTGTGATTGCACGCGATATACGCCGGTTGCGTCCGCGCGCTGGAAATCCTCCTGAGATTAAAAAAAATTAGCCCCGATCCAAAGTGGAATGCCATTTCGCGGAACGAGAAAATCTCGATTAAGCCGCACCGACGACACGCGCGCGCGCGCGTGCGTTTCGAACTTTCCCCCCATCCTTCCTTCTCTCTCCTTTATTTCCCGTCATCGTCGCCGCACGCTCCCCTTTTTTACAGATTGAAAATAATCATTCGAACCAATTCGCGCGCGCATCGCGCGAATACGTTTTACGCGCCGAGGCGAAAATGATTTTAACTCGATACCGCGGTGTTACAATGAAAATTTATACAACGATCGGTTTTAATTCGTTCCTACGGAACCCGATGGAGATTCATCCGCGTTTCCAAAGTGCTCGACCGTCGAGGGAATACGCGAAAAAATATATTGTACGCGATACAGCCGCGTTGCTCGCGTCGTAGATCGCAGCTGTTTCTTCTGTTCCACGGAATCCGCCGGCGCGTCCGTCCGCGTATAAATAAAATTCTATTTGCACGCAGCTGCGTTTTACGAGGGAATCGTTCGTACGCCCGAAATTAATCGTAAATATTCTGGGACCCGTGCACGGGTCTCTGAAACGCGAAATATGGACAACGACAACCGATTCGTTCGAACGTCGACGGTATTCGAAAGAAATTTTCAAAACAGAATCCATGCTAAGCAGAGCGAGAAAAGGGATTCTTTTTAACGGCGATTCGTGAGCTCGATACATGAATTCGCAATTCTGCGACGAGCCGACATTCTTCATCGAACGAATCGTTACACCCCCGTCACGAATAGAAATTTTTCAAGGCAACAAATTTCGAGTCGGCGCGGTCAAGTATAAGGGCGATGATCAAACGAGTTCCAGGGTGGGTCGAGGATGGATCGGAGGGATACATCACCGGACGAAATCGAGGACGATGGCGGCGCGGAAGCATCGATAACGGTAAAGACGGAATTATACCCTGGACTAGATAGAAACGGTGGGTAACGCGTGCGAACTATAAATTGAGCCTGTGCAAGGCCGTATATCGTGTTTATCCCGACGGAAACGTCAGATCTGTTTGGATATAAAGACTCGACGGCGAGCCGAAACCGCAAACCTCTGTCGCCCGCTGGTTCTTTTGGCTCTGTTCACTCGATGTTCTATCCGTGGAGGCTTTTGATAGAAGCTACTGCCGATGGGAACTTAAACTTGTTTAGCATCGTGAGAAAAGCTAACCAACGAAGAACGTTAACTACAATCTACATTACTATATAATCTGGACAGTAGAATTCATTTGGAGTCTGTTCTAGAAGAAACACGAACTATTGAATGAGAAGATATATTCTTTTCCCAATCTGAACGTGAGAAGATATATTCTTCTCCTAATCTGGTCTCGCATCAACAAAAAAGCGCGATCCCCAGATCGCGGTCTCGCGGAAGAGTTCTTGCGAGACCTCGAAAACCATTCCGCGGAAACATCAGACGCGAGTAAAAAGAGTACGAACTCCACCCTGGAAACAAATACCACAATTTACTCGCCCAATCACGAATTAACAAGAAAGAATCGCCTCGTTCCGTCGAGTGAAGTACAAACCTCCATTACCCTAAAACAGCCGAGCCATCGGGTCGTGTTCGTCGCCAATCGTCGGCGTCTATTCGAGACGCTAAGAGGACACCCCCGAAACGAAGAAGAGAAGAAGGAGACAAAAGAAAGAAGAGTGAGAGGAGAACGAAGAGCGAGCACCTGGCACAATGGAAGGTTGAAAAAGGGGGCGGTGGTTGGCGTGAAACAAAAGGGGCGAGGCGGATGGTCGAAGGGAGGAAAACAACGGGAGCGAGACAGAAATGACGCTGTTCCTCGATGGCGTGAAATTTCAAACACGTCCACGCGCTCGGAAAATTGAGAGTTGGTTTACGTCTTTGGTGTGTCACCGGCTCGGTAGATTTATTCCGAACGATGGGGAGGGATTACTATTTGCCGCATAAATTTGCATGGTCCTGGACGAAGAAAGACGCGGGCGCGGATAAAGCGAGAGGGGGAGGGGAGGCCTCTCCGACGCGTCGGGGGAAGTTATAGCGAGCCACCGGAAAGAGGAGTAGCAGCTGGAAAGCGGAGTACTTCAGGGTGAAAAGCCTCGTAAATCTTAAGCGAAATCTAAGATCGGTGATCCCCGTTTATGTGGGTTTACACCTGCGGACGCCTGCTACCTGGTGAACGTTCGTGCCTCCGCCCTCGCGGCTGAGGCGGGACTCCCGAGGACGGCACAAAGGGCACGCGTTCCGCGGCGCTTCGAGCGTCTTGATGGATCAGCTCGCCTACCGCGTATCCGGCGACAGAACGCGAGCGAGGCGGAACGGTCGATGCGGAGTCCCGCCACGGTGCATCTGACGTTTCTCCCTTTGATATGGATTATTGGGATTGATGGTAAAGTGTTTGCGATTTGTCGCCGTGGTGGATCGTGGCGTCGAAGAATCTCGAGCGTCGAAAGTGCGTTGTGGCTGGGAAACGTAAGTGGATTACGTGGAAATTCTCGAGGAGAGCGGTCTTGGATTTTCGAGTTCCTAAAGTAGAACTCCTCGCGAAGAAAGCGCGCGTTGCTCGTTTGGAAATCTCGGCCGGGTCACTCGGGTTGGGTGCGTTCCTCGGAGAACGACGTCGTTCACGATTTGACGAATTTTTCACGATATTAATTTTCTCGCTCCCGACGGTACATTCTGCCGCGGTCGGATAAAACCGGCATTGGCTGCGAGACGGGAGGATCATTAATACGAATCCCAGGTTGCCTTGAAACCAGCCATCGCCATTGTGTTCGAGCCGCGGAACGAGAAAACGGATTTATAGAAACGAAGATTTAAGGAGAACCTCGACGCGCCTGTCCTTCTCGCTCGTCTTCGCTCCACGCCTGTTCTTCTCTTCTCGCAGCGCGAATGAGCTTCAACATACCCGTTGAAATTATGACGTTATTTTTACGTAACCCTTCGACGGAACGAGGCGATGGCTCGCTCCCTCGTTTTCGAGGTGGAGAACGAGCTCGACGCCGCGTCGACTCTCCTAATTGGCGTTTCGCGAAAATTTCCACCGCAGTTAATACGAGCTGTGAAATGAAGATAAGACGCTAGAATTGAATAGCGAAGAATATGGTACGACACTGGATAGCGAAAATATCATTGTTCGCATTCCATGCAAGAGTATCGTACATGAGAAAAATGAATCGTGTATCGATGAAGAAAAGAAGAACCTGTTTCCCCCTTTCAATTAGAAATACAATTTCACTGAAAGAAAGTTTAAATAAGAAAGCTGCGGAAGTTTAAGTGAGCCCTTAAAAATTTATTGAAAGAAACGCAATCATACTTGAAGGCTTATAAAACAAGCGATCCGACCGATTCCCGACTAACAGATCTACGTAGCTCGAGTGAGGTGCTCGAAGGAAGAAGAAGATACACGGCTCGCTGTGTCCGATCGAATGGGTCCGTGTTACGCTCAACTTCCTATTTTGGGAAATTCACGGAACCTTATTCCGGACGAACGACGTTTACCCTTCTAAATTGAGGGGGAGATCGGTTACCACCGATCCACGCCTCGACTATCCCCGCCTGACCCAAATAACTGGCCGCAGCATGCATTTTCCATTGGCGGCGTTAATATCATCGATCGCGCCTCGCAGGACAGCGCACTCTCGACGCGACCACAGCGTCGCCGCATCGACGTTTATTATTTATTTAAAGGACGTTTTTGATGTTCACCCTCTGTCGAACAGCGTGACGCCACTTGGGCGGCGATGACTCGAGCGAACAACGTTCCTCGCGGTACATCGTTCATTTCCGTATCGATTGCTGCGCCTTTTGACGAGTATTTTTCTCTCTTTCTCTTCGAAGGGTTTTTCGTTGTCAGCTTTGCGAAGGATTTTGTTAATACGCGCGTAGAACGAGAATTCGAGGAATGTTTGAATACTTGGAATTACCGTACGGATGGTGTTACGGTAATTATGGATTTTGGAAATGATAAGACAATTTCACTCGAGTTCCACGTGAATGTTTCATCGTATGTGAAAAGCTACCGTAGCTGAAATATACATGGACAATAATGAGACGTGGGAATATTTGAGGAGGAAAAGGGAACAGAGTAACGGTTTTAATATTTTGCACACGATCGACGTTTCGCTAATGAAAGTTTTCGTAAAATAAATGATAACCAGACGTACCGCGGATAATTTATTTGGAAATCTCGGGATATCCGTTGTCCCTTTGCAATACGGAGATTTACCGGGGCGCACTTATCCATTAACGTCCAGCGATACGTAGATCAGTTTTCACATCGGTTAAATCATGATTCAATATCCGTTGTTTCCAGACGAATCCCACAGAATATGCAGCGAATCTACCCCTCCGAGCTGTTTCAGAACGACGCCAAAAGCAAAACAAGTCGGCGTAAGCCGGGTTTAATTTCCTTGTAACGTTTCATGAACGCGATAAACTCGTCGGTTTCGATTCTGCGTACGGCCGTTCGTGAATCGAGCTAATAAATTACACGGATCCTGTGTCCGATTATTTATTTAAAACGCGGGTTAGAAGGCCGCGTATCGATGAACAGCGTGTTCATAAAAACGCGAATATAACGTACACGTCGAAAGGTGCAACGTCATTGCGAATTTATCCCTTTAGAGAAAAAAAAAAATGATGTCTATCTTGAATTTATTGCTCCACGGTATATTATATGGAACGAACGAAGTTAAGATCGAATTTGTCGATTAGCTGTAGCGTTTCAGGTATTATTACGCTCGGCATGAACGCAGAATTTTTCTACGCATTTATCATATGGTGAACATATGAAGTAACAACCCGATCGATAGTCGAGAGCGTGTGTCAACGGTACTCCTAGCGCATCATCGATGCAACACACGGTTGGCGTGGTCGCAAATTCTTCGCATGCAACCACCGCGAGGCATGCAATCGTCCATTTTACGCGGAAACACCCCCCCGACAGTTCCGCGCTCACCTCGCGTCTACCGGTTACGTTTCTACCTGATTACCACGTTCCAGAAACTCTCGACCTACAAAATCCCCTTTCTTTATCTTTCGTCTTGAACGTATACGTTCCATATTCCACGCGATAACTCGCACAGTAAACGAATTACTGCCAGAATCGTTGAAAAAGTGGGAATTAAGTTCGTCAACGAGAACGTTGACTCGTTTTACTTAAATCGCAATGATAATCTTCGAGAATTCGAAAATCCCTTATTCACAGTATAACCGAAGGTATATTTCAAAGCGGAGCGTACAGAATGATTCCGTAAATAATGCACAAATCGTAAAAATGCAGCAACGGAAATGGTTCGCTAAAATATTGATTCGTACCACTGAAATCCTTAAAATAATCACCGAGTGTTTTTCATAGTCCCCGACGGCGAATCTAAAGCTATGCTCGAACTAAAATACATGCACGATATTCTGAAAATGGTATAAATAAAACTTAAAAATGCTAGAGAAAAAGTAGACGGTACGGGTAAAGATTGATTCGTTCTACTGAAATCTCCACGATAGGTTCTCAATACTTCCATTCGAACCTTCCAAACTTAATACGCAGCGAATTTAAATTCTGAAACGAGTGCTACGTAACGTTAGCAACAAATCCACGATAAGGTATTAATGAAGCGATGATTTTGACGGCGAAAACATTGATTCGTACTACTGAAACATCAGGAATAATCGCGTGAAACTTCTCCGCGCTGTAACTGAATTTAAAAGCAAATCCTATGCCACTTCGCGCGGCAAATTAAACGCAATGATCAGTTTACAGACGGAAATAAGACAGGAAAATTGACTGCTCGTCGGCGGGAGCCGTTCTCTTCCATAAATTTCATCCGCGAAGTCGGCCAAACACAGAAAACAGGAAAGAGGACGGAGGGCAGGGACGAGAGCGTTCGCGCGCGAGTTTCCCTCTGGAAACTTCTATAATTTCATTCGAGCTCCCGCGACAAATGCAGTGCGGATATAAGAAACATATTCACCGCCGAAACGGTTAATTCGCGCGCGCTCGCGACGGTGACGCGACGCGGAACCGCGAGAAGCGAGGGAAACTTTCAGTCTTATTCACGAAACGACGCGTTCTTACCCGACGACTCTTGTATTTATAGAACGACGAAATTGCTCATGCATGTACACCAACTGCTTGTGAAGGCATGTAAGAAAAGGAAATCGACGAAAGATACGAATGAAGGACGATCATTTACTTTCACGCGGGCGATTTTCTGCGAATTCGTGGCAATTACGATTGCAATGCCAATCGTACCATTGATGCCGACCGATCGCTGGCTATAATTAGAAGAAAATCATGCTTTCCATAATAGTGATGCTAGTTATATTAATTTATGACACAGAGCAATGCACTATTATTCACAAGCCGAACCACCGAGCCGCCACCGGTCGATCGAAGCTCGATATCGTTCCAAAGAGCGGACGAGATCAGTGGTGACGCAATCTGCGGTTCGGTTTCAGCTGGCTGCACGACTGATTACACGCCGTTTGTCGTGTCATTGACCGCGTCATTGACAGAGTCATGCGGATCCAGCGCAGGAAGAGGACCGCGTGAAACAAGATGAAACGAAACGCATCGGTGACGGTTCGCGACGGGACGGTCGAAATAACCGAAACGACAAACAGAAAATGGAAGAAAAAGTGGGAGAAAGGAGAGGACGGGCGGGGTAAGCAGGGGTGAAGGAAATGTAAAGCGCTGCGAAAGGGGAGAAAGGTCTCGCGGCTATGTGCAATTTCGTGGTCGGTCGTGCGTGTGTATTGTGTCACGGGCAACTAGGAGGAGAGGATGTAAAATGCGGAAGAATCGCTCGTTGGGAAAGGTGGATCGAAGAGAAACGAGGTCGGCGGTGGGGAAAAATTGAACCCGCGGGATTTCATTGGCGCGCTACCTGCTACCGCCGCCGGTCAGTTCCCGTCGAGTTATTTGCTCGAGGGGGGCCGCGGACGAAAATCGTGGCCAGGCCCGAGCGCATCCGTGGAAAATGTGTTTCACGCGAGAGCGAAAGTGGAATTGATCGCTCGCGACGCAGTGCGCGCTTTAAGATCATCGTTAATTGGTATCGTTTACCATTGGTCCCTCTGCGGTACCTCAAAGGAGATTACTATTGTCACCGTTTCGGAATTGCACGAAATCGTAGTTACGGCTGGCTTCGTTGGATTCAGAACGAGCAACATTATTATCGCTTTGAATATAACGCGACGCGTATCTGGGTGACACATAAATTTCCATAGATATGGGTGTCGATATTAGTTATTCGCGCAAGTAGAAATCCACCGTGTCGCTTAACAAACATTCGTCGTGTTACAGACAGCTTCGACGGATCGATAGCATTTTAATAATGACATTTCGTTCGTTACCGTTGTCCGGGAAGCGGTTCAGGACGGCGTGATATCTTTCAGCGACTCGTTACTTACTCATCGAGAATCAATTATTCCGGAATGCAATTTTTCCGCGTCGTTGTTTGATAAACCGCGCGCCATTATCAAGAGAGAGTAGTTACTGTTCGACGTTACCTTCCACTGGTTTTTGGTTTCATTGGTATTCGATACGTTTTTCGTACGGCGCGGAATTTGTCGAAATTCATAACGAAGGGGAAAAATTCCGACAACGGAGACAGAGGAAGCGTAACGATGAACACGCAGCGAATTCGAGGCGAAAATTGTTTCTCTCCGTGCGCAAAGTTTGGGAGAACGGACGCGTTGCTCGGAGAGCGACGCAAATCCACGAGTTTCGTTTGACAAGCCACTGTGATCGATGGTCCCTTAAACCTTGTTGCCATTTAAGACGGTGCCTTCTTCGACCCGTTTCTTTCCTCCTATTCGAAATAATTAGAAAGTACCGCAACTGCACGCGATCCTTTTTACCACCTTGCGAACGTTGGCTAGAATTACGTGAAATCGTGTGAAGGCCACCTGACGTTCGATCGAAGGTAGATAGTGGAATCATTTTTCGTTACCATGTTTGGGAAATCCCGAATGCATTCAATTCATACTCGTAATTAATAGAACTGTAATAATTACATGCGATCGTGGAATAAAATTAATGCTATCTTCCGTGGGACCGTGTATACGCATTTCGTTTCGGCATTTCAATGCGGCAATAAACTATACGCTAATGAGCATTGTAATTTATGGAAACGCAACCCGTAACTGTTTGAAGACTTGCCAGCAGTTTCCTATTAAAACGCGTATAATTTCTCTGGTCAACAACAAATTTACATTCGTTCGTACATTGACCACCGTGATGAACCTGTATCGTTTACAATTCAATGGGATCTCTCTGCGTCGAAACCTACAATTAAGCACGATTACAGTATTTTACGGATTCTACGTTCGCGATATTAACAGACTGTTTTAATCTCTGTTCCCCAAATTTCTGTATTGCAAATTCTGACTCGCAACCATAACGATCCATCTTGGTTTCCTTGTTGCGATAAACCTCGTTTCCTTCTGGGAACAGAAACCACGATCTCGCACGAACACAGCTACAAATCCTCATAGACAGCTGCTAAGAAATTGCGTGGTAAAAAAAAAACCTATGGAAATAAGAGCATCGCGTACCCACGGCGCTTGTCCGACCAAAGTCAATCCGCTATTACTCGCAGCGTCCGCTACCCAGTTTAATTACACGCGGACTACATCTCCCTTCCGATGCTTATATAAAATAATTATACGATTCCCACGCTCTAATGATAATACAGACCGTTCGTTAAATTTAATCAGTTCTGCCTGGACACGCTGGAAACGATGATACTTAAAACCGTTGAATTAACGAAGCCACAAGTTTGAACATTCCAAGGGAAACCGGTATATCAACTGTAATCCTTGCTTCATAAATTTTGCCGTAGAGGAGGATATCGACTTCGTCGATCGACACGATGACTGATAAAAGTACCAAAATCCGTAATAAGCGATGCAACCTTGGAATAGCAAGCGATTTGTACAGTGACGGTACATCCATCGACTCCCTCGACTTTCATTAATCAATATCTCTCAAACAGGTGAAGAAAACGAACGTTCGAGGCCCATGAATCAGCATCGAAGAGGGGAAACGATACGAGAGAAATGACAAAGCAGGTTTCTTCGGTAGAATCGTCGTTAAGTAGATCCCCCGGTCAGGAGTAAAAGACGGAAGGCGCTAGGGGTAAGGGTCCAGCCCTGGGAGTTAATAGAGATCCGGTGTTAACTAAGCGGCGTAATCCCAAAGGCCGCAAATGGCCCAAGAGAGCGACGGCGAGAGGACCACGGCGGACCCCTCGGTCATACAACCCGGCATTTATTACGAAAGATTTTGGAAATCCATCGGGCGCTCAGGGGCGTCGTAGAGCCGGAACCAAGGGTGGGGGAGAGGGTAACGCAGCGGTTACCCGTGAACCGTACGAGGGGCATCCATTAACTAAGCTCGTAATCCCTTCAGTTAAGTTAGCACATGGTGCGGCCGACGGTCCATCGTTCGTGCACCAACACCTAAGCGCGGACCTTAGCCGCAGGTTGGGCTTCCTCCTCCTTCGGCCTTTATCTTCCTGCCTCTATCCGTCCGTCGGAAATCCATCTCTCTGCGAGCGCGGAGCTAATCGCGAGATCGTTCCTCAAGTACAATGAGAGCTGTAATTCGCGCGCCCCTGGGACCGCTACTGGTCAGAGGATCAATCGTGGAGAATACTTTGCAACGCGTTTCGAGAGATACAAAGTATATACGAAAGGATTGAAATATCAATTGCGATATTTGAGTTGTTTGTCCCTATTGATGTTTCAAAGTTCCATCGATCTCCTCCACGTCGAGCGAAGATCGTTCGCGATTCAAAGAATTTGGAAACCCATTTGCACCGAACGTGTATCAAAACGGGGAAGGAAATTAGCCGCTGAAGTGAAATGGGATCCGATAAGACGTTTAAAGATCGGATTGCCCTCGATTCAGTCTTGTAAACAAGTTTAGTTTTTGTCCGCCGTTCGGATTAAACAGCGAAGGAAACGCTGTCGAAGCTCAAGTACTTCCGAGCAACAGCGGACACCATGACCAATGACCGAGCTCAAGTTTGAATAATGAAGAGACGCCCGCCCACTCCCACGGATTCCGTCTTCCGGACGATGGTACGTCAGCTGTTTCACCTGCTCCTCTGTAAGGCGAGCGTTCGGAATCCGGGATAAAGGAGTAGTTGTTTGGACTTTAGAAGCTACCGCGACGCGGGACACTTGTAACAAATTTCTTGTTCTCAGTCGTCGTTTTGAAGCGCAAGATAAGAACAAGGCGCAGAAACTTTGTTTTACACCAGAGAGAAAATAGGAGATATTGTTTTACACAAACAGCAATTAATGCGATCGAACGAATACCATCTGGAGTTTAACAGATAAAGATACAAATGGCAACTATTGACATCCACGGAATTACGTTCTACATTCAGGTCGGTTCTACTCGCTTTTACGGATTCAGTAGCTTTCATGTCGACTATTACGGATTCAATGTGGACTGCATCTGTCTACCTCTCGAAGCTACTTTCCGCTAATCGGCCATTTCTTTGAACGTGACGTCGACTGAAGCATTTCGTACACGATTCCTCTCGTGCGAGTGTTTCACATATACCTAACATATATACAATAATTGTTTGCCAAACATTTTCAGAGATTCGTGAATTTTTTTCCGCCAACACAGTTTCTTCGGGAAACAAGCATCGGTTGTTCTACGTGCTCTGAAACGTGGATTCAGCAATAGGTAAACTGTGCATTACAGAATTCGAATTCCTTGCGTTATTAGCGTTATATTTTCTGTATTGGGTCCTTTGTCCCGGATCGTCCATAGATCCGGTTCCGCAATTCCAGCGTTGTTTGGATCATGTCCAACATGCCTGTGGTTTACCAATTCTGGTTCCCGGCTGCTCCACGGCCTTTTAGTATCGCGTTCTACATTTCAAATACCACTCTTCCGTACACCGTGACTTCGGTTTTATTAAGATCGCCGCGTCGCCCGTGGACACGTGTACGTTCCCGTTTTGTTTTTCTTTTTCCTTTTTTTTTTCTATTGAAAACGTTCGCGTCACGCGTCCACGATGTTTTTCAACGCGAAGCAGATCGCCCAACGACATCGCTCCCAACTTGTCGCGCGAAATTATGTCACAGTTATAAATATATCGTGTGCGCGCATTTTATCCGATACGCCGGCTGATACCAGAGTACAGCTTAATGACGCGTGGTCTCCTTAATGACCCAGTGTTGTGTTCTCTGCTAATGTACCGAAGATGGAGAAGGCTCCTACCTATTGTGCCTGTCGAGTAATTGATCGTAGAAGCATGCTGTTACGAGACACGTGCGATCATAGTAGGTCAGTGGCTTGATCGATACGTGGAAACGAACGTGGGGAATTTGTATCGCTCGGTGTTCCGTCCTTTGTGCTATTAACGATGTTTTACGCGAAATACCGCATCGAGCGTATAAATCGCATTGTTCGAGGATACAAGCTGCCCCTTCCTAACGGATTCGTTCGTCAAAAAGGTATGTTCTTTTGATTCCCCTTTTGCGACGCGGACACTCACCCCCTCCCACATTTTTTTTATCGTTAACAAAGCATCAAACGTTGTCGCTGCGAGATAACTGGATCCAGCGCGTTGCATCGATACCTCGCAAATAATTCGCTGTTACACGAGACCGCCAACAGCGTCTTTCTGCGAAAGAACGACTACAACCGATCGTTCCCGTAACACGTAAACGAAGCTGTGATCGACTTTTACTCGCTGCGACAAAAATCGGGAGAAAGGCGAGGCGCGTAACGCGACGATAAGAATGAATCACGACCGCGTGCAAGCATAAACATTTACGTTTGGCCATATTGCACGCGGGGAAATTAACAGCCGCCGGTGGTTCCCGACGATCCACTCGCTCGACGAACACTTTTATGAAAATACCATTCCCTCTCAAACTCCGGACAATTTAACCGAGTTTAATCATTCAAATTTCCTCGGCCCGTTCGAAACCCAGATGCGGATGGCGCAACGCGCGGATATCGCGCGGGGCGGAGGGGCGCCAGCGGGCGCATTAATGAACCTCTAATAAATTCGTACGCGTATACGTAGAGCGGAACGAATTCCGCCGGCGACTCTGTTAATTTTTCCCGGTAATTTCCGACCATTCTGGGACACGAAAGTGCCATCTAAGTTTTAATGCGCCCAGGACGCTGCTAAATCGTAGCCGCAAAGGCGAAGCCCGATTGCGTCGTAAAAGCATTTATCCCCGCGTTTCGAACCGGCCGACGAGCATTACATACAATTTTCTTCGCATTACGTCTAATTGACCGTCTGATGTCAGCGCCGGCCCGTCTCATCCCGCCGCGGTATCGATCCACGAATTATGCGCTGATTACACGCTGCGCCCATATTGTGCATGATTTATTCCTGCCCCGTTCGCCCCACCCCCCGCGAATGGGCACCGTAATCACAGGTCTAACGAAAAACATTCTTCCCGCGCTCGTATCGAGGCTCGCCTACTCGGTTCCTTTTCGAAACCGGCGCGTGCGTTAATCAACGTCATTCTCATAAAAATTGGACACGCGCCATCGGGACCGCGCGACGCTGTCGCGTAACGCTGGTGATTTCGGCTTCGTTTCGCGAAATAACTGGGAATTATAATGATCCACGTTAGGAATCTTTATGAAATCGTAAGTAATAGCGGTTGGCAAATATTCCTGCTGTTTCATAGAATTCGATCGTTAGTGGCATTTAAAGAATTAGTCGAATGCTTTGACAAGCCTCTATTGTAAGTGTATACTTCCGTACACAACTCCCAAGGATGCCCAAGAATCGACGAGGTAGATCTGCCTCGAAGACGTATTACCCTCCGCGACCGTGACCGTCTACGATCGATGAGGACGAAGGAGGGTGCAATTAGGTACTCCGTATCGAGTTGTTCGCGTTTCGAAGAACGGCGTGCTCGCGAATCCTCCGAGGTCGCCCTCAGAACTCGGACAGAAGTGTCGCGTGTTCATCGACGATTAATCCTATCGGTGGTTCGGCCGTGAAGTGACGAGCCAGGCGTTTCGATTCGCTTTCTGCAGGAATAATTAAGGCGCGGCCGTGTCCGCGCGAGGGACGAAGGAGAACGAGGCGGATATCGTCGACGCGATAATCTTGAGACGATGAAGTTGACGGTCCTCCGTCTCGGGGGTGGTTTCCTTACGGGCTCCTTTGTGTTCACGGCCCATCGACGCGAGCGGGCCCGAACAAAAGCGCGAAGAAACATCGCGGGGGGATAAAGCTCGAAGGGGTTGGGGGTGGGGCAAGCCTTACTTGAAATAATGGACGGTGTTTAGCTTTTAATCCGCGGTACGCCTGTGCCGGGAAGGCGATCTTGAAATGATAATCAATCTCGGAGCCAGTTCTCATTTACGATATTCCTTTGTTCACCGCCGGCTAATTATATCGTGGAACGCGGTAGCGTCTTAAGACTTCTCCCTTTGTCCACGGGAATCGGTTGGCAAGATGTCTGCGAATCGAAGTGGTTCCAACGGAATTTTCATCGAGCGTCGATCGAGTCACTTGGCAACGATTAACCCTCGACGGGTAATAACGAGGCGAGTAAGAGGAATAAATGTAAGCGAAATGATCGTTCGAAATGAATGATATAGCATTGGAAGTGTGTACTTCTCGAGTTTCCAAGCGACAATGAAATTTCAATCGTTGCTAATCTATTTCGAATGCTTTCGATCCTCGAATAAGAAATTCGAATTTTAATGCGACAGGTCTGGTGACAAAATCATTTGTATAATTAACACCTGGCGTCTACAAATTTCCAGTTCGGATGACCAAACGTTCACGTACGGATAATGGACAAGTTATGTTTCAAAACGAAACGATGTAAACGTCAAAGCGAAACTCCGCGGAAGTTCGAATAACAGTGGCGCGCATCGTTGAATAAAATTTCGTTCGAATAAACGTAGTATTAGAATAACGTGAACGTACCCGATCGCGTTCGTTTATCATAAGCAAAAATGGGAGAACACGCGACGTTTCTGGCATTCAACGCCACCGTGTTGCGCGACTTCATTGACCCTCGAAGAGGTCCGCAGGAGGGAAGAACGCTGGCGAACTCCAACCCTTTCACGACGCGCCTAACGAGGTGTACATCCCGGGCGTTACGTAACGAATATTTAATACGGCGCGCCGGCGGCGTCGGGACGCTCGGACGACGCCTAATATTTGTCTAGAAGCGGGCAAGTCTGTAAGCTTAATTGGAACCGGCCGACTGTGCCAGTCCTTTTTACCAATATTCACCAGCGCTCCGTCGCGCGATATCCTATTCCTCCAGGGGTCTCCTAACGAATTTATACACACGCTCGGTATAACAGGTTCACGCGCGACCGGATATCGCGCTCGAGGAACGCACACGTCCGCCCGGAACCTCCTGATAAAACCGCGAATTTCTGCGCTATCAGGATTCCGGTTGTTTAAACGACTTAATGAAGCCACTTGCGGTAGCCGCGGAATTATCCTCCGCAGTTGTTGACTGTTTATTCACGGCCGTGGCTGAGGCCAGTCGTTGGATCGTCGGAAATTACGAAGCTGCGGGGGATTCGTAAGTGCGCTTAACGCTGCGGCTCGATGAATCAGAAGTGACACTGTTGGGGAGGTGAAAGGGATAAAGTCCGTTGCACGATGTCGGCCAGTCGATGGCGTATTAGGTCGATGAGCGAGCAGGTAGCGGTATTTAATACATTTGTGGGAGGTTCGAATACTTTTTCTATGTGAGAATAGAAAAAATAAGTAGAGTAGAAAGAAGTAGAGTAATCGTTTAGAAAGGGTTGAGTGGCAAACGTTAAATGGAATATGAAAGTGAAAGTGGATTGTTTATTATTAAATGTTTAATTAGCGTCGTGTTTATTCCAACGTCTAGACGATATATGAGAGAACAGGTGAGATTGCTCGAGAGTACATAACGGAAGATCGAGCCGATCGATACTGTTGCGTACCAGATTTCGATTCGGAATCCTTCGTTTGCCGGACGACTGCTCTAATTGGGATATTCGACTCGTCAATGAATTCGCCGTTATCCGTGCTTAATAATCGGAAATAACAGCCGCTTAGGTATCGCCAATTAAATCAATCTTTAAACAAGTGGAATTCAAGCGAACCGTGTTGCAGCCTTGTTTAATTCGAGTGGATTCGCTCCTTCACCGGGGAAAAGAATTTCATCGCCGCTCGATCGATTCTGTTTTCTTAGCTAAACGGTAACGAGAAAGGAAAAAAGGAGTTTCACGAGGAAGCCAGCAATTATACGCGGAATATCGTTCCGTCGCCTTGTTCGCCCCCATTTCCATTACAATCGTCCCCTGTTGAGCAAAACGAATGACGTTTGGCGGGAAATTGCAAAATTGTCCCGGTACCGCGTGTCGATATGCATCTATCCAGCATCGACTGTGGAGCTACCGGAATATCGGATGGGATTGTATCGAAAACAATATGCCATCGCGCGCTCGATATATTTTCTCTTCGCTTGACGGAAGAAAAGAGAAAATCGATGGCGTGTGATTTGTGTATAAAAATTGCAAGAGTAAGTAGAATTGATTACGCAAGACCTCCCGTAACGTATACGACCCACTTCAGGGATTTATTCAATACCGTGATAAACGTACGTCCTATTTGGCCTGGTTTACGAAGTATAGCACATTTTTCGTCCTATCTCCTCGTGTGCGGCCACTCGAAATCACCATCGCGCGCGTACACGCGTCTTCTTATCGATCCGAAACGCATACACAAGTGACGAAGCGGATGGCAAAGCCATGGGAAGAGGAAAGACGAGAGGTTGAACGACGAGACCGCGAAAGGAAATTCGTCCGGCCGGCCGTTGTGATTTCAACGATCGCGTAATAACGTTGGCAAACGGATTGACGAATCACGGACAACCGGTGTTTGCCTTTGTCGACCACGCGTGACGTTGAATCCATCCTTGATCGACGATTATCACCGGCGACGTGCGTCGCTCCACAATCGCGACCGACGAACCCTGGCATTAGCGGGCCATTCAGTCCTCTACGCGTGCTTCGCTACGATCAATCTGCAATTTCTGTGCCAGCCACCCTAAATGAAAGTGTAAAATATAAATTCGCCGATCGTCGAGAAGATTGCCGACCGTTTCCATCGGATTATTCTTGAAATGTTCTCATGGACGGACACAACAACTGGCATTAAAATTTATTTTGAAATAGGGGGTGGAATAGACAGGCTTTTTTCCATGTCACCGCATAATAGATGTATGCTTCCATCGCATCGAGCTACGATTTCCACGTGAAACACGCTGAAACGTTGTCGTGAAAAAAAAAAAAAGAAGAGAAATCGAATCAACGAGACGCATTAGAAGATTGCACGAAAATCGTGGATGGATGCGCATCGTCGATCGACAAGCTGAAAAACTTAAAGGAATCGCAAAATCATTCTTTACGCTTGCCTGGTTTAGAGTTTCCGGTCTGGCACGTACTGGCAACGGCTCCTGGGATTTTAGCCTGTCGCCTACTATTTGAGAATCGTCAATAAGGCACTAAAAGAGGATCGAACGTACCATAGAGGTACGAGCAGTTCTGGCCCTTTCGAGAGGGGAAGTGAAAACGATCGAGATGGAAAAGGCACGCGAGAAAGGAAATATTTAGAAACTAGGTGGACATCGCTCGATGCGATTCAATTTACATTTCGTTTTTATCGAATTGTCCATTAGTAATAGTTACTTATCGATAATATTCGATCGAAACGTGGCGATCGACGATTTGTGTTTATACAAGTAACGGTCAATGCGAGATTTGTAAATGTGATCCCAACTAACAATAAATTGTTTATGCTATTTAGTGTACTTGGATGATTGAAGAACGGTTCTGGTTATCTAACAGTTCGATACGCCGAATATGTGATTTAATTTATATTTAATACATTAAGTGGATTAATTTCACGCGATTCGAACAAGAATTCTCTCTAAAAATGATTCGTGCTCGTCCTATATCGGTAACAAAACCACTTCCTCTCGTTTATTTCAGTCATCATCGTAATTCAATCATTCCCAATAGTCTGTGCAGCGTGTCAATCAAACGTCCCGAAAATGTCTAGGCGTAAAACAAAATAATCGAGCGACCAACTCCACAATCAGCTCGTGTCGATTATCACTGAACAATGGTTCACCTGCGATGATAAAATCTCGCGTAGAGAAATTCACGCGAACATTTCGAGAGAATCACTGACAAAATACGGTGTAAAAAAAATGATTTATAATAAAAGAAGAATGGGACGATGTGGAAAGAAGAGAGACGCAAGTGTCTCGCTCCGATTCTTCCGTTGACGTCATCATCTCCAAGACGTAATTACACGAAATAGTTAAGTAACTTCTTTCTAATCGAATACCTCTGCCGCAGCCATCGCGCGCGACCCTTCGTCAAACGAGATTCGTCGAAAATCCCTCGGAAGATAATGCAATCGCTGCCAAGGGAACCAATATTGGCGGGAACCGGGGGCGAGACGCGGGGACACGCGGGTGGATTAAGGTCGAACGAGACAAAAGGGCAGGAACCATCTCGAGAGGTTCTCGATGGTTCCTACGATCAACTGAGTGCACATTTTCGGGTCGATGTGGAACGCTGCGCAAACGTTGGGGGTTTAGTACGTAACTCAGCCGGTTCCCAGTATAACTCGCGCGTCTACCACCCTCTCGCGTACTTACCGGGGCAGCCCTCGCGAGCAAAATAAGCTCTCGTCCAGCTTGGGGCCGTTAGACACGCGTTTAGGTTGACTGCTCCTCTCGTTGTGCCTCGTCCGCACTCGTTCCCTTCCGCCCCGTGTGCTCGACTGCCACCCACCGTCCCACCCTGCCGCTCTCACGGCCCGTAGTCCTTTCCCCCTCCATCGAAATCGATGCTACTCGCGGATCGCGAGTTCAGTCTGCGACTGGCCACCGCGTGTGTAACGTCGCTCCTTCTGTCTCGTTTTTGTTTTGCCCTGGGTTCAACCCCCGAGTTACACCACCGCGCGTACGCCACCAGTACAGAGCGGCGATCTTCACTCATCTCGCTTTCTCCACGAGAACGCGGACGGATGCCACCCTGTCGCCCTTCCGTTCGCGATCCGCGGCCACCGTCGATCACGTGTAACGTCCTCGCCTCGGACGACCCGTTCCAACTTTGAATCGCAAGAAGCTCGAGGAGGAGACTGTTTCGCGATAACACGAAACGAAATGAGGAAGGACTCAGTGACAACGATGTTTCGGTTAATACTTAGACGCGAGTTCGACGAACGATCCTGAGGCGATCGGATGTGCGACGAGGCGCTACCGTCGAGGATAACAACCAGCCAGCTCTACGGCTGTCCGCGTGAAAAATACTTGATTGGGTTAGTAGACGTTTTCCTATTTCCTCTGCGTACATGCATTTTTCTTGCCTCGAGGCTTCTACTTATAGATGGATCGTGTACTTTTACCATTTTCGCTGCGGTGCGCGTTTCACTTTGACCAGACCAGAATTTAGGGAAGCATTAGTCACACTTGACGTCGTATCGTTAGTCACTAAATTAACGTGAAATTTAATCCGTGCGAAAACGGGGTAACGCGCGTTACGAACGGAACTGCGCGCGAATAGACCGTGTATCGCTGCATCCTGACGTGTTCGCAATTAACGCGCGGCAAACGGAACAAAATGTTTGCGCATCTCGCGGGAAATTAAATGATACCCTGTTTCACCCTATCCTCGTCATCGTGAAATATTCCCATTGGGATGGGGTGAACGCGTCGATGCGAACGCGTAACGCAGCCTGACGGATCCTCGCGCGCTTGTTGAAAAAGCCAGTAGAAAAGTCTACCGTTGGTCGGCCGTGGCAAGTTTATCGCGAATGACATCCGTTCTTCGGTTATTTACGCGCTATCGCGGAACCACCGATGCACTCGTTCGAAGCAGCGATCTGCATTCGAAAAACTGGCCAAACTTACGCCTGGAACCAGCGTTTCGATTCGCTGCTAAACGATTGAAACGGATCCACGCTCCGCCAACGACGCCGCTCGACCCTTAAATTTCGCGACGAAAATTGTACGAACGTTACGTTGGTAATTCCAACAGTTTCACGCGTCGACGTCGGCCGGGAAGTTCAACGTTTCCACTGCAGAACGCGGGAAAGCTCGACGCATTTTAATTTCCCTTCGTACGAGGCAATTTCTGCGAATCTCCTCTCGGTCATTCGAATTGAAATTCCACTCTTAAATTTTTGTTTAACGTGGCCACCTCTGCGTGTGATATACAGAGTAGATAGTACGCGAGTGGATTCAGGAAACTAAGTTCGTACAAACGTCCGAATAAAAGCTATACTAATAAAACTACTGGTCATAATGTCGCGGCATTACATTACATGATAACTAAATATATTTTGTTCCTTGTCGCGATTACTCCCAGCGGTGTGATCCCGGCTAAAACTTGGCGATCAACGCGTTAAAGATATTTACCGTATCCGCCACTTCACAAGTTTGAATAATTCATTAGTTTCATACATTATTTACTCTGACCACTGGCACACTGAAAACAGACCGCATTTTCATCTCTATTCGCGATAATGCTTACGGATTAATCTCATCTCCCGATTTTCGAACCTCCCAACCGAACTGATACACGATTATCATCAACGTGTGGACGAAAAAGGGTTGCGTCGTCCAGCATACGTTTAAACGAAACTTTTTTATCAGTTTTCCATCGTGAATTTACCATTGCGGTATTTCTCGCGCGATGCGAGACCACTTTGTACAAAACAAACGGGACGGACGGCTGGAATAAAAATGGCGTACGATACGTGCCCAAAGGTTGATCGAAAGTAGTCCAACCGTACGATTGGTCGGACGGAACGGCTTTATCCAGACGTTTTCGGTGACAGTTTCCATTAAGGTGACCTACTCGTGGCTCTCTTTCTTTTCTATCGTACCACGGACTTCGACCACGTCTATCGGCAAGTGTCCCTCGCTCGCTGTCCACCCACTCGCAACGATATCCTGACGCGAGACGGCGACGCGATCATACGCGGCTACCAGGAAGTTGGTTAATTAATTGCCTTTGGAAATATAATCCACGTCGAGTGTAACTAATCGGGGTAGAACTCGGTCGGACGTTGACGGGCATGTTTGCTGCACCTATCACGTACGGGGATGGAAATGTAATTTGCCGAGATAGAGTTAGCCTCGTTGAATACCGTGGCCAAGCTTCGCCGCCTATTCTGCCCATCAGCTCCTCGTGCCACCGCCACCCATCGATCGCCCACCAACGATTTTGCATCTAAGTATCCGTCAACGCTCGTACCCGACGCTTCGCGTGGCGGACGGTTTACCCGGAGGCTTCACCTGGAACTGGCGTTAAAAGGGTTCCGCGTTAGTCACGGTGAACTAGTCGTAATTTATTCTTCGCTTTGTTTTCCGCGCGGCGAACCTTATTGGTTTTTTCATCCACGAATCGAACGGCTCGTGTTGGAATTAATTAACGACAGCTATAATTCGAATTTGGATAATTTCGTTTGGAGAGGATTTTTGGAAATGTGAGATGAAATTAAGGGTGCAGAGTACAGCTCTCGTTTCTGTCCGAACAGACGCATAATTGTTCGCCTCATTGAATCCTACGTATAAACATTCACATCGAGGAGCGAGCAGGGTACGTGGAACGCTCGAACCATCGATCGCGTTCGCCCAGCTCGATTTAAGAATCCATCCTGGCGAACACCTGCGGAACAATGTATTCAGAGCGCATCGGGGTTGTACTCGAAGCTCTCGCTTTAATGTCGAAATGAATGACGTTACAAAAAGTCCCGAATGAATAACTTCCCGCTGCGAATACAATTAGAGCAATTTAAATGAAATTAAAATTCAATCAAGCCCGGGCCATTGAAACGAAATTAAAACGCGTGTACATTCGAATCGGAAGTTTGGAGGAGGAAGTTATAGGCCGGAAACCTAAAATTGACATTTTAACGCGAATAATATTTTGAAACGCTCGACCAACTCGTCGCGAACGGTGGGAAAACAGAATTTCCCCTTTGAATGTAAAAAATTCCGCTTTTAATAACACGAAGAGCGGTTAAATTATACGGTTTTTGTAATTTCCCAGAGGAAACGTATTCGAACTTACGAAACTGGCTACGAAAAATATTTGCGCCCGTTACGTGGCCAGGGGACGAAGATAACTTCGAAAAACGAACAACGAGGGGAGGAGAGAGGGATGGATAAAAAATGATCGCGCTCGTTCCGATCGAAAATGATGAAAACCGTCCGCGAGGCAAATATAGGGCGACGATTCTCCGGCATTACATGGAAACGGTTTCAATGTCGGATGTGTCGACGAATTCGCTAGGTGGTTAAGCTGGCCCGTTCGCGATTAAAAGCTCGAAGCTTCGTACCCGCCATCCATTTGCATATAGGAAGCCCCGTATAAATTCTGTGGTCGTACCGCGTCAGAAGCAATAACGCGACGCGAGCCAGCTCGCGTTAACAGCTGAACTGCTCGCGCGCGATTCGACGTTACGCGTGAAAACGATTGATGATTGACGCCCTCCGTACTTCGAATCGCGCGTTAACCCCGCGCGATTTTTCGTTCCCGACTGGCCTGGAACTGCGCCGATCGACTGCGATGCGACTCTTTTCGCAACGCGATGCGTCGAAGTTTAGCGCGCTCCGCGAGTTATTGTACATATTACGTGGCGGAACTTTCCGAAATTTCCGCTGCCGCCGTTGGGTACGGGCTTGTTTAAACGAACTTGCGGATCGGCGCGTGTGCAACAAAGTTGCTGTTCAATTTTGCTACGTATCCAGGAGTTACTTATCGGAACAAACGAGGCGGTTCCTGACGAACCGTTACCATTTCGTAAGCATTGAATTTCGTTCCTGTGCAACCCTCCGAAATTCAGTGAGAACTTTACTGAAAAATGAACACGCTTGACAGAAAAAATCGAGGCTGTCAATCGGACGATCGACTGGTGCGTTTTAGAGTGAAGAGGTCGTGGGAGGAATCGCGACCGCGAGTACCGCGGAACCGCGGCTATAAAATCACGCTCAGAAACGGCGGCGTGTGCCTAACATTAGCGCGTGCGGTATGCACTATCGTTGCGGTGGCGCGATACAAATAGGGGTTGCTTCCGGCCGCGACAGTTGCGCGGCGAGGGTTCACGCATCGCTTACTCATTGCTGTAGATCCGGTCGGGATCGGCGCCGCTTTTCAAAGCCGCGAAATTTACTTTGGCTGCACGCGAGCGCGACTTTAGACCGTCCTTTCGGCAAAGGGCATACACCAGCCGGCAAATAGCATTCGACTTGCAAGCGAGGGCCTAAACGCGATTCACGTTCGAGCCACGTTCCACGCGAGCGTATCCTTTCGTTTGGTTTCCTTTTCGACTCGACGAGTGCTCGCGTTATGCACGACTTTTTTTTCTCTTTTCGTAGCAACGTTCGATAGCGTTTATCGTGTGGTGTTTCTGTTGACATTTTTAGTTTTTTAATCGACGCATCAGAGCTGAATGATTCTCCAATCTTTGTAAAACTCATCAAAAGCATCGCGAACGGCACGCTCGATAAAATTCATCGAATCGCGGTTCACTTTTAGTTCGCGGCCGTCACCGCTCGAACGGCACGCCGGGGTACGGAACAATTGATCCATAAATCACGCGATCAAAACTTGGCCAGGGGTCCAGGGGGGGAGGGGATGATTTATAAAAGTCCGTTGTTTCACGTGAGAAAGCAACGCGACGAAAAAAGTCCCGCGCAATGTTACAATTAATCACGTTTATTTACGTACCAGCAAACCGAGGTCAATATTACGCGGGCAACGCGTACAACTTTTCCAACCAATTTCACCGGTAAATATTTCTGTTTGGAGAGCTGACGAATATGAAAAAACCTACGAAATCGTTTCTCTTTACCGCTCTTTCGTCTGCAGCGCTTTTCCACCCCCGTTCCCTCTTCCGCTGTTTCGTATCGTAAATACGTATCCACCGTCGATCGCGGTTTTTTTCTTTGACGCGGAAAGGTGCCGATGGCCGAGCTCCACTCGACGTTGCGCGACGGGAATATCGACTAGTACAAATCGCATTTTCGTTTCGCGGTTATTTGCGCCGACAACGGAAATGGGAATCTCGAGTAATTAATACCAGCCTCGTACGTAATTAGTCATTGAAAAATAATGTTCAAGGGAACAATGACAGCTTCGAGCGTCCCTCCGTTCTCGACGATCGAGTTTAATTAAAATTCATTGTTTAACGCGCATTAAACCACCGCGGCAAAATAACGCCGTGTATTATTGATGCGATCCTATTATTTATTAAAGGACACTTGCTTTTGCATATTTCAATGGTTCCTCCGTGGCGCGTCCGCGTGTTCGAAGAAAATCGAGCCATGCACGATACGAGTATCTTGTGAAAATCAAAATTTACCTCTAATTCCAAAACGGATATCACTGTTTTCATATATGGATATCGTACTATTCGTGGCCCAATTCTAATGTTATCCCATAGATTTTCGAACATTTCGATGCGGACAATTCCCAAGCCAAGAACGGCAACACCTCGCGCGCGTTACTTTCGCGTCTAACCGTGCTCTCTCGTCGTGTTCGTTACTTTCCTCTTAACTGATTAAACCGCTCCCCTCGAAAGCCTCTAAAAGCGCGCCACCCCTTCTAACACACGGGGAGAATTCAGAATAGCCAAGAGACGCGTGCAGTAAAACCGAACGATCGCCTTACGATGCATCATCGCGGGCGTCGCTAAACCACGTACCGTTGGGCGGCTAAGGAATCGTTGCGGCGTCCTGTAATTCCTTATTTAAACCGTTTCGTATCGGGCTCGAGGAGCGGAAGGGTCGCGTAAACCAGGAACTACCCCTGGTTAGGGTCATATTTTTATCATCGTCCCCGCGAACGATACGAGCGAGTAATTCGGCCCGATCGAACCTACGAGTTTACGAGTCGAGGTGATAGTTTATCGCCGCGGCGTTACTCGATTATTTCGTTCGAGTCGTACGCGTGGCTCGAGCACGTACGCTGTCGCTCGTGAATATCCGAGCGCGTTCGATAATTCATGGATACGCGTTATTAATGTACACTGATAACGATTGTCGAGGCGGCGCGGGGTTAAGATCGCAACGTTCGAATAAAAAAGAAAATATCCCTATGAAATTTGCAGGAACTCCCGTCGTTCCGCACGCCGGCCACGAGCTTTCGTAAATAAGAGAGAATTTCATGACGGAATGGTGCACTCTGAAAAAATAAACAGCGAGCACGGCGGAACGATAGAGGAGTACGCCATCTGTTGCATCCGGCGATCTATAATGCCACGCGATCATTATTGACGGGAAATTTATCGAGCCATAAATAAAATTCAGCGTCGGCAAGACGCGCGGAACGGCTCTCGGCTTGCGCCGGGTGCAATCAATACACTGCGAACGGTGTACGACGAATTTGCGGTATCCATCAAATTGACGTCAACCCACCCCCATCGCGCACCCGCCGTTTGTTTTTTGCCGAACGAAACCGATGGGCCGCTCGAGCGCCCGCCGCGCGATCGAATTAAAACCTCCTTCGAGCCGTTCGGTTGATTTTTATTTGAAGAGCCATTCCTTTGAACGATCGATTCAATTTCCCGTTGCGTGGGTAATTGAAGTTTTTCTCAAGTGAAAATAGCTGACGTCGACTGTTGAGCCCCCAGTCGATGATAGGAGACATTTATCTCAAGGATATTATGTCGTTTCGCTATTCATATCGCAGAATGTACCGAAGAATGTAACATTCGATCAAAACGAGACAACTGATAGTGCGTTGCCAGATTTAACTTCTGCTAATATTGGAGTCATATATCCCAACTATCTTGTACCTTGGAATATTCGATAAGAATAATTTTAATTTCATACACGGCCACGTTGATAAGCAACCGGAAGACAGACCAATTCACCTCGATAAAAGTATCTCCTTGAAATTCGTCTCGCTCCGAGAGACTCTGTTTCCATAATGCTCTTAAGTATTATAAAGTATATACATTTCTCCTTTGTCTGATCATGGTTAACCTTAACCACCGCGAGTCGCCCTCCGCTCTCCGCGTTCTCGAACAATATATTCCACATTCCGCCTTTATCATCGGCAATATAAACGTCGCGAAGGAACAAACTATCTGAATATTATTCATTCGTTATCGTCGAGCCGCGGTACGTTCTCCCCCCACGATTTTTAACGTCGCAAATCGGTCCGACCTTTCTCATTTTTTTTTCTTCTCTGACAAAGGGAGAAAATCGTAGCGGTAAAAATATCCGGCTGCTGTTAATTAATTCAATGATTGTTTCGAATTGGTTTTGCGGCCCATCGATGTTGGATCGTCGATCGATGCGGTCGACGATGATTAGCTCGAGTCCCTGACTCATTAGAACCGCCTCGAAGCAATAAAGTCCCAGGGACCTCTTTCCGTTATTCGTGACACGTAGCGAACCGTTCGCGCTCGAGTTTTCATTTCTCGCGCGCTCTGTCCTGTCATTTCCTCGCGGCCGCCACGACAAATGACAATAAATGCAATTAAGAGAATGGCAGTTGACGTTATCGTCGATCGTTATCGGAACGTACCACGAGCGGGCGTGGAATTCTCCGCTCGTCCCGGAAAATGCACTTTACGAATTAGAAAAGTTGGCCGTGCAGTCGCCCGCCGCATTATTCGCGATCGCGAGGCGATTCATTTTTCTGTCGATTTCACCGGCCAATTATTCATGCGTACGCACGTGGGAACATTTCGCCCCAACGCGATAGATCGACGTACGGGGTTTTATTTTTATCACGTTTCATTCTGTATTCAATAAGCGAAGCCCGTTCTCGTTAACGAATTTATCATCAATTGTACAATAGAATATAGTGACCGTTTAAGTATTTACATCGAAAATGAATGATATTCCTCGATTGCATTGTGTGCATAGCCAGATAAATTCAAACACGATCGTAACCAGCATTACAGAAGCCCTCCCGAACTGCGATCGCAACGAGCAGACGGTTTTCCATGCCGCTCGCGAAACGCTCCATTTTATTTTATACGCAACGCGTCCACTTGTCAACCGTAACGTTTATCGCGAAAAGAGTACCTTTCTTACTCATTCAACCGCGGCTGACGCAACCGATTAAAACTTCAACTCGAAATTCGTTGGAACAAAAACAATAAAAAAGGAAAAAAAACGAAAAATGTAAATAAATAAACAACGAACAATAATTCCCAGGCAACAGCCATTTCCACCAGCGATCCTATACGTGTTCATGGAAACGTATTAAAATCCCCAAAAGCAACCTAACCGTGAAATTACACGAAAAAGAGAAAAACCAGAGGAGGTAATGAAAAAAACCGTAATTTTCCGCGTGTGTCGAACATTTTCCGTCGTCGCGTGTTGGTGGTTGCCAGATATCGCTCGGAAATAACCGACCAGCCAACTCCGACAAAAGACTGCTAGATCCGCAATGACCAGAACTAGTTTGCTTCCAGCAGAGAACAACTGGTCCCAATTTACCATATTTCAATTCGAAACAAAAGAATTAATGATTTCACATTAATAAATCTTGGAACAGGATTTTTACAGAACTGTCAGGAGTACCCGTGCGTGTCCCTACGCTGATCACTGTGCATGGACGCGTGGACACGCGACTTTTAAGTCACGCGGCGTCACAAAGGGTTAATCCGAACCAAAGCAGTGTTATCAACCGGAAGCAGAGTGACAGGGACCGGCATTATAGATCGAACGCATCGATGTTCCGAACCCGCTCGCGGAATTACTCGCATTCGTCTGACCCGAGGGTTTCACGCATCGCGTATAGAGAATAATCCTGCGTCTCGTCCGTTGCCTCGCGATCCAATTCCAGGGGCCGATGTTACCCGCTGTTAGTCCGCACGGCCCGTTTCCCTTCTATCCTTTCACCCCTTCGCCCACCCTGCCGTATACGCGTCTATCCGTTGCCATCCGCGTAACACAGAATTGAATATGAAAGGATTAGCGGGGCTATGGCGTAACACTTGCCTCTCCGATTACTTCTGCTCCGTTCGATTACGTTCTCCTTGGAATCGTCTAACTAGGATGCAAAACTCGATTGAACTTAGCCGCGAATTAAACTGAGTTTCTGGCCGTATAACAATGTAATCGGAGCGGTTGCAGAAGCGCTGCCTCGCGAGACTGTTTCTTAAGGACTTTACACTTGTGATACATTTTCTGAGGGATAGAAGAATTATTCGTTCGAGATGAGAAACACGAAGGATTCATATTGTGATATATTCTCGTAGAAATTTTGAAGTGTTGCTGAATAATTGTTGTACGCGTAATAGAAGTCTAATTACATTCGTGACGAAAAGGGGATATATGGGACGATGAACCCTTTCGCCTGTTCTACGTAACGAGTGACTCCAATTTTCGCATTCGATTACTCAGAAAACACTCAAGGAGCGATCCACACGGTCGCAGCGGAACAACAGCCAATGAATGTTACCCGTGAGAAGGAAAAAGGATAATGTCATCCGATTAACGGACGAGCACTTTCGCGCGAATGAGAATCCATTTACGCTCGAACGCGACTAATATCTAAATGGCCGGATGCGATATGCGCTGGTATTACGCGAGTGGCAAAGCCAGAGGAGCCAATAACCTTGGTAATACGGAAAACTGGGACGGTAGATTAAAGTCGGATGTCGCGAGGACCGCGGACGAAACGGATTTTCACGGTTAGACGGACTCGGTGCACAGTGGCAGGAATCGAGGGCCGGCTTTGTTCGTACGCGAGCAGATTTTCAAAAGCCGCTTCGAACGGCTGACCCTGCTCTTAATAAGGCTTTCAGGGGCCCCCTTCGGGCTGAATCGGCAATGCTAAACTTCCTGCGAACTCATGCCGCCTGATTGGCTCGTTAAAGCTGTTCCGCGACGCGACGCTTGAGCTCGATGGATTCCGATGAAATATCGTGTCCGCTGATAGAACTGTTGAACCCTGATCGTTTTTCAGAAATGTTGTCAAATCAGAAATGTTGAGCATTGGAATTTTTCATTTTCGAATGCATAGTTTCGCAAGATTATACAGAAGAGACTATTTCATACTAAATACCCCCGCAATTCTCGTAATTAGAATACCTTCACGGCCGCAACCCAGTTATACAACATTCAATCGCCTTCCTGTCTGGTATATAGAATATTCTAGCCCATCGTCGGGCATTAAGGCTGTCGCGTCGTTCCCTTTGAAAATGTGTTTAGCACTCGAGTACCCATATGAACCATTCAAACCACCGTCGCTTGTTAATTGTTATTGGGCAACGGTGAGAAGTGCGCAGACATCATTCAATGAATCTTTAAAAGTATTTGTCGTTGCTTGAACCATCATTTTCTGAATCATATATATTCTGAACAATTAATAACACTTCAAGGAAATGCATGCTCCGATTATCACTTTTTTTTTATAAATGATTTTACCAGCAATAAATATAAATAGAAATACTCCACGGGTTCAATTTCCTCTTCTCATACATTTCGATTGTACTTAACATCTCACTGAGACACCCTGGAATTCCATACCTAAGCCATTGCAAACCTCTTCACGACCATCGTCTAATCGTCTCGCAGCCCACCCTCTCAGACGTGTTCCATTAAACCACCCTGGCAAACCACCCAAGCGCAGACCCATCATTCGTCACGCTTAATCAACACCAACCGCCAGCTATCAGATAGCTATCCAAATAACCGTTAAGACGACTTCATCAAATACAACAGTCCGTCCACCAGGAACCCCGAAACAGTTCGACCAAAAATCTCACGCGGACGGCATCTCGTCACCGAAAGGCTCTCCTCCAGTTTCCCAACACGAATCCATCTGTACACCTAGCTACGAAACTCGAAATCGTACCCCGCCAGCGTAGATTACTCGTGACGCCCCGTAGGAGTGGCTCGCAACCCCCGGAAGGAATAGCGGCCCTCGAGCGGTCAAACTCTGGGAACCACCAGCCACCGTTGATACGCATCCGTTAATAACGGCTTAAAACCAACTTTCGAGTCCACTCGAGAATGTCGAAGTTCCCTCCTTCTGGCCTCCGTGGCGCTCGTCTGCCTCGTTAAAGCGCGATCTGGCTCGACGATATCCCTCGCAGACGAGAACCACGAGGGTGGAGCCTCGCGCGAACCGAAACGAAGGGATAACCTGAACGAACCCCGGTGCCGTTTACTCGAGACGACGAGGCGAGCAGATTGAACAGACCTGCCGCCAAATTGCTTCTCGGGATTATTCGCGTCCACCTGACTGTTTCCAGGCGGCGACGCGACGCGACGCGACGCGACGCGGCGCATAAAGGATCCGCTCGTCGGCTCGGGCTGGCCAGCGGCCAACGCTCGGGGGCAGTTTTCACCCGCGTTCACCAGGCGCCCTGCGGCGTCCTGCGCGTCGGGACTAATGCGAGCCGCGACGCCGATACCAAGCCTGGCCATTCTGATTAAACGTGCTCGCTGCTGCCGGTGGGGTTCCATTTCCGGTCGGCCCGCGACCGTGCTCGCGCGCCAACTCGCTGTCTGCTGAGCTGATTGCGAGATCGAGCTTAACTCGACGCCGCGGCCGCGTCCGATTGTCTTCGAGCTACGGTGGTCGCTCGAGGAAAAGCCTGAGGGATGACTTGACGATCGTATTCTCTTTTTTTCTCGTTGTTGTTTGCAATGGAGAGATCGGTTAAGCTTGATAGTAGAGAGCTTCAGGGAGGGTGAGTTGGGTTTACGAACTTTTCGTCAATACTGTCGGTGATTGTCACGTTGCACGGCAATTGCTGCTTCTTCTTCTATTCGCGTTCTTTTCCGGTTGTGAAAATAAATGTATTCGTGCAATATCGCGGGCAAACGGAGCGTTTATTCGAGACGGAGGCGACGTCGATGAAATTGTAGCGAGCGTCTAGACTTTATCGGAGATAATGAAAATTGTCGTAAGACGGGATGACAAGGGACGAAGTAAGAAATTATTATGCCGTGGATCGTGGAGGTAACACTCGACGATTGAATAACAATTTAATCGTTTCCATCGTGGTGGCAAGAGAGTTTTTTTCGAGAACCTCTTCAAGGGAGAATTGTATTCGGCTAAAAGCAACCGTGACAGACGATCTCCAGTAAATGTCAATGAAGGCTAAGGCTCAAATTTGAATAGATATTATCCAAAGTTTTGTTTCCAACGGAAAGTGCAAGATATCTCGTTCTGATTTAATGGAGGCTCGCATCTCGTATTCATACATCAATGCACGGAGTTAGAATTTATGAAGAAGGATGAGAGAGCTTTATGAAGAAGGATACGATCGGGGAACGCTGCTTCTGCCGGAGGGAACGCAAAATCTTGGAATAATAACGTTGTACGATCCCATTTGAGCGTGAAGACCCGTTGACGGCTACTGTATGAACGAATGGGTTGTCAGACGATTTATTGACTGAGTGGAGATCGAAATGATGCTCGAGGGGAGTCTGGATCGTCGTCTCGGCATCATGAACGTCTCGTGCTTCCTATCTGTTACCTTCATTTGATCCAGTAATTTGAAATAATTAGTATACATTCGTAAAACGTCATTGCGTCACGCTTGGCAACGACACGATATAAACGAATCGCTAGAAATAATTCGGAAATTCATCGACAGCCATTGCAAAGGAAGAGCTTGATTCGATAAACCCCGCGTCATCCGCAGAAATAACTCGCTGTTATTAAAAACAAAGAAAAAAAGGGGAGCACAGCGCGACAGGCATCCTCGATGATCAGCGCCGGGGCAATTCCTTGCCGCGACACAGTCTACGGGGAGGATCGTGAAAAATGCTGGGCCATCGAGCGGCCGTCGGCTCGATAATTCCAATTTCGACGGAAGTTTCTATTTATTCGAGCCGTGTATCGGTATTCGATTAATAACTATCGCCGCGCGAAATAACGCGATAACTGAACTCCCCGGCAGTACGAGGCGGCGGGCGCGCGAGCGGACGGAAAGATAAAAGCCCTTCCATAAGTCCAATGGGCAATGACGCGCGATAAGATTATCGGAATAATGTAACGTGAAATTGCATTAAATTTAACTCGATACCCATCGCGCTGAAAAATGCTGAATATCGCGCCGGAATCGCGTTTCACTAATGCCTCGCTATTCCACTCCTTTTTTTTTCACCGCGTCGATCGTGTCCATTTTTTTCCACTCCCTGTCTCTCCCTCTCTCTCTCTCTCTCTTTCTCTCTCACTCGTGCTTTCGCATCCATTTCCGCTTTCTCCTTCCCGCTTTTTCGCCGCGATTCGTCCTTTTGCTCGGATCCTGCAGGACCAGACACTAGGAGGGGCAGGGAAATATTTCACGCGGGGCTGACGCGAGACTATTGGCTCGCCAGGGACTTAATTTTGTTAGCAATCTAGAATTCGCTGCGGCAAGCGGGAATCGGTAAGCGCGACCACCGACGCCGGAAATCGGCGCGGCTGTATTAACTAATTGTGCCCGTTATTGACGTAACGTTGGACGGATGCTCGTAATACCGCCTCGAGAAAGAAATATCTAAAAACTTCCCGCGAAACTTACTCCTTGCTGCTCGTTATATCCGTGCTGCTCTGCAACTAATTAAAAAATAACGAGGAGCTACGATAAATAATACCTCGAATCGAAATCGGACAGTAATTTCAATCCGAGAGCGAACTTATTTAAACTAAGCTTGCTTAATTGCTTCCTCTAAAGCGATTTAACTCTCGCACCTTCCACTTACACTTAGTTGTACACTGGCTTCGATCAATGCGAAAGACAAAGTTCGCGATGTCGCTAAAAAAAGAAAGGTGTATACTTTCTAAAAAGTAGAGGAAATTGATCGATCCATCGATTGCCAAGAAAGAGAAGAAAGATTGAAAGGGAAGGGTGGAAAATAATAAAATTAATAAGACGAAGCGAATAACACGAGTCGAGCAAAAATTGGATTGAACGATGTTTTAGCCGGGACAAGATTGAACATTGGCTCATCCAGCCGCCCCCTTTGAATTTCAAGGGGCAAAGAGACTGCTCCGCCTTCGTGGAGTGTCTTGCGAGTTAGTGCATTTAATAGAGTGCGCTCGGAAGATCTGCGGCTGTTGAAACGGTATCAGCCGTTAGTAGATTACTCTGCTCCGTGAAAAGAGCTTTCCGTCCTTTTTGACCGGACTCTTTGACCGGATTACTCGCGGAATTCAGATTTTTATGTATTTCCCGCGGCGCGCGGCGGCTTATTCAGGCACGTTTATCCAACGGACGGATGAAATGTTTAAATGCAAATTTTCAAGGGGTTGACGGGGTAAGCGCATTAGGAATCGTTTTCTCTTCAATTGCAACCGAGTGGGCGAGTCCCGTGCGCGCTCGACGACGGCCGACGTATCCCGCGCGTCTACGCCTCTCGAGGTTTCCTTTTCAGATACGGCTGAAAGGGCCCCGGGAAAAGATGCGGAGATGACGCTGCGTTTCTGTACGCGGAAACTATTTTCAAGATTGCGGGTCAAGTCGTGCGCCCGGGCTCCATAGAAACGGGGTTTCGTCGAGAATACGCCGGATTGTTTGCAACGTACCACTGTGCAACGAACATACGCTTCCAAGGTTTCAATGAGTCTGCTACTCGCTAAGTACGGGGCGAGTATGGCCCTGTGGCAAGTGGAAGTTAAAAACCATGCGAACATCCTCTACCAGATATACTCTGCATGGAAATTCTGAGAATAGAATTTCTTAATTCATTCAAGCACCTCTTCAACCCTTCGCCTAAAACCCAATATCGGTACAAGAACGAAAAGGCGAGATCTCTACCTACGTAAACGAACAGCTCGAACGAGTAACAACGAAATGAACCACGCGCAGAGAAACACCTTCACTGGCAAACTCCACCCGGTCTCACCTATTTCCCACGGCGAGGAAGATAGATCCGATATCTTCGGCGCGCAATCAGGACGCGGCACGAACTCGGCAGCTGTTTTATCGGCGCTGATATCTAACTTGGACCGCGAAAGAATCACAATCGTCCGGTCGAATCCGTGCCCGGACCCGTTGCTCCGCTATCGGGAATAAAGCGATAAAATCGATGAGAGCTGAATCCAAGAACTCTGGACTTGGAACGGGCGTCGAGAGCTTGCGGATACGTCTCGATGACCCTGTCCATAAAGAAACCGGTGTTTCCCACGTTCCATCTCGATTCTACCGTGTTCGATGTGTGTCATTGATTCCTGCCCCTTTATTTTCTTTTTTCTTTTTACCTTCTGTCGATTAAGGATTTCTGCTCGTTGAACCCAGGCGAAGATATCGCTATGAGTTACCATAGCGCTCGTTCGTTCTCGAAGAAAAATATTATACAATATTCCGTGCGATACGTGCGTTTCAACTCGAGTGTCGAGCGGCTCTCTGAAAAATTCTCGGTTCGAAAAACCGGTATTGATTTTAGAATATCGGTCAATGAAATATTAAAACTGGCGAAAAGTAAACGTATATCGTATGCGGGAAGAGAGCGAAACGTTACGCCAGCGGTGAACTCGCACGGCAATCGTAGCACCCAGATCCAGGTGTGTTGCTCTTAATCGGTTTCGCGTTTTAACTGTGTACATTTATACGATTGCTCGTAAAATCGACGTCCTCAGCCGAGTTTATTCCAACTGCTTCGCGAACGACAGTCAGTTAGCTTCATCGGATTAAAGTTTGTCCATTGTTACGAATGAATCAGATGGAAAAAACGATCGACCTGAACGGTGTCCACCGTGCGATGACAACCGAACGACTGATTTAATCGAACGTGGGGCGAAGATTTTGAAGACGAATTACGACTCGGATGAGATTGATCGACAAAATATCCACTCTACGTGAAAAAACTTACGCACGTTGCATTTTCCAGCCGTCTGTATCCGACGGAAAAGACTACATCCCGTGCAACGAATCGTCCATTCATTTTCCGGAATTATACGAACGTTAAAATTACTTTATACGTTTCATATTCCATTTCCTTTGTTTCGCGAAACTCGCATCGGAACGCCCTTCGGTAACAGCGAAGCAATACCACGGCGAGCCAGAGCAACGTTTACGAGAGAAATCTTTCCCCGCGCAGATTCGATAAATTTAATAACGCGAACACAAATTTAATAAATACGGAATACCACCCTAAAAAAAAAGAAAATAAAGGTGGACGTCGCAGGTGCACGCGATTCTCTTTGTAACGGGAGGTCCGCGTAGTTGCTCGATTTCGTTCTATTTTCCTTTTTTTTTTTTTTATTCCTCTCTCGCACTCTCGCGGCACACCGTAAAAATTTTTGTCCAATTTCCTGGACGGATTTTCGCGCGTGTCAAACGGTCAGAATCGCGCAGCGTGGACATGGTCGCCGAGCAAACAGATTCCACGGCTCGTGTATAAACAAAATTTTCAATCGAATACGGTGTAATAGCAATTTTCTAGAAGACCGACGATCTATTTCACGGTTTACGGATCTCGATAAATTGTTAACCGACGCGGGGGCGCAGCGAGAGCAGAGGTCGGAGGACAAAAATTCGGTGGGGTCGGGGAAAAGGCGAACGCGCGGGTGCAAACGTCACCGATTTCCCTCGCGAAAGATACAACCTAATTGCCTGTAAAATCACGATACGCGAACGCGATCGTGACGTGCGGTTGGACGAGCCATACTGGTTAGCAGGGGTGTGTGTGTTGGTGTACGTGCGAACGCGCCTGGTCCGCCCGCGTATTTGTGTCCGCGGGCTATCGACTAATGCGGAAAATGAAGTGCAGCTAATTCGACGGTTCGCAAGGTTGTTGATTTAACACTGTACAGTGAGGGAAACGTGCAATTTTCAGCAGGAGAATACTTACATGTTAACATGAGCAATATATTTAGCAATTTCTTTTTCTATGATTTAAAAAATGCAGGTGCCACGTAATTGCTTCTGTTTCGGTAGAAAATAATAAATTACTTGTTTATTAATGCTTCGATGTTAAATCAGTAACTGGATCTCTAAGGTCCTCGAGCGACGTTATTTCTCTCGGAACTTGTAATTACGAGTCGGAGAGGCACGAACATTGCGACGCTTTTGTATTAAGTATTTACGGGTCTCGCTTACAAAATGGTTCGACAGAAATGCCGATCTACGTCACAAATCTCCATTCTCGAGGTCGCGAGTCAATCGTTGCTGACCTGGAGGAGCCATAAACAAATCTTGTTAAATCTCTTCGAGGTACTTCGACTTTTACAAACTTCTCCGCCTCGTATCTAGGAGTGCTCGTATTATTTGGTATCACTCAACACGGCATCATTAACGTGTGATAAAATTCGTTTTCGCCCGTACCAAAGATCCTCGAAGGGAATTATTCTCGCGGGGAAAGTAGGTTACCGATATAAAATTAGTTTCGGATCGTTGAATTATTCCAAGAACGTGTATCTCATTAACGTCACTCTTGAAAAAAAAAGGAAAAAAAGAAAACGAAGAGAGAAGAATGTACGTTCGAAACAGCGAGCGTATGTAAGTTGCGTGAAGTTTAATGAGATTCTCAGGAGATTCCTGGCGTAGAAAGAATTCCGTCCCACGCTACCTGACCCGGTGAACAAAGAACGTCGAGCGATTGTTATTTTAAGGCACGAAATAAAAGTCGATAATTGAAGTCGATCCAAGTGCCGATACAGCCGGAAAATTGACCGAACGCCGATATGGCGTCGAGTCTACGAGACGCTGGGCTCGTCCGGATGGAAATTAGGGGAGCGAAAACGATCCGTCACAACTTCGAACGCGACACTCGTCCGCTGGAACTACCGGCCACGCTCTGAAACGAGTTCGTGGTGACCCGGGACCATTTTTCGAGAGTTCCGCTTAAAATGTCGCCGGAGTGTTCTGTCAATAATATGCGAATGATGCTCAAACAGTCGAAGTTGTGTACGTTCCCGGCCAAGCGAAAACGTACGGGATCCTCGAGCTTGCTCCGGCTGTACTTACCCACTATGAAATGAACAACAAATATTCTAGCTGGAATCAATATTTTCCTTCGCTCATTGAGAGTGACGTTATTTTCTGTCACTTTTTCGAATTACCAGAAAACTTCAAAATGCTGTACATTTACTCTTTATTTCACCCATAACGCTAATGTTGATTCTTCTGATATCAAATGCTAACTACGTTACGTTAAAGGCAAGCGTGTCGTCATAGTGAAATGTCCCGTGCTTATATGTGAACCTATTCCTACGCTCAGTTATGTCACTCGCTCAAGAAGAACAGACAAAGTCATAAACCAAACTCTAAATGCCTACACCATTAAGTACACATTGAGAGTTGTACGTACATATATGTAACGAAAACATTTGTATCGTTCATAAAAATCAGTGTCGACCGTGTTCGATTATTCGAACCCTTCGTCCCTTTAAATTCGAGCGTAATCGCCGAGCGAAGAGAGCCAGGATAATTGAACGCCTAAAGACAACCGTCGCGGGTAACGAGTAAGGAGTCAGCGCGAGTTTACGTCTCTGTGAGCAGAAGTTTGCCGCGAGGGTGGTTCGATTAAAAGGCAGGTGACTGGCGCATCCAGAAATTTGTCGGTTCCGTAGATAACGGGCCAATAAACTCCTGACAACGGGACAGGTGGTGAGGGGCAGAGGGTGGAGGTCACGGTAGTATTTATCAGCCGCGAAACACGTAACGCGGAAACTGACGAGGCGCTAATTCGATGCCTCGCAGTAGCTCTAATCTGACGGAAGGAAGAGCCATCGCGGCTTCCGGGAGTTAAACGCTAGTTAGACGCACTTAACATCCGTGGGGAGGACTCGTCGAAACTTTAAACTCGATTCGTCCCAGCCAGTCGTCACGGAATTCGTTTCCGCGCCCCGTTGTACACAGTTGCCTCCACCTTCCTTCTGTCTGGCTGAAAAAATCTTTCTCCATTTGACAACCGGTTGACCGATCCTTTCATACTGGTGTACCACATTGATGAATGAAACGTTAATTTCACTTTCCGTGCCCAATTACCGTATTGAAAATATTTATTGTATCAATCCTGAATTTACATACGCGTCGTTCGTGATTTGCATAACAATTTCGTCCATCAAATAATTCGCTATTGAGCTTTACGTATCGTGACGAAAATGGCGAGCGAAAGTATAACTCCGTTCTCGACGCGTGTTATATTTTTGATGCATTTAAATTTCTCTATAAATACGTAAACACCCGCGACTTAATGGCAACGCGTTTAATATTCGAGCGACACAATAAGCATTCCCAGTGACGTACGATCATCCATTACCCGCTATTAAACCGAGATGCGCTGTGATAACTCCAGACAAAGTTCCACTTTTAACGGACGACAGTGGCACCATTTCCGAAAGTAAAATATACGGAGAATAACGCGGCTCTTTATTGCATAAGAGAATCGAAGAGCTTCCTCCGACATGTCCTCGCAGGCAATTCAGGAACCGCATCCAACGCGAAACTCCTCGCGGTAACGACCGTACGTAGACAGGCGCGCACGCAACGAAGCATTCCGCAAGCACGATTATTACGCGGCACGAGGACCAAAACGAAACGCACGGTTCGACGGCCACCAGGACCATTAGTACACGTCAGAAGAGGCGCAACCCGTGGTCCAGCCATTCGGCCATGACTATTCCCTTTTCTCCTGCTACGCACGTATCCCGCATTACACCCAGGGAACGATTAATATTTTCCAGACTTCCGTCGAACGCGAAACCTCAATTTTCGTCCGTCACCGGCAGCAGAATGCCGTAATGTTTCACCAGCAAGAAGCCCAATAGCAGTCGTTCTACGTGGCGAAGGAAAAAAGCCGACGAATTGGTCGAACAACTTTCTCCCGTAAAAATTCGGAGACCAAGCGAAACCGCCCAAGCTTTTCCTTTTTTTTAGCAACAAGTTTATTCTGTTTTTCGCTCGACATCGCGTATCCCTGTCTAACTTTATCGCTGTGTTAATGTATATTTATAGCCACGAAGTACATAAATGAAAAAGTCGATGGTAAGGTTGCAACGTTTTCATCCTCGATTCGACGCGTTAATCTATTCACTGCAGGAAACGGGGTAAGGAGGTTATTTAAATGCGATCGATCTTACCTAAATAATATCCGTGATTAATACGCGTGAGTCTCTTTAGTCCGCGAGAGTCACGAATCCGTCGCAGAAAGTGTTTTAAGGCGAGAGTAAACAGCCGAAAAGTGTGTGTCCCCGGAATTATCTGATCGCGGACCGCGTTCGATCGTGAGCTCCCGTAATTTATCAAATCAAATATTCCCGATACCTGCGGCGCAAGAGGAAGAATAATCCCTGGTTAATTATTCGAGCGCGATAAATCGCGCGAAACGTGGTTTCGTGCCGGTCGAAAATCGGTACGAACTTCCCGGCCGCGGGGCAAATACTTTCGCCCGATCGCGATCGCGTCGCTGACACGAACGGTTGCGGTTCGTACGCGGGATTAGCGGCGTAATGCCCGAAATTAATTATACGGGAAAGAAAAGGCTGACTCCGGGTAGGGGGTCGCAGGGCGCGCGACGGCGGAGGGTGGACGAGGGCAGAGAATAACCGAGGACGGGAGGGCAAGGGGGCGGAAAAATTAATGAGCTCGTAACGGCATAATCGGTGGCGCACGGCGTGGAACTTATAGGTCAGTTCTGCAACAAGGACGAGGAACGATTTAGCAAATCGCGCGTTAAAAATCCCAAGAAATACATTTCGAGGTAGAGGAGAGGACCGCAGCCAGCCGTGGCTTCTAATAGCGTGCACGATTTCCGGGAGTTTCCAACCGCTGGTGAAAAAGGAACGGGCGGAGACGAAGCCGGGGTAGGTGAAGGAAGGGCAAACGGAGAGTGGTTGGCGCAATAATTCCGAAGGAATGCGAAAATAATATCGGGAAATTTATTTCCCTCCCTCGCAGCTGACCTCCGCCGCTTGTTTATCTCCCCGCGCCACGGGCGAACACGTATATTGCACGCAATGCAGAAGAAATTCGCTGTTTAGCTCGCTCGCCATGGATCTTCGCTGATTACGTTTCCGCGTAAACGTACAGAGCGAACTCGTGCTCTGCCCCTGATATTAGTCTCTTAATTAATTACGCGAGGAGGGTGAAAAAGGGGCGGAAAGAAACGAGAGAACAAGAGGGATTGCCGGGGTGAAAAACGAACGCGAGTGGAAAATCGAACGAGGCTGTGAAAGCGTGTAATCGTGGAAAGTGGCGGCGATGCTGTAAAAATCTCGGATCGAGCAACATAGGCTGGATTTCATCGAATAAGAATCTGTTCGGATAAAATATGTGCACGCCCAACTATGTCGGTGTCAAATTCAAGAGACAATGGACGCTATTACATGTTTGTACTTGACGGATTTGTCTCTGTAAAAATTTCCAATTGAAATTACGTACCTCAAATGGAAAAATGTGGACCATCTCGCCGGAAATTCTATTCTACAATATTAATTTCCATCATCCCGCAACAACCCTCGCAATGCCATCCAATCGCGCAAGCTATTCGCACGATGCATAATTAGCAAGTTCAGCCCTTCGATCTCGTATTCCCAGGTTACTTCTTGCACCTCGCAGGTAGCAACAGAGGCACCTGATCACCGTTACGTATCGAAATTCATCCGACGAGAGAGAGAGAGAGAGAGAGATAAAGGGGTGAATCGGTACAGGCGCCACCACCAGGGATTGTATTTACGCCCGCGTAGCCCCTGTTGGCGCGCAAAACTGTTATAAATCCAGGGGCAAGAAACCACGAGAAATCCAATAATGGCTCGACCCGTTTAAATGCGAAACAAATTATCGGTTTCACCCGGGAGTTCACCCCGCGTAAGTGGCCGGCGTAAATCGCGATGCGCGGCGGTGCGACGCGCGCGGGCACCGCGATCGAATTCCGGCCGCGGGAAAATTCGTTCGAAAATCTATCCGTGCCTGAGAGCACGATCGTGGAAAATTTTCGCGTGTAATTAAAAACGCGTGACGGTGAACGGTTCCGTGGCGCTCGGATATATAATTAATGGATCGCGGCGAGAAAAAGCGACGCGAGATCGCTGCGCGGCGATTTTAAGCTGGTCGAGTCTGCTCGAAGGCCCGGGGGATTTATTGATTGGTGCTTTATCGTGGAACAATGCTCCGTGAGAAATTTTGATTAATCGATTATTGTACGAGCACGCGCTTGAAAGGTGAGTCGCGGTTTCAAGATGAATGGCAATTTTTCGATTACCAAAAGTGTTCCCTGCCGAATTTCCATCGAGCACGAAGCGTGCTCGCTAGAACGGAAGGTTTACCATAGGAATACTTGCCGTTCGAATAGATCGCGATAGAAGAGTGAAAGATGTCCATCGTCGTTGAGTCATCGTCAGGGAAGGTCAATTCTGGCGTACAAAGTGGTTACGGGATGGGTGAGTGTACCATTTACGTTCATTATGGTCTTCAGTTACGTTCCATTAGTGATTCAAGTTCGTTCGTTCTATTCATACCGCGCTCAATTGCTGGTATTAACTTTATAGCAATCGTATCAAGCCCTGTAACATCTTAAATTGCTCGGGGTCCGTGTCGTACGTTCAATTTGCCCAATTCCCTGTCTAATCCGGAAAAATGGACTTCTCCGTTTCAGAGAGGCGATCGCGGGACCCGTTTCGCGTGCAAACGCGTCGCACCTCGATCAAACCGTCTATCTCCAGCGTGCTCGCACAAAGCGTTCGTTCCATTTACCACTGTTTTCCGTTCAAGCTCCGAATCGGAGGTCCGCTTCTAACGGTGGCCCCGGTGAATTCGAAGGGAATACGTTATTAGCAACCGCGGTTACGAATAGCGAGCGTTCCCTTGACATTTTATAGCCGCGCGAACACCGAATATTTCCAACGGATCGGCGGTTGTTACAGTCCCGTCGTGTCCCGGCCAATTTTATCTGCTCATACCGATCAAATTGGGGTACGGCGGCCACGAATTCTCCCGTTCGTAGCACGAATTTCCCGTCCGATAGTAATCACGCGCATTTATGCACGCGACTTGATTCCGAGCGCGGCGGCGCGCCGGGCGACCTGCGCCGCGATTTTCAATAGAGGAAACATCGCGACCGCGCCGCGGATTAAAAACGTGAATTCGGCAAATTTCGATTTCGGCTAAATCCACTTTTCGATAGTGGACGGGGAATAAACGGAAAAAATGATCGTCGCACGGTGGATTTCGAACAAACTCGCCTCGACGCAGGGGAGAAAAAAAGCACCTATAAAAGGTGGTAGCGGAAAGTAAGAGAAGATAATTCCGGTAGATTAGATTTCGAATTAACCTACTTTTCAAGGGGGAAAAACATAATTGCGGCGCAATAGCTGCAGTAACGATACGATTGCTAAACTCTAAATAGAGGGGAGGCAAGAAGTTAATACTTTTCTGGTAGAAAAAGTTATTTTCTGCTCGTTAACATTTTAAGCGCTCGCCGGTTTCATAAGAGACCTCGTCCGATCGATGTCGCGAGCAGTCGTCCCGGAAACGCCGCGAAGAACTCGTCCTTTGTGTCGCGTATTCGGTACATGATACATAAATGATTAATATCTTTATTGCACGTCGATCCTTTGAGATCAACGAGACGTGCTTTAAATATTCAAACAGGAATTGTATCCCGGACGATGCATAACCCGACTGCTGTGCGTGAGAGGTCGAGTGATATTCTTTGGAAAATTCAGTAACAGTTGTTCCTTTTGCGAGGAAAAGTTTCCCCCTTCCGCATTGGTCGGAACCGGCCCGTTTTATTCTTCGCAGACGTTCCGCGGCTCTCGGGAGCATCGACTACGTCCCGTAATTCCGCGAAAGTGCTGCGACGAACTTGGGGAACGATACCCCCGCCTCCACGCAGGGGGGCGTGAATTATAAAAACAACCAACGCCGTTTCGCAGTCGGCGTATTGAAATTGAACGCAAATAGGATCGTCGACTCTTGTTCACCTAATGAAATTATTTTCGAATAGCTGAAGTTAGCCTTGTTTCGACCGGGGTGAAAAAGCACACAATTTCCCGCGTTGTCCTACCATTTCCGGAACAAATCTCCAACTTCGAGACGTTGTTCCACATCGCGTTCCACTGCGAGAGCATCTAATACCCGAAGACTCTCTAAAATAGGCGAATTCTCTCGAATCGATGTTAAAGGATATAAAATTCCTCGACTTGAACGTCTAACAACATCAACCCCTAAACTTAAGGGCGACTTTTACAAAACTAGACACACGGATGTCTTCTCGTTACTCCGACATTTCCATGCGTAACAAATATACGTCCTTATGAAAAACATTTTCTTCCCCGACTCGTGCGGTGAATGTTTAACACGTGACCCAGTTTCCCTTATCGGATCCCTCCGTCGTTGCTCCAATTTTCCCATCAAACGGAACGGCTCCGTTTTCGTAAATACCTAGAATCCACAAATTAATAGTTAGAACGGTAACTAAAAACCACTTTAGATCGCATTACCAGCCAAGGTCGGCCCTCGACGTTCGTGCGGCCGCTCCGTCGAGCCGTATAAAGCTCGACGGCATAAATCATCGAGAAGGCCACGAGGCAGGCAGAAAGGGGGAGAAAAACGTAACGGAGAAAGCCCGTGGTGAAATTTGCTTGAAACGAAACGGGCCAATCGATACCGCGCGCCCTTCGTGGAAAGGAACGTGGAATTAATCGGGCCGATAGGGGCCAAGGTGGAGAGGATCGCGGCGGTTTCTCGGGGATGGAAAGTCAGGCGGAAAAACGCGCTCGGATAAAAGTAAACAGGTTTCGTATTAACGGTTTCGTGTGGACTACGAAAGCAGCTCTTTGGAGCTGCCTCGGAGCTCTTGACATTGACGAATGAAGCAGGAAGAGGTATCCCTGTCGCCCCTTTGTGAATCTCCCGTTTTCTTCCTGACCCGTGTGCGCCCCTTCGCCCTCTCGCGCTTCCCTCTCGGCTCACCGGTGGATGGCGCTTTCTGACCGTCGCCACCGCGAAATTAACTGCAGCCGTGGCGACGACGACGGCTAATATGTATTGAGCTTTACGCCCCAAAAGGAGGCGATATTTTTCGCGGTCCAATCATCAAGCTCGGACATACGCGCGGATGTGTAACCCCGAGAAATGACGGCTGAGGAACATAAATCAATCCGCGAGTCTCTCTACCGATGGAAACGCGGGGGTTAATTAACCATCCGTGAATTGAAACACTGGGAACGTCGAAGCAGAGGGTGTATTGGAAATATCCTCCATTGTGTGCACTTATTTTGTATGTAAAGTAGCTGCTTGCCACTAATAAATTGTTGTTATATGTAGCAGGAATGGCACGAGTAAAAAATTACAAATTTACATGATGGATCGAAAAGTTGTCATGGCCCAAGCACGCCTCTCCGCAGTTTGTCTGACCATGATCTCGTTATGCGGCTCGATCTACTTACACGATCCTCGCGGAGTCACGAAACTCCGTGCATCGATGTAAAATTTACAAATGAGCGCATGCTAGATTGGAAGAATTGCATGCAGTTAGTAACAACCCCTTGTACCTGAATAAAAAACATTTCGAGCCATCTGTACGTATATAAAAGTTTGGCCCGAGTTCTTCAAGTTTAAAGAATAATTTAAGCGAAAGACACTTTCCATTTTCTTGTTACCCAATGAGGATGCTTCGTATTTTTGTCCCCAGTTATCGCGACGCAGCAGCGAAACGCCAGCGCGACGTCTCACCGCTACATTTTAATTCACGCTCCATTTGCAGAAACAAAAGTCGGGAGGGGTAAAAATAAGTAGAGACAAATTAGCAAGCTCGATTAAACTACCAAGGCGGTGGTTTGGGAAGGGACAGGCCAGATAGGTCGTGACGTTGACGAATGAAGCAGAGAAAGGTATCCCTTACCCCCTTTTCCCTACGACGGCCCACCTATCAACTTCAACGTTTCTCCCTTTCTCGTTCGTTCTTTCGTCGGAGACGAGGTAACCGCGCAATACTCGCTCTCGTCATTATGCTACATAATTTACCGGTACCACGATGGTAGCGGTTACGGCAGCGTCTACAGCGGCAGACCACCGGCACCCCTACCACTTCGAATTAACCGCCCTGTCTTGATGGTCGTGAGCCAGCGAGGGTGCTGAAGGACCCTTTGATCCTGCGATCCCCACGAGCCACCGCCGTTTGTGTTTATTTTGCCCTAAAAAGTGGGCCAACGGAAAAAGGCCCCTCCTTCAACCCCCTCGAACAGCCCTAATCGCCAGTTGAACGCTCCTAATCGCCACCGGTGAACCTCGTGCCTCGTTTCTGCCCGATTTCTCTCTGTTATTCTCTCTGATAGCTTTAGGGTGGCACGTTTAAAGTGATACTAAACGATGGCATCGCATTATGCGAATGAGAATTTAATTGTGGGGTACACTCTGTGCAGTTGAAGAGCCTCGAGGGTGAAAGGATTTCTGTTACAGATGTAAAGTATCGAATAAATTGAGTTTAAATTATGTCTCTGCTACGTCTATTTCTCATCGACTACCAGATGTACGATTTACTATTCTTCTTTCGCTTAGAGAGGGAGAAAAAGATTATTTAAGAGATTTTCTTTTCCAAAGTACGAAATAAAAAGTTGCGCGCACGCTCACTCCTCGCAAAATTCTATTAAAACCAACGATACCTTCGAGTGTACGTCCAACTTTCCCCTTCGTTAAAACGAGGAAGGCAGTAATATCTTCAGAGTTCTGCAAAATACATTTGCAAGTTTCAAGTTTCTCGCTTCTCTTATAACAAAGAAAGAATTAATTATAAGTTCCCTAACGCGCGAATTCATCATACGAATAGTCTGCGAAATGAAAAAGTAATTTCGTGTTCGAGCGACAAAAAAAAATTTATGCATGTCTGTCGTGCAAGGTGCGACTCCGTGATAAGACTAATCGTCCAAAACACTACTCCGTGAACATAATAAAAATACCAAATACCATTAGCATTCGAGTCTGTGTCGTTCAACAACTCGTTATCCGACACGAGCGTAACTCGCGGTCAGGTAAAGACTTTCTTGGGATTTTTCGAGCAAACAAGTAAACTATCCAGCAGCAAATCGACTTGCGCATGAACGTAATTATACCCTGCTTCTACGAGACTGGAATGAAGTGCCTGGTTATTTGCGAAAGTCTTGACTCACATGAAAGTTTGCAGTTCGTATTTCAGCAGGTGTTACGTGCAATGGTAACGAGAGAAATAATTGCATTCGATAACCGCGTCAGATTATTTACGAGCGTCTTATCGTAAAAACACCGGCGCATGGTACTTACGATTCGTGTCGATGAAAATTATGAGGACCTGATATCTTTTCGTTCCATCGACATCTTGTTGAACTTAAATTCGAGCTCCGTACGAGAACAAATCGTGCCTAATATCTCTCACCATCAGCGGCTAACAGCAAATGAAATTTAAAAGATATAAACGTACCTGCGTACACGTAACTCTAAAATTGCACGGCTCTATGAAACGAGTGAAATACCGAAATTTAACTGCATCGACAACATTCTCTATTAATTCGATCGCCGATGGAAATCAGCAACTTCCATTACAACGGGACCGTTTTATACAGCGCTCGACCGTGCCGTTCGAACTAATTGCGAGAAGCAGCCCCAGGCTGCGACCAACGGGTGACTGAAACGGGCGAAACGCCGAAAATAGTGCGCTGCGACCAGCAAGTATTGAAACGCGGGGATACTCAGCGATCCTATGTACGATCGTTCGAAGTTTCCCAGCGATACGCCGTGCAACACCCCGATACTTTATCGCGTAACAAATGGCCGTTCGATCCTACGTAAACATTTCACCTTCCCAGTGCCGCGGAATGGATGGCATTATGGACTCTATCGGGACCGCAGCTGCGCTCCTCGGCTCGCGAGATATGGAATTAATACGGCGGCGTTTTCGCGGCACCCCGTTCGTTCGAGTTGCTGCGGTTTCCTCGTGAAACGTAACCTCTGAACGCGACCAAACGTATCGCTGGGTACCCCGCGACTAATTATCGTTTCGACGATGAATCGGGTTAGGAGAATAACGTCGAACAGAAGGAAGGAACGGCGAGTGCCGCGGTACCGTTCGAGCCGCTGGCAGCGATTATTGCCAGACTCCCGTTTCCCGTTTCCCGTTCCAGTAACTTTCGGTATCGATGGCCCGCTCGTGCGGCGGATACGATCGACGGTAGCGGAGGACAGTTTCGAAGGGTTACGACGAGTTCGAGGAGATGGGAAGACGATAGCGCGCGCGTATGTGTGTGTAGGTGCGACGAGAACTTGGACTTTGGTTCGTGACAGGAATCCCGTGCCCGCGGCTTTGACGTTCTCTATCTACTGCTCGATGGATATTCGAAAGAAGATAATGGTATATCGTGTGTGCGGAGGGGGCGCAATAAAACGAGCAAACGGATTCTTGGCAAGCACAGCGAAACGGAAGAAGATTTCGAGGCGAACGGTTGTAAGACGTACGGAGTTCCAGTTGGGGAATGTAATTGTAATTCGAGTAGTTTGCAAGTTGGAAGTGTCCGTAATTCAGAGTGAAAGTTTAACCAGTAAGTCTGTTACTGAAATTGATTTAGCCGTGCGAGAAGATACGGGAGGGGTGTCCGGAGAAAATCGGGTCGAAGTGAATGTCTCACAGTTGATTCCACCGTACGATTTGCTTTTTTCTCTTCTTACTTCGTTACGTAGAACCACGCTTCCGGTTTCTATAGACGAAAGATCGCGAGTGTTTCGTAGCCAGACGCCTGATTTCGAGTACAATCGCGAGCAATGATTTCCACTGCACTCGCGTCATTAACGCAAACACGTGGTCGTCCAATGGGAATTGATGATAGCAGACGGGAGTCACTTTCGAGTCCAATTGGTCGACCGCGCTATGCGTTGGTGAGGCCAGAAGAGCCATAGTAAACGTTCACGTTTGTTCGCAGCATGAGATCCATTGACGAGGGAACGAGTCGAAGGTTCAACAACCCCACGGCCGATCTGTCGCTTGAATAACCCGTGCAATTTGACAGATTTCAGACGAGACGAATGCTTATCACGGTTTTGATGCGAATAAGCGGCGGGTCGAATAATTATTTACCGCGTTTAAGAACGTTGACCGTGTCGGCGACCTTTCTTCCCTCGTTTTATTCATGTTCCTCGGGAGAGGCGAATAATAGAACGACGGTAGGTGCTTGGTAGGTGCATTTACGCGCGGACGATGTGCGTGGAGGCGAGAAACAAGAGGCAGCGCCGTACCAGTCTGCTCGATCGAACGTAAATAATGTCTGATAGGTATGGTAACGCGGCTGGTCGTGTCAGGTTGTTGCTCGTCCTCGTGCTCTTCTCGTTATTCGCCTCGTCCTCGACGACGATCGCTTACTTTTTCTCTGTTGCGCGCAACTCGCGCGTAAACACGTCGCAAGAGGAGACGAGAGCGATCGTCGTCCATTGAAACGCGAATGGCCCCCGTCTAATTCGATAGCGAAGTGGGGATAAATATCGATGAAATCGGGGCAGCAGAGTGCAGAATTGAATTCTGATAAAAAAGCACCCTTACAAATTTTCCAGAAAACTCGTTAAACATTCATCCTTACTTATCCTATTCATTCTATAGACAGCGATTACTTTTCGTCGAGCGCATTAATTACCAACTTGCGCCCGTAGTCGCGGAGGATCGCAATCTCGAACGGAATCGTAAATCTGAGGAAGAATCCTCGACGATCGTTAATTACGACTTTGTCAGAAATTTTTATTCCCATTTTCATTTGATCCCCTCTTATGTTATCTCGCGGTCCTTCGAAGTGTCGAACAACCGTGCTGTAAATTATACGTTACCTATGAGAACGGGTCTTGACAATAGAGATAGAGTTACAAGTCGATCGCGTTCTCGAATATACAACGAAACTACCTATCGAATCGGTCGATTGCAACGACAAAACCAACCCTGTTTCGCGCATTTCCTGCAACGTTTCCCTCCGACTCTGGCGGCTCGCCACTTTCGCACTTGTCGTAAAAGCACTAACCGCTCAGACTCGGAGAGCGCTCGAAACTATCGACTCTCGAATGCAAAGTATTGCGCGAAAAAGCGCAGGGGACGCGGGACACGAGTGGGGCGCGAGTGCGTGTACGTGGCGACGCGTTCACGGTGGCTCGCGAGGAGGGTTGCGAGAGAGGGGTTGCTCGAGGAGCCGGCCAAGGCGAGAACCGAGGCTCCGTTGGAGGAGAGAAAGGGAAACGATGGACTTTTCGCGGCGAGTGGTCCTCGAAAAGAGGCACGGCTGCGCGGCGCGCGATGGCCACTTGCCGCGGATGAAACGTCGGAAGCCTGAAACTACTATGGAAACCGGGGTAAAACGCGGTGGTAACGCGTACGCGCGCGCACGGGCAACGATGCACTCCTAACCGCAGCGACGATAATGCCACTCCGCGAATGCATCCAAAGAGAACTGACGAAGCGTCAGAATTTCAAAAGCCGCTTCTGGACTGCAAATGCATTGCGGGAAACCGTGTTCTCGTTTCTTTATCCCCTTTTTCCCTCCCTCTCTCTCGTTCTCTCGTTCTCTCTCTCTCTCTCTCTCTTCGCCATCGTTTCTCATCCCTGCAACGTCCCACGGTCGAAACCGCGAGTCTTCTTTCTTCTGTTTTTTTCCCACTACCACCCCCCTTTTTCGGTTTTTTCGGGGCTTTCTGCATCTCGTGTTTCATCGAAGCTACAACACACGCGCTGCACATTGTTTGATGTTTTCGCTTACGTGGATCCGCAGAAAGGACGCGATAGAATACCTTTCGGTTAGCGAACGGAATTGGATAGTTCGGGTCCTCTCGTTCTTCACATTTTTTCCTCTTTCCCTTTCCGCCTTTGTCTCGCTGGCGTTACAATCAGTCGAGCGTGTTAGCGATTCGCTGATTCTTAAACACGGCGGCTGTTAAGACGGAACGGTCTAGTGTTGTTCTTCAGGAACGCTTTTCCGCTAGACGTCGGAGCGAGCTTATTCGCTTTGATACGAGCGCACTTGAAACCTCCCTTAGGATCCGATACTTCGTGCCCTCCCAGTGCTTTTCTTTCTCGCGACTGAAGTAAGAACGAGAGATACTGCTCGCGGATGCTTTAAGATCTTGGATGCCTCTCGACTTTTCTCGGGGATCGTGAAATCCTCGACGAGGGAATGTTAAGAGTGACTATTATCCGGACGACGAACCGACCAGTCGATCGAATTATTCCTATCTTAATAAGTATTAAGCTCAATAATTACTGCGTCAGACAAATTAAGCGTTGTGCATCGCAGTGCAACAGGAAAATCGAGAGACGTAAGAAAAGGGATAGAATCGGAAGTACCGTGTCTTAACAATGCCTCGAAGACAGGCGTTTACAATATCGCGCCAGAGATACGGTACAGATATAATTAATTCCCAGCTGGAAGCCAGGGTGTATACGCCGGGAGCCACAAAATCGAGGCATCCTCAAAGACACGATTACGGTGCGCGGGGCACGCGCAGCCGCGTCTACCGCACTCGCAAGAAGAGGATTCATTTTCCCAATTCTTGGTTCTGATCCCGGCGTTAACGGTGCCTGAAAATTAGCAACATCGAACGTCATCAGCCAGGACGGTGCACGGTTCACCTGCGGGAGAGAGCTCGGCTATCAAACGTTTCGCTTAACCAACCTACCATCCGCCTAACCCGCTATGCTTCAATTAATATCGACCCTCCTCCGTCCACCCTCCCAGCCACCTTAACGGTAATCTTCTTCCTTCTATGCGCCCGTGTCTAGGCCGTGCGCCCAATCAGCGGGCGCGCTCGCGCGAGCACCCCGGCAATCTTATCGTGATGCAGCTGCTAGTCTAGTTTGCCCGGCCGTAACGTCGCCGTTAAACGAGCTGACGACAGTCGAATTAAGAGGATCGCGGGCCCGTATTAAAGAAAATTAATACGCCCGCCGGAGAGGACCACGGCTATCCGATATTGCGATATCGCGGAGATTTTATGGACGCTTCAGGGACGCTTTACGACACCGCGATGGACGCTTACGGAGGGTAGTTTCTAGATGAGCATCGACGCGACGCGAGAAGGGAGACGCGAAGCGTGCACGGGAGTAAAATGGAATCATCGAAACGGTTGACTGACGCGAAAAGTGTTTTATTGCCGGGTTCGTTTAATTTAACGAGAGCAGGGTTAATCGGTCGAATTAGCGAAAGATTCGATTTCGAACGGTCTTCCCAGTCGGCCGCGCGGAAATATGGTTCTTCATTTCCGCTGTGTTTTTTCATCCAACAATTCTAATTGTTTGCGCTCCGTTTTGACTGCGATTTCGATTACAGTTTTACCGCGTGCAATTTTTCTCACGTATCGCGGGCGCGGTGTTTGTTTGCCCCGCGCCGCCTGTTCGAGTAATCGAGCACTCTGCTCGCCGTGGCGTCCGAATATTGGAGTTCCCCAGTATTCAATCGGTCCGAATCCTATAAAACACGTTGCACTTGCGTTTAATTACCGATACTGCCAAACGGAAGACGCTGCTTTACAGTCGAAAATAGGCTGAAGCTATACCTCGCACCCTTCTGCGCGAATCTCCTTCAATCCACTTCCTCCTTTCCTGTTCATCGTTTTATTAGACGACGAGGAAGTTCAAATTTCAACTACGATCGAGCAGCACATTCGCGATCCTTTTCAACAACGCGCATTCGTCGAGCGATTCCACGAGGAGGGAAAATCTCACGAGAACCGAGCCGTTCCGTTTTATCCTGGCGACTCGCAAATTCCAAGGATCGAGAGCCGGAGAACGGTAGCATTTTATGAACAAGAAAAATCTTGTCGGAGAACCGGACAGATACAGACGGGAGGGGGGAGGGCACGTCGTTTAAAGAGGGTCGGGGTATGTAAGGGACAGGAGGTGGGTCGAGGGGTGGGTCGCAACAATTGCGGGAAAATGTGCCGAGCATATTTCTCATATCTTATCGCAACGGCCGCCACCGCCGGCGGAGGAAAATTCTCCCCTTCGAGATGACGCGTTCCTTGAACTACTTGTCTGAATAGTAACTTATGCATACTACTTCTGCCGGGAGAACGATAATGACACGGTGGCTGCGTCGATACGACGGCGTTCAACCGCCGCCGCTGAAAAACGTCCCGGCCCGGGTTCGAACAAATTGAATCTCGTTCCCTATTCAACGAACAGAGAATTCGAACGACCCGTAGCCACGTGTAACGTTCAACTTGCCCGGAAGTTAATATTCCCGGCGCAGCGCCGCGGAGAGTTGCCGTGAAATTGTTTAAATATTGAAAAATACTTTGAAACACCTTATGGAAAAGCGAGCGTAGATTGTATTCAAATATCGGGGCGTTTTATCGGTTCTCAAGAGCGCAGGATACGGATTAATATGCTCTTCGAAATCGAGTCACTCGGACGCATTTACGTAAGTTTGTTCAACAAACACTCGCTGGAATCAGGTTTGTTCTATCTTTGTTGAAATAATATTTTTCCTTGAATATATTAATCTCATTAGTTCGATTAAAAAATTTTATTTTATTAGGAATGATGTGCGCGTTATGAAAATTTGATAACATGAATATTTTAATATATCTCGGACCGAATTTTGATAAAATGAAAATTTTAATATATCTCGGACCGAATAAAATTTCTTTGACGCTGGTGGTTCTTTCGATGTGGTTCGTTTAAGTTAAAATCCGCGGATCCTGGCAATCGGAGTTTTTGAAGTATACACGCTCGCGAAAACGACTGGTAAAAGAGTTCGTACACACAGGACTTCGTCCTCCATGAAATCGTATCTGCGTTTGATTACCGTTCTCAAAACTGTTGCAACGGAATAGCTTTGACCGCTGATTACCGATAATTACCGGCTGCGATGCGCGCTGATTACACCGCGCTACAGCGGATGAATGGAGATGCGCGCTTGAAATTATTATTATTTTCGCCGGTGGTATTGTGATACGGAAAATTAAAGAGGATTTGCATGGCTAAATGTTCGATTGATCATCCGCCTATTGGCCTAGCCATTAGTCCGGTACGCGTTCAATTATGAACGTTTCGAACGGTTGTCAATCGTTTTTGCACTATTTATATACGCACGAATTTCGAGTCATCCAAAAGCACGAACTCCATAAAATAAAATTTAAAAAGTCCTCAGAATTATTAAGCTACGAATCCAGTTGAAGCGTCGCGTTACCACGGAAGAAGCAGAGGGAAACGCGCGAATAAAAAGCAAAAGTAAGGTCGTAAATTGGAAACAGACAGGATTTACCGCGAGAATTTATAAGGGGTGTCCATTAACGATCGAGCACGAACGCGAGCGTCGCGGCAACGGGGTCGCCGACGATAAAACAGGCGAACACAGGGGAGGGGTGGAACGACGCGGTGGCGGACAAAACGCGACCGGGGGTGAAACATGTCGCACGCGTTTCTCACGCGTTATCGTAACTTCAGATCTGAGGTCGGTTTCGAGGCGTCGCGGCGCCGGTTTCGCGGGTGGCACGGTCGAACGGTAACGTATGCACGGCCACTTCCGCGCTATCATGCCCGCGGAAACGAGCGACGCCGCGTGGTCGTATCGGCGCCGCTGATAACTGCCGCCTCACGGCACGGCGAGCACCCTCCTCGTGCTGCTCCACCGGATTTCTTCGTTGTTGCTGACGGTGTCATTGAAATGGAAACGCCGCGATAAAATCGACCTGTTTACCAGAGAGAAAACGCGATTCTGCCCGTACGTCGATATCAGCTCTCTTGCTCTACTCCGCGAGCGAACGACTTGAAAACGATATCTAGGATGCTTCCTCGTATAATTTCAACCCTGCAATAGCGCACGCGTAGCATATACGATAAAATATAAACGTTACAAGCAATAGAAAGATAACAAGGAAAAAGAGTTTGAATATTCAATTATAAATCTCGAACGGTGCAACGTTGGCCAGCGTACTTTTAATCGGATCAAAAGCGCGCCCGCCGCGTTCCCCAACGTTTTCCATCTTGTTAGGCTAACTCATCGACGCGCGTAAATGACGAATAAAGTCCCGTAATCCCCGTCGTAAGGTCAGCAACCCCCCGTAGTCAATTTACACGCGGTGGAAGCTCGACAAGTGCCCCTGTCCCGTCTGCCGGGGCGCGTGAACTGAATCCCTCGAAAGTTAACTACGAGCAATCGAGAAGCGTTCAAACCAGCCGCTTACAAAAGACAATCTTCCCGAGCGTCGTCTCAGAAACCACCCTCCGGGAAACATCATAAACCAAAAGGCCGCCAGGAATTCATTAAGAGGAGAAATAATTTTATACCCAGCTTATACACGGGACGAGGGCCGTGGCTCTTCGAGCAATTCCAGGATCCGCGAAAGAAGCTTTCCGCGTCTAACGAGGGACTCTCGTCTCGGACGGAGCTTTATTACATACCTTCCGGCCTGGAGGATTCGTCGACGGTGGTAACGCTAGCAGAGGAGACGAGAGCAGCTCGCGTCGCGAGAAAACGCCGACGAGGATCGCAGACCGTGAAGGAGTCCGCGTACATCCACCAGCGAGAAGGGCAGCACAATGAGAAGCGTATCACTCGACCGAGTAGAAGTCAACGTTCCGACGCGCATGTCCGACTGGGAGATAAACAGACTATCCCCGCATAATTTCGTACGCTGGAATTGTATAATACGAGAGGGTATTTTAAGTGAACGCGTATCGCTTTGTACGCTCTTTGCGAGCATCAATGTTTTATAACAGCTAGCTGTGATTCTACCTGTTCCCCTCCCCTCTGCTGAAATTACCGACACGAGCGCTCGATGAGAGACGATGACACTGGATAGAATCGCCGTGCATCCCTGTTAATAAATTCGATAATCGAAACTATTAATTGCGCGTAACTCGCTTGTGACGCTGGCAGTTTATGGCTCTATGGAAAGATCGCGCTTAACTAGATAGCTAATAGAAGCTCGTCAAAACCGTAATCACCTGAGTATGAAAATGCCTCTAAATATATAGAAGATCATTTGACGCGAATAACACGTATACGACAAAATGAATTTGTAATAAAATTTACCGATCGTTCTACGCATTCAATTGACTTAATTTGTCAATACCACGTTAACATTCACGTTGGATTTCACTTTGCAATTGTAGATATCTTGCGAAACACTGATGTCTCTCCAACTTCGTTTCCATTCGGTTGAGCTACGTAAACTACGAGGTAAACGCGAGAGGAGTTACGCGACGTTATCGCGATGATACAGTTTCCGACGCGAGAGGGGGTGGAAAATGGGCAGACGGGTGGAGCTCGTGGAGGAAAATTGTACACGTACACGCAAAACGGCGGCAGGTTAATCGAACAATGTAACGAGTCCCGGTTTCTATACCCCGTACGTCGTCGAGGACGTCGACAGCGTAAAACGCGAGTCTGCTGGCTGTCGGAGACTTCATTAGCCGCGTATGCCAACCACGACGCTGCGTATCGCGTGACAACCGCGCGTTCAACCCCCTAACGAGCGTGAACCGAGGCGTCGCGCGTCGAGTTAGATTCGACCCTTAATTCGTGAACTCGCGACGGATCGTATCGAACTAGCTCCATTACGAGCGAATCTGTCGTCTTTTGAACGCGAATCGTGCATAAAATGTGAATCGACGATCGTGTCAGCGATGTACTCGAACGAATAGATGAATCGGGAAGCTAGACGCTGCAAGTATACGTGTACGTTCGATCGAGCAAATCTTCAGGCAAATTGGAAGAGTACGCGCGAAGAAACGAGCCGTTCGCGCGATTACGTCGTTCGTTCCCCAAGCGAATTAGTTACCCTTTCTGAAAGGGCAGGAAACGCATCGCGAACGCGCGGTTACCCGTTCCGCCTTTAAACGGTGTCGTCGTAAAAACAATCGAGCCAGCCGGTGGCATTATATCGCTCGATAAAAATGCGTGCGCGTACGAGCAACGAGTAGGCCAGCTTTTACGACGCGGGTAGAGATAAAAAGCGTCGAAAACGATCGCGAGGAGCACCCTCGAGATGCAACGAGGAGCTCGACGGGGACGCCATCGCGATTAATTAATCGTGTACGAGACAATGATTCGCGACGGATGCGCTTTATTGCGGATACGAGTAATACGCGTCTCCCGTTTCCCCTCTCATCCCTCCTCCTCGTTGCTTTTTTCCCTCGCTTTCTTCGAGCAGGAAGAAAAAGCCGATCGTTTAGATGCACCGGTGGCTCGGATAATATAACGCGCGCTCGCGTTGCGCGAGCGTACGTTCGATAGATACACCGAGGACTTATCGGGAGTATCGCTTACCGATACTTTTTTAATACCGCGAACGCGACGATGCAACAGGGACGAGGTAATACTTAAAACATCGAGGAACGATGCCGGGCTGAAAGAACGAATGCTTCGCCCCATCTGCTCCCTCGATCGTTTGGTGAACGGACGCCGGAGAACGCGTGGAGAACAAAGCCAGCTTGACGATCGACGAAACACTCCTCTCCCCGTGTTTTACAAATGCGCACGGTAGCGACGATTTTATTATTTCATTCGATAATGTCTTGTCTTGTCTTCTGACAAGTAAAACAACCGAACCAAAGACTAAAACTACTAAACTAAAGACTAAATTCAATTGACAACAAATCTTTGTAACATAAAAGAATAAGAATTCGTTTAAAAATCGAACGAGAAATGGCTATTTGTTTCATCTATGATTATCTAGTAACTTATAATTCAGTGAAAACTGAGAGAGAAGAAATACGACTCTCCAAGCACCCAAGTAATTACTTGTATTATCAAAGAATGTAATATTTCTACTACTCCAGCTCTATTCGCTATTTTTACAGTAGCGCAGCAACGCGAGCGAATAAACACCGCGAAAGTAAAGAAAAAACGAATGGGTAGGCAGAAACAAAAATTGGTGCGCGAAATGTTTCGCGTATCCGCTTTATCTACGCGCAACCGTGCACAGAGACGGCGTGACGCGGTAATACACGTTCAGATAGATGCACCCGGGCAGGGGTTGTATGTTATCGGAGATATCGTTTAACGATAGCGACGCGATACGATCGCGAATCAATACCAGCACTAGTATCCAACCCGCGTGACACCGTCGCGGAGCGACGCGTCCGTCTGTGTACCGTATGCAAATCTTCAAAAGCGTGCCCGGGGAATTACAGAAGTGCACCGCTGACAGATCTGTAACCTAGCAGCGAGCGTGCGCGGCAGAGGAAAAGAGCGCGGACGCGTTGATGGAAAAAATGCGGATGGAGACGAACGAACCCGGGGATGGATATGGAACGGTTGAAGTTAGCCGAGCGAACGTTGGACGTTCTATTAATTACGCGAAACGAAACGCAACCGAGGCATGGAGCCAGTGCCAATTTTTCAAATTACCACCCTGGTTACAACAGGTTCGTCTTAACGGAGTGTAAATGTTTGCGTAGCTGCTGTAATATCGTGCTCTGGACGGACGATAAATTTCTCTGTGCGTCCACGATGATTTTAAAAAATTAGCGCTGGTTTATGATCATTTCTTCACGAAGAAGTTAATTATCTAACGATGTTAAAAACGTGAATACAGTATGTTACGGACAGTACTTTGACAAAAAGTCGAATGTCGAGTACGTGGCAAACTTATGCTGGTTTGGGCGGCGAATTGTTTCGTTTAAAGTGGATTATTTTATTTACTTTCGAAAAAGGCAGTTCTTTGCTAGTTTCAATATTTTTGAAAAGTTGCGATCTCACAAAGTGGCAGTATTTAGGAAAACAGCTCCCACAAACGAGCTATCGTTCGAGCAATTTCAAATTCTCGTTACAAGTAAAGAAATCTAGTTCAGCTTAGGACGGGTACACGAGCATTTCGTAATTAGTCGACGAGTACTCATCTCATAATCGGTTAAAACTAAGTCACGCCCGTCCCTCGTCCTCGCTGAGAAATTTCCACGAGATCAAAGGATCAAAGCTGTATGATAGGGTACAGGCATTCCAGTACGGATGACCAAACAACCCAAACGGAATTTTGCATAGACACGGATTAAACTTCAGATGTGGGCTACTTAGCTCCTAGTTCGCCGTCACCTCTCGGGTAGCAATCTTTGGGGTAACAATTTCCAAGACCCGAGACCAGGCGCTCGCTGCGCCAGAGTCTCGCTTTACCTTATAATTTCTAATTAGTGGTCCGAGGATTCTATACGAACGCATATTTCCATGCAATGTACAGAAACTCGTTTCCATGCGCGTACACACACGCTTCCGTTTACGAGGCCGATATTTCACCCCGGTTCACTGGTTACCTAATAGAATTAATTAACGGAAGTAAAAATTATTAGAGCGAATGCACGCAATCTTTGCCAAGAGGAAACAACTCCATTTACGAGCACCAGCGTGGGACTTGAAAAATGAAAGGGCAAAAGTTCTCCGAACGCTCTTATGTATCGCGGTGGCTTAAAACCGCTGGGTACACGATAATGGGTAACGATAGGTCCGCCGGGTAGGCGGTGTTGCAGCGGCTATTCAACGCGAGAACTCCTTTGGGAGTAAGTCTTTGCGCAGGAACAAGGAACAGGCCCAGCAGGGCGCGTAGATACAGGACGATTCCGATTTCTCAATTGTCGAGAACACTATTGCCTTGGAGAATGTATCAGGCCTTCGCCCAGGGTAATTTGCTCGAGGGGTAGCCTCGAAAGTCCTGGACTTAACCGCTCCGCATCGCGAGCTATGATAACGGCTGATAAGGGGGATATTTATCGCCACGTGTGCGAGCGTGTAATGTTTGCAATCGCGAAGAATTCCTGATTTCTTCGAACACCTCGAAGCCGATTTCCGCTCTACCTACTCCTTCGCTCGAAACCTTTTTACTGTGCTGGTCCATCGAGAGGGGAAGCTACAGAGAAATGTAAAGAAACAACGGTGCTTCGAACGACGATATAAAACGCAGGAATGTTATCGAGAGTTACGATACAGTCTTTACACCAGCGAAATACGTTTTCAATGCTCACCGTTTTTCGCTGGGAGAGATTCGCCGGATGCTTAACCGCTTTCGGAGTGGCGAGGATCGTAACGCGAAAGCTACGAACGCGTGCTTCGCGAAATGGAACGCTGTTTTAAATAGCGAAAGTGAATTCTAGACGATACGGCTGCCTACGTCTTTCGATGCGAATAATATACGCGAGGCCAAAGTCGAGCGAACACTGTCGCTGAGATTAATTTCCCACGCGCTGGCACGCAACAGCCGGGACGCGATACGGCGGAACAGCGGTGGAAAAAGAAATCGAAGGCAGCCGATGGTATAATGGAATTGGTTGGCGAAGTTACAAAGAGAGATAAAGTTCGAATCAGCAAACGGTGCGTTTTAATTAACCCAATTTCGAAGCGCCCGGAACCCGGGGCGGCCTGTTGTTTTTCAAGTGGCCAACGGTGGTGTTCGTCGATTTTCATTAACGAACTACCTGCCCCTTCGCCGCGGAAAATTTCTACGGGTCGTGGCTGGTGGTAAGTGCGACCAGAGCGCAACGGCGAGCTGTTGCTCGACGGTGAAAAGGCCGGAAAGGCTGGCCAAGCGGGCCGCGGCATTAGAATAAACGACCGCAGAAGGTGTAAATAGGGTTCTTATGGGAATTACGGACCGGCTTTGGGTTAATAGTGGCCGGCGAAAGTTCAAGTAACGTATCCCCGTAACAATTTTCTACCGTACGAGTGGAAATCTACCGCGACGAAGAGTAATTCGTAACGTTATTATCGTGTAACGATGAACGAGTGCGAGCATTCCGTCTCTCGATGTGGCGTAAGCGCAGCGTGCAACTGGGGACAAATTTTCCGTTCTTAGAATAAAAGGAAACGTCAATTCGACGGGAATTTTCGGTCTCCAAGTTTCTTCTATTCTAGAGAAATAGCTTTGGAACTTTCGAATTTCTACGTCGATGGAACCAGTTGGATGGATAATGACGGATCTATTCTTGTCTCTAACCTGTGATACCACTCGTTGCTATTTAAGTACCATCGTATAGGATATAGAAGTATAGAAGTGCTCGTAAAATTGACGATGACGTTTTTGGACGAACGTGCACTTTGTCGAAAGTTCGAGGGAGTTCGATTAGCTAGCCGCGGTATAAGTTAAGCCCCGATACAGGCATCGTTTGGGATCTGTCTTCCGGGGTTTCGAGCGTCCCGGCTGGCCTGGAATCCGCTGGTTCCACTGACTACGGTCTCGCGGTCCATAAAATCTCGAATGTATCTTGCAACGGCAGCAGAAAGGAATTGGCCCCGCACAGTCGCCGTCATTACGCTCCAAGTCCTTGGGAACTACTTCCGGGTCTCGAAAAATTTCCCCGGTACCGTTCTTGTCTTGGCCTTAACGGTGAAACTTCCTCGCGATACGAAGGTTCGTTTATGCCTTCTGAGTTATCGCCTCGCCGTTCTTGCGCTCGTTTTTATTATTACATTCGACTATTTCCTTGAGCAGGTCGGAAAATTCCGGCCCCGTAGATTAGCGAGACGAGAATCGAGGATCGTGCGTAATGGGTTTCGGAGTGATTAATCCATGAAACCGAAGCAGCAGGAAAACGTTAACGTTCGAGTCGAAATTTAGTGGCGATATCGCGCGTAATGTCTTGGATGAAATGTATCGTACACTAGGAGTCCCAATAATGGAGAACGAGGTATCGCAGTCATATCGAGCGATCGATACCGAAATGGCCTGGACTCCTTTAAACGTGGCCATTGAAACGAGATCTCCATTAACCATCAACAGAATCCATGAAAAGGCAATTGATATGCTTCGTAATTATTTACGCAGCCAAAAGCCTGTTCCATGTAGATCCTATTCAATAGACAGCTACAATACCGCTACAGCGATTGCATATAGTGTTTCAGCTAATTAACAAGGGTACTTGATATTATCTATAAATTAAATTTCGAATTTAATTAACGATCTAATATGAAATTCTACAACACGCACGGATCCAGTAAAAATTCGAATCGGGCACTCTTACCATCGTCCCGTGGGTTCCATGGGTGTCAATCCTAGCATCGAGGATCCCAAGCTCTCTAAGGTTTGAAAAACCCCAAATGTTCACAGGACCCTAAACTAAGAGAATTCTCCTGGGCCCAAAGCCTCGAAATTCCCGGGCCCTTGTTCGACCATCGAACATCCGTATAGCCCTAGAAATATCACGAAACCACCGAAACTCGCAATGCTCCTCGTGGAACTTCCAGAAACCAACCAATCTCCTGAAACCTCCAGTGCCTCCTGGAACTTCCGAGACCTTTAATTCCCGGCAGACCTTCAAAACTTCCAAACTCGCTGAAACCATCGGAACATTTTGGAACCTGTCAGACGGTGAAGTTGGCAGTATCATATTTTCGCTGGGCGACTACCACCGGAACAGCCGAGTACACCGTTAACTTCTGATATCAGAAACATTCTGGTAGCTCTTGAATCTCCCATAAGCCACGGTCCAGCCGGCAACGTAAACAGCAAAGAATCGATAGGATCGAGATATCGAACGAGCAACGGCTTCGACGCCCTCTCAATCGCAATCAATTACATCTCCCCGCCGTTAATTACGCTTTGTCCAGGCTCGAAGGGCCGAGTCGGGCGAAATTCCGTTCTTTATTTCGCCGCTAGACCAGGCCAGGTGGTAGCACGTCGAATAGTGGCTCCGTGACCGTAAGAGCCCGTTTCCGGCTGCAGTAAAAATGGAGCAAAGCCAAAGGAATGCCCGCCTCTGTCCCCCGTTCCTTCTCTCTCTCCCTTGCTGCGCTATCGTAGCTTCCTCTTACTCTTTCGCGTGGCCCGCCAACGAAGGACGCAAAAGTGCAAGGTTGGACTAATTGACCGGGGACTCGATTACGAGACAGTCTTTCTGTGTTTCTCTAGGCGACACACGTACCACAGACACCGCCGTCGTCGGTGGAACCGACCGGTTGCTCAGTAACGTGCCAAGCAAAAGGGAACACCCCGGGATCGGGCGTAAGTCGATTAAGCTCTTTTTGCCCGGCGTTTCACGTCCTGCCGCCCGTTCTCCAGCGACGGGAATTATGTTACGGGGGCGGCTGAAAATTTTCACCCCGCCGGCCGTCCCCTGTCTATACGTGACCGCGTGGCGATCGATGGTTTTATCGGATCCAAGGATAACAGAGAGAGGCGAAATTGGCAAGGAGCGATAACGTTTCAGGGAGGCGGAAGAACGACACGCGTGTCGCGGTGAATAAAAAGGAGACAGCCGTCGAGATACGCCCTGGGAGATTGATGACTGTTACGATCGACGGTTTCGAGATGAATGTTAGGTATTTTGTATTGTAATGTATATTCAGCCACGCGGGCTATTTATTTCCGAAAGATCGGGTTACCTTCCTATCCCTCACCCCCCCCCCCCCCCCCTGATGACATGATTTATTATAGTTCCGCGAAAGTGCCGCGATTATCGACAGACCATTAGGGGACGCTACCCTGCTAGACGCTGCGAACTACTTCGCGGTAATTTCGATCTAATCGCGTTGTCAATTTTCCGCGCACCGCTGTACTTCGCTTGCACCTCTCTCACGCGATATCTAATCGATCAACGATGCAGGAACGTTAGCTTGTAATCGGCGATTATTTAATCGGCGTCTCGACCTCGTCGATTTGTTCGCTTTCGAGGACGTCGAGTGGACGAGTATGAGGCGAGCGTGAAGGTAATTTTCTATCGACGAAACCCGTGAATCGGATCAATTTTGTAGTTAATTAATTATCGTAATGTGTTCCCAGGCGAGTGCCACGAGCTTCCATGAAGACACCACAGCTCAGCGGCCATGAAGACTGATTGCCTGCCAATAATTGCCAAGTTCTGCGCGGTACTGACGCTGTTCGGGCCGAGTCGCGATGTTCGAGCGCTCGACATACGTGAGTACCCGACGCTTTCGACTCTTTCAATTTCCCCGGTTCCGCTTTCGGGGTTTTCCACGCGCGCGGACAAATAGCCCTCTCCGGCGAGGTTTAGCGGCAATTTACCGCGCCGTCGCGATGATTATTAATTACACGAATTAAAGTCGCTCCCGATAATCCATGCGTTCTCGATCGTCGTGTTTTATTCAGGTTTCAATCATTCCTCCGCCGGTCCGGCATGTATACATACAGCGCAGTTGGCAAATTTTAATAGACCATGAATATGAAAACGAGCACGCGGCGGATACAAATTTCATTTTAAACGACACGGTTCTCCTCGCGTACCGCAGTGTCGCGAAACCTATTATCTTTGACAATATCTATTAAGTATCGTGAAATTTGATACCGGATTTAATTATTACGCCAGATTTGTTCGGCTGCGCCGCGCGCGTCCACCGCGTCCGCATCGATGACGAATTTAATCAGTCGCCGAGCGCGGAATGAAACTCGCGTGTGATTGACGAACAACGTCGATCGTCCGAAAAATATAATTATACAATTATTAACATCCTCCTGTCCCGTTCTTTCTCAAATCGTTCGAAATTAACGCTTCCCGTAATCCACGGGAATTAAATGGAATTCCAAACAATCAGAGAATCCTCTTGCGATGCTTCGAAAGCAAGAGAGAACAGTTCCAAAGGCTCTTGAACCGCGACAGGAAACAAATGATCGACTCGAAGCGTCTGACCGTCAGATTCCGCCGTCGTTGCATCCGCGTTCTGTTCCACTCGGCTGGCGTAGAATTTTTCATCGGGAGCAGGTGATCTCCCAGTTTTTATTTTCCCGCGGCTACCGCTCGACCGATGGAACCGTCATCGGTCTGGAGTAACGACTCTCTATTCTGCGGCCGCCCACAGGATCAATTATTTGGAATCTAATGCGACGAGATAAATTGCACCCGTAACTCCATCGCGTACCAACCTTCCCCTGCTCGACGATGCGCATCCGATGGCCAGGATAGGGACGATTTCAGAGGCTCGTCTTCGGAAAACAACCACCTCGTTACCAGATCTCCGTAACCCATCGCCCACCCTCGACAAATTGCCAATAAGCAAGTTCTATCGACTGCTACGCAGTCATTCTATGTATACTGAACGTATCGAGTGGTTGCGCGGATTCTACGACCCCTTCTGGGAAGAATCCAAACCAGAATTTTTGGGGATATTTCAGAAATCTCAAAAAGAAATGTAGTAACAGGAATCGTCTGTTAAAATTATGTTATAATTACTGAAAACTTTCTAAAGTATTTTGGCAGAATATGCGTATCATACACGACCGTATTTCGCGATGAAAATTTCCTCGGATCACAGAGCGGAATGTTTTCGTCTTAACAAAAACGATTAACCGCGATTGAAAAAAATACCGCGATGGAATCCTCGATGGCGCGGCCGAACTTCCCGAGGATTATCGATGTCTCCAGGGGTGGCGCAATAAAGAACCGACTCTCCCCGTGTCTCTGGCTCTCATCGCGTGCCTGAAATACCGTGCTCCGCGACGCGGGAGATCGAAGAAATTCCGTATACATTTGCTCGAACCTTCGAAACTTTTCTTTATCCGTCGCCACCATAAAATAGACTTTATACGTGTTCGAAACTTGAGGCGTATTCCGCGCCTAACTTCGAACCCGCTGAGCTAGGCACTGCCGTGAACTCCTGCGAGGGAAGACATTCCGGCCTCGAAACACAAACGCGTCGCACGGTCGTTCATTCGAGACGATGACAGCAGAGCTGCTTACTCGAATCAGACGGCTGCGTTAGTATGCACAATAGGGCCGCGTTTGTTCACCCCTTTCGTCCATTTTTTCCCACTGACTTTACCATTCCACTTGTCCAAAGGGGTGAACGTTAATCGTTAAACGACAAGAATATGGGGGTGGGAGTAATGGAAACCCAGGAAATGGCCTCTGACAGGTAATAAATTCATTCGACAGTCGCTACTGATACGTATAAAAAAATTAAACGTGGAAATGTAACCTGGCAATGATCGAAACTGAAAATTTAAAAAGCTGCCATTAATGGAAGCTGACCGCGTGCACGCGCGTTCCTCTGGCTTGTCCTTAATGCGTCGATAAATACGTGAAAAGGGGAAATTACACGATTTCCCGATCCAGGTTAGATGAAACGAAACCGTCGCCAGTAACGGCCTCGACTTTCTCTCTGAATTACACTCGAAGGAAATGAAAGCCGAGGACGTCGCCGCCGCGGCGGCCGTGGAACTCCCGCGGCCTGGAAGTTTGACACGAACACGTCCGGCCGCGGTCGCGAATGAAAGATTAAGAAAAGCGAAACGGGACGAAACGACGTGGAGCGCGTCGCGCAAAGCCACGGGTCGCCGGTTCCGTGGCAGTTTCAAAGGACACCTGAACATTTTCCTTTTGTCGTGCCTCGACTCGAAACGTACGTTCCACGGCGTACACAATGCATTCGCTTTAAAAACGGTTAGTTTTCTTCAAACGGCGCACGCTTCTTGCCTTAACAACGTGTTTTCACCGCTTTTGTCGTCCCGCGGCTGCCCCTTTGACCTATCTAACTGAGCAAAACACCGTGGAATGATTAAAGAACCTCGAGAAGAACGAGCCAATCGGAGCCAATCGGATCTGCAGAAAATCACAAGAGACGATTACGCGTTTATTACATCCCTCGATCGCGAGCTGATTATTTTACGCTCCCGTTGCAACGATGCTTTCTGTTGTCGTTTGTCACTCGAAATTCGCTGTTTACGATAACGAACGTCAGACCGTTCTGATTCTATCGATTTCCGAACTCCACGCGGAAACGGAGACGACCGATTACTCGTCGAAAGCCAATAGGACCAATTGCCCAGGATGCATATGTGGCAGGTTTTGTTAGCAACAAATAATCGTAACGCTTCAAACGAGGGATTGTCCGCTTCTTGATACATTATTTGCTACGTACCCATACGCGTCCACACTCTAAGCTGGCTGATTATACGGCGAACGCCGCGCGTTCATCCCCCGACTCGTGGAGAGCGGAAACAACAAAGGGTCCATCGACATCGACTCGAGTCCGCAGAAGGTTAGCGGGGTTACTCTCTCGTCGCGTTGGAACAGCTCAGCCCGGGTGACGAGCAAACGGTAGACGCGAAGGGTCGCGTAAAACACAGGGCGAAGAGAAGAGGGTGGAAAGAAAGGGTTTGAGGAACGGGAAAGGTCGGAGGTGGTCGAGTTCACGGCGGGCCGACCATTGTTGCGAGCTTTCGCCGGGCGCCAAGGAGTTCTGCTCGAAGCTTCCGTTTCCCTCGTTATGGTAAATGGCCTGTCTTGGTGGTTGGGCAAACAGTTGGGCACAAAGATAAGTGCAAGCACGGGACGCACTCCTGCTACCATCTCGAGACGTTCTCGAGGACTTCTGGCCTTTCCTTTTGTTTCCCTGGCTCGCCTTCCCACGGACCTCGCAACGCTGATCTTTCGAAAGGTGTCCAGCCTGCTCCGGGTGACTGCTGAAACATGCATAAAGGCGAACCATTGTTCGAGGAAAACGTGATTACTTTGCGCAGGCTCGAGCGAACGCGCGGTGGTTGTCCTTCCTCGTGGCTGTCGAAGACGTCGTCGCGTCGCGACGATGGACTCGACGAGACCCGCGTCGTCCAGTCGATCGACTCGATGGACAAAACGTCGCAACAGACGATTAATGTATCGTCGTACTTGAATCGGTTCGAGCAAACAGACGGGACAGATGCGAGGCATTTGCGTGCTCGGGGTTTAACGCGTGGATCGAGCAGTTTGCGCGTTAATCCCTTAAACTTGCAGGCATCCCTCGCGTTATCGGTTTCCTGTACTTACTTGCAGTACGTCGCTTCCGCGGTCGTGAACGTGGCGTCGAGTTTTTGCCGCTCGTAGCCGTTCTCGCAAGTTATTGTTAAGCTTCCGAGAATTGGGTAAGCTTCTTGATGATGTGCTATGCAGCGAGTTGAATTTAATTATTTGCGTGAACAGCTTGCAAGATAGGGAACGCTGCCACAGTTACTATTATTTCGCGTGTCCTCTTGGTTCTTCCATTATTTTTTTTCTCGCCTCGTTTCATCCCTGAAATTCAGAAATTTCATCGTCGACCACGCGTTTACAATTATTAACGCTTGTAACTATATATAATTCGTTCTCTTAAAATACCATGGAGATGCAATCTCAAGGGAAATAGCTGTCTTTGAACGTTTCAATAAAAATCACGCAAATAAATCATAAAACGGATCGTAAATATCCCATGGAACACTTTATTACGTGGCTGTGAGGAACGAGGACCGGGTAAAGCTTCTTCGGGGGAGAACTGACAAGCACCCTTTTATTATTCTTAACGTCCGTTCCGGTACACACGCGTTGGATCCCGTTTCCAGGGTGATCTATACGTTTTCTTCGCGGGCAAGAGTTCCCATAAGTCGAAAGCCGGGACGTTTAACAACGTTAGAAGTTCCGTAACTGGGGCAAATTGGTCAACGGGGAAGATTTCTACGCATTGCTCGACTTCCCGGCTGATAACAAATTAACCAACTGCGATATTTCACCGGCAGAAGTGATTCGTAGCTATCCTCTTAGAATATTTATGCAGATACCTGATTCCGTAGCGAAATTTCGATTTCGTCCGCGAATACCCAAAGATATACCGTTCGACTATATATCTTTAAAATTACCTTTTTTCTCCGCCGGCCAAGATAAGAAATCAGCTGAAAATATGAGATCGGGCGCCGCTCGAGTAAGAGCTGCGAGTCGAGGTGAGAACGAAACGGACAAACCAGCACATTTCTTACGATAAAACGTTTTGATCCCCCTCTCTGTTAATAACGAACAATTTTACCTAGTGTATAACTTCAAGTAACCGACTTTATCAAAGGATAATAGATGAACAGTGCAGATGATAAATTGGATATGGAATACGAGTGAAGCAATCGAAGATAACACTTGGATCGTTCCGTCACCCGTCGATCACTAGAATCTCACTGCACCTTAGCGACGACTAGGTCGAGTTAAGTGAAATTCCCCACCGTCCCGCCCCTCATCGTTCGCTCCTACTTTTTTTTCCATCAAATCTTTCTTCCGTTTTCTATCAGGGAACTTCTGATAGGAACGTTCGAGCTCTCGATCTCGAATGCAAAAGAGTTCCGTACAATCTCTCCCTAGGAACCGGAGTTTTCAAATCAACTGTTGAGCGGGGCGGTGCTTGGAAAATAGCAATTTTGGAGATGCGTGTGCACAGCAAAGGAACGGAGTGCCCTTTGCTTATTGAAGGAGATATGCGTGCACGCCCAGCCGTGCGCAAAGATAATAGCACTCGAGACCTCTGGGAAGAGAGACGAGGTGGGACGAGTCGAGAGCGAGCGTCTTCTTCGAGGAAAGTTTTCAATAAATGTTTATAAGGTCCGTAGCGAATGAATAATACAGCAACTGCTTGTAAGAAAAATCTAGCGCGATGTATTTCAACGGGAGACGCTATTCGTTATTATTATTCGAGGCTGATGCAACAGTTGGCAAACAACGGGCGGAGGAACGGAATTCAAACAACGTTCGACGTTTGTTACATACCTAGTGTAATCATTTGTGAAACGTACCGTCGGTGTCGCGGCACGAAACGAAGTGGAAAAATCGAGACGCAGTATTTCTGTATTCTCTCATCAGACGCTTCGCAATTTTATCGTACGAAGACGACAGAAATTTGTTACGTTCGAATTAACTACGCCATCTTGTTACACGCCATCTTGTTTCACGAGGAACAATCGTGAAAAGTGTACGCGTCAATGTCAAAACGGTGAGTTACCCACCCGCGAATCGTTTCTTCGCAATCGACCGTCCGTAACGAAAAGCTTCCCGGCTTTTCGCGGATTTGAAATGCAGAGTAGCCACCCTCGGCTGCAGCTAGCCGAGCCGCGCTGGAAACGTCATCTTGTCCGATCTAAAGTCGTGTCGTCGGTTAATCTTCGATTCTCATCTTCCTGCTGGTTGAAAGAAACTTCCTCGTCCGCGATGTCCGATCTTCCGCCGCCGCGAATCGTATTTCCTCTTTCTTCTCTCGCCTATTAAACTTTCCTTCGCAACGTAACATCTCGGACAAGCGGTTGATTCGAAATGATAATCGCAACCCAGACGGAAAAGGGGAGGACGAGGAAACGTAATCGAAGTATCGAACAGTGGCAATGATTGATGCGGAGGATCGTTTACATTTTACATGATCGACAACAAGTAGGTTCGATCGTGGAGGCTTCTGTCGAGAAATTTCAGTGTCATTACAAAATTTTAAGCCTCGTTTATATTTAACCAAAGAACGCTCCACCAGAGTTCACCGCTAAATCCGTCCGTGCAGGTCACGCAAGCATCCTTCCTCGATCGCTGACAGTTTGGTATCTCGCTGCTCAGCTGAGAACTATCCTCTCAGTCAAGCGACCGAGCGAACGATTCTCGAAGATCTGTCCCGATGTTATTTCATCGTCTCGAGTCACCTGTCCAAGAGCCACGGCGATCTCGAAGCACTAAACGATGAAAATCATCAGTTAGCAGCTAGACCAGCGAACGTGGTTCGTCGCTTCGAGTCACCTCCGTTGCGACCTCGCCTCGTTCTCCAAGCGTATCGCGGCTTAATCTTCGATTCTTATCTGCGGAAGGGCTCCAGAGAAGCCAGATAGTCCGCGACTCGTTCCGTCAGCATCTTACTCTCGATCCTCTTCGTCCTTCTCGCACCCAATCTCCACCCACGCTCCTCTACAGGTTACACGCAGCTGCCACGGTAACCTCTCGACGTGGCCGAGGAAAAAGGGTTTATACCCTCCTCGACGGGTAGAAGGTGGCGGGCGGGGTGGGCGAGCATAAAAGGGCGTCGCTCGGGCTACGGGCTGGAGGACGGCGAGAACGAAGAGGAGGCCGCTGAAAACCATCTTCCGGATAACCGTATTACCCACTGGCATTGTCTACGGCCAGCCAATTCGAAGTAATGAGACACAGTCGGTTGCAGAGAACAATCGGGCTTCCACAGCGTGCAGGAGCCACGACGTGCCTTCCTACCTTCTCTCTGGCTGCTATCTCTTGGCTGCTCGTCAACCTTCTCTCTACCACTGCGTCTCAGCCTCCGTCCGGCTATCCGTCCCTCTCCATTCTTCCTCATCTTTCCGTCCGCACCCTCTACATCTCACTCTATTTCACCGTCCAGCTTTATAAGGAGCACGTCAATTCGACGACGCGTACTGCACACTAATGTAAATCTCGTCTTATTGCATTCCGTTCCGTCCTCGTTCCACGCTCGTTGTTCCTAGCGCGGTTTCGTCGGCCACTCGCGGACCGTTCCCCATTTTCGCGTGCTCGCACCGTTACAAACGGCCCGCGATGTATTATATGTGCGCGAACAATCGCGGTGTAAACAATGGGGCATCTTCAGCCCCTGAAAAGAATCAACGTTGACTAATGAGCGTAAGCTCGACCACGGACTTGAGAGGCGACGGTGTATTGTTCCTTAAAGTTCTCGAGAACGAAACCGAGTGAAACGGTTGCGGGATGTATCGCAAGTGGGATCGAGCTGGAACGTCGAATCGCGCGTCCAACGAACCCTCTGCTCGCTTACGATTTTTTAGAAAGTGAAACGAGAAAATCATTTCTCCAACACAGTCGCGACTAATAATTTTCCTATAGTCGGTCGCGAGGAATATGAGAGGAGACTGAACGCGATTCAGTCGGCTACAAGAGTACAGCAAACCTCGTTACACGTGCAAATATAATATCGGAAATTCCTATCCTCCTCCAACTAAAAATGTAGCTACTTGCCAGTTGGTTCCTCCTCCTCCTCTACGTTCCGGTATTTCGAATCCACCGACGAAGGAGTTGTAATTTTTAAGCAAAGTCTAAGGGGGCTGCATGAAAAATTGCACGGAGTAAATGGATGGAAAAGGGAAATTCCCTCCCAGCATTCCATTATGCCCTCGTCTCTGTTCTTATTGGCTCGTGAAAAGCGCGTCAAGTCCGCCTCTCGTCGCTCGGCGTCGAGCCTCGTCATATCACGCGCTCTTCTTTCGCCGGCTCGCTCCTGCGGCACATTCATCTTCAGCGGCGTGTGTACACCGAGCCGCGACGCATACGATGTCGCGTGTACGCGCTGTCATCCGGGCACACCAGCCTGTCATACCGTAAACAATGAACCAACCGAGAGATGCGCAAGCCGATGGAAAGTTCCGGGAAAACGATGATCCAATAGTAGCACGACCTATGACGAGCCGCTTGGAGGAGCGTCTTGAGGACCTTGCTTGGATAAAGGCGGTTGCGTTTAATCGCTGTGCTTGTGTGGACCGATGAAGCTCTGCCAGACCAAGATCGTCGCATAATTGGATCGTAATTGCTTTTGATATCCATCCAAGGAGCAAAAAGATTTTTCCTTCGATTTAACAATTTCTTAACTACTCAATTACGTCGTTCGATGTATATACGTGTAAAACATCTTACCCCACGGTTTATTCTGCGCCACCATATTCTCCAATGTTTCTGGAAATCTCAGAATCGCTCCGTAGCCTCGCGGTCTTTCATTCTTCTCTGAAAATTGAACGTGAAACTGTTGAAAAAAAAGCGAAAGACGCGGAGCGGATAGTGGAAAAAGGAAAATTTGTACCCGACATTATCGATCGGAGGTTTTACATTCAGAAGCCAGCCAGCAAAATGGCGTTTCCTGTCACTTTGTTCATCCGCTCCTTCCAACTTCGTAGCCGACGCCGTGATGCCTATTAGTCGTCAGACCGGCGTGTCCTCTCTTGCCAGCCATTATTATCCCGACTACTGATTTCACCTGCAGCTACGCGGTTCTAATTAAAGTGTCTGAAGTCTGTCAGTCTGCCGACGACAATGCTTTCAATGTCACCGCGCGCGCCTTTCCTGTCTGACGGCTGCCGGAATATTGAAAGCGATACCGCGCGCTAAAAATGGCTACGGGCCGCGGAAACTGTTACCGTATCGTGCCACGGCTTTATTAAGGGCATAATATTCGTCTCCCGTGATGATAATGAGACGAGAGTTCGCCGCGAGACGGCTCTAGTCTATCGACGACCGGTTGCCTCGCGTTGCTGCACTTTTCTGCTGGATAATCTCTTCGAACTAGGAGCGTCGTTCCTCTTGAAAGAATCGGTATCAGATTTTTCACAAAAAGCGTTCAAGCGTTTAAAATGTTGTCCGTGGTAACAAAATGAAGGAAAGCGTCCTCTCCTTCGCGTATTCGTCGATCGAAGCACATCGATCTATTTATGAAAGACTGAACAATGCACTCCCTTTTGGGAAGATTTTTTTTCTCGAACGCGAGATAGAATATTCTGAAACTGTGGATGCAACGGTTCCCAGAAACGCGTTTCTCGCGGCAATTTTCTCAGCGCACACTGAATCGGTTGTTCGCCGATATTAAAGTTTACTGGATCGTCGAACTTTAGCCCGCGTGCGCCGCGGTTTCGTGCGATCAATCGTTTTGTAACGATAATCATTGTCCCCCGTGTTCGTTGCTTTGCTTGCGTAAAAGAAGTAGGAAGTCGGTTTTTAAACGCGAGGAAAGAGCAGAGAAAGGGAGGCACTGAACATGAAACGGAGCGGACGTACGCGTGTACGTTTCAAATAAAATGGAGAACGATTTTTTTACGACCCACTCGCACGCCAACCATACACCATTACCGCAAAGTTTATGCGGCACGCCTAACAGGCTTGCTGATATTTAGATCGGGGGAACTTTTAAGATTCAGCCGATGCGTAACTGTCTATGAAAACGTTGGGGAGCAGATGCGAGGTTAAAAAAAATTCACGTCGTCGCTCACGTTCGATGTATTCGAGAATATTTCATTGGCTGTCCTGAAGAAGGAAAGAGGAAACGTCTCTGTGCGTGCTCCGGCATAATGCACTGGCGAATCAGCCTGCTGTCTGAGAGAATTCGGAAAGATATCGCTTAGAATTAATTTACGGGACACATCCAACCCCGTGTATCCCCTGTTTGAATAAAAATCTGCCTGGGGGTGCTGTTGCTTAAGAACGATAAGAACTGCCTCGGTACCAGCTGGAAGATTAATAACATTGGGGGATAAGCAAACCTACCGAATTGTATTTGAGCTGTCTGTATATTTTATATGAAACGCTCGCTTAGGGTTTTACATTATGTATAATATTCCTCTGCTGCGAGTGGGAGTATGAATTTATAGTTTCTGAAATATTTGAAATAGTGGGGTCTAATAAAAATGCAAATTTCCATCTCTGGTGTAATAATTTATCCGAATATTTTCCTTGCAAATGTAGACGTGTCAGTGAATCGCAGACATGTTGGCAATTAAAACGGGGCAACGATTCCGCGAATCTCTTGTTGCGAGAAATTTCATCGAATAAAACGTACCCTCCCCACGCGTTATCACTGTTTCGCCCTCGGATTCGTTTTTAATTCGTCGCGTATTTTCTACGCGAGGATTAATCCGCCGCCTAATTCGTAAAAAATGTACGAGTAATTTCCCGTTTGGAAAATTTCTGTTCAATTTCACGCGTGATTTAATGAGATTTCATTTGTCGTAATACGTCGAAGCTACTGTCACGATAGGAATTTTTAGGACGGCAACGATATTAATATCGAACACGGCAGCTTCGATAGGAATTCGCGGGGTTGGTTAGCTGTATTTTTTAAAACAATGCACGCGGCCAAGCGGCCGGTTAAGCAACGAGCGCGAAGGGATTTTTGGGTTCACAAGCCCGACCTGAATGCTCATTAAAGACACGGCCAGCCTCGTTTCAGCTCTTTTACGCTCAACTTTCTTAACGTTCTAGCTTTGCAGGATAACAGGGGCTCCCACGAAGCTAATTCTACAACGCTTACGACACTAAAGAACCGGAATATTCGTCTCACGAGCTTCTTCGAGGAGGCACGCGCGTACTCGCGCGAATAAAAATATCTCCCGACGCTCGTTGCCGTTTCCTCGAGAAAAACGTTCGTCAACACGCGCGATCCATATTCATTCCCACGGGTCAGTTTTACAGTCGAAATAACAGAGACCGCGTCCATCTACCGCACAGAGAGTATTCAACGATCCCGACGCGAGAGATTCATGGTAACTCTTCTGCCGGTGCCAAAACTCTGCCACCCTGGGTTCGGTGAAACGCGTTCGCTTCAGAGTAATATAGCGCGATCCTTTCAAACGTCGCCGTCGCGTCCATTAGCCGGTGGAACCAGGTCGTCGTCCTTCGAACGTTCCATATAAATATAAAAAACACAGGTGGAAGATAAAAGAAGAAAATGAAAGCTAAAGAGCGGAAAACAAAAGAACGAAGAGGATCGAAGGGTAAAATGGTGAAATCCGGCGCGAGGGGGCAAAAAAGAATTTCAACATCCTCCGGTCGAGGCGAGATGGATCTAATGGCGGCGCTTGTGCGGCTTTCAGCGCGTCGATGGCCGGTCGAAGAGGCTTTTAAAAAATTCGGCTGGCCTACAATCGCGCGGAACTGATCCGCGTCCCAGTTTCAGGTGACCCACTGGATCACTCTCGTCCGTCGTCTCTTCGCGACTTGACGATTTACGGCGATGCTGGTACACGCTCGGCGTACATTCGCGCTGGTATCCCGACGCGTACTGGGAAAACAGCGGCGTGAGATTGGCCGATGTTCGACGAGCCGAGTGCCGTGTACACGTGGCGGGATAAGCAAACTGCAGAATGAGACCTCGTCGTGAATGGTACAGGAGATACGTCATGAGCGATTCGGTCGCATCCACCACAGTCCTGTCCTTTCCGTTCCATCATCAACAACAATTAACTGTCCTCTTGGATGCCCTTTAAGGGCATCGAAAAGCATATCGTCTGCTTACTGTCGATATACATGACTATTAACCATGAAATAATTATCTAGAAAATAATCGAGCTCTCTAAAGATTGTACTGTTCTGGAGACCTGGTTTAAGAATTAATCGAACGCCCATTGGGGCCCACCAAACTGACCTCAAGCCAGTTAAACGCAACTTGGCACTCGTGCCTGTTTTTCGGCTGCCATTTAACGCCAGCACTCTCACCCATCGATCGACAAGGTTCCGACGCGGCTACTCCTGGCTCATAAAGCAGAAAAACGGTCCAGCTTGATCCGCTGGAACGATTTCTGTTTGTCGAGCCATGCTACAAAGCGTGGCCCAATTCCGCGGGGGAACATTCTCGCCAATCGAATCTACAACGTTTACCCAGCGATTTGTGATCTCCTGTTCACCAGCACCGCGTCTTGTTACGAGTCCTTTTTTTCTGGAATTAACCCGTGTGATCAGGTATAACGTCGCGGGACAGTTGCAGAGGGAAACGCAGGAGAAGAAGTCCTCGCAAGCTTGGCTACCAGCTGAATAAGATGTATTATTCTCTTACTTGATGGATCCTTTTATGCCTGGTGGAATAACGGTACCAATCGCATTGCCCAGTGCTTGCTGATGAATGTGCTGAACCACGATGCAGCCTAACGAATAGAGAAGCGTGCAGACTCTGTAGAATTATTCTTTACTAGCTGAATGCTTTTGTTTAGAAACATAAGAAACTAAGATGAGGAAGATCGACGGAGAGGATACACGAACAATTGAAAGAAACAAAGGAGAAGTTGGTAAAATCTGTCGCGCACAATCTCTGTAAATTAACCCACATTCCTTCCTCGTTTCCCTGTGTTCGTCCCGAGGAAAAAAGCCTCGCGCGGCGGACTAATCATCCAGCGTCCTTTCCTCTTTGTATCCTGGCGGAAAACCGGGGTCGCGTAAATTCTTCCCGCAAACAGCGACCGGCCAGACTCGTCTCAAAGGCGGGGTCGCTCCGTTTCGTCGAAAGGTAGCAATTAAACACCGCGAAACGGCGGTGTTCAAAGTTCAGACACGCGGCAAATATACGTTCGCCATTATGGCTGGCGAGAACACGGTTCGAACTGGTGAAATCCGTTCGTTAACGCGACGACGATCAATTTGCGGCCACCGGTCGTTCTTTCGTCCGTGATTTTCCATCAATCAAACCGACGACGACGACGATGACTGCGTTACGACGCCGATACAAGCGTCCGCTTGCGTACACCTTACTTCTACGCGCGCTCGCGCGCTCCCGAGGATTCGCGTGGTATTCATTTTCTATGAAAGGGCGCGGAATTAACCGCGAATAACGTTAATAACCTCACGTAAAATAGACCCGCGGCCTGTTTAAATTTAACTGCCCCGGCGAAAACTGCTTCGAAATTGCTTCGCCAAGACCGCCGCTGGAATTCCATTGTACCAGACCCTCCCCTGTGTAATAGAGAGCCGCGCTTTTCCTCCCTTTCCCTCTCGCGCTCGCTCGCCGTCCCTCTCTCCCTCGCTCTGCTCTTTAACTTTACGACGAGCTTCTCGGTGCTCTCGCTCGTTACAATAAACACGCCGTCACGATGGACGCTTCAAAAGTCACTCCCGGGGACTGCCGGTTTTAATATTCCGGCAAAGTGGCCGGGAACAATTACACGGGCCAACGTCCTACCTGTTATTGGACGGCTCTCTTTCCCTTTCCGTCTGCGAGCCGCTTCAATCGCGAGGCCAAGCCACCGCTGGAGTTTTCCTCGAATTTCGAAGCTGCAGAAATCAGATCAGACGACGACGGATGATCGTTCGCAGCGATGCGCTGCTTAACCCTTTGCTGCTCCTTTCTCATCCCCTACTGAACGTCCCTCTTCCCTGTGAAATGTAAAGGAACGTTGGAAACGATGTAGATAATTGTCAAGGCTCGATAGGTACGAAACGAGTGGCCACGGAGATAGTCGCGATGAAAGTTTCGCTTTAAATGCTCGAATCGTTTACCATTACTACTGACACTGGCGGCCCGATCGCTTGACAAACGATCTGCACACACTCTCTGTATCAATATTTCTGTAATATCTGTTGCAGCACACCGACGACCGTTTCGCGGACCGTGGTATCGCGTGCTACTGTATACTATGAATTCTGTGGTCGATTCGAATTTATCGAGCCTCGTCGAATTTTATTAATTTGTCGGGCCATAGATATACCGTAACTTGAATTTTCATTGCATTAATTGTTGCGAATGTATCGACGATGCGTTTTACTTTCGTACCGCGGGAAATTGGAGCGGACAATTAATTAATGAAATCAATCGCGCACGTAAGCCTCGTTGGAAAATCAATTCGGCGCTTCATTAGCGTCGAAGGATGTTTTATAAACAGACTGGACGAGTAAAAAGGTGATGAACCACTTTCCAAGCTGTTTAAGAAATCAGTTTGCAACAAGTGCCGAATGATAATAATCCTTAACTGAATTTTACGAGGTCGCCAGGCAATAAACCAATTTCTAAGGTAACTGAAGCTCTCGTAGAACGGATCCCCGAGGGTCCTCCAGCTGAACTTCGTGGCCGCAAAATCGTCTGGTCGTCGAGGCTGACCCGGTCTCGTAAATAATAATGAAACCTCGGCCGGATCGTTAATTCGAGGACGCGAACTTTCCGCGCCCCTGTTGCATATCCCCGATTCGTTAATTAGCTCCACGAGCCGCGGCCTGAAATCGATTGGCACCCGACACGAATGCCAGAAGTAACTCCGGGGCGATCGGCGCCGATCGTTGATTAATTTATCGCTCGCTAAACGAGTCTATCCGTTTCGTTCTCTCGCCGCGGCGAAACGGGACCGATAATAAGATGTCTCGTAGATTCGACTGTTCGATAATGATTGTCGATGAATGAATTAACGATGAAACATTTATACCGTTCAGATGTAACGCGAACCTTGTTCCAAACTCTTCTGATTCTGTCGACGGTTGTACGTTTAATGGAATACACAGAATTCCTTTAAATTTAATACCAGCAAATTCAATATTAAACGATTATTTAGAAACGTGTAACTTCCGTGCCATTATCGATTACATTCTTTTTTCTCTAATGCGATCGATCGAATTAAAATTCATAGACATTTCTGAATACAGTACGCGTTCTCGTGCGATACCATCATAAAATATATTTTCGATGGTACAATGTATCGTACGTCTCTCTGTATAGAAGAGGCATTTAAAGAGACACGCGACGCGATACGAGGGAGGGATAATAAAAATTGTGGCAGCTACGAACACCGTCGCGTTCGATATCGTATTCATCGTAACCCCGGCGAATATCGACAGCCAATGGTGCCTAAGAAATTCGCGGACAATCGGGACGCGTCCATTTACCGGATAAAATGCGAGCAACTGTCGTGATATTTCTTCTCGTGTGTGTCTGCGTGTACACAGAGCGCGCAGGAGGAACTCGAATGAGCGTGATACATATGCATGCGCCAGGCGCATCTCCATATGCATGTACGCGTTTTCGTCTTGGAAAAGTAACGCGAACCAGGGCCAGGACGGTGCCACGGCGTGCCTGGCGCCTCGTCTCCTCGTCGAATTGTCAGTCGCGTTACGTGAAAGTCGGAAACAGGCCGGCGTTCCACGTGATCCACCTTGGCATCGTGTTCGCGCGTTAACGTCTCCTGGCGAACGGTCGATGCCTCGATTTAAGCGAGCCAACCCCCTTCGTGGCAGCCCTCAGCCTCGAAGCGACTTCTTTCGCGTGCGTTCACCAGTGTCATCGTCGAAAATGGAGAACGCAGCCTACCGTGAAGCTTGATACGTTCTACACACGTGTGTGCATTTCGATTCGAGGCAGATTCGTTGGTCACTTCGAGCAGCACAGACTACTCGAAGCACAATTTTCGAGAAGATAGTGGTTGCGTCGTTTAATCGTTCGGGTTAATCGTGGTTAATCGCTCTTGGTACTTAAATAATTGGCCAAAGTTTCCATTGGCATCGAAAAGTTGGCCATTTACGTCTGGAATCGGAGGATGGAATTCCAGGCACGGGGAGATACTTCGCTTTGCGTTAAAAGTTACGCCGGCGAGCAGAAATTAGAACAATTTAAAACTCCTCGACGACCCAGCCAGTTCGAGCTCGCTAACAGTTGATCTTAGAAGTTGGTGAAGAACGACCTCACGGCTGGGCAAAGAAACCCAACAGCGGACCATTAGAATTGTTTGGACTTTGAACGAGTGAAACATTCGATACGTCCGGAAGTTTCCACGACTTGTTGAACGTTAATACTCGTACGGATGTTACCGGGGAACGCCGCTTCCGCGTTCGTTCTCGCTAAATAGACCAGAAATTTCCGCTTGGCTACGATTCACCATTGAAATCCACGAAATATTTTTAACCACCGTGAACCAGCGCCGTGCGAAGATTTTCAAGACTGGAAAACAATCGATCTCCCGGAGTAATTCCCGTATGGGAACGAACGATCTGAACGCAGATGCATGGACGCAACTAAAATCTAGGGAATTGTCTCCACATTGTCCGTGGGACAATCCCGCCGTGCCCGGTTTTAGCGAATCCGTGGGATCGTGGAATCGGTGAGAATAAAAAGAACGGTCAAGTGCGGTCCGTGGAATCGTTGCTACGCCATTGGCGACGACCCTTGGGCGATCCCTGCAGCCCCGTTCCGTTCCGGTTCGACTCGGGAGCGGGATTATCGGCGGGGCGCACGTGGCAACGCTCCCATCGTTTCAAAGGGAGGGGAAACCGATATAAGCAAACGAAATAAAAAGCCGCAGCCCGGCCGGCAGAGGCGAAAGGTAGAAAAGCGAAACGCGGACAGCATGAAAATTCAATGCGCCACCGGAAACGAATATTGGAGGGGCATTAGGTTGCGCGAACCGGTTTCAACTGAACGTTACCCGTACGATAAGGGTGTAATCATTTACCTGCGACGGTTGCTTGCGTTCGTTCTTCCTCTTGACTCACGACCACCTCCCGTTACGATCGCTCTCGTCGGTTGGACGAGCGTGCTCGCCGATTTTCACCGAGTCGAGAGAAATCTGGTCGCTGGTAGCTAAAATTCGGTTAGCTTCGCGACACTCGAGGACGGAGTGAACTTCCTGTTTCGATAGGGGGATAAATGGAACGAACGGAGGAGCAAAAACAGGAGGACCGGACGGTCGTCGGACGTATCTTCTCGTAGTCGAGAAACAGACAAAGCCGATTGCTCGGAAGAGAGTGGCACGGGTGACAGGAAAGTTTCCAATCCGGATTTTCATTCATTAGTAACGCTTAACGGAGTGGACCGAGCAACACGTCCGCCGGAGCTCTCCAGGGGGAGTTCTTGCAGCGGAGGTGTTCGCCAAGAAAAGAACCGTGCGGCACAGAGGAGATCAGACGGGGAAAAAATGTCTCGGATCTTCGGAGTTGTTTTGCTGCTCGAGCTCGTCGAATCGCCTTTGAGAAACGGAGCTTATCGGGGTGGTCTTAACTCACGGTTATCGAGGAATTTGCGTTCCTTTGTGTAACGATCGTTGTTAACATTATTTAAGACCCTTGAGAACACGATTCGTGCCCCTCTCGTTCCTTAATTCGTTCCGCCAATAGCATTCTAATTAATAGGGGATACCCGATTCGTTTTCCTAACGGGAAGTAGAATCTGAATAACGAGAAAACGGTCGACCTCTTCGAAGATCTCGAGCAAGACCAGAACGTAGCGTAGATAAACAAAATGGGGTACGTATACCTTACTTTCCGTCGCCCAAAGAGTAAAAAGGAGGAAAGAAACGCTTAAAGGATGCTCTTCAGCGCGAGAACGAGTTGCCCATTTTTCTGATTTCCTCTCCTGGCATTCCTGTGTACGTGCACGCGTACATACGTACCATCGCGGGGTAGTGTGTACGAAAAGTTTTAATGGCGTTCCGCGGGGCCAAGTGTTTCGTCAACACGCGCAACGAGGAAACGAGGCGTCACGCCGATGGAAAAAGACTTTAACGAGGCGCGCGGAGGAGGCCCGCCGGAAATATTAGAGAAGTTTTAAGAAAATGCTTGCCTTAAGCGTGTGTATGGGGGCGGGAAGGGCGCGTACCAACCAATGCGCGGGAGAATAGTCGCCTCGATAAACTTCTTTTACAGAGGAAAGTAGCGGCGGGGGACGGGGGATGAAATCACATTGGATCGTCGACTGTGGAACAGAATGAAGGCATTCGTCGAATGCAATTTTCTTGGAGAACTCGTCGAGCACCCGGCGGAATTGTGATTTTAAACATCGTGTCGCGCAAAAAAACGCTCGACCCTTTCACTGCGTCTTGCCTCCTTCCGGGTTTTTCCTCGAATTTCGAACGTCCACGTAATTCACGTCCGCCGTTTCACCGCCTGTTCCCTTTCCCCCCGTTAAATATACCATGGAATATGCTAGGATTTTATAACGAATTAATCCCCGCGCACCGTACGGAGTAATTTGAACTGGATTTAAGCTCGACTTGGAGTATAAAAATATATATCGCGATGAAAAAATACTCGTTACTTCGGTGTTATTATTATACCTTGCTTTGCATATGCTTGTACTACCCCTGGACGAGTGTTGAAAATTTTACTTCCACTGATAACTGTGAAATCGTGTACACCTTACGAGTTCGAATACGTGTTAACATGTAAGCGTAATGTAACTACACCGTAGTAAAGTCTCCTACATTTACAGCCAGGTATCATAAAATCTAAGTGGATATTTCATCGGACTTTATATCGTAGATGGATGTCCAACGCGTAAAATTCAGAAGCGCGACTTCCGACATCAAAATCGTATCGGATCGTATAATAAAAAAGAGAAAAAAAGAGAAAGATAGGTAGAAAGAAACGACAGATAGACTATTACGTTATGCAAAAGGAATATCCTCTCCAGATCGAGGTTACTTCCAGTCGAAAAGCTTCGCAACAATCCATCAACGAGCAGGTGAAAGAGAACTCGCATTCCGGCTCGCTCCGCAGGGGATAGGAGAGACCAGGAAAGAAAACCGGCGAATCCTGCAGCGAAAGATAGAAACTTCAAAAGAATGAGGCGAAGTTAACGCGTGCCTATCCTTTGATCCGGCAGGCGGAAGTAAAAAAGTATTCGAGCGTCGTCGTTTGAAACGCGCTCGGTAACGGCGGCAAACGCGTTTCGGCGCATCAAAAATCTACCTTGCTCCCGTGTCGTTCCATCTGCACTCGGTACGCTGCTACACCTAATGGAACTGTGATGGTCGTAAGAAGCGTAAAGTCGTTAATGTTACATCAGTGCCCCGTACACCCAAGGATACCACGATCGTCGCTTCTAAACCTCCAAGTACACGAACACTGTCGTCCATTCGCTGCCGTCCATTAACGAGTGGCGCGAAACGTTAAAAAATAAAAAGAAAAAATAGATCATTCTAGCCGCGAAGAAACTTTCTCCCAGCCTCTGCGAGCGCAGTTTTTACTCGTCGATACGGGGTGACGTTGAACGCAGCAGAGCACGCGTGCAGATCCAGCTGTGACCGTGGCGACCGGATTTCCGGCTGTCGCGCTCCCCGCGACGCCAAATTGCACGCCAGCTCGCAAGACGAATAGTTCGACGTGGAATGCGTCGCAATGAATCCACGAAACGTCTACCGTGCCGCGAGCCTCGCGCTGGGATTCTGCCTACCCGAACAATACCACGGGAGCAGTTACTTAGAAGCGGTGTCGTGGACGTGCGAGACGCGCGGCATTCCCGGGCTTGCAAACTGAATTAGAGCGAACTGTGGGTACACCAGAAACGCGATACCAGCTACCTTTTTCGGTTGCTCGTGGTAATGAGCCACTGGATGCGAAACGACTGTTGAAATCTAAACGCGCTCCTGGAACAAGCGTGTCTGACTAAACGTGGATACGTACTACTGAATCGCGTCCCACGTTCGATCTGTTTGTCGGATCGTCCGGATTTTCGTACGATTTTTAATAAAAACGAACGCGCATTCGTCACGGGAACCGCGGCAACGGCGAAAATCGCGAGGAACGATTTTTCGCAGAAACGAACCCATCCGTCACGAAGATTGCAAAAATCGCGAAACTACCGCGGAGGTACGTCGATAGAATTCGGCGGTTTGATTTACACCGGCGCGAAAGTCTGAAAGAAGTTGGTGTTACGGCAGTTGAGCTTGTCGCTGATTTATCTGAATCGGCAAAAATCGGCGTATGACGAATGGCGGTTACAAATGTACTACCCATAAAGGGACATAAATTTTTTTACACGGCCAACAGCGACTGGTACACGGACGTGGCACATCGCGCGGACGGAACATAGGAACGCTATAATCCTAAGAGTGGTAAATCATTCCAAGGTGCTTAAACGGTGTCCTCATTCTCGCGAAGCTTAACCATTGCGCAAGAGAAATTGCGTTTCGCGAGGAGCAAGGCCGGTCACGGCCACCGGCACATGCATCACGCCTGTTCAGACGAGAAAAACGACTAATTCTCGAGAAGGACAATTTAAAGCAACGCCGATCGGCGTCCTTTCCCTTGGAGATTCGATTCGCTTCCCTCTGACGCGCGATCGACTTGCCTATTTATTCTCGTTCTCGCGAACAGGTTCCACGAATAGGTAAAATTCCATGGAGCCGATGTACGGTGAATCAAAAGCGTAGAAATGCGATGAAAAATTCATTCCTTCTTTCATCGTGAACGACGGCTATTCGTGTTTTTAACTGGAATAAAATCCCAGCCTTATTCAAAATGTTAAAATCACATTTTAAATCGACTGGTGGAGTCGTCATTTTCGAAAAATCAAACGCAAGGAAATTCTGAGATCCGAAGAACCATTAAATAATGTCCGTTCATAACGAATAAGTAATAAATCACAACCCCCAGGACGTTCCGTCGAGTTTCACGGTTTTGGTCCATTGCTCGGTGGTTCTGGTTAAACGAGGACGCGTAACGCTCGCGCGCGTGCACCATTATAACAGATAATTTCAGACAAATTACATCGCGGGCATAATGTACCGTAAATTAGCGAAGGATCGCGAACCGTGCAGCGGCTACGCCCGCGTTGGCTCGTGACCATAGAAAGGCACTTTGAGAGCGCGCTAATTCGGTACAGAAAATAAATTGTCGGAAGGTGCTCGGCCGTGTTCCCTCTTTCAAGAAGCAAGCAGGATACGCGGGACGGGAAGCGGAACAGGACCGTGGAGCTCCGTGAAAAAGCAACGGGGACGCAGAGAGAGGGGGTGGTTGGAACCAGGAGCGTCACGGTGGAGAACAGAACACGGCTGCGGGCAGACAGAGGCGCAGACAAAGAAGGGAGTGTAATTGGAGCGGGAGGGCAGAGCGTGAAAAAGAAAGACGGACCGAGAATGAGATGAGACGGAAAAAAAGGGGGCGCTCCCTTTTGCGCAATTTACCCGAACGTGGAGGCAAATTTCCCCGGTATACAAAAGCGCTCGACATTTTAAAGCACGGGGAGCCACGAGCCAGCGATTGTCGCGTGCTCGCGCCATCCACCTGCCCTTACCTCCACCCACGTCGTGCCCAACCGACGTCACTTCTGTTCGAGCGCCGGTCGCGCCCCTCGCTCGTTCATTCCACCGCCGCCTGTTCGCTTCTGTACGCGGCTAACCCGTTGCGGAGGCGTGTACACGGGGCGAACACGAACGAACATCGGGAACGTACCACCGTCCCCCGGGGCTCGCGTTATTTTATGTCGCTTGTGACTCGGGCATCCCACCTCCCTGGTGTCCTCCGCCGGCGTGCAGCAACCACCCCCTCCTGGTCTGCGGCACCCGCCACCGGCTGCCAGCCGTCGAACGAAACACGAAAGACAGAGGGTGAAACGGTTGCGAGAATGCCGTTCTATGAATACGTTTGGAAGTTCAAACGCCTATGTGATTTGCATGCGTCGCGGAGGTGAGGCGACCCGCCGCCACGAGGTAAGCGCGAGGAGGGTGGCGGCGCGCACCTATGTCGGCACCCACCACAGACGACCCGTTTCGACGGGCCGAGGTAACGACACTGCCGTTGTCGAGGGGTGAAACCCTCTGTACGTTTCGTGTCTTTCGTTCGATCGTTGCTCCCTTTATGGTCGAGACGCTCGAACGCGTCTGGCGTTGGGAATTATTCAGGCCTCGAGGTGACGCGGGTATTAATATAGTAATACGTTTTTTATCGGTTAAAAGATATCGCCGTACTTGTTTGAAATATAAACGTGTCGCATACGTGCGTGGCGCATAATAGGAATTTCGGCGGACGGTTTCGTCCTAATATTGTATTAGAGGTCGTCGAGCGAGCTCAATTTGGTTAATGTAACGAACACGGCGAATTGGGCGTTCTGGTAAACAAACCGACCGAATTTAATATCTGTAATAGCAATCAGAAGCGTTCGACGTGACTGACACGCGAATCGACGGTAGAATGTGACCTGCCTTTGGTCGGCCATGCTTGACGCGCACTGCCCCGCTACAATTTCACGATAATACTATTTATACGATTACGCTGTTACCAACCACCCTATTGTGTCACCCTATCACTCTGTCCCCTCGTATAACGTATGAATAAAGTGCTTTCAAATCTATCCGTTTGTGAATTACATCAAAATTTTATCCTATTTAATTACCATTTGAAATCTTCTCGTTCCTGAAAATGTTCTTGTTCAACGAGATTTGCAATGTGGTTTCATACATTTCGAAGCTCGAAAGAATTAGAATCGCGCGTTCTTACGCCTTCTGACACTATTCAAAGGCGCAAAGGTCACCCCTTTCGCGTGAAAATTCTTCGCGTAATCCGCGGCCGATCGCGGACGCGTCTTCCGCGCGCAAACCAATCGAACCGTCGATCCTTCTCATCTCGATAATGTAAATTTATTCGCGCCGATTAATCCCTCTCGCTGGATCCCCAACGTCTCGCGTCGGACTTGCCACGGACCTCGGGACAGTTATCGTCGTCCGACGAAAACTTTAATGGAAAGATTACACTCGAACCGGCAGTAAACTCCGCCGCAAATTGAAACCGCGAATGGAACGGCGGACTAATAAGCGCGTAACGATCGGACACCGCCACGTGCTCGCTCGTTCCTCCACTTTATCCATCAACTTTCGTAGCGACGATTGCAGCCGCCTCGTAATTCCTGTTTACGCTCGTGATTCTGGGCAAGGCTCTCGAGAGGCGAACAACCGAACGAGGAAACGTCGAATCGGGGACGCGTCTCGTTGAAAGACGCGCTGACGCATTGTCGTGCTCGATAAAATCGAAATTTACTATTAATGGAATATATTAGTACCTTCCACGGAGACGGTGAGATTGGAACTCGTTGCTGATGGAATGTATCTTCTCAAAGAACACCGTTTACATTGTAATTAATAATAAATTTTATACGAAATCTTCGAACGAAAATGAAGGTAAGAAAAATGTACGTGCATTCGAAATCTCGCATTATTGGCTGCAATATTTTACGTTCGTCTACGACGAATTCCGACGCACGTTATAATTGCAATCCACGAAGAAGGATAAACCGTGGAGGGATTAAAAACCTCGGCTCATCCGCAAGCCTTATTAACCTTTCAATTTACATTTCCGTCCGTGGTCGACGAGCATTGTACCGTGGGATCGTGAGACGTGACCAAGTCGAACGATTCGAAGGCGGAAACGTTCGTTCGATTCGTCGCCAGCCCATTGTGCGCCGCGATTTCTCCGTCAAACGGGAGGAGAACCGTGAATTACCGGTTTATATAAATCACGATTTAGCAAACCTAGCGATCGTTCAGATCTCGAGTCCTCGTTGAGATTGATTCAGGGAATTAGATTATAGTAAGTGCCTCGAATTCGCAGAAAACATCGCATAATGATATAATAAAACGTTGTGTTTCAGGATCGTGCAATCAATCATTGGGAATGGAGTCCGGCGACATACCGGATTCGGCCATTACAGCGTCATCGTCGTACGTGACGAACGTCGGCCCACGAAATGGCCGGTGAGCGCGTTTACCTTTCCTCCTAAGGGTTTTTTTCATACCCTTCGTCAACGCGTTAAATGGTACCGCGTACGCCGCCTTTTTAACGCGTCTCGAAGCGGGGACAGATCAAACCGAGCTGCGACAGACAAGCTTTCCGCATTAACGTCCGCCATCACGCATCCCCCTGCCCTTCACTTTTCTACCCATACGCTTTTCTTGCTTTTCATCGACCCGCTCGTTCCGTCTCTGTCTTCGCTCGGTGCCTGTAATTTAACGATCCCCGTCTGTCGCGGATGTTTCGCGCGAACTTTACCTTCGACCGTGTTCAGCATGCTCCGCTGTCTGGAAGCCGATTTTTCTCCCTGCGTTCGCGAGAGCTTGCAAAGCGGTAAAAAGCTATTAGCCAGATATCGTTGTGCTGGTGCAGCGGCGCGCAGAATTGGCAGGTTCCGCCGGAAAATATTATCCGCCGGTAATTACGTTGTTATTGGGGAAAAGTAGGGAAGCGATTCGCGTGATCGAGCGCCAGCCACCGATCATCTCTATCCGCGTACACTTTGACATTCTCCGCGCTGAGCACAGAATTTTTTCCGCGAAATTTGCGAGAAAGACGTCCACGAAATTAACTCGAGATCGCCAAGGCAGAATTATTTAGTCGCTGCCGAGAAATATATTCGTAGCGGTTTCATTTGACACGATCGTTTCGCGAGAAGATTCTCTAAAACGGAACTCCACCACTTGCGCTTGAAACGGCGTTCAGTGATAGTAGACTGTCGTGGCCAGACACTAGAGACGCCTTGTAATGAGCACCGTACGGGCAGCCGGAATAGTCGGCGTTGCCATCCGCAAGGAGTGCAGCTAACATTCCACCGTCGTGAGTTCTTCGTGAAACTTCGCATGGAATTTTTCAGCAACCTGCAGAAGGTCCTGGCGGAAACTTCCGGAGAAACAAATACCTCAATAACTTTAACCACTTTAACCCTCCGCTGTACGCGACGTGGTTCGTTTCTCTTCGCCGCAAATTGAAAAAAACGCAGCAGTTCGTTCCTCCGCGGAAATACTCGTCGAGCAATCGTTTAAAAATTACCTCGACAATTGAACTCCCTCTAAATAACATGCAACGATTAAACTTCCTCAAGCTGTACGCTAATTTTACAAGCTTTTATCATCTTACCGCGGAACAGAAAAGTAACTCCGATGGATTGTCGCAGGAATAACGAAATAGATAGAGAGTCCGGTGAAAAACCAACAATTCGAGTTTCCATTCTAGCGCGGGTGGACCGATAGCACGCTATCGAACGCGATTCAGATGTATTTATTTTAGCGCCGTGACGATCGACTTGGCGAGACGAAACGCGGCGCCGCGGTATAAATGTTTTAACAGGTGAGTCCTCGTCCGGGGTCGCGCGGAATTAATCGCGGATGATGGCGGCGGGAAAAACGCGACGGATCCTCTAATCAGCCGGGCAAGTTAACTTCGTTATTAGGTAGGAAGCGCTGGCGGGCCCGATAGGTGGTGAAAGTTTCGCGAAGTTTCATTGGGTCGATTTAGAGCGAACGTGAGGAGCCTCGGGACGAGCGGGATCGTGAAACGACGGGGGTGCAGAACGGCGAGCGGGGGCGGTCGGTCGAGGAGGATGGACGGGAAAGAGAGACGGTGGAAAGAACTGAATCCGGGATTCGCTGTTTAAGTACACTTCCCTCGAACCGAAGAAGTTCTTGAAACCGGCGAATGGCCCCGTGAATTGTTCTTCTTTGTTCGAACGATGCTGTAATGGCCGGAGGACTATAACTGCGCCTGGACTGGCTCCTCGCTTGAAGAACCGGTGAAACATTAACTTCGCGCCGCGTCGCGTCCTATCCCAGCCTTCGCGCGATCTCCTTTCAGCTCTTTATTCGTTTAACACCTTCGATGACATATATATGATATTAATATACATCACGCATAATGAGCGTTCGTACATATGTTATCATAATGTTGTCATAGCATACCTGTCAATCTGATTAAAAGCAGCTTTCAATTCATGTAATTGAAAAAAAGGTTTTCCCTTTTATTTCTTTACTGGAGATATTTCACAGACGTCACGTAGACAAATATTCATCACCGACGAAAACGCCGTTGACGTAATTAATTAATGAACTCTCGTTGAAGTGGGCGACTTTAGACTGAATACTTAAAAGTGGTACTCCATCTCTCTCTGTTTTTCGGTCTCTTTTCCACTCTCCCTCTCTCTCTCGATATTTACCACGTCCATCCATTCGGCCATACGAGCGGAAATATAATATTAATTAATTATGTCTGTCCAATTCGAATGAAAAATTACCGCCGGCCAGTGTAACCGGGGGGAGGGTGGGTGGAGAACTGGGTGAAACGATCCATGAATCGAGGCGCGCACGATTTTGACGTGGTTACATTTTCGGTACGATTATTATTGTACAATTTCAGCCCGCGTTCTGTCGGACGAGACGAACAAGGACAGATTTTCGACGGGAATGGAAATTAATTTTCGTATCCATCTTTTTCGAAGCAACGCGGACCGCTGGCCGGTATCAAGTTATATCGTTTGTGATATCAACGCCATCGAACGATTTATCGAATTTTACTTTTTCTTCTTTCTCTGGATCCTTCCAAAACCCTCCAAGATGTGTTCGTTACGTTATACAGAAAGAATCCGCAGCACGAAAATCAAAAGACTGTAATCTATAATTCAGACACGAAACAATTAATCTCTTCCTGCATTGCTTCTTTCTCACAACAGGACTAATCCACGAAAATTGTACTAAACGCAACATGCTGAACACGGTTAAAACAATCGATACCCAGATATGTCACTCATAATGCGAAACAATATTCGACAAGCTTTTAACGTTGATTAAATATTACATTAATGTGCAATTTAATTATCGTAGAGTCCATAGAAATTCATCAAGACAACCAATCATTAAAGCCAGATTTTCACGCGCAAAGACCATTGGTACCTTTAACACTAGTTACCATTTAAAACTATACCAATGGAATGATCAATATTGCCAATCAAATTCACATTTCCATGTGCTCGTGGAAATCTGGGTGGACGCTAACAAAATTCTCGAGTGCAGGCTGCGCAAGGAGACAGCGGGTGGTGCCTGGTGCCCGAAGAGCCAGATAGAAAGAGGAGTCCGCGAGTGGTTGCAAGTGGACCTTCCTGGACCTCACGTGATCACCGGCGTACAGAGTCAGGGTCGTTACGATCATGGCCGTGGCCAGGAATACGTCGAGGAGTACACCCTCGAGTATCGACGTCCCGGGTTCACCGAGTGGCGACGATACAAGCGATGGGATAACAAGGAGGTACGTGCGTCGACGTCTGTGTCGTTAGGCATTCGTCTGTCGGCAGTGCAGGAGAAGCAAGCTTAATCCGACGATACCGAACGACGCGACTACCGATCAGGCTGCCACCCCTTATTTTCCTTGCCGCGAACAGCTACGAGGGGTTCGTACGCGATATAGAAACGAAGCGGCTCGTAAATCGAGCGAACCACCTCGATTTAGTTGGCCAGGAACATCCTCGCGAGAGCTCTGAAAATTGGTCCGCGTCCCACCGTCCGCTGTTTACGGTTGACGTTTCTGACAAACGGATGGTAATGGTAACTGCATCGCGTGGGAGTTTTTCTTCCGTTCTTGTCTCGTATCCAAAGAACGAAGCGGCCACTTGTTATCCGTGCAATTTGTGTGGAAGAAATTGTTATTGGTAAAAATTGTAGATTTAATTCGTACCGTATTAAGAAGACCAAGGAAATAGGGCAGGAACTCGTTGGTGGAACTCGATGGTAGAAGAAAATGGTAAAACTGGTAAAAGTGGGCGTTAGAAACGATAGGCATCGATCCCCGCGGAGAAGTACTATTCCAAACGTTTGCTTATTCAGGGAAAGGAAGAGAGGAGCATCAATTTATTTCTCGAACGGAAAAAAAGAACTCGTTGCCGGCGAGGAACGGTTTCCTTATTGTGATTCCATCGAGGTCCGCGATCCAAACGCGATTCGAGTCACGGGACTCGCGCTTTTACAACTTGGAACGAGCACCCTCGTTGCCTCTGACTGTTCTCAAAGATTGGACCGCCGGAAAAGTGGAAAGTGAGGTACGACCATCGATCCGGTACGTCTACACCAGAAATACATCATTCGAACGCACCGTTTCCTCTACGTAGCGTCTAAAGTACCAAAATTCGGAGACGTTTAAAATTTGTTTATCGCGCATCGTTTGACGTTGCAAATTTCTCGACATTGGAGAACAGCAGGGCAAACAGAGTCCCGGTTTCATCTTGGCCGAAGAAACTTTCCAGTGGCCGCTTCGTTTGGTTGATCGCCGAATAATTAAGAGCCGTTTCCACGCGAATCGTCCAATTAAGTAATCTCGGTCCCGATAGGCGTCGTGTAACGAACGATAATTTATCGTCCGGTGGCGTGTGAAGCGGCTCGTTTCGCGATCCTACTCGACGGATACTACAGGCGGAGAAATAGAAATTGGTGCGCACAAGGCGAGCTCGCGTTACCCTGGGTGGAACGGCAATTACTCTAAAAATAGACAGAGGAAATAGAACGAGAGAGGAACGTACGCGTTACAGTGTATTACTCCCGTGTAACGAGGCAACGTAACGAAACGAGTGACAAAGTCCGCGTTTGATCGTGCATTAATCGCGAATGTTATTCGATTTCCGTGGACTCGCGCGTCCAGAGTACGGCGCGAGGGGTGGTTTATTCGCGTGATAATTTACGCGGTCGGTCCACGGGTGGTGCATTAACCATGGCATTACCTTGGAACCGATGCAATCGTGATCTATGTCTAAACGACGTACCGCGGTCTCCGGCGTTCAGATTCCCCGGGTAAGTTGATTAATATTGACGTCGATTTGACTGTGCGCGCGGCTCGTGCATCACGTACCCTCCTGTTTGCGAGTACGCGCGGCCGCGATCAATGCCCGTCTCCAACGGCCATTATCGTCGGGCAGAAAATTGTTTCGCGAAACGACGCTCGAAATTAATCGTACAGTGCCTACGCGAGTGCCGTTATCCGAGGAGTGGCCAGAGGAGCGGACGCATTAATCGGCCGGTGTAATTAAATCAGTTAAATTATCGTAATTAACCGGATGATTATATGGTAACGGGTAATGTATCGTCGAAAACGTACCGCTAACAAATTTACTTAGGTGCTAGCATTGATTAAATACATTTTATCGGAAGGATCCCCGGGTCAGCCGATAATTTATACCAACGGAAATCGTTCGACGATTAACGAATCGCTTTAATTCACCGGCAGCGTCAACCGGCTCGTTAATTAACGACGGCAACGGTTAAACGATCGACGTGGAGGACACGCGACCTCGCGTCGATGCGGAGGAACGATCGAATCACGAAAGAATCACGGGGATGTCGCAAGCCGTTTCGCTTGTAACTCTGTTTCAGGTGCTGGCTGGGAACAGCGACACGTCGACGGTGGTATCGCACAGACTGATACCGGCGATCTTCGCCAGTCAGATCCGTATTCTGCCGCACTCGGAGCACAGGCGCACCGTGTGCCTTCGGATCGAGCTGAGGGGCTGTCAGGACACGGGTGAGTGATGTTAATGAATTCGCCATGGGTGTGCACACCGCCGATCGAGAGACTCGCCGTACAATAGCACCCGTAAACTTTGAAGGAGCAAACTGAGAACCGTGGAGCGCGCGGGGATATTCAAATTTCGCCAGGATTCGAATTTTGAATATCCATGTTGGTGAAACAATGGGGGATGCGAGTAGAGTTCGGATCGTAGAAATTGTGATCGACGATAAGCGAGTCGTAAGAGTGGACCTCTTTTCTTATCGTTTATGTATTTTGGAAGCGTAGGAATCGAGACTTCAGACGTTATGAAATCGGTCAGAATTTGGGACGCGGAAGCATTCGAATTTAAAGCGTTCAGATTTCGAGCAGTTAAATCACGGAGCTGGATATATTGAAATTGGAGAGAGCGGCAGCGTCGTCGTGCCCGCGAATCATAAAAATCCCGCCGCTGAATAACCAAATCGCGAGAACATAAACATCAAAGATTCAGATCTCGACCTAATTCCGAGCCGCGGGACGGAGAAGAAACGTAGCCGGTGTAAATTTGCAATTCCACGGTGGAACGTACGGTGGAAATGCGACGGCCGACCGACCGGACAGCCGGCGATTAATTTCCAAATTGCAATTTCATTCAATTTGGAGAGCCGCTGCTGAGACGACAGGCGAGGGAATCCGAGCCGGCGTTCGAGTCCAACTGCGATGCTGGATCCTATTAGAGCTCGTAACTGCGTTATATGAGCGAGCTCATCGACTTCTCTGCTCCGCGGCACCCTCTCCTCGTTGTGACTCCTCGATAACGTGCGACACGTTTGTTTTCGACCTACTTCTGCTACTTTAAACGCGTCTAATGCAATCGACGAGGGTAGGGCATTGTTCCAACGCCGGCGACGCTGACCGCCGTCTCACCGGCCATCCTGGACACGCAACGCGTGTCGACAACTAGCGGAACTTTCGCGCATCCGTTCCACATCCACGCGACGCGGAGAACACCGCGGTTTCTACGAACACCGCTTCCGCGCCGGAACGAAACGAGCGACGCGACGTCCTCTAATTGTCGCCAGGGAAAGAAAGACGCGGTGGTGGTTTGGATGGCGCCGTTCGATTTGCCCGGCACAGAAACGCGAATAAACAGGGCGACGTCTCGTTTCATCAGGAATGAACATTCAAAATAGAGCGACAGTTCGTTTCCTCTCGCGCGTTAAAAGACACACGTTGCTCTCTGAGAGAAATCGCACGAAATGGTTTTTAATATTTTAGGAGTTGAAAAATTAATCTTCTGACAATTTGTCATTTTCTTTTCAAGTTGAGGTGTTTACTTTTTTATGTTTCGTGGAGCTGCAGAGGTTATTTGTACTTTTTGGTTGTCAGCGATGATTGATTTTTATAAGTCAATAACACCGCGTTCATCGATTTTCCATCGGTTTTCGGTAACGAACAGTGACTTGCGAAATGACGGAGCGTTTAAAAAATGTCCGCTACGGTGCAAGATTAGTGCACAACGGGTCGGAAAGGAACACGAGCGAAACAATAATTTGAATGCTGAGGAATTAAAAGATTAATATTTAATGTAGACGAACATGGAGCCGCGCATGCAATTTGGAACACGCAAGAACGCAGAAAATAAACTATAATATAACAGCTCTGAACGCTTTTAATAAGAACGAACTCACGAACGACCACTCGATTGACCCACATTTTCTTTGCACAACGTATCAATATTTGTGGTAACTTTTTATTGAAATTTACAGTAAGCAAATATAATTTAGCAAGATTACCGCGCTTAATGAGGCGTCGACGACTGAAAAACGAAGAAAATGATACTAGATAAGGATTAAAAAAAAAAGCAAATACGAATGGTAATTAAAGCAAGCAATAGCGGTGCTGCTATTAAAACGCACACGCGAGAAGTGCCTGGACAAACGTATCGCAAAAAGAAGTGTAAAAAAAAAATCCACCGTGTTATTTTTTATACGGTCTTCCCTGTCGCAAAAAATCCTACCCCCTTTTTCCACTCTACGGTCTCTCGGTATGTTTTTAAATAAAATATCTGAAACCGGGACGAAATTCTTCCGGGAGCTATTTTGAACTTTTCAATCTAACGGAAGATAATCAGCCGGCTGTGTATAACGTTCCGCGTTTCATTCCGCATAATTCGTTCCGCCGTGAAAAGCTCGCGTGTAACGGCGGCTGACTTTTATCCACGGTGACATTCGCGCACGGTGAAATGAAACTTCTAACCCTGTTTTCTAATTCACCAAAGTAAAAAGTCAAACGAAGTGCAGGTTTCATAACGTCGCGTCCGACCCTTTGGCATTCCCCGTCCTACCGCTTCGCCTTTGTCGTTACCTTCCTCCGTTCACGCATACCTTTCGCGGACGTTTGCTTTTAATCGTAATTTCATTTAATTCGAACCGCCTCCAGCTGCTGACAAACGAGAGAGACTTTCGCGCGCGATTGTTCGTCCTTTTTACCGTAACATCGTCGCGCGTCTTGCAACGGATTCCTAGCGAGTGTATCAGCGCTTCAATCTCGAACCTCGTTACATCGCCGGCGCCGCATAAATGTAGAATCATCAATACTTCCGCGCGTGAAAATGTAATTGAATTCCGCAGCTACGGCGTTCTCGTCGCCCTATGTCGCGAATAATCCCGGTACGTGACGCGTATCTCTACAGGAAAGTTCTCCTAATTAGTACGTGGATCCAATACAAAATATTCCCCATATTCCGTCCTAAACAATTCAGCCAGCCAACTACAATCAAAACTTCCTTCACTATTCGCGAGAAATTTAATTCACCGGGTCGTGCGGGGTTACGTGTAACGATCGTCGCAAGAATTCCATCGGGGAAAGACGAGCGCCATCGCGAACGATCCTCGACGATGATCCTAGGCACACGCGGTGGAACGCGCGATACTTTACCGAAAGGAAAGCGTCGAGGAGCCGACGCAGGTACGTCGACCGGTATATCGATATCAGTGTAATGGCCAGAATTTGCATAAATGATTTTTCTGGCCCCGCTAATGTCGAAGAATTGCCGCGAAGAGGAAGGCGACGAGGGAGGGTAAAGATTGCGCGGAAACGTCGGAAAGCCGCGAGGCGGGGACCAAGAGGGTGCAGGCGACACGAGAGGTATCGCGCTATAAGAAGCGTTCGGAGCGTGTGAGATCGAGCTCTGGTGGGCGGGAATGCGCGATTTATGGGGGTTGCGCACGATATCTGGCTGGGTAGTACGTCCCGGCCTAGACCGGTGAACACGTAACTGGGCTAGCGACCCTAAAAAAGAATTATGCCTCTCTTGTACCAACATTCTTCGCCGCGCTTATGCACGCCTCGTCGAGCATTTACCCATACCCGTACGTTCGTGGTTTTGCTCGACGCGAAGGATTCGAACGGAGTTTTTCAACGCTCGATAGGGTACGAACAGCGACGAGCGCAAAAACTGAAACAGCCTCGAGATAACAGGTGTCGATCCGAGTTCGGGCCGGGTGATTTAATCAGGTATCGCGAGAGCACGACGAGAGAGACGTGGGATGGAACGCGTAATCGACGTCGCGTTTACTCGTCGACGGGAAAAGTGGCTTTTGAAAATGACCCAGGTGACGGGAGGGGGAGGCGGCGGATGGAGGGGCGGATTGATTTCGAAACTTGTTACGAGTGCACTCTTCGCCTTTGAGGGCAACTTCCCTTGGAAATTGCTCTAACGACACTCGATGGAACTTCGTAATAATTTGTGCGCCGGCCGGGAGGACGATCCCCGGCTGTAGATTAGATTAGCGGATTGCCGGATTACATGGCGAACTCGCGGTAACGGCGGTGTGTACACGGCCCCGTGTTAACACAGGGTATGTACTTTTAATGCGTACACCACGGAAGTTCCCGCAGCATCGACACGGGATCTTTAATCCGTTTCCCCGTTCGATATCAACTACCCCTATAAACTGTATGCACTATTTATCATTTAGTAACCTCCTTAAAACCATCTGTACGTTTATCTCGGTTAAGCTTGTTGATTTAAAAGGTAAACGTATCTTTGCTTCGTTTCACGAGCGACTAAATATTCAACGCGAGCTACTAGAGGTCTCCTTTAGACGAGAACCAAGATTGAACATTTTCTTGGTGTAACGAGCAATGGGGGGGACTTGTCCGAAAGTCGCTCGACCGCATCGCGTGACACGGTTCACCGAACACGGACGTATGCACCGTGAAATGTTGAGAGCAGTCAACTGATTCTGAACACGACACACCGAAGTGGCGCTCGTTTTTGTCGTTCATTATTAATTTTCTCACCGCGAGCACTCGACCCCTCGGACACGCTCGCCGGATCCGTTCTATACGGATTGCTAATTCGTATCTTTCGATCGTAGAACTTTCTCGTTATCGAATACTCGTTTACCCTTTGATGAGTTTGCAATTTTATTTCTCCCATTTACGCTTCGTATCGCGACAGACACATCCGACGGAATTATATGATCTAGCTTTGTACGGATTATAGGACGATTTGATCGAATATTCGCGAGCAAACTATCGAATGAATAATTAAAATAAAACAATCTCAACCACTCTTGAAAACAACCTCATTTTGAACAACGAAAATAAACCGTCTACTTGACGAAATGATCCTGACGACCAACCAATTCTTTCTCCTTCTCTGTCCGTCCAGTTTCCGCCCAGACAACTTCCCTTTCTCGCTGCGGGTAACGGTGGCGTAAAGTTGGCTGGATGGTGGTTCGAGTTTGTTTTAAAAGAGAGAACCATTGTCGCGGCAGTTGTCACCGGGACAAACTTCCCCATCCTGTTTCAGGCGGCGTGGTGAGTTACACCATACCGGAATCCCCGACGGTGGAGCTCGGCGACATCTCGTACGACGGTAAAAGGCAGGACAACTTGTTGACCGATGGTCTAGGCCGGCTGATCGATGGCGAGGTCGGCGCGGATAATTACAGGCTGGACATGGGAGATGGAAGAGGTAATCGATGGGTGGCCGCGCCGCGGGGTGCTAAGTACCGAAACCGAGGGTTATCGCGAGAAACGCGCACTGTTCGAAATTTTGTCGCACGTATCGCGATTATTGGTTCGTCGCTTCAATGTAGCAGAGCTTGGATTCTTTGCAGCGGAGTTCTCTGCTTCGACCGTATCACTTGTATGTACATATCCAATTTTTTAACTCTCCGTATTTCACAATTTATCTGGCACGACCCAGGAATTCCCAAGAAGGAAGGTTCTCCAAAATTCTTCGTCGAGGCCGTGATCTCGCATTCTCGATCGAAACATTTCTCAGACCCACGGTCGGGTCCAAGAGAAATCGGATCGTCCGAGTGGACGCGCGTCATGCGTCATGCACAGGTCACCGATTTGCTGGATCCCACGTCGTTCCGCTCTGCCACTCGAAGGTTCCATTTGCCCGCGCCGGTGGGTCCCGATGGCTCGTGGGTGACCCGTGAGCGCCTTCCCGCGCGATACCAGCCGCAGAGAGATATCTTTTCGGAGAGAGGATTGATCGTTGAAACTTTCAAGCCGAAGGTGTATCGATTCTGCGGCGATTGGAACCCGGCGAGAATGATATTTGAAATTTTTAAGCGGACGCTCCGCGTCTGGGATCGATTTCGGCACGAGGCGAAGGCATCGAGTGCGTTTCTGGTTGCTTGGTTTGCAATTTTTATTAGCAGTAAACGCTTCCTCTTGGGATCGGTCCTGGCGCCAATTTTCCTCTCCGCGAGAATACTTCATCGACACGTTTGATGTAACAATTACAAATTACGATACTTCTCCCTTGGAGATAAATTAGAAACTTATTTCGAAGGAAGGACGAAACGATCGCAACTTTTACTTTGAGAAAAGTTCAACATTTTTGAGAATCTGCAATGGTGATAAAAAGAAGCGTACAATCCTTAGAAGTAACTTTGGAAATCTTTTAATATTCCAAGTTTGGCCTTTAATCGAACGATAGAGGGTGAGTATTCTGGCGAGTGGAAGACGTGCCGATCGAACTGCACAAAGTCTTGCCAATCGGTACTTAGCGCCTGCAAACAGACGGGACAGTGGATCCCACGACCACGGCGCTTTACAAAACAGAGTGAATCCAAGGGGGCGGACAGTGGGTAGAGTTCTTGCCCCCGGAAGTTACCCCGAACGGAATCAATTCAATTAACGAGAGAAACAATAGATCAATCGCTGCTCAGGCTTTAACTTCGATTCACGCTAACGAAGTTGTTACCGGGACGATGGCCCGGGGAATGGTAGTCGTGGTAAATCAATTCCACGCGAAACGGATACTTTTTTCGTTGTCCGCAGGCACCGGATGGGTCGCCTGGATGCGCGACACCTTCGAGGAGGATTACGTGGAGCTCGTGTTCGAGTTCGAGGTAACCTGGATCTTCGAGGCGGTCCACATCTATACCAATAATTATTTCTCCCGTGACGTGCAGGTGGGTAATCTTTTAATGCGTCCTCGTCCCAGACGCGAGAACCTATATATAAACTTACCCCAGCCGAGTCGCCGGAGATAAAACTTTTAATGACCGCAGTTCGTCGTTAGACGGTCGGATATTTTCCGCAGAACCAGATTACAGAGCTGTCCTCCCGGGCTATTAAAAATATCGAGGTGAAACCGGCTTAATTCGCCGCTCGGTCGAGATTATCGGATACGTTCGATCGTATCCAGTTTGAGATTAGTCACGATTTTGAACTCGAACGGAGGACCTCGTGTCGAAGTTAATTCTTGAGACTGAAGGGGGATCCTGCGGTACGAGTAACGACGCGTTTTATATTCGAGCACAATGCTGCGAACGTTTTCGATATTCTGTTCACGATGCGCAACAAATTTTGACTCTGCATCGGGTTCGAAGATTGTCCAGATGGAATCCAAGAAAAGAGTTAGCCCTCGCGAACGTGTCAACCGAGGGATTAAAAATTGGCTCGGTACACGGCTCGATACGTCTTGCACGGTGAAATGTCAATGCGACCCACCGGATGGATCGCTCGTATCTCCTTTCATCTGGATGAAAGGCCGCGCCATTAAAAGTGAGTCGACCTTAAGTACCGGTTATTGCTTACACGGTTAGCCGGACGAGTGGTCCGTCAACTAGCCCCTATTAAGACATCCATTCTTCCCGCCGCGATTGCTACGACCAACACCGTGCAAGACGCTCGCTGACTCGATACGAGCCATTGTTGTATCGTCACGTGAAAATTAGCGCGGACGTTCGTCGCTAATCATACGGTATTTCAACTGGCGGTGAAATTGATACTGTAACGTCGACGGGAGGAGAAACATTCTGATGCGCGTTGCTATCCATGGTGGATGCGATTAAATTATAGGATGCGCCGTATCCTCTGCAATTAATTATCTAATTTTGTGGTTGTTATTGGTCTGAACGAAATTATTTGTGATTAAGCGGGTAAATGCTGTTCGATATCAGCAATTTTATTGAAACCTTTCAAAGCTCTCGTATTACTGCAATTACAATTGATACACCCGCCATGTAATATGGTTTCCTTCGAGCACGATTGCCTCCCAAAATTACCCATCCTGTTTTCTGCACATTATTTTTAAAGACCTGCGCATCGTATCAGACTGAAATTACGCGTATCGCGATAACAGCGTTGCTAAATTAGAAATTATTCGAGCGCGAGTGGAGTGGAAGACGAATCCACCCATTCAGATCAAGATTTGTAAACGCAACCTGAAACCAGTCCCTGTGCGCTTCAGGTATTCTCGAAAGCAGACGTCTGGTTCAGCGTCGACGGCGTCACCTTCGAGGAGGAGCCATTGTCTTACTCCTACATACCGGATATCGTGCTGGAGAACGCGCGTAACGTGTCCATAGGGCTGCACGAGCGGAGCGGACGGTTCCTCAAGATACATCTGTACTTCGCCGCGCGGTGGATCATGATCAGCGAGGTTACGTTCGAAGGAAGTAAGTCTTTCAACGTCCAGACCATTCCCAACCACCCTCGAGTTGAGTTATCTTTAAATCAGCCTCGCAGTTCTATTCACGATTGACGTGGGACTGGCAAATAATTGAGCTCATTCTCGCGAGTAAAAAAATACCTAAATTACGTTACACCAGAAATGATTACCAGAAACGATCTCGAGGCAGCGTTCCGAGTAGTTCGTGCGAGCGGCCGTAGTTCCTCTCACTCCTTTCTAACTCGGTTTCACGTAATTAGGGGAAGACTGGCGGGACCGTTGGACCGTGCAGTTATAAAAATCGCGGTGACTTTCGAGCGGTCGCTTAATTACCATTCCACGGGGCCTCGACATGTCGCCAGGGTCTTGTCGAATCGATAATGAATAGAGTTGTAACGACAGCCGGATTATCTCTTTCCCAGAGCACACGATGGCGTCACGATGGCTGTTAACGTTCATCTTTGTCGCGAATATCCGGCGTCCCCTATCTTCCCAATTTCATCGCGCGGTTCTAATGAATCATTCGAATTAACGCTGCGATCGTTCGGTCGATGGTCCCGCGATTGTACCTGCGGGAACTCGCGGGGATCGTTGAAAAAAGGAACGCACGTCACCCAGTAATGAGCGCGAAGACGGAAAACTGCTTCGATGTTTCATTCATTTTTTAAAAAGGTTTCAACATTTCTTTTTACCAAGAGTTCGTACTTCACAGCGGTCATTTCTAGCGGTAATGCTGCGAAACGAAAACAAAAGCATCGTAACGTGCAAATTTGATAAACAGCTTAAGCTTAAGCACGCTTGATCCACGGTTGTTTAATACGCCGGATCGCGCGGGCGGAAAAAGGCTTTGTTGCGAGGCAGATTAAGGAAGACTTACAACGGTTTAATTAGCAAGACACATCTCCTTGTTCCAGCGAATCCCTATGAAAATACCACCGAAGAGTCAGCATCCGAGTTCAGTAACCGGGAAATTCCGATGAACCCCGAGGTGGATCTTAACTTGCAAACAAGTAAGTGACTCGACGGCGCAGGCATTTAATTCGTATCAATCTCGAGTTAATTACACCCGGAGCATTCGAAACTTTTCCTTATCCATCTCATCTCGCCAGCTGCCGGGACGCCGGCCTTTGACTCGGCTAATGACCAACAACGGATTTGTTGCTCGATCGCGAAGTAATTTGTACGCGGGGCAAAATAAAAAGGAACGAGCGGCCATTTTTCCCCGCTGCAATAACAGCGGGTAAATTAGTTAAATACGAACGGTACATACATCTTCCGATACAAGCGCGGTGCTTTATCAAACTTAATTGTTACTCCTTACTTCTTTTACCGTTTAATCGCGACCCTTGCGATCCGATTAAAATTTACTCGCTCGCTGGGCTGCGCTCTCTAGTCGCGTAAAAATTATTGCGTACACCGGTAGCGGGTGACGCACAATCTCCTTAGTACGTAATTTAATGTACCTATTAAAATTCATGAGATACTTAGCTGTACAATAACAGCTACGAATAATGAAATAAATACACGCCTATAATCGTCTGTACCAATTGAAATATTTTACAATTATATTATCGTTCGCCAGTTCATCGTTCTTCGCTACCCTCGAATGAAACTTTCTAGATTGTTGTCGAGCGAGAGACGGAGAATTAGACGGTCGGGAATTCGTCCTACTTCTCACAATGCAATCTACCTGGCGACCTGTCCGGAAATCAATTGCCCAATTTGTTCGTTTGATTATCTAGCAGAGCAAACCCGCGATCGAGTTCGTCCTCTTCCACGTTGAGAGTACATAAGGTTTGTCCGACGAAGTAACTTGATTAGCGAAACCAGGCCGCCATTCTTTGCCGAGAAGAGGATACGATTAGAGGAAGTCGCGCTGTGCCACGTCGGTGGGACCGGAACTTGGATGGTTTATAATTCACGCGGCAACTTTGCCGTTACGTAAACAATTAGTCGGATTACGCGGGCACTCCTTCGAGGAGGAACGAGCCGAATGAGGAAGATAACGTTCCACTCGATCCCGTGTTATTGCTCCAACGAATCGATCTCATCGAACGGAAGCGACGCCCAATTCTTTCTCCACGTTTCCTCCGCGAAAGGGCGGAGCGCTAACAAAAAACGAAATTGCGGGATGAACGACGACGTAACGAGGATACGAGTTTCCGTTTCGCCTTTCTTTCGAATGTTTCCTGGCTCTTCCAGACGTACACTCAAAATATATTCCTGGCATTGTGACACTTTATTGCTCGGTGATTTTACGTAGGCTTGAATGCGCGGCTCGCCTCCCGAAACTGGTTCATCCTCGCCGTGCCGGTTCTTCTGAAATCTTTAAACAGCGCATGAATGCGTTGGCTTTAATTTTGACGAAGAAAATGTTGGCCATTCGAAGAACTGTTACGCGAAGATGCGGCTTTTGCTGCATGAAAACCGCGACTCGCGTTGTTGTCAAGAATTGAATATACAATCACAAAGCACAGCTACGCGAACGAAGGTTCGGATAAAAGAAAATTCTCTTTAATGTATTATAATTTGCAACGTTTATCTAGAACACGAGGAAACCAGAAATTACGTAGAAATATAAAGATTAATCGATAGATAATCTGTAGGTGCAAGTAGATTCAGCGAGCCTTGCTGTCTGACCAACAGAATCTACTTAAAAAATAATCGAACCGCTCTGTACGACGACCACTGTACAACTTCGATTTTAGAGCTGAAAAATCCGACAAACGAAGCAACAAGCGAATGATCGTTATCTCAGTGTTCAGAAAGTTTGGTCAAAACGTTTCCTTCGAACAGTTCCGTACAAACGAGCAACGTGGAACCTGCGATTATCCAGTCGGGAATATAAAGAGGCGCACCGTTAGAACAGTGCAATAACGAGGGCGAACACGCGCGTATACGCGGAAGCTTAGTTTTGAACATTTCTCAACGCAAAGAGGCGAAAAGATAGCGCATTAAAAAAAAATAGGGGAGGAGGGGAGAAGAGAGAGAATTCGCTTTGTAACGCGCATGGTTTCGCGTTTAAACGAGTTCAAAAGTATATGTTACCAACGCGATCTGATGACGCGCAACATCTACGTACGCACGCTTTTCCCAATTCACGTCGCGATTATGCGGCAAGAACAACGTAGCCTTCGAAAAAGAATACAGTCGCTTCTTAACGGTCTCTCCTCTGTTCCACGCGATGCTATTACTTTCGATACGCCACTTTAAAACGAGCGTAAAATTTTTAACTGCATTATCCATACACCCGCGGCAAACGTACCCAATGCATCCTCTCGAATAATCCAGTAGCGAGTAACGTTTCCCCGGGATGTTTGCCTCCCCGACAAAAGGAGAAAAGAGAGCCGAGAAAAAACAAGGGCTTAATGGCTGGATAAAGAGGCGGGATTAACCGTGGGAGCCGGGTAGAACGTCGGAGGTAGCCGTGGCGTCGATGTAAAATAAGCAGTTAATCGGACCGAAGGTGGAAAATTAGAAAAGAAAATTGGCCACGGTGGATGGTGGCCGAGCTTTGGACAAAGAGTGACAGAAGTGGCTTAATTAGGCGACAATCAGCTCTGTGGTGTAATCAGGTATTCCGCCAGCGTCACTGGCCACTCCCATAAATCCTCCCCGGTTCTTTCTCGTCGTGCCTGCCACGGCCCTTCGGGGCCTCGAATCGTCGCGGATAAAACAGAAATCGGACGCGCTATTGCGACATCATTGGACGTAAGCGGAGGCTAAGAAAAAAGAAAAGGAGGGGGCGGGGGACGATAAAACCGGTCGAACGTGTATGAAAATAAAAAAAGAAAAAAAAGAGAAGGAGCGCGTGCATACGCGAACCAGAAGGCTGGAACAATGGCGACGTAAGAGACTGGAAAATAGGAGGCAAGAGAGGCGAATGAAAAAAGAAACGAGAACGGTAGAGTCAATGGAAGCGAGTACCCGTATCGAAACAATACAAAGCAGCGCGCTGTTTATGCCTGTTGATATTATCGTCGAGTACCGCTCGAAGGATAAAAAAAAAAGGGAACAAGAGGATACGTGTATCCCCGTAAAGGAGGAAGAGAAAAAGGAACGGTAAAGAGCAAGAAGAATGCATGAGGAATGGGGAGGGTACCGCGAGGAGAGAAGCGAGTGGAAAGGAGGAGGGTTGAAAATAATAGGGGAAAGAAAAGGAGGCGAGGGCGTTCACGGAACCAGGGTAGAGACGGGGAACGAAAGGAATTAAGAGCCCTCCGGCGTGTCCCTGTCCATTTCCTCCTTTTCGTATCCATGGAAAAGAGCGTGATTTAAAGGGTAGATTTTCCGGTTCGAATCGCTGGCGAACGGGTCCGCGGGGACCTGTGCTCGCGAATTAAAGTCGAAATTGCAGGGACACCGGCTAGGGTATATATACATATACCTGGTGGCTCACCTACGTAGTAGGTGTACTCCGCCCTCGTCTTACTTTTCCGCTCGAACGGTGTCAGTTTCGAGCGAGCGAGCGGCTGGTTGGGCCGATCGTAGAAAATCGGTCTCTGGGCCGATCCGGGGAGATCTTGATCGCCACGCGAGGCCACTCACGGCTGGCTTATTTATTTCTCTCGTAAAGCCGAGCGTCGTGACGCCGTTTCCGTTTTCGCTGCCCGAGAACCACACGACCGATAAAACAACCGGTCGACATGAAAAATTGGAAGAATGTAACGGCGCATTGTTAAGTCGGTTTATCGAGCTACCCTTCGTTTTGTTTCTTATTCTTTTTCTTCTCCTCCTCCTTCTTCTTCTTCTTCTTCTTCTTCTTCTTCTTCTTCTTCTTCTTCTTCTTCTTCTTCTTGCTTCGTTCTCCTCCCTCTGTCTCTCTCTCTCACTTTATCTCTTGTCTTCATTCTGCCTCTCTAGCTTTTTGTTGGCCACCTAAAATCTCTCCTTTGGCAGAACGGCGATTAGCCTTTTACTTCACGCCGAGATAAAACGTTACGGTTTTTTAAGCGACAGGAAGGGTGGAGAAGGGCATTCCGCAAGCGCAACGCCCTTTACGAGGTATAAAACGGCTTCCGGTGGGAAAAGATCCGTCGCTGTCACGGAACGATCCGTTTCAGCCACCTGACGTGAATTACATTGTTTCATACTCGATCTAAAACTCTTAGGCGACGATTGTTTTCGAATGCTCTGGATTATCCACATTATCTATTATACATGCTTCTCTTTTATTTTTGCTTATTAATCAATTCGAATGAATTTTATACCACGAAGAATTATTTATAAAATTATTTATATTAAATTATTTTAGGAAAGAGATAAATCGTGTGATAATTAGCGATTTATATCGTTTCGTTATTTATGAAAAGAGGTATAAAGATAGAACGTGTGGTTTAACGAGTGTTCTCCGTTAAAGCGAATCGTTTGGCATAGTTACAGCAGCGGGAGAGGGTCAGGAATATTTAGAGGTACTAATAGGTGTTCTGACTGCCATTATCCTACTTCTTCTGATGGTATTCGTCATTATTCTACTTCTGAATCGACGGCAAAAACTTCAGAGCTCGCCGACCGTGCTGAAAAATCCATTTGGATTCGCCATAAACATGAAGGTAAGAGCCAGCTCATAAATATGCTGAAACTTTTCTGGGGCGATAAGACGGATCTTAATTTGTCATTAAAAGTCCGAAAACTTCATAATCCTACAATGACACGAATCGAGACTTGAACGCGTCTCGTAGAAAGGCGTGGAAAAAGGACGCGACGCGTTAATGTACTAATTTATCGTATAATCTATGAAATTACGTTGTCCCTGGGAAAGGAGAAAATTCCACTTCGCTGATTTTCGATCGAAACGAACGGTTCCAACAAATTTCAGGGTCTCCTCTTAAATTTAACCCCCGGTGGAATGCTGACAGAGACTGCCAATCACGTATCGCCGGACATGCCAGAGGACGGAAGTATGCACGAGTCTTTGACAATGGAACAATTCAATTCACCCCTTGTCAGCCCACAATATAAATCTACGTACGCGATAGTGGCCACTTCTGGTGAGCTTTTTTCACTACCAACCACTTTTCGTAGGCGCAGAGCCCAAAGAACTTTGAAAATTCCATTTTCCGTAGAATCACCGACGATTAAAACATCGATCGTATGACTGGGTTTTGTGACTTACATTTTCAACCTGGTGTACAATAAACACGAAATGAAAATGAAAACATTGCGCGGTGTTATCGAAACAAGCCAGTTCAATGAGTATTGATAACTTTATCAATTTAATGCAAACACGATCGGATTTGATTTCAAATATCCATACTTTTGCAGATATTTGACCTGACTTAATAACCATCTGACCTCATTCGTCATAATCACTTCAGCCGAACGTGTAATATTACTTCCATAATAAATTACTCCTCTACGTGCACTTTCATAAGGTTTAATTAGCAAATCTTTGTACCCGTGAGCTGGCTTAAAACTGGCAAACTGCTGTATTTCATTAACTCGTTATAAATACTATTAAGTCATTTTATAATTAGTACGAACATTTTCTCTTTTAAAGTGGAAGGAAGTAATTTACATAGAAATATTAATAGGCTAATTTACTTCAATTCTGTAAACAGCTTTCTGCTTATCTATTCATTCTTCAATTTAACACTTAGCAAATTTTTCTTCCCTTTTCTCTCTCCCTTTTTCTTGGATCTCGAACTTTCGAAATATTAACGTTAATTAGGAGAAACGACGCAGTAAAGTATCCTCTGATTTGTCCTCTGAGAATTCTTTCGCTTTCAAAAAACAATGCGTAACTAAAAATCGATTTCCGTTTCAAGAATCCCCGAAAGACATGAAGGACCTGAACATCTCGGAGGAGAACGTCCGAGTCGATACGAGACCGGAATCGACCGTAGGACCGCCTAGCTGCTCCTCGTCGCCGACCAACTCTCCAGCCCGGCATTCTCAACACTACAGGACCCTCCAAAGTTACACCAGTCCAACTGCGAAACTCAATATCGCGGCCACGTCTAATCACCAGCGGGACGTCGATCAGATCCACTCGAAACGCTGGCACACAGCGCCCAAAGAGAAACACAAGGTCCGCTCTCGATGCAATTAGCCCCGCTCAGAGCCGATAGGAAAAATTGATTAATTGATTTTCTACTCCAGATAAAATCTAAATTGATGAGTCTCCCTTCGAATCTCCAATATGGAATTTTAACTTAAATTATTCAAACGAAACGCCGTCCCCGCCTCCCTCGCTGGGAGTCCAATTTGTTTTCAATTCATTTTTACGTTGAAACATCATACATTCGTTAATATTTCGGAAATGACAATTTTTCAACGTAACTGCGATTGAAATTACATCCACGCGAGACCGTTCGCAATGTTCGTACACCGTTTGGAAAACGATAAAACGGTGACCAACGGAAACGCTGCTTCAGCCTGATGTGGTTTCACCGCGTTTCCGTTGATTCGAACCAATCTACGCTTTCTATCTTAACGTCAGCACAACATTGTAATAAATCTAGAGGCACTATTTAAAAACCTACCCGCAACAAGTTGCAACAACGCCAGTTGACGTACGCCTTGTCGCGTTCACAGATACCCGCACCTGTCGTCAGCTGGAACATCGCACCCAGCATGAACAAACCGTACAAGTGCAAGGAGATAGAGCCCACCAATATACCCAGGCAGTGTCTGCGTACCACGGAGAAACTTGGCTCGAGGAACATTGGCGAGGTACGGCGATCAGCGATTGGGAAATGACACGCGCGTGCACCCGGAACGTTTCCGTGGTATCTCGTGCAGGTACCAATTCGAAAACGCGGGCGACGACGAAACACGAACCTTCCTTTCCTAGGCCGCATCACCTTTTAACACCGCTGTTTACGTTATTTCTGCGACTCTGTTATTTCACGCATACAATGTTCAATCTTTCGCGAGTCGATTCGCCTTCTACTCTCCCTTCTCTGTTATGGTGTTTTCACCCTGCGACGGGAATTTCTCCGCGATGTTTCGCTACGATGACAAGGTTTACGGTGACTGCACATAAGAAATAAGAATGCTTGTGTTCCGCACAAGTGACAAAATGATTGTAATTAGTAGAGCTTGCGAAAGTCCTGTTTTTCAGGACGTAGAGCAGAGCAATCGATAACCTGAATAATATCAATGGCGGTGTAACACACGGTTCTATTACGACTTCGGAATACACGGTCTGCAAACTACAGGGGAAAGTTTGCCCGCGGAACATCGAAGGGGAACGACAACGGAGCACCGGGATAATGCACTTACACCGCGTGTATTATGCGCCGCGCAAGATGCGCACACCGTCGCAGATTTCCGTATCGATATACTCTTCCGGGATTCATTGGTTTACGCGTGCATTAACGACGATAACGAGCCGTAGATGCCGCGAGATACCGCGCACCCTCTTCGACGATTAAAACGGAAACTACGCGACGAAGTGGTCGCTTAACTGGGACGTAACGGAGTTTAACACCGATTGCTTATCAACACGGGGACAGGGGTGAATTAAGGATTCCGTAAAGTTACAGTAAATTCATCTGCAGATTAAAATTCATTTAGGGGTAGGCGAAGTGGTATCGCGGGAATGGAAAATGAAATTTACTGGGTATAGAGAGGAAAAGAGCAAACTTACACGATGGATATCAGGGACATCTTCTAGCGATAATCCTGTTTGCTCGTCCGCAGGCGATAGTGTGCGAGGCGGTCGGATTAGAGGATGTAGTGGCGGACGCCCCTCGATTGGTGGTGGCTCGGGTACCAGCGTGCAGCAGCGACATCCGTGCCGGTAGCGCGACGGACCAGATGAGAGAAGTCCGATTCCTCTCCAGCTTGTCCGATCCGAACGTGGCTCGGGTCCTGGGAGTGTGCACCGCGGAGCCTGTCCCGTGGACGATCATCGAGTACACGGAACTCGGTGATCTCGCCCATTATCTTCAGTACAGTGTGCCACTTACGGGAACGCTTAGGCCGAGCTGCAATTTGAAGGCTCTTAGGTGAGATACCGCTATTCCGCGCGGGCGATCGTCGAGCAGATAGAAACGGGGATAATCCGGCCGCGAGAGCCTTACGAGCGTTGCGAAATGAAATCGCGACGGTACCGATCACTGTAATGACTCGTGGATAAATATACGGTCAGCTGTCGCGGTAGACCCTGGTGTACATTCGGTACAATCCAGGACTCGGTTCGTTCATCGCGGTCCCGATTCATTTTAATGCCACTTCCGTGTCGTGCAGCTTCCGATTATATACCATTACCGGATCGCAAATTCACTTTTGTTCGCGGGCGACATAAAGAATTCCTTTGGTAGGTTTGTAATTAGGGTTGCAGTTTGTTTCGTCCCCACGCGCGGGGTTAATTTAGAATCTGCCGATTGTGAAAGAGTAGTCTATCGATCTTCTTGGAACCTCTCATTTCTAATCAGTCTAAAGTACTTTGTGATGATTTATTTTTTTTTTGTGTTCGCATAAACTTGAGACCAGATGCTTTATCGATCGCAAATTACGAACGACGTGCTTTGCCATTTACCCCGCGCTGCTCGCGCTAAACGAGCGAAACTCGAGCCGGGACGGTACTCAAAGGAGACGCGATCTCGGATAGGCGATTCGTTTCTAAAGAAACGAAGATAAAATTGTTTCTTAGACAGGCAAAACGAACGACTCCATCAATTAACATCGGGTGGACGTCGAAGCAAACATCTCGCGTGTTTTACTTTCAGTCAAAGCTGCCTGCTGTACATGGGAGCGCAGATAGCATCTGGCATGAGGTTCCTCGAGTCGAAGAATCTGGTGCACAAGGACCTGGCAGCCAGAAACTGTCTAGTGGGCCGCGCGTACACCGTGAAAGTGACCGACATAGCAATGTGCAGTGACCTTTACAAGAAGGATTACAGTGACATAGGCGGCAGACCGCCGGCGCCAATCAGATGGCTGCCGTGGGAAAGCATTCTGTTGGTAAGGCTAAACAGATTTCCGTTTCAAATCGAGATCTTCCGCGACGAGTGGAAGCTTCGAATCGATCGGTGGCCATGAACGGAAGTGGTACCAACGAACTTGCGTTTACGTTTCCAGGACAGGTATACTTGTTCGAGCAGCGTCTGGTCGTTCGCCGTCACTCTTTGGGAGGTGATGAGCCTAGCCAGGGAGAAACCTTTCCAACATCTGACCAACGACCAAGTGATACAGAACGCCGAGGATATGTATTATGGGGCAGAATTACAGGTACCAAGGATACATTTCTTCTTCAACGAGTACGAATTTACACCGTTAATATATGTATACATCGTCAGTGCAACATTGGCTATTTCCGTTTCAGATATACCTTCCAAAACCGACGATGTGTCCCGAGGAAGTCTACAGGATGATGTGCTCGTGCTGGCGAAGGGACGAGACCGCGAGACCGACGTTCAAAGACATTTACACGTTCCTGAAAAACATGATCGCGGACTATCGACCTGGTGCATAGACGATCCCACTTAACTGTGATACAAATCGGACGTTGGAATCCCCTGAAACCGGCGGTTAAAAGTCGGACGTCGGGACTCTCCGGAAGTGTACAATCGTTAGTATTTAGTGCATGCCGCGTGGAGGTGCGCTGCGTCCAATGTTCGAATCCTCCGATCCCCTGGAGACGATCGGGGAGGAAATCTCGCGGCGCCCTCTACCCCGAGGCGACGAAGGCGAAGCCTCGAGACTTCCTCTGTTCTCGAATCTCTATCTCTGACTGTCGAAACGAGCGAAAATAATAAAGAAAAATGATAAAAAAAAAAACGTATCTATAGATCGCTGGACTCTGGCGAACCTCTTGCCTGGCCGCGCGACGAACACGTCGCGACGACACTCCGATATTTTCTAGTCAGCTCGGTCCTTCAATTCCTACGTAAGTGCTGTATATCGTGTACAGTATTCTGATCACTAACGACCTGTATAACCGCGATGCTGAGCACTGATAAGTCTATCCACTTGTACATACGAGAACTAGATATTGACGCTAGGTAAACGCTGGGAATTTTCGCTCGGCTGCCGGTGCCTTCGTATTAATCTCGATCTAATTTCCCTCGAAACGATCAGTCCGTAGTTCGCGTCGTTCGCCGGTATCACGAGACATTCCTGATTGTATTATAATACGAAATTCTACGAAAAGAACACCGCCGACTGTGTTTATTATAATAGATGTTGCTTGCCAAAGGAACGAAGAAACGACTAGCCGATACCACCAGCCGCCAGCGAAAGTCCCGACTTACTTGTACATTCGAAAGCCCGTCGTACGTAGCGAAGTACTTATATCGTTCCATTGTATTCCTTTCCGTTCGAAAGAGAAAGAAAGAGAAAGAGGGAGAGAGAGAGAGAGAGAGGAGAGACACCTCGCCATCTTTAGCGGGCGTAGATTCGAAACCTGACTAACTCTGTTCTTCGCGAGAACTTAAACGCATAATCATCACGCTCCTTCCTTTGATTTACCATTAAGGGCAGAGAGAAGAGTGAAGGAAAGAGAGAGAGAGAGAGAGAGAGAGAGAGATAAGGTAATGAAAGGCATGCAACGATCGCTGTCACGCCCCCAGTGGAATCGAAGCGAATTTCTAGACTTCTCTGTCGCCTGTACGCTCCCGAACCCCGTGAGGATCGCGAAAAGAACGTTTGAACGCGATCATGAGACTAAACCTGTCGACGACGATCCTTAAAACGAAGAAGCTTGCCACGTGACAGTATTAACAACAGACGGGACAGTGTCGTTGAGTAGAGAACCGTTTACCATCGCACGAAAACAGGGAAACGCGTACACGGTTCGCTGTTGGTAAAGTGCCAAAAGGAGTGAGGCGTTCAAACGTTCCCCTCTGCACGCACCTTTCTGTAATTCTTAAGATGGATTCAAGTATACGTTGAAATGATTAACAATAAAGTACTGAGTGTTCCTTTCTGACTCGGCTGCGTTTCCCTTTCTTTTCTGTCGCCATCGAAATCGCTGCCCGGATACGCGGTGCAAGTAGTTTAAGTCGCGACGAAGATTAATATTATTGTATCGTGGAAGTATATATCTGTGTGTTTAGAAACAATGTAGTTTTTATTGAGTTTTGAAGCTTGGAGGAAGTCATCGACGAGACGGATTATTTTTCACAGAAAAATAATTGCCAACGCCTTGCAGAAGTGTGACACGATTATGACGCCAGTGACTAAGATTCTATAATGATAGTTATTTCGAATCGTACGTTTATCCGATACAAAGAAATTACCATCAAAAGCAGCTTAATAATTCCGAGAGCGGTACGCCAACACAACTATGGAAATTTAAAGCTACTTAAACCTCATGAAAAATGATCTTGACGAAAAAGATAAGCGAACAGTTAAAAGTATGTTTATCGAGGAACTTTGTTCTCCTTTTCAATTAAATTCATGGACGATATATATATATATATATAATAATGAAAAAAGTATGATTACAATAATAATGACTTGATCGCATTATCCGGTCAAGATTTTCACGGTCACGTTCTTTCCTTGAAATTAAAGGACGTCATGCGATCGATAAAGCGTTCCCATTTAAAAGAATGTCTCCGGGGTAAGTCCATGGTACTTGGAAAAACTGGAATAACATCAACACCGAGAACAAGACAGATAAACCTTATTTACAAGATTCGCTACATCCTTCTTCGTTCACGCCGTTTAGCCTCGCGGAAAAATATTTATTCATCGTAAAAAAGATAAGATAGCCACGTATAAATCTCTTGGTAAAATCCGCGAAGGAGACGCTGCAACGTGGCTGTGGCAAAAATACAGACGTTATTGGCAAAAATGCAGTTGACGCTCGTAAAGACTTGATAAACGGAAGTGCACTTTCATCAGAGGTCGTTCGAGGCCTCTTTAAAGGCGGCTTGGTCCGGCCACTGAACGACTGAATTCACTTAACCGAATGTTTCAGCGAGAATGATCCACTGACCGGTGGCAAAGTGCTCGTCGTACCTAAACCCCTCGACCACCGACAGCTACCAAAGTTTCGATATCTAAAGAGGTTGCCAGGACACAATCGTTCCTCGGCCAGGTAGGACCGACTTCCTCGAGGTGGTTCCATTAAACGAGGGGAGGGGGCCGCTCATAAATCACCGGTAAACCTTTTATCGGCACAATTCGGATAACATTGCCGGGCGGCCAGACGAGGCTCATTAATCTTTCCCCAGCGAAGTGCATGGATCCGGCTCGATCATAGGCGAGACGCTCGGAAAATTGATGGCGATTTTATGGGGGCCCAGAAGAAACTCCGTCGCGCTCACCCTAGTGTCGCATTAACGCTTTTAATCGTTTCAGCGAACTTACCAATCCAACGAGACTGTTTTCTTCTTTCTTGAATCGCGCAATAATCATCTCCAACACCGTATACACAATTTTATTTGCACAATGCGCTTCGTAGAGAAGAGCATTTCATTCTAAGAATCCACTCGATCGCTTTCTCCACGTAAACACTTTCGACCGGCTACTATATCGAGAGAACGGCGAGATACGGTTGAAGAAATGATAGGAAAAATGTGGAAAACGGAAACAAACGAGAACAGCACCCGATACTGCGCTGGTGTCAGAGATTAAACATTAATTCGTGCGTCAACACGCTTAACAAGCTGTACATGCGCCGATTGTTTACTCGAGGGGAAGCACGAAGCCGGGCTACGGGCTCCGGAAATCACCGTGATCGATCGATCGGCCCGCTCCGACTAACACCCGCGCGCGCCCGTACATCGGCCCCGCCGAGATAATGAAATGCGCGGCGGCGAATCGGGCATGCGCCTGTGTGCGTGCCGCGTAATGCTGGTCGCTTACGTTTATATAATGCGTGGCCCGGGAAAGTGAGACCATTGAATCGTCGACTGTCAAAGAGACACGCGTTCCACGACGTATCAGCGACGACATGAAGCTCTGCCTGTCCGTTGTCCTCGCCACCCTCGCGGCCACCCTTCTGCTGCACTCCACCGGTAAGAGAGGAGAGATCCATCGACCGGATCGATTCGCCTACTAACGCCCGTTTTCAAGCTTTCGCGGTCAGATTCGAATATTAATATCGTAACACGATTCTTTTTTTTCCATTTCTATAATATATAAATATTTTTTCAGCGATTTCATATTCTTCCCATAGTTTCTATTTTATGTAGAAAATACTTTCTCATGGTTTGGAATAGTTGTTCCATAGAAATTGAGGTATTCGTTTAGAAATAGGGTGAACGACCTTCGACTCTACGTGACGTCTCCATTTTACAGAGAATTTTGTAAGAAGTGACAATAAAAACCAAGGTAATTCAGTTTTGAAGGCTACCATTAAAAAGAAATATGAATTTTAAAACCAGAATACCAGATTAAAGTGACACGTTTATGACTACGGACATGTTCGTATTAAGTATGCGATCTTTGCTATTCGACGTTTAACTTCGATCACGGACTTTACGGACAGACCAGAGGTAGAACCAGAAGAATAGCTACACGCTTCTCTTTGATCGTTGGAAAAACCCGTGACCTTCTTTGCCGCGACGCAAAAGCGTCGTGGTAAATTGAAATATTCGCCCCAGCGAGCCATCCTTTATTTTACTCCTCTTTGCATTTACGCTGTTTCCTTTTCGCTCAGCCGACCTCTCAACCCCCATCGAAGGTTCTACATCTAAACAACCACTTACGCTGAAATAGTAAAACGTTTTACTACTTTCTTTCAGAGTATGCAGCTGCAAACAGCACGTGTCCCCAGGAGAATTGTCTCGATGCGTCAAAGTGCAAGCACTTGCTGGTCGGCGGGATTTGTCCTAAGTCGAGCGACACGTGTTGCAGTGTAGGTAAGTTCGTTATCCGTCTGAAATGATTTATGCACGGGACGACTGTAATTAAAGAAAGTCGCGGATACTTGGTATTTCTATCCTGAATGTTAAAACTATTAAGCGACCAGAGCGGCGGACATTTGTTTTTGCGTGACCGCTAATAAGCAGTTCCTGAAAGGAATCCGACGTTAGGTTCGTTTAAAGTAATTTACGTGTTTCCATCGTTTGCACGCGTTCTTTATCGATGTCCGCGAGCTAGTATGGGAAACGGCACGCTTTCGTTTATATTCTCGTCACGATACAAAGTATATACACAGAAGAGCGATGGTAATTACGAGGCAGTAACGATAACGTAACCCGTGCGTTACAACTGGATATAGCAATTTCACGCTCGCCCGGTACCGCGCACACGCAACACCATAATTTCTACTGTGCCAAATCGAATACTCTCGAGATTCACTTTTGCGCGCTGTGAATTTCGAACGAGCGGCTGACGAGTTAATTCATGCGTCCACTGTCCACACTTTCACGAAACATGTCGCCAGCCTAGTACGCGCGAACCTTTACCTGCGCTCCTCTATTCTGGTCTACCGACATTCCTGCTCCAACTATATTCTCCTAAAACCATTTTTATTGCTACGCGCAAGCAACGATAACGTGTCTTTCCACGTACGTGTATAATCGCAACATCAACTCGTTATCAAAACAGGTATAAAAAGACTCGACAGATCATAATTCATTGATACGCTAAATTCCTCAAAGTATAACTCGTACTACATCACGAAAAATTACAATTCACAGTGAAAACGGAATACAGAACCTACTGCCGTCATTTCGGAGGTATATGCATGGACTGGTGCAACCAGGATCTGCAACGAACGGCCATCGATTGCCCGTCCGACCAGGTCTGCTGCCCGTTAGTCTAACGATCCATCAAGCCGAGGGAAGAAGAACGAAAGTAGCGGGAAAAAGTTCTGCCCACCATCTGAATCCTAGCGTTAATGTTAACCGATTAGTTTGCGACATCAGCTGCGATGTCACGCGAGGCGTCGCATCTGTCCGCGGCGCACGGTAGAAAAGCAACGTAATTGGTTTTACAATTACAACGGTAAATGGCTGGCGAGCGGGGCTCTCGCAGACCGTGCAGCGGCGCGAAAGATCGTCGGTCGCGGATAAGCGATAACCCGCCGCGAATCTGGGACTCGTGCGCGTGAAATTAGCGTGAATGTGAAAACGTGGCCTCCGCGCGCATCGTGGACGCCGACGGTGACTCGGTGCATTCGTTTCGACCGCGGCGGAGGAAACGTACGCCGTGCGAGAGAGCGGGGCGAAAACAGTATTTGTAATAAAGTACGCGTGTTTGACAGATGACGGGAAATTTCATTCCACCGTGGAACCTTTCATTACCAATGGTCCCCCCGTTCATAGAACCGCGCCGCGGCTCGTAATCATCGAACGGTCATTAGCGATCGTCCTACACGCGCGAGCGTTTCGCTGGTTGTAATAACGAGATATCGGCTGAGGTGAATGAATCGTTATCGCTGCATCCAGTGTTCGTTTTTTTTCTGATAATGTCATAATCGATGGCGTAACACTTCGGTGGTACATCGTAAAGTCACAATTGTCCACGATAATCGTCTTCGTTCGACGGTCAGAGTGCGTCGCGACTTGATGAAATGCTTCCACGTACATACTTTTCTGATTGTACGACACGAAGAAAAAACGAAATATCGGTACATTCTGCAAAATAACGAACATTCGCCTCACTTGTTACGAGATTACCGTCCTCTAAAATATTAATAAACATTAGCGGAGCGTCCATTAATTTCCCTTGCAAAAGTGTTATTATCAACCGGCATATCTGCGCATAATAATCTCGTCGATATAAATCGAAGGCAAGGGACAGGCGCGTTAAAGAGAGGCAGGAAGGACGAGCAAGGAAATAAAGAGAAGCAGGAAGAAATAAGAGATGGTCGGAGGGGGGCACGCATAGCTGGCGGCGATGCAGCCGGGACGCACGCACAGGAGATTCAGGACGGTGTTGGTCAGCCCTGGAGGGCCCACTCGGCGGGTCGTGGCACAGAAGAGAAGGAAGAGTCACCCGCGGCTTCTCCTATCTCCTCTTTCGCGATAAGGAATCGCTGAACACCGACGCATTCATCGATGCGAATTAACGTTGCGAACGTACGCGCCATAGACCGGAACGTGTAACGAGCGGAAAAAGTGTTCGTCTCGGGTTCTCGCGCGCGTGTCCTCGCGAGCGTCATTTGAATGAATCTCCAGCCGCGTCTCAAACGGTGATCGAGTAAGACGCGAGGAAGCAAGAGGGAAGAGGTACCTTGCCCGAGGCGATACACGAGGAACATGTGACACTAAATATAGAAACACGTCACGGACGAGACGATGGAATTCCTCGAAAGGTAACGAAATAAACGTACTCGTTTCGGTAGGAAAAAAACAGAATGACGCGAGGAAGGTAGATCTGTGGAAGGAATGGAATCGAGACCGATGACCCGTTCGATTCGAGGTGGCCCCCGTTTCTTCGACTTCGTCGTGTAACCATAAAAAAATGTATCACCGTGATCCGTGCAATCGAGTTGCATTGTGTATCGGAGAATGCAGCATATACATAGATAACGAGCACGAAGAACGGAATTACTGATGAACGAAGAGGAAGCAGAGGACGCGGAGACGACGATGACGACGACGACAACGACGACGAAGAGGAAGATGATGAAGAAGAGGCACACCTTGCCCGAGGCGCTAGAGGCAGATGCCAGTACGCGTACTTACACACATATACACGCGCACACACACGTAAAGAGCCGTTTCGGTTAGCCCCGGGGGCGGAGGCGCGGAATCATGCAGCGTAGAAGAAGAAGGTGGCCCCCTTCCGTCCCAGCGGCCTTCGTCGTTGTGTGGAAGATGGCCCCAGGGGTAGACGATGTACCCTACCACCACCAACTGCACGGCAGAGCAACGGTCGTTCCGCTGCGGGCACGGAAACGAGAGGAGATAGCGCGGCGAGCTTCGTGCGTCCTCTGCACCCCCGTCCCCGAACCCAGCGGCTCTCCGCGAGCAGGAGACGGTGAAGGGCGGAGGGCATCCAGGGTGCCCCGCGGACATTTAGCGAGACAATACGCTCCGTGAGGCCCGCGGCAACTTCACGACGGACCGTGCTTCTCTTCTTCTCTTCCCTTCTCCTCGACTCTCCGCTTCCACCTCACCCTGCCTGCTTTCCACTCTCCTCCCCTTCACCCTTCACTCACCCCGCGCTACCTCGTTGTCCCTCTTCGCATACGTATCGCGCACTTTCAGCCCCTCTACCCCGTTATGCAGTTCGTGTTTTATTGTTTTAGACCAGGCGAACGCTCGCGATCTTCTTCTCAACCCCTCTGTGGGATACGCGCTGGCTCCTTTTGTTACCGTGATAACCTTTAAAGGTCCGCTCTCGAAGATCGTACGAACGATCGTCGCGTTCGAAACGATATGGCGAGGGCAGCGACGATCGTACCAGCAGGATGATACGTAAGAACCTTTTAGCTTAAAAGATTTCCGGTGCAACGTCCGCGCGAGCTAAATAAGGAACGACGAGCCTGTCATTCTACGGGGGATCGTAACAAGAACTCCGATTAGGAGGACGGAAAGTTTGTCCCTGTTTCTCATAGCCGAAGGTGGCTCCGTTTTTCGATGTAATAAAGTGCACCACGGCCCTGGCACCACGGGGTAGCTCTATATTTGTCTTCCTCCATTCTTTTACCCGCGGCCCTTTCCCTCGGCCTTTCTCGCCCTCCACCTTTTTCGTCCGCCTTGTATGCTCTCGCTTGGAGGGAGTAACGATGCCCCGGGGCGGGCCTCCGCGGCGCGGCTTCGCGGTAACGATAAGCAACGAAATGAAATATTAATGAAGTACCTGAGCGCGCGACCATTTTTCGCGGCCGTCTCACCAGCGACGCCTCGGGTGTCGGAGAAAAAGTCGCCTGGCTCGCGATAGGGCGGGCAGAGGCGGATCGTCGTCGACCGGCGAGGGATGGAAAAAAGAGAGCGAGGGGTGAGTGGGAAGAGTGGAAAAGGTCGCGCGAGGGAAACCGCCGACGAGAGCCTGTTTCGTTTCGTAGATAAAAATAATTGACGACGCGGTCAGATTTATTTGGCTCGCGACGCGAGAGAATGAAATTGAACGAGCGACTCGATATTTCTCTTGTTCGTTTCTCCCGCGCGTGCATACCCGCGGTATGCGTACAAGATTCGAGTTTTCTACCGTACTTTCTCGTCCGTAAGTCATTGGCCTGCTTGTCAGTTTTGAATAAAACCAGTTTACTAAAATGCTTGGTCAGATCTATGAATAGAATTAGTTTTTCCAACCGAGACACCGAGATTTTTAGCATCGTGTTACTTGCGTGAAGAAATACCAAGAGGGTACCATCGGTGAACCGCTGATTTATCATTAATTTATGCATTCCAGTAATACTCGTATTATCGTGACAAATTGACTAAAATGTCTGGATATTTGTAATATTTATACGTCTGATACTCGCGATTAGATAGATTCGTAAGTATACGTACGCGTCTGTGATAGTTTAGATAAGATCTGACACTGATTGGGTAAAGTTAATCAAGGAAAAAAGGGAACGCGTTGATACAATATTTTTGCCGACGGTTTCTTGGTCGGAGATGCAATTACCCAGCGGTACACGGACACCGCTAATATGGACTCGTCAAGGAGAACGCCGGATCGTTTGTGAAAGGGTTAATCTATCGCGATATATCATTCGAGCGCCTGGCGGTTCGTCGCGTTGCGCGGCGGAACGTCGATCAGCGACACGTCGATCACGTTTTTCCAGGCGACGCGTTCGACTGATAATTAACGATCGACAGTGTCGCGTTCGTACGAAAAAATTCCAATTCGACGTTGCCGCTCGTGAACTGTCATTCGCTCCGGCCACGCCTTTGAACGCGTGCAACGTGTTTCCCTTGGAGAACCCAGCAAACGAGATCGCCGATGAAAAGGAGAGGCGCGACGCCGAGGTGAGCGATAAACTTTCGATAAACCAAACTTTCGACACCCCCGAAAGGAACACCCCCACGGACCCACGGGTCGCCGCTCCGCACCAGAAACAGGATACGCGATAACCCAGGATCACGGCGGGAACAGCCGGCTAATTCGCCGGGACCGCGTTTTCGCGAACAATGCATGAAAATAACCCATTGCACAGTTTTACCACGGCGGTTCATGTCAGCGTGGTTGCATTCGCGATGAATGCGAGATACCCCGGGCAATTCCCTAATTGCAGTGAGAGGCAAACGAAGCGGGAAAGGGGGAACGGGATGGCCGCGAGACGCGGAGAAAGATGACGAGAGATAGAAAGGGACGGACGGTGAAAGCTAGAGAAAGACGATGGAAGAAGGCTATCCGCTGTTCTCAGCGATGCTTCGAGCGCTCCGGAACGCTCTTTCCTCGTCGCTCCGCGAACCACCGCGGAGCACGCCACTCTACTTACGTTCACCTTCCTGCTCCTCTGTTCCCGTCTTCGTCCCAGCCCTGTTCAACGGCTATCCGCCGTCTCCGTCCCACTATCTCTCCCTTTCGCGACGTGTGCAAGCGGTTCGAAGCGCTCGAACGCCCCCGCGAGCCAAACACGGGCCAGCGCCTTCGTGTATCACCGTCTCGCTCGATCTTCACGATCTTCACGAGTCGCCCCGAGACTCGACTGCCTATAAGCAGACTTCACGGACGGAAGAAAAGGGAACGGGTTGCGCTTCAGCAACGTTTCCTCGACTGCCCTCCGCTGCCACGTCCCTCCTCGCTCTCTTCTTTATCATCCTCTTCGTGTTCCACGGCTCTGCTTCTATTATGTTTCTCCCGATGATCGTTTCGATCGTGATAGCGAGATCGGAGTCACGTGGCGGGGTTCCGACCGCAGTCTTCTTCCTCTCGTATCGTAATCTACTCGTGGAATGGCAGATCGATTTTATTATTTTACAGCTATCGTAGGGAACGTGCATTTTATCACTGGACCGAGAAAAATATTTGATGACAGGTATCGTATCCGTGGTATTCGTTGAAATTTAGATACGTTAGCTTTTACACGTTCGCTGCGGTTAAACATCGCGTGTAATTAGAGGTTGAACATTTCGCGGTACCGAAAAATTGATTTCCAATTCCGATTGGTTTTTTAGTACAAATCAATAGGCTATATCGTACGCCTCGCCATTCGTCGGTGATATTAATGCATTTTCCATTTCGCTTATTGTTAGTAACTCCGCGTTCGAATGGGGGGTAAAGCTACCCCTGCGAATTTGCCAGCGAGAAAAAAAGACACTTCGTATTACCACTCGTTCGCGATTTGTTCACATTCAACGGCACACAATATCGACGCATTGTACGAGTGTCGAAAAAAGGGGAAACGGAGTAAAAGAGAAATAAACCCCTTCGGTATCGCAGGCTGTTGCTCTCGCTTTCCATTACGAGCGCGATCGTTTTATCGGCGAGCACTGATCCGGAATCAAACGATAACCCAATTAATCACGCCACTTCGGCTATTGACATCGATTCCGTCTGTACGAACCGATCTGTGGCCACGGATCGGTGAACCGAATCGTGCGTCGCCACGGTTTTAATAGAAAGCCAGCCCCAGGAGAGGGTTCGACCGCGCCACCTCACCTCTTAGGCATACGCGGATCGCGCATAATGGCATCCGCGTCAACCAGTTCCCTAGAAGTCGTCGGGTCGATAAAGCTTCGCGTTGCAATAACTACCCGCAGCGAACGTAATTACCGCCAGGTACCGCGGCGGTGAATAGAAAAGCCACGAGGGCGAAAGTTCGCAGCGCGCGGCGCGACCGCGCGCTTGACAAACCGGTAAAAGTTCCGCGCTTATTTGATTAGCTCGTACGCGCGATCTCCAACTTTTATCATCGTCGTGGAACGTCGAGCGCAGGGAAACGCGAAACTTTAACGTTCGCATGTAAATCTTATTTATCGCCGGTAGAGGAAAGTGTGGCACGGTAAACAGGAGGGCGCGCGCGAGCGTTCGCCAGCACGGCCGGTTAAGTTTAAAAGCACACCGTTGGTCCGCCGGTGCCGGTTAATGGAGTGGTTATGGGAGAATTATTAGACGAGTGTGTGAGATTAATTGCGGTTAAGCCTCCTCGTTAAACTCACCGAACGGATTGAATTATAGCCGTCGGTGACGATAAAATAAACTGGCGTTATTGCACTGTAATTTTCTTCGCCCGCGGATTGGTTGCTCCTTTTATCGGAATACCTCGCGTTCTTTTTATACGACCGAGCTTTTGTTTGCTTAACGCACACGTTGCTTGGGAGCTCTCGAAATTTATTATTTCGGTCTTCGAGCGCGATGGAGACGCTCGATGGCTTCGTCGCGAACACAGCAGTAACGAAGTGTTTAAAACAGCCCTCCGTTACTGGTGCGTTAGTCCTCGTCTTTAAACAGAAACGGTCGCGAGCAATCGAAAATTAGAAATTGAAAACCGAATGGGAAAGCGAAGCTTCAGACGTCGAGGAGAGGAGGACGACGCGAGCGACGACTTTCAAACTTACTGACCTCGAGCGAACTTCTGCCTTTCTCCGGCAACTTTAACCCTTAAAGCTGGCGAACAACGGGACCGAGCGACTGCGTGGCTCCCGTGGCCGTAACGTCGCGGGCTATTGGAAACTTGGTCGAGCCAGACCGTCGCTTAATATGCCCGGTCGATATCGAACGGGAGAAGTTATTGAAATTCATGGGGTCATTAGCCTGACCCTCGCATGCGAATAACAATGTATCGCCGCGGTACCGCGCAAACGATCACATTTATATTCATTTTATAATGGCCGCCTAAATTATTAATGCGACGCACGAATAAAGAAAGGAAAAAAGAAGGAAAGAAAACAGAAACCCTATCGTAAACGCGAAAATTATACATCGATCCTGACTACCGTAATAATATAATTATACGGTTCCTTCTGTGGATGCTGGAATCGAGGTTCGATACGAATTTTATATCGAGCCAGCGTGTCGAGCGATAAGTGACGATTCTCCACGCAACCGATCCGAGCGACGAGAGAACAGAAGCGAAATCGTGCTCCACGGGACGACGAGCTGTTCCAACCTTTATGCATGCGCATCTTAAGATGATTCTCATCGAACATAATAGCACGATCACGGTCGTCCTGACAAGTTGTTATCATTCCTCCAGCTTGGCGTGTCTGAAACCGTGCAGCTTCCACTAATCTATCTCCGCGGCATAATCCTGGGCTGGCGAGTCGAGTAACCTTTAGTTGCAACGATAACGAACATCCGTACCGTGAAAAGGCCAGCCATCCACTCTGAAACGTGGGGCGACTCGTCGCTCGCGCGTCACGCGTGCCCATATATATTCCTCGAGTTCGCAAAGCTGACGCGCGTGTACCGATTGTCCCCGATGAATCCAACGAATCGACGCGGTTTTCACCGCGATCGCGAACCACGATACATCGCGGCGACGGATTTCGCGTGCGCCTTCGCGAAAAAGGGAAAGATCGAGCGCCCGAAGGCGCTTAATAAACGTTATTAGCGGGGCCCGGTCGCGGCTAGGTGGGAGTTAAGGCCCAGAGCACATCCCACGGCCATCTATGGGAGCCGCCTGCCTCTCTCAGGGAGCGTTCTCCGTGCTTACGTAAGGTTTCGAGAGAGCGACGAAGACGCGGACAACGGTGCGACCAGGACCGCCAGGTGAGGACGAGAAAAGAATGGAAAGGGCGAGGGGGTGGATGGGGAGGGGAAGGGGGGATCGCAGCCCAGACTCGAAGAGAAGGAGCCTGGAGGCTGTCTGGAATCTTCTCAAAATGATTCACAGCCTCCGGTAATTTACATTCGCTTGCGTGGGTGATCGTCGGAGGCTCGGTCTACCGGGATCGAGAGGTGGACGGGAGGTGGGTGGCGGTGGGCGGGTGAAGGGGTAGGTCGGGGGCCGCCGGCCATACTCCTCTCTTTGCCGACTGCCATCGAAAAGGTTAAACATACACCCACAAGAGGTCACGTAACCGGCCAGGGAGAAAAGACCGAGTTCGCGAGCTACCTTCCTTCCTTTCCCTTCGATGCCGCGGTGGCATACATGCGAGCGCGGTGCATGTGCCGATGCACATTACCCAGGACAAGAGGACGGGAAAGTAGGGGACCCGGGGGGGTGGAACGGTGGATCCTCGAGCGGGCGCGATGCCTTTGGATCTCCCGTCTGGCCTCGTTCGAGGGTCGCTCTTTTTTTCTCCTTTTATCCTCCCGAAGAGACGTTAAACGTTCTAGGAAGTACGAGGATCGGAGATCCTCCTGTTTAACGCAGGAGGATCTCGCGGTAACCGACGGGTTAAACGGGGGTTCGAGAGTGCTTCCGTTTATTGGCACTATCGAGAGCCAGATGAATGGCTTCGAGTGTACGGCTGAAGGATGTGCTACGTTCCGAACGCGAATCCTTGGTGTTTCAGCTTCTCAGCCCTGTCACCGCCTTCCATGTTTCTTCCCGATCCTTTCTTGCGAGCGGTAAATATATCCGTCAAATTGGATTTCATGCCCGTGACTTTGTTCGACGAGTCCATAAAACTCGTTCCGTTAACGTTTTTTGGTCATTCGGGGCATTCCGGGGGGTTCCGCGATGCACGTTCTGCCTCTTCCGAGCACTTAACGTCTTTATTCTCGTGTCCGCGTTACGAATGCGGGCCCACGTAGGGCTTTACGAGTTACCATCGCGATACGTTCTCCGAGCAACGTTTTTTTCCTTCGCCCGCGTAAAAATTGCAGGCGAAAATAACTCCAGTGGTGACTCCATGCATAACGATCATGGTTACGTGGCAAATAGAAAGGAAAACGTCAATTGACGTTCGTCTGGCTCGTCCAGCTCGCAATTAACCGCGAGAATACAATTAGTACTGTACATAAGCGTACGCGCATAGGTGCGAGACGTTTGTTCGTCGGGGAACAAAGGAATCCACGATCGAACAGACGTCCAATTATCATTCTTACCATAACGCACCGTCCAGCACAGGACCAGCGCGATAACTTCGAGAGGATCGCCGCATTGGAACAGCGGTATGCTTCATTACGAAGCAGCGTAATCATCAACAAGAATAAAGCGAAGTCGAATAAAGTCTCGGATTTCAGTGGACTGCATCGAGGTCTGACGTTTTGCAACGATTCGGACGGTGCACACCTACCAGCTCGCGGATTCCCCGGCGAGGATTTACATATCGACGGGAAGTAAAGGCGCACGTGCGCGGACGATCACTTCTGGCTGACGGACGCTGCGCTAATAAAACTCCATTAATAGAACTCCGACTCGCGGAAGGATAGAGAGAAAGGTTACGAGATACGCGAACAAAAAATGAAAGAAGAAATGTAGACGAAGCAAAGGGACAAAAACGGGAGGGAAAGAAGGAGTGAAAGGAAGAGAAAGAGAGAGAGAGAGAGAGAGAGGTGGGCAACCGAGGCTCTTGCCTTGGGCACGACACGACCCGTTTCAAAGACACGTAGGGCCAAACCAGAGGGTAAAGGGGAGGAGGGACAGAGAGAGAGAGAGAAAGGGAGAGAGAGACTTCTCCCTAAAATATGTGGACCCACGGGCAACACTCGGACTCTCCTCGTTACATCCTGCTAGATGCCCCGGGCGTATACTGGTCCGCCATACCGGCAGTCTGTATATCGTATGATACAAAAACATCACATTATTTTCCTCTCTGTTCATCGTGAACAGTTTGCCCCTCTATACACCGCGCGCCGTCTCTTTTCTTGCTCTTCTCCGCGGAGCGAAGCGAGAACGCTTCGGGGCATGTGACCACCATTATGCCTGCCTTCGTACTCCTCGACCTCCTCTTCGTCGTCGTCCTCCAACCACCTCCTACTTCTCCCGGTCTCTCTGCCTGCACTCGCTGTACATGTCCCGTCCTCCCTTGTCTCGTCCTCCTTCGACCGCGAGGATTACGCATCCGTCGAACAATTCGAACCGTGGGCCATCCGATTGATTACGCGTTCGACGCGAGCCGCTTTTCCAACCCTTGAAAACGCGCAGAGCCGGCCAACGTTTGGCAACGTGCCGTCTCCTAAGGTAGAAGACGACGCGTCGCGATTTATTAAATGAACGAGACTCCACTCGTATTCGAGTAAAAATCATCGAATGAACGTCCTGTCTACGCGCAAAGAATTACGCGCATCCTTGCGTGTTTCGTCGGCGATGCAACTTCATTAGGAGTGAAGTAACACGCTGACAATATAAATAATTTCACTCGACGCTCGAGTCACTTAGACGATCAGGAATTTTATCGAACGCTGAGGTCGTCGAGCGTACGAAGCGAACGGTAGAATAAGACCTCACAGCGGATCCTTTCACTCAAACGGGTATCCACTTTAATACACATTTCGAATATTTAAGGCGTCGTTTTCTTAGACGCACTCACGTTGACCACGCCATTTAATAAGATTTTACAAGAAGATAATTAGACGACTAATGAATTATCGGTAAACCGCGCATTTTATGAACGCGCTGTGCTCGTAAAGACGGGATTTAATGACGTCCCGTGCGTCGTGCGCCAGGTTTTCCGAGAATTTATTCAGACAGACAAATGAACACCGGGCACAAAACCATCCATCTGTTTAAAGCTGAGAAAAAAAAAGAGAAAAACGTTGTGTACCAGGCTCGTTAATAGATCGCCGCGAGTGTAGGTGATTCCGTAAAACTAGCGGTAAACGACGTTCGTTTTAGTCCATTAGAAAGATAACGCAGCGAGTGAAAGCACTCGATGCAATCGAGTGCTCGATCCGCCGCGCGTGTCTCTCTTACCTATTCCTCTAATCTCCGTTTGAAATCTATCGCGTACTGTGACGATCGAATGGATCGATCGGGTGATCCATCACCATGGACAGTAGTTGATTCGACGATTCAGGATACATACGTCTCTTCACACTCGCACGGAAAGATCGTACAATGTTATCCGCTCGAGCCATCTTGCCGGTGCCATTTGTATGTTTTTGTGAACGGGACGATCAATCAACAAAGCAGAACCATATGAAAGAGATTCCCTGAAGACGCGAACCTTCGTCGACTCGAGCGTTGGACAAGGGGATTCGTGAAATAGTATCTGTCTGTCTTGCGCGCTGAATCTACTTAACTGCGGGCTGAACTAGTCGCGCGAGCTTCTGGATTACGGAGCCGCGTGGCATGAAACCGTAATTTTTAGCCGGTTCATTAACTTCTTCGTTAGTTACGTTATATAATTACATTTACTGGAATGTCCGATCAACGTCGTAGCTTTTGCAAGTTAAGTAAGCGTCCCGATATCTTTGAACGGAAACGTACATCCGCCTTCGCCAAGCGGAGACCTCCGACGATTAATTGGCAATCGAAAGAATGCCTTCCACGAATTCATCCGACTCATCTTCCACGTAAACCCCTCGAAGCCACGGTATAAAAGCTCCGCTAAAAGGTTTTTACGCTTTAATCAAGCGAACCATTCGCGCGTTTCCATAAAAACCAATACGCGGTCGTAAATTACGATAAACCACCCGGGCGAGGTGCTCGAAAATCAGCCAGAAGTATTTAACCCGAAGCAGCGGAAAGGGGATACAGAAAATCGCTCGAATCGCTTCCCAGGAACGATTCCCCTCCGTGCGAGGACGAGGTCCGCGATCACGGCCTGAAATCACGATCGAATCCGTTCTCGATATTCTCTTAACGCGTCAATTCGATCGCGCTGAGCGGTCTTTCGACGGGCTCTTGGTCCTCGATGGATAATCAGGGCCGTGGACGGCGGCAAAAAGCCGAGGACAAAAACGCGGAGCGCAGACGTCGATCGGAGAACATTTCGAATGAGCCTCCGAAACAGCTAAGTAACCCTTTGCACCCCGCCACGTCTCTGGCACTGGGACCAGCCTCGATCCGCAGTTATCCATATATATATATATATATATATACTTTATATATATATACGTTATATATCTATATATACATATATACGTTACACGAACGCGTCACTTTGTCCCTGACGAAGTTAGCGTTTACGTATGCGAGGCAGCATCGTCCGGTGGGTTTGGAACCGCCCGGGGCATTCTGGAACGATGTTGTCGGCCGTGGCCGTTTTAGCCCGAGGGCAGCTCGAATACGACAGACACCGAGAGGAGCCGAGGCTTGGTTCCCTTTATATCGGCCCTCGCCAACTGCCCCATTATTCTCGATGGCCGATGGCCAATCGTATCGGCCGTAGTACCAACTGTAACTTTACGAGGACGAGGTCCCCGGACACGCCAGGGTAGGCCCCGGTTGGAAAAGCTCCAGCTGCCGGCGGAATCGCTGTTAAAACCACCCACGCGCCGATTAATACGCCTTCCGCCTTTTATTATTCGCGGCGACGAAATTTGCGCAGGAACGCGCGAGATAATTCGTACGCGTACGAATGGACCGCGTCGATCGAGGGGACGTTAACGTGGTTAACGGGACGACCAGAAATTGGCCGATTGACGCAAAAAGCGGAGCCTCCCGGTGTATAAAATACCGTCAGGCCCCGGAGACATCGATCCTGTCTCTCCGTATAAATCACCCGAACAACTTATTTCCCGACGAACAATCTCGATCCTGTAATCATCGATTGCTCTTTATATCGTCCGGCCGGGTCTTTACGCGGCGAATTAAGATTTTGAGAAACCGAATTACTACGTAAAGTAATTGTCCAAGTAATTATAAAGTAATCGAGAGTCGATCGTTCGAGCGTATGATGTATTACAAGACCCACCGAGGAGGCTGCTATACCGTGTCCGTATTAATCTCCCGGCGACTAATTTCAATCGCGCGCAGTCCTCGGTTACTTTTATTTGCGCCAATAATTCCCAAACGCGACAATATCGCCGCGCGGACCGGTATAACGTTCGGACGTCGAACGCTTCTTGCCGATAATTTATATAGCGTGCAATTACCGCGACTCCCCCTGGGTAAAGTTAAAAAGGTAAATGAACGGGTGAGTACAAGGGGGCCGGGCATAGCGTGCATACTAAATATCTCATTAGTTAACTCAAAGGTGGATTCGCAAATTATTGTTATTATTATAACGTTAAGTGGCAGCGGTTCGCTCGGGAGGCCCATAGATAGCACCGTTTATCTAAATTGTTTATCGAACGAATTATTTACGGGCCGGAAAAACGAGGCAACGCGAAAGGTCACGGTATACGCGTGATTTGCGCGCACGTTTCTTCCCTACGTTCGAGGAAATCGCGTCAGCAGGGGAAAAAGTGGAGCGAGCGTAAAGCCAGGCGCTTAGAGAAGCCGTCTCGCGTTCTTCCTGCTCGATTAAGACGGTTTGTGGATCTCGAGCAAATACGAGCGGACGATGCTGAAGAATCGACGCGTCCGCGGGACGACGCCGCGCAAAAACGACGAAATCGATTCGCTGATGAAGATCTACCTTTGCGTACATTCGTAGAACCGAGGCGCGCTTCGGGCGTTTGTGTTTAAAGGCCGCGAGATGCATCGCGATGATCGACCACACGGCTGAGAAAGAGAGAGAGACTAAGAGAACGACTAATGCGATGATCTGAATTAAAGCAGCTAGACATCGAATTAAAGGATCGAAGCTGGGAACGCGGTGATACCTGCGGCGAGCTTAGGGATGAAGTTGTTGCGTCGTTGATTAAATTTCATTTGCATCCCGACAAAATTACTAGCCGATCTACTTCTACTTGTGCCTCGGTGCAAAGTAACATCGTTGAAACCTGATGAAGCAGCCTGACGCAACTCTGCGAACTTTGAACCTAAAGAATACTGGTTTCAGTATTTTTAAATATTCTCGATCTACCGATAAGAGGGACCAGGATGGAAAAATTTGATTGGTAGACGTAATAATGATGAACGTGAATATCGAATTGACCGCGGGGCGTCCACGACGGGGTTGAAGCCAATTGACACACGGTGGAGTGGGGTGACCTCGGGGGTTGAAGAGGACTGCAAGCTCGAGGCGCTTAACGAAACGCCGGCAGTTCTCGTAGGGAAAAGGCGTCGCTAGAGGGAGAAGAGTGGGACGTCGGTGCAGCGTAGCTGGCGGTGGGGTAGCGTCGACGACGATGGTGGTGGCGACGACGACGGCGGCGGCAGCGGCGGCGGCAGCAGCAGCGGCGATGGTGGTGGAAGTAGCGCGAACGCCGTGATACCGGCGAAGACACTTCAGTCCCATTAAAGCTGCGGTGGCGCGCGGCTCGCGCTCGTTTTACCCCTCAGAAGAAGACACGTGAACCGTGACCACGTGGAACCGAGTGCGTGACACACGAGGCAGAGCTTCCCGCGCGAAAGCTCCACGGTGGCTCGCCGGAAGTGTTGAGTTTTTTTGTTCTTTCTTTTTCCTCGAGAAAGTAAGAGGAGTTCGGGGGATTTTCTTTAAGTCGACGCCGTGGACGCGAGAACAACCGTCAACCTGGAGCCCACGTGTCAGAAACGGTTAGTGGTGATACATATATTCGTTCATTTCTTTCCTTCGTGACGCGCTATGTACGAAAGACGAACGACGTCAGTTTTCTGTAGCTTCGTCGCTGTTGGTATTCTTAAATCGTTATCCAAGTATCGTCGAAAAAGAGGGATGCTTCCTGCAAAAATGTACTTCGAGTGGAAAGTGTCGTATTGAAAGCAGTAGTTGGATGTGACTAGATTTCAATGAGAACTGTTTAAGAGTAGAGTAAAGTTCCTAGACGATATCGCCTCGTTGAAAATTATAATTTCGCCATCCTAATATCAGGCCTCGAAGAGGTGTATATGAAATCTAGACGAACGCATCGAGGCTATTAGACATGCAAGACAGCATTCGTTCCCTCGCGATTTATCTAATTAGCCGATTTACTTTCACACTGATTGCACGGCAATTAGCCGATGAACAGTTTATCGCACGCCTAGAAACGGTCCGCAGATAACAGGCAAGACTCGCCTCTCTCCTCATCAACGATCAACTTAATAATCGCTTAACGAGGCTGTAAAAAAACGCGGGCTCGGTAAAATCTCATGCAATTCCGTGGCTTTCACGAGCGCGGAACCTTTTCTCATTTTTCTCAAGAACCGCGCGCGAAACGTAATCGAATTGCGACAGAGAACCGAGACAATCGAGACCGGGAAGCCATTCCTCGTTCCGCTTTCTTCGGACTCTCTGTCGAAATATCTCGTGACCGATGCATGCCCGTCCATGCGCTACCAATTAAGCCTCCAGGAAGCTGTCGAAACACGAAATGTCCCCGTAATGACAGGCTCACACTCGAAATGACAGTCGAGTCGAATCGATCACGGCTCTACGCGTGGCAAAAGACATTTAAACATCGACATTCCTCCGCTCGATTACACCTATTCGCCGTGCCGATCCGATCCGAGCGGCGACGTACGCGCGCAATTACGCGAGGACGCACGCACCGAAAGTGTAAAAAAGACGATCCGGACCGGCGGGATGACGACCTCGCCGGCTCGATCCGGTGGGGAAGAAAGAGAGGAAGAAAAAAAAGAACGCGCGTAATCGATTTGCAATATTTGAACCGCTCACTTACAGTGGAGGGCACCGATGCCGGAGCACCTACGGCACAATGAAATTGCTCAATCCGCAGGCTGCATTCCGGCGTCATCGAACAATGCTTATGATCAATTATGCACCACGCGCTCCCCGCCGCCGTGACATATCGCGCCGCGTCGCACGGAATCCGCTTTCGAGAGCTAATGCAGTTCGAGAGTAACTCGAGACACGCGGGGGCCTTATATAAGCCGAGCGGTGGTTTAACGTGGTCGTTTTCAGTTCTGCCTCCACTTCTTTTTTTACGGATTATCTAGCTTGACCAGGGGGCGGGGGTGATATAAGAAGATTGAAAATAGCTTTTGACTCTCATTTTTTTACAGGATTGTCGAATACGATACTTTTCTGGGGATTGCGAAGAAATTGGGTGCTGATGCATTTTGATACTTTTTACGAAGGTGTTTACTCAGGTAGATATTTTAACGAGTCCAACAGTGTTCCAATGGCTTATAATCGAAAGTCGGAATTTGTGAAATTTAATAAGATAGGTTGTTTATGACCAATGGATGTAGTCAAGTAGCATCTGATAATTGAAACCATGGAAGGAATGTTTAATTCTAACTTGCATCCTCGATAAATGTCGAACGTTAATTTCCCGTGAAGGCACATCATAATTCTCGAAATCCGACAACATTCTACTCACCGCTGCCTGCTCACGAAACGTAGCTAAGAATAAATCATCCAGTTCCACCACCTTTTCCAAGGAACTTTCGTATTTCACTTTTCCTCCGTGTCAGCCACGCAATCCAGGTATTCCAATGAAGAAAACGCGCGCGAAAAGAGGCGGCAAAGAAGAAGGGAACACGTCCGAACCTTCTCGTGATCGACACGAATTTACGAGAGCCCGGACGACGGCAAGCTCTTAAGTTTTCTCGCGTGAGAGTCCACTCTCAGAGTTATGGGGGACACGATCGAAACGTATCGAGGCCCAAACGTCGCTCTGAAATCTGCCTGCGGTGCGACAAACTATGAACGAACACGTTCCAGTTCGTTAAGACGCGTTGCTATCCGAAATAATTACCAGCCCGTCATTCCAGCGACGTGCACGATTCGTGACAAAGCGACGTAACGGTCCGCGTGGAAGCCCACGCAATCGCGCGATGGAAACACGTTCAACCTCGAAACCGTGGCGGAAAATGACGGACCGGGCACCGCGATTTATCTTCCACCGTGCGACGTGTTTTCCATGTCAAACTGCGCTTGTCCCTTTATCGACGTCCATTAATTCAGCCGCCGATCCACGGACCCGAGCGTTGTTAACTCGACATTTTTCGTTTCGCTCGTTCCATGCGATTAATTCCCAACCGATAGATCGATCGATGGGGGTTGCTACTTTTCTGCGAAGATCCGGTTAGCCCGTGGCGAGGCTCGCATCGGTCACGAGACGGACGATCCCGATCTCGAGCAACTTTCAATTACCCTCGGATCGTTACTTTGTACTCTGAATTCCGCGATGATGATATAACGTCACGTTTAATCTCGACAATTGATCGTTGCACGCACGCGAATCGAGAGCTACAAGTACCCGCGGAACGATTAGAAGGATGGATTTCTGCTAATGCACCGGAGATAGATATCCGTTACCTTTAAATAAGCATCGATTATATTTAACGCTTACGATGTCGGTTTATTCGCGTTCGGAGCGGTTTGCAAACGGGAACTCGCGGTCCACTCGCGGTCGATTTCTCCTCTTTGCTCGCCCCCTCTCGGCAATCCACGTGGATCCTTTTCCATCGACGCATCCTCGATCTCGCCCACCTTTCGCGTCTACCTACGTCCACCTCTGCTCGCGGTACGTAAACCGGGAAGAAAAGCAGAGAGGCAGGGACGCGAGCCGTGGAAAAACTAACAAAGTCGTGCACAAAGAACGGCGACAGACCACGGACAAAGGGCGAGGGATAGGATGTAACGAGCGGAACACGCGTCACGTATTGGATTTCCGTGGGATGTTCAGCTTTTGGAAAAATCGCGTCTGAAATTCCGGGCGGGTCGTTCGACGCCGCGGAATCGGGAAATACAAGAGAGATAACGGGCGGCGCGACGGGTGGAAAAGTTTTCAAGCCGTTTACCGGCTAGCTAGCCAGCCAGCTAGTCGTCGCGCATACGTGGTACGCGGATAGATACGCGCGCACACGTGCACACGGGCTGATAGCAAAAGGAGGTGCAGGAGGAGACGGACGGGGGTGGAACAGCACCCGCCAGCATTTCAGAGAACGGATGTGGAAGGGATATGGACTCTGTGGAAATTGTGCTGGGGTAGGAAAACGGGGGTTGGAAACTGACCCGAGGGATCGCCCGGGGCGCAGACGAGCTCCGCAGTTGCCGTAATTAGAACCGAGCGCCCCGGGCGCTTAGCCGACGGCTGACGAGTCTCCTGCGGACCGAAATTATTCATGAAGCCGCGCCACCCACGGCGAAATTTTTCCGTAAATATTTTCCCTTGTCCGAGATATCGGGCCTGTGCGATCCGTGAACGCGTGCGCGCGGATACCATTGTCGAGCGATCGTCGTGCTAACCGTGGAAGGACATTAGCTTTTTCCTTCTATTTTTTTCGTTCCTTTTTCTCTTTGTTTTCTTTAGAGGGAGATCCGTCGCGTACTCGCGAAGGGGTCGAAACGCTGCGGCCATGTTTGTTTAATTGGACGCGCAGAGTTTTCAAGCTTCTCGTACGGAGTGTGCTTTTTTACGGGGTGATTTTTAATAGTTTTCTTTTCATCGACTGAGGAAAATTAGAGTTGCGAAATAAAAATAATAATACTAGCTATTAACGTAAGAGCACTCGCGATAGTTTTACCTTCGGACTCAGGCGTAATCCCTAAGAAAGAAACTTCGATACGTATTAGTACGTTCATACTATGTTCGACGATTATAATCGAGCAGATCTCAATCATTGATACCGTATCGAAGTAACTTTTCGTTATGTCCATCAGGTATCGCGATCGAGCTCTCTGGCTTGTTTCAGATTTTAATGTAACATGTACTCGTTATCGAGGTTGATAACTTAAAAACGAGGTCCAGTTAGAAACCACGCCTGTTTATCATCAACGATTATCATCTGACTCTCCGCTAATCGACAAAAATACGACTTGTACCGATCAAATTAACTAGATCCACTTAATAAATCAATTACGAGTTTAATTACGGTGGAGAGAGAGTCATGTACTCACTTGTGACTTACTTATCGATTAATCTTCCTCGGACAAGCATTAGAGCGGTGTTGCAGTAACGAGGCGGATTACAAAACGCGCAAGTTCTACCCGACAATGCGCAATTCCATCGACGACACTTCGCCAAAACGACGAAATCGCAACGCGGCATTCTACGCGCTCCATTCGATCGATTAATTACTAACAGCCGCGTCCCTCGCCTCCAACTCTCCTCTCTCGAACTCTGATCGATCTCCTCGAAAGCTCTGTACGCTCGAAACGCAATTCGTAATCGAACGATCATCTAGAATCGCGAAACTCCGTTTCGCAACTGTCTCGCGTGCGAATCGATCTCGCAGGGAAAACGAGATCCGCCGCAGAATCGGACGAAGCGACGAGGCGAACTCTACGCGAGGCGATGCACAGAAGAGTCGAGCGGATGCCACGGGGAACACGGCAGCTGATATATACACGGGGGACTTTTCGAAACGCGTAAAACGCGAGAACCGTGTCGCAACGGAGCAGCAGCACGTTGCGCCGCGTGGAATTCCAATCCCCGCAGCGCGCCGCGTCTCGGTCAGAGTTTCCGTCTCGTAGGGTAAGTAGGTGAGTAAGCGGTGGGACTAGGCGAGGATGAAATGGAGCAAGACATGCATTGGCGCGTGTCGGGAGTGCCCTCCTCGGCCTGAACCGCGGGCCTGTTCACGGGCCTTATACGTGGCCCAGCCGTTCGCCCTGCCTCCGCGAGAATGCCTCGCGTCGAGTGGCGTAAGTAACGACGCGTGCAAAACCGCCGCGTATGTAGATACCAGCCGCGCAACGCTGCCACGACGTATCGCCACCAGGCACACCGAACACGACCAACCGGGAGATTTACACCGCGACTCCGGCATCGGCGCGCCAGCCGCGATCCTTTCCAGCCTCTCTCGTATCCTGCCGCGTGCCCTGGCCAGAGGGAGGGAGACGCGTTCTTAGACCGGTGAAATATAGAAAAATCGCGTGGACGGATTTACTCGACGATAAACGGCAAGGCGAGGCGAGGGTTCGTTGCTCGTGACAAGCGTTTAGGTGGCTCGACCGTGTACCAAACGCTGGGACACGCGAGAACGAGATCATCCCGTGACAGAGTTATGTACGATTTCGGCGATAAAGTGGATCGCCCACGGGCGCGTTCGTGTACGAGACGCGTTTCCTGAAAGGATCGTGTTGGATCGCTTTTTAAGGACGTTACGGAGGCACGCTTCGTTCGTCGCGCGGTATAATTGCACGACATTAAGGGGCTGCACGCTGAGGGATTAGATAGGAGATCGTACGGCTAAGATTCTAAAGTACGAGAAGCTGATTTCATGCTCTCTGCCATTCAGATTCGGAATCTAGTGGACGTCGAGACAGTTGAAGAACTTATCTGAACTGGAGTCGATCGACACGACGATCCGCGTGCATACGTTAACGCTTCGATAGCACTCGACGCGACTCCAATTTGTAAAATAACAGAGCAGAATGCGGGACACCTGTTCGATATTCTTAAGACGTGTAATCGAGCGAGGATACGCGATCGCGTACGGCCGTTTAAGCAAATACAGATGGAACACGCGTTCGGTACATCGCGGCGGGCAAGGATTCCCGGGGACAAGGCGGGCACCGAGTCGCGGAAAGATTTATATCGCGGTTGGTTTACGCTCGTGGTTACGCGCTTGCCGTCGCTCGATGGAAAAATATAGAATACCGCCAGGAATTTATTCGCCGATAAAAGGGACTCCTCGTAGGCGATGCGACCAGTTAGGATCCCGCGGGGCGAAAAATCGCGCGGAGCCGCGAATAAATTCCTCGTCGTTCGATAAACGTTGACGCGATTAAATTTGTAAGACACACCGAGCGCGCGCGGAATGGAATGGCGCGAATCTGACGAACGTTTAGAGGTTTTCGATGGGCAATCGAGGCTTGTTGGAATCGCCGCCGATTACGAAAGATTAATGTAACGCTGCATAAACGTTGATTGCGAACGGATAGTCACCGTTAGACAGTCACGCTTTAATTATCAACTAGTTGCGATGTCTGCTGCGCGAATGGCCGTTGCAAAATACAGCGTTAAACTCGAATGGATCCCGAATACATAGGTATATCGAGCAGATCGTTTTCACGCGCGAGATTCAACTACCTGTCTGTTACGATTCGTTGAAAGTTGTGTAATTTGTTTTATGGCGTACGGTTAGTCGATTATTAGAACTACTTTGATCGATAACGGGCACGCAGTTAAAGAGTAATGGCCGTATTACCGGCTAACTAGCTCTGGCTACGCTGCCTGTGAAACTTAAGCATAATTATTGGCTGCGTTTTTGCGCCATCGTTCAGCGAACCTCTTTCGATACGAGATCAATTTTTTGTCGCTAGAAAAATTTATTTTTAAACAGCGAAAAAATGAGCAACCGGCCCATAACCCAACCCATCGATCGCAGATAACCGCTGAAAGCAATTAAACGCAAAATCGAAACAACCACTCTAGATTAATCACTCTAATGCGTTCTCCGAGAGAATCCATTTTACATGCATGTGCGCGTGGAGTAAAATCAACATCGATTCGCAGGCTGACGCTTTCACGCGTCGAAGAAAGAAAGTGTACCCACGAACGTCTTCGAGCCCTCTTAATAGGCAGAACGATCGGTCACCGACACTGGCTACCCCTCTGTGATGTATCGTAGCTTAATTGAAGCTCCTCTAAACGAGAATTAAGCGACAAGCGGTCGCGTATATTCCGAAAGGACGAGCGGGACTACGTGCCAGGCCGTGGCATCGATAAATTTCAGGCTACCTACGTAAGTGTTCGTGGTAACTGCGAGCGCAAGCCAAACCGGTCGGCACGCGCTTCAACCATCCGCTATTGAAGCGCCGTGTGCGTGCACCAAAAAAGAGGAGAGAAAAAAAAGAGCCACTCGCTTCGTTCCTCCTCTTCTTCTCCCATTTTTTCCCCTCTTTCTCTTTATACCTTTTTACCTCGTGCCCAGCTTTCCGCCCTTCGTCTTCCTGCCGTCGACCATTTTCTTTTTCTTCGCCCTTTTTCTCGTTCGCGCAACTGTACACGGGTAATCGCCGGGACAATGAACACGCGTCCCTTCGTCTCTTTCGCATTACACCTCCGGTGACATTGCCTCCTTCTGTCGCGTTTAACTTTTTTCGTCGCGTTCACCATTCGTGACGCGCGCCGTGCCATCGACGTCTCGACTTTGCCGCCTCCGAGCGGCACCCCTTTGAACGCGACGCGTGGAATTCGCGCGCTCACCCTCTGTGGCACTCTCTGATAAATGGAACGCTTTCAATTTTATTTCGGCTCCGATATTATGAATTACACACTTTGCTGATATGCTGAGGAAATATTCGTAACAGTTTATGGATTCTGTTTAATATTCTTTCGATGAAATTTTTAGTGTAACTCCACGCCACAAATCTCTCCAAAAGCTAAAGCAATCTGCTCGTCATAAAACTCTGCAATCATCGAGTAAAGACGCTTCAGCTCGATCACCCCTCTAAAGATACACCGTTTCGCATCTTCTACCCTTAAACTCCTCGAGAGCCAACCATCGTCCTTTATGAACGGTACGCTTCCCCTCCCTTGCTCCTTTTCCTTCATCCTCATCTTTATTACATCACGTTCTTCTGGCGTGTGCACGCGGCGAGCTAAGAAGCCCTCATCTATCTCGCGAGACCACGGACGCTTATTAAACCCCGTAATAACTACCGTGCCATTCCCCGGACGATCTTCAATCAGCGAATCCGACGAGTCACTCGCACGCTGGCGGATGTGGGTCAGCGCGAAAGCTCGCTAAGAGGAAGCGGTCTGTCAGTCAAGGACGCTCTTCGACGGACGTCCTCGCGCGGATCGCAAAAATCGCGACAGCCAAGGGATCGCTCGTGGTAGGACGCACGTTGGGTGGTCTCCCTCCGGTATTCGCGGTCGTCGTGCTCGATTTTGCGCGATCGTCGATCTAATTTCCCGTGGCACATGAATTACCAACGACGTTCATCCAGGATATTGCGTTACGGAAACGCGTCACCTTGCATCTCGCTTCAACCTCCTCGTTCTTTTCTTTCTTCGCTCGTCCGAGCGCTGCCTCTTCTCTCCCTTAATTTAGCAACCAGTGTTCCACATGGACGAAAATGAATGCAAGAGTTATTACTTCTTTCTTCTTACTCTTGTATCTAGAATACATCTCGAGAGGTTATTCCCTCGAGATTAATCGTTTTTAGCTCCTCCGCTGGACAGAAGCCGGGCAACGGTTTCTTTGCGAGATCTTTATTTCTGAAACCGTGAAATGAATGATTTCACGGTGAAACCACTGTGTTCCATATAAGTTGCATTATCGAACAACTGGTTTTCTCTAGAAAAGCGATTCTTGGCTCGAAAGTATATATTATTTGAAGATTAAAATGTTATTATGATTTTTCTACTTTTCTCTCGTATTCCATACTTTTTTTCTTTTCTCTAATCCCGTTTCTCTTTTTTGCACGCTGCGAAGTCTACGTCATTCCACGTTTTCACGTGGCAGCGTAAAGTAGCTGCTCGATCCATCGTAAACCCGATTCCCCAATCGGCTCGGACGAAAGTTGATAAAAGTTAAGGTGTCGAGCTGTCGCCGTTATCCAATCGCAATAAACGCCAGAATATTATAGCCTCGCTGCTCCCCTCGCGTCTGAAATCCACTTCCTAACAATTTTATTAAGATAAACTCGACTCGTTACCATCCGGGGACCAATAAATCATCAGGAGAGAAATTCGCCTGCGCCCGGCCAACAGGATACGAACGATCCTTTCGTCGTCGTTTTATCGTCGAGAACTGGCTTCTGCGGCTACGTGATTCGATTAATCGAATTCAATCCGCCGTCCGCGTTCCGGGACGCGCGGCAATTCCATCGGAGAGGTTCGAACGGGAGCTGCGGAACGCGCGTAAAAAGCGAGGATCGCGGTCGTTTTCACGCGTCGTCGAGCCTGGTTGGAGGCGTGTAAAACACGAACGATCCAATCGTCGTTGTTCCAGTTCTCGCGGCCAGCTACAAGCCGCGAAGTCCCAGGAATTGGTGAACGGAAGCGACCGCGAGGATACGTGACGGATTAGCAGGAGTGGCTGCCGCGAGTTCGACGTAGAGAAAGGGTCATCACGATTAATTCCTCTTCCAAAAGATGCTTACGACTGTGGGGGCGTCGAGTGGAGGGTCGTTAACGTCTTCCCTGTCGTTTCCCTTTGTCGATCAGTCGCGTGGCTCGTCCTGAAAATTTATGGCCCTGCGAAATGCCAGCCGCGTGGAATTACAGGGGAACGCGGCGAATGGATTTCGTGGCTGAACGAAATAATCTCGCTCGACGCACGAGGCAAGCTTGCGCCACGTTTGAAAACCGATTGCGAGGGACGATTAAAGGTGACGTAAATGCTGTGTGGTTAACGTAATTGCGTTTTGTCTGAACGTCTTTTACGGCTCGTCGAAGACGCCAGGCATTGTTTCACGAAGATTTAGTAAGACTAATGAAGCTGTGATCACACGCCGCGCCTGGAGCACGTTTTCGTGAGAGATATTCGAAATTAGAGAAGACAGTTCCTAATTTTCTTATCATATTTCAAGAGACGATACGTGAATTGTTTTTTTTTTCTAGGAAAAATCGATTTTATAAAAAGCTATAAATTCAATGCTGAGGAATCGATGGGATTAAACATCGATGGAAGTCCAAAGAAGGAATACACCAGCCGCGAGTATTTGCAACGCCAAGTTCACAGACGGATTTCATGGTCGTGCTTTACGACTGCGAATGGCTGATAAAACACGCTAATGATCGACAGCTGTGTACATCCAATAATGCTAATATGCCTTCTCCAACTCCCGTGGAGAATGAAGAAATCGCATAATGATGTACGAATTATATTACCCGTCGATTTGTCACTAATTAAACTCGAGTGCACCATTGTACGGTACGACGACGATTGTCCCCCCGTCATCGAGCAGAATCAGCAATGAAAGAACCGTGATTTAGAATGTGTTTTCGTTGGTAACGACACCACACTTGGTACCATCGGGTACACACACTCACGATAAACAAGGCATCGCATTTATTAAAAGCAATACGGAATGAGAAACAAGTTTCGAGCAAGCTTAAACTAGAATCGGACGAGATAACGAAATGTGATGTTGGGTAGATCTTCGAGATTTGAAGCGAAAGACTGTAAATGTCACGAGAATAAGTGTGAAATGAACTTTAGACACCTGAACAAGTAGTCTGGGCCGGATAAATACAATTGTTTGTATAACTGAATCCAGGTCTACGCGCTCTGCGAGGCTGCACCTTAATGGATAATTCCTCTAAAAATCTCTTACAATCGATGGGACATAAAATGCAAAACCGAGTAGTGGTCACCGTGTGTTAGACAATACTGCGAGCATCTGCATACTGCGCGGCTCTCGAGAAACGGCGAATGACTCGTTACAACCGTCTCCCTCGTCCAATTTACATTTCCTCTTTAATCACGACCTCTCGAGAGCGAACACGATTTCACTTGGAACTAAAAGCAAAAAAGAAACGCTTCCCGTGGTGGCCTCGTCGAAAAGAGAAGTCCCAACTTCTGGTAGCGACGTCGCCCGGGGCGTTTAAAATAATACTATTCGCGAACGAAAATGAGGCATTTTCGAATTTGCATTCGCAATCGCCCGGGGCCATCGATGTCCTCAGCGTTCTTGGAACAAGTACGAGCCGACTCGGCTCGATTTCTTGTAGAATTGGCCCCCGCGACGAGCTGGATCGCGGCCACGGCTGGAACGCGTAACCCGCAGCTAGGCCATCGAGTTTCCTGAATTTATCAATTTTTATACGACGAATACGGGAGTGCGACGGTGACCCTGAAACAGCGTACAAATTCTCCTCTAGCTAGAGTTAACTTTGCTCTTTGGTGTAATGAACGCGTCGAACATCTTAGTCATCAATATCTTAGGGCGCAAATTACAACCCCTAAATATTTCGATGGCTACAACTAAGTTGATATTGTCCGCGCAAAGATACCAACATAAGCAATTATTTCAACGCGAATGCACGCGCATTGTTCCCCCCTTTTTTAATTCCATACCTCCTATATTCGATCGATACTACGCCACAAATAATTATCGTGATGCCGTTGCTGCTACCGGGATACGAAAACGTGTTCGAAAATACCGTTTCATTCGAAATATTATTCAGAGACGACCGCGCCGGTGACTGGCGATCGTAATGAAATCACGTAATGGAAATCCACCGCCACAGTCGAATTAATACGTGTATTGTATATGATTTTATCAATTTACGTCGAAGCTGCCGGCCCCATTATTCCTCACCCCCGCCCTTAAAAAAAAAATACACGCGCGCGTACCATCGCGTTCGATTCTTCGACGACGGATAGCGAATTGCAATTACCACGAAACTCTCGTACGAAAACATTACGCGTTTCATACGCTACGCACTCGTATAGGTAATGCTCGTAATTTCTTCCGCTGGCTCGGGAACGCCTCGAGCGACTCGAGAAAAAAGTAATCAACGCTCTTCGTCGAGGTTTCCGTGAAAGAGAGAAAAAATAAACCCTCCTCCCCTCTCCTCCTACCCAAAAAAAAGGACGAAAAGAAAATTCGTTTCCGCAATAATCCACGGCGCTTTCGATACGGATAGGATCCATTGGGAGGATTTTCACGTGCAACGACGCGCTTTGCGGAAACGCATTGCTCGATCGGCCGACAACAGGCGAATTTGCATGCGACGATACCCGGAGGGCGTTACGACGTCCACGCAAACTTGCCAGCAGACTTCTAGTTTGCGACGTCGTACACGCGCTGAGGACACGCGCGTGTCCTCGGAACGTGTTAGACCCCTTCTCGTCGGTGCCTCGGGCGACGCTCATCTTGGCACACGTGCATGCAGCTGGTCACTTCGAACAGGCTGCCGCGGTTCTGCACACAACTGTTGCCCGGAACACGACGCAAAACGGCCACGACGATCTTTTCGTAATAAGATCGCGCCGTTCTTCCTGTACACCGCGCGGTCTGCTCGAGACCCTCCGATTCTACTTCCGCGTGCGCCTTTCTCGTTACTATGGGACACTTGGGGCAGTTGCTAGGCATAAATCACCGTAGAAATTTCAGATTAAATTAATTGATCGAGTTTTATCATTTTTACCATTTTCCCGTATCGCTCGTGCTTCTTACAGTTATTCTCTAGGTTCGTGTAGTCTGAACGCTGTCAACTAATGCTACTCGCACGGTCTCTTCTTAGTAATGAAACTCTCCGTTTTTTTCGCGATTTCTAATTTTATTACGCAAGGAAATGCTACTCGTATAAATACTTTCTCACTTCCTGTGCACCGCGAATGATACGTATCGTCTAGGCGCTTTAATGCGTCCTTTAACAAATACCCTCCGGGTACGTATTCATTATCCTAATGTACGGCTGTGGTCTACGTTTGTATGCATATTGATGAGCGGCGCATTTAGACCACACGTTCCACGCGGATGGATCTTTTTTTTTTCTGCGATGCAAGGCGCCAACTCGACGGGGCAGCTGTTACTGGAATCGTTTGCTCGCGATGCTCTTTCACTTTCTCCGGCTAGCTCTGCCCCTTTTTGTTCTCAATTTATCGCGAGTCCACCGGTAGAACGCTAACTAACCTAATGGAATAAGATCCTTGTACATTTTACCCTTGTAGAACTGAGTGATATTACAATCTAGGGGCTAGTGTCGCAACAGTGGAAGCCACTTACTTCTTTTTATTGGCAGTGTAATGTGGTTGGAGCGCCAGTGGTTAATTACACCTACACTAGTAGTTTACATCGATAGAATCTACATATGCTGATCGATCGCCCAGAGGCATTCAAAGGTTGGTCGTCGTTGCGTTTATTGCGACTAATCTTCTTCGAATCGCGATAATCCCGCCACACGCGAAATAACCCGATACCTTTTGAACGGAAATGTATAATCAACGAAACGAGGCGTCCTATCAGCACCTAAGAAGCCAACTTCTTCAAAACCACCCCCGCAAGTTCTCCGCTCGGCGGACGCATCATCGCCCCCATTTTCAAACTCTTTCCCTACAGCGTCAATTAAAGTACAGGGCAACCGCGTGGAAACAGACAAACAACCAACACCATACGTTCGTCCGTTATTCCACATTCATAAACGTCTGCGGCGCGAGACTGTCGATCGACGCCTTGGGCGTCGAGCACAGCCGTTGTTGTCGCTGCCCTCCACCGAGCCGTCCATCTCTCGCTTTCTCTCTATCCACCGTGTTCAACTCGCGACGACCGCAGCCGCAACCGACGCGACGACGACGAGGGGACGCGGATCGCTCGGCGACCTCCTCTCGGAGCGACGAAGAGGACGACGCGCTGCTGCATCGCGTTCCGCGTGGTCCCCGCGGCGATCCGCCGCAGCGCATGCTGGTACATCGCGGCGAAGAGAAGAAGAAGAAGAACAAGAAGGAGGAAGAGGAGGAGGAGGAGGAGAAGAAGAAGAAGAAGAAGAAGAAGAAGAAGAAGAAGAAGAAGACGAAGGAGACGGCGGGTGGAGGCGGTGGAAGAGGAAGAGAAGGACGAGATGGAAGACGCTGGAGGAGGAGAAAAGAGAAAACCAGTCCCCTTGGCCTTACCTCCGTCCCCATCGACGTCGCAGGAAACTCCGGCTCGCGGCACTGAAAATAAATATCGCCGCGACGACGACCAGAACCTTCTTTCCTTCTCGAGTTTCGTGGCCGATGGTACTTCGGGGCCCTCGGTTCTTTAATACCCCCACGTTACACGGCCACGTATTTATTGGTGTTTATACGGCGGAGGTTAACGTTACCGAGCGGCGTAATGATTTATGCCGTCGAGGGCGAGCTGGACTCGCGGTCTCGGTCCTGCGAGCAAGGCGAATACGGACGGAGTCGGGTCTGCGCGCGGTTGATTTAAGGTTACCGTAGCCTTGACGCGATCGTTTTCATGGATTTCGTGCATTTCTATCGTGGGAAGGGTTTCGTAATATTATCATCTGTGCAAACACCGCGTTGTAATTTCTAATTTCGTTTCCAGCTCTGTTGTTCCCCGATTTCATGTTAGACGTTCATGATAGCTAACTATACTTTCGACGCCCCTTTCTGCGAGCTCTATTAACACCTCGTAACTTTGCACACGAAAGACTTTGTTGCGCTTCCATTAAAAAAGATGCACCCAAAGAACCAACCACTACCCCTTGTACTCCTCGTCCACGTCGTACTCGATATTCTATACGAAAGCGTGCGCCAAAATCCGAAACGGAAGGATTGTGACGAACAGGAGGTACCTTTTGAACAAAGCGATAGGACCGCGATGTGTACACAGGTTGGAAATGAGTCTGGGCAGACTCTTCCAAGCGTCCCGACCACTTTACTCGCTCGTCGGACCGTAGCTCGTTAAATATTGTTCTCTCGTTAATTGCCTTATTAATACATATGAAAACGGGCAGCTTCGAGTGGTTACGCGACGGTGGCAGGTACGTGGCGTACCCGGTCGAAAACAATGCCGGACTAAATCAGCCTTATCGTCGTCTCGAGACCGACCGTGAGGATCGATAAATTAAGTCGAGCCGCGGTTGAAATCGCGCGACCTCGTTACAGGGGAAAGTCCCGCGCTAATGTCAGCGTCTGCGCGCCGTTTTGACTTCTAAATGGCGGCCATAAGCGCGGCAGCGCGGCTGCGAGGGTAGCTAATGCTCGTTCACTTCTCTCAACTTCTTACTGCCGCTCTTTGGATAGCCCAGACGAATCGTTTGGAAAATTTCTATCGACGATTCGTAAACTGATAACTCGTGTTCGTAGAGCCATGCCACTCTGTTTGCGATAACCAGAAGAAGGTAAGAATGTAGTTGCGGGCGGTGTGTTTTCACCGCTGGCTTTTGGATTCGTGAGTAGGACGACGGTAGCCGTGGAAAGCCGTGCCGGAATTTAAAGAGGAAAAGAGATACGGAATAGTACAGGGTACGGCGAAAAAGAAGAGGGAAACGGTGATACTGATACCTCGCCGGAGAAAGCTGGCTGAAACATGTTACTACCACGTAACATATGTAAACGATATGTTTTGAAGTTCGTTTTTCCGACTTGCTGCTGAATATGCTAGCTATAGTTTTCAATTTTCTGTTTGGAAATCAGGTTTTCACCGCGGAAACGAATGTTTGGAATGATTCTCTGGATTTTGGTAAAGATATTGACACTGTTTATGGGGAATTGTTACTGATGATAAGGTGTATAATCCGTAGAAGATGGTAATAACTGGATGATCGAATGAAACTTAGTTGAATAGAAAGAATAAACATGCTTACTCTTGCCAGCAGGATTACATTTCGTGGACTTTTGATTGCAGACGGAAATGTGAGGCCGACGGAAAGGAGGCGAAGGCGGAGCTGGCACAACGCAATATGTTCCCTAGCGCTCAAATTAAAATGAGGTAAACAGAACCACGTTCAAGTTGTATACTCTTAAAGAGCTGGGTTTAATACAGTGTAGAGGATCGAGAAAATGATACACTCACCTTGGTGCGACTGAAATTCTTCGGTCGTGCGTAAGCCTCAACAATTGATCGCGGCATATGGCATTACAAAGCCCTATAAATCATAACAACGGTTATATCTTTTTTTCATTGTACTAATAAGTCAATTTATAAGCAACACCAGCACCGATAACGGCTACAAAAAGTATACTTACACGGTTGCTACAAAATAGCTTAACTTCCGTATCGCACTTTTTTTATTTATATACTTTCGACGAAGCGTGCATAGAAATATTGACGCGCGAAGACTTCGACGCCTCGTAGAGAAGGAACAGGGCCTGATGGTGGCTAATGTCGAAAGTATCTTTGTCAGATTGCTGTCGCCAAGCAGTTCGCCGGCCACGTCGCCCACAATGTCGAATTCCTCCTCGCCGACGCCACCGACGCCGGCTGCACCGGCTTACAACCAAAAAATGACCGGAATACCCTGCGTGGCGGCCGCTTCCAGGTACACGGCGCCGGTCCACATCGACGTAGGTGGCACGATATACACGTCCTCGCTCGAAACGCTGACCAAGTAAGTGCACGCACCCTTTGCCCACCTGAAACAGAAACGTCTCGCGTTAGAACGATCGAGCAGACAAGACTCAACGATCCCATAACGAGTCGTATCATTTTTACTCCTCTCGAAATCGACGACAAGTCGCGAGAATGTTGGAACTATTTCGTGGAAAGTTCGTCGTGCACGCGATCCACGAAGGAGTGCGCGCGGTTGTCGTTCTAATTTATTACGCGCTGAAAAGTGAAACCTGCGATAATGAATGCGCGACAGAGACTTTTGCGTACGATCGAAACGGCCGAGGCATTCCAACGGGAAAGTTGAAATCGACATTCGCGCGTCGCTGGTCATTAGAATCTCGTGCATAGGAGAGCGAACGCTCGGATACGATCCTTTTCTAGCTCTGCTTGAAATTCGACTTCGCAGCCGCGCCGTTTCCTCTCGATCGGTGGCCATTTTGCTGCGAGCGCGAACACTCGGTCCTCGCGGCCCGTGCAATTTCTTCGCGGGATAGTAGAAAGGGAGCGTGATGTCCGGATCGCGGAAACGTGACCATCGACAACGCTCCAGGATGCTCGTAGCAGGCAATATCTCGGTGAACATATCGCTCGCAATCAGGCACACCGTTACCATGCACGACAGTGTCCAAAGGCTATTTGCGATCTGCCCGTGCACTCTATGCATAAAACAGACGTAACGCGAACGCCCAACCGCGCTTCGCACCTTCCGTCGATTTTCAGCCACGCGAGTAATCCTCTACATCCATTTCGAGACGGTTCTGTCCACGACACGCAACCCCTCGATCGTAGAGCGCGTCTTATCGACGCGTTTCAGACCACGTCGGTTCGTTGACCACCAATTACGTACAAAGGACGCGCAACTAAACCTCGTCGAGACTGGAAACGTAATAAATTACCAGTGACGCGGGACCGCGAAATCAATCATGTTCGACGTTAATAAATTTCGACCGGCGATAGACGCGTCGCGCGCTTTTCCGGTTCGACTCTCTCGAGGTAACGTCGAACGCGTAGCACAGTGCGCCAGTGGAACGTCGTCGACGACGCGGTTACGGATCGTGTGCCTGTCCAACGACGATATTCATGCCGATGCTCGTTACGAGTGACCGTCTTAGCAGGCTAACTAACCTGGACGTGGATGGATATCCCCGTAGCCCTCGCTCGACTAACAGAATCGTTAAGAGAGTAGTCTTGCGCGCGGCGGCGGAGGACCACGCGTGGAAACCCGAAGAATTCGCCGGAAAGTTAATTCTAATTGACGAGCGATGGCGGATGTCATCGTTAACCGAGTAAGTGGAACTCGAGGATCGTTTCCAATCCAGAACACGGACGAGCACGGGAGGATTTACGAGTGGGTCCCGTTAGGCGTGCCGATCCCTCGAAACAATGGGTTTCGCGGCATACACGGGCGGAGAGTTGCGCGTAGAAATCGCCGGATGATCGTTCGTTAACGATCCGCCCACGCGTACGCGTGATATTTCAATTCCGCTCGTGACTTAGAAAACAGCTTGGCATTAGGATCGATTAATCCGCGTCGATCGTTTCACCTCCGATTTATCGGCCGCGCGTGTATCAATTACGCGGTAATAGTTGTTAATAAAATGTTACGTAGCGGGAGATCGAGGCGCTGGCTCGGCGAGTGTCAAGGGGAGATGCGTGAGCGGAGATCCAGGCGGATAAAACTGGACTTTGCTCGTGTCGCGTCGGTAGGAACGCGGTTAATCGAGCCAGCGAAGCGTGGGTCCGTTTCCAATCGATCCCCGGTCAGACCCGTATCGTTCGGTCGGATTTTAATCGGCGGGAACGCTGGGAGCGACGGCAATCGACAAGTAAGGATAAGCGTCGCGACGTGACGCGCGAGAAACGGGTGAAAAGAGCCCTGGAGAACCGGGGCCGCGGGGGCCGTGGATATGTCGCGGAGAACCGCCTCGAACGACCGCTCCGCCGTCACGCTCGATTGCGCCTTCCACCCTCATTACACCAACGGTCGACCTTATTGTTTTGTCGAAAGTGCAGGCCGAGATTACTGTCCGCTCGATCGTATCGGACACGGCCGGAGAGAATGTGAGATATTCGAACGACAAGGTCTGTTGGAGGCTGCGCGACGTTCGCGCCACTATGTTACACGCGTTACGCTTTCTTTCGCGGCTCTCCCAGCACTTTTACCGTAACGCCACTTCGACGAGAAGTTTGTTTAACGCGAGCTAACGGTAAGAAACCAATACTGTTCGCCTCTCTCGTCGGAATGAGATCGATAAAAAGAAAATAGAGGAATTCCTTTTTAGCGTTGAACCTTGCAAGAGCGGCTCGAGTCACTTCCTGGTCCCAGTCATCGCATGCATTTTACATACAGCCGCGACGCAAAAAACCCCACCAGCGAAAGGCGGTAAGAGTCGCGATCGTTTCAGCGCCCGGTGCATTGTATGATAAGTAAGTTACACCTTTCACCTATTAGACGCAGGGCAAATCGCACCTGAAACGCCAGCTGCAATTTCATTCAACGCCGTCACTGGCTCGAGACTGGCTACGGTTACAGGGAAAAAATTAGATAGTTGCTTAGCTAATCGTTGGAAATATCGTTAATTAGAAATTTGCATACGATCGTAAATCTGCGGGAATTCCGAACGAATTCCTTGCAAGGAATAAGGAGTCATTGGTTCGATAACGAGGGGCAACGTGAGTAACGCCGTCGATAGCGATCGAACAAAAGCGACATTGGAAACCGCGAAAAGAAGCCCCACCTTCCCCGTTTCCTCGTGTTACTCGCGAAATTGATTTACGCCAGCTAAATCATCGTCGACGTGTAACGGCATCGGTGAAGATCGCATCGAAGATAGTCGTTTCTCAACCCGGGACACCGACCCGGGATTTATACGCCGCACTTCGAGAAACGAGCGACAATGGACAGCCATAATAATAATGATCGCGATGGTGGATAGATAAGAGGACAACCGCGAGTTACTTCGCGGAGAAATATCCTCGAAACCTCGCTGGGAGTAGCCATTAAATCAAACCTTACGGAAATCAGCGGAAAAATGAATACGCGAGTACTTAACTCTCCCTCCCTCTTTCTCTTTCTCCCTGTTACAGCGTTTCGAGTCTCGAATGCGTCGACTTTAATCGAACGGTAATTAAATGCAACGAAAACATAAGAGATCTTCGCTATTTCCATTAAACTATATAAAATTCGGTTCAAGACTCGTACGACTACCGAAACTCTTCTACAAAATCAAACGTGTCCTCCATTAAATAAATCACCGAACGTAACGTAAACCCGTTCGTATTTCCCTTCCATTGTTACGCAGCATTACGTTCACCCTTTAGACGTTCGTTTCTATAGCAAAAGCTAGCTCGCGTAAATAGAGAAAGACTAGGTTTCCCGTCCAGCCGTGGTTCAACTCGAAAACATCCATTTCTCGCACAACGCGACCCTAAACGGAACTCCGTGTATATTAACCAGCTTTTCAAGCGGTTCTATTCCGAGATTAATCTTCCATGGGGGGCCCAGGCGTCGTTTCCAGCCGGACATTTTCAGAAATGACGTAACTACCGATCGTTAGTATGCGCTTCCGGTATCACGTAATCCCTAAAACATCGTTCATCATCCTGCCGGAGCTGAGAGCCCTGGCCGAAGACTTAGCAATGCCCCCGGGCGATCGCACGGCGATCCAGCTAGTCCTCGTTTCCTCGCCCTTTAGGCCAGCCGCGTTCAACGCGTACAATTTGCCCAACTCTGACAAAGCGATTTCGTATTGGTCGATGGTACCCAGTACCGACACACAAGCGCACGGCCACGTACATGCGATCCCTTGCATTCCATTGTCGCTCGCATGCACCGAACAACGGCGTATATATTATGCATCGCTTATACCAGCGCGCACCACTCCGCGGAATTGTCGAGCAGAGGCAAGGCTCAGCTGGGACAAAGAATGCGAAACAATTTTATAAGCCGTCGATTGTAACCAGAGAAAAATAAACTTTTGTTCGAGGGAGCGTGGACAATGATCGTCGCGGTGTTCGATCAGGCGCCAACAAAGATAGATTTAAATTAGCGAGCGACGGACGGAAAAACCGTGAACCGTTCATTCTCGGTAGATTTCGCGAAAATGGTGCCGCTTTGTGACTCTACGGAATACGTTACCATTGACTGGGCACGGTAAAATCGAGAGAAAGAAGAAAGTTGGCGAGAACAAAGTGGTGTAAGCAGACCGAGTGTAAGCTGAAAAAAGATGGCAACAATTTTGTAGCCACGATTTGGGTAGCCTGTTCACGCATCTACATAATCGCAGTCGGAGCTGGTCGACGGTGGTTCTGGTCGCGCACACGCGCGCTCGCGAGTTACATCGTACCCGTCCGTGTGTTCGCCAAAAGCAGAGCAGGAATCTGAGTGATGTGAGCCGATCGTTTAGCGTTTTCCCATAGCGAGCGGATCTGACCCGGGATCGGACCTCGGTCAGCCTCGGTGGGCCCAAGAGATCGCCCGGGGTAATCACGGCGCTCGTCCTCCGCCTCTGGTACCGTTTCCTCCCCCGCGCGCCCACCCCTTCTGCGCCAGGATCCCCACAAACAACGCGTTCCTTAGCCTGCGAGCACATACATCCTCCTCCCCACCGCCCTTTCGCTTCTCGTTCGTGGTTTCTCGCCTTTTTTCATCTCTCAACGCCGCTCGGCTCCGCTATCCACCACCATCGGCTTCACCTTTGTTTCTTCCACTCTTCGTCATCGTCTTGTTCATCTTTGGGTTCTGGTCTGGCCTTTGCCAAGTCACGGCTGTCTATTGTACGATGCACGAACGAATCGACTCAATTTATTGGAACGAGGATTTCGATAAATTCCTTCGCACTTTTCGGTCGAAATTCAGTCACGTTCGAGGCGTTCGATCGGTAGTTTCGTCGTGGCAGGACGAACGTTAAACTAATATCCGATGTTTTTTCGCGGCGGGAAATTTGTGGCGGAGGATTCGCAGAATTTTCATTTCCTCGACCAGGCAGCAGCAGCAGCAGCAGCAGCAGCAGCCTTCTCGTCCTTCGCTCTCGACTTTCGCGGCACCGACGAAAAGAGCGAAACAGCGCGAGAGGGAAGAAAAAGGGGCAGAGAGATCCTTTCTCTCTCTCTCTCTCAGCTTGTATAGGTATATACAGGTACGGCGTCGTACCTACCCCGCGGTATCTTCCCTTTCTCTCTTCCACGTTGAAGTCAGATCGCCCACGGGCCTCCACCAGGCCGTCGTTATTATATGTTATCGCCGTGGAAGGTATGGGAATCGGCCCGAGGGGGCCACGGATACCTACGCCGGTATTTCCCCCTCGTTGTGCCATAACGCACCATCGAGGTACACGAAGAACCGACTCCGCGGCTCTTGTTCCCTTTCCCCCAACCCTCTCTCTCTCTTTCTCTCTCACTCACTCTCTCTCTATCTTTACCCCCGCTGTCTCGCTCCTCGTGCTCGTTCTCCCGGCGTCCTTCGTCTTTAGCGCGCTCGTCCTCCTGCATCCCTCTCTCCTCCTTTTTTCCAGGGCACTCGTCTATTATATGCTAAATTGCGAGGCGACCTTCGGCTGTGCACGCAGACCGCGTCGGCTGTTATCGAAAAACGCGACGAACCCTCTCCTTGGTACCAAATGACACGATCCCCGGTGGTTCAAGGGGTTGGACGAAGCTACGAGTGCATTGAAAATTGACTCGTTCCTTCGTTCCTCGTGCGGTTCGACTCTTCTCTCTTTCGTAGGCTTCTGATCCTCTCTATTCACGCGAGAGTAATCAACTTTCTCTGCGTGTACAATAGTTTTCGCTCTTGCTCGAACGTAATCATGTAGAAAGCAATAACTACCATACAGCGGCATCAATCGCACGACTAAGTATCGGGTGCGGTACACGGGTACGTAATGAGACGCACGGGCAATCCGTTGTTGCATCTAGATATACATAATCCCCAGACTCGCGTAGGAACGTAACAAAGAGACTAGCTGGCACACGACGCAACGTGAGACGCGTTCGAAAATGTCACAGCCGCTTTCTAAAGTCGAGCCAGAAAAGGTGGCACGATTCGAAGGCGGCCGTCCACGCGTATGCGGTACCCGCATCCCTCGTCGATACGCGCTCGCTGTCCTGTCATCGCCAGAATCAGCTTCCTTAATCCCTCTCTCCCTTCTCCATTTTTTTTTTTTTTTTTCATCTACACCCGATCGAACATTCCTGCTCCAGCCGCGTTTCTCTTAAATCCACCATCAGCGGTCATCATTTCCTCGTCCCGGACGATCCAGAAGGCGTTCCTTCCGGCAGCTTTCACAAAAATGATAGCCGCCGCGTTTACTCTCCTCCGGCAGTGGTAACCGCGATGAAGAGACGAAACACGAGGCTGCCGGTGATGATAATCGATCCACGCTCGCCACGAGATTAAGCGATCGAAATCGCGATCGGTAATAAGCGAGCAACCCTTCAGAGATGTTTCAACAGATCGTATCTCTCTGTCTCGCTTCGTAAATTCATTTCGATGATTTATCCTTCGGTTAATGTGCAGCGATCGATTTATCGATCGTTGACGACTTTTTTAAAACGTAGAAAACATAATCATGTGGTATCACTTGTTAGCGAGATAGATATTCAGGTACCGAGCTTATGCGCAATGTACACCAAGAGTATACGTCGATTGAAAATCCTTCGTCCAAGTTTGCAGCTTGCTTCAGAACGCACGTTCCTCTCGAAACCGCCACTTTTCTTCCACACGATCGCACTCCGTTCTCTAAAGGAATTTCCATTACATTTTCATTAACCCACTGCGAAGTAACGGGTACCCTTTAGTTAGCGGCGCGTCGAACCATGACAAAACGCCGCCATTTACGGCGTAACGTTAATCGATCCACCGTATTAACGGTCAAATTAACGTCGAATCGAGAGAGGTGCCAAGAGAGCTCCAGCCGGGGAACAGCTGCGACTTCGGACGCTGCGCTTACCCCCTAACTTGGAGCGATCCTGGCAGGTGATCGGGATATCGGCACCTGCCTCGTCTCGACGAGACCTCGTCAATGCGAAAGCGTAATTTATGTGTCGCCGCTCGTGAACCGCGCCGCAAAAACACGTACCCCACCTCGAGTAAACAGTTTGACGATTTATCAGCCGGATCGATCGAAGAGATTTAAACGAGAAGGAAAAGAACCGCGGGCAGGTACAAGCTTACGAATGAAATCATATTTGCGAACCTCGAAGATATTGAAAGATGGAAAGTGGATGATTGCAGTGAGCCTTGAATTTGGTCCACCAATAATGGAAATTAGATAGATAGATCGCAGACCTTTACGAAATACAAATTCTAGGGGGAGATTGTTGATTGAGCTATATGATAATTACATTACAAACTCGATTGATACAGAGTTCCGTTAACCAAAATGGACGTCTCTCGTTTGTATTTCAGGTATCCAGAATCAAGATTAGCAAAGTTATTCAACGGCAGCATCCCCATCGTGCTGGACTCCCTGAAACAGCACTACTTCATCGATAGGGACGGGGGCATGTTCAGGCACATCCTGAATTTCATGAGAAACTCCCGTCTACTGATTCCGGACAACTTCGCCGATCTGGATCTGTTGCTAGAAGAGGCGCGTTACTTCGACATCGCGCGTAAGAGAAACTCACGTACCATCGATCGCGAGATCCCGCGATACGGTTTAATTCCATGCGATTAAGTCCCCTTAAAGGCTGGTAATCGTCCGACAAGACCAACGAGCCGTACCGTTAAGTTTGAACAAGAAGAAAGTATTTAAATTCGCAACAGCCGGCCACAGTACTTTAATCTCGCGGAAAAAATCGCCACCGTTTGTCGTACATCGGACGGACGGCTTCCTTTGGCTTCCGTAATAAGCTACGGGGCGCGGAGGGATCCAGGAGATCATGGTTCGCTGTCGATAAATCATGTTATCTGCCCGGCAGAATCTCCCCGCGGATCATTTTTCCTGCCATTAACCACTAACACCAGCAGCGCGCAAAGTTCGCATAATGTTGCATTAAAACGGCGATATCTTGATGAGCGAGAGCCACAGCGAAAGCACGGGGCCCCGCTAGGTCCCAATGGCGCGCGGTATCGCTCGATCGTGATCACGTCTCCGTTTCGAATGCATGCAAATAGAAGCTCGATAATATTTTAATTGATATTCAAGAATTCGATGGCCGGATAAAAAGGAAAAGAAACCGATTTCCACGGAAGATTCTCTCTCGAGTGTCTGCTTAAATGGTTAATGCAGAATTTCAACCCTTAAATACCACGCGAGTCAACCATCTGCTTTCACATGCGCGTTAATCTGAACGAAAACGCGTTAGTTCTCTTTAGCTAATCAAAAGTACGAAGACGCTTGCGGTACATTCATACATCAGTGAATTTTTATTACACGACGTTAACTATTCTTGGGAAAATAAATTTTTCAAACGGTCCAACCATAAATACCATACATCAGATTTACAACCCCCAATTGATCGTATCTTTATCCTCCATTGCAGCCATGTGCAGGCAACTGGAGCAAATGAAGAAGGAGCGCATAAAGAACGGTTCCACGACAACAACGACGCTGTCCACCTCGTCCCCCAGTCCACCGCCCAGTAACCAACTAGGAAGCCGTGGTACCGGCTGCACAACGGTCCCATGCAACCGAGACCCAGAAAAAATCCGGCCCAACGACGGGAACTGTAACTACGAGTGCGTCGCCCTTCACGTCAGTCCAGATCTAGGCGAGAGGGTGATGCTGTCCGGTGGTCGAGCGTTACTGGACGAGGTGTTCCCGGAAACGACTCAGGCGGTGATCGACGCGCGTTCCGGCGTCGCCTGGCACCAGCAGGACACACGGCACGTGATCAGGTTCCCGTTGAACGGCTACTGCAAGCTGAACTCTGTGCAGGCCATCACCAGGCTGTTGAACGCGGGGTTCCGCGTGGTGGCCAGCAACGGCGGCGGTGTCGAGGGTCAGCAATTCTCGGAGTACCTGTTCGTCAGACAGGCCGTCAACACCTGACGGAGCACCGCGCACCAGCGCAAGACTAGCTCGAGGACGGTACGTTGCCTTCAACGTGACCAGGACCTCGAGTGAGCTGTCCAGGGGAACTCTTCAAGACTGCGCCACGAACGATGCATCATCCGAGCGTCCTGGCGAACGGAGGCACCGCGGCGTTTCGGCTGTTGCTGTAACGCGTCGAGATATCGTAATCGTACCGTTGATTCTTCGTTTCGGGTGGCACGGGGACGACGAGTACGTCGAGGGAGCGTGCGTTTTCGAGCGGCAGGGCAGCTCCTGAAATTTTTCCAATTTGTTAGTTTCTTTTTTTGTCGCAATTTCATATTGAACGAGGAATGTACGTATATAGCAAATTGAAAATTTCTTTTCGCAATTGTTTTCCGTGTTCTGTGATATATCGAATTTCGTTAACACTTTTGCTATCGTAGACCGAGTATCTTGCGGATTAAGCGAGATATCTCGTTGTCCTTAGTAGCGAAAGTACGGTTTCAGGGAGCTGTGAAATACTAAGCTACCGGGGGAGGTTTATCGTTTGTAACGTCGGCTCGAATTGAACATTTTCAGTTAGAGAAACTCGACCGTGCACGACGTAGGGGGAATTACAACCGGCACCGGCCTGTAATTCCTGATTACGGGAATTACCGTTAAAATCGTTTCAATATCCTTACGAAAATTTGGCTGAGAAACATAATCATCGCGATTACGCGTCGTCGAACGGTATCATCACGCACGCTCGTGACCCACTTATATGCATATAAGTACGTCGGGTGCGCCGCTCCTTTACTTTGCTCTTATTTAATAAGGTGTACCTATATGTATTTAAATGCCATACTAATTACTGTAAATACCGCGAATAAACGTGTATCTATATCTACATAGGTATCATATAAATATAAATATTCTATGTACTTATAAATAATTGCCGACACTCTAGGATGAGGAACATTCGACAACGAAATAACTCGCGTTGATCTCATCGGCTCAAGCTGTGTTTCTAATTAATAAATTACTACAAAGAACAAGCTTCGAACGTGGGAGAAACGAATGAACGAATGTAACAACAGAAAGGAAAAGAAGAGAGGAAAAGAGATGAGGATGTTCTGAAATACGGTTCTCCTGGTTCGAAGGTTGGCCGAAGTCCGCTTTACCGACTGTCCCGGTTATTAACGTGTTCTAATCTTCAATAAGACACTTGCTACGATAACTACCGTTCCGATTGATTTAATAAAATGTTTATTACTTGAAATCGTGGGAACAATGACCACGAATATATTTAATCAACCACCCGAATCAGGTCCCTCTCTACCACCTGGAATCGCCATTAAAGTTTCAGGTCGGTCGATCGTACGCGACACAATGGAAAAAAATCGAAATCGTAATGAGACGCGAGCAACTGAGTTTCAGCTGCGGTCTCGAGAGAAAAAAATAAAACCGGCTTGTACAACCGGACGGGATGAAATCATTAACGTGACAATGCGGTATTACGTGCCCTGGAAATTGCATAGCCGTGTTACTTGCCGCGCAATATCCGCTTTCGACTTTTTCACCCGATTGGTAGCAACTCGACCATTGACAGCGTTGACTTTTCACCCTGTTAACTTCGAATCGCCATCGGTTCCTGGTAGGCATATGCTCCGCACCTTACGCATTTCGTCGTATACCGCTCGGTGACCCGTTCAACGTTTGTAGAATCGAAGAGGGAATCTGATAATTCTGGTAATTAGCAAGGAGCAGAAAGGAGAGCAATGGTAACAACCAGATTTGCAAGTCCAGCTAACAATAGATTCTCCGTGGTAGTGGATGAAGAGAAAAATAAGGCTGTGTAAGGGAGGTAGAAGAGGATGCGGAGGAAGAGACGCGTGGAGGAACAGGAGAGAGCAAAAGAGCTCGGGAACAGCGTTGATCACGTAACCGCGGGAATAAGGGATAAAGCGCACAAACGTCATTGCCTCGGGCCCCGTTTCTATGGTTACCGTGAACTCAATATCCACGACGCCCGGGGGTAGTATGGGCCGCGGGCTGTCATCCCTCGAACCTGCCGAGCAGAGAACCCGACGCTCTGCTCAACCCTCTCTCCCTCGTCCACCCCGTCCTCTCTCCCTTTTTCTCCCTCTCTGTCTTCCTCCTTTCGTTTCGTACGATCTCTTTCTTTTTCCGCGCTCCTATTTTCTTCCATCCTTTATCTTTTCACCGATTTTATCTTATTGTTTCTGCTATTTTTTTCTCCTTTTTTACAACCCTTTCTTCTTACTCTTCTGTGACGTCCTCCTTTTTGCCCTCGATGCCCTTCGTCTCCCGTTTCTCATATTTTCTTTCCTTTCTTCTCTTCTCATATAAATCTGTTTCTATTGTTGCTCCTCGAAAATCCTATTTTTCCACCCCTTCCACAAGCTTCTTCCTTCCATCTTCATAACCACCCCCTTCCTCTCGATTGTCCGTCCTTCTTCGTTTCTTCCCTGTCTTTCTCTCTCCACCTGGTCTCTCTGTTCTTCATTTCTAAACCCTCCGCCCTCCTCTCGCCAGCTATTGCACATTTTACCACCCGCCCCGGCGTTCGCCGTCTCTGTCGAGCAGCGGCTTGATTATATTCCATTTCTGGATCGCCCCGGGGTCGCCTCAGTCCCAAGTCCTTCAATACACGACACGAAGCGAAGTAGCCTTTGGCGTCAACATGGAAGACGGGCTTGAAATTCGAGGATACGCCGGGACGTAACGCCACCATTGTCTGCATGAAGGCTGCAACCAGCGATATTTTTCGCGGCACCACTCCTTCCTCCGCTAGCTACGATGACCGCAATTCTATGAGATCGTGATATTACGTTTTTGTATTTCTGTATTTCCGCTCGCACCATCGTAAGTTCTTTTTACTCTCTCTCTCTCTCTCTCTCTCTCTCTCTCTCTCTCTCTCTCTCTCTCTCTCTCTCTCTCTCTCTCTCTCTCACTCTCGCACGCACACACCCTTTACAATTGGTATAATTTCTTTTCAACATCTCTTCGACACATTAATCACTTGAGTTGCAATCTGTACGTTTGAATAACAAATATCAGAGCGGATTAGAGGAAAGATACAAAACTGTTTTTGACGAATTATCAAATACGATTCGCAAAGAAAATGATTATCATTTCGATAATATAGTACAGTTAAAGAAGATATTTTAACGATCGTGCATTCAAACGTCTCTTTATGTATAATAACGTACAAACTGTCTACAGTGATAGTTCAGATGGTACGCAATTATTGTAACTTCCTTTAGCACTACGCTTGTATTGTGTAACCGATTTTTTGCGTATTTTTTTATTTACCACTTCTTCTTTTATTCAACTGATAAATTAATACATAAAAATCCTTACGACGCTTAAAATTATTCAAAAGCTATCAAAACTCCCTTTCCGTATGGAATGCACATAATTCAATGAAAGAAGAACACAAACGATTAACATTTTTATAAAAATAGTATTATAAAAAGAAGTAAACATTGCGAGACAAAAATGATACAATAAAATTAATATTTACTTGAATCTTCTTTTACCATTTTTTATCGTTTAATTTTTTAGATACAATAGCAGCCTGAAACTTTATGAATTATATAGATTCGCAAAAACTTATGACTCGAAACATATTGACACGATGGAAACTAAAAAATTAATTTCTACCCGTAAAAACTAAACGCGTATCACAAGAGAATCCTAATCCTTTCTTCTCTTGGACGAAAGAAAGTAAACAATCGAGAACTTAAGAATAAAAAATTCGGACTATTCTTTGGTGAAACTCATTTCTTTTCTGTTTTATTATCTCTCGATTACGACTTATCCAATTACAATTTGTAAAAATATGATACTGTACCAAAACTGCTATGTACTTTTAGTCTTTTTTTTTTTGCTTCTTTACATTCCTCTATTTATATATTTATATGTTAATAATCCCACCTAGTGGCAGTAAGGAGAACATTATATTCTAACTTCAGAAATTTGCGTTTTCTTTCTTTTTTCTTTCATGGAGCTCGTAAAAAACGATGCGATCACTGCAAAGAGGAACACGCAGCTAAGTAAAAATTGTTTTCTTTTTTTTACATTGCGAAGTGCGCGGCAAAATGTATGATACAAGTAATGGTATGTGCGCCTTTTTCTCGGATAAAAGTATGTAGTTACTAAAAAGAAAAAAAAACGAATTATTTACATAAATTACTCGAACAATTTTGCTTCAACGATCCACTTCCATCGTTTAATTTCAAGCTCTCTCTCCCTCTCACTCTCACTCTCTCTCTCTCTTTCTCTCTCCCTCTCCCGCAAAATGGAAAACTTATATCAATTGCATTATGTATATATATTTATATATGTATATATATACTTATATATAAAAAAGGCAATCGTATCTTGATGCACGCAATAACAAATAGAAGTATATAGCTGAGATCAATATTGCAATTATACCTTTGCATCTATTACACGTTAAATAATTTCACTTTTTTCTTTCCTTTTGTACTGATTCATATCCCGCAATTAATCAGCGCTATAGACAGTCGAAGTAAATTCAGTTCAACTATTAACATCTTCTACAGGATTCGTCAGTCTTGTGCGCGTACTGCATTTTTAATCGACAATTTTGAACCGTTGAAGCAACTACGTTTCAGGTAATTGTAACTGAAACGTTACGTTAGACTCGCTCCTTTTTACTCTCTCGTTATTTACACAAGAAGACTCACAGGTGTACGTGCCTTTGCAAATATCTCTACTTTATCTCTTTCGTCGCGAAATGCCGGTCAGGGAACATCTATCGTGCTCTCCAAAGGACATGGAAGCACGTAATTCGTCGAAGAGATCACAGTTAATCCAGATTACCGGGCGATATTTACGATCTTTCATATTTCTTCTTTGTAATCGGATAATCTGAAGTAACTATTCCCGCGTGAATGTGAATTGCTAGAAAAAAATTAAAAAAAAAAAAGAATAATAAATAGTTTACCTCGTATCATGTTATCGTTCTGCAATCCCAAAACTACGGCAGTACAATAGAAAAATTTCTATTATTGCCACAACAAACTTATATCAAATTTATATTACAGTTTATAAAAATTGGTGACTTCTCGTATTGATATCGCGTAAAGTATTTAGTACATATACATATATATGTAGTGTATGTATGTATGTATGTATGTATGTATGAATGAATGTATGAATGAATGTATGTATGTATGTATGTATGTATGTATGAATGAATGTATGTATGTATGTATGAGAATGAACACAAATCGTCCAAGATTCATTACGATTAATAGCTATTATACAACGAAGGCTAGTGTGAAAAATCTAAAAATGAAGTTGTACTAAAAACTCAAATCTAAACGCAATAAACGATACATACTTATATTAGTATGCGTACATACGTATCAATGTACTTTCTATTATATGATGATAAACATGTACAATGATCCTTTCCATTTCTTTTTTTTTTTAATTTTTCACAAAAGTCTATTTCGGGCACGTGTAATGCGAAACACGCTCATGCGATGAGCAAGTTAGGAAAGATCGATATAATTTTAATTACTCTGTACGATAATAGGCACCCACGTACATCTGCAGCAAATTCTTTTACATTGTAAATCAGGTACACGCTTGAATTTTATTTTTCTTTCTTTCAATCGAATATGCGAAGCACACTTTTTTCTGAACATTTAGCAAAAAACTGCACCGATTCCGAAGAGGAAATATAAATAATTAAATTAACGTCAATCGAAGAAATATCCGTAATTCTTACTTTTGTAAATATTTCTTTAATAAAAAACGTAACAGCTAATTCTTTTATAAACACTGAAAATGTAGATTACAACATAATATACTGATAACAATTCCATCTTATGGTGGAGATTAGCTATATTTTGTTGTACCAACATTGAAATTATCACTATTTTAGTATTTTTTATGTGTAATGATATTGTACAAATTATTCCATACTTTTTGGACAGTGTGCTCACATTATATTATTACATTACAATTTGCAAAAATACGATTTACTATCTTAACAAAACCTGCACTCTTTACACTAGCGCTACAGTGTCCAAAAGTATAGGTCAAGTGTTACACAATGCAGCAGGCATATACATAAATGACAAATGTACACGCATTCACTCGCTCCCGCAGACACTCACCATATAACAACGTTTATATATGGCCACACCACATCCTTGCGATAAAGAGACTACCCAAGACTGATCATCAGGCATATGTGCTCATACACATTGATGCTCTGTTCAATGATGCAATTTTGTGTTTGAAAAATAAAGAACAATCTATTATATTACATTTAAAAAATCTTCAGTCATTTACAGTAGGGAAGCTTATCGACATGGTAGAAATAATCTTATTTTTTTTAATGTATGTGGAATCCCGACGTGATTCGTTAATGAATTTTCATTGTATGCAACTTATGAAACACTGTACAATGTAACGTATACACTAACGTTATACGATCCAAGGTCCATTGAGGCCAGCTCACACAAGACCATGCAGGTAGGGCGCCAGATATCGGGCGGGTCACTTAAGTTCCTGCCCTTCACAGAACATCACTTCAAGTACGATTTATACAGCATTGTGCTCCTACACGTTTCTTTCTCTTGTTCAAGAAGGAACAACAAGTCTCTGAAATTCACCCTTTTTAAACGTGGTCTCATTGGTATTTGTCTGTTAATTCCGGTCGCGGACGCGTTCAAACCGGAATTACTGCCTGGGCTACTGGCAGACCCTCCTACATCGAGTTTAGGCTTTTTACGTGGACCAATTGCTTGCAAGGCTGTCAAGTTTGCTTCTCTTTGCCTTAATTCCTCCATTTCCGCGCGTTGCATCTAAATGAAGTTTCGCGTATTGTAATTATCTTTGGTTGCAATAATGACATATCATTTGTATGTTATACTTTTGTGAAAGTACCTCCTTAGCTTTTGCCTTGAGCTTTGCTTGTTCTGGATCTTCCGTTTTCGCGCGACTTTTCGCCGCGCGTAATAACAGCTCCCTTTCTTGTTCTTCGTGTCTTCTACGTTCCACTTTATCCAAATCTTCCAAAAACTTTAACTGTGCCCTGACGTCTTGCGTTACCTCGTAACGCGGGTCCACCTGTAACCATTACGTGTTCTTCACTTTCGAAACATTCGAATCGCGTATTTAATTGAAAAGTTTTTGTTTGATCATCATAATATTAAATCGCATTTTTATTTTATTTATCCCAATGTTTAATGTTCACCTTTATTAAATCTATCCTGTGTTCCGCAATTACTGCTAATTTTTCTACTAAATTCTTTAATCTTTCCTGTGCAGCATGAGATATTAACGCTGCTACTTCTTGATTAGGTTCTTCTAATCCGTAATTAGAAACTAGAAAATAAGTTTTATTTGTCATTTAAATACCATACCTATCTGCTACGTCAAACAATTATTATAAATAAGTACCGATTTGTTTAATTCTTTGTTGTAATGGCGTCATATGTAAGAACACTTCATCTTTACAGGATCTGATTTGTGTTCCAACAAATTCTGTAGAACCGAGAATCCTTTGTGACTCCTCAGCAAGATTAACACCACCCATTGCCGCGACATCGTTGATATCGTCATCTCCCCTATTGAAAATAGTATCAAATGAACAAATATCAATATAAATAACGCAATGTACATAGTGTAATTATAGAAAATAATCACTTACGTATATCCTGCAGATGAAAATGTCTTTTTTTCTTTTTCTTTAGTAACTGGCTTTGGAACGAAAGAAGGCACTACGGCTTTATTAACAGTAGTGGTTGTGTTGACTGTTTTGCCTTGCGTTGTAGTCGTAACTGTTTTAACAACAGTCGTTGTAACAGGTGGTTTTTGAACTGTAGGAACAGTGGGCCGAATTCCAGGCACCGCTACCGTGGACTTCACAGTATACGCTGCAGGACTACGAACCACCGTTGTGACAGGTCGTATCTAAAACGGAAAAAAAATAATAATCTTTATACCATTATTTAATCTATCACAATATTCATTAATTCAATCTAAACATAAACAGCCAGTAATTAAGCAAGTTTGAATGCTTAAATAAAGAAGCATTATAAATCTAATAGCCTATATCTTACCAGCCTTTGCTGAACTGGCTGAGCTGGTCGAGGGACTGTCGTTGTAGCTGCAGGTAGCGGAGTCATTACTCTAACTTGTGTAGTTGCGGTAACTGCAGTTACAGGAACTGTTGCCGCGGCCACAGCAACAGTTGGTCTAAGCTGATTCTGCTACATTACATTACAAAGTATATTAATATTTTAAACAATTAGTATAATAAAAATGCAACAGGATATTGCCTATTAAATATTTCCAACAAAGTGATTAATACACTAATATACCGTAGCACGCGATAATTTACTGACTAATTAATTGAACAGTTAAGATCTACAATATTTTACAGACTTTATCTGCACGAAGTGTATACTAACAAAGTCTATTTACATAAGTCTGTTCATCTACAAATCTTTTCAACTATTTACGTTTCGTTTAGATTTCGTTTCATAAGAAACTTCGTATTAATTTACTTCACAAACTTCGTAGTGTTTACTCGTATCTACTTTAACTTATTTTTCATGTCTTTTATCATAAACCGAAAAATGCTAATCACACACAAATTTTGCAACTTCACTCAACGATATGCAGTTACAAAAGCAAATGTTCCGAAAAATATCAATAAATCTAATATAACTTCTTCCTTTTTTAGCCTAACTTAGACAATCACGCGAGTGAAAGAACATCACTTTGCCTCTGTTTATAGATCAGACAATAGTGGTATAGATGTGCCTTTGTCTACAGACTATCTGATAAACGATTATAGTAAAGCTGTGCAGCACTTTACCTGTGTTACTGCAGGAGTGACAGACGTTACGGGGAACACAACATTGGCTGGAGGAGGTTTTATTCCTTCTATGACCAATTCTTTCGTCACGAGGGATTGCCGTAAAAGTGGCAAACTTTTCTTGAGAAATCCAATCAGACATGGTTGAGGCGACGCATTCAATAATCTTTCAAGTCTATCACAGAACTCTTCAGGTTCAACTTTAGTGTCAATTAACTCTTGTATCAAAGTTCGAACATTTCGTTCCACCGCTTTAGGTTCTCGACTAGACAACTCTAACAAGTTTGCTAAAAATTTACGGCACTTTTCTTTGGTATTATCTGTAGTTTGACGCTAAAAGCAAAAGATATAATATAATTAAATTGCTGTCTCATATTATAAATTTTAATAAATATTGCTACATGTAATGCATACTGGTGTAGGTGTCTGAACAGTTTGAACGGTAGTAACAGGTGGAGTAGGTGTAGTCGTTGCAGCAGCAGTCACTGTCGCAGGAGTTGTAGTCGCAGTTGTTATAGTTGCAGCCACAGTCTGTATGAATAAATAATTACAAACACTATAATAAGATTTTCTGTGTCTAAACTTATTAACAGAAGCAAAACTTTTATTCTATATGTCTACATGGAAAAAATTAACAAATATTTACATATCTTCTTAAATAATACCTGTAAATTTGTAATCACTTCAAAATTCTATCAAAGTTATAAAACTGCAATATCATTCAAAGTAAAAGCATTTTGTAGCATTACTAAAAATAAAATATAAACAGCATAATTTATATAATCATTTTTGTTCGCAGCATGCTTTTATCTTTAACCAGTTTAATAAAATTTCAGTTGACTAATATTTGTTTACAAAAATAATTGATGCTAAAAGAAGATCAGGTCATTTAGTGTTCCGAAGCTCAGTATCACGAATAGAATTAATTATACTTATATTTCCTACATGCATTCTCTAATTAATATTTGTAGAAATATTTATAGCATCAGATTTTCCTTGTCTTGTTTGAAAAGAATCATAATTTAGATGTCGTTCCTACATGCATGCTGAACTTCAGATTTTTAAATATAAAGTCTACATATTACTTTTTCAATTACTTTTATCATTTCAGAATAAATATATAACTATACTGATTTAACATAATAAATATACCTATGTTAAACATTAAAGACGCACTTGTACCTTGTACAGACTCGTAATTCTTTTTATGAAAATATCCTTCAGTTGTTTCTTATTAAGCAATATACATATATTTATTTTTATCTTAGATACTCATTCTGAATGTATTTTACATATTTATACAGTAGATACTTCATGCATAAAACCAATAATTTTATATATGTATATATCAAACTATTAAAACATAATTTATAAATGAAAATTTAATAAAAAATTTTTACATGAAGAATGACGATAACATTTGCTTCATGTCAATTTCATGTAATTAAATATTTCAAACTATGTTGTATAATTATAATTTATAAAGTTTTAATTAAAAATGTGAACTTTATTTTCATGAAAGACAGAATTTTGTAAGTATGGAATATATTTTCTTGAAAACTAAATTTTTGTATTTATATGGAGGAAGCTTCGATATTAAAAATTGCATATATAAATTTAATTACTTTTTAAACTCTGCAAAAACAAATTACTCTATGGTACCCTTAACCAATATAACATGCAATATATGATAATGGCATTGAATTTAACAATGTAATTGCACGTTTTAAAAACTTACAAGTTCTACAATAAAGAGGCATCCCAGCAAAATAAGCCAATGAAAAACAAAACTCTCTTTATACTAAGATAAAATCTCTCAGTCTTATGACAACTGAAAGTTTTTATAAATTCTTCAAAATTAACAATAAATGAAAATAAAACTTTCTTGTTTACGTATATTAATTAATACCAAAAAATATAAATAAGAAAAGAAAGTGAAATGCATTCAAAATATGTTATGCTTTAAAGAGGATTTCATAGAAACTGAAACAACGTAATGACAGATTGAAAGAATATAAACATAATACATAACCTTACCAATAAACACCATTCCAACTAATGGCATAAACTAAAAGTCTACTACAGCACTACATCGAGTCTTGTAAGAGGTATAAGAGTGCGTCACCTGAACAGATTTTCTTAAGGTGGCGAGTGGTGGGCCAGTGAACTGTGTGTTCAGCCTACTTACAGCCGGCACTGAGGCTAAGCGATAGGTAGTGCCTGGGGATGGTGCAGCGACCACTGCATTTCCTGCTATACTATTTGGTGTAACGGCTGTACCAGCAGGTGTACCTGCTGTCGGTGGTGGCCCTACCCTTAGCAATTGATACTGTCCGCTTTCAGTTTTTAGTAATATATGACCCTGAGTTCCAGGTTGGAGGCCATGTAACGTTTGTAACGTTATCTAAAAATTGGAAAGTTGAAAAAAACAAATTTGTATGAAACGCTGAAACATTTTTGTTAATTGTGGATATACATATAAATAAATATAACAATAGAAAATATTAAAACTTAAATTGAAGATGACCTTTTAACATTTATATATGTATGTGTATTTGTTTACAAACTACGAGTATCTTACCCCTGGAGCTCCAGGTCTAGCTCCAAGCATGTGTTGACCAATCACTACCCTGGGTGCAACTTGTTTTCCCGTTTGTTGTCCTGCCACTGGTGTGCCAGGACGCATTGTGTTAACATTAAGAATTTGCACATTGCTGGGTACTATCGTCGACGTAACTCCAGCTTTACCCTGTAGAGCTGTGCTGACCGCATTGCCAGCCACAGAAACAGGAACAGACATTGGAACAGAAACCATGCCACTGGGTGCTACACTAGTCTTTATCACCAAAGCTGTACCTGTCGGCTTATTTACACTAGCAACTGTTTGACTGCCCGTTTCACTAACAGAGCCAACGTTTGAAACAACATTCGATGTTGTCTGTAGCACTGCCTGCGATGTTATTCCCAAGGTACCATTGGCTAGCTGTCCAACGGTTTGTGCAGGAAAAGAAAGTTTATTATTCGCATTTGCCACTCCTGCGGTCGCTATTACCTGACCAACAGTTGGATAAATAATCTTCACAGGTTCGTGCGTTTTAGTAAGGCTTGGTATATTTGTCGTTTGATTGCTCGTCACCTGGTTTGTAGTAACTTGATTGATATAAGCAGCAGGGGGGACTGCTGACTGTGTATGCTGTTGCTGCTGTTGTGTAGTAACCTGTGGCGCCACTGCGTTTGAGGTAACCACGTTTACAGGGAGGAGAGTACTCGTGGTAATAGACTTCGTTACTTCTTGAGTCATCAGACTATTTACTGTAGTAGCACCGCCGCCGTTTGAAACCCCATGTTTCTGCGGCTGTACCGCGGTGATGGTGCCCCCGTTGGAAATACCACTGTTCACTTGATGATTCTGCTGGCTGACTGACGCAGAACTTACTTGATGACCAGAGACAGCCGGCGTCGATGTTACTAGTTGCGTTTCGAGGGAGCCCACTATCGCGTTCACTGCGGATTCATCGACGTCCGTGCTCAGAGCTTCCTCCAGAAACTTAGCTGACGCCATTTTCTTCCAAGCTCCAACTGTAAACTGATCTGCGCATGCGCCTGTCGCAAATTGTTCCCATGGTGCATTGCCCCCCCTAACGCAGCTGAAAATTATTCGCGGCCTTTCTTCTGTTTACTATCCTCCAAAACTCCAATTCATTAATATTTCTCACCATTATGAAAAATTGTAACGATCCTTTCTTAATTCTATCACGAATTACCATGTTCTTTGCATTCTGTTGATCGGAAAAGCAATTATCGCCATATTACATGCAACGTCGGTCATTTATGTTATGGCTGTCAATACTCGGCATGCAAACACGTCACCCGCCAAAATGGCTATCTTCGAAACTATAGATTCGTGCACGATTTGTCCCTTTAACAGTATCATATCGACATGTAAATCGAAAAATTATAAAACATGTATCAAAATTTCCAGTCCCTGAGAGCTCTGTACATTGCTTCCTTTAAGGATACTGTTAGTATAACAGTTGCTTTAAACAATATGTGTTCCATAAATAATTATTTTTCGAGCACTCGTGTTCTGTTTCGGTTCCGCAACGCATCCTGATTGGAACATGTTGCAATTGTAAATGAGCCTTAACAATCTACGGTAAACATGTAGTGCCCTCTGTTAAGAAACAACTAAATTTCTTCTTTATTGGTCCTATATAACCTCACTCATGCGCACGAGTTTTTTAATGTATTAATAAATCAAAAGAACATTTTTTCAAGATATTTGTATATGAAAATTTAAAGATTACTAGTAAACAATGTGTTCTGTGTGCGTTTACGTGTACATGAAATAAAAAAATTACTCTCCTATATATATTTTTTCTACATAATTCTTGATCTTTACAATATGTACACTATTTTTTTTTGGTAAACATAAAGTGACTTATATTAAAAATATACACTTACAGCTGAACATGCAACATCTTTCACATAACATTGGCTTACATTTTTGCATTTTTATACAATGTGTAAACGTATGCAAATTAACTTACCATTAAATCATGTAAAAAGAATTTGATCAGTATAGAGTTATATACATATGTATATAAAACTCTTATACGAAAAGATAAGTACGTAAATAATTGCGTTGTTCAAGTCGTATTATTTGACCGTCAATAATAAAAAAATTTTACAGAAACAGTCCTTGAAATTTTTGATGTACAAAATCATTAAGAGCAATAATTTTTATGGCTTTGGTGACCAATGGGGCCAAGTTTTGATTGTATCAAATAATGCATCACCCGGACTTAAAGTCGGAGAGATTTGTCGATGTCCTAACAGTTTATAGTCCTTCGCAATTTTAGAACCCTCCACGCCTAATTCGATAATTCGTTGCGCAGCTTGCAATTGTCTTTTGGGTGGTACTACGGTGTTAAATGTACCGATAAAAGAAATACCTATGCTTCTATTATTGAATCCAAAACTGTGTGCACCCATGTAGTTCCAACTGCGACCAACATATATTAGTCCATCGCCACCAACAAGAAAATTATAAGCAATGTCTGACCACTTTCTAGATTCTATGTGAAATGTTTGTGCCATTCGAACACGAAACGTACATTCCGACTGCGTTGTGCAAAAATCAGTTACCGTGTGACTAATAATCACGTACGGTACCGGAAGTTTCATCTTCGTTAATGGTGCTGCAGGTGGTTGAGCACCCCATTCATCTCGCTCAACGAAACGGACATTTTTTATTTTAACATCTGCAAATTAATCATTGAAATTTAATTATAAATAGTTTATCAATTTTCCATTTTCGATATATTGTTAATATATAAATTGTACCAATAAGTAATTAAGAAACTAAGAAAGCGTATGACGTTGCGCGAATAAGAAAATGGCGAATATATAATTACCTCCAAGAGAAGAATCTGGTATTTCTGGGAAAATAGGAACTGGCTGGATAACAGTATTGCGCGCAAGATATATACTGATGACAATTACAGAAACTACGAAACATAAGGCTAATATACACAAAAGTACTCCGCATCGCCAGGTCGACAACCACTTTGTTACTAAAAATAACACAAAAAAATTATTATATCATTACTATAGAAATTATTTACACCTATTACTATCATCATATTTGATTTCGATGTTCTATCAACTTAAAGCATATACACGCGATATGATAATGATAGAGAGTGTACATAAATTAAGCCGTATATCACTGTATAAGTATAATGGGAAGAAACATTTTAAAGAAATACTAATAAACCAGAAATGATAACTACATGAATTATCAGACGAATAAACATAGTTTATCAATCCCCTTGACATAGATTTTAAGCCAAAGTATATCTATATTCGCGTAGGCATGGCCAACGTTCAATCATATAGGTCACATCGGCGAAAGTGACAGTAGAAATCATGCAATAGTATATATATAGTAGGTCCTCATACTGTGTTAGATTAATTCAAAATATTCAGAATCTCAACATCTTTTCATGTATTTCAACGATCTCCGATAAGCCCTACCGCGTTCGCTTTCCCTATAAGATCTTTTTATATTACATAGCCCGAATACTATTTACCGAAACAGAGTTTCTAAAAATAAAAATTACCTTTACTGAAACAAGTATCTTCTGTTAAGATCGAGTTGTTCGCAGTTGATTGTTCAGTAGCAGTATTGGCTTCTCTTGCTTGATCATTATCGTTCTTTACTGCAGTAAGCCCCTGTATCGCAGTCGGGGTGGTATAGACAAACTGCTTTATTGCCACCGGACCGTTATAAAATGTCTTATTACCAAGATGTACGTTAGTAGAATTCTTTATACGAATATCACCGAAACTCGTTGGATCCACATTAAGTGGCACTGCATTGCCGTCCGCAGTGCTCACTTGTTGTTGCTGTAATACCGCCGGTAAATCTGGTATCCATTCTCCTTCTTCGATGTCCGTTTCATCTTCATCGTCGTCTACGTCGTCTACGTCACTGCACTGCGTAGAGGAACCGGTGACGCTACCATTTCCGTGGACCGGAAGTTGAATGCTTTTGGTAGTATGCGCGACTTCGCTACGACTGTTCCCGATATCACGATTTTCGACGGAGTCGTTGCTCCCGTGATCCTGTTCTTTTTGGTACTTGCCCTCGTCTAGTTTTGGTTGCTGCTGTTGCTGCACCAATGTCACCATGCCAATACACTATAGAAAAAAAAGAACGTGTTTACAGTACCGCATACCAACAAATTTCAATTATCCAGGTGTATAATATCGTGTTAATAAAATTGATCAATACGATTGATAGCTTCAAATTAAACCGATGATAGTGAAACGCATCCACGATAAATGTAGATAGTCAAATTGTAGTAGCGGTATACGTATTTACTATCAGATTATAAAAATTTTATATTCAGATAAGATTACATAGCTTTGTAGAGTCAATATTCCCCATTTCTCATTAATAATTATAAAATTTGTGCAACCAAGAATATTCTACGCGATCTACATTCTTATCTAGAACACTGTACACTGTACGCAAGTATCGCTTTATGAATTTTGCATAGATTCTGTAAATAATTGAGCGACGAAATTCTCTTATACCTAAACAGTTATTACTATTTTAATAGAACGTTTCAAATGATATTTTAGATTGTACAGAAAATAATAGTATATAAGTAGTCAAGGTTTCTTCTTTTATCCAGGAAATTCCAGTTCTATACAATTCGAAGAAATGCATTATCGTTAGTTATCGTGAGAATGTATTTAAAATGTTATCGATTTATGACCAATCCACATAATGATTTACGTCATGTAAATGTTAATTTTAGATTATCGAATATTTTAAGAAATTAAATACAAAAAGGTAAAGTGATTACATTGTTTAATTCTCTGCTACTTAAATGGGTGTGATTTATCGTTCTATTTGGAGTACTGTAAAATATATTGATTGTGATATTAGGGCAAAGATCAATGTACACTATAAAATTTACGTAATCGCGTAAAATACCCGTCGAATAAGGCGATCAAAGGAATTTAAAAATATGACACAAAAAGTATGTATACACGATAACACCTATAAAAAAGAAGATAGTGAAGATGAGAGATGAGAAGTTTATCGATAACAATAATAATAACATGAAAAGGAATTTAAAAACTATGGGAAATTATAAAAGAAATGTTTATTTCATTTTTTTAATATAAAGATCAAATGAAACATATGGAATTACCTCGGACAAATCATCGTATTCCTTGGTCGCGGTCAGTTTGCCAGTGCCTGTTCACCGTCAGCTTACAACAACATGGCGTCTTTAGAGATGAGTTTTCTTCGTCGCTGCCCAGAAAAAAGAGGTTTTGATAATCGGTACTGCTTGCATCTAAATTTCACGTTTAACAACTTCCTTCTTTGTGCCATACAATACGCTCATACATGCGGCATCGAAATTGTCCAATTATGAGAACTCGTTTACAAAACACATGTTAATGGCCTCATAATGATTCTACGGCACTGTTGCAAACGCTACTGCCGGGTGACGCGATGCTCGTCCTGAAGGTCGCAACTGGAACTGGAATTTCCACGCAAGTAAACTTGTATCTTGATGCTTCAACAATCACTGCGAAGAATCATATCGCAGGAAAGTAGGTAAAAGCGTATTATAGCATGCCATACGAATCCGGAAGTTATTTAGGATACATTCCGTTGTCTCGTTTACCGTTTTCGTCTTCTCTCCCGCCGTTTCGTAACTCTGCGTTATTCCTTTGTGACGTGCAATGAGTTTCAGGAAAAACGTGCTCGTCGGTAACGTATGAGTGAACAAGGAAATTTTTTAGGCTTATTACCAACATCAATTAAAATAAAAAGAAATTTATCACTAAAATATTCACACCCGGGTACCAAGCACAATTTCACCGTTACTCGGCTCAATACGATAAGACTGGACGTCGCAATCTATAAAAACTGAAATGAGTCAATGAGACACGTCCGTGTATCGTCGATATTATCTATCCACGCTTGGTACTCGTAACGAACTGTCGACGCTTCATCGAATAAGCCGTGAAATCACATGTAACCCCACTCCATCATGTCTTCTCTTCGTTCCATGCAATTGGGAATTCTAGTCGTGCACACAATCCTCCAATTTTAATCTATGGTGCAACGCTGGTTGCAGAATTCAAGCGAGCAATTTGTTGCGCGCCGTTATTTTTGTAAAATTCGTAGGCAATACGATAATGGCATACAATTCACGATAGCTCAATGGCGTGCGCTCATTTTGTTCGTTTCGTATTCTTCGCACGATAGCGAGAAACCAGTATAGCGTAAATTTCCATATTACTCAATTCAATTTTTGATTGCTTTATAAATTAACGCATGAACCACTTGCATTTTTGAGTTGAAGTCCTACAGTATGATCCCACGAATAATATAGCGAACATTTCATACTTGTACTAATGTTTTATTTTTAGTATGTGAATAAATTGTCGTATGATTTACCAATACCACAAACGTATACAGGAATTGATAAGAGATATTCGCTAAAAATTATCTGTCAGAATAGCATGTGCAGATGTGTATGCAAGCATTATGAAATTGCTAAATCTTACATACATATTCCAAGAAACTATAATTGTACCTAAATCCCAACCGATTAAGCGCATAATTTATAGCTTAAGTTTTCATTACATTTTTTTCTTTATCATTTCAAAATGGATATAAAATAAAAATTATTTTGAAACATTGTATAAGTGAATATCTATAGGTTTTGTTTGAAAAGGTAATGTAATTTTTACTTATTTTTGTTGTTCCTAATAGTATATACGCATATTATATATATATATTATTTATATATATTTTTTATTTATTTATTTATAAAATGAATAGTTCTTATTAGAATATAATTTTTAAAGTATAATCTAGTTCTTATTCACACATATATTTTATATTTTAAATCATGTTTAAAGCACAAGCTTCTATAATAAACTATACCATCAGAGAGAAAGTAAACATATGTAATGATATTTATATAGAAGCTATTAATAAAGTCATTATCTAGATGATTAAGAAAATTATAGAACAGCATGAAAATGAATTTGAACGGTACTTAATAATTAATGCTCATTTTTGGATACACAAAGCTTATATAGTTTTATACAGTTCAGAATGTTTATTTTTTTCATCAAGCTAGCAGTACCCTTCGAAGTATGAGATATTCATTTATGAATCATTTAGCAATAAAGGTATGTACATATATTGCTCAATATCCACGTTCATATACACAAACATTAATAATTTCTCGTCGACACGGTGTCGACAATCACCACATCGTGCTGCCACAGTGGATAAGTTATGTTTTAACACATCCGTAGCCATCTGTGTCCGCATTCATCCGTGGAATTTTTTTCCTAAATACAATGGCTCCATATCGTTTAAGGAAATTTAATTAATAATACGTTTACTTAGAAGAAAATGATCATGAATGAACATAGAACACGCGTTGCTTGCTAGCATTGTTATAAAGAAATGCGGCGGCAAATTGCTATCGAAGTGCAGACACGTGTAGCAACTGACAACACAGTGTCGACACTATGATATTCGAAAATATATCCTAGCAAATAACTTATAAATCTTATTATTTTTAATCATTTAATCACACAATATGATCGCTGAACTACTTTCTAATATTACCTTCGACTGTTACAATCCTACTTAAATTTAATAAGTTATACAATTACTGGAAATTAATTTTATTAATAAAAACTGTTGATGACTCTTATAAAAATTATTAATATTTAAATTAATTTTTCTTCTAACAGTTTATGTGTATTTTAAAATATGTATAAACATATATCTATAAATAACATATTTTAAATTACGAATTTTCGCGCGCGATTATGCACATGTGATTGCGTCACGTCGTGGATTTCTCCATTCTTGCTTTAAATTATTAGTTTCTAGTTTCTTTTTTTAACTTTAATTTAACTTAATTTTGTTTTAATTTTTACTAAGAATTAATTACATTTTTTCTTGTATATTTCAGTCATTTTATTGTAATTTTTTGTATATTTCCGCTTTAGAGGTAAGAGAGAGAGAGAGAGAGAGAGAGAGAGAGAGAGAGAGAGAGAGAGAGAGAGAGAGAGAGAGAGAGAGAGAGAGAGAGAGAGAGATGCTATAAGAAAGAGTGAGACAGATGATACAAACACTACTCCAGAATCCGTGGCGCCATCTCTGCAAAAAGTGCTCAAACAGGTCGCACATAATTATTGACAGCGAAAGTAATGAAAGCAGAAAGAAGCAGAAAGAAAACAGAGAGAAAAAGCAGAAAGTAATGAAATAAATGCCCGACTAATTACTGAACTTGTGTTACTGATCTGACTCACTCTTTCTTACAGCATCTTTCACTCTCTTACCTCTAAAGCGGGAAATATAAAACAAATTACAATAAAACTACTGAAACATACAAGAAATAACAATAAAATTATTGAAATATACAATAAATTATAATAAAACTGCTGAAACATACAATAAATTATAATAAAACTGCTGAAACATACAAGAAATTACAATAAAATTAAAGCTACGTATAAAGGCTGTCACGGAGAGTTAATACTCTTACGATGACTCCACTCCTCATTCCTGAGCGGCCAAAATATCATAGATCATTTATCTCTAAGTGCGAAAGAATCATTACCGACGGTTTTGTTTGGAAAATTTATCTACTATAATTAGCTTTACGAAGTTTTGTTCTAAACCAATTTAAATAAAACTAACCTATGGCAGCCATTGGCTTCCAATTATTTACTATATAATTTTTAATTGTATCGTATAGCTATATGATGCAATTAATAATTATACATATATTAAATAAATAGAACCCGGGTCTCACCACGTGGAGGTTGCTGCGAATGGAGACCCACCCTAACCGCGTCCCATCCACCCTCCTTTTATACAAGATATCATTAAACAAAACCTCCTTTCAATGTACATTTGCAACAAGTTCGATCTCCGATCCCTATGCAAACGCACAATGAAAGGACTTTCATAAAGAATTTTCGTGAGAAAGAATTGTTACAAATGAAAGGAAACACAAATACCCTGCCTAGCCAATAATTGTCTGAATTTCAAAGCAATCAACCTAACTAGAAATATATATCGACTTAAAAGAAGAGATTTCTACCTATCAATGATCTGAAAATATTTCACCCTACGTATGCAAAGATTGAAGAGAATACAGTACATGAAGTACTTTGCATTCGTGAACTCGAAGTGTTGGCAAAAGCGAACAACAGAAAAGAAACTCTATAGTAACAAAGGGAGAATACAATAGAAGATCGTGCACAAATGAATAGAGTCGATCGAATATACAAGATGCGGGACAACATATGAATGACGACAAAAAACGATAGAATTGAAAACATTGGAACATTTAAAATAACGCTGGAAACACTGGAACACGTAAAACAGCTCTGAAAACACTGGAACACCTAAACCAGCTCTGGAAACACTGGAACACCTAAAACAGCTCTAGAAACACTGGAACATCTAAAATAAAATTGGAAACACTGCAATATCTAGAACAGAAATATACAACATGTGGAACTATAACACAGATTAATAGATCACACAAGAAATATATCCAAAAAGAGATACATGTATATATATACATAATAAAAAATACGACAGGAAACGCTGCAATATCTAAAACAGAAATGTATAACAAGCAAGATAGAACATATGGGTTAACAAACTTCACGAAAATATATATTCAAGGATATAAAAATGACATAGAAAAATATAAGCGTAATTGAAAATATAGGTACCGTTTATATAAGAGTAATAATTAATCATATCAATGAACATTATATATGTATTATTATACCTTCATCTTCGTAACATCATTTAATTTGTGTACACTATCATACTTCCATGATCATATCTTCATCCTGATGTATTATTTCAATTGAATGGACATCGTCTCCGTAAAACTATAAGCTACAACAAACTTATACAATGGATTAGTAACACCTTATAAAAATTTTACGAACAAACAGTAGAAATCAGATATAAAAGAACATTATTTTATCGAAATAGCATCATAAACGTGATGTATGCAACATGTAATAAAAACAATATGTTTAGTCATAATGTATATTGGTATAATAAAAATAAAAATTTTCGTTCCATTCTTATTTTCTATTACTTTTTCTTAAATTGATTAAATTTTGATTCGCTTGAAAAGAATCATTTGAATGTAAAATATTAACAATTTAATAATATTTTTTAAAAGTATTATTAAACTACACTAAATTTGGTTTCACAAGTAACTGTATTCTAATATACTTTGCGATTTTTAATGCTTATATATTTTGATACACAAAACACACAATGGAACATTTAAATATCAATCACAAATTAACATTAAATGAAAGGTTCTAAAAAGCAGAGAGTACTTATTCGTAGAGAATAACGATATCATTTTGTAATATTTTATAACAAACGCCCGATCAGTAGAGATATGAAATAGAGAATTGAAAAGACGAAATTAATTCATCGTCTCTCATTATTATCGTTATCAAATATCGTGAATGAGGTATTCTTTCTTTCCGTGTCATGAATTTATTATAACGTCAAACAAAGGATACCTCAAAATTAATCGCGATAAATTTTTCAACATTCATTTAAACAAAAATCAGCAAAATTAATCGCGGCAGGAGCCATATTGTCACAACACTAATTCGCGGGGCGTGTCAGGAAAAAGCAATGGCGCGAGCAGCCACTTCAGGGCGCTTTTCTTAATTCGCAACGCTAATTTATACACCCATTATTTAAACACGCAACGCTAATAAAAGAGATTTTTAAACATTGATCTGCATAGGTGCAATGTCACCACGGTGCAATGTAGCCCTCTGGCTACTGTGGTGACTCTATGCAAGATCATACTTCCATAACACAAATGGAGGATTTTATAGATGCGATTTCGCATCCTGGTGCGACGTAGCTCTTTTGGCTACGGTGGTGATGATGTTTCCACAGAATAAGTGGAAGCTTTGGGCGTTTCATTATTCGCAACACTGTCGTGAGAACCGCGATCATTTATTGTCGCAACACTAAATGGAATCAGAGACTAAACAATTGAAAACTATTACTTTTACAAGCAAGAACAAATTGAGAACTACTACAAATTAAAATAGTAAATATAATTTAATTTGATTCGCGAAGCAAATATCAGCAAAACAATAATTATAAATTGTGCAAACTATCGCGATCTCATGATTCGCAACACTAAAAGAGCAACACGATTATCATTTTTACGCAACCCTAATTCAATGCGCGATATATTAATTAATACGCAACTCTAATAACAATCGCGACCTGGAAATAATCGCAACTCTAATAAAAATCGCGACCTGGAATTCGCAACACTAATAAAAATCACGATTTATATTTATTCGCAACTCTAATTGGAACCGTAGTTAAATATTCGCAACACTACAGTTGAATTCGCGATTCGCCCAGAATTCGGTGGGCCAGCATTCTGCTGGCTAGAATATACTACTACTACTACTACACAAATACGAGCATAATGACAAAGTAGTAACAAAGAATGACTTTGCATTCAGAGAATTACTTCCAAATGCATAATCATTAGTAGTTGCCCTCTTCTCCGGGCCTCTTCAGCATATAGCCTCTTCTTTCTTCGGGCTTAAAGCCCAGTATCCTGAAACTTATATCTAAGCTCGAGATTTCCTGAGCGCAAACCAAAAAATAACATACAAAGGTGAAATAAAAATATGAATCGCGAAAGTTCTCAACGCACGCAGACAAACAACTCGTACAAACGTGCCAAACCTCGAGCAGAAAAGTACGTTCGTTTCGTCAAATCGCGACCGCGACCGCGGGTCGATTCGAAAAATCGATCGAGTAAAGCCAGTGGCGAACGGCATCACCCGTTCGCGCCAGCTATACCGTCGATCTTTTAAATCTAATTCCCTGAAACAGGTTGAACCACGCGAGAAACGCGCCTGCCCGATCGGTGACTGTGGTCAACCTGCCCGGCCCTACCTACTTATTATTAACAGACAAACATACCAGAAGTAAACTACCTACCTACCTAATCCTATATTTAAAATGGCAAAAGATTCACACCAACACATTCATTCAACCCCCGGAAATTTCTCATTCAAACACTCGGGTGCAAAAATCCTACACTAGAGAGAACGCCCCGGGACGCCTCCGACACCCGAGCTTGGCATACACCTCGCACACTCTAAGGGTACGTACCACTGCTGTAATCGACTGACGAAAACTAGTGATCATTGCGTACAACGCCAGTAAAGCGTATTTATCTATAGTTTACTGTTTAATGTGAAATTTAAAACGTCGATTAAATCTGTATTTTTCGTAAAACACAGAAATTTTATTATCGATACGAATGTTATTGCAATTGGTACCTCTGTCGTGATTCAGAATAAATTTGGTACTGCTTATAAATAATAGTTAATTATTTCTATGGAAACGACGCACTTCCACGGCCTAATCACACACACACACAATGTGGAAGATACGTCGTGCACGATACACTAGCACGTCAGTCGCGACAAAATACACATCATTAGTTATAATACAATCATCGTGCCCATTGCCTATTCCCCACTCAAGTAGCACCTGGGCACGTGAATGGGGTCCTGGTAATGAACACGGAAGGGGTTAAACCTAAAAATCCTAATCTAAATGTAATGATTAGTGATCTCTACTATTCTTTGAATTGAAAAGCTATTCATTGGTAGTTATTACTTTGCATAGAACTGTCAAGAATTCTACTTTCAATCCTAACTCAAACATAATCTGTACATGATTTTAGAAATGATCAAGTCTAAAAAATACACGAGATTGCCGCTACAGCCACCAGCGTGGTTGACGCATTTTCGCGTCCGCGAAAATGGTTAACGTGACCAGAATGTCATCGAGTAACATTCGAGACACGGCCTCCCTTGAGGCAGGAATTGAGATACGCTCAATTAGCGCGCCGCGAACCCCTAAGCGAGATTCGAAGCTACCAATACCCTTGGTGAGGGTGGCGGGCTCCCCCGTCTGCCCTTCGGAATAGCCGAGGGCCTTACGGACGGGGCAGGGCGCCCGTACTGGGACGCGAATATCGGCAACAATAAACTACTTCAAGTCTATGCAGTGTAAAATTAACTACCAATTATTAAACATTGATCGAGATATGAAAGAGGAGCTTCACAATTCATTTTAATATTATAACGTACAGAATAGAGTGAAAAAGCGCGGCGCGACGCGAACAAAGTGAGTGAAAAACTATCGACATCCTTTGGGATGTAACCCTTCCTTCGAAGCGGACCCACCCCCCATGTGATCTTAAAAACAGGCAAAGCAAACCCATAAGAGATTACTATTACAGCCACCAGTACCAGTTGACGTATTTTCACGTCCGCGAAATGTTTAACGTGACCAGGTGCCTACGGTGACACCCAGGCACGACCTCTCCTTGAGGCAGGGATTGGGATACGCCCAATCAGCCGGCAGTGAACCCAGTGCAGTAATCTAGTACGCAGTCCACCACTACCGATGCCCTCGGTGGGGGTGACGGACTACCCCGTCTGCCCGTCGGAATAATCCGGGGGCCTTACGCAACGGGATAGAGGCCAATACTGGGACGCTATAGTGGTAACACCACGCTACTCGACGATGAACACAAAGTTCATTTATTTATTGACAAGAATAATTAAATTTGAATTCAATGTTGTATTTCAAATTATAGTTAAATTTTAAATTAAAAGTAAATTTAAAGTTAAAGTTAAACTTTAAATTACACTTAAATTCAAAATCAAAGCTAAATTCGAAATTAACATTAAATTTGAAATCAATTATTTTACATCCCGTACATTATAATGATAGAAGGGATTGGAAAGCGTCTCTCTCATTGTCTCGATAAGTATTTAATTTAATATGCATATATGTAATTGAAATTTAATTCTATAATAAATGTACTAATTTCGAGCGATCTCGTCATCAAAGCAATCATTCTAAAATATGAATATAATATTCAAGCTCGATGCTTTGATTTCAAAATCTACTCGATGCAAAATGTCTTCTTGCACATGTAACATGGTATAGTTTCGATAATCAAGCAAATAGACTTTAATCATAATGGAAGCTATACTATAAAGTTACAATATATTTCATATATATGATATTTATCATATATATTTATCATATATTTCATACGTTCAATTTTCAATAAATACAAATTCGATTAAATAACTAAAGTATTTGATATACTATATAAACATCATATTTACAATAATTATAATTATTACAAAAACGAAGTCGGAGGGTATCCGATTTCACCACTACACACTGCTACAACAAGGCAGTTGTAATATATATTATCTATTTATTCATAATTAATAATAGATTAATTATTAATATAGCTAGTTAATTATTATAATAGATTATTAATAATCTCTTTATTCATAATTATTAATATCCATAGTATTTAACTCTTATATGTATTCACATCTAAAATACTACTTTTATATAAAACTTTCTAAGTGTTCACACTATGTGTATCAAATATTATATACTCGTATTTACTTATAGATGCGAAGTGCAAGAAAACCTATCCTGAGCTAATAAAGAATACACAAAATAAATGTTACTACTCATGGATATAGTGGTATATCCACGGTCATTATGCTCGTGAAAAAAATTCTACGTAATTACAGCCAGTCACCCGTGCCGATTTGGACCATTCGTCCTACGACATGATTGAGTGACCAGAGGAACTTAAAGGCATGCGGCTCACCGACTGTAGATCGATGATGCTGCTGATGTCTGGAAGAAGTCATCGGGAATGCTGCTGATGTCTGGAGGAACTGCTGCTGCTGCTGCCTCAGTGAAGTCTTTCAAGATATGCCTGAAAAAAGTCATATTATGAATTAAAATTCATGATACCACACAATCAATCAGTTAAGAAATGAAAAAAAATGTTAAGAAATGTTGCTTACTTCTAGGAGGACATCATGAACGTTGTCGTCAGGGTAGAAGTGGTAGATGAATCCATCATAGAAGTGGCTGAAAATCTTAAACAAAAACCATATTATTATAATTTGGCCTTTTAACGTTTTTGTTAATGTTATTAATTATTAATTTACTTTATTGTGATTAATTTTGTGATTGCTTACAATAAATTAACCACAATTATGTTAATTTAATAATTAAAAAGATTATAAGTTTAACAAATTTGGAATTGTAACTAAAGTACGAAAGATACTTACATTTTTGGCTTTTGAAGCACAGCTAGATCCTTTAGGTAGACAGCAATTTGATTCTAGTACCGAGGCAGCAAATATTTAAAAAAAAATTAGCAATTAAAAAAAAATAAATAATAGACTACAATACTATTGGCATTTATACGAACCAAACGCTGACTCTAGTCTTTCGCGTATGAATATTAAAAAAAAAAATTTAATTATAATTAGAGCAGCTGTGCTCTGAATAATACTAAAACTATTTATCGTAACAAACACTGACTCTACCGATCGCATTGCGCGCGATCACCAAAATATCCTGGAAGAAAAACATTGTACGTGGGGAAACAAGGGGTAAATAAAAACAACACACAATTTACTGTCGTATTATTCTTCATCTTTTCCCGATCGAGCGTTTGTTCAAAAAAATATTACTTCCCTTTTAAATTATTTAACTATGCAAAAATATATGTATATGTGAATAAAATAGTTTATAAAGTTCGAATATATTGTAAAATATATCCAAATATTATCAATTATTTATGAACATATTAAGAATTCGTGATTGATCTATAAAAAATCAATTATGATTATTTGGTGTCAGAATTTCAAGCATATTCAATATTCTTAATTAGTGGATTATATTATATGCTATAAATATTCAAAATTGCTCGTGAGAATGATTATTGAACAAGTAACTCATTACATGTTACATACATCATGTGTTCATTATCAATTATATATAAAATATTACCATATGATCAATAATAGGGTAATATAAATTTATACCATACGTTCTCATCAAGATCTTACAGTCTTTGCATCACACCACTTCAATAATAATAATAATGTTCGTTGGCCATTATATCCATCCCTTGAAAGACATAACTGTTTAAAAATCTGTAACAGAACAAAACAAAACAATTAGAATAAATATACAAAGGTAAAATTAGTTATATAGACGTTTTATAATAAACAAGTTTATAAATCATATTTTCAGAATTGAAAGAGAGTTTATGAACAACTATGAACAATGAAACGCAATAATAGAAAGAAAAGTAAGAAGAAAATTTAAAGATAATTTCATATTTGTGATGATAATGTTCAATAAATAATTAATCGAGTATGCAATGATTAAATAAAGTTAGTAATAGAACAAAAGTATAATAGAATTATAATTGATAATACTATGCAGTTGATAAGCAAGCGAATGAACGTACCTGGAATGTAGAAACGTGCCTCGAAAAGTTATATCGACAGCAGCGAGTGACACACATCTTACCGCCAGTAGAGGACGACACGAACTGACTGCCGGTGCCATTCGGTGCACGCACCGGAAGCGACCGAACGAGCGCGAAGACGTTCGAACGATGCCGAAGGCGCTCGAACGTAGTTTCTCAACTACGCTTTTGTGTTTCATTTCGTGGCCTTGGTATTTCGCTATCTGCTTCAACTATAAACAAATCAGCTAATTGAAAATCTACTACGAAAGACACGTCTCGAAAATACAAGTTCCAGGAAAATTCTCGTGCGTATTTTTCTGTGAAAAGTACATACCATTGTGTTATTGTATACATTGCCCGAAATAATTTGTACAGAAAAATTTGTACTGTTCTATAAGTATATATCTACGTGTATAACACGTATAATATATATAATATTTCGCTATACATATTATTTCATTACCTGTACAATGTTAATTGTGAATATTGCACTACAATATGTACTGAAATACTCGAATTCTTGTTGTAAAACGGAAATTATTGCAATAAATCTCTTCCGATGTAAGATACAACTATCGAAAGGCAGAAATATTAACTATATGGTGTTAATTGCAAATATTGCAGTATATTATGTACTGAAAACTCAAATTCTTGTCGTAGAATGGAATCTATTGCAATAAATTACTTTGGAGGCAAAATTCAACTATTGGAAAGAAGAAATATTATTTATAAGGTGTTAATTGGTGAATATTGCAATACATTATGTACTGAAATACTCGAATTCTTGTCGTAAAATGGAAATTATTGCAATAAATCTCTTTCAATAATCGAATAATCGACGAAACTTATTGCAATAATTTTGTTCTTGCCACAAAAAATAGGTAATATTTCTTGATTTTGCCTCGAAAGAGATTTATTGTAATAAATTCCTATTTACGACACAAATTCGAATATTTCAGTATAATGTACTGCAATATTTGCAATTTACATCTTGTATAGAATATTCTTTCCTTCCGACAGTTGAATTTCGCCTAGATAAAGATTTATTACAATAAATTCGCATTTGGGATAAGAATTCGAGTATTTCAGTACATAATGTACTGCAATATTCGCAATTAACACCGTATAAATAATATTCCCTCCTTTCAATAGTTGAATTTTGCTTCGAAAGAGATTTATTGTAATAATTTCCATTTCACGATACGAATTTGAGTATTTCAGTACATAATGTATTACACTATTCGCAGTTAATATTGTATAGATAATAAAATAATATGTAGAGTAAAATATTATATATATTATACGTGTTCTACACGTAGATATACCATAACACAATACTGTACTCAGAAAAATACGCCCGAAAATTTTCCTGGAACTCGTATTTCCGAGAAGTGTCTTTCGTAGTAGATTTTCAATTACCTGATTTGTTTATAGTTGAAGCAGATAGTGAAATACCAAGGCCATGAAACGAAACATAGAAGCGTAGTTGAGAAACTACGTTCGAGCGACTTCGACGAATATTAGTAGGTAGTATATATTATAACTGCTTTGTCATAGCAGTGCTTAGTGGTGAAGTCGGATACCCTCCGACTTCGTTTACTAATATTTACTATTTTTCATTGAAAATATTAAATGCTTTTGCCACATAATACTCATGTTAGTAGCACATGATAGAAATTGTTATCGAGTTTCTATTGATTGTAAATTGAATATATAAAATATATGATAAATATATATGATAACTATCATATGTATGAAATATAGTGTAAATTTATAATATAGCTTTTGTTATAATTAAAGTCTATTCGCTTGATTACCGAATCTATGTTATATTTCATGTGCAAGAAGACATTTTGCGTCGAGTAGATATTGAAATCAAAGCATCGAGCTTGAATATTGTATTCATATTTTAGAATGATTGCTTTGATGACGAGATCGCTCGAAATTAGTACATTTTTTATAGAACTATCATATATGTGAATCCCATAATCTCCAATTCTATAATTTATATTACATTGAATACTGATCGAGATAATGAGAGAAGCGCTTACCAATTCCTTTTACCATTATAACGTACGGAATGTGAACTAATTGATTTTAAATTTAATTTATAATTTCGAATTTAACTTTGATTTTAAATTTAAGTGTAATTTAAAGTTTAACTTTAACTTTAAATTTACTTTTAATTTAAAATTTAACTATAATTTGAAATACAACATTGAATTCAAATTTAATTATTCTTGTCAATAAATAAATGAACTTTGCGTTCATCGTCGAGTAGCGAAGTGTTACCACTATAGCGTCCCAGTATTGGCCTCTGCCCCGTTGCGTAAGGCCCCCGGATTATTCCGACGGGCAGACGGGGTAGTCCGTCACCCCCACCGAGGGCATCGGTAGTGGTGGACTGCGTACTAGATTACTGCACTGGGTTCACTGCCGGCTGATTGGGCGTATCCCAATCCCTGCCTCAAGGAGAGGTCGTGCCTGGGTGTCACCGTAGGCACCTGGTCACGTTAAACATTTCGCGGACGTGAAAATACGTCAACTGGTACTGGTGGTTGTAGTAGTAACTTCTTGTGGGTTTGCTTTGCCTGTTTTTAAGATCACATGGGGGGAGAGTCCGCTTCGAAGGAAGGATTACATCCCAAAGGATGTCGATAGTTTTTCACTCAATTTGTTCGCGTTGCGCCGCGCTTTTTTACTCTATTCTGTACGTTACAATATTAAAATGAACTGTGAAGCTCCTATTTCTTGTCTCAATCAATATTTAATAATTGGTAGCTAATTTTACACTGCATAGACTCAAAGTAGTTTATTGTTGGCGATGTACGCGTCCCAGTACGGGCGCCCTGCCCCGTCCGTAAGGCCCTCGGTTATTCCGAAAGGCAGACGGGGGAGCCCGCCACCCTCACCAAGGGTATTGGTAGCTTCGAATCTCGCTTAGGGGTTCGCGGCGCGCTAATTGAGCGTATCTCAATTCCTGCCTCAAGGGAGGTCGTGTCTGGAATGTTACTCGATGATATTCTGGTCACGTTAATCATTTTCGTGGACGCGAAAATGCGTCAACTACGCTGGTGGCTGTAGCGGCAATCTCGTGTATTCTTTAGACTTGATCATTTTTAAAATCATGTACAGATTATGTTTGAGTTAAGATTGAAAGTAGAATTCTTTACATCTCCGTGCAGTGTGATAACTATCAATGAATAACTTAATATGTGAATGAATAAAATAAAAATAAACCGAAGTACGGTTAATATGTGTTGTTTTTTTACTAATCACTATATTTAGATCAGGATTTTCAGCTTCCTTTTCCGTGTTCGTTGCCAGGACCCCATTCACGTGCCCATGTGCTACTTGGATGGGATAGAGGTGATGGGCACGATGATTCCCTACTAGTTTATAAGATTTTTTTGCAATCTGATGTCGTAATGTATTGTACGACGCATTTACCACACGTGTGATTAGACTGTGGAAATACGTCAGTTTTTATTAAACATTAACTATTGCATTATTCCATTAAATGTATCATTACTTACAATAATAGTGTAACGTAGAACGATGAGTAAAATCCCTCAGATTGCAATAGATGGTGTGCAAGTAAGTAAAATTTAGAAAGTGTGAGGTTGTATGCAAGCTCGCGACTATTCCGTGTGTTGTATGTATATGTTGGTACGAGTCTGTTGGCATTTTTTAAATATAGCGTTAGGTAGGTAGGTAGTTTACTTCTGGTATGTTTGCCTGTTAAATATAAGTAGGTAGGGCCGGGCAGGTTGACCACAGTCACCGATCGGGCAGGCGCGTTTCTCGTGTGGTTCAACCTGTTTCAGGGAATTAGATTTGAAAGATCGACAGTATAGCTGGAACAAACGGGTGATGCCGTTCGCCACTGGCTTTACTCGATCGATTTTTCGAATCGACCCGCGGTCGCGGTCGCGATTTGACGAAACGAACGTTTTTTTCTGCTCGAGGTTTGGCACGTTTGTACGAACAACAATTCTTTCGAATCGTTGCTCGTTTGCGTGCGTTGAGAACTTTCGCGATTTATATTTTTATTTCACCTTTGTATGTTATTTTTTGGTTTGCGCTCAGGAAATCTCGAGCTTAGATATAAGTTTCAGGATACTGGGCTTTAAGCCCGAAGAAAGAAGAGGCTATATGCCGAAGAGGCCCGGAGAAGAGGGCAACTACTAATGTCTATGCATTTGGAGATAATTCTCGGAATGCAAAGTCATTCTTTGTTACTACTTTGTCATTATGCTCATATTTATGTAGTAGTAATAGTATATTCTAGCCAGCAGAATGCTGGCTCCTCAAATGTTGGGCAAATCGCGATTTCAATTGTAGCGTTGCGTATAATTAATTACGGTTCCTGTTAGTGTTGCGAAGAAATTCAAATCGCGGTGTTATTAGAGTTACGTACTAATCCAATTCGCGAGTATTATTAGAGTCGCGTATTAATTAATATATCGGGCTTTGAATTAGAGTTGCGTAAAATGATAATCGTGTTGCTCTTTTAGTGTTGCGAACTATGAAATCGCGACTGTTTGCTGAATATATAATTATTATTTGCTGATATTTGTTTCGCGAATATTATTAAACTGTATTTGCTATTTTAATATGTACTAATAATTTTTAATTATTTTTATCGCGAGTAATTGCATCTTGTTTCTTGTAGAAATAATAGTTTTCAATTGTTAAGTTTCTGATTCCATTTAGTGTATGCGGTAATGAATGACGCGTTTTTCACGATAGTGTTGCGATTAATCAGATGCCCAAATCTTCCACTGTTTCTGTGGAATCGTCATTCAAAGGAGCTACGTCGCACCAGGGTGCGATATCGCATAAATTCTTCCACTTGAAAGTGTGATCTTGCATAGAGAGTCACCACAGTAGCCAAAGGGCTACATTGCACCGTGGTGACATCGCACTTATGCAGATCACTGTTTAAAAATCTCTTTTATTAGAGTTGCGTGCTTAAATGATGGGTGTATAAATTAGGGTTGCGAATTAAGTAAAGCACCGTGAGGTGGCTGCTCGCGCATTGCTTTTTCCTGACACACCCCGCGATTAGATTTCAGTTTTTTTATTTGACGCTTAATAAATCAGTGTTGCGAATTATGAAGAGCACCAATATGGTTGCTGTCGCGATTAATGTTGCTAATTTCTGTTTCAATAAATTATTATTCCAAGTATTTTAAATTGTTTACCGCGATTGATTTTTGTGGTATTCTGTACCGAAAAGATACCGAATAGAGAGAATACCTTATTTACGATATTTAATAATTACAATAATGAGAGACGATGGATTGATTTCGTCTCTTCAATTTTTTATTTCATATCTCTGCTGATCGAGCGTTTGTCATAAAATATTACAGATTAATGTAGTTATTTTCTACGGATAGCCAAAGATGGTTTTTACAACCTTTTATTTAACGTTGATTTCGCGATTGACATTTACATATTCCATTGTGCGTTTTGTGTATCAGAATACATAAGCATTAAAAATCACAAATTATATTTCAATACAGTTACCTATAAAATCGAAGTTAGTGTAGTTTAATAATTCTTTAAAAAAAGTATTATTAAATTAGTAATATTTTACATTCGAAATGATTCTTTTCAAGTGAATCAATTATTTAATTAATTTAACGAAAGGTAATAAGAAATAATGTACATCATAACCAAACACATTGGTTTTATTATATGTTACATACATCACTTTTTTCATGCTATTTCCATAAAATGATGTTTCTGTATTTCTAATTTATATATATTGTTTGTTTGTCAAATTTTCCTACGGTATTACTAATCTATTGTATAAGTTTTTGTTGCAGCTTATAGTTTTACGGAGACGTCCATTTGATTAAAGTAATACATCAGGATGGAAATGATGCTATGAGGATGAAGGTATGGTCATACGTATGTAATACGAGTTAAAGAGGGTGAGGTACAAAATGGATATACGAAGAAGAGCTACAAATACTATATAATCATATTTATATTATTTCTATCTAAATGTTCCCAAATACACTTATGTTTTTCTATATGCGTGTGCGTTTCTGTTCTTGGTTGTATTTTTTATGAAACTTGTTAAACCGCATGTTACTATTTTACCTGTTGTACATTTCTATTTCAGGTATTGCAGCGTTTCTTGTCCCGTTTATTATTTTGTTGTTATTACATGTACTCTTAATTATATTTACCTTATATTTACATGTGTATCTCTTTTTGGATATATTTTTTGTATAATCTATTAACATGTGCTATGGTTCCATATGTTGTACATCTCTGTTTTTGATATTGCAGCGATTCCAGTTTTACTTTAGGTGTTCCAGTGTTTCCAGTGCTGTTTTGAATATTCTAGTGTTTTCAATACTATCGTCTTGTCATTCATATGTTGTCTCGCATCTTGTAAATTCGATCGACTCTGTTTATCTGCGCAAAATCTTCTATTATATTCTTTCTTTGTTGCTTCAGTGCTTCTCTTCTGTTGTTTACTTTTGCAAACACTTCCAGTTCATGAATACAAAGTACTTCATGTACTGTATTCTCTTCAATCTTTGCATACGTAGGGTGAAATATTTTCAGATCATTGATAGGTAGAAATCACATCTTTTAAGTCGATATATATTTCTAGTTAGGTTGATTGGTTTGAAATTAAAACAATTATTCGCTAGGCAGCGTATTTGTGTTTCCTTCCATTTGTAACAACTCTTTCTCGCGAAAATTCTTTATGAAACTCCTTCCATTGTACGTTTGCATAGGGATCAGACATCGAACTTGTTGCAACTGTACATTGAAAGGAGGTTTTATTTAATAATATCTTGTATAAAAGGAGGGTGGATGGGACGTGGTTAGGGTGGGTCTCCATTGGCAGCAACCTCCACGCGGTGAGACCCGGGTTCTAGTTATTCAATATATAATTATTAATTGCATCATATTGTGATACGATTAAAAATTATATAATAAATAATTAGAAGCCAATGGCTGCCATAGGTTAATTTTATTTAAATTGAATTAGAACAAAACTTCGTAAACCTAATTATGGTAGATAAATTTTCCATACGAAACCGTAAATTAATAAAAACGAAACCGGTAATGATCTTTCGCATTTAAAGATAAATGATCTATGATATTTTAGCCGCTCAGGGATGAGGAATGGAGTCATCGTAAAAGTATTAGCACTCCCTGACAGTCTTTATACGTAGCTTCTTGGAGGCATGCATACTGGAGCAAATTCCACAGAAGAAGATGGTTTGTTTGTTTGTTTCAGCAAATGGGAGAATGGTCATGGCTACAGATATTACACTCAAGAAATATAGATTGCACAAGTAGATAGGAAGAATTCGAGAAAAGAGAACTTGTTAGATTACATTTCTGTGTAAAGCTTGAGATAAGTTTAAACTTTTATTATTCCACCTGTTTCCGAGATTCAGGGTAAAATAGGGACTATTATAGTAGAAAATTTATTGCCCTTTTCAGTATTATTTGTCATTTTCTTGTAGCACTAACGGTTTGGAAGATATAATCAATAATATGAGTGAAACTGTTGTTTCTCTGAAAAAACAAAAATCCCAATTTTCTCTGCCACTTTTGCAAATTGGACCTAAGTTTGTATGAACATTTTTGTTTGCTGTAACAATTTGTCACAGGAGTAAAAAGGGTGAACTAAGTCACCCTGTATATTAAACACATATTCCCTTCCTAACTTTGTTTCCGCTTCTCAATCCTTCTCTCTGCTTCTCTCTCTTATCTTAATTACAGAATTTTAGAGTACTGCTGATTAAATAAAGAAATTCCTTAATTTTCATTGAATAGAAAGAGTAAGATAAATTATATTTCCCGCTTTAGAGGTGAGAGAGAGAAAAATATATAAGAAAGCTATAAGAAGGACTGAGACAGATGTTGCCACCCTGCTTGAGAACCCCTTTCGCCATCTCTGTGAAATGTGCTCAAACTGGTCGCACACAATTATCGATTGACAGCAAAGTGAACTACTCAAGAACTACTAGCGGCATGTCTGCAGAAAGTACTGAAACTAATGCCCGACTAGTTTCAGCGTTTCTCCAAGAAATGGCACTAGCAGTTCTTCTGTAGTTCACTTCGCTGTCGATAATTATGGAAATGGCGCCAAGGGTTCCAGAGTAAGGTCCTTATCATCTGTCTTAATTTTTCTTATAGCTTCTTTCTCTCTCTTACCTCTAAAGTGGGAAATATGCATGAAGGTACAATAAACCTCTTGAAATATAGAAGAAATTGCAATAAACAGTAAGTATTATGTAATACGAATAGTTACAATATAATATTTCTTCTCTCTATCGATGCAATTAAATGATCTAAGGTATATTTACATAAAGAATAAGTTTCCGTAAAAATGATAGTTTGCGGTGGGTGTAATTACAATTCTAAAAGATGAATGACATGGTGACTATTATACTTACAAATTCGCAATAGTTTTTAATTATTTCAGATTCTATATAATACAATTTCAACACTTAGAACTTTGCTATCATTCATTTCAAGTATATCTAGTTCTAAATAGTTACCTTAAAATGGTTTATTCAATTTTATAAAATTAATTCGGTGTTGAATTATACTGGAATTTAAGTTCCAATATTAGGTCCCTGCATAGTTACTTCCTCGGGGTGGGCCTGAACCCTTGGTAACGTTTCCAAGAGACCGGAAATGTATTCGTTTCTCTCGGAAACTATATCAAGCTAAGGACTACATGCATAGATTTAAGTCGTTTGCAATTCAGTCGGAATTTTCCAAGTCCTTTTTAAGGTTTTGAAACTTTCAATTGGATTGTAAATTGTATTATTAGTTAAGTTAAGTCTAGGTTCTCGCTGCTGGATCACCGAGGGATTAATACTTTTGTGTATTATTTGTGTATGTAATTCTCCTATCCTCCTATTCTGCTTTATAATAAAATTGTAAAGAAATACATTTTCTTATCCAAAGTGAGGAATAGCCACTTCTATAATCCATTACTGCTCGTGCATTAAAATATAACAATTTTTCTCGCGTTTAGTCGTACTGGTAAACCATTGAGTTATATAGGCAGTTGAGCATTCGAATCCTGTGATTCGTAAGTTCGCTTCACGCCGTTTCTTTATTCGTGCGCCGAATTCGTCTTTTATCGTTACGCCGTGAGACAGTTCTCAATCAAACTGATGTGGTTCTCGGTGCCCATCGAGATTTCGCAACTCTGGTCGATTTTTTATTTCTACTCTTACTTTAACTTAGCTTCTTTTCTGAATTTCAGTTTAATTTAACTTTAATTATTCCAAAGTGCCAGTAGAGTCACTTTACAAATTTTACTTTGGGTAAGAAAATGATATGTCTTGTTATTCCTTTCATAAAAGTCCATATTAGAACTTCTAAAATTTATATTAAATTTTGGAGAATGTATTATGAATTCCGGTTGCTTGAAATTCACAAATAGAGTCAGACCTCGGTACCTTCTGTACCGAGAACACATAGGTGTAATGGAGAGTGGATGAGATTAGGGTTCCAGGGATGGGTCCCTGCGTAGTCACCTCCACGGGATGGACCTGGACTCTTGGTAACGTTTCTGAGAAATTGCGCTCTCGAAAACGATATCATGCTAAGGACTACGTGTTAGATTTATATTGTTTGCAATCCACTTTACAGTTTACGGTTCCTTTAGAGAACTGAAGCACTGTACATTGGATTACGGATGGTATAATGCGTAATAGTATAGCTTCATCATTCGGTTTAACTTCAGTGATATAATATTGATCGTTTGGCCTAAATTTTTATTAATCCACGAAAATAAAAATTCTTCAAAAAATTGATCCATAGAACTCGCGAGATATCATACGCGACTTTATCAACTTCAGAGTTGAATGTGGTTTTTCACTTCAAATTGTAGGGGGCACAACCAAACTTGTAGTTCTTTATATGATCGGTATTTCAGAGCACAAGCCACGAAATTCTACAAAATGTTTAGTCTGTCTCGTATGTACCTTGTCTGTGGTATGGTTACAATAGTTTAGACTTTACCGATTGAGTATTGGAATAACATTAGGACACTACTAGTGATCAAAACCAAAACTACGTAAGCTAAAAATTATCCATTTCAAACATAAATAGAAAAGTGCGAGTAAATTTTGAACATATAATGTCCACCGTACATAATACTTAGAATACATGTTATGACACAGTACATTACTAGCTAATGTCTATGTAATACATTTTTTATTTCTATCGCCTGAATCAATAGGCAATAATTCATCGATCTCTAACATATCTGCCGTACAATACTTCATTCGTACAATATTAATTAACGAACATATTTTCATGCACAAAAGTGCATCGCGATAGCAGGTGAATACCCAGAGGTGTATTAAACGGGGTTAGGTGCGGTCATTGAGGTTTCCTTAGTTCTCGACATCTTTATCAAAGAATACCAACGAGATAGTTCTTTTAGTAACCAGGCTGGTCTTTGCATGTGCGTAAGTAAATATTAGCGGAGGATGATGAGGCTGTCCGACCATTTCCTCTTTCTTTCTCCTTTCTCTTTTCATGTCGCCAGTTTCACGTTGACCACCCTCGTCGCGGCAACCCGTTCATCCATTCCAGCTTCTGTCGTGACGTCATTCTGGGAGCTTGTCTTTACCTGCGCTCAGGTCGCTCTAAGACCCTATCAAAAAGCTCTTCCTGATATTACCCTCATTCAAACAGATATCCACGACTAAGTCCCTCCTTACCGCAGGGGTGAAAGTTATCATTTCTGTCTGTTCGTTTTATAACCGAATCGCTTCCGGCGTATTTTTTCTACCATTGTGACTCACGCGAATAGCAAAATACCAGAATTCTTTAACCCCTACGATCATCAATATGATTATGGAAATGAACTATGAAAAATATATCAACAAAATACCGTTTCGCCTCATTAATTCGACTAATAATGGACTAGCACGCGTCGAAACGCGTGCAGCGAAATAATTTCGTTTTTATCTAGTACGTCGGACATGTCGCTCGAAACGCGTGTACCAAAGGGGGCGAGTCAACTGATCTCTGTGTTGTACGTGACGCTATGTTGCCTCGCTCATGCTCCTGTGGCACGGTGTTAATTTTGGACTGTGCTCGATCACACATCCTCGTCAAAGGAGAAGATTGGGATCAGCGATAGAGCTTTGCATGCGCCGACCTACTGCCGCTGCACAGTTTGCAGCGTGTCGTGTATCTCCGAAAGCTGTTCGTTAATCGACGTGATCACGCCGTGCCGCGATGTAAACTCGTACAATTAGTTGAATACCGCGATAAAGTGCAACGCGAATTCATGCGAACGGCGGACGCTCTTTCATCTTTTTTTCGACCGCTCGATCGACTCGCGTTATTTCGGAAGCGTAACAAAAGTTCTCAGCGAAACACAAGTCGCGGGGTGTTCGACGACGAGTCGAGTGAAACGAAAGGGATGACTTCAGAAGCGAAGAAAAAATGATATAATTGGAGAACAGCTTTGCGAAACCCATCGAGCACGCGTGCACTAATGGTAGGGTAGGAGTGCATAAGACAGCGGTGTCGCGTGACGAAATGCCATGCACTGCATTGGCTCATGAGCTCTTACGATCGGTGCACGGGGGTGCTTAATGGATTTTTAAAATCGTTTCTCTCGAAAGCATAGCTTGAAATGGATTTTCGTTGTCCCTAATTTTCATCCGCATTGTTCTTATGCTGTCGTCGCCCATATTTTTTAGCGAAAGAAAGGAGGTCGTGGAAAGATATTAGTGTAATTGTACGAAACAATGCGCGCCATCCCTCTCGATATGCACGGAATCGCGTTGTTGGGAAACGTTTTCGTAGAGGACGGGAACGTAAAACGGAGATACGAATATGAACAGAGGAGAGAGAGAGCGAAAGAGGGCCGTAAAAGGAAAAGGGATGAAGAAAGGAACGCGCAAGATATTAGTGTAATTGTAGAGAAAGCCGTGCACGTCATCCCTTTGAACGCGAGATCACCGTTGTTGGAATCAGTCTAGACTCGAAAGCGTCCACGTGCCGTCATCAGAATCGAGTGGCTCATTGTTAATTCACACACCTAACCGTCACCTAGGTTCTCGGCGATTATGAAGAAAACTAGGTGAATTGATAACAACGCCACGGGGAAAACGATTCATCCCTCTACCCTACGTGGACGTCGAAGGGTGCCGGACACTGGTGCGCAAGCGTCTCCTGGAACGAGGTTGACGACGCTGCACGGCATCGCGACGCGCTGACGGGCGCTCACTTGAATTCTCGCCGCGTGTCCGTTGCCCGACCCGCCGTCGAGTCGCATTCGGAGCTGAGTTTGAAACGCGACGGAGCCGGAAGTCGCGCGCTCCCACACGAGTTCTTCCGTCGAACGAGATCGATATGTCTTTTTAGATATCAGAGCTACTTCTTCGCATCCTCGCCATCCTTTCATTTCATTTCACGTCTCCTCATTTTTTTTCGTTTCCTCCCTCGTTTCTCGCCCTTTCATCGAGCATTAGCTTAACGCCTCCAGCCATTGTACATCATCCTTGCTCGAGTTATGTGGTGCGCGGGTGAAGAAGAAGGACAGTGGAAATCTTTCGTAACTTGCGAAACGACTCGAGAAATATCTCGTACGCGATCCTGAAGAGTCCTGCATGTACTTCGCGATCAATCGTTCGATCTGCGTAACCGCTAATGCTATGTTACCAGGTGACGGATATTTGAAGCGTCGGAAAAGTCACGGGATTAAAGGTTCGAGAGAGATCGGGAGGATAAGATCGTGGCAGTTTGACGATAATAGAAATGCTCGAGTTGTTTTGTCCGCTACGAATTGAATTGTTCGGAAATATCTGATTCCAAATCGTTGTTGACGATGTTGCGATCAGTGAATTTTGAAAATCCTAAGAGGAAGTGACAGGAAGCAGCGATTCGATACAAATTTCTATATCTTATCGTCGGTCAGCTGGGAAATCGTTCGATCTGGGTGATATTTCTGTGTCAGTTAGATCGTAACAGTCCGCAGATGCATGTCGATTTCACGAAATTGAAAACATTCTGGCTGGTCTCTTTCGACGAGTTCCTCGGGATGATATTATCCGTGGATCGCTAACCTGCTACGTGACAACTCTATACCGATCCAGAAGTTTGGAATACCGGAAGATGGAACTAAGAACTCAGGCAGGCATGACGAAGTGGAACACCGAGAATTGAAGTTTTGGGGATTTACGTGGCCTACTTCGACGCAGGCCTTCGCTCAGAGGATACACAAGGTTCGTTGCTTATTGCTCGTTATCCTTCTAACACTTTTCTATTTCTACTTCGTGGTTGCGTCTTTCGAATGTAAATGTAAATTACGCCAAATGCGAGCTTCGCTTTATTTAATTAGCCTGCGACATTTAGACTCGTTTAATCATCGTGGAAACTTTGTCCGATATGTTTGATACATTCTAATGAGTAGAACTTCCGAGAAATTAATTGATAGAAACTCAGATTAAAGTAATAAACTATGAACAGCATTCATGGTCGAGAAAATTAAACATTTAGACACGTTCCTGCTTTTTATTAAAATATTAGCAGATTTCTATAATTTATAGACTTTACTATAGTCTATACATATAATACATCAATTCGATTGGTATTTCCTTTCACAATTGTAACAATAAACCTCCAAATCAATGATTCATTTACTTGCTCAGCAAAATTAATTAAATCTAAATTATTAATAATTTAATAATTTGTGGACAAGTTTATCACACCATAGGAAGTAAAAGCTTTAATTAAATTTAGCGTACTATTTCCTGCTTTACAACTGTGACGGTAACCTCTTTTTTCCTGTAAGCTACGAGCAGAACGCGCAGCACGTAGCCACAGCTTTGCTTTGTTATTTGTGCGTGCGTGAAGTCGCCCATCGATTATCGAAAAAATTATATATTCCAACGATTATACTTTGTTAAACAAAATGTAAATCCATCGGGCGGCCTCGCGAAAAAGGGGACGGGGCTACGTGAACAATTTTTCGCGCTGACGGCATTCGAAATGCGACAGTTTGGCCGGTCTCGAAAATGATCGATCGGATCGAGAATCCCCCGTGAATTTCATGGTAGATAAAAATTCTGATTCACCAGTGCTACCAACCCTGACGTAAACAGCCTTCAGAACCATTTATTCCGCTCGGCGAAGCGATATTCTAGCTATGACCGATCGGTGCAGGTGAGGCAAAAGGAACGTTGTCTCAAAAATGAAGGCATTTTAGGCTTCGCTGCGATATACGGATGCCTACCATTTATTCTGGACGGTGAATATGTCGCGTATTCGTGGTATTTTCACGGTTACATTTTATATACAACACGCGCATGCAGATAATATAAGAGTATTGAAGTAAACGATAAAATATATCAACTCGAATATACCGATGAAAGAAATATTTAACTTTAATTTCGGCATTGAAATTGATTTCGTGTAGTAGGGTTATTAATATTTAGTAAAGTAATACTATACCGTCCGTTAACCTTTTCATTGGAAATCTATACAACGTCGTTAAAATATAATTAGGAAAGTTAATTTTATTTTCCTATCAAATTTTCAACGCCGTTGCACGAGAATAGGGGGATTAGTTGATAGTGAACGCGAAAGGATTCTGGTTCGTGCGTTTTATGTTAGACTTCTAAAGGACAATCGATAAATATCGATTAGTTGGTTCTTGGTGAATAGAGGAACCTGTACTCGTATTATCTATCCTGTCATGGTCACTCGGTTTAAAGAGTGATACGAGCCGAAACATTTATTACCGCGACTAAACCAATTAATCATTAATATTGCATGGGATATTATGGGGATTTAGAATGATTTTATAAATTTCACTTATAATTCGAATAACTCGTGTTTGTAAGATAGCGAACTAAGTAAGATATCTGCGAGAATGTAATACGTAGCAGCTTCTTTAAAAATGTATGGCTACTATGTAATGTAAAGTGATTACACTAGCCTGAAAAATAAATGAAAGCGAAAAACGTGCTGAGAAATGCGGCTACCACATGTGACACTTTATAACAGATTTAACGAACTACTTGGGTAAATAATCGATAGCGATTTAATTACACACTGCTGTCGCAATATCTCTATAAAATTATTAACAGTCGAGCAGTAAGGAAATCAAATGCTATTACCTTTGACTTGTTAAAGAGGTCGACGATGAGTGATATTAATTTTTGCTAATTACCTAAAATGACTGCAGTGAACCTAACATTTCTCGGTATACCATATCTTTCAAAAGGTTTGTGCAGGGAATGTCAATTGGTAAAAAATAATATTAAAATCAGAGTCTTATCGATAGATTGAGTCAAGTCCACTTAACGCACACGGGAATAGTTCAAAAAATCTTGGCTAAATAGTTACGATCGCTGTAATATATTACGAAGAACGACGAATCACATTTCGTGAAAAAGCTGATAAAGAGCACGGCAACCTACGAGCACACGCCACCCTTTGAGAATCGTGTTTAACTTAATACTGGAAAACAGTCACGAACATCTCGAATAATGAGAAATAAAAGTCAATTTCACTCGTACGTTTCAACATTCCTTTTGAAAATTTTGCAAAATTGGAAACAATTTTCACGTGGACACTAAAATTTGTGCACAAACTTCATATTTCTGTCTGATGGAATCCAGGTGTTCTTCGTGTCAATATTTTTATTCGATATAGATTAGAACTCTGATTTTCTGAACAAATTACAATTTATGTCATATGCATAATTCGTTCTCGCGTGAGAAAAGATCATTTGCTTCAAATACTTTAAAACCAGAATATAGAATGATGATTGCCGGAGGTGAAAACAGTAAAGAAATTACTGTTTCACTTAAGTGTCAGAAATCGAAACACGTACCGGTCAATTGTCCGTGCAAAATCCCGTATAGCTTTGCCTCTGCGATAACGCGTAACAATACGAAGAGAGATTAGGAAATCGGCGCCCCATTCGCGTTTCCGTTTGGCTTGCAACTAAATAGCGTATTCATTGAGATAATGATGCAAATAGCTTTCAAAAATCAACATTACCGATGGATGTTAGCAATCTATTCCGATTAAACATGTGGTACAGTTGAATAAATTTCATCATATTCAGCTAAAGGCTTCGAATCCGTTCCGCAGGGTTGGAATAAATCAATTGTACGCAATAGCAGAATGATGCCACTGCAATCGTTATGTACAAAATACCTGTTTAAACAGTTCAAAGCTGGGAAAATCAAAATAGCATGGTTAGACGAGCATAGTTCGTTCTCATGGTGTTATTGAATTATACCATTATCGTGCTTTCATTGTTATGCGATATAAAACGTAAGCGGCGGGCATCGATTTTATAAAAGTATTGCTTGGACTGATACGAAGAATGCGTTTTTAAATCGCAATGTAACAAACGGATATACATGAACGAATAACGCGACAAGTTCTTTTAATGCTTTAATTGTAACTACGTTCTATATCGTTACATTGTTTTGTTTATTTTATTTATTAATTTAATTTATTTAGTTTACTTTATATTATATCACTTGGTTTTAAAAAAAGCATTCGTTTTGAAGTACAGAGGGTAACAATTTATACATAAGGTGAAGAGCCCTATAGGGTCACTTAAAAACCCTAAGTGAAGCTATTAATGAATTTATACGTGCTTTTAAAGCTTTTATTGGGTCACACCATTCTTCCTCGGAACGCTCTTTTAAAATAGTACGCTTGTATAAAAAACGACGTTAGATTGCAAGGCAATGCATTAAACTATACGAACAAGCTACACCTTCGCAATTGGTTTGTATTTCAAAGATACGAATTAATTCGTCTTCCATTCTAATATACAATATTTCTTCTACATGTTATCATCAAAGTCCACTTTCAGTAGGATCTTTCATTACTCGAACAACGACCGACTGTTAATTTTTTTGTCTAATAGTTCTTGTCTTTGACTTTCATTTCAAACCCAGTCCCAGTATGAAATTAAAACTCGGGATAAGATGTGCAAAAAGACCGTGGACGCTTTATGACTCTATAATTGAAAATGTAGTAGTTTCCCTCATGGCGCAAACGTACAATACTAGGCCAGCAACATCCCCAAGAGTGGTATTTAAAGCCGCTTAAGAAGAGAATGAGTAGCGTTTATGACAAGCTCGCCCATCTGATACATAAAAGAGATCGATGGCAATATGTTCAGCGTCATTCAGAAGAGCTTCTTGTTTGTCCGACTACACCTCGTATCTATGAAAAGAAATTTTAGGCACTTTAATAACCCGTACGGTGACTTCGTTGCAGTTTCACGGTCGTACGTGCATAGTTTCATCGCATTCGTTACGATTTTTATACAGTAAAGTTCTATTCGACTATTTCTAACGAAACGAGAGGACAATTTTGAGTAAATTGGAAAATAACGATTGACAGCTTTGGTATGCGGTGCGCATAGCGACAACAGATAAATTTCAATCTGTTTTTCCCAATTTCCATTAACATTGTTTCCGTGCGAGTATGTGAGAAATATTTTTACAACGTACACGCGCTTCTCTCTTTCGCGTTTTCTTTTTTTTATTCTATTGATAGACTCCATTTGCGCGATTGTCGACTGCGTAACGAAACGGATATTTTCTGCAAGCGAAAAACGAGTTGTATTACATTTTTTTTTTTTTTTTTAATCGCAGTCGAGCGTGAATTTGAAACTTTACGAACTCGAGTTTCTGGTTATAATTCGCGAGAGAAGAATCTTCGGACCATTACTTACAAAATTAATAAATCACCGGGAATTTGTTTAGAAGAAGTGTTGCGTTCGATCATCAATTATCACGCGTGAATGATAATGGACCGGCATAGTGATTGCTGCTACAGACACTTCGGTTGATTAATTGAAACATTGATGATACACTAGCAATCCCTGTACAACGTGGCAATCCTACAATATGGTCGGAGATTTAGGGAAATGTCCAGTAATACAGGTGAAAGGTGTTTGTTGCACCATCGCATCGATCGAGTGCTTTCGCGATCTTCGAGACGCTACCCATTATCGACACTTTTAATGAACCCGTTTCTCGTAATTATGAAAATAAGATAAGTGCAGGTTTCTTTTTGTATTAGTTCCTAGTTTCGCGTAACAATTTTTAAGGACTTAATTATCATGTTGCGGGAGAATTATTCAGTGCACGATTGTCAGCGATGTCCGCTCAATCTTCGGTCGGAATGAATCGGGCGAAGAAACGAAGAAAGAGCGAAACGATCGATTCTGATTAATCGCTGGGAATCTCATTAAAGGCGACAGGAAGGGAGGAAGCGTCAAACTAAGTTTGCCGACAGTTTTTCTTTTTCCTCCCGGGAAAATATATTTGTGTAGTTATATATCGATCTAATTCCAAGCTGCAACGACTTTCATCTCCGCTGCCGTGGGATGTTCAATCAGCTGGACTGGAAGTGGCAACTTCCTTTGCTTACGCTAGAAAGCGAGCGATTTTTACGAATCGTGCAAGGAACTAAACTGTGGAACTATTCGCACTAGTATTTGAAAAGTATTTGGTAGAGAAAGAACAGTAATAGGAAAGAATTTAGGTCTTGTCTCATATACTTAGTCGACTGATAGAGTTCTACAATTAGTTAGAACCTAATCAGGAAAATTCCAAGTTCGTTTCCTGAATTACTTAATTGTGAGATGAACGACGAAGATGCTAATTGAGGGACGACAGGAAATCCAAATTTTGCTTGTACATTTCTTATAGATTTATAATATATAGAACAATTGGAGCAAACGAATAGATTATTTTTAGTCGGAAATCCATTTCTCATAGAAATCTATATCTTCGAGTTCCATTGAAAAACTGTTAATCGGCAATCGATGAATTGCATAAAGCAACGGTGCGCGTGCCCGGCCTATTCGCGAATAAAACTAAAGAAGATAGAAGCGCGGGTACGTGGAAACAAGGACGTTGGTTGCAGATTGTTTGGAATTCGTAGACGAGACGGATAAAAAACCAGGCGCAACAAATAGAGAGAAAGCAGGGATTGTTCGCGGAAGTTCGAGCTGATCCAAAGCGGACCTGCCGGTCGTATCATTTGAAAAACGAATAAATTCGGGACGAATTACCCGGGTATACGGCCTGGACGCGGACGTCGGTTGATTCGTTGGGTCAATTGTTCAGAATGATTCGTCGCGTACGTGCGAGTTTCGAAATTCGCGAATGCTTCATGTTTTGCCCGCCCATGGAATTGATTTCATGCGTAACTTGCCAGTTATTTCGAATGACGGTTTGATCTGTCAATCGATATCTCGCGGGAAAGTGTTCCGTGACAACAACGTTCGTATCACGCGCACTATTAACTTTGCGTTGAATTAAAAAGGCGTGGTGCGTATAATGGAGGATAACAAGGGTTTCGATAAATGACCAGCGTTACATTATTCAATAAAGCGTTAAGGTACGCATATTTTCATTGGTGCACGTCGAACAGTGCATTATATATGCGCGTTTAAACGCTGTTTAATATGGATTACGCGCGATCATCGAATTACCAGTGTTTGATTAATTCCGATTTCTTTTTCGAGTTCTATAGTTGATTGTATATATTCCATTATCTCGTATGAACGTGATTCTGGACCTGCTCGCCTCGCTGGCACAAATGTGTGACGCAGTCGTCCATTTGGAAATGACACTATGTACCATCATCGTCCCTTATTGAATGACCACGACACGCGTTCGCATCATCGGGGCCAACAGAGCCAAAATCACTACTCGCATTTACACAGTAAATCGCATGAATATTTAATAAATATTAAATATTAATCTATTGTATGATTATTTGAATTTTGCGAATAGTCGTATGAATAATTGGATGCAAGAATCAAAATTAGAATGTTATGCAAAATATCTTAAATTAAATATGACGTAAATCGTGTTACGTTAAATCGCAAGCAAATTACTTTATCATATTATGGATGATTTTACGGATGAAGGAAATGTTTTGTGGAACCTGACCTACTTGAACGGCCAGGATGAAAGTAACTAGTTGCCATTACAGTTTTACGGTATTTTAACAATTTTCTGTGTGCTCCGATATATATTTTGATCAATATAACAAGTAGAACGAATATTGTTATTAATAGCAACGTCCTCTCTGCTCTTTTTATTCCATTTCCTTTTCCTTGTGGCTTGACAGTATCCCATACCGAAAATGAGTTGTGTCTGGTCCGTTTCAATTTGACTCATCCTATCGCGGCCTGGTCGTTTATGGTCTTACATCATTAAAGTTCACATTCCCCGAAATTTCCGACTTGTCAGGCTCTTCTCACTTCCCGCTGCCGAGGAATCCTGGCTCGGTTTTCACCCCGTTCCATTTTCATTATCTCTCGTCCGTTTCACATCGCCCAGCGCACAGTGTGGTATAGTATACGACAAGTGCCACGAAAGCTCGTTTGACTCCGCGCCCGAACACCGCAGCTACCGTTCACGGGGATGGAAAAAAATGTATCTGTACCGTCGTTCGCTCGCGTCCGGACGAGCCTGACGTACGCGAAGATAACTCGTATCATCAGATCGAGGTCCATGATATCTCCCTTGTTCCTGTCTCTCTTAATATCTGCGAATTATGCATTTCTAATAGAGCAAGCAAAACTGCTGCACAACTTGTTCATAAATCCCAACGTGGGGCTAAAAAGTAGGGATTTACCGGCACAGAAAGGCATTAGCGCGATTATTAAATCGTTCAGTTATAAATATTCCTGTTACGAGAAATGTTCCTCTGGTTGCATCGAATGAAACCGTACATATGAATTCCGTGTTTAAGCGTAATCGAGAGTTCGGCAATTGTGCTGCATAATAAATCTTTTATCGAAGGGTAGCAAATTATGAAAGTCGGGGAAATCAAATGCAGAGAATTGTCGCGTGTTGTGCGCACGCAGTCGGATCACGGTTTTCTCTGTTTCTAACTAAATACGAGGTATCGGCAACTTATTTCAAAGATAGAACACATTGATTAGGAAGATCGCAATGATTTTAAGGATACTCTTTAAGGATACTTGCAAATTGTAACATGAAACTCAAATATTATGCTTTTGGTAAATTATAAAGTCGAATAGCCTTCAATCTTCAAGCATCGTCTGCTGGCATAAATGAATATCAATTTAAACGAGAATTTGCAATAAAAAGAAAGACAGATTTCAACAGTACTCGCAAATGAATTCATTTCGATTGGGTGTCCCTATCTGGTTTGTATACTTGCTCCAGAGGATGAGCCATTGCTGAAAGGGGTATTCCTTTCTAGCATTCGAGAAGATTCCAATTAGCATGACCTATTATGACATTGTTCACGAAAATTGTCCCATTATTTCGTTCACGAGACACATTAGCATGCCACGTATTTTATGACTCGCGTTGTTACCAATACACCAATGTCGTACAGGTTAGTTAATTACAAAAAAGGATGGAATTTCGCTATCGTTTCATTCAAAGACAAAGTAATAATTTTCTCATGAGAAACACAGAAATGTTTACCCTTGTAAGGATTTTGCGGAAAGAGTGGGCTGAAGTTTTAGATAGATCATATTGAAAAAGTTTCGGTGCGCAAAGGGGTAGTCTGTTTTTCCCGATTACTCGCTCTTTTTCCTCTTTTTGTAAAAGCATCGTGTCGTATTTTTTCTAACAAATATATTGACCGTAAAAAGTCAGAAAAAGTCAACGTCGCATATTATATTCAGGCCAGTGGAAGGATGGTGCATGGATTTACCCTCTCCACAACCCCAACGCTCGAACTATTTTCCATCGCTTACTCCTTTACTAGCCTCATCTTTCTCCTGGCTTCGTCGTATAAACGCGATGCTTGCCGATTAGCCTGTACTCGCTGTATACCTGTATGTTTGAAAATTTTGACGTCACAGCGTATAAAGGGAATTACTGGTGACGCTAGGTATGTCTGCTTTGACGAACTTCTTACTCTCGTCGTATCGTCGTTTGTTAAAGCGCTTTAATAACGATAAATCGTTGCGTTTCTCTTTCAGAATGCTTAAGAGGTGATTGGGTACCAAACCAGACTTTACCTAGTGGGATGGAGGCGAACGGAACAGACAACAGCCTCAATGGCACCGAAGCTAATCGCACCTCTTCTCCAGTCTTCATCATTAGTACGCGTTATATGACGCAATGGTGAGCATGCCCATAGTCTTTCGCGGAACGTATAAAATAAATTTTCATATATCTTTGGACCTGACAGGTTATTCTCTTTTCGGAAAAAATATGTCGTATTAAAATAGTCCCTCTTAAAATCTCTAGATAGCATTAATATTAGAAAATCATCCAATCATACACTAGAATAGTCAGACCAGAAAAGTTGAAGGAACTATTCATTTAAGACCTTATCATCGTAAAATATTCTCCTCTGTAAGAAGGTTATTGTGAGAAGGAATCCTAATTTGTAGACATTTAAGTTTCGCAGGTTTTTAATGAACAAAGTTGCGATGTTTACGAACCAGCTGTAAAATGATAAATTAAGTATACGTCTCACTATCTAAACATCCTAAAAGTTTTAAATTAATAAGCGTTAAATGTACGTAATTATAGGATATGTTGATTTAAAAGTTTCATCGCGAATTTATAGTCCATTTTTCGCTTGATATTGATCTCTTTGGTTTGTTCTCTTATTAAATACAGCTAGAGTAATTAATACTTTGAAAAGAGTTACAGAATTACTCGAGACAATTGAAAATAATTGGAATAGTTACTCGAATTCCTTAGACGGATCGAGTTTTAGGCTTAGAAGACTGTTCGTAGCGTTTATAATTGGGTGTAGAACGGAACTTCTCGTATCAAGTAGCGGCAATGTGTATTTATGGAATAATCACGTCGGTTGAATTACTCCGCTTAGTAGCAAGTATTCGGCCAGTGGTTGGTACACGCGAAATTTTCGAACTGTTTCGCTTAAGGATATGACGTTACCGAGCAGTTTAGCGAGAGGCACGAAACATTTATAAATCGAAATTACGCTATGTAATTGGTAGGAAAGACATGTTGACCTACATTTTCCGTATAATCATTAAAATCCATCGCAAATATTTCAATCAATGTTACCAAGCGTAACGTTAATCGCGACGAGGAACTGTAATAAAAGTAATGAACGAACGTGTTTAAATTTGCTTTCGTATAAAATATCTGGAGATCTGCATTGGACAGTATAATTAGATACAAATGGGAGCAATGGTTGCGGCTTTAGTGGTCTCGCTAAATTGTAAGGTAAACGCGTGGCGCGACCATTCGCTGTGTAATAATGGCAGTGAATACAGCTACTCTTAGTCAGAAGACCACGCGACGCGCGTCGAGTTGGAGAGATCTGTGGAGCTTCACACACACACACACACAGTTCCACAGCAAAGACATCCAGTCGTTGAAGCTTCTTTTCTTAACTTTACGCAATGTTCTAACACGATGCAATTACTGTTTAAGACAGTGCACAGCATCGCGTGAGTTTTTCCAATTTCGTGTGACCGCGTCCTGATCCATCGGTTGTTGCTTCCGTTAGTGCTCGTCATTGAAGAGTAATAGCATCATGCGGTTCCTCTCGTACATTCGATATTGGTTGTCTGCGGGCGTGCTTAGGAAACAGCAAGGCTAAAGGAAATGAACTTTCGAGAGAACGAAAACGAAGACAAAAATTTCTCGCGTTTCTCTCATCTTGTTCCTTTTCGAGACACCATTGTTCTTCTGGTCTTGTTTAATGAGTACCTGCTGCAAGTGGGCGTGCGTTTGTATTTCATAGCTGCTAAAAGACTTTCAGGACGACGCATGCATTCTTATTTCTTGAGATATCTGGAAATGCGCTCGTTAATACGTTTATGCGTCTGTTCGCTGGTAGCAAATACATTCTTCGTTATGGTTCCGTTCTTCGATGACTTTTCGATTCTCGTTGCCATTATCAAATTCAACTTTACAGCTTAAAACATCAGTGGTGATAAGTACTTGGTACTAACCAATACGACACCAGATGCAGGTTAACAATAGGGTTGCAAGTATATGAAACGTTCGCAAGGTTGTAGAAGGGACTAACTACGTCATACCCAAATGCAATAGGTAGTAATTAAATCAATTTATTATTACTGTTTTCTTTCATGGCACAAAACACTATTTTCTAATTAATTCACTTAGCGAGGGGCAAACACAATAAAATTTGTGAACGTAATTATTATAAAAGCGTTACGTTCAAGAATAAATGCATCGACGTGGATTGCATTTTGCAATGAATTTTAGCAAATTCAATTCATTATCTCTTATCGTGTAACGTTATGAATCAATCAGGTTTGCCACTAGGGACACGATAAACTCTTTTCGTCATTCCTTTCCTAGAAATATCTAACGCGGGGTGATTATTAGTTTTAGGCGCATCTAAATTTTCGTACAAGCATTAATAGGGTGAGCAAGTTAAAATTTTACACGGGGGATTCGCTTCGTCAGTTGGCTCTGGCCTGATAGGACACATATACGGGTGAATTGCAAACAGATATCTACAATGAACGTTCGTTTCAAAGGACGGCCTCTGCGTTTTTCGATAATGCAAGCGGTGTACCTGTGAAAGGCAATTACTACTGAGAACAATTTCTTTTAAAGGGGATGCTTGGTCAGAATATTTTCACGTTGTATTTGCTTTTTTTCCCTTTCGAAATAAATAATCGATATTAGACAAGATATAGGTTAAATTTAAAGTTTGCCTACATACTATTTTTGCTTCCCTTTCTTGTACATACCTCATTCGCTGACGTAAAAAGAGGCCAATTTTTTTGCCAACTATTTTGCAAAAAATATGATAGATTCTGTAGATACTACTACAACTATTGTATTACAGAAACGAATACAAATAGTTGTGGAAAATAGAACACGTATCTCTGACGAAAGCGATACAATTTCTGAATATTGAATGTCACTATGGAACAGATTAACATAAAGTTAATTGAACAGAATTTGTAACTGGTACCTCTCCGAGGGAAAAATTTACAGTTCCGATTAAAATTTTTTTTACGTAAAAAAAATAGAACTTCATTCATGACATTTCATAATGTGCCAATTTCAAAAGGGGCTGCTTTGCCTCTCTATTTGCACCATAACGAAGATATATTGAGGTGCAACATCAAAAGATTCGGCCACAACTCTCCTTACTATACTTATCGCTGTATCATTCGAGGCATCGTCGCATTAATAAACGTCCATAGAGATCAGAAACAAGTTTTGCACGGCAGGACTTAGGTCGCGGGGTGGGTGGTTGCGCTGGGGCGCTTCAAAAGCAGCTAACGTGGATATTTGAGCTCGTGGCTCCGTTAAAATCATGAATTTCAAAAAGTCTTTTCACAAGAGACATTGTGCGTGCGTGTAGGAATACGAGATCAGCAAACGGTGACAAATCGATTTTTTTAAAGTCGACGAACGAGATGCGACTCTTGAAATACGCGATGGATATAATTATAGCGGGGGGAATTCGAGCTTTGCATATGTACATACGCGCATCCTGCCTCTGAAAGGATTTTAAGGGTTCGGGAGAAGACTTTCAGAAGATCGAGTGGGGTGAACGAGGGTGGGAGGGTAGGCGTGACAGTAAGCAGACATCGAACAAAACTAATCTGGGGCGAATTGCACCCTTGACCTAGCCACGCTAATTCACGTATCCCGTGGAGCTGGGCTATATGAGCGAGCCGGTGAGTTTCGTTTGATGGGGCCAGTTGCTCGAGTGCGCGAGTACATGCTTATTTCGTAAAAAGTGGAATCGATGTCGTGCAACAGCGACGTAGGCATGCGAGCCGCTGCTTGTCCAACTGCTGCTCAGATATGCAACGTTGATGAGAAAATTTGAAGTTTACGCGTTAGGGGAGAGTCTATCGGCAAAATGCTTAAACAAGTGTGCACGTCGCGCACTCGATAAGAGCGCTATTGATTTTACATATGCCTTTTCTATCTACTAACGGATAGAATGCAGTGGCAGTGATCGAGAAGTGAAAAAGCGTTCGCTGCATTGAAAGCCATAGAATTGAATATTTCGAGGGGAATAATTGCATTTCGATGGGCTTGTCGCGATACATCGGAAACGAAATACTGTACGCGTTACTGATCCTCTGCGAGATACAATTTTGATATCGATGCAAACAAATGAGCAGCCGAAAAAATATTCATTGACCTGATTATTTTATTTATAATTTATTTAAGCACGAGGTTATTAACGATTACTATGTTACACCGTTTATGTTACGTTAGTTCAGAATTTTTCTCCCGGATATTCTGTATCACACACGTCTTTCGTGTAAATTTTAAGAGTAACGAGAGATCGGGAATAATTTAATGATAGAAAGATTTTACATACTTTCGTCGAGTGCAAATCGAATATAAGATTACGATAATATCTTCACTCTTTGGTATTGGAACACTTTTACGATAAAATTCAAGTAAACTAATAAGATGGACTAAATCCTTTCATCTACGGGCATATACAAAAGGCGCGGTTGAATACGGGTATTTGAATATTATCATCTCTCACAGATGGAATCATTTGGTACTGCTGCATCATTTCGTTCATGTCTTATTGAAATACGGTAAAAACGAAATAGACGTTCTTTGATGTCTATCGTTTTCTGTTACCATGAAGATGGATAGGAACTTATTTCTAAAGTTGTCCATCTAACATTCGGAATACAATTTATAAATCTAATAAAACAGAACTAAAACGAAATAAATATTCTTTAATAACACTTTCGCAATTCTCAATCGCTATATCAAGAAACTCGCAAATAATTGTTGTCTTCTTTCAAATAATGCTTCAAGATTTTTCATCTTTCTTGCGTAATCTCTTGGCAAATTTATACCCGGCAGTGGTTGGAAATTTTTTCCTTTTTTCGCGTACAAAATCGCGATGAATCCTCTCAGCAGCACATTCTAAAACAATGTGTACATACGGTTTTATAATTCGACTAAAAAATCTGAATGGTATGGTAAATGTTCTTATGCTGTAACGTGCTATATTCCGCAGCACGGGCATTTTCTAGAACGTATTCAGTGAAACATCGTTTTTTATCGTTCCACGAGAGCTCCATTATACCAGATCGTCAGATTTTCGTACCCATTTCCCGCCTCTTACATACTAGTTCTCTCTCCAAACATTTTCCTATAAATTGGCTGCCAGCAGTTCTTCTAGCCTTATCGATTGTGCCATTAATCACGGATATTTGGAAAATCGGAAAGTCTGTCCAACTAAACGCGGCTTACATTTGAATTTTCGTATATAGATGTGGGTATCCAATGTGTTTTTACAATTTCTTGCGACACCAGACGAACGGTACAGCCAGAGTGTAACCTAGATCCATGAGAATTCGGTTTGATTGTACGCGTGCATTCACAAGAACGACAGTTCGTTACAACACGCGCCCGTTGAAAGTTGCATGCACACTGTCACAGCCTGCGCTTAGAAGCAAAAACAAAAGAGTTCTGAAATTCTGTAACCTGGTGATATAAGGGTTAAGGATTATAATTGGTGATCAAGTTCAAAGTCGAATAAAAGCACTCGTAATTACTATTTGCCAGATCGATTTTCCTTGCGTTCGCAAGTCATTTTTCAAACACGTGAACGAAGTAATTAAAAAAATTACGAGGCTTAGTATAGAATGTACCGAGGGCTTGGTGTGTTAAATAAATGTTTATCGTTCATAAAATCAACGCACAAGTTGTCACGAACTTGCAAAAATCTTAGCAATTCCAACGATCTGCATACTCTATGCATGCGACTCGCAACATGTAAACTACACAGTGATTTGAGAGAAACTTGTTTCTTCTGCGTAATTAAACTTCGTTCGACATAATATAAGAGAATTATATTCAACCATATGTATGTGGGACAAGTTGACACGCTGCTAGGCAGTAAGAAACAGATTGCGAGAATTAATAATTATTTATATACAATTATCGAATTTCTCTCTTTACATGAATATTTCATCGAAGAAATTCCCGAAATTCCAAACGAACGTGACATTTGCATAATAGTTGTTCGCTACGGTAAAGCATTGTCATCCCATCATTCGAGGAGATCGATTGTCCAAATATCACGTGTTCTTCGTCCAACTTTAAGGACGTGTGACTACATAATACGAGTTGTACAAAGTTCTGTTATTGATAGATCACTCCTGTACGATAATTACGGTAGCATACCCTCGATTAAGCAAGCAAAATCGACGAAAGTTCATTAAATTGCTTTTATCGAATTGTACTATTATAGTACGTTTCACTGATCAAAGCTACGCCGTGTATCATTAATTTCTAAACGTTTCGAACCTCTGCAAGAACGGCTAGTTTGACACCCATTCCCTAGCCGAGTATCGGGGAACGAAGGATCGAGGTTAAAAAATGGAGCTGATGAAACGGCGTAAACAGACACATCAGCTATTTGACTCGCGAGGCTGTTCAAAAATTGAAACGCGGCCTGTAGCGTGTGAATGAATTGTGCTCAGCTGTCCAACGGGAGGGATCTACCCATTGTTCCGGCTGTATTTGCTCGTGTGAATTGTGCTTTACACTCGGCAACAATGCTTGTATATGTATATAGACAATCGAGACCAACGCGGAGGATAATAGTTTACACGATGGCAAAACCACTGTACATTATTACGGTGTGTTAATCAGTTGCAGCCCCGTTATTGCATCGATCGGTCGCCAGGAGGCTAGGCGCGGGTGGCTATTTATTATATTTTAATTACTGCCGCACGCCTCGCTCGCGTAGTTCTTTTCCCTCTTTAATCTGACGTTAAAACGCGCTGACCGATTTGTGGAGTTCGATTCAATGTGGTTTAAGCGGGAGAAATAATGGACCGGGAAAGTAAAACGGGGACGTGGATGGTCTTTAAACTGTGATGCTTTTGTTCCCTCCCCCCTCCCCCCCCATGTACGAGCAATCTTCCATACGTGTACATTCCTGACAGTTTATAAATTCATTATATACATTACATGTTATATCTCGCAAAGTTAGCTAGATAAGAAGCGAAGGGTACAGTGCGCCCCTGCTTAAAGACTTTCTGGCCAAAAAATCGATTATCCAATTAGATCGTCCCGCCTGCACTCTCTGTTTAGCATTCTGCGATTTCCAGTTGGTCGAAAATCAAAGATTTTCCAGTCTCGTTGATATCCACGTTCTGTTGCTATTTGTTCCTGAATCTGTGCAATAATATTGCCAACGCTTGGTTGTGCTCGTGGACAAGCTTCTATATCTTTTTCTTTTACTACCTCGGCAGTATATTGTATGAAAGAGAGGCTCGCAGAGTGATACCTTTGGCTTATATGCATGCATCTGTACACTCGGCATGCATATGATGAAGATAAAGTGAAGAAAAATAAGCACAGCATTGGAAACTCTGGTGGGTACATTGTGACGACACGGGGGTATTGATTTTCGAATTTTCATTGCGCCGTACAGGGAATGGGGGCAAAAATGCATTCTCTATATTGAACTGAAGCGTATTGCTTTCAAATTGCATACTCTGTCCGGGGTTAGAGACATGCATGCATGCATACGCGTATATGTATATCTATATGTAAATATTTAATTTGACCGCGATAGAGGAGGAAGGTACGTGTATCAATTCTTACAGATAGATATCTGAAACACGAAATCCGATTTATGGAGGGAAAGAATACCGTATGCGTCTCTCTACGTCAAGCTAGTATAACAATAAAATAACTCTGCGATCGGACTAAAGTACTTACAAAAATGATTTCATAACACGTACGCGATCAATTCTCGCCATATTAACGTGACGAAATTGAAATCTAATTTCCAGTAACAAGGTATACGCGAATAGACTATATATCGATGATTTCGTATTTATATTCAAGGATTATCTTCTCAACGGTATAGAACTGGTATTTTTACATTTCCATTAATTTGTCAAAGGCAACAACTAACCAAAGGAAACAAAGTTCGCGTACAGTAAATGCAAAGTAATCGATTATTAATATAAGCATTATTTTTATATACTGCTGCACAAACAACTAATTTTAGTATCAATTATTACTAACTACTTTTCTGCATACTTTAAAGTGAACACACGTAGCGTATATAATGTGTGGTATAAAGATTATATCGTTAAACTGTTATAGTTTTCCAATAAAGCTGATGTTTTCTCTAATAATAGCTGGGAAATATTTTTATCGATTTAACAAATTCTATGAACGTGCAAGAGAATCGTTAAATTCGGTGGTTACAACCCTGTCGAGTTCAACTTCTGTTCGTTTCGCAGCTTTTTCTATAGATCTTCCTGTCTGTCTAAGAAATGCATAGAATTCAATGACAGTGATCAGGTCAACAAGCTGCTGAGCTTGGCGACTTTTATAATGCACAGAGCATACATGTAAGCACAGCACAAGACCGTGACTTACATCTTCGGGTACAATATGGTTAAATTTTGTACTCGTCGATAAATCTTCCTCTTCTATTAATAAAAGCGTCAATTTTTTTTAACATTTGCTTCAAACCATTTTGAAGCTTGTCCCGCGCGTGTTAGTTGCTCGGCGTGAAATCAATTTCCGGGCTTTCCGATCGAATTCTTCCCACAAAAACTGACTGGGATTGAGGTCAGGATTTTGAGGTAACCATTTCATCAGTTTAATCAGTCCGATCTCGTCCATTGTTCCTAAATAGTCTTCGGATATCATATCGGTGTGCTTTGAACCGTTGTCTCACCAGAACGTAAGTTTGCAAGCAGATTTCTGATTGAATGATAATATTCTTTCGCTGGTACAGCTTTCATCTTAACGCGATCATACAGTGACGTTCTCACAAAATTCTCCGTACTCGATGGTTGCTTTGAAATATGTCTCCAACGACTATTGTTTAATCCATCATCTTACACACGCTCGCCATTGTGCCGAAGACTTGAAATAAAAATTATACGTACACGAAACAACTTTTCACTTTAGTTTATACGATCCTCGTTTTCTCGCATTCAGTTCGTCGTGTCCTATTTTTTTGGACTGGTTGCAAAAAATGATCTTTTCGTTGCAATTCCACCATGCAAGTCGGCTCGTTGGAGCCATCGTTTTACAGTGAATACACTTATCGGGTTTTCCCGCACACTATTCACTTCGACAGCAATTTCCGGGGCTGTTTTGCTTCTGGTCCGCTTACTTCTAATGAGAACTTGACGATCCTCTGCTGAGGTTGTCATTTTCCGCCCTCCAGTCCCTTTTTTTATTCAAGAAACTACCAATTCCCACAAATTTCTGAACACCGCCGATCGTCGTTTCCCTCGTTAATCCATTAATTCTCTCGCTATCTGTTATCCTTATCGATACGATAGATACCAGTAATCGGACCATATTTGCACTGAAACGGATTGAAACGCACCTTAATCTTGGTGGTGACGAAATAAACTCTGAAATCAAGGGTCAAGAGAAAACGTGTTGAGAGTTTTTGCTACTTTCTAGAAGATGAGATGCCATATATCACATCTTCCACTGCTAAAGTTTACTTCAAAGACCATTACGAACTTAGATGTACGTCGTTCATTTTAACCAGTCTGTTAATTGTATCATAATTAACCTTATGAATTGAAGTTTCGAATCACATGAATAACGCGAATGTTGAAATATTGTATTAGTGTGCTTAATATAATCTAAACTTTGTATAATATTCATTGTAAGACATCAATCAACGTGTAAAACTATTTGTTAATAAATAACAAGTGATATACTATAGAAAATCAATTTACAGTGAAAGTTTAAATTATAGTATAGTTCGATGCAGTACAGTATTCGATGTAGTTTAATGAGTTGAGTATAGTACATAAAATCAGGAGAGCAGTTACAGCAACAAAGACCATTAAAGTTTCTGTAAGCTAAATTCGTATATTAAAACAATTCGAATAATCTAACCAAACTACGATAACACAAGAAAAACGATAAGAGGCCGAAGAAATTGTACCAGGAAAGAGGTAGTAAAATTATTGTATGGTTATGCTAAAAGTGCTCGCAAAGTGTACATATAAATTGGGATAAAGCGAGGATCTTCTTTATTAGACGCATATGTGTAACGTGGCCCCCTATTTCAAGTACAGAAACTGACGAAGAGACCTCCCTTAAGTGCGCGGCTCACATATTAATGACACTTTACCGCAGAGATCGTCAGCCTTAAAAGGCTCATACTCAATTTTCAGGGTAGCCGACTAACTGCTTGCAAAATATTAACAATCAGAGTTAATTATTCCTTGGACCGTATAAGATTGTGTCATGGATACGAGACCCTCGGTTTACTGCTTCCTTGTAAATCCAACGGTAGACTACATCACATTCACCTACTTTGGAGTCACAGTTCTATGATATACTATTAACAGAAGGATTCTAAATAGGTCTAAAAATTGCACTACACTCCTTTCGTTCACCTTTACATAACGTAGCAGTATTTAAACGTGTAACTTGAAGACGCAAATAAATAACTTGGAAAGTAAACGTATTTCATCATGATCGCTAGTATTTTGGAAAGCACTTTCGACGTACGTATTTATCCGATCAATCAAACTAAACATTTCGAACTTATACCTACGGAGGGTTATTTCTAGATCTTTTTTCACGATGTCGCTATGATCAAGTTCCTGAAATGAATGTCTCTTCGTGTCGTGTCAACGATGATAAATTAACTCGAATTTCGGTTCTCTAGCTGTCAATGGCTATAATAAACACGTGAAAGCGAATCAATCTTTTCAGGTAAAACGCTGGGTAACCTATGATATTGGCTTGAATGCTTCCTATCGATTATCTTCACGACCTAAATTATACAAGGTTGACTACTACTATTTTTGAACATATATCTAATTCTAATAAATTTGTTGCGGCTATTTTTGCTACGAATACTTTTAATCGCATCTTCAAATTCATTTTGTGCTGTCTATATAGACGTTACATGCGAGTTCGTGTCAATGTCTCAACTGCAATACAACTGTGCTACTTGCATAGATAAATGCATACAGAGTTCATCAGAGGGCAACAACATTGAGCGAGAAGTTATTTCACGTGCAAAAATACGGCACAAATGTAAAACGTAAAATTTGTTTGGTTTGGAACGTCATTTTTGGTAAAATTGAGTTTCAAAGTGTGCCGAGTGCGCGTGCACTTGGCCAACTCTTGATTGAACACATTCAGCGGGGATGTCGTCGACGCAGGAGGAATTCCGTTTAAAGGCGAGAATTGACGCGGTATCGACGTATTTTTAAAACGAATACTTCTGCTTTTAATTGATCACAATAGTGCGTACATGCTTCGCTTAAAGCAGATGTATTTTTGAGATTTGTTAGAATTTTATGTACAGCCAGCGGAAGCATTGTGAAAAATTGTTATATTTTTGTCGGGGGAAAGGCCAAAGCAAAAGGTTACGACAGCATAAAGCAAAATAGGACGCAACAAAAACAGCCAGATTACAATAAAAACGTAAAACTCTCTCAGGCTTAAAGCTCGCGCTTTTTCACGAACACTGTATTCTCTGTCATCCGTATTGCCCACTTAGCTTCTATTTATTTTCGCTGAATTGGAAATATGAATACTTCGCATCGCGTAACGTTACTTATTTGTTCTTTTGAAAAATACTTGCACGTAAAAACCGCCCAATCAATTAGTTGAGCGAAATACATCTTTACCTTTCCCTTCGCTGAGCAAACAAAAAATTGTTGCGTTGAAAATACGTGATAATAAGTATATCTTTTTCTCATTTCTGAAATAAATTACACGAAGTCATTGGTTTTATAGCAATCTGTCGTGATGCTCGCCGATATCTATCAGAGAGTAAACATTACGAGTTCTATCAATCAATGCCCGAAATGGAGATGACGCTGATGTAAAATGAGCGTAGGCACTGTCGCGTAATTACTGGAAATTGATACACGTACTCATATGTATGACGTATGGGGAAGCAATGATGTATACACGTAGATCGTTTCATCTAAGCGATGACAAGATAATGTTCTCTATCAGCGACGTCTCTGCACGTCATCTAATTATGAGCCAGTCTTTGTCTTCCGAAGAAATAGAGATCAAGGAAGACGGATAGCAATAGAGAGGAAGAGAATGACAAGACGGAGGAGGCGACGTTGTATAAAGTACAGTTAGTAAATTGTTATACACCGCGGGGGCGCGTACACCACATAAAATGGGGTAAAACGAAAACTAAAAAAAAAAAATATTCCTCATTACAATATTACTAATATTATCGAATTAAATGTCGAACGACTTACATCTGATAATTGTTTAAATGCTGTTGAAAACTTTTTCGCTAAAATTTGTAGAGTTTCTCAAGTGCAGAAGAATGAAATTCCTAATGGACAGTTAGTTCAAAATTGGTATAAACCAATCGATATTTAACACAATACTGGTTTACGATAAGTAATGAATCAAGGACCCAATCAGTTTTAGAGTGGATTACGACTTTCCTTTCAATGCGTCTTTAATGCTCGCCCCTTGAAGCGAGAGTCGGAGGGCACAGCCTTTGTTCTAGACGGTGGAACTTTAAATTCTTAAATTGGTCCATAAAAATCGTTAAAAATTAGTTGTTGTCTTGTTCCTGAGAAACTTTGAGATTTATGGCACATCGGCTTGCCAACGGATATAAGAGAGGGAAAATTATAAACTGACGTCGAGCAAATTCCTTTTAACGAAATTCCGTACTTCAAAGCACCGTCAGGTGGCTGTGAACGAAACACTCGATAAAATTGCTATTGTTTTTATTGATCGTTCGCAAATTCGAGACAACATCGTCAAGAGTCGCACGGTTCAGAGTCCACTGGTAAATAAAGGACGCCATTACCGGAGTAATAGGCTGGTGATAAGAACTTTAATACCCTAGTATTACGAGTCGCGAAGGCTTGTTAACGCTGGATAACGGGCGAAACAAGTGATGGGGGTACATGCAAAATACAGAGACAATAAGAAATGTCCCTTCTCAGATGTACTTAATTATATCCTATTCGCGTTCAGTCTTAACCTGATTTTCAAACATTTAACGATACTTGACCGAGTGAAATCGAAGAGTAGGCCGCGATTAACATTTCTTTGCAGAAGGAGGAAATTCGTTTCGCTCGTGGAAATCGAGGAGCTAATTGCGAGGGAGGGCAGGCGATAGGTAGGACAGGGCTGTCGCGAAGATATCATTGGACGGTGATCACGCGACTCGGATAACGTGACACAGGTTGGCTACTGATGATAACATTGGCGGGAATTTCCTGGCGACTTTCCGTGAGAGGGTCTCGCCTCGGCTGGTGGATGGTTCCAGTGTCACGCCGTGGGCTATCGTATGCCAGCCGAGTTATTAAACGCGTTCGTTCAATTCCCCCGAGCGATCAACCTTCCCCTCCGCAGAGTTTGCTACATCACTGCCATCAGCGTGCTATCGTAACACTGATATTTATGGAACACGCCTGCCCTCCGTCCAAGTGTAAATCTGATTTGATCTCTACCTATATTAAGCCCCCACGAGCCCTTGAATCGGGCTACAAAAAACTGATCTACAATATGGGACGTAACACCTCGCCCCAAATTCTCTGCCCGACAACACGCCGTAAGGAGATTAACCCTGTTGGCTACCGATTCGCGTTAACGTACCTTTGGAGTGTCGACCTTTTCTTTCCAATTGTTTCACAACTTCAAAACTAGGCCACGATTAATTGTGACAATTTATTTTTGATTAAGTTGAAACTTTTACGAACCAATTCCTATCTCGAACACGGATAGACGAGATTCAGTATTGGGTACTCAAGAAGTATTCACGAATACCTATTAAAAGGGACGGAACCATTAGTCTGGAACCTCTGTAACTATATAAGCAATATCGATCAGCCACCTGCTGTACGAGTCCAGAAGATGTCGAACCCAAAGACACAAATACAGACTGAACCCAAACACCGTCTTGACATCACAGGACCACATCAAAGACACTCTTAACTATCTAAAGGAGCCTCAACTCTACCACAAAATCTAACTAAAGAAAACCGAACCAAACTTGTAGCTAATGGCCTAGATGTCGAGGCGATACAAAGCTCGATTGTGAAAAAAAGAGAGCTGAAGCAATTTATGTTAGCACGTTGAATACCACGGATCGATTGTACAAAACTCGCTCACGGCGTTGGAATACATTTTTTGTTACAAGTGAAACTATTTGCATACGTTCCGCGATACATTCTCATACTCTGCACCGTTGCAATAACAATCAAAGTACTTTCTGGCGAGAGTATAATTCTGCCTCGTGTATTGCACGACATTCAAAATTCAATTATCCGCGTATTCAAGAAACCGTTGTTTGTAGCGAGTAAAAGTTTCTTACTGAACCATAAGAAACCTCGAAAGAAGTTACCAAATTTTCAACAAGCGATGACCTAGCCTTACTGCCAATCCCTCTGACCGCGGCAACGTCCAATCTCGGGGAAATTTCTGCTAACTTCTACTCTCATCTCTCGACTTTTGCACACCGAATTTCATTCTCTCAGAGAATGGAACTAGAATCAACACAAAACAAGGCCGAAGTCAACACGAGATTAAGAGGAAGATGTAACTTCACAGATTGCCGAGAACTTGACTTATTACTCGTTTCGGACGAACACATTTCTCTGTAATAAATACTAACTTTCCAGCAGTTTTTAATATTGCTCAACGATAAAAATCTGCAAATTTGAAAGGACAAATACTCTTACGTAGACTACACCCTTGTTATCCACATATCGTATATGCACAGTTCGATACAACGTGCTACAGCCTCTCAAATAGCTAAATTAAAACCATTTTTATACCCAACGTTTAACTTCCCACGTTGTCACTTTTGCTAATTGAACGAACTTTCATGCGGAAGACTGCCCTGATGAAAAATGTCAAGTGGTATATACGTATATTCGAAATCGATATAAAGCGAGTTATTCATTAATGGGAAACGAAATTTCCGTTACTGCCTGCTTTAATTTTATTAGAGTATCGATGGAATATTAACAAATGTTTTCAATCGGTACAAGCTGAAATGCGATTTCATTCTGATCCCTTTTATACGGCTAGGTACGCGCGAAGTACCAAGCGTGTCACGGTTTTCACGTCACGTTTGTGACGTTACAGCGCAAACACCTGTCTAGCGAAAAAAATGAAAGGCGGCATTTGATGCATGCACCAGCGAAGTTTCTACGTCCACGGATTCGAATTCCCCGGAAAGGCTCTTTCCGCGATAACGGCCTATTTCTTTCGCGAGATGCATCGCGGAATTTAAGGAAACGATGTCACGGGAAGCTGTGCCGCCGACGAAGAAACCGGCGGAGTTGATATCACCCCGAAGCTATGGGTTATGTATTTCGTGCATGGCGAGAAAGGGAGCAGGCACCTTTTCAAAGACTCCATCCAGTTGCGAAAGAAGAAAATAAAAATAAGGTTTTCCCTTAAGGGGGTCGCATGGAAACATCGAAGAATGGTCGCGTAAGCCCTCTGGTAAATCACCCGCGTCTTCTTGGTGAACCTGTTTGGGTGCCAGTGGCAGAATTAAGTGGATGCAGTGGTCTGTATCTACACAATATCGGGATAAGACATCGCGTACATCTTTCTGTACCAATCTTGCCATTATGATCGAGTTTATTCTACCTAAAGCGAAATCTATCCTTTTCCAAATGCGAATTATTAGGTGTCTACATTGTGTTGTAGTGTATTTTAGATTATATTATAGTTCATATTATTAGGTTAGCTATGTTTAAAGGGTCTCAAGCTTCGAGCAAAACGCTCTTCTTTTCTTTTCCCTACCTCTCTCTACCTTTCACCCACCCCTTTCTTTATAGAGCTGCAATATTAGGTGGAAAGAGAGAGGGGTATTAAATAATCGAGTACTATCTACAAAGGAATCTCCTGTGTGGCTTTGTTCTCCTCTATGGTTTGTCACCAGAGACAGAAGAATGAACTAAATTCACCATTGTGCTCACAATGTATCTATACCGTGTACGTGTAATATTCAAAGGGTTAGCATTCTTATGTCGCGTAACAGTGAACACGAATCGAAATTATGTAAAGCTCTTCGAGCAGAAAGCAGAAGGACGAAATTCCAGCTACGTCGTCACAACCAAATGATCGCTATAAGGTGGGTTATCCATTGGGACTCGATACAGTGGCGATGGCAACCGTTGTTTCTGTTCATTGCTGAACGAACCGAAACTGCGAGTAGCATTCACGTAACGTTGGAACGGTGCCTGGTTGATACTTGTTGCCGTTCGCCTCTATATCTAAAATTCCTCCGCCCCGCTCTTTCTCGCAATTTTTCCCTGCTCGTTTGTTTCAACTCTTTTCCGCTCACCCCATCTTCGTATCGGTTCGCGTTGCTCGCTCATCCTTTCCTCTCTGTCTATCCGCATGATCGTGCCATTCCACGGCGATGATCCTCTGCTCAACAGGGCTTATACAACTGTATAGCAGCTACCCTTCACTGTCCTCTCGGCACACATATGTACGTACGTACGTTATATACTGGGGTAAATGTACGTGCAGCCATCGCAGCGTCGATTACCGCCGACGATGGATTTGTGTCATCCATTTTGTATAAACAAAACTCTCGACGAACTGTTTAATATTTTATTTCACAATTTAAGTGTAAACGCGAGCGAGCAATTTTTACGGAGTCCTTCAACGGCGAAGCAAGGTGATTATAAAATACCAGTAGTCGTGTTTAAAAATGTACAGAGTACGTTTCTCGTAGGTGAAAATGATACCAGCTTTTCAGTAGCCACACTTTATATTAGGACCACGATATACGATGGAGCACTTTCGACAAACGTGAATTAATTAGAATTCACGGACAGTACTAACATTCTTGCATCCGATAACATCCGTGTGCAGGCACTCATTCAGTCCAAAAAAAAAATATTCATATGCTCAAAGTTCACTTCTCACATTTTACCTTCTATTTCGTTTCTCTCGAGCTTTCTCTCGTTGAATTCTCCTTTCATATCAAGGTATTCAAGAGGAACTGAATATCCGCCACGTGAGTACCGTTCATTCGGGAAAGAGACTCTTGCGTAAATCCTCAACGTAGAAATGTGCACTCTGTCATTGAATTGAACTATTCAGCATTTTCGATGAAACTGCTTCAAGTATATAAAATAATAATTCTTCTAATAAAAGTTACTCCAAGTTCTAAATAAGCATCTCTGCCATCTTTCTTCCGAAAATATATCTTGCCCAAGAAACATTCGAAACATGAGTCCGAAATCTCTCATTTGTGGGATGGCCATTTTCAATTTGCGAATTGGTTTACGTTCCTGGCGAACGACTGGTATGTATATAGATCGATACAGCCATACTTTTTATATTTCTGCAAAAATGAAATTGTTTCTGGGTGTCTGGGTAATATTTTTTACGACTTCATGGAACCGATTTCAGTATTCACTCGGAACTGCAGTTAAACATTACTAAAATAACTATTAAAATTCAAGTCTTCTGTTTACAGTAGACATTTCACCAGCAAAGTTTGTGTTATACATATTAATACATTTAGAGGAAGTGCAATTATTATTATTACTCTATATTAGTCTAAAAACGTGGTAATTTCTCGGAATTCAGTATCAACTGGCTTGTAGAAAAATATTTATTTTCACCAGCCTTTATGGAGCGTACGCATTTGCATTTCCATTACAGTCGCTTTTAAAAACTGAGACTACTGCGGACTTTTAACCAAGTGCACTTGACAATTTTTCTCTTAGGCCCACAATCTAGGTCACCTGCGCAACTTCACGACATTTTAATTATGAATCGCTGGTAATTAATAAACAATGGCAGACAATTATCCGTTTCGCATTCACTAGGAATAGCCTAGCTAAACACTTCGGCGAACGTTCTATAAATATTTCCACGACACAGGCGATACGCTCGAAAAAGTTTGGAGAGGCCTCGTTAGAAAGCGGTATCGATTTTCTCCACTGGAATTCTTAATCGTTATTAACGAATGGTTTTTAAACAGTTGCCTCGCGTAGGAAGAATATCGAAATACGGAGAAATGGAAAGTTGCGAGTATTCCCTGACAAGGGTGTCTCCGGCTGTTCGACTCACGGTTGAACGACCTTGATGAGCGGGCATTACAACTCATTAGACAAAACGGATACTTCACCCTTGTTTCGATGCACGAGTTGCGGCGACCCATCGAGCACCCTTTCCTCGTCTAAAGCACCCTGCAAACGCCTGTTCGCCTCGTGCCTCCCTCCTCGACATTCGGCTCTTACCGATACTCGGCTACTTTCCGAACTCGTTTTAAATCCTCCCTCGCTCTCTCTCTCTTTCTGCCTCTATCTTCCTATCTCTAGAACGCATTTAACCGTCTTAAACTAATTTCCCCATTGAATAGCCCTTTTATACACGTCATATCGATTTCATTTCTTTCTAAAGGCAGCAAACCAGCCAATTTATATTCCGCGGTATCGATGTAGCTTCTAAAGGTAAAATGTACCCGTTAATTTTACGGGCTCGTGTTCCGATACGGTTCTCCTTTTGGTCTCTTTCATCGGTGTCACGTTCGTCCTGCGTCTCGGTTAATTACTGGTAGTTGGCTACTTTTTACGAATCATTTCGCTCGGTAGGGCCGTGAAAAAGAAACGCCGCCATAACGAGGACAAGTATTTACGAATCATTTCACGGTGGCGCAACTTGAAGAGAAAGCCAGCTATAACGAGGACAAGTATTTACCCTCGAGAACATTGAAACAATGGATCTCATCTCTCTATCTTTTATTCGCGTGGCTTCATTATCCGCGCTTGTAGCGAGCTGTTCTAATAATCTTAGAGCTATCCCCATTGATTTTTCAATCTGATGACAGAATCCGAGACGTCGCGTTAATTCTATTCGCCTAAAGTGTTTAACACGGTGAAACTTTATATCGCGATCGCAATCCCTAAACAAATCCATCATCCATCTCGCGTATAATTACAAGTTACCCGTAATCACGGGTTGGGCAGGTTTAACATCGTAGTAGCAACTGTTCTTCGAGCTACACTTTCGAAAGAACAAGGCATTTCAAAGACAAACAAAAGGACAATGACAAACGTCCCGCGTTTCTTGCGAATGATAAAAAAAAAATCTATTGTTCCCGCGACTTAGCTCGACGGACTTAGAGGATCTCTCTTGTGCGCCCCATGATATAGAGCTGGATGAATGCGGTGAATATTTCGCGAGGTATGCCCATGAATGAACGACGGTATATAATCGCATCTTTCACGAACACGGCGCACGGAGAATGTAAGCGTCGGTGGTATGCACGTTTAACCCCCGGGCAGTTACGATCGACTGGCTAAATTATTTAAAAACGAGTCACCCTCTTTAAGGCGCGGCCCATCGTTTCTTGCCTGCCGGCGACGAGGACCTGCGCGCGGGGAATGGATGCGGTTCCATTCATGCTTATTTCAAGCTCATTGTGCGCACGGTGTATTCAGCCTTTGACTTGCTTCTCGTGTTGCCACTGCAGCAATGTTTCATAGAGAGCAAGAGGCGTGCATGTCACTAGCTAAAATCAGGAAATACCGCTGTCACATTTTCTTCGATGGTAACGAACGTTACTAAAGAAGTAACTCCCCCGTGTGATTCGGTGTTCCCTTCTAATGCCTTTTGTCGCGAATCGTGGCACACATTGCGAACTCTCTACGGCTCAGCGGCACGTTCGCTTCTTTTTAAGGGGGCAAATTTGCACATACGTTCCACGAAAACGGGCAAACATCCTTCTCTGTTCGTATTATAAATGCGTTACCGATGACGCGTCTCAGGCGAATATTTCGATGCGTTTAACCCACCCAGATTATGGAGATTGTTGTGTACTACGATAGAACCGTTTGCGCGTGGAAACAATAACACTTTTTAAAATAATTTTTAGGAAACGTGAGAGGCAACGGGAACGTCTTTGTCGCATGTACAATCAGATTTTAACGGAATGCTCCCAGCTTAATGGAAGCTGGCCTGACCCGGATGATCCACGCTGGAGCAGCGGGGAATATGTAGAACTTCTGTCAGACTGGTTTCCGTCAAACGTCACCAACGGCACGATAACGGGAAACACAACAGCTTTATCAACCGGTAATACAATTTCATTTTTCGCCAAGGCATGATTCGAGATTACGGTTAGCGAATCATTAAATCAGCATTAAATGATTCTATACTAATAATAAGATATGTCTTAAAATATATTCTATGTGTCAAACAGGTGAACCGTTCGCGCCTGTCCTACCACCCTTCGAACTCTGGCAGACGATACTGATCGCTTTCTCCCTCGCGTTATGCATACTGTTAACTGTCGGCGGTAACATTCTCGTCCTTCTGGCATTTATCGTAGATAGGGCCATCAGGCAACCCAGCAACTATTTCATTGCCTCATTAGCAGCTACCGATATGCTTATTGGTACGTATCACCATTTTCCACGCTATTTTCCATTTTATCGTTTAGATATTATACAAAATCAGATACGACGTGAGAAGCGAAGGCAATCTTGTCGTGTAAATATTTGCTAACGATTACGTAATACTGATATAATAATAGCGTTTGAACCGTCTATTCTTAGTCGCGTCGTGTCGTAGTATAATCTATACAGAAATACATGTATAATATATCTAGGGGCTGTTTCGTGCTGCCGATGAAACAGCGGAAAATTATTTCCTAACACGTGAGATTAGCGAAATTCGGTAACGTGTAATTGTAGATCGTGCCGCGTAATTTGTTCGCAGTCCGTGCCATTTCGTTAGAATAATTCACACGTATGTACAGTTTCCAGGCTGGATTTGAACTAACCGTGATACGATTGTTGAACAGGCACTGTGTCCATGCCATTCTACACGGTCTACGTTCTGATGGGATATTGGAATCTTGGACCCTTGCTCTGTGATTTATGGCTGTCCGTAGATTATACGGTATGCCTGGTATCTCAGTATACCGTCTTGCTGATTACGATCGATCGATTTTGCTCCGTGAAAAAAGCGGCTCAATATCGCAGCTGGCGCACGAAGAATCGTGTTATATGGATGGTCACGATCACTTGGATCATACCAGCCTTGCTTTTCTTTAGTAGTATCTTCGGTTGGGAACACTTTATCGGTTACAGGAACTTGGATCCAGGCGAGTGCGCCGTACAGTTTCTAAAAGATCCAATTTTCAACACCGCTCTTATCATTGGTTATTACTGGACGACGCTTGTGGTATTGTTTATCCTTTACGGCGGTATATACAAGACAGCGTACGACATGCAGAAAAAGAGCGAGGCTAAGCAACGGAAGATGCAATCGATGGTCGCTCTGAGTGCTGGCGCGATGTCCGGTATGGCAGGTCGTGCAGCTGGCATAGGAATATCGAAAACGCAGAGCACCCTTCTCAGTCAGGATAAACCAAAAATCGGCACGTCAGGCGAGGAGGGCGAGGGTGGAGACGGTTCGGGGCAGAAAACCTCCTCGAAGACTTCGGGAACCGGTGCAACCGATTCGACGGAGAAGCAAACCTGCGGAAGCACTCTGCCCACGGAAACGGAGAAATCTGAACGGTCCAGCAGCCCAGCGTTCGATTCCGACGAGGAAAGCACGATGGGGCCAGCTCAGCCGCTCGGTAACATTAGAAAACGATCTTCCCTGGCCGGTTTGGTCGCTCAGTCCGCTGCGCTTCCGATGTTCCCAACTAACGGTCAGTTGAACGGTATTGTGCCCGCGAAAGTTGACGGGAATATGCAGCAGGCGCAGAAGAAGCTGCTCCCGGCGAATCCGACGTGCGATACAGGCACGACGACGCAGCGAACTCAAACGCTACCCAGAATACAGGAGCTCAGTCTGTTGGATATGGACAATGCGGCTGAACCCGATAAGTCGAGCAGCCAGACGTTAACACCCGAACAACCTCAATGGAATTGCGATGGCACTAATCAACAGCCGGTGAATTCCACGGAAACATCACCGCCTACTAATCCCAATCGTTCGATCAGTGGCAGCCAACAGAATATTATACCGCCGCCGTCACAGTTTCAGAGTAGCCCGCGAGTATCCGAGAGCTCTACAACTTCATCATCCACGGATAGACCTAAGTCGTTGATTGTATCCTCCCAAGGCACGGGCACGTTCGATATTCTGACCGGCTTGGACGGCGGGGATTTGAGATTCATGGACGAAAGTTCGGTGATATTGCCAAGCCCCTCTTACGAGAGTCCATCGTCTTCCTTCTCGTGCAGCCTAGCGAATCCTCTCTCAAGCGCGCCGTCGTCGCCGATCCTCGGGAATATATCCACCGCGGCGAACACCAGTCTACTGCAGGCTGCTCTGATCCGAGCTACAGCGCAACAAGTCAATAATCAACAGGCCGGGGGTGCTCAGAATAAACAGAATCAACCTCACCCGGTAATGTCTAACGCGTCCAGCCAAACGCACCCACCTCGTGTATTCATCACGCAGAAAACGAACGCGGCGTCTCAGACCTCGCCAACGGTTAGCAAAGTGCACACGGAGGTGACTGTAAAAGCGGAGGATACCAAGCAACAGCCAGTAACGACGATCGTCAGCGCACCCGCGGTGGAAACGTTCAACAACGTGACGAACCAGGTGTCGGATCAGGACACGAAGATCAATCCCCCTCAAAATTCGTCCTCCAGCGGGAGTATGGTGCCAACGATTTCTGGTACAACGGGGAACGAGCAGGAAACGAAGAAACAGTCGAAGAAGAAGGATTCGCGGGGCAACGAGGAAGGCGGTTCCAGAAAGGACTTCGTGAAGACGATCGGGAAACGGTTGAAGACGAAAACGCAGAGGAGGGATCCTCTGATTAGTCGACAAAAATCACGGACCGAGAACAGAGCTCGGAAGGCGTTCAGGACGATATCGTTCATTCTGGGTGCGTTCGTCGCTTGTTGGACACCTTACCATATCCTGGCGCTAGTGGAGGGTTTCTGCACGAACAAACCGTGCACGAACGAACATCTATACATGTTCTCGTATTTTCTGTGTTATACCAATAGTCCCATAAATCCGTTTTGTTACGCACTGGCCAACCAACAGTTCAAGAAAACGTTCACGAGAATATTGAAAGGTGATCTACACATGACGTAAAAAGAAGGGACGAATTGTTTGAAAACGGAGATCGATGGATGGAACCGATAAAAATGCTTGGGAATGAATGTTACGAAGAAGAAGGCCTTCCATAATTAATACCGAATTATATTTACTCGCCATGCTTATGGTCAAATTGGACAATAACGTAGTAGACACACGCGATTTAAACGCAGAGGAGTCGAGTACTGTGTGCTTCGTGTATATAGTAATAGGATGCGTTGGTGTAGTTTTAGACTGCGTTACCGGATGTACATAATGTATACATATGCATCAATATTTGTTAAATTCCGCGCAGGGAAGAATAAAGAGCAACACGTAGACGTAACGTATTCGTAGATTTAGGTAACTGTGCGTACTACAATAATAATCGCTACAATAAGCGCTTCAATATGTAAGACATCACCGATTAAGTATTCTTTGAAAAAGAGAAGAGTACAAGATGTAAGTTTCCTAGTCCGATGAACGATGGAATCGTTCGTTGTTAAAAAGGTGAAGAAAAAAAGGAAAAAGAGAAAAAAATAAAACAAAAAGAAATAAATAAAATTCTAGAAAGACATCGACGAAAATCACTGCATGAAAATAAACGTTTTCGAGTCAGAGGAAACAAGCTTCGATCATTGATTTCTGCGGTCGACTATACGGCACACCGCTCCGCGAGTCTTTAGCACGAGTTATGGTTTCATCTCTCCAACGATAGATAAATATTTTTTACGAGCAACGAACCAGATGGGAATGGCTCGTCTCGAAGAAGTATCAAAGGGTCAAGGATCTTATTATCCACGTATACACTGCCTTGGGGTGGCCTACTGATACGCGGGCCTTCTTTCTCTAAATTCAGTTGCATTCGGTGCTGATCCTCGCGAACGAGCGTCTACAGGTTTCTAATCCATAACATTTCTTTTCGAACATCACGCGGAACACACAAACACACAGGCATACACACAAGTACCATCAACTCTGCTTAAAGAAGTTCTCATTTTAGATTTCGTAAAATACTTATTACAATGAATACAGCGACAGTCTTCGCTTATTAATTATAACTACAACTACATATCTGTCACGTTTCATTGAACTTGTTTAGGTACGAATAATAATTATTTCCTTCGTGATACCGCGACGATTTATCTTTGTGAGTTTTCAAAAGTTTCGTAATATAAATCATTACTGTTTCCACTGAGTGTGCTTTTTATTGCAATATATACGTTTAAAACTTGTAAATTGGTCCTTACGGGACTAGTTTAATAACGATGTACAACTTTGATACTGTTAATCGAGCTTTCGGATACAATCACTAATTAATAATGAAAAGCATTTCCAAATTCCTTTCCGAATATCATGTTTTGCGAGGAATATATTTTTAAATAGCATCTACACTTTACAACAAGAATTTTACATAAACCCACAGTAGTTGCGAATACAACTACTTCCTTATACAAAAGAAATACTCAAGTGTAATAACGTGAAAATTTAGACTCATATTTTCTGCTCTCTTTCGTAAATATGCGACGTGAGATTACTTTTATAACAGCTTTTATGCAATATTATATTATGTAAAGGATACAGGCAATATTTATATTTCAAATGATTTAATCCTTTTCAAACGTTTGTACCTTTTTTACAAAAATGTAAGTATGCAATTATCTATCGTATACGTATGTTATCTTGCATCATGGTACACTATTTATGTAAGCTACAGTTCTATTACAGAAGAATTAATTTCTATATTGGGTACGTTAATCACTAAATGCATAATTGTACCCTACGAGTAAATGTGAATCATTTTTTACATGGATATAAAACGAAACGACTATTTTTTAATTACATTGCAGTCTCACATAAAAATGTCTGAATACATCAAATATCAATCAATGTATCCTACCATTTGATTATTCGTCTCTCAATTTTATCAATTTTATATCATTCCTCTGTTTAAAACTATATTAATATTTTATACGTTTACCAAAATTCACTGCCAATAGCAATACCTTATTTCTTTATCGTACCCGCGGCTACTTATTTCTTCTAGCTTAGGACTGTGATTCCTAATGAATTTTCAATTACTCTTCCTATATCCTGTTTGTAAATCTATTATACATTAAAGTACACGTTATTTCAAAAAGAGAAGGGACTATGCGTGAGGAAGAGAAGCAGAGCAACAGAAAAGAGCAAGTTACTAAAATGTCCAATCGAATACTGTATGTACTATATAGGACACTGTCAATAAGTCGGAAAAACTTGTAACATCATCTTCCCTCTCGAAGTAAAATTCATCGATACGCACCGACATACCTATTATATCGAATATACATACGCGTACAAGTAGAATTAATATTCGAATGAAAATGAACAATACGTATATGCTTGTTGAGAAGTCAATTTTTTTGAGAAACTCGAAATACGTGGTTAGTATCTAACGTCTGTATAAAAAAAAAGAAAAAAGACAAAGTTACCCAAAATATCTTCCGAATAAAGGACCTGTAATACCGTGCAAAAGTCTTAGGTACTCGTCGTGCGTAAAAAATACATTTGATTGGAAGCAGTCTCGGTTCGACTTATTTGTACCGTCGTGATTTGTTGTAATCCGTGCGGATCCATATTACGTACGAGTTAAAGAAATTTTCAGAGAATCAAGTTGTCGCACTGTAGACGATCCAAGACTTTTGTGCCGAACGACAAAGTTCGATGTTCACGTACACATACGATAGTTTAATTATACTCGCTTTCGTGGCAGCCGACGTTTCACCGTCTCTAACACTCTAAGAACAATTGCTGTGCAATATTACACGAAACAAAAAGATAATTGCTTGTGAGCCACGTCACGTAAACAGATGTACGTACATAAATATGCATAGCGTAATCGATAGGAGGTAAGATGAAATAGGTTAAGCGAGTTAGTTCTCGAAAATATAAAAGATAAATTCGTTGTACGATTAAAGAAGAAAATACGCATGAAGCCTAGATGATAATTAGACGATCCTCGTGGAGGAAGTAAATGTCTGCGCGCTGCATTTCCTTCCGGGCGACGAAGCTTTCAACGCCGCAGCATTCTTCGTTAACGCCTACCAATGAAGCAGAGCCATTAAAGACGGTAAAAAAGGTGGTAACCGTAATGAGCTATAATGCATTAATAAGCGAATGAGTCGAGAAACTCCACCTTTCGTCTCAATTAATGACGATTGAAAATCGATTAAAACGTTCGTTTTCTGGGTACAAGAATAGTACAAGCGCCCCGTCGTGTTTCTAATCGTTAGAACGGCTCGCGATGTCCCCTAATGGATTTCACTCTTTCTACCTCAGAACAGTATACACAAACAAAAATTACGAGAGTCATGCTAAAGATATTGTTCCGTTTAAAATATCAACGTTCTTCTTTGCCTCGTCTGTTCAATTATTTTGTGTAACACCGAAATTTCAGATCGTTACGACACGTTTGAAGCTATGCGCGTAGCACGTGCATATTTAATCAAGGTTCTAGACGAATCGAACGAACACGAAAAGAAAAATAGAGATAATACGAATGCAAATTGAGATAAAATGGAAAAAGTAACGTATGACAAGTACACGAAACGTTTACGAAACTGTACACCTCATAAGGTGAAAAATTGTATTTTCGATCGTACTCGATTCTTTGACAACTTTCTCACGTTTTGGGAATGTGACAATCTATATCTATCGCTTTTTTTTGTACGCAACACGTTTCTAACTCGTAAACCTGATTGTATTGTGCAAACACTTGATGTTCGATTGATTTTCTGAAGTAAATCAAAAACATGTTATTTATCAAGAAATAATTTGTTGCCTTCTCGACTGCAATCAATGGTTGATTTGAAATACAGAAATTTCGTTCAAAATAATAATTGATTTGTACAAATCATGAATCAATCAACAGCGTATATGGAAAATTAAATTAAGCTATTGGTCGTATATTGATTTATGTATGTGTTTATATATAGGATACTAACATAAAAGGAAAAATGCTTATTTTTCTATAGTAAAGTATATGAAAAAAGACATATTTACAAAGCAATATATTCCTCGTCGAATAATCGATTTATCTCTAAAACATACAATTTGTAAGGTGAAAAAACAGTTGAGTTGAACAAACCTAGCGCATAGCAATTACATCTTTTCTATTAAACAAATTATTTCATCAATACTACTAAGGAATCCTTCACGTATGTAATTGATTAACATCTTCGGTCATTTTCTTTGGTCTGTCACAAAAGTAGGTAATTAATTCTACTACATGGAAAAAGGAAATACAATGTGCTTTCATGGACATCCTTGTCTATCATGGGATCAATGAAAAAACATTTTGTTGTAATTAAATCCTAGACAATACTGTGCGTACTCTCGCTGGACAATCTTCAAACTTCAACAACCCTTAAGAGCTAACAACGTCGTTCAAAATCTGTTGGATTTAATTTCCCGCGTTAAAAAAATTCTCTTTTTGATTGCAAATTCGACAAAGCTTTTCTGCGAAGCATATCTATTCAAACACCGCATCTGCAACGTATACAGTTGCATCAATTAGCTTTTAAGGGTTCATTAAGAAAAAATATAGAGGAAATAATCTAATTTTATCAGAAATACAATATCGCAAGCTATATGCGTATACAATAAGGACAAAAGGTTCGAGAATAGTAAAAATTTCTTATATTTCGTTAGTCGTTGAAATGAGTTGGGGTATATTTGAATTTGACATTAAAATTTGGAAACCTTCCAGTTGTAATTCGATAATAATTTTAATTTTTCGTGTAAACGATTGAAAATGATATCACAACGATATTCTAAAGCATGCAAGCATTACTTGCAAGAGTTCTTTTACTACATAATTAAACGTATACCATTTTAGGAATAGAATTTATTGAATAAAAATGGAGACATTTATTTAAGCAAAATCAAGAAAAAATGGTTTATGTATATTTTTCTAATTATTTTTAAATTTGACTTTTCCAAAACCTCGTTGTTACATTAATACATGAAAAGTAAGTCCAACAAGCAAATGATTGACATCACATTTTAAATACGATAGAAACGTTTAAATGTCACACGTCTGAAAGTAGTACTATAGAGAAAAAGAGTTGTGTAATCGTCGTAGAGAAGCTGTCCTTATTAGCGACAGTTGATAATGTAATAAAGTGTGTGAATATATGTTGTATAACGCAGTAAAAGAACGAAAAAAAAAACAAAAAAATGAAAAATCTACCGCGTCTATATTAAACTCTATATAATAGCGTTGTAAAACTGTTAACATCGCACAGCTGCCCTTCGAAACACTATGTGCGCGTGACGCATACAGATGCATCTGTTGAATTCCTATTCAAGATTATATTATATTTTAAATAACAAACTGTGCTAGAGCGAGATTTACGCAGGTACACAAAACAATAAGAGTTATGGCATAAAATGGAAAATGAAAATGCTTCATTACGCAAATAAAAAATTTCTTAAGTATAACAATTGCTGACAACAGCTTTTGGTTAAAGTAGTAAATCATAATTAATTAATTAAAGTGTACGAATCTATTGTGCATTTATAATGAACATTTATAACCTCTAGCATCGTTAATTATTTAAAATATATTAACAACTTTAACTTTTGTCAGGGGAAATGAATTCTCAGAGTACGTATTATTTGATTATCTGCAGCTGTTAAAAGAAAGTTCATTTCAGAAACAATTAATACATTTTTGTTCAACAATTTCATGAACTCTTCATTTAGAAACAACGAAAACTTATTGCTTCAAAAACACGTTCGTACTTAATGGAAGTTCGAACTCTCTCGTTTGTTTAATGGTTTAGTAAAGTAGTAACACATCACTAACACACTTCAAAGGAATGAAAATGAAAGAAATGAAAATGAAAGGAATCATTGAATAATACAAGCTAACCACAGAGTGCATAATCATTAAATCGGCATGTACATAGCTACGATAATAAAGAAATATTAAACCTTTAGTACAATTCTTTTTCTCATCGTATACTTTCCTGCAAGTAATTAACACACATACGAGTACGCGAGTATGTGCAGATTAATAGCAAGGATTATATATACTTAGGGAGCATCGCAAAGTACGTATTACGACGTAACAATTACGTGGTTCCAAGCACACAGTACTGGGATCGATAAAAAAAGGATTTTAGAGGAAGTAGATACATGTAAGTAAGGTTTCTCTCTAGTGGTAGAAGATGAACTTATTCCTCAGTAACTACTTATATATTTATTATATTATATAGTTGACCAATAAGTATTGTCGGATTTCCGTAGTAAGTTTCTCGAGATTGATAATGACCAAATACATATCCATGCTAATTGAAAATAATCCTCGTTACATGAGAGAGAGAGAGATTGAAGTTTCAGTGAAGTTTCAGTCGACCGAATTTGTGAATTAGTACAGAAAGGCTGCAATAATGACATACAATTTCTTTAAATAAACTGGTAAGACCGATGAGAAATAAAATCGATTTACACCCTCATTTCCGACTGAAGGGAAAACCAAATCACACATCCATTTACCGAGCCATGGTCATTGAAAATTGAGAATGAATTGGTATATTTTTCTTGTCATTTTATTTGTTAATTTAATATTTGAAATATCTGGTTTGATAGTAAAGTTTAAAATTCTTTGCGGGCAAAAATTCTCATTTACCAAGTGAGACAGCACAACAAAAAGTTGTGTACTAATAATCGATACATTGTTATGAAAATTTCCTGTGTTTAAAAATTACCGAGCTTTCTTGTTGAAAGCTCTAAAATTAGGATTTAATTGATCCAATGTTCCAATAATATTTGCATGGTCATTTAATAAAGCCGATAATGTGACGACCTAACTTAACGACTTGAAATTATATAAACTGCATCGCCACCTAGTATACCTTCTCAACAACACTACTGCAGTTTAATTTTGTCTAGTCTGCGAGTAATTCCGGCGTTGACCGTTTTTGGTTCTACGGTTGGAACGTGTTTCAATCGTTTGTTTAAACGTAATTTTTAGTAAAAATAGCTTAAAATGTCAGAAGTTTCAATGTCAGAGGCGCCGCATTTGCAACAAATAGATCTAACAACTTTAAGCCTACAACAACTCACGATGTTAAAACAACAATTGGACCAAGAACTTGGTGTATTTCAAGACTCGTTGCAAACATTAAAAATTGCTCAAAGTAAATTTCAAGAATCAGGATCATGCCTCGAGAAGATTAACCCATCTATGGAGGGTGAGATTTCATTAATTCTCTATTTTAGAAATTCTGTTAGAGAAATCTATTCAGGTTCCAATATTTTATTAGAGGTTAGGAAATAATGAGGTTAGAAAGATTAAAGGGATGTGTTATATACATTTTTTAACGTAAAAAACTGAAATTGTTTTAGGTAACGAAATCCTCGTACCCTTAACCGGCTCGATGTATGTAATGGGGAAGCTAATGGACACCAATAATGTGTTAATTGATATCGGAACTGGTTACTATGCGCAAAAGAATCTTAAAGATGCGAAAGATTACTTTGACGGAAGAGTGGCTTATGTTACTGGACAAATGGAAAAGATTCAGCATCTAGGTCTTGAGAAAAGTAGAGTTAGGGATGCGACAGTAGACGTAATAGAAATGAAACTTCAAAATCAAATGCAAAAAGATGAACCATAAAATTATCATTGCAAAATTAAATATTCTTACATAACTTGTTCTTTATTTGTACAAACTTGTACTGGTATCATTATTAAATTCATTCTTCCATACTTTTATTAAAGTATAAGAGAAAGAGTTATCTAAATTTGATGCTAACTTGATGATCTTTCGTATATTGCTTTGCATTATTATCCAGTTTATATTACGTAAAGATAGACCATTCGTTAATTTATTGGTACAATTCGTTTCATGCATATATGTATAAGGTGGGCAGTATATAACTGACTAATTTGAGAATTCTACTTTACGAGACCTACGATAGTGACTAAAATAGTCTTGCGAATCTGAAATTAATGCATTTTCTACCTAGATCATTTTTACATTACTTGTAATTCATTTATAATTGCTTATTGCTTTTTAATAATATGAAAAACTATTTATTGTAAAAATGAATATTTGAAGTATAAAATGTATAGTTGAGCAACGCAAAATTTTGGTTAATGTTGTGCCTTTGTAACTAAATGGTATTTTGTATTTTATTAAAACAATGTATGCTTAGATATCCCTTATATAATATTAGTACTAGTTTTGTCCCATAATATTTCTATTAGCGTTAATAAGTATTGTAAAACAACAAATTACGAGAGAAATGCGGAATAAAAATTTAGTACTTACATACCACGACGCGATGAAATATACAAACAAGAGGATCTCGATTAATTAGGTTTATATCATATCCAGAGGTGGTAGATGTACTTATATTACACTTTACACATAATTAAATACTTTACTAAATTACAATACACAAGGTATGATACGCGACATTTAACTTAACAAACGTACCGCACAACCGTCGAAGAGCAACTGATGAATACGCACCGATCCAAAAGGGCGCAAAATTCAAATTAGACAGTTGCGTCTATATTACAGTTCCATTAACATCAACTCCAAATATTTGGAAACGAAATTAATTCTTAAGCCCAAATCAGTTCGATGAGATAGTTATGAGTTTTATCTTTAACATTTGTTTAAAAAAATGACTTATAAGAATGTTACAGATATGTGAATTCATTTAATTAACAAATTAATGCGATCAAATTCATATTCAAAGTTATCTTAAGCGACAAAATTGTTTCAATTCATTCCAATTGTTTTTTTCGTTGAAGAAAAAAGAAAACAGAATTATAAAAATTAATTTGTCTTACCGGCCTTCAGGTTTCTACACTTAACTGCATCAGGATCATTTGTTCGGAAAGTGATGGAGTAAATGTACGATTCGAGGGAGGAAAACAGTTGACGTAACGAAGGTGAATTATTTATTTGTTTGTCACTTAAATAAAACTCCATTCACAAACAATAACAGCGTTCACCTAGAAACGTGATTCGATACATTCTGGTAGCTACAATGTTATGGAAGAGGTATCAAAATCATTGTCGGAGGATAGAAAATACGATACAATAGTATTCAAATAAGTTCTCGAATATTTTGGCGCGACACATCGTCGATCTAATACATAATATTATGACGTATTATTCCGGTTATAAATTCGTCTCGCTGTAATGAGACAGCGCAGGTCGCAATTACACTTAGATAATTAGCTAAATTTTTATCCTATTTACACGAATAATATACCGTCGATATTAATGTTAACGAAAAAATTTTCGCTCTTTTCTCGTCGCACTTAATAATTTCAAAATTTTACAAACAATTTGCCCTCTCCATTTCGATACAGTCACATGCTTATAGGGTGAATAACGGGTTCATCGTTGTTATCTGAAATTGCACAGCAACAGCGTAATTACGGCGTTTAAGAAGAACCAATCTTCAAAATGTTTCGCTGCAACTCCTGAAACAAACGAGACGGTGTACAAGACTGTGGAAAATGTTAATTGGCATCAAATATTCCGGAGAACGTACCAATGTAAGAGGATTCTCGAGTTCCTAGTACAGATGCCAAACGTGGCCGTTCCTCGGTCAATATAACATCGGCTTGTTTTTTATACAAATGAAAGACATTGGCGTGGCAGACAATGTGTAACTTTCCGTTATTGAAGTGTTCTTGCACAGCTTCGAAATCCAGTCCTGCGATAGTCATTAACTGCTGATTGACACCTAGTTTGTCCGTTATGTTCAGGACAAGACTAGAGTTCACCTACAATGTAAAATTCGATTTATGAATATTGCTTAAAAAATCTTCACAATCAGTATAAGTCGTATCAGTACAATTCTCGTGGTAAAGTCTTTTTTATTTATCGTTTTCCGGAAAGTTTCATCAAATTGTTCGGGGAGCAACGAAATGTGATTCAAAAAATAGATGGCATATCGATCCGAGTTAGGATGATAATTTATCGCGAGTGCCAGGGAGCAACACCTCTCGAAAGTTTCTACATTCATCAACCTACCGGTTCCCCATTGACAGTCCACGTCACATTCGCCGGAGGATTTCCCGAAGGAACAGTGCAGTTTCCACGCACCGTCTCGCCCACTGCATACCGTGATTTCTCGACTCTTACTTGAGGATCGCCCTTCGGGAGGCCTGAAATTTATTGAATTCCTTAATAATAGAAAACGAACTCGTCACAAGATAGTTAGCCTTCGTTTCAATATTCAGTGGCCACTCTACTTGTTATACTTCCTCTGTGACGAGAAGAATTCAGTCTGGAATTCATACCTTTCTCATTAAAAGAATTCCACTTTTAACAATAAGATAACGTTATAACAATATTCGATAGAAATGAAAACATATCTATGCCACGATATAATTGAGGATGAACTTTCTTGATATAAAGTTAGGTATTCTTCGTCGTCCTATCTAAAGGAATTGAAACGACACAGCTGCGTCTCTTTAATATTTCATTCCTGTCTCTTATACGACTCGGCATATTTTAAAGTTCTTCAATGAAAAGTTGCTACTCATTACGAAGATATTCACCAGTTTTGCATAGAATATACTTTTTGCGTAATTAGCGATTCTAACGTACGCGCTTCGTTAAATTAATAATTGAGATCGTGAATTGTCGAAATGGTGAAAGATCATTTCTGTGAGCTGGGCTTTCTATATCTGGGATTGTACATTTACATTCGAATAGCCTTTCTCCGTTTAAAAACTGAAATGATAGAGGAAGAATACCGACCAGTTGTTCGATTTGATATATCGTTGTTCTTTAAATTTCAAGAAAGCAGGAACTCACGCGCCCTTGTTAGATGAGATCAAAGATACATTTTCACCCGACCTAACTGGCAACGAGGTATCCCGTATACATAACGCGCGTCATGTATGTACATCTCGTGGGATCATTATACCGTCCACAGAAGGTAGTCAATTTCCTTCTAGCGGTAGCGAACTGTCAAAGAATTGTCTCACTTCGGCTGAATGACTTCCGCCTGGTAGCCAACCCTTCGGTTCTGAACCTGCGCTATGCTCTCAAGGACACAACCGTTCGAGATTACCATTTTGAACTTGTTTGGTAATGTTGTGGATGCGGGACGATCATTCCGTCCCGTGAGAATGGAGAAAAGGAAGAAAAGCGGACTAGAGAACGTGTCCGAGGGATACAAGGCGAGATTCGAAGGCTCGATCTAGTATCGAGTTTTTACGAGCGATCCGTGATCGGAAAGGAGAGGCAATCACCTCGTCTCCTCAAAGAAGAATTGCTACCGTGGTTGTGGCGTCGTTAAGTCGACGTTCAACGAGAATACGAGACGGTGGGAACGAGATCTCCGACATGCACGCTATCCTTTGCCCACTGTATCCTTTCTCTACTTTTCGTCTCGCTATTTTGTCCTTTCTAACTACGTTTTAATTGGCCGCGATTACGGCGACAATGCTGCTCATCGTGCAGGGTAATCAACGAGGATAATGAAAGGCGGTGGTAAGGATTGAAGACGCCGGGGCGAATCGATGAAAGAGTAACGGGTCACGATTCAACTTTTGATTTGTCACAGATATTCACGTGCCCCCGAGATACCCGATGCTTTCATTGAAGGTTAACAGTGCACACTGAAAGCTCAGCCCGCAAAGAACTAGATGAAATGATTCTGAAAGGGAGTGAGGTTCTGTTTATTGGAACGGAGCTGATAATTAACAGTAACTCGGTTAAGAGAGATGTGGAAGATAAATGACGAGATGAAAGAACCGTGTTCGGTTATTTAATGAGACCGACGAGATCTACTTTTTACTCGAGCGTTTTCCTTTCTCGAGCCCCAAATTATCATCTATTTTATTAATATATAATTCTGCAGTTTGGTGAACTCTGTTAAAATGAAGTATCTCTGCTCGCAACGATTATTCGTACGATGTAAAAGCGAAAAAGTCATACGCGAGAAGAGCAACGGTTAATATTGACAACTCTATACATTACCAAGGGAATAAAGAAACGTTGAAATAATATATTTAGCTAATGCTGAAACAGTGCACGAGAGAAAGTAAAAATACTAATTGACCAGGAAATGCTTAATGATCTGGCTAGTCTAACCTCTAGGTAACCGTGATTTATGCATATTATTTGTATCCCGAGAAGAACTTCATTTCACATATTTTTTTTGCGAATACTAAACGAGCACTTAATGTTACACTGTTGTATCATTTCTTAATGTTCCAACGAACAAATTATCCCCTCCGGCCGCATTATTTATATTACGACTAACCAGGTACACGGATATCGGAAGCCGTTAATGCCTTTTCGCAGTCCCAATGCGACTATACTTCTGCTTACAGAATTACCTCATAATTGCAATTTTGCATACTAATGAAAAATGGAGATACCATAAAATCCACTTGTTATATGTACATTTTATAAAATGTTAACAAGAATACTTATAAAATAATTGACTCTCGACTACTATAATTACTGCTATTTAATCTCTGTAAGAATGAAAAGTAAAATCATAATACTTACTAGCCACGTACATGTAAGCAGAGACCAGTATAGTATTAAACGATGGAGAATCGCCGGAGACTTCGCAGCGATATTTTCCGGTATGATTTGGTTGCACGTCCTTTAAAACAACGCGATGCGCATCGCTTCGATTTTGCTGTAACGTGATTTAACGTAATATGAGTAAAGGAAATTGGATAATTGCACCTGAAACAAGAAATTGATAAACGTGATTAAAGTAAAGGTAATCATTTACTTTCTAAGGAAACTAGTCTAAGGAATTTCTTCCCGATAACATAATCTGCGATTTATTATGGTTTTCGAGATATTCATTTATCTATTGTGAAAAGTGTATCTTGTAAATCGTTCGACGCACTCATAAATATGTTTCCAACATTCACACAACAACAATATACAAATGAAATATAAATCTGGAATCGCTATGTACGGGGTTGCAATGTAAAATAATTGTGTTGGTATAATTTATCGATGCACTTCAAATGAAATTGTCACGAGATAAGATAAACGTATATTTTTTGCTGAACGCCACGGTAATTGAATTAACACAACATAATTGAATCAATAGCGAAAAATATCTGCTATACCAAGCGATCGATTCGTGCCCCTGTGACTCATCGAACGTGGTTCGAGTGAATTCAGCATCGATGATCACAGGGTAGTTCAAACGCTGCGAACGAAGCGTGTACCATTTATTGCGGATCGATCGCACTTATTCGCTCCCTTTGACATTCTCGCACATTCGTCCGTTCATGACAAACAATATGTCACAACAACGATTAATTACATGTTGCCAGTGGCAACGTATAAATCACACGATCAATTTTCCCTGAGTGGCGTAGTGTTTGTGGTGTGAACGTCCTCGTGTTTCACTGTTGTCAGATATATTTAAAAAATACTTTGGTGCTACAACAACTGCGTACAATTTTTCAATATACTTTAAAAATACTTCAACGAGTCGTATATATTATTTTTACTGTTTTGCACTGTTTCAACGCAGCTGTGCTACCAATGGAATGCTATCACAGAGCAATGTAACGTATCGTTGGAATTCCTGCGGGTGTGTTAAAAAAGTTGGAAGGCAATTTTCATCGAAATAACAAGGCTGGCTTCGTCTGGAGGGTAACTATGGTCGATCCATTTCTAAGAACCCCAAAGCGTCTCAATTTTTTAGCGCGCGATGTATAATTTTCTACACCGATGGAAAGTGTCGATCGATCGCAAAATATTCGTTCACGCGTTCGAAGAACTAACTACACCGGAGAAGTAGAAAAACGGGCTGCGCAGAATTACGAATGAAACGTTTCGTTGGGAAAATAAGTGGTGTAGGTCGAATATGTGCAGTCACGCATCGGCGGCGGCCGTGTACAGTATTTTACACCACGGCTCCCTGGCTTACACCGATTCGACAATTCGCTGCTGGCCACCGCGCATAAATTCATCTCGGCTGACTGATAATTTTAATAATGTTACTGGTTGCGAAACACAATACGATAGTGCCCGATAGCCCCTCCAGTCCATCCGCTTTATTTGCGTTCACCAATTGTATCTACGATACAATCATTATTTTATACATGTTATCTGTGATTCCTCGAAGCTATGTTTCCATGTGAGAAGCTGCTGGTGCGAGGAGTCTATCAGTTTAATGCTACCAACGCGAGTGGCACAGGGATATGTTTTTCTAATTTTTAATCAGTTTTGAACCGATTCAGTGCTTCACACGACGTCCATGTTATAATTTGAGCAAATATTTATGTTATAATAGAAATTTCGCTCAACTCCCTTCTCAACGTTTACCTTTTTCTCCTCGTCAACCTCCTCTTCTTAAAATCTGCCCCATATCTTGTTATTTTATTTTTTTTTCAAATCAGACGTTTAATTTCTCCGTTGATATGCTTGTTAATATTTTGTACTTATCTTGTGTCTCTATATTCAGAACCTCTATACTTTTATGGCTCTTTTCACTTTGTTTGCATAGCCTTCTTGCCCTGCTTTATAAATCGACAGTATACCGCGTTACTCCCCAGCCACCCTCTATCGCTTCCTTTTCCCAGAGCTCATTTAGTATACTCGCCCAACCTCTAAACACCTCAACCGGCATTGTCTTGAAAAATTCAATTATCACACCTATCCTTCCTAGGGGTTTTGTCGAACTTTATTTTTCTGATTACCTCCGCGACTTCTACATGATTAATACCCCCACAATTCACTAATTTCTTCCGTTATTCTGAATACCATCTCTACCACGTCTACCAGGTAACCTTTCCTACTTCGCTGTCGCTATAGCGAACCACTCCAGTGGCGGTTGCTTAAGTGCTATACCCAGTTCCTCTTTGGCATTCTTATCTCTGGTTACTCTGTTTCCTAGATCCCAGTCCTCGCGTTACTCCCTAAAATTTCTTGGCTTTAGCGCTTTTCCATTCCGCTCTACACTTGTTCCGTTTGCATTATTTGCTTTTTATTGCGTTAAAAGCTTTTAACCCGGATCTTCCTTGTGCGTAAACCATCCTGCCCTCCTCCTTTCTTGTCTGCTGGGATTTCTCGCGTAGCTACTACTTATCTCAACCCTCAGCATTCTCTATCGTGCTATGATCGGGCGAGGGTGCTTGCTCTCGTTCTCTCGCATTCGCCACCACTTCCCACTTTCGTTAATCCGTATTTATATTCGCATTAAAAAGCGGCTACTCCTACGTCGTATCGCAATCTCTGTTATACCCAGCGCATTTCTTCTTCGATAGCGGTATGTGCGCGATTTATTGGCCCAAAGGCTGACCGTGCTTTCCGTCGGTGAAATCTAATTGGAAAAGCATTGTGCGCATGAGATCGCACAGCCAGTTGGTCGTTCGATCGACTGTACTGGTTCCTATACATGGGATTCGTGCGGCCACGCAAAGGCATTAACAGATTTTCAGCTCGCATCGTATCGTTGATTTCGCGGTACCCGCTCTTTTCCTCTCCTTAATGCGCGTTCCGCGCCACATCGTACCAGTACGTGTGCCGCTTAGTGTTATACCATTTATAGGATCAAAGAATGCTATCCTTTCTGCGCGCGACAGAAGCTTTGAAGCAGCAGAAGTTTAATTGCACAGATCTCGTGGCTTACTGGTGCGGTTGAGTTAAAAATAATTTTTCGATAATCTGTTCTGAAACTGGCACGTTGCCCCTTAATTATGCACAGATTTGCTTGTTCTGGGGAATTTCTGGTAAATTCCAGAAAAATTACGTATACCATTCGCAGTATCGTTGCGTTTAATAGCTTAATTAACGAATAAATTAATTCCCCTCCGCATCGAGTAATGCAATTTTAATTGCACGCGTTTTTGATGTATTTCAATCGTAGAATCGGTAAGATCATTCGGAGGATCGTTCCAAGTTTTCGTTAGATTAATTAAGCTGTCTAGGAAAACACGGTCTGCACCCGGAAGCTTCGAACAGTTTCAACTAATCAGGATAGTTCTTCCGGATCAGCCGGCCGTAGCAACGGTACATCTCGCTTGGTCAGCAGTGTTTGTGCACGCTTTTAGCAAATTAGAATGTGACTGGTAAAATTTTAACGTTTCATCGATTGCCGATGCGCCAGCGTGAAACCCGTTTTCCTCAATTTTCCTCGAGACACCAATTCCGCGCCGATTACCCTTTACAACGCCTTTTATAATACCATAGAGGCGCTTATTAATCCATCGACGAAGCCAGAAGTCTCGTAACGTTTTTCATGAATTATCCCGCAATGAAATTTGCTAAGAAATACCTGGTCTATGAAATTATATTTTCCTTTTTTAGATGTAAAGGAAATCCTTCATTAGTATGCCGGAGGATGTACTTTCGATGAAATTTGCATTCAATCGGAAACTAATAATGAACTGTCTAGGATATGAACTATTGTCTGGAACAGGAATGAGCAATCCGTGGGCCTTGCGCGACCCTTGGAACAGTTGCACGCTTCCTGCCTGCACACACCTTAATCATACCAAAATGCACCTCGAGCATAACAGGGAATGAGTTGCAACTGGTGGCCTAAAAAGTAGAAGCCGCCTCGCAATCGTAAACGAGATTGACAAGCGGGAATACTCTTATTCGTCCAACACGATTATCCCGTTTATTAGCGAAAATACAAAGGAAAATTTGCGCGAGCGTTTGTAGGGTGCAAACTACAAGGGATCACGGGGAGCGCATTTAATTACTCAAAAGTGGCGGCACATACGTCCGTACACAGTTTGTCAGGTACAGCTATATAACAAAGTAGGACATGAATGGTACTAACAAACTTTCACGGTTGGCGAAACTTGAGGAAATATAATCCGTGAGACTCACTTCCGTTTCCTCGGTTCCCGACGATTGCACGTCAGGTGCGAATGTAAAACGTGATTCGCGCAGGGTCGCCTTCCAACTTTTAATAAGTAAGAAATTCACCGAGTGTTTCTACCTCGGAATAACTTGGCGACAATTCGCTGAGTAGCGTCCGGCGGGTTACTGCTACGAAATCTCGAAACTGTCTTATTTAACAGACTTTAATTAATGATGCGACCGATTCCTCGTTAACGTTCACAAAATTCGTTCAGTTGCGAATGGAAGGCAGGCGATGGAACTTATGAAGGTGCGAGTAAAACATTTAAGACGTAATTGGGTCAGTGATTAAAAGAAAAATGGTACTACGGAACACAGGGGATTGTGAGCAATTTATTTAACCCCTCCGCGGTGTGACGAAGTAACGAGGGGGACGAAAGTGGTGATTTTTAAAACATTCATTCGACTTGTCCCAGTTTACTTGGAAACACACTGCGAAGGGGTTCGTGTAATATTTATTCGCTTTTAAACACGATACGAAACTGTGAAAATGTAACACTCACGAGAACTTTGGCACCCAATTCTCCGAAAACACGTATCGGTGGCATTTCTTTCGGAATGTATCGAAAAAATTCAGGACCCTTGTACCACTTGACCGTGTATAAAGTGTCTGATTGTAGATCGTATCTGCAGCTCATATTGACTGTCGTGCCAGCTGCTACGGCCAATGGAATATCGATAGATACATTGCGAAGTCCGCGTACACCTGAAAGTAAAACAAAACAGCATGACTTCCGGGCTAGCACCTACGTGAACGTATGAGCCGTCAATTTAGCTTCCCGTACGTGATTAGGCTGGCGTGCCCCGGGCAGATAACAAAATTAATCCGACAGAGATACATGAACGTTTCTTTCGCGAGTTAAGATAGCGACAAGCATTTATACCGTGATAACTTCAACAGACAAGTGCTTAAGGAACTTGGTGCGTAAGCTTAGCAATGTCAGCACCGACGTTAGTCACCCTTGGGATTACTTTCACAAGGAAAGAATTACGCGGTGGGGCAGGAAAAGTTTCGGCATCGGCGTCGACTTTTAAATTTCGCCTTAGGGAACTCTGTAGCTTATTACTTCTTTACATATATAATAATATGCACTTCTCCACACTCCCCGGTTAATGCATGTATAAGATTATTCGGAACTCTCCGCCCCGTTAAATTATAATGACGGAAAAGTTACATCCTCGAGGAAATCCCGAACTCTATCTTCAGTTGTACGAATTAGAGTTTCCATTTCCTCGCGGTAATGATTTTTTACGTAAAGCATGAAATATTATACGCTGTAACGCCACCGTGTTATTTGCAAACTGAAGGATATTGCACATTTAAATAAATATAGTCGGACGACGCAATTTAATTCGAAAAAGACGGTAATGCAAATACGAACGAAAGAAACAGAGACGCGTAATTCCGTAGCTATGTATGTTCGTACATGTTTGCGCGTGTATGCAATGCTCTGACGTAAATTCTAGTTGTAATGAAAATTAAATTTTTAGATTTCGTTCAAATTGAATAGAATGCTTTACAATCGCATAATATTAAAGAAGTAATATGAACACGTACAATATTATCAGAGTTACGGATAATTTTGTGAATTGTTACATTACGATCATATGTATTTAGAATATTATTTTCTACTGCAAGAATTTTTGTGCAAATCACTTTCAGAGTGGTCCAGAGTCGTAGAAACGTAGAAGATATAATCGACACGTTTCGCTTCAAAATACACACCTTGCGGTACAATAAGTACGGACAGCGAACGTTAAACGGTTTTCAAATTTTTCCTTTTCCTCAACTCAATCCAAACGTCTGCGCCGCATGTTTAACGGAGCGACGAGATTGCATTCACATGTTGCAACTTGTATTTATGATTAGACTGGTAAGAGAATGCATATGCGATGTCAACGCCTATGGCAATGTTTGTACATCCGTGATAAGAGGACACGGCGTATTCCTAGCTCAGTTATCGCCAACGGGTTGAAAAGTTTACCCGTTTCGTTGGCATTTCGGCTTAAGGGAGGAAAAATCTGTCGCAAGTTAAACGTCTAGCTTGAGGATTTTAGAGATCAGCGGGCGATGTCTACGTGAGTGGCATTTACCGTGCCGGACTAACGTTCCAGTTCCATCGTTAATTAAACGTTTTTCGTCGATATACGAAACTTGTTAGTCGTTTATGATGCGGTGCACGCACACACCTTTGTCAGCCCTTTATGGTTAAAAACGAAAACCAGAGAATATCATCCTGACACCAGTAACATTCCATTTCGAGTAATAAATTAATTCGTCACAATTCGTTTTATAATATCGTCTAAAAGCACTCATTTGCCATTTTATATAGTAGTACTTACTGTTTCGTAATAATAGGTATTTCTGGTATAATGCCAGCGATGTTAACTATTCGAGATAAACGAAACTGCGAGCTTAATAACGGATACACAAAAGCTAAATGGAAACTATTCCCAGCTAAAAATAGCTAATTCAGAATAGATGGAAAGGAAAGGGTACGTAAATCTAATGATACAGTACAGAGAGCCTTCGAGTACTGTTGCAAGATGAAGTGTTATTAAATGCATCTGTACGAACATACCGATCATTAGCTTTTTTTGCGTTCATGATTGAACTGTTAACGCATAGGAAATTGCCAAGCTGCGACATAATCAGATAAAATTATAGATAGAAACGAAGCATCATTCACCTCGGTCATTTCCTCATTATTATATCCTTCATCGCCTGTACGCTTGATACATCGTTCGCCCGTCTTAACGAAGCAGTTCGATTTTGATTTCGCGTAATTACGCGCGGATCTTGACAGGCGTCGAATTATCGTCAGCCGCGCGGATTATTTCTTTATTACCAATTACGCGATATACACCGCCCAAATATGTAGTCGGACGTTCGACTCGAAGAGACCTTCGATCACGGTTCGCGCGATAAAGTTTTCAACGATGTTAGACCACGATCGAGGCCTGTAATTGTAATTGCGGGGAAATCGTACACGTACAAGGTCTTTAGCGCGTATAATCAGTTGTTTGACTGGGTACTCCCTCGGTGGGGCGCAGACGTTCACTCCCGCAGATCGTTCTAGCGAGATTTAAATACCTGCTGCTCGCTAATCACCTCGCTAATCCTTAATTACCGCCCTAGCCCGATTGTTATTCGCATCACGGCTCGTGGAACACGCACCTTCCGTTTTTGGAAGGTGAAACCTTCCCATAAATAACAGTACCCCGGGACAATGGCGTCGCATAAATTCGCTACCTATATATCAACCCCTTGCCCTTAAATTATCGCCGGAATAATAGGGCAAGCGGAGCTAGATCCCAAAATCGTTTTCCTTCACGACCACTTTGCCCAGTCCCTCGTCAAATTGCTCACCGAAACGTTAAACACCGACCATTGGGATTAGCTATACTACATTCTGTTATTTGGCTCTCGAGTCCATTCCAAAGGTCCTGCTTTTATAATTACGGTAAATTTGATAAACGATCGGTTCGGTATGCGATCACGAAACGCGAACCTGTCGGCGATACCTATTACACGTTATTGATTTCTAACCTGTTATTACAGTTTTTCATCTGTAACTAATCATCCTTATAATCGTTATAATCGGCTAGTTCTACGCTGTATCAAGAGCAGCTGGCGCACTCGCTGTTCGAATACGTTTCACGGCAAGTCGGGTTTATACTATTTTCTGTGCTTACGAACCGCATACGCGGTAGCTGTCAGACGCGAAATAAATTGCTTTCAAACGTTCAGTTGTCCGGATGAAGATTTCGCGTCTCTTTAACCGCGCATTGCCCGCAGACTCTTAATCAGGCCTTAATTACTTATATATTTCAAGGGCCGTGTAGCCCCTCTAAAAAGTCTTCCCAGCATTATGCATATCCTTGGCGAGATCCCCTACGGCCGCGAAGACGGAAAAGCCAAAGGCGTAAAGAGCTTGTACTTTGAAATGAGATCCCTTTCTTTCTTCAGAACTCAACTAAATGAAACTCCATCCCTGATACACCCTCGTAGAACCTTTTATTGTTTCGTGAAAGATGAGAGGAAAAAGACCGTGTGGAGAAGGCCTTTGAAAATATTTGTTAGAAAGAAAAGATCGTACCATGAACAGTCTATGGATCCGTCGCAGGATCAAAAGGACGATAGTGGAACGAGCCCTTTCATTTTATCGCGTTCATCCCCCTGCTCGTTTCGATTTCGTATCTTTTCTACCCCGAAAAGTGGTGTTAATTAGCTCAAAGTGACATAGAGACGCGTTCCACTGTTTTCCTTCAGGACCGTGCGTTTCGAAAAGCGAAAGCGTTCGTTTCGATGATGTAGTAACTAATAACGAGTTGTGTTGTATCTGTAATGTTATCGAACGTGTTATGCAAAAGGTTGCACTCGTCGGGACTAACTTAAATCCTCGATAAACCCGAAGACCTGCGATATTAATTCACGGAAAACTGGACATTAATTCCGCCGATCGGCATCGATTCGCTCGAGATACCAGCCAGAGAGCAGCGACGCGGCCCGATCTTTTAATCCAGCAGATGGAAGCGTTACGATCGACTGGTATCGTCTACGTATCCGGCACGGTGCCTGGCCGTATTTAATTTCAAATGGAAATCGAGAATCCGCCAGCCGAAGCGGACTGGCTCAGTTAATATTGCAAGATTCAGAAGCGCTCGTTGAATCTTTAAAGTTTCGAACCCGTACCGGGGCGACGGACGGTAATCGGACTCGCGGAAAAAGGATTCCCTCCCGGTCGAAAGCGATGCGAACCCTCGAAATGGCCTTCAACTTTTATACGGTGCTCGTAAAAAGTTTTATAATAAAATGTACACCGGTACAGGCCGGCTATTCCGTATAACTATCTGACGTCGTCTAGTCGGATATGAGGATACTCGAACAGTTCCTATTTCCCGGGCTGTTCCGCAGCTCAATGTCAAATTTCTACCCTGATGGATTTCAGATGGAACGAGGAACCAGCCTCAGCGTATTTTTTATTCGATCCATTGAAACCGTCACGCGGACGATTTTATATCACTCTCGAATAAATATTACGCTTACTTTTGAGTAAATGTTCATTTTAACTGCGAATATTTTTCGAGGACATTCCTAACCAGATGTCCCTTAGAATTTTTTTTAGATAATTTTTACTGTCCAAACGAGGCGGTAGTCCCTTCATTACGTTGGGAAATTAAACGTAAATTTTGTTGCAGAAATAAAATTCCAACGGCGAGTAGAACGGCTATTCTTACGTAGACATTCTACGCGTTAATTGTACGGATTTATTTTCGCGTCGTAGATTCATGCTTCCAGGCGGTAATTTAATCTGTATCGTGCTATTGTTCTTCTATCTCTTGAGGATGTTTACTGTTTCAAAGTATAAGCTTCGTACAAGCGTTTGCAGCAACACTTTTCTTCAAATAAAGCGTAATCTTGTCGTTCGTTGCATGATAATTCTTAATTGGCGTTACACGAGAACAGCTGTTAGTCCAGTCTCTCGATTTAATAACCGTTAAACGAAACCGGTATGGAATATCGCGTTCGATGCGAATGCAGAATTCGGTGATTTTCTGGTTCCTCCTGTCGCGGCACCTCGTCGACGAGAAATCCTCGAATCTAAAGCAGGTCAACATCCTGAACCGAAACGCGCGACTGGGGTGATGTTTTTCGATGGTGGCTTGCGGCAGCTTTGTTATCGAGCTGAGAATAAATCAACTACGCGGAGAAACAGAGCTGTATTGCATCGCGTAGTTCGGATTGGCTCGTCGTGGAAAAGCAGCAGGAACTCATTCCGAGAAAATCGGCGAAGTAACTTCTTTGATAACCTCGGGGAGCGGTTCTTTTCCTCCTGCTATCACTCTATTCGGACACGAAACCGTCGGCTATCTTATCGGGAAAAACGCGAGAGGTTCGAATGTAAATACGCGGAAAGTTTCGTTCAACCAGTCGACGTGGTAATTATTCCACGGAATATACGCGGTAACGTCTCTTTAGTTGTCTCTGGTTAAATAGAAACCAGCTACTTCATTATTTCCAAAATGCAAGGCATATGGTAGACGAAGTATACTGATGAAACAAGTTGCAAGCAGCAAAGTATAATGCCAGCAAGAACAACACTCGATTGTTGCCTAAAGGACAATGAGCGCATAAGATATGTATGTACGTGCATGGAGTGGCGACGGTCTAAACAATCGCATTCAAGAAATTCAGAGACGAAACTTTGCTTGGCGCGCCCCCGTGCGCCAAGCAAAGCGGAGGGTTAAAGAAACATGCATAGAGGGTGGTTCACGCAACTGTTTCAGGTCATAATTCCGTTCCCAGTACAGTCAGAGATAAATATGAAAGTAAGAAGGGGCACAAGTTTCTTCCTCCCATATCATACCGCAAAAGGGAAAAAATATTTCGTAAGATATTTTAAATAAATCTCTTCGTTTAAGATAGTAGCAACATCACGTACATTTATTCTTATTTAAATCTACGAGTATAGATTTATCGAGAACCTTCAAGAGGAAATTCATTAAAATTATGGATTACTTGGAAGAATATATGAAAACCGGTATCGCATATTGCGCGAGTCAGAGGTATGCTAATTAAATTCATTTTAGAATACGAATCAAACGAGACAAAGTTTATGTAAGCTACAATAAAGTGGAAAGCTTATTGCGGAGTGTAAGATAGAGTTCGACGAGTAGGAAGTTGCGTAACCTTAACGTTAGCAGCGCCTCGAAGAGGAATTACGGTTTCATTGCAAAAACAAACCCTTTTCTCGAAGGCAAACAACTTTCTATCCCTTGAGCATGGTAAGGAACAATACATATTTGAAGTAGCGACACTATAGACGGAAAACGTGGCTCAATAGAGTTTCCAATTCCTTGTTGTCTTCTCTCGTATCAACCCTCCGCGTACCTATCATTCGCCCGGGTAGATTCAGCTGGAAACCCTGTTCCGCGCGGGCTTAACTTTGGAAGTATGTGCCGCATGTTTGTATACGGTTGTGATTTACTCGCTACCTCGGCTGTGTACCCTCCCATGTCTGGCTGCTGTGAAAACGTGAAGGAGTGGAAATGCCAAGAAGAAGGCAGCAGGTGAAATTTGTCGGTTTCCAGTCGTTCGTGTGCGTGATAAATTTGTCGATGTATCGGTGCACCGAGGTTCTCTCGAAGCACTATCGAAGCTTCCAGTAACGCGTTTGCCTTGCGGCATCGTAGTCCTTTGGGATGTTCATGCTGGTCACATAGTGCTGATACGGTTCGAGTTTCAAACCGGTGAGATTCTGAAAACCGCGCGGTTTTCGATCTTCCCTGATTTAATTGAATTAAATTTCCCACCCGCTATTTCTGCATTAATTTCGGGTCGTGTTTATTGCATCACACACGCGTCCGATTTATACACGACAATGACAAAAGAGAGCGATATAATCGGAGCCGTACGATCGGTGAAATTATTTAGAACAGTGATGAAATTGCATTAAACACCGCGATAAGATAATAATAATATTCTTCGGGGGAATTTTCAAATTTAATTCGCACGAAGTCAGGCGCCACGATAAATAAATTCGTTTTGCATTCCTGATTCGTTTTCGCGTGAAATATCACTCAATTAAGAACTTTAATATATTATTGCGAGGGAATTATCGAATGTAAATCACTTTCAATATCTCCAGTCATTATAATGAATTTACGCGCCGATATAACGCAATATTCACAAGTTTCCCAACCTCTCGCTGTTAATGCAATTCAATTAAACTACCTTATTGTAACGTCCCTTCTCCGCGTTCAATCAGTAATTATTATTTCATCGCGATTCTCGATCGACGATTCTACTCATACTTTCACTTTGATGCTTTCAGGCGACACGAACGTCCTCCTTCGGCCGCTTCTTCTTGGCGATCGTCGATGGAAATGTTGTCGGGGATGTAGGCCTCGTACGAGCAACAGGATCATTAAGGTGATGAGAATAGGGCTTTAGCAGTGGCGATTCGTACGTACGTATAGCGTGTCGCGGTTTAAAGCGAGTTTACGGTTTAAACCCAGGTAAGTCTGGTTCAACAACCATGAAGATGGGAAGAGTGGTAGAAAACATGAGAATATGAGGTTCATTGTTGACTACGAAGACTGTAGACGTGTAAGGGGATTGCAGCTTATCTCCTCCGCGTCGGTGTAATGGTGTAATGTAAGTACAATGTAAGTACAGCTATTGTTGCTGCGCTCGCTTCCTCGTTGACATCGTATGCGTGAGCATCAGCGTAAATGTGCATACGTTCGCTCGTCCCGCTTCTTTCTCGCCCCTCCCCCGTTATCCTGATATGCCCTAATCATCTTAATCGATTTCACGTTTCGTTCGAACTGCGCGGGAACGCGTGCAGCACCGGAAAGGACAATCTCACGGTGGAGGCGCACGACGAAACAAGCGAAAATAGACGGCGTTATCGTTGAAATGACGTGCATTACGGCGTATTAGATTGTTCGATGATCGTAAAGCTGATTATCGATAGCGGATACGGAAATGGAAGCTGTGTCGCTATCGCCTGTCGTTTGGACGCTCGCATCGTAACGAATCCCGTTTCCTACCGTCAAGATGGCGCGTGTAAACGCCACTTGCGCTGCCATTGGATGCGGCGTAACGACACGCGTCTGTCAGGAGATAAGCCAATAGAATTTGATGTTTCCTCGGCAATCTAGAGTACGCGTGGCACAACAGAGGTGTCGGAACCGATGTTGCCAGTCCCATCGTTTGAAGAAATAGTAGATGTCGACTCCAAACGGGAGGAGAGAACACAGTAAAGAGCTGGAAACGTATCCTCTTAATTATGCAAAGAATTAACAGGAATAGTGGAAGTCACAATTGTACCATTTCCTTTTTTTCGATCAAGAAAGGAAGTGATAAAGGTTGTGCATAAGTAGGAGTCTTTCGACGAAACTTTTGTACATTTGAAATATACTAGTGGATGGCACTAACAAGAAACATGTGTTCTTTAAAATTAGTAGACGTAATCTCATCACTGATTGAAACTAGCGATCAACAATGCGCGTATGCTCGCCGTACCAGTTATTTACGCGTTCCTGCCGGTTCATTCCGTTATGCGAAATTATTTTAACCTATCATTCTCGCGGAAGCGTGTAACGTTTATGGTTTGCGGAGTACGCGCGCAGAGTTCAATGATAATTTCGGTTCTTCGAGAGAGAAGCACGCAATTTCTCCAGATAATTTCATTTATATATGTTTGTATATCCACGAGGCGCGATATTGCGATTAATTAAAATTTGTCTAGTTTATTGATTTATTTAAATTTCGTGACACTCTTATTTCCTCGATAAAGGCACACTGACTCACTACAATTAATCAACTACTAATAAACATTCTCTCTGCAATCAGGTGGCAACGTAAAATCAATTTAACGCTTCTCAACGCGCCACATTAAAAACATCCCAGTTTTCTCAATTTTATACCGATATATTTTTCCAGCTCGCATCATGCTCGAACCACCATTTCCATGAAAATTCTGCCCGATTGTTGAACTACTCGAACGCTCATATCCCGTCGGATCCACACAAAGCTAACAGCCCTCGCTATTAATATACTAACCTGTAATTAATTCATTAAGCACAAACAACACCGCTAATACAATGTTTTATTCATTTGTTTCAGGCCGTTTAATCGAAGAATCCGAGTCTATCCGACTACAAATGGAATTCCAAGTGTAAGATCGCGTTAACGGATTAATTAACGCAGCTCAGATTTGACAGATCCATGCGTATCATTGCCCTAAATCAATCGAAACATCCGGACGACTATAACGCGGCAGGTTCTGGTGCGTACTAAAAGTGTGTATCGCCGTTTTTCTCGAGTCGGAATCGAGGAACGAGAAACGTCAGAAAAATTACGAGGTCCGTACGCGTCGGCGCGACGATCTATGTACGTGGCTTCTTTCGATCATCACCGAGGCTTAATGATTTTGTTCCACGTTCCATCGGCAGTTGTCCACGTTTTTCTACGACGCTTGATAATCCCTCGAGCCGATACGCGCCGCGCAGTTCCGCATTCGAGAACGCCTCTTCCTGTTGTTACGTCTCTTTGCACCTTTTATTTATCGTTTCATGCAGCTCGAGCGCTTACGGTTTCTACTCGAGACTTTCCGGGACCGGCGTAATGAGTCGGCCAGACATCATCGCCCCCGCATTCTTTCGTATTCCGGTACCCACGCTTCTTGATGCAGTCGTGTCTGCATCGAAAGTGCAGTTCACCGTAAAACGCGACCCCGCGCGATTCTGGATTTCATGCAAATACCTCTCTCGTCCCCGGTTCCGCTCGTGGAATCTACATCCTTATTTTTCCGCTTAAACTTCCACTCGGCGGCGTCCACGAATTTTTTCATTCCCTCGATTAATTTTTCACGGACCTTTACATTGTACTATGTAAAACGTTGTCGTTACGCAGAGTTCATCATATCGTCTAATTTTGCTGCGTCTATACGTGTTCATTTAAATTCTAATTCTATCAGATCGAAGAGTATACTTTCTGATCATCGCTGTTTAAAATCAATCTTTTTAATTTGCGAATTCTCATATTTTTCTAGGTGGATTTTGGTCAGCAAAGACCTCGATGGAGAGCGATTCAGTTAACTGTAAGTAGATTCAGCCAGGTGCTGGCTGGCGTGGATGACCAGTAGGTTCAGAAAATGAGGAGCGGACCGTCCTGCACCGAACAGTGCGCTTGTCCGAATTTGCATATGCGTATATGGAAACGTTATACTTTTTTTTTTAATATAATTTTTGGTCGTATTACGTTTAAAAATAATTTAGCTCCCATTAAAAATTATATTTCCCTGTTATTTCGATATAATTTCGAGGCTCGTCGCATGGCGTTAAGAAGTTGATTAGAACCGTGAACGAAATTATCTTGGAAAAATTGTTGATCCGCCGTTAATATTGAGGAGGATGTCTCGTTCGTACGAAGTAGATTGCAAAATGAAGAGCAGCACGTGGTACAAATTACGCAATACAATGCAAACACGATACCGGCTACGAATCTGCGAAAGCAATTTGAATTTGCCGGGAGAGAATTTAAATTGCTTTCGAACAGTCTGAATTACAAGGTAGTTTCAAATTGTCTTCTAGCAATTCACATCCGGTTTGCATGATAGAATTCATTTCCAGTACATACAAAATTAAAGCGAGAAACCTAACGACGTCGTTCCGAATAATTCGAACGAATTATTGCAGACTTCATTGAATTTTAAAAGGCAAGTTGTTTGGTGTGTGCCGCGAATAATATTACAATTGTCGTATATATTTATTAACAAACCGTCTTTATTGCAGCACAATTTATAGCCATGCTTTTATGATCAAACTGGAAAACTATTGATAAGTATCTTTTAATAATCTATAAAATAATTTAGTACGTTAGACTACGTAAATAAATAAGTTTAGGACCACAGGTTGGCAAACTTTCAAGGGTTTAAAGTATATTGAAAGTCTGGTATCGGCATTGGAACCGTAAGTTCAATTAAAACGTGCGATATTGGATTTCGCCATGCAGGACTATGTTATAACGGGGGGGAAAAAAAAGAAAAAAGAGAAAGACGGAAAGTGTAATAAAATCGACGATAAAAATTCAACGTCAATTGGTGAAGTTTTAGCTTCAATTGCATTTTCTCACGGAATCATTGAATCGTAACAAACCCGTCAAAAATTAATTTACGCCCGCACGTTATGGAAGCTCTCGAAAAGTCGCGTGTCCGAAAAGATTATCACCTATCTTCCCGCGATCAAAGTTCGAATAACAGATTTAATTAAATTCCATGCGACTGGATTTCGATTTCGATTATCGCGGATATGTCCGAACTGTGTGTTAGTTTCCGGTTCGATTGTCAAAGTAAGATGATAAAAAACGAATGGGTCGCTTCAAACGTAAAAATGGCTGGGAAATTCTCGCATTGTCGCCGTTCACGGAAAATTAATATTCTAACGCGAATCAACTTTTATCAGAACGAATCGTCAGCAATGCACAGACATATGCAATTTTCCGATACTTTATCGGTAATATTTCAAGTGGCGAAGTTAGATGACATATTCTATATGTATACCTTCGACCTCTGTCGAACTTTTTCATTCTTTGATACGATTCTTTGCCTTTTACGGTTCAGCTTCCTAACTATTGTTTATCGACTGTTTGATTTTTCAGCTCTACTTGATTCTTATTGTTAGACTTTTCGCTTCCGATTCTTCTCTTTTTCCTTGTCACTTTATAACCACTTGGACACAGATTATATTATAATATGCACGGACATTCATTAATTTACCACTTGAAATTGGACATAGGACACTTCATCTAAAAGAGAAATCATCTTCTAAAAGAACCATTAATTTTCAAAAGAAAACAGTTTTTCTATTGAAGTTGGTGTTTGAACTTACGGATACGTTCAATTTTTCGTCGCACAATACAAGCATAACCGGTGTCACAGAAGGTGAATTAGTTTTCCCATAAATTTCAGCGTGCGATAGAAAAAGATGGTTAAAAGAGTCCGTGGTACGGAAGGGAAACTCTGTTTCGATCCGACGAAAATTAATTGAAACGCGCAATATTCGATTTCATTGCGCGCTCTACGTCGAAATCCGCAAGTGATTGTGGAGTGGTAGGGGTGGAAAAAAAAGCAAGAGCAACAATACATCGTGCTCTCTGACTGAGCAATTTTCTCTACGTGTGGCCAACGAATAACGTTTAATTGCCGCGCGGGAAATTGGGACAACGCCGGTTGTCAGCTACGTCTCCTAACGCGATTGCTTTCGTTTCCCGTCCCTCTTCATTTTATCCTTTTCGTCTGACCGCCGTGTTTTTCAATTAAACGGGACCTTTCTGACGTTGGTCCAATGGTAATCTCGCGCGAAAATATAGGAAAATACCGATCGCCAATTGCACGATACAACTGTTCGACTGATTCGCGCGATTCGCTTGGTCCCCTTCTCTGAATTACCGAAAAGGAAGTAATTCAAGGAAGATAAGTTACGCGCAAGAGCAGGATAAGATGGAGGATTGTTTACTTCGCTTCGATACTGTTAAAGAGAGGCGTTCTTCCGCGCAGCTTGTCGCGGAACACTTTTCTCGATGGCACGCGTTGTTTCACGGTCGCACCTGATTACCTGCTGTTGACGCGCGCGGTATAATGAAGTGTGAACAGAGCTGGAAGGAAATATGAGTTTTGTAACTACGAGGAAGCATTTTATTATGTGGCGCCAGTGGAGGATAGAGAAGCCAACCGGTAGGCGTACAATCGCGCGTTCATTGCCTCGACGCGCAACTGGCAAATAGCAGAAAATTACGTAGAACCGTGGTACGCTCCGGTGTGTCGTCGCGTTCGTTAGCGTTTTAGCTTTCAAGCAGAAATACAATCAAACCAGGTGGTGTGCGTTACGTTTCGAAACTGTTTCGATATCTTGGGGCGTGGATAAAGTGCGGAAACTGAAACACTGGCAGAGCGGAAGGATCTTGAAGATATTCGACGCTCCTTGACGATGGTACACATTCCAAACTTCAATTAAGTAGCTTTAGCTTTCGATAACACCATCGATGGTGAAAATCTCTCTATCGAGACGTGCCAGTTGCAAGACGGTGCCCAGAGTTATGTTAATATTCCACGAGCCTTCGAACGTGTCGTAGACAATAGTAAGTCGTACGACCATATTCCGGATGGAACACTTGTAAAGTACATTAAAACGACGATAAAGAATGAACTCCGCGAGCGGTCCCATTTTTCAGAAGAATCGAATTTTAAATATCTCGATGGAGCTATTCAAAGTTGGAGAATCCTCGGTAATAACGACGAAAGTTTAGCTAAATGTTCGGGGCCGGGGAATACGCTTCGTTTTAACTCGGAATCGTAAATCGTGATTGAATACCCATCTATATTACAAAACGATATCTGTTTCATGATTAATCTCTCGTGAAAAAGTTTCATCGGCAAGACGTTGTACGTGTGTTGGTTGCATCGTTCCTTCTATCTGTTTGGTTCGCCTGATGGAGAACCACCCTCTCGAGACAGCAGCCCCACAGTTCACTGACGTTCCAATTGCGTCAGAATCATGAATGTGGAAATTCATTTTTCTAAGTTGAAATAATCCGATCGTAGTTTCATTCGCTTGTGCGTAAAATTTCTCGTAATTGTTATTAAATTATCAAAAGGTGTTATTATATTTCGAAAAATAGGGAATAACGAGGTTTAATGCGTACACTTTTTGCTGCGCGTTTCTCGTGCATTTTTACTTCCCGTTGCACTCCCGTCGTTGGAAAATAGGAACGTCTTGCCGATGCGATTTCGAGCTAAATTGGAAATGCATTCAGATGGTGCTCGTTGAAGTTACAGGAATTCGTTTCCCCTCCGAATAGCCCCGGAAAACTTTTGAGGGAGGCGTTGCAAGTTTAAACGATGCATAGTATCGGCGATGGTTCATTATAAAGGGCGAGCGCCCGATTCCAATTTTCCAAAGACATTAAAAAGAAGGAGCACGAAACGTTCCGGGGCGTTTTTCTGCGAGAACGACGAGCTCCCATTCAAAGCCCAGGACAGTGAACGTCTCCACGGAATGCTTTCGGGTCGATTACTGGAATATAACAAAGGAATGCTTCGGGGATGTTCTCGATAACGTTGCGACGTTTGCTTTAAAGTTTGGATTTCGAATCGAAATTGAACGCCCTCCCTCGGTACTACGATACCAGATAATTCCTCCTAAAAGTGGCTCGTTATGCCTGTGTTACAAAGAAAGGAAAGGTGCTATTAATAACAGAAACAGACGAGGAATAGATGTATACGATTACCGATTATATTGAAAAAAAGAATGCGATACGAATGCTGGTTCAGATATAATATATCGAAGAAATTTGCCAAAAGTAAATGAAAGTATTAAAAATATTAAACGATAGAATTTGATTAGCGTCGCGTAGATTGCTTTTCATTTTTAGGTCGGTAAAACCGAATCACCACGAATCTGCATAGTAGATTACGATTCTACACGTGGAATCGCAAAAATCAATAGGAATACAACCGCTAAACTCTACAGTGGAATGTTATAAAATTTAAACAGTTTCAAAATTTCAAGATTACATTCATAGCCCAGTGAACGTCGAGGGGACGAATAATTTATAGTTGCATTCAATATTCTTTTTTATCATTTTTTTTTTCATTTCATAACTATTTCGAAAGCAAACAAGTTAATTGATTTCCAAGTTATCTTTAATTTCAGAAAATCATTTCAAACGTATCGAATATTCCCTGCGTATATCTGAAATAAAACCATCGAAATGTCAGTAACGAAATGCACTTGATAAATAGGGCGTATTAAATCCTCTAAATTTCTAATTATTTAAACATCAGTACACGTGTAATAAAGTTATTCAACGATGCAAAGTTTTATGTGAAACACTGACTTATTTATGATTCGATAGCGTCGAGATAAATTGTGCTTGGTACGTTGCGCAGATTATCCTACAAGAATTATGCAGAAAAAGCTTCAGCGGGATGAAAGCTCATTTAACTGTGCGTGATATAAAGCGCGAATGTTATTACGATTTTTGTGTAATAATTTTAACGTGCACGCGTATATACATAAATACATTAACAATTGGCGTAACGACTGCAACCCGGTTGTTCGATGTCGTTCGTTTTACATATTTTTCGAACGTCTCACGTCCGTATATTTGGTGAAACGGTTTTAAACGAGTCTAACAAACCGCACAGCCGGAAATAATAGGTTCATTAATATTTCAGAGGCAACATCGCGAAGTAGGAAACACCGCTGAGAAAGTTTGTCTCAAGTCAGCTTCATTGAAACGTAACGCAAAATACTAGACAGTCTGGCGAGTACTTAATTGATTTTATCAAGCTTTCAAAGCTTTTGCGCTAGCTGAGGCGAGAGGCGGTTACGTTCATAAGCGACTAAACGATTTCGTAGCCGGAGAAAATATGCTTAGTGATTTTTTTTCAGGGAAATTCGAATCTTTCTCCGGTGTTTTTAATTAAATATAAATATCGCCGAAATTTTCACGTAATATATCTTCAAATGGAGAGATCATTATTCAAGGACGTAAACGACGTCCAACTTTTGTGATATAAACCATCTATAGACCTATGATTAATTGCAGGCTAAATATGATGACGATCACCGATAAAACGCCAACTCATGGTATCGATCACTTTATGCTTCGACTAGAAAAAACATCTCTCCGGTCAGCTCAATTAATTGTTTACTATCTAACGTTTTTTTAGTAACTCTTTGACGTGATTTCAGGTCATGCTTTAAAATAAATTACCACGAAACCATAACGATATCTCTGTCCAACTTTTTAATTGCACCGAGACTGGCATCGGTATCACGTCGATTCCCATGTGACGAGTCACCTTTTAAATGCAGTAAGCTTTTCATTTTATTCGCGAGATATTGACGACGAGGATGCGATTAAAGAAGAAACCGATTACCCACCGGACTGGCTCCGATCAGGAAAGTTTGGACGAGGCGGCTGATGAAAACAGCACTCGATCACGTTAATCGTCGCAGTTCGCGATGATACGTCGTACATTACAACGTATCGGATTGGCGAAACGGTTTGAGTTTCGAATCGAGTTTACGTAGATTATCCCGATGGGATTGTCGATCCACGCTCACAGCTGAGCGCAGGAACGTTCGAAACGGAAACGAGGATTTACATGAGTACACTTGATCGAATTTGCCCACCGTCTTCGACCGTGCGCTTCCTCGAAGGAATGTTATTTAACAGGTATCGCTTCGACGAAGCTCAGCCCGCACCTCGACGCTTGCTTTCTCCCCAGTCATCCCCAGGATCAGGCTGGCGACTTTTAGCGAGCCGGCTAGTATCGATCTTCCCTCGGTCTCCAGGCGAAGTTTGACACTGCAAACCGGTTTAGCGAAAAATGGCTTAACTCCGAGTGCCACGACCTATAACGCCCGCCACGCCGCCATTATACTAGAATTGATTGTGATTTACCGTCGCGGTGGTTCAACGCTGTTTGATCCTGTAATTGAGTCGCCACCCTTGCCGTTGTCTGAAAAGAAAGAATGTCCGGTATGGTATTTCAAGCCGGAGCACAACTCGATCCGAGAGGCTCGGTGACGCTTAACGGCGGTAACTTTTCAACGGCGCTGTTGCTCTTGTTGGATAGGATGCGGATGCCTCCGGTAAGACGATATCGTAGCACAGGCATACTGACTTTCAGATAAATATCGCTCCTTTTTTCTCCTCGACGAGAGAGTGACTCTAAATGATGGGGTTCTTTCGGTAAACCCCTGCGATCTCTGCGCGCTCTAACGACAGTGCCGCGATCTTTCGAATAGACGCTTAGCGTCGTTGCATTTCCGAAATATTTCAAACTTCGCCGAAGCAATTATCGAAAACATCCCAATCGTATTTTAGACAAGCGTTCGACAACTGCAATTTCCGAAAACTCGGGTATAAGACTCGATTAAAGTTTTCCCATGATTTTCTGACAAAATGAAAAGCTTAGAAGTACCAATCGACGTAAGAATGTGCACGTCGAACAAAAGTAAAGAGATTCTTTCGGTATTTGATGAGAAGAGTTTTGTTCTTTTATTCGAATTATTATAAAGCGAAGATTAAGGTGCAAACGTGTGAATATCTCTTCCTGACAGGAAACTCACAATGCAGCTGAACCTTCGTAATAAAGTTCCAGCTAAGCATTTTGCTTTCGGAAACGCAGCACAGTTCCTCCGGCACTATCGAAAAGATAAATCGACCTTGCACCACGTGTAACGGGAAATGTTACATTTCCTTGACGTCTGATGGATACGAATGACTGTAATTTCAATGTTGAACGCTAGTGCCATGCCAGGTTTTCCCGGTGCTATTCCACGAAATAAGGGATACGTGTATGATAAAATATGGTTGAACACACAACGATCGATTTATAGTTTCGCGCGGTTACAGTCGCGCAAGATGACCATGATTATTTTCCAATCAAGACGAAAAGATCAGCAAGAACTTGGTTCAATAAATCCTGAATACGCGAGGCTATCCGTTAACAATCAGGTTTTCTACGATCCCTTGTTTTCTTTTGGCTGCTGGCCCCTAGCTATGCCTTTACAGAAGTTTGTACAAGACTGAAGAGACTTCCGTTTCCACCTATTAGTGCTATTCATTACCGCCCTGGTTCCTGCTTTGAAGAAAAATCTATTGTCCAATGGATTGATTTGAAGATGACTGCGACGCACATCCACACCGATACTCACTTTCTTCTAACAATCTTTTGTCACATCTGTACAGTAGCCAGTCCCAAATGCACTCGCGATAATTGTTTCGACTTGCGATAGAATAAAACTGTAAATGATTCTTCGCTAAATGGTAATTACGCTTCAGGACGTGCGAAAAGTGTCTTAAACTCGTAGCTTTCCATTTTATCCGGGCCTCGTGTCTTGTAATAATGCCGTAAAAGCTTTACGCCTGCTACGTTCAATCTTTCCGTAATATTCCGGCGCTAGGTAAGTAACCGAGGGAAAATATCGGGCCACTAGAAAATTAATTACGACGTTTTCTGCGTAATGGAATCCTGAATAATTTTGATTGATGAACGGGCTCCGTGATGATGAATTTTCCTGCTGAATCGGGAACCGTGTCAATCCCTCAAGATTGTTAGGTAGGACGTTAGAGTCGTACGGGCGGAATTCCGAATATCGATTTGTAATTTGGCCCGCTGGCTCTGGTGACAGGTGGATATTTCATCGATATCTGAGAGCAAGAATATTAGCTCTGATTATGGCTGATTGTTCTCCGCTGTGAATTTAGACGGGTTCACCTTCTCCGTGGTTCCGTTCGTGTCGGACGTACCGGGGGAGCTGCGATCGTAAAAGTTCATCGGGGCTCCATTAAAACAACGGAAGGGGCTAAGGTGTGGGCGCGGACATTTGTATTCGTCTACACCAAACTATTGTTATACCCCTTTCTCGGCTCCGCAAATCGATAGCTACTCGCTCCATTGACTTCGTTCGATGGTCATGTATGAAAAAGATAGAGAGAGGACGTTCACTCGCAATAAATATCGTAGGTCTCGAATTCATCATCACGCTCAATTGACTTTTACGAGCTAAGAACGGGTCCGAGCTGTAAAGATTAATCGTCAGCGTTAATTAGCTTTATCATTGAAAACGGCTCGAATCGGGCAAATTGCGCAAATCCAATTCGTCTTCGGCCTCTTAATTGGACACGATCCGATCCAACGTTCCGTAATGATAAAATTAAGCAAGCCGAAATAAGAATTTTTCTATCCCCATTCTATCTTATCCGCTATTATTTTATGGCAAATTTCGAAAAATTAATTTTTATTATAATTAACCGCGAACGGTTAATCATTTACTAATAATCGATAGCGGAAACCTGCAGCAGAGATGGTCTCTATGGGAATATGTCGCGCGTAGCTACACAATTTCATTAGCTTAATTATGAATCACAATTCAAAGTTTATTTAGGGAGAAGGGGGAAGAGGGAGAGAGAGAGAGCGCGCGCACAATGCAGGATAAAATACAATTTAACTATACTTTAGCGTTCGTTCAATGGAAATTTCGATTCAAGTATTCTCGAACAGCTATATAATTTTCCTTTTGAAAGAAATATTAATTCATATTGCATTTAATTATAAGCGGCGTGAATTTTAAACAATGAAAAGGATAAAGCAAAAATCAACTGGATTGATATTAAAGCTCATTTAAGATTAACCGAAGAATAAAGGCAAAATTGAAGAAAGGTTTGAATAAAAATTGCTCGACGAAAGGGATGGAATTTTCTGTTCGGTGATTCTAGATATTGATCTTGGAAATTTTAAGTACACTGTCCCTTCGAAATGGATTAAGGTTAAAGTGCCTCTGGTTTTAGTTCTATATTTCGCATCCGTCCAATATTTCGGAACTGTTTACTCTCGAGCGTACGCGAATTCAAGAAAGGGGAGATAAAGATGAAGAAAATTGAGCACATTTATTAATCACGACTGTCAAATTATACCAACGGAACGAGTTAGCAACGAACGATAACGAATACTGCTTAACCGTCGAAATATATTTTCCACCTATTTTTGAGCAATTAAATTTTTCTCACAGTTTTAATTATAAAAATCAGATGGGCGAAATAAAAGTTAGTAAGGAATATTTTCTCTCATCCAAAGAGAGAACTCGTTTCACAGTTAATTATTCTCCATATTCCGAAGCATCTGCACCTGCACGTTTCCTCGGGAACTATTTGGTAACGTTACAGTTTCCTTCGTGTTATCCATACCCCACATTCTTCTTCCCAGAGATCTAACTTTATGAGATAGTGAATCTTGCTGTTCGAAATAGAACCGCGTAATTTACATTCTGTAAAAGGGCGGAATCCAATTTTACGAACACATGCATCGCATGCGTTAGTCAGCTGCTTCGACTGGTGGATTCGGTGAAAAATATATTTTCGAACGGTGATAAAAATGTAACGTGGTCGAAGCCGTAATATCAGTTACCGTCGAGACGTCGCGACGCCGGCTCAATATGGAATATACCTTAAGGATCATTACGTATCCGCCGGCCATCGCGCGGATGGCGGTCAGGTATATTACCAAGCACGGTATTCGACGTATCGATTTGCAATTTAGCAAATTGATAACTGCACCAGATGGATAGCCTATTGACTCGATACAATAGAGCCTATATCGATACTAGAGAAAATGCACCACGATTTCTCCTCTGTCTGGGATGAATGAAAATTTCGAATTTTCACGCGTCTCTCAATTTTCACGTAAAACGCGAAACCTTGCCGAGCTTGCACCTTATCCATTCACACGTCAATAATCGTTGAAAAATAATATCCAATATTATATACGAATTATTATTACGAGACGGTTGATGTCTTCCACGCGTGTACTCTCGTACAATTTAAAGGAACAATTTCCCGTTCCATTATGTACTGTTATCGCCACTCTTGACGTTGAATCGCGATAACGCCCGAATAATATGCAAATTATGCGCGAAACAATCTTAAACGTAGTTCGGGTGGGAAACCTGTTTATCACACACCATGTAAGGGCTATTGTAAATGCTCGGAAAATTTAATAAACAACGTTTGACGACGCTTTGAAGAGTGTGGGTGTTTGTACAGGCTCGTCTCGTTAATTGAAAGCCAATTTTTCTGCCAGATAATTATGTAGACGAAGAATTTCCTAAACTTCAAACTTGAAAATGAAACGGTTCGTTTGAAATCTAGATCACGGCTTCTAATAGTGTATTTATAGTGGCTCGGTTCAATTAATTTTAAACCAGTTGCTTCCATGCGCATTGATAAGTAGGAAAAAAGCGGTGATAGGTTGGAGATCCAGGAAAACCAGACAGCAGGAAGAACTTCTAAAGAATGGCCGTTTCCTTTTGCACTTTTTCCCCTTCCGCGAAGACAAACAGCTTCTACTTCAGTTTGTGTACGACAGCTACTGTATTCGTATTCCATACCATTTCCTGCGTGACACTTCCCCTGCCATTCCAAGACGAACATTATTCCGCGATGCGAAAAATTCTCTCACATAATTAAACGGACGATTGAAACGATTCACTTCCCAAAGTAATTTTCGAGTTTCGCGTACGAACATAATTCCCGCCCTCTTCTCACGCGTTCATTTCAAAGCAAATTGCATTTTAAAAAGAACTTTCGTAATATTTAAAAATGTTATAATTATAAAAAAAAAAAAAACGGCGAGTATGCGTCATCGCTTGGAGTCCCTCGCGAATAAACAGAAAACGGCACTTTACAGTGGCGCAGCTCCGTATCTAACACCAGACGGTTCAATGTGTAGATACACGGCAATAAATCATTTCGTGAGACATTTTTAGAGAGGAAATAGTTCCAATTTAAAGTTTTTCGACTTGCGGTTTCTCTTTCCCCCAGGAGAGTTCCTTCTAGAGGAGTTCTAGGGTTAATATGACGAATGATTCAGTTATGTGACCGATAAAATTGTTCCCGTTTTCTCTTTCTCGCGTTCCCCCCCGTTTTGATTTACACAACAAACTATTCTTTTAAATCTTTCCTTCTCCATTCGTCTCTTCCTATTGCACATTCACCGTGATTTCTTTATCGTTCTCCCTCAAGTAGTTTACTGCAAATTGAAATGGATTATTCAGACAGCCGGTTTTCATTTCGCCCTCTATATTTCTCGGCCATTCTCTCTTCCCCACTCTTTCTCTTCGTTCAGCTTACACGATAAAGAGTGATACTCGCTGTTTGGAAAAAGGATCTCAGACGCGAGTAATGGTAATCCCGAAGATTCCCTTTCAAATGTGGCTAAACTTCCGTTGGAATCAGCGACGGCTTATCGGGGTTATGACACCCCCCAAAATCCTGTTACCAACTACAGCTCGCCTCTCGCAACTTTTCTTTACCACGTGAATGCGAAGTGGCTCAATCACACTTGGCTCTCGTCGTAACGCGCCACGGAATTTAGCTACTGGCACCCTCAAACTCACCCTAAACGATGATCGGCCGTCGAATGGAGAGGAGTCGTTTGAAATTTATTTCGTTCTTAACTCTAATGAGATACTTTCCCCTCCTTGCTCTCTCATATCGGCGCAACCTACAAACGGGCTAATTATTCGAACTTTCCACAGATTTTGACCATTGTCGCCGTTCTAATTATCGTTACTTTTTCACATTTAAAAGCGAAAAATGTGCAGAGCTTTGTCTTTGCCTCCGAGGAGCGGCTTCTGCATCGAAACAATTAAATTAACGACGTAAAAGCAACAACGTCTTTCTTAACGATTCGTTTATATCGCTGGAGGATCCACTTTGACGGGATGAATCGCTTGTTTTAGTACTGAAAGTAGTACCGTGAGGCATTTTATCAAAAGTTTAATACAAACGGTAACTTTCTTCGTTATTCTCTTCCTTGCGCCAACATTATTCTCGTATAATGAGGACCGGGGTGTATAATTTTACGACGGACATACTGTTATCGCCCATACCCCATTTGCGATGAATCAAGGCAAACACAAACATCCTGACACTTTGCGGAAGTAGCGACGTAATTGACACGATCGCTTTTTATCACGAAACAAGCTCGAATATGAAACCGTCACCGACCACTGAAACCGATCGATCGGCACGTATCACAAGAAATTGAAGGAAAGGTTTAGTCGTCTGTGTTTAGTTCGCATCGCTCAGTAATCAAAAGTTAGATTAAGTCAGTCGCAAGTCGAAGCAATTAAATTAGTTGCGATTCAATAATCTATTCGCTCAGAAATCAGTAGACAGACTGAACTTTGGTTACGTCAAAGTTGAGTTTAGAAGTTAGAGCGGCGAAGACAGTAGCGCTTAGGCTAGAAACCAATCAATTAGAAATCAGTCGCAGGAACCATTCTCAGGGTCGGCGTCAGAAAATCCGTTTCGCTCCTTAGTTTTTTAGAGCAAGTTTTTGTTTGAGTTCGCAGCAATCGGATCGGTTCGCTTAACCGATCGGGGCTGTACATCCCCATTCGCGAGTGGAAAGAAGTAGCAGGCGGACGATTGACGCTCGAGTGTCGAACCGCAGCAATCGATTCGCGTATTGTTTCGAGTTACAGGCACAGGTGCAGATTCTTCGCAGAGGGCTCGAGACACACGCTATTAAGCAAGTTATGTAATTAGGTTAATAGGATTTACCAGAATTACTGGTAAGATTAGTCTTTATATAGACGGAAAGCTTCTGAACGTTACTTCCGCGTTTCGGTGAGCTGCAAGTTTTCCCAGGCAGAAGTCCAAATTCATTCCAATCTCAGAGAACGGAACTGGTATCAGGATTAAACGTGTTCCATGTCTGCGAAAGCTTCGAGCATTAGAATTTGATTTTTCCCCAAAATTCTAGGCGTAATCGGAAATTTCTGAAATCCGTCTAACGTTTTCCAGTTGCATGTAATATTAATACAGTTATTTTCATTATGCAAGAGTCACAGCATACAGATCTCTAAGTGTTATGTAATATTCTCTGCTCAAATTGGCGAACGTATGAAATACTGATTAAGAAATTTGTTACCGGCTCCCGTTAAAGGCACTTGAGACGCGTAGCGAGATTTAATTAGAGACAGGACATTCCAACTTCATTTTTTTCCGCACCTGTCTCGTCGTTCGTATTTCATCCGTGATTCTCTCCTCCGTCTCGGCTCGCACATCCGCGGATATCTTAATAACGCCGCGCTGCGTTCGTACTCACGGTCGCGCAGACACCGACGTTAGATCGGAAGGCTAGCTCACGCTTGGAACTCGGATCTCCGGTAGTAAAATACGCGGCTTAATTGCTTAATTTCTCACAAGTAAGCCCTCGCGCACCGTCGAAGAACAAAGGCGAGCACCCGTTACTTTGGCCTTCTTTCTATTACGCGCTATCAACGTTGCTCGTCGCGTGACACTTTAATTATGCCGCCGCGCAAATTCAACTAAAGTTAACCTCCGCGCTGAAAACTCGATTCGATTGGTAATTAACGTGTACCCCGCTGGAATTCTTTCGTTTATGCTCTTTCGCGCAGAGTTTCCACACGCCTCTTATTTTAATCCGCGCGGTTAATGCGCGACGTATTAACCCCTTCAGCCCCTTCGATTTATCTTCAATCGTAGGCGACGTGATAACGATTTTTATTATTTTCTAAGTATAATTCACGCTTATGTTTCCTTAATAAGATAACACTTTGCGTATCGCGTAATCGAATATATTTTGAGTTATATAGTTCTCACATTTGCATACAATTCGCGATGTCATCAAGGGGGTTCTTTAAACGTATACGCACTCGAAGATAAGTAATAACGGAATAGGGAAATGAACTAATGTGTCTAATCCCATAACGAAGCACAAATGTTAGTGCTTTGGGTACAGTTAGCCATAGATAATTCATGAAGAACCCATTTCCCAGGTTTTGATATTTGCTAATCTTTACCGATCGTCTACCCTACGGCCATAGCGTCAATGAAATCCAGTCTTTCCGTTATTTCTGGGATTAAATTGCCTCTACTTCGATTAGAGTCGATAACGCTTCTCTCGCCAAACTCTTGCGATCGATCTTGTCGTTTGTTTCAGCGGAAAAATCTAAAAACTTCTTCCATCCGTGTCATCCCCGTCCACCATTTTCTCGGGTCTCACACGTACCCCGTGCGCCCGTCAAGTATACTTCGTTTCCGTTTCAAGCGTTACACGTGTAATTCTTTTCAAAGGAAACACGGCAACTCGCGCTAAAGATTTTGCATTCTTGTATATCGAACGTCTACACCTGCAGTGAGCTACGGCACATTTCACATCCGTCGATACATGTTCCAGCTTCTATTATCGTTTCCAACTTCTTCGTGAGTGTACGTTTAAATATTGATTCGTGCAGATAAACTGGCAATTTTTTTAATACCGGATGCCCCACTTTGAACAACGCTCTAGTTATCCGAGGGTCGGTTATCGAATGAGTTTACAGCTACGGTGTCTGCAAAAAGTAAATTCTGCATATCCGTATATCGATCAGGTTTCACGTGCCACCATCGCGGGATCAAATTTATTGTTGTTAGATATAGGCAGAAACTTAACATAAATATAGTAGCGCAGCATTATAGATCCAAAGTGTCGCGTCGTTTTCTATTTTCCATCCGTTCTGTCTGCCACCAGCCTGTTATATTTCATTTATTCGCAATTTGTACTGCCGAGAATTCGCCATTCTTCTCTGTCACCGATGAAGTTAAATAAAAACTACTAATCATTAGAAGAGCGAGTCCTCCGTCGTTGACTCGGTGATTTATGGGATTAGTTTATAAACAATTTACGGTCTAACAATAAGATTTATAGGGCGTTCAAAACTTTTAAACCTCTCTTTTTGCCAAGCAGAACTTTACGATTGTCCAGCCTGTTGTCGCTTTATTTCCCTTTTGCGAGCTCTATCGGAACATATGCGTGATTTATTCCGTCAGCCGCCGGTCGCAGTGGAATAAAAAAATATCCTTTTTTCATTGCCACTGATTGATTGACGTATAATTTTTGTTCCTCGACATGTACCAGCCTGTCAAAGAGACGTTTGCGTTCCACTTGAAACGAAGGCCCTTACCTCCTCCTCGGTTCGATGGAGGGCATATTCTTTGATCTCTAGCCTCGACACGTCCAGCTTAACGCTCGTCACGTTACGTTTAATTGCACCGTTCGACGTAATTGATTGTAACTCGTTCGCGTAACTTTCCCGTTTAATATTTTCCGTTAACGATGATTCAGCGGTGACGTGAAATCTGTGTATCTTCGCTTTATATCGCGTTTAACTTTAAATTGAATGGGTGTAATAGAAACAGGATCATTAGCATATTTTAATGCAGGGGAGCGTAGATTGTGCCGGTAATTAAAGGGTACGATACAGCATAATATCGTGTTAGTAAATCATATCAATAATACGTGGCAACGCGCCGCGCGTTATCCTCCTTTCGCTTCGATTTTTCAATTTAATAACACCTCCAGCCCCCCGTAATCTGTCTTAGATGATTATCCGCGCGAGACAACCTTTGCGGTTCACACTGTTTCTAGAGTAAGATCACTGTTTCGTTCAGATCGACGCCTGTTCCGTTCGATAAAACGTTAATTAATGAGACGCGTAATTGTTCGAACCGCTGGAAATGGACATCTCGCAGTTTTAACGCGTAATATATGATAGCGAAGGCGTGCAGCCGTTGGCCTCGTATTATGCGTCCGCATATATTAAAGTATACGAGGTAATTGATGTGACTTGTGATATATAGCGATCGCTTTGAGACTTCGTCCAGTTCGCCAGTTGAGATAGGTCCCGGGAAATATATATTAACTCGCGCGGTACATTTATTATAACGCCATCATCGATATAGTATCAAGCGCGATTATGTCAACGTAAAGCTCTGGATTACTATCAATTCTCGTGGCATATGGAGTAGGCGAGTAGGCGTCTCTCGTTGACGATAACCCCGCCGCGAGATGTTATCAGGACAAAATGTGGCAACGATTGGTTCTACAATTTTTCGTTCCCATTCGATTCGAAAAGCTTCTCTATTTTAAAGCTCCGTTTGATCGAACGCAAATTATTCGAGTCGATCATCTCAAACGGGGGACCGTTAGTACAAAACACCGGTAACAAGTTAACGACTTAATTGGGATTTACGATGTAACGCGAGCTTCACAATGGTGTGATTTTCGTTTCATCTCGAAGACAAGTTAGATCGGGTGAGAGAGATTAAATTTTTATTCAAGCCTAGTCACCACCGCAAATTATTGATCCAAGGTAACAAACAGATTAGCTGGTACATCACCGCCGGAAAGAGATCATTTTGTCCGTAGATTCTATTCTAGTTCGTTACTTAATCGTAGTAATTGAGCATGAAAGTTGGTGGAAATAAATTAAAAGTAACAGTAAGTCTTCCGTCCCGTTCAGAATCGCCGTCGAGATCGTAAAGATTGCCAAGAAGAAATTGTCCAAGTTTCGAGGGAATCATTCCTTTTACGTTACTTAATAGTTCCTGACGACGTCTCATTTTAGAGAAATGGATCTCTCGGATAGGCTAACGTTTTCTACGAGCAGGGGCCACTCCTTTTAGATACCTTATCGTTCACAAATTAAGCATGTCGTTTTTAGACGTTCGTCTATTTTCATTCAATTTCTAGTCCAATTTCACGTTTACGTGGCGGGGTTTGCATTCACCCAATTAAGCATGTTAAAACGGCTAATAATTAACGAGGTTCCTCTTTCGTGATACGTTTGGCGCTTTGGCAGTGTATCCCAAGTGACGTCGATTTTCACGCGAGAGAAAAATTAATTTCTAACGTTCGACACGAACACCACGAATCATTGACCATTGGTAATAATTCTGATGGTGACACGAGAGAATTGACAGACGGTGGAAATATATTCCATGTCTCATTGTACTATCCTATTCCCTCCGCAATTCATAATTATTCGAAACGTGGGACGCTTTGAAATTTTGCTTAATTCCGGTTAAAAACCAACGTTTCTCATCGAAATGTATAACGCGTACGTGACTCGTTTCGTACCCCTTCCGCGTTCAAAATCGTCTACTCGATGTCGCCGGGCAAAAACTATACTAATCCTATCCAACCGTGGTTTTGTCGAACGCAAAAAGAAAAGAAGTAACCGCGACGTGTTCACCGGGGAGAACGTAGGAACCCTTTTCTTCTGCACCCTTTTCTCGCCCCCACGACCTCTAGAAGAGGGTGACTCGCGAGAGGTACGGACATCTAACGGAGATAGTCCAAAATTCCGAGAGTGCACCAGCTTTCACCGAAATCAAATAATGCGCGACGATATTTCTCCACTCAACGGCTCTCTTCGTTTCCCCGATACTCTATCCACGAAGTTACACGGGCCAAGTCAAAACACGGTCCTCCGCACAATCTCGGCGATTTCTCAACTCTGGTAGCAGGGCACCCGTACGCTTTCACGAAGACGAATGGCCTCGCGTGTCGTCTCGAGCCAGTTCGTCGCTTTCTGCTGCGAAAAGCGCGCCAACGAACACTGGTCGAGACATTAAAAATCACATATCCGTGTCCGGTGCGTCGTCCAAACGTGAATGGATCGCCCGAACAATACGTGTACATAAAAATATACTCAAGTTGCGCTCAAACGGGACCGTGAGATTATTTGCAAGTATAGGTTTGGATATTTCAAGCGCATCAGTTCGGTATTTCCCTCGAAATTTTCAAGACCACTGATTTCTTGAATGTATTCGACTATATCAATTAAATTAGCGGCATTGGAAGCAGACTTGATATTAGATGGAGCGCAAGAGTGCGCGTATAGAGATGCACTGTCGTGAAATGATTATGGATCGATCGCGATAGATGTTGATCACTCGCGTCGGAATTGAACTTTCGGTAGTTGCCGTTCGAAAATGGTCAAAAGTGGCTTCCCGTTCACTATCCATATTTAACTGGATTAAACGAACAGCCTCGAGATTGGTGAAGAGAACCAGCGGTAGCACTGAACGTCATTTCGCACAGCGATATTGAGAGGACCACGAACCGCGACTGTACTCGTTAAAAATTGCTGGAAAAAATATGGCATTAGAGGGAGTGAGACGTCGTTGAAATACAGCAAGGGATGAGAAATGGTCGCGTGGAGTCCACTGGATTGCTCGGCCGCGCGATGATTTCTTACCGATGACAAAAACAGCGAGAACGACGAAAAGGGAGGCGAAAAGGGAAGGTCGCGCTTCTCGATATCTTGTGACACTTCTCATCGTGTCTCCGTTTCTCGGTTTTCTAATTATACACTCATGCGCGTGTTGCTCAAGATTCACTGGCCCGCGCTCATGTTAACACTTCCTGTCTGCCACGGTCGTCACACCTATTCCCCGGACTCATTCACCAAACACTTCACCAGAGAGATTTAAAAAATCCTTGCTCGCTCGTTCGTTCGTTTATAATCCGTACGGATGGAAAGTAACTCTCGCGTCACGACGAATCGTACGGCACCGGCGCGGCGGTTCCGGTCGGGCGAACGGAAAAAAAAAAAGGAGAAAGTCGTCGACTGGTAACGAATTCGATTCGTCGATCTCCGGCGATGGCGCGCTCCGCGTCTCGGGACGGCGTGACGCGAAGAGCTCTTCCGGTCGAGGTACAAGCGGCTACTGAGGCTCCCGCCGCAAGCACGGAAAGCTTCCAGTGCGTCGACTCGGTCGTGCAACCCGAAAGCTCGTTTCTCTCTCTCCTCCACCCCCGTATAACCGCCTCTGTCGCCTCGTTCTCTCCTTCATCGCTAACACACCCCCTCCCCTCCCCCTCCGCCTGGCCAAACCCCCCTCCTCCTCCTCCTCCTCTTCACGCCCCTCCACGATCTGTTCGTTTCACCCCCTCGGCCATTTTAGCGTCGTCGTCGCGATCAGCCGCGCCAGTGCAGGCTGCGCGCGCGAGAGAGCTTTCGCGTCCTAAAGCTGGATAGATCAGGGAAGGGGTGATTGATTGGCGATGAAACTTCGCGACTGATTGAATCTTTTTTACGTTTCAATATCGATATCCCCGAGTGGGATGTATGGCACATGCTTCGATTGGGTGCCGGAATTCCGCGGGTACACGAACGTTAAGTTCCGCGAGGGGTTGGGCTCCTCGAAGTTCGAGGGGTAGCCGCCACGCTGATTCCTAGTCGCGATTAGGGTGAACTTTGACAGCCGTGCGTCAATTTGATGTATTGCCTTCGTTTATTTGTTAACCGTTACCGTCTGTTAACCCTCGAAACGTAAAAATGATCGCATCGCGTGCGACGGGAAGTCAATTTTTCATTTTGCTCCGTGAAACGCAACCGTTTTAATTGTCCGGCAAAAACATTCCATTAAAAAACATTACCACGGTCTGTGGACAGAAACTCTGGTCACCTTTTCGCGGTTAATTTTACAGCTTGTACTGGGCAAACGGCACCGAATTGCATCGTCAATTACATCGCCAACAGTTAAAATGCTTGAGAGCGTGTACGAACTTTTATCGGCGCAACATTACGTACAATGGAATATCTCTTTACGGGACTCGAAAACTTGAAACACATTTTTCTGGCTGTTCGTCGTGCTGAATACAAACTAAACAATTCGATTCAACCCCTTAACGCTCACACTTTTATTTTAGAAGACCAGGTACGACTTGGAAGTTCGCGCATGCACGCGTCTGACTTAACCACACGTGATATTTTTATTCATCGGTTGTTCGAACCTAGCTGTTACTTTTTCTCGATATGCTTAGAATTTGCTGGATGTAACAATTTTTAATGCCAGTCGCGCCATGTCTCGACATTTCGTTACGCGTGACTAATCCGTCTATCGCAGATATTATTATTACATTACAGGTAATTATATGCTATTAAATTGTGAGAAATTTTGCTATGTTTTTTAAACAGTATTTTATAACGAGTTCGGATATTTTACGCGGCTTAATAAGTAGGTGCACAACCATAAATTCAATTCGTACGTGTGGAAATTATGAAAAATTATGGAACACGTTCTCAGGATGTTTTAGATATTAATTAGTATTTTGTGGATTTCAAAACGTCAGAGGGACACGTTATTTTATGACTTTAGTCGTTAGTTGAATGGGTATTTAGTAATGGAAATAGAGAATGATGAAATATCATTGCCAATTATGATCCAATACGTGTAACGACATAATTGAAGAAGATAACAAGTTTCAGGAAAGACACTTATTAGTTATGTCGAAAGTAATACCTACATTTTATTTACATTTATACGAATTTCTTATTATTAAGCCTCTGTCAGTCATATTTTACGAACGACTGCTTAAAATACTTCTTAACCGGTTACCAACCGCCTGCTTCGTCGCTTTACAAGGTGATTGCATCAAGTGAGTTACAACGACAAAGTTGGTTAAAGGTGCTTGAAAAGAACGTACAGTTATCAGGGTCGTATTAATGAAGTTGAACAAAGCGGGATGATCCGAACGATCTTTAACCGTGATGCGCTACGACAGATTCCCTATACTATTCTTTTTAATTAATACACGGTAGGATTATGGCTCTTTCAATTAAAATAATGAAAGGCTGTCGTGCACGACTTTTTGAGACATTCCATCGGTACTCTAAATCAAAGGCTTAAATTACATTTCAACGAAAACATATTGATACGTGATATCATGTAATTTAGCGATATAAAAATATCGTTTAATTAAGGGAAAAAATTCTGCGCGTGGCCATTATAACTGTTCTTCTTTTACCGCGACTGGTTTGACATTAAACGATTTGAGCTGAGTCGACAGGAGTCGGTTAATCAAGAGCGTATTATTTAAAAAGGAACATCTGAATCTCAAGGACAGTTAAGTTAATTAAGACCGGATGAATGAGTCAGGTTCGAACGTGGTAACCTGCATTCCGGATACGATATTACGTACTCGGTTCGAAATGTGAGTGACGCAAACGTGACAATAACGTTTCATACAGCTATTTACGTTCTTCAACATTATGCTTATTAGATTCCCCACATACGCGTACATGTTTGAACATGGTACCCGCGGGCTAAATATAATTGACATAGTACAAAGTCCGCCCAGTAATAAGTTTACGTTACAGGTATTTGTTAGTTACAATATGAAACTCATTAATAATGCAGCGGAAGATGTGTTATTAATTCCTATTTCATAATTTCATAGATAACAATGCTCGTATAATTTGTAATATTAAGTATCGCGTAACGCGACGGTGCACGAAAATAAATTACCATTTTAAAAAGAATTTAATTATGATTAATTAATGTACGTAACTCAAAAGAATTTTTGTTTTCGGGAATAATTCGGAAAAATTCCGCCTCTTCTACGACTAATAATTATTTTAGTTATATTTGCCTGGTATAATTAGTTTAGAAGAGTAAGGAACGTTAAAATTGCAATAGCTGTATATCATTCGGAGCCACGTATAAAAGCAATAAAAGGAATCTCATATGAAATGTTTCCGCAGCAAAAGTTGTTTAATGGTCAGATATTTGTTTTTACAAAAATTCAATTCGAGTACTTAAAAAATATTTATTAACGAAAAATCTAAACAAGTAGAGATCGAAAATACATTGATGCACGGTGTATAACCAGGTTTCGAGTGGAATAAATGGTTCTGTTATATGATATTTAACTTTTCCATTTTTTAAAAGCTATAATAAATTCACAAGGTCTCTAAAAGCATGAAATGCAATTTTTATCGTGCGCTTCTCAACGATATTTTCGAGCTACATTAAACATGCTCCAACTAAATTGAAGCCGCTTTCATCCCCAGAAAACGAGCCACTTACGAATGCATTCGATAACGTGATGTCGCTAATATTTCAAATGCAGATCATTTCATTTACAGCACTTCCCGTATAATTAATCGACGGGAATAAAAAGTACGGATCGCGCGGTAGACGAACAATAATTAAAAAGAAATTACGCGCGGAGCATTTCGATGCTTTCATCGGCGACGTAACGCGTGATTTCTTCGCGTCTAGCGTCACATTTGTAATCACCGAGCCAATTGTGATGCGAAAGCTTGAAATCCTCGGATAAATCGACGCGCACAATTACGATGTTTACGATTCCCATACTCGAACGAGCTCCGCCAGGAAAATCGGAGGGAATCCTTACCGGGGACAGCCAGAAAGGAAAGTTACGACAAAATATAGACAGGTGGAGTTTGCGTTTCCGTGTGACGGGACGCGAAAGCGTTCGCGATTTCGCATTAGCTGATTCTACATCAGCGGACAAACATCGCGTTTAAACTTGCTCCCGAGTCTCTTACCTGTCTGACGACCGACGTTTCCGTCGAGTTTTCCGGTAACACTCCTGCTCTTTTCCCACAGACGAGCGCGACTACTCGAATCTCACGGAGCCTCCGCCAATACGTGAGTTAATTTGTCACTCTCCTGATTCCTTTATGCGATCTCCCTTTGCGCTCGAATCCCTAATCTCTAGCTCATTACGTCGACGACAAACAACCGCAACCTGGAGCCGGCATGCGGATATCGTTCGACGCGCAATCGTGCGCTGGCATCTTTCTTTACGAGCCCTCCCCTGCCATCCATTAACTATCATTAAGCGATGCGATACGTTTAATTGCGCCGAGCTGAGGAAAATAACAGGCGTCGACGTTAATTCGTTACAAAGTGCGTAAAAGGAAGCGAGCAAGATTCAACGCGCGGAGACACTTACGCGTTAGAGAACATACGGGAACGTAACTGCTGACGATGCACCGATCTGATAAGAATTTGCGGGTACTCGCTCGAGTGATCCGCACGCATTTATCATCTGAAATATTTCCACCACTCTTATGAATAGAGTAAACGTGTTGTACTTGCATGGGATGATGTGCAGATGATATGTACATATAGGTAACATCACTGACGGGATGTCTTTTTCAAGAGCATCTCCTTTCCAGACTTGGAGATCATCGATCAAAGTCCTCCTCGTGATATGGATTACTGTTTCTTACGTATTAACGTAACACTTTTGCGCGATAACACCAAAGGCGGTATTATGACAAATTCGATAATCTATATTTCGACGAACCTGAAATGAAAACTCGACGATAGAAAATAATCTTATCCGGTGAACGTACGTACAGCCTTCCCGTGTGTTATATTAGTCTCATAAAAATCTCTCGCCTCGCTCCGCGGTTCAGCTGTCTTTGATTACGTTGACAAATAGCCGAGTGTTCTTCTAATCTTCAATTACTTGCAGTATCTCTTTTACATCGTGGAACCGGGTCAACTCGAGCCATTCAAAGGCGTAGAATTACTCTGTCAAACGCATAATATAATTTTTATCGCGTGCAATACGATGTCCGTGAAATATTTCTCGTAACATTTTAGGTGGGAGACTTTATCGAGGAAAATGAAAAATGCCCGCACAAAGAATTTAATCCAGAGTCAAAGAGATATTTAACGGCGCAGAATTGTAGAATAAAATTTTTGTTTAATTTTCGAGCAGAAGAGCCGATCTCATACTTCCGACCGGCGAAGTTAATGCAGCACAGTTTCTAACGAATACATTTTATTGGAAAAGCTTTAGCGGCGAAACCGAAAATAAAATTTACTATACCGCCTCATAAATAATATTCTGAAAGGATTATAAATTTCATGAACGTTTGCGTTACAAGGGAGAGAATATTGAATAACTTCTATTCTCGTACGGATGTAATATAAAACAGGCTTAATCCACAACGAATGTCGATCTTAATCTTGTCTTAAATCGAGCTTAATGCACGCGTACTGTACTCTGATTAAATTTAAGACAGTTTTAGACACCTGCATCAAGTACAGCAAGTAGAACATACAACTCTATGCGGCGTCAAATCTACGTCCAGTAGTACGTGTCAACGATAAATGCGGTCACTCGCTACACGTGCCAATCTCGGTTAAAATTATCACTGGAGAGACTTTAAAATGTACTCTTCTTCTTGTTGAAGAATCATCCCAACATTTTGGAAGCCTTCTAACCAAGTTTGATCAAGTGTTTAAGTCAGTGCATTCGTATAAACAGGCAGCGGTACGTGCCTGGCAATTGCAGCGAAATCTCAATTAAGATTGCGTTTGTAATTCAACGCAGAAGCAGATACAAACCTCTTGATTTGACATTTCCTTTCACGCGATCAACTTTCTCTTGGAACTTCTCTGGTTGCAAATTAATTGGAGCATCTGGAAGGTTGGTAAGCCACGGGTATCGAACAGGATGGCCGGTATACGATGGGCCAAGGGTGCGACACGTGTATCCTCGGCTGTGTGTACACGAAGGGCGCGAAGGGCGTCGCAGGAAGCGAGTAAAAAAGATTTCGGCTGGTCCCAGATGTGGCGGTCCGATCGAAGTTTAACGTCGTTTGCAAGCGGGTTCCCCGGGCACGCCGCGGCGCCGCATTCTCACGTTCCATTGCGAAACTGTCGAAACTGTCGAATCGTCGACAAAGGGCGTATAATGCGAAAGTTAGAAACAGAGAGACGCGAACGGTGCATGCGCAAGAGGACGTGCATTGCTCGCGCGATACGACACAGCGGAAGTTCTTCGACCGTATAATATTCCACGTACGAGTTGTCACTTCGCGACCGCATTTCAGTGACTAATGAGCGCTTTCGAAAGCACGTTAGGTACTGTCAGATACACGCTCTGTTATATCGTGGACCTCTGTGAGGGGATCTTGATACATGCGCCTCTATATATACGTACATACGCCAGCGCGAATACGCTGCTCACCGGGCCTAGACTTATCATCCCCCAGCACGAGCATACGTACAGGAGCGCGAAAAGGAAACGACGCCAACCGAGGACACCCAGAGCGCCGAGAACACCCAGAATGGGAGTTAATTAAAAAGAACCGCCGATTTGACGAGGTACGATTATCAACTTGCACTGTTGAATAAGGGTATCGCGGGACTCGGGTTCAGAGAGCATATACTTTTCACCGCAACTTCGAAATTAGTCTGCTAGTTTTTCAGAGAAATTCGAAACGCAGAAATGCTTGCTGTTACGTAGTAGAAAACGCGGTATTGTAGCGCAGTGCTGTAATTCGTATTTTCCGTGACAATTTGACGGGTTTGAAATGTTTTCACGCGTTATGCACAAATTTTACACGTCGTTATTTGTTTACTTTCAGAGTCTACTTATGCGCTGTTTATATTTAAATATTTTAACATTTTTAGCGTATTGTCCGGGGGTAATCATTAGGTAAAAAGGATTTTTGATATTGCGCATAGAAATAAGCATAATGCTCCCCTTTGTAGGCATCATTTATTTTGCAGACTTTCGAAGTTTTTTAATGCGTAAGGAATACTCGTCTGTTGAAAAAAAAACAGCACGAGGGGAGAACGTCGGCTACAAACGGTGGTCTATTTAAAATGTTGCTTGTTTATTTTCCGACGGAGAGAAAGGAAAAACAATGGGTAAAGCACGATGTGGCTTGTTTCTTTAGTATGAAAGAACCTCTCATTTCGTGGTAAATCAAAGTTTCCCCGGAGTACGGATGGGGCATTTGGAATTTTTAAAGGAACGAAGGAATGCGACGCGCTCAGATCATCGCTACTTTATTCAGAAACATCTTCGAATAAAAACTCTTTTTAGGAATTTTCGTCGTTTCGCAACAAAGAAACCTTTTCCGCGTTTCACGAATATGAAGTTGAAAAGGAACTGTGTAAAGTCCAAGACTAGAGACGAAGATACTCCCGAAATTACGTATCATTTATTAAAATTAGTGCGCAGTTGTTTCGCGTTCTAACAGGCAACTCTGTAGCGCGATAAAGGTATTGGTTTTAACTATTGCCTTCTGAATTTCGTTTTATACGCCGGATAATGCTATTCAGTTTTAAACAATGAAAGATTTAAGCCGATTGGTTTATTTGTTCAAGGAACATTGTATCGTCTAGTTCGAGAAATATGCTTTCAAGGGAGTCGCGTTTATCCCCCATTGAACGAATGTTATCGTACAGAACACCGTTCCATTCAAAAGCTCATAACTTTGTTAGTTTTCTGAATTTCAGGAAATTCCTACACGCTCTACACGCTCAGGATACACGATGAAAGAAGTATTATTAATTTAATTTAATTAAAAGGGATAACGAGCTCTAATTTACGAGATTTGCGTACGCAAATTAAAGATCTTACCATTCGGCCAATTAAACTACTCGTTAGAGTAGCTCGAGTTTCGTGGAATTTCTATAAGAAGTGAATAAAAGAGGAAACATTTGCTACGAAAATCACCATAGTTTAAGTTTTCAGCTTACATTAAAGAGCAATCTGTAACTTGAACTATGCAAATTAACAGCAACAAGAAACTTTACTCGACTCTTTGTTTTTTGTCGTGCAAAATAGGGACACGATCTTCGGGGATTTCACCAATTTCAAGAAGTTTGCTAAACGGCAATAAAATTCGTTTCCTGAAATTGATTCAAAGTGTATATGTTGAAAGAGGAACCCACAAATTATACCCTTCGAGGGGACGACTTTTCTTGCTTTTTATTAGAAAACTTTATTTTCACTTTTACAAACGATTAAACGTGGCAGAATGTACAATTTAGAAATACTCGGATTACCTTCGAGGAATGTTACGAGTCTTAAAAACTGTTATATTCGAGAATCACTGTTTTACGGCGCGACATCTTACGACGATTCTCTGTAGAACAAGGATAATTATTGTTACAAAATTTTAATTTAGAATAACGCACTCGAAACATTATCAGAGGTAGAGATTTACTGTGAAGGGAAAGGGAATGAAATTGACAATGAAGTAATACTTAATATGCAATGCGTAGTCGTACAATACAATACTAATAATGGACAGCGTTCGAATTCTCATGAAAATATAGAAATGAAAAGCTTGAATTAGATAAGGATCGATTAAAATGTACCACCTTTTAAAAAATGCAAGAAGAAAACATTTAATGTATATATATATATAATATATTGCGAATAGTGTATTACAATGTTTCCGCCAAAATGAACGTATAATATAGTAGACAGAATAAAAGATATAGATACATGACCATATTGTTTGTACGATGAGGAAAGAAATGTGTAAAATGTTGGACGCCATTAATTCGCTCTCTGAACAAAATTTACTCGCGAATCACACGCTGTGAACAGAACAGCTAACGCTAGACATGAATATTAGGCAGAAAGCGTTAGTCGAGCAAAACATTTGATCGATATATTTCGTAAATTATATCTTTGAGATCAATGACGATTGTTAATCAAAGGAAACAAATGAGAACTATAACGCCGAACGAAATCTCGACTGCTCGACCGAGAGAATCATATCGATGTCAATGCTATGTTCGAGTACACACACAGCGACGACTTACAGCTTACGAAACTTAAACGCTAGAAATAATATCATCAATTGCGGCTTACCGGTTTTCGTGTACGATGAACAAAGATTAACTGCAATTACTCGATTCGTATACACCGAACCTGTGTCCACAGGACCGCGATTAGTTCCTTTAAGGTACCGTTAATATAGACTTATACTAATCGCATGCGACGGTGAACGAAACCAGCGAAGAAGAAGACCTCGGAGACGTGTCCGAGGGCAGGACACGAGCGCAGACGCGATATCAATTAAGCGTGCAAAGAAATTTATGATCACGTTCATGTTGTACGATGTGACGATGTTCCGTGTGTGCTTGCAATCTATCCGAATTAACAAAAACACGTATCAAAAATATGAAAAACTATACACGTTGGCGTTTCGCGTTTTACCGACAAACGTTGTCATAAATTTCTATACTTACACTGCTAGAGGCCCTTCGATCTTGGCCCTGAACGCCTATCAAGCATTCACTTACAACTATTGTGCAGTACGGTGATCATCTGTTTTAAGTAGAGGCGGTAAGACGCACTAAGAAACGGCGAGTAACGTCTAAAATCATACGTGAAGGAGTCGCCAACGACGGATACCGAGCGTCGAAGATCACGATCCGCGTTGTATGAGTCATTTTACGTTATCCTCTTAATTTACACCGCGTTTCAAACGCGTCAAATCACCCGCTTGGCGAGTACAATTCTTCTTAGAAATTATAAACCTAGATAAAATGTAGAAATTATTAAAATTTTAATCTTCGATTTGATCCAGAAAAATATATAAATATCTTCCATAGGATATACGTTACAGAAAAGAAAGGACTACGCTCTTGCGCAAAACCGTTTCGTTTAAATTGCTTTGAGCTTAGCAAAGTTGGAAATGTATTCGCGTGACTAAATTTTGGACCAATTGGAGATTTCATTATGGTAATCAAAGTATCGGGAAAAGTTAAAAGAACTTTCAAAGATCACGAATGTTTGCAGCGTTCACTTTGTTTTCGACCAACCAATCCGCTATTCCGTTTCTTCGTCTTGCAACAATCTACATATCGTTAACGAAAGAGCACAAAAAGTTGTCGATAAAATATATTAAATAATATATTACAATATCAAATATATAAATCAAGAATTATACAATATTTAGTTAACATTTTTCTAGTACAATGCCAAGTGGAACGCTAAGTATTTCGTTTCAAATATTATTTACTCACCGAGAAACTCGAAATAACGATGATCCTTTACGGGAAGGAAACCAATATCGGTCTGTCCGCTAAAATTTGTTAATTAACGCGCAACGACATCGCAGAATGGCTCATACAAAGTAGTTAATCGTTCGTTTTTACAATAAGAGCGACGCTCGACACAGTGCGACTCGTTACCCGGTACGTAAATGTCGGTGAAACGAAATTTGTATAACGCAATCAATTCTGTACCGGTACACGCTGGTATTTTATTGTGCCTTCCATCCGACTCTTCCATCGGACTCGCGATAAAAACGTCCGAGACGACTCGCAGACGTCGGAAAGCATCGAGCAGACTCGATTTCACGATTGCTTCGGCGATGAGCAAACTTGTTCCGTGGCTTCCGCTTATGCAAAGATCTTGAAGCCGTCCGTGTGTCCGAGTGTATACGAAAAACGAAAAAAAAACAAAAAAAAAAAAAAACGCTCCTCGATACTCGCGATTAGGCTGAACTGACGGAGGATTCGCCTCGGGTACGAGGTATCGCGATGTTATCCGAAACGCGCGAGTGGGAATTCAACCGGAGACTAATTTTCGAAATAAAACCGGCTGGAGTGAAGGTAGAACGGTAAAGAAACGAGCCATGTTTTATAGTTTCCTCGCAAAGTGATCCAACATGAGCGATTGCGTCTGCCGACACAGACGATTGAAACGCGAGAATAGTCTCTTAGAAGTAAAAGGAGCGTATCTAGCGAATCTCAAAAGGATAACTACGATAATCTGTTCAATTTCTGAGGGAGGGACGCGGTCCCGACGCGCAGGTATTACCCTAAAAAAGGAAATCTTTACAACCTTGGGGGGCAACAATCAGTGCAGTTTTATGTACAATAATCTCTACCGTGTCTGAATCTTCTCAGCCCCGGTAGCAGTGGCTCTGTACAACCTCGAAACGTAACGATTTACAACCTACGCGCCCGAACCACCCACTGATTTTCATTATCCTGCACCGGTGTGTCCTTTCCGATGCCTCCGCGTATATCGACCCTACGAACGTCCACCTCGGCACAAAAGAACGCGCTGCTGTTTCCGTCTGAAACAATCGTCTATCTCGGGGTCGCTGCTCCTGTTAAACATGATCGCCCCAGACTGTCACCGTTTTCGCCCTGTCCACCGATGCGAGGTAGGTGCCGTGAGGATGCCAAGATACTGCTGTCACCACAGCTCTGAAAGACATAGTGCGACTGATCAATCGAACTGCTCTAGCTCTTCATCTTCCTACGTTACGTTTGTGTGCCGTCTAGCAAGTGTTTCACGTTTCTCAAGTAAACGGCTTTGAGGTACACATACGTACACGTAATACCGCGATTCGTAGTCATTTTTACAAGTAATCCGTACGAATGTGTCGCGAATGAAATAGAAACTCTTTCGAGAACCTTACGCTCTCTTACTCTTTTGCTAAGCGAAGGGTTGGTACTGTTAATTGAAGCGTTGATCGGTCGATGATGTTTCATATGGCATCGATTAAACAGCAGCGACGATCCGATGCAACGCGACGCGTAATGGCGTGAGAATAAGTCGCGTTAAATTGAATTGGAAATTTGCAATCGGGCTGATAGGTTGTACAGGGTAGAGAGAAGGGGCGATAAGGTTGACAACGAGGTGAAAGGAATTACCCTGATTACATGTAGCAACACGCACGGCATTAACTGATTTCCCTCAGGCGAGTGCAATTTGAGGTCAATTATGGGCCGAGATTGTGTTTTCAGATCGTAATGGGCCGGTCGAATCGCCGCGACCACCGGCTAACTGTTATAAAAGACCACGGGTTTCCCATGGCCGGTGTATATATCGGTAAAGCGAGTATATATATATATATTGGTACGCACACGCAGCACGCAAATATGTCCGACGCAGTTGATTCGACGTTGGCCAGGACGTCTCATTTCTATTGTTTTTACGCGGTGGCAGCCGGTAAATACGCGCCAGGGGATTATCGTCGTTCCGTACCTATCATCCGACGACATGAATCGGTATAATGCGACGAAGGACACGGTCTTAATTAGCCTGACTGAATATCATTGTCTTTTTCTCGCTGCCTCGTCAAATGAGAGGAGATGGGAAGAGACGCTTCTGGTTCAATGACACGATTCACGCGAACAGATCTAGTGCCTAATCTCGATTTCTATCTACGTAGATGTACGTCTGAATTTCCACGGTCTGTCCAGGTACAACGAACTTATGCGCTGTCTAACAAAAACGAATTTACTTTTTCGTTAATAATTTTTATTTCTCGAACAACAGTAACTCTTCGTTATACCGAATCTCGCAATCGATAGAAGGTACAACGATGCTCAATTATTTCATAAAGATCTACTCCTTTTTGTTACACTTTCACGTCGTGATATTCGCCGAAAAACGTCTATCACGTCGTAAAAAAGGCGTACTATTCCATTGGCAAAAGGATGAACGTGCGTCTTGCATCCAGAGTGAGAGCACCGCGTATAAAGACCTCGTAACCAGAACACGATACTTATCCCCTGCACCACGCGTTAAAGGAATCGTTGGATGGGATAGTAACTGTTAAGCGATTAAAGCGGTAGCAGTTAATGGACCACCCAATATGTGAGAATCAGCGACGGCGTGAATCGTTCTCGCTAAGGATTTCATTTGAATGCGAAAATACACAGTGAGGCGTAATTTTCTGGCCCGAGCGGCTTCGCCTGTGCAGCAAAAGGTCTATAAAACCTGAATTCCCGAGGGTGATTCACGGGGCTCCGTGGAATCGTAAAAGGGTGTTTCTATGCGAGGACAAACGTGCTGAAAATGACATACCTTTTGCGTCTCGAGTAAAACTTCACGGAGATCGCGCGTCGGGAAGCGGGCATAAAGTGGCTGTATATTTTTGAAATAGTATAAAGGTCAAGCGCGACCGGGTAGGACGACGTGCTAAAAGAAAATTGGATTCGTAAAAATATGATTAAAAAGTTTATGCATCAATTGTTCGACGTCCCGCGTCACGCCTCGGTCATGTTGAAACGCGCACATACAGCCGTACGCAGCCGTTTCCGTACAATGGAGCTCTGATTAAGATAAAAACTGCAAAATTCATGCCGCATCGACGAATTTACGAAACGACGAGGAGAGAAGTTTCACGTGTACATCCTCGTCTATTTGTCAAGTGAAGCCATTAGAAATGTATTGGAGGAGAAGACGAATAGTCGACAGTCGAAGCTAATAATCGTCAGGACACGTCGGGGTGGAAATAATGAGAAGGGTAACGCAGGACGAAAAGGAAAGGGGAAGCAACCGAGGTGGCGAACGAGGAGCAAGATAGAGCGGCGGACACGCTCGAACGACATGCCTACGAGTACGCAAACTTTGTTTCTGACAAGAAAGCGGGCTCATATAGGGCGAAAGAACAACAGGGACCGGAGTAAAAAAGTGTTCGGCAAGAACGTGCGTCGCGGCGACCGCCCGTCGCGCGAACGGCGACCGCTGTCGCCGCCGCAGGCATTGCTACCAACCGCGACAACCAGCTACGACGGCGGCGATATTTTTCGACGTGTCTCGCCTCGTATCCGAGATACCTTTGCGAAAGTAACCACCTACATACGCGGTGTATATTGGGAGGTTGATAAAGGAAACCTATCCATTTTTCCCGAAGCACCGTGGAAATAAGCTTCCCCGAACGACATTTTCGAACCGTTACTTTGCCCGTCTGGTCGCCCCTTTGTTCCTCTTTTCCTTTCATTGCATCGCGTTTCGTTCGGTTGGCCCGTTTTTTTTTTTTTCTCCCCCCTTCGCGGTGAACGCGATCGCGTTTAGCCAGGAGAAATGGCCGACACGAAACACGGAAAGGGTCGACTAACAGGAAGGAGGGGAGCGGTAAAATAATGTCACTGCGATTATCCAATTATTTCATTTTAATGCTGCCAAGTGTTATTCTTTACTTCGTTCGTTATTTCTATTGCTGTTATCCTGGCGCAAAGGAAATATTTTTAAGGATAAAGATAAATGGATGACGTTACTCTGTGGAAGCTAGTTGCAGACAATTAGAGGAGAATCCAGGGAAGGAAGTGGCAAGCGAAACGTACCCGCGAAGAGAGCCACTTAGGATTTCAGAGTCCATCTGGAAACGATGGATTATGCTGAGTACACGGACGGCAAGGAAGAGGATATTGTTGCACACTTCTTTTTCCAAATATCAGTGTATCTCGGTTATCCAATGAAACGTAGAATAACTAGAATAATTATTCTATGAGCCAACGGTGCAGTCTCGAATATAAGGAACAATTTTCGGAGCACTACATTTTCACGTTTCACATTCACCGTAATTCATATTCGTGACGTATAAACTATAAGAGCGCGATACAGTGCATCTGGCAGAAATGAAATACCCTGTCCGCGAAGAAAGAATTTAAAATGAAATTTTTACGTCGAAGGGTATTACGGTGATATAAAATTTGTATATATTTAAATATATGGAATTAAATTCTTTTTTTCACCCAAGCTGCCCGAAAAATGGCGCTCTACTTTAGAATATTGCATCTATCTTAACAATCTCTCCACAGTGTGCATAACATTCTAAGCGTTTATCATTATTTATTGCTTATAAATTACAACAATTATCCGTACCACAAATGTTACCCAGAACGGTGTATCGCGTTGCAACGGTCGATGACCGAAAAGATCCCCTCCTCCTGCTCGTTTCCGTGTTTCGAAGTACTTTCGATTTTCGTACTACAGAAAAACTGATTTATCGCCGATGGTTAACGCGAAATTCATATGCGGGAACTAATTATTAAGTTCGCTGATTTACGCGCAACAGTCAAGACGCGTGTTAAAACGAATTATTGAAAAATAAGATTTATCGCCCGGCGAGATTATCGAAGCACCGCTTTATAACTGCAGTGGCGGCTGGCTTAACAGGCAGGAGCTGGTCAATTTACTCTTTGGTAATGCATCTTTTATCATACTTAGCTGCTCCTTTGTAATATGTCAGTGCAAAATGATGAGCACCACCTGTTGACACAGTCGACGTAGGCGATGCCTCGAGGCGATAAATTCGCAGTGCTGGCAGAATGAGAATCTTAACGCAACTAACCGTACGACGCAATCGTTCATTGGACAGGAACGTGTGGACACGTCTATAAGACATGTGTCGGGTATGCGTGAACGAGTCGCGTCTTTTTTTCTTTTTTTCTATTTTTAGCCTGTTTTATTAACAATAAAAGAATCTCAATGGCATTTGGTTCCATCGGTTCAATCTATTTCATACGGTTCAATTTATTTTGGTTTGCAACTGGGAAATTTTAAAGCGCGATTCTATATTCCATCGAATTCCTGCATTCCTTTTGTTCATACGGTACGTTGCAATTTAATCAAAGTGATAATGTTTATTGCATTAAATATATTACCTCCTATGTTGTTTATACGGACAGCTAAATGAGCTACGGTTATATAAGCGAATAATAAAGCGTACAATTCCAAACCTAATTATGCTTCCACTGACAATTACAATTTCGAGCGGAATTGTAATATTGTACAATATTAATGTTGACAAATTTAAGTATGCACGCTATCATATTTTACAGTACGTACCCCATTCGGAAGAAGAAATTTACTTTCGGAGAAATATACATAGATATAATTTTGAATAACAATTATTGCATGATTAATCGAATGTGTATCAAAATTAATAACGTTTATTAAGCTTTATTCCGAAATGTCTTATTATTGAAGCTATTGTAACGATACTAATCTCAGCGATAGTTACGTATATTATTAATAAACATTTACGTTTTCCAGAACACCAGTTATGGAACGCAAAGCTGCACATGGTTAAGTACGCGCAGATCAGAATTAATCGATTTCGAAAGCTTCTGGATGCCCGCCACAAATGAGTTTGCAATGAATTTCAACTTGACTGAATTAACTCAATGACCCACGATTAAGGTATCGAACTGACGAATTTTATTTGCGACAACAATAATATCTAATATTATTATACAAATCTCAGTATCACTTACACCCGACAGAACTCTACCAAGCGAATTAAACTAAACAATAATCTCTCTTATTTAGATTATGTGTGCACAGGCGTATCAATCGAGTCACGCGTGGAGGATGCAAAACGACCCTCGCGATCGTCCTGCACGCAAATGGCGGAAATCGAGGGAAAGAAGCGGAGCGCCGCGCGAACAAGGGTCGCAGAAGTTGAACGCCGCGACCGACGATTACTTTCTCCGGCGTGTTTAGCGGCCGCGTCACGGAAGTGAGCGATCGCGGCGAGCGTTTCATAAGCGTGTAGGAGTCGCGACAATTCCGCGAGGAATTCCGCCTGTTATCGAGACAATCGTGTATCTCTGCCATCAATCTACGTGGCCGCGAGCGACGCGCATCTGAATGGTTCGCTCGGCCACGAACAGTGGCGCCTAATGGCGCGCTCATTGACGCACAGTCGCCTGGTGACTCCGTCGGCTTCGGGGCGAGAGGGTGACGACAATACGTACGATGATTAGATCGGCGTCGTTCTCACGGCAAATGACGCGAAACGTCGCCGCGAACACTGTCGGCCGTAAAGAAGCAACGGCTGTGACACGTCGTTCCGCTCGTAACCAGCTTTCATAGGCCTCTCTTACGACCGCTCGACCGTGTACCGCCATGCGTACGTACTTGAGTAAATCTAAACGCGAGAAAGGGCTTGATTATTATCGGATACGTGCAGATTTCATGCCGCTCTCATTGAATTTCGTATCGTGTTGCGTTCGAAGGACTGTTCATTTTCAAGAAGAAACAATATTTATAACGCACGTGTACATGCATCCACATCTGTCAGTAAATTATATTATCGAATTAATTACATCCATTTTCGAAGCTGATTTATCCATCCTCCGCTTCGTTGTTCGAATATAGTTTAATGATACAACGTTGGCACGCTTTCTAGCGTGGAGGACTGTCGGATCTTCATCGTATTACTAATTGGTTTCAGAAGATTAATGGTTAAAGCGATCGAGAATTGGAAATGTATTAAATGGCCTTAAGAGAAACAGTGAGAATGAAACAAAAAGATTAGATCGATCGAACGATATCGTCGCAGAAGAATCGCAATCAGTGTAGCGTAAGAAGTTAAGTATTAGTAACTCCGTAGGAGGAAAATTCGAGAGCACGGGAGTAGAAAGATTTAGCCACGTAGAAACGCGGACGATCGTGAGAATGAATTTCGATGTTACACAAATTTCCTTACTTAATCCGCGTTCCGCGTAACCGGTTGCAAGTTTCCATACGATTCGAATTCACGGTTGGGCCAACATTTTCACGAGTGCATCGAACATCCAGTTTTAGTAACGGCAGCGGAATTCCTCGCAATGCCCCGTTAAAGTTTCGCACCGTTTATGGCTCGAGTTCTGCTTCACTTTCACCAGCCACGTAAGGCTGTTTGGTGCCATCACCGGTGGCTGTTGCGCCGCTGAATCCAGCGGATGCTCGCGCTCAAGATCAACGCGCACCATCTCCGCGCGGCATTCCATTATTTCTGCGTTAGAGGCTAGTTTACCAACGGTAGCGAGCGAACCACTACCTTCCCGTGGCTCTTTTTCATTCCTTACCGAGCGATACGCCGGCAGACCCGACTCTATTCGTTAAACAGTCTCCGCTCCTTTTCGCTCTCTCATTTTTCAGTTCCGTTCGATGGGAGCAGCTGTAAATGGCGGGGTTTAATGGAGGAGAAAAGGACGAACGGTGAAAAGATTTTTCAAACTTTCTGCAAAAATAGAACTCTCCACGTTTAGCGAGTTTCTGCCGTTTCGAGGGATTAAATATCGTTGGGCTAAGCCTTAAGAAAATGAAATGGTACTTAGTGCAAACAACACTCGCGATTACAGAACTCACCCCTTGCACGCATTTAGGTACACGCTACAAGCTTACAAATTGTTGCTACGTAATTGACTGCGGGAGGGGTTAAAAATGTTCGTAAAAATTACCATGATTACCGCATAGAAATACAAAAAGCGAAGCGAATTCAATGACGTGGCCAGCTTGTAGAGTTAACAGGAAGCGCAGATAAATCAATCTATCGGCTAACAAAATCTCCCACTTGATTATTACATGCAACAACCTGCGTCGGGCGGAGAGATTTACGCTAATCTGATAGGAATATAATATGAGGATATTGTATCGAATATCATAGAAATTAGATGCAGCCGCATGATGCGGCTGGGTAAGGATGTAACAGTGGCCTCTTACTATCGTTCTGTTTCGAATCGATCGAAATTAAGGTAAATTATAAAGTGAAAAGAGGCCCGTTGGCGTCACTTCGGGTGCAGAAACCGCGTAATTTTATCGATTCGTGGCGTCCAGGCATCCAGAATTTCTGCCAGCTGGAGGATAAAGGCATGCAACTATCCACGATGCACGCGTTGATGAATTTATGGTGTCTATTAAGTATTAATAGAGGTAAGTCCGCTCGAAGGAACTGTAAGCGCGTCAAACGGAATCCAAGTTGCGTACGAGTACAGTGGTGAGTCTCAGAGTCCGACTATCGCGTTCGCAGACTATTCCTGGGATTTCGAAAGGACCAGGATAACTCTCTGTACGAATACAAAGCTCTTTTGACGTGACGTTTCAAGATTAACTTATTCGATTTTCGTATCTTCATTTTCGATGCTCGTTCCAGTCAGAATTTATCGGATATTACGATTCGAAGGTACACATGCATTCGGCGTGTATGCACACGAAACATGATTGTTTGAATTAGCTACGATACGCTGTTCGAGTAATCAGATTTTCAGTTAATCGAATAACTCTGTTTCCGCAACGAGAAAGAGTATCTTGCGTTTCGAAATACTTTATAAATATGTATCGATGTCGCGCGGGAAACCGATATTTTCCTCGAGGAGAAATTTTTGCGATCTTCTTCATTTATTAGCCGAGGAAGAGAAAGCGACAGTTGGTTTATTTTACAGCGATATCCTCTTACAGTCCGGGGTAGCAATTATTTTCTTGGAATCAACCCGCGTTACAACTATACTAGCAATTTACCTTCTGTCCACAGAACTCCGTGGTGCACCGGTCCTTTTATACTTCCCTTACAAGCTAATGCATTGTTCCTTCACCATTCACCACCACCATTCATAGACTCACTCACTCAAGTAGCGGAAGTAGGTTAGCGACTTAAGTGAGTGCTTGACAAGAGCAACGACTTTGCTTAACACGAACGGATCGCTTCTACATTGACGATTGACTCTGGCGCGAAAACAGAGAGCGGATCGTCGCTCGTTCCGAGTCCTTTATCAGTCGAACGAATGATTTTGGGATTTATACGAGCGATCTCGTTGACACGCGTCTAATTACAGAGGATACAACAACCTCGAGAGCGTGCAGGCTGTAGAGGACGACCTGATTGAGAGAGCCGATGTGAATAACCGCGGAAGAAAAGAATCTGTATGGACTTGATGGAAAGGTTTTTATCGAAAACTGATCGTCAATAGCGAAATGCACCGACCAAAGGGGAATTGTTAAGGCAGACATGGAGGGAGGAGAAAATATGAAGCAACGGGTAGTGGAAAAGAAGGCAGGAGGTCGGAGTGACATGTATATCCGTACCAGCTGCCTACTACTGGCACGAAGGGACCAGGAATGGGAAAAACAGATAAAGAGCTCGCCGGCGCTTGCCTTTCGTAGATACGACGAAGATAAATGGCATAATATCGTGCCGGACCGGCCGATCATTGCCCCAGAAACGAAATTGTGTTAGGCGAAAAGAGTGCCAGAGGGCAACTGATCTCCGACGATGGTTCGTTACGCTGGACGACAATGGAATCGAACTGATACTCATCAGGGAATGCCAGGGAGATTGGTTTCCTGGCTGCTTCGAATGGCCAGAAGTTTGTACAGACGTGTACGTCCATACGCGCACCGACACGATCGATCGGCACTCTCTCTAATCTTTCTCACCTGACGTGTTTACCGGCCGTCTTTCCCTCTTACTGTCCTCCGGAGAGCACGCTGAATTTTCATTACATTTTCAATCACCGTATCGACCGATTTCGCTGACTAATTCATTGCTGGTATCGAACCTGTTCAGTTACTCGGCCACTGTCGATAGACGATGGATAGAGACAAAATACGCGGTGCTCGAAAGGACTATTGCCTTCTCGACACGATTAAATCGTTAATGCCCAGATCTTATTTAGCGAGCGTAGCGGGTGTGTCCTGTTAGAAATCGAAACTCTCAACGCTCCAACAGTAATTTAACGCTGGACTGTTAATTGCGTAGCTTCCTGGATCGCTGTTGAAACAAAGTAACGCGAACGTTCTTAATATCTTCGTATCTTAACCTTTTGCGCTCGGATGGCGACTCTCACTTGCCACAATGTTTCGCGTGGCTACTCGAGCTGCTGTATTTACGCTGAATTTCGTTATCTCCAGTTGATAGAAGCGAAGTATTCATTCGAGAATAGATCCCTTAGGCTGTTTACGTTTTTGGTTGGAAAGTGACATTGTGACGTAAAATTCCTCTACGACTGTAGTGTCGAATACGACGTGTCTAGCTTCAGTACAGTTTCGACGATCGTAGCAAGCACACGTATCGCCAAGTTTTCCACTACTCGTTTTCAAAGTTTTAACGTCAGTTTCATTTTGAATTGTATGTATGTTCGTGTGATGTAGTGTATCGGGTACGAGAAATAGAAAAATTCGAGTAATAGACATCAGTGAATCCGGAAGTAGCAGCGATGACCCACAAGATTCTGCCAATTCAGAATACCTTGGTAAGTGTTTATGTAAAATATCACAGCAAACGCAACTACAGAACTTGAACTCCAATAGTTATGTTTTTCAAACTGTAAACATAGATGATATATCAAAATATAACACTTCCGTATGTTAATTCGTATATAAATTCATTTACGCGCGAAATCGTCTCGAGTTGCAGCGTCGTCTGACCGAAAAAGTCGTCGAGCGCAAAGGGTTAATATCTTCTGACTAGGTTCAGAAGGATCGTGAAGTGTGATACTTAGGTCGTGGTTATCGGTAAACAGATTCGATATCGACTTGTGAGAACTCGTCAGGTTTTAAATTCTACCAAAGTCTCAAAGCAGGATGCTCGTTGGACAGCGTTAAATATCGACACTCGGATGTCGCCAAACTTCTGCTACTGATTAGATGATAACGCAACCAGGAGTCGATGATACCCTCAATGCAGACTTCCGGAATCACGTATTCCATATAACGTTCATAAACAGCAGTATCAAAGCATTTACCATCAAATCGTTTGCAGGCACTATCGTTCCGACACGGTTTCATTGTATTAATTTCTAACAGAAATAGTGCATTCCGTATTCATCGTATCGCATCTCGCAAGTGTCGGAACTTACAGTTCATCGCCCACGGCGCAGTTCGGAAATGGTACGGTCGAATTCCGCCGGAGAATTGGAGCATCTATAGGCGAGGGGATCTATTCGGGTCTAATGCCTCGCGACGATTAGAACTCTGTAACGTTTCATCGATCGCCGTTGTAATAATCGATTCTACGAATTTATGAATACATCACAGTTAATTGCCGTTGTTGCGTTTACGATCTCTGTAAATATTTACTCGCCGCGGTCGTAAAGCAACGCTGTAAATCGGTAGGCTGTCCCGCTACCGTCTGTTTTAGCGTTATCGGCAGCTCGCTTATTAAAGGATCCGCGAGTCGAATAAGAGAGCAATGAGCGCCAACATTTCCATACCCAGGTGTCCGGTAGTATATTACGTCCGTACAATTAGAGGGACCTAATAATTCCTAATAATTCAGGTGTGGTCCGGGATACTCGATCGACGAACCCTAACATTAACTGGTAAATCACAGCTTTTACCCGACAGTCGGACGGCTCCCTTGAACGAAGACAGATGTCAGAGCTGGTTATAAATAGAACAACATTTTTCCCTTGTCAGGAGAATTGTGCGATCCCTGGTAGAAATCCTTGTCCGACTTGATCGCTGCTGCGTGCAATTGTTTGCTTCGTGGTACGCGTCTCTTGAGAAGAAAATATGGGCGTACGATGATACCATATATTTCTCGAACAAACTTTTCAGCATTGGATGGTCTAATTGACAGTTTGATGGCTTACTACGTAACGGTAATGCTCCTCGCGAGAACGAGTACAGGTGTTGGGAAAGGATTAGAGACGAATGTCATAAACGCGTGTCGTTTGCATCTGAAAGGAGCAAGCTTCTTGTCTTTGGATCTATGGAACTCCAGCTGAGAGGTGTGATCGCGTGATACGACGGTGACGGAACCGAGTGGAAAGAAATATAAGGAAGAAAATAGGGAATACTTGGGGGAAGGGGTAGAAGGTGAAGCCATGAAATACACTAATCGGACTACTTCCTTAGGGGTTCGGTTATACCCTCTAACTATCGCGGCGAGCCATCCACTCGTAAAGTACAAGACAAAATCGCCATAAATGCGTGCGTGAGTGAAATATGGCGCAGTAATGTTTATGAGACGCTGTTACTTGTCAGTTACCGCTGAAAAGAATAATAACCCGGGCTGTTACCACGCCTCGGTACGCACTTATTTATTAATAACAAGTTACACAAATCAAGGTATCGCTGCATCGCGGCGGAATGATAGCCTTTATTCAGCTCCCCTTGGCGCACGTGGGAAAACCTTTGTACCTCGAACGCTTCCTCTCATTTTCCGCATTCTGGTTGCTCGAGTTAACGACGGTTGAAATTATTCCCCTTATCTGTTAATGCGAACGTGTCTTTCGGGTGCCACGATTCGAGATTAATGGGATTTTTCTTGAATTAACTGCACCGGCCACGAGTAGGAAGTGCGGTTTAACCGTACATGAACGAGGCGGGTGTATTTGAAATGTAAATAAAAGCATCATCGCAATTCTACGCTATTAATAACGGCGTAGAGGAGGCGTAGATCAAACGGGAATGGAACTATTAGCGATTTCAAATGCTCCGCTTTACTACCGCCGAAACGAGCATATTTCAACGGTACTCGAATAATAAAGAACGATTAAATGATGAGTGCCACAATGATGAATTATCTAATTTAATTCGTACGCGCGGGACGCGTGTACGTCCGATTGCTCGTAATTAATTTCTATTTTATCCGAACGCTGATAATGAAACACGGGGTACAAAATATCTCAAACGGACACACGAGCAGAAATACAAACGTAAAATATAAATGGTATATTTTATCTAACATTCCGCGAGTTAATTTGAAAGTGAGTGGGCGTCATATCGAGAGAAATGGTCCTTCCGCGGTGTGTTCATGAAAACAGACGCGGGCGCAATTACTCGCGAATAGCGATAATCGAAGTTAACTTTAACAGCCTAGATATAAATTTCTAACAGAGACATCAGATCTTTATAACTGGCTCTAAACGATATAAAGTGTCTGGACTTTCCTCTGCGTAAAATTTCATTTGTGTGTTATCGTAAAAGTGTACGAAGTTACTGTTAAATTACCGTAAACTTGAAACTGTAGTGTCAACCGCGTCGTTACCCCATACTGGGTACACTCGTATAATTACGTAAACAAATCGGACAATAAACGTGCGCTATAATATAATACTCCGTTCTTACCATTTGTTAAGTATTTTAATGCGGTAATCACGCGGTTGATAAATGATTGCCCTCTAATTTTATGCGAGCAAACAGGATACTCGCGCAGCGGAACAGGAATTTATCCTGGCCAATGGAGCATTCGTTAATTATAGCGTGAAATAGGTAGGCGAGAGGGTAAACAAGTTTCGAGAGTGACTCGAAATTCACTTCCTGTTACTCGTTAAATCGCTCGTTTCGCATTGTGTGCAACGAAAAGTTACGTTTCACGTGCACAAAAGATATTTCGTACGGAGTTCAATGAACGCGAACAGTTACCTAGGAACTAATTGCTACACGCGCGATATCAATGATCGAGACGACGGAATAGTGCTTTTTCCAGCTGTAATTAATAGCGAAGGGAGGAAAGCGAACGCGGTAATGCTCGTAACGAGTGGTACGCGAAATATTTCGTACGACAGGCAAGTAGGGTGAGGAGCGTGCGAGGTAATCTGTTAACGCCGCGTCTAACTCGAAGTTACACATCCATCGCGGGGACTTAGATGGGAGGATTTCGCGAAACGGCCGAATCTCACGCGTTATCCGTGATGGATGTAGGTACGCGTATCCGACTTTGCGGAGCGTGCATTAAATACAGGATCATAGGCTCTCTCTCGGAGCGGTAAGAGGCTGGGCGCGGATGGACGCCGGTGGGAAGGGGTTGAAAGGGCGAGGCGCTTATTAAGTTAGTCCCGGGGATTCCTGAGCGCGCTGGCACCGCCGCGCAACGTATGAATTACACGATCCAGCCCGTACGTCCGCCACGATCGGTAGAAGACGAGGAGAACGATAGAGGGACGCGAAGGTGATGAGGACGACTAGGAAAGATGACGACGAAAGATGACGCTGACCACGAGCGCCCCTTCAGCCACGGTGAAAGTAATAACAGTGAAACGTGCGCATACACCGGCGAAATCGCGCTCGCAGACCAACTCACTGGACCAGCTTCTACGTGACCGGTGCTTAAGCTATTTTTCGATACGACCGGCACTTAGGTACACGCTAGACTACAACCGCCCGCTGGGCTCTCCCATAGAAACCACCACCGAAGATCCAGCGTCCTTGGGAAACTCGAGGAGGCCGTGAACGAAGCGGTCAACGGCTAAGAAAGGGGTAATAAGGAAGAGATAATTGCAGAACGGATCTCGCGGTCTATCCACCGTGACACTCGAATCGAAATGATCGCTGACGATGACCGGAAACGGAGCGGTTACACGTACAAGCACCACTTCGTATTCAGCTCCACTAATCTTTGATGAATCACCGAAGGATCGAGACGCAGATGCACCAAGGAATGAAACAGTAGAAACTCGTAGAAAAGAATAGAAGCTTGTCGTGTTCGAAAGGCAATTCGCCCTGTTTCTGTAGTTCGCTTTATTCTTAGTCTTAGATCGTTCAATTTTTAAGCACGCGAGGTACACATGAATTATGACACTATATTTAAGATAAGAGCTCTTTTCATTTTTTTTCTATAATACACAAGGGACGCGAAATGAGACAAAAATTGTACCTTCTGCCACACACATACGTCCTTGACGAACGGTACTCGTTCACCCGATACGACAGTATGAATTGCGGGAGCCGACACGGTGGCTTGAGGAAGTTGCTGGCATCCACGCTACCGTATAAATTCGCGATATCGCGATCTATCGCATACACAGACACGCGGACGGCCGTCTGTGTGCACATCATCTACACACCTATATATAATATGCATATATATAAAAATATTATGTGCGCTGGGTCTACGTGAAATGGGCGGGTGTGTCCGCAGATATATAACCGAAAAAGTTGGAGGAGGAAATCGGGTCACGCCGAAATATTTTTCTGGACCTTTCCAGTTTGCTCGGCGTCGCACTAAAGGACACACCGCATAGCTCTCGCGTCTGCTGACCGTATGCAAAATATTCGAAGATGCTCGCCACAATTGTACCGTTGGACGCGACGAGTGTCCCGATGCCAGAACCAAATTTTCGACGCCATACTTTTCCCTCGCAATTTCATTGCCGCTGTTGGAATTACGATATAAATTATACGCGGGACGTGCGAGCCGGGGATTTAAAAATTACATCCCGTTGCACGTACGTGCGTACGTACGCGAACCGTACAAAACGATGCGAGACATAAGTACGCGAAATTGTTACGCAAGAAGCATCACACAGCCCACACAGCAGCAGGTGTAACGATTCACAGAATTGAATCCACGGCACCGTTGATTTTATACCTTCGTAGGCAAACTTATTTTTTCACTCTCCGTGTGCAAACTGGGTCATTGAGGTACGCGCTGTGGTTTTTTTTTTTTTTTTTACCGTTCCAGGCTTTCAAACAACTTGAACAAATTCAGAGATACTTACCAAAGTCGCTACTGCATTGTGGGTTAGTTGATTAAGTGAAATGTTTAGAACCTTCTACGGTGAAAATGGAAATTGCGAGGAAGGTCGAGGAAAAGTAGAAAATCGTTCGACGGTGTATAAAATAGCGATAAATCAGATATGAAATGCGATGGAAATGATGATCACAGTGGTTTTATGAAAAAACGACTCAAGTGTCGTAGTAAGGCCATTCTTGCACCCAACAGTAAAATTATGAACAGTTTCGTGTGCTATCGCCAGCACACTTAGCGTGCATTCAAGTTGAGACGATCAGCTTGCTACGCGAAAAGAAAAACGAAAAGGTGAAATTGGGGAAGGGAAGCTGCACGCCTTAATAGCCGCGGATAGAGTGGTTTCTCTGGAATGACTTTTAATTTGATGTTAACGGGCTTTTAATGCCCAGTTATTTCGATATAACGTTGCGGCCCTGGCGGAGTCGCGCGATAAAAGATTCAGCCACGATTTATAAAAAAGCCACGGTTTTTGCAGGCGGATTTAACACAAAAAAGAATCGATCGCCAGCAATCTGATTGGTAAATCGCGTAACGGGATCGGGTATCGATACGAGCGCGTAACATTGCGGTAAAATAAACGCGTGATAATTTCTTGGGATACTTAAACAATGTATGTAGATAAATTCCGCGTTTTCTATTTTCAGAATGAAGTTTTTAGTACCTTCGATTTCACTGCATGGAAAGGATAAATCGATACCGCGTATTGTCCTGCTGTTTTGTACCTTCGTATCATACGTTGGAAAAAGGAATAAACAAAAAGGAATCAGCTTTTTGTTGTGAACGAAAATCAATCCTTGAAAATTATTTATACATAATATGTGCAAATCTGAACCAGAAAAAAAATGTTAATCTGAGATAAGTAAATTATTGTGTATTATACGCGACTTTATCGGTGTTCGAAAGGACACGAGTAATAAAAGATATCCTATACAGATAACAACTCTAACAATATTGCTCGCGAAATTTCCGATTTCAATATTTTTTATTATTATTGACAGCGAAGCTCGTGAAGAGCTTTATAAAATTTAATTTCAGACTGCTCAATGTTTAATATCGTTATTGCGCGTCGCAATCGATAGGATAAAAACCGATTGCAATCTCTATTGAAATATGGAAATGTCTAATGGGCGATTTTTAAATATAAATACTGATTCACGGGGATCAGAAAAATCGAGTTCACTCGGAGTTGCGATTCGTATAATGATTCCGTACTCGGCCAGTCCGAGCTCTGAGTAATAGATTCCATCAGTCGTTTATAAAACTACTATCCGTCATGTGCGATCGCGGAAAGTTATAATCAAATCTGAATTACCGCCAGTGATTAATTGTTAGTACGGATGCATGCTAATGATAGAGTAAAGTTACTTACGAATGGTTTTTCAACACGGTCTCAATCATGTTCGTGGCCACTGACCAAATGAAGACGGATCCATTCGACGAGCCAACAGCTATGTATTGGCCATCTGGACTGAAAGTTGCTCGCGTCCAGTCGAAGCCGACTTTAAACCCATCGGCGCTAAACATTAACCAAATTGCACGTTATCGTTAAAACGATATTTAATCTTAAAAATATTACACAAAATGTGCACCACAGACGGGGATACCGTGCTCACCTAAACGATCCGATGATCTTCTTCATCCGCAGATCGATGAGCTTCAACGTGTCGTCCCTGACGCAGCTCAAAAGGTAATTTGCATCTGAAAGCGAGCAGATATCGCGACTTTCATTTCCACATCGTTGATTTTTAAATTATACTTATGGCGCGAATAGGATTGCACGTGCAACATACGGCTACGAGTTTAAACGAAGATAGTACATAGTCTAGAACTGATTCAGACTGACAAACTCTGTCAAGCAATAAAGTTTCGTTAATAAGTGAACGATGCGATCGTAGAATTCTCGATGTAAGTAAGCAACTCTTTCGAGTTGTATAAATCTTATGGGGCGATGTTTGAGACGGTTTCATTCCGAATCCAGCCGGCTACATTTCCAAAGAAATGGTATATTATGCTTTAATGGGAGTATACATAATGTATTATGGTGAATGATAAAGGAAAAGCATTAGAGAGGCACGATGTAATCGAGCAGAATTTTATAGTCTCCGCGACGTCGTTTCATTCGCATTGTACTCCCATTCCATCGAAATTAATGAAAATACGCTGGAGGCGTACGATACGTTCCGCGGGGTACGAAACGCAGTAAATTGACAGCGAATTTTCAGAAGAAACATTTCATACCTTACGATCATATATTACAAATTTACCTTCCATTCGACCTCGTTCCTAAGTTATAAAGAGCTTTATGTTTTATGTAGTAAACCGTATCTGCTCATCTTTAGAAGGAGTATCTCTCGAATGGACATTCCTATCGCGATACATCTCCGTGCAATCTCATAGCCATCTGGTTGCACTGACGTGCTCATTTTTTTTCAATTTCTTTTATACCGCGCTCCATTCAATCAGCTGCTACACGACAAAGCAATAAAACACTTACGACAACGGCAAACATCAGTTTTATACATTCGATAAACTTTAATTGAAGTTTTGTGTATTATAAGAACAAAAAATCTACAATTAACAAGTAAGTGTAACAGAAACGTTGATTGACAATATACGAAGAGGAAACTTACCACGAGATAAATCCAGCGACGTGACTTTCCCCTCCAATAGTATATCGTTCGAGCTGGATTCGGCTCTGGTATCCCAAAATCGGATTCTCTGATCGAAATGGCCGCTAATTATCGTGGAACCAGCTCCATCGGAAGTTACCAGATCGTTGCAACTGGAGCCCGCGAACTTCGTTTCTATGCCTGTAAGCAGAATTCGATTCACGTATAGGCGCGTATGATGAACTACATTTCATGGAATCCTAGCAACTCAATTCTCTCGCGTCATTTGTAGCCATCCAAAGGAAATTGATTTTAATTATAAAACACGACGTACGCGCGCGAGAGAAAGAGAGAGAGAGAGAGAGATAAAAAGAAAAAGCAAGAATCGAAGAAGCAATCTCTGCTCTCGATCTGGAATTCGAATCGAAGCGCGTGTATCCACGTTCACATAAAATCTGCTTACGTCGGTACACCTAAGTTGACGGGAATGATGTATCACCGCGAAGTAATTGAACCCAGTAATTCCATCTCCATAGGAGGCAGAGAGCCCCGAGCGATATCGATAACCGACGTATCGTCACGGTAAGTTCAACAAGTTAATTGATCGGCTGGTAAATCACTTTTGATTTAATGGAGGCCAGTGGGAACGAAGTAGAACGGGCATTCCTAGGCGAGATTCGTAATTGTGCAAAGGCTGGACATAATAAGTCGACTAGCGTTATTTATAGGCTCCACTGTTCCGCAGCCAATAACCGTTCGGCGAATCCTTCGACAATAGGTATCGACGGACTCGACGGAAGACAAAAGGGCTCCGTAGACATGACGCCAATTGTTTCAGACTTCGATTGCATTTAATAATCCCTAATGAATAAGGTTTGCCAATTAATCGTAATTAAACCGTGTGTTTCGCTGGAAGGCAGGAAAGGTTCAGCGACGAACCAACCCCCTTTGTTCTGTGCGAACGAAAAAAGTTCCAAATGTTTATTTTACTCTGTAAAATGAATTCCCTTCTCCTTTCGTAGAAATTCTAATATTTTTTCGATTAATTATACTTTTTTTTCGTTTTTAAAAATGGAAATATGCACAGTAATACGATTCCTATAATTTCGTGTATAGAAAATTGCGATACCAGTCTTGCATATTTCGATATTAACTGCTACATTTTATATGATATTGGCTCTTGTATATCCTACTCTTCCATTTTTGGTGTTGCTTCCCTCTTTCTCAGAAACGCAGACTCGTTCCTTGGCTCGAAAACAGGTATCTGTAATATCGTCTCAAAATGTAACGTAATTAACGTTTACGAACACCGTTTCCAGTTGTTTGGAGGCACTTGAGAACCCGAAGTCTCGTTTTCCTTGGTTAGAGCTAATTGATTTTTAATGTCGCTTGTTAGAATTCCTTTTAATAAAGCCGAAATTTCCGCGCGACGGCGACACTCGTTCGCGATTCAACGAATCGACAACTATATGATATCGATCGGGCGTTATGCGAAAACGCATTAATGACCCGTAAGATCCACTGAAACCTTCGCTGTTAACGGTACAATAAATCGAAACATCGATCTGCGCGTGTTCGAGCGTGTCAACGCAAACGTACAGGTACGCGCAACTGAGCATGGTCGAACATACGATAGTCGAATAATACATAGCGGAATCAGTGTTCGAAAAATTTTCACCGAAAACCATCGTAAAAACGAAATTTCGAGTTTCCAGCCGGCGAAGTTTTCCCGATGGTCATTTTTCGCACGCGACAAGTTACTCTATGATCGTACGTTCCTTAATTTATTTCGCGCGAACTAAAGCTATAATTGAGAAATGAGAGAGCTGTGAAAATTGTGCAATATGCAGTTATTGGAAGCTGGAGTAGACGCGGAGGGAACGAACGTACGCTTTGACAATCGATGTACTGTTTTGTATAATTGCACGTTACACGACCGGCTCGTGTATTAAAAATAAATTAAGCGACGGCGAGCGGCGAATTTTTCCGACGATCTTTTTAACAACTAATGGGTACATTTAATTTGCCCGGCTTATTTGCAAGTGGTAATGATGATTACACGGTTGAATCCCAATGGTAATGCGAGTGAAATACGAACATTCCGGCAATGAATCATCGTTTCGAAAGAACAGATTGTACATAGAAGCGGAGACTGAAACCAGTGTAGCTGCCAACGCTTAGTAATTATTCGTAACTTAAAATTGACATATGAGAATGACGTGCAAATTACGCAAATCTAATTTAACCGTATCACAGTGCGGTTACGTTCTCGGTTAGGTTTCTTTGCGCATAATACAGTGGGAATCCAAGTTTTAATCGCTACGCTTAACGCTTTCATAAAATAATCTCGGTCTCTTAAATTCAATCTATCGTCGATGCTATTTCTATTAATTAGCTCGTACGATTAAATGTAAATGATACGACGCGGTTAATTTATTATTATGCGATAATATTTCCTTGAACGTTCGTTGATATCAAACGGTTATTCAATCTCCTCGACATTCCTTGCGTGCCGAGTCGGCTGTAAATATTAATTTGCACCCCGTTCCACGCATTCGTCGTATCCGTTTCATCCGCTGCGAGTTTCGAACAGCAACACTTTCCGGATTCGAGCGACTGAAGTACAGTGTAAAGTAGGTAAGCGTTCCCCGACAGTCGATTCACTTTTCCTGCTGCTACCGGCATTAACCGGGGAGAGTTCTCAATGGATTACAGTTAACTATAAGCCCGAGCTTCCAAGTGCTTTCAATCTCGCAAACGTATTCCATTCTTTCTTCTTTTTTTTTCGATTTTTAAAGGCTAATCTACATCTTCAACGGGCTGTGTCAAGTAACGCGCGTAACGTAAAAGCGCGCGCACGCCATGAAACGGGTTCCACGAAGGAATAATGGATATTCCAGATGTACGGACGAATTACATCGCGAAAGGATACTTGAAAATGTATCGGGGAACGAAGCAACGGAAAATCACTGTTAAGTATCATGAAATATGTAGCATCTCAGATGACCCAGTTCAGAGACGCTTATGCCATTCTGGGACGAATTTTTTGCTTGTTTCCCTTGAACTGAAAAATGATATTCGCTGGCCGAACGCTCTATATTATGCTTCATTAGATAAACTCGAGCGGGGCAATTAATTTTGATTAGCCGCGCGATCGGAAGGAAAGATGTAAATAAAATCACTCGAATCGCTAAATATGTATCTCCCCTCGTTGGATTTCCTGTTTCTGTAAAATGAACTCGGGCCGAAATGTATATAAAGCGTGGTTGGTAAACAAGGGGAAAAAGAACAAATTACAAGTTACAACCTGTTTACCATCGTAAAACCGGCAAGATCCGAAATGAAACATTTTCAAGTCATAACATTCCCGTTAAATATTTGCCCGCGGTTCTAGATAGAAATCTTTCCAATTAAAAAGGAAGATACGGTTACGTGGCGGTCGTTTCCCTAAGCCGTGGCGGCTGTGAAATGGTAACGGGATGATAGAACAGGAGGAGTAGCAAGAGGGATAATACTCCGATAGAAAACAGCTGATCCACTTTAAGCATCGTTTTTGTCTTAAAGCGTCCAAGCTAAACAATAATTCACGCTTAAACGCGCTTTCACCAACGGCGTTCTCCATTGTCCGCTCCTTGCGTAGCGAGATTTATTCGAGCAAAACTTTTGTACACCTCCACCAGCGTCGTCCGCCTTTCCCTGATAGCGGAGGGCTCGGTTCCCACCATTTCGCCCCCGCCGCGTTCACGACAAAAGCGCGAGAGAACCCCCGAACCGAAATGAATGTCCGGCCTCTGTTTGCGTGTATCAACCCCGGGTCAGGATCCTTCGCTGGGTCGAGCCGCGCGAAAATTAACCCGGGTTTAGCTCGTAAAAGTGTACAAATTTCGGGGGAACGCGCGTTCGAGCGCGCGCCGCTGCTACCGCTCCTAAACCAGCTTTATATTTATACGCGCGGAGAATGGAAAAAAGGAGAAGAATGGGGCGGTCGTCTCGTACGCCTGCGCTGCGGTGAGGAGGAAAAAAGTATTTCAAGTTTTGCCTTTCCGCGTCTAGATTTGTCGAGTGCTCGTATCCGCTTGGGACAACTTGGCGAAGGAGCTCGACTTTCTTTTTGCGTGCAACGTGCACCAGGCCCGCCCTATTATTGCTCTACAGGGTGGTTCCGAAATGACTGGGATCAGCCAGGACAGCTGGATGTATCCGAGCGCTGCGTTCGTCGAGCGAACGGAAAACGCGACGCAAAAACTTGCGGAACCAAAACGATTCACGATGGAATCTTCCGCACTCGAAACCGGTACGACAACTAGTATTTTAACCCGGCCTGACCCGGCCTTACTTGTACGAGCGTGCGATTTTCGAACAGTTTCGGACGAACGAAAACGCCGGCAACAATCTCGGTAACTGCGGGTAAACTTCAAGATGATCCTTTGCTCGAAACTTGCAAATTAATAGAACCGGTGTACTATCATCCGTGGCAGAGTACAGTGTATCCTTTGTCAATAGAATTGGAGCCTCGATGGGCCGTGCTTCCGTTCTCCGTACTCCGCTGACCAGAATGGAAATCGATACATCGAACAGTTCTTCGAATGATATGGTTCCACGAGATTAGTCAACGACCCATAGGGACGCGATATAAATCCTGCATACATTTGCGAATTATCCCTGCCTTTCGATAGCTTGGTTCGTACCACTTGGCCGTGTCCTCGCGTGGTTCAATTTACCTTTCTTACCCCTCAAAGCTGCCCCTATTTGCCGATAGAGCCTGGTGTTGTCTGCGCTTTGCACTTGAAACGGCCACTTTTCCCTTGGCAGTAAATTATCACTTCGACCTCGTGTTTAAAACGACGCTTATCAGGTGAGATCGTGGCTCGAAAATGTGGCTGGGTCCGTATAAGCTATTTCGCAGCTGAATCTTCGGCCGCCACCCCTCGCCGATATATTTCATATTCGCCAGGTACGACCGTTCGAGGGGTTGTAAATAATCGGCTTATCGGTTCTCAATGATCAATTCGATTATAAAGATTCCATTTCATATAATTTCGTCAGAAATACAAGTTTTTCCGATGGGATAGCATCACGGCGGGGCGATAAATTTCTTTTTTCCCCTTTTTTTTTTTGTTCCTCGATAAAAGTAAATTGATGGGCGCGCCGTCAAATTTACGTAGATAAAGCCGCGTTTTTCAAAACGTATTTTCAAGTTCGAATCCCAATTCGAAATTCGCTGGAGGAAAACGTCGGTTTTAAACGTGTTCCAACTTGGCTTATTGTCGGAATATAATATTTTATCTGCTCATTCGATAATCCCGTTATTCCATGTGAAAAAATTGATGTATAAGAAACGGAAAAGGAAGTACACACGATGCGATCTTCGCGATCACGCGAAGCGAACACTTACATTCTTTTTATCTGCAAATAATAACAGATAACCAGAGAACGGAGAATCAAAATGATTAATCGGAAAAGAATGAAACGGTATTGTTCGTAACAGTTGGAAATATATTCTCCGGACTGTAAAAGCAGTAGTTGATACTGACAGCAGACGTTGACTGATTTAACAAATTTTTTAACCGAATCACGCGATATTCCTCCTGTGCGTTAACAGTTTAGAGCGGGACATTTCGTGCAGAAATTGGTGGAAGAATTTAATTCTTCGTAGAATGCAAATATACAATCGCATGCAATCGCCTGAAATTCTAAAGCGGGACGTATATCAAACTGAGAGGTAAGGGGTGACATCAAATAAAAGGAATCATATATTGGAAGCATTATCGAGCTGAATATTTCTCACGCAAACAGCTGACAATTTCCGCGTGCACACAAATTGATATCGCGTATGGAAACTAACTCTTCCATTTTGCAGACGCTGCCTTGTTTCAAAAATAATTCCAATATTTGTTGACAATTCTATGTAAATGTTTGAACGGTAAATAACACCCCGTTGAATTATTTTCATCGCTGGCCCGTGAATATACCTCACGTTGATCCTCGAATGTCACGACACAGTACCATAATTCCTCGCTATTCCCAAAACACCATTTTCGGAAATATGCGTTGCGAAGGTAGAAAGAACTCTCGATAGCTTCTTCGTCCGTAAGTTAATTATTCGTTGAAGAAAATTTGCACAACGAACTTTGGTTTATTAATTCAACAATAATATATTTGTACTCGTTTAATTATTTTCTCGTGACCATGATCTTTTCACTCGTTTCTTAATGCTGAAGCTAAAACATGAATATTAAAATAATCACGGCCTCGTTCCTTTTTAATATAGCCTGTCCATGAAGATAAAAGGTAAAAGAAAAAGTGAAATTTCCTCGCCAACAATGGCACCTATTATACATCTTCGTTAGCGGTCTGTGTACAAGCAATTTGCATTTCATTAAGGTCTCAGCGTTAAAATATTCAGTCTAAGACACTAGGCGATTCGCCAAATAATCTATTCGAAAAAGTTTGGGGAACTTTTATATTAAAACCGCGGAACAGTATTAAGGCTGTCACGTTACAAGCTGATCTAAATTAAATTTCTTCTGTCGCAAGTTCCTCCTTAATCGTTCGCCCCATCTAGCTTTAAAATGGGCCCCATTCATCCCCCGTGAATTCACCAATTTCTTATCGAGCCTTTTTATCGAAAAACACCATCCGTTAGGGCCGTCAATGACCGGGAACAAAAGGTCGCCCGCGCGACAAGAAAACTGCAGGTTAAAGCAAGTTGGAAAAGATTTCGCTAACTACCAATAAGAACGTTATCGTCTTAATTAATCTCGCGAACCGATGACGCGACGAGAAATTACCCTTATTCGAACCTCTCGCGACGTTGTCAACCCTGAACAGGACGTTCAAACTTATTAAACTGATCTCATATTTTAATCATCCAGATTTCAAAAATCTCTTACCCAGGCCAATGATCGATTTGTACTACTAATACTACACGATTCGTCTCTGTTATAGGGCTATTAAAATTTAAAATCATTTTTTTTAATTAGAGAATAAATAATAGTTGCCAGTTGTTTAAAACAAACAATTAAGCTTCGAAATATACTTTAAAGAATAGCATCTAATTAATTTGATTACATCATATTATGCCTATAGCAAAGGAAAATATGGTAACGCGGCAAAAAGTTTATTGACGCTATCCATTCGAATGCAATGGAGAAGAAAAATGTATGTTTGATGTTGGATTCCTCGAGCTATTCCATTCTTGCTCTCTTATTTTCGTTTTACAGCAAGTAATATAATTCAATTATGAATGATACGATCAGGGCACAACATCTTAATCGCTTGAAAAAAATCTCCTGTCCATAAAGATGAAATCACGGTTACAAAAATGGCTGTGCTCGTTAAACGCGCGTAGGAATAAAAATGCTCTGAAAATGAATGCGTACACTCGCGCGTAACAAAAATCAGTCCGTTTTTGTAGTCGTTGATAAGTCACATAAAAGCTGTTAAATTTTCATAAATTTTACTCCGCTCGGTCGCGAGAGGCGGTCTGAAGCTTATAGCCAGCGATACGCATGCATAAAAGCGAGCAGATTCGCCGTTCCTTTTATTGTCCCAAGACGCCGGTAACTATATTAGCATTATTCATGACAAATGGGTGTAATGAGAGACGCGATTACGGTTAACGCCGTGCATTACTTTCCGTCCATAGAGCGACGGCGTTTCGTTCGTTGCTGTTTAAAGGGATTAACGGGGCGGCAATGCTGCGCGCGTACACCGCGAAACGTGTACCCCCTGTCCGTTTCCTGCTAGTTACTTACATGCTTTGCTACGCAGGTCCCAAATTTTTAGAGTACGGTCGTAACTGCCCGTAACTACTTTTGAAGGCTCGCCAAGAAACTTCGCCGCCATCACCTTTTCGCAGTGGCCCGTTAAACTGTGCTGAAACAGAAATGAAAATGTCGTTTTGGAACATTTACCAACACGTTCCGCGTGATAATAGGATCGTTTGTAATAGACGTGACGTATTAAAAAAGCCGGGTAACAATTGGCGGTTGGATTCCATTGGCGAGCGTATTGCCGCTGCTGCGGGATTCGGCGAACTTTTCTGACGGATTTAATCGCTGAATAAATTTATTGTTCGGTCGCGCCATTTCGCGCGGCTACGAAGGCGATGCGGAAACAAAATGTTTCGATATATTCCGCGATATTGTTTACATTGTTTCGCGATAACGCTTTTCCTTAAATTCTCCTTCTCTAGTTCCGGCGATAAGCAAACGAGCGCATCGAGAATTTCCGCGCACAAAAATATACTCGTATTCGGATCGAGTCGATAGGTACAGGACATTATCGATGGTTACGAGTAAAGTGTTCCAGTTGTTAAGTACTCGCATCAGCCTCGATTACGCAATGCCGTGGTTGCTATTGAATCAGTGAGTACAATTTAATGTTGTGTGTCAATATTCATATTAATCCCGGCTGGAGTTGCGAGGGATAATCTAAACGCAAACTGTACTGGTCATTTTAATTTCAGCGTATTATTGTCGTGTACACAGAGAGCGGCGTTTCAAAATGAAACGGGGCTATTAAAAATTTAAACGCCGCTAATTCGGCTTTCGTCGCAACTTTCATCTACCTTGTTGCGTTTCTGTTATTGTTATTCGAATCGCGCTGCTGTTTGCGTGCAATTCGGCGTTGAATAATTAGACGAATTTCTAGAAATTCTAAAACCATTACAAGCGGCTTAAAAACAGTGAACACGCGTCGTTCGCGATGAACGCATCACTCTCGCCGTATAGCTTGCCGGCTAATTGACGAGGCACTCCTGTCATCGTGCAATAAAAGTGTCAACGCGAAAAAGAGTCGCGATAGCAGGAATAACACGGTTTACTGTCTGCTATCGACGCTTTGAAACAATAAAAAATGCGATACATGGAGGCTAATAAAGTTATCCGTGCCCTGGTCCTTCTCGCTGCAGCATTTAACGGTAAAGAATTGAAGCGTTAACGTCGACAGGAGAATCGTGAACTGAAGGGTGCTTCCCTGAAAAGGAGGCGCGGTGAAAAAGAAGAGTTCGCCAATTTTAAGGTACACGGGCGTCGGGGGCTCTTGAAAAATGTCCTAATGTAAATTAATGGAGCAGAAGTTTAGTCAGAAGGGCTCTAACGCGAAAGAAACACAGGTAGGAGTGCGCAGCACCCACCTACGTTATACCACCGATGGAGGAACTTTTTCCGCCTCCGCGAAGGGGGATGAAAAGAGACAACGGGCCGGGGGATGAGGGAAAGAGAGAGTGAATCGAAGTATACTATAATCTAACGTCTCGAGAAGTTGGTCGAAAGTGCGGAGGCGAGTCCGCGTTTCTTACAGGAACATTAAACGATCCACTGAATCCCCCTCTCTGTCTCTCTCTCTATCTCGATTGTCCTCCGCCTAAGAAGATTCGAACTTACGATTGCGCGCCCTTTCACGGTACTTATCAGATTTAACATTTTTCCCTCCCAATAATGGAATAAATAAGTACATTTCGAAGTGATTAAAGAAGCCCAAAGTCTCTAAGCCCCCGCTAAATTCTACCGGAGAAGGAGATGTACATTTTCTCGAGAAATGTACGTCACGGGAGTGGAGTTATTGCAGATTTTTTTCAATCGTGCCAGGAGAATCGCGCGATCTCCACCGACGTTGCAACGATTCGCGAGGTGCATTTATCGTCGCGGGTTCTAGCCGCGCAGAAACAAGAAGGAGGCGAAGCTTTTCGAGGATTCCGTTTCGCCTTGCAGCCGTATTGCAACGGGTGCAGAAGCCGTGGTACGCCTCGCGTACCGTATCCACGCGCTATGCATCGTTCCTGGAAGGTGCAGTCCAAGATTCACGAAATACTGCTGATATCGTCTTTTTACGACGATGCTCCGCGCACGGGCAAGCTAAGACGCGTACCAGATGCATCCTCGCAATAAAGGCATAAACTCTTTCGCGGAGCACCGTCGAGGGTGAACCGTGCCGGCGAGATTCGAAGCTGAAAGTGGAATACCGCGAAAATCCTCCGAGCGGTGCGAAGGTTCAATTAAAGTCGATAAAAACACCGAAGAAGAACCTGGTAACCTTCCTGGAAGTGGCTAGCGACCCCAGTTTTACAACCGACGCCTTTGCTCCGTTTTTAGAGCCCATGACCGCGAATTATATTCGTGTTTTGCCACCGTAGACACTCGGGCAGCTGCCTCTAACTGCGAAAGACCGCGCACGACACTCTTCAACGTTCTACCCTGAGATATATAATTAATAAAACCTTTCTTTTCGCGCTCTTCTACCCATGCTCAGCGCAGCTACACGCGAATCATGTATGCGTTCATTAGACGTGTTTATCGTCGTTTCGTTAATTAACAAATCTAATTACGACGCTGTTGCAAGGTTTCAGATAAAGCTCTAACACGGCAAGACAGCCGTGGTTACTTGTTCGCGATCCAATCGCTGCAGTTTCTGAGAGAACAATATGATTCCAGTTCCAGTGTTCACAGAACGAAGAGGAATGAATCAATTACACCAACTGTGAGATATTATTGTGACAGGTTTATTGTAGTATCTTTCTCACGTATGCGTGACTTTGATTGCCTGGGAAGTATGAAGATTATGTACGAATGAGATCAGTTTCGTTCACTTTTCCTGTACTCTAAAACGAATTTCTATTAGAATCGTAAATTGTTCTCATTCAGTACGAGGAATGCAAGATTAATTATACTGCCAGCAAAAATGATACCGTTTGCTGTGAGTCTAGAATTGAGAACTGTTCTTGGTTATCGTGCAGGATAAATTTCCCAAAGATCCTCTGCTTTGCTTGTAGCTCATTTAGTTTGCGAAAAGAAGTTGGTTAGCTAAAAAACCTGAGTTTCGATACAAAGAGGATAAAGGGGCAAACCGTTGTTCGCGTTTGAATATTAATTTTCTATAGACGAAACTCTTCAAGATTTTTAATTTAAGCTGCTTATTGTTTCGCAGTACAAAGCGCAATTTTGTAATTATAATTCGACTGCAAACTTTCTTCCGTTATGTTTCCATTTAGTTAAACGTTAATACGCAGAACGAACATCTCGCATCTATCGCGCGGCAATTGAAACAAAAATACAGCCGTACAGCCGGCGATAATGTTCTTTACGAGTACCGTGCCGTGGAACGTTCGCTCTTGTTTCTCGCCAAGCACGTTCCATGCTTTATTCGTGTGCGCGTTAGTGCGCGGATCAACGAAATCCATTCTATGGTTGACAGTTAGATGTTTACACCCTTCCTCGTTTCAGCATTTGCATGATTCCCAACAATCGGAAATTACGACGGCAGCAGATTTAATCCAGCTGCGAATAACTTCGAGCATCGTTCCAGATGTTCCGTCGAATAAGGATGGTTCGATAAACAAGCGGTTACTCGAACGATCGATACCAACGAAAATCGCCAAGTACCATAATTTCACGATCCACGGCCCACGAATGAGTCCAGCAACCCCTTCCATGGGAACGTGAAATACCCGCGCATCGTAGCCGTTCTCGAAATCACTACTGACTCAATTATCGCGATGCGAGCCTACATATCTCGAAAGGTTTCCAGTGACACCTAGCCAAGTGTAACTCAGGCGGTTGCCAACGTGTCAAACAAATTACCGTAACCGAGAGGCATTCCATTTCCCCAAGGGAGGAATGCGTTTCGTACCTGAACGAGTGCACCGAATCGTGTTTCAATGCACGCAAATAGGGTGTTGGGTTAGCTGCTGAACAAACATCGGCTACTTTCGCGGAAAACATCTCAGCCAGGACGGGTAACGCGTTCTATACGCGTTGCTCTAAGCAAAGTTTACATATACTAGAATAATGGCAGCGACCGTTCCGCGGCGTTCTCATCGTTTTTCACCGCCGCTTCGTTAGTACTGCACCGAGCGGAGTGTTTCCGCGAAGCGGAATTCCGCCGTCTAACGTCCTACCATAATTACATCCAGCCAGGCCGATGTTTTCGTTTTGATTGGCTGAAGGTTGTCGCGGCACGCTCGATGCCTCGATCGGCAGCTCTCGGGCAGAGAGATCGTACCGTTGCGTTCGCTCTCGACGGTGCAAAAAGACGGCAGGCACGCGTGACTCAGCTACATCGCGGAACGTCTACCAGCGACACGAGACGTTGCCCTTTTATTGGTTTTCCCGGGCTATTATAGCATGTTAAGCTATACCGTGGGCTTTCGCGGGAGAAAAACGGGGCTGTAAAGCGACAAGTGAATGGTGGCTGGAATCAAATTAATTAGAGAGGCCACGGGGATGGAATTGATAACACCACCGATAAATTACCATAAGCGTGCGTATTTGCGGCTGTAATATCGCGAATTAGCCGGGAACAGAATTTTACATATCATTTGTCGCGTATCGTTCAGAGCCCCGAATTTAGACTCGTCGGATTACCGGACTGAACGTCGAGCGATTGTCGGCGTTTCGTGGAATAGTATTTAATAAATCCGTTTACATTAATAATCGTTACGGGACATTATCCCCGGGATACTCTTCCTATTTACACTGAAAGCTGCCGCGCGACGAGGACAACCTCGATTCGTCGATGTATGTATACGGGACGGCTGCGCGATAGGAGAAAAGGGGCATGGCCTCGTGTACGGGGTGCGAGTCGTGGCAGAAAGGTACTCCGGGGTTTTTATCGAAGAATACTTGGGCGCGACCCAAGTGTGTATTCAACTACTCGACTACTTCTTCAACTCCTTCAGCCGCAGCCTGGACAACCTAGATTTTCAAAGTTGCAGTATTACTAGGAAGACGGGGAGATACCATTTCACCTTCATCGCACGCTCTTGACCTTTGTTTTCTGTATCACTCCGGCAACTTTATATCGTTTATTGGCTATACGTTCGGGGGCAATTACGAGCGCGTATTGGAAAACTAGCGGAGGATACCGCGCGGAGGCAATGAGTAAACACTTCCTGTTTCATTAAATTCCGTTAACGTATCGGCATTTAGCGAAATCGAGACGCGCCGTTCGATCGGATCGAATTAGGTATCATAACGGAATTTTAATAAACGCGTTACTGTTATAATTGCTGCAACGAAACGTGGCGTTCTCGAGCAGCGTCGCGCGATCCGGTTAAATGGGTCAGACGGAGAGAGAATAAGCTGCGCGAAGGGTTATTTTTTGAGATAATCGCGACAACCCTCATCGGTTCATTGCATCAACGATGAAAGATAACAGCTGAATATTCATGTACATCTGTCAGCCGGAGGTTGCCGGTTCGGTTCAAGCCTAAATCAACATTGCATTATTCCACGTCGACAAGAGTGATTTATCCCGTGGGACGTTTGAAACGCGCATCCTGAACTTACACGCGATTAAGTCCTGAGTTACGCAACGACTGCAATTATCGTCGGTAATATTGCGCGGTTGCGCTCGATGCGCTCAGATAAAATGCCACTCGGATCTCTTCGTAACGACACGAAAATGGTTACAAGCCGTTGCCCGGAGCGGAGGGGTCCAACAAAATGGCAGATCAACGTTGCGCGACCGCCGTCCTATTTCATTAATTGAACTAAACATTAGTCGTTGGAATGCACGATTTTGTGCGTGTCATGCTAAAAAGGACGCTCTCGAAACCCTCTCGACTGTTATTACCTGGATGACGATAATTAAAGTGTAATTACGAAATTGAAACGTAGAGCAAGGGAGAGATGATGCATCGGCGACGCGTATTTCCGATGCTTTCAATTATTCTTATCAACGCAGAAATCATTTTGAGGTACTGTAAATTTGTAGATACATTAATAGATAAAACTGTCATACGCGATAACATCGAATTTCTCGAGATTAATCCCTCGGCTACTTCCTTACGAACGAACTATGTAATAATCCAGTTAAGAAATATCGGGGATAAGACGAGAAGAAATGCATTTCGACGTAATTCTGCATTAACCATTTTGCAACCATAACTTGTTTGGCCGTCCATGTCGTGAAACTATCCCTCACCTGCGTCTTAAATGGCAAACAATCGCCAGTTGTAATGCAATGCGCGCATTTGAAGCTAAAGGACGTGGGAAACCAACTAAACACGGGGAATATGAGTTTTACAGTAACCTTTTGATCATTGGCATCACGCCACACGTTACTTGGCGAGCACGTCCCTCACGCATCGATGGAAACAAATACTTACCGCGTCGCAGGAAACTTTGGCCAAGACGTAACGGAATCTTACGTGCTAAGTATAGAGATGTCAACTAAGCTCGCGGATAATATGAACAGTTAGAAATGGGATGCGCGATCGTAAACCGTGGCTCGCGAGGATACCATTTCAGACTAACCGCTTCTATTTCATTTTTCGCAAAGCTTCTTGCACTTTTACCACGAAAATTACCGCTGGAATTGTTTAGGCTCGTTAAAGGTTCGAGGAACTTTCGGAGCAACCTTGAAGCGCGAAACATAAGTACAGTGAAAAAGATTGAAATCGCCTCGGTCCGCAGCCGTTTCTACTCTCGACACGTCGCAGGAAATTACGGTTGATTTGACAAAACGACGTCGTCGGAAGTGGCCTGCGAACCTAAATCAAATCCACCCTATTATCACGCCGGTTTGAACCTCGTGGAAGAGAAAGACAAGGCAGAACCGCGTCTGTTCCGGCGATGCGTGTTCCAGTACAATATGTACCTGCATCAATATTCGCATCGTGCCGTAGGTGTTGCGTTTCGAGCCGACCACTCGCGGAGAAACGTGCGGTTCAGCTGTGGATATTTCTCCTAATTATTGAGTCCGACGCCTAGCGAAGACGCCGGCGAGTCGGGCTCCTGATGCGACTGCTATCGAGGATGCCAGCCAGCAACCACGAGCGTAACAAAGGAAATGAGATGGTTGCTAGGTAAATTTCACCACTTGTTATTTCGTAGGAACCTCGAGCTCCGAGCCGCCGATACTCCAGAACCGCGCCACGGCGAGAAAGAAGAGCCCCAACTTGAGGCAGGTGGCGAAGGTGGCGGAGGAGCGATACAAGAGGAAGAAACGAGAACGGGTGGAGGAGCGGTGAAGGAAGAACAGGAGGAGGAAGCACCGTCAGGCACTTTACCAAGATCCACGTGCACAGGGCGTTTCATATCGCACAAATGCAACCGCATCGCGATTCTACGTTCTGTGAAATAGAACAAGTTAAAAAGATAATCGTAGCGTGGAAAAGTGGCGCGCGAATACATACCACCTCGGGCATTGCATTCGAAACTTTTTCAATTTCCCGCGAGGGTAAGAAATATAGTTTGCAAATTGTACGAGCTGATCAACCCCGCGAGCCGTAGCCCATTAACTGTCCTCGCGGACGTACCGCGTCGTGCGCGAGCTCTTGGCGAAGAAGCTCTTCTCGCTCGCGTCCCCGCAGCAGCAGAAGAAAGACGCGACGGTTCCGCTCGCGACTAGAACCGTAGTCCCTCTCGCAAACACCGGGTACAAACGAAGAAACACCCTGTAGATCGTGGGCGCCTAGGCAGTGAGAGCAGCGCCGACTGAATGGTAGGCTGGTACCTCCGATACGTACTTACGTACGTATGTACATACGTAGATGGTCGTTGCGTTGGTAACATCGCTAACGTAGATACGTAGGTACAGCGCGGGCTGAGCTGAGCGCCGGGGGAGGTTCGTTGACCGCGGTGAGACTTCTCTCTCTTCCTTTATCACTCTATCTGTCATTTCGTCCCTCTCCGTCCGCCTTTATCTGTCCACCTTTTCCTTCCGTCTTCCTTTCTCCGTCAAGACTTTGCCGCGCGACCTTGGCGATTCAATGCCCGCGCCAGATATATAACTACCCTTTCCAGATAATAGATTATTTCATACGTGTAACTAGTCGTTGGTAGCTGCGTCTCGTCTCACCCTTCTCCGACCACCTCCGCCCATCCCTCTTCCGAGCCGCGGATCGACTGCTCTCTTTCGCTTTCTCGTTTACCCTCGCTACGCGCGTTCTTCCTGATAACTCGCCTGGTGAACCACGCGAACGAGCGAACGATGCTCGAGCATCTCCACCTATGTATATGTATAAGTACTCAACGAGCGGCACTTGCACACGGAATGAATCGAAAACGGTCTTCCTAGCCGGAAAACAATCGCTTTTTTTTTCGAGTCGAGAGCTGAGAAGGGGGCAGAGGAAAAGGAAACCGTGCGAGCAGTTTCTTTTTGCTAAAAAAGCAATTTTAAACTTCAATTACTCTCGCCCTTTTCGATTTACGCGGAGTGCTGGTATACGATGCGGTTTCCTTTACGCGATCGGGAACGGTGTAAATGGTGTCTTCTGGTATCGAACGGCCGTGTACGAGTAGAAGTTACGGGCGTTTCATAGATTTCTTCGCTCAGGTAGATTCTCGTTCCTCGTACGGATTAGTAGGCGTCGAATCAAGGATGAAGGAACTCTTACGAAGTGTTGCGGTGTCTGTTGGGCCAACTTTTAATTGAGTTCAACGAGAACTGTTGAACGAAGTTCAAGTTTTAGTCAAGCGGGGTGAACACTATTAAACTACGTGGCATAACCGGCCGTAATATACATCCGTTGAACAACGTACAGCGTAGTGTAAAAGGACGACAATCCTCGAATTTCTCTAAAATCGACTAAAAACACATCGAATACTTAGTGTAATATTTCTGCAATCCTGAAACTAAATATACACCCAAGATAATCTGTATCGATTGGCGTGGATAATTTCTGCCTGACTGGTTGTTAACGAAATGAATGTACTACGGACAGAATCAGGTTCTGCCACACTTGAAACTTATCGAATGCATTAATATCGTTATCGGTTCTAATACGAATTAACGGGTGGATTTCATTTTTTTCAAAGATGGAACGAGTCTTTGCACCACTTTCCCGGGGCATTGTCGCTGGATCCGATTAAGAAAGTGAATGGGTAAGTTATTCAAGCTCGCGATTTTTGTCAGTATCAGAACAGGAATCTCTTGATATAATCTCTCGGCGGAAATTAAATTAAATTAATATAAACTAGACTCTTTCATAATATCTTCTGGAGCCAGGCGATCTCGAGGATCTTACAGCTATTTTTTCAGTATTCAATCGCGTCCTTAAGCTCCTTCGAATTACGTCGTTTATTACAGATGCGCATATAAACAGGACCGACCGGCATTACGTCGTGCTTAAATTCTTTACGTAAATTCTTTCTTTGCCCAGGATGATGAATTATTCCATGTTTGCGTTCGACATTAGTTCCGTTGAAAATATCCACGAAATATCTTCCTCCGGCGAATACATTTCGATACATTACGCGGCTAAGGAAGGTGGAATAAGGTATCTTACGTCGATTTTATTCAGCTCTGTTCGATTCGTGCCGTTTGCATAATGCGAACGGACTGCGTTACGTACAGACACGAGTTTTCCCTCGAAATTTTTTCAGCCGCTTCTTTCTACCCCGTCCCGTTGCCGCTATCCCGTGAGACGATCGTTTTGCTTTCGCGTAAATAAGTCCCAACAAATCACACGAGCTCGGCACCACTTCCCGTTCGAATGCGCAACCTAACAAGTGACGACAATTACCACGAGGCTGCAACCACCTTGCCTCTGTTTACCAAACAATGACCACCACTTTACAGTTATCGCGAATCCCGGGAAACGTTTTACAATCAATTTGTGACCCCCGAGTAACACATTATGGTCGCACTCCGGTGGACTCCTGAAACCCACGTATAACTGCATTATCGGGTAATTGTGTTTCACTTCGTGCGATACATTCGCGGGTTCGCTGTCGTATGACGGACGTTACCCCTTTTCGCGGAACGAACCGCGCCGCTTTGTCGCAGTATTATTTAAATAACGCGAGCTATCGCGTATCGCGCGATACCAAGCGGCAGGTGTAACCGTGACGCAACGATTGCCTTAATTAGCTGGTGGATGTGCTTTTAGATAATCAAAGTACGTTCTATGCATACTAGACAAGATCAAGTTCACTAAACTACCAGCGCACTCTAATCCAGCTGTAACGTAACTTCGTAATACGCTTACAACTGAATTAGGTTCGTCGTGCACTTTGTTTCGCTAATTTCCACTCTTTTATCATACATAACAAGTATATTGTTTATAACGCGATAAATAAACTTTAGCGTTATCAGTGTTATCGGATTTCGCAGAACCTCGTAATGCAAAATGTTACGGAAGCTAGAGTAATTCTCCGTAAATTGTACGTGATTAAATGCGCCATGTCCAGATAATTTCGTTGGCGCTTCTTTGTTCGGTAATCCCGATGTTTTCGCGATAACTTCCCGAGCAATATATTCACAGGAGCGTAACAGCAGGGCGAAAGGTGTTGGACGCGCGCGAGGTTTGCCCGGACGAAACAATTAGAAGTACTCTTAGCGTAGAATCGTGGAATGTCACGAGTGTAACATTTAACCCGACGCGTATATAGTACCTTGGCAATTATGTTTGCGGATAATTCACTCGCGATATAACGTAACCGCATAAAGCTGGAAGCGAATCCTGCCTCCATTGTGCACGGCGGAGCATGAATTATTTACCAATAAAATGACACCTCGGAAAGATGCACGTATCAGAATACTCGAGCGGCTAATAAAAAAATTCTTCGCCCGAGCGATTAAACGCGAGGTATTCTCAGTTATAGAGATTCCTCCTTGGTGCAAAAATATTGACGTAGCGCCGCAAAAATTTAGAAAAGCTAATATCCTTAAATCTCACTGGCCATTGGTATCCCGTGAAATTTTTGTAGACCGCACAATTCCCTCGGAAGATTAACATAGTTTTTTCTTTTTCTTCTTTTCAGGTGAACGTTGCGTCCAGAAAATGTTAATGAGATAACAAATATGTTGCCCGCGGGAGGGCACGAAATTAAGAGCTTATAAATTTTCAGTCATTAGACGTCCATTACAAGTTTCCCGGAACGTTTACACTTAACCCCGGCGAGAGGAACGCCGTGTCGCCCGAAAGGCAGCACGCTAATGCTCCGATCAATCTTGCTCACCGCTACGTACCCGCGGCGAAATTCCAATTCGAACAATAACACCTAGCGTCGATTCGAGATACGTATCGCGATGCGATCACGATGCAAAAATGGCCGCGCAAGAGGGTGCACGGTCCACGATGGACCGGCAAGACCGCGCGTGAAAAGTGCGAAGCGCTGAAATAGATCGATACGGAAAAAGAAAAAAAGAGAAGGCGAACTATAGATATCCGATAGCATACGAAACAAAGCGATACGAGCTCCCAATAGCGAGAGCCAAATAGTTCTTCGTACACGCGGAACGTTCGAACGATGATGAAAAATTCCTAGTGTAAGCGATTGGCGCCAAGCTATGCACGTGTAGAGGTACACACGATATCCGGTTAGCGGAGGTAACTTTTGACGCACGAACGTCGGCATAATCGACATTCCAGAGATAGGAAGAGAGAGAGAAAGAGAGAGAGAGAGAGAGAGAGAGAGAGAGTGAGAAGGAGAGAAAAGGAGACTCGAATAGTTTCAGCCCTGTTTCTCTGGTTGTCGCGTAATCGGCTGGCAGAGGACGGTCTGGAGGCAGCGGTCTCGCGGAAACCGCACACCACGGCCATGATCGCCTGCGGGGAAAACGTGGCAACGCGGAAAAGTATCGTACAAGGCAAGGAACTCGTGTGCACCGACCTTAATGCAAATTCACTGGCTACGCTCTTCCCGTCCCGTTTCTTCCTTCCCTCCTTCTCTATCCAGCGACGCGGTTTTCTCGCCGTGCATCCTCTCGTTAGCCGATAGTACGACTAAACTGATCGCGCAGCAGGGACGAGACCACGCGAGGATGAGAACGCAATTGAACGTCCGGAGTCACGGGAGGTTCTTTCGACTCCTTCCTCTTCTTCCTCTTTCCGGTTCGCGTACTCGTTGTGCGAACGTACGCGCGAACGGCCTTGCCACTCCGCCTCCATTCCATTCGAGCGAGCGTCTCGAGCACGCCTAGCTCGTCTCGCATTAACTCCGAGGCTATTTCGAATTCACCTTTTTCCACTTGCGCCATCCACGATGCGCGCGATCGACTTCTCTCATTTCGAACGTCTTCAGATTCGAAGCACAGCCAACGCCTCGTAAACGTTCACGTGTCTCACCGAACGAAACTTTATTCCAGAGGCGACTAAAGCGAGCGTAAAAGGCACGGGAGAGCGTCCGTTCGTAGACTAGATTCCCTCGCATCGCAGACGACACTTTTTTCGTTCACCCTCGCGTTACCGTCTCGCCGTTTGTTTTTCTCCGCTCGAATAAGTCGTAAAACTTAATTGGAAGGGGTTGAATAATAATTGCCGCAATTAATTATACATCGAGTCGTCTGGTATCCCTTCGCACGTGCACGCGAATTATCCAACAAATTGTCCGCCCGCTCGACGAACAAATGCTTGTCCAGCCGAAGTGGAAATTGGCTCGAACCCGTTTTAATGACGAGTGCAGAACTGTTCTGCTGGTAATTTAGCATTCATAGAGTGGGAGCACAGGGACCGTACGCGTCCCGGGTAAGTCTCTTATTTTCGAAAAATAGCTTTTCGTTTCATCAGCCAGAACAATACCATCGTATTTAGAAAAACATTTCTCGATTAATCGTACAGCTCTCGCGTTAATTGATTCACCGATACATCCCGCCCGTTTAATGGAAGCTGAATTAAGTGGGGGAATGAAAACATTCGCTGGGAATTATTTGGTCGAGCTAATAATAGAAGGAAGGTGTTCGATGCCCGGTAGGGTATGACGTGAAAACGGCGAGATCCATTGAATTACACCGCGCGAGATTGTTCTCGTTGCCATCAAAAGTAATAACGAGTACAGATGCTTGATGGCCGCTATGACTTTTGAAATTAGCTTCCTGATCTTTTGAATTTAATATAAAAACTTTTAAATCGAGATGAGCCTTCAGCTGGCTGCTCTCCGGCGGGGAATTACGAGAGAATGAAAAAAGCGAAACTAGAAAACACTTACGGAGGACCGTAACTTCATACGATATTAAAGAGCGGACACCTATCTTGCCAAACAAGTTTAACACGTCTAACTAATCGCGTGAGCTATCGGTAATTCAGCGATAATGATACATTAACGCGCGTAAAAATCAATTACGGTCGCAAACTTTCAGCTTCTCTCGGACGTCCATTTCAGCGCGACTGAATGGCTAAACGAGCGCAAGATGGCCGCCGGAACAGGCGGCGAATTGATAAAAATGCTCGGCTAATTGTACTACACACGAATAAGGAAGTAATATGCTCGCCTCTCTTATGTAATAATAACACGTTTCCCCATTGTTCCCAGAGGCGACTGAACTCGCCTAACCATCAGATGCTATTAAAAGAATTACACCATATAGTGTGTGAAAAAAAGGTAGACGGCCTTGAGTTCTCCTTGGCGCCTATCCGTGGAATGAAAATTATTTCGTATCGCGCCCTATTACGAACCTTCGAATAGCTTCCTGGTCCACGAACGGTGCGACTCGCGTTTCTCTCGAGGCGAGCGATCGAAATAATAACTTTTCCAGCGGCGATGATAGCGGGAGAAGTGAAAGGAGGAGCGAGACGAGGAGGACTGCGAAGGAAATTGTCAACGCAGAGACCGAGAATGGTAATGCGGTGCGGTTGGGCATTACGGTTGTCTGGATCCCGCTTGTTCCCTCCGCGAACGGACACGATGTTCTTAGCATCGTCGTGCACAGTGGTTGCGGCGTTTCGGTATTGCCGAGCCATGAAATTCTTGGCGCGAAAAAAAACCTTCCGTTCCCGTTTGAAGTTTCGTTTCCGCGCGTGATGCACGGCCGCAAAATACGAGGCACGAGGCGCATGGATACTCCGTTCTGCGGGAATGTCTCACTTCTAAGGAGCGGCTGGGTAAAGGTGCAAACCGTTTCCTATCGCAGGAACGTCGGAGCACGCTCTAGAAGGGAGTCGAGATGGAGAACGAAACGCAGCTTTTCTGGGCTTATATAGGTGCAAGAATACCTAGCAGTGGATCGCGTAGATAGCCACACCAATAACGGGGTATTCCGTAAAAGTAATCGTCTACCATTCCGTAGCGAGACCAAGATGGAATAAAAAAAAAAAAAAAAAAGAAAAAATGAGAGACGATCCGATCGTTAGTGGTTGCACGCCAAACGAATTATCCTCCTCAGATGATTTACTTTTCTCCACTTGACTCGATTCTCATACTTTTCCTTTCGCTCTTTCCCTCCCCCTTCTTCTCGCAAACATTTCTCTCGTGGACACAAATAACGCGTTAATAACGCGTTATTAATGACTTCCGTCAGATAGCTGCATTCGTCACGCGGGGCGATCAATTACAATTTGTATCGGGAACCACCCTGGTACCGATTCAGTTGCACTTCTTATTATACGGTTCCCCGTAGTGGCGTTTATATTCCCTCGACACAATAGCGGCGGCGTGCCAGGAGACGTAGTCAAATAACCGTCCGCCTAGACGCGGCTACGAATAACTGTTTTGCATTTCGGAATGCCCGCTGCCTTTACGGCCGAAGGCTGCTCGTAAGTTTGCATCGGTATGCGAGCCTTCCCCCTCGCGATCAAGTAAGAAATTGCTCATGTAACAATTCGGTAACCCGTCGAATAGGGTCAATGGTGTAACCGCGACTGTATACGTGCCGTTAACCCGTCGCTCGGCTACCGTTTTCGTTCGCCAAAACCAGTCCCTGCCTTTAACAAACTCTCGGCCAGTGCCTCTGACTACCACTGTATAAGGCAGCTGTCACACCGCTGCCACCAGGCCACCGTTGATCGTCGCTGGCTATCATCAATCAATCGTCCGGCCAGTATTTATAGTTACGCCGCGAGCAACAAGAGTGGCTGCTGGGAAATTTTCTCTTTCAGCTACGGAGCTGTTTGTTGTACAATTTTCCTGGATCGGTGATCGTAACAATCGGCGAGGTTTCAATGGGAATTTAAGCCGTAATCAACTCTACGTTGGAAATTTAATTGACGCGGAGGGGCGCGCGATTATTGTTCGGTGTGGCTGTTGCCTAAAGGGTCAGGGGCCAGCGGCCTTTATGCGAGGCTCGCGGAATAAAGGCTGTCCGGTTTTCTTTTGTCGCGAACTCGCGTGAGAAATATAGCAATTTGACTTTTAACGCGAAGAAATGTAACGAAGTAATGAGTGGGATAAAGGAGCGTCTGTCCGTAATGTGCGAATTATGCGCGCTTACGGGAATTTTATGGGCATCAGGTCCGTTGTAGGAGTTTTTAGAAATCGTAATGGTTTCCTATAAAACGACACGGTGTAACTTCTTAACGGAAGTCGTAACGGAAGAGGTCCAACAAATTCTATCTGTTTAAACGTCGCCTTAGTTTTCGTGCACGTGGGGAATATGTTAGGTTGGTATTTAAATTCTAATCAGAATGCAAAATTGCAAAATTGCTCGCGAATTTACGCGCACAGTTAGAAAACCGCAAAACCGCGTTATGGCCATAAGTCACTTCGCACGTAGGAAGGATGAATTAAAGATACACATAAATTTAAATGGCAAAAGGAAATGGTGTAAACGGTAAAAACAAGAGAGAACGTTGTACAATTACGCGAGTATCGATATTGTCATTTAATGTGGAATTAAACGATTCCATTGTTCGACGACACGCTCGCTATTTCCTCGCCGTGATTACGTGTCGGGGACACGCTGCGTAATCATTGATGTGCCTCGTAAAATCTGAACCGAAACAATTACCACAAACTGCTAGAGTATCTACAACACGACGTCGTGCACGCTTAAGTCTCACGAGACGAGACGCGACGCGAGTCAAAGTTCGTGGGACCGGAACCAGACGAAAATATGAAATTTGCATTCAATGTCGAAGACGCTTGTACTCGACGTGGTCTCACCGCGGGCATAAAAGTTATTAACAGTGACACCGTGTAAGTACCGTGCAAGATATGGCTTTATTCAAATCTCGGTCGAACTCACTTTGTCTGGGATATTTGCGACGTAATAATATCCGAGTTACAGGAATCTGTGCTAGGCCAACCAGAGGACGAAAGCAGGATCGGGTACGCGGAAGCGACACGCGCAGGAGCGCAATTTGTTTTGACAAGCACAGATTTAAGAAAAGGAAGAGAATGAAAGGCTGAAAAGGTGGAGGATCTCGACTCGTCAGAAACAGAGAGCCGATATTGGTTGCCCCTGGTACGCTGGTGTTCCTGCGTCCTCTCTCGTATCGGAGGTTGCGAAACCCTTGCTCCTACCAGTCAGGAAATGCTTGTCGAGAAATTGATTTGTCATTACTCCGCTTGTAAAGCGGAGCTATCGCGCATCGTTGATGTCACGGGACGCATTCATGGTCCCTAGCAGTATACACGTCCAGAATGCACAGGGATTTTTGAGAGTTATGTCTCTGGGATATGTACGATATGACTGTGTTATATCGCCTGTACACATATTCGCGTGTTGATCGTACAAGCCGTCTACGTACAGGAACCAGCTTGGTGTACGCTGTTTTTCTCTCTCCCTCTCTCTCCCTCTCTCTCTCTCTCTCTCTCTCTCTCTCTCTCTCTCTCTCTCTCATCCTATCGGGCAACACGAGGGCCAAGTAGTTCGCCTACGAAGCACGTGATAAATCGATGCCATTGGAGCTTGATGCGGGAACGGAATAAGAATGTACCATGAAGCTCAGATTATCCACGAGATTCCTTTCACGAGGAGGCAGGGCTCCTCGTATTCGCTCCCAGGGAAACGCAGTTCGGGAAGCGAGGTTTTACGAGGATTATCGCGCACAGGGTTCATTATACTTGGACGCGCTCGCTACTTTATCCGCATCTAGCCGTACGAAGCTCGCGTGGAACCTTATTCCAACCTCGCATTCATTCTCTGCGTGTCAGTCAATTCAATCTATCAACCTGCAGGAATCTATTACTGCCTCTTCTCCCTCCTTCCCTCTCTCTCTCTCTCCCTCCCTCTCCTGGTCCCTCTCGATCTCGCTCTTCGAGTACTTTTAAATAACGCGCGCGATAATAAAAACGGAATCGTTTAGCGGGAGAAAATATTGCGACAACGATAAGAAGGATATACCTGACCGACGTGATGTCGGGCCCCGACTTGATATTGTGGAACTCAATGAGCAGTGGGTCATCAAGATATCACGGGATAAACTATTCTATAGCTTGCAGGTTAACTACATACGATTTATACAAACTGACCTAGTTCAGCGGGAGAACTTGCCGGGCAATACGTTCTTGCGGCCCCTGTTTCTTGTTTAACTGGCAAATGTCCTTTTCACGTTAGCCCCGCGCGCCATTCAGATAGCAAGGTAATTGGTAACGCGAAGAAACTCTCCACACGGTCCTGATACATCTCCCCTCCAACGAAAAGAAACTCGAAATAACAATCTTAACCATTCCAATAAACCAATCATCGGACCACTTACTCACCAGTTGAGCGATGCAACGTCGAAATGGAAGAGAAATAGTTATAAGCGAAATAGAAGGGAATTTAAGCGCAAAAGGAACACAACAGGTGAATCAAATATCGCTAACAGTACTGGCCCCGTCATCTGGAATAAATTGACAAGGTAACTCCGTTTTAGACCATTAAGGATTACCCGGAAAAAGCGGCATCGCTTAAGGAATGTCCTGATATTAAACTGGTATCAAAGAAACTCGAAGAATGTGACCCCGTTCAGCGGTTTCAGCAGGTGCGTTGGAAAAAAGCAACGGAAGAGCGGGAAGAAACGCGAGGGACCAAGGCGGCGTGCTGGCGAACGGGGAAGCGGAAGTGTCCGCCGATGGACCGAGAATAGGGGTTGCACCGCGACGGCGTGGCGTCCCGTCGCTGCTAACGGAACAGCGTTAGTAAAACGCGAATTCGCTGGCGAGCCCACGCATGCCCCGAACGAGGCTACAAATTCTTCAAAGCGGCGTCGTATTTTCAGATGACGATAAGGTCGGTTCGAAAATATTCCGCATAGCACCGCGGCGAACAGCATCGCCGACAAGCCGCGAACACATCGCGAAAAATCGCGTCGCGCCGCTCACGCTTACCGTGGCAACGTTAATACGCAGATACTAGTTTTTTTTTCACCTCCCCCTCCCCCTTTTAGTACCACCTTTCCGAGGTGCGCAGCGTAGCCAGCGGTGCGTTCTTGATGTTCAGATAAATCTGGCGACACACAGATAAGATCTGTGGGGATTGGTGGACGGTGAAGGGAGTTATGCGGATTTTTGCACGGTACAGCTTGAATGTCCGCTTTCCTCTGCCTTCTATCTCGGTGGGCTTATCAAGAAGACACCGTGTTTGCTGGCACCGGAACTGATGAGGTCTTTAGCTGCCGCTCTTGGTTGATGGATGGAGGGGTTTATATTGCGCCTGTAAACCGTCCCTTTCATAAAGATCCATAAGCATGATTACAAACAGACTCAATTAGGTTGGAACGTTCAACGCGACACACCGAACGCGCGAGAAAACCCGTAAGAGATTAGGTTCTTTATGGTCTCGTTCGCTGGTCTATCGTGTTTTCTTCGAAACTGGAATCGACTCCCGAGGAGCAACTCTTTTGGTCGTCCTGGATGCCTCGCTTTGGCAAATAAACGAAACGATCGAAACTTGGGTACGGACGGGGGGTAGGGGCGAAGGGACGCGAGCAGAAAGACGGTGGAACAGGGCCAGTAGATTAGAGTAGAAATAAAGGATCGCGGGCAACCTTTATAAGCTACTACGTAACACGATCGCTAATCGCTTTTCACCTGTCGTAAAGTTGGACTAGCAGTGGGGTAATTTATCGAGAACGCCAGTAAACGTGTAATTACTCGTAAATAGCGGCTTTGTGACGAGTTCCCGGCACACGGCCCCCCCTTTAACCCGTTGCTTTCATAGCTAATCACGTTAACGTATGCAATTTGACAAGTGTTGAAAACGCGACCCACAAAAAGCGCCAGCACTGGCTGCTATAAATAATCGGGTCGAAGGCAGGCTGTAGCCAACTGTATAATGTCGGGTTGTATCTTTCTTTATCAATCGAGATACACATCATTTGCGAAATATATTACAGCGGAATTACATTTCGCGTGAACGCATTTTAAATTATATTACACGTGTTGCGACCCAGTAGGAGCCAGGTATTTTCGCTGATTCGAGCTATTCTGGTTAACTAGTGATATGGAAATTGTTGTGCGGGTATCGTGGACACCTGGGTTCTCTTCCATTTTTAGAATTCAGGGCATCTGTGAAATGAAAATTCCAAATGGACGACTATGTCCTCCTTATAAAAGACAATTGGAATACACGGAACGAGAATGATCGAATGAAAATGATTGATTAACGTTACGAATGGAAATGAATTCCATAGGTGTTTTATTAGAAACAAATAGTGCATAGAGAATCAATATAAAAGATTTCCTCTACCCAGTTTATTTTCCGCTAAAACTTTTCTAAAATCCACACGATCGTCTCCTAAACCATTCGACGTACCGAGGTGTTTCAGAAATAGCTAAAAGAAATAGAAAAAGGAAGAATACCTTTTAATAAGGGTACTAAACCAAGACCAACAAATATAAAGCCGATATAAAAACCAGTATTGGAAACCATAACCAGAATCAGTATCTTCGCTAATTTCAATTCTGTGTAGCTGTTATAGAAGATAACGATTCTTTGGAACTATTTCGATAACTGCGAACGGCAGTGTAACAACCCTCCGCCGCTGCTTTTTAAACCCTGTTAGAGATTATGTGGAATCACTTTAAAAACGCGATCCAAAGCCCACATAGTTTTACACCTAGCTAGATACACGCATCACGTATCGACAATCATACGAAAGTATTATTTTTTTTTTCCACGTGCTCTCGAGTCGATTACACGCGATCGATGGATACTGGTGTACATCAAAGCTGGATAAAACTGTTATATCGGATTCCGACTGCTTTTTGTTCAATTACCGAGATACGCGGCGCGGAGCAAGCAGGTGTTGCAGAGGTGTTACAGAGGGTGTTCGACAAGGGTCGAAAGAAAATTTACACGGCGATCGTATGTTCTAAATTAAAACGCGGAATAGGAGCGAAAAGGAATCGCGTTTGCGGCGTCGTGTTTTATTTAGTAACGCCCAACGGCCTGCCAAAATATTTATGGGCAGCTGAATTCCTTTCTACGGGAAGAATAGCGTGTGAAGTTTGCCGCTTAACGCGTGGCGAGCAATTTTGTTAAATGACAGAGTCTTTTTTTATGACAATACTTTGTACTGCGGGATTGTATTTCCAGTGAATTACGCGAACCCACCCGATTGGCTCTGACAATCACGGTGGGCGCGGGTATTTTTGACGGACGTTCGCGGTCCACGTGTGAGCTTTTTCTGAACAATCGCTCTTTTGCGGACAATCGCCCCGTGTAAACGCGTGGATTTATTTACGCGCGTCGAAAAAAAAAAGCGTTAATCCTTTCTGCCTGTAAACCGTGCAGTGTGAACCCCGATACGCCTTTGGGAATTTTAGCGGATAAGCAGGTTCAGCTTGTAATCCGTAATTTTTCCGACTAATCTACGTCACACCAGGCTCTGAACGTTACCAGAAATCACCGTCGCGTCCTCGTCTGCTTCATCTATGTAGCCGTGGGTCAATTAAATGTCTTTCGTTTAAAAAGAAAAAAAAAACGGAAATTTAAATGTACTTCTGTTATTCTTCATTTTCGTCTCATTTTGGTTTGCATAATTATCCCCTGAATTTCCCGTGAATCGTCGCCGTGCGAGCCCCGTGTATAAACGTACTTAAAGTTGGATTCGGGAACAGAAAAAACATTCGCGTCCGCGCGAAGGCAAACACTGCCGGTAGTGCCCGACAAATCAATACTACACTCGGACAATACAATAGAATGAGCAAGTGTCACTGCATCGAGTATGTACCGCGAGTAAACAGACTAATGAAAACAGGGCAGCCGTTTGCTGTACAAAAGTTAATGACGTTATAAACACCGCCACTCCAAAAGGCCTCGTTAGAGAGCGTTACCTTTTTTCCCCTTCTTTTTTCACCCCCTTTCTCCCTTTATTCGATTCCCCCGACAAATTCGATCAGATCCGCGTAAATATTGTCTCTCGTATCGGTGCAAAAGGGAGGCTGGTTTACCCGTCTCGAGTGTAACCCGGCCTAAAGAAATTCTATCTTGCGTCGATTTGTTTGGAAGGGGTTGGGCGCGCGCAGATAGCCAATGCACCCCCTTCGGCTGGTCACAATCAAGTGTTGGAAAATACAGGGGTCCCGTAAATAAGGTCTGCACGCTCTTCACGGTTAGAATTCGATTTCACGGAGGAATCTGAAAACTTGAGGATGTTTACCTCGACGGAAGCGATACGCTCAGTTCCGCGTAACTTGCAGCTCGAGCGTGTATTCCTCTTCATCGGCGATACGAGAGTTATTCAGTATGGGAAAATGAAAACGCGAAACACGAAACGTTGTATAAAATGTCGAAATTAATAAATCGAAGGGGGAGCGACTAACAGAGAGTAACCGAGCCGATGCTATCGTCTCGCGTTCGATTTCAACGAATAATTTTATACCGTGTAGAATGTAAAATATTCTCGATTTCCATGCGACGCGTTGGCACTTGTTCACGGAATAATTGTTACCATACGCCGTTGAACAGTGTTATTTAGCAGTCGATCTGGTGTTTACCATTTATTACCAGGGAAGAAGAACATTTATGAGATACATCCTGGTTAAGAACGCGTTAATACGCTGTATCGCTGCTTCGTATTACAATACACCGTTTTAATAAACGCGTACCATACGGTCACGCATTTTTTAAGGCATCAACGCGTTAATTGTACGATTCGCGTTGGCTGGTAACGGTATCTTATCGGTTATACTAGACTACTTAGTCGCAACGGTTCTAACGTGCAAAGTGAAAATTCTTACACACTTTCCTCTTACTTTTCTTAATCACGTTATTCACTCGTCGTTGATCGCGCATCAAAACTGTTTAATCGGTAGTTCATTTAACGCGTTATCGGTTCTATATCGTAAGCGTTGTCGCGAAAATGATGAGATTTCGTCGAAACAAAACAGTCGAGGTGCGTAAATGGCATTCATTATCATCGACTGAACTACTTGCCTTGAAACGGCGGGCGTCAAACGCGATGGTATCAAAGTGCGTAACGAGCTGTCGCTAAATTGTAATCAGCTGGTTATTGGATCCCGGGAACGACATCGAACCGTGTTCGCTTTTTACGTCGGAACACCGCGCAGCCGGGCGCAACAATGCGGGGCATTTATCTTGGACGTCACGCCGCGAATCAGAGAACGTCCCTTCTGGTTCGTTTCAGAATAAGTCATTAAAGGCTGCGCGTGCATGCATTTGTTACGTTCACCTTTAACAACCCGCTCGTACGTTGCACGCTTCAGCCTGGTCCGCGCGATTGCAGCCGCGGTTGCTCGTTGCGTGGGACGTCGATTGGCAAAACGGCTTACGTCATGAATCTGTATACGTCACGAGCTAGCGTACGGCGATATATGTCATTGCGTGTTCCGATTGCTACCAAGGTGCTGAATATAGTTACGCGCGCCTGTAATTGAACGATATCGAACGAACGATATTATTTGTTGTCGATAGTATTGAACGGTTCCTACAGTTTTTCTCCAACGACTGGAAATTAATTCGTTCGTGGCATAAACGGGGGGGGAAAGGAATATTCATTACCGGGCGCGTTTCGCGAATGCAGATACGCGTTGTTGGAGCGTACCAAAAAGTTGAACGGGACTTCCGTTTTATCCCCGTGGGGCATCCTGCCTGTCATGTAAGAGCCCTCGGTAAATCTTTTGCTCCTTTAATAATTTCAAGCGAAACACCTCATAGCACAGTGGATAGACGCCTCGCATGTCATCGCGCGTTCCATCTTGGATGGTGTAAGAAATAAATGACAAAATATTATGGAAATGCCTCGAGACGAAACAACGAACGTAGCGGCTGATATGCATTAGGAAAACAAACAAAGTCAAATTGAAAATTGGAGTCGAACAGCCTCGGTATTATGTAAATTGTAGGTGTCCATTATTAGGGATTCAATTTATTGCTGTTAAACATATTCTAGATTATAAGAGCACGAGTTTAACGTATGAATAATTGAATGTAGGGTGGTCTTAACGATGGAACCAGTCAAGTGTCTCTAACTACGCGTATTTTAGACATTACAAATTGAAAATGGCTGAAGATTACATATATAAATGTGATAGAACGCTTCTGATACGATATTCATGGCCTTAAATTAAACATATCTGTCGCAGAGCAATATTTACTCGGATCGTCCACGTATATTTGTGAGTAGGTGCGACATAATACGATTAGAGCTACTTACTTGTCACATATAGTTGCAGCGGCATAAATAAGCAATCTACAGTTCCCAGCCCCAGGGGCTTTGCCAACGAGTATGTTATCACCATTCAGAAATAAGATTAATGAGTTAGCTAATTTTTAAATAAAACATATCAGTGAAGAAGAGACACCTTCGAAGGTGTATAAAAGTGTTCTAACAATCTATACCACGGAGCCCTAAACGGAACGTATCGCTATTGGTCTCTCGAACGTGGGTGCGAGAAAAGTCAATGCAATAAGGAAATATCCAATAACTTCAACCCACACGTGCCACTAGCGTAAGATTTTGTAAGAGCAAATTGCGGATTTGCGGAACGGAACGTTGAGAATTAGATTTCATGCAACAACCCTCCGTTATTATAACGAAAGTTTAATCCAGTAGAACGGTTCGCGGTTTAAAAGGTTTCTATTCGCCGTATCTGATGAAGATAGAATAGTTCTAATCAAGTGGTACATGCATATTTAATTCTACTGCAAATTATCTTGTGTCTTATCTCCCATCTTTTTAACGTCTCTGATCACCAGGATATGTGTTCGGATAGAGAATACGCGTAAATCAATCTCGGCTAATTACGTGCCGTGATTATAGAGTTGTCCAGTTTTTGTTCGAGTGGCTAGACAAAGCTGAATGTTTTATCATCCGAAAGTCATTTAACTGCGAAAAGGAAAATATTTTTCATTTAATTTACCAACGCGTAATATAATTAAGATCTGCCCATTTGGTGTCGGACGACATTACCATATTAATAAGTACTGTCTTTAATATACGAGAGATATAATACACGATTGATTTACAACGAGACGCGATTATTCTAATAGCGTTTCATTAATACAGCTGCCGTATACGAGTCTCAAATGTTAGTTGCAACGGAATAGAACGTGAAGTTGAATTTTCGTTTACGACGCGCGAGTTCGAATTCTTGCATAACGGTAGATTATTGCGTGCGATAAAAAAAGTTTACAATGATCCCACGATTGTTCGAAATTATGACACCACAGATTGGAGAGGAATTACTTAATTGCGATAAGCTGACAATAATAATAGCATTCCCAGGCAGATTCAGTTTATCCGATAACACGTGAATTTTCTAATTAATCAAACGCATCTTAGCGCCGGCCATAAAATAACTAACGCGCTTCTAAAGAGGCACTTCCGTGCGAATATCTACGAATCTCACCGCGCACCAACGCGATACCTTCGAGCTGAACGGTATTAGATTCGAGAGGTTCCGAAGAACCGCGCGAGGCAAAGTTAAACTTTAATAGCCAAATCCGTGTGCCCGCTAAGAAGCACTCGGCTAACTAGACGCCGTCAGTGTCGCTGGAGAACTGCTCGCTGGTAATGATCCTGGTGCCTTCTTGCAAACGCGACCGTCTACCAGAGAGTTAACCCAATGAGAAACGATAGCGCTAGACATTTAGGCTAAGCGTCTACTTTCGACTGATCGATCGCGTCGCGCGTCCACGTTAGCCGACGTTTTAGCAGGGCGAAAATCATTGCTCGCGTTCGTACCAAGTTTTCCCCTCTGGCCAAGTACGAATACCGCGTACCGTTTCCCCAGCTCGTTCCTCGAGAGGAAGAAAACGAAAGAACGCCGCGCTCGTATCATCCTCGGACGGGCTCCTGAATTACGTGCGGACGTTCGAGTTGGCGTAAGCTCGAAGAAATTAATCGTCGCCCCGAAGAGGAGGCACGCCGCTAATAGAAATGCCCGTTAGGATGTTGGGCACGACGTGAAGCGTAACCAGCGAGCAACGCCGGAACGGAATCGGAGCGGACGCACTGGTTACAAATCGAAACGGTTACGCGGCTGCGTTACACGTTGCACGGCCACCACTGTTGCTCGACATGTGGCCGGCGCGCTTTTAAAACGATCACGCGAATCTCGTTGCTCCACTTCTCCGGCGAGTATCGCGATGACAGTTCCGAGGATTATTAACCCTTTGCACTCGAGCGGCGCCGATACGGCGCCCGGCCGTTTCGAGGTGGCAACTCGAGCGGCGCCGATACGGCGCCCGGCCGATTCGAAGTGAAAACTCGAGCCACGCTGCTGCGGCGCCCGAGTGTTTTTTAAACTTTAAATCGGACTACGCTGCTACGACGCTATGGTCTTTTGTAACTGGATTTCCTTATTTACAATATGCGATAAGATGGTTTTCTCGGAAGTACTTTCGTGGACTAGGCTCTGCTTACATTGTAGCCTAATCTTAGCTCAATTTAGTTAGTCTCAGCGTAGCATTCGTTTGAAACAGTCTTGGCAGTAAATATAGTATCTAAAAAGTATTTGAACCCTAAAAATATGGAGGATGATCAGATCAACTGGAGTTCGGACGAATTCGATTTTGCCGCTTGGGATGGTGAACTTACATCGACTTCCGGCGGATTACGCCGCGAAGCGAAAGAATCCAGTGGTGAAGATAGTGATATAGTAAGAGGTGTAAGACGACGGAATTCATATATTTTGTATAAACTAGAAAAAAACAAAAAAGGGGAAAAGCCACTGAGCCATCTACGATTTTTGAAAACACTTGTCGAACAACTAAGAGGGTCGTATCGCCAGCAACGAGAGCAAGCGTCTACGTCGCATTTCGATGAAATCTGATTAAACGGGAAGCTCCACGTAATACTAAAAGAGCCAAAAAGGGACTGTAAGGTTTTTTCTGACCGCAACACGCCTGGAGGTAGGCGGGAAACTCCGTATTACTGTGATACGTGTCCTGACAAACCTAGGATGCATCTTGGATATTGTTTCACAAAATATCACACCAAAACTAATTACAGAGTGTAATATTCATTAAAATTTTGTAATACTTACTAAAATTTCTTGTTTTCGACATATAAATGAATAAACTAGTGAAATTTTATTATTTATATACGTTTGTTTGCTTATAAATGTTTTTCAATTACTTGTAATGTGTTCGCCCAGTTTGGCCGAAATCGCCTCGAGTTGCTGGTTCGCGCGAGCGAAAAAGGCCTCGAGTGCAAAGGGTTAAAGCGGCGATCGCCTGCGAGGGTAGAAAGAGCGTAACGGCCGCCGCGCGATTTGCAACCGGCGAACGTGATCCGTGACAATTCCCTGACGAGACGAGAGTTCGCGGTAGCGATCCGACGGGCATGAAAAGCTTCCGAACAGGTTGCTCGGACGAGAACCACTCGACGTTCCCCTGGACGCATAACGCGGCGGTGTACAGCGCGAAGTAGCCTCAAGATTTATAGCATCCGTTTTACTACATTTTAATGCGTTACATTCTCTCCCCATCCCCGTTTGAAGAACGGGATCACGTTCACCGGCGATCATTTATGACATTATTTCAGCTACGATGATAATATCGGGGACGCCGATACGACCGCGGCAATCGACATTCGTCGTTACGCCGCGTTACGCCATTTACGAGCATCCACGAGATCGAATCGAGATATAATTAGAGAATCCGAACGAGCTTTGGCTTCGATCGAGATACCTCGATAAGGTAAATCGACGTCGTACCCTTATGAAATTGGTGCGAAAGGGACACTCGTGACCGGAATGGTTATTTAGATCGGCCCGTGCCACGTTACGAACGTGTGCTCATAGTGCTCTAAGATCGTCTCGAGCTAAATTGCCAGTCTATCTTTTTTCTCGTTTTCCAAGGAACTTTCGAATAATCGCGATTACGAAAAACGAATGGCAAATAATTGCTCTGGTTTACAAGATGTACGGAGAATATGCGGCTTGTTACATAATACTTGGAGGGACGTCGATCAACAGGTTCTGTACGCACGTAACGTTACATATGTAGTTAATCCTTAAGAAGTTGCACACTTGTTGCCATCAACTTTCTGGTTTTCAGCCGATTCCGAGCAGCAAAAAGTAGAATGTATACAGTAGACGAAGGAGTATTACGTGTTGTAAACAGTCAATCACCGAGATAGTATTTACAGGATAGCCAATCAAGGTTCTATCGTGCATTTGACAAGTAAATGGGAAAGTGATGCACTTTAATGAGGCGATAGATAAATATTCCCAATACATCGACGCGATTCGTGTCGTACGCGCTGAAGACGCGAGAGCAGGAGCAGCAATAATTCCGCGACAAATTTTCGAGGAACTCGATAAAGCTCAGCTGAGATTAAATCAGAGAGATCCTTCGCGGGCTTACTTCGTAGCTGACAATGGTATTAAGTGGAACGAGCGGAGTAACAATAAAGTACGAGGGAAAGACGACGTTGCGACGGGTTTTATTTTTTCGCGCGAAGAGTAATTACGAGAGGAAAGTTCTGTCGCGGCGCGGGATGAGTGGTTGAAGTCGAAAACACGGGGAAAAAATAATTAAAATCCCTAGGGGGTAGGTCGACGGAACGGAGCGCGAGAAAGTCCAGCGGTATTTACCGACCAAGGACCTTAAAGCGGGCCCAAGGCCAGAAATCGAAAAAAAATGTTCGCCACGCGAAACTGCGGAAGCGCGGTACCGGTGAACGTACTTGAAATCACACGTTGAATCGTCCGAATCGCGGGGGCCTTCCTCCCTTGGTATCCCCACCAAAGACGCGGCTTCTTCTCTCCTCTCCCCTCCCCCTCCCCCCTTCTCCTCCCCCATCTGGAGGCAACAAACACACCACCATCACCTCTTCTCCTTCTCCCTTTCCGGAACGTCCCGTCGCACTAATAATTCGTGAGTACGTTGCGGTGATGTTGAGCATTCCACCTGCCAACAGCAACCGGGCACATCCCCCCACCTGGTGGTACCGGCAGGAAAAGTGGCCGCACGCCTTGCAATCCCAGCATTTCTGTGTTGGTTGTGGCCGTGAACGGGGCTCAAGTCCAAGGGCACGCGAGGGAGAGAAAGAGAGAGCATCGAGTGCTACGACAGTCAATCTCCCGTGCGAGGTCCACCACGTCGAGTCGTCGATCCGCCCTGGTATCCATCGACCGATCGTCATCGACGAACACCATCCGCAACCAGGTACGTACGTAATCTCTCTCTCTCTCTCTCTCTCTCTCTCTCTCTCTCTCTCTCTCTCTCTCTCTCTCTGTCGCGAATTACGAGAATCGACCGTTCGAAACGTTTAAAATCCCCGCGGCTCGACGTATGCAAGACGCAAGTCCGTCGCGAGTTCGGGGTGCGCGCGAGTTTCGCAGGGATGAAACCCCTTCGAATTTCTCGCGAGGATCGCGAGAGACGCGAGCGGGCTCGCCGTGTCGGAGCCGATCTACCTCGAACCAGGTGTGAATAAAAACGGTGATTTATCTTGCTCTCGACGGTCGGAGAAGCGTGGATTGAAAATTCCCCCGAGAACGGTGACAGTTTGTCGCTGGTCGAGGACCTCCTCATAGATCGCCGCGTCGCCTCGCGAAACGGCTCTCGAGCGATCCTAGGAAGACCGCCGGAACGAATGGAAGTGATTCGTGGCTGGCACCGGGGCTATCGAGCGCGGTAGAGATTCTAAATCGAATCCCTTCGAGAGGCTTGGCACCGGCTCGTTCTCTTTTTTCCAATTAAACGCGAAACTCTACTACAAGCGAGGAGCGAGCGGGCCAACCTGGCCGCGGCCTAAAATTTTTCCATTCCGCGTTTTTCACGTCTCGTCGGCTGCTGGACGAGGTATGCATCCCCCCCGTTTCCCGTTCGTATACCGACAAAGCCCTGTTGTATTCTCAATAAAATCGATAAGTCCTATCCGCGACGGTTATATACCTATCCGGTCTACGTATCGCGAATAGCGGCAAAACAATTTTCCACGTCGATGATTTCGCCCACTCGAGAGAATTTTCGTTCCTCCGTGCCACCACGCCGGGCTGGAATAATTGATTGCCGCGAGGAGGGAAAAGTGCTGCGCGTACGTAGAGGAGAGGTGTACACGGAACGAGCAAGACGGTGTCCGGCGGGACACCTCTGTCCCGTTGCGCGCTTCGATCAAAAACCGCGTACGCTTGTCGCGCGACACGGTGCCCGCTCGAAAGAAAGAGCTCGCCGTCGACTAGGTGTCGGTCGGTTTGCGCGATTGCTTGCGAAACGGTCGGGGTACGGCAAAAAGGCCGTTCCTGGTAGTAGTTTGTTAGAAGGTGCTGGTGATTCGTTTCTAACCGTAAAAGGATATCTGCTCGATTGTTTTTGCACTCGTAGAAGTGCCTCGCTTCTACCCCATCTTGATGGATGATCCCTCGCGCCGTATGACTCGTCCCGATCCGATCAAGATTTATACGTAAACAGTCCGGCCAGTGCGTACCAGTGAATCTCTCGGATCCGAACTACCGCGCGCGAGCCTGTCTCTCGGTTCGAGTAGCCCACGATCTTCCACGGTACGATATTCAATTGTTCCCTCCGGCGAGGTATTTCGAAAAATATCTGCCCTCTTGTAATTATCTTAATGAATGGAAACAAAGGCAAAAGCCTTCTACCAAACGATATCGCGTTCACTGTACCGCGCGGACCCCGTGCCCGCGAACCCACCGTTCCTTTTTGGTTTATCTGCAAACCTCCCGGCGCTAAGGCCGTTTCCTTCGCCATTACATTGTGGCGAACTGTTCGACTAACTTTGAAATAATTAGTCCGGATAATGAAGTTCAGCTGCACAATGGCCCCGGCTACAGAGCGTAATGAGATTCGCCCTCCCCCGTCGTCTATCCCGTCGTTTTCGTACGATATTGATTAGTTAAAGCCCTTCAATGGTTTTACAAGAGGCTTAAGGGCTAGGCGAATCAATCTTATCGTCCCTTAAGTGGATGCTGCATCATTTCGCACCTCTGTGCGTGACACGCCGGCCTTAATTCACTCGTTAATTAAATACGAAGAAAGAACTGGCCTCCGCGAATGGCTCTGATGTATCTTCATCAACAAAGTTACCCTTTAAAGAGTGGCGCTGCCGCCAGGGATAATTACTTCGTGCCAGATTTACAGTCGCTATCAATATCGGCCAGAGATTACACATCTTATTAAACTCGATCAAACTTTAGACAGCGCCCAGTGTTTAGCTGTCCTCTCGTGTGCCATTTTGCCTCGGCTGTGCGCGATGCTTTCGTCCGGCAGAGCGAACCTTCTGGTGTCTCCTGAACATCGTACGCGAGGTCTAACAGGTTTATTGTTTCGTAATAGTCGAGCGAGATCGTATATCTAAATAACCATATGAAACTCAGTGAAGCAGACCGTGAAACGCGTTGAACAAAATGCATTTTATACACCGCCACAGAGTTTCCCACTCTCTGTTTATTATTGCTGCCGGATAGACCAGTTTAATCAATGAGAAAATTCAATTTACGGGAGGAGGGTGAATAAGTACGGAAAATTAAAAACAGTTCTTCCATTCGAACTGTTTAGTTAATAGCCCGCACGCTCTTCCCAAGGTAACCGTTATCGATAATGCTCATCGTTAATCCAGTGCTAGTCGTGATCCGCGAACGAGACGGTCGCGAGCAGACGGCGGATAAATTCCATCCGCGTTTTCTAGGTTAACCCTAGGAAACGATTAAACGATGAATTAATGTTCCAACATTTACGGACCGGAGAAATCATCGTCTCTGGCACGCACGCTCTGATTCCGTCGTTAATCGAGTGAAGACGCACACAACTATTTTCGTCCGTCCTCCTTAGATAACGTCCTCGCGAGTAACCGGTCGTTTTTCTGCAAAAGAAAGCTCTCCTAGTTTCGCGTTTACAACTTTCCATGTTCAAAACGCGCTACGCGATAATATTAACGGATTCGTTCCAATTCCTCGGCTAACGAAGCGAGAAGGTGGAATAAATCGAACGATACCTCGCACCCGAACCTGCCTCGACGCTCAGCCTTGATGGGATCGAACTTGAACGAAGAGAGAAAAAATCGTCAGAGACATTCTCGAGGCGTTGTCTAATCGAGCGAAAGGGAAGAATCGGGACGCATCGTCTGGTGGTAACGAGCTATCGACGAAGTTCGTTATCAGACGGAAGCTTGGTGAGAACAGTTGACAATCGTTTACAAGTCGCTCTCGCCAGAATTGACCTTTATTTCCTAGCCTGCCTTCTCTAGCCGCGAGGAGATCGCGGGCAGGCAGATCGCCGGGGTTCACGAACCAGAGATAAATCTTCATCGACAGAAAAGTTGGAACGATGCGCTGGCCAGCGTTCGAGAGCGCATCAATAAAATATTAACGAGTAGCTCGATATTGCTTTCCCGCGAGAAATGAAAAATCCATCTCGTGAGAAGGTCAACGCCACGTAACATTAGCGCCGCGGCTAACAAGCCGTGTAAATTGCGAGCAAGGCTAGCTTCCTTCGATAGCTTCCCTATGGTTCGCGGAGGCTGGTGGAATCAATCTTATCGTCCTTGACCGGATGCGAAACCGCTGCGACCTCGCGACGACGCTCGCGTCGTCACAAGAGTGACACGATTCGGAATTATGCAGAAGCTTTCTCCGTTCGTTCGTTCGTTCGTTCGTTTGTTCGCCGAATTATTTGCGTTTAATTTCGAGATTGGACATTTTACATTCCGACGAAAGCAGAATGAAAGGTTAACGAGGAGCCACGCTACGTTCCGTCAACACGGCCTCGGTTCGCGTCAAATTACCGCCGTGCGCGAACTGATCGATTTTCCAAATATTCCATTAACGTTCAGAGAATTTATAGTAATTCCTAGTTGGCATAGGATTGCGCGAATTGTTTCGCTAATCGGAATAACTTCGAAATTAAATGCTATTACACGGTTATTCGAGCGTGCGCCGAAACGGACGGCGAAATGGACTTTCGGCGACGAGGGACGAACGACAGCCGTTTTCCGGTTGATCGTCCTTGAGCTAGTAATCCCTCCGCGAAGTTTTGTCGCTCCCAGGGAATGTGAAAGTTAGCAACGACATAATCTGCAATCGTGTTGCAGAAATCCTCTTTCGGCAGTTTTGAGTAATTGAACTAGTTTCAGCGGATAAGGCATTTGCCTGTGAGCAAGACGAGTTCCTGCCGGGGATAATGAAACGGTATAAAGTATTTTTCAGGAAAGTTAGAGGCGCGTGCCTGGAGGCCCTTGTACACGGTCTACCGTAAAAAAAATCTCAACGCACAAATCACCCTGTAACCGTTGAATTTATATCAAAGACATGATTTCTCGCCAGGCATTTCCGTCTCGTGTCCTGTAAAAAAGATTAATTGAAAAAAAAAAATCATAATTTATCAACCCTTCGTGTAATTCATCATTCGGTCGAACGCATTTTATCGACAAACTCGCAAATAATTTAACTTCGCAGGTTAATGAAATAACAAACACTTAATAAAATGAAACGAGACGAAACGAAACATTGGCAGCCGTGAAATAAACTTCGATTATATCCCGCGCGATTTGCTTCCGTTTTAAACAAGAGGAAAACAAAAGGTGCGAAACGGAACGTACACCGAGTTACGTTCGAATCATATATTTCACGTACGATACTATTCATTTTCTCACATTAGACAGTATTGATGGCAGTGATGAATGCTTCGTACGCGGTTAAAAAGAAAAGGAAAACCAGTTGCGCGAACACATTGGAGAGCGCGCGGTAAATTGCCAATAAGAAATCTATACGCAAAACGTTTCGTACGTGCTTATTATGAGCTTTCGCTTGATACGCGCAGGATTAATAGCGTAAAATAAATGTCCGTCCTAAGGCCAGGGGCAACTATGTCGTTGACGCCATTACCTCGGTTTAAAATAATACCGATTTACAGCGGTGGCTTCACGATGTTTCCATTCCAGACGTCTCCGCGCGGAAATAACTTCTCCGAGCAACAATTAGCAAGAATATATTAGCCAGCCGTAGAAGTTTCTTGTTTCAGCCGAGGATCTTCCCAGGACATTCGCTAAATAGCGCTTCCATCGGAGACGCGAGTGTCCGCACCGCGAGCTGTTTTTATCCGGCCTCCGATCTGAATGCTGCTCTTAAAGTGCTTGTCATATTTTAAGAATATTCCATACGTTAATGTTTATACGATCGTCCGGTTCCATCCCTCACCTTCTGTCAGCGGAAGTAATTAAGCGTACCAGCCACGGCCGAGGTTTCTTTCGGCTGTTTCTGGCCTCTGTATTTTTATTATATATCGCAATTAAGGTTACGATCTACGGGTAGGAAATTAACGTGTCAATTAAAGCTCGAACGATATATGCTTGTCAACTCGGCTACGATGCTTTGACTTTCATGAGATATACGATGCAGTAAATTACTCCGTTGTGCGTAACAGAAGGCACGCGATCGCCTTGGCCGCGGCCAAATTACTGCTTAATTAGACGAACGGTTACTGAAAAAAAGCTATTTTCGTAACAGACAATCAGAAAATAACGATAGCCTCGGGGGCTTAACGTTCGCGAAATTTTTATACGTTCTTGCCTTAGCTGGCGAATGTTTCGCGTGCGCAAAACACGGATCGCGGAATTCATTTCATCGGTGTGTATAAATTACCACGAGTGCGCGCCCTTATTCATAATGAGGACGTTGAATTATAATAGACGCCTGAAGAAAAGTGATATCAATTAAAACAGGTGTTCAGATATTATAACGCGGGAAACTGTGCACCCGATGAATATCGATATCGGCGATCTACGAAACTCGGGAATGCTAAACGCGTTCTAACTCGCGTTTAAACGAATGATCGAATCGTTTCGACAACGCGAGCTTCTAAACAGAAACAGAAATTTCTATGCAGGAAACACCACATTACACGAAGTATAATTTCCTCAGGCGAAAACGGTGGCAATTTCGAAAAGGAGCGACCATGCGGAATCGTCGCGCATCCGGAAAGTTACGCGTAACCGCGCTTACGTTTCATTTTACTTGGCATCAGATTATTTCGCTTAAAACCCGAGTGCGCGCACGTGTTGAACGGTTCGTAGGAGACGCGAACGCCCCTCGGAAAAGGAGCCGAGGAAAGTTTCTTTTTCATAAGTCCGGCAGAGACAACGGCCGCACACGAATTTACACACAAAGGAACGCGTTTGTATTCGATGGGAGACGTTTACGTGCCGGGAGCGAACGCGAGAATGCGTGCATTCGGTTCCGCGAATCGCCACGTACGATTAGACCGGGATATCTCCGAATACAATTATTCGTGCCTTAATGAGGAAACAAATGCTACCAGTTACATAATCGCCTTAACGCTGCAAGCCTAATGACGATTTCGCATTCCCGGGAACGAGCAGAGCGAACGACCTGCGGACCGTCGCGTTGCAACTACCGAGAGCACGATATACGATAACCCGTTCGAGGGAGCATTCCGGATGCTTCTCTCTTTTTATTACAAGTGCCACAGAACAACTGTTTAAACGATATTACGCCGATTAAATAGCGTTGAACGGCCTCTAAATTGCCTACGGATTCGCTTGTTACCGAGTGATTCGATTCCCGTGGCTCGAACGAACACGAGGAGTACAAGCGCGATCGGCTCGTTCGAGATTTCAGAGATCCGCGCGTCGTCTCGTTGGATCCGCTACCGAGCGGGGAGACACTTGAAACTCTCGTCGACCATATCGACCGGTGGAAAAATGAAGGAACGGTTCGCGAGACGCGACGTTCGGCAAACGAAGCTACCAAGAAAATATGTCCGATAAAATGTAACGATACTCCTTTACTCTCGGAATCGAGCATCGCCAGCCAGCTGAGAGGATTATAACCGCCTCGCTGTTATAACGGTACAGCCATATGCGTACCTACGTTCTACGTAGAGGGATTCAACGCGAAGCGAAATCGGAATAATATTCACGGTGCTCCGCACGAATTTTCCGCGCCTATTTCGAACTCGTTCCAGCGATAGGAAGCGATGACGACGCTCGTTTACCCGCGAGAACTTCCGAGAACTCGTAAAGCTGCTTGGGAGGAAACTTCTCATTAAGACGTGAGAAAGTAACAAATTAATCTGGCAACGATTAGCGGCCGAACCGTTTTTGTCGATTAATGTTATCGAAAGCAGGAAATTGCGCTTGATACTCGTATCTAATTTATTATACCGCGCTTTTGGTGGACATCGCCATTTATCGGTTGGGATACGCGACAGAAAGTAGTGCTCCACGTGTACAGTCTACCGAGAAATAACGCAGAAAGTAGTTACCCGCTTCCTGCGAGATCGAACACGACGTACCGTCGATCCGTTTCGTCGTGTTTCCAGAGAAAGCCATTCAAAGCGAAGCATAATCACGCGATACGCGCATCACCCTTGGGACTCCGCCAGTGGCGATGACACCAACCTGAAAATTAATTAATCAATCCCCGTGTTTTGTCCGTTTTAATCGAACGTCGTCCCCTTTAATACGTCCCCGTCGTTTGATACTAATTTTAATCGCGTTTAGAACGATTCAACCCTAGTCATCTGTGAATCGATTGAACGCACGAAGAGTATCTACTCGGTGTTTTTCCTCGTGCTGTAATTACACCCCATTAGCTCGGTTTCTGCTCGATCTAATTAAGTTAAAATGTTCTAAATGAAATGCACGCGAGTACCTGTCGATGACTCTTAATGCACGAGCGACTCTCCGCGGCAGTGGTCTCGTTGGTGCCTCTCAAACAGGTACTTCTCCATACCTTCTGACACAGAAGACAGATGATGGGAACGCGTTTGAACACGACCTTGCGGCAAGGAGAAGCCAACGATCCCGCAAACAAGCACTGCTGTCGCTTCAATTTTCACGGAGTTTCGCGACTCCACCGGCAAAGCTGCTTTTTACCGCAACGGTTTCCCATCAACCGTGATCCCCCGATGCAACATCATTAAACTTCGCAACTCCGCCGGCTTATATCGTCCCCGGCTAAAATTGCCTTCCACGACTCACCACGGGCCACCTGTCCTCCGACAATTATTGTCAATGGATAACTTTAAACGCGTCTACTCGTGTACCGATAAGCTACTATCGGCGTTGCTACCTCGCTGCTTGTCCGAGCAAACAACGCCTCTTATCCCTCCCGCGGATGAATTGTCCTCCAAGGGTGAGTTCGCGGAGCGGCTCGATAAATTGGATAGCCGATTCGTTTTGAACAGAGGCTAAGGATCGGTTCGAGCATCGATTAAACCGTATCGCGAGGCAGATTCCTCTCCTTTGCGTTACAAGATAATCACAGGATTCCCGTGATCCAGCTTAGAATTGTGGTGTCGCGATACGCGGATGCGCCAACTCGTCGTACAAGCCGCTCAATTAGGAGGCCACTCGAAGGAGAACACACACACACCCCTGGTTACCCTTATCTCGTAGTTAGAACACTCTCCCTCTGCTGGCGCTGCTTCTTTGCCCCGTCTCTGTCTCCTATCAAGACTGAAATTCTGATAAGACCACGTGGCGGGGATAGCGCAGCCACTTCCGCTTCTAGATCATTGTTTGCGAACGGTTAATAGCCCCCTGGGTACACCTAGCCGACCGCCCGAAGTCTGCCCGCTCTCATGGAACCGCAAATCATCCTCGATCTCTCTTCTTCGACGTTGTTCCACCGTCTCCCACTTACGTAGACCGTAGCTAGTTTCCCGTCTTTTCTATTCTTTCCTGTACCTCGCCAGCTACTCTTCTCGCGTTCCATCCACTTCCTCGTCGCCCTCGAACCCCTTCTTCCCGCGCCACGACGGCCGATCGTTTCCATTTTTTTTCCACCGTTCGTTCTCGCCGCGTTTCTTTCTCGCTTCCTTTCCCACTTCCTTCAGGCGGCCGTTCTCCGTCAGCTCCTCCGCGAAATTATGCGCTCTCGGAGGTGAACATCCGTTTTACACGAGAGACCAGAACAGTACAGGCCGCGACACGGTCGACTCGTCGGCCCGTGTGCACGCCTGTGTACACGCGGCACGTTTTTTCCGCTCGAAGAGATTCGAAGACGTTCGAAGACGTTCGGGGATAGGGAGTGCCACGTGGCGAAATTAATTGCCGTTCGCACCGTTAGACCCCGATAGATTCCAGCCAGATTAGACGGAAGAGGGGCTCTCGCTCGTGGTTTCACCTGGTCCTCGCAACGCACGCCCCAGAGCGTTCCATCGAAACGCGACCAATACGATTTTTAATGCCCCGGAATTGCATTTCCATATTCAACAATTCCGTACTCAGGTACTCGTATTTTCATCCTCGATTGGATACGTCGAGCGGGAACGAGGAATCCGAGGGAAAGCTGTGCGTCGGCGTATGACAGGTTTAAAGTGAACAATTTTCACTGAACCAGTCCCGAGTAATCGCGCAAGGTCATACGGTACCGTCCCGATCGGCAGACAAGAAAGTGGGATTAATGTCAACCACTTTTGTACGGCATCCTGGCCGACTCGGAACGGGTACCCGCGTAATCTCCGGAAGAGTTAGAATTCAGTTTCTAATTGCGATGGTATGCGTAGAAAAGGATGCGCGCGCCTTCCGCATACATGAATAATTAATGGCAACAAAGTCTCGTTGTCGCGAGTCGTTGTCCCGCCGGAATCTTCGCGCGAGACATCCACGCTGGAATTATCCGCGTTTTTTATGCGGCCGCTTAATCGCTACGAGAAGACTAATTACCGAATACGTGGTTAAACGATGCACGGGATGGAAGATCGTCGCGATAAACCGTTGGATTCTCGAGTGGCAACAGGATCGGTTAAAAATTCGATCGCAATCAAGCAATACCGCAGGCTAACTGGGAATATAAACTCTAATGGTAATAAGGGGTTGCTCGAAACATTGGTTCCCCGTTGCAAAACTACTCGAGTCTCCACAATAGCTCCATCTTCCTAGTAGCGATAAAAATTAATAACACGGAATGGTGGGGTGTAACGATCGCCTCTCCCTCTCTCTCTCCGCGCAAACTAAAAAGATGGGAATGTGTGCGCCTAGTCTCGTTCGTTATCCTTCTCGTCGAGGTTAACGGTGTGCAGAACGCACGATGCTGCGTGTCGGAGCATCGGATTACTTAATTCGTATCAGTCATGCGCGTGGGACTCGGATCTTCCGCGGATGGATTAACGGTTACGCGCGCGTCCTGATCCGGCGAAAAATGCGGGAAAAAAAAGGATAAATAAAAAGATGGCCGATTAGATGAGTGAACGATGCGGGCTCGATACCGATACCGAGGTACGCATCCACTCGCGGAGCTTTAAATGAACGGCACGTCGTTTAAAAATAATTGGCCAACCTCCGAGGCGTTCGTCGTCGATCACTGATACCAGCGCACCGTGCTCGGGAAGCGGCAACGGCCCTCGAAGCGTTTATTTCAACCGCCTTGGACTTCCCCGAAATCACCGATCGACCAGAGTACAGAGTGTTCCAGTTCAGCCTCACCCGGTGATTATCTCTGATACCGTTGATTGTTCAAGGAATTGCTGTTGATCATAGTTACTGCGTTTCCAGAAAGTCATCTCGCCCGATAACGCGGCTCCGCTCCGGATAACGCGACTACCGGCGTTCCCGAGCCCCACAACCCCTCGTCGCGATCGCGTTTTATCTTAAACGCGGTAAACCGGCGACGTTCCTTTTTTTTCGCAGCTCCACGAGCATCGAAGTTGAATAACGAGAAGCGCGACACACATTTTATGCGAGCCGCGCGTTTCCGTATAATGACGCTAAGAATTCCAAGGGGGATGTTGTTAATTCATGGACGAATATTCAGTAATTGGAGCGGGATAACGGGGGTATCCGATAAAAGAGATACGCGTTATGAAACAGAACGACCGATTTCGATCTGAAGAAAACGGTCGTGTTAATTAGCCGATTATATCGGTTGATGTATTCCCGACTTCCTGTACGGCCCGAAATCTTCGCGGCGCGTTTCTTTTTTAGGCGTTGCGATATTTTCGATCACGATAATCGTGAGAACAATGCGCGGAAGCTTAATCAGAATTAAAAGCGGTTGAAACGTACAGCTGGGATATAACGGTAGGCATTAATTTGAAAGTCTGACACACTCGCGTCAGAATGATCCGGCTGTGCTGGTACGAAAGCAGACAGGAAGCAAAGATGTACGTACACAGATAGAGAACCAAAGTCGCAAGATAATTGACCGTGGCTACGTTCGGTGATACAACTTCTCTAATTAGGTTTCGTTTCCGTGCTTTTGATACGTCCCGGAGCCACTGTTTGTCGCCGATGTTAATTTACAATGGAATCTCACTCGAAAAGTCCGCGATAACGAGATGTAATACATTTCGAGACTGTTATGTTCAAAGCATTCTAACTGGACTATAAATAGAACGCTCTCAGCGGTGGTTATACATAGCACGCGTAACGCAATAAATATTAAAACAATGTTACACTTTGGTTGGTACATAATTGCTGACGATCTTTCCGGTAATGCGAGTAGAAAGAATGGAATCGGCTACAAAATTCCCCCGAGGGGTTCAGCTGTGTGTACGCACGCCGTCTTCCAGCTCCATGTACGCGATTCACCGCTAACGAGCATGTAATATTTACATCAGCTGTAATAAACGAAGGTTGTTCACATCTCCTTCGCGTAATCGAGAGGCGAGAGTCCCGTAACGAGGCGCCGAACTCCGCTCGTACCATCTCCGCGACGGTGATGTACGCGGTCTTTTTCCTACCTCGCTTCCCTCCCATCTCGCTTCAACCATTATTAATACCGCGTTGCATCGAACAATGAAGTTCGTGAGAAAGCCTTCACGCGTTTACGTGAAAGTCTGCGCAAATATCGACTCTTCTCCGAGGGGCAACGAAATCGAGGTTGCCCGGAGCCTCGTCAGTTTTCGATTCCTCTGCAAATTTATTTTTATTTCTTGTTTAATTTTCGATCGCGTTCAGTCATCGAAACCGTAATAGAGATCTATAAGTATCTTTGAAAATAATTTAAGATTTTGTGAATCTTAAAAATCTGTTGACATCGATGGGGCGAACGGATCGAATGGATGTCGATGACCGAAGGAACGAATCTTGCGCGAATGTCGGTAACCGAGGGACGGAGTCGGTAGAAGCGACGACACTGAAGACCTATCGAGACATTAACTCAAAGGCCTATCGTACAATTGTGCAATTTGTTATTGTAATAGCGCGATAACAGTTTCGTCTAGGGGATGAGTGCTTTTCATGCGCGTTCACCCAAGTCAGAAACGGGTGTTAAGTATTTTTAATTTTTCTAATTTTCTAAGAGAACGTGGACACGTATCAAGTAATCTACAACGCAGTTGTCTCGCCTCGCCTTGAACATGGATTACGCATTAGAAATCCTTAGTCGAATACACACGTGAGTTTCCTCCGAGGAGAATGTAATAGAAATCTCTTCGTCTTGCTCTTAACACGGGATGAACATCTTTCCGGTATTTTATCATGATTATAAGCCTAGAGCCCTAGAGGGTATGGGAAGTTGCGGTAATGATTTACAAGTTATGGGAATTCGTTAGAGAGGGCTGCGATGACCTTTACGTATGGACAGCAATCTTGTTTCTTACACAGATGATTAATGACAGGAATCGAAATCGTTGATCTATATGCTCGGATTTGCAATCTTTCTAATCAGCCAACCACTTTAGCCTTCGATTTGTTTAACGGTAGAACAAAATTGCGCGATGGAAGAGTCGAGTCGAATTTTGTAACAGGCGTGAAGTGGAGGGAACGACGATATTTATTTTCACACCCCCTGATACTCGCTTTGCTTCTTTCGATCAAGTGGAACGTGTAAAAGTGGTTAACGCGATGAACTTCGATTTTAATAAGCGCTTTAATGAGGGGAGGAGCACCGATTAAAATTTCGAATTAAATTCCTCATTATTTCGACGCGTTTCGTGCGTACGCGCTCCTCGAATCGATTTTTCTCCCTCTTACCCATTGGAAAAGTTTAAACAACGAAACGTTCGATGATTGTTGAAAATATTCCATCGAGGATCGCAGTAACGCGAGCGAGGAAAAATTGGAATTTTCGCAAGTATCGTAATACAGGAATTGCGCGCGAGGCATCATCCGCCGTTTTTCCGATAAGCATACGACAGGAGGTTACTTCAAAACCAAGTTCTTCGATGGCATCGTAAATGTCAGAAAACATCCTTCCCCGAGCCAGCTGCAAGAAACGTAATTCGAACGCTTAGCAGATTGAAAGCTGTTACGCTGATACGATGAAGTACTTCCTTGGAATACGTTTTTGTCCAACACAAAGTTTCCCCACTTTCCTCTCAGACCCTGAGAAACTGAAGTATATTCAGCGAGAAGTTGGATAATAGAGAATCAGGTACTCGACGATGCTTGATTTATATTAATACCGTAGCTGGTTGCTTTCAAGCGCAAATTCCGGGACGGATATTATTTTACGAGTTAGAAATATTTTCTGTATAAACGAAAGCTGAATGCGTGGAGGTGTACGGAACAGAAATTCGCGAATACGATTAACATAAAATTCACCGTTAACGAATACGAAAATAATATAGTTTAATAAGAAAGTAATCGAAAAAAATGAAGTAAATCGGTTGGAAAATGTAAGACGATTCGAGCGGATATCCCTGGAAAATCGTGATAACACCGAGAGCGTATCGGTGGTCTTCTTCTGATCTGTTAAGTGTCGCGAATTGCAAATCACTGGCGCGGAAGGACGAATAGGATTGAAATGCCTGAAGGTATACCGCGGCTCTTCCGGGATGCGGCAGCCGACCGAAGAGGATTACAAACGACGCTAGGAGTTTGGTAGCGAGAACTGTAGCTTGGGTAATCCATAAGGTATTTCGTGTCCAGCTCGACAGTTAGGGAATATCGAATTCACTGTCCGATTTAATTTACGGAGTATGCGACGAGCAGGATGTTCCACCGTTCGCCGGTCCACTCTGATAGGAATTCCTTTGTGCCTATAGGTGTTGCGCGAGCCACGCAGGCGAGCGACACTTGAACGTGAAATTTTCTTTCGGTCAGGCCAGTTGCCATGTTTCCGGCTAGTAATTAAAGACGCTCGAACGGCCATTCGACGGTATAACGAGCGGCGCAAGAAAGGAGACGGTCAACGAGCCGGTCAGCTTCGAGAACCGTGACCAACAGCTTCATAGATCTCGTCACGTTCGATTTCGAATAATTCTCGACAGGACATTTTCACGCGGTGTTTCGAAACTAAAAGACGCTCGGTGGCACGCGAATAAATTGAAATCGCCGTACCGACATTCACGGTTGTTCGGACGGGTCGGTGATCTGTGCGGACGGTGCGCTGCGCGAACGGTTAAACCGCGGGCAAAAATGGTGAAACATTTACCAACGATCGTGCGAAACTGCAGTCACAGTTAAGTAAAGCTGGAAAATGAAGTTTCGAGTGGTTGTTGCTCAGGTGGTCCCGTTACTCCCCCGTAAAGGAGTAGACGCGACAGTTTCAGAGGCAGAGTGGAAGCCCGGTATATTACACATCTTTTTAACCTTACCGCTCGGTTTGCGCGTTTAGCAAGCATTCAAATGGCTCCACTAATGGTTCCTCTCTCCATCCGCGTGCTCTGGTCTTGCATCAAAGTGGCAGAACGCGCGCGCGACCCGTACCAAAAGGTACCATCCATCTTCCGCCGTCCCACCCGACGGGACGCAACGGTGGTACCCGAAAATTACGGGCTAACGGAAAGTCGTCTCCGGCCGTCTCCTCCCGTCCTCTCCACCTCTTCACCGCCTCCTTCATTGCTTTACCCCGGTTTTTGTTGTTTCGCGGGTACCCCCATTCTTTCATGCTGGTCGTTGACTTCACCTGAGCCAGTTCTGGTGGTCGTTACACGGGATCACAATCAAAATCGGCCGGGAACCAGTTTTTGCTTACCCTCAATTACGTCGTCACCGCGAAATCTTTACAGCCGCCGGACGTGCGATATCATTTTCGACCACTGTTTCATTCATCGAGACTGATACGTTCCGATGTAGTGCGTTACGCTTCAAAATTATTAACAAATCGCGTTCGTCGAACGCGTCTTTATCGAGAATATCCACCACAAATTCGATATTCGATGTACCTTTTTAACGTTCAATTTCGATCATTTCAAAGCACGCGAGCTCCTTTTCATTCGCGCTGCACAATTAAGACGTTCGACGCGTAACAACTTCCGGAAAAGTCGAACCGCCCGGCTACCAAATTAAACAATCGACCAATTATTAACGGCCTCGGCCGCGCGGAACGGACGCGAGCCTGCACCGTCGCTTAATCACGGTCTGGCGGCGCATCGAGAGCTCGAAAGGCTGCGAACCCGGTTCGCGAACGCTTGTGCAGCCAACAAAAGCGAAATTTTGCGAAAGTACACGTGGCCAGGACAGACTGCGGGCAAACAGTCGAAGTCGCCCTAGGCGATTCGGCCTAGTGTCATCGAACTTTCTGCCCGTAGGAGGTTCCCGTCGCTGGCGGCGCTCCGCTGAGAACGCGCGGTGGTCCCTTCGTATCCGTGGCGATAAGAATGACCGTCGAGTCGCGTTAGAGAAAATGTAAAACGGGAAACCGCCCACGCGAACGAGACCAGCCGCTCCGGCGATCTGGCTAGGTCAGCGTAACGCCAACCGCTTACTTTCCCATCGGAGGGGAAAAGAGACAATCGACGGTGATTTCATATGTACGCGGCGCGGACGGATCGAACGAGCCGCTGGCGAACATTGTCTCGTTATCGTATTGTCCGCCTTTCGCGTGATTTTCGATTACGGGACTCCTCCTCGTTCAAAGACGAATCTCAGCGATCCCTAACGCGATTATCATTCGCGTGCGACGATAGGACGCGCGTCACCGTTCCGTTCGGACTTTAAACTCGTAACGATTATAAACGCGTTACGAACACATCGAACATCGTCGCGCGACTCGGGAAAGAAATTAAACCGTCGTTCCACGGCGTTGCCCCTACGAGTTGTTCCCTTTTCACCCGCGAGGGCAGAAATATTAGCGAGGAGCGTGGCGGGAAACGGCAGTGGGGCGTGGGTGGAAAAATTACTTCGGCAATTAAACCAAGAACGTGACCGTTTCCCCGTTAATATGTTGTTCGAGCCGCGGAACGGGCAGAGACGGTTTCGCCACGCAGATTTTCCACGGAAACTCGTTGGAAACTCGACGCGGGCTCAAGATCCGAGCGCAAGGCGAAAATAAAAACGAGGGGAGAACGCTCGCGTTCGGTACCGTTATGCAGTCTTCCACCGGTTGTAGGTACACACCGAAAATGGTTCTGCTTCAGTTGCCACTAAAACGATGGGAATTTTGCGTTACACGCGGCCAACAGCCAGATGAAAGGAGAAAGAGCGAGCTGCTTCTGCGGTAACAGCAGTTACAGCGGTAATTTTACTTTACGCCGGCAATAAATGCGCTCCGCTCACGCACGCTTCCGCGATAGCGGCGTTCCCTTCTTACCTTTCCGCGGGCTCTACGCTCTCGTATTCGCTCGCCTACCTGTTCCTCAAAGTCACCTGCACCGGCGCCCATGGCGTGGCACGAGCCTCGAAAAGAAGGAAAATCGACGATACGTGCCCACTGCCTCGCTTCTATTGCCCACGCGAGCTCTTTATTATACACACCCGTCGCGAAATCTCTCTCTTGCTCGACCGCTCCGGCTTAAACCATTCGACGAACGTCTCGTTCCGTGAAACGATATCTCAACGCGTTGGACACACATTGCTTAGGCACTTGTCGACGAGCCAATTTAGAGAGACGAATAAATGGCTGTTTCTTCGAGAAGATAAGTCAAGGGTTTAGGAATAATTTAATCGTACGCGTACACGTGTCAAATGTTTCGTATTTCAGATCGTGACTTTTCGAAATATCCCAGCTTCTTTGGTAACGTCGCGTTCCACGTGACACGCGATTTATCATGTCAGAAGTGATCTACGACCGATAAAAACGAAGAAGTAATGAGAAATACAATTGTATGTACGAGAAATATTATTCTCCTGAATGGACTATGGTACGCTGGCCAAAGGAATGTTCGGTTGTATGAGAGAAAAAACCGAGGAAAGGCATATTGCCGTGGAAAAAAGGCGGACATCACATTCGCGTGATAGATACGCCCAAAGTTCGGCAGCGGCCCCCGTTTCGCGACCCTATCGCATCAATTTGTCAAACGACCACACGGTATAAGCCCCTGGTAGATAGAGCGGCTTGGCATTTAAGAAATCTAGAGTAACAGCGTATTATATTTTACTTCTAACCAAATCAATCAAGTTCGCGCACGATTACTCTTCTCGACATACTCGTCGTGATCCACGTGAAACGTGACCGAGCAACGATCGATCGCTAATCTCTTATTGAGAACGAAGTGTCCATTCGGTACACCAGTCGTTCAGTCGATGCAATTTATCAATCGTTAATTCTGTTCACATCCGGTAAATCAAATCAGGTGGATCTCTTGTAATCAGGTACGAGCTGATCCGGTCACTTGAAATGCCCGAGTGAGTATACAATTAATCGTTCGAACGTGAACAAAGAGACTACGTCACGAGCCAGTTTTGAAATTCACAGAAGAGTTTTCGCGTTGCGAAGGAAAATTCGTATCGAACGTCGCTAGCGCTCGTCCCGAATTGCACACGCGATTCGAGCGAAACAGATCACATTTTTAACACGACTCGACGATTGCTAGATATTACGTTTAATTGAAAGCTCGAATGGGTGAACGGTTTGAATAACATTTTTTGGAAAATTTAACGGAAGATAATGTAAGGTAATAATTTGACCGCGACGTTAATGCGATTTGCGAGTTTCAGGAGCTAATTAGTATCTGTTACAGTGATTACAAGTTTCGGTAAATTATAATCGTGCCTAACCTCTACGGGTATCTGTTAGAAACTCATTCGAGTGATTTCGGTATTAACGTTACATTCGGTATAATTATCCGCTGGATTTCGGTAAATACACGTTAATGATGCGATAAACTAGCTGTACTATCTCTTGTGGTATCAGAACAGTCGATTATTGTCACTACCCGTTCGTTGTGACAGCCCATAATTGTTGATTACACGAAAGATAAATAGATATGTCAATCCTCTCAAGAATGGAAACCCTCTGTTTGGTTGCGGGTGTTCAGTATTTGATCGACAAATCGGAGCGCAATTGATATTTAACAGTATCTAGATACGTGAAATTCTATCAATCGGCCGGCAAGGTAATTAAATGATTAATCAATTTAAGACGACACGCATCGTGGAATATTTCAAATCTCTGTCAACTAATCACATATCTCCATTAATTCGAATAAATGTATTCCTTCTTCCAATTAATTTATCCTTATAAATTACAATATCGCTTTTTGAATGGAGGCTTATTTACCAATGAATTTCGATACCTTCATAATTCAGTTTCCATATAATATTGAATTTCTGAATTTCATAAAATAAGAAACCACATTTTCTACCGCTTCCAGAACTGAATTAAATTAAACTTGTACGTGGAAATATATTTATTTAACCGTTAAATTACATGAATAAGGTATTACCTCATCTGTACTTTAAAATAAGGTATATTTCATTTAAATACGAGAGATTTCTTCGATATCACTTGCGAAATACTGCAGGGAGCTTATATCGAAGGAAAATATTGAAATATTGCCAATATCATTCAAAATTAAAGGTACGTGAAACGAAAGAACTCGGTTTCCAGTAGAATAGGTATACTGTGAACAAACAATGCGTTCAATTACAGCCGTTAATATGGCAGTAACATAGAACGAATGGTAAAGACCCTTACCCATTCTCAGTACATCCGGTAAAAGTTAGGAAAGTGATAAAAATAATAAGTACCAGACGACTGAAACGAAATTACTTTTACGGCTAACTGGCTACAACGTTCTCCAGACAATTAAACGAACCTAAATTGGATATCACTAGAGACAGGGAATTAACCAAAGATTCGACCCATAACTAAGGATCACTTTTAACCGCGTTGTTGCCTCCGATCTTCCATTTCCCACCCGCTAATTAATCACGTTACGGTTACTTATCGCGGTAAACAGCTCCCTGTTAACTGACGGTTAAACGACAAGGAATAAACGTCCATGAAATTCCTCCGTATACCTTCGAGAAATAAGAAAAATTCGAGAGAAAGTATCGGCTAGAAGAATATGGGGTCTCGTTGGAGGGCGACAGACGCGGTCACGATGAAATCGAGCGATGACGACGACGCGTAATTGCTTTTGCGGGTAAACAACCTCGCCGTAGTTTCAGCGGGCAAACCGAATGCTCTTAGCGGGGTCCCCGGCAGCGTAGGGCGGCTAGTCGCCGGGATAGTCCAGGAGGCAGGCGTAACTCTGCGCGCGTATCAAACTTTGTTTTGTCACGGGAGGAGTCGTTTGCCGCACGTCGACGTAACTTACCCCTGTATTTACTAAACGCAGTTACGTCCTGCCTACCCGGCACCGACCCACCCCCGCGTCCCACTTTCTTCCTGCCTCTATTTCTGCTTCCTGCTCGTCTAGAATCCTCTCCGCGCGGTTCTCTACCCGCCGGCTGCACGGGGGTGCAGGACGAGCGCGCGTCTTTTCAGAAGCCGCGCGCGCGGGCACTTTATCCAGGGTGCACACGCCATTAATTCCCCCGCCGCGCCGCCCGAAATGTTCCCGTGCGAGCGCAGAAATTTCAGATGTCTCTTTGTGCACACTGTATCCGGAGCCTTCCTCCATTTACCCGGTTCTATACACGGCGCCGCTCCCGACACCGCGTAGACAAGTGTGCTTGGAAATTGCGCGGGATGTGAAACTGGGGGGAAGTGTGTGTGAGAGAGAGAGAGAGAGACGACAGAGGGATGGGGACCAGGCAAAGTGCTCGCCGCGTTTCGAGCGTTCCGAAAGAAAAAACCTGCACGGGGCACGAAGCTAAATGATGAAGAGGCGCGCGATGCCAGACAAACATTCTCAGGAGCGAATGCTTCCCCGGTGTCTTCTCGATTTCGCTAAATTTCGCTGATTTTTTGGGGACGAAGCTTCGCGGCAAGCGCGGACAGTTCCGGCGTGTCAGCGTTTTCGGGGGTGCTACTGTGTATCGGTTTCTCAGTCGACGCGCGTTTAATGTCCCGAATACCCAAGTAAACACAGGGCATTTCGAAACGGCGAATTACCATCGGAATACACGTAGATGGAATTCCCAGCGAAGCTGGTCGCGATTTTTGGCCGCGCGGCATCAAAATTCCAGCTCTCTCAAAGACTGCACACCGATGCGAGTTAGCGATTCTAATTTCTACTTTATGAATTTCATACGGATTGCGAATCCGGTAGCATTGACGGGGTTCTCTGTGCGCCTATCTTCCTCGTAATTTCCTGAGGCTTGCTACGCGAGTCGCCGCTAAAATATATCCGCTAACGAGTACGTTAAATATTCTGCCTGTAACCGGAATAACTAGAATTCTTGCCGCATCGTAAAGCACAATTATCGGTTCACCTCCCACAACACGATAAACGTTCCAAACAGAGAAAACAGAGAAAATTCGGTTTGTAAAACAGGAAGCTGAGGCGGCCGATGTAACATGGGAAGTACCGCTGGGAAAACCGGATTAATACGAGTCGCGATACGAGTTTTTCGAAGTACCAGGGGTTTCGCGCGGAGGCATTATGCATACACGTCTGCCCAATCGACGTTCAGATCCAGTTCGCATCCACTTGCCGATGTTTTTCTTGGTCAAGGTTCGCGGGCCTCGTTACGTTAACGAGTGTATTTAAGTTCACGATTACGTCTACGCGCTGGATGCTAATGGCGTTATCACAAAGAGATATCCGATAACACGGGCCGTATACGGTAATTTACAGTACCCGTTTTCATCCACTTTCTTATCCCCGGACATGATACACTACTCGAATTACTCATTCGAAGCGATCGGTAGATCAAGTTATCGACCCAATTTTTCGTCCACCGACGAGAACAAGACGGTGGTAATTAAATAACGAAACGGAGGATTCGCCCGTAAATAGGTTGTCGCGGGTTGACGCATGCCGATTTTCACGCAACGTAGCAACGGTACCGTCGTTACGTTGAAATCTGAATCGGCGTGACATCGTGCTGACGCGATAGCCGCGTTCCGCGTTATGGAATCTTCAACGCGCTGAATATGGATGACGGTCCTCCTCCTCCTGCGTCAGGCCCTATTTGTGGTACATTGAGCTGTCACACCGGCCGCGGAATTACGAGGGCTTCCAATGATAACCCGTTAAGCGTACGTACGGATGGACGAACGAGCTGAACGACTAACCAATGCTCGCCGTACAATTTACACCGCGGAGCATTATAGACCCGTGTAATTCGCACGCGATCTTCGCGTGTCGTCGTTGATCCCCCTCGTGGAAACGCGGAACGGGGATAGCCAGAGATGTACGATAGTCCATCGATTTACGATTTATTTTCCAGCGAAGCAGACGCCGACTCGTGTGCGCGCTTTTCGAAGAAGCGACGTAACGGTCGAATGAAATTTCAGATTGCATTTCATTTCGAAACACGATCTGATCGAGATACACCTTCACGAGTCTTATAAAATCCACTCGATTGCGGGTGCGATTAAAAAAGAAAAAAATACTTATCGCGTTGTTCCTGTCTGGATTTGCATAATTGTACAAGCAATGTCGCTCGAAAAATTGTATCGCGCGTTTAAAGAATGAAACCGGGTAGTTTGTCGGCGCGCTTAAAGGTCGCAGACGTCGGACAGTCGCGGTGGCGTTTTGCATGCAGCCGAGGAGGACGAATTTGCCACGCGAACGGCGCGATTCCGTGCCATTTCGGCCGACGTTCCGTCGCCGGTGCTGTGAATCATCCTGCAGGCAAATAAGGCTGCGACGCGCATCCCGTACCGCGATGCCCACGCGGCCTGTGCCGCTCCGTCCCACATACAGAACGAAATAACAGTACCGTTGCTTTCGAGATCAAAGATTTTCGCGTTCAAATGAGCGATCGAAACTCGTCTGCTAAACGGTGAGAAATAGGTCGCGTCCCGCCAGCCGTTATAACGCCTCGATAATTGAGATATTCGGAAGATACCGCGCGTGTTGGTGCAACAATGACGCGGGCAACGTGTTATTTTCCAACCGATTTGTATGCCACGATCGTATCGCGCCGGTTCATCCTATGCGCGACGTCCCGCGCGTCATAATACCGTCTACCGTCGACGAATTGATTTAACATCAGATACGGGGACGTATCAGGCACGTTTCATTTACTACAGCCGATCTGACCTTTCGACTGTTCGCTAATCATTGTCTTCCGGTGAGGTTTATTGGCCTGTCTGCTCCTTTCCGAGCGCCTATCTAGCTATCATGCCGCCTGGCACTGATGTATCGTAAACCAACGAGAGCGTAGCTACGCGCGCGTGACCAGCACCGCGTGCGATCCATTCTTTTAAACACGCGACTACCCTATTTTCCGACAGATTCTCGATCGATCGTTGTTTAACGATTACGTCGTTGAATACGTTTTCGCGACTAACCGATAACGCAGGGGGCGGTCGAAGGTATGCAATCGCGAGAGGAGGGTAAACCTGTGCAAACCGAGGACAACCGCGATATTAACGAAAATGTACGGTAAACACGTTTTAACGAACGGTTCCGTTTGGCGGGTACCGGTTTGATCGCGTGGCCGGGCACGGCCACGAAAACCCACGGCACGTTTCGCTGTAACAGAAAACCGTACGCGCGAACTTCATGCGCGCGATATTAAAGAGTATAATGGCCGGCCATTAATTACCCGGGTCGAGGCTTAGCTCTTCCACGAGAAACCCTCGCAGTCCGGTAGTCGAGCATTCGTCTTGGAGAATTCCTCTCCTACGTGAGAACCGAAGTCGGCTGGGTAGAGGAGTTACGGAAAAGGGAGGAGGTGAAAGGGTTTATCGTTCGTGGTCGCGGGAATATAGTATCCCGGTGACGCACGATCGGGTTCCGGGAACAATCGTTCCTGTACCGTATCGCGAACATTCGCGGACGTGTACAATTATCCCCGTGTGTCCTGTCGCCGGCTCAATTAAGTATGGCGTTCCGCGGGATTTATCCTCCCGCGTCCATGTGTCACTACGCGTTACCGGAAGTCACGTTCGAATATGCCTCCCACCTTTGACGCGAGGATCGCGTGGTACGAGCGATTCGATCATTCGTGAATACCGGTTACCACCTTCGAGGAGATCCGTTCGCCTGTTCGACGCGTCGGCTTCGAACTTCGATTCGATGTCGCGGCCAATAAAAATACGATACCCGTCGATGCCGATCGTTCTTCACTCGCATCGCTGACTCGCAGCCATTTTTTCGAGGAACAATCCCAGCCACGGTAGCGTTCCGATGATGTTTGCATATTTCGAGTCCCAGCGTCGATTACCAGGGGAAAAAAATAACGCGACACCCTCGTACGCCATCGCGCGTAATTACAGCGTCGAATTAACGAGCTGGCCGCCGAGTGGAAGAAATAGAAAATCACGGTAGCGCGTATACAGATCGTATTTCCAGGCGGAACACCTTGGGAACGTAGCTCGTGACAAGGGCGAACTCTCATAAAGCAAATTCGCCTTGACATTCCCGGATTTATGAAGATTTCCAAAGTATCTCGTAAAAAGTGTTTACTACGGGCAAGAATTCCAACGACCGCCGCTTACGAGAAAGTCGTGCACGAGCTTCCTCGGGTCGTAGGCTCGGTATCCTGGTGCAAAGAGAGTGAGGTCGATGCCCCAGGAAAATCTCGTGAGTCGCAAATCCTTCCGAGCGTCCGCGAACCGACGTCCAGCGAGCGTGAAACGTCGTTAATCACGCCAGGATTCGGTATCGAGTTTCATCCCCCGCCACTCCAACCCTCTCTACCAACCCCTCCTAGTAGCTAGACCCGAGCCGCTATCCTGCGTTTTGAGCGCTACGCCGTGTACATCGCGAGCAAAGTATCAAAAAGTTCGAACACGCTTTCCCGGTGAGTTCCGTCCGCTCTAAATAGGTATGTCGGGGTTGTTTAAAGAACGTTCATCGCTTCTAACCGCGCGGACCGATCGCCCGTTTCCTACGAAACGGGATTCAATTGCACGTAAAATGTTCCCTCGAGTGTTATGCTGATGAATGCGCGCGATATCAATGACACGATCCCCGGCTTTTATCGCGATACTAAAGGATTCGATCGTGTGTTGCGAGCTATGCGCTTCGAGTACGTATCAAGCGCTCGCTGGATCGTTTCTAGCGTCGCGCGTCCCGTCATTTTTTGGAAATCATCGCGATCGCGTGCTTCGCGAACCGATCGGGAGCCGAGCTCGAGCCTGGGTTTCCCTTTCGAATTTCATTTCTGCGAAACTTTCTTTAGTCGTTACGCTCAAGTCTTATTGCTTCTCTCTTTCTCTTGTTTCGAAACACTCAAGAAACGTCGAAAGGGAGACGGGGGAATTAGATCGAAACCTTAATTGGAAAGTATACGGTTATTAACGCCGTACAATTTATTAATGTATCATGCACCGGTCACGCGTTGTTATAATAAAAGTCATTACCGTGATTACGTATGCATTGAAATGATCGCTGCGTTCGTTACGTCGATAACACCAACACGAGCGGTACTAATAACGGGCGAAACTAATCATTGTGATATCACGTAAATGCTATCAATAACGGAGATTAGTTTAAACACAGTATCTCGTGTGATTGCGATTCCAGCATTATTTGAAGTAACGCTCTGAAATACATACATGGCGTTACATGTACACTTTCGAAAAACTTGAAACAATCACATTTCGTCCGTTCATAAAGCGATCAGTTGAAACACTGATTTCCTAATGGGAAGGGAAATATTTTCGTTCGATGGAAAAATGATTATATTTATTGGAAAAATCTGGAATACGATAAAATCGAACTGCATATAAGAGTAATCGAAATGTTCGATCGAGTAGTTCCGTTAAATATAGTGTACATACTGGATACCTCACGATATACGTACTTATACTACTTGCTAATTTATTGCGTAGACTCCCGGAAACATGTCACCTGCGCTTCTAGAAAAGTAACCGCGAGAGAAATATCCTTACGATAATATTCGAACACGAACTGCATTCAATCTTGTTTCGTGCCGTAAACAGTGCGTGAAATCGTTCAATCGATTATGTTCTAATTCAGCAGTGTCAACTGATAACGTCGGTGACGCGCTTCGCACGATGGATTCGACCTCAAAAACTGAGCCATTCAATTTGTTAGAGTCAATTTATTCGATCGCACTCGTACAAGGTTTCGAACTGGGCGCGTTCGAAAGATAAACAAAAAGGTCGTCATTTTTTCGTTAAACACACCTGCTGTCCGTCTACTTGAGACGTCTCTTAAACTTATTAACGTACTGCTCGTCGGAGCCGCGTCAGCAAAGGTCAACAATGTCCCGAAGACGGAAGTCTCTCCAAGTCTCTCCTACGCTTCCTCGTCACGCCGTCAATCGTAAATATCGTTTAACAGCGGAATAAAATGTCGTCTCGATAGGATGGCAGCGATGTCCCGGAGCAACAAGAGCTTAGGTAGCCAAACGACGCACGAATGACACGCGCAGGAACTAGATCGCATCTATGACGGTACATCGCCGCGGGGTGCACGCGTTAGTTTCAGGTTGTTTCACTGGCACGATACATCGCGTCAGTATTCTTGACATCCCGGCGAGTTCGTAAATAGAGGCGCGCGTGCACGCGCGGGGCCACGTGAGTCGTACACACGGGAGGAACGTCCGCGTCGTGCAGGCGTAAATCATAGCCTAATGAACCTTCGTCGTCTGATAATCATTAACGGCGGAAATGAAAGTTTTACTTTCGAGACGCGAGAAGCCAGCCGTAAGTTTCTTCGCGACGCCGCAGTCAAAGATCCTCGCCTTGAATAACGTTCTAATTGGCCGCGTCGGGAATGCGCACCCTCCCAAACAGTAGCCGACCACCCGCGCCGCTCGTTCGCTTCCGCCTCGAACGGTTCATTGTCGAAAACGAGCTGGAACTTTCGTGCCCGCTATCAATTTGTACACAGACGCGGGCATGCGATCGTAGAAGGAACGACAGTGTCTGATAATACATGAAATTTTGTACCTCTTTCACCTTAGCTTATATAGTTTATATTGCGACGGGAGAAAGCTAATTTTTTTCAAATGGCTAAGTAAAGGAGGCGATCGTTCCAAGTCCGATAGCAAATTGGCTTCGAGTATCCGTGTCATTAACTATCCATACGGAACTCGTGAAAGCACTGTACTATTTATGTGCACACGCTTATATTAGAAGAATCGCGCAAATGGGACAATCGCTATTTATTATACCACGTCGTTCTTTTATCTCGAGTAAGATCTTTTTCAACGCGAGTTATAATCTACAGACATCTTAATCTACTGCTAAATCGGACACTTTTATATCATTCGAATTTCTTCTCGTCCACCATGTTTTCTCTACATTACATTTTACCTTTCTATTAGTTCACTGCGTTTCTACAAATATTCGTGTACGAATGGATTGACGTTGATAAGAGCAATGAGGGATGAATGAAGCGTGCGAGATGAATTTTCAGCCCAGCGGTCATTCATTTTCGACAATTTCTGTCGCATCCCCCTTTTTCCCGGGCTTATTTGAAAACCTCCCATCATCTATAATATATTATACGGCTGGTGCATTGTCTGTTATCCGTTATCTTCTCTCGAGCGTGCGAGTGCGCATGTGTCCTCGGAAGATTCAGCTTCACAGACGACTACGCCCCGAAGACACTGTCGGGGCAGACAACCAGTCAGACAGCACCGTAATAAATTGCTACCGTATTAATGACACCCTCGTGTACCGACAGCCGAGGTTAGGTCATGACATCCTTTCGGCCTCTGTTAGAGCTCGTGTGCACGCTGCACCGCGGCTGTCTTGCGGGCCCCGCTCACCGAAGATTGACCGCCGAGCGATTATCATCAACTTGCCGCGATGCATATTGCTATCATTATCGCCTTTAATACTCTCCGCGCGGTGCTGTTTTCTATTGCCACGAATTTACTTTGGCGAACGCTCGCCACCTTCACGGCGACCCGTAAACGGGACGTCACGTAATATTTAGTCGGTTTAATGGGTTTCCATCCTGCGGGGAGGATTGATTGGATTTAAAAGGACCGAGCACGGATAGAGTTAAAATTAATCGCTTGACGTAGTATGATTCAAAGGTGACCGCGGACGCGAAACGGATAACAAGAGGGATATATACCGTGCGAAGCTCGAATCAGGAAGGGGAGGGAGGGAAAGATGATCGAAGGCAGCGTATGGTTTTATGGGGGTCGGTGTTCGAGTCGATAAAAGATCGAGAAGAATCATTTAATTCTTCGGAGAGGCGAGCCGGGGCGTACGTGATTTGTGTTCAAAGCAGAGGCCGTTCTTCATTGCAAGCACCGTTACGTCCCACGGGCTCTCGTGGCTCGAAAAGTCAAAGTTAAATTTAACGAGCTTAACCGATAACTCTTGGTTCGATCTCTGGCTCTCATTGCCTCCATATACCGGTTCGGGTCTCGCGTACGTATCACGTGGAAATAGATGCCAGGGGGCGAGGGCCCGCATCGGATCGCGTGTATCAAGCCATATGCCGTGGAGATTCGAACAGTGATCCTCTGTGCCAGTCGGCATATCAAATCGGGGGCTGCATGTGCCTCTATTCCCAAGCCGGGCGCGACGTTGCGTCTGTCGCTCTGGGGGCCTCCGCGCCGCGTGCATTTAGTTTACCGGTCGCATGTAAACCCGCAACGGTGGAACGAGACAGCGGATAACGCCGGCTGCCCTGCGGAGAAGGTGGAAACGCGAAAGACATAGGCTACCGTTCGCGTACGGTACGTCGATCGCCGTTGCCATTCGGAATCCCACACGTACGAACAATGATATTACGGTTATTTTTCAACCGCGCAGCCACCACTGACCCGCTATTACTGCAGATGCAATTCATTACACGCTACCGCGCTAAAGTGTACAGTATTACGGTATGATTGATCGCGTCGCGTGATCCGCGGAACAGCCGCGTCCCATCTGTCACCAATAAATATCCAATTTCACGTACCACCGATATACAAGACGCCTTAACGCGGACTTTTTGCGGCACCGTGTAATAGGATCATTTATTAAGGAAATTGGCCGTGGGCGATGTTGCTCCCGATCCACTCCGCCATCTTTCAGTGGTACGGTGATCCGAGTCGTCGCGCGAACGACAATGCGCCGCCAACCAACGCGTGCCCCACCGTGCCTAATGCCATACCGGCTACTTTTTCCTACCCAGAACCTGCTCCGGTGTTTCCGTTCGCGGTCTAAGCGATCACGACCAAACGGTTAAACCGGCCGCCGTTTTTCATCGTTTTCCACCCGACGCGAAACGAGCGGACTCCTTCGAACGTACGCCACAACGCCGTACGTAACCCCGAGCGAGTCGCTGTGTCGATATTTCGCGTTCTCGCGGAATAAAACTGACCGGGGAAACCATTTTCGACTTTACCGCTCGCCAGGCTGCTCAACCGGGTTCCCACGATCGTTACTCGCTCCTGATTGTCGTTGATCGATGCTCGAACTCGGCTGAAATTACCGCGCTTCCCAGTCTCTTAATCCAGTTCTGCGATTTCGTTTCACCAGTGGAAATGTCACTCGTTACGTCGCGCGGGTGTTCGCGCCACCGCGTCAATTATATGCACGGCGTGTCGAATCGTAACAACGCGCGGAAGAACGCGTTAATTACCCGTAGCTACATCGTGCCGCTGTCGTGTTCTTAGAAAATCTACGAGGCTCGTTTTCAGGCCTGAATATCTCTATTCCGTTATTAAAAGAAGCGAACAGACGAGAGATCGATACCTTCGAAGGAAAAGCAGTAACGCCGAACGAGGAGCTTTTTTTCGCTTTTATATATCACGTATAGGAACAAGTTGATGAAGGGGAGTAAAAACTTGTAATCGTTGAACTCTGTTTGCCAACGAGTTCAACCGTGAGTTCCTTACGCTTTCTGAACATTTTAACAATACCCTAACGAAGAATATCGAGAAACGCGCGGGTAATCCTCGAGCGAATCGTTAACTAGAGATAGGACAGAAATTGCAGTTCTCGGTTCGATATTTTCCCAAGTAAATCTTCTCAAGCGTCAGATCTCGTGCCTGATTGTAGTTCCAGCGCTCGCTAAAATCTGGATATTCATAATCGATAGTTTGCATCGGTAAAAATCAAACAATTCTCGCAATTACGACGCTTAAAAGGACACGCGTGGTCACGGAGAGCGTAACCCCGCGATTCGAAGCGTAGACGAAGGAAGGGGAAAAAAGAAAGCTAGAAAGCTAGAAAGGTCGTTATTAAAGAATAATGAATAATACCGGAAGGATTGAAGTGCGCATGGGAGTACCATACGCGACTCCGCCGAGTATAATTCTTAGCGATTGCATCATTAACTCTGTACGGCCAGGGAAAGGAAGAAAGAGGAGTGTACACCGCGAATGTTCGCGCACAGGGAGTGAAATATGGTTGCGTTCTATTAAAATGTACAGAGTTTGAAATTTGAGGTTCTCGAGACTCGTCGTCGCGGTAGTTATCACGGTTATCGCTGTTAAAGATTTGCATTTACATGCACCACGTGGAAAAGAAACTTTGTAACGCGTATTCGGTAAGTTTGTAGCACTTGTCAGAGAATTGTGCACAGTCATTGAGGCTAGGATGACTATGCGCCATCATAAGTGGCGAACCACTCGAGCTATCATCGTTACCTAACGATTAGTGAAAGTTACCTACTTGCTCGGTGCAAGCTTATTAGAATATCTCGTACGTACGCGTTGGGAATACGCTAAATGCCGGTCAGCCCATAAAAACTGTTTAGTTATCATTCATACGAATGTAGGATACCGTCAAAGTATGCTAGGGTAAACTAATATCGTTCTTTGGGTCAGCCGATTTCAAGCGAACGAGTGCTCACGTTCTTCCATTAAGAATGCGTCTCGTATAATACGATCCTCGACTTCTCCGCTGGAAGAAGCCTTAGCTTTCCAGCAACGTTCGTTCGAGTAACGCGCGTCCACCACGCGCGGTTATTTCGTGGTTTTCGAGTATTCGAGCCTTCTAAACAGCCGCTACGTGACCGCTTCGATTCAACCCGAGCGCAATAATGTAGAATTATGTCTATTGATTTAGCCGGTGGATAGCGGGGCGCGAAAGGGCGCAGGGTGTGTAGCGTTAGTTTCGAACTGGCACCTCGCAGAGGCAGAGGAGGAGCGTCGCGTTGAATGCGAGATTCAAAATTATCGCGACGATTCGGAACAGTTAGGTTCGTCTACCGGTCGAGAATGGCGCGCAAGAGAGAACCGAAGAAAACGGAACTGCTTCACCGAGCAAATGTATGCGCACTCTTGCAGATAACGCGAACGCGAACGCGAACGGACCCTCTCGCCCTCTCTGTCTCACCGTCGCTTTCTTTCGCCCTGTCCCCGTTTCGTTGGCATTAACGTGCCGATGCAGTCCCGACGCTCAGGTTAAGAGTAGAGGTTAACTCTCGTGTCCATCTTCGGTCTACACGTTGGATAATTCAGCGTTACTTGACCGTGCCGGCGAAACGCCGCGAAAGAAACGGCCGCGCCGCTGGTAAATCGTCGCAAAACGATCACGGCCCGGTTGTTTATCTCGCGCTCATTGTCCACCGCGAACGGCGGAAAGCTTCTTGTTCTGGGGGCAGATTTTGCTCGATGCTCGAACCGCGTTACACCGTGGGGAGCTGGATTACTATCCGCCCGGTGAGATTGTTCATTCATCCCTGAAAACCGACCAACGCGCGCGCGACGGTGGTCTGCTTTACGTCCAGAAGCGATTTTTAAACCCCTGCCAGAGGAGGATCCGCGGGAGCTAATGTTAATCTCCGTTGCAAGAGTCTTAGAATAGTATGAGTCTTCGTTATTCGAGATACGAGAACAATTTTGTACCGAGCGATATGGTGTTCGAGGATCGTTGAAATTTCTTCCGAACGAGTACTTTTCAGATAAGGAATATTACGGGTACAGAAGTAGATTCTGTTATCAGCGATATTGTCGGTGTATCGTTGCGGAATCACGACGATTGGCTTGCACGGCTCGCAATAGTCCGTCCATTGTTCCCTCGTACGTTAGGAATCATACGTTACAGGGTCTCAGTTTCAGAAAGATAAGGATCGATGTAAACGACAGTAGCGTTGAAGTTATTATCGAGGTTGCTGGAATTATTATGTACGAATGAGAATTTGACAACGATTGCGCCGATGGTAGATACCAGCCGGGTAAAGAGTACAGGCTGAAACAGTTCATCCGGGACTCCTGGCCATTCGTTAGTATCTGAGTTCTTCCTGCATAGCCTCTGGTGCTCGTGGAAAAAATTATTCGACCCTTCGTGATACTCCATCATGGGTGGTCTATCGATTCAGATAGCGATCTCCTTTAACGGTAATCTATACTTTAAGAAGCTGCATTACTTGGAGGAGGAAGATCGTTACCTCAGATTCGATGAATATTACCAATGGCTCCCATATATCATTGTCTGATAACAGTTTCGTTAATTTGCGTACAATGCGCATTAGTATAAATTATACGCGCAGCGATTAATCGATTCCTCTCAGTAGATTCTGTAAAAAGTATTGGCGCATGGCTTGCACGAACGCATAGTCGATGCCTTCGAAGAAAGCTAATTTTGAGCGCACGATCGAATCGTCGTAGCCTCCTGGGTTGCTATTTGAGACAGTTTTCTCGTTTATTTACCCAGTCGGTCATAATTTCTCTCTTCCTCGTGCTCATTCCCCTCGCAGCCTGTTGTCTGTCGTTTTACCTTGCTCGTTTCACAATTGGCTTGGCACAGAAGTCGATATTCCGCTTCTGAAAACTGCTCGAAGTCGACCTCTTTGGAAAACGCGCGGCGACCTTTGCTATAGCCGCTCTCGAAACGCTCCTCGTCTCGCGTAAACGAGCGTCTCCAGCGATGATGCAAATAATAATGGTGGACGAAGCGGTGCCAGACATAGAAGATAGATCGAAACGCGCAGATAAAGGACAGAAGAATTACCGTTAGACGAATCTGTGCCCGATCTGAACGTTTTCTATTATAAATTAGAATATCTCTTCGATCGTGTACAGGGGACAGTGTTTTCTAATAGACCTAGCCCCGGATCGTTCGTTACGTCGGTAGGATAATTTTATATTGCAAACGATGGACAACAAAGCAACCGAGGCCAGCATCAGATACTAATCGAAATGTCCTACGAACGAAATGAAACCGATTTACTGTTATTCGAAAGCCAGCGTGGCTCTATTTCACATGTCAGAATGAGATTATATCGGTTTATCTAGACCTCGGCATTCTTTGATAAGACCCGCATTAAATCTCGCTCGTGGATACGCTCGCTCGTTATTCCTGCTCCTAATATCCTCTTGCGGGCTTGTCGAGGGTTCGCGACCCAAACTGAGGGAACTCTGGTCGAGCGAGATCGTTGCCAATCGAGCGTCAGCTTAGAGGATGAAGATAAATGCAGCAACATTCGTTTCTTTTTTAATTAAACCGATAACTATCGTTATTAAACGTAGACGGATCTTGTTTAAAAAAAAATCTCATTAATCCAGTATTTTATCGCACGATTTTTAATTTTAATATTTTCTATCCGCATGCCTGTATATGTGTAACAGTCCACTGTACCGTGGAACGAGAACACAGAGGTACATCGTGCAAGGTGGCCGACTCATACTGTTGCGCAGAGAGCACCGAGTAACGGACTGCGGAGGATAATTATTTTGGTGCCAAGGGTTCATCGTATATAATTGAGAACGTGGGTAAACACTTAAGTGACTTTACTTCAATTTTCTCCGTATTCTTGCGGTCTACCTCATCAGGCGCCGTGATCATGTGCCGTTCGACGACGATCGTGATTCCGTTGATGCCCGCCACTTCGAATTCACTTACATGAAGCGGCAAAAATTGTAATACACCGAGACACGGTATAATTTCTGGTGCATTAATGCGCCGATACGCCGTGACGCTTTCTCCTCGGGGGGATACCCCGTCCCGACGACGACTCTGAAAGCGTTATTACGGTAAACGGGAAATACCATTTCAAAAAAGAAAAAAAAATATAATCATCCGAATCGATGCTCGGAATTGCGCAGCCGAATTTTTCATCGCCCAACAATGTGTAATTGGTGTCGTCGATTGTTCCACGTCGAATGTTTTAACGGCACTCTAGATTTAGAACCGAACCGTACCGGGGATGTAAATGAACGAGTAATAAACGCTAATCGAGCACCATTGATCACGCACGCGTTCCTCAAAGCATATATTTATTAAAGCTGGCAACACGACGATTACGCAGTCGTTTAACATGGCACCACGTCCATTTCGCGTGGACACTCTTGCCCGTGTAAGTAATGTCAGGGTAATGACTAAAATGACAGCGCCGCGGAAATAATAGTAAAGGGAATTAATCTTTGTCACGGTGCCGGCCACGGTCTTCTGGTGCCCTCGTGTATTATACTATTAACGTAAAGGCCGGTTTAATGATGGTTAAATCGTGATCCGGTATGATGAATCTATGCCTCGGTGGATTTGCGCCGTGGAAATAAGATTGAACGATAACTTTATAACGCCTGGTAATACCGGTTTAATTATAAACGGAAAAACCGGCGTACGTGTCCGCGAGGCGGACAATTTTACCCGTTTCCCGGTGCCAAAATAGCAGTTAACGAGATTAACCGGTCGCGCGGTAAATCACGCGGCAAGACTACGGGTCGCAACCTCCTCGAGCGAGATATAATGAAGCAGTCTGCATTTAATTGGCGGTATCGCAGTGGTAGACTCGCGATACGTCCCGAAAAGACCGTTCGAGTTTCGTGCCATAACTCGATCAAAACGATCGGCTGATTGTTCACGAGCCGGGCTGGTATAGCCAGACGTAATTGCTATTGGCCCCGTTGTGTACATCGAGGTCGGGTCATAGGCGACGACAACAGAAGGAGCTGGGGAGGAAGGAGGGCTGGGGTTGGGCGGACGGTCGCCCGTAGGAGTGTGACCACGTACAGATACGACGGAACGGTATAGATAGGAGGTAACGGGAGGAAATTAGAGGCTGGGCAGCGATCTCCGGATCGGTACCAGCGCGACACTCCTGAGAGAGTGACCTCCGCCGCGATATCGGCTGATTCTAATTAGCTCTCTAGGTACGGTGACGTATCAAGGAAATTAAAGGTCTCGATAACATTTCGCGGGACGAGTCGTTACGCGCGCATTCCAGTTCGTCCAGTTAGTCTGGTTTCGCGTAGAGTTATCGATCCAATTGGCATACATTACCATTTTTCCGCGCGGGTTAAGGAGCAACCGATTTACATTTCGCTAATAAATTCCCGATAATTCAAGTTCTCCTAACAGCCGAGCAACAGACTAATCCCTACCCGTGAACTTGTTTATCGGTTTGATAGCCTCGTAAACCAGGCGGCAAAGTTCTCGTGGGACCAGACGTAACGACCAGGGCACCGTGGACGGTTCCAATCTGGCGTTTACCGTTAAACGGGACGGCGACGTTTGCCGAGTCAAGTCAGTTCGGTGCATACCGTGCTACGGGCAAAAACGACAGCCAGGCTCCTTTCGCAGGTAGACCGCTCGCTCGCTCGCTCGCCTCGCGGCCTCTCGGGTTCGCGACAAGAAAGTGGGACGCGTGAAATATGCGTCTGGTTAAGGCAGGCGCCAAAATAACGCGTAATGCCTCGAAGCTTTACGTCCCGGCTCGAAGAAAGGGTGGCTAGTGGTGCTCGTTCCGTGTATCCGCCGGACGATGCCCTTCGAATAAATAGCACCGCGCCATACATGGTTTCCCTTATTTCGCTGACAAATGCGTTGAACGAGCGCGCGGACAACCGACGAAAGAGAGCTATGAGATATGCGTTACCCGGACCATCGATGGTAATCGAAGACGACGCGTAAACGACAGGCAAAGAACGATCGTGATAAATGTCGGCACCATCCGCTTTCATTACACGATTTATCGCCCCGTCGATTCAGACGCGTCAGATTAAGATCGCCCGCATATACGATCGAGTATTATTAAATCAGCCGCGCAATTATTTTAGCTACCCCGATCCTGTTCGCGCGATAAATCCACCGAATTGCTTTCCCAACGCCCACGCGTACGACAACCTAGGATTGATTTTGTAGTTTAATTGACATTAAAACACACGCGTAATAAACCCGGTTCCATTAGAGAATTCGAAAGGTCCTCTAGCCCCGGGGAGACCTTGTACACTCCGCATCGGACAGCTTTCATCATTATCAAATATACCCCGTAATTCTCGCGCAAACAGATCCCGCCATTTGCTCGACCGATAAATTCTCCGCTATTTTTTAACAACAAATATCGTCTACGTGATTGCTTGCCCAATCGATTTATTCGACAGGGACGCAAATATCGAAGTGGCAACAATTACGATATGATATCTGTTTAATTTATCGTTAAACACGAACGGGCGTGATAAAAGCTTCGCCCGAAATTTCCAATATTTTTACTATTATAAAACCTTGTTTCCCCTGTCGGAAAACACGATCATCGTTTAAACTTTAATTGGATCGCGTTCCGCAGGAAGAAGTCGCTTCATTCGGAAACGAAATTGCGAAAAACGCTATCAAAGTTTAATGATTCCAATTTAAATCCGAACTATTGCGTTATGGGGGGGGACGTGTAACACAGACGTACGCGTACCGCGTGTCTAGCCGTATCGCCCCAGGCTCAAGTTTGCCCGATTTTTCGTTTCTCGCGCACCGGTTAAACCACGGGAAAAAATCGCGATCCAATTCGACCAGTTGAAAAATAAAATTCGCAAGCGAAAGAGCTCGATCCGAAGGAACGAGCGGTTACGTTCCAGGAATGATCTTCGCTGCTTTTACTTTCCCCTTTTATGGGTAACACGGTAACAGTTTTCACAGAGCACGCTGGCGAACGTTTCGTCATTCCGCTGCGTGGGTATTTTGCATGTACACGGTCGACCACGAGTGGGGCCAGCGATAACACTCGCCGGCCAAAGTGTTCAACTTCGGTTTGTCTCGTCTGCGGGACTTCGAAGATCGCCACGGTTGAAACTGCCTCTCGTAAACACCGTTACAGGAAGGGCGTAACGTCGACACACCAGCGAACCCATACGCCCGTGTGCACCTGCACAAGCCAGTTCGCGGTGGTGCCAGCACGTGGACGGGCCACCGCGGTATTCCCATTCCGCGTTTCGCATAAGTGTAACGAAGTGATTTCAACGCCGTCAGACGCGACCACCGCCGCCCGCGCCATTCCGTTCCCACTCTTCCGCGTGCACACACGCGCGTACCCACACGAACCCAACAGCTTTCTTTCCCTGCCCTTGTCACGCCTGTTCCTCTCCCTCTGACCGCTTTAGCGTTCAAGGTACACGCTACTCGGCTGGCAATTTATGTAGGCTACTTATGCAACGGCTCGAGAGCTGGTTACCGGCTAGGTCAACGAATACGGGCATTGTTTGCACGCTGCAATCGCATACCAAGCCTGACCGCAACCTATATACTGCTCGCTACGGCTAATTAATATTTTTTCAAACCAGCCCCTCGTGACCCCAACGACGGCATCGATCGATAAATCTTGCTCGATTGCGATTCTAGTTAGGGAGATAAGCGGCGAGCGCCCTGGGAGAGAAGTCGAAACGACTCCGGGCACCGAATCTTTCCACGTTTGGTGCGTTCGAACAGCCGGAAAAGCGAAACAAGAGTTAGCAACAGCCGAGAGTGGTATAAACAGAATTTATCGCGTAAGTAATGCCGACTGGTACGTTTCCTACGATAAGCTTTAACCTCGACTCGTTCTCCTTTATAAAGAGATTCCGGGTTCGAGTCCGAGGGGATGTTGAAAGCATCGAGAATATCTAACCACTGCGCGATTCTAGATGTTAAGGTATGCGTGTTGAGAGATAGAAAGAGAGAGGGAGAGAGAGGGGAATTTTTGAATTCCGCACGCGTCGCTGCGTCGTTTCGCGGCCACCGTCAAGGGGGTGGTCTTCGTTCGCGAGAATCGCAGGGAACCGGCGGCAGTTATGACCGGTCGTCTAGGTCGTTAGTTTGGCCGCGGGAAAATCAGAGCCCGGACGATAAAACGTGAGGAAATTCGGGCGAATATTCGGTAGGGACGTGACTCGAGCGGGCGGGTTAATAGGAACTGCCGCACGTAGCTCATTCTACGGTTGCGCCAGGTGCATATTATTCACGTCTTCGCCGGATAGATCTCGCGCAAATTCATAAAGCAATCCTTTGTACGGATACTTCTCCGAGGGTCGGCGCTCTTTATGGAAATTTCCCCGGCTGGTGCCCGCCTTATGAGCGGGTCCAGAGGAAACCGACTCGGTGGAGCTGGAACGCGGCCGCTCGCCGGAATAAGACAGAGGGAGGGCGAACATTTCCCACGAATTACTTGGAATATTGTCGCGCGAGCATTCGTGAAAAATTCTCCGCTTTCTTCCCTTTCCGCCTCGTTCCCCTCTCCTTTATTCCGACGTTCCTCGTTGTTTTCTTTCTTTCGCTCCGCGGGATGATTCCTTATCGAAGACTAATTGCGTTAACGAGAGCAGATCTGATTTAAAAAAATGCTAACGACCTCCTCGGAACAATCGACGGTTTAACCGAGCACGATTTCATGGTCGTTAATGAACGGCTACGAGGTAAAGCCGAGATCGGTTCCGCGTCTCAACCGTCCTGTCTTTGCGAAGACGTTCCCCCCGACCGGTGAAAAATCTATTCCGTTTTCGTCGTCCCTCTCTCGAGGCCCGTGTAATCGGAAGTCCACCGTCGTAACCGGTAGCTCGAACGCCAGAGGGATTCAGCTTTGCCCCGAGACAAGTTGCCAAGACGTCCCACTAATTTTACGGTCAACCACCAACGTATACTTTGGTCGACAGTATTGAGTCCGTGGCAGGTACAAAGCACCCAGCAGTGTACTCTGCCCGATAACGATACTAAGATGCTTCCAAGGGATCACGTGTCGTTAATTATCTTCGAAGTAGTTGGAAACCGTGGTAACGGAACGGAGTACGATCCGTCGCATACTTTGCGTACCGAAACGTTCGAGTTCTTTCGACGTCCCGTCGATGTTTCTCTCGACGACAAAACTACGAATCGACACGTTGACGGACCGTGAAATCGAAGACGCTACCTGTCATTGGTGACGCTTCGCGCGACGAACGTCTTCGCATGACAACGCACGCCTAGCGAGGGCAAAACGGTGCCACCTGCAGTTTCGCGTTCAAAACCGCGACGCGGCTCGATTTCTAATCTGTCCAGTGACGCGTGGTCTTCTCGGTCCCGCAATGAATTGAAAGCCGGCCGATAGCCCGTGTCGAAGGGGAAAATTTCTTCCTGCTCGATACCACGGTTTAGACACGCGTCCCAATATACGAGCCACTTACCAGAGAGCTAGGTACGCGCGTTCCTGCCTTTAGCGCGATAGGGATATATGCATAGTGTCTTTAATATGCAACAGACGAGTTGACCTCGCCCTTTTCGCGGCGGTACTTGTTTCAGACTATTATCCAGGTACGTAGCTGCGTACCAGCTACCTACTCCGCGGTTACTGCTAGGGAATTTATAATAACCGAGCTATGGAATTACCACGAGACCGTGCCCACGCTCATCGTCGCGAACAGCCACGTTGTGCCATCTTCGACCGTATTCTATATCCGACATGTCCTAGGTACACGCGCATGCATATGCATTGTATCGTAGAACAAAACGCTGCTTGTTCCAGACGCGGAACGGTGACTGAAACTTTCGAGTACAAACTTATTATACCACCAACGGGAAACTTGTACGTTCGCGGAATTCTTTCGAACATTGATGAATTACACCTATTTACATCCGTTCCGTTCGACGCACGGATAAAGGATAAGAAATTTTCTGAGCATTATCGACAGCACAAATCATCGTGACGCGCTATTCAATTCGACGCTTGGGAAACACTTTGACACGCGTTAAACAACCGAACCGGACGATAAATCATACGGCCGTGTCACTATAGCCAGTGGTTAAAGCAAGAACTATCGGTAGTTGTTATTCTGGCCAGGCAAAAGCGGACGATAGAGCAGGCGCTAGGAAAGAGGGATTATAGCAAAATCAGATAGTCGAAGCGAGCGCGTAGATTAGACGGAAGCGTTAATGGAAAGGTGTTGGATGAAACTACGTGATGATGGTGCTGTAAAGGCCGTTCATTCGACTATTCAAGCAACGGATTCTTCTTCGTAACATATGTCATACAGGAAGCGCCGCAACAAGCTCCTCGGTACGCTTTATACTTCTATAACACTCTCGCCAATCTGTCGTTTCTTCTTTAGGCCCTTACACGGGGGCTAGTCTAGTTGCTGTTGTCCGACACGAGCCATTTAGCTTCTATTTAACTTCTATTAGATAGGCCTCGCAACGTACCACGTATCAATTAGCGCTAGAAACACGAGCGAAACAAACCCTGGTTCGCCTGTCTTCTGTGACTCAATTTCCAATATATTCCCCGTCTCGTCGAGGTACCCGACGAATATATTATCCGTTCGCACAGACGAGTCTCTCGCGATCGATCCACAATCCACGTTAATTCCATTCCCGCCACTATCCGATGGTTCGTTACTTGGCACTCGACAATTCGAGCCTCGCGCCAATCGTTGGCTCGATCCTGGCAAGATTTTCAAAGTACCAATATCGAACTCTTACCACTCGTAGCGTTATCCTTCGTTTAACGACAATAATCGAATCAGCGTCGCAGTTGGACGATTTAATTAGAGGACGACGAAACGTAGCAGCGGGGCCGAAAATGGTCTCTTGACCCAAACCGAAACGGGGGGAGCGCGTCTGCCCCAGCGCGGCGGTCCAGCGAACAGTTGCACGCGCCCAGCCGCATAAATATGCGCGTCCGCGTATCTTCCCTGGAAATGCCCATTATCGGGCAGATTAAACGGTACAATTTCAGATTCTCGATGGTACTTGCGCCGCCATTCACCGATTTATGTCCACTGTCGTATTAAACGATCGTTCCCGTGGAGCACCGGTGCCATCCACGGCCGGTGAAAAACCACGCGAATCGTTCCGCGGAATTGTCCCGCGCCTGTTACGCCGGGACGTAGCGCGCGGGCAAAAAGGGTGCGGCAAACGGAAAGAAGTGGGACGCGTTAGTCGCATGACAGCGTGTTACACACTCGACGCCGCTAATTATTAACGTTACGGTTATTACCGCTACGCTCGCCACGGTTACGAGCCATTAAATAGCGTTTTATCGATATGCAGAACGTGTTCCACTGGGATAGTTGATCGATCCTCTTACCGCGTTTAAACGCCGCCGTCGATACCTAGGTGCCCACTGTCCGGGTAGATCAGTCACGCTGCGTCGAACCCGGCTCTACTACGATGATATTACGACGCTCCAGATGTTCGGTTTCACTCGTTTCCATCCGCAGTCGCTGTTTGCTCTGCGGCCGTTTCAGCTAGTTCGTCGATGACACGGAAGTACGCCAAGGCGGCGAAGGGAATAAATTTCGCTTTAATTGGAAAAGACACCAGTTCGTGTTCAATTTTACTGTACGTACGGGGTGTAACGGTATCCGCGGATGAAATACGTAACCGTGGGAAAGCATTCGGTTTAACGTTTGCACGTTACTGCGTACACGTTACGTTACAGAACTCATTCGTTAGAAACGGGGGATAGGACGCGGATTTTTTCATTCGAGATTATCCGCCGTCGCGGCGTTTGAATAATCAGTCGTAAATCAGACGGATAAAACGGGCGAAACGCGCGGCGAAGGGACATAAATATCGATTACCTGGCGGGTTTCGGACAGTAAACTTATTCCGTAAGTGAAATTAACTATTAACTATTAATCCGCACGGTGGCTACCAGGGATAACAGTACCGGTCATAACAGTACTCGCAGCATCAGCGCGCGCCACTCGCGCGTTGATTCTTTTTCCCCGCTCGAGAATAAAATTTCACCGAAGCTGTACAGAATGCCGTTGAACTTCACCTTCACTTTTCAATTACCGTCGTCATTACGTGATTTACGGCGCATGCCGTTCAGATGGCACGTCAGCGAAACGACTTTCAGTGAACGTCAACGTCATAAAGTCAACTTCGCCTCCTTGTTATTCAAACCTGTTAACGCTATCCCGGCGAACTGCTCGCACGCGTGTGCGCGCCGCGACCCGATTCTTCTTCGGTCATCGTACTTGAATCTGTCCGCTCGAACGGAAAAGTGGAAGTAACATCTTTCGTTTCTTTCTTTCCCTCTCGACTCGATCGTAATTATTATTTACCCGTAATCAGCGTCGAGGAAACGGCGGCAAGCTGCAGCCAGTTTCACCGTTTTTCACACGGTTTCTCGAACCGTGCTCTCTGCACCCCCCTTAAAAGTTAGTCCGGTAGATGTTATTAGCTGGATGTTCGCGTTCATCCATTACCTACTATCCTTCAGAGAAGGGAAATTTATTCGTCTTCCCTACCTTCCTGACTCGCTCCCGACCGAGGCGCGGAATATGAGAGCCACGTTATAGTCGCGCCTCCTTATAGGCCGGGCGAGAGAAAAACCTGGAATTAATATTTCTTTCTGCGTCACCCCGGTTTCCCACCTCCTATCTTACTCTCCTTCTTCGCCGCTCGTTTTCTAAGGCGGATTCTTCAAGAAACTGTGAAAAGAATTTAAATTCCGTAGCCCGAGTTCTTATAACGGCTGGTACGAAGGCTATGTGTCATATTAAAAAGTTCCGCGGAGGTCTTCCGCTGACGTTTATTTCTTAGCCCGATGATAATACGCCGGTAGAATTTTCATGGTTTTATCGCCCGTTCGACTTGGCCAGGTGTTTAACCAACCGTGAGAGATTATAATTCGCGTTGGACGATTGAATACACGCGTATCGAGCTTGTCTCTGTGCGAGTTAGACGCGACGTGTAATGTATATATATATATATATATATATATACATATAATATATCCGTTACATCGAACGCGGGAATGCCACTTACTTTTCAATTGAACCGCGAAAGGAAGACTTGATTTCCTCTTTGTAGAGCACTCGGTGAAAAGGAAATAAAAGAGAAAGGGTTTAAACGCGTCTGCTCGGCAAACAGACTGTGACAGGTGAAAACATCTCGGCGATTCTTAAGTAATCGTTTAACGCGGTTCTAAATAAGAACGGAACGAGCAATTAAGGAACAGCGTTTGACTCCTCCTTCTGTCTAGAATCACGTTCGCGCCGCGTCAAACGTCATCAATCATAAGAGGCGGACAGCCGATCTTTCGAGCGGTAACAACAATCTCCCATTCATAAGTTTCGCGTTCATCGCCGTCGCGTAATCCCCGCTGGGCCTTAATTGGTCAATTAATCGCGCGATAAAATTAATTTCAGACCGTGAATCCGGTTGCATTTAAGATTCCAGCGTACAATAAAGGTGGAAATGGATGGTCTCCGCGTGTAATTGCAACACGCTCAGATAAGACCAGTTAAATGTGGCTAAACGCAGTTGAAGTAAACGTGATCGCTCGAAGGTAGCTACGATACCCATAGAGCCCCGATGCATGTATTCCATTTCAATATTCACAAACGTTTCGTACCTCGGCCGCGGTATTACTTACCTAACTGTACTGCACGCGTTATGTTAACAGTGCTAATATACCTTACTCTAATTGCATTACGTGACGTTACCCTCGCGCGAGTATTATCCGCTCGAAAGAAGATGGATCGTATCGTTTCCTTCGCTGTAACGTTCGATAATCTTATCGAAACATCGTTTTCTGTTGCAGACACCAAAAAAGCTTGGGAAGGACCAACCGCTGCCTTGACATTGGTAAGTCGATCACTTTACGCGAGCGCATTGTTCATCGAATAAATCGCTCCTCTCCTTGAGAAAGATACATTCATTGAACTTTCCGCAGCTCCTCGATGTTTTAATATTTAATCATCCGCATCGCGGCCAAATAAATCATTCCGTGACCGATAACTCTTCTTCGTTGTCCGGCGCGTCAACGCGAACTTACGTTCTCTTCTCTCAAAATAAAGGAACGTTTCGCCGCGACGGTAACCGAAGGAAATATCCGTCATCCAGTCCGACGTCTTGACATACGACTCTTTAAAGTTTACTCGCACGAAAGTACAGTTTAGATTTCTCTCAGGGAGCGAAGTATCCTGACAGCAGCCGTACTCATCCCGATCGAACTGACTCGCGTTACTGGTTCCCTCGTTCGATGGTTTCGTACGTATAACACGCAAATTGTCGACGGCTGCGTGTACCAACGACATCGCGTATCGTTTACAAGAAACGTTGCGCTTTCTGTGCACGAAGAGACGGCTTAAAAAGCGTCCATTTTTTTTTTTGGACGTGAAATGCTAACGATTCGATAATGTACGAGCGATATCAAATTGTCAGTGTCGTAATTATCCCGGGAACTCGATCGCCGATCAAATAAATCGATTACATTCGCGGTACTGTTCCATCCTACATAATCGAGTTGAATCCTCATTAAAAGGAGCAAATTGACAATTCCTCGCGTATCGACTACGGGCAATCGAAGCGCGTGCGGCACGCTTACGTGCCAGTTATACAAGCCAGGCTATTGTATAATCTGGTTTATCGTCTGGAACGTCTGAATTAGTAGCTTCTTGCGTATCTTGAAATCAAACCGATCCAGCCAACGCTTCCGTGCGCCTGCGAACTTCCATCGCGGTCAATTCGATTCATCAACGGAAATAGACGAAACTAATAAGGAACGCGGCGCGAAGCTTAAACCGTCGACAACGATCGTTGCCCGTGAACTCGAGTTCGCGTAACGTATTTAACTCGCGAACAATCAACCAGCACACTTCATTCCGCGATGCTTTTCCTCGGCTATCATTCTCGCCAGCTATCGAAAAAGACGCGCGTGTAATTTCAGTCAGATAAAACCGTATGCATGAGCAATACAGCGGAGGCAATATCTATAACTTTATTTTCGTATAATAGTGTATCCAAGATGTCTTCCTAACGGTACGTTTAACTACCTGCACGAAACCCAGCGAAACGGTCGGGACTCAAGGTTTTTCACCATTAGATTCGCAGAAATCGTGAAATTTCGCCAAACAAAGTACACGTTTCGAGTTAACTTACGCATCGGAATAATGAAAGGGTAATGGAAGGCGTCTATAAAAGCCCGTGTACTTAAATACGCTCATAAGTATCGGCTAATGCGGCACGAACGTTTTCTTACCGCGCAATAGGTATGAAGTAATAAATTCGTCGAATTTATCTGTACGATCAAAAACTATCTATCTCATTAATACGTGGCTAATTTATTTTGAAATCGATCGCTTCCTCTGCCAGTCGAGTGGTTACGTCAGTTCGAAAAGAATTAATAACTCGCGGAGTAAAAGGCTACGCGGGGAAGATAATCGTTTGGGTAATAGATTAAAAGTTACGACTGTTATAATTGATAATAAAAATATGTATTGAGAAATAAATCACGCGGTAATATCGGTTGGCAAGGCTCGAGTTAAAGCGTCGTGGTTGTATACCAACCCAGAGCTACCAGCAAATAGTCTTGTTCCGCGTTGCGATCGAAAACGTCGATAGACGTCCGATTACCCTCGTAATAATGCAAGCAATTAAATTATATTTACTTTCAATTTATATCGTTTACGGCTGAACCGAGTCTCGGTAATCGAACTTGTCCTGCGCCGCAATTACCTCGCGTTTGGCAGCTGTTGTACGTGTGCATTCGTTAAATACCGATTACCGCTGCAACACGTGTTAATAATAAAAGTAAAACGTTAATGTGCACGTCATCGACGTTTGCGTTTCCATGATCGGAAACCAGTAATAATGATACTGTCGACGGACAGATCTTTGTATCTCGATTTACTAATTATTCGAAAAGTCGCGGTTTACTTTATTCCTACTTCAGTGCTGTTCCTCGCGAGTGAAACGTTTAGAGGTGAAAATATTTTCACTTCGAACGCGCAGGATGCAATTCGTCTTCAGATCGGTAGTAAGAATTTACCATTATTGCGATTACACAGCAAAGGGCAATCGAACGCTTAAATCAGGCCACACTAATGGCAGCTGAAAAGCTTCCGTTCGGTACCATTAATAAACACATTGCTATTTGAAACGACACTTCGGCGTACCGTACAATTACTATCAGGGCTATTAGTTAGAGTTGGTTGTCGATGTCATTCGTAACGGTTGTATCGAGATTTGCAACGCCACTTCTGCAATCATTCGAGCAAGAGTTAGAGATGATTATAATGCAGGAATTTCATGTTGCTCCCATTAATACGATGATCGAATGGGATAAGGAAAACGGGGACAGAGGTAGGGATGTTCCGGTTCACGGAAATACGATTACATACTCGATACCGAATATCTTTAGCGTCGATACTTTGGGCCGCGACACCTGCTCGGTATCGGATTAAAATACCCGTATCAAATAAAACGAGCACCGACACGAATGCGCGTAATCGGCGCAGCGGACTCAACATTCGATAAAATAGTCTAATACGATAAGAGAATAGACGTAAGAAACTGTGCTGATCCTGATTCGATACAAACAAATATCGATACAAGTCTATTTCTGGTTTCTATTACGGGGTTACGAAGTAGTTTGCTAGTTTCTTCGCGAGGGGTTGATGAGTTTTTGCAGGAAGGTTGGACAGTCTCTCGAGGGGTGGATTGGGATTGCAAGGCTAGAGACTTTCAAGACTAGAGGTTTCCGGGCCAGGGCTTCCGTCATGGGCCATGGTCCACGGTTTTTGCTCCAACGGTGTAGCTGGAAGGTGATACGCGACGGGCGCGTGCCTGACTACGGCTATGTAGAAGCGTCGAGTGACTAACGAAGGGCACAGGAAACGATCGTAGAAAAACGGACAAAATCGGGAAGATGAGAATAAAAAGATAGACATCGAGAGGAGGGTGTTCAGCCTCTCTCTCTCTCTTTCTCTCTCGTTTTCATCTAGTCGTCCTCTGAAGGTATCTCGAGTGGCAGTGTAACGCGGTAGAACGGCACGTAATTAACGCCTCATGTAGATGGTATCGTGTTGTTGGACGAACCGCGTGACGACCGGTGATGTACGGCCTCGGTGCTGTAATGGAATATTATTATCGGTCGGGATCGACTCGTCGAGGTTGAATTAGTGGCGATGGGAGCACGATGGCAACGAAACGACGTTTCGATTCCCTGGCCCGAGTAAACCGGCCGACGATAGCCGATGGCCCGACGATGCAGCCGTGCGTTGCGAGCTACCACGCAACAGTGAATGGTTCCTCCGTAGCTAACCGCGAGAGACAGCCCGATTCATCCGGGTACTTTCGCTGTTCAGGTGCTCGATCATCCAGCGCGAGCGAAATACTGCATTCTGTAGATAGCTAGACTGCGGAAGTGGCTAGGGGATGAAGAATCTTAACGGGACTCGCGAGCGTGCCGCTCCGTCCCGACAGAAAACAGGATTACCCGGAGTTATTGAATTTCGTATAACAGACGGAACGACACGCGACGTCGGAGCTGTCCGTTAGGAGAGACGAAATCAGCCAAGTCGAAGCGTTATCGAAGTTTGCTTTGCCAGACTTTATATACCATCGGTTCGATTTGCTTACCTCGTTAATGGCACTTTTTTTAACGAGCTTTCAGTTCGAAAGTTAATTTCCAAATCGTCCCTCACTCACTCTTTCTCTCTCTTCGCGCGACAGTAATCTCAAAACAATTTAACGAGCTTGCCTTGAAAACTTTATCTAGGACAATCGGTATAAAGGGCTCGGTGTCGACCGGCTCGAGTTTCCCCGGGAAGACGTTCGACGACGCGACGAAGACAATGCCTTGCGGAGCGGCTCTCCCCCGAGGAACGAGAAAGCGGCGAGATCCGAGCAGCCATTGTGCGAAACTTGCCTGTCGAACTTTCTGTTGACTTCTTAAAAAGTCGTAAAAGACGGCCGGTGGTTCCATCGGCAACTGACGGAATGTCCTTTCCGGCACCCGTCCACCTAGCCCGGAAAATTGACGTCGAGTACGTTTTTCTCGGCTCGTTCTTGCGACATTGTTCGACGCGGCTCTAACCGCTCCGCTTCCTCCAAATCGATGCCACCGGTCCCTCTTTCCCCGCTTCTTCACGTTCCATCACTTATTACGATTGCCTTCTCGCCGCGCGATTGATAGTTCCGCATCCAAACGCGTCTTCTTAACTCCAACAAATTGATTGTACGGCCGAGTACCTCGTTTTTCTCTACCTCCACGACTGATAATCCGATCTCGAAATCTCGCCGTTGCGATTTATCCGGTAATTGAGATACTTTGCGCGGCGAGCGTCGATCCTCGTGCGATTTCTTCTTAAGCTTCGGACGCGTCGTACGTTTCCTCGCTGGAAGTCGCTTTCTATTTCGGTAAAAACGCTCGAGCATTTTTCTTTTTTTCTTGTTTTTTTTCTTTCTTGCCGCGGTAAAAACCGATCGATTAAAAATGTATGAAACCGTAGAAATCTTTCCGCTGGATACGGTACGCGTGGAATGGGGAAAAAACGGTTAAAGCCTCGTTTCGGTGTCACGTTCCAGCATCATCGCTCAAAGTGAAGTTGATTCGAGTAACGGTCCGTAGAGGAGCTGAGAAACTGTAGCGTGTCGAAAGCAGAAACAGCATTACACCGGGGCGAAATTACAGGGAAGTCCCGTTGGCCGGACGATGAAAAGGAACTGCGTGAAATCTGATTTTAATGCGATCAGCTCGCGACTCTGTGCTGGAGTTTCGAGACCGTACTGAACGCCGGGATAAGCGTCGCGGTCACCATATGATCGTTAGAACGGTTTTGATTAGCGCGAACGAAAGTGAAGAAGTTCTAATCTGCGGTCGGTGCACGTCAGCCAATTAGAGTTCGCCGTGGATGGTTCATCGAAGTTAGATTGGCAAGCCTCTCTGGCAAACTTAATGAGGAGATTTATATGATTTCCACGTCGAATAATCCTGTTTCGCTCGGATCGTATCTACTCCTCCCGGTGGAATTCCAAACCGTAGACTAAAACGTGAGCCATGTTTTTCCGAGGAAGGAAGTCGATTTCATTACTCGTTGCTTCCTGTTTTAATAAGCGCAAATTGGCGCGCGGACTTAAAGCCAGCAAAAACCGGCTTCGATCCTCGCTGTACAATTATTCACCGTTCTCGCATTCTTGATAAATTATGCAACGCGAAAACGGGGGAATAGAAATTATGTACATTAAGCGACTCGGAAGTGAATGGCATTTATCGTGATAGTTCGTCGTATCGGAACGAAATAAAAAAAAATTCTCTTCATAGCTCGAATGGCTTCGAAAGTGGATCCTTTATCGCAAAGAAGAAACGAGAAATTAATCGAGCTACCTTCACTCATGAGATACCGAGCTTTCCAAATACTCTTCGTTGCATCGCAAGAAACTCGCCTTATTGAGGAGCCTCCAATCTCATTTTGCCCCACTTTCGCCAGCAGCGGTCGAATGAATTTTTTATCCAAATCCAGCCAAAGTTAATGCAAAGCTTGCAATTACCTATTCCCCCGAGTGTTCATCTTCTAACCGCATCCATCGACTGGGAACGTCGTATCTCTCGGGGGCGAAATGAAAAGACGTAGCGTGCTCCGGGTGTACGGAAAAGACCGATGGAACGACTCGAGCCAGGTGAAAAGAGACGCGAGACCGTACACGGAAAAGAAGGAAAGGAGAAAAGGCACTTGCATTCCTTCACGCTTATTGGTTTCATCAGATTGCTTTGGTTCTATTAGATGGTACCTACACTGGCACCACGTTCCATGGACACGTTCTCTAATACCCGGAGGAACACCAAACAGTCCTACAACCCTTTCTGCAAATTTATTCTACTCGAGCGTTTTCGCATCGCTTTTCTCCGGTTGACGTCCAATCGCAATTACGCAACGCAGCTGCCATAAATCTCCGTTTACATTCACAATCTCGTTATTCCCCCGTATCCGTTAGTCTTGTTTGCGCGCGCGGCGCTGTCCGCGCGAGACGCGTATCGCGTAACAACTTTGAAACGTAAGTTCGTGGTATTTCAATACCATACGGACGAGAGTGGCCGGTAAGAATCTGAATCGAGAGGAAAATCTTGTTGATCCGTTAATATTGTCGCGGTTACTGTTTACACAGTACACCCCGAGTAGCGTGCGAGTGGACGGTTCTGCGACGAAGGAATCGAGAGGACGAGAAGAAACGAGGACGGGCGAAGGATCAGGGAGGGTGGACTTGGATATTGCCCACGGTCACTACTAACAAACCTCAAAATGTAATAAAATCCAGATTCCCGGTGTGTAGGTATTGGCCAGGCGTACGTGTGTTTTCCTTGGCAATATCCAGGCTACAACATCGCAAAAATAAATATCTTATTCGATATCTGCGCGAGAGGGAGAGGGGATTAAGAAATGGGGCGACGTCAAAGGCACAATGGGACGCGGTTTGTGTAAATGTTCGACGAGCATGTATGATGACGAGATTAAACACACACACACACACAGATACACACGCTTGCGTAGCAAGTTCGAGACATTCGCTCTTGTTATTGATCACCGTTCATCCCGTGGCCACGTCTTTCGAGAGGGGTGCATACACTGCGAGTGACGGGGCGAAAGGGGAAGGGTAAACGTCCATTGTACCGTGGTCAGCAGCCAGAATATTGCTGGGAAAACTGCCTACCGAGTTTACTCTTTGCTTATACTCCCGATCGATAGCGACAATCTGCGGTCACCATTAACGACGAAGGTCAATACTGACAACGGTCACGAGTTACGACAATGACGAGGCAGAGAACCGCAATGATGACACCCCATGAACTCGTCGCGTATAATAATCCGTAAATTACGCGTTTAACAGGCTGTCGTTAACGCGCGAGCATTTGAACGGGGTTTCGCGTGTGCCGCGTGCCAGCCTGCATTCCACGGTGTCCTTCACTCGTGACGCGTGTCGGCATTTTGGTCCTATTTTTCGTTTTCCTATTTCTTCGTTCCTTATCGCTGCACATCGACGCTAATCATTTCGACTCGCTGTTCGAAGCTCGATAACGACATTTCCAACGCCGTCGACCACCGTCCACGTACGGTTTAGCTTAACGTCGAACGATCTTCGCGCTTAATTTTCTTCTAACCTCGCTCTCTCTCTCTCCCTCTCAGGGATTAGCGTTGGTTCTCGCGTCCAGGTGGTATTATGAAAAAGGGGTCAACTTCGGTTCAAACTACTCAAAGTTGAATGTGTTCACGCGGTAATACGTACACGTGGTGAAGTGTGGCAACGAAGTCTTGGCACTTTAAAACTTTGGTGAAGTTACGTTCACTCGAAAATTCGAGGGCATCGCCGAGTTATTCGCGGCTGACTGCAGAGAATGGAGGCGAACCCAGCAAGTGTGCCATGGAATTCTACTACAAGATACCGTGAATGTTTCAACTAATTTACCTGTCTTCGAAGAATCTTCGCGCGATTAAACGATGAAATTAATTTCCATTTAGAGCGCATATTTACAGTTTCACTTTGGGTTGGCGTTTAGTACCGCGCGCCATCAACGTCCGCGAAAGCAGAAGCGTCTTCAGCCACGGCTCCGAGTTATGTCCCATTCTTTTATGAAGAATGTCGCGTTGCCCGTGCGAACAGCTCTTGAATGGTATGGTACAGCATTGTCCCTTCAGTAACCCTTCATCGGTCCTGTTACCGTGTACGCACGGTTGTAGTACCGTGCGTACGTTATTATCATATAATTATCAGCGCTTGGTAGCTCTTTGCGAAGAGATATCTCGTGACGTTTCCATTAGAAATGCGTTTAATACAATAGGGACTTTTTACGATGTCAAACCAAGAGAATGCAAGTAAATATAAAATAAACTCTTTCAATTCCGTTACCATAAGTTTCCGTAAGTCATTTCCAACGACGATTATTTTCTATATTCATATTTACTAAAGAATTCAAAGTGGAGTATTATCTACGACCGTCGAGCCTTTCGTTAATTTTAACGAGATACAAAATATCTCATCAGAGATAGCGAAAAAATTACCATCGGTTCTATACAATGTATAATAACAATTATTTTACACGATGCTGCTTCCTGTGCGATCAATATTGTTTTTCTCAAATTAAAAACCGGCCTCAATTTATCAGAAACAGCGGATAATGTTAAATTATGTGCATTATATTCAAAATACTTAACGAGTTCGTGGAAGTGAAGCCTCGGCTAAAAAGTTAATTGTACATACTCGGTGTATAATGAATCACGTCCCATACGTTATGCATACGCCATGGCGGAGTTGCTGAAGAAAATTTCAGATACACTGAACCGTTCGATTCTTTCACCGACTGAAAACCGGTAAGAAGTCGTTCGTATGAATCCGAGTACGTTGTAATTACGACTCCGACCGGTAAACAAGATCCTCGTTCAGGTTGCGGAATGGTAGATCCGAGTAAACGAGAGAAAAGTCCGTCGTTTTAGAAAATGCACACGCGATATAATAACACGTTGCGAATTCTAAGCAGGTGCGAGGAAGGCCGCGTAAACCTTCCTCCGTGCCGTCCCTTGGACAGATGAATCATTCTATCTGCTCGAACGTAACTATCCGTCCGACAGGATATTTCCGGCAGAGCGGTCGTACCGAGGTAAACGACGTACGGGGAAGATTTTCGAGCCAGAGCCGAACGAGTCTCGATACAGCCAGGGCACGGAAAAATACCGAAACCTATATCGTTAATCAGGCAAAAATTTCCGCGGTTACGCTGGCACGAACGAAGAGAGAGGAGCCGTTGGACAAGTGCCAATCCAGCATCGAGGCGTACAGCCGCAGCCAACGAGGAGCTGCCACGAACGAATCGGTACATGATGCTTTCACGGACCGGAGTCGCCGAAATCGCGCATTTTTATTTCATCCACTCGTTCCCGTCGGAACCGGCGCGCGCGTTGCGATCCCTCGATGAACGAAGGAGGGGAAAAGAAAAAAGGGAAAAAGAAAAGAGAAAAAAAGAGGGGAAGAAAAAAAATACTCGTTTGAACGCGGCATTAAGGGTTCTTCCGCGTTTCCGCGATGGCTGCGTTTCTCGTTTTCTCCTTTCCAGTGGCTTCTTGACGACTGGTTCCCGGTTCGCAGGAAAAAGGGGTCAAGCAGGTCGTACAGGCGAGGCACTAGCCGCGCGACAATCGCGATTCGATTAACCAATTTTCTCGTGTTACGGACTCGAAGGATAAACGAGTGCTCCCCGTGCACACCTATCTCGGTATGCATCGTCCGATGGAACGAACGCGACGGCGCCCAGGGTGAACGGAGGATAGAACGGAGCGATGGTAGAGGAGCAGCTTAAAAAGGAGATCGTGGAGCCCTTCGGGGAAGAAAGTGAAATACGTTACGATCTGTCTTAGAGCTCTCTTCCGTGGACGATACGTCGTGACTGCTCTCGATAATAGGACTCCTCGCGGTGGGTGGAATATAATACCGAAGCCAGTGGAGGAGGGAAACGGAGGATCGTTCGAGAATAAGGAGGGAGGGAGGAAGGAGAGAGACGGCAACAGGAGATGAGACGAAGCTTCCCTCTGGGTCCCGTTATTTCGCCAAGGTTCTTATTTACTTTTCTTTCCTTTGCACGCTCTTCCTTCTCCACACATCGTATATTTTCGGGGCGGAGGGCTTCGATACCGACCCAACCACTTCGTGATCCACTGATCAACCTCGCGACGAGCCGTGGAACCTGGTCTTCCGAGGTCTCGCGCCGATCGAACAAGGATGGCCGCGTCATGCATACCGCGCGAGGCTCTGCCCCTCCAACGGAGACCCCATCGTCCCGTCTAACCAAATTACTTAACGAAACTCCTGCAATTATTTTACGCTCGAGTAGACAAAGTTAACGCAGAGTGGATTAAAAAATGTTTACGAAAACAGCAGGCTTCTCACGGATTGTTAAACGTTTCTCGTCTGCTCGCGTCATTTCTCGTCTTTCTGGTTTCGCCTCTTCCCCCCGTCACGCTACCCTTAAAGACTCGTCCCTACTAATTCCGATGCGAAGCCAATAAATAACTCGTCCAACAGTTTACGTATCTCGTTGTACATCGAACGAGAACGATCCAACACCTCGCGGATCTTGCTTCCCATCTTACCTCAAACTATCCATCGGCCCGTACGCTCCCTCTATCCGGTTAATTTATGTAATTCTACAAACGGTGTCTCGTTACGGGGGACACGTACTGGAAAGCTGACACGATGGCGACGTTACGGCCAAGCCGGGCAATAGTTTCGGGCGTTCGATGTAGATACCGCCCGATAAATAGTCAGCGTATCCTGGACACGCGAAACGCATAAACCAACCCCCCGCGTTACGGTCACGAACGCGCGAAAATTGATCGTTACCTCGCGTTAGAAAATATGAAAGTGGCGTAAAGCCCACCCGTGCGTCACGTGGGTCAAGATTAATAATGGCGATGATCGAATTTCAAGAACGCGAGCGACGGTTTACGTGCATCTGTGAACAAGAACATGCACGTCCGCGGTCCGCCTCTGTGTGCGCAGCTAACTAACCCCCGAGAGCTTTGGGGCTTGGAATATTCAGTTTGCACATAAAGCGAGCCTAACTCCAGGCGTCTGTGCTTGTTGTTTCAGGCAAATATTAATTCGATGGTAATTGATTCGAGCGCAAAATCGTTCTCAATCAAATTATTGCCTTTTAACGAATATTCTATTCGCTTTTCGACACCCGAGTATTAAGCAAGGGATCATTTAATTACGATTTTTTCTATATTTCGAGGGAGGACAACGCGCAATTCGATGTTCCCCAAATGGTCGACGATTTCGGGAACGATCAATACCTGTCGAATTATTAAAGCGGTTCCGTAAGGCGGCTTGGCTGCTTGACAGTACCAAGTTGGAACGCGTTTCGTCGGGTTCGATCGCGCGATACGTTTGAAAACGTAGAGGAAACGCGCGATACGCGGTATCAGCCAGGGTGCTCCACCCGCGAAGGGTTCCCGGTTGTCGGTGAAAATAATTTTACCATTCCGAAATAACCTCACCGTGAGGCGTACGGGATAGGTGGGAGGCTGGGCTGAGCGTTGGCAAGAGCCTCGCATTGGTTCAAAGTGCCTCTAAACCAGCCTGCCTTCCGAGCATACGTGGTAACTTCCGTCGATTCGCGAATATCGTGAATTTGCAAGGCTCGCCAGCTGCGCGCTAGTTACTCGTTGAATCTACGATCTCACCCCGCCCAGCTCGTGCACCGAATCCGTTATTATACACGCGTTGTTGTTACGTTAAACCGTGAACGCGGTTCGACGGGGACAAAGCGTTCGTGAACGAGGGGGACAGCCGCGCGGTGAAATCTTTCGCGAGCTCGTCGATGTACGAATTGTTACGACGCGAAACGTGAACGGCCATAAATTTCACTTACACGCAACGCGTTGGTCTCGACGTAATTAAACGGTACGCGAGGCGGTAATATAATAATATTAAATTACGTCCCGACGCTTTGACCAGTTTAGAGGAGTTACGCCAATATCGGAATGATTAACGCGAGCGCCATGCTCTCTATCTCTAACATGACACAGAAATTCCGGAGGTGTCACCGAGCCGTAGAACGCCGCGAGACGTACCAGGACTCCTCCTGGATCGTTCAAGCTGTTCCTACGTTTCCTCTCGTTAGAATCGCGGTTCTGGTCGTATATCCTGATTACGCGTCGATGCCTTCCACGCGTGGGGTGCGCGCGAGGGTGCCGCGTCGCAAGATTTTTATCGCTTATTAGGTTACTTTCGGGTGTTCGCGCAACGGGGCCAAGGCATCGTCTCTCCCTTTAACCTCTCCCTTTTATCCCGACGCTGGATCGAGAGGGGGGGCATAAATTTCACTTTACCTAGGAATTTCTGATTCCGTCCCACGATCTCCGGCCAGCATCAGCTTGCCTGATAAATGTCCCGGCTGATGGACGTTTTACGAGGTGTTGGTTATTCCGTGGAAATCGATCGATCCCCCGTTGATGAATACGGGATGGAAGAAAATGAATTGGAGCATCGAATCGATGAATTTCGAACGGCTCGTTAACGTTCCGCGGCACTGAGCGATCGGTCAGGGAAGACCGGATGAAAATAAAGAAAGAAAAAAAAACTAAAAAAAAGAAGAAGAGGAGAGAAAAGAGTTAAACGGTTTACCAAAGAACCATTTGTGGAACTCTGCGGCTGCGGTTCGAGTACTTGCGATTTCAGCTAGAACATTAACGCGGTGAATATAGATCGCGCGTCGAAACAGAGAAACGAGACCGCGCGTGGATACGGAACGCGCACAGCGGTGCACAGCGCGAAAAAGGGTAGGCGAGGAGGAGAGCGGTACGTCCGCGTTACTGGGTAATCCACTTTGCGACTGAAATATAGAACATAAATTCCGGGCTGTATCAAAGACCGGGTGCGAAAATTTAATGCGCCGATAAATTAGCATACTAACGAGGGGCTTTCGAAAAGAGGGAGAAAGAGCAACGGGAATATCAACCCCGTAACCTACCTGGCCTCCGTCAGATCGCCGGAGCGGCCTCCCCTGCGATAGTAATCAAGCAAAATATTGTGGCAGCGGCCTTAGGCACTTCTGTCGAGGTTCTTGACTCTCCGGAGTATTCTAGGTCCGTTGTACTCTGGTACCTTGGGAGATTACCGGACCTCCTTCCCCGTCCTCCGTTCCTAACTTATCTCTCGGTATCCGTCCCCCACTTTCCTCTCTCTCTCTCTCTCTCTCTCTCACTTTGGACCCGGTGAGATCATGAATAAGTCGAAGCTTTCGTTACTTATGAGGGTGGCATCGCAGAGGAGTGGACGATGGACAAAGTAAATGAGAAGAAAGAGGGCAGATCGAAGGAAAGATTAAAAGGAAGGGGTTAAGAAGCGGAGGGAACGGTTTAACGAGACGGAGGGTGGAAAAGGTGAGCGAACGAGGAGGTTAGGTGGTTATCCGATTCTATGCCACCACGCTAACCTTAGTATGGGCCAATCATGGCTAAAAGTTAGGAGAAACTTCCTAATGTATGTGGGAGAGTCGGATGGCCGGTGGCTTGCATCCATTCTACGACCGGGCGGTCCAGGTCGTGACCTGCCAACTCTCTCCCCTCCTGCCCCTGCTTGTTTGCTTGCTTGCTTGCTTCCTTGCTTGCTTGAGATCTCCCCTGTATCGCAACGTCCCCTCTATGGCTTTTATCTATTCCGTTCTCACTTCGGGCCATGATCGTGTCGGTATCGATACGCGCCTCTAACTGTACCATACGTGGACCAATTGGTCTGCCATTTAACCTCGCCGATTGAATTCTCCCGCCGCGGCACGTAATCCCAGAGTACCTACTCCCCCAGCGAGATTTCATTAATTAGGGGACGCGACTACGTACGGTGATAGACATAATTGATATTCGCTATCTCTCGCCTCGCGACGCGGAGAAAAAGAAACGCGAGCCTCGTGATGTTACTTATCGGATCTTGAGAAACAAAAGACCCGTTACTTGTAACGTGTTAGCATCCTTCTGGTGATTTATACGCGCGGAGATTCTCAGTGTATCTAATATTCGCGGTGACTTGCCGACAAGACTTGTATGATAATGCCGAACGATTAGATTGGTTGACAAGCAAGTGTTACAAGGTAGCGTAGGTCGTGACATGCAATCCTTGCTTCTGGTTTGTCGACTTACTCGGGATCTCCTTTGCGCCTTAACGTTTCTCCTACGGCTGTTATCTCCATTCGTCCCTCGTGTCGCTCACGAGGCGTCCAAGACGTAGGAACAATCGAATATTTCACTATTTTTAGTCGTTCGATAAAAGACACTCGTCTTTCGCGGACTCGTTAATGTTCCTTAAAGCGGAGCGTTTCCTTTCTACATCGATCAACCAGCAACAGGGTAGAAACTACACAGCGACCGATTGAAAACGTAAAGCTTAATTGCGTTTTCAAAAGATTGCAATTGACTGCCATCGGCAGGTATAATACATTCCCCGAACACGGGCAGGGAAAACGAACTCTACATAAATGCCGGCCATCTGTCAGGCTGTTTTCCTTTCTCGCGGTCTGCGGAAATAGTGATAAAGGCAAGAAGCGAAACGACGACGAACTTTCTGTACCCTTTATCCCCGTTTCTTGCACGAGCCACCGGACACAAAAAACACGGACGGACCAGCGCACGTATTCTGCTAGACACGAAAATATCTTGCTAGTTACATGCCAAGTTCAAACATGCTTACGTGTTTCGGTGACCGCGTTCGTTTTTCGTTGGTCCCCCGTTAGAGCGACTGGTAACGCTTACCTGCAACAACAAAATTTTACGCCATTCAGCACAGTTTCAAATTAACGTCGCACGGACGAAAGAGTCTTAAGAACAAGATTCGTTGAAGTATCGCAGCAGTATAATCCATCCTCTACAGCTATTGTTTTAAAAGAATTGTTTGAAACAACGCGTTTACGCGCGATAATCAGAGTCTTTTTTATTCGCGATTGTTTCGCATACCGATGGCGGGATAGCTACCGCGAAACTCGTCTAACTCGATAAACGTATTATAAAATTTTCTAAGCGGATTTCCAACTTCCCTTCGACGGCTCTTCGAGTTTTTTTTGTCCGTCTCTCCACACGCTGAACCGTGGTAATCGAATTCTTCGAGGTAAAACAGAAGAGGACCCGCCGGGAAACTGCGCGAGCGTAAACAAAATACTTTCTACTAACGCAATAAATAGCCGTGGATGTCGGCGGAGTTAAATGAACCGGGCCTTGTAGAGGCGCGAGGGAAGACAAATAAACCCGGGCAGATGTGAGAAAGGCTGGAAGAGTGTTTGCCGTGTCAAAAATCAACACAAATTGAAATCACCGGCGACCTCGTGTTGACTGGAGAAAATCGACTTCATCCGTCTTGGGGTACCAGATTTTCCACCGTCTATCACGCTTTCCGTATTGGACATTCGATGAAAAAGGCAAAGAAAGAAGGCGGGCCGCTTCGAAATGCGAAACAAGCCGAAGAAACGTTTCGCGCGGTGTTTCCGCGTCACGCTGGAAAGATATGAACGCATGAGTTTGCGTGTTTCATAAAAAGACGATGCGATCGCAAAGAAGGAGGACTTTTAGCAAAAAAAAAAAAGAAAAATTAAATAAACTGAACACGTAGAATAAAAATCCTTGAAACAGAGTACCAAGAGCAAAACGAATCGCATACTTTCGACTTGAATCTCACTATCGAGTACGACGCTAGCAATTAGCTTGCGCAACAATTCGTTTGGTTATTTGCAATCGTCCGTTTCGTTACATCACTTGCAGGGGCGTTTGTTCCTCTGTTTACTCATTAGACGTTAAGGGTGGCGCAACCTTGACTCAAGATTGAAAGTCTCGAATCGAGACTCTAATTGACTCTGCCCAGCGAGGAGGAAACGAAGAGCTCGAAGAGAAACGCGGGTGGGTTTCAGGAATTGCTACCGGATGACGAGGCAAGCTTCTCCCCTTTCCCTAAATCAATAATCCCCTCTATCTTTCGAGAGATTCCGGACAGATTACGTTTAACTTAGGTTGGTGATACGCGTTACGTGTATATCGGGTCTCATTGCTCGGCTTCGATTAGAGTTCGCTCTTTGACGCGTCCCACGATTTTGAATTATTCATAGGCCAGCATCGAGCACCGAGACGGAGGGAAGGATAGAAAAATCCGGGGATGCACGGTGCATCGCGTGTACAAGTTAAATTAATTAGACGCATCGGAAACGTTCCGCTCGTTTTCACGATTACGAACAGAAATTTGGATAAGTCTTCATTTATTAATTATTCAGTTCACTAGCAAACATCCCTGCGCTAGCATACTTCCATTAGTTATTGGTAATTAGACCGTTTAGCTGCTCTAAATACGTAGTATCAAGAGCTCACTGAATTCGGTTTAATTACAGGCCCTTGACATTAAGGGAGTGTTCCGCTCCAAGTTCAGCGCAAGATATCTCGAAGAGAAAGTTACTCCCAGTTTACATAGTCATACTCCAAGTTCTCGAGAGCGTGCACATGTCGCCGAAAGATGGGAACAGTACGTACAAAACGTGCCCCCAGTCCCTGAATACCCAAGAGCGGCTTGATCATCGCCGCCACCTCGAGAATTCCGGAAAACCAAAAAGGATCGTACATCAAGTACCGATATAATCGATAACCGGCTAGCCGGACGCAAACGAAATTCCCACGGTTCCAGTTTATACCTCTCAGCCAGTATTATCGATACGAAAGTGAACCGTGCGACGGGTACAAATGATAAGTTGGTAACGAGGTAGAAGCAAACAATTTTGTCGGAGTTTTCGTCGAGCGACGTGCACGGGTGTTGCTAGATCGCAACCGCCTGGACGGTAATTAAAAGAGGCAACGGGTGGTTCGAGCGGCGTGGCATATCGATGGAGGGGAATGTTCCTAGCGTGTGAAGCTGCCACGACTTCGGTCTATCCTCTCCTTCGATTTCTAATCTGACCGGCGTAATGTCGTACGTAATTAATACAAGTTGTAATCCCTGGCTGTATTCCGGTTTTGTGCCGGACAAGATATTAGTTATGCCGTAGTTGCGCGACCAGCCAGCCCGCCTGCACGTAGATAGAGATCGGCATTAGAGAGTAGCCCGGACACCAACCTAACTTACTCGTCCCGCGTTTGCTCCAGTCTCCCCGTGTTTTCTGTTACAGTTAATAGAAATTCACCATCGTACGCTTCCCAGTTCGCGCAGTTTTCCCACTCGACCGGACGTTCTCGATGTTCTTGTCACCAGTCGAACTGTCAGGGCCTCGACAACTTGCTTTAAAAGGGTGCATCGTGCGGGAGACACGCACGCGGTCATAATCCTTTTAGAATCCCTTCGGCATCGCCGCTGGACAGTCGCCAGAGAAGGTGTGTCGATGCTTCACGCAAATTGTGAAATTGTTTCTGTTACGCAACGCGAGCGAGAAGTTCTCACGCGCGTGTCGTGCGTCTCGTTTGATGGATCTCGAAATTTCTAGGGGAATAAGACGGAGAGGCCCTCGCATGAGAGCGCGAGAACGGAGTTAAGCGTAGAGATGACGGCACGCTATGACATCCTGCTGTTTTCCCTTTGAAACGCGCTTCCTGTCTACGCGAACGGCCATTCGCTAGTTAAGAAAAAGCTTTATAGAAATGTTCGTAATTTTCTCACGTAGCCGAGCATACATTGCTCGACATAACTAAATCTATTTCCATGCATGAATATGGATGGGCTTTGTTTATGATTCAGTAGAGCCGTTTTCGACCAGGGAATAATGGAATTGCTATCGGTTTTCCTTTTTTTTTTTTTTTTTGTCGAACGGCTATTTTCACCCCGCGGTATTCAGCGACGATTAAACGAAATATTTGCTACCGGATGTGTTCGCAATTACTCCGTTGGTTGTTCGCCGTTCCCAAAGACCTATTCCGCAAAGCCTACTGTTATACGAATCGGTTGCGCGAAAAAAAATGTAACCGACAATGTTTCGAAAACAGAGATTTTCCAACGTCCGAGCGTATCGTTCGTATCTCTTCTTGCAATAAAGACTCGTCGAGTTTGCGTCTATAAAATAGAGTGTTGGCAAATAGACGATTCGAAACGGGAGTACGCGCGTTAATAATATTTTCCCTTCGTACGAACTTTATTTAAGGAAGACCATAGGACTTGACAACCGCGAGAGTACCACGGACAAACACAACAGCCGCTCTTACATGCCATCGTCGGTGTTTTCATTGAAAATATGCCTGAAACGAGCGAAGAATCTGTTTTCTCTAACCGGAGGAGGGACGTTTCTCGGATTTTCAATTAGACGCTGTACCGTTTTAACGAACTGCTTATCCTCGAGTCAACGAATCGATTCGAGAACAAGCGGAGATCCATTCCGAGGGATCTCGTTCTGATCGCGCCGCTCGTACTTGTAATTTAGCTGAGGCGAGAAAAATGATAAATCCAAACGCGAAGTCGTCCCAGGTGACGTTTCAACGGGCGGCAATTTCCGAAGCGGAGATTCATTAAGGTTGCGGTAGCCGGCTGATGAAATTATTGGAAGAAACGGATAAACACGAGGGCTGGGTAGCTCGAAAGAAATTGCCCTCTGGCTCGCGATGACTAAGCTCGATTCCGTCTGCGGTTTTACGCGTTAACGTTTGGCAGCTGGGATCATTTTTCCCGGGCGTAGAAACGATAAGTTTCGCCGGCAATTTTCGTGCCGAATTCGATACCAGGATAATCTCGTTCGCGGTTACCAGTGGCGGAGACCATCGCAAAAAAGCACACCGCACATCTTCAACCGAGAAACCCGTACGGATGGTTTTTGTCGGAAACTTTTCGCTCCTAACCACGTAGAATCCGGCGTCTAACAGGTACGCGGCGAGGTCAGCTGGCTTCGAGCGGAACTAGATTTCTCAAGTAACTTCTCGATATCGGTGCAACTGGGCCATCCGCGAAACTATCGACAACATTTATTTTCCGACTTTAATCCGCTAATCGTTCCTATTTCTACCCTTCCATCGTTCCACGAGAATCGGTTTATTCCTCGACGGAAAGCCGTGGGATAGACGGCGCTGAAGGGGCGCGATCGGTGCTGAGGTTGAAATTCAATTTGCATCGTTGGCGAGAGGGGCTTCGAATTGATAAGTAACAGTGGCCCGCGTTACTTTTGACGTATCGAAACGATTGAATTTCTATCGCGGTCTTCTCCGCGATGGGAACGCCAGCTTATCGCTGCGAACGCATTTGCGCGGGGAGCGCGTCCTTTATTTCAGCACGCTGAAGCGATATCAACGAACTCGGTTCGAAGCGCAGAAGAAGGCAGAGTAAAACCATCGCGCTGAGAAAGGACTCGCGGACGTTACGCGATCGTTTCCCCGGCGTTACAGAATTCGAAATTCCCGTATTGGCGAGCGTTGGCAACACGAAGCCGACGGTTACTCTGAAAACGCTGATAATCCAGTTTCCGATCAAGGGTCGAAACAATCTCCGTCATTGATTGAGCATGCCTCAAGAGGCATCGCCGATCTGGTCCAGCGATCTATCTAATACGCCGCATCGTTCGTCTGACATTCGCGGTTTTTCACGAGTCCGGCTTCTCCTCGATTCCTTTTTATCGGAGCTTCGTAGCCGTGGTCTATCTGAGGCCGTGATCGGGGACTCGATGTTGTTGGAGGCTGGTGCCGCAAACGAGGAAGATGGAAAGGCGAGGGGGATGGGCAGGGGTGTTGGTGGGATGGCCGCTAGATAAAAGGACGACGGAGAAAGAGAAAAGAGCAACGGCGAGTGGAGGGAGTAGGAGAGAAAAATCCACGGCAAAATAGCGTGGCTGTTATGGCCGCGGCACGAACTGTCACCCGTTTCCGCGTGTTTCTTACTCGCCGCGTTCCACAACTCCTTTATCCTCGGTGGCGACACGCCGCTCGCTGTGTGTGCGTCTGAGCTGATGTTTCGTACACACGCCGCTTTTCTACCCCCCTTTATACCTTTCGCCGCCCTCGTGCCGAGGCCCTGGCTGCCTCCTTTATCTCTCTATAGGTCGTATGATGAACAACGATCGAGGCATGCTCGCACGAATACGCTGGAAGCGTGTCCCATTGATCTACGAGCGTGGCCGCGCGTTCCCTCGACCACCGTCAGGTACTTCTCGCGGCTAAGTCGTCGCCGCCGCCACGCTCGCCTGCGTGTACATTAGTACGCGCGTATCAACCGAGCGCAGGTGGAAACGCAACGAACAACGCCAAGATACGAAAGTTGCGTGCCATAATGCACGCGCGTACGCTTCTACCTGCTCTATTGTCGGCCAGTTCCGTCTGCCTCCTCTGTTCTGTATTCGAGGGACGTCCACTTTTATTGATATTTAAACAGCTGACGGCGAGCTTCAGGATCGAAAAGAAGCCGCGAGAAGAAGTATCGATGCGCTAGCCATTGAGAGATTCAGGGGTCTTTGTAATTTTAGGGATGAGCGGGTAAACGATTCTAGTGTTGTGTGCATAATATTTTCTGTATTTACTCGATGATACTTAAGCAACACAGGTGGACGTGAAAGGAGCGGAGCGCTCGAGTAAATAGTTGAAGGGATTCAAGTGGAACTGGTGTAGCAAAGGAACGTTGAAAATAGCTCGCTCCTCCGCGTTTTATCTGGAAGATGTATTACAAGTTTAAATTAAAAAGTAGAATTCTAGATGGGAGATTTTAAATTTCTGACAGAGCCGGTGGAGGAGTCTTCAAATTTAATAACTTCAAGTCTTCAAATAATATTAATGGAATAGAAAATGAATAACAATTTTCGAAATTTCGTTTGATCTATGAACAAAACTATTAACGTTCGTATGCCTACAATATCATCGTTATACTGTTAGTCAGTTTAAGGAAAATAATTAAACTGCAAGTGTTTAGATGTCCAGGTGTTGTAGCCGAAGATACAGCCCGAGCGGATGAGATCGATTAAAATAACGAGCCACTAAAAATATACCGATATTCTTGCACAACCGAACGGCCGGGATCTTCCCTAACACTGATAGAATAAAACTGATAGGGACCAGGCAGCATTCAAACTAGCCCAGAGCTTCTTCTATTATCCGGTAAACAACCTTGTTGAAAGAATTGCTGGCGGCTCGTGAGGCGACTGTTCGCCACCCCAACCTAGACCATAAGCACGGTCAACCGATTATTATCGCTTGGTTATGTTCTTCGAGAATACAGTGCATCTTCGAGACTATCGAAGGTAGCCGGAAGGTAACTCCTTAAGTCCAAAGAGAGCCTGGAATCCTTTCGTTTCTACTTCGGTACCGATTCGATCTCACACGGTCTATCTCTAGCCTGTTTTACTGTTGCAACGCGACAAGAACTCGTTGCCTCGCTCGGTCCCGATTCGCCCTTACGTTATCTGTCTCATTTTCCTCTCGAACGGTTCACGGCCATCTTCGGGTATCAGAGCAGGGTCCGTGAACCCTTCCTCGGCTTGTATCGGTATCAAAGCGAATGGAATGCGGGCTAATACTCGCGACGTACCCGTCATCTTCCTTGCTCGACCCGCTTCTTTTCTCTAACAATACGATGCAACTTCCATTTGAGATCGAAGCGTTCCGTTGGAGATGTACGTGTCACTCTCAATTATTTAATAACCACCGATGAATACGATAGCAGCCGGCGGATACAAGGTTTCTCCGCGGTCGATGTCGCGCGGCGGCAGGAGAAAGGAATTGGGAAACGAACGAAAAGTTCTCCTTATTGAAAGAGGAAATAATACTCCGCTACAAGATAACCGCATTACTCGGCTGTCCCTTCGGGTACCCGTCTCCTCGTCTTCGCCGATTCATCCCCCTTGACGCGTACCACGCCACGACGACGAATACTAATTTGAAAGCGGAGACCGCTAACCGCGTCAGCTTCCCCCCAAGGAATTCCCGTGGCATCGAGTTCGATTGACAAATAAAATACGCGTTACGCGGGCCAACGAGAAATATATATCTTTTCGTTTTACGGGACTACGCCTCTCCTCGAGCAGCGTGGGGCTGATCACGTTTCTCGAAATGAACGGTTGCGACGGTTTTCGAGGAAGATCATACCCCATCGTGACGCGAAGTGGCCTCGAACGACTCGAACAATTGGGAGATACAATTTTTAGCTAAAATCCTTTAATTTTGTTGTCGCGTTTATAATATAACGTAACAAGTCACGTGTTTCACAATCATAAGTCGTTGTCTCTTCGGACAATGTCTTTTCAATTTTATGTAAGCTGGAAGAAGATATACGCGCGCTATAAAAGCAACGAAGCGATCTTGTTATTTCTCTGGCTTCTTCGATGACGTAAGATAGACGAATCCACTTTCACGGAAAGATATAATGGAAGATTTTTATTCCCCCTAATTGAATATTGTCGGATTCACTGCAGGATAGCGACAAGAGAGAAAATACGATCCAAGATTGATTCCTTCTACCGAATGGTTTATATTAACATCGAAGATAATCTCGCGTAGTTACTTCGATGCATAGATGACCAGAGAAGTTAAAAGAAACAATTCGCACCAAAATTTGTGACTTAAAACGACGAGAACGTTAATAATCGTAAGGCAAACCCTGGGGGGTTATAGCTTAGCAATTATGTACGTACAAGTTACCTATCAAGAACAACGGTTCGCTCTGACATGCAAAATGATCATCTTCCAAGGATCACGATAGAATTATACTTTGCAGCTGGTGGTAATACCACCGTGCAAAGGATCATCGAGCCGTTTCACGTGGCGCAAGAGGTTAAGGGCAACAATTTAGCCAGCGCGTTGTACCGCGTATTATCGCGGTGTTATCGCGCATCCCTGTGATAAACGAGAATGGCGAATTCAGTCGTTACCAAGAAGCCCACCAGGCCGCGGTTTCCGCGCGTCCAGTAATTTTGCGTACTCCTTCATCAGTCGCTACCACGGGATGTCCTTTTCATTCTTTTACTCGAGGCCTCTCGTCCGCTGGTGTCCCTTCGAGGAACGCTGTCCCAGCCAGCGTAACCACCGTGGCACGATGAATCGCTAAACGCATATCGGGCCGGGACGCATCAGTTATGGCCGCCGTAGATCTGTCGTTAGGGGCTACCTTAGACCGCGGTGGGGAACGGCGCCAGCGACGGAAACGAGGAAGGATGCGAGAGCGTTAACTCGAAGGTGAAGGTAACGAGGAAGACGAAGGAAGTTGAAGGTGAAGGTGAGCGTCGAGAGGAGGATGAAGGTGAAGGTGAAGCTGGGAAAGGAAAGGAGGGGGAGGGGGTAGGGCGAGCGTAGAGGAAGGCGAAAGTGAAACAAGGACGAATAACGAAAGCCCGATGCGCAGCTTATAAGGGACATCGATCGAGCTGGCAGAGTCACGATCTCGGAGGAGTGATTGTCTCGAATATCGAAGACAATTTTCAGTTGCCTCGTGGCTTTAGAGCGGACTGGATGCGAGGCAGAGGCAATACGATACGCCGCTCCCTTTCATCGGGAGAACCGTGGTTCAAGTACAATCCAGTCCGCCGTGAAAATGCCAACCCTTGTTAACAAGGCTCTCTATGAACCTCATCGGTCCGAACAAAGGTTTACCTCCGCTGTGGAGAGAGGTATGGAGGCCCGGTAAGCTTTTCCCGGACGCATCTCGACGGAGAAAGATTCAACGGCGATTGTTCAACCCGCATTCGATCCATATTATCGATGTATTAATCAACGAGCGAAACCCTGGGCGAGATAAGTGAGAACATCGAGAAACGAGAGATCCAGCTGGTCGGATGGGTCGAGTGGTATCACGAACGGTGTACGGGTTAGCGATACCAGTTAGCCGGACGGTTAAACTACCGCGTTGACCAGCCGATGAGCATTATCCGAAAGCATCTGTACGACAAATAATAATAAGCCTGGATTATTAACGTGCCGTGCGCATCGTTCGAGCGAAGATCACACGAAAGATGCCGGCGATAAAGATTATTGGCTCGGGGAACGTATTATCATACTCGAAGAAGATCGTAGCGGAGGCACGATGTTGTTTTCGGTGTAGCGAAACCTATGTAGGAGAGAAGACAGCGTTGCGAGAAGAACAGAGGCCGAGGGGTGAGAGAGTACAGGAGATCCATAATGGCGAACTGGCCCTGGTGCCGTGGTAGGGGCCAGCGTAGGACAGGAAGAGGTACGTAACTAGGAAGACGGCGCACGGACAAAAGAGGGGGAGGGACGAGGAACGTTCAAGAAGAGAATGGGACAGTATCGAGAGGGTGACGAGGAGGGGAAGAGGCAGGACAACGGCGGGTACGGGCAGGTTTATAGAGAGGATTTAGATGCGAACGAACGGTTCGAGGCATTGTTCGATATAAGACACGACTTCATTAAGCATTCAAGTAATGTTCAAACATTGTACATTGAATTGTACTTGCGTCCTCGTGGCCTTCTGCCCCCTCCGTCCTCCTCCCCTCCTCCTCTACCACCTCCTGCTTCTCTTCCTCCTTCTACCCTCCGTCTACCCTCGATTTGACTTCGGTTTTGCCCCGGCGTCTACGAACATTGTCCACCCAGGCCAGCTATGTATTGCTAAGTGCCAGCGCAGCATACAATGAGAATATCGTCCTGAAGGAACTCGTGATGCCGCAATATCGAATAATGTATAACTATATCACGGTGAAGGAGGAGTGAGCCGGCCGACGATGAGCTGAAGAGGCCAGAAACAGAAGGGATACATAAACGGTGGTAAAGGCGAGGAAGAGGGGCATCGTTCCGTGGTAGACCGGGCTCTACCATCGGCAAGACTCGGATAACCCGATATATCTTCGAGCACAGAATACTTCTTCGCTGTATAAGTAAAAACTTCTCGATCTCGAAGATCACTGGTTAGAGTGCCGCGATTCTTGCACCCCTCGATTCCTGGCTAGCAAAGAACCGCCTCTTCTTGATGCTACCGCCCTTTTTTCATCTCCTAACGCTGATGGGCACTCGCAGCAGCACATAAATTACGATAAATCATTTCGCGCAGTGATTCGAGGATTTCAGAAGACCTCGATTTTTACCCCGTTGCACGTGACTTCGAAGTTTCGAATTTCTCTACCGTAATAACCGAAAGAGAAAACCAGTTTCGCTAAGGAAGAAAAAAGAAATTATTTCTATATAAATTCATGCGGATTAGAAGGAGAAGAGCGAGAGACCTCAAGAGACCCTTGCTTTCAGGCTGCAAAATTACGAATCTATATTCATAGGGCTGAGCTAGGCGGTTATAAGTAGGTAAAGGATATAAAGTCAATAAAAACGGTATTTTTGGTTATAAAGTGTAAAGGAGAAGCTGAACGCTTGCGCGCTTATATTACGGCGTCTGGCCCCTTGGTTTTTATTTCGAATTGAAAACCTCGAGGAAAAAACCTGTTACCATTCCGGCGGCCGAAATTGAATATTCCGCCGCGCTTCCTTACATTGTCCGTCCTCGTTTCCACCGCGTGGCAATTTAACAAAATTGCATTCGAAATCCTCTCGCGCGAAATAATGCAGGACGCCAGCCGCAGGGGCTGTCTTAACAACGAAGATGTATAACGTTGCCGAAGGAAACAATGACGGTGTGGTTTACTGCGGCGTGCGCGGAAAATTTTCACGATCCCAGGAAGAAGATCATTCCGGCTATCAGGGACGGGGTTGAAAGAGAGCGTGCACGATGCGAGCATCCTAGACCCGGCCTCGCCTCTCCCCGTGCCACTGGCAATGCTACCTTCCAACGTAAGCCAGGTGTATCGAGTTTAAATGCATTTTGCGTAATTGAAGGCGCACACCGGTATGGAAACGTTTTGCCGGCAGTACGGTAATAATATCTGTCTTGCGAAGAATTGTAACTGCAATTTTCGAGTACCCAGCCAGCCGGCCATCCCCGTCTCCTTTTCTAACGGGGCCGCGCGCTTTTCCAGTTTCATCCGCGCGCAGCCTCCGTCGAGCAGCAGGCTATCGCGTTGGGACAAAGAGAGGAAAAAAATATATATATACGTGTATACGTATATATGACGCTTCCATGGACGTTACACGAGCCTTAATGGCATTGTTAACATAATTCTCGCGCGCGAGCTCGTGCATAACTTACAAGCGCGCGGGCTGCGACGAATTATTTCGAAGGAGATACCGTGGGATGGCCGAAATACATCATGCGACGCAGCGTCTTCGAAACGTTTTTATTCTCGCTTCTTATTACTGCGCAATCTCCGTTTAATATTTAGAACCGATATTTATCTCGCGCCTATCCTCGCGAATCTTTTAACGCTTAGTTTAGTACCACTGTCTCTTACTTGAGATCCGCTGGCGTTCGTTAACATTCTGGATGTATCGTTAGATATTTTTTAGGTAATATCGTTGGACAGTTTTTACAGTATAGATGACTAGATTTTTAGAGAATTTTGTACAGACGAGAGCAAATTCGGGGCTTACACTGACCTGGCTGACGCCAGCGTCCGATGTAAAGCGATGATAGTAGATACAGCCACTTCCAATTACTACACCGGCGCGGTAGATAGAGGCAATTTTAACAGACGGCCGCGTCGAGCGATTGTGCTACCGAGGCTGGTTGAATCAGAATTACTATGGACACGTCTGTAGACGCATTTTCGATTTGCATGTTAGCACCGAGTAATTACACGCGGTTAATTTCACCCCTGTTCCTTCGTTCGCTTTTTAACACCGTAAAACGCGCAATTAATATCAATGTATTCAGTGGCGTTTCTTCTCAGATATCGACACACGAGGTTCTCGAAAAAAACGGGAGGTCAAACAATTTCTATGCAGCTGGGAAAACAAGACGATTCCGAGCTCGGGTTGAATAAAACATAGGGCGATTAATATCTATTCGCAATGGTTATCTTCTATTCGCTGCATAACTGCGAAGGGCGTTTAAATCGTAAGGCGGAAATACGCGTTGTTAATGCAGCGAAAGAAAACAGCCGCGGCAAGAACCAGTTCCGCGACATAAGCATCACCTTCGTTTCTATACTTATCTATTTAAATATTTTTTCGCCACTTTTTCCACCCGATAGCAGCTAAAAGCGACACGTCGCCGCGGCAAAGAAAGCGCCCCCTTCGGCTCTTCATATTAATTTCACGTTCGCGCGTTCTATCTAAATGCTTATGCCCCGATTGGCGATGACGGTGCACCGCATCCAAGAAAACAGGGGAAAAAAGGATCTCGGGTTCGATTCGACAAAGGAGGGCTCGGACTTTTAAATGAAGTCTTTACTTGTCATGGCTACTGACCGCGCACCACGGCACGTCTTTATCTTTATTACCATCGCAACTTCACAGTCATAACTAACCGCTGATTATTTTCGTTAATGAGTTCTGGAAGTAATAATAAATCCGGTTCTGAATAGCCGGTAATATCGCGGTTTTGCTCATTTAATAAGACGTTTGTTACCACGGATAACCTTTACGTTTCTCTTACGCACATTCCGCTCCTAATAACATCTCGCGGCGGCGTTCATCGAACTCCGACGTGTAATATCTGCTGCTCTTCCCTACGTTCTTAACTTCATTATCATCTTCCTACCAATGGATCTGTCCGCGATAAATTGGAATTCGACCGTCCACCCAACAGTCCTCGATGTCTGCCAACTCTATAAGCCTCCGTTAGACGTTCTCGAATACGTCTCTCTCTCGAATCGATCGAATCTTTCGAATAAATACCACTCTTACAAACGCGCGGATGAAAAAAAAACCTGCGTAACAACCGAGACTACGACGAAACCGTGAGGAAGGTAATTTTTCTAAACCGTACGTACGGAAGACGCAGACGATATTCACGTATTATTACCGTTGCGCTTTTAAGGCATTCTCAGTTGCCGGGTAAAAAGATTGCACGGCCAACTGTCGCCGCCGCATTTAGCAATGGACTTAGCTGCAATTCCGTATAAAGCATCCGAACGATTAACAGTTGGAGAATGCGGCGTGTACACAGGTTCGTATAGAAATGTAGGTACGGCGTGTACAATGGGACGTAATTATCGTTAAATTGTTCGAGCGCCTAACGAGACGCCCCGTTCGTTTCGTCAAGCTGGAATTCCAGGTATGACCGAAAGGATGAGCGCGCGTGCATCGACCTGGATATGGAATAAATTTCCCGTCCATCTATTATCACCTCGCGTAGCGTGTGCCGTGCGATGCGCATACGTTACGGTGCTCTAATCCGATTAAATGACACCACGTATAATTCGACTCGGCTCGAATTAATGGCTAACAGTTTAACTGTTTTTTTCAACCCTCGTATATGCACGAAGTTCGAAGAGATCAGAATTGCTCCCTCTGGTTCGTCGATCGACGACAAACCCCAGACACAAGACAACTCGTTCTGATAGGGAATCGAGGAAATTTCGTCGTAAGCGGCATGCATATTAAATTTCAGCCAGGCATGCACCTTTCAATGCGCAGAATGTCAAACAAATCCCGATTTCATCAAAAACCGATATCGGTCTGTCCGACCGTCCACTGGCATGCGAATTTTCCCGCGTGACGGTCACCCTCCCCGTGTTGTTCCGCCCTAAATACACGAATAGCGGAACAAAAACCAGATACCATAGGTTGTCGAATGGCCTAGCACGTGAACCGGCCGAAAAACGTGAAAGCGTTGTTACCTTGTACGTCACGCTCGTCCCTGTATCTCGTTTCTTTCGATTTCTGCGGAACCTCCGAATTTCCCCGGATCACTTGCCAATACACTCGAAAAAAATCACTTCCACGACTCCAGGTAATGAGTATAATCGATGACGTAAAAATATGTGACGTTCGCAAGATGAAAGATGATGTGCGGTTAAATATTTTTAAACGGCGTCGCTGAAAAAGTGTTTAAAGATTATTAAGCGAACGCGACGTGACAGACGGTTGGAAGAATTTACGGTAAGAGGATGGAATTACGTGCGCGTGCAAAGGCGGGATTTTTTGCGATCGTGGCAGGGTATCATGTTCGATTAATCAATCGTCTGTTGTCAGCGGCGAAACGGTCAGCGGGTACGGCCGGTAGAGAATAATTCCGACGGAAGAACGAGCATGTTAAAATCGATGCGTGACACGACGGGATTTACATGCTTTCCATGTTTCACCTTTTACACGCTAGTTCGCTTAATCGAGATCACGTCGGGCTGTAATTTCGTTTATGTCTATTCATCCATCATCTTGCTGGTGGCTGATCGTGACTTGCCAGCGTACGTTATCCGGCGGTAACGCGAGTCGGCAAATATGCGAATGAAGCTAAGCAATTGATTGAGTTACGTCACGCGTCATTGGCCGCGTATTTGCGGAGGTAAGAGCGATGCGTCATTTTGACGGACTCCCTGATACACAGTTTAACACCTCGATAGAATGCCATGTATCGGAAGAATTCAGGTAGACCGTCCCACGATCGCCGAATGGATCCGTCCGTTGACGAACCTTTGGCACATTCGAGATAAAAGCGACGATACGAGTGCAATCGGAACGGGATTTCGCGACGATGCTTCTCAATTTTTCGAATACGCTGTTTATGAACGGTGCTGTCCGCGATCACGTTGAAACGAACAGTCAGAGATCCTGCACGCGTATAAAAAACGTATAAAGATCGTGTTTTTAAATACACCCAATTACGAATTTGACTTGGTAGGCCTATAAAACCGGTGAACGTTACAATTACGTACTATTATCCGACACCTTAATAACGACCGTGATTGTACTACCAATAATTGCAATCATTACTGCAATTTCGATGTCTCTTCCGATTTTCTGAATGAAGACTTACATGTTTCTCAAACAAAAAAAAAAGAAGAAGTAACATAAATATATAGCAGACTGCGACAGCATCAAATTGTGTTATTAAACTAATTGCAATTTTATCGAAACGAATCGAAATTAATAATCTTTTTCCTCTGTATAATTCACTTTATGTGCGCATCGTTCGCGAAAGTATTTATCTTCATCTGAACTGCTATCAGTAATTATATCTTCGTACTTCGATATCAAATGAAAAACGATTTAATCAATATTAGCAGAGCATCCGATTCAGTATTTCACGTCTCGAGACGTAGCTAGGAAGGGGATGATTAGTTGAGAAACAGCTCGATCGCGTCTAACGTCGATCCGAGGAAGTTTGTTCTCGGCGCTGATGAAGCTATTGCGCATTGTTCCATGTACTTGCTGGAGAGAGGAATCTTGGAGTAACGCGTGTTAACGAGCCGTGTGGGTGTCGCAATAGGGCTGTATACCAACTTCTAATGTCCCTATGAACGTGCATACACGCGTCTCTATATCCACGTTGGAGAGTCGGATACAGCGTGCAAACCTTGGCTACGTTCACTAGAACGTAACAACGGAGTAACCAAGTAACGACGAAATCATGCCTCGAGAGTTGACGGACAAAGTAAAAATCCCTTATCTCGGAAACGAATTTCGATACCGTAGCGATGTATAAATGGAGGGGATACGTCGTCATGGCTGGCAGTAACGAAAAGAAATAGGAAGGACGATCGCAACCGGAAATAGGATTCAGCCTTTCCGGGAAGATTGCTTCACTTTCTTATCCTAATGCGGGGCGAGCTCCATTATCGAGCACTAGCTGGTTCCATCGAATCTGTACTATACCTGTGATCGTGGATGCTATAGCTACCTGTTCCATCGCCCATGCCCTGGGTACTCTAAAGCGTGCAGGTGTGTTTGCATACAACTTACGTAGTTGAAGCACCAAATAGCGCGTTTCGATGAACTCGATCGTTACTGGATTATCCCCTACCTGTATAAAAGTTGTTTGCATAGGGTTAAGAGATTGGATCGATTTTTACGAGTACGATGTTACCCACTTTGCAGAAGCTTTTCATCTCTATTTACACGACAACCCAGCCTCCCCTCCTACCTCGGATATTAAATAATATTTTCGAACATCCCCTTTTAATAACCACGCTTAGCAATTTCCACAACACTTCGTCGTAAACAGCTACAATTAAAACGAGTCGAGAACAACCGATATCGCTGTCAATTACTCGACAGCTGTATTCGGAAAAATTGTTGAACGCAGAAACGAGAGGGCTAGTGGTCGACGGGGAAAAAGTCGAAGTACGAGCGCATTGATCTCCCGCGGGTCGATCCTTTTTTTTTGCTCCACTCAGAGGGAGAAGATTGATTCATAGCGGCGTCACGCCGAAAGTGGCTCGCCCGGTGAAAGCATTCGTTACTGTCCATTAACGTCCTCCACCGCAGAAAAACACGTTTCCTTTGGGGGGGTGCGCGAGGCGCGGGCTCGCCCGCCGCGGCGGCGATTTCCATCGACGACACGGGAGAATGCGCCTCGATAGGCCGCCTCGATAACGCATACGGAATTCCACGCGCCAGTTTACACGCGGTTAGGGGAAAACTTTTATCTAGCCGGAACGCGCGGCGGGAACGAACCTTCCTGGGCGAGCCAGCGACAGTTACCCCGTCGTGCCCGCCGCGATTCCTGAAACTTTATACCGAACTTTCCGCGAAATTATTTCCCTGATAAAAGTTTCCCCGGGATGTCAGTGGAATCAAGGCCGATGTATAACCGGATATTACGCCCCTAAAAAGTCGCGTCGAGCCGGTACTTACCGCGTTGAAAGTGATGAAAACGTCGCCGAGAAGTTACGCCCTCGCTCGTGGAGACCGTTCGCGGTCGCTGCCGGCTGTATAAACGCGCGAAACACCTTCGCGAGTGATTAAATTCGACGCGAATGGGAACCGGCGAATTTAACAATTGAATTATACACCTCTCCGCCGCTTTCAGCGAAACACGGTTCATTTTCAGCGCGGATGGAAGGGGGACGAACAAGTTTCTATCCGTTTTATTCGTCTTGTATTAGTTACGGGTTTCCGTTGCGCCCTCTTGCGCGGTTCTCCTATTGTTACGCATTCATCATTCCTGGCACTCGAGTTTTTCTGCCGGAGAAAGAGGAGCGAAGTTTCCCTTTCTTCGTCAAATATCGCAGTCAAAGTGACGTTGCTCGAGGTTCCTTTGAGCGACGCCGTGCGTGCCAGCGGCCGCCGTGCCGACAGCGGAAACGAAGGGCAAGAAGTGTCCAAGATTAAAGGCAAATAATGAGAAACAAAGCCGGGAATAGGGGAATGAAATCTGGCGGTTCTTAGTGGAAGAATAAATACCGGTTAAAGCTACTTTCCTCCGCTTCCTCCGGCAGCGGGAACATCCAGCGGTTTCTCGGTAAGAAGCTGGGGCTGGGTTATCGTTTAAACGGAATTAGAATTTCGAATGGGATAGAAAAATAAATACAGGCGTTATTATGCGGCGGCATAGTTAAGTGTTTCATCGCAGGCGGGATATCGCGAACTTCGTTGACCGCCCCCCTCGGACGGGGGTGGATGAAATATTCCCGGCTCGTTGCGGGCGCCGGTAGATTCTCAAAGTTGGCCAGAAATTGCGTTAAATGTCTTGGACATTTCCGCGCAAGTGCTTTTCGTCCGCTAACGAGTAAGTTGTAATACCGGAAATTGAATAACGCCACCGTTCGCCGGCCGCGCAATTTAAATATCCCACTCGCGACAGCCTCCTCGTTAGGTTCCTTTATTCGCGCTGCTAAAGGACGATCCACGACCAGCGAGCGCGTGGATTGTTCAAACAGCACCGAGACGGGCAAAAAGGGCCCGCATCTGCTCGCGAAACGTGCCTCCATTTATATCGTTGTCGTTACCACGAAATTGGTCTGAGTCACTCGTTCAGGGTCGCAGCTCATTCGAGATAAAGCTAATTTCCCGGTGCCAGCCGAACTTGCGCGTATCACTGCAGGTGTTTCCACGGCCCCGCTATCAGTGCACAGACAATAACGACCGTCCCGTTGGATCGAGGTTTCACGTTTAAACGGAAGGATACGCGCACGATGCACGCGAGCATCGAAAAAAATCTGTGAGCCCTCTCTCGCTGTTCTCTGCGCAGCTTTTGCCACCACCGCTAGAGAAGGGAATTAAAAGTGAATGCTCGCGCAATTTTGGCAACGCGACGGTTAACGCGTAATGCACGATTAGGGGCTCGAGAAAAAGCACGCGAAGTTCACCGAAGCATGCCAACAGCTGCATTCCTTTTTACCACGGTTAAGGAGATATAAATAACTGTCGAAAATTCATGATAAACACGAGGCCAGCTCCCCGTTCGAAACTTCGGGAGCAAAACGATAGTCCCCCGGCCTATGGTGTAACGTACAGCCGGGCTCGCATAAAGTTTGCACAATTGTGGAAACGGCTGACGTAATTTATGTTGATACAGGCTCGCGGTTATATGATATTGTATAAGTACGCGAGAGGGTACGTATACGTACATTTCGGCCATTAATTTTCGTCCGAGCTACTTCCTGGCCGCGTCAGAAACAGCAATGTAGCCGTGAACCGCGAGAGGGGGAGGGGCGAAAAAAAAAAATGGAAAAAAAACGAGAAAAAGAGCGTTGCACGATTAAACCGGATCCCACGGTATTCGCTTAGCCCGGCTGGATTAACAGCTTTGTTATTATCACTTGCTCGGTCACCCGACTTTTTCCGTTAACAGATTACGTATAAACTTTTTGATTTGCGCCCACCGAAGACATTTATCCGATAATATGCATCCGGGGATATTAACGTTTGAATTACGAGGCGAAATCGGTTTAGTGGTGCATACTCGGCGTGGTATTGGTACGCCGTTAAATCAACGCGACTCCGTGATCGCCAATATGTTCTGCTTAACAATGCTTCCAACGTTTTCCACCCTCAAGGTGAAACCTCATTTCGGACAGATTATACTTTAAGCTCGCTCGCTTTAGCAAATTATTCGACTTGTTAATCGCAGTTCCTATCGATTCATTACGCTCAGAAATATGACGTTACGTAAAGTGAATCGCGTAACGTCAATTAATTATCGAACTATCCAGCTAATTAGCTTGTACGGAATGTATACGTCGCTGTTGCGTAACACAAAAAGCGATCGCTCATTTTCCAGTCTTCGACCTATTTCTTGAGCCCGACCCTCCGCGCCGTGCAGAAACTTCACGCTCCCCGTACAAGGGTGCAAGCGGAACGATTTTAATCAATTTAGTTTAGGTTCCCATTGCTCGTATCGTAATGGCAGATCCTTAGGGAACGAGAAATGATAGATAATTCAACTGTCTACCCGGCGTAACAACGTACTTTAGATAAATCACTCTAGATAAACGTCCGCCCTATCAGATGTATCGTCGTCGCTGGTACTCGAAAAGAATTACGCGCCCCCGCTATCTCAATCCGTCCGTTGTCCTGTCAGCGTTTAGGTATAACCGTTTGCCACTTAGCGCCGATGGGAAAAAGTATTACCCTCGCGGGGGGCGAGCGCGCGCGGCATCCGTCTCCGATCCAACGAGCGATGCTAAATTACACGCGGGCTCGATGACAGTTCCACGCGACCGCGTCGAAACGGTGAAAGAGAGTCCGGGAAGATAAATTTCAGCTCCGCTGAAGGGTACGTTCGATACGGAATGAAGTATGCAGCCGGGGCTGCTTCTATATCAACTTAAAGAAACGGACGTCTCGCGCGTTACAACTCAATACATGGGGGCCGGCGAGGCTGGCTACAACCGCGGGACGATGCTCGTTTCCCGAAACAAGGGTCTACGCGGTACTGAGTTACTACTCGCTGGACTGCCACGCGAAACAATCCAGATACTTTATCGAACCATCCAAGTATATCACCAGGCCTGGGCCGCGTACGTTTCTATCGCCGCGAGCATTTCTAAGGTCGCCACCATTATACGTTCAGCGCGGACGTTTACGCGGTTCCATCGACCGGAAACCCGGTGTTCGATGCGCGCGTGCACACACACAGAGGGGGGGACCAGCGCTGGGGTAGAGGCCCTATTGTACTTAACGTGCATGCAGATACCGCGTGTACCAGCCGGACATGATCCCTGGCGCGAGTTTACAGTCTTCAGCCTCGGAGAGCTATCGTAATCCAGGTTTCGGATCAGCCTTTCAAAGACAAAGCGCGGTCGGCCCACGAGGGAGGCTGGCACGGGAAGAAAAAGAACGCTCCACCTGTAAGCTATTCATAAATGTTCGATTGTAATCGAGCATTCGCGGCGGGGATCACGGAAGTGAACGCCCGGACCCGGTTTTCTCGTCCAGAGACTGACACGGGAAATATGCGGGTGTGACAAACACAGTTTATGGGTCAAACGCCTTTTTCTCGCGTCCTCTATCTTATCCGACGCTAACTAATATCGTGTTTCCGGTATTCCAATGCCGCGATCTACATACCGCAGAGTACCGGTTCGAACTCTGGGAAACCGGTCGATCGTGCGTTTCATTAGCCTCGTCATTCTTTTTCTCGGCTATTTGCGGCGTAACCTTAACCTTGAATCGGTCTGATACATTTTTCTCGCGTGACACGCGGTTTGCTGCTCGCGTGGTTGATGAATCGTTACAAGTAATCGGATCTGCTTTTTTTTTCTAATATCTTCGGATAGGTCAGAGGGATGTTCGAAGAAAAAAAAAAACGATGGCTACGCCTTGAACTGTTTTCTGTAATTTAGAGGCCCCGATCGTTTAACGAGAAAGTTTACGGCGCGGCAGGAGCACAATGTGGGCTTTCCGTCTGGTGTTATGTTCACGGCAGGCCCGGTTAACGATTCCGGATCGATACCTGGTTTGAACGGCGGACTTTACGACGCCGGGGGCTGCAAATGCCACTGGAAATTCGAGGGATTCGCGCGCGATTTTTGCCCGTCGCTGTTTAATGCGAGTACGCCACGTAAATCTTCCTTTCGCGAACATACGAGACCTGTTTTGCATCCGCGCGTCCGGCAACAATGTTGTCCATGCAAACGCAATCATTGATGCAAGAAGAACGCATCGTATAGATTACGTGTAACTTGCGGCAGCGTAAATCATTCGGCACGGTAAGGCAAACGCGAAACTGGACGGCTCCTGAAAATGACAATGAGTCGCGTTCGCCGCGTAAATCAGGTCCCCCGCGTTCTGATTTATCGATGCTTCCCGCAACCGCGCGGTTTTAAATCGAGGCGTTTATGAAAGAAAATTATCATCCGCTACGTAATTTCACCGCGACATTATGCAAATTCATCGTTGCTTACGATCGCGAAACAAGAATTTCAGGTTAATGGAAAACGAATAATATCATATTATCGATTATATAGTTTAGTCACACTGTTAATCGTTACTTCACCGATGAAAATTTAGAAACGCGAATTTTACGCGTGCAACGCCTAATTAAGGGGCCAATTTATAGAATCGCATCGAAGCTTCGAGAAAGACTGACGAGGATTCGCAATCGCGAGGATGTTTTATCGAGCGAAAGCCTGAAATGTACGCGAAACGTTTAACGGTGGACAAGAATCCTAAAAACGACCGTTTCGTCTAACGCGATTCCGCGAATTCTTTTCCCTCGATTGTCAGACCGGCTAAACTATTCCAATTTAAAGTTACAAATTTATAGCAGTTACCAAGCCGAGCAACGCGAATGTTCATTTTGCATACGAAAAGTTTGACACTCGTGGAACCAGCGAAGACGTAACTGTTCGAAGGAATTCCTTCAGGAGTCGATTCTGCCCGATCCGATTCGGAAATATAATTGTTACGCGTTTACTCGCCGCGTCCCAGATTCGCGAAGACCTTAGCGAGCCAGTAGACCGACACCACGGATGGTCAGGCCAGGATTTAAGAGCGGATCGGCACGGTTTTTCATGCAAACGATAGCTCGAGCCAGTCTAGCCGCCGCATGAGCCATGATTTCTTTGGCGGACGCATTCGTCAACGTCGCACGGCCAAGTCGCAGAAATTTAACCCGCCGGAGAAATGGACGGCTTTGTGGCGTGCTATTCACGGACAGGCTATATCCACGGCACAAAACGTCGTCCGTGGAAAGCTTCGATTTGTATTCCCGCCGTGTGACCGGCCAACGAAGCGATCGTTCCTCCCGAAGAACTTCGAGGAAAGCTTCGACTACGATTCGACGACTTGTCACCGCGGTGATTCTCCGATGTAGGTGAACGGTTGCCCACGAGAAAGTAGAGAACTATATTCGGAAATGATCATCTCTGGAATTTCTCTTTTCGTCCAAGAATACTAATAACAAGAAAGCAAACGTTCGAACGGATATAACTGGAACATATTGAATCGCGTTCGTACGTGGCTTGCGCGCGGCTGATGCGGACATTTTTCACCGAAGAGATCAATCTCGTAATTTACGTTAAAAAATTAGCAACGCTTAGTGTTCGACTTTAACAATGTTATAATTCTATTTCGAGGCGCCCTGTTTGTCACACGGTTCGCAGAGAATTTTAAAAACTGGGGAAGCGCCGACACGTAAGCGCCGGTAAATTGCCAGCAGTTTCGCGAACAGAATTTAGTTGTTGATGTTGAATGTTTTAAAAAAGTTTTGCGCGAATTGCGTTTAAAAATTAGCCGACGTAAATCTGCCGCTTAAATAGTTGAGGGTACGAGGCGGCCTATGAAAATACGCGGATTTACGCGTATTATGAGTTTCATAAATCATCCCCCTGTAACAAAGATTCGTGCGCACTCGCTAAATAAATTGTTATGAGTTTATGCATGAATATTTAATCGCTAAACCCATTTATTCTGCCCGCCGGAATCCGGTGCCGTAGAAAAACTTCCGTCAAACTCGGTGAATTAACTAAACTCGCCGAGTAAATATTGGGTATCGCGGCTGGGGGAACTTCTGACGTTACTTTCAGCATAAATCGCGCTACGTCCACCGATGAGATTCTAAATTCTTTATTTCGTTTACGCGCGTTCAGTTTTTGCACGCGAGAATAGACTCGAAGCAGCTTGCGCCGGCCAGATACGATTCAAACGACGAGGAGTCAAGTTTCTGAAAGATCGATGAAGAAGGGGTGAAACCGTAGAAATGTTTAAAGTTTCATATGCGCACGAACGCGTTTAGTCCCCGTACTAACCCTCGAGAGAACCCGGTCTGGCGGCCGCTCCTTGCGCCGGGTTTAATTTTATTTCGTCGAGCGAGAAAAGTGTTCCTCAGACGAGAGGGAAAAGAAAAAAAAAGGAGCACGAGAAAACAGAGGAAACGAGGATGGCCAGCCTCGTTCTGGGCGGTTTCGCTCCTTCCCGCTACCACTGGCTCTAAAGGACGAATTAGATTACCTCCGACTCGATTAAACCGGCGTCATTCGAGGTTGGTCCAGGATAATCTCGGACGTTGCCTCGCCGGGGTACGTGTTGTCGACACGTTCCACGGGCAACCGTGATTTTCTGCGGGGTATTACCCGGAACTTTCGCGACGCCCGTGATACTAGCGAACGCATTACTCGAAATAATTATACGAGTATAATTATCAATAAACAGTCGCCCCCTCCGCCCACTGCTGAATCTAAAATGCGACATAATGAACGACGATTTCCTGCAATTCCGAGATCCACCATAAATTTACTGGCGGCGAAAATTTCGGTACGTGACGTTCACCGATTCCCCGGATTCCCAGCGTTAAATATTTGCCGAATTCTTACAATCGAACTCGCGCGATTTACATTTAATGCGTTCGCCGTTCGAGAGCTACGAAGAGTAGTTCCGTGAAATGCAGTTTTGGCAATGGGTTTCGAGTTTAACTTTACAACACGATCTTGATTCGTTGCACGATGTATGTAACCATTAGGGAGACGCATAAAAAGCTTTCAATCGCATGCATGTTTGCACAGAACCGTATATAATGACGCGCTTGCTCGTAGTTTAAAATCGAAAGAACGTACATAAGTTTACGCAGAAGGAACGGATAAGCGTTCGAGAATAACTGGATAGTGCATTAGCGTCAGCTCGTTAAATGAACGTAATCAAGAAAGCTGTAATAACAGGGATACTGAGAATAAATAACGCGAAAAGAACGGTAATTATTAATTCGAGGTGTCAGCGAAGCAGTTAGCCTTTTGACAATAAAATTGATTTTTCGTCTTGAACGTGATTCATTCACATCAGGGGGAGATCGTAAATATTGTATCGCGGGTTGGTGCCTGTGCGTTGTAATGAATTATTTCGTAATTCTAATTTATAAGAATTCTGAGTACTTTGGATTAGTTTTGGGGTGGCAATAGCAGGGATGCCGAATTTAAATCAACACTTTTTCAATAAATCGGAAGCGAAGATAAAAAATGCTCGTCGAGTCAGCATCAGCACCAACCGCGATATTTACACAAATGTTCGATGTCAAAAATTCGGTAAACTGAAATCGTCCTAGATTTACCGAAAAAATGCGTTGATTGATATCGACGACTCTACTGCAGCGACCTATCTTTGTTAGCAAAATTTCGTTATCCGTTATCCTGCCTGGCCGATATTTTTTACAGATAACCACTGTTGTTTTTCAATTTTTTTTTTTTCTTTTTTGTTTTGTTGGAAACGCGAGCAACGATACGATATTGCGTGCGAGTTGATGCCAGCTTTGAAAAGATATTGAGTGTAGAGTTGACGATAAAAAATAGATTTCACTGTTAATCGAGCGGACTATCGATAATGGAAACGTTCCATAGAAATATTTATCCTAGACACGGGGAACGAATCGCTTATGCGTTTCGAGCAATTTGCTAATGAAAGAAAAACGGTACCATAACGGAATCATTCCTTTCACTTCTCTTATCACTCTCGGTTTCCGCCGCTTCTGCCTTTCTCCCTTTCGTTACATGCAAAACGTACCGCACTTACACGCAGACCGTAAACACAGGGGGAAATCATTTAAAAAACGCATTTATAAAAACACCAAACCTCTTAACCGTTGCTCCCTAGATTTATGATCGATCATAGATAAAAGAAACGCGCATCTTGGAGGTATTTTTTCTTCTCTCCCTCTCCCTAGCTCGGTACGAACAAAGTCGACGCCGACCACTCGGATAATGTACCTCGTTAGAGTGGTTTATCGCGTTACACCAGCATGCACGACGTGTAGAAGAAAGGGAGAAAAAATGATAGAGGAGGGAAGGAGAGCCGCGGTAACGGTAAACAGGAGTGTAGCAATGGCAATCGAGATTCGATGGTACGTGGAATCACGCGATGCAATAACTCGTATACATAGGTACGTGTCGCGTATCACGATTCTTAAATCGTCGCCGTATTCCGTAACCACCGGGTCCCGTAACCCACGTAGGCTCTGTCCAAGGGGGGTGGCGGCTGGCTCGACGCGTTATATCGCGCCGAATTGCGGTGGCCGCGATACGGGGTGGAACGTTGGCGCTCGAGAAATCCCATGAAATAGGTGCACAAACCGGCGGTACACGGCGCGCCATGGGGCACCCGAGATGCGACGCGCGGTGCAGCGCGGCAGTAAACGTTAATTGAATGCGCTAATTCACTCTCTAATCTTGTGTAACCGTATTTACGCGTAATTGCAAAATACACGGCCGCGATATTGCCTCGCGGGGCGTGGCGCACTTCTGCGAGCTCGCGAAGGTGGCCCTGCCACCCCTTCCCGCGTCTACCGACGCACGGGTAGAGCCAGGATTTTCAGCCACCTACGGGAATATTAATTTGCAGAGAGTTCGCTGCCGCCGTGGCAAATACCTATAGCCGAATATCAGGCACGTAACACGACCCACCGCTGGTCCCTGTACTCTCGTTCGCCACGCGGAACGCTGCCGTAATTATGTTCGCCTCGACGGAGGAGTTGCACTCGGAAAATGGGCCGCTATACCGTTTGCAAAAACATTATTCACTGTTTGTTGCCCCGCGACTCTACGGCGATCCCCCAACGCGGGGCTGAACTTTCAGTGCGTTGTTTTTCGCGGCGACGATCGTCCATTCGGTCGTCTCCTATTTTTAACAATCGTTTCCTCCCTTTCGTCTTCAGTTTTTGTCCAATTAAACGCGGAGCACGGAGTTTACGAGATTGGACGTATTGTTTCCGAAAGATTTGCAGCACCGGGGGCAGTCTTTATTCCTATCTACGATCGCGTAACTCGTTACGGACAAATCCGTTGCATTGTCATGCTAAGACACTGATTTTCCTTTACTCCCGATTACCCGCCTTAAATCTTGGCCAGGGTGGAGAGGGTAGCGCGAAAGAGAGACCGCCGCTCCTGCTCGGCGACTGAAACGGCCGCTGAAACGAGTCCGATTCTAAGGGCGTGCTCCTTTGACTTAATTACGCGCGAACAAAGGCGAGGAAATCGCGCAAAGTTTGCAGGAAAAAAAAAAGGGACGAGGCGGGCAGGGGTGGGAAGGAGGAAATTCTTACGAATCGCATCGGCCATCTTCCGTGTAACGAAGTTACGACCGGTCGTTTGCATCCGCACGAGCGCTGATGGCGCCTGGTGAGTTACGTAATTTCCTAATACGGTCAGAAGAGACGTACAAAGAACGGCCACGGACCGAAATGGAATAGAATAGGAGAGAACGGAATAGAATAGAGCACGGAATACAATGAATGTATAAAGTAGATCCGAGTGCGACGCGTTACCCCGGTCTAAAAGTCGGTCTTCGAAGGTAAATCGTTATCCACGTGTACCGTCCGCTTTTTCCACGGCGGATCTCTTGCGTGCGGTGCCCATTAGCGTGACATATCGCATTAAAACGCCGGCTCTTCTTTTTACCATCGATACCGCGAGCAAAGTATAACCTCCCTCGGTTTTTACTCATTCCATAACGCGCAGCGAGTTCGTAACCTTGCATTTTCTGTATCCTTGCAAATCTTGTAGCTGGCGAACTCATCTGGCCTGGTATTAGAGTTTCGAGGTACACTATACGAAGCAGGCGTGTCGTTCGCTTGTAACGTCGACGCGAGGCTCGAATAGGCAGGAATGTTTGCTCCCTGGTAAGCAGCAACGAAAGTAACAGCGTCTCGAAAGTAAACGTGTGCAAGCGGCGATCTGTCTCCGCGGTAGGCGCAATAAAACTCTCGCGAATGATACATCGGCGTTTAAGCGGCAATGAGAATTGTTCGCACGTGAGCGTGTGAACGTGCCACCGCGAAACACGTGCATAGGGATGCGGTCCGTTGTTGGTCGACGTGAAAATATAATTTCCGCTCTGCGAAACTCTCCAAGATCTGTCTCTATTACTCGTGCCGAGGGTACGCTCAACCGGGGTAACTTCGTTCCATCGTGTACCGGTGCAAGTGCGAGCGCGCCCAACGCGCGTAACGTATACCCGATCTAACCTGGCCGTGTAAATTGCCGGCGCCTTGCCCTTTATCGCCGTCGCTGTTGGTTATTAATTCATAATCGCGCGTCGTACCGTAAGAAAATCGTCTGGTTTAGAACGCGTTGCGTCCCTTTGATACGGAGGGATCGTTGGTCCTGGGCGCAGTCGCCCCTCCCGTTCCCACCTATCAATCCTAGCGGGAAGCCGGACGATCGTAATTAGCGGGCTGTTATAATTAAAATTCTGATGCGTACGCACGATTTTCAAGACCCTTCGTTACGAGGCGCGAGCGTACGAGAGGCCCCCTCGACCGACACGATTTCCTTATTGGCCACCATAATTCTCCGTTCCGTTAATGCCCTTAAATTTCGCGGAAACCACGTCCACATTTGGCGCAGGCCAACGAACTTATCCCCGGTGTATTGCGTGGCATCGTAATTTTTTCTGGCTCGCGCCGGCTCCGTTACAGAGAGCTGTACCCGTCTCACGGGATACTATCGATTTAACGACGGTGAATCTGCTCGACTTCCTTATTACAGGTGGTTTCGAGATTCTCGAGCGTGCCCCGTTCCTGTATTCCGAGGAAACTATGATTGCGTATGCCCATTTTTACCGGGGCACCGACGATATCGACGATCGCTTAATGGCAGCGTGAATCGGCTCTATCTCATGCGAAATGAATTCCCTTCGTTTATGAATAGCTGGGCTGGGTGCACACTCGTCGGGCTCTGCCCAGTGCGAGCCGTATCAAAACAGTGTACGATTGGTGCCCGCAGATGTACCGAGGCTTCCTTACTGTGTCGTTATATTTAATGATTCCATCCAACTATCCGGCGCGATTCCTTTCGTGCATAAATCTCTGCTGAAATTATACGGCTGCGCTGGAAAAGCTCCGTCTCTGCGATATCGCTTAATGTATGCCCCGGCGTTTTTACAAATAGCATCTGGCGAGCAATTATGGGAAGTATCTATAAAATTCTATAATTTGTCGACAGTGCCTCGCAGAGAAGTGCTCGAAAGACGAATGTTCGCGGATTAGAGCTTTATTCCGCGTTCACGGCTGACTGCACACTGAAAAATAGACCTCCCCCTATTAGTTGTCGCACGCAAGCGGCGCAACTTCCATTACACTCTCTCAAAACCTCCGACACCCTTTTTCCATAAATGTACGTCTACGCGTTATAAAGCCGACACTTTCTCTCTCTCTCTCTTCCTCTTTTGTTCAGTTTTAACGATTATTGGCCGCCTAACTAGTTCTTCCAATATCCTGTATTATTACGAATTTACATATTTATGTGCACGTAAAGCGGTCGCTTCCAACATGTGATTTCATTCGGAATCGTTTAATATAAAGTTGAACGGCGGTTTCGCGTGTTACGTCGACGGGTTCCCGAGCGGAAAGTAACGGGCTACGAGGAGGGCTGCCTTGTTTACTATTATCATAAATACGATCTAGTAACTCCTTCCTGCCTTTTATCTTCGCGCGCGGCGAATCAATTTCCACGGCGAAATCTTTAAAGGCGCGATCCGAACGGAAAGTTCATCTCTTTGACAGGTAGTGCAACCTTGCTCCGACTGCTCCGGCGCACCAGGCTCGCTGGATACCCGGTTCGTGCTCGTTCGAGTATCGTGGAACAGCGCGACGAACGTTCCCACTGTTGATAAAGGCAATTTTGTTCAAATAACCGTTCGCCGTTTACGCGCGCTCGCAAAGACAGTCGAACCAAACAGACCTAAACCAGTTTACCGCACGGTATTTGCCATTTTAACGACGCTCGTTTTCTAAGCGCGGTAAAAAATTTCAGCTAGCAGCCGATTAGCTGTCGCGAATATATTGTGCAGAACGGCGTTGCCTTATACGCGCGTGCAATTAGCTAGTCTTACAGCGGGACTGTCGCTAATGAAGGGTATCCGAGCGCATTTACCTAGGCTACCGCCTGGCCAATCATGACTAATCTCCCCTTTACGTCTGGTTGAGTGATCGTTATGACTCGGCTAACGACAGGCCCGCGTTTCTTTTTCCCCATCCGCTTCGTAACGAACGAAGAAACCCGGTCGAGGGGAGGAAACGTTTAACCCACCCCGTGAAAACGATAGGAACCGATCGCGTCCGCATACCACTCGAATTGACGTACCGGCGACGATGATAGACGATCGATGGCCGTGGTTTAATCACCTCCAGCGAATCGGCTGGTACACGCGGATCGCTCGTCGTGGTCGTTGAAGAAAGGGAGAGCTGGCCGTGGCCAGATGTATCTGGGCACGCAAATAAGATCGACGACCGGCGGGGTGTGTTTCACTTATCAGTTGCTCGTTGCGCGACGTATCGCGCTCGCCGCAGGACCTTGCTATTCCCGTTGATGAAATTTGAATTATGATAAGAGATTACGGGGAAAGCAGGCGTCGCTGAGATAGCGAACACGATAAAAATGTCCCCGCCGCTATGCTAAAGTGGCGAGTACACGTGCTTCGAATACCGTAACGTTACCTTGACTGCCTTGCCGAGCCCCGTTCCCCGCGTGATTCTTACCGCGATCCTTTCGTGTTCTATCTCGCCCGTTCAATCGGACCGTCCCGTAAATTGGATTATCGCGAGTTCTTCGATTACTTATCGACTAGCCGCGCGCTTTACGAACGGATCGCCGGCGATCAATTGTCGCGGTTACACCCAACAACTTTCCTGATAGCGAGTTCCCGCGAATTATTACGGATTTACGGGCAGATCTTGCCCGTTTAAAAGACACGCCACGCTAATTGGATTATCTTCGGGCTCTGATTATTTATCGGGACTCGCGTGTACACGGACGCGCGGACTCGCGTCGATTAATGCACCGGTAATGCTGATTTAAGCGACTCTTTGATAATTGCGTACAAGCGGCGCAAAATCGTTATAATCGTAACGTATTGGCGGCGTGCAGGGCCGACCGTAAATCTAGACGCGAGCGGTAAGGAGATGGCGAAATTGAAAATTTATGTACACGGGTCCAAGGAAGCGTAGGAATTATTGTGCTTTATAGGAATGAGATCTTTTATCGTGTCACGGACGGGGAAGGGCCTCCCCCTCTACCCATTAATGCTTCAACGTGTTCCGTGGAAATTCAGCGCGTAAATTTTTATTCCCCTCCAAACCTTCAATTACCGTAAACGATAATGGGCACCCCCGTGGGAATTTCAGTGTGAACGAAGACGTACGATTTCGTGGAGGTCTCTACCCGGTTTGCGCGGAGTGCCACGGGAACTTCACAGAAATAGAAAATAACAACGGTACGGAAAATGACAGTAAACTCTGGATTTGTAGCCCGCATTCCGACTCCCGCCGAAGGAGATAATGAATTTTCTTGGAAATTCAATGTTTCCCCAGGGCGAGAAACCTTTCGAAGATGCTTAGAACAATATTTGATTACTCTGCAGGAAGGGGGTGAACGCGTCGTGCGTCTTCTAATGCGTCGCGCGCCCTTAAAAACGGTGGTAGAGAATTCGGTCGGTCAGAATCGGGGAGGCGAAATTTAAATGTCCGCTGAACGAGAGACGGAGAGGAAAGAAAGCGACGCGGTACGTAGCTACGTAGAAATTTATTTGCAGGGGAGCGAAATTACTGTTTGCGGTTTATGCAGACGAGCAAACACGGCCAGATTTACTTCCGCGTGACATCGTCGAGACGGCTATCATCATGGAAAATTACACGGTGATATTTATACGGCAAATAGCCGCTTCGTCAATGTTCTTTCTCGCGGGGCAAAAGTTGCAAACGGAAAAAGCGTATTGCTTACATCCCTGCTGGCAAAAAACTCACGAGGGGGCACGCTCCCCCGTGCACAGGAGTAAAGATTCCGCTTTTTGATTATCGAATTGAATTCAACTGGATCGTCTACGAGGCACGGCAATGAAAGAAGGATGCGTACCACGATTACACAGCGGACGTCTTTACTTTGATTACCTTTAAGTAGAAAAATAATTGCTTGTGTGTCGTTTAGCTGCTCGAATAATTCCGAGTTCGTGCGTAGAATTAGTTTGTACCGGTGTCGGCCAATGGTTACACGTATTTCTACTCGTAATTCTATTTAACGACGAGAAACTACCAGTGGCGATTGAATCCCGCGAGTCGGATACGCTCAGCTTCTCCACGGTATTAGCGCCAACAATTTTCCATCAGAACGGACGTATGAATGTTATACGATCAAAGAGATTCTAGAACACGCATCATGATGAATTAACAACGCTAATAGAGCTTTTCACAGTACGGATGCATTATTATGCAGTCATTAGCCGCGCGCTAATTTGACGCACAGCTAGGCAACGTGTGTCACGTATGATGCGTTCCACTAGGATACCGTACAATTGGAATTAAGCTTGTGTATACACGTTTGTACACTTCTACTTGTACAATTGACAGCAGAGAGAGATATTGCATTCGAATAGATTTCCCACAAGTCCTAAATTAATTATCTGTTTCCCATAAAAAGCGCGTCTATTCGATCTCGCTGGCCGAAAATAGCAAACTACTGCCAGCTTTTCCTGTACGCGCAACGATAAATTTAATACCGTCTGCTATAAATTATATGGAAAAAATATAATATTCATCCCGAGAAAGAGGCTTCAATTGTCAGTGCGAAGCGTATAATTTCGCCGGAAGGCCTACTAAATAGCCTTATTAATGCATCTTCTAACTAGCCCCGAGCAAAACGCATCATTCTTTCACCGTCGCCATCAGTGCACACTGTAATTTGATCGCTGCGGGTTATTAAAATAAAGTTTAATTATTATTATTTGCGCCACAAAACAGTGGATTGATCTGGAGTTATTTATACGCGCGTCGTTTGCGTCTGTTTGCCCCGGCTTGAAGGAATAGGTATGTTTATTTGACTATAATTCGTAGCGTCGTCTGCGATCAGCTCGCGCGGTCGAGCCTGATACAACGTGCTAATAACTTTTAAATTGCGATTATTAATTGCCGGAACGGTTTTTGATGAATATGCAGAAATTCGCGCGCGAGAACTTAATAGCGCGTTGAATTATTTGCATTGTCGTTGCAGCGAACGCGATATTTTAACATTAACATATTAATGGGGATACACCTACAGATATTGTTAATGAACGACGCGTCCTGAAAACCGTTCAAAATTAACATGCAGATAGAATAAACTGCCGTTTTGTAATTTATTAAAGCACTTGTATCGCAAATTAGAGTGATCAGTGGTACGTATCAATATGAGCATCGACGGGATACCGTGAATATCAATATCGAAACGTTACGAAGGATGCAGCTCAATCAGCAAGTTTGCAATCGTTTCTCCTCTACATTAATCACCTACATTAAAAACCATACGAGGAGGATCGCGAAAAAGCTGAAGTGCGCAACATTTACGATAGAAAAGGTAATTACCGGAGAATTTCTGTATAATGTGCTCGCCTCTGCACGGATGTCTTAGAATCGTCCAGTGAAACCTAAAAGAGTACGCTGATAGTACAAAAAGCAGGGTCAAAGGAACCTGTTTTATCTAACCGCTATAAATTGTGATCGAAGGTTCGTTGTATGTACGAGTAGTGCCGTTATACAACCTTAAAACGTTCGACTTATTTATTTATTAGTAGCAAAGACTCGTTGAAATTCCTAGAAATTTCCAAGCATCCTGGATCGTTCCATTGTGCACGATTTTCTCGAGAAAGAAAACGAAAAAGAAAGAAATAGAAACAAAAGGAAGAAAGAAACAAGGGGACGACGAATTAGCAAGTGCCCCGTATTTCGCTGTGGCGCGGCGAAAGTTTTGATTAAAATAATTCGCCGGGAACTCGCAGTTTAAGAGTAACCCGAGGTAGTCGAGTAGAGCAACTCGTCTCACAGCAGTACATGGGATCTTAAGGCAATATAAGGTTTTACTGGATCCGCAACTGTTACTCTCGTCCCGGCGACACGAGTCGCGGAAAAGTTTCCACGAAAGAGAATTTCCACGAGGAGGAGCCGCACGCGGCAGGGGGGTCGATTCCCTCGGAAGACTCGTGCAACCACTGGTTAACTAAAGGATGGGAATAGTGACTGAGCGGTTTGGTAAATCGAGCGTAGGGGACGTAGGTTCTGCACGATCGAGAAAGTGGTGCTACGCTGTAGGTAGACCGATGGCGGCGGCTGTGGTAGTGGTAGATGTCGTCGTCTTTTCCGACGAGATTTACGCTCGACGATCCGGTGGGTCTCGTCGAGGTTATCGATTCTACGCAAGGTGAGTTAATTGCCACTGTTCCCTCTTCCATCGTTCCTTTCTTCGTACGATCACGGTTTTGTTCCACGGTATATGTACATATATATGTATATATATATATATACATATATCCTTTAATTACGTTCTTGCTGCGATTTCGCGAAACGGGACGGTGGAACAACCGTTTGAAACGCCGTGGGTGAACAGGAAGGGATTTTAAGACGAAGAAACGAGTGCGATCGCATAAAAGGACTCGAGCTATATTGTTTCTACCGGTGGCTTTATCTGTGATCAACGCTTTCCTGGAGCACAGTATCGGCTAGCGTGGTGAACCCACGCGGCGTTGTGCAAGCACGAAGCTGATGAACGCGGAAAGCAACGGTAATGACAATCAGAGAGCGGTAGTCCCATTATACACGGTTAAGTCGGCAGGACACGCAAGTGTCTCACGACCTTGTTCGAACACCTTCCTTTCGTCGTTTTTCATACCACTTTTCTTATCGTTCCGCGTTTTTACGCGGCGTAACGTGAGTCTCGTCTCTATCGGGTGCAACTGGTCGCGTCGCGGTTCTTTTATCGGCTTTGACACGATCCATCAACACTCGACTCCGCGACAACTCCACGCACGCGTGCTATGCCTACGCGCGTTCCACGGTTTCCCGTGGAATGCGGTATGACAGGAAAAAATGATGCTCGAACTCGAATTCATTAGCATCGGTGGATGCTGTTCAGAGATAATCTACCGTTGATTGTTCCGCGCAACATATAACATCATTACGGTCGAACTCTACGGAAACGGAAGATTCGATAGCACACGGTCGAGGTAGCAGTCCATTGGTTAGGTAGCAGGCGTGTTGGTGGACGCGCTCGCGTACGTGTGCGCACGGGGGTACTTCTATTTATTCCGTGGTATTCGTTAGCCGCGCAGGGCCCAGGGGTAACCAGTGGACACCGACGCGACGTCGACGAAAAGTTATCCGGCGATGGCGAATGCATGATCCACATATCGGATCGAAAGTCAGCTCTAGCAGCGGTGGTCGTCGAAGCCGGAGGGAGAGGTGGACGATGCGAAAAATAAAGGAGTTATGAGAAGGCAGCAACAGTGGGTACGCGGTCTAACCTTTATGCAAATAAAGCGTTCTCGCGGCCGATAGAGAGACTCGAGCTTACGGATCGTAATGCCGTTCCGTGGCTCATGACAAGATCTTTTATCGCGATTAAACGCACGAGTCGCAACACGCCACCTCTCCTGTACCGTCGCGATAACAGCCACTGGCTCTTCGAGGGACAGTAAAACCAGAAAAGCTACGACAGGACGTATAGCCTGACTAGGACAACGAAGGAGGCCTACCAGTAAGGTGGATCGAGAGAGAGAGAGAGAGAGAGAGAGAGAGAGAGAGAGAGAGAGAGAGAGAGAGAGAGAGAGAGAGAGAGAGAGAGGCTAAAACTACGACGTTGGACCACTATCAATCTCGACGGGACATTCTCGGTGGAGGCCGCGTGAGGGATCGGGCTAAAGGCGCTGGGGGCAAGAGAAGCACAGAGCAGAGGGAGTCTGGTGTAATACGACCAAAGTTTAATTACCACATTACTTTGGTACGCTTTATCTATCCCATCCCCCGTTCCCCCCATCCTTCTTCGCTCGAATCCATCAGCAGCCGGGATGGCTGATTGCGGAATACACGGGCTCGTGTAGAAGCAAATAGCTTCTTCTCGAAATTCTATACACTATTTTCCTTGAACTTCATCCACCGGCTCAATCATCCCGCCACCTTAACGCGCTCGTGATCGCGGGCTACGTGCACACCAAAGTAATCGCTTCTTTTCTCCGTCCGCATCGTCCGCCACTGTTCCATCTAATGGCCGGCCTAGCTTTTATTCCGTTCCACCCGATACCCGGCCGACGTCTGTCTCCCTCTCTAACAGTATCCGTGAACGTGTACCATCTATAGATGGTAGCGGGTAGCCACTTAGAGGCGCGGAGCGTAACCACGCATAAACCAGTTTCCTGGTTATCCGACTCCTCGCATTTTCCTGCCCGACGCACAGCGCGTCGAACCCGCGCGGAACGTACCATTAACGGAGACTCCGCTCGATTCCGCGCCGATCGCCGATCAACGGCGGCAGCCCTGGAAACCGCCGCGGCGATACCCTGGTATCGTTTTAAAACGACCGCTTCGAAACCGCCCCCACATCGTTATGTTCACCATCGAATAATTACGTAACGAGTTATACCATCGTCCGACCGTGTTACACCTAGCCGCCGATGCCACGAACGATGTCTACTTAAGGACCAACACGTTATTACCCCTCGATTAGTAGCCGTTTAATAACGAATATCGCGGATCAAATTATATTCTACGCGCGCCTCCCGATCCGATTGAAACTAACGATTTCGATCATTTTTTTTTCTCTACGCTCTGACTCTCTGTCCGCGCGATTCAAACTGTAGCACGGCCAGGAAGAAGGACGTAACCTCGCGAGCGGGCGAGCATCCTCGGTCTTACTTCTCCTCTGAATGCTCTATTACGCGGCCCCTGAATAGTCAATTTGGTTGGTAACCAGTTTGCATAAAAATCAGAAACTGTATAATTTTCCCTTTTCCCGGTAAAAGTAGTTTCACAGTCACGGCGTATCATATTTTTCGAGGACAATGGCGCGGTTAAGTTGACCTTAAGACCCCGGCGATCGTGAAAGGAGGACGAATTCACGGGAACAAGTGGTCGCGAGGAAGGTTGTTAAACGAGAATAAAAGTTTCAAGAAAGGATCGGCAAAGGAGTCACGAGTAACTTTGTTTCTCAGCCCCGTGGAGGGGATCGGGATGATAACGTTTAGCAATTTAACGTCGGCTCGGACAGAGAAAGAGCCTCGCGGTAGTCCTTCTCCGGTTCGCGCGATAAAGTGGTACGAATTAAATAAGTATGGAAGGCTTTCTTTACGATCCGACTAACATCCATAAATTTCGAGAGAAAGAGAGAGGGAACGAGAGAGATCAGAGGAGGCAAGTGCACATCGTGGACAAGCCATCCAGTACACTCTTATAACCTTCTGCATAACTTTGAGAATCCGCTTGACCGAGAATCAGTATCGAGAACGGCCTTACGCCGTTATGCGATAAGTCGCGTGCCCGTTAAACGTTCGCACCAGTGATTCGTACGTTTCGTTTGTTGTACAATGTTTCCAAGCCCGGAATCATGGTTACACAGCACGGCTGTCGATAAATTAAACCGCGGAAAGTAATAAATTAGAAGCGCGGCAAGAGTTACGTGGAGCGATCTCGAGAATTTTAGCGACCCAAATATTGCCACGGGTTATCCTACTTTTCTCTCGAACGATGCGGAGAATCCAAAGTTTCGCTTACGAAAACCGCATGGTCAAATGTTCGGGGTCCACGTTGCAGCGTGTCCCCTCGGTAAGGACCTCGATCGAGTCGAAGTAAGAGTCAATCGACGCGGTAGGTGGTCAAGATTTTTAATTGGCCTACTGGAGACAAGGATGTAACAGTACAATTTCCGTTCGGAATTAGTGCCACCGATTCGATTCAGTTAGCGCCAAGGTCCCGCGGTACGTATTGGTCGATACAGACTGTTTTGGGGCCACTAAAATACATATCGTATTAGCTGGCTCGTACGGGAGAATGTCAATTGCTTCGCTACTTTGTACGGCTGTAACCCCTTTACATAGTCAAGTATATTACGGTACCTCATTTTCCTCGATTGACGTTGGATCGCAGGGAAAACACGCAGGAAATGGTAACAATGTGAAACTGGAGTAACGTCCACGCGGGGCGAATCTTTTATAAATGGACAAGCTTAGACAGCCGTTACTCGTCGAATAAATACGCGGCTTTCGTAGAGATCGGATGCGATTCACTTTCTGCGTTTGCAGCTTCCTGCGATCGCAACATTTTCATTCCGATATGTAATACATTACACTCGTTCAACTAGTCACGCGAGTCCAACGTCTCGCTAGCCAAGTCGATACAATTATTCGAGCAAATAAAACGCGATACAAATATTTAAATAAAACAGTATTCGTTGTACACGCGTCGGTTTCTGCTCCGAATAGCAGGTGTTATTAACGCGTTAATGCAACGGGGATCATTCTGTCACGAGATAGGAGCTGCGATCGAATCGCGATCGTTACCGCGGCGAATAGAATCGAAACGTTCGAATAATTAAAATGATCGCGATACGCGGTGGCTCGATTAGAAACTAGTCCGCGAGACACGCATCAGCGGACGGAACGACACGGCCAGGGGGCCATTGGGTCGATCGGTACTCAAGGGCGGACGAATAGCGGCGGCTTGTAAATCGAGGAAAACGACCACGACGAGAAAATGGTGGTTTCCTTGCGAAATTCCGTGGCGGAAGATTGCCGATTGCGATTGAACCCGATGAGACATCCAAGCACCGTTACTTCAGCATGGTGACGCGATGGTATAGGCACCTGGTACGAGCGCTACGTCTCTCTTTCTCTTCCCTTTCTTTCTCACCAGTTGATGTTCGTTTCGCTTCTTCCACGCTTCGAACATCCTCCGAGCACCGCGTGAATCGGCCCGGCTGTACGCGCTCATAGGGACACCGACGCCCGCTTAGGTCGCACTGTTCACACGTGCACCCGATTTTGCTCTCTTTGGGATCCCCGGCTTTTCCTGTTCCCCACCTATCCTCATCTGCGAGCGGCCCGCTCGCATCTCTCCAGATCGACCAGCATTCCTCATCCGCTCCGATATGTGTACGCTCGCACGATAATTATTGTACATTTTATTTGGCACGCAACGTTTACTCGAAATTCTGGGTTAACTATCGGTTAATGACAGATCGCGATCGGTTCGCGTTCCACCTGTTCCTCTTTCACCGAGAAGAACCACCGCCGCGGTGCTTTTCCGACCCGACATCGCGCCACGTGTACACTGCGTCCCGATGCGTAATCCGGCATCGAGGAACCTAATTATTCATCCCGTTACCGCGTTCCCTGTTACATCGTGGGTCCTTTTACCTCTCCCCGCGCACTTTTCGTACGTAGACCGCGTGTACGCGCTTTCGAGCTGGTATCCGCGGTCTTTAACAGTCAGGAAGTGACAAATGGTCTCGCTAAAGGTGCGCAGACGGTGGAGAACAAAACTACCGGGTACTTATTATTTTACATGGGAACGTAAACTGGATGAAGTGTCTCGCGCGAAGCAGATCCTGGCCGATATAAATCCCGCGAAATTTGTCGCGCTCGCGATCGTCGCTGGTAGGATTATCAGATCTTTCAAGATCCCGCTGCGAATGCTCGTTAAAGTGTCATTCGCAGCCGCGTGAACGAGCGTGTCGCGACGCGAACCGTGTCCGAACGACCGCGGAGGTGTCGCGTTCGCCTCTTTATTTTATTAAATCGTAGCAAATTCGCTGGTCGATGAGGATTTTACGAGCTGCCGGTCTGCGAGCCGATGACTCGCAGGTGGAATAAATTTCACGGGTGCCCCGAGGCGCTACGGTTACGTCAACCGTTGAAGGGGCCTGAAAAACCGTTGCCCCCGAGTCAGAATAGAATTTCACCCGATCGGCTGGAAATACGTGAACGAAATCCAGGTCTGTCGGCGGGTACGGCCGCAGTGGTGGCAGAGAAAATTGGAGAGGGAGAGGAGAAGAGGTATGTGCTCCCGATAAGAGTTTACACGAGGAAGCGGAGGAATGGGGGAAGAATTCGGGTGGAGGCAAACGTGGACACGCGGCGTGAAAGGGTAGGGGAGAACGAGGTTGGCTTGTTTTCAATGGTGTCGTAGCTCCGATCGAATTGTGCGTACCGTTCTGTCCTCCTTAGTCGGCAGCGGTCCCAGTGCCCCCTCCCCCTTCTACCGTTCGCTCGAGGAAGAGTCGTGCGCCGCGGCTCGGCCAGGTGTACCCAGTGCCTAAGAGCCAGCCGGTCGACGTCGTTATACCCTGCAGCGCGGTGTTCGCGAGGATCCGTATTATCATTGCAAATCGTCGTTCATTTCCGAAGTGGTAAGAGCCGCGGCCGCGATAAATAAACCGGCCTATCGACACTCAGTGATTCCCTCGGTTGGTGCACACCGTTTCCTCTTATTGTGCGCGCGACCGCTTCGCGTCCATCTCTTCTCGTTCGTCCTCCTCCTCGTCGTCTTCCTCTTCGCCTTCGCGAGGAACGTCCTTGCGGTATTCCAGCAGGGGGACTAGGAAACGGAGAACGCGCGCTGGCTTGCTCCTCTGCCTGCGCTGCTGCTGCTGCTGCTGCTACCAATTCGATACCGAAGCTCTCAGCACCGTTATCGATAATCTCGACAGGTACGTTCCAAACCGATACCCGAGCGAGTGCGTCCCGTCTAATTATTTTAACGCGTAAGACGAATACGCAACTGTGCGCGACGAACGGGGCTCTCGTAATTCCCGTTGCCTGCGGTTATTCGCGAGAACTGCGGAATTCCCGGAACTTCGTCGCTGCGATGCGTGTAATGTCACCACCGGGCCGATCGCTGTTGGGTCTCGCGCGACCAAAACAACACCGTCCGAGAGTAGCGGCGCGTAGAAATACACCGGTATTTACACACCGTTTTCCACGCCCGTGGCGATATATCGCGATAGCAATAGGTCGTAGTCGTTTCGGTGACAGTCTTCTCGGTCAGCGCGACGCGAACGCTTCTGCGAGAGTAACGTTGTAACGTGTATTCGAGTCGCAGAATTAATGGCATTCGCCGCTACTCTCTTAATCAACGTCAGCATGGAAATGGGAAAAGTGTGCGGTGTAAAATAACCGAACGAAAACGGAGGAGGCGATAATGTTAAGTCACAAGATTCGTCTAAGGTAACAGCGAAACAAGTTAAACAGGTCAGAAACGAAAAGAGCGTCGAGAGACGGATGGGTCTAAATATAGGTTCAGGTAGTCGGCGGAGTCGTGTCAAGATATTTCCCTGGTATTCGAGCGGCTGGTTTCTTTCCAGATGCCGATATTCCTCTTTTCTTCGTAGAGAAAAGAAAAGAAAAGAAAAGAAAAAAGAAAACAAAAAAGAAACGAGCAACGGAAGGAACAGAGGGGAGGCGAAGGAAACGCGTTGGGAAATGATTATTCGAGGCAATGCTAAATAACGAATGTTCTCGCGAAGATGTATAATCAGCGAGGTAATTGCAGGTATTCTCTGATTGCAGTTAAAGACCGAGAGACAGGTGGAGCGGCACTATGACAAGACTCATCACGGCGTTGCTGCTGCTGCAGGCTATCGCGAGGTTCGGTCGCGTGGCGGCCGCGGAGTCGACTCATGCGGTCGAACAACCAGCCCCTTCCGCGGTACCGTCGGGTCTTTCTGGGCCAGATTACACGGGGCCGTCCGCCGGTTCCGACGAGTGCGACCGAGAAATGGTGGGCTTCGAGCTGGTCACCGGTTACGTGTACACCGCGCCCACGAACATGCTCGAGTCCATACCGGGAACGCTGATGCTCACCGATTGCCTCGAGACCTGTCAAACGAACGACTCCTGCCAGGCGGTGAACTACGAGACGGGCCTCTGCGTCCTCTTCAGCTCGAACGCCGACAGCAACCCAGGTAAGATTGAATCGTTATGGTACTCATGCGTGGATGTCGGTGGAACCGATCGGCGCCGATATCCGGGCTGGAAACGTCCGCGGGTCAATCGGCTGAACTGTGTACAGCCGATCACTCTTACTACCCGATTCGTCGACGTTGAACGGTGCCACGAACGCGTACGTTACCCCGACCGAATATGGGAATTCCACGAACCGTCGAAGCGCGCCGCGGAATGATTAAATGGCCAGAACCGATGGATAAAATAGACGCGCGCGCGAACCTTTCGTACGTAGCCGGCCATCGCCGGTTTTATACGACACGTGAGTCGCCTCGCTAAAGGCGTAACGGGTTCGATACGATATTCGGACGGTCGACGGCTATTTGCTTGTTCGATTGCGAAGAAAGTATGCGTCCAGGAGGTCAGAGATCGAGGTCAACGCGGTACGTACCCGCTGTGGAACCGTCTCTTATCGAAGGTCCATTTACCTTTCATTTCCGTCACGGTTTTCTCTCCTCCGCTCCTTACCGGTCTCCTACTTAACGATATCAACGACGGACGTGCGTCTACATTTTTCTGATAAACGAGTCTCGAGGCTCTTTCGAAAAAAAAAAAAGAACGCGAATGTTTTCGGGAGAACTTTAAACGATCCTGCTCTGGAAACTTTTCACGTTTGCCTGCTTTTCGAAATATAAGGGAATCGTCGAGCCAAGGAATTTCTACCCGACTGCTTGTCGAATCTACTCTTCAACCGTGTTACGGGTTCCGTAGAATTTTCTGGCTCGTACTTTATCCGTGGAACGTGTACGTATATACGCGTGCACGTGTATGCGCCCCATCGTTATTAATCGTCCATTTCGCGGATTAAACGTCGAGGCGTAACGTAATCCATGTTTGCCGATAGAATCGCAATATCTCACGTATCGATTTTGTCCGCGGTGAAAAATGCGCGAATTTTTGAGCTTTGGCTAGCATCGACAAGCAACCCAGCTACCTAAAATACTTTGACACGTCCTATTAAAACGGCGGTACACACGCGGCTATTTGTCCAGGCAGGAAATAACAGTGTTAATTGCAATCATATTACGTAAACTTTTACGCGTCCCAAGTTATAATGACAGACATTACCTCGTTATCTACTTTGGTTAACACTTTTTAATCGTTCCTAAAGACTCGAAACTTTTAAATGGAAACGAAAAAATTCTATATTTGCATGATAAAAAGCGTCACGGCTCGTCGCGGTATTATTTATCGTTAAACTCGATGTACTTTAACAAGGGAATCCTTCGATTTAAAGAGCTCGCTTGAGCCGCGCCGATTCGAAATCACCTTACGTGCTATCTGTCTTCGATTCACCTCGATCTTATTTAAATTCTTGCAAAGTACGAAGCGGCGTTCGCACTCGCGGCGCAGTTGATTTTTCTACAAAACGTTCCAGCGAAATATCAAGAGCCAGTCGATGGAGATTTGTCAAGCGCTCCTCGACCTACTCTTCCGCCGCGTTTCGAGGCGTCGAATTGAAGACAGTTTTAAGCCATTCCGCTGAAAACCGTCGCTCGGATTACGTGCTAAAGTTTTACCGTGTAGTCGCTCATTTTTACGCTCATTCTCTCTCTTTCCCTCTCTCTCTCTCTCTCACTCTCAAGCGCGCCTCTCGTTCTCTCTGTGCAGTCCCGTTTGAACGAGCTTTTTGCGTGAAAAAACCGGCAGCGCGAATTTTTGCGCTACGCTTTCGATTCGCGCGTCGGTTGCGCGCTATGCTCGATTTTAAAAAAGCAAAAGAAAACATCAGAAAGTCGATGAAAAAAAAAAGAACGCGGGGAATATGATTTTCACAATTGCTCTCGTGCAGATGAAACTGACGTTGAGATGCTATATAGATATGCTGATGGAAGAGTAAAAGAGAAGCTTTAAGCGTCTTTGTCCGGCTTAAAAGTTCGTCGCCTGCCAAACGAGTTATCACATCTTGTTACCGAAAAATGTACCGTTTTAGGAGGATCTGTATTTTGATCGTACCAGGCGATAGTTCGATGAAACATCGATCGAGATGGAAGAAGGAACGATCTCGGTATTGTTCAATTTAAATATTGCCTCTAATACCATATTTTACGTGGTGTTTTGTACAAAGCCTGGTTTAGACGATACCTTCTTACACGCTGCATCCGATTTTCTATGCAACGGCCCATGTATGCACATCGAGCATGCAACATGTCACATCGGCCAGGTGCCACTTTCCCAAGTTTAGTGAGAAACACTTGCGTCTACACGGGCACCTTCTTGCTCACAATTTCGAGTCATACATCTTTTCTTACCTTTAGCTGGGCGCGTCTTTGCATAGAGAAAGGTATCGTTTAAACGCGGTTTAATATTCAGAGACAGCCACGAGAACGTTCGCTATACGGAACGGAACAATTTTCCTTCTGTTCGAAGTAAAAATGTTCATTCTCGAATCTCAAAGTCTCGCGAATGAAAGGAATCTCGGCGTCGTTCACGATGCAGAGAGTATGGGTACCATATCAATTATAGTTCCGATACCTATATCCCCTTTGAAAAATGTGTATCGTACCATAAATGATTAAGCGAGGCGAGCATGCTAAATATTTAACAGGTTAACGATTACTCGCTGGTAACAAGCAAAATTCCCGACAACATTAACAATGAACCGCAGATGAGCGTTTTCATTAGCGTAGTAATCCGACGTCAAGTGTTGTTCTGGATGCATTTTCATCGAATTGTCGTGCACGAAAAAAAGGTTGATGCAACAATACGGTGTAACGATCACATGCATTGTCAGCCAGCCTCGCCGCGTCCTCATGAATAATGGATACGGCTATAAGTAAGTGTAATGAGAAATAGCACTAATTGAATCTTCCGGTGTGTAATTAATATAAACTATGCGTCCACGGTTGGCCGACCCGTAACCATTAATTAAACAGTAAATGAGTTGGTGCACCGACAGAAAAACGGTGCTGCGCATCGCCGGCGTACCCGTCGGATTATCCGTTAGCTAGGTCTATGATAATTATGGAAAAATCGACGAAAGACGGCCGCAGTTATCGCACCTTCGTGCAGGCAACGAGTCAACAATGTTCCTCGGTGCTCGGAAATTTGTATTATCTCCAAGCACGGGAAGCTCTGCCTGGCTCGATACGAGCGAGTTCAGAATTGCATTTGAACAATCGCTGAAAGGGGGACACTTTTGCAACAATGAAAACCAATTTTCGCCACCCCGTCTCTCTTGGAACGCGTTTGAAAATTCAATATTTTACGAGCTACGGAATTATTCAAGTAACTGCGTTCGTTCCGATCCGATACGAGAAATTCGGTTGTTCAAGATAAACGCGTTGCTCGTAGTTCGCGTAACTGAATGAACTACCCTGCGGAGCAAATTTGACGGACGACCACTTTGCAACCAGCACTGCGAGCGTGAAATCAATTATCAACGATGTTCCCTTGACGATATAATCTTGAAATTAGCCGCACGTTGACTAGATGTTGTAATTAACGAAAGGAAACCTTGGGAAAGTCTCATCTGCATTAAACGTTTTTTGCTGGCGAGGTATCAAAGAAAAAGGAAGAGGGAAAAAAAGGGAACGAAGAATTGGAACCCGAGGCACGCACGTAATGATGATGACCCCCGGCAAAAAGGCAGTTGCATGAGATTATAGCGACGTGGGTAAAGCGGAGTGGAACAGGAGACGAGTAATAAACATGCAAAAGATTCAAGGCGCCTTGCACATTGTCGATCATTTACCGCAAAACTTCTCGAGTTGGCGTGCAGCTACCACTGGCTGTGACAGTTTTCACGTCTACAGAGTGTCCCCTTGCTCCTTTTAACGATCACTCTCCTCCTCCACCTATTTCCTATTACCCTCCCAGACCCTCCGACTTTTCTTCTTTCATCTCCATTCTCATCTTTCCCGTTTTAGTGGTCTGCTGCTGCCGGTCGATGAAAATCGGACGCGTACGATTTTAAAGCTAATTGCGTCACTTTGAGCGAGCACCGTAAAATCGGCCGCGTCAAGCGTGCTTGCTTCCGTGGTATTTTCGAGCGAAAGAAAGAAAGAGAGAGAGAGAGAGAGAGAGAGAGAGAGAAAGGAAGGGAGCAGCGAAACGGGAGAAGGAAAGTAAAAAACAGGAGGAAGATTCAGTCGAGCGGTTGAAGATCGGCCAATCGGCCAACCTGGCCTCAGCTCTGCGAGGATACGAGCGACATGGTTACGCTTTGATGACTTCCTGACACGAGCTTCCTGTAACAATGATCCAGGAGTAAAATATCGACTCTTAGCGGTATCACGTTTATACCATCCCACTGATCGAACGCGACGAATCGAGTATCGTTAACATTTTTTTTCTGACAGTCTCTCTCCAACGGTCGTTACTTTAATCTTTGAACCGTGCTGTGTATTGAAATTAACCCACCGATGATTGATGGCGTTTCAAGAATCCCGACTGGCACCGTAATAATATATACGATTTCAATTTTCTAGTCGAATTTATAAACATTCTTGTTCAAATTGCGCGTACGATCGCACAGGTTTCTTTGGTTCTTCTTAGGTCTGACTAAGAAAAAAGATTGATACTACTGGCACTTTTAGGTGCATTCGATCAGGAAATAGAAGAATACCGTAGCGGCTCGCAACGCGTAATTACGTTTCCATGGGAAGACTACGGTTTCGAAGTATCTTCAGGAACGCGTAACAGTAGAGGAAAAGTAAGAGTAAAAGTTCTCCGCACGATGGATACACGGAGACCCAGTGTACAGGGAAACGAATTCAGGAAGAATTTCAATACAAGTCCCACACAATTCTTCCCTCCTCTAAGTGGCGTCGGATCTAAAGTTACAAGCATTACTCATACCCCCGGTACAACGTAGGTGAGATTTATCTGCGATGATAAGGAACGATGCGCCCATTGCACACGTGGAAATTCCCGGTAACATTTCGCTGCTGCAAACGGAACGAGCTTCTTCGTCAGAGGTTTAGCACGTTGAATATTTGTTTCTCGTAAAACGGGACCAGCGGTCGGTTCGCAGGCCCCGTGTACCGGTGGTTCATGATCGACGATGGGACAATGACGACACAGCGGCCGCGTCACGATCACGAAATTTCTGTACCCTGGGCCCCGTTACTCGATGATAGGATCGTCTTACGAGCGACCCAACCGCCGTCCACTTCCCATTCCTTCATCATTCGTCTACAACCCGTCTCTGTTCGCCACTCTCAAAGGACCACTTACAAGTAGGTACCAGTATCAAGCACCGTGGTAATTAATCTCGAGATAATTTATTCCAACCACCACGTGACCAGACCAGTCGAATCACCCTCTATTCGTTCCCTCTCTCTCTCTCTGCTTTTATATCGTCGCTCGCTCCGACTCGGACTTTTAACTCGGATTTATCCGGAAAATAAATCTCTCGCGTCTGGGACAGAGATGCGGTTCGAACATTTTATTCGAGTAACACGATTTTCTTCGTCCCTTTAATAAATGCGCTTAAAATATCGAGAACTTGAAACGTTCCACGATTCGACGAATCAATGGGAGGAACAGTTGACGAACAGTCAGAATTCCATACGGAGCGCGTGTCGTGAAATTGTTACACAATAGCTCGTGCAATCAAAAGAGTTGTGTACACAGGCCACGGATACATTATCAATGCGTTCGCGCGGGCGATTTTTTACGCTTTACCACCGCGTTCTCACGCAATCAGTATTCCGGCAGGAAATTCTCCGCGGCTGATTCTTTTCAGTGGGGCGTGCAACCTCGACAAAAGAGACAAAGGGGAGGGTTCTGGCATAGTCTTCCGTGGCACAGTACCTCGGATACGTATATGTATCCTCGGCGACGCGCTTCAGCTTCCCACCGAGTCATTTTTCACTCTTATCGCGCGGCCTTTATTTAAACGCGAATCGAGGGACTCCCAGCGTGTATACCAAAGCGCGCGCGAACGCGGAGGACCGCGCCGTGCCGCTTCCATCCCGATAGAGGGAATCGCGACGATATCCTCGAAACTTTATAACGATATAGGTGGATAAGTGGCTACGAAGAAGTGGGCACCAGCCCACATCCAGTAAAAGTTTCGCGCCCGTTTTGATGGAACCCGAGCAATGGACTAGACCGATACCAAGTTAGCGCTTCTGGTGTCCGAGGGATTTAAACTTTGTTGCGCATACTTTGGATATTACGGGATCTCTGTGTGGCCTTCGTAGTCGCTGGTAGATTCGCGGAGGTCAGAGTGAAACGGGAAATTATTTATCGAACAAATATTCGCGATTCGATGAAAATCGATCGAACAATTTACTCCATCAGGTTGGTTCGCATGTTTTAAATGACTCTAGGTTAGACTCGATTTCGTTTCAACTTTTCACGTTGTCAATTTGGAAGCGTACGTAATACGGTGAAATTCTGCATAGTGATCGAAGAGGATCAGAGGCTTAAATCGGTTTGCCTCGCGACGAATGCGGTTGACAACGCGGACGCAAGGTGCGCGGTCTCGTAAATTTCAAAGTCGTTGCTTCCGGATAGCGTAGAAACGCGAGAAATAGTAGCGGACGAGAGTAGACGCGAGGATAGCTGAAGAAATTCATTAGCATCGAATAGTTTCTGCGAAATGCTTTATCCGTTCATTCCGGTTGTCCGATCAAAACAGTCTCGTTCTACTTGAAACGCGGATCAACGCTGACGCGTACGTGTTTCTCGCTTTAACCGCGCGCCGATACGCGTTAAACGACAAATTGTTTCGTTTCGTACGGGACATTATCCGGCTGCGGTGCATTCCGGAGTTGCAACCATACAGAACGAAAGCTCGGGGGGGAATCACAGAAGCGTTAACGAAAGATCGAGGAAATGATTTCACGATCTGATTGTCCGGTTATTTACTGTCACTCGCCACGTTACGTCGGGTTATTCACCATCGAACCATCCTTGGATAACGGGTCCCAGCCGCATACCAACCGCTGCACCGACGGAACACCATAACGCCGCGCGTGCATAACACCAGCCACCGATGCACAGAGGACCGTTTTGATACGAAACGAAAAAGCACGCGCGGGGGCATCAGCCCCTACCGAGCGATATTAACATTTTGTGCACGTCATCGAGCCACCGCTTCGCGCGCAATCGTCGCACGTAAGTCTTTTTCATCCTTTGATGAGGATGACTCACCCTGTGAATAGGCGGAACGAGTGACATTACGCGACACACCGCGATGCCGGGTTCAAGCGAGGTTCAACTGCGAAAGAATCGCTTTCGACTGTCGCTGTTCACCTACGAGCGGTTAGACGAAACGTCTGATGAATACAGCAACGGAATCTTTTACCATTTTGTTCGACAGTTTTTAAGGACACGTTGTGGCACGAATTCGTTGCCTGCGAACAGACGATATCGCGCGCAGGCTCGCCCTATTCTTGAAAACGGTATATCGCATAAAGTTAATTGCACGGCAGAGGCTGAAGCCGAAGGACGAGCATCACGCGAGGCGACATGCATGCAGGATCGTTTATGTTGGGCGCAGCCATCGATATAACCGCAAAGTCGCGGCTCGGCGCCGCCAGCAGACTACTGTGACAAATTACACATAATTCACGAGTCAATTTCACACACGGCTGTCCCGCCAGCGGAGACACCGCTGTTGAATACGAGCGTACAGGGCTAATTCGAGGAACGAGCGACTTGGACCGTGAACGGAAGTAAACAGGCCATGTAGTAACGACGACACGTATAGATCTTCTTAACGAACGATTGGCAGTTTTGCGGGACGATAACGCTCGGTTAGCTGAACTCGTGCTGTTCGCGAGTCGAGCGACTCGTGTTCCAGTAAACTGGCTAATCTGAATGAGAAGCTCGTGCGATGGTTTCGTTGCACGAACGCGATATCCGAGTGGACGATTTTGCGAGAAAGAGAGCGAAAGCAATGATTACTTAAGCAGTAAAGATAAAAGTAATTTTTGTCATTCTGTTTGGAAGTGTGTCACATGCGAAGGTAATTTTCCGTGGATCGCCAACAATGTGTCAAGAAGCTGGTATTTCTACGCGTCGCGTCTATAACTTATGTACGATGGCGAGGGGAAATTCTTAAGTGGACAAGGTAGAAGTTGTAATGAAATATGTCATCACTTTTGTCTGGGTAGTTTCATTCGCGTGCCAGCTATGAATAATATTACATCATTAATTCAAATTTACTGGGAGAAAAAAACTGAGAGGCGTCGAGTTACCGTTAAAATCTGGAGAGAGATCCGTTAGTTAACTTTTTACACCTGACTGATTCGATATTGGTAATAATCCACTGGATATTGGGATCGTCGCGTTTGCTATGAAACCCATATAAGTCGTGAAAGCGTCTCGCGCGTGTCGTTACGAACGGCGAATCGCAAATCGCCAGTATTTTTTCATCACGGAAATGTCTAACCGAGTCACAGTTTAACGTCGATATTAAATAGAGACACACACCGTAAATTCCACGGATCATAACTGGTTACTAAGTATTATTTGCGATGAAACTTGTATAGACATCCCATTTATGATATCGTCTACCAAGGCGCCAATAAAACGGCGTTACATCATTCTCGTTTATGTAACTGTACCCAGTTACACGAAACCAGTTCCGTCCACTTTGCTCGTGTTGAAGGTTTTCGCTTCTGACCTCGTGACCACGTAATTAAAAATCGGGTTGTTCAAAAGCCATTATCTACATACAGGGTATGTCCGTGAAAATCTACCGGTCCACTCCAAATTACAAGGATTCAAACGTTGGTACTGCGACGCGTGTGCACTTCATAGTTGCACTACGCTAACTGGCTTATCGTTCTCCAACCAGTTTAGCCTAATACTACCCATAAGAGGATTTAATCGATGCACAAAAGGTGTACGTTTTCCGCGTTCGAGAAAAGGAGCAATACATCGTTGGGTCTTGGTAAAAACATGGACCTCAAAACGTAATCCCTTTCGAGCTGTTCACATTACCTTAGCATATCGTTTACGAACGTGAGAGAAACACGACTTGCCCTACTTGCGGTGCAGGGATCATTTTACAAACATCTAGTACAGCAGAAAAGGGGCTCAAAAGTCCTTACCCTCGTTTCAATTAACCTCTACCTAATAAGTATAGAATCGCCTCTCTCACCATAAATTTCAATAAATACTGGACACTAACGGATATCAAGGATACCATCATTTACTTTAATGCAAATCTCCTGTCCGCATAATCTCTGCAATAATTCGAGGATTCGCGTCAGTATATGTGTGTCTGGTGTCGCGAAACGATGACTATTGCCTGTCGAGCGGTGTCGCAGCACCGTTGAATACCTAAAAAGTCCACGCACTGGATTCCAAACAACCGTGGGAAGTATATACCGTGGGCCTGATGCCTTTCGAATATTAAATAGCCCGCGGGCAGCTACGGCAGGTATGCGCGAACGCGGACGTGCAGAAGGTGGGCAGGTAGTCCACCCGATCGCCCGGAACCAAAGCGTTAATGCGTTCGTTGTCGCAATACGGGTGCCCGCGGCTCGGGTTAAGGACACGTGCGGTAACGTGTGCGTGCGAACACGCGTGTATCACTCGCGCCCGCGGATCGAGGTAAGTAAGGCGTTCGTAAGCGAATACCTTCCGCGTACGCTCCCATCGCGGTGGTATACGTTCACTCCTCTGATGTCCTCAAACCTACTGGCTACCAATACCACGACATGGACGAATACTGGACTGAAGGGGAGAGAGAGAAAGAGAGAGGGAGAGCTGAGATCATTCGTGTCCGACGGAATTTATGGGGTCCGTTCGAACAGCACCGTTACAGCTTGCTGCTGAATTTGCATAGAGTCGAGCGCTAATAGTCGGAGATAACCGAGACAGGAAGAGACACTTCCGACGATCGCCGGAGAAGACGACGCCTTCGTGCCACGCGAGCTTCGTGTCCCGCGCGCGTTTTAAGAGGATCCTCAGGACGCTCCGTCGAAGGGGGATGATCGTGATTTCTTTCCTCTCGACTAGCTCCCATGGCCTGAGAGAATGTAGGGCCCAGCGAGAGCGAGGCTGCGTGATATTTATTGGAAATTTTCATGGGACAGCCTAATACCTTTCACTTTCTACCGGTCGTTGCGTCGATTATGAACGAAGATACGCGAAACGGGCGAAGAGGGTTCGGTAACGCGTTGTTACACGCAAACGAGGAAACTTTCTCCATCGATATCTATTCATAGAGGATTTCTAGGAGAGAACGTCCGTTGGATCGCGACACGCAAAAAGGTAGAGAAAAACTGGAGAGGTCTATCAATTATACGTTTCATTTGTGCTTCAGCGGTTACAAACGACAGCCAGAGAAGCGGTCGAGTCATCGTCCTCGAAGCAAATCTCTGAATGCTTCCGAATCGGTTAATACCGAAGTAGCATAGTCACTCGGGGTGGTCAGAGGTCACTGACGGTCGTGAGGATACAACCAGTAGTCATTGGCTTCGTCATACCTGACCGGTTGACTATTTATCTCGTCCCACGACCACAGGCGGTAGCCAATTGTGCTCGATAAAGCGTATTAAACGGCCTGACGTCGGAATTACTGAGCCGACAAATATAAGAAGATCACGTCACTAACAAATCTGCTAACACATCGTTAAACAATGACGCGTACAATTGATGCGCGCGTATGCAAATACCGAACCGTTTATAGAACCGCACAAAAGGGAGTGGAGCCCTTTCAGTGGTGAATCACCCCGAGATAAGGCTTCTATTCATAGCCTGACGAGCACGGGTATATTCATACCTTTGTATCAAAGAGGTAATAAGAAACATGGTACTGGGAAAAGAGAATTCGACATCTGTCAAAATCGTTTCTCTTCCCATTGCCATTCGACGACGATATTATACCCTGTACTACTTAATATTTCGATGTACCTCAAAAGCTTGCAAGCTACTTCGGTATTCCGTTTGTCAAGTCTGTTAATCGTCCTAGAAGCTTGTAAAATCTATCGAACATCCGCTGAACGCGCCAAACTGGAATGGACACTATAAATAACCGAAAGGCTTGAGCCGGTAATACGTACGCTCATCGATTCCATCAAGCCGACTCGGCAACCTTTTCCTCGGGCTGGTCTTCTCTTTCGAGAGCAAAAAGTCGACCAGCCGGTGGGGGCAAAATCACATGGCAACGAGCATATTCAATTGACAGGGCGTGCGTGCACGAAGTGCGAACAGTTTCCGGCGGAGAAACGAAAGTAATTACGTTATTGGACCGCTCTTCTGTTCAGTCGTGCAGATCTGGTCGCGTGCTCGTGACTCAGCTCTCCCCGGTGTCGTGCTCGAACGGCCCTGTTTGCATACCCCGCGTTCACTTATATAGAGACCGTAGACTAGGCGTGGTGGGTTTCGTGTATTAAATTCTTGCCAAGCCTGATGGGGTGCCCCGTGCATGCACGCAAATTAGAAACATACCACCAGAGATAGACGGCCCTCGCGCCCCGTGGAACGTACACCGGGCCTCTGACGACATTACGCGGCCTGAAAAAGTGACGAGCCAGCTACCGTGGCGACCCTCCGCCTCCCTCGACTCCTCACCCTGCCGCGGTTACGTATTTACGACAATTACGCGCCCCTGAAATGCATATTTTCGCGTCGTACCAAGATGGACGCGCGCTGCACGGTTCATCGCGTCCTCGTTACGTCCCACGGCTCGTTACGTCGCGTTAATCTCGTTACGATTACCGTGACCAGACATCGTTCGCCGGGATAACGAACGCACGCGGCACTCCGTTGAATTTTTTTTTCAACGCGGCGAGGGTTAGTCAATTGGACGGAGAAGATTGCGACATCGAACATTTCGAGAGGAATCAGACGGGGTGACAGTTTTGAAAGTAAAATTTGAAAGGCACGCGAGGGTGCGTCCGTAGATTGAGAGGGAAGGGGAGAAGGAAAAGTGGTCGTGACGAGGAGGACACGCGCGACAGTCGAGGGACGTTAAAAGTACGAATGCATTCAATTCCTCGAATTGCATCACTGTCTGCCGAACAGACGAGAAGGCGGAGAAAAAGGGGGCCTCTGTCGAGTGCAAAGGGCGATTGAAAATGTTGGCGCCGTTTCAACGAGGAGACTTTTCTTATTCCGGCTTCGCGTACATGCTAAACTACCCCGTCGACCAAAATATTAGTTTCACAGTGAAATTCAAGCAGGGCGTAACATCGCGCGCTCCAATACGGTGACAATGTTTTTTTTTTTCATACGGGAGCCCAGTTTCGAAGTTCGTCAGGCTCGCGAGAAAAATCTCGCATTCGAATAAGTCGGGAGGAGAGGTGAAAAATCGGCGGTAAAAACGCGAGTAACGAGTAAACGTTAAACGGGGGAAGGAAGAAATCGGTTTCATTACGTCGGTTGAAAGTCTAATTGCTCGCGAGCGTTGCGCTGAATTCCACCGAACTCGAGCAACCCCGAGGAAGGAAAGAAATGAAAATAATCGGAGCATCGCGCATGCCTCCCCGTCTCCTCGATAATCGCGTAACGATTAGAAAGCGGGGGTGGACGGGGTTGATTGCGGGGTCGATCCGTTCGTTGCGCGTTCACCCACCTTATTTGTCGCGTCTCCGTTCCACGGGTGGCTGAAAGCACTCGTGAAAGCGAGCACAATTACGCAACGTCCGGTCGGTGGCTACTTGAAAAACTGTGACTTTACACGGCACGTTAAGCCCGTGTAACGACCGCCCGTAATTATGCGCCGGGAAAAGAATGTACAAATACGCAGTGGTATCTTGTACAGGGTGGTTCAGCGACGGTGGTAGCTGGATAACAAAAATATTTAAATCGTCGAAACGAAGGGGAAAGTGAAAATCGTTCGACTCGACAATCAGCCTAGGAATTAAAAGAATTTCTCGATACATACGTGCCCAACGATTTTGCGCGTGGCGGTGGTTCGAACGGCATATAAAAATATATCGCCAAGAATTGTAAATGAAAAAAGTATTCGCGAATTCTTAGCGTGTGTAAATGCAACGGTTGCGTGATTGCATATGTACGAGCGGACTTCCTGTGAAAGCCATTTATTCGAATGTATCTATGGACATAGAAGGGGACATACACGTGTATACACGTTTTGTATAAACGCGTTACGTCGTGTACGTAATCTATATATAACATTTGAAAACAGGCTGCAACAACGATAAGCGTATAATATGCCGGCGTTACGTTTTTCATAAGGCAAACAGGTATAATTACGCTTGTTTCCTTTGACCAGTTATATGGTCTATAATTCAAGACGATTCAAGGCTGAATTAACTTAAAAGTTAAAGCGGCAATTAGATAGCATAATTTAATAATTATCTGTGGTAGTTAGGTCGGTGTTGTTAAGCACATTTGCGGGCAGTAAAACCCTTCGCGAGTAATTACTAGATACAAGAAGCGTGAAGAAAAAATCCAATCATTTATTGAATAGCGCGGGTCTTGGTGTTCAATTTGCAGTAATACGCGGTCACGCCGTTTCCCTTGCTTCGTTGAGTGTGAAGGTCTGATACGGGCGGTGGTGTAATTCTATAGGATGCAGCCTTCGCTCGTATTTAATTAGAGTACCCTGGCCGTTTATTAATCACTCGTACTTTCGTCCTTTTCTTTCCGCTCGCATAATTTATCGCTATATAACGCAAAGGTTTGAATAGTTTCGGGATAAAGGAGATAGATGCGCGAGATTAGATAGCAGATTCTATCCTTGGGGTGTTTAGCGGACCACCCTGTATCGGAATGCAGAGCGCGAGAACGGGCGTTGAAAGGGCGCACGTAAGAATGGAATTTCATTGGCTTTGTTCGCGGAAGGAAGTCGGAGTCGGAGGATGGCATGGGGAAATAAAAGTCGGTTCGATGCAGAAAATGCGAAGGAGGATGGTGGGGGGTGGTGTGGATAGAGAGAGAACCGAAGATTATACATCAAGTTCACCGCGACGAACGGATCGGAGCGGGGCGGCACACGCTTGGTAGGTTGCCGACGCCACTTGAGGTTGAATCCTATCTAAATGCGCCTCGTATATCAGAAATCGAACTGTTCCACGGTACGTTGGTACACAGGCGGTTTACTTGCATCATTTTGTGCGATCGCCGTTCCGTAATACCGACGCTGCAGATGCGCCCCGGACCGTTCCACATTTCCCTCGACGTCGTGACAACCTACACGTGGAAGTTTCCTTTCCGTACTTCCTCGAGCCGGCTCACTGGGAATCTCTGTGTTTTAGTATGAAATGATGTTAGCGCGCCGCGGTGGAACGGTGCGCCGGTCGATAAATCTCTGCCAGATTTATAGCGATATAAAGCTATTTCGTTCTCTTAAGTACGGAGGCACGTACTTCCGCGGCGGACGATTTTTCCAGGAGAGGAGCTCTAACGACGAGACGCCGGGACGAATATCCTGCCGATAGAACCGAACTTGATACGTTTTACTCTGAAAACGAACACGTTAATCCCCCGCGCTCTCCCCCCACGGTTCGAACAGAAATTAACAGATTTATGACTGCGCGCAATCTTCCCTGGAATCTGCATCCCACGGCCGAAGAAATGAAAGCAGAAGGTAAAGGCGAGCTGGCCTAGCGCCAGAATGTCGTGCTTTCAGAGATTGGCAGTTTCGGTTCGACACGTTTATTGTTTTATTTCCTTTCATACGTTCACCGTGCAATTTGTATTCCGCTCGTTGATAGATGGCGCGATCCCTCGCGCGACAAGATTTCCTGCGATCGAAAGAACCGACACGCGTACCGCCAACGATTTCGCTATCCAAATTGCTCGATGAAAATACTTGCGGATTTAATCGTCGTAAGCGTCAACTGTATCGTGATAAAGTTCAATTCTCTTGGAGGAATTAGTCTTCCCCGGTACGGTTAACGACCGGTATTTATCACGCATTTGGGCGTTCAGGTATTCCAACAGTAGTTTGCGGTGCGGTCGGTACGGGAACGATATTTTTCATAGCGAAACGAGCGAGGCGGAAGGTAGTTGGTTAAACGAACGGTGAAAAATACGGAACGATAGCACCGGTCAATACCACAGCCTACGTGTGACGCTTCTTTCCGCAGTCCAGGTAGAAAGGCTCGTCCGCGGAAACTATGGAATCGATTCGGGCACTGATTGCTTGCCAGGACCACTTCCATGTTAACTAAGTGGCTCTGTAATTGATAAATCGTGTCGACAGAAAATCACAGTCACCACGAATTTTTAATTAACCGCTCGGATTCTGATGTAGGAGAGATCGCGATAACGCGAATAATTAAGAGGAACCGTATTCCAAACCTCTCGACATTTTCCACCGTGATTTCTTCGGTCGCGAGTAACGTTGGAATAAAAATTCCTTACTCGACTCGCGCGGAAGTTCGCGGCAAACATTTATATCGTACCGTTTCCACCCGCGACCGAAAGTCCGCGCGGCGTTCCGCCGAGCGAAGATGCCCGGGTACGTTTTCAGAGCACAATAGAGGCGAGCAATGCGAGAAACAATGCGCGAAAGAAAAACTCGCCCGATAAAATTCCATCCTGTTCGTACCTGTAAAATGTTTACGATCCGACGGTGCTCCATTATCTGGTAATGCTACCGCATTATAATGAGTAAATGGTACCTGTCTTCTGCATATAGGCCCCCGGAAGTGGCCGCTGATTACTGTAATGCGCTTACCCCTCGGCCCGTAACGAGTAAGATCTTCCTACTATTCAGCGTTCCACGAATGATTCGACATCGTAGATCGCGTCGAACCCCGCAGAACGAAGGAACGTTCATTTACGTTGCGGTTACCGTTGCGGTCTCTCACCGGTCATTAAAATTACCCATAGTCATTAGCCCGCGAAGCCTTCCAGAAGCTGGTAATTGAATATCTTTAGCGCCTGCCAGGAGATCGATGTTCCGTGTTTTCGCGAGGCTGTTACCTCGTTACTACCGCGTCTGAGCCGCGTCTCCTTCGCCGGTAGCTAAAACTTTTCAACGAATCTCAGGATCGAACACGCCCCCGCCGCCGACCGCGTCTGTCAACCGGCTCGAGATTAATTATGATTTCGAGGCAGGGCCGCGGAAATTATTCCGCCACTTAACGCGGTCTACCCCCATCCACGGATCGACAGGGAAAGAATAACGAGCTCTCTCGGCTCCGAGACACTTTCGTCGCCCGTCGGGGTAACAGGCATTGATTGGCATCAATTTCGTCGCCTTCGAAACTTCGATTAGGACGCTGGCGACTAGAGGATACCGCTATCCGTTCCGTGGAATTCCCAACTCTCTCTCTCTCACTCTCTCTCTCTCTCTCTCGTAAAATCCGCTTATCTATATCCGCGTGACTCGATGTTCAGCGGTCGCGTAGATAGAAAAATGTACGAGCTAACACGAGTGTCTGTTGTTATTCTAGGTGCGCTCTCGCAATCCCAGTTTCCGGTATTCACTATCTACGCTCAGAAGAGCTGCTTGGCTGTGAAACCATGCGAACGTGCCTGGTGCATCGACAGGGTCCAGGGACATCGTCTTCAGGGCCACACGCGAAGAACTATGAATGCGTCCTCGCGACAGCACTGCCTGGAGCTCTGTTTAGGCGAGAGGGAATTCCTGTGCCGGTGAGTATCAACGTGGCTATTTTTCGTTTGCTGCATCGCGAATCCTATTCAACGGACGGGTCGTTTTCCGGCGACCTGGTTCTTTTTCCTCTTGGCCGCGGCCAGACACGATATCCGCCGCCGTAGAGAAGGCAGGGGGACGCACTCGTCCCCGAGATTCGTCGCGAATCGACACACACACACACACACACACACGCGCGAACGCTGCTACGTTCATCTCTGCTTTCCCGTCGTCCTCCTTCGAGTAGGTCTTCGTGAATCGAAGGCACCTCTACACGCTCCGGTGCGTTTTCCAGTTATTGGATTCCTCGATCGGGGGAGGACGTTACATCACGCTCCTACAGACTCTTGAGTGTTTCTTGGTCATGAAGCGGCCGTCCCCGGCGTTTCATACGAGCTGAAACACCGGACGGAACAGGCGAATCCTTCTGGAAAAGTTGCAGAGAAATAGCTCCGGGCCACCCAGATTCATCGTATGTTTGTCATTTCACGTCGCACGGCTATTTACGAGCGACTCCAGCCTATATATTCTACCCCCTATCCTCGACTCTATTTAAATATCTCTGTCCCGCTTCCCCGCGTTCCCTGCTCCGATGCTGGCAATGTTTTTCATTGCTGTCATTTCGCGTACGCTCGAGGAGCGCATCGGAAGAGCGCTTTGATCGTGGCCAGGCTAATTATGCTTGCGTCACTGCGCTGTCCTTACCGTGGAGGGGCCGCGGAAAAGAAACCTGGCGCAGAGGAGCAAAAAAATTGCCCCGATAGACGCGATATCGTACTGAAACGGCAATTATATCGAAAATGACGCGTCACCTTTGGAAAAATGCTTCGTCGACAAGCTTCCGGGTCACGAGTCTTCGCTTTAAATTATAATTAAGCCCGTTGCTTCTAGTCGATTCGACTTTTCTTCCGCATTGATAGATACCGGGAGTCCAGTTACCGTCTTAGCTTCAGAAACCTGTTAACTGTACGCTGGTTCGTTTTATTTGCTAATATCTGAGAACGTTTCGTAATTAGATAGATGCGCTGCCGCGATGACGCGTATTAAAACGTTTTCGTTACAGTTTCCTGTGACGCGCGAACCACGAGAACCGGGAAAATTCGTAATCTCGTGGATCGCTTTATTCTCGCGTCGTTCCCGTTTGATATTCTCAGTGGAAGAAATTGATTCCACCAGTCTCATCTTATCTCGAATTTAGCGCTCGCGATAAGCGCAGATCTCGTCCCGTTATCTCGCGGGTACGGTTTTTTTACACGCGTGTGAATTGTTGATCGTATCTCCCCTGTATCGCTAAAACTATCGTTCCTCTTTCAGTCGCGCAATTTTCATTCCATCTCTTGTAACAGTCCCCGCTTTATGCGACGTTATTTATTCAGTCCCGCTGCCGTGGGCGCCAAAGTACGGGTCGTTCTAATCGAACGTTCGTAGAGTATATAAAAATCTAAACGATCTTGAAGTTGGAAGTATCGTAGTCTACAAAATGACAACAGAAGGCAAGCGAGACGACGGATCAAAGGGAATACTCTATGGTTTCAATTATACTCCATCGGTCCATTTTACTAACCCGATTTTTCTAACCGTTGAAGTGCACGAATTTTCTCTGGCGCACAATAATCCCATCTTTGATTCCCTTTGTAAAATCGTTCATTCTTCCGCGTTCGCGAGGAGTTCCAAATCGAACGGATGAAATAGTCAGAGCGGATGAAATATTCGAAACGTTCGGAAAAATTGCAAAATTCTACTAGACTATTAAATTACATGCATAAATTACGCGACGCTTGGAAATTTAACGGGGAACGTCGCAAATATTGGTACAAGCCTCAAACCCTCGAGCGCATAACATCTCGTTCGAAAGAATGCCGTGGCGATTTCGCGTGCTTCGCGCGTAAAATGAATCCCGCGGCGCAAAGTGTGCACCGGCGTCGCAACGTTCGAATGAACCGGTATAAATTCCCCGGTAGCAGCCGTGCGACGAAGGTTAATTAATAAATAACCGTGTCATAATCGTGACGGGCAGGCAAGCAACGCGTCGTTCCATAAACTAGCCATAAACGGGACAGCGAAGCGCTGAAACGTATCACGGGCAGAAGCTTTGGTTCGCGTCGGTGATTACCGCCAGGGTCTCGAGGGACATCGGTTTAAGGAATTTCATTTATTTTCCCGTATTGGTCGCGTGAAATATCGACGTCCGGCTGGAGTATGCGGAAGCGAGCTTGGCTACCCGTAGCAGGGCGGAAAGTTTCTTCCGATTTGGATGGAAACCGGCGCGGCGGTGGAACGCGCGTTTATGCGATATCACGGCGACGCGTCAAGCCTCTCGCATTCGCGAGCACGGTATGCAGCGTGCACGTGCACACCTCGAAAGCACCTAAGCGAAAGGTCTCTACCATCTGGTCGGTCGCGACGACCCTCGAGCTTCGCTTCGACCCGAGGCAGGGTCGAGAGGTCTTTGCCCAAGCGGAACCGTATCAAAAGTGGCATAGCTGCGCGTCCGTGTCCGGGAAACTGTGGAAAGGGGAGCAGCAAAGATTTCATCTTCGTAGAAGCGAATCAACTTCCGGATCGAACACTCCCACGTAGCTCGCGGGGTCCGCCTCTCTCTCTCTCTCTCTCTCTCTCTGTCATTACCGATATCCGCTTTGTGTTCTACCTCGCTGTTAACCTGTCGTCTGTTGACCCTACGCGCGACTCGCAAAAGACATGCATAAGCGGCGCTCTTTCATAGTTTCGTTTCGGCATTTAGAATCATTTATGCCTGGTTGTCTTTTGTATTCAAACCCCGGGGATTGTTTGACGCTGGCTCATGTTTAATGCATCGCCGCGGTATGCTGATACCGGCCTAATGCAGCCATCGATCAAAACTGATAGTTGCGCGAGGGCATCGTGCGAGAGAACACTTGCCCGAGTTGGATCCTGTTCGATCCGGAACGGGTTCCCACTTTTTTTCACGCGCTCGCCCTCGAATTATCGTAACGCTCGCGAATTGGAAATCTCCGCGGTCGTACCGGACGACGTCTAGTCGGAGGGAGAGCCCAAGCAACGGCCCAAGGAACCTGAGGTACGAAGGGTCGGTTCGTCGTCACGCTCGCCGCTCGAAACACGGAAGAGATAACGAGGAGGAAGCGAACGTCTCTATTAAAAGTGGCGAGACCCTTGGACAAGGGCAAGGCCCGCGTCCACGGGTAATCGAGGGGAGAGCCACCAGAGAACGGCGTTGTTGCGCAACGATACGTGCGTGCGGGCCTGAAGTGGGTCGTCTTCGAGCGCAGAGTCCGCGGTTTCTAAGGGATCCCCGGTGTAGATCGCATTAACATTCCATGGGAACGGTATTTCCTCCGCGCAATCGGCTGATTAGGCGTCCGCGGGTCTGACTAGCATCGCGTCCCGGCTTCTCCCGCGTGATTGCCTCGGTTTTCAGCCAACGGATCCACTTGACGCCGCTACATTTCACCGCGCGAGCGAAATTCACCTCGCCTCCATTCCGCCGGTACGAATGGAAAAAGTTCGTGACCTTATCAACCGCGTGCACCGCTACGTTCTATTAGTCACGATCGAATAAAGCCATCCGTGTCCTCCATAAGAATTTCGACTCACCGCGAACCGTTCGAGCGATGCATATTTACCGATTGTAAATTTAGAAAGTCACCGAGCTGCGGCTCAAAACGAACTAAATACCGCCAGGGCGATCGTATACTCAACAGCGAATTCGTCGCGTTTTATCAGTTGGAGCATATTTGAAACGTGCGTTGTTGAGTCAAGGCTCAGCGTGGTGCCCGCTATTGGAAACGGAAACGGCGAACGGAAATAATATTAATTGCCACGTTTGTCGTTACGATTCATCATCGGGCCCGGCTCAAGGGAAACTAACGAACCGAATGGATCGGTTTAATCATTCAATCTCGTGACAAGATCCCCCGGCAGAACGTCGGACTCTCTGTACGCGCGAAGTGTACAAATAACGCAACGAAGCGTTGAACTGGCAAAGCCGATCCAGTCCGAACTACGGCTCTCCGATCTCAAAATGTCAGCGACTTGTTACGAGGGGGAACAGGAAAAATTGTAAAGTGTTCGAGAGCCGCGACAAACGATCGAGCGCGGACTTGTGCGCACCGAGTCGAGGAGAGAAAAGAAAAATGAGAACGGGTTGGAGAGTAAAGGATAAAGGAGCGACGAAGGGTAGAGAGAATCGAGAGGTCGATCAAAAGCGAATCGGTCGTGACGCAACCGATCGTTGCGCTCGGGTCTCTCCGCGTTCGGCTTAGCCGCAGAAGAGATGGGTTATTATTGGCGGCGCGGCGTATCGGCGTTCCTTGTTACCAGGTAATGAGTTTATTGTTTAAGAATCACGCCGCAGTTACACGTGCTGCAATCAATTACAATAATGTAATATAATCGTAGCAAGGTCCCGCGGCGCGCACCGGTATAACGAGGTTCCTTCTCTAATGAGAGGATTGCTGGCGGTTCGAGTTAAGCTTCGACGTAGGTAACGTTCGCCCCGACCACGGGACCGAAACGATGTGCGAGCTGTGCGCGCTGAATCGCTGAGGTATTCTTAAGCTACGTGCATTCCCAGGTAGAGTAACCCGACCGAGATGGAGCCGGAAAGAAACGTCGGTGGCGTTGCTCAACTGTATATCAACGTCGCCGTCGTCGCGCGTACCCAAAAAGGAGCAACGGCTGAGGGGAGGGGGGAAACTTGAATTCAGTTTCAGCAGCGTCGCGACGAGATAAAAAGTTGAAAGTTCGTTTCCAGCCGAAATTACGCCGGAGAGGGCAGCTTAGGAGGGCCGCGTAAGAAGCTATTAACTTGTAGCGCGAAACAGTTTCGGAAAGAAAATTCGCCAAGCCGCGAAACTTCCACTTATCCAGTCCCAGATATTCAGACGCGGTTTCCACGGGAACACGCTCGCCGTGGAACAGGTTTAATCGCCCTCGAAACTCTAACGGACCGTTACCGGCGTATATTTACCGAGCCGACGATGTCCGATGTCGACTCCAATCGAGTTTCTCGACCGGATAAATTACAATTTTCAGAGCCGCCGCGGGGGACGCGGTTGCGAGTGCGCGAAAGTGGCAAATAACGAGCGAAACGACCTCGAGTGCGCTACAGGATAAATGAAGTGGTGCCTTTGTCGCGGAGACCAACTTCAGAGGGGAAACGCGCGACGAATTGACCACGCGAAAATATTCTTCTGCTGTAAAAATAACGAGTGCCGTCTGCCTTTCCGACCCTCCTCTATTCAGGAAGCCGACGAATTACGCGCAGACCCTCGCAACTACGTTTCCGGTGCGGAGCTCGCGAACGCTTGGAAATTCACGGTGTATCTTCGGGTCGGGGATGGACGGGACGTGCCCGGTTCCGGTGAAATTTGCAAGAAAGGAAGCGAATGCTCGATGGAAGAAAACTTGACGGGTACAGAGACGTAGACAGAGACGTGTTACTTCTCAGCCTCGCGTCGGCGCAGACATTTTCCACGAACTGGTTCTCTCTCCTCGCTCTACAGCCAGTTGTTACTAATACGAGCCCATGCACACTTACGTATGCATCGACAGTCTTAGCTCGAGTGATCTACGACAAAGCTGAGGAAAAGCTGAGCGTTGCCAAAAAAAAAAAAAAAAAAAAACAAGAAAAACAGAAGAGAATCGTTCACAGAGGTTGGAAGAAGTTTCAATCGATGCTAATAGCCTTCTGGCTGGGCTACTTCGGTTCGAGGTTCGCCGAAACACCCGTTCGATGCATTAACGAGTAAAAGCACGTGTCCGATGACAGTTATCGCGTTCCAGTTAGACTAGAATTGCCACCGTTCCCGAGGAAAGTGGGTTACTTACCATTAAGACCAGCGGCCGTAACAGCGACACATCCAATTATAAGTGCGAAATTCATTGTCCGGAGGAAACGGACAGCGGCACGGTGGCTGATCCGCCGCGCGAGGCTTGAACGACTGCCAACTTGGGCGAGATACCTCTCGGTAAAGTGTACCGGTGAACTACTCAAAGGCGCCAACAATCCCGGTGTCGAGGAGCTCCCTCGAGAAATCTTCTGTAGATGTGTGGCAAAGAGGAGAGAAGAAAGGAGCCCCGAGAAGAGGGCTACGAAAAGGGGATTGAAAAGTATGAAAGTGAAGTGCGCCGCGAAGAAAAGGGTCCCTTGGAAATACACAAGATCCATCGATGGGCGCCGTGGATTAATTCATTTGCTTTCATCGCGATGCGCGATTCCACGGGAGTTGCGTCGGCGCTCCTCGTGGAACGCGAGAACCTGATACACGATAACAGTTACCGGATAACTGTTGATACGTTTCGTTGGATTCTTTTGGTCAGAAAAGAATTTAGGTCAACGGCATTCCCGCGTCGCACGCCGTCTTACATTCCCAAACGTTAGGTCGGCGCAGAAACGAGGAGAGAAAAAAGGGATCGAACCGAACGAAAATTCAATTGTAGAAGAGCCCGGCACGCGAGGAAGCATCGATTCTGATCGTTAATTGTAACGGCGCGCATTTCAAGGGGGAAGCTCGGATTAATTTCCGAGCACAAAGAGACGGCCGGCTCGGTAATTGCTCGATAATGCTATTTGCATACAAAGCTTATCATCGCAATGTATAATTCCATTAGTTCGAAGGCTAGCTCGACTCGCGGACTAGTCAAGTACTTTGTCGACTACTTCACCGATTATCGGACGTAATTTCACCTCGCAACGAATACCGTTCGCCCGCCGCTGCTACCGTTCTTGTTCTACGCCGAGCGATTAACGTCCCCGGTAATTTCCTCGGCTTTATTCCTCGAAATCTCGCAACGATTCACCGATTTACTCGCAAGCCTGATGGACTGATCCACGTTTGCGCGGCGGACGCGACATTTTTACCTCTGAATCGTTTCTCTCTGAACGATCGCGACGCGGTCGTCGTTACAGCCTCGTACGATGAGTATCCAACTGTAAGCGAGCAGCGTCGGGCAAAAAGGTCGTTTCGCGAGTTGACCTCTTCTCGTCTAGCTACTTTTTACCACCCTTTGTCCCTAGTCTACTAGCTGCGTGACCGGATGCCAGGGATAGCTGGCGACTGAAAACGAAGCCCGTGAACGAAGTTCGTCTCTCGAAACGGGAACATCCGGTCCCGGGGTATCGGGAATGCGAGCCAATCGGCCATCTACGGTAAACGCGAGAACGGAACAGTCGAAATCTAGATAGAGCCTCGCGGACGGGTATCCGATCGCGAAGAAACGCGGCTAGGAATTGCTGGGCGACGATGCGGAGGCTCGAGATGAAGAAGAAAGGGGAATAAACGGCATTTCTGCGTGGCATGCAATGAGCAATTATCGCGAGCCAGCTGGGCTGTGGATGCTCGTGCTCTACAATTTTCTCCGGTGGCTTGTAGCAAACACGCGTACACAGCCCTCTGCTAAAGTGTTGGATCAATTTCATCGGGTAAATCTTGGTCTCGAGTTACGTACGAGCATCGTGTGCAATCCTGTTGCGCAATTTGGATATTTCCCGGCTAGATTATTATAATGGTACCCGCGTCGGGCGTTCTTTTTTCCTCCTTCGAGAGAACGCGACGTTAACTCGCTGTAATGGAATCACCGCGGGTACGTAATGCGCGTCGATTACAAATTAATTAATGAAATCGAGTCATTTTTCACTCGCCGCAAGGTTGCTCGATGTAACGGCCGAGCAAGACGTTGGCACGCGGCGGAAAATTGTTGGAGCAAGCAGGCGAGGGAAATTATCTATCACGCGAAATATGCGGACAATCGGGCGGAAAGAAAGGCTGGCGGAAAGCTGACACTATAATTACCGGGAACGGCGATTTAATTCATGAAAAGAAGACGGAGGAAAAAAAAATATACATATATACGGACTATCACAAAGTGGTTAGCCTGTCAGTGGTTTTAATGAGTTAAGGATTACGCGGGGAAACGCGTGCACGCGTGTATAGTAATTTGATCAGCGAAACTGACGTTTTAATTGCAGCCCGAGGATGTGATTCGAAAGATTGAAGAATAAAACGTATATTGAATGAGGACCTCGATGAACCAGAGATACAGCAATTAGTTGGACGAATATAATAACTAACTAGGACGATGAGCAGGAAACGGCTGTACTCGCGGGGGAAAAAGAAAAAAAAGAACGAGACCGATGGAAAAAAAAGAACAAAAAGAGATGCTCCGAACGAGGCACGGTAGAGAGCCACGAATTAATTAAAACTGTGAATTTATTAAGTTTATTGAAACGAGCGCCGGTGTTAGGTGCAGGCATCTAAATGAAACCTCTGTCGTTCGACGACAACGCTTAGAGAACGGATAATTACGTGGGTGAATTGATTAGCATCGTCTATGAAGAATAGGGATAGGATGACGTATGAAATAGATAAAGATCGGCTGCTATGTGGGTGGCGTACCTGCTGCGAGAAAGTTTTAACACTGGCAACCACCGGGGCAATCAATCATCCGGTAAAGTTGTTTAATTCCTTCGGTAACTCGCGGCAGCGCGTGTGTACGTACCGAGCCGTGGTCCAGGGTATATACGTACGTAATAACTCACGCAGGAACTGCATCGATCGGCGACTGTTCGGATACGAAATCCGCCGTGAGAAGGTAACAGATACGGCAACTAAAATTCTCGTTTAAGTAGCTGCCGGTGTACTTACACCGATCGCGGAACGCGATGTACCCGCGAGGGTAGTTACCTTGGAAATTAAATTGTTCCTTCCCGATCGGATCGTAGCGCGTTCTTCCGCTGCAGATATACCGAACCATTATCGACAAAATTGTTTCGAATCCCTAGCAATTGCGTGCAATCCACGCGGACGCCCGCGAATCGATTCCAACAACTATACCCGGCTCCTGCGAAAATCGAACCACGCGATACGCTTCGTTTCCCTGTCGAAAAGCCTGCCTACAAAAGACTTCGACGCGACAATGTGTCGCCGAAAAACAATCAGTCCGCGCGCGACGGAAAAAAGAGAGAGAGAGAGAGAGAGAGAGAAAGGGGAGAGTGTCGCAGAGAATTTGCGCTACCGTTTCACTTTGTAAATGGAAGTTTTAACGATCGAGTCTTTGAGCAGCCGGCAGAAGAGCCGGGACGAAATTATTTTACAGCGACGATTCGAACCACTTTTACGCTCATCGATTACAAAGTTTGACGCTGTAACAGGTACAAAAAAATATCTACGTCCGTTCCAATGGAATAAAAGGAAAGATGTGTGTGAAATAATTAGCGTTGCTATTCTTCAAACGGCCTAACGATAAGAAATACCGAGGATACATTCCTTTCCGTTCGTTCGTTGCTCAGAGTTTCTTCGATACCCTTCGATCTATCTTACGTTGCTCTCCGATCCATCGCTGCCGGACACACAATTCTCTGCTCCGTTCGATGGCTATTACCGCGAAACCACAGGCGTATCGGTCTTACCGACGGTCTGCACAGCTGTGCAGCTATAAAAGTCACGCGTACACACAATACCAAACCCGAGAGGTTGGTGCTCCGCTTTTACGTTACTCGAGAAGACTTCCTATTGCTCGGTCATCGCGTTTGCTCCCGTGACTCGTTTGCATCGCGACGGAGTGTACGCCATTAAATACCCCGGGATTTCAAGCCACAAACGTAACAACGATTTGCCAATTAACGCTTCGACTGTATTAACGACTGCGAGGGGGAAAGTTCTCGCTCAGCGGAAATATTCGATTCTCGTCGAGCTCGTTGCAAACTTCGAGCTTCGTATATAATTTACGCGCGAGAAAAAAACCGATTTCGACGATCGACGACGAATCGCGTGCGATAGTCTGCGATGCGAGAACCATCTTCGCGTTGGATCTGAACGCTGCACACAACCTCGAGTACCACCTTCGATCGATCGACGGAGACAATTTCCTCCGTCGAGTAAACTTACGATTGAAATTTCACCGAAGGCTGAACTTTGACAGGCCTAACTTCGAGGCCGAGCAGCGACAAATCGTATCGTCGACGATGTATAATACATCCGCTCCGTGGACACTCGGAATTGCCGATGCGGTACTCTTTGTCTCTCGCGTGCACCAAGTCTGCCTACCCCTCGATCGACAGCCCGCGAGCGCATAAACGACGCTTGAGCGGAGATCGAACTGAAAGGAACGAGTCGAACAGAGGACAAGCAGACAGTTCTCGCGAGGTTGGATAATCGTCCGGACGTTGCGATCCGGTATTACTTGGCCCCCGGGGTTAAATTGCGATCAAGGGCTTAGCGGTGATTCCGAAGGCCGATGGAAGTACGTGACTGATTTCTACGATTTATTCGCGCGCGCGCACACACACACTCGCGCACAGTAACAGGCACTGGACCGCCTCTGGCTATAATCGATTCTATTCGTCGGCGAATATCCACCCGCGTGTATTCTGCCATTAGAAAGGACCGCTCGATGGCCACTCTAACTTCCACCCGGAACGAATCCGCCTCGCACTTTCGATGTAGAATCCTCGGACGGCTGACATCGACCCGTTTAGACGGCGTATCTGCGGCCACGTAATTGAAGCGAGGATTAACTTTACTAGCCATCGTCCGAAAGAAAGCTCTATCGAATCGGTCGATATTGGTTCCTGTGACCATCCTCGCGCCTCCGCGAGCCTTAACACCGACCGCCATGCAGATCCTTTTATCGACACCCGGCGCTAGCCTCCTGAGGATATCGCGGCTCGTCGAACGAGAGAGATCACAGTTTTTAAGTCGAATTCGATTCGTACGAATAATATGTTCACCGCTGCGAAAAGACTATCGACTTCGTCGCGAAACAACGCTATCCAGAGGCAATGAACTCCGGACGCGAACTACCGGCAATTATCCAGACCGATATATCATGTCGGATATAGGATGACAGGGAGGTCAAGGTCAGAGTACATATCTTCTCGACAACGATCACTTGCGAAACACATCTCTAACCGAGATGCCCGCGTCTGACGACTCGACGTGACCCGAAAATCACGAAATAATTACCCGGATCGTGCATGAAATCAAGTACGTTATTAAAAGGCATAACGAGGGCGATCAAGTAACGGGTCGTTCCAGAGCGATCTCGTCTTTTAGCGGCCGGCTGAGGTTAGGCACTTAAGGGTACGCGCGAAATTAACGGCACTGCCCGTCCGCATAATCCAACTTGCGACTAACAACGCTCGCGTTGCAATTAGCTCGCAGGGAACACTGGGCGAACGAATATTGGGAGCGAGAACGAGCCAGAGGGAAAGAGAGACGCGAGCGGCTTACACCCCGAACACAACGACACCCGACGCCATTATGGGCCACCTACAGCACGACATGTCGTACCGAATCGTACACGCGCAATCAGGTCCCGTCGACCCCCGTTTTGCATAAATCTCTATAAATACGCGGGAAATACGCGGCGCGGCCAATCGAGCGTCACGGTAGATCGTGTCGAAGATACATCGCAGAGTGCCTGCGAATCTTGCGAGCTGGACCTCGCGAAAAAGCAAAAGAAAAAAAAAAAAAGAAAAAAAGTGAAACGAAAACAGAGATTAACGATTCGAGCGAATCTACTTGCAAACGACGCACCCGCTGCCCGTCCATTGTCTCGATGAGTATCGATCGACGGATGCGAGTGGCAATTTGTGGAACGATTATAATAGTACCATTACCCTGATCATCCTGGCGTATTCGCAGCACGGTATAGAGAGACTTGAGTACAGTTTGCCGTTCCTCCAGTTACCTGTCCCACTTTCAGAACGTGTTCCTCGTATATCTCGTTAGACAGCCCATCCACGTGGCTCCGAAATAACCCACGCCGGTGTTGGTGGTAGCTGCGAACTCGGCTGCGATGGTAAAGCGGGTACAGGCCAGCAGCGTTGCTAGTGGAGGAGAGCGAGAAGGACGGGCAGCTGGGTAAATGGATGGATAGGTGGTGGACACGGAGGGAGACAGAGAGAAGCCATCGTGGTAAGCGATGAGCACACGCCTGTCGGACCCGACATAGCCGCTGAGAACAAGGTGGCATTGGGGGATACAGCCGGTCTCTCGATCGTAGCTGGCCGATAGCTGCCGCATGACAAGCCCAAAGGGTGTACGTAAACGGGTGAATCTACCTAGCAGCCTCTCCACTCCGCGCGATGCAAGAAGATCCTTGTCCGCCGCGTCTCACCGACCGCCCTGCACCCTGGATTTCCTCGATAGCCTACATTCCTGGTCCCCATCTGATACCTGTTACCATTTCGATAATTGTGCACGCAATGCCCGCGGTATGGATAGAACGACGACACCGCCGCCGCCTTGGCTCCTCTGAGGTTTCGAGAGACGCGAGGAGCCCTTTGAAAACGAGCAACGCGAATACCATCGGGACCGCTAACTAGTACAACGCCGCAAACGATATAACGTACCGGCGTAGCCAGCGGCTGATTAGCGATGTGCCACGACTGAAACGTCGACGCCAGCTAGGAAAAGAGCGGCCGAGCTGTGCGCGCGATACGTACGAACGGGGCATCGTAAATACGCCACGAATCGTTCCACCGGCTAGAGAAGTCCGGTACATCGTCCTGGGAACGCTCGTCCTTTTCATTCGATCGGGACTCTTACTTTCTCTTACCCGTGATGGTCGTTTACCGGCGATCGCTGCTCGAAGACGCGCGCCGCTGGATCTCGCGCGGCGATCGCCCGGCGAAACACACGAATCCGAGTCACCGCGCGCGGAACGAACGAACGAGCGATCTTTCGAAACCGATGGAATTTCGTATGCTCGCTACCGTCGACCTCGAGCTCGTACGATCGATGTCAAAAAAAAAAAAAGCAATTGTTTACGAGTCCGGGGACAGAGGAGTAATATAAATCAGCGGCTTCGGAGGATAACTCATGATGACCCGTTTTGTTCTGTCCTTAAAGTCGGATATACACACGAGTGCGGTTTTATGAATGGTTCCACAATGCGATGCAAGGGAGCAAAGAAAGAGAAACTGACCCTCTTAGCTGTTCGTTTACCGCTTCTTCGGAGTGACGCTCGCGTATTTATACGCTGATACGTATGCGTACGTGTGCAACAAGAATTAATAACCCGCGAGAGCTGAATGGGAAATGTTTTTACCCGGGCGTCCCGATTCGTAATCCTGTTGTATACTTGACAGGGACAGGCACCAACAACGAGTACATGAATGAGAGGCAACACGTATATTTCAACCGTGTGTCTTTATACTAAATTCCCGAGAAAGAGGCTGGTGAAAGGAAGGTAATCTGCTTACGGGAAACATGATTATGAAGTTTCCTTGCGCATATATGCATGCTTTTTAAAGGGGCTCGTCGTGAATAAACACGATAACCAGTATCCAAGGAAAGTTTTAATGCAGAATTCAGGTCTTCCCGTACGCTATTTTCAAGTTACCCACCCGTCCTCGATACGATCGCCGGTAGGAGAGGCGAGAAAGGGACTCCGCTTCCTTCATTCGTTTTCGCGGCGAACTTCCGGCGAACGATACGTATGAGTAACAAGAATTAATATCCAACGGACCGTAAGAGAGCGTTCACTTTTGCCTTGTCCGTTCAGCATCGTCCCACAATAAATTCTTCTCTCTTTCTTTCCTATCCCGGGTCCACGGGTGGAGAGGTAGGGTGGGGTGCGCGCACATACGCGCAAGCCTAACGATACTAAAGGAAATTTGTAATGAAACGTACAAGACATAATGGCGAAGGAAGCCGGGGGAAGCCACCGGAGCGATTTATCACGAACGAGATGTGATCGAGGCTCGCCTCTAGCGCTTGGACGTTAATAACGCTGGCTGCGAATCACGAGTTCTATCCACCGCCACCACCTCCTTTCTCTCCCGTCCCTACCCCAATGCATACCTAATAAAGCAGCACGGCCGCATCGGCGACGTTGCGCATCGCCTTTTCCGTGCAACCGGATAAAAACGTGTGCCACCGGCAAAGACGACAGCGGACGCGGCACTGACGCCGCCGCGCCGTCTCGATGACGCGCCCCAGCCGAGAGAGCGTCAGTGTAAATACGGTGCCGCGTCGGGTCGAACCTGCGAGGTCCCAACGAGATGCCGGATTTTCATTTTCGCGCGAATCCTCCGGCGTCGTTCCGCGGAAACCGCCTCGACCGAGATTGTTTCGGGGGCCGGAAGTCGAACGGGGGAGAATTTTATTTCCGAATTTCAGAATTCCTCGAACGTTCCGAACCGGGCGATCCCCCCGTTCCGTGTCCGAGAAAAAATCGGGATGGCATCGCGTCTGGCCGATGGCTCTAGGTAAACACGTACTTTAGGGGCGAAACGGGGTTGGCGAACGTGATCCTCGCATCCCCCTGCGGTCAGCAGAAAATGCGGGGACATTGCCGCGTGACGCGTCCTAATCGTACGACGTTCCGGAAGAGTATTGGCCCATCGAGGTTGGCCGTGGTCGTTGTCGTCTTCTTTAAACGACTATTCCTTAAGGTCAGTTCGAAAGGACGTAATAGAGTGGCCCGGCTCGCATCCCCCGTCGGGCAGTTTTTCCCGGCTGCGCCGGCGAACACATTTAGAGGGCAGAAACGCGGTGGTACGGACACTGGAAAGTTCGTGCTCGGTATTCGTAGCACCGCTCTGCACTACGTTCTCCTACGAGCTACGTGTATAGCGATTGAGTTAGTGATTGTGGTGGCCCGGAACTGTACGGACGGATGTATCCAACCCGGCCAGATAGCTTCGGTACGGTTCAACTGGCTAGAAGATGAGACGAAGAGAATGGGCTTTAAGGGGAGGCGGAGGCTACGTTAGCGAACGGGACACCGGTATGTGTAACAATCCGTGATTGCTCTACTGCTAGGTTCGACGTTCACCTTCGGGGTGTTCCTCTCTTATCTGTCCTCTTTTCTTCTTTCAATCCACCTTTCACTCCGTTTCCCGTCTCTCTCTTCCTGTCGCATTGAAACAAGATGGGAACAGCGAAAACGGATAGGATGCGTATCAAGGCTGGATCTGGTGATAGACGTTTGATGCAAAAGCGCAAAAACAAGCGATGGAACGCGAGCCGGCGGAGTGAAGCAAAGAACCGAAACGTGCTGGCGAATCAGCCAACCAGTCAACCAAGTTAGAACTAGCCGAGGTAGCCACTATCGAGTTCGAGTCTCATTCAACGAGTTGGCAAACTGTTCCCAACGCTGCTCGTTCCCCGTTTCTCTGACCTCCGTGGTATTACCACTCGAACAGAGAAGGAGAGGGAACGCCTGGGGGGGTGGCGAGAGGGATAGAACCGGCCGGGTGCAACGCGTTTCCTACCCTCTTGTAACTTTTATGATCCGCGTAAAGCAGCGATTTTCATCGGTTTTGCTGCTTCCTTCTTTCGCTTCTCTTTCTGCAGTCGTCACTGCGCGCGGCTCTAATTAATTCTCATTCCTCCCCTACGCTCGAACCTGCCCGCCTGCCCACCACCTACTCGTTGTTTGTTTCCACGCGTACGAACGAGCCCCGATGAACGCAATACCCCGAAACACGAGTGGCTACTCCTGCCGTGATAATGAAGAAAGTATGAACCGAGTCTTTCGATTTATTTCCGGTCTCCCATTGTTCGAACGCTCCGCGTTCCATCGATGGGACCCGCCTCGCGGGTACGATTGTATTTTCGCTCGAGTTCCTCTATTTTTCGCGAGTCTACAATTTTTTAACCAGCTGTAAGAATAAAACAAACACCGAGTATTTGTCCAGTGCGATAAATAAACGCGTAATGCCAAACAGGCGGAACGCGAAAAAAGGAAATGGAAGGCAAATTTGATGTATCGGTTTCTACGATGCTGTATTTTGATGTCATTCGCGAGTATTTTCGCAACGGCGATGGGAAAAAAACACGTCGAAACACCGTCGTCGTGTTTTCAACCGCGCAAAGACAGAACAAAGTCGAGAATCGGTTTTAACGGGCGTATACGAGGGGGGGAGGGACCGGGTCGGAAAAGTAATAGTGTCGTATTTGAACAGCAAGGGGCGGGGGTGTCATAGCGCAGCTTTGCCATGCAAAGCTGACAGATGGCTGAACGTTTCGAGCTTATGTTGCGAGATGGGAGCGAATACATACGGATATACGAATCGCACCGGCGCCCGCGTACTGTTTAGAAGCAGCTTGACTTTCAGACGATCTAGTACCACCGCAGCACCCTCCATCTTCCCGCAACTTACCTGAAACAAAAAGAGAAATCACGTGGCTAAACAACGGGAACTATGAAATTGATGAGTCTCGCGCACGCAACGCGTTCGAGGCGGTGCTTGGTTTGCGTTCAGTTGCCCGACCACCTCGTTCATTTTTCGGTCCTCTCCTCTCCTCTTTTTGCCCCAAACTCCACCACTCTAATATCGATTTTATCGCGCAAAATCGATCGACCATTTTTGTTGCTCGCGACGGGTGGAGCGGCTGTGATCCTAATTACCCGAAATTCCTTTTCGAGCCAGTTAACCTGGACCCTGAAATTAAACTTAATTCACGGTTTCTTTTGAACTAGATAAAGGCTCGCGATAACGAGCTCCAGCAAACCCCATTTATACTTCGATCCTCTTTCTAAATACAGTCTCGAGAAACTGTTTAACCTATCATAAAGCAGCAAATGTGATAACAGCCGTTTTATTTTTCTTTCGTGGCGCAAAATCAATAGCTCGATGCACTTCAGACGGGCAACTAATTAATAGGGCTAATTTATTGCACTCCTCCACGGATTATTTCACCGTACGCACTGCAGACCAAGTACCAGCTACCAACTGGTCGATTATAATCGTTGCTATTTGTTACGTAACGGTTTGCATCTTGCTTTTATTTCCATCACGGAAACGCATTTGTATGCATCCAACTTTTTCCATGTCCGTCGACGTGATTCATATCACAAGAAGATTCGATATCGGTTGCATGCTAGATCGATCGCGCGATTAACTCTGTTCGATGTTTGTTGTGCTTCTTTGTTTTCATTAGAGAAGAATCAACAATCATTAATATGCTTCGCAAAGAATAATGTTCTCGCATATCAATACTTTAATTACCGGCTTTTCTATAAATTATATTTTTATGGAAAATTCTGGTCGCGATATTTTACGATGAGACATCATTAATGGTGTATTAGTAATATCGAAAGATGATAACAGACGTGAAATCTCAGACGGGAAAATATTATTTTCAGTTTCGTTAAGATATCGCGAGTATTTCCACGAAACGTTACTTTCCCCTCCCTTCCGTTCGCGTTGGCAACAATTGAAACAGAAATCGCAGGCCGGACAATCAAGTGACGACAGGATATCCGTGGAAAGAGAAATCCCTCGATTTTAGTTGGTTTCCAGCTGGAACGCGATAGGTGTGAACGTTGTCGTGAGGCGAAGGCAGTTGACGAGAATTTTTCCCCCGAGGGACGTTCGAAGCGAGCGACGGAGCGTATTCCTTTTACAAAGCTAGGGGAATACGGAAATTACGTATTCGCAGCGCGCTCATTACCGAAGATATTCCAAAAACTTGGCGACTTTTGCGTACGATTCGCCGGATAATGTTGAAACTTTCAGAAATTGCTCCCACGTGGCCGAATTTCAAGGCGAGTAAACTAACGGGTGGAACCGCCAACGAATAACATCGTAGACACACGATTTCGAGTAACCGGCACCTACTCGCGAAGACCGCCCATCGAGCTGATTTTTTTGGTCGATAATCAAAGCGACCTCGAGGAAGAAAGATGCTTTTAAACGACCACTTGAAATAATCATCCGAAACAGGGGGGGTTTGCGGAGGGGCGGGTCAAGAGCGATTCTGGATATTAAGAGAAGTAATCCTCTTTCGAGAGAGGAACAATCGGCTGGGGCAACGTACCTGGAATTCCAGGCCGCATTTTTCTTCCACATCGTCCCTCTTTTTCCCGGAATGTCTCTCCATTTAGACTAACGACCGACAACGGGGGAGAGACCGAATCAGCCACGAAGAATCTGGACTATCGTGCCGGAAAATCTGGAATGTCTGGTCTCGTGCGTCACGCCCATGCGACTGCTGCTAGCTTTTCAGCCGACTCGATAGCCCAATATTTATTTCGCATTGTCTCTCTGCCCGCTATCGTTCCCTACCAGCCCCAGCCTCCGCCCTCTGGGTTCTTTCCTCCGGTCTCGTACCACAGGCGGAAGTCGTGAGCCCCGCTGCATGCATTGCATGCCGCGCGATGCGATGCGATGCGATGCGCAACAACGTCAAAGAGCCACCGTGATTTCCCTATGCAAATCGTTTGCTCTACCGGGCTACTGGCCGAATCAAGGACACCTGGCGGGGCAAAGGGTGCGCCGGAGCACCGGCCAGGGGACACGAGAAGGGGCGGGTGAATCAGCTAAAATAACCGCCGGGAATAATGCCATAGATTGGGAGGACGAGTTAGCGCGCGCATTGCGAGAAATGGACAATATATCGCTGGTCCGGCCATTACAGGGGACCATTAGATAGTCGACACGTCGAGATAACGAGCATTAGCCACACAACGGCCACGTTAGGTGGGTGCCCGGTACGTAGGGAACCGCACCAGCCCACCAAGATCCATGGACGGTCGCGTTAGAGCTGAACATCCCCCGTTCGCTCTCTCCGCTCTACCTCTCTCGCTCGCTCTCTCTCACGATCACATTTATTCCCGTGCTTCACTTTCTCTCTCTCTCTTCGTGCTCGAGTTTTTCGTCGACGCCCCGAGAGCTTGACGGTGTATCGAGCGTTCATCGCCGTAATCGAGACAGTTTCCCGTCGTCTATTCACTAGTCTGTTGAACTAGCGACTGCCAGCTTCGCGACAAACGCTTCTCCATATCGGAATACGTTTCAGATCGTCCGGGAACCGATTATCCCGGGGACAAACGTTGATCTTGCTCGAATGCCGGGTAAATTAACCGGGCGCTCTTTCGCCCTCGTTAAAATGTACGTACTTCCAATAAGGGCGGGAGACGAGGAGAGTAAATCGGGATCGTAACTCTGGCGAGCGCGGTGGAAGCTAGAAAAGTGTCATTTAAAATCGCGCGGGGAATAGTACGGAAGGCATTCGAGCCGAAGTATCCACGGCAGACCTCGCGCAAAGAGCAGTCCTCGCGATGCAGGACGTTTCCTTTTCCGGCGAGGTAGATGCTGAGATCGATTCCGGCCGTGTACCCCCTTCGCCACGAGCATCGTTCTCGTTCCATCACTAACGAAGAACAGAAACTCCCACTCTCTCTCTCTCTCTCTCTCTCTCTCTCTCTCAGCCACGGATTTCTCTCGCGCTCTCCTGCATTATTGCGCGCCTTTGCACGCACACAGCAAACCAAAGGGAATGCATACCAAGACTCGAGTGGCACGATACTGTGCGTAATTTCCTTTGTTTCCGCCGCGCCGTTAGTTTCCAGGTGATTTCGAGAACAGTTCGATTACCTTCGACAATTTCGCGGGGCAGCCAGCGTCTATCTTTCCACCAGCGACTGGCTAGGTGAATGCGTAATCGTTGGAGCGACGGCGAAAGGCTCGAGGGCCGGGAAAAAGAAGAGGGTTCGGAGGGTGAGAAGGCTGGCGACGCGTCGCGAGGAGGGTCCTAGAATGAACAGCGCGAAGTAATTTTGACGTCTGCTAGACCAGATCGCCGAGAATCTCCTTTTGCACCGACTCGTGGAAATACCAGGCTTTTGCTCTTCCTATCCTACTTTCAGAGCAGCGATGTATAAGCTCGTCGAAACTCAATTCCCCGCGAAACGAACGACGAGGTACCGTCGGGCAACAAAGACAAGAGGATATTCTCTTAGTACACCAATCGATGCCTGGCATTTCGAAGGTGGAACGTTTGCGAGCGGATATAGGCCGCGTACCCCGTCATTTCAGACAATGCGTTTTAGAGACAAAAACCGTGCAGCCTCGATATCTCCTTTATTTTCCTTTTCCACCGCGGCGTATTCAAGTGCAAATTGTTATTTGACCATCCTCCATTGGCTGGACGGGTAACGAGGAACGCCTCGGCTCGAGAACTAGTTTACATTACAATCTTACGTATTAAGCACATTTCACGGCCGCCCTGCGCCAATGGATTTACGAACGAAAATCCAAAGGACCGGTTACTCGTAAATTATTACGTACACCGTGTACTCCTTAAAGAGATCGCCTCGCGAGTAACGTCATATTTTATACCGATCACGCGTCTCTTAATTAGAGCCGCTGCCAAGGGCTGTCGGGACGCGATATTTTTGCCAGAAAAGAAATGAAACTAACTTCGAAAAGGTCTCTCGTACGCAATTCACCGGGGAGAGATTTATCTATCGCGGGATAACACGTCGGCGTCGTTTGTATTCGCCCGGTGGACCATAATTTGCTGCTAATTAATGCTAAAAGCCGCGCCGCGATTTGTCTTAGCCGGTCGGCGTTTACGATAATGATATCGTCGCAGCCAAGTAACGACTAAGTAGTTTAGTCACGTCTCGCGCCACGGTATACCTTTCTACGACGGCGGATCGTGGCTTGATCGATCAGGCTTTTCTCCCGGTGTCCCGAAGGGTAGCGGCATACCGGCGAGAAAGGGGGGGGGGGGAGGGGGCTGCTACCCCTCGTTAGTTTCAAATCGGTCAACCGCACCAGAATCCAGCAAAGGACCAAGCCTGCGTCCAGTCCGAATTCCGCAATAGACATCAACTTTGCGTGCGCTCATGCGGAAGTCGCCTCTTCTCCATGTGTGACCGTCACAAAGGAGGATTCTGGGACAGCGGTTGCAAAGAGGACGGCCGATCGTTAGGAGGCGGCTGCGGCGGTGGTGGGTTTCGGATCGCGTCGAAGCCGCGCGCCGTCGAGACCCCGAAAGAGCGGAAAAAGAAGCGAGACAGAATGAAATAAGATGAAATAAAAAGGATGGAGTCGCGCAGGTAGAAAGGGACCGTGAGACGGGACGGGGGGGGAGGAAAAAAAGCGAAGGGAATGTCGTCAATGTCGCGGATGATTGCTCCGTAATCAGACTAGGTCTCATCCCCCTGGTACCGCTTTCTGTGATCCCTGGGAAGCAGTTGTCATACCGTCTTACTTCTTATTATCCGGACTTATAGGTCCGAGATAGAAACGAATAACGAGGCGGATTCGCAAAGAAAGGGATACCAGCCGCGTCGAATCGATAACGATCGATCCGTCTGGCAGGACAGACCCCGCCGGGTTATAACAGTGTCCGAGGCCGGGGCAGCTATTAAAATGTAAATTGACCGGCGTACGTTCGACTAAACAGTCACCAGGGGCCCCGTACGTACAGCGATTCGATTCGGTTGCCCCGGTTGGTTTGCTACGCGATTCCCATCCCTGTTATACTAAGCGTTCGATTTAATTTGAAAGGGAGTACCGGAAGCGCCGCGCGGCTTCTAACGAACGCAGGATAGAGGCGTCGTTACGTAACAATAGTCAGAGAGACGCGTCCCAGGTCGGAGACGCGCGGTCGTTTTACGAGAAACTACGGGCCTAACAATAACGCGTTTGATGACATGCCTTGAGAAATGGCAGTAGCGGATTTCTCGGGAACAAGTTACTACGAACCTATGAATTACGGCAATTCTCAACGAGAGTAATGTTTTTCCGTCACGTTCCACTCGGTGGTTACACGGCTCGGACAATCGTGCCCTCGGACCAGGCATTCATGTAACATTCATCCTCCGGTTGCCCGCTTCCGCGTCCATTGTCAGCTCATACGCTAAATCTGATCTCCCTTTCGTTCGAAAGAGCCCGGCTTGACGCGCGATAGTTATCACGGCAGTGGTGATGCGTCAAAGGGATTGAGTCGTCGTCTCCGTTCGCGGCTCATTTATCACCCGATAAACGTCCACGCCAGAAAATCGTCGGTTGTTAGCTTTAGGTAGAGACGTGGGCGTTACGCCAGCGCGGGATGCATCCTCCTTCCTCGATCGTACCGAAGAAAGGGCCTGGCTTCGCAATACCTGGCCACCACTATAGGCCGTCTATAAATCATTTCGTATCATTCCGGGACGCGCGTGCCGGAATTATTTCGAAAGGCCAGGGTATTTATATCTCCGAGTCCGGACGGGGGAGTGGTGTTCCTCGCGAGGAATTTTATCAGCGAACCGTTCCGTTCGAGCGGACAGCGCCGCTGAATTACGTTCATCGCGCTGATTAAAACCGATGGCTCTTCGATTCGGATAATAAGAAAAGTTTCGAGCTAACGATGACGAAAAACTGGCGGGGTGCCGATAGAACGGGTCGCTTTTTGTGATAAACGTGGCCGAGCGGCGTTAATTACATTCCGCGCGAACGATCCACCGCGATCGAGAGATTTGAAAGGCAGGCTCCTCGCGTTAAGGGATTCTCCGGTGAAAGAGCGTGGCTCGCCTGCCGTCCGAGATTCCTAAGAAGGGCGGAATTACGCGAGGGAAAGATCGCGCGCGAGTTTGGAAACTACAACGACGCCAGTTGGTACCGATTCGATGGGTAGGGTTTCCGAAGCATCTCAAGCGCGCTCGTTGCGCGATTGTTCGAACGGCCGGCTACACCCCCTTAATTAGCGATATCGTTGTTATTTCTTCTTTTGCCCGCGCGAGACTTTCGATAATCACCCCGGGAAAATCGGCCGATCGCGGCGAACAAAAAGATTTGTACACCGCGCGTATTACACTTCGGGCAGGGCTGATATTCGCATATCGGGTACATTCGTACCGTCGTTAATTAGTTGTTCGTTTCTCTGCACCGATTTCCAATATCCAGGGACTAACGATGCTATTTATTGTTACTCGAGAATCCATTAAAAGTTCTCGGACGACACGATATCGCCCACGGCCGGAGAAGAAAGCGACGACAATAAATGGGGGCCAATTATCGAATGCACCCGGACGCATCCTGACTCACCCGAAATTCCTTCGTTAAATCTTTACGGGTGCTTCCTGCGAACCTAGTAAAATCTCAATTCCGAAGAGCTAAAAGTACAGAGATAGAGAAAGAAATGAGAGAGAGAGAGAGAATAAGGAAGGATTTCCTGCGATGCTCAAGCATGCATTAACTTGTCGTTTGCACTATTCCTTAAGGTTTCATGCAAAAGTAACCTCGCCGAGGGAAGTAAATAACGAATGTATTTGCAACGTAACGACACGAATCTGGAGCACGGGAGCATAATTTTTTCAGACGGGAAACGAAAAGACTTTGCGAGCTGAGTAAAACACTGAAAATCGATTCCTCAGGAAGCGGCGGATTGCACGTTTTGTACACGTGTTACGCTTAATCGTTAAAGCGCGGCGATAAGGGGGAGTGAATAAGGGGATAAGAGAAGATTACGGGTCGATCGAAACCAAAGAACTGGATCGAACAAACAAGGAGAATCGGAGGGAGAATGGGGACTCGGTAAGAATCGAACGAATCGATCCATTAGAATTTCCGCGGAAAAAGGACGGTCTAATGGTCAATTTGCGCATGAAGATGAGCCGAACGGGTAGGGCAGGATATTTCGCATCGTTTAAAACGCAAATGTAATACGCATAGGGCCGCAATCAATTAGCCGCCATATAAGGATCAGGGTGTACAGCGATATATCTGCGGTGCAGTTGGTACGCGTTGAATGCACCTAGTGCAGTAGGTGTACTTGGCTGGTCAACCAGTAGTCCTGCAATCGTCGGTACTCATCTCGACGAGTAGAAACCCCGCTGGGCCCCCGTCGTACCGCCCCCACCGTGGGCCCTGCATCTCTAACCGGGGCTTGATGCCAGTGACAGCGACCCGGGCAACTGCAACAGCAATAGCAACCGAACGAGCGGGCAGGATGTGCACGGTGGCACGCGAAGACCTGGGACCGTGCCTCGGGTACCAGCGTTTGTTTAAACTAAACAGTGGCGAATCCGAGTAAATCATTCAAGTCGGATGGGGGAATGTTAAGGACCACCGGTTGTCAGTTAGATCTCTAATACGTATGGTTTACCCGACCGTTTCGCCCCCATGCCAGCTCGGCTGTCTACCTGCCTTCCAACGGTCTGCCCGTGTGTTCGCTCGTCTGTCTTGGCTTCGTTTGCCTACCTGCGCGCAACGATTCCCTTGAATAAGGGAAGATAAAAAGAAGGATCGAGAGTGGAGACATTGTGCTGCCTTCGTGCGCAGCCACGGGATCCACTCTCCCTTTATACGATCATTTCTATCCCATTAACCGCGATCGGCGTTTCGTCGATCGTCTCGCGCGCGGCAGGCAACAGCACGCCGCGCACACGGCCGCGCAAACGGATCGCGTCGGTCGTCGTAAAAAGTAATTAATCGCGCGCCTCGAACCGTCGATTCGTAAACAAACTTGCGGTTCGCTCTCTTTTTTTCTTGCCTCGCCGACCTACCGGAGCGTGAAATTGTTTTATGAAATCAATTCAAAGAAACGGTTAACGTAATGATAGAAAATTGTGACCGGTAAAAGGAAGCTCCCGGGTGCTTAAGGAAGGTGGGAATTGTCCGAGGTACACGATCCTATCTTCTGTTAGTTCTTTGTAGCCACGGTTGGCGAAGAGTTATGTCTACGCCGGGCGCAAGAACAGCCCGTATACCCTTTACGCCGTCATGCAGAAAAGCATGCAAAGGGTGCGTGATAGCGAACTCCTTCCCGCTTTGATTTACATAATTCGTTGCGCAGCGGCGCATCGGGAGTTGCCGCGAATATCATTCGAAAGAATGATTGCGACACGAGCTGCATTGAACGGAAACCAGCCGTGCGTTCCAGAAGAAAGGAGACCGGGACGGGCTGGGCCGGGCCAGGCAAAAAATGAACGGGCGATGAAAATGTCAGCCGTTTTTACGGGACGGGGTTAATGATCTAGCAGTTGCCAGGTGGCTCGGAATGTTGCACGGTTAAAGGAACATGCGCTTTTAACGCGCATCCTTCTCGTCTAGCCTAGCTTTTCGTTATTCCGTTTGCCTTCGCCCGTACTAGTTTAACCCCATTTTCCCTACGCCGTTTGCACGACGTTCATACGGGGTTGGTTGCGTCGTTACCATGAAAGATAGGGAGGTACATGCGCGCAGAAATCCGACCATTAAAATATATCCTGTCAGTGTGCACCGGCGTGTGCACAGATCTCGACGGTGTGTACGTACAAACAGAAGTTACAAGCAACCGTGCCCGTTCCTGCTGACCGTACTATTCTTGCGTGCTCGTTCTCCTAGCAACTTGGGGAGAATTACGGCGAAGATAGCAATAAGAGAGGTACGACTTTATCGCGGCTCTGTTTCTATCTACGTACACCTCTGGTCCCTGTTCTGCCAGCATCGTACGGTGCCGGGACCCGATCGATCCTCTTTTCTCCCCGTCGACCCTTGTCCCATATTCCTTTTATATTTTCGAACGCTATCAGATCACGGTCTCCTCGTAGTTTGCATCACGCACCGCGAACCTCCGCACGCCAGATTTTAACTCGGCTAAGTGTGGCTGTCGTTCGTTAAACTTCGAACCGACCGGTCGTTTCCAAATAAAGGTTGACACCCGCGCAATCGAGTACGCGGCTCCCTCGCAACGTCGCGCGGTCGGGTCTAACGAAATTATGCGAACAAGGCAACGCGGAAAAATGTAACTCGAAATCCGTTCGAGCCAATTAAAATCCTTGCGGCCTCTCTCGCGAGTGAACTGTATCGCGCGATTAGAGGAGGCACGTACACAATGGCTATAGAAGAGGTTATCGAGAGTCGTTAACAACAACTGTTACAAGAGCGCTTGATAGAAACGAATTCCACGATAAGTGCTGGCCCTCGCTCTTTCTCTCTACCGCTCTATCGTACGCTTATACTACTGTAGTTGCCCAGATATGATAGCGAGCCGGATACCTGCCGCCCGCGCCCTACTTCTCCGCCTCTCGCCCCGGCCTCTTCAAGTCTGTAACTCTCTCTGTTCCGCGATTTACATATGCAAATGAAGCGATATGAGTAATTAATTCGCAATCAGACCCGCGTTACCGTGCCGCCGGAATTAGAAAACACATTTCATTAGCCACGGTGATATTTATTAATTAGAGCCGCGTACACGGGCGTACACCGACGATTACAACCTCAATCCCCGTCATTAATTATCGACTCGTTCGGTGCTCCCCCCTCGACTACCGTACACCTGTGCTCAACCCCGTTACATCTTTCAATCTCAAATGCTCCACCTTACTACTCGTACATATACCTTCTCGGGTTCCGCAATAAAATCGTTCTTTTTGCGTGGAAAAAAAAAAAAAAAAATAGAAAGAAAGAAGTCGAAAACGCCACGGGAGCACACGTGACACCTCGACAACGTAAAAATTTCGCACGCCGCGTCTCTGTGGCACACGCGAAGTTTTCCTGCCGCGGCACCCTATTTCCAAGACACAGCTGGGCCCATATCTTAACTACTTGGTTGCCGGTCGTGAAAAGCGCTATACCGATGCTCCGAAACTCACGGGGTAGCACCTGTTACACGGAGAACGTCGTCGATCGACCGTAGTGCCAGCTGGGCCACCCGGAACACCCTTACATTAACTTTATCGTAATTACACGGGGCGGCCGTACGTATAAACGCTAATACCAGCGCGGCAGCGTCGCCGCGCGTGAGGCCGCGCGCGTCCCTGGTACATGTGTCCCGCCGCGTGCATAGTCGCTGCGACGTCTAATTCCTTGCACCTCGAGCTGCTTACCAAGTACCGAGAGAGCGAGACTACCCCGGTTACGGTGCTCCATTTTCTACCCCGTAGCCGGGTAATCCGGGCGTCGTGATTTCTCTCGAATCGTTTGCCAAGAAATATCGTCCGCAGCCTAGCCCAGCGGAACGATGCGAACGCTCGCGCGTGGTTCCCTCCGTTTCCCTTCGAACTGATTCCGAGTCCCACCAACGACTGTCCTCTCTCGAATTATACCGCGCCGGAATCAAACGGGTTATAAACGCCCGCGATAAGCCGCGTTACTTACGCGCGCAATATGGCGCTACCGAGCAATAACGCCCGGAGGGGACTTGATTTTCTTGATAATAACCGTGATACACCGACTCACGAGGTAACCATCGAGTCGGTAGTCCCTGATTTTATTATCGCGTTTATTAAGAGAGAGGATTAAGATGGGCGATAAACGTTCGAGGTAAAGCTGATTACTTATGCGCGCGATGTGTCGTTAATCGCTGCTGATTGTAGATAATAGCGCCGGCTGCTTGATTCGCTCTCTAGCTTGAAAAACACGCTGCGCTCGGATTTATCGCGACAAGTCGAAGCGTCAACTGGCCGTTCGCGAAACGTGAACAGAGGAAACGATTGGTGTACGTGCGATATATATATATAAAGGACGCCTCCGTTCGTTCTTTCGAACGACTCCTCGGGAAGACAGTTCGAAAACTCGCCCGCTCCTCGTCGTTTCTCGCCTTCGAAGTCAAGTGGTCGAGGTGGCGACGGGCAGGAGAAAGCGCGGAAGAAAGCCGGAAGCTGGCAGGGGAAAGAAAGACGTAGGTGTCGGACGCGAACATCGCCTGTAAACGGACGACTGGTAGCGGTGCACTTTGTTCGTCCGTTAGAACGGCGAGAGGGATAGGTTTGGGGAGTAGGGTGCCGGAAAGGGTGGGTTATGTATTGGCACATGTACGTAATTGTAGTTATTTGTCGGGTGAGCGGTGGTGAGAGTCGGTGCAACTGGGAAAAGTCGATGCGCAGAAGGACGAAAGGGGGTGATATTTCAGGGATGGAGAGGGCGTCTCGGGCCGCAGTCGCGGGTGAACGCGCAATGCATCACGGGATTGCGTGGACGACGTATATCTCGCGAGTAATAGCACACGGATGGCGGGGGTGGGTGGGACCTCAGCGACCATCGTTCGTAACTACCGAAATACCCGTTGAAATTCCACTTTCCTTCCTGCTATCTCGTTCGATCTTGACCTTTCTTTTATCTGATCCCCTTTCGCGCCTCTCACCTCGTTCCTCGTTCTCTGGCCCCTTTCGTAGCCCCGCCTATTACTTAACACTCATGCTCACGATCTGTTAAATTGTATCTCCCTTCAGAATTGTCGAGTGAATTTAACGAACACCGTATCGCGCCAGCTGCCATTCGTTTATAGTTAGAACCGAACGGTACTCTATTTTTTCTCTCAGCGTGCATCTCGAAGGGAGACACCCAACTGTCGTATCCATTTTGCGATAAAAAAGCTAAACGAATTTAAAGTTTCTGGCAAGCATATGAAAAACGCGGTCCGTTTCGGGGACGTGCCGTTTTTAATAGAGGTTCGTAAATAACGCGTGGCGGAGCCGTTGGCTGGCGGGGCACGCGTGCACGGTCCGAAGTTGATTAGCTTATTTCGAGTTGGGAAAAAATATCTCAGATATGAACTTGTTCCGGGTGGACGGTATAAAGTGCGACACGGAGAATTCGCTGTGGGTTTCGTTTTTGCGAGACGATCATTAATATCGCCGCTTATCCGAGGACTGTTCTCCGTTCTGTCAGGTCGAGTGCACACGAAGAAGGAGCGCGCGGCGTGGCACAAAACATTCATGCAAATTAGCGCTTTTCGGTTCGCGTCGTGGATTTGCGGACTCGCGATGCACGGCATACGTGACGGGGAAACAACGAATGCCGGATCGCACGCGACCAGTTATCTGTTTCATTGCCGTGCTGGTTTTCCGAATGTTTCCTCGTTCGCCCATTATCGTTTACGATGGCTGGCGGATCGATTAAAGTTTTACAGCGTCCTCTCGCGCGGTTCTTCCAATGAAACGATCGGCGACACTGTGAAACGAGGTCCAACCGTGTCTGGGTCTACGCATTTTATCGCTCCCATAGGTTTGCGACGAAATTTTCCTCGCGACCGTGATACGTCCACGGAGAGTTCGAGGGTGCAACCGCAAATACGGGATGACGTATACCCCAGATGTGCCCGGGAGAAATAACCGAATGGTGGCTAACTTTTTCCTTTCGCGTGCGAACTCGATGTCTCACAAAGTGGTTTTAAACGTCTTATCGTGACACGTGTACTTGACTGATATAAAATACTTGGCTATCGACGTTCGTAGGACTACGGTCGGGTCGTTGTGCATAACTTTGTTACACCGCAATTCAAAACGAAGTTTTCTGGCTAAAAGAATAAAAGTGAAACTCTTCAAGACAAAACTTAACGAAATACGCGTGTGCTAAATAAGGTTTGGGCCACGATTTTTTATTTGACTAAGATAGTAGGCTCGTATAATCCGAAATTATGGCTAGCCCACCCGTCTCTGGCCGCAGAGGGCTGCTGGCTCGGGTACGAAATTTCTTCGAAAAAATAGCGCTCGTAAAAACAGCTTAAATACCGGCAGAAATGCCATTACGGCTGAGAAAGAGCGAGGGCTGCGTTCGTCGTAAATGGTGTCCGTCGCACGGCACCGAAATTACGAAAGGGGACACGTCTCCGGTAGCTGGGCGCGCGAAGGAACCTCGTCGCTTCCGGGGCGATCCAGCCGAATCGCGTTTACTTATTCGATTTATTTATTTTACTTAACCGAATCCAGCAAGTCGCGCCACACCCCCGCCCATCGATCGGCCACGTTCGCCGTTCGCCGGATGGAAATTTAATGCAAGTTAGATGCGTCGAACACGGTCGATTCGCCTGTATTGAAACACCGCCGCGGCGAATAATTTGAGATTCATCGAGATGCAGCGGGCCGAGTCACTTGTAATTCTTTTCTGTCGTTGCTTCCAGCGTGGCGGCGTTTCCACCGTCGCGGCTCGTCTTACTCCGCCCCCAGCCATCCCCGATTCACGCTGTCTTTTCTTCGTCTTTTTTTTTTCTGTCCCGCCATTTGTTCGAAATAGTCCGGCGCTGGAAGATGGTAAGGGAATTTACGATTGGCGAATAGAAAGGGAAGGGGGTGCAGAACTGTCTCGAAGTCGGAGAAAGAGAGACAACAGCCGGTGGATGGGAGAAAAATGGGACGGGGTGGCTGGGCGTCGGGGCGAAACGGCGGACGAGGGCGGACATTGCTCTATCGAAGTTAACTTCGCATTTAACATCTGCCTGATGGGTTAAAATTTCCCTCGAGGTTTACTCTAAGTTGCACGGTATATCTTATACCCGATTTCGAAAAAAAGAAAATCACGGGGATGGGTTCGCGCAGTTGAACGGATGGACCGTCGTGGATGGTCGTTCGCGGGGGAACTTTTTCCTTCGGAACGCGAACTGTTGGAAAAGCTAACACGTGAAACTGTACGCGGCTACACTGTACCTAACAGAAGAATCGCGATCTCCAAGAGCTTTCATTTCACGGGATACGTACAAATTTCCTGGATAATTGAAATATTTTCGTTGCGCGAATAAAGCGCTTCCTAGAATCTCGGAGAATCCAAGTATTATAGGTAATCTGTAACATGTACCAATTTCGTTATTAAATCCTCTGTTTCGCGTACCGTGGAGCGCATACCAAATCTGAAGCAGCGTTATTCAGAACTTACAAGCAGACACATAGATTCATGGACACACCGTGTGCACTAATTGTAATGATTACGAATTTCCCTAAAAAGGCTATCTTAACTCGAATAGCGAGCAGCAAAGAAATACGTAGGAATAAAGAAAAGGATAATGCGTATCACCGAGAACAGTCGTGCGCGAGACATTTGAACGGGGCAATTAATTGACGCGCGTCACGATGAAACGAAGAAGGCGTATCTCGTTTCTCGTTCCGCGATATCGGAGGACTAGCAGGAATTTGAGCGCGAAATATCGTTTGACGTTTCTATTAGAGATCGATGACGACGGGGCGACGCGCGTAGCAGGCGCGTAAATCTTGTCGCGCTACAATCACGGGGCCGGATCAGCGAATCGGATAAAAGTAATTCGCGGTAAAAGCGATTTCCCGTGCCGCGCGCGCGGAATGAATAATAAACGCAGGTGGAACGCGTACACCGTCGGCCAATTATTCGAATCGCGAACAATTCTGTCGAAACTTGTTGATTTAACGAACGAACAGTCAACTAGACACGTTCGATTACGGGACGCTTCATTTCTGTTTGTGCTGTTTCATTAAACGGTGTCGTTTGAATTTGATGGGTTCGATTGTCGACGGGTCGATAAAAACAGCCGGGCAAACATCGAAATCGTTGAGGGAGCGATACGTTCGAGACGTCGTTAGAAATCGAATCGAACGGGCGCCGATCGTATCGATCAGGACTACCGACCATCGGCTTGACAGCGACTGTCTCGTTGGCAAATACGATGGAGAAGGATTCGACGATAATCGCGCGGGGGGTTCCCGCGGACGATTCGATTATATTTTTGATTCAATGGCGGCGTTCGTCGCAGCGAGCCGCATAAGGACGCGGTGATTTTTCGACTTCGATTCCCTCGCTCGAGAATCCCGAGGATATTGAAATCATAACGTACCATCTATGAATATTATTCAGACCTTAAGGCAATATAATCCAAAATCGATCGAACGTCGTGGAATAAATTTCGTGCCGCGCCGTTCACTTTGAGCCTGATGTTAAAATAGTAGAAGAGGCACCGAGTTCTCGAGCCAGTTTCGGTCAGAAGGTAACGACGATTTAACGCGAAAAATTTACAGAATCCCGCCAGACGGAAATTTTAATTAGACGATCATTGTCGGTACTATCAACTGAGAGAGAGAGAGAAGTGAGAAAGAGAGAGAGTAGCTATTGATAGTATGCATCAATCGCGTCGAGGTTCCAGCGTAGAAAATTGCAGGACATCTGCGGTTGTACAACCGAATCGGAGTGTAAATATTCGCGCGATATCGTAATAGGCGCTACCAATATTTATATATGTTTGACAATGTTTCCACAATAAATATTGGTACGTTCCGCACGACGACTTTTCTCGTTCGCATCCGACACGTTTCATTGTAGTTCTTGCTGCTAAACACGGCTAAATTGAACCTACCGATAAAGCGTTTTTACGGGAACATTTCTACCTCCGGGATAAATTGTTCCGTTCGGAATTTACATGCATGGACCCTAATCCGTGTGAGCTCTATTCAGATACCAATTATCTGGTGCATTCGCGTAAGCGTCCAGGGTACCGCGATGCTTCGTGCCTTTGCACCTAGAATAAGCAAAAAGCGAGATAGGAATAAGCAAAGAGCGATGAGATATCCCTGTCTACGGACAAGTCATCCAGTATTACGTTCATCGCATGCATGCATTAACGAAGCGAGGGCAAAAACCGTGGAAGGGAGAGAAACGCGGGAAACTGCTCGCGTCTACGTCCACCCGTGTACGTCGGTGAATTAGTGTTTTCGCGGTTCAAGTGCGCACTGTTACGAAGCAATAAACCCCGGGTAGCACGTAATAATTGCTTCGAGCCACGGCGCCAGGCGTCTTCGAAAAATAAAAGAACGCGCCCCGTGTAACGCGCTCGTAAATTTCACCGTGACACGCTTAGAAGAGTGAACGATTCTAAACGCGATATTTCTGTTTCACGCCATTAAAGACGGGTTTCTTGTTGATTAAACGTGGCGCGGGGCAGTTTCTGCCCGTTTCAGATCAACAGTTCCCGATCGTCGAAAGAAACGGTATCGTAAACGCCAAGTAATTGTGCCCGTTCACGGCGAAACTGTTCCCGATGGTAGCGGCGAACGAGCAACTGGAAGGGTGTAATTTGCGCCCCAGCAATATTTGGCAACGCGAACATCGCTGTTTTGCGGAAATCCATTACCCCAGCTTTTATTACAATCTCTGTTATGGACTCTGGTCATTCCCATTTATGGACCACGCTGAAGTCTGCTCTAGTTAATACATTCACGCATCGTTCCGTGGAAATTTGTAGTTTTGTCTTCTCCGCAGTTGACAACGATCAACTCGACAGCCGTGCAATGATCGCGATGGTTTAACAGAAAATATCGCGTTCGATTATAAACTGTGTACTCGTCGAGAAAGTGATGATCTTTAACGAACGTTCGATTTTTGTTTCAGATCTGCCAATTACGCGAACGCAACGAAGGTATGCGAGCTTTCGGACATGGACCGGCTGACCGTGGCAGGATCGAGCGCCTTCCAAGTTGCCAAAGGCATCGATTATCTCGAGAATCATTGCGTGGACGAGCCTGTGAAGCTCTGCGAGTTCAAAAAGTTATCTGGCCGTATCTTGAAAACCGTCGACTCCGTTTACCAAGACGTTGGCAGTGCCGAAGAGTGCCGCGAGCTTTGCCTAAGTTCACCATTCCGTTGCCATTCTTACGACTACGGCGACACTGGCGACATGGTCTGTCGGTTGAGCCACCACTCCAGAGCTACGCTTTCGGATATTCAGGTAAGAAATTTGAGTGAGTTTAACAAAATCGCGCGATCGAGTATGAGCTGACAACGGAAGGACTTGCAACAGTAAACCGTTTAGAAGGAAAAAAAGGAAAGAAAAGGAAACGTACAGATGTTGTTAGGTAAAAATTTCTGACATCATTTTTCCGGCTATTTGCCAACAGAATCAGAAAGAACCATTTCCGCGCTATTCGACCGCTCGTTCCGTGGCGAGACACGTTTAATAAAACATTATTCCGCGGTATTTCGCAGGAACGGGTGCACAATGGTTGTTTCGCTGCGCGAAATTTCGTTCCGCAAACTTACTTTAATTCATTCGGCACACGAAGTAAAACAATTCGACGTCAATTTGGAGCATAGAATTCGGTTGGAAATCGTAGACCACACATTTCACCCGTTCCGCTGTGGCCCACGTACTCTTGAAAGGGCCGGTAGGGATTTTCTGTAAACGTGATTACATCGCACACGTGCAAACCAGGTCGAACAATTCGCCGAGAGCGCATTCGTGGAAAATCGAGTTTCCATCGCAGATGCTTACCCTATCGAGCCAGTGGGTGGCTCTTCAGCCTGTGCATACGAGAGAACGGCACCCCGTGCCCCGAGAAAGTCAAGACAAAGACTTTTCTTCTCGCCAACCTGTTGAAGAACCGGCTCGCTCTATTTCCGTTCTGTCGTACCACGTCGAACTGAATCACTGTTGTTCCTTTTCCTTTCCTTTTTTTCGCCTATCACGCATCGCGTCGCTGCTGCTTTTTCTACATTTTTATCCCGCCCCCGATCCGCGCGAAACGATTGACAAGAAATGATTTACGAGAAGAAGAGGGGAAAAAATGGAATAATATCGTTGCCCCATTCAAACGTGCCAGTCGATGACATTTCGAGAGATAGTTTCGTAATGGACGAAAGTTCAGCGAATTTTTTTTTTATCGAATCTATGCACCGTCGATCGTGGATGCTTTTTTACATCGTCAAATAAGTAATAACGTTCGAAGCGACAATGACGAACTTGTATTTTCTGTCATTAAACAATTTGAATAATAAGCTATTATACGATAATTATGCAAAGTGACAGCAGTCCGAAGTTAACGCTATAATTCTGATAATGAGCAGGTGTTCTGCCTTTAATGTATTTAGCCATTTGTTAGCGGATAAAACGGTAAACGAGAACGCACGTCCGTGACAGTTTGAGTTTTGTAAGTGACGGATAATTATTACACTGGTTGGCCATTTCGGTAGAAATATGCAAATCTTTATTATTCCGTCGACCCAGATTACCGTATTATCGAGAATAATTACCGAATTACCATAATCCAGTAAAATACGATTAGCATTAAAATATAGTTTGTTTGTGAGATGGTAATTTCTGGCAAGGCTTTTTTACAACAAAAGATACAGGAACGGAGAATTTCGATGCGCGTGCACGCTTTTATACGGGTATCGCGTACTGGGAGAATATTAACGCTTTATCAGCCGATTACGTCACGAGCAGTATCTGTACGAGCGGTTACTAGAAACGCACCACTCTCCGATGAATATTAATTTCGATACAAAGCGACTGCAAAGCGGTGACAATGGGAGAGAGGCAGAGCCGTAGAAAAGAACGTTCGTTTCTAATTTCAGGAACCTTACTTGGACGTGCCCGAGGGATCGACATACGAATTAAGCTCCTGCTACAATGTGACCATCGACTGTCGTGCCGGTGACATGGTGACGAGAATCCAAACGAGCAAGCTGTTCTACGGCAAGGTCTACGTGAAGGGATCGCCGAATTCGTGCGTGCAGGATGTGAAGGGCGCCTTGGAATTCGAGCTACGGATGGCCTACGACGACTTGGAGTGCAACATCAGACAACAGGGCCTGGGACGGTACTTGAACGACGTCGTGATCCAACACCACGACACGATCGTCACAAGCTCCGATCTCGGGCTGGCCGTCACCTGCCAGTACGACCTGACCAACAAAACAGTGTCGAACGAAGTCGATCTCGGTGTACACGGTGACATAACGCCCGCCTTATCCGAGGAGGTGATCGTCGACTCGCCCAACGTGGCCATGAAGATCACCGACCGCAGTGGAAACGAAGCCATCCCGTCCGCCGAAGTCGGTGATCCATTGGCTCTCAAGTTCGAGATCCTCGACCCTAACAGCCCGTACGAGATCTTTGTGCGCGAGCTGGTCGCTATGGACGGCGTCGACTCCAGCGAGATAGTCTTAATTGACTCGGACGGTTGCCCCACCGATCATGTTATCATGGGCCCGCTCTACAAGTCAGCTACCACCGGCAAGGTAAGCCCAGTGCTAATGGTTATCATTTATCCTAACCGTTGCGCGATGCGGACGCACAATGCCACCTTCGTCAAGCTCTTAACACGCCCGCTTTCTATCCCACCCGTTTCTATTTTTAAACCCCGCTCGAGACGAAATTCCTCGGTTAGAACCGAACCCACCCGGGGGTCATCACCCTCGACGCTGCTGTCTAGCCCGATCGGGTCGTCATTGCGTACGCTACCAACGGAGCCACCGTACGTACGTGACCCTGCCGCTACCAGTCGTAGATAGACATGGACAGACGTGGCTGGAAGGCGACAGTTGTCGCTCGGCAAGAACTGTTATTGCTCCGTTCCGATCGCGAGACCTCTGTGTAATTTCTCCCACGCGCGTTTCTCGGCAGTGGATGCTCGAGGGAAAAAAGAGAGGGGACACGAGTGATTCGAATTCGCGAGGGTAACCGCGTTCCTGGTGGACGTCGCAACTAATGAAGATGCCTGTCGATTACGCCGATAGATCGCTCGATGACCGCTATAGGTATCGAGCGTCGCGTTGTTCCGCGTTTCTACGCACCGGCTGAAGAAAGAGGGCCGGGACGGAAGAAGTCGCGAGTCAACCAGTCGATCGAACCTCATGCTAATCAATCACTCAAACGGATTTTACGACGGGAAGCAATTTGCTCACGCCATAATAGGTCGCATCGTTGATGCACCGCGCCGTCGTCTTACCGATGCCGTGTCACGATACGCCGATGGTGGCTTCGAGCGTTCGTTATTTCCAAAGCGCTCGCTGCCGCCTGGAAATTTTGGGGGGGCTTCTCGTGCGCTGGTTGACGCGAGCCATTACTCTTCGCGACAACTCCATACACGTGCAGAGGTATTTAATCGCGGAGACAGTTTGACGTTTGAGCGCGGAAACGAATCTTTCCGATGATGTATCGCGAGGTAACAACGTTCGCGACGGAGAGCGTAATTTAAGAAACAATTCAGCAGGTCCGTCGGCGAAGAACGTGTAAAACCGACCATAAGGCGGCGACAACGTAAATAAAAACTCTCTGGGGCTCGCGTTTACTCATGTGTTTCACTTAGGGGTTAATGCAATATCACTTACCGCGTGCCCTGGAGATATTTTCATTCTGATCTTGGCTTCTAAGGAAGAGAGGAACAAGAAATCAGGGCTATGAAGATCAATGACAGAAAGAATTGCTCGTTCCATATCTCTTCGCCGCGTATCGTTACGTTGAATATGCTTTTTCGTTTACCAGATGCGTTTTCGTTCTTTTTTCTTTCTGTCTTTATATCAATAAATGTTAGGCGCGCGCGGGAAATTAATTTCCCTCCGGTATTTGTCAAATTCTTAATATTCTTTGGACGTCGAGGGATAAGTAAACTACGGACAAGGATAGATCTCGTAAAGGAAAGAGAAAAAGTAGTCGATACGTTTCGACGTAGGTACGAAGACGTTGATCAATGACCGCACCACGCCCACTACGAGATGGATGACACTATCGATGTAACAACGATTCAGACATCCGCGCGTCCGTGTTAAGGTGTCAAAATACCGCTGAATCATCAGTGAAACGCAATTACCCGCGTAAAGCGTGAAGACCTCTGACGTGTCAGCAAATTACAAAGAATAAATTAGTTTTATAGACACATTACTGTCACGTTGAATTACCATAGAATTCATCCGCTTGTCTGCTTGAAAAACTGCAGGGACTTATCCGCTTATTAAAATCTTCTGGCTTCGAGCGGAGCGTAATGGAACGCGACTTTGAGTAGAGCGAATGACACCAGGAACGACGGTTGAAATGAATTACGAAGCAACGATCGATTACAAATGAAATTTCTATCATCTTTGGAAACGTGGAGCGATGAATTGTTTAACGGATCGCGAATTTCAATTACCATCGTCGAACGCAGGCACGATTCCGTACCGCGCGTTAGAGACGAGAAGCTTCCTGAAAATAAAGCGTCAAAATGGTTCACCTTAATCATCGAGAATGATGGCGCATGACTGTCTTAACACGACATGAGAGATCGTTCTACCAGTAACGATCATTCCTTCCGCGTGTTCCTCGCGAGGAAGCGTAAAATTAGCTCCGTGGTCATATTGACGAATTAGGGATATAATTCTGAGACAGAGCGATACGTTAGAAGAATTTCAGACGTTTCGAAGCGAGCTGGATGAATCGAACGCACCATACATCACGACTGCATCCTTTCGGAGTATTAGAGAAATATCAAGGGTACGATTGCTCGAACCTGTTGCGGTAAAATTGAGTCCACTGGACTCGATTAATGCTTAAAATCCTCCGTACGGAAGACAAATCGACTTTTACTCTTGCCTGATCGCGTTCCCATCGTCTCGCAGTGTGTCCTTAGCTGGAAAAAATGCTTGACATCTATTAGAGGATGCGGTTTCGAAAGAATTGGAACACCTTAAGATCGCCACGGCGAAATAGCAACTCGTTATCTTTTTACACGGTAGACAGCGAGGGGCCGGGGTGTACGCGAGAAATAAACCAGCAGAGCAGTTTCAATCGCGAGGTCGTATCGACGAATAATGACATACGACTATCTTAACGACGTGAAAGATTATTCGACCAATAATGATCGTTTCTTCCGCGTGCGCCGCATAAGGAAGCACGAAATTAACCCCGGGACTGTATTAGTACGCGAGCACGCTCGATGCGAGCGAGCCGGGGCATCATTAATTCTTGCAAATTTGATCGGCACGCGATCGTCGTGTACGATAAGAAACTTCACACATCGTATGATTTAAGAGGTAGCTGTCATGGTCACGAATGATTTCGAGTTTTCTGTGCACGATATAATTATGCGGCTAAGTGAAGTCCGCGCGTACAAGATCCATCCGAACGATAAGCCGTTCGACCGTCGGGTTTCTCTTTTTCAATCGCGCGAGAGCTTCCTTCGTCGAGTGCCGTGTATCTGGCGATCGTTTCCGATCAAATCGGGGACGCGCGTTACGCAACGCGACCAGTGACGATTCTCTTTTCCGGGAGAGGATCCTTTCGATGCCCTGCGACTTCGTAGGTGTCGTCGTTCTACGCGTACCATCGGTTTCTGAGAACGCGTGGCTCGCTTTCAGAGTTGAACGTCCTCAGGGAACAGAGAGAGAGAAAGAGAGAACCGTGCACGATTGATGCCTCGTCCGTCGAGGAGTAAAACAAACGGATCGTTACGATATAGTGGCAGGCAGAAAGAAGAATGCCAGCCGTGGGTAAGGGGAGCGGAGGAGGAGAGGCAACAAGGGGCACACCGCCTCGTTAACTCGTCGTTCCACATCATTTGCTCGCGCGGGTGCGGACGCTGTACGGGGCAATATCGCTTTATTAGAAAGTAATAACAGTCCCGGCTCGAAAGGATGAGAAAATTTATATCCGCTAATCCAGGAGTGATGCGGTGCATCGAGATATATCACTGAGTCGTGTGCACCCTGACACTTCTCCCGGCCTAGGAACCCGTTCCGTTCGTAACACGATCTCGTCCCGCCGATTCTACAGATCACGCGAGCTAACCTCATTTCCTCCCGAGAGTTGTCCAAGTAACGAGGCCTGGATCTACGAATAGCCGCCGCCTGTACGTGCCATCTCGTACACAGGAAATTACAACTCGCGGAACAAGAATCTGACTAGAAGAAGCGCCGCGAATAGCCAGAGCGCGGGGCAACATGGACATCCGTACCAACGTCCGATCATGCAAAGCGCGCGATAATATACGCGGACGTGGGTAATTTAGACGAGGGATACCGCTGATAAAAATAATCGAGCGTACTCGCGCAGACGTTTACCTTGTCCGGACCCTGCGTCTGACTTATCACCGATTCTGTTACTCGGAGCCCTACCTATTTACACGCGTATTACCAGCCGATTTTCTGGAACGCACTTGGCGACTCTGCGAATTCTTTCCATTATCTTCGAGTGTTGAATCCATCCCTTCAACCGTGTCCATATATTATGATGCATTCTGTATCTATGTACCGCGTCAGGTAGAGAAAGAGGGCAGCAAGACCGCAGAGGCGACTATGATGTATATGCATCATGCTATCGATGATCATTTATCCGTGACGTACAAGCTCGTAAAGGATCATTATAATATGGTAATCAGTGTTGAGAACGCTGCTCTTCCTTTCACGGCTAAACAACCGCTATTGTTGCGGACGATTTCCAAGATTTGTTGCTGGAAAATGCCGCAACAGCCACGTCGCGTACACGTTAACCGGTGATTCTAATTGTAACAGATGAACAAAGGCTCGCACGCTGATCGCGTCGACCATTAAACTAGGTTTTTCCAGGCTATAAACGAGTCCTAGCTGTTGCCTCATCCATTGCACGACGTAACGTTACCCGTTAATAATTTCCGTTGCTTTTCACGCGCACGCACCACGGGAGACGATCCATTGATGCGTGGAACGATCGATTGAATCGGAGAAAGAGAAAATTAGGACACGGAACAAGGGCGAGGATATTTTTGAAAGCGTAAAAATTCAACGATAGACGCGGCGGTTGTTGCAAGCACGGGAAATTGTTAAAGCAAAGCTAGATGAATTATCTGGCGGGAGGCGATAAAACAAAAGAAGGGAATGCATAAAGGATGAAAAGCATTCGAATAAAGCAACGTAAGAGCGCCTCCCAGTTGCCACGAATAGCCGCTGGTAAATTTCTCGCGAACTGGGAAGCAGAAATTTCCCTCGTCCAAATGAACCCGACGAATTGAAAAAGAAACATGGAAAATACGGAGAAACAATTCTCTTATGGAAACAGTGCTTCCTTTGGCATCCACGGTTCTTTATCGTTGGCTGCTTTTCACCGTAAAATGTAGCAACACGGAAGAGTTGCGCACGGTGATCTCGCTAATTATAAATTACGCGGAAAACGCAACAAAATATAAGATCAAAGAGGCGTAGGTGTCGCGAGAGAAAAAAAAAAAAAAAAATAGAGAAAATCTCTTGAATTTTCTTTCTCGTCGCTACTCGTCGTTGAAACAGATCGCCAGAAAGATGACGAGCGAACGGAAAATTCGCGTCGACGTGCGTAAACATCTTTCCGCTGTCTGTCGTTTACTCGTGCCTCCCTCATTTGTAATCGTCGGCAATTTTCTGAGGCCAGGATGGGAAGGAAAACGAGCACGTAAGAAACACTCGGTTGGACCTGAAAGGCCTGGCAAAAAGATCCGTCTCGCCTAACCAGGAATTTGCCAAAAGTCGGGTTTTCCGGTATGTCTGTCACGTAGCCAAGCCGCTGTACCGGGACTCTTCCATTTCACAACCGGTTTGAATGAAATTGGAAACATTTCTCAGCCGGGACACACGCTCCTCTCTGTAGACACTGGCGGAAGCGTACGATATACAAGACGTTTCGTGACGTACGAGTCCCTTCTTTGAGAGAGCTGGTTCCGAAATTAAAACCAACGATCGCCAGCTTCTCGGACAGAGGTGAAACGTACGAATTGGCCAAAAAATCGTACGGACGATTCGACTGTCCCGTTACTATACAGGGAGGTGGATCAAGCGGATACTACTTAGCGACGTCAGACCGATTCATCCGACGGGGTATTACGTATTTGACGACAGCTCCGTCTGTTTCGTTTTACGGTAGCTCTGTCATCGTCCTCGAGTCGGCCACTAAACGCAGCCGTGGTCGTTCGTCGTCGTCGATGTCACGTTCGTCGACGTTGCGGTATTCCGGTTGGCGTGGAACGGAGAAACAGCCCGTACCAGATGCCGCGGATACACGCCGCGTTTCTTTCCCCGCGTTTTACTGACCTTGGCTCCTCTGAGGCTTTCCGCCGGCCTCTCAGCCACGGCAGACGCGAAGTTAATAAAGTTCCGCTCGTTCTACGAGACGCGTACCCCAAAGAAACAGCTAAATGAAGCTATACGCGGAATGAAGCATATTTTAATGTCTTACTTCACCCGCCCGCGGCCCCCTTCCCCGATAATGTACGTGCTCGGTGTGTAAATACGTTGAACTTGGTAATGTACCGCAGAAACCAGTTTCAAAGGTGCACACGCGCGTGGCGCTAAGCGCTTCACGGCTAAAAACCATCCTGGATCGGGACGCGTCCGCCAGGTTTATAAAGAGCGAGCAAAAAAACGACCGCTGCCAGGAATGAAACGAATCCATTTCCTATACTGGCGTAAATTGGGGATTGAATAATGCCGGGCAAACTGCGATTACACGCCTCGACCGCGCATCCGGATCGCGATCGGTATTTTGTCGCTCTCGCACGTCGCTCGAACGAGATGAATATATGGAAACCAGAGCACACGTGTATTAGTTAAACAGCGTGTCGCGTTCAGAAAAGTATAGCGATCTGAGAAGGAGTGTATCCTCGGGAAGTTTAAGGGCGTTGCTCCTAACGGAGGGCAACAAATTTCAAAGTAATTGTTGCAAGAACCTGAAACCAGTTTGCGGCGATTCCGTACTGCGTATATTGCGTTTCTGTGTTCCGTAAAAAGCCAGGTACAATTCCAGAGGATGCGTCGGAATTTGCAAACTCGGAACCCATCGTTCTTTATATCGAGGATAAATGGTTTTATGTTTCGTTCGCGAGGAAGTTAGATTAAATACAGATTTATTATATGAATACAAGAGCATTGTTCGTAGGGAGAGTGTTCGAGCGAAATGGAATTTTGCCATGATTAAATTATTCGTAAGACGCGGCGTATTCATATGTCACGTGAGGCACACATGTAAATGGTTCCCCCCTTTCTTTAATATCGGCACTTGATGGTATTTTAATTCATCTTTCCTGTTGAATGAAAGCGATGGAAATTGCACGGTTGTGGCGGCTTTATCCACCGGGGAAACAATTTCTGTGCACAATGAAGGCTAAGCAGAAAGAAACGAACGCGGACGACAGACTCTAACAGCGGCCAGGTTATTTCTGCGAACGGTAAATCGCATCGGTATACGCGAAAATCTGACGAGCGTCGCATTCCGAAGAAGTTATTTGGCGCAGCTGTTGACGTATTATCTTAATGATGAATAACGGCACAAAACAATTCCTTACGTGACTCGCAGATCTTCCGGAAGTAGAGAATTGTTGCCCCCTTGATTGTTTTCGCGACTGGTCGCGGCGTTTTTCGACGATCGCGCATATTTCTCGATCCATTACGGGGGGCAGGAAAGATTCGTCGTGGTAGACATTAAAAACAATAAGACACAGAGAGAGTGAAGGAGGGAGAATCGTCTGGCCCAGGTAAACGTAATCGCATTGGTCATGTTACAGATTCTGCTGTCGCACTTCGACGCGTTCAAATTCCCAAGCTCCGAGGTGGTGCAGTTCCGCGCGCTGGTGACACCTTGCATGCCGACCTGCGAACCGGTACAGTGCGACCAAGAAGAGGTGACCGGCGAACTCCGTTCCGTGATCTCGTTCGGGAAGCGTCGTCGTCGCCGCTCGACCGGTTCCTCCCAGAGCCGCGAGGATCTCCTTCTGGTACAGTCCATACAGATCACGGACAAGTTCGGATTCGAGCACGACGGGAAGTCGTCGAACGCCAGTTCAGCGACCAGGGACACCGTTTTCGTCGAGAGCGAGGACATGTCGTCGACGATGGGTATGTGCATCAACCTGGGCGAGGCAATCGTCGCCGGCACGGTATTCCTCGTCGCCCAGATCGCCATAATCGTCGCGTGGACCTTCACCTGGCAGAGACGCCGGCAGATGCTCAAGCATCAAGAAGCTCTCTCGGTCTCGGTTTCCGTACCCGGAATGCATTCCGTTCCGGGACGCACCGACAGCCTCTGTAAGTTGTACGACGCCGGATATTCAGCGCGTCGTTTTTGAATGGCCTTCGTTTCCTGTCCCCGTCCTTCAATCTCGTCTTCCTTCGCTGCCGACGTCGCGAATCACCCCAGCCACCTTCGCGCGGAGAGATCTTCCCGTGGAAATAACCGTCGATAATCTGCAGTTCGTTCGAACCACTTCAACCGGCAAACTCGCGTACGCTTCCATATTTGCAAACCGGCCGACGCGTTCCCCGTGTTTCGCGTGCCTCTATAAACGTTGCATTTACGGTCTGAATCGAAATTTTCACGCCGGCCGATCTCCGAGACGCGCACAGCCACCCGGTGGGATATCTAACAATGGTAATTTCGCCACCGCAACGGCCAATCGGGATTCGTGCAAATCATCCGGAGTATTCGGTGTGTCTCGGATCGATACACCGGGGCGGACCAAGAAATTTTCTCCAACTGCCGGCAGAGTGTGGCTGGAAAACGTTGCCCGTCCGCTTCGACGACGCTTCGCGCTCTCTTTACTTTATAAGAATTATCACGCGCATACTTACCCCTATCCCCTCTATCGCCAACGGCAAACGATCGACCCTGCATAAGATAGGCGACTGTCTTTCGTAACCTTTCTCACTCTCTCTCTCTCTCTCTCTCTCCCTCTGGGGAACTTTAAAAGTCGTGGCTCGTCAAAAAGTTGCAAGGGAAACTTTTTCGTCGCGCCGGCAATTTCAATCAGCGGATATCAAAAGGAGGGAACGGCGATCCTTTATGATCGGCGATTTTTTTCGACACGCCCCTGAGACGATGACGCGGCGGCCACAGTTTTTTTTTGCAGTTCCTCTAATCCACCGCGCGACGGACATCGATTAACGTCCCGCGTTTCCTGCAATTTTATTTGCCGCAACGGGGAAATCTTGCTGCTGCTGCTGCCCGCCCGTCCATCGGTTCGGCTAATTTACCCCGAGAAAGTCGCCAAATTGCATCGAATTAAAATGGAAGTTCCGAACAGTTTAACGAACAACCGCGCGCGACGAACTAATTACACAGTAGCCAGGCAGAAGCAATTAAGCGATCAAAGGGGCCGGGGTCGATCGAATATTCTTCCAGCTTCGTCATCCTTCATTCATAATAGCGCGTAATCTCTTTATTTTCTTGCGACGTTTCAACCCTCCCTCCGTCTTCCTTGTCGGGTCGTACGCGGAACGAGACAGGGGATGAAGCGAAATAAGCCGAAGCGGGATGACGCGAGGCGTGGCACCGTTCCGAAGGTGATGGCGAGGTCAACGTGTACTTGCTACGTCGGATAGGGCACCTGCCTCTCTCTCTCTCTCACTCTCCCTCTCTCCCTCTCTAAACTCTAATTAGCATTGGGAATCGAGCATGATTATGCAGATGCTCCGAGTGGGATATCAACAGGACGAACAGCGGGGCTGGACGGTGGGGTTTGGGAGGGTCAGGGTGATTCGGCGGTTGAAACCGTCGGGGTAGGGCCGAGGACAGCGGGAGACAGCGGTAGGAGCCGGTAAATGGTTGGACGGGGGTGAATGGGGTTGGAAGGGGGTGTGCAATGCGCGTAAAGGGGTTGGCGGAAGGTTAATTGCCTCTTGTGGCGTCTCGAGGTTAAGCTAAGCTTCGTGGGGTTAAACGAGAATTCAGGAGCAAGAAGGATCGAGAAAGGAGACAGCGAGATGGTGTTGGATCGCATCAAGGATAGCTATCTGGAGCACAGTGGGATCGCGTAACCGCCATCACTTTCTGACTTAACCCTTGGCCAAGCTCCGGCCATCCGTGCCGGCCAGGTTAATTTACATCGCGACACACGAGCTTATCAATCTTGACCAACGTGCTCGGATGGCCACGAGTAATTTGCGATCAGCTAGCTCGAGACGAGTCGACGGAAGTAGCACTCGGCGATACCTCCTTTCCGTGGATCTTCGGTGACGCGCGTAAACAGCCGTTTATTGGCGCGTCGCGATAAACAGTTTATTCGTTTAATCGATTCTTCGGCTACGAAGTTCTCCAAGTTTTCGGTCAAATATTTGCACGGCTGATATTCATTACGAGAATTCTAAAATCGCCGGTATCACGGTTACGGAGGGAGCGTTTACGTTTCAGGGGCGACGTTTCCCTGGCAGCACCGCGCGAATCCGGAATTCAAATACACCCGTTGCCCGGAAAGTTATAACGGGGAGTCGATCTTAACTTCGAGAGCATAGATCCAACGTGCAAACGTCGTCGCATAATGCACGGGGGCGCGGAGACAGCGGATTCGAACCGGTTACATCTCGCGAAGGATTGCTATTTAACATAACAAGCCTTGCCACGGTCGAACTTGGCCGACGGCGGAGGATGTTTCGAAGTTTCGTTCGGCAGGAATTTTACGCGAAAGATGACAAAGTCGGGTTAAGGGGACGGGATCTATGACAAGGAAATCCAGAGTACATAGGCAGCCGAAGGGTTGGCGAGCGTCCGATAGGTTGGATAAATTTAAATCGGTTAGCCGCGTTTGCCTCGAGACTTCATCGAATTTGCCGATACAAAGGGCTCCGAAGGGATCGGGTTAATTGAGAAACTTGAATATTTGAATACGTCGGTGAAGACGAACGAAGAGGGGCTGTGAAAGGAGCAGAGCGAAAGAGGAGGATAAAGACGGGCAAAGTGTGGGCCCTCGATTAGCACGGAACGCTTGCGTCTTAGTTAACCCGAACTTCGGATACTTCGGATCCTTCCACTGTTCGACATTTGTCTATCGTCGAGAAACACGCCACAAGTCTATCGATCCTTGGGGGTCGTCAACGATTGCCTCCGTTCCTTGCCAGCAGCCGCGAAGATCGCTGGCATAATACGTGCCACTTAAAAATGTTTCATTACGCGCGCAGACGCGGTGTAACCGTGGCGAATGATTTCCAATTCCGTTCTTCACGGTAAAATCTGAGCCGTGAAAACGATCTTGACGGACAACCGGAACGGGTAGAACGTGAAAAAATGTCACCAGTCACCAGGCGATATTGAATCCGCGTTGAAAGGACGCGCGCTTCAATTATTGGTACTAATTGCCGTGGAGATTGGTGGGCTCTCGGTCGCTTGGTACAATTGGACCGCGGGGGGAGGAGTTTATTGAAACACGACGTTGATTGAAAACATAGGAATACGGCCGTGACAGAGACCTCTAGCCATCGGAGCACGTTAAACCGGGACTTATTGTACGAACGGAACCAGGCTGCCCGCAAATCGACGATGTCCTTCCCGCTTCGCTGCTACGATTTTATACATACACATTATTATATAGAGATATCAATACACACGTATAACACGCAATGATAAGATATGCCAACGAAGGTGCCTACGCGTGTCAATAAGCGACGCGATCCAACTTACTTAATAATCTTACGCATACGAGTATCTTAAGGATTTTTCGCTAACGCTGACGTAGTATATCCAATTTGCTTCTGGTGAGAGGGTAGAGCCAATTTTTTATACATACGTTCGAACGCTAACAGTTGCGAACGATAGGAATTGCGAGCCGCGAACGGGCGCGTGTGTCCGCGTGCACGATTCGCCGCTCGCGATCATTTTAGTGGTATCATCCTAGCGCATGTAAGAGAGCATACGAGATGGTGCATGAAGAATCTCGTTCTTTCTCGCTTTACTCGCCGTGGACAAGAACCGCGCAGAAGCGTTTTCTCACCACCCGCCACCGATGTTCTTCAATCTCGCGTTAAGCTGATCGCTCCACGAGCACGGCCGCGCGTGGGGGTCCGAGATTTTCTCGCGCCATCTTGTAGAAGAAACAGCATTTCAAGTATGCAGTACTATATGAAACGGCGCTCGAACACTTTTCATCGACTTGATCGAACCGGGCCGGTAACGCGAGCCGCGCGGTCAGCGCGTTTTGATCCAAGTCAATGGAAACTGCATCGCATCCGCGTCGGTGAAGTCTGTTATAAAGTAATCGTCTCATTATATTAACGCGTACACGACGAGACTGAACACTCGCGTGGACGCATGTATCGTCATTTGATTACGTGATTAAGATTTAAGTTAATAAACGCGGCCCGCGAGCGAAAGGAAAGAATAAGAATACGAAAATGCAAAAGGGGTGCAGGGCCGCGGTTGAAGCGATAATATTAGGCTCGAGGACGATCGCTCTCTCGTTGATAACGCCGAGAATTACCACTTCTCCCGTTACTCCGACGCGCTGGCTTCGACGCCTTCGCGCCTAACAAGTTTGCCTTAACCATCCCCCATTCTCTTCCACGCTTCCTTCGTCTCGCCCTTCTTAATGAGCCTTATATTTGGTAACCTCGCCATCTTTATCGCGAGTGTTTACAAGTATGCAGAGACGTCGGTGCTTGTCCTCGAGCCTGAGGTGCGCACCTTACTCCGTCGTAAGCTTGAAAAGCTCGAGTCTGTTCTGTACCCTGATAAGCGTGCAGCATACTTCCACCCGCTTCTCTCTATCGCGATATACTTCCGTTCCAACCCTTTCCTCACTGGCCCCCCTTTTCCCCAGCCGACCGATACTAAACGATCCTGATTCGCGACTACGCGAGTCACGTACAGAGCTTACCCGACGATCGAGCGTTTTTACATAACACGCGCACCAATCATAATGGCTTATTTATTTTTTACGTTTAACGTATGTCGCTCTTCAAGAATACTCGTACCTTGTCACGTTTGTCATGTTTTTTTTTTTTTGTCTATCCCCGATTCGTTTTTCTTTCTTTTTGTACTCTTTTTATATCTTATCCGTCTCGCCTTACGTACCAGTGTCCATCCATGTTCCAACGATCCTTCGCGCGGACGCAATGCAGCGCGCGCGCACGCCTGTACACCCCTGTTATGATAACAGATAGCCAATATCGAAACCAGCATGCGATCGAACGAATCAATCCGTCCAGCGTGTAATTCGATCCGCGCGCGCGCGTTTTATTAATTTCTCCTTATTTTTATCCCCCTTCCTTTTTTTTTTCTTTACTACAGTATCAACATGTCACCCTTTGGCTAAACTTCGTATATGTCAGTACCGTAATACACACGTTGTACATAGCATATATGGTACGGAGAAAATAAACTTTTTTTATAATGAACCGTCTCGTTGAACCTGTGCAAAACATCCTTCGAATTTGATCGTGATAAAACGATGCGTCTCCGCGTCGAAGACGAAGTTACGCCGCTGAACGCTAGAGAAGAAGCGAACGAAGAGGAAGTAACAATACATCCAGTTTAAATGGACGTATTAATAAATAATGACTCTGTTTTTGTGGATTAAATCAGCTCAATAAAGTTAGAGTTTAAAATGCACGTTCCACCGGTATAAAATTTCATCACCGTAATTGCTCTCATTTGTCTTGCGGTCTCGTTATCGTGGAAAATATTTTTAAAACCCCCCCGGGGAACAATATTAAATTAAATAGACCGAAGATGACTGATGCGTCGACCGATGGTCTCTGATAACATAAATCTATTAATTAAACGGACGAGAGACAAAGGGGTGGAAAGCAAACATGAATAATGTAGGGAACGATTGTTTTCGAACGCGTCTCGTATAAAAGTTGAGGCGAAGCTATTTCTCTTAATATGATACAGAGTAAGAATAATTGAACGATTTATATTAATAGAAATCGAATTTACTGCATTAATACTTTATCCGACGACTAAATGGTATAGTAGTGTATCAATGTTTAATTTCAATCGATAGAGGCGAACGACGCTTCGTTACCTGCAGTATATGGATGCGATACATAATTCGTGCGTATATTTTTGTTATATCTTTTAACAAAACCATCCAATCTACGTAGGAGAGACTAACGTTCGCTGATATTATCATTTTAATTCCGATCGCAAAATACGATAATGTTTGTATAATTAGTTTGACATCCTGTATATTAAATTACAATTAATATTTCCATTTAACAGCAGGGAATGAATCGTCGCGAACGAGAAATAATTGGGACAAACGAATATATTACATTTACAGGTATATTAATCTTTTTCTTTAATCTAACTAAAAAATAATTTATAAATGGCCAACGCTTAAAAACGAGACTTTTCGTTCGATTAACCGTGCCATTAGAATGCGGTATTTACGACAGGGGGGAACGGTCGATATTTGAAAAATGGCATAAAATGTAGTGGCCGTACAGGATGCTAATGGCTGGATGGTAGCCTTTAGCTTGCGCGTTGGCAATGACCAAGTTGATCCGAGGACCTGCTAGCAAGTACTTTTAAGTAGGTTTCCTGGTAAGATGTTGTCGGGGGACAGTTAGGTATAAACCATTTGGCGTCACCGGAGGAACGCTACATCGTGCATAGCCGGCCATTCCGACGGGGCCGGTGAAACGAATCGTGCATCCCTAACAACAGCAGTTTGGCTCACGTACGTATCAATCAACGTATTATTATGCTAAATATAATCGTGCGTCGCCTATAAATGCGGTGAATTTCGAGCAAGACGAGGCACAAGATTCATCGATGATATGCAAATTTTCCGGACAGGACATCACCAGAGTTCCCGGCCGCGTGAATATTTTATTCCTCAACCATTTTCTTGGCCACCTCTTAGCGTTTACGACGCAAAGGATAAAGCGCGGTTTATTTTAGCTACGCGAATATTCGAGGGCTCCGCGATATATAAATAGCCGTTCTATATTTATGCATATTTAACGACGGACGAGGGTTACCGATTGTTTATTGAACGCAAATCGAGCGTTCTTTTAACAAGCTTCAATTAACAATCGTTACCTCGTTCGTGCTACGGAACACCATCGGGTATATCCGCAATTAAGCGCCTTCAAATTGGAATTTGCACACATTGCGCCTACCTAAGCAAAGCTAATTGCACCGAGCGTTCAACGACGAATCAACGTGTATACTAAATCGATACTTTGGCGTTATAAATTCAACCAGCGGGTACTCCGCTGCGCTTCTAGTGAAATGCGAGAGAGTAATTAATATCGAAGGTAACAGCGGTAACTAAACAACTCGCGCGAACGCGGTCCAGCGACAAAAAACCAGTGGATGTCGTCGGCAAGCTGAAACGTGACTGGGACCGATGAGAGAATATTTTAAGGAATATCCAGTTTATCGTGCAGCACGAGCGAAAAGTGAACCACGTAAGTATCCAGGATCACGGATTTCCAACATCCGTTAGCCGGGCTTCGCTCAATCAGCGTGGGAATCGTGCTCGGTGACCCTGAGAACGAAATTTATGAGCTTGATACCGTGGGCAAAGACGCCTTTGGTCGACGTGAAAAATCAAGGAATGCTAATGGACCTGCCTCGTTCTTTGATACCTAATCCTAGCAACGTCCAACTACTTGTCGCGTTTCCATCGAACGATCAACCGTACCTGACAATTTTACCCTTCGTTATTGAGACGTGATAGATATTCCTAATATCGTACCTATTCATTTTTCCCGCTTTCCATCGATTTCATATATTCTCCGTAACATTCTATAAATCTGGTCCAATTTACTTAACTCGACTGTTTCGTGGATGATTCAATTAGCCTGCAGACGTGTGCGCAGTGTCGTTTCTCTTTTTTTTCTGTTTTGGCATGTTCGAAAGGTCAGTTGGGACCATTGAACCGCGACGGATGGAATATATCGTGCGACGTTCAATTATAATGGCCGACTATCGCACGCACGGTGCAGATTATCTTTGGCGACACGATTACGATCCTCAGCATCGGTGGATAATGTTCGTCTTTAAAAATAGCATCGGTGTGCTATCTTTAGACCGGGTTGAATAAAGTGCAGAATTATCGTGCGGGGACTAGATCGAAGGGCTGGCGGGCGCAACTTATCGTGCATTAAACAAGAGCGCGAGTCGGCTGGGAACGATTCGGCGAGTCCATTCGACGGGCTGGCTATGTTAATGAACTGGATCGAGATAATGGCGTGCAGCGCTCGTACTTTACGGCCGCAGTAATGCGGCAGGAAGTACCCAGCCGTGGCTACTGGGTGACACGACATGCCTCTGCGATATCGACGCGTGGAGGACCAAGATTTCTCTATTCGTTTCTGCGATCGCGTATCGCCACGAGTGTGGGCGTGTACGTACGCATATCGGTTCCGGGTATCAGCGAATTCGGAAACAACCCAATAAGCTTAACGATCGAAGCGACGCTCGCGTTCGATCGAACTCAAATTCGATCTTGCGTGACGAAGGTTTCGGGTAAATCCGAGCGAGCCATCGGCTGACGGACGAATAAAATCGCCGATCCTTACGGGACATAAAACAGACGAAACGTGAAATTGTAGGAGGTCTAATGGTTATCTTTCGCAGTCTGGAACTTACGGGTGGTCGTCAAATTTGATGAAATCCAAAGATCTAATAAAACTCGAGATAGCGAAATTGCGCGAAATATATGCCGTGCTCCATTAAATTGAAACACCGTGAGCGTCACTTGTCTCGTCTATTTATTTTTGTCACGTATACACAGAGAACACTACGACGTGTCCAGTCCGATTCGTTCCTCGTGAAAATGTAATAGCGACGAGCGATCGGTCGCGCGATCGATCATTCAGGAATGAAATAACAACGGGCACGATATGAATTTGCGCAAGAAATTGGGAAGCAGTTACTATTAGGTGAAAATAATGTCCCAAGAGAGCTGCGGTAGCCATGACGGATCATCAGTCACCGTACATCATCTTCTCCAAGGAAGCCAACTATAAGATATCAACTGCGAGCCATTTGTCAAAAGTCGAAACGGTCCTATCGAAGTGTCTCTCCAGAATTATCTGGCCGTGACGCCAGACCGAGGGAATTCCGGACAATCTGTCCCGCTCGAATTATCCGACATTAACCCCGGGTTATTGATCTCTTGATTTCGACCCCCGTGTTCGTTACCTCGTGACGGGCCATTCGATCTTGAAATTATTTTCAAGATAAAAAGAGCACGATCCGGCTCCGCTATGAAAGCGCAATAACCTCCTCCACGGCGAGCTAGACGTAATCACGTGGGACTTTTCCATTACTCTTATCATCGATGCGATCTGTTTCCTGACCAACCTTCGAACAGAACTGGAGCAGAGGGTAAGAAGTGATTCTACGCGATAGCCAGATTTGACTAGAATTGCTCGATCGACGAAAAGAAAGAAAGAATTGTGCCTCGCTAAGCGAAGAGCTTCATATTCCAATTAGTTCCTTGCATTCAAATTCTCAGGATCAGTCGAATCCCTGATTGCATATAACTTTATGTTTCCAATTCTCTTCGAATGCAACGTACTCTTTTTGTTTTTTTTTTTGTACGTTTTGACTCCACTTTTATATTCTTCAATGCGAGGCGTGTTTTTTTTTTTATATGATAATATTCTGTGCGTATGAAACAGGTTCGTAAAATGTTAATTGCAGGATTGGATTAATTATTGAACGTACGACTGGGAGCGAAAGATCATTTTCAGAGTTCAGTTTATTTGAAAAAGTTACACTGGTTTTGAATAATTGCATCACTTTGTATAAAAAGATATTCGCAAATGCGAGCACTGACTGCGATACAGCTGTTGTAAAATGTAAATGTACATAATTGCAATGCAGGCATATTACCAATATTACACGAATATTATGATAGCAGCATTAATTTGTTTCCTGTTCCAGGAAATTCGACGCGCCATGCAATCTGTTTAATTTCGAATCTTGAAGCGGAGAAAAAGATTGTCAGATCCAAATTTAACTTACATTCGCGTTAAAATTCACTGTTCTCTATCCGCCTCGAAACCCGTAATATCAACTTGTCGTACGAGTTGTACAAAAGTGGATGTCGCGTTCACTGTACCGTGAACTTTCCAAAGTGAATCAACAACAGCTGCAGAATTTAATACAGAATACACGACCCTTAGCTATACCACGAATTCTACTTGGCACGTTTATCAATCTAAGGGAAGATCAATCTAGGAATTATGCTAAACAGAGTGAAAAATAGAAGACACGTCGAACGATCTCGCTTGTTTTAATCATAAATATACTAGACTCGAATGAAAACACTCGAACACCTAACAGCACGTAAGCTAACAAAGATTAAAGCCGACAAGAAGACCCGTCATCGATAATAACAATATTTCCCTTTCATGTAACAAGCAGATTGAGACGACTCGCGAATGCCAAGGTAAATTCACGATTCATCCGAACAAAATCCACCGTCGCGAGGAATACATTGACTCGATCGCAAGAAAGCAACGATTCTCTAAAAATCTGTTATACAGAAAATCCTTTAAATGCACGAGCAGTACATCGAAGAATCTCGCTGGTATCGCGTATACATATAACACTTTCCTATCGCCGTCTATACATCCGCCTCGCGTTTAATCCCATTCCGGAAGACAGTCAAAGTCGTCCGTCGAGCGCGGCTCGTCTCGCGGATGAGGCGACCGGGCGACGAAAACCGGAAAAGTTGGGAGAAAATGCGCGACAGCGGGGAGGGCAAGGAAAGTAGCCCCGGTGTAAGTAGCGGCTGTGTTCTCGACTGTTGGTACGGGTAAGGGGGTCGAGTGGATGACTGGCTGGAATGACGGGGTTGGCTGGTTCTGGTTCACCCGGCTGGGGTTAGGTTGGGTGTCACGGCGAACGATGCCAGGAGAGAGAGAGAGACTGGGGAGAAAGAGGGACGAAGATGGGCGAACTCGATGGGCGAAACGAGGAAGGGGTGACCGTGGTATATGAAAGACGGCGGTAAGATAGAAATAAAGCAAGCGGAGGGGCGGGAGGGTGAGAGACTGTCTGTCGCGAGGAAGGAGGGCCACATTCCCGGGGGGCGGTCGAGCATACCGCAGGATGGGAGCAACTTTCCGCTTCGATCTGCTCGGTTATGTCGGGCGAACGTGTGGTGTCACGTAAACCCAAAGAAAACACCTCCTCGTCTTTCTTCTTTTCGGGCTTTCGAGGCTGCAGTTACATTGGCTATCCACCGAGTATTTTCCACTCGCATTCTTCGAGGCCAATAGCTGGCCGTCGTTCACGCCGCCGCTATACTTCGCAGAGACTGCCGGGGAATAAAAAGAGGGATCGCGGCTGCCCGGGAATCATGGAACGAATCGAACAGATGAAGGAAATTCTTGGCCCCCTTCGATTTCATTCGACGCACGGGTAACGTCCAGTTTCAACTGCTGTCTACTTGTGTTTTGCATTTCGGCAAAAAATTCCAAACGTGTTATGTCCGTCGTACGAGTCTTTTTCCATGACGATGGAACGGTCCCTTCTGTAAGACAATTGTCTTCGCCACGAGCGTGCACGTGGTTCGACCACAAGAATTATCGGAGTTTCCGATGGGGATTACTTTAACAAATTAAATCATGTAATCCAATGAGCAGTTTGTCCAGCGTTGTATTCGAAACGCTACGACTTGCATTATTCATATTTAAGTATGGTAGGTCTTCTGTTCGGGAGAAGGTTATTTTCGAGTTCCAGCTATCCACCCTTGGTCTTGGAAAACGAAAAAAAATACCGAAATTACGGGAAGACGAATTCGTGACCGCATCGAAGCGTACGAGCAAAGAGAATGGCGCGCGACGCATGAGTGGCAATGGAGCCCGAATAATCCAGCAACGCGCGAATATTTCGCGTTGTTTGCCACGAAGTTATTAGGGTTTTTTTCTTTAATTAGAGGCCTGCGGAACGCAACGCCGAAACGGGAGGTTGAAACCCAAACGTTTTCTCATTTCAAGGTTCGTGAATCTTCAGGAGCAGCCAGACCTCTTCTTCCTCTACTTGCGCCTCCCCGTTCCTTCCTTCGTCCCTCCTAGCCGTTTACTCCACGTCGAAACGTCTGTTTCCGTCTCTCAGGCGTCGTTCCAACAGCCAATCCGTCCGACTTCCCGCTCGCGCTGGTGAGCTTCAAGTATTCTCCGAGTTCCAACCGTGCGATCCTCATTCAAAAAGGTTTTCCACGTGTTCACTGACTGGGAACAGTTCCGTTGGATTTCGTACACCCCCCTTGGATTACTGCGATGGAATAATATCCGAAAGCACTTTTCCGGCTAAACGAATTCCACTTTATCCGGTTTGATTGACGAAGATTAATTCGATTGACGAATCGAAGAAACAACGAGCCTGAACAGGCGGAATGTTTGAGGAGGACGGAACAGTAGTCGGGGTACGCTAGTCGGACGCTCGTATTTCACGGAGTAGCTCAACTTTTTGCTATTAACCCCGACGCGTCTCAGATGAATGACAGACACAATATTGTAGCTAATTAACTATGTTAATTACGCTGCGCCACGGTCATCGTTACCGTGCCCCGGCAAATACTGTTCATTTCAGGACCCCGTATATAGAAACTTTCGAATGTAAAGTGAAAATTCTATTTGCCCGGGAAATTTGCATCCCATTATACTTTCAGATTACTATGAAAATGTGAGCAATTACTTAAACCAGTGCTAGACCACGGTAAATCTAGCTATCCGTATATACGCATTAGTATCTTCAAGATTGAAATGAAATTAAATAAGAAACCAGGAGCACACTTGTTATTACACTCGTTATTAGAAATGATTTTCTTATGATTTTCTTCCCCCCTGTTTAGAACCGCGAGCAAACGATAAAAGCATTTCCAAACGACTTCCACGCGCAGTTCCCTTTCTATTTATGAATCTTTAAGATTTTTTACCAAATTATCTGCCACGCGATCCATTAGCCGCGGTATAATCAACCCGATATCCCTAGCCTCGTTCGTTCGAAGCCACACCAGACACTAACATTATCTAAGCATTTTACAGCCCCGCCGTTTCGCCTGCCCGAAAGGGTGAAACTCGGTCGTTGAATTCACCATAAATTTAATTATTCTCGGAAGCATGAAATAGCAAAAATACAAATAGCATCGTATGGCATGAATCACATTTATGAATCGGTTTAAAGCCGGTGAGGAACGGCGCGGAGCCGGTCGAAGAACTGGAAAGCTTCCTCGTAAAGTGACCCTGTCCATGGAAGCGGTAATAATAACGTCATTAAAAGCCAGTTTCCTACATGCGATCGCGCGTACATATCGGTATCCAATTATCCTAATGGCTGGTAGAAATTTACCAAATTAAATTAATCCCGGAGATAAGTTAACTTTCGACCGGCCGACTTTCTTCTCGAGGCGTCCTCTTCGCACCCTTCCGCTGCAACCCCTCGCTGCGCGCGGACCGCCGTTGCGATTCCGTGCCTCCTACCATCGATTGCGACGCCAATTATACGCGTCAATTATGATTATATCGTCCACCTCGTGGGACGTACTCGTAAAAGTGTCTATGCAGCCGCGATACCGGTGTTCGATTAAAACGCTGATTACCGGGAATTACAGCCGCTTAAACCATTTTTCCCTGCTACCGCCCCGCCGCGCGTATCTGTTATCTCTCGTATAATACCGGTAGCTCTCTGTTTTCAGTTGCTTTTACGCGGTTTCACCGAGCGAGCTGATAAAACGCGCGGCGAACGCTAACGAGCTACGAAACTTTTGTTTCCAGCTTAGAGGCGCAATTTAAAGTTGAACTTCCAATTATTTACGCAGCACGTGTGCCCAACTTGACCGTCGTCGTCGTCGTCGTCGTCGCCCGACCTGCCATCACCCTCGTTCCGCCATTTCGTCGCCCCGCTACGTATACAATATTTGAAACGAAGACAATTAATACTTTAAGCTTATCGTTCGGGGTCAAAGAATTTCTCGCCGGCTGCCCACCGACGCCCGTTGATTTCCCACGGGAGGCCAATCCTATTGTGGATCGGCAACTTTTTGTCGGATACCACCGACTAAACTAATACACTTCTAACTACTGCCGGTTGCATTGAAAAATATCCAGGGGAGCCATCGCTGCGGTATCCTTTGCCAAAAAATTGAACGATATCCGCGGCTCGGATGGAAAAATATTTTCCTCGTTGATTGTATAATCGCGCCTCTCTCGCGGTACGTTTTAATGAAACCGGTTAAGTTCAATTTCGTGGGGGTGAGAGCGTATAAATTGTTCGGAACGAAGAAAACGACATCGTGCTTTGACACTTTTCCGTAATTCCGGACCGCTGATGAGCGGTAATACGGCGGAGCGCAGAGGTTAGCCAGAAACAATCCTCTGAATTGCTTGTAGAACTCAATTTAACAACGTAAACGTGATTCCGTTAGACAGGAGCTCGCGAGCGTGTCGCTCTAAACGAGTTGCGAGTTATGATCGTCGCAAGTTCACGCTTCTTTGCGACGTTCTTCCCACCCACCGCGAACGAATTATGCAAATGTGGGAACAGTTACTGGCTGCGACGACAGATATTCCTCCTTTTCCTCATCCTCCTTTTTTCTTTTTTTTTTCTTTCTTTCTCAGCGTCGACCGGATTGTTTGCAACCGGAAGCTTCTCAACCCGTTTACGATGTCCACGGAACAGAGGAATCCTCTCGAGCTGTGATAGGCGAAACAGGATCTTCGAAATATACGCGAACTCTCACCGGCAACCTTCGTTTCCTGTTTGCGTGCACGCTCGAAGCGCGGGCTGCGCGTGGAATGCTGAATAAAAACCATCGGACTGTGTAATTGAAAGCTTCGTTTAAACGGAACAAGCCGAACCACCGTTAAATGGTTGTCATTATGTAATGAAATGGAATGTCGCTCTTCGAGTGTCGCCAATTTACATTACAATGGCGCGAGCGACGTCGAAAGCGACCGAAGCCCTAAATATTTATACGTCGATTATAACTACGCTACGATAATAGAAATTTGTACAACAATCTTTACTACAACGTACACACTCTTCTAATTACTATCGTAACACGCTATGCGTTGTTGCAAAATCTCCATCCACGTCAGTCCCAAGTTGCACGAAACACACGAAACAAGTATGCCAGATCTCGACAGAGATCTATGTATAACGTCCGTACAACTACGCGGTGCAAAGAAAGAAACGCGTTCCTCCCGTGGCGATCATAAATCGGTTAATTAAACCGCGTCGACGAGTTGGCGAACGATTCGAAACAACGACCGCAGTCGAGGAAGCTAAAAAAAAAGATCCATCGGACAGCTATCTGATCGGACGCGAACTCGAAAACAACCCCGTCGTGATCGTTGCGTCCCGTAACACAGATCGCGTAAAAATGGCCGGGCTGGACCCGCTTCTCCGATCGCTACGAGGGTGACGTTTATTAAACGGCTGCGATACCATCGAGAACGGTGGGACGGGCTTGGGCGGTAAAAGAAATACGCGCGCGAACGTTCGTTAAGAATAATGCAATTTCCAGGCTCGTCGAGCGCGATAATGATATATCGCGGAATGATAACATTCCGTTTCAGCCGTTTGCGGAAGGCATCGAGCGCTATACTCGTCAGCGAGCGTGGGCGAGCCGGGGTAGCGCGATTCAGATGGCTGGCGGAGGGCGAGAATTGGGGGATGCGCGGCTCGACGGGGCGGAAGAGAGGCCGGACGGGAAGGGCAGTTGAAAACGGGGACTCCGTAAACGTGGCAAGCGCCAATGCAGCATAACGACACAGCCAAATGGTTCGACCATTACCGCGCCAATATTACCTGCTCAACTGAATTATTGTGTCGAGCGGCCGCGCGAAATATCTGGCATCGATATTGAATTGGTGGCGGCCACCGCCGCCGCCGCTAGAACGGCTCCTAGGAGCGAAAAACGGTGGGACGAGGACAGGGTTGACAGAGGAACGGGTGCGCGTGGACAGAAGGGGTGAGAGATAAAAAAAAAGAAAAAAGAAAAAAAGAACGATACCGAACGGGGATATGAAACGAGGGAATTTTTACGAGAATTAATCACCCGGACACACAAAAGCCCGGATTTCACGGAATAACTTTCAATAATTTCCACCGCCCCACTGTTCGTCGTATTGGTCGATATAAGTTGGCGCCTTTGCTTTATTGCCCTTTAACGGCGCGCCCGTCCAATTATCGTAACACGTTATTCGACGGATTGAAACGCGTCGCACTTTTCGCGAGACAATAATTTGCAATTATTTTTCGCCCTCCGCAATGATTTTTAAAACGGCCCGAATTTTTTTCAATTAACCACTAACGATGTAAATTTTTCCAACTCGGCGCACGGCGAAAACTTTCGAGTATTTTTTCTAAGCAGCGGGCACGCCTTTCGCCAGGCTCCGCCGTGCGATTATAACGAGAGACGACAGGGGAACTAAATGAAAATCAGATTATTTGGTGCGTAATCATTTCCACGGGACGGTATTAAACTTATTCGCGAGGGCGCAACGAAGCATGCAGGCCGTCCGGTGCATTTACTTCGAACGCTGCGATTCGCGAAATCGCAGTTTATGGACTATGCTCGGGTTCCCGCTAATGTTCATCGAATTCATTTTGTCGACGTCAATCAATTATGCTCCGTACACTGGCCCAAAGTGTGGGAGGGCGGAGCGAACGGCGCAACACTTCGTTTCACGGATATATTAGCACGTATCGCAATTTCGAGCGGCGATCGTTCACCGGCAAGATGTTAGTTATTCATTCATAACGTGTGTGCTGCAGACGCGTACGTAACGCCACGGGTAGATGGATTTTTCGCGATGAATAAATTGCCACGATACTTCGCGGTCAAAGCTTGTATCAAAGTTTATCGAATTTCGTAACGATATTCAAAATTCGGATAGGTTATTTATATTAGGGCAATTTTGCTGATATCCTTTGGAAAACTATGGAACAGAAGATCTACCAAAAGCATCTCTGATCCCAAGGGTAATCCTAGCTAATATTCTGGTACAAGCTGCAAGTTGTTCCAACTGCCTTGAGAATATTTATTCTTAAAACGAAATGCAGTGTAAGACTGGTATTTCTTAACGAAGACATCCCATTGTAATTACATCGATCAATTAACCGGCTGTACAGCTATTTTCTATGAATAGAACGATAATGAAATCAGCATTATTAATATAAGAACCATTCTAACGACGATCGTGTAACAGTAACAGAACAAATTAAGGATATAAATATGCCTACATTAAATGCGAACAAAAGGCAGGATAATAATGGGAACGAAAGCGAGGAATTAAGTTATACCCTCTAAATTCAGACGTAGAGCCGTTTCGCGACCGTTGAAACGTGTAATTTCAGGATGTAAAGCTGGCTCGATCCCGGGCCGTCCGCTCGAACCCTGTCAACTAGCGTCGAAGTAGTCAAAGAGCGAGCGACGCTGATAGACGGCCGCGTGGTTGGCGCAAGTAAGACCAGATCTCCCGCAGCCGTTCGTACCGGCGTTGGCCAGCTAATGCGATTGTTATTACACGTATTATCTGTTCGTGAGTAATCATGCTTCGCATTACCATGGCTCGTTCCTCGATCAGGCATGAACCTCTCCTCTCTCTCTCCCTCTCTCTCTCTCCCTCCGTGTATCGGTGCCTCGACGGGCAACGCTAGAAACGCCCACTCGTACGCAAATCACCGTTCGCAAACATGTGTGCACTCTTTCGACATGTCCGTACGGAAACCGAGAGTGATCCGGCCGCGGTGTAATACACTGGCGCACGATCTCGCCACGGGCGAACGCCGCTGCCCCTGCGAATAGTTCCTGATCGCTCAACGAATAGTTTACATGGCACAGAGGCGTGGTACAGATGTATACCCCGGGATCAGAATAATACGATACGGAATTCATGAAGGAAACCACCGCGCTGATAGAGTGGTTTCGTGCTGCGTTACACGCAGCTAGGAGTCCTATCGTTTAATCACCCGACGCCTCGGTATCGGCTACCCTTCGCGAATAATCGCTTTCCACGAACGGTCCCCCGTCCGATCGGGCCACGATTTAGATGTCGCGATCGCTCGTTAGGGAGACGCGCGCCGCGAGGTGTCCGCGGCTTTGTGCGCCCGAATCGCGCGATCAGCCAACAAGTCCGTCGATTCTTTCCGAGGGAGGCTTTAACAAACTGCTGATTAATCAAAGCGCCGCCTCATCGTGCACTTCGCGCTGGAAATTCTTCGATTAGCGTATCTGTTCTGCTGGATCGCCGCTGCGTTGCCGTTTTTTCCTTTTTTTTTTTTTTTTTTGTTTCTTTTTTTACATTCTGTCTTTCAGCTGCGCTGGATTAACCAGGCGCGTCGCTGCGTTCTAACATCAGTGGACGATTTCAATTTCCTTATTAGAATGGAATGCGTTCGCGGCAACAAGAAACGGAATTAACATAATAACTCACGCTCGACCCGGTATATTCTTGCGCAGATAAAGCTTATTTCCGGTGATAATTTATCGTACAGCGATACCAATATTGTTTTTGATCGCAAGAACGGGAACTAACTCGGGAATGTATGCGGCGCAAGTACGCTCGCCTCCTCTCTCATGGCCGTCTACGTGCCCTGAACGTAATAATCTATCGAATAATAAATGCTCCACAGTCGAGTGTTTTCAGTGCCCCTTCGTAACTATCCGCGCGGCAAAACAGTCCGGATAATACGAAACGCGTAGGAACAGAACTTGTTTCTTTCCCTCTTCCTCGGTCGGTCGTTTACGAAATTGCGAAGCCATTCGATAATTTCATACGCGGTGAAAAAATCTGCTCCACCGAGTCGCGTCGCGCGCAAGAAACCCGGGATTTGCATGACAAGTCCGGCTGGAAAAATGACGCCTTGCGAGTACAAGCGTAATACGTTGGCTATCCGATTCGAGCGTACGAGTCGTTGCTGTAACGAGAAAAGATTACACCGTACAGTGAACTGTGTAATTTGTTTGACTGTAGAGGGCTATTAGGTAGATTAATCATTCGGTTCGCGTATCTTTTTTGCCGGGCCTCGTTTGTCATTAGTCGGCCGATAGATCATGCCTAGCTCGCGAGTAACGATACGCGTTCTGCCCCGCGTTTCAGTGGGTTTCAACGCACGCGACGGCGCCACGCGTCGCGGTACGCCGTCGCGTGAACCCGAGGCGGATAAATCGTGGACAGGACGGGCAGAGGCAAGGTAACAGTTGAATTTGAATCGCGTGTTTTCGATTTGGCCAGTTAGCGCGCGCGCGCGCGACGGCTAAAAAGCTAATCCACCGCCGGAAAGAAACGTCAAGCGTCTGGTACGGGCGACGCATAGAGAGTATGGATCAAGTGAATTTCATTTTATCCGCCGGGGACGATCTATCATCCGGCGCTCTCCACCTTTTTCTCGATATCAAGCCTCGCGAGAGGAGAGGTCTCCTCGTTCCCAGGGAAAAAACGCGCGCGCTTCCGAGCGACGCCTGCTCGAATCTATATTCGTACGTCACTGTGGCAGCTTAATTATCTATGCCGAGTTATCGAGGCGATTTCAGTGGGAGAAGCAGCGGAAGAGGAGAATTGGGATCGTATTTTCTCGCCGTTACATCCCATTACTATGCCGGAAGGCGACGGCTCAGCGAGGTAATGGAGTGGTGATTGTAACGAGATTCAACCGGGCGGAGGAACGAATTCGAGCCGCGACACGGTCCAAGAGGATTTGGGGGATGGAAAAAACTTTTTCGGCCTCCGTTGGCACAGAGGGAACGGGACTTGTTAGCAAGACACTCCCCGCGCGAATAATTAAGCCGAAACGTCTAATTATGAAAGTCCTTCGTTAGCGCCCGTCCCGCGTAAAGGGAGTAGATAAGTAGATGCGCGTTCTCGAATTCGAGTAAAAGGCCTTACGCGACCTCGCGCGCCCCGACGAGCAACTTGGCCTCCATCCCTTACCAATTTACGCTGGCCTACATTTTATACGCGAGCACGGCGCCCTTTCCAAAGCGAACCATCGGTTTTTTGCAATTAATCATCGTTAATCACTGTACACTTTTCTCTACCGTATCGCGTGGCAAACCAGTTTCTCCCCATTAACGCACTCGACGAGTTTCCAGCATTTTTTCCTCCCCCACCCCTTGGAAAATGAAATTTCCAACGAGATCTGAATTCGAGTCCCTCGTTCGAACGTGTAATTCGGCAATATAGTACCATCGATCGATGCTCAAATTTGATGCCACGGCTTGGGAACAACATTCACCGCTGCTTAAACGCGGATACAGATAAGGTTAACATAATGGGTTTTAACGAATTAACTTAATCCCATCGCGGAGGGCTTTGTGTCCCCCGGTACAAACATACAATTTCCTTATGCAAATGTACGACATCAAACGTGACGACGAATGCTTGAAATCTAATTTGACAAGAGTAATTATACACGACCGTCGTACTCAGACGAACCGTATCGTTATTTTCCTAACGAATCTCTTTGGAGACTAAACGATTCGTTTAAATTAGTTTACTTATAATCGAGTAGTCGAGTTCGTATCATTTCTCGCTGGTGGAATATTAACGAAATTGAAAAAAAAGAAAAAAAAATGAGAAGAAACGAACCGAAGCGCGCATAACTGGTGCGGAAAGGGGGCGAGAGGAAGAAACGTTTGCTCAAAGGACAATGGTAGCTACCACCTCTGCCTTAATCTCGAAGGAGGAAGCTGGCGCGTACAAAGCGGAACGTTCTCTCGTGCTCTCCAGCCGAACTCGGAACGTCGAGTCGTACACGTAACACGATTCGTATTTCGTTGTCACAACGAGCTGTGCTTGCTCGATCGGAATGAATTCCATTCGACGAGGACCGAGTAAAGGCGACGACGTTTCCGACGTATAGGAAGTCGTAGCCGGCTACTTGTGCCCTCGCGTACGCTCCTCTCTGCCCGTGCCCGAGAAATTCCGACAAGAGGCCTCGTTAAAGATTCACCTACCCCACGTCGACCGTATTAAGGTCGGACGAACCCATTTTACGAATAGTGATTTTCCAGATGCACGTGTACCCTGCATACACGTCGCACTTACCCTCCCGCGCGGCCATATTTAAAAGGGTAGTCCGTCCGCACGGGGCGAACACGCGAAATCGACCACCAACGAGAACGCCATTTCGTTCGTTGCGATCGACGTTATCGACTCGCGCTCTGTCTCGAATGGAAAGTGCGCGTGCGAGCAAAACGAACTGAAATAGCAGAAGGTGGGTTAAGGTGAGGATGTGTTCAAGAGCCGCGAGCTCAGGGACAAGCGTCTCCGCGCATTTTCTAGATACCAGCACACTAACCTAATTACATATATGGTTCAAAAATAAACGAGGCTGTGTAATAAATAGCGAAGAAAAAAGGAAAAAAAGCCGCCTGTTAGTTCTTACCCCGCGGAATATCACTTCACGTATTACTCGAGTGCCTCCTCGAGTGCCTTACTACCTTCCTTTCATTATACATGAATGTGATCTTTTTCAAGCTAGTTATACGACAGAATAATATCAATTTTAATGGAAAATAGGAACTCTTACGGATTTTCTAAACGACTCTGTCTAGAATATTTAACCGGGGCAATAACGTGTGTTTGTAATTAATTGATACGTAATTTATAATAATTTTTTCAATGCGCAGATATAACGGTACACCACCAACGTATTACTCGCGGCGATTTCTTTCAAACTGTTATGAAATTAATCTACGACAGAACACGGGTACCACACGTCGAGTTTATGTGCATACGTAACTCGTTCAACTACTGTCAGCGAAGACGGGTCAGCGGACAAAATAAACCAAACGTTGTACGTGACTGCACCGCTCTTATTCAGCTTCCTTACACGTGCACCAAGTATCTATTAATCCAATGTTACCATGTAATGACTTGCCTATGACATTCAAATTAATTACGAGTCACTTTCATTAATCTCGCATTTGAAAAACGTCCGGCAGCGATCGTTGAAGGTCTCCATTAAAGGCGATAGAAAATTGTTTCGATCTTTATCACCTCGACTCGATCGCTCACGAGTTCGCAAATTATATCAATTTTTTTTCCACAGCTTCGAATTTCAGCATCGAATCGAGTCGACGAACGATCCGAACATTTCTGCGCCCGACTGTACGCGTAGGTGCGGCGATGGCCGTGAACACGTCGATAAATTTCTTATGCGGTAGCACTCTCGAGCAACGACCAGTTTATCCATCGATTTATTTACCGCTTTCCAGCCATCTCGAGCTTCTTTTTGGCCGGCAAAACGAACGCCAGGGACAACGAACAAACGAAAGGGAGTCGCGTTTTTAACGGAACCCGCCACCGTTACGCTCTGCGATGAGATATCGGGGGACAAGTGAAATCGCTGCCACGCTGAAATGGAACGAACGTACGATGGGAAAGTAATAATCGTACGTTTGCGTTTCAGGGGGAACTAATGCTGTACGAAGCTCACGTACAGATTTCTATAAAAGCATTTCGAGAATTCGATCGCTCTCGAGTACCAGGGAAGATTTAGGGTGGCTTTCTCCAGGGAACCATAATTCGTACCGACGACGAATTCCATTCTACACATTTGTTTATACATTCGAAAAAATAGAGAAAACGTGCACGGAATTACGAGTTTCCTCGGGTTCCGTGTATCGATTAATCCCAACGATTAATCTCGCTTCGTCGTTTCGCGCATTAGTTTAGCGCTCGAGATAATCGCAGATGCGGGAGACGCGGCAGACGTGTCGCTAATTAGGTTGATTAACAAAGGCTGGGCGCCTTAACGTGTTGGGTTCGAAGAGCAACGACGACTTGTGTTTGCGTCGGGGAGAATAAAGAGAATCAACCGTTCTCGTCGCAAAAGGAAAATAGTTTTCGCAGTTCTGTTACGGCGAAAAGTCGCGGTGTCTTGCGCAGCAGTTGCATGGGATGTCTGCTATACGAACAAAGTTCGACGAATTCTGTCTAATTGACCTCTGTACAAAGACAAAGTTTCGCCGTACGGTGAGCCGAAGTTTCAGGACACTGTCTTCTATTTGACCTAGCCACGTCTATCGTTCTGCCGCGCGGAATTGTACAGACAGAATTGGATTCTTCGGGTTCTCGGGGTTAGGGTACGGACTTTCGCCGTTGAAACGACACCTGGCGACGCGTGGAACTCCGACACGGCGGGATTAATGAAATTTACGTTAATTTACAGGATCCTCGAGACACGTGTCAACGTTCTTAACGCAAAGCATTAACGGGTTAACGAACTGAAAACTGACAAGTTGCGTTCCTTTGCCCGGCGAAAGTTGAAATGGAGATGAACGGAATCTGCGCTGCGAGTCACGCGGGCCACCTTGAAATTAACACGCGAGAACACGCGAAACTATCGTCAAAAGAGAAAGGTTTTACGTCATTGCGAAACCACCGCTAAGACCGCAATAAGTGCACTACTTGTAAAAGGGGACACGGTCCTTTGTGGAGAGCTTCATAGAAGACCGCTTTAAACTCGTTAAAATTAATTCCTGTCGAACCAAAGGGACTGAGAAAGGAAAGCTCGGTGAAATGATTCGATGCTTCAATGTTATTCAACCTGGTTGAAGCACTTATAAATTCCAGAGCATTGCAATATTTTTAACAAACGACTCGTCGAACGCGAAGAGTCGTAAGGAATAAAATTTCGTTCGAATGGATCGTTCGAGTCGTACGCGATTCCCGCTTATCGTTTTGTCCGAGACACCGGAAATCGCCACGGAGACAAATTGTTAATCGATTTAATAGTTTCAACCAGAAATTTAGTGGAGACTGAGACGCTGCCGGCAGCTGGCAATAATTAAATCTCGCGCAACTCCCGAAAGGCTGATATTGACATTTCATTACCTGTGTAACGTTCCCCCGATTGCTTCTGTACGAATTACAATAATCCTAGTGACGTTTTCCATCTAATTACAGCACGCAAACAGCCGCGCATACGAAGAATTATAATTGCTAATACGATAAACTACCATATTCGTTACGATTAATACGAGACGTCATTATTTCGCACGTACTCTCGTTTACACATCAACTTCGATACCATCAATTACAATTACTAATTATATACGCTTAACGAATTTATATTGCTTTAATCAGAAGGGTTTCAGGTTACAGTGAAAATATATAAATTCCGTTTGATACCACTTATTGTAGAATATTTGTCAAATTATTCAACGGAACCTCGAAGTGTGATTAAAAATTCATTTCTGTCTGGCAAAAACGTGAACAATTTTTGCTACCACGGTGTTTAGACTCTCGGTACGGGCGCGTAGAAATGCATCGAAAAGGACAAAGAGAGAATCTAGGAAACGTGTCTAAAAAGATCCAATTTCCTAGGAAGATTTCGCCGTAAACAACCAGTTTCGCCGCAAAATTCCATCGAACCTGTCCCATTCCGCATCCACGGTGGAAGTTCAAGTACCCGGAGGCTCGTAACCGCAATCACTTCTGTCCTTGGATCACCTTGGGCCGAGCAGTTTATAATTTTCTCCCGCAATGGAAACGAACGTTTTCTCCCTCTGGTTCTTTCACCGTCTCCCCGTTCCCCGTCCCCTCTCAGCCCTTTTCGCTTTTAGCCTCATAACCGGTTGGCACTAAGCACACTGTTATCGAGATCAACAAGAACAGTCTAAACGACAAGCGTTCCACCGTGCCGTTCGTTACTTAGGCTAGAAACGGTGTCTAATTTGCCAACATTACGGCCGGCCAGAATAAGAAGAAGAGTCCTGGTATATTCGCGACTACCCCCAATTAATTGAATCCCGGCGTAGATTGCTGATGCAGATCGTTCGACCGCAGATTACAGGAACAGCGAGTGCACGCTCGAGGAAACGAGAGGGATCCGGCGGCGAGCCGCTGAATGAAATTCTCTATCTGGAGGGAAGATCAAGGTCACGAAAGTTGTTTCATTACCGCAGAACTTTCGTGTTTTTGCGAGTGGTGTACGTGCGGTTCTAGCAGCTCGCCGGTGATCACCATTTGATGCATCATAAACACAATATACATAAGTTGCAGTCCGTTCGCAACCCGTGGGACTAGTTCCCCGCAACGCTCCGTGCAGTAAGTCTTACGGGTCGCTTGCGGTATACCGGAAAAAGAGACCGATCGAGAGAAACTCTGAAATCGCATCGATTTCGCCAGCCACGTGACCAAAGCTTCCCGCACCAAAGCCAGATACAAACTATAGATTGACGCGAAATTACGACGCCAAGGATTCGCATTGCTAAATAAATCTCTACCCGTACCTGGATAATCCATTCGTGCCTCCTGGTTCTCCTGCGCGACGATACCCGCGCGCGACTCTATCTTCGAAGGCGCACAGGTTTCGTCGACTCGATTAATAATTTCGTTCGGTGCTCCTGCGCGCTCTGGGAACTCTTGCTTCGGCTACGTATTCCCCCTTTTCGAGGACGCACGCGTCCAAGGATTATTCCCCCGGCGCGAGGGAGACGTACTTTCTATAGAAGGTAGGGCATTGTTACGTAAGCCGGAGGTAACGAAGAAGTGACCAGAACGCGTCAGGGTTCGTGCATGTACGTTCTCCGGAGGATCGATTAGATCGACACGCTGTCTTATTTATATACGCCCACATAGGCGAATACCAGTCGTGGCCGCTTCACCGTTCTATCGATAGCGGCTCCTTGAATTATGGTACCACCCACCGGCAGCTTTCGATCGCATAAATTATTCAATAGCGAGCGCACACCTGTAATGGGGTAAATCGGTTTCGTATAAAAGTGACGGTCACGGCTGCAATTATTTCGCACGGATCTTGACGCGATTCCCGCGAAGGAACCTGGGAAACACGCCGGGCACGCTATTAATAAACCGATACCTACCAGCAACGTTCTCGTTTTACTCCAATCTGTTTAATGCGTCCCCGGTATACGCCGCGACGAAATTGAATCGCGTTTATCCTCAACCCGTTGCCACGCTTACGCGTTCCTATTACGGCACGTTCGTTTCAGGAATGACATCCCGTAACCGTTTCTCAGTTTTCGCCATCGTCTCGGCCGCGATGCAAACTGGCGACGACTATAAAGGATCCCTGGGGGTGGTGCGATTAGTGGTTCGAGGGAATCGATGACACTCGAGAGGTTCCAGCAAAAATGCTGCACGCGTAGCGTCGTTTAACATGTGCGTAGCAGTTAATTAGTTAGAGATGCATGCTTGAGCTGCTCCATAGAAATACTCAAGCTCAGTGTAATTCAACCTAAAAGACACTAGACCGGAGTGTTCTTGGCCTTAATTAGTTTGTTACATTAAAGGACTCCTCGAGACGCTTTGGGAGGTACGTTCACGTACAAGCAAATTAGGTTGGTGGTCCACGGACAGTGAATGGAGAATCGGTCGTGAGAGAAAAGAACGGAATAAACATTGGAAAGCGCGATATCTTCGCGGCAGTTCCATCGAGCGGGGCTGGAGAACGATTTCTCGTGGCGGAAAATAAAAATGGCCGCGCAAAGCGGAGCGAAAGGAAGGGAGTAGATGATCGGAAACCGCAGGGCAAAGTTATGGCGGCCGAAAATTGCAACGCGTCACGTTCGGTCAGGTTGCAACACGAATTAATAGCAATCCAGCGTGCAACATTTATTTTTGCCAGCCGGGCGAAACGTTGCTCGGAAAACAATTCCGCGTCTGGCGTGCTCGCTCGCTAGGTAGCGGTAATTCTTTTTTTCGCTCTTTTTTTTTTACTGTTTTTTTTTTCGGCCGACCTCCCGCTACAAGTAAAACGGCAATCGACCGCGAACGCGCGTGTAATCGGTGACGGGCGTCTCGCGTGGTGTTTTGCCGGCAGTCGAGCGGACAGGATCGCGAAGCTGTCACGATACACGTACACGCGTGCACACGGCCGCGCGCGTAAAAGAATAGGGAGAGGAAGTGGAAGCGGGAGCCCTGTAACGCATTCAATTTGCATCCGATAAATAAAAGGCGCGATTAACAGCGGTCCGTGGCGATGGGCGAAGGGTGTAAACGAGGGAATCCGCAAACCCGTGTACCGGCAACAACGGCCACGGCAAGAAGTGACCGCAACTTCAATCCTATCCGACTTCATTTCCATCCCACTTGAGCCGCGCTCGTCCGCTTCTTCTCGTTCACGGACACGCCCTTCCTGGTCGAGCCACGATGTACCCTGCGGTGGTGAGATGCCACGGTTGAGTTTATTATGATTATAAGGAGAACGGAGGTGAGACTCACGACTCTCGAAGACCGGCTTCCCTTCGATCCTTTCCTCTCTTTTATTATTCTTTTCCCCGGGTTTTTTCCCCTCTCCGTTCGTCCACCTCCTCCTCCTGCATCGCCGCGCAACGCTCAGCCGGCTTTCGAGGCCTTTTTCTCCGTTTTGCTCGACCGTTTCGAAAGACGTCTCATTGCTCGCTATCGGAAGCGTATCAGCGCCGATCTACCTCCCGCCTGCTATTCTTTTCGCGGAGCCCGTGTTCGTTCGTCTGCCTCCTCTCTTCTATCCTCTGCCCGCTCGGCTGCGAGCCTCGCTGAGCGCTAATCGGGAGAGGCGGCGCGAGATTCCGTGGAATCAAGGGGTGGCGAGGATGCGCCGCGACCGCACGCTACTTCTTTCAATGAACGCTGCCAGGCTCCCGTCTGCGGTTCCGCTTTCAATGAGAGCGCCCCGTAAAAACTTTTAAGTACTCCTTCCACGTCCCCCGCCGGGGGAGACCAAGGAATCGCGGACGGACTTTTACCCCGTGAAGACGGTAGGCAGTTAGCAGACTCAAAGGGTAAACCTCAATCGAGAGCCGCGTGGGGGCGTCTGAGGGGTCCTGGCTGCTAAAACCGGAAACCAGCTCCGAGTTCTTACTGTCTGCTCTCACTACTTTTCGGCTCGTGCAAGAGCATCCGGCCGTGTACTTTAATTAAATCGTTCGGGCCAGAGCCACGCCATGCATTTCGTAGACGGTCTTGTTTCGCCGGACCACGGAACTTCTTCGGGGGCGAATAATTGTCTACGAAATTAAACGGGATCGCTCACCCGGCAATTCCTTCGGGGCTCTTTGAAGCGACACGCGTTTCAGGCTTCCCCGTTCGACGCGGCCGTTTCGCGTGTACGCGTGCAGCAGTTTTCAAGCCGTACCCTCTTCGAGTAGACAAAAAAAAATTCACTTCTCCGAGAACAATCAGTTTCCTCGTTCCTTTGTAATATGTATTTCACAATGCACAGCAGCCGTTCTCCTTCTTCTTTTTTTTTTTCCTTTTTTTTGGAAGCTACGCTTCGAATTATTCCATGCAACGAAACTTGGGAACTTCAACTGCTTCTTCGCTTCAGTTATTCATTGAACCCTCGAGTTTCTGAATCCTTTGCTTTGCAGCTGGACTTTCGAATACGTTTTCACAGACTTTCGTCCTTTCCCTTCGGGTTTCATAATCGAAACTTTCCGCCGATATTTCAGAAACCTTTTCACTGCGGGAGCTAATATTTTCTGCTCGGTTGAGCAGCCAGCAAATCGAATGTAACAAATGATTACCCAATGGCGCACGATATAATTGCTATTATGCTGGTAATTACATCGAACAGAGTCCATGAATAGTCGCGGCCCATCGAACGAGAAAAAAGGGGTCGAATGTATTTTCTTCGGATTAAATCGATCCGTTTTCATCGACTTACGGTTACCGTTCGCCATGTTCCCATTAACATTCTTGGCTACCGGAGCAATAACGAAATCCGTGGGCCCGTCACAAAAGGCAGGTAATCCGCGTCCTTTATGGCGAAAGAAGCTGCGGTTCGATCTGTCACGTCGGCTGACAGTGGCTCTTTATTCGCCCCGAAGGTTCGAGGAGTTCTAATCCACCGTGCGGGTTCGTTTCTTAATGAAAAACCGTGATTGTGCGCGACCTTGCGCAGCACCACGGCCGATCTCGAAGAATGGCAGGTGCAGTGTGATCGATTCGATCGTCGTCACTTTCCATATCGAAATCGTCCGGGTGAAGACTCTGCGAAGGACGCGCGGCGAACTTAGCAGAGCTTGACGCAGTAATAAGACGAGGGATCAAGAGATCGGGGATGACGTTGCGTTTGCGCGGCAGAAAAATCTCGATGAGGGGCTGTAACAGTAACTCCGCGTTCTTCTTCTCTCCCTCTCCTTCTCCTCGGTTGTCTGCAAACTCATCGTCGTAACGAGGCAACAGCATCGACGCGGTGGACGTTGTTCGAAGCGAGACACACCACCGTACCAACCACCAGTGGACGAAATGTCCGACCGACGTAATCGTAGGAATCGGTTCGATTTACATTACACAATCATCTGTCGTATCGTTGGAAATTAATTAAGCGAACCTTTCAATTCACGCAGCCCGCAAAAAGTCCGGCAAGAAGACCGGCTGATGCTCGTTTATATCCTCGGCCCTGGTTTCAATTTCCGGTCGCGGGGCCCGTCAAGACAGGCTAGCGGGACGAATCCTGCGGCTTGCTACAGACACCTGCGGGATTTTGACAAACGCGCGCCACGGCCAGCAGCCGGTTTATCGATCCCGTCTTAATAAGACGCGAGACGTGGCTGACCCCGTACGAACGTCAGCCCCCGTGTATACATCGAGAGTGAAAGAGAGAGAGAGAGAGAGAGAGAGAGAGAGCGGAGAAAAACCGGCGACAGGGTTGGAAGGGGTTGGATAGAGCTGATTAACGCGCCGTCCTGTCCCATCCACCTACCCGAGTGTCTCGGTGGCTTGATTGGGGACGATAAGCAGTTTATGAAGCAGCTCGGCCAAGAATAATAGATTAGCGAAAGACGGAGGTACGAGAAGACGAAGGAGGTGGAGGAAGACGAGGCGAGGACTGACGAGAAAGGGCGGTTAAAGGCCAGGGGAGGAGAACGCAGTAAACAATGATGGGTAGCCTCCCGCGTCCAGTAACTGCCGCGGTACTCTAACATGGGAGCTCATTACGGGGTCTCGCGTGAGCGCATCCACCTATAGTTGATTGCATTATAATATGGCCTGATCCCTACCTGCTCGTGGAGCGGTTCTATCGCTAGAAGCAACATCGAGACGGCCCCCATGATCTCTTTATACGTATTTGTCCGACAGAGAATCACCGCGCGTGTTACCCTTACCCGTAACGCATCGAATTTTCATGACCCGATGGCAACGGGGACCGCCGTCCCCTGCTGTCAGAGCGAACAGATTTCCCCCCCCCGTGTGCGTACGCGGACGATACCCAGGCGTTGACTCTCTATTTTATAGCGACATCAGACCTCCTTTTCAGGCTAGATTGATGCGGCCCAGATTAAATTCTGGAGCTTAGGAAAATTTCCTCGGATTATATACGTTATTACGGCGCAAGAAACTGGCTAATGTTGCTTTATACGTCAGAAATATGTATTAGACGAGATGATTACTTCCTGCGGGCATATGTTGATTTTTCACACTTTAATGCGAAAGTATAGAGTGCGAGAGAAAGAGCGAGAGAGAGGGAGAAGAAATTGCATAATGTGGGAAATATTGCATAAGTGGCCCTAATCGGTAGCACCAGTAATCTACATAGTCTAGACGTTACTTAAACCCTTGAAGCGGCTGCGCTGCTTCGGTTTTCGCTGTGCTGTAAAGATGGAGGAAGAAAGAAGGAAGGAAAAGAGAGGGGAAGAACGTTTCGTCCTGGGCCTGCTAGTGGACTCATCGGTAAGGCTACCTAGCAGGCCCTGCCTTAGACGCTGGGATATTAGGGACAGTTCAGAACTTCTATATATTGGAAACGATGGGTCATCGGGTACTTTCAGGAAAGTGTAAATGGTGCTGTCCCTCTAGTGGCGAGTGCCGCCACATCACCCCCTTGCCAGTGGTGAACGATATCCAGCTGTGCGTCTTCGTTCTTCAAGGTGTTCCCTCAGGTGCGACGATGTGTGTAGAACCTCGTATTGGTTGATTACTGGGTGTAGAAACCGCGATGCCATGTCTGCTGCTCCTTCGGAGCGCGGCGATTGCCGCGGTGCTCAAGCCTAGCCGGCGAGCGCGCTGTGAGAAGACCAGCGCTGTGCAGTCGTATACTCTGCTGTCCTAGGATGGCCCGTGTGTAAACGACGAAATTCGTCGCGCGTTGTGGTAATTGCCGCGAGGTCCCAGTGATCCTTGCGTGGAGGTCCGGACTCCTTCGAGATCTTCGTGGGCTCGGCGTAGAGGCGTGGCCACCCTAGGAGAGGGGTTACGATTTCGGCGTGCTGCGGCGGTACCCAAGGTACCAACGATGAATACTTCATCCTCCCAGATGTTCTGGGCGAGGTTGTCGTCGCAGGTGGTATGCTCGACGAGCTGCTCCTTGTCTTCCTATGTCGTAGTAGGCTGCGTGTCCATATCACGTCGGGGTCACCAATTGAAGCGGCTGCGCTGCTTCGGTTTTCGCTGTGCTGTAAAGATGGAGGAAGAAAGAAGGAAGGAAAAGAGAGGGGAAGAACGTTTCGTCCTGGGCCTGCTAGTGGACTCATCAGTAAGGCTACCTAGCAGGCCCTGCCTTAGACGCTGGGATATTAGGGACAGTTCAGAACTTCTATATATTGGAAACGATGGGTCATCGGGTACTTTCAGGAAAGTGTAAATGGTGCTGTCCCTCTAGTGGCGAGTGCCGCCACACCCTATTTGATGCACCGTTCTACCTCGGTGCACGTACTTATTATCAAAATTAATCGTCGGAGGTATTCGAGCGATTTATTCGATTTTGAGAACGTTGGAAATTTTATCCGCTGGACCGCGAGATCCGCGTCGCGCGGTTTGTTCAGCCAAACAAAACGATCCGAGAGGAGAATAACGCTTCCCAATGTATTCGCACTTTCCCACAACAAACACAGCAACGTGAAATTGATAAATTACACCAGACGAGGAACATCAAACAATTTTACCGTATATAATAGACCTAATCACTTTAACGCGTTTTTCTGGCCCAGTCCACCGCGTACGACTGAAGTGTCGTTTAATATTGGTCGCCGGGGTAAGCCAGGAGCGGAGCCAGAGGCGTAACCGGCGAAGCTTGGCCGACATATTATGAGTAATGGCTGTGGAATTGAAAACTACAGAATATTTTGCGGTAATCTGGCGATCCGGGGAATGGAATCCATCACGGTGGTGTTTACGAGCGAGTCACGAGCACACAGCCGAACAGGATTGCGTGCAAAGTGTTAGGTTCAGCCGGGGGATCGCCAGCGAGCGGGTGGGATCGCGAAACGGGAGAGGTGATAAAGAAAAGGGCCAATATGCGCGCGGCGTCTCGATGCCTCACGGTGTACGCGACACGGGAATAAGGAGAAGAAGAGGAGGACGGGACAAGGAACAGAGGGATGGATGGACGGATGGATGGATGGATGGGTGGATGGATGGAAGGAAGGAAGGAAGATAGGATCAAGTGGGAGAAGAGGAGGCCCGTACGAGCGTGCTTTTCTTGTCGCCTCCATTCACGTGTCATCAGTCACGCAAGTAATGAGTGTCGGAAATACAAGGTTTCTCGAGTCAAACGGGGCTTTGCGCAACCCTCTCGCTCGCTCGTCCGCGGCGGCGCGGCAGCTCTCCATTCTCTGTATTTATCTCGCCCGTTCTCCCTCCTTCTGCCAGGCGGACTTCTCCACGCTATTTATTATGGTCTGTACGTGCATACGTGCACGGAAAGTAAAGCGCACGTCTTCGGGACGACATCAACGTACCACGGTACGTACTTAGGTACCGGGAGATGTTCGTCATATCTCCCGTAAGGATCTACTTGGGATGACTTCACCCGCTGCGTACTCATTCGTGCTTGACATAGCGACGCCTACTGAAAGACAAATGGCTAGATGAACGACCGGATACGAATAGTCACACTGTACACTATTTTCGCGACAGCCACCAACAGTTCGAGATAAATGACGAGCCTGGTCCCGTGGATCCGTCGTTCCGCTGCGCCGCTCGCATAGAACACGTTCCTAATGTTAATGACGCCTCGTGCGTGGGGACGATAATGTCACGCGAACCGATTCGCGGGGTAGCTCCGCGACTCGAGCGTATTATACGACCGATACGCGGTTCGAGTATCCCATTAATTTGTACCATCGAATTGCAAACGATCCTGTTCGAACTCTCGAAAGAACGAGACGATTCGCGGGGGATCGTCTTTAAACCGAGAGAGTGTACCCCGGAGATATTTAGATCGGTTTGAATTATTCAGACGGTATCCGGTGACAGTTCGACGAGCAGACGCTGTAAACGGCGTGTTTAATATGCCCGTCGCGTGTGGCATTAAAATTCATTTTTCACGGAGACTTCAATTACACGTATAATTAATCTAGTCCTCGCGTCGGCCGGGAATACTAAATTTCTTCGATCGCGAAATAATGTACCATTTGTAATAAATAGCGGCGGGGACGCGTGCCGATAAATTCGAGCCCGCAACGTGGGTAGGCGACGCGATCGGTGTATTAATAACGGAATTAATAACGGAAAGATACATGGGACGGGGTAGCGATTCATCGGTAACGGGTTTGCCATCCTATTTGACGCGTCCGGTTTTTCCAACAGGAATAGAGCGCCGCGCGGAATTTCGCCCGACCAAATAGACTGCAACGACCGCCGCGCTGGAGATGAGATATAAAGCGATACTTTGCCTCGAAGAATCCTCGATTCCCTCGACTCGATACGACACTCGAGACCGTCCTTTCGCTCCTGATGGGGGCCCTCCTTGTCCTCCTCGCGAGCAAGGTAATTTAAAGCGAAGAGTCCCGCGGCAATTTTAACACCATCGCGCCGAAACGGATATAATAGAGGGGAAATTGCTTACCGGGGAAAAGGAACGGGGGCGCCGCGTAATGAAACATCGTTACAAAAGTACTCTTTATTAACGAACGCAGAGGCTCCTCAGTTTCGCCCGTGGAAGGCTGATCCTCGAGCCGGCGCACGAAACGAACCGGGGCTAAGATGAAATTTTATTTCACGACAATGAAGCACGTACCGCTTGAACCGATACAGGGCCCGAATATATCCGGCTCGCCTGCTCGACGATAACAAAGACCCTCGAAATCGATATCGAATCGATACCGTCCACTTGTCCCGCGAACTTGTACCTTTTATTACCCCGGCCCGCAAGCGTCAGTTTTTTGCGTTTCGGCTAATGGAACTGCGCGTTTCATTAGTCAACAGGCTGTAATTAGAAATCTTGGTGGGAAAAATCGTTCAAAGTGAGATACTCGCCGCGAGTTAATTCGAAAGTGTACGAAGAGTGGTCTAACCGTTTGTTACCCGGAAGGAAAGCATTAAAGAGCGTTAAATACGCGAGCAATTTGCAGAGAGATCTTAATGGCTATCCTTAGGGTCACACATTAGTATAATAATACGAAGTTAACCCGAGACAGGGCTCTCGGGTCTGGGTTGCCGAACCGATCGCGGAAGACTAATTTCATCGCCATTAGAGCCATTGAAAGCAACAATTTAACAGGTTTTTCCTGCAAAAAGTGTTCACGGTAACGTAAAACGTGATTCGGCTGGTTATTCTCTAACAAAGAATCCTATTACTAAAAGATTTGACGCGGTACTACGTGATCTCGAAACGCTATAACGCTATTCCGCTGCTGAGTTCGTTCTAACGGTTATGACAGTGTAACAAAAAAATGTGGTCACTCGATATGTACGTATATCGAACGGAAAAAATATGATGGAACTTCGTGCAAAAAGGTGAAATTTACGAAATACTTGGCCATTGAATCGCGTTCCCCTTGCTCGACGAGACTGTTCGTCGAAAGCCTGGGCGGTGGTATTCGGTTAACCAGGTTCTTCTCGTTAATAAATTGCGAAACGGGGATAAAACGAGATATAATTCATGAAGATGGCAAGGATTTTTGGTATAATAACGACATCGAGTGAAAAGAAACCAGGTGACACACACGGAATACGGCGGGTCTTTTTTCTCCGTTTCTCCTCGCGGCAGGAAACGCGGAGCATTCGTTCGGCGTCGTTTAACCCGGGTATCACCGCCAAGGTTACACGAGGGTGCATTCACGGAGGTGACGCGGAGCGCGAGCAACCGAATCCTTGGTGTTCTTAATGAGGTCAGATTAATTACCGCGACGCATTATTAAACGGTGCCGGCGCAGGCTGGGTGAAGGCGCGCGGTGGTTGAAGCAGTCGCATAATAACGGATAATTAAGGGTAGAAGAAATAAAGCTGGCTGTTTTCACTGTTCGCCCGGCACGACGCTGGTCCGCGCGTCCCGTTGAAGCGGATCGAGAAAATGAACGAGCTGCCCGCGATTCCGAATTATGATAACTGCTAGAGCCGATCGTACGGCCAATCCTATCTGGCCAACTAATCGCGACGCCAAGGCCAAAAAGTATAACGTGCTTAATTAGCAGGCCAGTTATCGGGTCGAACGCGAGCACCTAACGTCAAACTGGTAACGAGCTACCGGGGGGATGCCAGCAGCCCATTTAAATTGACTTGCATAACCGCGTTGCCAGAGAAAGAGAAAGAGAGAGCACGAGGATGGATAGGGTGGGGGCGGAAGGGAAAGGTAAAAAGAGAAAGAGAGTGAGAGACAGAGATGGACTGACTGGCTGCCTCCACCCCATGGCCCTGGTGGAAAGCCAGTAAAAACACGCATCTATTTCCATATAACAAGTTTATATATTACGCCGTCACCGGCAGCACGTAGTTACATTTGAATACGATGTCCTAAAGCCGAGAGCATGCGGCGGCTGGTTCGGCAGAGCCAGCAGAGGTACACATAGGTACATCGGCCACGAATTAGATCCGTGTGCATGGCCGGGCGATGAGCACCCAGCGTCGATTGCACTCCACGAATTGCAAAATGCAACTTGGCACAGCGCGAACGCTTAACTTTAGGTAATTAGCGCGGGACGTTGAAGTATTTCGCCGCGCCAAACTGCCAATTACCACCGGGTCCTCCTTCGCTTTACGATCGTCACACCCTAGAACGGTTTAAATTTCTTCGGACAGTCCCAGATTTACGACGCTTTTACTACGATAATGAATCTCGAGACACATTCGGCCGATTCTTCCTCCATTTTTTCTTTTTTTTTTTCCTTTCTCTCCACTCTCCCCCTCTGCTCTGCTCGATGTCCGTCGTTGCGGGCTCTATCATCGCGCCGAATGAAACTTCCTCTAGGAGGCTAATGGGCGTACGTGTGTACGCGCGTAAACCACGGACTCGTGGGTCTATGAATCAACGCCGTTTTTGATTACCTTCGAGCGCGGTTGGGAAATGTTATTCGTAAGAAATGGATAACCACTGAAAGGATCTAATGCGATAGTAATGGCTCCTTTTTGTAAACGCGGCCGCAAAAACGATTTCGGGATACCATTATCTTTCTTGAACGAGCCTACGTACGCTCTCTTGAAGTACCAGTTGCCATAATAGCTATCTAATATCGCAAACAATGTAGAAAATGGTGATCGTTTCGTAGATGAAAGCGAGAGTAACCGTGAAATCTCCTAAGTCCTTGTGTCTATGAAGAAATAAAGCTTCGATCCGACGCGTCCCATTCCAGTGAAACTAAAACTAGGTGACCGCGTCAGGGTAGTTAAAAATTCAATGGTATATAAACTGTGAACGTTCGCCGGCATTTTGCGACGATGTAGACGACGTTCTTGGCTAGATTAAACGTTGCACGCTTCGTACGCCGTTTCAAAGCTGAACCGCTCGCGTTAGAGTGGCGATTGTAAAACCCTGGCAGCCAATAAACTTTGGTATGCCTAATGATCATCTCGTACTCCGCGATCATTATGTAAATGTTACGTTCGCCTTTGCGCGCGCTCCCGAACGTCCCTTTTAATTATAAAATTTTCCTTTACCTCCATAAGATCGTTCGGAAGAGCGGAACCAGAAAAACGCGAGAACAGTTACGCGATGAAAAACAAGATGAGTCGCTTTTTCATACCGGTGCGCGAAGCCGGGCAAGTTTTATCGTGCGACGTAATGAATTCTATCGGAAACAAGAATATTAAGAGGCACGATGTTTATCGCCGCGAATAAAGCATATAAAGTTTCCTGTTCGCGCGTCCCGCGAGATAAGCCCCGCGCGGAACGTACCGAAAAATGTACAAATTAAACAAGCGATCCGCCTTTGGATTCCGCCGCGGTGAGCCCGCCGACAATCCACGATCGAAGAGTAATGAGCGGAGGAAGGATGCGCCTGGTGGTTCGAGCGATTGGCTTCGTTCAATTACAAATAACACGGGCCGGTCAACGCTCCGAAACAGAACCGCATCCGTTCGAAGCGGAGACGTTGGGCCGCATTAATTAATATCAGGAAATCCCCGAGACCGCCTTATTGGCGATCGGAAAATTATCCACGGCTTGATTAAATATCCGTAGAGGGGCGAATATGCGCGGGGACGCGGAGGATTCACGAGGTCGGCCGGGTGCGCGACACCACCGTCGGACAGAGGCGTGGGTGGCACTGTAGTGGCCGTTCGAGGGTCACGGGTTGTTATTAGCGTTAAAACAAACGGCCGCAACGTAATTATCGGCCCTGTGCCGCAGGAGGTAACAAACGAGGTCGCGCGATAGCGTAAATATTCCCGAAACGAAAAAGCGGGACAAAGAGGGGTTGAACGGGAAAGAGCGTGTACGCGCGCGGCCGGGTCCGGTGTCGGGGTTGCTCCCCGTTGGACGAAGGCAGACCGCGCGAGAGGGAAACGGCAGGATAATCGGGAAATAGATGAAGAAAGAACAAAGGGAAGGGCTGCTTTTGTCGACGGGCCAGGACATCGCCACAATGCCGGGGCAGGTTATATAGAGAAGTTAGCGGCGACCACCGCGGACAAAGAGTGTTTGCTCGGCTACTGTGCGATGTTTGCTGAATATTTAGCCCATAATCGAGACATCGAAACGTTCCGACAGAGAAATAACGCGGGGCTAATAGAATTCCCGCGAACCCAGGCGCCGAATCGCGGCAATGATTCGTGGTTTAATGTATCATCGTGGGTGACGGCGCGATTCACACGGGCTGGGACAATTTAATGTTCATTGTTCGTTTCGCAGCGAACGTTCCTACCACGACCGTTTACGGTGGCGATGAATTTTTAAAAAACGGCCAATCGTTTTCTATTGCTTTGTACTCGGTCTTGGGGAGCTTTTCGAAATGTTGCTCGACGATCCTCCATTGGGAGACATTTACTTTGGACTTTCTATCATTATTTAGTCGGGAACTGCAAATGTTTGCAAACCTTATTCTACAGTTTGGAATAAAATGGAGCGAATCGCGAGTGGAAGATGTTTGATCGCGTTGAATTGTATCGAAAGCGTTCTGTCCACTGAAAATCGAATTCTCAACAAAATATTTCAGCCTCTCTCTCGATATCAACGTTTCCCGTAAAAAGGTACAAAAATCACTCTGATGACTTTATTGCAGAACTTATCTTTCCACATACACTTCCCCAAGTTATTCATAGTAAGCTATAAACCCTCGTTCAGACTAGGTCATAAAGACTGTAAGCGCTGCTTTAGCTTGAATTTTTAGCTTTAATGAAGCGCATTTAATAGGCTGGCGTAGCAGCGCCGGCTCCGAAATATTTTTACGCGAGCAGCTTCCCGATAAACGCGCACACCTATGCGCCTCGTGTAATTCAGAAAAACGAAACCGAGATTAAGGAACTACTTACACTTTGAATTGCGCTTTAAAACTGAAATGCCTACGTAGGAAACGTACCTTTTAGTAGCGCGACGCATCGTCGAGAGGCTATAAGTAAAAAGCCTGTGGCACGGTACCATTATGCTCGTCCACTTAACTGGTGCAAAAGTTCCGCGGAATTCGCAACATTTGTCAAACCGATTGCCAAATGCGCGAACGATTTAAACGGGTCACGAGTTCGCACCATCGTTGCTCGAGAACCTCTCCACGGTATCGAATTTTGTTGAATCGACGAAAATTATTAGCAAGTCGACAAATAAGTTTCACGGCGACGGAGGAAGTTTCTGTCGACGGGGTTGGGTACAGGTACGCCTAACGTTCGGTTACTCGATAAAGCATCTTTTTTTCTCCCCGACGAACAGCGAGCGAAGCTCCGCGAATTAAATTCATTACGAGGCGCGCGAACAACCTTAATGAATCCGTTCGTGACCAACCTCTGATTTCGCGTAATGAATTATACGAGCCGACACTCCCTCGAGCGGTGACGAGTATCGCTGGCTATCGATTCAGGATCTAAGCTCGATCGTGGAAGAGCGCGCCTGAAACCTGCGCGCGGCTGCGATGCATCCAGCGGTTCCTCTCCTCTCTCGTTTGACGATAACGAGGATTTTCAAATTACCTTGGGACATCGTTATGATGTTCGGAGAATTAACGATGGGCGGATACCCTTCCACGCAGGGGACCGTACGAACGTTCCTCGATATATTAGGTTTGGGTAACCGCGAGTTAACGTGGAACACGAAAGGTAGCATGCAGAAACGGGCGGGAGATATCGGGAGATAGGGACGAAGGGTTGAGGGAGGACGAGAAACGGCAAAAAGGAACCTCTAACTCGGTACGATCGGCGCTGCGGGAGTAGATAGGCGCGTCCTCCTGTTCCAAGTAAGAGTCGATAGATTGGCCTCGCTCCCTCTCTGCCTGTTTATGCCTACCTTTCTCTTATTTTCTCGCGTCCTTTTCCCTTTCGATTCAACGATCTTCCCTGCCCCCCCCCCCCCCCCCCGTTCTCGCGTGTCGTCGACCGTAGCTACGTTTGGTAGAGGACTCCTCGAATGAATGGCAGAGCATTAAGCGTATCGAGAATGCAACACGGAAATTGAGGGAGGGTCCGTTGAATTTCAACTGTTGTTTCCTTGAAAAATTACCTCTACGCGGATACATCGGGCGTCGAGCAATGTGGAAAATAAATAACGGCGATCAGATTTTTATGAGAACTTATTGTTTTTTTTTCGGAGGAGAGGAAGCATATGCAGGATACGTATGCCACGGTGAACGATGGAAAACAATAAACTTCTTAGACGTACTCTGTGGCCTACGATAATGCTACGTCAATCAGTCTTGTGGTGACACAGCTTGGGATACCACTGGATCAATTTACAAACATATTTATTTATATGTGCTCCTACATTGGTAGACGATAGAAATAGAGAAAATAACCAAGCTAGGGAAATGGGCAGCCGTGAAGTCCACCGCAGCACACAGACACCGATACTCTGCTCCTTACAACCCAGTACGAAAACGATATCCTTCTTGACCGAATTCCTACCGTTGACAGAAAGCACGTTGGTACCGTTAGGCGAAGATCGTGGCCAGAAAAATAACCAAATTTAACCGTAAGGTGGAATCGCGGTGATAAATACATCTGTCGAGGTGTACGTAGAATAGCTGCGAAACTTTTGGAGCGAGATGCTTCAGCCATCGAGGATCCTCGGTTTATTTATTACAGAGAAGTAAGTGCGGTAAAGCATATTTTGCGTAAAATCGATGCACGTAGAATCGCGCTGCGAGTAACAACCAGTCAGACCGCGAAAGTGAGATCTCGCCACGTGACCGAAATGGGTGATGTCGAATTAGTTACGTAACACTCGCGCGAAAGAAGCGAGTGATTTACGCATCCGCAGCAATAGCAGGGAGACGTTCAACTGCAGATTTTTCAGCCCCTGGCCCGGTTCCGTACCCCGCCGATCAGAGTCGGTCCCTCTTTCTCCGCCGTTGAAGCTGGCGTTCGAGCGAAGCGTCGGCTCCCACTCTCCGGCTACTTCCTCTTCTTCTGGCCGGTTTCTCGCGGTTACGGCCTTGCAATGCTACAAGAAGGCCCGCGTCCACCCGTCCCCCGGGCCCCTTTCGGTCGGTGTTAGACCGTTGCAGCTGCAGCGGAGGGACGCGCAGTGGTAGCGGCGGCGGTGGCGGTGGCGGCAGCGAGCAACCAACGCGAGGAGGCAGTTGCAGCAGCGCTGGTTCACCTCGTACTACGAGGACGAGACATTGGCCTACCACGCTCGACCTTGCCAGTTCGTTACTCTTTCCCGCTTCTCTTATGCATTATACACGGCTATCCGGCTACGTCCGTCCCATCCCTCCCTGTCCTTCCTCCTGGCCGCTCTTCCTTCTTCCCGCTTGGCCGCTCTTTCCATTACTGCCTCCAGTTCCCCACACTGTTTCTATCATAGTTGCACGCTCTCGCTGCTCCCCTACGAGCCTCCTTTTCCTTGCCGTTCTCCACCATCTTCCCGATCCGGCTTTCTTTTTACGTGCGCGCCTGCCTGCATTCGTCTGCGTCCGGTATACATATACACGTACGCGCAGAAACCGCGTCGCACACCTTCTACGTACACCTTCCTGCGTCTGTCCCTTTCCCGTTCCCTCGCCAGAGAGCGGAGCGGACGATCCGCTCGGGTTCGAAGAAAAGCGCGCGTAAGCCGCTTCGTCATCGCGCTCCCGGTCTCATTTATCGTCGCTGCGTTTCCCTGGCTGCCTCGGGGTGGCGATCGCAAGAAGGAATATGAGTACACGGCTGTCGACGGTGGTCGAGCTCCGTTGGCTCGTACCACGGGGGGAATACCCTTCGCGACTCGAATTATAATTAATTAACAACAGTCGTGCGCCGCGCCGCGGCCCGTGATAATATGTCGGCCGGCTCCATCGGGCTTCGTTAACGCCGTGATCCTCGAGCCATCGGGCCTCTCTACGGGACTATAAATTTTGCAAATTGCGCCGATCGAGCGTTAAAGCCGGACTCGGACAGTGAGAATCGGTTTCTCGTCCGCGCGGACTTCGGCAAGCCCACGACGAAACCACGCCTGGCATCTCGCCGTAGCAGTTCCCCCTTTTTTTTCTTACCCTCGATCGATTAAAAGGGCCGACACGTAGACGCCTTTAATTGGCGATGAACGCTCGGAGACGTCCACTGAAGACGGATCCATCGGTATTTACTCTAAACGCTTAGATTGTCTATCTTAATTGATTTCTTGTTGATGAGAATCCGGCTCGAAAGAGATTCTCTCCCTTCTCTGAATTTTTACAAATGCCGGAACCTCGAGTACGCGTATTATTCCTCGCTTTCTTTTAATACCACCGTAGCGTTACAAGGTGGGAATCGGCTGGGAACTACGTTCACGACGAGACTCTAAATATAACGTCAAATAAATTATGTTCCAGTTTTAAAACGCGTTACATAAAATGCAGATGTGCTATTTCAGGTACGAGCAACTCTGCACGCATGATATATACTTGTATAAAATACGCGCATGAACACTTCCTCTATAGCGGCGAACGATCGTTTAAGCTCTCGAGGCTTCGTGCTATTAAGACTTTACGCTAAATATAGCACGACAATTTCAACGATCGTGAATGCCGATGTGTTAATAAAGTATCGAGTAATATAGGTGAAACGTTGCACACGTTCTATCCGTAATAACCGAGGTATAAATTGTCCTCGTGCGCGTTACAACGAGGGGAGGGGATGCTAGCTGCGATGATAAACAGAATGAAAAATATCCGCGTCGAAATTCATTTATCCGCTTGCTGTAAACCTATACATTTCTCGCAAGTCGAAAAGTCAAGCAGGAGAAAGAGGTCCGCAGTCGAATCGGCGGTAGCGGGGATAATATCGGCCATCGGCTTCGGTCCACGCGTCCAAAGCGATGGTCAAGGATAATAGAGAAGAATGTTTCGTTCGGAAGCGAGCCGATCGAATTCCTGCGGCTGGAACAGGGAAGCGGGTGAAAGAGGAACGCGGACGATACGCGGTGAACGATCGAAATTTTTCTTCGCTCGGACTTAACGGTGACAGGTACCAAGTCCATGTCAAATCGTAAGTCGATATCCGGTCGGCTCGTCTGTTACTCCCACCACGTATTCACCAAGCGTGGCATCTATTTCAGAGATATCTGTTGACTGAGGATGGATGTTGAACCGATTGGTCGGCTGGAACCAGGTGCGTTGAACCCAGCCATCGCCGCCGCCGCCGCCGCCGCCGCCATGGCGCAACGTCGAACGCATCCTATGCTTATAAACCGTAACGACACGTGGAACTAACGGACTTTGCCTGCAGCCCCATCTACACCCGCGGGAGCTGTACGGTCTCTCGGCAGCGACTTCCGCCAACTTCGTTTCGGATTACGTGTACACGCGCTGAAATTGTGGAGCGCCGCTGTGATTTAGCCACCGAAAGTCATTAACTCGCGATGGATGTTGTTATTACGGGCCAGGTGCGAAGATGAAACGGACGCACCGTGAACACCGGAGGCCCCGGTTACGTTTCCACTGTTCCACGCCCGGTAATAGGTTCGACTCGTCTGCGGTGTTATTCGGCAGGCAACGATGATACAAGCGAATCGTCTATCCCGCGCGGATGGTGAACCAGTTTATAGGGGGGATCCTCGTATCAGCCGGTGGAAGCGATTTTCTTCGGAGCTGCTAAACTCGCTGATAGAATTGCCTTGCTCATTTTGAAACGCGCCATTTTCTTTAAGAGGGAACGCCGGATCTCATTTTTCTATACCACCCCCCCTCCGTCGAAACTGGTAGTATTTATATCAGAACTGGGGTGTATAAATACGGTACGTAAGCATCTTTCAAGAAAGCGAGAGTCAATATTTGTCGGAAAAATATGAAGACAAGAACGGTGGATACGCAGGTACTCTACGGCGCAATTGGGTCAGGCTGCAGCTTCAAAACGGTGGGAGATAGAAATAAATTTCCACTGGGTAAATTGAAATGGTCCCGATTGACGCGTCGTGTGTTGCTGCTTGCGTGCGCCGCGGAGATGGAGGCGCATCTCCGCGGTTCCAAGTTATTTTAATTTCTCTCGATTGAACTTTTACTCTCGTATTTCGCGGCTACGGGGAAATGTTAAGCGGGCGGATTATTTTTTTTTCTTCGCTACTTTAGAATTCCACTCGATCCCAGTTGACGCGCTAACTTTTTTCTTCTTTTTTTTTTGTCAATTCAACGCAAATCCGAACGGTCGAATCAATCTGGAATTCTCTTTGAAGAAGAAAAAAGAACCGAAACGGTACTAATCATTTGACTGGGAAAGTTTCGCGAAATGAAAATTTGATCGATTACCGCTAACCAAATACAGCGGAGCAATGCATCATCGTTTCAAAGTGAACACTTTGATCAATCGTGGCGCAGTCAAGTGTTTCCGTGCTGCATCGCGTATCCTCCAACACACTCTCGGTGTTCTCGACGCACAACAAGTTCAAAGTACTTTCGAAGCGCTATCTGCAATTCGAATTTCAATTTGAAATCGGTACCACGCGGCCAGACGGGGGATCCCAACAATCCGTTGTCGCGCCGTTCGACGGCTGAGTTTCTCCAGCTTCTTATCGATAACCACGATATTCTTGTTATTTAATAAGCCAACTGGACGGCAGACACCGTAGAAATTGCAGCATTGCAGCAATTAGATCAATGAGTACCATTAAGTACGGTCTGTCGCGGGTAGACGCGATAGAACATGGATGGACATACGAGGCTTCGGGTATCATTACAATGATTGGGCGCTGTAGTATAATTTCGAAGTTGATCGTTCTTGCCTCTAATGAGGGATTTATGCAAGCCAGAGAGCAGGCCTGATATTACAGCCGCATTCAGAACCGGAAGATAAAGAAAAGTGAAACATTGGGTCGACGCTCTAAATAGACGTACTTCGATTAGAGTACAGTCTACCGTACAATGCGTAATTATAGAGATTTTATGCGAAACTTCTTCCACTTTTCTTTGAAAAAGAGAGAAAATAACGAGGAAATCTTGTTGTTTTCCCACGCGTAGCTCGTGGTACGTGTACGCGCGGGTAGTTTCGAAAATGTTTCGTTATCGATACGCGCGCAGAGATTACGAGCCCTGATTCGAGTAATGACTAGAATTCTAATGCAGCTAATTATTAAATGATCGTCTCACGACTTCACAATGTTACCAAAGAAAGTCGTCTCGAAGATTATATTCTCGATAACAGTCATCAAGTGGCTAGCAAGTCGGCAAGAAACTAGAAGCACGAAAGTGTAGAGAGGATATCAATAATTTTAAGTAGAAGGCTATCAATATCAACAAACGAGGCATGAATAACAATGTTCACTCTTATTTCACTCTGGACGTTGCATCTCGGCGTTACTTCCGCGTGTCAGGAAAAAATGTCGCGGGCTCAAGTTATCGGTCATAAGTCGAGCGGGAAATGAAGATATCAGATTAGTCAAGTGATTTGCTGGGACATGAAATGTGCGCCCATCGCTAAGCCAAGTGGAACGAAGAGATTCCGAGAGAAACAGGGAAGATATTGGCTGCCGCCCTTTAGCCCCAGGCAAGAACGCGAAGGAGATTGATAGACACGTCAAGAAACAGTGACGTCTGTCCCAGGGTCTCGACGAGCTAATGAAATGGCTCCATTACGAGGACTTTTTCTCGGCGATGCGCGCCGTAACGGAGATGAGCAAATCGATACGCGTGTAACTAACGAATTTTCGAACAAAAATACCGCAAAAGCAAGCCAGAAACGAACGATTAAATCAATTATTAGGTATTAAAAGAGAAATCGATATGTACTCGATACTACACTTCCTCGAATATCCCCCCTCTCTGCTCGATTCGCGGTGACCTTGTCCTTTATGCGCCGTTTCCGAAGATGGATTACCATTTCAAGGGGATATTAATGTATGAACAGCGCTAGTCATACCCTAGGACGTAATCAGTAAGGGGTTGTTTATAGAAGCCTCGAAATAGCCTTTGGCACGGGGATTATTCTCCTGTTTAACGTTCCAGTCAGTTACCGTGACAAATTATCGATAAAAGATCGTTTGTGATTAGAACTGGTTGATTAGACGGGATCGTGTCATCGAAAGGCTAACTAACTTATGAAACGGGATCGGATTCAGCTACTGACGATCATCCTTTTGCAGCGAGTTAAATCGCTACGGGCTTCCACCGGCGAGATCCTATTTCCAATCCAGTACGGATTAGATTAGGTGATTATTATTAGCAGGTTTTAACCAGAGAGTTACACTCGATATGTTGGCAGAGTAACTGGATTAACTTGCTGGATTAAGTAAATTGAATTGAACGTAGTTTTTGCGCGTCCGAACACTTATTTCTAAGACAGATCTAATCCGCTTGATTTCTGTTTGGCATTGAAACCGCGACTGTAAACGTAGTCGTAAAGTTTTTCAATTATACGGTTCAGCTCCTGGCAGAATTATGCGAACGCGATTTTAAACCGACTGAAAGACGGCTCGAGAGCGGCTTGAAGAGGGACATTAACTCGAACAACAATGGTTACGAAGAGCACACAGGGACGCCGAACTTCCATGTTTCCTGATCAATTCGACGTGCCAGCAGCCGATACGCATCATCGACGGAAATGATACCCGCGATCCGCGGCCGACGATAATTTTCAAAGGCCGCGCTCGATATCATCCTGCGCTCGGCCCGTAGTCACGAACCGGCGATGTGATTCCGTACAGGAGGAAGGAAACCGATCTTTCGGGCTTACCGTACCGATTGATTTCCACTTCTGTGTCCGGAGGAAGCGTTGCCCCGGCCGCCACTTAACGAGCACGTAGACACCGCCATTTCCACGCTTTCCAAGGATCACCCAGCTGCAATGACTTATCAAATATACCCGATCGATCGACGATTCCCGCACTCTACCCCTCTATCTTCCTCTACGTGACTCGTTTCGCTCGTGAACCTCTGTCTTTGCATACTATTCCCGATCGTCGGACGGCCTTCTCGCTTCGACGTTCTTACGTACAGGCGTCGAGTGATTGCGGCGTTATTCGAACGAATCGTCCGTATACCAACTCGTCGGTATTTTCAACTGGAGAGCGTGACGTGTGCACGTGATCGTTCCGATTCGATTAATTGCGAATACACTAGATATTATGACATCGCTAGATGGGTAAACGCGCACCTGCTGGCGTTGGTATACAAAACAGATTTGACATGGTAGCCGCGAGTTAGGTCCGAATTCGATACGTTGCACAGGGGGGTAGCATGGCTGGCTTGATTACACGTGACAGATTATCTGGGTTTGATATGTCTAGTCGCGTGCAATTAAGTGATGCGGCCAGTGATAATCCCGGGGGATGACAAAAATGTGAATTAATTATTCTTAACTGCGTCCCAGGCGCGGTTCGGAATCGAGGCACGCCGATCGAGGTATCGATCGCCCCGTTAAACGGCGGAACGGCCGAAAACCGCAAATCGCGGCGGACGGAGTTTGGCCGATGGACTTAATTTATTTCGACGCGCGCTGGGCGTAACTGAAATTGAAGGTAATATCCTGGATAAACAATAATCGCACGGTCGGGCGTATTACGACGTTTTGATCTGCTCGCGTTGCGGCCGAAAGTAAATATTCCGCGCGCGACGTTCTATCATTAATAAGCGGAATGCGTCGGCGGGCATGAACTCTGCGGAAGTTCGATGCGGTAGACGTTAACTGTGTAATCCGTCGGACGAGGGATCCCGTGTTCGATTGCCAAAGTGAATTCGATCTGTACAACTACCCGTGAAAATGCCCATCTATTCCGGGACATAATAATTGGGATCGTGGAATGCGACGTGTCATAGTAACCCTCGCTCTTGCGTGCCTCTCGCGGACATATGAATCGATTTCAGATCCCGCATAAATCGCGCTGTTCTCCGCTTTTAATGAGAGAATATATACCTTTATCTGCGAATAATAATATGGACTACAATCGGAACGTTTTCTTTGCGAAGTAACAACAAAATTTCAATTTACAATCGCACCCGCAACGGAGGAACAACTTGAAACCGCTAGGTTAATGGATACCGTGGAAACGGTATGCGTTAACATTGTTGCTCTTACATTTGCATGTTTATAATACTCTATATAGTATTAATTTTAATGTATCTCTCGGTGCGCCGCGAATTGCGCCAACTAGGAACTCCTGTTGGTGAAATGTTAAAACGGCGATAAAAGGCATCCGCCGCGTAATCACATTTTTACGCCTCGAACGGAAGATTGAAAAAAAAACAGAACGAGCGCCGTTTGAATTTATTTTTTACACCCCTCCATTCCGGCACGTTGAAACGAGGCGCGAATTTATTTCATCCCGTTTCACTTTCGCCGGCAAGTTAAACAAAGCAACCGGCGGAAATCGATGGAGAACGCGAGACGGTGCCGCCTTACATTTTCCACGAGCCATTTCCCCTCGCCTTTACGTTTCGCGGGCTATCAGGACACGGATTAACGATGGGTTTCCTTAACATTCAACTATACAGCAACTATTATCATATCGCACGCCGGTGCACAGAACGTTAAACGTACAAATGGTTTTATTTCCGGCTACTACATTTCTCAGTAACAGGTAATAAACGTTACCCTTTATCGTTCCCGTTTTAAACACCCTGCGGCCACTCATGGCCAGAATGCAAATGGCGGCTCGGCTCGGCTCGCTCGGTTCGGTTGACTATCGGCGCAGCCGGTAATAAAAATGCTATCGCGGCCAGCGAATCTTAAATACTGCTCGAAAGATTCACACGAGACACACTTGGGCAAATAATACTGCCTTTATACCACCGATTACGAGCAGATGTTGTTCACGTCGCGCGCGTGAGCCGACTTTATTCGTATGGACCGTTTCAAAAATTCCCACGGACGTACTTTTCTTCGTTCTTGAATAATTTTTAAAACGAACGAATATATAACGATTTCTTTACACACGTTCTAAGTTAATTCATAGCGAACAGTTGAAGAAGTAAAGTGGTGCAATAAAAGATAGTGGTGTACTCAATTAAAAGTAGATAAGGAATCTTTATGATCTTTAAAATATATATGTATATACGCGTATCTTTACGATGTTACTTTTATCGAATTTTTATGTAAATAATCGTGTAACTGTAAATCACATCTAAATAGATCCTGATCAGAGTGAGTTCGCCACTGTAATATATTACGTACCGCGCAATATTGCTTTCATGCTACGAAAAATAAGGATACTGGTTGCAGTTATAGAAATGGAAATGCAATTGAACCGTACGCACAGCATCGATATATGTTTCCTTTCGAAAGGTCTCATATTGAAAATCACTTAATCAGGATTACCAGGATCGTAGCATTCTAACATGAAGAAACAAGCACTTAACCAACATGCTTGTCACGAGTTCCACTGCGGCAGCGCGGTAACATATTCACCGTTCCCGGAAGTGAACGACAACGTAAATTCAAATATCCTTCAAATTCGGCTAAAAATTCGCTCGTTGCACTGACATGCGCCAACGCGCAACTAGCTACGCGAGCATAACTACTGCATCTATTTTAGCGTTGTCACCATTTATTTCCATTTTACTGTGCGAACATTCTTAGTTTTCAAATTTTTTACGAATGGATACCACGCTCGCAAATGAACAGACGCGTTTGAATTTAAAAGCCGTTCACATAGCGCACCTATTTGTGGAACCGAGCCAATTGAAACCTGTGTCACGTCGACACGCATCGGGTTTTAACAAGTGTCGATTCATCGGCGACAGACACGTACTGCGATAGGTAAATAGATATGGAATCATGCGCGACGAATTCTGTATCAGTGGCGCTACTTATTCCTCAGCTAAGTGGATCGTTCAGCAATTAGTATCGCGAAGAGCAACGTCGATTTTCTGGCAAAGATCGAGTACTTGATCGTCGGTAGAACAATCCGAATTATCGATCGTAAAGCTTGGACAACATTCTTCTCGACTACATTGTATCGCAGCTTCATCGCAATCAACGATAAGCTAAGTTTTAATATTAATTTCCGTCCCATTAACGCGCCATTACTGTTATTCCTCTATTATAGATCGCTATCGATCGTATGAATATAATGTAACTTCGAAGAACTCACTATACGCTATAACTTCATCAAGATCCGTGATAAGTTAAGTATCAGTAATTATCTGGATTCCATAAACGTGTTATTACTATTACCCGGCTATTATAGAACGCAATGTAAACTTGAGGGACCATTATCCACTATAGCTTCATCGAAATCTGTGATAAGTTAAGGCTCGCCAGTAATCTCAGCCCTACCAACCTGTTATTAGTATTATTTACCCGTTACAGAGATATTTATCTGTACTTATATAAACGTAATATAAAGTGAAGCACAATAACATCTGCTATAACCGCCGCGGAGCCGAGTTATCGTAACCGAGTCGAAGTTAAGTAACAGCGAAGGGTTTGGAAAAAAACCACGGGAAGGTAGCGGATCGCGTTAGTACCGAGACCGAAACCCGATGGATAATCGAAAAATATTTCCCAGACGTCCTTATCCGCACGTGCGGCGCATTCGATCCGCGTTTTTGCGCATTCCTTCCCGACACTTTGCAGGCCCGTTGCAACACGATGGAGGCAATGATCCAAGACCTAGAGAAACGAAACGCTGCCCTGGTGAGGAGCACGTGTCCGACGGTGAGACGTGGAAGAAGAAACATGGTAGATCAGTCACGATCGAAGAGGATCGTAACCCGCTCGAGGAAATAATATCGCGGGGCTAACGGCGCAAGAAAGGTTATTACGTTCGGGAAAAAAGCAAGCGGCATTAAATTTAATTTCTCGCCTGAGAGAGGAACTTTGTGTGTACGTGGCCTCGCGGTTGTGTCTCGCGTTTCTTGTCATTACGGCCGCCGAGCCTTTTTCGGTTCACCCTTTAGAAAAGCGTTATACCGTATTTTTCGTTAGATTTTTCCGCTCGAAACGATCCACGGATCGGATCGCGCACGACGTCTCAATCAAGGATTTTCTAAGACGGAACGCAATCGGCATGGTTCTACGTACACCTTTCAGCTACGCTCTAATAAACCCGGCTGTTTTATCAATCATTTCCCGTTTACATTAGAACTGAGAACATAAAACGATACGAATGTATTTTATATTGAACATTTATCTACACGAACGTCTGGTAAATACTGGAGATTTATTTTAATAAATAATTAATAAATCAGAAGAACTTCTATATCGACGAAATACAAGGGAGTTAAATTATATTACAAGGGTCCTCGCTATTACCTTAGATGACTTGCACATGTTATGCAGGCAGTTTCGAAGAATTTGTCCTGCAATTTATCGTTTATAAAATCTACTTCGTTGCTAATTGCACCATTTAACGATTCGTTTATACACCTGCACGTTGTAGCAGTCATTGTTGCACTCGATTTAAAGTGTTTGCATTAGTGCAGCAGTTTGTTGCAGAACGCATTGAAAACTCTTGAACTTGAGGGTCGACTTTAATGGGACAACCAGATTGAAGAAAGTAACACGTGGAGGGTTCAGGTTTACCGAGTGCTGCTAGGAAGAATCGTGAGCTTCCATGAAAGCGAATAAAGATATGTACGTGTACGTCCATTGGCTTTAAAAGGGATCGAAATGCTTCAGATTTTCAACAGCAATAACACACACGTTTTCATTATACTAATGTTCCTACTTAAAAGTTCCATCTTCTTTTCACCAGTTACAAATTAATCTAGATACTCAATTTCAATTGTATCCAGGAGATACTTACAAATCAATCCCTATGACAAAATTGCTGAATAACGCTCTCGTCAAATTGTCGTATCTCGCTCAACGCGCTAACACTGAATATTCGCTCGACTCGCTTTTATTGCCTGACAAGCGTTTCAATATTGCAATCACCGGAGGAAAAAGCATCGATCGGTTGTACCTGTTCGATCGATCAAGGTGTCAACGTTCAACCGATCGAATTACAAGAGTAATTAGGCTGATATAATTGAATCGATTCGCGTAGCTCGCTGAAACTCCGCGCGGTGAGGATACGAGCGAAGAAAAAAAAAAAGAAAACGAGGGACAAGTCGAAAAAGCTATTGGGGTCGCGTTCAAGCCGCGGTCTCATCGTTCAAACCGGGATAAGCATATTATCTGATCAAGTTTGCGGTTGTACCGCGCTTATAACTTATGACTTAATCCAGCGTTACGAACGTTAAGTACTAAAGCGAGGGTCGTAATAATCCCCCGGTACGGATGAACCACTTCCACCGGCGCGGGGAACGCGCAGTAATGCATAAGAGTCGAGGATGAAAGGGTTGCTTTACGCAAAATGCGCGGTGAACGATATCGATCATCGTTTCGATCGAATCTCACGGTTGAAACAAGGCTCCCACTCACTGCGAACGGCTTGATAGGAGCATGCCAAGAGTCGATGCCCGCCTGCCTTGTGGCTAGACGTCTCGCTAGAGCCTATCCTCGTAATTCGACGATAGACGATAAAAGGATTGAGAGCAGTACAGACCGGCATGACGTCGGCGTCCGGACCCTTTATTCCCTCCGCGAACATCCGTGGACGCTGGTTATGCGCGCTTATGTGCCGGACTAGAGAACTGGACGCGAGCAAAACGAAAGGAAGAGCGTTGTTACACGCGTATCAAGTGTGTAGAATTTTCGAATTCTTCTACGATGTTTCATTTGCCAGCGGCGAATAATCTCGCGTCCGTCAATGGGAACGGAAACGACCGTGAAACAAGTCGAAGATAAAAGAGCGAGAAACTCGCGTGACATTGCATCGGAACGGTACCACCCCATCGTATCATCCCCCCAGCGCGGCGATATCAACGCGCCCATCGGTCAATTAACGATCTTCTCATCGCACCGTGTGCTAGACAAGTTCCGTTTTCAGGTACGCACGATGTATTAAGTCGACGTCCGTTAAGGAAATAAATCGATGCCTGTACGCGACGCCTGCCTTCGACCATGTTATCTGGCCCGTCGCTGGCAAAACGAAGCCGACGGTTGCAACGATGACAAAGCTTAGAAATGAATATTAATCCCGCGGTCAATAATAGATCCGTGAGCAGAGAAGCGGCTAGCAAGTGGCGCGTAATATACTCGGTATTTACCGCGTGTCCGAACAACAGCCGAGTGCTCGCTAGAGAGACCGCACGCAGTCGTAAACATTCGGAAACAATTTAGCCGAGGCTGATAGTCGCACACGGGGTGCTTCAATAGCACGTGAAGGTGATACGTATCCGACACGCATGCGAGCAACGTCATGGAATACGAGAGAATGCGAATGAGATAGTAGGATACGCAACAGGGTGCAAGGATTTAGGGTGCTTTTTAGAAATTGTTGATCGTCGTAACGATAGAGGATCATCGCCTGCGTTCAAGGGGTTATTTTTCAACCCCTTGTCAACCGTTGAATAATATTAGCTGGTCGCTCAAGAGACGCGCCATCATTGTTTTAAGAAAGCACGAAACCCCGAGCGTTCTTTTGAATTTTTGTAATGGCAATTGGACGATGTTACGTCTCTCCGATTACAAATTGCTTCGCGTAACTCTACAAACGAATGCAATTTACATTTCAGAAAGAAACGAGTCCAACGAAACCGAATCCGGTTATACGAATTGCCGTTTCCGCTGGCACGGCCGCGGAACCCGGCGATACGATCAACAAACGTAGGAAAGAAATATTTCTTAATCTCAAAGCGTCTTCCTCTGTCAACGATCAGCTTTACCTCCGACGCATCGGATTTCTTCCATCTCATATACTCTCGCGAAGCTTTTCATTTAACGTAAGTCACTCAAGAGTCCGCTTATGAGATTATGATTACGACCGCACGACGAGGAGACTGGAGGCGCTCCCTTTAGGTTTCTTCGTCCGTGCGGACATCGAAATGATATCCGCGTAAGCGAAAAGGGTTCGCGAGGAAGTGGAGTACCGTGCCGATGTAAGAAGATTAAACGTGCGAACGATTTCGTTCCAGCGAACAGCCGTCGGTTAGTAATTAGAAAACCATCGCGAGACTCCTTCTTGTACGATGAAAAAAATCGATTCGCATATTGTTGCTCGCGTCAGAGATCAATTATCACGAAGGCATCGCAGCCACCCTCGCGTCAGACAGAGCGTGCACGTCGGTTGTCCCCGGATCGTCCGCTCCCCAAGCGAGTTTCACGTGTCGGAAGAGAAAAAGCCGGCTATCGGTAAGTAATCATCCCTCGACAGAAGCGCAACGATGTTACTATCGATATCGGTACCGCTGACGCATGGCGGCGTTGTACGCGACGCATGCATCATGCTCGACGTAATGAATGCGGTCTTTTAAAGGGGTCGCGGAGTCACTCCCGTTGGAGATGGATTAGAATATTACGTGATCAAACGACGCGTTTAATCAAACGCTTCGGCTCTCGTTCGCGGTTGAATTTTTTTTTTTCTCGACGGCAGCGTCGAAGATTTCGTAGGATCGTCGACCGTTCCGCGAGCAACGACCGTGGCGCGAGCGGAATTCTTTTCCCAGCGGTTATCGTAGCCGTGCTTGCTTTTCACGGCCCGCCCCCGTACCAATTCAGGCGCCGTGGTATGTCCCCAGGATACAGACGAAACGGGCGAAGTCATTACAGGATTCCGCGCGTAGTGTCGTATAAGTGTAACGCGGCATAACGTCACGGGAGCTGGTGCAACTATGCATTCTAGATTGTCCGGTCTCAGGTCCGTGCCGTGCATTCGCAGGGAAGTTCCCCTTCGCGGTAACGCACCGTGAGCTGTTCTACAATCGGACGTTGTTTCTATTTTGAGAATTGCTCCGTTTAACGCCTCGACTACCACCTCGCGTTACTATTTACCCGGAGTAATCTAGAAATTGGAAGGTATACACCATAGGAGACCAGGCTACTCGAAAATGTCTGAAAATGGATACGAAGTTTCAGTTGTTCCCCGCGAGTTAACAGTTTTCAGGCTTGTTAGAATCTCGTTTGCCTTTTCGCTGGGACAAAAAATGCCCACTGACAACCGTCCGCGACGTTGATCATTAGGAACAGCCATTAACGTCGATTTGCGTTACACGCGTAAAACACTGGACGCAGGCTGCCTCGAGGGCCCCTCTGGCATCATGGAGAGCCGTGGAGAATGCCCCGGCGAAAAGAAACGTTCCTCGACGCTGGTGTCTGATGACAGGTGATATTTTCGCCAGCACTCGAATCGAAATTACGCGCGTTAGTTTGCCCGTAAATATGGAAGTGAAGTGGCGGCGCGCGATTTTATGCGAATGACATTCCGCCTGCGAGGAGTGACTGCTGGCTAACGCGAGGCGATTACCGCCGGAACGCTTGGAAGTAATTAACCGTGATGTATTATTTAAATGCGTGAGACGCGACGGTGAACGCAAGCGAATTCTTTAGAACGAAGCATTTCGTTATCGTTACTTTGTCACGGGGCCGAATAAATGAAAGGCAATTCCCTTCTTTCATCCGTGAAACCCGTGACGCGGGAATCTTTATCGGGTATTTAAACGGGAACAAACCGAGAGTGAGGACGGCAAAGTGTGAAAAACGATTTCACTTTGTTAAACTATAACCGCCTTTGGCTCGTCGACTTGTGGAGTCGCGTTAGATCGTTAAACAGGAACGTGGATACTGGTACACGTCGAAAATCGGGAATATTGATTAACGTCAGCGGGCGTAGAACGAAAAGAGTCGTCTGTTGAAATAACGGCGCGTTTAATCGCGGATCGACAAACATCCCCGTCGCGTTTTTCTGTTTTTCACCTGGCTTCCCCTGGGCCTTGGAGAATTTTCGCGTTATCACCGTAATCCATTGCTTTTCCGGGGGGGCAGGAGGAGTGGACGAGTGCGCGCGCACGAGCGGCATCCACGAGTTACACGTAGCCTGCGACCATAAATTTTCACGAGCGACCAAGGAAGGAGCCGGAGCCAAGTAACGAACGATCGAGAGCACTTAGTGAAATAAATAACGCGGGGCGACCTCTTTGTCGCCAATTGTCGAACTTCCCGATGGAAAGTAAATGTTAGGAGCGGCCACTTCCCGGCGCAGCAAAATGTCTTCGATCCGGACTACGCGCTAAAGTGCACCCTTTTCATTCGACTCGAAATCTTTTCTCGTTAACCGATGCACCACCCCTCCGCCCGTCTCGCCGACGTAATTTATTAGAATCGTGGGAAATATTTAATTCCGGTATGGAAATTCCACTCGCACCCCTGCCGGGGGGTGTAAGAATGCCGCGCAGACGTTCGAAAGGACATTTCAAGTTGAGCGAAGAGCGGGATCGCGTTGATAAAGCGATTTGAAATTACTTCGGTTCAAGTGGCTTGGACTCGAGTTACTTGATTAATCTGAACGCGGCTTAAGATGTGCCTGCGGTAACTGTATTGTGCTCGAATGTAACATAATTCATCTGTAATTATTATTAATGGCGAGCAGAGGGAAGCATTAGACGATTACGGTACAGCCAGAGAAAGAGAGGGAGAGAGTGAGGGGTGGATAGATATGTTAGAAATGAATTATTTTTGGAATTCCTGCACCGATATAGCGGACGAGTTTTGAATCAAATGGTATATATCCCACGTGATATTTATAATAATACGTTATAACGTTGTAATAATACGTTCCTGCGGAGAGAATCACGTATAAAATACGACTTTGAATTCGGCAGAATATAAATTATAGACATTTGAATACCCGAAATTCTATTATGCTTCCTGTAGAGAGATGCGCAACTCAGTTATGCGTATATTACCATCATTGTTACCGCACATAAATTATTATACGAAACTACGGTAGAATCATGGCGCTGTTCTATAGGTGCGGAAAGTTTATTGTTCTACAATGTTTTTTCACGACTAACGTCCACACATAAATAACGTTTTATAGGCGAAAATATTCCAGTTAATAATACTCCAGGCTTACAAATTTATCGTTGCAATTTAACCATCCGTGAAAGCAATAAAAATGTTATCAACTGGCAAAAATAATTCCGTCGGTTAATTTAATGAAAATCTCCCGGCGCTCTACGAATATATTTAGAAAAAAAAAGGAAACTTATTCTTAACCAAGATACACTGCGTGCAAATTTGAATTTATCGCACGAAACGGGAGCAATGGTTATGGCCTCGCTAATGACATAGCCGTTTAATATACGGAAAATATAAATACCCATTAATGAATTTCGTTTCCGGAGAGAACACGATTTAAGAGTACAATCAGTTAAAAAGTAGCGTACGCTTCGATGGGTCGAAATGCAACATTCCATTGGCAGCCACTTCCGCGCGGAATTAATTCGCGCGAATAGAAAAATTCCAGCTGAACGGCTAAACGAGAAAAAGAAGAGCCCCAGTCACGACTACCACGCATGATTATTTCTCGGCGCGAACACCTGAAGATACAACTATAAAATCCCACCGGGCACGTAATCGTATGCGAATGATAAATATCAGAATAACTGTTCACGGGTACGGAAGCCGCGATTCGCAAACTGATATCCATACACGTATCCGCATGTAAATACGGGCGGCGGAGCACCGAGAGAATTCTATTAAACGAACCGAAAATTGGATCGCCTCGGGAGCGGAAAATATTACAGGACGCCATTACACTCTTCGGCCGGTGTGTGCCCGTGATCGTAAAGCGCGCCGCGAAACGGCCGTGATCGCGCATATCAAATTTAATGGGGATTTTTCACGTGTTCAGCCGCGGTCGGATGTATCTTAGCGATCTTAACGAGTACCAGCCGCGGATAAGCTGATCCACGGACCGGCGCATACGTGACACGCGCGATTAGATCGGGCACGCGTCCCTCCCTGACCTATGCGCCTGCTATTATCAACCCTGCCGCGACTCTGGCGATGGCCCGCGCGCTGTTCTAACGCGCGAATCGCGAAACTCGACTAATGGGCCACAAGTGGCCTTTTAACGGCACCGCAATCGCGCTATTTCACGCAGCGCTGCCCGCACTTTAAGCACCGTCCTCATCTCCACGGGGCAGCGCCGGTTTAATTCCGGGACAATTCGAACGCTTAGCCCATCTGTCCCAACGCCAGTCTTAACCACCCCTGTTTAACGTCGGGGCGATTAGATTCTTTGTTCGAGCTTCTGTTCCGGGCTTTCCTCAACGCGTTCGCGCGGCCTCGCGGATCAGTCGCATCCGTTCAGATTCGAAACGGTACCGTGGTGGAAATTTTCGTCTCGTCTGTACGAACCGGCGCAAACCGGGATAAGAGACACTGTAATTGGCCAAAGTAACTGGAATGGTGTCCCGCCGAGAATGTGGTGATATTAGTTCCAGCACACGATTGTAAAATTCCACGGAACTTACAGCAAAGTGAATCCCTTTGCGAGTACAGTCGTAATTTGGATTTAATTCTGGCTGAAGTTTCCAATTTTAATGGTGGGATCAGATACTTGAAAATATGACGGAACTTTGCGAAACACTTATTGCAGATTACGAACAAGTAGATTAACCAGCGCAAACACGCGTACATTATTTATTAACCGAAACTTGGGTATTCCCGTGGCCCATCGCAAAACCGTTTCGTCGTCTTCACCTTAATATCTGGAAGTGCAACAGAAAATAATCGTGGAATCCGCTCGACGATACGATTCGATCATTTCACCGCTACGAAATTGAGGAACTTAATAAAAGCCGTATTCCGTCTGATCGTTCCTAATTAAAAGCTAATACTCGATTCACGAGGCAGAACTGAAAAGCTGACTCGAAATATAATAGTTCGTGACGGTGAAACGAGTAACCCTCTCTATAAAATTGCCGGCCGACAGAAGGGTGTGCGTGGAAACGATGCGTTCGCACGGCCACACAATTCGCGAGCCCCGCTCGATAATTATGACCGTTCGTTAAATTCCCGCGCTCCACGCATGTCTATCGTTTCATGAATTCCCGTTCAAGCGTATCGAGTGTGTCTGAGGAGCGAATAAAAAATGCACGACTTAGCACTTAGGGATCGCGAGTGTTATTGTACGCGAGCGAACCCGCGATTCGCCCCAACCGGCGATTTTTTTCCGCGCCGGTAATTTAAACCACTTGCGAGTCTGACCCGGGGAACCATTCATCTTCCACCATCCGAGATTTGCGGCCCGTGGATGCAATGCACGAGATAACTTTCAACTACCAGAATACCTGTTCAATTCTAGTTACGGTCGACGCAGAAATTAAACGTATTGAAACATAAACGCGATGAAGGCACCTCTGGCGCACGCGGGCATGATCGATGCAACAATCGTGAGGATACTTTCACGGGGTTGCGCAAAAATTACTTTCAATATCCGATTAAATGTGATTCGGTACGACACAACGCTGTTGTCTCGTTTAATCGCAAAACTTAACCGTCCACGATTCTCATAGTCGAATTGCACAAAATTGTATGATGTAATTAATAGTAAGAGAAGGGGTTTCGAGGCTCTAAAACATTATCATCCAATTCTAAATTATCAGCTAATTCTGAGTTTCAAAGGGTTACGCATTTTTCAAAAGATAACGCGCGCGCATCGGGAAATGCACGTGCCATTATTCGTAATGATTTTCCCAGGTAAAGCGAGATGCATCTTGGTATTAATCTGCGTTAATTAATCCGCAGTTGCAAGCCGCAAGTAATGTGCCGCGGTATTTCACGCGGCTCCAACGCAGACGCCTCGCAGCGTCGAGGTGGCCTCGTATGAGGCATGGACCAATTTGTAACGCGTGGCCCTCGTACCAGAGAAAGAAAAAACGCGCGCCAACTGCAACGAATGGAGAGAAATCTGAAAAGCGGAAGCCTGCGGTCCAATCGTGGTTATACGCAGAAACTTTTGCCTGAAATTCGCCAACGTGAATCTTGCTGGTCGTTAGTCGCGCGTTTGTTTACAACCCTGCTGCTTTTTTTTTATGATTTAACGGTCAGTATTCGAAAGACGATTTACACGATTGTTTGCGACCGAGCAAACAAGTTCTTGCAATTCTATTTTTCATTGAACTCATTATTTTCATCCCTGAGCTAGTCCAATTTATAATTTTTTAATCCTCAAGTGGCTGACAAGAGGGTGAGTTTACCTCTGGATGGAAATTAGCAACTACAAGAAATACCAAAATTTTTCAAAACCCAGCTTACCACAGATGGACAATGTACTTTACGAGATACATAATGCAACGGGTTAATTTTTAAAATAAGTCAATTTCTATTACGGAAATTGGGTAGTGTTGCGCGGAATGTTTGATTGACTTTGTAAAATGAAATGAAAGAGTAGATATGAAAACATAGGGGGAAAAATGTGGATGACCAAAGGAACAGGATTTTACAAAAAAAAAAAAAAGGAAAAAGAAAATGGTCGAAAACGTAACGAATACAAACCATTAGTAAAAGGTAGAGTAGATTTGTGTAGCAGTAGTAAAAAAAATATATACGTGTGAAAGCTAATGGAATTTCTGATATTTAAAATTTTGCATATGAAATACAACAAACATACTATGCATTATAGTTGGCGAAGTGATTATTACTATTTATTATAATAAGGGGCTATTATTTATTAAATTATATATATTTATTAAATTATATTTTCTGTTAATTAACAAAAGTACAATGAACCTACAGCTGAATACACGTCAATATAGTCTAAATAATTAACATTTGGATAACCAGTGTTGCAACATGTATTTGCTGTCGAAATGCAAATATATAAGCGGAAAAGGAAATGGAGAAATTAAAACAAATGTTATTCCTATACACTGTTTCTACTATGGAACAAATATGAAGCATATCATATAACGAAAAAAAGAAGGAATAGGCTTGATAACTGTGATCGTATAAAAAAAAAGGCAGAAAAAAAACGAATCGTGCTCTCGAGAATGTCGTCCTTTCCAAGATTATGGAAATTCTCGAAAGGAAAATTTAAAGAATCGAGAAGAGCCATCTCTCGCTCGAAGAGAAATATCCTCCTATGCCCTGGATCAAACATTTTCGTAACAGTGAAACGCAAACAACTTTACCGATCTTGATTCTACTTCGTCGAGCAAATCGCGAATAACACATAAAGCGGTTTCTTTTCAATAGGATCCCAAACATTTTCACAGATTAAAGCTTCGTAAATCGAAAACTAGAAATGAACTGAAGAGAGCCAACTCTATCGAGGACGGAGTATTTTATTATAATTACTGCTATAATAAAACATGGATTACTAAATGCAAGAGATCGAAGAATATAGTTTGCGCGTTAAGCTATATTCTGTAACGGTGAAATTGGTCGATGTTTAAATATATTTTAAAGCAAACGAAAGAACAGTTTCATTTTCACAGGAATATCATAGACACGATCTTGATAAATATACTGCAATATCAGTTATCAGTTGAAAACAATTGTGAAACCTCTCAACGTTATTATTTCACACAAGAGATGATGCGCGTGTTTAACGCACGCTTACGAATATGAGAACGTGGTCGGATTTTTATCTTTCATCGTAATTCAAACCGATCCATCATTATAATGCGAAGTCGCGAAACAATTTGAAAATTTCAGATGCGAGACATACGAACGCAAGAAATTCGCCGAGCCATATATCATCAAAATGCGCGCACGTTTGACAGAACTACCAGGGAGGGGGTCACTTTCTCGGAACACAAAGCTCAGCACGAAGAAACTTTACGATCCAATTTCGATTTACGCTTTCACGCGGGATCAAGCATCTCCGAAGCGTGGAGCAATTTCCACCGCGGTCTGCATAAACACGATGTTTTTCCCGCGAAACCCTTTCGAATACCGAGCAATCGTTCCACTGCCGCCCTTTTCCACCTTTATCTCCATTTTTTTTCTTTTTTTTTTTACGCGTCAGATCTGCGCGCCATAATCTGTTCTGGGGTATCCGTCGGACGGGGGAATCATCCGTCGCGTTGGCGTTCGCGAATTTCGCGGGGATCAATTGACAGGAACGGGATCGTTTCCTCTGGCGTGACTTTTATCCGTCCTTCGCCACGGTGGAAATCCGTCGCGGCCTCCGGAGGATTTCGCTCGCACGTAAAAAGAGGGAAGAGGAAAATCCGGCGGTGGGTGCGCGTCGGGAAAGGATTCCCAATATTATTTCCGAGCAAGCAGGGTTTATAGGTTCGCGTTGATGGGACACGTTGTCGGTGGCGCATCTACTCGCGCTCGTATAACATCTCTCCCTGACCCCCGTGTGAAATCCACGCCGTTGCTCCGGGAACCTCGCATCGACATCTGTCGCGATCCGAAACGAGCATAGAAATCGCTCGCAGCCACCGGGAGTCCCGCGGAAAACTATCTTCGGTCGGACGACACTCGTGTCTGCCGGTTCGACGGGGCGCGAGGAACGGTCCACGCACCCCGCCATTACGGTTACCGCCACCAGGCTACCGATCCGGAAGCGTTCCTCGGCCCGCAATGCCAGTTTACCTAAAGCCCAGCGCGGGCTAGCGTAACGAATGCTGCGACGCGCACTTGGAATAATTAAGGGAGGAATTTCTAATCACGGAAGCGATGCTGAATTAATAACCTCGCCGCTGGTTGCTAAAATGCTATCCACTGAAAATGCCCGCAGGCGAAATTGGTAACCATTATATTTACGCGGAGGTATCGAGCCGCGGCGAGCTGTTGCAGAATGAATACATAATTTCATTACGGAATTCGGAATCACGCACGATATTTCTAACTGTTCCGTTAACTATTCAAATTCATGTCGTTCCTTGAGAGAGAGAGAGAGAGAGAGATGTTTCGAGCTTCGCTATCTACGATACGATTGCGATCTATTTTAGAAACAGCATACCGTCGGACTTCTTTTCGAAGGTATTATAATTTTCATATGGAAAAGAACGTTGAATTCGCGGTATAATATGCATCAACAGTGGCAGAGACAGTTGGATAGATTCGCCCAGTTGTTATTTAAACAGGAATATAGATAATTGCAAATGTGCACGCGGGAGCAATACATCGATATGCATACTACTCATGCATACCTGATGAATCGAATGTTGGAAATCGTTCAAAATTGCACAGGAGGAAATGCGTAGAATTGCTCGTATCGTGGCTAGTAGAAAATTCGCAAACTGTCCGCGAATCAAGAGCTCGCGTTACGTTTCTATATAATCGTAATCCACGGGAAATGTTTACCTCCGCTTAATTCGACTGGAGTAATGTCGGCGATATTTGCCGGAATGTCTCAAAAATACTGACGTTCCCGTCCAAAGGAATTTCTCGTGAATAATTTTCCAGGTGGAAAAGTGATTAAAACTTTAAGAGCGGATTCACTTAAATAATAGAAATGTTCAAGGGAAGAAGGAGAAAAGCAGAAATTATGAAGAAGTAGGACGGCTGGGAAAGGGGCGCGGTGTAATGTATGGTGGTATTACAGCGAGGTCAGTACGTAAGGCCACCCTTGCAAGTGAGACAGAACTCGTGCCATATTTTTAAATTAAAATATGAAAATGGTGCATGATTTATGCGCCGGAAGGTTATGGTTTTTATAAACATCCCCCTTTCTTACCCGTGAATTCAGTTTTAAGATGGCAGACATTTATAATTTATTACAAGAAGCGTTCATACGCTTTATCACGGTGCGCCGCGCATTCTTAAGTGCCTCTTTCCCATTATTCCGGAACAATGGAATTATTTTACCAAAAGGAATTCATTCATAGGAATGTATAGCACGAACTTTTTTAATAACGATATAATTCTCCGCTAATAAACAGCGAGATAAATAGTGGGCGTGTTACAATAGAAAGCGCAGCGGCCAGAGAGTTACTTTGCACCCAGACCTCTCTACGAGCACTCGACGGTTTCAAACTCGATTGCCTGCCTTTTCACGGTGAAATTAGTAACAAAACGGGTGGAAGTAAATTCTACGAAGGCTCCCTTAAAATTCCCCCGCAGTAACCATAAACTTAACCGTGGAACGATTCCTTGTCGTTGTAATCCCGACGACAATGACTCTAACGACCGGCTAAATTCCACGTTACATCCTAGACCGCTACGCGGCGACGAGAGATCAGCCGGCGATAAACAGAACAGTTTATTCATCGAATCGTTTCGCTTGTAAATTAACGAGCTCACTCATTAACGCTTTATCGATTGCCTGGTCGGACTCGGCGAAACACACTTTCGCGACGATTACAAACGGGCGGCCGGTCGATATCTCACGCTAAGTCATCGCAACACGGCTGTTCGCATTTCCCGCGGGCCTTAGACACGAACGTCGGGAGAGGCTATGAAAAAGAACCGTTCCCAAAGGGCGAGGATGCGCCGAGATAGTCGTAAAGGCGGCGTGTTACGGCTGCCAGGATAGGAAGCTCCCGTTCTTCGGATACCTCGTGGATCAACCTTGGTATTTCTTCGCCTCTTTATTCTGAACGATGATCTTCGCCTAACAAGAGAACCACGGGCCCTGGGATCGGTAATGTTGTTAGGAATCCCATGCACCGGTGTACCACTTAACTATATAGCAGTCGGGCCACCGCGACATCCTGGTGTGTTCTCAACTATGATAAAAGTGCGCGATAAGGGTGGAACTCGTAAAAACCAGGCACCTTTAGGAGAAGCTAACAGCGACGCCGCATGACACACGACAGTGGCCAGGATGTAAAAAGCGTCGAATTCTGAGATGGACACGTCTCGCTCTCCTTTTGAATCTACCAAGACGAAAAACCACGATCTCGAGATGTAATAAATTCATTAACCTCGAAATAAATAGCTTCTCTACCTTTTCTACGAGTCAGCGTTTCCAGTGGTTTCGGAGAAAAAATGAATCTCTACGCGAACAACGCCTCGACGCTTTGGAATTGACTCGTGCCGAGACAGTTTATCACGGTTTACCACGGCGTGCCTTGATTGCACATGTTCAACGCGACAATTATTAAATCCCGTGGATACTAATGAAGTTTGTTACCCAGTTAAAGAGTGGAGTTTTTTAACCGCGTAACAACGTTACATCGGGTAAAGCGCGTAGACCCGGCGATTACGCTATTATTCAGTTGCCGTTCTCGGGCTTGTACACGCTCGAGTGCTGGTATTCCTAGCCTCGTCCTACGGTTGCATTTGTCGCGTAATTGAAATAGTTGAACATTTAACCTCGGTTTCGACGAGCTGTCCGGAGTACCCACTTCTATCCCCGGCGTATTCCACGGTGCTTCGGGACGACTCGAACACCCTTCGCAGCCGCTGCTTCTTGCGAGTTGTTTGAACGCAGATCGTAAATCACTATGGGCACGGTAAACACCGTCGAGTGTATGACTGCTTTAACAAACATCGCATTTACCGATTCATTTCGTTTTTCTCGTCAACTTAAGCGTGAACCGGGTAAACACTTTCGCTAACGGACCGTTTAAATTGCAATTGAGAAGTTCCGCGAGGACTTGACGCTCGTAGACACACTCGGGGGCCGCGACATACATATTCGAGAGGGTTTGAAACATCCTTCCTAAATGATTCGACATTAGTCCGAGTGGGATGTTTCCAAGACGGGTGGAACAAAGTTAATTATCTACAACCAATGCGACAACTGAATGCGGACGCGTTCGTTAATTAATCTTCGCGTTTCAGGTTTGTTTGCAGTATAACGATGCGACACGGTGTCTAAAATCACTCGTGCCTACAAGTGACGCGTTCGAACATTCGTAATCGCGATTAATTATAAAGTTACTTGGAAAGTCGGAAAGTCGGAGGAGGTGGGGCTGAGAAATGAAAAGTTGGCGAACTCCGGCTCTCCTTCATCCGACGTCGTACAATTTTCAAGTTTTATCCACATCGTTTGTAACAATCACATGCTTCATCGTGCAATCGCAGCTCCAGCCGTCGAGTCCCGATTGAAGTAGCGAAACTTTAATCGAATCTGCCGTCTGATGCCGTCGTAACGAAACCGCGCACGAGGGCTACTCGCATCGGAACCATAAACACTCGTTACGAGAAGATTCGATTCCTAGAACAGGGCAACGCGTACGTTCGTAATCTTAATATCGTACGCGAGGGCGCTTTAGTTTCTGTCCAAAGCACCCAGCGCCGCCATTACCGTTCCGATACGCGATCGAAGATGCAAATATCTATAACAACGACCGCGAAAGCGTTGCTATCCCGGCCAAGTGACGAGGCGTAAAACATTCGCCACGGTGTTCGGAATTCAGGCAATTATGGGCTTTCGTTGAAGTCGCCTCTAACGAAGTTTGTCCCACGTTTCGATCTCTGCGGGAGCCTGCGTACCGTCGGCCGACAATTTATGGTAGCATGCGGATCCTCGCAGCGCTAAAGTTCGGTTACATTTGCGGTTAAGCGGCGGGCTCTTAACGCGCATACCATCTTGCAACTACCAAGCAACTTTCCCGCCCCAGGGATTAACTCTTTGGACAATTTCTAGAGCCGTGGATAATCGCACGTTTTACAACTGTTACGTGGCCTAGCCACGCGGTATGATTTAATACGCAGCAGCCAAGGCACTGTCCTCACGTACTTCTCCCCCTCTAGATTTTCACGGTGTCCCCTCGAACATTTTTCGCGATACTTTTTCTCTACGCGCTACCGCGGCTCGCATGAACTTGGTCAATTTTTTGATAAACAACAGTAAACTTCGATACACTGATCTTTCGCATGAAAAATATCTGATCGATGGACGATTCGTTGGTATAGTTGTTAATTTTATTATTTCTGGTATCACGTTCTGTTGCAAGCAGATTAGAATCGAAAAAATTAGTTGTCGCCACCCGACGTTCTCGCGCGCAATAATTTCTGCTTCCCCAACTTTGGCTGGGCAAATAAATTCCGTGTTTCGCGAGAGCAACCACCGAACCCCCTCGAAACCCACGAGCGGCGAAAACAGGCTCGTAAAAGGTCGAGTGTCTCGTAAAAGGATGATTTTTGCGCGAGCTCATTGTAAATACATTCTCGAACAGAAAGAAGCCACCGCGGCGGAATACTTGGACCGGCGTATGTGAACTATAGTTTCAGGAAGTAACGCGGATAGTTCAGTTTACTGGGACGCTACGTAATAAAATCGGGAAATCAGGTTCAACAGACAGAAACTTACTCGCGTGTTTCCGCGTGCTACGAATTAATCTATTACCGTTCCCTTTAGCCAATTGCGTGAACATCTATTCGACCGCGTTCGACCACCGCTACTGTTCTTCGTTAACGAATGCTTGGGCAGATAAACCGAAGAGCGAATAAAAAATGCGTAATCATTACTTACACACTCTGCAGTCTACGTAATTAGAATTCGAGGGAAAAACCGCAGCAAATGCGTTAACCAACCTGAAACAGATCAAATAATTGGAAATTAATCGACCAATGAATCGAGCGAAGAAAAAAGTAGAGATGTCTAAGCGAAAGTCAACATTCGTACAGTCCACGATATTTCTTTGCAAGCACCTTCGCAGATCGACTGCATAGTTTTGTCGCGACTGATACGAACAGGAAATTGCCCATACTTTTTCGCCATAGATATGTTCGTCGAAATGGACTCGTTCAAATTTCGAGCGTAACAAATGCCGCGTCGCGGAGTCCGTGTTTAAAATAACGCGTGGAAATGACTAGCAGAGAGAGGGTGTCAATGAAACAGCGGGAAAACGGAAGAAAGAAACGTTGAACGAGCAAAACTGTCGGCCGCGAAATTTTCGCCGCGTTCCAGGGGAAATGGGACCATTTGCAGGGGCGTACGGCAATTCTGGACTCCAAGAATCGTCGCGGCGATAGATCATGGTTGCGGAGGGCGGTGCGTGGACGCATTGGAGACACATTTAACAAACCACCGGCGGACGATTCGAGGAAATAAATAGGGAAGGCATACGCGAGGGCAGCCCGCGCGAAAATTATGTGGTCGCCTGATATATTTCCCATTCACCTCGAATTAATGTATCGCCGATATTACGGCAATGCATCAAAAGCCGCCAAACCCTCCCCGCCGCGGGTATCGCGCGCTGCCTAAAAATTGCCAGCGTTGATGCATTGGGAGCAGCCGTGGGTACGAGTTTGCGGATGAAATGTACCGTTTGTACTGCTGCCCGTTCATACGCGGTCGCATATTTTTTTTGCTCGATTCTCTCTCTCTCTCTTTTTTTTGCTCCTTTTTCCTTCCATCCGGACGATTTCAGCAACGAACAATCTCGTCCATGTCTGGTTGACGTAGCTCGTCGCGGTGCTAATAAAACATCAATCGATGGTACGATTGATTTTCCACTGGTACGATTATTATTAGACCTGATTGTTGCTCTAGAGCGACGTGTCGCCGCTCTATGTGACACGTCCTGACTCGAATTGCTTTGCTGCTCTTATTTATCCGTTCGTTCAAGTATTAAGTAAAAGCATACTAATTTAACAGCGATTAACTTCAAGGATTATAACTCTGCTGATGAATAACCGCGTCTAGTTCTCGCATGCCTGTAAGCCGACATATTCCTTGAAACGCTGCCAATGGCATCGCGCGAGGAACAATTGCGGCTGGTGCTATTACACCGGGACCGATGCAATTTCTTTTTCACGGTTCCAAAGGCTGGCACGAAGTAGGATATTTCGGTGAGAATTCTGGCTCGAATTAAAAAAGTCATTTGATCGACGGCACGCGATTTTATGGTTTGTTGCTGGTCGCCGTTGCGAATTTCTTTCCATCGAAAACTTTGCGCAAACTCCACATTGTACAACGCTTTTATTTTATCGCTAGTCTCTCAGCAGATATATCGTATCTTACTCATTTTGATTGAAAAAAAGGCTAAAAAATTGCTTAAAGCAGATATGAGAGATGGCGAATTTCTAGAAATTTGTTCTGTACACTTTGTTATTTTTCCGTGGAACAATGCCAGTGTAGAATCTACAAGACAATTCCGTTACGGATATCGCAGTTGACGTGCGAGCAATTCGTTGATGAATTTGCGGTCCCATAGTCTGTCTACACCGCGTTCGAAATGTTAGAGCTAGAGGAAATAAGTTTTCCTTGGGGCGCAAACCTATGAAAATCTCAGGAAAATATTATTTTCAGACGCAATTGTGAGCGATTACCGCGAAATCTTCAACAGTCTGAAATAACCAGTTCGTTCATTTTAGAGGCACTGTATCAACCATTTTCCTTTTCACCTTATTTTCTAGCGTTGCATATTTATCAGCTCTGCAAGTACTTTCCAAAGAGGATCTTAAGCTGAGTGGGATTTCAACGTCACTGCTCGTTTTCTTTTCTTCGTTCGTGGCCATTCGAAGCGAAACGTTTGTCTACCTTCTTCCATCGATATTGATTCGCTCTTATCATGCACTCGCTCGGTGGCGCTAATTAAATGGCGATTCTGAACGTGAAAATTCCATTTGAAGTCGATCAAGTTATACGTAGTTGTTCTACGTAGATCTTTGGTATAAATTAAGACCGCCGTTTAGGGAATTTTATTTGCGGAACCATCAAAAAGCCACGCTTTCCTCTGGAACGAGTTAATGTAATCCTTGGCTTCGTTTAAAATACATCCAAGGATAAAAAGTAACTGAATTAATTAAAAGTATAACAACGTAATGTTTGACGATATGCGGAGTTCCGTTGGAAAAATGGTCAAAACGCTTGCAATTTATTACGGAGGACTTCTCATATTTTTACTCGTGTTTGTCCACTTATGTAGAAAGTATTTCACTGCACGTGGACTCAGCCATAACCGACACATGTGCAGAGCATTCAGTGAGTTTTCATTAAAACTTTATGAGGTCGGTGTTCGCAAAAAATTCTCATATTACTTCTCTATACATAAATAATAAAGTTGTTCTCGCGCGTTCATTTCCTTCGTCCCGGCATAAAGCAGACGGAATAGGATAAAAACATGATGTGTCGCGCGTGTAATTTCCTTCTTCTAACTTCCTTATTCTTAATTCACCACCCGTGACGCTTGCCTCTGCCGGGAATCGTCCGTAGAACCGCGCGGGAAGCACGAATGTTTCTAATTAAAAATTTTCCAGCTAGCACGACGCTTCTTAACGCGTTAAACGAGCATCTGACAGGAATCTATCGGCACGTTACATCGCGATGAATAATCGAAGAAAAAAAAAGAGAAAAAAAAAATAGAAAAATCGCTGAACGTTGGTCACCCCATTTTTTTGCTGGAGTGTTGCTCGCGAACGCCGCGAAAGAGACGACGACAGGCGAAATCTGGTGATACATAGCGGCGTGTGCCGTGCACACACATTGAATTATAAGTTCGCGCTGGCCCATGGATCACATGCAGAACACATTCGATGCGTGTCGTTCGCCATTTGCGCGGACGTCGAGTGGGTTTGTTGTACGTAGACCGGATGCGGGTCGATCGGTGGAGGAAAGAAGGGCGAAATGGGACGAAGACAGAGTAATCCGCGAACGAAGACAGACAAATTGGCGTGCAGGCGCAGTGTCGGCGGTGAGATAAAGAGAGGGAACAAAGGGCGTGGAGGGATGGCGAGGGTGAATCTGAACAGGTAGTTATAGAGGCCACGGAATAATCAGCGCGAAGCCAACGCGTCCAACGTTCCATGGAATTGACCCTATCCTGACGGGCTGAAATACAAACAATGATGAAACTTCCATCAGGGCCGATCGATTATAGTACCGGCGTTTCGATGGGTGCTAATGTTCGCAGCGGTGCTTGACGCGGTACGATGTTCCTCGGTTATCATTGTCCTGCCAGTCGGGCCCTACAACTGTTCCGCGAGCCACGCGACGATTTTCCCACGAGGGAAACTGGAGTGTTTGTATGATTGCCAATTCAATTCAAAAGGAACAGGCTCGCGACAATTTGTATCGCGCGCTATTTTATGTTTCGATCACTCGTGCTCGAATATACGCGGGGCAATTGTCAGCGTGACGCATAGAACGTCCCAGAATTCAGTGTACCTCTGCGCGTTTAATTTATGGCACAAGTACCATGGGTAGACGCAGTTCACGCGGCTCTGACGTTAGTTCTTCGCGTGCAAATAGTTCTGCGGACGGTGTTATCAATCTTCTCGTTCGAAAATTCTAAATCGACAGCCGTGCATCATCCGTCGAGCTTGTCGAAGGTTCGAGCAAAATTCTGATATCGGTTTGATCTAAGTAAATCAAATATCGCTCGGAGAACATTAAAAATAATCGTTTATCGAGCGTTACTGATAGCAAACGGGGGTCCGTTTGCACCGAGCAGCGGTACAATATTTTACCAAGTTTAGTTTTGTCGATTCAATTTGCGCGGGATAAAATTGGTACGGCTCCGACGGCAACGATCCCGGGAAACGCTCGGACAGGAATAAATATTTTCAATTATTATCAGAAACACGGATAAAGGGACGCGTCGGTTTTTCCGCGGCCGGGCGCAATTTGACGCGTTCATTTTTTACGATCTAATTTCGAGTTCGAAAGTGTTTGACGTGGAACGCGTTACCGGGGGCATTGATCTTCCTTAAAGGGAAATTGAAAATCAACCTTAAACGCGGAATCGATAAATTAAATTCTCAAACTTCCGAACGAGATGCGAAAGAAGTTTAATGAATGCCAAGGTAGAAAACTTCCCGACGGTAGAACGCTAAGTGGAGTTTCTGACGCAAAAATCATTAGCTTCCGTTCCGAAACAAACCAATTTATGGTGATTTAAATCTTGTCAGCGGCGAAAAACCCGATACTGCAAATATTCCACGGGAATTTTTGAAACACGTTTGCATCATCGACGGAGATGGATACATGTAAAGCTCGGTGGGCGTATTGATAAACAACTAAATTACTCTCCGGAAATTAATCGAACGTTCTAAATAAAATATCCGATACACAGAACCAATACGAAGCGGAATTGTTTGGAAAAAATTGAGAAAAGTTCGCGGTAACCAATTAACCGCGCAAAAGGTTCTACCCCTTGGTAAAATATGTACTTCGTTGATGCAGCTCGTCGAAACCTGTCTTGAACGATCCTGAAATATCACGTAATATCTCTTCCCGTGTTCCTGCGTTCATCGTTATTACGTCGAAAAAGGAAGGCGTCGAATAATGAACTTTATATGTAATCAACCGACTGGTAAATCGTATCATGAATTATTTAAAATATCGAGTATTCGCGATGGAGCAAGGCCAGCCAGCGGGCGAACGGGCGCGCTATATCCGAATCTAATTCTCATTCGCGTAACGTATCCCGATCTCTTTAATCGGCACGGGGGCGAACGGAATTTAGGATTTTTCAGGCTGGCCAGGCTGGTACATCGGTTGCCAGGCGCATTTCAACGAACGCGAATTACCCTGGTATTGCAGCGCCGGTCGATGGGACGACAATTTTCAACTGGAACGTTCCGTTTGGTCCGTCGCCCATTTGTTCTTCCCTATCCCGCGTCCCCGCCCTCTCAGCGCTCCCTCCTACTTTAAGGACGAAACGAAAGGAATTAGAGATTCAAAAATAAGGGGCCGTTTCCTCGTTAGCGAGTTTGGACTCTGGCGGTATGGGAGGGGACGGTAAAGGATAGGGGACGAACCCACCGGCCCCGTACCGTCGGAAGAAAGGGTGCAGGGACTGTGAAATGGAACGAACTTGCGCTGGAATTCAGGCATTCGTAGTTTATTCTCGTACTTTAATTACCTAGTTATCCCGCCGATTTACATAATGTACTTTGCCCATCGTATCGAGCGTCGACTCCGCAAGCGAGAGTTTCCAATCGGTTCAACTCCCTCGTGGATACCTAATCGAGAGAAGGGTGGCAAGCGAGGGGTGCCGTTCAGAGGGTATTAACTCCTTTAAGCTCCCGATCGTTATAACTCATTATTCCCCCGCGGTGCTCCCGGCACGAACGGTTCCCGGTGTTGACTGTGATTGTACTTTAAAACACGTCCCGTACCCGCGTCGTATCGCGATAACGAGAATAAAGGCCCCCTTTCTAAGTTTTAAAGCTAACTGGCCTGACGTCCGCGTTAATCTATTCCCGGCTTATCGAGCGCTCTTTTACGGTAGCCACGGAATTTACGACCGCCGGGAAACGCGAAATATCGCTGGAGATTAAATTATATTAGCCATTAGCTAGTTTATAAACGATAAGAAATTTGTAAAAATGTAAAAAGCTTCCTATAAAGATCGCTCGGGGAAAGGGCGCCGGGACGCTGTTCCGTTCCGAGTTCCATTAACGTTGAAGGTTGCATCAAACGGGGTTTGAAAAAATATCGTACCTCTCATTGAAGGATCGTGTTCTCTTAGGCAGGGGAAAACGATAAGCTCCTTTCAGTGGCGTCTGGCTCGCCGGCAAAGGAAGGTCGTTACGCGTATTTCCCGGCAGCGGGGCAAGGCTGGCGGACGTTTCACGTGCCTTGGAAGCCGCTCACGCAGCGATTCTGACAAATTTCGAGGGGCACGCCCGTCCTGTGTAGCGTATCGGCGAACCGCTGTAGGTCCAGCCAGCAGCCACTATCCCACGCTGGCCGAAGGAGTCGTGACTGGCCGATCATAACTCGAAAGTAGTCGTCGTACAACCCGCGCGGAGCGGGTTAACGAGACCAGGCTCGCTGGGGTTAATGGGTTAACAGGACAGTGAAGCCAGTGTATCGCGGCCGCGTCGGCCTTAATTCACCGCTCGTGGGATCGATTCTGCTGGAAAAAAGGGGGGGAACGAGCATGTAGGCTCGTGTACGTCTTCCGTATCGTTACCGAACGTCGTCTAGGTACGGTGTCTTGTACGCTTCCAGGGTCCGCTCCCGGTGGCTGGAAAGGCTCGCAGCTCGCGCTGATTAGATGATCCGCAGTGTACCAATTTCCGGAGGAACGGAACCGGTGGGACGGTTTGAAAGGGGTGGAAACGAAAGAGCGAATCCAGTCTAAATACGAAACGAAGCACGTCGGGGATCGGGGTCTACTCGAATCGAGCCGACACAGAGGCTGCCGTAAGAGGTGACACAACTGACACCTCGTAATACCGGGAGTTGGACCGACGCCAGTTTGCATAAGAACTGCACATCCGGTGCGCAGCCGATGCGCTTGTACAGAGGGCCGGGTAACCGTGTAGCAACCGCCGCTTCCTCCGCGTGCACCTCGCTATCTATTCGATAGTCAATATTACGTGACACAACATGCTGCTACGTGCGCACTCTCGGTGTGACAGCCAGCGGCGTCGTGTGCCGCGCAGCGGAGCCCAAGGTAATGGAATATTGTCGCGTTGAATCTACGACGGATATCGCCTATGACTTCCCTATGCACGTTTCCCAACTGGCGCTGGTAAACGCCGAGGAAAGCCGGGCCAATATCGGGGAGGGACGCGAAGTTACAGGTTACGAGTAACGTTCCTCGCGTCGATACGAAGACGGCCATCGATTATCGTCGACGTAAGAAAGGGACAAATATGCTTCGCATCGAACGCGAGGCGAGAGACGAGAGTGACGTACAAATTCTCACGGGGAATTGTTCGTTATTCGCGCGACAAAGTGTCGTTAAAACCACCGTGGAAAGATCGATTCACGTGTCTCTCGCGTAGTCACTATCCGATGAAACAGACCACGGCGATGGTACCAAAGGTACCCGGCTGGATTTAATAGAATCTAGGGCGATCAGTTTTAATTTAACACTCGCGGTAAACTCCTTTGGCCGGTTCGATCGGTGGTTTCGCTACCGGGGGACCGTTCGAACTGAATTTAATTGCGCTAGCTCAAACACTTTCGCCAATTTTCCAGGCATGGTAAAATCAATAGGACGGCGATCAATTCGGTAATCCGTGGCGGAGATCTCGGCGGGAGCTCCGCGAAAGGGAACGTCCCACTTCCGGGGTAGCCATCGATACGAGCTCTGATACAGAGTGCTCGGTAACCGAACTTGCTGGGAGCGCAAAGTGATTTCGCAACGGTGTTCCACGCGGTGGACTCCGGCGAGATGACGATGAGCGCCGGATGCAGGATCATATTTATCCGCCGGTCGTACCGGCGCGGCGCGACTTCAGGCGGTACTCAGCGTACAAAGTACCGATTACAGAATTCGCAGACCGTGTTGTTATTTATCGACTATTGAATTTCAGATCGTAGATTTCCCTCTCTAATTCATATCTAACCGGCGATGCTTATAGCAGAAACAAATCCTTGCAATCACAGAGGGCCGATTATCATAAGGACCCCGGCTCGAGTTATGCTAGCCTCGTAACGGAAGGATCGATCTTATCTACCCGCCGCTGTTACCCGTCCTGCCGGCCATTCATTACCCCTGTCAATTGCCACTGTCAGTTGGAATTCTATAGCGATTTCGCCTCTTCCTGGTGCCGGGGATGGTAACCACGAGCGCGCGCGCGCGCGCGCGCACCGAATTGTTCTCCAGACCGATTGGAAATTTCAGGCACGTGTCTCAGCCGATCCGCGCCCGGCCACGATCACGGGTGGAACGGTCACCGGAAAAATTTCAATCGTAAAGTTACTACGGCCGAGGATTAAGTTTCGCTTTAACCGACCCCCATATCTCAGCCCTCTCGAATTAACGTCCACAAAATGGAGGACGCCGTTCACCGTGGAAGCGGTGAAATGGACTCTTACCGCGAGCAAACCGGGTTGAAATTTATACAGGGAACTTTAGCGGCGATGCTGCGGTTAAATGTTACCTGTTCGGTTAACGTCGTATAAACGGGCAAGATAAAACGCAATAAAGAAAGAGAGAGAGAGAGAGAGAGAAGGAGAGCTGGACCTTTAGAGAATTAATTTCGGAATTAATTAAAGGGTAAACATACGAGCACATAATCGAATGAAGTAGTAAAAGTGTCAAACCGGGTTGTTAAGCGTAGACAGTTTAAGCGATAATCGAGCGTAACGTTGAATTTCGATGGCAGTTTTACAGAACCGACGGCGTCAGCTTGTCAAGCGTAGGGATGATGGAATGATAACGAGCACGCGGCTCGATATACTAGGTATTACCGATAGTTATCACTGCTGTAAATATCACGTTACAAGGGATATTTAACGGATCGTTAAACCGGGATCGCGGCTTCTATAGATTTACGGTAGATCAATGGGCGAAGTAACCTACGTGAACGGAGGGAGGTCGATGCGGTTAGAAGCCGCGAAGACCAGCAAGGCGTGGTGATTTCTCGTATAAAACGGCGGATAAATGCTTCCCGCTGATCTGGTATGGTACATCAGCTGCGTCATTCCGCGGTAGATCTGATTTCCAGGGGCAAATGATCGGTGCGCGCGTGTAACGTCGGCAGGAATGCGAGACGATGCGCGTTTAAATAATAGGTATCGTTAAACGCGCAATGGTCGCGTGATCCCCTACGCGCATCCCCCTTCTAACCTTCTTAATACCCTATTTTACGTCCAATCTCTTACAGAACCCTGATAAGACCTCGTTCCGCCGATAATATTAATTAACGCGTAAACACATTACCCTTTACGAGTTCATTTATCTCCTTTACGTTTTACGATGCCGCGTCATTATCCTATTATAAGGAGAACGCGAGCGCGCCAGGGCGAGATACCCGTTCCCCGCGATGAAATATCTTAATTCGAAATCGGCAGGCATGCACAGCCGACGCTCGACACACGAGGCTTCGTTAATTGCACCTGTAGACGTGGGTTCGTAAACGGCCATTTTTCGCCCGTTTCGCAGACGAAAAACCATCGAGAGGCTCTATCCCCCGTTGCCGACGAAAAACGTTGATTACGTCGATCTGAAATGCACTATTTTCCTCTCCCTTATAGAGAAGAATCGATCCGCGGACCGCTCATAGAAAGGAGAGAAAAAAAGAAAAGAAACTATGCGCGCTGAATGCTCGTCGAGCGATCGATTCTAAATGATTCGTCGATACGGAGCGCTTCGGATTTTAGACGCGACAAAACGCGATCTAGACAAATAGCGGTTTAATGACGCCGCGATTACCAATTTCGGACGCGGGGTTAAAACACGCGACGATGGTGGAGATTAATACTCGCGCGCGGCATGCGTAATAATGGCCGCGCGACGCAGCACGCGACGCGTGTAACAACGCGATCTGTAAGTAATCCATTAATTACGTAATAATTAATCTCCCGAGCGCGTTCGTTATTAATCTATCGCAGCCAACTAGGCCGTCAAGAGTCAATTAAAACAATTCATTAACGTAATTAATTCAGGCCGCAAAGACATCAATAATTCCTCGACGCAGCGCGGCCCGCGATGCCATTACAAAAGCGTATCGCTCTAATTGTAAGAAGCAACAGCGAACGGAACACGGATCCTTTTGGGAATAAGGGAGAACGCGGATGGCGGAAAGAACGGAAACTCCTGGGTGGACCCATTGCGGTGGCATAATTAATTACAACCAGTCCCTCCTCCGATTCAACCGAGTTGCTCCGTTGCTGTTTTATTAAAATCCTATTAAGCGGGATGAATTCGTGGAAATCAACTCAACTTTTTCTCGTATAATCACAGAGGACGAGAAAGGAGATCGGGGGCGGGAGACAGAAGGAAAGTCGTAACGAAAGAAAGAGGCTTCCGTCTAATAGCGCAGCGTCTCGAGAAGACAAGGAAATTCCGGCCGGCGTCTGTCGCTACGTTCCTCGTCTGCACCGCGGAAATTTGATTATGCTTCCGCGGGGGTATCCTCCTTGGTGCACCGCGGAGGACGAACAGGACGCGCGCGCGCGTACGGCCCACAAACGGAGGAAGAACCGAAAGGAAAACCCTGAGGAGTTTCTTTGCACCTTCCGGCAACACGCGGCATTAAACTCAGTATGCAGAAACGTATCGTTCCCGTATCGATGGCTCGATCCAATAAACGGGACGCAGAATGGGTTTCGAGCGCGTTTAGCGAGAGGTATCGGCAGCGCACCTCGAATACCTCAAAGTCGACCGTGCATAAAAGAATAAGAGTTTGGCTCTCGCGCGGAGAAACGCGCCTACGAAGCTGCGAGGCGTCGCGGAATGATGAGCAGAGGTATGCACTTCTCACTGAGAAGGAACGCGATGTTTTCGTGGCGAAATCGAAGCCACGATTTCGAAGTATCGGCTCGTCTCGAAGGTCCATCGATTCGTTCTTCACTCTTTTCTCGAAAATTTCAACGAAACTCGGCTTCTAATTGCATGAAATGTAGAGGAGATAAATTATAGAGGCTTGCAAGTCGCGTTGCAACGTTCGAAGCGGCGGTTGAGTACATTTGGGTGTTGCAGGAAAGTATGTAATTGACGTAGTTGTTACGAGTCGGCAACGGCGGCAAGCAGACGGCGGTGACCATTTTCCAGAATAATATACATAGTTATCAGTTTGTTAATTGGTACGCGGAACGTGACGCGAATCCAGGGACCCGGCACGATTATTGAATTCGACGAGCAATCAATAGGAAATTGGTCAGTCACCAAGGAAGAAACTCGCAGACAAACTCGACGCGAAGTCGAATAGTTAGCCGAACGTTCAGAGCAAGTGCGGACGAACTTGACGCGAATTCGTGGATCTATTTAAGGGGGTAGATGTAAAACTTAGCGAGCCTAAATTGAATAAACGATAGACAAGTCGGGTCGATTCGAAGGTGAATTTTTCCCTGATAGATGTTCGATTCCTGGCGGGACGCTCGCGATCGGCACGCCGCGAAAAGGAGAAATAAAAACGGCTTGAAAGGTAAATGGGCGTCACAGGATCGTTGGCACGCTTCCCACGATGAACCGCGATATCTCAGAAACTTTTGAAGTTGTCTCGTCCCCTTGGGCGGAGACGATTTTCCAGCTTTCGCGTAAGTAGTGATGAGTATTCAATTGTCCGTTTCCGCGAGTTTTCAAGTAATTTCAGTCGTGTAAAGGACCGAATCGCTTTAAATATTGCCGAAGCTCCCCGAGACGCTTGAAAACCTTGAAAATCTCCGGGAGCTTAACAGTTTCAGTGAATTTAAAAGACTTGAAAGTCTTAAAAGTGTTTTTTAAGTTTGGCGAAACTTCGGAGCCTTTCATCTCTTGCTTACGGAAACGAACAACGGTACCGAAATATCAGCTCGCATTTTATATTCGTTACGACCTTACATTATTTTGTGGTTGTCACGAAATTTAACAATATCATCCCGCAACTAACGAGAGCGGTAAATTTCACAAATAATGTGTAATATTAGCAGAATACCTAAAATTCCCAGTTTAATTAACATCTCAAAAGTTAAACAAACATTGATTAATTCTCATTTGGAAAACACGCATAGAAAGAGGTAATTTAAATTCTGAATTCGGGGGTTTCATAAACGAAACTACATTCAACTACGAAACAACAAAATTCGCTAATTAAACTCGAAACGAAACGATCGGTCTACGTTGATTGTAACCACGAATCAGCTTTTTCCCGGTCTCCAGTAACTTGTATCGAAATTATATTTCTCGTTTCCATCAATATTGCAAATAAACGATTGTAACGATATTTTCTGCTCGCTGAACGATACTTTTAATTGCTCGTTCCACGAATTTATCCACTCCACGTAAGATCAAAGGTAGCCACTTTCGCGACGCGCATTAGCGCGTACAATATCATCCAAGCCGACCAATGATTCCTCGATCGTCTCCACGGTAGACGTGATCCCCTCATTACGCACGAGTCGCACTTTCGTTCGGTTCGCAGATATTACTTCGCAGGGATTTCCATAAAAACATTCAGCCAAAGATTTCCGTCCGGTTCCTAGCTCAGACATTACCCTCCTTCCTTCGATTGCTCGGGGTCCGCGAACGCGCGCCACCCCGCGATGGTTCGAACATATTTTTCAGTCCTTTTTATCACTCGTCGTTCTGAGTAAGTGCCTCCTTTTTATATCCACCCCCCCCCCCACAGCCAATGCGAATTTATTCAGGAGCTATACCTAATTCAATGTCACTCGTCTCAGCCAGCTTTCTCTCTTTTCGTACAATCGAGCGAGTCCCGGGAGAACTCCGGTTTACGGAAACCTCGCCCGGTGAACCGAGTCGCGTATTCATGAAGTCGCGCTCCCCCTACAATGGATACGTCAGACTGACGTTCGCTGCTGGTAATGTACTCCTCGGAAAGTATGCGCGTTTCGACACTTTGATGTGACGCTGAACGATTCGCGGTTAAACGAGAACCTGGATCGACGAACAATGCATGGGGTTGCTCGAGGAACACGCGATAGTCGCGCCGCTTCGAGAACCGAGTCGATCGATTCTACTTACCAATCTCGGTTTCGCGAGTTTCGCACCGTCGAACAGCCACGAGGGTTGATTTTAAAAACACTCGCGAGCGGTTACTTTCCTGAGGGTGTTTTCAGGTGGGACGATTAACGAAACATCGTCTCGAATCGATGTGGTCCAATGGGAATTCTGGGAATCGGTGTAGTTCAATGGTGAACAAAGATATTTACAACGATCGACGTTTCCTTAAACGCTGAGGGAGCCGAGAGCGTCGTCCGTGGATGTTGGAAGTATACCCACGAATCATTGAAATTTGATTAACCAAGAGTGCATCTTTTTAGACTCGAGGAAGTGAAAAGTTGACTTAAGAAAGTTCGGCGCTGAGAAGCACTTTCTGGATCAATTATTAGTTGTACGAACAGCGAAGTTGCGCAGACTTTCGCAACTTACCGTCTCCTTTCGTTCGAGCCGCGCCTCCTTGGTATAACAGGGATTACGCTTGTTAATGTTCCAGCACTAATATGGATTAAACGAATACGGTAATGTATTTCGAGTTCTATGCTCGGCGATGTCTATGAGAAACGAGCACGCTTAGCCACCGCGCGATTTTCTGCCAAGTTTCGTGCTCGACGGCGCGAGCCTATCGAAAAGTGATCGTTGAATTTCGAACGTTCGTTTCGAGTGTACAGTCACGATTATAAAATACCGCTGGTGCGTAACTTTAAGAAGATAACGTTCATTAAAAGATAAAAGAGATGAGCAGCTTTAACATGGGACGTTAATCATTTTAAAGTTACTAAGTAAACGTATCCTGCATGAAAATTCCGCGTATGAATTATACTTTAATCTGTATGGCTTGATGTATGTGCGTATTTCGTATCGTTCCTCCTTTCTCTCCATAATAGCGAGCTCTTCTCCTGATTTGCATAAATTCATTTTTCACTTAAAACGTTCCCGCGGTTCCTAGCGACTGGACGTACCTTTCCCCCCGCGTTACATTTATATATCTGTAATTACTAGAAACGAAAGGGAGACGAGAATGAAAAGTGGACGGTGCGTTTCGCTCTTGTAAAACCGTAAGGAAGCATCGACAGAGCGGATGAGAGGAAGTGTACGATTTGCCGTAAGAACGGTAAAGACTGGAAGTCCTCTCTGAGCCATTAGAGGTCGCAGGAACACAGATACCACACATATTTATCCCGTCGTCCAACCCTAGGATGGCCAACGGAAGCGTGAAATTCCCAATTTCTTTTCCCAGCCGAGGAGAATATCCAACCCTCGCCATCCCCTGTCTCAGCCACTCTTCCCCTTGGCTCGGCCATACATCTCGTCGCACTCACACGCGCCCCGTGAACGGTGTTTCCTATCTATAGGAGCAGCCACGGATGTCCTTTAGCTCTCGTCTCCTTCCGACACGAATCACGAATCCCGAATTGGACAGGCAGAGCGGTAAAACGAGCAAGTGAAAGGGCAAGAAGGGGTGACGGAGGGGGGTGGTACGGAGGAAATTCCTGCAGTAATTTCTGCTATCCGCCCCTAACTCTTGAAAGGGTCCTCGTGCAAGAGCCGCGGAGGGAGGGGGACACCTGTTTCTCGAATCGGTTCAAATTCCTGGCATAAGGGCGGTCTTGTCACACGAATCGATACAACCGCGCTCTCTCGCCGTGCGCGCCACTCCTAAGCTGCGGATGAACGTAAGCGGAGATAATGCCACGGGTTAGGCGCGATACATTATGCATCGGGGAATACGAGTACTTAATCCGGTTTTCCTTCAATCTTGCACATCTTCCAATTAGGCATTTCGAATTCACACGCGCGCGAAAGGAAATGGAAAGACGTTCCCAGATAAATATTTAAACGGACGAACCGTGTTTCGATGGTTGTCGCGATTCGACTTCAGAAGAGACAGCTGTTATCGTATAATGTCGCGAGAACGTTTAATTGGAGAGCAACGTTTCCGTTAAAACGGGAACTTGCCGTTAAACCAAGAGAAATTCGAATTAACGAAGGGACGAGCGCGATTAATAATGGCAGGGAGCTCGTTCAACGATTCCTGTTCGCGGCGAGGAGAAATACAACGCGATAATTCAAAGAATCCCGGGGCAACGATAATTGCGCCGCAAACTTTCGATTACCGTGTTCGTAACTGCACCCGGGAGTTTCCGTTTCACCGGCAGCCAGGGCCAAGAGATTTCAGCAAACTTCCCGAACTTGAATATCGATTTAGATTACGCTCGATGAACCTCTAAGACTCCCGGTGCTTCGATTGAAATGGATTCTCGGCGGTGAGACGGAACCGAGCGGCGTGGCTGGGTGAACTCGCGGCCAGCACCAACTTCCTGCCACCGCCGCGCTCCATTCCGTTCCACGCACTTTTCCGTGAGCGTGTCTGCGCGACTGGATCCCCGAAAAGAACCGTAACACCCACACCGACCCGTTCACCGCTATCGATTTCGCAATACGCGTGGCTAGGACTCGTGCGAATCGCGCCGCCAGCCAGCCCTCGGTGTAACTGTATGGAAAAAAGGACCCACGATGCTGGGAGGCAACGAAGCATACCGGTGGAAGTGCACGAGAGAAACTCGACGCGGTGGCAGAAGTCGAAGGTGAAAGAAGAGGAAGCGCGCGACGGTGGACAGGGGGATGAAGAAGGGTAGGGGAGGGTGGAGAAGATGGGGTCATCGGGGCCATGGGACGTCACGGTGCCGCGACGCAGGGATGCGGGTGACGATGATCATCCCAGTGATCGTGAAGATGTTATCTGATGCAAACATCGGGTTGTACACGAGCGCGAACCCAGCGGAAGGTTGCTAGGACGGCCCGCGCGTCCACTCGTGTCGCCCCTCTCGCAACGTATTAATTTGTCTAATCGTTTTTGCCTCCAGGTGAATATCAATCGGCTGGCTGTGACCGACGAGTCCCCGGTTGACGAATGGAAACTGCCGCGTAACCGGGATAAAAACAGAGATAAACAGAGATACAGAGGAGCGCAGACAGGACGGTGTCACCGGCGGAACAATGCTCCCAATAAAAAGAGAATATCGAAACGGCGTACGGGAATTATTGCTGTTATCTGTTTACGCTCGGTGATTTTTAATCGAATCAATTTCCTGCAGGACACGTACGCGCCCGCGCGACCATTCGGATATCGAGCGCGCGAACCGGGACGCTTTGATATCTAATGCTTGCACAGGATGGGATGCCCTCTCGAAAGAAGGGACCAGGAATTTCGGGAACGGAGCACGGGGCTTACGCGACACGGCAAACAATGTCGGTTGACATAGGTCCGCGTCAATATTGATCGAGATAAAGACGGGACTCTGTGTTTCGAGTTAAGGCCATTAGCCGAAATTATTTGCCGGATATTCGCACGCGTTTATGGTAATTGGAGGACACTTGCAGCGGAGTAGCGAAATCGACGACGCAACGCAGGAGTAGTATGGTCGCGAATGCTCGAAGCAGCGCGTAAAAAGTGTGAACGGTCGAAATGTAAAAAATTCTTAGGAAGCGGATTACGGTGTCAATTCTTTAGGGTCGTGCCACGAGTGTACGTTACGACGAAGGATTTTTCATTCGTACAGGAACACGAGCTTTACTAATAGAATTTTTAATGTTCAATCTTGCAGAAATATTCAGCTAAAAGCGAACGTACGTCCTGAGTTAGGTTGGCGTTGCGCCAAAGAATCTCTTTCAAAAAATTTAGTCGAGAGCGCGATGCAGGGGAATAAAGGCACGAAAATTGGTCGGACAAAGAAGAAACTTAAAGAGACATTCGCTATAATTTCATTTACTCCCTGATTCCTTTCACTCCTCTAAATAAGTGTACACACTAATTCCGGCCAAGTTTGTATTCGCTCGGAATGTATTAATTAGTCTAATTGTTTTTACCTAAAAAACGAAAAAAGAAAAGAGGGAAACTAAAAGTTGTTGAAATGGAAATAAAATGAGGAGGTACGTACAAAATTGACCTACAGGGGAAAGGGTTTACTCCTGAAAAGAATCCGTAGTAGCGAAATCGTGAATTTTAAACGAAATTTTTTTCCCCTGGCGAACGTGAAATGAAAATAACAAAAAATACGTGCATAGTATTTATGCGAATTTATATTGCTTGCAATGATACAGAACTTTAAGGTTTTGGTAAACTCCAATCCCGTTCCCACTCAAAGCAAAGGAAGAGGGCGAAGTCTATAACGAATTAAAGGGGCTAGTGCATTTCGTTGAACGTTTGTTTTGCATTTAAACTGATCTCTGCGCAGTTAGTTCACGTTTTATATCAAATTATCTTACCGTCCCCATATTTCATTTTTATCAATTCAACAGTTTCGTCTAATAAAGTAACTCAAATTATCCACTTTCCTCGTATTACGACCGCGAGACCAAAATGTTATTAACGTATTAATTAGATATATCCAGCGTATTTCAGCGGATAGGTAGATAATGGGGTCGAAAGAAGCAGACATTCCGCTTACAGTGGCAAAAGCTTGTCGGCTTGGACCCGCGGCATCCACTATAATACAACGTACTGCTCCAATCTACTTTCTTATTTTCATGTTTCTTACATATTAGCCGCGTATAAAAAAACATATTAAGTACTTCATTGCCGAGCGAGATAGCCTGTTACCAAGATGTATAAAAAGTGTATCTTGTATCTGGTTTCTTAGGACCTGCGCGTCACGTTGAATGAGCGTTAGCAAAGAACGGAGGACGAAGAAGAGAAGGTAGACCACCGTGAATGGGGTACAACGTCGCTCCTTAGCGAAGCGTTTACTACTTGGATGACGTGATAGCCAAGACGTGGTTCGCAAGGCAGACGTAATTAAGCATAACGTCATGGCCAACTGCACGCAGTGGAACACCCTTGTTCCCCTATCGCCGTATAGCCGCAGGATCGCCGTTTTTTGCGCCAATCCAACCGCCGCCGCGGCATAAGAAACCTGTAACACCGTATCGAATTGGAGCGGCCGGACGTTATCAGAGCATTCCTGCTCGATTTCCGAAACAGCTGACCCGGAAAGCAAGAAAGTGGAAATTTGCGGTTACTCGGAATCGAAGATCGCGCAACCAGTAATGAACCGCCCTACGCGGTGCATACAATTAGCCGTAACGTCTAATCCATGCGCCCATTCCCTCATTATTTGAATATTCCTTGCGTACGCGTTACGTGCCGGGGGGAACTCTTTCCCTTCGTTCGCAGCCTCAACTACAGATATTAGAGACGCTGTACCAAATTGATAAGTTATAACGGACACAGCTGAGAGAAATTGCGATTCGAGGCACGTCGTTAAAAATCCTAAAATCACTATTACCGAAACTGATTTCGAACCCGTTCGTAAGGGCGGACGTATTTGTTGGAACAGTTACCAGAACGGAAGTAAGCACCGAGAGGGACGATACTGGTTCGAATCTCGTCGTAAAGCCCTTACTTATTGCCAAGCTAAATCCGCGAGCCGAAATACAGACGGCCATAATTCACGGACGCGTCGTAAACCTCGCCAGCAGGCAACTCTAATGATATCCCCGGTAGTTTTCGGCGGCGTGTACGCCGCGGAAAGCGGAAGATGCACGTAAGTAAATATAGATAATACGATTACTTAACATCAGGGCGAGCACTAAATCAGGAACGACCCGTATCGGTTATTAGCAGCCCTTTTCACCGCGAAACGCACGATTCCACAGGGGGAGGGATTGCTATTCATTACGGAGTGCAAGTTCCCGGCCGCGGGTACTGGCCGAGTAATTTGATAAATTAACAAAAATTACCGGGCAAAATTATTCTATGCGCGGTCCGCCGTGAACGTACTGCGTATTCCACGGTGCAAAGTACGCTGTACTATTATCGTGTACAACGCTAACCGTGGAAAGGTATGCCCGATGATAACATAGCGTACTGTGCCTTTACTACTTTTCGACGAGTTTTTGCCGGACGAATGGCAACCGCCAGAGGTTGGGATAAGAATGAGGGAACGCGCAAGAATTGTTATTGTACGTTCATCGCTAAAAAATCGACGTTCGCTCGCGGATAGTCGGTAAATTCTGCCCGTGGCTGCTCGCCGTGACTAATTGCGCGTTGCGGATGTCTACGCGAAGGAACGATTCGTTTCGGCTGCGTTTATAATAATTTAAATAAGCAGAGATTTGCACGAACTTTAGCATCGTCCGTTTCTTTTTTTCTCAATTTCTTGTTTACTCAGTACGAAGCATAATATTTTGTGGAAATGCTACGTAGCGGCGTAGAATGTTGTCGAAGTGACCATACATCGGTCCAATAGGAGCCGCGGTACGTTGGCCCCATTGGATCTTTCCGAGGGAAACGGAGAGGTAAGGTTTCCGAATTCACGGACGCCTCTTGCACACGGTCGCGACAGTGGTTGCTCCCTCGAATCGAATTTATGCGTCCTGGAAATTTGATTCGTATCTTCAGAGGAAATTTGGCGCAAATAAAGATTATCTCGCGAGAAAATCTCCTCGTAAGAATCCACGAAAATAGATGGTTTATCCAGAATTTGAAAATCAAAAGAACCGATGACTGAAACCCCGTCTATCCTGAAACGTGCTATCGCGTGGGTGCGTCAATTCGAACAAAGTCTCAGACCTCGAACTCTGTTCCCGATCGAGCAGAAAAAGCGATCCGCTTGGCGCGGATCCGAGCCGTGTAAAGGAGCTTCCGGGTTCATCAAGCATCTACCAGCTGCGTATAATTTCCGCTTTCCAATTGACGTCGTGCTCGATACGTACGCTCTCGCTGCATACCGTGAAAGGCGCATAATTGAAAGAAAATTCCTGCGATCTTCCTGGGCGACAGCGCTCGGTTTCGTTCGATATTTCCAAAGCCAACCCCATTGAATGACTCGCGGCAACGGAACAGCTTGCGCGGCACGGCGTTAAAGCTAAAATTCTCGTCCACCCTTCTCGCGCGATTAATTAATTAGACCCTTTTCTGGTATCGTCGGCGTTTCGGATGAAGCAAAGGAGGGTTCGAAATGGCGACGCGCGAAACGAGGGTGGAACAGGGGAAACGAAACGAGTCGCGTGGACGGAAGTAGAGGGACAAGCGAGGAGAGGCAGGCAGAATTAGAAGCATTGCGAACTATGCGGTAGCGGGCAAACCACGGCTGGTCCATGGCTCGGAACTGGGATAACTCGATACACACCGGCGGGCACATACGTACGGGGGCAGCAGCAGCCCTCGCGTGTACATTGGGATATGCAATTTACCAACCACCGGACCTGTGCGGTTGGTAAATACACGCATGTCAAAAGTTCCGTAGCCCTGGTAGCCGGTTCGAGCGCATGCGAGTCGCGGCTATCCCATGGTGCGCGCAGCGGGCTTCACGTGGCCTCTTGCCACGCGGATGCGTTAATACACCGTAAAAACCGGGAGCCAAGCGGCCTGCGTTCCTCGCGGAGGCGTCTTTGTGAATTTATCGCGACGCAGCCCGTGATAATCACCGCAATTATTGCGTACATTAACGCGACGCCGCGGCGAAAGTGAGGAGATGAACGAGCGAGGAGCCTGCCGCGCGTGTACCGCGCTTGGTTATAGTTCGCGCGTTCCCTGTCAACCCCTTGCGATATTTCCTGCGCGCGGTATCTCTACAGTTTTTGTAAAACGTCCCGTGCTACCGTGATCACCCTCGCGTTACAATTTCACGTTTCGAAGCGTGAAATTTCTTAAGGGTAATAAGAAACGAACGGGTATTCTAATTACTGTTCACGCTTGGTTACGTCTTTTTCTTTATATGCACAAGACTCGATGTAAATTCAAGGCGCACTAATTACGGACAAATATACATGGAACGGTGTCGCACGTGTGTGCGTAATGTTGAATTTTGCATAAATTTTTGCACTACTTTGCATATCGAAGGAACAGCGAGTGCAAAAATGGTGTGTACGTGTGATATGCATTTGGAGCCTCATCGTACTTTTTAATGTACGGCATTTTACATACAGGAAGAGGTTATTTGCATATCGTGAACAGTAAGACAAGTTTGTGGTGGTAACGGCTTTTTTCGGGCAAAAATATTTTCGTCTCAGATAAATTTTATCGGAATTTTATATCGCCACGTTGAAAATAATATTATCCGAACAAATAAAAGGGTGCTAACTATTTTAAATACGAGTCGTAAATTAAATCTGGCGATACAACTGCGTTATTCGGTATTTCCAAGAATCCATTGTAATTTAACAACAGCAGCGAATAATTCATACCAAACGTTCGTTAAATCTTTCGATAAACAATCGCGAAAATCCATAACCAAAAAGTAGTTAATGTATCTCGTAAAATTCTGTACGAACGATAAAATATTTCACGATACGTTTAAACGATTCGCCGCTACGATTTTCCAAATTCACACCCAACGTGCGCGTATAAAAAATGAACACGTACAATTTTTCAACCGACCACATCCATCACTTGATCCAGAAACATTTCCGTTGCCATGCTCGCTTGACAAGAAAGCAATTAACGGAAGAAAAGTGCAAACCGTAATACTGTTAGAAACTGAACACGTGCCAAAATCGTACGGCTCTGAAAACATTTAATCCACTTATTTTACGAGCATGCAATTAACGGAAGAAAGAAAGGTGGGAAATTGTAATTAGTAAACGGTTACGAAAATGAGCGGCGCCGTCCAAAGTGTACCCGCGCGTTAGGCGCGCGCCGTGTTTAATCGAGCCTGAGACCGTGAAAATACATTCATTGTGCCGAAGGCGGCAAGACGAGGTCGAGGAAATAACACAGCGGTCGTGTATGACCTAACGCTAATTTCCTCCGCCAGCGGGATCCGTGGTAACCACGTAAATCCGTTGGGTCAGATTTTCTCCGTGTCTGCTAAGTCGTGGATGGGTATATTAATTCTCCTTAAGCCAGGCGTTTATATTAATACCGGGCAATTAATAACGGTTAAAAGGCGTTCGTCCACGTGAATTGCCGCTGGTAAAACCGGACTTCGTACCGGAATTACCATTGGCTACAGCCTAGACGGTTCTCCGCGTTATGGAGGATACGTTAAGCAGCAATAAGATGCGGCGTGCTTTGGATGCAGACGCGAGGCGAAAGTTATTTCTCACGACACGGTCTTGTTGATCGATTAGAGCATTGTTGTATGAGCGACAGAGAACGAATGCGGGCAATTGGCAGACTTGCAGATGAAAATCTGCAACCCCCAACCATCGTCGCGTAGACTCCAGCTCGTGCGTCTACGAAGAGTCTACGAAGAATGAGGTGAAAAATGGCGGAAGGGTGGAATTATTACAGGAAAGAGGGGGACAAAAATTTGAAACGCAAGCTAGAATTCTCTAAGCAAGTACACGCCATACAAATGGGCCTGGGGGATACCGATGTAAGATTAAGTGCACGATACCGACCTCGTAATCCAGTCTGTATCTGATAGCAGGGTTACCGTATAAACAGACGTTCGAGATCGTCTTTGATAGCCACGGCCACTTTAGTCCTAGCTTTATGGACCTGTACAAATAGACGAATGAATCGCGTTACTACTTACTTGGCCGGCCCAAAGCTCCTTAGGAAGCGTGTAGTTTCGCCGGGCATCGGCCAGATATCGACCGTTCTGAATTGGATAAATAATAGTGGACAGAGCGGAAGTTGAAACGTTCGCATCCCTATCGCGTTGCTGCCCCCCGGGTGAAACACCTTGTTGATATTGCGGCCGATTTGTCGTTTTCATCTCCACTCGTTGTATATTATCGACGCTATATCACTTATACCGAACGAGAGAGAGCCGTGCGGCGCGAAAACCATCGAAACGATTCCGGTTCGGCTCTCCGATGGCACTCGCGCCGGTACCAGTCTGATAAACTGCAGGACTTAAATTATCGGAATTAATTGAGAGATATGACGCGAGCTATTGATACGTCCCTTGTAGTTTCAGTTCTTTAATATACTGTTATTACCGATTGGCAATCGGCAGAACGCATCGTTCCCAACGGAGATGTAGATAGTCTTGTCCTCGAGCGGAAGTTTAATGTTCCCCGCAACGTTTGCGTTGCGCAAACCATCGAGCTGTTTCTCACGAACAGAGAACGAGACGAACGCTCTCGTCCGATATCTCTAACCGATCGTTCGAGCTATAATTTTATCATTGCTTCCCATTTCCGACGTATTGTCCGTTTTCTGCGATGACATTTCATCGTACCGCGTACTTTCGTACACGAGACGAGGCATGGAAGAGGCGGTACAGCGAATAGTAAATCAATGGGTGCGATTTTTCTTACTATCCACGGTTTTCCGTATTGTTATGCTCGTTTAAGTCTGATACCAGCTAGCTGCGCGAGGGATCGCTATGCGGAAGTGTCCGCTGAAAAATTGGACCTATGAATTACAAATCCGTTAGGGCCACCAAGTGCGCGTGCTGTGTCATGGGGTTTACGAGACGTCAATCGCGATTGACGAAGACGAAGGGACGACGATGATTCCGCGGACAGAACGGACACGCGCAACATTTTTTAAGCCCCGTCGAAATTTCTTGCTGCTCGTTACTTTTCGCTCGCGCGTACCGCCCCGCGGAAATAGCGGCGTTCCCGATCCGTTGGTATTAGAATCGCCTACTCGAGGAGATCCTAACGGCGTGCATAAAATGCTAATGCTCGCGGAATGCTCCTCTTTATTCAGAACTTCTATATTCATGATACGGAAGCAACTGAATGGGACAGTTTCATTTTATACGCCATGAATTACGAAAATTCTGCCGAATACCGTTCGGTTCTTGCGCGCGATACGGAGTCCCCGCGGAAATGGAAAGTAAGCAGCCGCGATGGTCAATTCGCGAGAGCGAACGTTCGGCTCGCAGCTTTCACAAATTGCTTGGAAATCATACACAACGCCACCGTAAAGTATACAGCGGCGTAAACTGTTCAGCTTAACCAAGAATAGTGATAAACAGGCGATACTCCCAGCTACCCTTGCCACTGCAACATCATTTCTAATTTTGTACTATTCGGGAGCCAATGGATCTTTTGGAAACGCGTAAACTGCATCGTCGATCCAACGTCACCAGTGTCGATAATTGCACCGAACGCCGGCTTAAACGTTGAAATCTTTAAGTTCCACGATTTATTAACTGGAGCGAGCTACTTTCGAAGAACGCTCGCTGGTGTTTGTCTCTCTCCGCGCGGTAACTTTTAAAGCACTTAAGCTGTACAGTTTAAACTTGGCGCAGAAGAAACACAGACGAGGCGCTTGGCCCGGATTGAAACTGGGGGCGAAATCGGTACGCGAGGTAAGAAAAAGTAAGACGCTCTTCCCAACAATCGGTGAAATAAGAGACGGCACGGTGACTTTCTAGAATCGCGTTAGTCCCGTGCACCTTTAACCGATGACAGATCACTGACGTCGCAAATGGCAGTGGCGCGTAATCGCATAGTATCGAAGATTTTGCCCCCCCAGGGATGCTTCATCCTATCAAGGCTCTCCCTTCGCTTCTTCGTGGCCACGTTAGAACCGTGGAATCGGTCGACTCGCGAGGAAGTCCAGCGAATTCGATTCCCGCGTAATCATTCTATCGAGGCTGCGGTGTCCCGAACTTTCAGGCTGACCGCGAAAGGAGAGAGTAAAACTTTTTAAAATAAAAATTGATCTCGTTACCGCGACCCGCTGCTGGCCGGGGTGGTTTCATAGGTGCCGAGAAGAGGGGCGCACCGCAGCGTCGACCAGCTGCGGGTACGTTCATCGCGTTCGTTTTCGGTCCGACCTGGGGGCAGGCCACGTCGAATTGTCCGAGGAAAGCGGACGCACCAAGAACAAAACGAATTCCAGAAGTCCGTTTCCGTGTGGAGTGAACTTTCAAAATTCCGCCGCGTCCCCCCTCGCCTTCGCCCGCCCAGTCGACTTGCACGAACAGATTTTCCCGCGGTAAAGACTTTCAGACCTTCCATTTTGGAACCGCGTGTTTCTGTTAACATTATTTCCGACTGTCGTCGCGAAATTTACAGAATTCCGTTAGTCGTTCGTAGCTAAAAGGTATCGGGATAGGACGGTCGGATAAAAGCAGGAAACAGAGGGGCGAGTACTTTTTGGGACGGAATCAAAATACGATGCCAGGATACTTCTCGGTGAAAATTCGGTAAGAATCGTCGTGAGTCTGAATTCGTTTAGCTGCACAATAATTCGTGTAATTACTTTGAAGGCAATCTTCGTCGAAAACGAAAATTACTGGAATAATTTATTTACGGTGACTGAGAAAACAGGCAGTTTTAATGAAGAAATTAAGATTGTATGAAATTTCATAATTAGTTGTCTAATTTTTGTCTCGTCGTGTAAAATAAAGTTACTTCGTTCGCGTAGGACGTTTAACGGTCTAGTAATTTTCTCTTCGTACAACAGACAATAGATGGCATAAAATAATTCTCTTTTAAAGCAATTGTTGCTGCTTCTGCGTTGTGTTCGAAAGAGGATAAAAATCGAAATGGTGTAACTTCTCTCTACTATTTACCGCAATGTCCAGCTTTCTGGTATTACTCTAAAGAAAAACCGAAGGAACCTGCTATAAAGGAGTCGATTTTAGGACCATTTGGAAGATTACTTCAAACTCAAACAGGACATTCAGATTTTAAGCATTCTCGTTTCAATATTTGCGAGGACTTGGAAAGTTGAGGATTCGATTCTTCGAGGGTGACTTGCGATCCTGCCAAAAACTTTTGGAAATCCTTCGCATTGAACGAGAGAGAGAGAAACGACAGCATCTAGGTAATCGAACGTGTCTGAAATTTGTGATTGAACGTACGAATCATTAAAAACGCTTAAAGGCTGATTTAACATATGCTCGGAAAATCGTTGCGTTCCTCCTTACGCCTTTCCAAGAAGACGCATAACTTACAGGACTTACTTTCATTCGCGAACACTTTGGTAAATCACTGGCTGCATACCTTCGAAAGATAGTTGCAGATTTCTTGCCGGCACTTCCGGAACTATTCGCCGGTTTTGTTCTGAGACGCGATATAGAAAATCGCGAAGGGGCGCGAGCGTCAGATTTCTACATTTGTTACGTGTCGCGGGGTCCACAGAAATCGGAGAAGCATTCGTCTCTTCCGGATGCCTGGATTCGATTGAAAACGCATTCGAGTAACCCTTGATCCGAGTCGAAGCGTCTTCTCACGCCGTCAAGAATGGCCGGACCACGGCTGGAGGCGAGCTCTCTTGCGTTTCTTTGGAATTCGCGAATACCATGGCCTATTGATGCATGCATACCGGCGATGCGTGCATATTTGTCGTCCAGAAACCGAGCCGGGAAGATGTCCTAAGGGTTTCCCGGTGATTGCTCGGCGACCAGACGAGTCAATCCTGTGACCAGGTACACCGCGTAACCACAGACAGAACTTGCGTGCCCCGAGACTTTAACGACTAGGCCAAACGATGCGGCGCCTCGTTACGCACGCTCGACGATAAATATTCCGGGACGGATCCGCTCTTTCTCACGACTCCTGCGTCCTAATTGTCACGCGATACTTAAGGATTCCCCTCGATCGCTCCTCCATCCCGCAGGCGCATTGAAATTATAGGAAACCCGCGTTCTTTTCTACTTCACGTCGTTCGATGAGTTAAAAGCGGCGTACGCGCGATTAGCGGTTGCTATACGGAGAGAATAGCGTTTATTAATGTACGATGTGTTTTAAACGCTTCGCGTGCTCCAAGGGGAAGAAAAATTGATGTCTCAATGGGAGGAATGAAAGGTTCGCACGGAGAAGTGTCTGCTCGAACGGATGATGGTGTGTAAGTTCCGTAAAATTTGTGCCGATCAAAGGCGAGATTAATCAGTGGCATCGCCGAGGCGCGATGTCGTCGGTAGGCAGGTAAAAACATATTACAGCATTTACACGGCGTAACACAGTGTTTGAGGGATAACTCGTCAAATGGCTTAAGCGAAAGGCTCGTAAGACACTATCAACGGCTGGCTCGCATAGCCAGCCTCTCTCGGTCACGGAAAATTCGTGGCCATTTCTTGCACGGCGTCTGGTGAAAGAAGCCAGATGGTATCGCCGGGAACCGTGTGGCGAACGCTTCTACGTTCCCGTGGCTTTTATTAATCGAGGCGCATGCATACCAAGCGATGCTGAACACCTAGCGCAGAGAAATGCGAATCACGCGACGTGTTGCGTTACGAGTTCATTCAGTCGACAAATATCTATAATCGTGATCGCTATCCGCTAGAAATTTTTCCGGGAAGATCGTTCGACTCGTATCTGTTGGTATCGGTCGTTCAACTCTCGCTTCGCGCTCGTCTTCGCGTAAATCACGACCCGTCTTTATTAGACAGCTGCTCGTGATCGTTTTTTATTTTAATTATTACTCTTCTATCGTGATCAAATTACGAGATCTTTTGAGGTATTTTCAATATTCTTCTACGGACTAATTAGTGTACTTTAAAAGATTAAATATATAGCAGAGGAGTGACGATTCTTTTTGTATAAAATGTATTCATGGATTTTGTAAAATTATTACCGCGATTCTACGGTCTCGTGAAAGCAATTATAACATGTTCATCGTTTCGTGAAATTTGTCAGGACGATTTCACAAGTTCGTAAAATTGTTTCAGCTTTCGAAATGACAAAAAGGCGAAAACGAGGGGACCGTTTGGCTCGATATTTCACGTCGGTGTGGTTTTAAAAGTTCTCGATGCGCATTTTCAAATTGCAGTCAGCACACGTACACCTGTCGCTACGATTAACCGATCGAAGGCAATAATTTTCCGATACTCCGGTTACAAACTTCCTGATTCCAGTATAATCATTAATTATCGAGAGTTTCGAACTTCTCCGAGCAAATACGTTCGGAAGTGCGTATCCGCCGCGAACACACGCAAAATTAATCAAGTACCGTCGAAGTTATGACCGCAATGCATATGGAATATGGAGTGAAGGTGTTCATCGTAGAATGGAAATACGTGGATTTAATTTTAATCCAATAAAATATTGAAGAATAATTAATAATAATAAGTAATATATATAACAAATAATAATATACATATTTCTTCAATGAAACTGCATACTTAAACTATATCAACGATATAATTACTTATAAGCAAATATATCCAAATAATCCAAATAAACATTACATCAATAGAATAAAAATTTATAGTTTCATTTTAAACAATATTGACGAGTTTTTAATTCAGTTGCTCGTGTAATCAACGTTTCCATCGTCTCGTTAGAAACGTGAAACGATCCATACCGGGTCGCAAGATATATAAAAATAATAAAAAGGGGTTGGTCAGGAATAATGGCCTCGCGACGACGATCGAAGCATCCCCGGCGAGCAGTAAGAGAAACGTCACCGCAGACGGGAGAAAACGTTAGAGGACGCGCGCGGAGGATGAGAATAAACGAGAAGGGAGAGTGAAACGGTTAGGGTCAGGTAGGAGGGCTGAAGGGAATTAGGGGGTGAATGTGTGGTCCAGTAAGCGGCAGTCTTCAATTCCGCGCTGTAGTGCGCCGGTGTAGCCCGCCATTTGCATATGAATCAGGATCAGAAGAGCGGGCCGAGGTCCCGCAGCGTGGTAGAGGCCATGATACGGGGACAAACAATCGCTCGCAATTATGCAAATCCCGTTGCAGTTGCACGATGTCTTGGGGGAAGAAAAAAAAAAGAAAACGAGCACGTTCGTTTCGCAGTGGACGCGCCGCGGGGACAAGAGAACGAGGGAAGAATACGTAAGGTCATGGAGAGGAGTCGAAGGTTGGTATGATCGACAACAGGATCGAGAGTATGCTCACCTCGACCCATATCGATTAGCGAGTCTACCTGCTGCGTATGCCATTGCGGTGCCCATATCGAGTTCGTATCGACCGGTCCCGTCCGTTGGTAGCTGCCCTTATGCATTACCAGACCCCGCTAAAAACCGTCCGCGTTCCCGAAATCTCACAAGCACACCCGGATTCCCTCTTCCACGCTTCTCTTTCGCATTTGCATATGAATCCGAATTGGGCGTGAGGGATGGTCGGCGGTTGGCCGCCGTTGCGGGGGATGATAGCGGTAGACGAAGAGGAAGAGCACGCTATAGAGGAATAGGGGTATATACGTGTCGGGTGTACACCACCGGTGGCACTACAAATTAGCGTCACGAACAATTTCCCTATTTTTCATACCGGGGCCACAAAACTTTTCGTTCTTCCCTTTTCAAACATTCAGGGACCGGTGAAAATTTTTTGCCCATCAACCACGGTACACTCGCCCTCGGCCCCAGCACTGTAGGTGTCACCAAAGAGCAGTTCAAGCGACTTACTATGACGCGGCCCTAGAATTTACGAGCGCGGAGTTGACGTTGTATCCTGGGTCGCCAGAATGCATGTCGGAAGTAATGTCCGTTTATTTTGCAACAGTTTCTTATGTCATGAACGAGCAGCCAACAGGCAATGAATAACCTGGGAGAATGTTTAACTGCGTTGAAAGCAAAGGTCGCGCATTGTTGGCGGCGCTTTGTGCTATCTATTACTCTATCTTCGTATACAGCAGACGTAATTGCGAGGATTTTAAGGATTCCAGAAATTACGAAGTTAACTGTAGACGCGCGCGAGCGGGCACGCTCGATGATTCACCGGGAGAACATCGCGTACCCCCGGGTGACGCCAAGTTAAAAGCCACTGGTGCAAGCAATTAGAGACTTCCCGCGCCGATATCTTACGCTCGGAAAAATAACACGGAGATTGGAATTATTTACGGAACGAGTTCCCAGAAGCGAGAAACGCGTGGTAGCTGGAGATTCGCGTTCTGGTGGATGATAAATAATCGCGTACGACCTGCCATTACAATCGACCGATACCAGCCGAACAATTTTCTAAACGCTCCCGGTAGCCAGCCGATACGTAGCAATCGGTGCGTGCGTATTAAGAGCAGAACTTACGGGATTATTATGCGAGGCGCGTACATTAGGGGGGAAGACTCACGATATCGGCCCGATTGGGACAATCACCGGCCATTATCCGTGAAATCTTGCAGCCTGAAAATTATTCTTTCGAGGGCTGCCGACAAATTGCCATCTTTATTGCCATTATCGAGCTCAGCTTATCGTAGGTGGTAAAATCGTGAGTGAAATCCCAGTACATTTAAGCGCGTTTAAATGCAAATGAGGGCCGCGCCCCCTCTCCTTCATTCTCGTACGATACGTGAATCCCGGAGAGTGATGACGTTTGAATAAAATCCTGGATCCCCTTGGTCGAAATGTGCTACGTGACCTTCTCGTTCAACCCCGTTCTTTTTCCACCGTGGTCGCCAAAGAGAATTACTACAAAAATCAGCCCCGCCGTTAAATTGTACGGTTAAAAGAACGTTAAAAGAATCATTTAAAAATTTAAATCCTCTCGACTTTGAAACGAGCCGTTAGAGAGATGCGCGCTGTTTCTGGCGGTTTTTATCGTTTAAAACACCAACCCTTTGACGGTATTTTACTCGCGATCTACACCAAGTCGAGTCACTCTGTTCGAAACGACATCGGGACAAATAATTTGACTTACGTGAACGCGAACTCGAAGTCGAGTTGCTCGAATCCGAGTAATTCGAGTGATCCGACAAGGCTCTACGGTTTCGCACGGTCGATCGAGCAACCGAGTTCGAGGGTAGTTTTGGAAAACTACAAGTATATAGCAACGGTCGAGCCAATAGGATTCGAGGAACTTCTAACGCGGTTCTACATCGCAGCCGCGCCAGGATGCAATAGTTGTACAAAAGTCGTTCAATTTTTACAAGTATCCAACCTAGTTAGCAATTAACTCGTAAGACCGCCAACAACCTTAACGAAGCGCATCGCCAGATCCATTTGCCGTGCTTAAGATCGAGCTCGTAAAGAAGAACGTTCGTCGAGGTGCAACGAGCATCGGGCGTCGACTTGAAAAAAAGTGATTCGAACCCGGCGAGAGAAATGGTCAGCTGTCGCGAAATGGAGGCGACACTTCCGTCAACGATTTCTCCACGCGAGAATGAACGACAGTGAACAGTGATTTTTCGCAACAGGTATTGATTACACTATCGTATGTTCGATTGAAAGTTCGGATGCGCTAAATAATGGCGCAACGGGAAATTCCGAGCCTGCGGTCGCGCGCAGAAGCATATTTGGGTATTTGTATCCGCGGATTTCGTTGTTGTTGGATAACCTCGATACACTATGATGGAAACATTCGATGGTAACGCGTGTCACGCGAGTAATACTTCAACGATATAATTTCGTATAATGGCGTATGGTCGTATCGAGCTACCGGCATACGAAATGTTTATTTGCTGGTCAGGCGTATTCAATTCGTGCGTTCGCATACTTGGCTAACTGTGTAACATTCGTGTTCGCATATGCGTTGAAAAGGTTCTAGTTACATTTTGAGGTTCGAGATAATTTCGATTTTTCGCACGACGTTATTAAAGCCCTATGACTTGCTTGAAATACTGCACTGATTGATATGACATCCTAAATGTCGTAATATTCTACTTCAAACGAAACATTTTTATTCAATTGTCACAAGATATAAAGATTAAATGTCTAATTTACTATGCAAAGTACCGTCATTTAGAATTTCCCTACGATTCAAATATAACATTATTTTAAATGGTTATAGACATTCCTCTTCTGCAGGTATTTCATTATCTAATCCAATATATTATGTAAATTGAATGCGCGTAAACGTCGCCTGAAAATTTACACGGTAAATATTCTTGCCATTAGTTCTAACGATTGCAAGGATGATAACATAATAGTCTAGTAAAGTCTGCCTATTCGAATAAGAATACAACGCTACTTCGCAATTATGACGCATAAGAATTACTTTTCCTTACTTCTGAAGCAACATCGTGTAAACCTAATTATTAATAACGACTTTATCCGTAACATTTGCATATTTATACCGCAGCTAAAACAGAATCTAAACAAAATACATAAAACGCGATACGTTCGGAACCTGTTCTTGTTACAATTTTAACGGAATCTCACTTCAGGGATAGTTTAGTCCACTTTATACGTCTTTACATAGTCTTGTTAAGGTCTACTAGATCAATTCTTCTAGTCACGTCGAATATTACTCTAAGCATCTAAGCGCTGTGCAATCATTTACTTACGTGTTTCGCATCAGTCCACGTCAAACGAGAGCTTGCACGCAACTCTGACTTCTGTTTCGTTCGCAGAACATTTTTCACGATTCACGGAAATGACGGAACGCAATCGTATGATTACATCGGAGATTACATCTGGCCCGAGGCGCGCGTACGAACTTAAATTTGACTTCGCGGGGCTCCCGCCAGATTCTTTCAATCCTTGTTACCTGTAAAGCAATCACATCGCTTTTGTCGGCCAGAGAGTAAATTTCTTCGCAGGCGGACCGTGGCTGTGTCATATGATTTCCCCGGGGCACCGCGTACCGACATTTTGCAAAACGACCGTATAACAGCTACGGCCAAATATGTGTACACGGTTTGAGCACCGTAATAAAAAGAACCAGAAGAGAGCCGGAGACGCGAGCGACAAAGTCGAATGAAACATTCGAATCTGTGACGTACGGATGGATTAATTCTTCATCGCGAGCATCCGTCGCGTTTCCGTTTCCTTCTGCTTCGTGACGCGCATTCGACGTTATCGTTCAAAGGCGGGGTAATTTTCCGATCATTTTTCCTTCCTACGTGCTTCCCACCGGGGCACTCTTAAATTGGGTTTTATCACTGCGCCTTAAACCACGCGTTCAATTATTGGCGGGTATAAATGCGTTTCAGTTTCGCCCTTTAAGGATCGAGTACACTTCTGCGCAGGTTTTATATAGTCCATATTTCATGATGCTACGACTTCCTGTTGCGGGGTAATGGACTTTCATACCTTCAGCGAAGCGCAGCTGGCTCGCGGTACTAATCATAGTATAAACGCAACCATTCGCAACATCGAACGGCGTAATTTTCATAGATCTACTGTCATCGTCGATGATATTTGAGCGAGATTTGCAGCGCGAGGATCGCGGATACGTGTCGTCGTGTACACACGCGTTTTTAGAGAGCGGAAACAGGAAGAAGAGAGGTCGCGAAGGCAAACGTTGGAAAAAGGACGAAAGAAAAGGAGAGCATCGAGGAAAGAGATTCTCGCGAGAAGAGGAACGCTCTCGTGCGAAAGAAATATGAAGGAAGTCGCGCAAGAACGAGCAAAAGAAGTGTGCGACTGTCGACGATCGCGAGGCTACGCGACGTTACGCGTAATTATAGTGGCAGCTAGAGAGCGAACACGAGCTAAAAAGTTATGATAATACGGTGTATACACAGAGTGGGCATAGGTGTACGACATCAAGTGTTACGACGTGTGTACCGCGTCCTGCGCGCGTTCGTATGACACCAGCGATCACCCTCCGCTGTTCTCGACAGAGTCTCCTCGCCGTCGCCGTCTCCTCTCTTTTGATTTCCTACATCCACGACAGGGTCTTTACTGCTTCTGAAGTCAGTACACGGGACACCCGAGTCATACCTCGACGTGGCTATAAATTCCAGGGATGACACTCGACAAATAAGCAGACGTACAAGAAACCGCGAAAATTGACCGTGTCGCGACGTCAGAGATTTTCGTGTCTACAATGACTTCCAGAGGGCGAAGTAGAAGGGATTTCGCGAGACACGGACTACGGTGTCCAACAAGACGCAAGACACCAACCGGTTCCCTGCTCAAATTGAAGAAAACTATCGAGATGAATCCAAGGAACAACTCCTCTAGACAATGGTACAAACTCCTCGCGAACTCTACAGTTCTTAACGAGTCCAGCATGAAATGTATGTACGATTGTCCTTTTACCACCGTCTATTCACCGTGTTGTCCGCCATGTTTCCGCCAAGTGTCCGCGCGATTTTCTATACCCCGAGCGGAGTTCAAGTTCAGTTCTTATCGCGGCGTCTCGGCGGTCCTCTTGAAGCGGAAGGGGCCTCGAGGCTGTCAGCGAGAGGACCCGTTTAAAGGCCTCTTCCCACCATTTTTCGCTTACCGCGCGTGAGCGCACGCATCGTTCCCGGTTCGAGCCGCGGACGGACGCGTGTCGTAAAGAGGCCGTGAAAATCGTTTCACCGTCAACCCGGTGACGCGTTAAACGGCCGGCGATACCGTCGCGACGATCGCTCGCAGCCCGTCGCTCCGTAAAACGGCTCGGAGTGCGTGTTAAGGGCACTAAACGGGGGCCGTCTTTTTCGAGAGGGCAGCTGGGAAGAATTGATAGCCCCGCGACTGCCGTTGATGGCGATCGATGCCCGCTCGTTATCCTAAGATTTGTTGCCGGCGCCCCGTGTATTACAACGCGGCGGCTTGTTCGCACCTTGTACAGCGCTCCGCGGCATTTACGGCCGGACGTGGTCGCCCGTAATAAGATGCTTTATTGACGTATCATCGGGGACGAGTGTGCACATAATCAATCTACCAGACGGAAGCCACCGCGGCACGTGAATTAATGCGGGCTCGTTAGGAAACTACCAACGGTGGATACGCGTTCCAACCTTGGCATTCGAGGATAATCGCGGTTTCATCGGCGAACTTAGTAAACAGCTGAAACTATGCCCGATGAGAGACGGCGGTCCTTTGGATGTACGCTCATCGAACGCTAAAATCTTTGCAATCAAGTCTCTTCGCAACTAGTTCTTCACAGATTAGTAGATCCACGATACTGTAACTACTGTACCGGACGATAGAGCCTGGCTTAGTGGAAGATTCTTTCTCATTGAACAATGTACGATTCCAATAATTTCCTTTCCTAGTCCTTTATCGAGGCTGGATGCATCAGTGCAGTGTGGCTACGCATCCACCATTCTTATTTAAATAAAGCATCGTCGGTCCAATTAGCGAATTCCTCCAACGCGGGCATCGAGCGTTTACGCTGGCAGCGCGAACCTTCCTCCTTGTCTGGGTATACGTACCCTTGAACTCCTTGCGTCCTTTGTGCTCGCTCGAAAAGGAGAAAATCGAGCGCAGAACGCAAACAGTCCGACTAGAGGTATATATATCCGCGCTCTAGCAAGGAAGAGGATTGCGCGAAAAATACCGGGGGAGCAGCGGCACCGGCGCTCAAAGTCCCGCCGTGCAAGTTGCCACGGTTCCGGGGAATTTAGCCCGGAGCCGTGCGCCCCTGGAAAGGGTTTGCTTTCGAAATTGATGGCCGATCCTCGCAACGACGGACCGGGAGTTAAGTTGATGGACCGAGCGACGATAAGGTTACAGAAGGGTGATCCGGGACGGTCGGACGGAATACAAATTTTCCTCCAGATGAGCGATGTCGAGCAGTTTCCACTTCGTTATTCACTCTGCCTACCATCCCTGCCTCTCTCTCTCTCTCCCTCTCTCTGGTCATATCGATTCGCGTCGTCTCGAGACGCGTCGTTACGGTGTCCCCCCTCCGAAAATTGGAATCCATGCACCAAATTTGTTACGTTTTCCGTGGCGCTTCGCGACACCGGCGCAGGATAAACCGAGGCAACGGTACCGAAATATTGCCGTGATTTTTATTTACGTCATCGGTGTCGAGAAGAAATAAATCGAAAGCACACAGCCACGGTTTTTGGCCCTCCGCGGTTCTCTCTCTCTCTCTCTCTCTCCAAATGAATAATTGCCGCGGATGTAGTCGAAATCACGTATTTCGTCAGCCGACCAATAAATTACGAACACGATTCGTAGTTCACCGCAGTATGACTTAATGAAGATCCAAGTACAGAACAGAAAACCGCAACGCGATGAATGCATACACTCTGATCGAGCGATATTGGAGTGCAATCGCATCAGACATCGCGCAGCTGTACGCTTCAGATATTCACCGATTCTCTGACGCAGATCACGAATATTCTTCTGAAAGTTCATCACGATTTGTGCAACGATTAGAACACGATATCATGTATTTAATAACGCGTGCACCGTTCAATCGCACGCGCGGACTCTCTCCGTTGTCCTGGACGTTTCATAAAACGAAAGCGGTTCATTAAAATCAGGAAGCACCGTCCTCCGGCAAATAAGAGAGGAAGAACAGTCAATAACTTGCGACTCGTGTTGTTCAGGACCTCGGTACAATTTACGAGAGGGATACCGAGGGGGGCGAATAAAAAAAGTACTCGAGATCCTACTAAGTCTTCCGGTAATAAAAAGAGCAGCCCCTCGTTCGTCCTTAGTCTCGAAGACTCGGCTATTAACCGACACGTCCCCGGCTTCCTTAATAGCCGAAACTCCAGTGACCAACGAAACGCAAGTATTGGTGCCAAGGAAGTTACTTTCCGTACACTTTATTCCATTCAGCGTCCGACTTTTGCTCGCGACTTCCGTTAATTATGCAACGGTGCTCTGTCATTTCCGAACTTCCCCCGATTCTACGTATTGCGGATGCGGGAAAAGGGAGAAAAATATCCGAAACGTCAGAAACAGCGATAGCATGTAATAGCTTGACGTAATTTTAAAATGCAAATTTGCTATTTTTCTAAATTCATTATTCGACGAACGAAATTTCAGCGGCAATTTCCCCGTATTAAAATTAATTCCCCTTCGACGAGGTATTTCGCGTTACTTTAACATGCTCCCCGAGCAAGTTAAAACGCGAAGGAATGTCACTCCCGATGCGTTTTATTGACGCTGGCATTTACAAGCCGATTAGCCTAAAATTTCCCTGCGACAATTATCCCCGCTCGGCCGTGTCGCATTTCGCATTTTACGACGGAACATCCACCGCGACCGTTGAACGTGCCCGTTTACGCGTTCATAAATTGCCCCGTAATATCGATTAATTATTAAGGGGGCAATCTTGTTTATTACCGTTGCACGAGTTCACCGGAAAATGCGCGGCGAAGTTAACCAGAACGTTATCCCGTGGAACGTTGAGTCGGGGATAGTTTCGTTATTTATAGAATTCAAGTTTGCCGAGGGCTCTACCGGGGCGCAGTATATTTAAAAGTTCGGCAAACTCTCAAAAAGTGCAAGGCACGATGCAACTTATAACTGTCACGCGTTACGTACTTTTTCCAGTGGGAAGGGGGCATTAAACACTTTATACCTCTATCTCGGCCCCCTTTTCTTCCCCGCTGCTAACCACTTTCGAGTCAAATGGTCAGAGTTAAGAAACTAGACGTTCCAAGTGTTGTCTCTCCTGCGCAACAGCGAAACGATACTTCGCGTTTGATAAAAAAAGAAAACGATTCGCTTTTCCATCCTCTCATTCGCGAACCGAACAACGTGGAACTCGATGGACACGCCCTAACGCGAATCCCCCATTGTCACCCGTTTAACGCTACCTCGACAATTTTCTGGTACGGGTAATGAGGACAAAACGGTCGATAAATTTGTTATCATTCGTTAAACTTTTTACGCGTCTATCCTTCACCGGTTCTTCTCTCGCTCTGACCACTTTCACGCGATGTCAGTTAATTCGTAGTCGTTAACCATGCGTGTTCCGCGCCATCCAACAAACTTTCGCCGTGTTTACCGACGTTTCCTTCAATTCAATATCCCCCATAAACCGGGACCAGTAAAAGGTTATCTTATCAAATATGAAAGCGTTTCAGAAACGAGCGCAACTCTACCACCGCGTAATACGCGTTTCGCGAACCTCTCCACTACTTTCTTCATTTTAATGTCTCGTCGAGTGAGCGTCGTTTTAGAGTGCATTATCCCCCCGTACGGTGGGTAGAGGCCGTGAGTTTATTCCTATCGACCAGGTTTAATAACGACCGATCGAACGATGCGATCTCGCGGGGCAACGGAGGCCCTCGGTAATGAGATCGAACGAGCTTCGACGTAAGAATTCGTCGAACAGACGCAACGTTTGCATAATTGGTAACATCGATTTGCCTGCTCGTAACGAGAATTTCACTCGACGATGAAAAAGGAGGACACCGCTCTTAATTCGTACGGATATTAGGTTGCTCGATAAGGACGCGGACACGATCCTTTCCCTCGTGTTACTCTTGTCGTGTTGCAAACAATTTTCTCACGTGCATCGACTTCACCGTGCGAAATGCGGAATGCGTGCGTTCTTATTAGGCGGCGGTAATTACGCGTGCTTTTAATTAGGTGGAAACTAATTTCCGTCGGTTTACCTTCAGGGACCGTAAGCGGTGGCCAGAATGACGGCAGGTGTACGCGGTATCATAATGATTTGTGGATGATAAATTACTCAAATTGAATTTCTCCGAGTACGAGGATAATTAAACGGAGGTGGCGTTTATAGGTGATACATCAAACACGGTGATCCGGGTTGTCAATTATAAATATCGGCTGTCCATCGAACGAAATTCTAATCGTAATGAGTATAAATGGTACCGGCGAGATCATAATTCGATCTTGAAGGTTGGAAGGTTGAAACTTTTACGATAAATGCGACTCGACAGGCACTCATCGCGAACCCAATCAAGTAAAATACGCGAGGCTACTAAAGAGGTTGAAAGGGGCTTTGAAAACAGCTCTACCGCGTGGCTCGAAGAGAGTCGAACGAGATTAGTTTCGTAAAACGTACACCGATATGTTTCCGCGCAACGGAAGGCAACTATTTAGGATGATTGCAAATTGCTCATCGTAACGACTAACCTATTTTAATGGAAGCGTTAAAATATGCCTTTAAACCAAAACTGTAACCACCGAGATAAGGCAATAATGTCCGTTTAATGGTTCCTGGCCTATAATTCGCCATAATCCACCAAATGGAGGCGAAACTATTTCTAGCGCGAGGCGATATTATGTATGCGGAAGAGCGTGCCCACAAACGGAAAGTAATCGAAACGAGATAAAACAGGCAGATACGTTTAATCGAAAACGGTTAAACGATGAACGAATTAACCGTCTAGACGCGGTCGCGCCTGTTCAGAAAACGCATCCGACAGGGGCTACCGAAACTTTCGATATATACCAGCGGATTTTTTTCGGAAAAAGTGGAACGGATAATAAAACAAGCTCGTAAAATTCATCGATCTCATATTGAAATTCATGTCCTCTTAGAATATGCAGTCGATGCGTAGAGCTCTGGCGATAAAACGCGTCGAATTGGACGATCCCGAAAATTCCGGTCGAATAAAATGCGCTTGCGCATAAATAACCGCGATCAAAAACTCGACTGAGGACGCGCGAGGGGGCCGCTCGAATAATCTCGCGGAGGGCGAGCGCATTCTTGAGGTTTGCCGGTCAACGTTTTCATTTATATATGGCCGCGAGACAAAAAGTAGCGGGGCGGCCCTGAAATTTATGAGCGTTTTGATGCAAGCCCCACGCGCGTTTCGCGAGCCGATGGAAAACTGTATCCAATGTCGAACAAAATTGCGGAAACAATATATTCGTCGAACGACTGGATGAATAAACGGCGGCGTCTATCGATTTTCAGATCGATAGGTAGGTACTGTTTCGTTTGCCTTCAATCCTCGCAAGGGGTCGAAGCAGCCCCATTCACCCTCCCGCCGCCACCGCCGCCGCCGCCACCCCCCGGTTCGTTTATTGGTTTCGGTCTAAAAACAATGCCCTTACGCAGCCGTCGTTCTGCGAACGATGGATGTAACGTACACTTGGCAAAATTGTGGTTCGATCGCGCGACCTTACCCCAGTATATCATCCCCCCGTTGACAGCAATATTTGCTCAATGCAAATTCATAAAACGGATATAGACTGGCCCGTAATTCGTCCCATCGTCGGTGGAACGGACGAGTTCTCGTTTCGAAATAAAACGAGCCGGGAAGAGGGGTAGGCGGTCGTTGGTATACGCGATTAAAATGTTATCGAGGGTGCGTAAACGCGAAATGCGTGAAAAGTGGCGAAAATTTCATTTAAGAGTTCTTCAAGAACGAAAAATATTTGGATCGCTAATTGTATTGCGTTTAGATTTTAATTACATTGTAAATTTGAAGTCGACGTAAAGAAAAATACCACAGTCGTATAGATAGTTAATGACAAAGAGTATGCGATTCGATATTCAAACGAAACAGTGTCTATTGATCGACTCGGTGCATCATCGTGCCAAACGCAGATACCTCCTACAAATATTCCAAGTCCGTTTTCGTGGAAAATAAACCTCGCGCGAAAGGAATTTACGATGCAGTATTAATCCAGTTTTCGAGAGGGGATGATCGTGCATTTTAAATTACGGTATACAATATTCCGTATATTTAAAGAAAGTTGGAGAAATAATTATTTTCTTGATATATTTACGATCTTAATTAAAATGGAACATTGCAATGAGAAGACTTCGCGGAAATAAAATTATTCGCGCAGCTAAATAGCTGAAAGAACCGTCTAATAATTGAATTAACGTGTAATATAAAACAATTTGAAAAAGTAAAATACACATAAAGCAGGGGGGAAGGGGTGGCGTCGGGAGGTAAATATATTTTAACGAAAGTAATTTACTTGTTAAGAGGTCGACGTATTTTGTGTTTCTGCGCGTTCATTTGAGAACGTAAAGAAAAATGAATATTTCAGCGAAACGGTACGAGGGAGCCCCGGATTAAATATTAAACATAAAGATGACGCGGAAACTCCGAGCTGTTTCCCTTTGCGCGGAAATATAAATTCGCGAAAACAGTAATTCGAGTGAAACGTAACTGGTCCCAATTATGTAGTTGCGGGACGTAACCGAGTATCTCGACTCGACAGGGACGAACGCAAACTGCGAAGCAATTTAACGATGAGTAACGGGGCGGGGGATACGCCGGTGACAAATCTCGAAATACGCGCGTGGATTTGTTTGCCACGGTGATCGAAAGGATCTGGATACACCCCTGGAAGCCGAAATAAATCCCAACTAGCGGAGCATCGTGTTCACTGGATCTTTTTCTATGTACAAATCGTGTACATAGAGGCAGGCCAGATGCCGGTAGGAGGGTAAGCGACCGGTGAAACGACGCGGTCGAGGTTAGGGTCAAAAAGGCGAAAAAATATCCTTATTCACCGAAGACCCGCGTATCCCTTTGGACGAGCGGAAGCACGGGAAAGGAAGTCAACGACGTGGCTTTTCGTGAATAAACTCGAGCATTGTATCGCGACCAGAAATATCACCGCAAAGAGAACAAATCCCGGTAGCAAATTTGAATACGCGGAACGTATGCGACCCGGGGCGTATACGTTTGCCGCGATATGTTTTCCGCGATTCACGTTGCATAATTCTGTTTAATTTCAGCATTGCTACGAACGTTGCTATCATTGTTGGAAAAAATTATTTCGATCGAATAACAGCCTCGACAGATTTATTGGGACCTGTTTTCATTTCCTCTCTTTTCTCCCCGCCCCTTTACAATTTATTTTATTTTTCAAATAGCTGGAAAAATTAGTTCGTTCCCGGGGAAATATGATATTACAAATTCGAGGACGACTGCGAATAAAGGGATCGAGTATCGTACTACGCACATCCGTCACAGGTTGGAGCGTTTCAGCCAAGTATAATTATCGAACTTTCCCGTAGTTATGTATTGTTAAATAAATTATATTTGAAGACTTTTAGAACTGCGTTACAGGAGAGAAAACGCTTTGATTCTGCTGGCCACGCTAATCGCGCAGCGATGACCGATTCCACTAAAATTCTAACTAGTAGTATAACCCTTCACTGTACGGACATATGCTCGCGCTGTAACGCCAGAAGTGTCGGAATCATTATTTCTAGGTTCGCGTCTATATTTTATATCTACGCTTCTTCGATATACCACTGAATCAACTCCATATATAGAGATAGCCAATTTTTTTCTCAGTCAACGCGGTATCCCTTCCCGATTTTCTCAAAAGTCGATATAAAAATATTAACAGACACTCCTTAATTGAATTGTTCGAGGCAGCACGAGCGGCGAACTTATTACGCCGAAACAATTTGGAGAAACGATATCGCGAGTGGACGAAGCGAGATGAAGAAGGGAATGGCCGAAGGAGCAACGCGGCTGTTTGGAGTGGAAGGTAGGAACGCGAAGTTGGGCGGCAGATACCGAGGAACGGAAGTGGCAGCGGACAGAAAGGGATCCGTGGATGGCAAGACGCGAGAGAGCGCCGCTTCCAGGCTCCCACGGGATGGTTAGAGAAACGCTATCGGCCACTCCATTGCTCATCACTGGCGTACCAGTTCCAGCCTGAACAAAGCTCCCGAGCAATGCTTTTCTTACGGCTCCCTAATCTGGCTTAGAGAGGACCGGACGACCCACCCTCTCGCCCCCTTCCGTTGCTTCCATTTACGTTCGCAAGAGCCGTATCATCCAAGAGCAACGCGATATTTCAAATAATATCCGCGACTGCAGGCTACGATCGGTGCCATTGCGCTGGATCACGACGCCTGCGACTGTCGAGGAACCTGTGCCGAACCTCGGCATATCTGCTCAATTTTTCTCAATTCCAGAAAGCGATATAAATAAGCGTAATCGAATGGTAATTTTAATTGAACGAGACAAAAGGAACGTGATTCGACAGTCGAATACGAGACGTCAAAAGTAAGTCAGTAACCAGTGCATCCGGTGTTTGCAAAATCGAAAGCCATTACGGTTGAACTGAAATCGGATCAGCAAAGCACGATAACGAAATCGAGGGCAAAAAATTTGGCGAAATGGACAACCCGCGTAAATTACTAAAACAGGGGTGGAAGTATCACAAAGAAAATGGCGAGCCGCATCTCCCGCCGTCCGCAATCGCATTTAAACCGGAAAAATTGTGGGGAATCCGTTTTACTTGAACCGCAGTAGTACTTTGATGCGGTGCAAATTGCTTGAAATCCATTTTGCTTGAATCGTGCCGCGCCTATAACCATCATATAATTCCGTGGGAAAAGTTCCGCGGTGCCGATTAAAACTCTCGTTACGTCAAAGGGACATTTTTCTATACGCGTGCGTCGATCTGAAAAAAAAAGGAATGCGAAGGACGAACGGTTTCACGCAAGTTTCTCTTTTTACCAAGAAACAGAATGTCAGTGAAATTCGAATCGTTCGGAATCTAAATGAAACGACGCAGCCGAATACACGCGGAGCGAGAATATTTTTCTAATCCATCACTACTGTGATTTCCACCCTTCGAGGGGTGGCAGCGGCGTACACGGTGGCGCGCGGCGTCCATCGATGTCATTCTCAATTTACGAAATGACTTTAATTAACTGGATTTAATCCGACGGACAGAGAGAAAGGGAGAGAGAGAGAGAGAGAGAGAGAGCGGGACAACGAAACGACGCGAAAAGAGAACAACGAAACTCGAACGCGACCGTTTCGTTTCTCTGCGTTGGAGCACGCGTGGCCCACGGACTGGGTACGTGTCCGATCGTAATGATTACCCGCCGCAGGCCTACCAGATACAACACGACGACGGCTGGTGACGACATGTTAAACCATCATTCGAATCCGGTGGCCAGCCCTTTGTCGTGCGCGTGCGAGTTCAATTACACGCACCACGCACAGGGTATTACCGTCGAGACTGATAACAACGGAATCGATGCCCACGCGGCGACCATTTTCAAACCGAAAGAGCTGCACGGCGGATGCGCATCTGCATTCGATCAGAACGAAATTCCATTCCACGTTGTCGTTATCATCTTTCTGTTTTCTTCAAAGGATATAAAGTAGAGGAAAGTTATTGTCAAGATTGAAATTAGAAAAATAACGAATGAAATCGCATTCTTTGGTCGTGTTTTGAAGAGAAATTGACGAACAACTGTAACCTAATGTAATATTTATGGTCTCCACGATTCGATACGTGTTTACGTGTACTTTTAATTCGATTAGCGGTTGAGCGTAACAAATGTATTTATTAATCGAATTCCATGACGGATGAAGAATTCGTCGTTTATAAATGGAAACTGCGAAATTAATAAAATTAGTATTTATCATAAATGTCACTGGTTATTGGAGAAATGATTTCGTATAACGAAGCAAAGAGTTAATGGAGATGCGTTTCGTGGAAAGACACAGTAACGTTATAAATGAACGTATATGCGAAGCACTTGGCAGGATACTATGATTTCCCGTTGAGAATGTTCAAAAAGTAGTGATACATGGTTAAAGTTTCGAGTTTCCAGTGTGATCTGATTATTTTTCACGCGATCGCGAACGAAGCCTGTGCAGCAACCCTTTAGAAAGGGCGAAGGAAAAAGTTTCCGAAGAACCACGTTTCCCCCCTTTAATAAACTTATAATTACTCGAACACTTTTCTTAATTAAATATACTCGACTTGAGAAAGCTCAGAAATCATTTTCCTAAAACTATTCCGCTTCCCCGTGTATTTTAAATTTTAATTAAAATTTACAGAGGCGGTATTGCCCGTACTTATTCGAAACACAGTGGCGAACGCAAACAGTGGAGTAGCTTTTAAAGTGGTCCGACGCCTTACAGTCGAGCGATTCGCTCGTCGTGACCTCGTCCATTAAAATCACATCTTGCTTACTGTATCGTATCGCGTTTACTTAATTCATTTTGCGATGCAATTTTTACTGGAGCATAGTTCTATATCGGATCGCAAGAAAATTTGAACGTTATTCTATGCGAAGAAAGGATCGCGGGTATCTTCACCGTTGGTACGCGACTTGCTTAAAATTTGCTTTTGCAAAGTTTCTTACCAGTTCCGGGAGGTAGGAAATTGAAGTTAGAGAGTGTCAAAGTCGTCACGAAGGCCAAAACGCGTTTTCAAGTCGTCGATGCAGCGCTATTGGTGCCTAACTTCAAGTAATTTGGCAAGTTATATTAATTAACATCAGACCAAAGAAACTTCATCGAGGCAAAATAGTCTCTTAATCATTTTAGAGAATATGAATGAAAAATCAGTTTGCGACATTGCAGCATCGAAATGTACTAAGGATCGCTTCGTCGTCGATTGCATATACGGATGAAGAAAATATAAATTTTCAGTGCGATCAATGCATTACCGTAAAATAAACCTATTCAGGCACGAATCGACACTTTCAATTTCTACAGAAATTTCCTACGTTTAGGTTTATTAAAGCAACAATTGAATTTATAATTCAAATATATACAGATTAATATTGGAACACGTCTACCACATTGAAAGCTTGACAAGCATCGAAACACAGGCAGTGTTTGATAATAAATTTATTATCAGTAAAGATATTGTGCAGTAACGAGAAGAATTCTATAGGGTATCTTGCATTCCGTATCCAAAGCGATATTAAGCTGTTCGTATCATTCGACGGTAAAATTGTTTTACCTCTTAATTTTCGTTGACGAGCGTACGTTAAGAACTTCTCGATTGAGGATAATTTGCAGAGACAGCATTCCCGAAGTAAACAATGGAGAGAGAAAAGTAAGTACGCTCGTCACGACAACTTTCGAGATCCGCGGAATCAAAGTGGTAACCGTCTACAATTACGGCGCGACTCTTCTCTAATAAAAGGATGTCGCTACGTTTTAAACCGGCTACCGGATCTCTTCAGCGGATTTCACGAAAAAAATTGTCCACGATAGCCTCGAATAATTGTCGTTCCCTCAATTAATCTTCGTACAGCCACGCTCGATGGGCCAACATCTAGCGTACGCTCGACAAGTATAGAGAAAAAAAAGGAGAAGAAAAAAAGAAACGAGACAACAGCAGGCAAGAGTGAGAAAAAGAAAGCAAGAGGAAGCACGAACCGGGAAAAATAGTTTACTTTTTTCATGCACGAGAGCATCTTCCGTTTTTTTCCAGGTTTCCATCCCTTTCATCAACCAGCCGGCGAATAGAAAGGGGACACGGCGGCCAGTAATAGGGAGGAACCGAGGTATCCGTCTGTTTCACTTGAAAAAGGCACTTTCCCGTGGCAGCACAATAACCAGGACCAGTTATGTACGTGCCTGAAATAAAACGGTACCTTCGTTCTTAAAGTGTTCTATCGCGCGTGCTGGAACGCGGAGCCAGACGCCATGTTTGGATAACAAAATCGATGGACCATAACGCACAGATCCCTTCCCAGATTGGATATTTTTCTGTATTTCCACGGATTCACTCGGCAGCCAAGACGGTGTTGCCTCCGCGACGTTTATTTCATACCTGCCAATATCAGTGTTCGTCAAACGCGTTCGAAAACGCCAGCCGGATAGAGGGATCTTCTCCTTTAAATCAGTTTGCCGTCATAAGACAACGTGTACGAAATCGAATATTTACAGGAATCTTTCCGTTTCGTCGTGACTCTCCGATTCGATACTCGCGGGGACTACGCAGTCGATAGTACCAATGAATCTCTTTCATGCATTATGCAATGAATACGTTAGAAACCAGCGTGGAACAAGACGAACGTATCAATTTGATCGGCTGTACAGCGTAGTTCAAAAGTTACGAGCACACGCCTGGGACTCGACTTAAAGATACAACGGAAATGAATTATACGCGACGATCGACGATGTTTAATTAGACCATCGACCGGGTTCCGCGATAACGCTTACGAAATGTTTAAATGTAAACTTGAAATATTTAAGTCGAAGTAGCGCGCTGTGAACGGTGATAATTCTATTCGCCTTTTATTAATGCTGATTTTGCGGTAATACCCTGTCAATGACAGATAATCCTCGAAACCAGTGTTATTACAGCGATTACGAAGAATTACGATATGAACTGTTCGTTTCAACGCAGTTTGAAATGAAATCGGATTTAACGGCCGCCAATGTACGCGAGCATTGGAGAAACTCATTTTGCACGTTCGAAAAGATCCATTAATTCCCCAAAATTATTTCGGAAGCGGAATTTTCTATCCGTTCTTCGCCAGCTGGAATTATCCGTACGATATAATCTCGCGGATATATTCTCGCCAGTTGCTCTTCGATCCGTGGCGATTTATACCTCTTGAAAATTCGTTCACCTCCTCTTCGACCAGCGAGCAGAATTTACTCGCGTAATTAGACCGTAGGAGTCGAACCGCGGACGAAACGTAACGACACCTGGTTTCAATACGATAAACGCGACCGTCGACCAGAACGCACTCACCGACGAATTGGCTGACGAGGCGGAATTATGATTTAATAAGTCGAGTCCCTCGAGGAATTAAAATGAAACCTCGCCTCGCGTTCGTACACATGGCCATTATCATCCTTTATTGTCCACCTAGCCGGAGAGATGGAACCGACCGAGTCAGAATCTTAGACGGCCACGGCTCATTCTATTAAGCTGCCCGTTTCTCGGATTAAATTGAATTGCGCCCGCAAAACGAATTAATCCCCGGCAACAGAGATGCTAAGGGACGGCCGATGAAATGAAAAGGCTGAAAGATACTCCCCGCGATATTATCCAACCTTTCCACCTAATACGCGCAACTTCGTATAAACGAAACTTAAGTTCAGCTGGTCGAAAATTTGAAACAATTCTGGTGTAATACGCCGGTTGATAAACGTCTTGCGACTGGGATCAATGGGATCGTGATGAATGGAATGGGTCAAGAGCTCGCAGCACTAGCCGCGCAATCAGTCTTTCATTCCTCTTGTAGCAGAGGTCAATGGAGGACTGTACCCTGATATTTCGGCTATTAGAACGCCGAGTTCCAAGGCATGCTGTGCCATAATTACCCAAAATACCAATAATGAAAGCTAATTTGACGAAATCGCGAGCAAGACGATGCGACGATACTCCATCCTACGTTTTGTATTCGTTCTCGACACCATGAACAATAAATTTCGCGAGTTAAACTTGAACCTATCGCTCTCCTGTACCAATAAACAGACCGACACGGAAACCACGATATTGGGGATCGTGTAGAGTTAAAATTGCTTCTCGTTCGAGCACACATACACGCAGAGCGCCAGTGAAAACATAAGACACCCCGTAGAATCGTTTATTCGGTTCCAAAGACGTAGGGGACCGGTTCGCGTAGGCACACGTCGAAAAAAAAAGAAGGAAAGAAGAGGGGAACGAGACATTTTTTACGTTCGCGTAATTTAGTTTCTCGCGTGAGGCGCGAGCCTGTCCCCGGTGGGGCAGGATCGATATTTCACGGCGGGAAACCGACTCGGCGAAAAGGACGTCGGCAATAGTCTCGACTCGATGATAAAGTAAAGCAGGCCGTCGCGTGTGAATCGCGTTGCCTCGCGCTATGATAATAAGACGAGCGTCAGCGTAACAGGGACCGACGGAAAATGGATCATAGACGGCTTATACGCCGCGTGCCGGGTCTATATACGATGCAAAGAGGATTGCGATCATGTTTGTAAAGTTTCACAAATGGAAGTCAACGACGCCGGTACGGGTAGAAGATTCTGCGCGCAGGCGATATCAAAGATTTATTGCGAATGAGTTCGCCGAGAATAACTAGTTCCTTAGACAAGTAATACCTACTTAGCGTGTGTATGGCAAGATCGTTCCTATAAACTTTTCCCCGGCGATACACAAGTTCCGATGAATTATTCAAACGTCGCTCCGAGAGAATGTGAACGCGACGAAATAATTATAGCCGCGGCGTGTCGCGAATTTCATTTTAAACTATCACTGCGCCACCGTAATAACTCCGAAACCGCTCGAACCTTCAACTTCCGCCGACATGATTGATTCCACACTCGAGATAGTTCGTCGAAGAAAGGAGCCCTGCCTCCGAAGAAGTCACACGAAGAGACACGGTCCGGTGTCTGAAAGAAAGCGGCGAGAGATAAAGTCGTAGGTAAAAAGGCGCGCCTAAGCGCCCGGCTCGGTCGAATTACAATGGAGGCGAGCAAGAGGAACTCGAAGGGAGGATTATTTTCGCACGATGTACTCCTGCGATCGCGATGCCGGAACAGCCCCGGGTCCGCTCACGGAGGAGTGGTTTAAAGGTCGACACAGAGTTCCAGAAGTACCACATAGAAGGAGAAATATATAGCCGGGGAAAGAAGGGTCCGTGTTTGGAAGCCCGATTCCGAGCGTGCTGGAGAGTCTACGCGCGACTACGTACGAGTTGTGTGTCATCTGTATTACCGTTGACTCGCGAGGGGGGCCGTTCTGCGGGTAGGTCTTGGCCCCTGTAGATTCCTCAGAGTCACCGCATTTCGCTCGCTCAGGAACTCGCCAAAGGGGGAACGTTCCTAAGGACAGTCTTCCTTTAAATACACCCGGCAGGAATAGCGGTTCTTCGGTAACGACCCACTGCCTCTTCCGTATCCAGCTAGACCACCTTAAAAGACCCTTTCGGAAGACAACGACGCCGCCTAACCTTCGAGAGACGACCAGAGGACAGCTTTCTATCTCGCTAGACTTTCTATCTTCCTGTCTACATATACGAACGCGCCTCCACTTCCCGTTCTTTCCTCCATTCCTGGCCTTCCTGCCTATTTTTTTTTTTTTTTTTTTTTTTTTTTTTTGTCACTCTCTCCTCCTTTGCCATCAGGTGCCTCGTAACGCTGCGGCCCAACCTTCCTTTTCATCCCCTCGTCCTGCCTTCGCAGGGGTTGCAAGAGTCGCCATCCGAAGCGGACCTTTGTCCTAAATGATAAACTTTCCCCGCAGGGCTTCGTCGCGAAAACTTTCCTTATAAAACGTCCACCGATAGGGAAAACATTTCAAAACTTCACTACCTACCTGTCCCGTCCGCTCGATGCGCCCCAACCCCCGCCCGCTCCCTTCGCGGGAATTTTTATTTTTACTCCACCCTCGATCGCGGCTGATCGCCCTCCGCGTACAGTTGCGAAACTGTCGCCGCGGGACTGACCGAGGAACTGATAAATAAACAACGCGGTTATCGCTCGAATTGTCGCGTGACGAGGATTTAGGGGTGGACGATAGGGAACGAACTCGAAACGGGTGGGTTCGTTCCTTATTATTCGAGTTGCTGCCGACGTTCCAGTAACTTGGGACGCACGCTCCAGCATCGCGAACGGGGGTTACGTTACTTGAACTAAAATGTCCTTTTAAGTTTCTTTCAAGTTTCGAGCGAAGTCGAGGCTCTTCGAATGTTTCCCTTGGCCCGCGGTACTACTTGAATAGTGCGTGCGCCGTGCGGATGCAAACTTCGGACGAGCTTGACGCAAGTTCGCGTGAAAAACGAGGTCGTAATCTCGTGAGTTTTATGGAATTGTAGCCAGAAAATGAACAAGCGGAACAACTGTATGATTTCTGAAGCGTGGAGGTACACAAACATCGCGTGGTTGCTTTCGCAAAATGTTCGTCGGGCAAAGATTTGTACTTTCATTAACGCGTCGAACTCTTTCATGCGGAGTATCATCCTATTGAAGAATAATCTTCTCGAGTTTGCTAAAGCAGGTTCGGCTAAAACATTGGCATGGCTGCGCACGCCAACGTGAACTTGTGTAATTCAGGCTGATGACATTTTACGTTCGTCGCAAATTAAAGGACAACAATACCGAAGAAAAATCTGACTTTAATCCCTGACGAAATGGAACGAAAATAGATCTTTACCAACCTATCGCGAACTTCAGGTCTGTATATGCTGTCTTGGATGAGAGTCCAATAGAAATACTCCACTCGTGTATTAAATGGGAGCTATAGGAGAGAAAATTTTCATTCGTAACAAAGCAATGCGTTGCACAGAAGCCCATTTGTATCTGTCTTACCAATTATTCTCTTGCATTAGGCTTCATTAATAGATACCGCCCCCCGGCTCATTCTATCGGGCAAAGGAGCTTAGAGGATTTGAATCAGTTAACCGAAATCATCATAAGGGATCATTCCGGATAATCAATCCTTCCCACGTAAACAGTATCTATCTGATACAGTACCTCGGTAACAGAGATTTAGGTACCCGCCTCTCGAAATTTAGACCCAGAAGTACCATTATGTGGACTTAATTGTTATTGTACAGGAAACTCGCGTTGAAATAACAAAAGCACGAAAAATGCCAATTCGCCAGCAATGTTTGCGAGTGGGATGGTACAGAGGAGTCGATCAGAGAGTCATACCCGTTTTCCTCGAGGCGAACCGACGGTGAGCGGGGAAAACATTTTTAATTGAGAGGCCGCTCCGAAATCCGCTCGGCGCAGGTACGGTTGGCCCAGAAGCACGCGATACGCGTACATAACGCTCCTCTAATTTTCAGGGAACGCTCGACGGTCTTCAGTAGGGCGCGAAATAAAAAAAACGAGCCAGTGGAAGTAGACCGAATTAGCAGCGACGCTCCGAGTAGGCGTAAATTGCTCGACGCACATCTGCGCGCGTCACGGTGCATAAAAGTGCGGCCAGAGGCAGGAGGAATACTCGAGGATATACATACGCTTACGTGTGTGTACACGCGGGCCAGGTTAGAATACTCTTTAAACTTCTGCCCGTATTCGCGGAGAGAGAGCAAATCAATATGGGTGCGGATAGCATGCGCATTGCAAGCACCGGACTTCGCAAACTGGCGCGCATGGAATTTATATTCCTGCGTTTTTAAGGGAAAACACACACGTACCTGGGCCAGCGCCGCGGAAACGTTTATCGTCGCCCCCTTTTATTTAGAGAACCCTTCAAGCCAGCGAGCCGAGCGACGTTGAGACAACCTGCTTCGCCTGCCCGTAAGGTGTTTCGCTCGGGACAAAGGCTCGGTTGCGTTTCGCAACCTCGATCGCCCCGTTTCCGTTTGTTACACCATCGCGGAAGCCGAGCGAGTTTTAGTTTGCGAACGTTCCACCGCGAACGACAATGGACCGAGCTTAAAAACTGCACCGGCACGTTACCGCGCGCGTTACCCAATTGCAGCCACCTTCGATCGTGCATACTCTCGTAACTCTCTAATCGTTGTCAACAAGACGATAAAACGGTTTGTAAATAAAGCTCCAGGATCGCAAATTCAACGGTCGTCGCGTAATATGGCGAACGGAAAACATATTGACGGGAAAACAATAAAACGAGCCCGTACTTTATGTTACGGCTAGAAGAATCGCTCGCAGAGACGGTTCTAAGCAAATAAAAATGCGTAAAGTGCCGATAACTCGTTACTCGATACACCCGTTCGGAACGCTTCGCAGGTACCAGCATAAGAACAAATTAATTCCCAATTATTTCGTATCCTGACAGGCGTTATTTACATGTAACTCTTAGCACCGCGTTCGTATCGTCTCGTAAATAGACGTTTTGCCCTTTTCAGCTCGTCGAAAAGAAGCCGCGAACACGTTGCATTACGCTCTACGTATCTGACTGGATCGAAGTCGATCGTATTTAACCCCTTAGACCCTTCGCCAGGTATCGATTCATATTTTCCAACTAGCAACGCGAATCCATACGTCGAAGGATAATACTATCTACGGGTGATTTATTCTCGATCCTTTGTACGATTTTTACGCGTACCTTTCAATATATATTCCGATGGCCAAATTCTGAGAAACAGTTACAAATTTCCACCTGAACAATTACTTCCGCTGGGCCGTTACATTTCCTTCCTCATCCGGGGAACGGTTGGAAGCATAATTTATGGCTCTGCCAATGAATTCTCGTTACGAAATAATTGAGTAGAGATCCGCAGAATTTTTGCGCATCCTTCAAATTTGTATCAATTGAAAAATTATACAGGTTTAACAGAATTACCGGCATGTTCGATTGAAGTTCACGCCGGACACATTTACATTCGCCTCTGTACTCCCCGAACTCATTTGGCGGGCGCAATTAAAATTGGGAAACGCATCAAATCAACGAACCGTTCAATACTGTTTCGAATGTAATGACGGAATCTGTAATTTTGCCTCCCGTTATATTGAGAACGTAAACGAACGCGGAATATCTGGGCGGCGACGGGCGTGGAATTTTTCATTCAGGGGCCGCGACAATGCGAAATTGATCGTTCGCGAAAAATGATCATTCGTCAACTCGTTGTTTCGCCCTGTCTTTGTTCCAGAACGCGCGCATGTAAACCGAGTTAAAATAGAATCGAAAGGGTTTCCAGTTTACTGATACGTTGATCGAGGTTTTCTACGTCGCGCGACCTGGCTGGTAAATTTAATCAATCTCAGAATTCAACGAAAATTCTGCTCCAGCAGTTTGAACGTGCTTCTTGCCGCGTTTGATGCACCGCGCAATTTTCTCCCGTAATTCTTTTTAATATGAACGCGAGAGTAACTGTAAGAGCGGAAACATAAAATAGGAATGCGATCGTTTCGCGACGGAACGGCTACAACATGACCGCCACTCTCGAGACAGCAGTGAAACGATGTTAAGTTCATACGCAGAGAGGGGAAATGTATCGCATATGTAATGAACCGAGAGAAAAGGCTGAAATGTTTTAATTATCCTTCCAAATTTACCTTTCCTTCCGCATGAATTAGATCGTAGCGTTTTACAAGCGTAATATCTTCACCGGAGATGTTAATTAAATAGACACTCTTAGAACCACGAGATTGTCTTAAGAATTTAGCGAAGCACAAATTTTCGCTTTTCTTCGGCTTGGAATTAGTCGCAAGAATATTCTGATACCGTTATAGTTTCAATCCTTATCGTAAATGAACACAGTGTGCGTGAGAAATTGCAAGAGAGAGAGAGAGAGAGAGACACGATATCAATAAAATAAGACAAAAATCAAGAATGGCAGAATTACGTTTCGAGTCCCGTTTTCCAGAGAAACGAGACGAAATTCCGCGTGGTTGTACGCGAGCACCTGCGCTAGGGTAGTTTATAGGTTTACCATTGGCGCACGCGTACGCGAAGGATTTTCAAAGCCTTTTTTCTCAAAAACCTGCAACGCAATTCTGCTCCCCTTGATTTTTATTTGATTTTCCTTTCTAAAATAATCCTTCAAAATGCCTCTCACAGAAGTAACTGAACGTTTTATGAGTTCGCAGAGAGCTTACTGCACGAATATTATGTAGTATAGTCAAAAATTGTTGACAAAATTGTTACGCGAAAACGAAGGAGTTTGGGGAAAAAGAAGAAGAAAAATCATTCCTAAATATCCGCGAGATTCGAAGGAAAATGAGAAACGAACGTTCGGTGTGTTACCTTATTCGGCACGATCGGCAAAGGAGACGCTGAAAGTTAAAAATCCCTTCTTCTCGGTTGATTGCATCTAGGGGAATTATTCGCCACTTTCGCACGGAGGAGTCCGTTTCCCCTGCATCGATTGCGCGTTTGTTAGTCGGTGGAAGGCGTGCGGCAGCCGGGCAAATGAAACGCGTAAACACAGCAAGAAACGCGGGAACAATTAAATTCGGGATTCAAAGATCCGTGTAATTTCGTCACTAATGGAAAGAAGATTTAATTACACGCAAGAAGTGAATGTAAAATGAAGCGGACGGCCGCGTACCGTCGGCGGTGGGATTTAATTGAAAAGAATATCGAGCCCCGCCCGGTAGCTGGCCGTTCCAAAGCGAGCAAACGTGTTTATACATCCGCGCGTCTGCGAGAGAAACCGAGGGGAGGAAATCGATCGAGGAAGCTTTCTGGAGCTTTGCTTTTCCTCCAACTCGGTTAAGTGTCCAACGTATCGGCCCCCCCTACCCTCACCCGCTTCGTATCCCGCGGAAGGCTTGCCCGTCCGAGCTTTAATTGAATCGGCTGAAATTAATTTCAGCTGTCGTGGCCCCCCGGAAACCGTCGTGGTCGGCCGCCGCCCCCGGGAGAAAGCGAGAGCATCCGGTCTAGAACGCGCAAATTGCTACCAGGATGAATATCGTCCCTTAAACTTTAACACTCCATCGAGCGCGAGTGCACGCAACTTTCCGCAGACGCACGCGTACAGATCCTCCGACGTGTTATCAACGCGTGGTCCCATGCGTCGCGCGTATGTGCCCCGCGATCGTCACCCAAGTCGTCCGCCACGAATCACACGGACGGAACTAAATGTTCCAAACACGAGACTGCAAATAACCCTCAACTTATAATCCGAATATCGATATTCAACGCCACTTCCGATGCGTCGCCATTATTCGATTGCCACCGAGCGTCCTACCGCGCTGACTCTTCTCCGTTAATTGAACTACGAGGACCATCGAGGCAACAAAACTCCCCCGATTTCGCATCGTTCCAACGTACAACCATGCCTTTTTCTACGTTCGTTAGAAGTGTACACCGTGTGTGATGTGAGATAAATTGAACACGCGCGCCAGGATCCATTACCGTCGAATTAAAATGCCGGGGCAAGGTTTGCATTCAATTTCCCTCGAACGGCGTGTCGCGGAGGGAAATTATACGCGTAAAACTGTTTATTTGAAAGAAAGAATGGGCGCAATGCGTTATGGATGCAGCAGCGGCTTGGTTCCAGTAAAAGAGGTCACAGTGACAATTCCTGGACGAAAACGATGGTACGTGAAGAACGACCCGTTTCGTTTTCCGATCGACAGACCGGAAGTTGTCGATGGCCGCGAATCGATTCGGCCTCTCGCTGAACCCCATCCCTTCTACCGTTGCTCTATCCCCGCCTCCTGTATCCACAGCGCGTGCGGGATTATGGTACAAAGGATTTCCAGCATTTACGTGGTTCGAATGTAAATCCTCATTCAACGACGTGTTTTGGATAGGCTCCCCGTTCTTCTCTTTTTTTCTCTTCTTTTTTTGTTTCCTCCTCGTTTCTTTCTCCGTTTATTTATTCATTAACATTAAATCTGCCAATGATTCACGCACACCTGTTCCCAGGGGTGCGATGGAAATGATTTGTTCGTGGGAGCAACAAATTTTTCAAAGTTCAACGCGTTATTTACGCGTAGAACGGAACTTGACGTTTCTCGATACGAAGGAAACAAATGCGAAAGAAAATAGCTACCCTGTTCGAGGACACTTAATGAAATTTTGCAATCGTACGACGACCCATCGGCGTATTTTTACGCTCCAGTCTGTCTGTCCGTCTGTCTGTCTGTTTCACGATATTCCAACGCGCAGCGAGATTGTATGAATTTTTGATTACCGAACTCTTTTCGCCGAGCCGCGCGAGCGGTCGTTCGATGAATTTCGTGATTCAAGCACTACGCCAATAGGGTCTCCCGGCCGGGGGCTGATTTCTATTCCAAAGCGTTTACAGTTTTTGCTTGTAGCGAGCAGCGTTGAAAAGAATTCGCGCTACCGCGTTCAATGAAACGCTGTTTTAAAGAAATTCCAATACCGTAAGAGTACGTTTAGAGATTCAAAACGGCGTGGCTTTTCCTATTTATCCCGTGCGCCGGTACACATAGAAACATTTTCTAAAAAAAGGAAAAAGGTGGAAAAAAACAGCTGCCCGATTCAATGAAAGCATCAGCTCTTCCCTTCCTACCGCGTTCTCTCGTTTCCCGTTCCTTTTTTTTTTTCCTCCCTTTGCCTCTCTCTGCGCCGGTACAGTCAGTGCACGCGCTGGCACGTTAAACGAAAAGTGGGAAACTGGAGATCGTGTGTTTTGTTAGCTACGTAGTCAACGTCTGGGCAATAAAACGGTAATGTGCAGGGTGTCCCGTCTTTGGTCGTCAAATAACACGTTTTAATGCCGCCGTTACAACGTATACTTTGTCTCATAGCCGTCGACTTTCGTCCACGGTTGTAATCTCTCTATTAAATTCGACAGTAAAACCGAAACACGCGGTACGAGAAAATATTTGCCGTCGTGGCGAAGTACGAATCGCGTTTGTAGCAATGACCGTGGAATAACGGGAGGCGAGATCGACGCGAGACACCCCGTACATAGGGCGAGGGTGTACGCGCGGTCGTCGCAGCCGTCTGCGTACAGTTTGAACATTTAAAGGGCCGAAAAGGCGTGTTGGTGCACGCGCATCCGAGGGCAAAGCGCGGGACAGTCGCGACGTCGTGAATTTTTCGCGACGCCCGCGATTTTCCAGCGGTTCTTTTTTCCACCGCGTCGTCGTTCCCTTAGCCGAGGCGAGCCTCCTTCTCGCTTTCCACGCGAGCCTCTCGCTATTTCCCGTTCCCTTTTTTTCGGGGGGAAAAAAGCGGGAACCCGGGCGGCGCGCAGCCACAGATGACAAACACGAATGCAAACGGGGAAGCAAATTTCAGCCGCACGTTTAGATCGTTGAAAGTTAAGGCGACACAGTGAAAAAAATTTTTTGAATAGCTCTCCGCGCTGCCTCGTGAATTCGTCCGACTTCGTTCACCGGATAATGCGTCCCGGCGAACACCGGGCTTTTTCGTCTCGTTTTGCGCTCGTCAGCCCGCGAAATGCGGTTGTAAATGTACAGCAGGGGGCAAATTGTTTTCCCCAGATATTTCAATAGTGGTGAATTTCTATGGTTAGAGAGAGATAGAGGAAAAAGAAGAGAGAAATTTGTCAGTAGGTGATGGACACATTATGTGATTCTCGTTTATCGACGGCTTTGCATATTAATTTCTGGCAGAGATCAAATTCGAGACTAATAAAATTCGCTCTGGTTAACGAAATTCAGTTTCGAGTTCCAACATCGCGTCATCGTTTTCCATGAAATATTTCTTGCTTTCCTGAGAAAGATCAAGCAACGACCGCTGGGCTTACCGAAAATTGGTGAAAAAATGTTGCAGCCAGGACAAACGAGGTAATCGAGCGTGAAACGCGGCTCTGTTTCTGTACGCAATTCTAATAATGGTTCGCGATCGAATCGATCGGCGTCAGAACGTGTAATTTGCCAATCGGTTCGCGGACGAGCGAGAAAAGGAAAAGAGCGAGGGGTAACAGGCGCAATGCGCGGGCAATGCGAGGGAATGCTAATTAACGGGAGCGCCGGCGGTTTCGCGTATACGCCGCATACGCTAGATAATTCGGATTACAACAGACACTAGATCGTTCGTTCTAGATTCAGGCGGAGGGCGAACAGAACGGAACGGAACGGAACGGAACGGCGCGCCAGCACCGGCTCGCCATCGCCGCGCTTTCTTTCTCTCATTCTTTCTTTCGTTCTTTCGCGGGGCGAACGTGCCGCGCATTCCGTGAACCGGCGCTTTCACTTCTAATTGGACAAAAGAACGAGACACGCTCTTTGCCCGCGCGAAATGGATTTTCTTAGCGGGGACATTCCGTCGCTAATGCCTACGCCACGCAGCCCTTTTACGTTCCTAGGAAGCCCCCGGCCGGCAAAAAACCGCGCCAGGCATTCGTGGAAAAAACGAAGGACGCGACGCTTAAATTACGGTCTAACCCGTTTCCCTTTGATTCCGCGAACACCGGACCCGTTCGCACGGTACCGAAGGATTAAGCTGATTTATTGCCGTAATAACGATAAGTGTTCGAAGACAACGGGCTCCTCTTGCCTTGGATCCACACACACACGCGCGCGCGGAAGGCCGCCGCCGACGTAATTACCTGCGAACAGCTGTACGGGTCCGCGACGAGCTTTCGAACTGTGCCACCGCCACCCACGATCTCCCCCGCGAGAATGTCACGCGGAATTGGCATCGTTATCGCGAGTTTATCGTTATCGCTGTTGCATAGACGCGGCGAGAAGATCCGCTACCCCGCCCAACGGTGGAACTCTTTAACGGGAACATCGTTCGGAACGACTACGCTCGCTGAAGGGATGGAATGGTAGCTGAAACGTGGTTCCTTTCTTTCCGCGTTCCTCTTTCTTTCTCGATAGGCAATTGCGAGTATTCGAGGTTTTCTCGTCGAATGGACAATTCTACGGATTCGGGAATTCTTTAGACGTTCAATCGTGAATGAGAGCAGAGAGTTGCTACGGGTTTGTATTGCAATGAAAGTGCAGTTCGTTGCTTCGTAAGAAGCTGGAAAACGGGGGAAGAACGTATTTAAACGGGCATTCGGGCTACTCTGCTGTTATAGAAATGAGCAGGGATAAGAACTCGCGCTACAACCGATCTGATTTCATTCGTTCTCGGTGCTACGCGTTACCTTAATGCGTGAAGAGCAAAAAAAAATCGCTAAGAGATCGAATAAATGTGAGAATAAATTGAACTCGGTGGGAGAGGTAATGGAATGTCAAAAGTGACAGGCGAACCTATTCCCTCCTGTCCTCAACGGTGAGTTACACCTTGAAATCACACGAGGATTATTCATTTCACCTCAACAACCCTTAAGGGAGTTCCTTGGACGGCGAAGAAGTTGGTGTAAGCCGTAGCTGGTACAAACCGCAGATCCCCAGACGACTATTTCGACCTCTACGATTTCGCCCTGCTAATTCCAAGTGCCCACCGAGCCCAGTGATGCATTAAGCCGGATTTGAAACAGGCGAACGCCGTTCGATAGATGATGTACGAGGATGTAGAACGATTATTAACGGCAATATTTTTCGAGATAATCGAGTGATCGTTTTTAAATTCTCACGCGAAATAAAAGACTTCGTACCACTTGCCATGGTGTCTTCGCGTTTATTAATGGCGACACGAGAGCACGCAGACACGTGTCGCGCGGTCGAAGTCTTACAGAGACACGGGAAACGCGCGCAGTCAGCTTTCGCTCTCTCGTAATCGTTCCAACTCCCGTTCGTTTCCTCGCGGAGGAATTGAAACGTTGACGCGTATCAGCTCGTAACGTTCGACCGTGCGCGCCGAGGCGTCTGTTCAAACACCATAAACGTCTGTCACGATTGTTGCCCCGCGGAAACGTAAAGTAGACGGGCGTCGAAGAGGATTCAGCCGCCTTACGTCGCGCGGCATATTTCGTAAAATACAGGTATCTCGGGGGTGCAGACGCGCGAAGCTTTCGGCACCGTACGGGAAGCCTTAGAGGTAGATACAGCCATATCGCTTTCAACGATATCTCGCGCCCTCGCCCATACACCTGCTCTCGAGATAGCAACAGAGTACCCTCTTTTCTCCACTGTCCTCGCGCTTTCCCACCTTCCTCGCGCGTTACCACTCAACACCCAACCCGATGCATTCCTCTCTCCTTTACACCTTTTTCTCCCTCGCGGCGCCCACCCTCTCGCCGGCATCCACGCCTCTCTGTCTCCGTCTCGATTTATCTCGCGCACCCCTTCGCGCTTCGCCCGCGCTCTGCGCGTCCCGCCCGCCGCCACCGCATCCAGCTGCAAAGCAGATTGCCAAATATCCACAGGTTGTTGATTTTCGCGACTATGTGTTGCGAATAGCGTATCACCGCACGCGTCAAGGCGACTACGGACAAATCCGAAATCGAGTGCGAATGGAGTGCGCGACCAAGTGAACGCTGCGGCGATTTCGACGTACCATCGCGTCCGGTCCAAGGAAATGAATTCGAACTAATTTCCGACGAAACCGTCAAATGATCGATGCTTTCGAGATATTTCGCGGCGCGTTGAAAAAAAAAAAAAAAAAAAAAAAAGGTGGAAAGCTCGAGTGGTAAACAGACAAATTCGAAGCACCCCCGTGCCTCGATCTATCATCACCGACGTTTTAAATGCGCGTTTATACACGCTCATCTTGTTTCCGCCATCAATCCCCGGTAAATCCATCGACAGATTAAAATGGATCACCATGTATATGGGATGACACGGCGATCAAAGCGTTAAAGAGAGCGCATTACCGAGCACGGGCTGGAAATAGAATTTGCCGAGCAAAAAAGCGCGCAGGAGAGCCGGCTCGAGGGTAGAGGGAAAGGGGAAACGAAAAGGAGCGGAGGAGAAAAAGAAAAGCGATCCTCGGCACGGTCGACGCGCTCGAATAATTCGACTCAATTTTGCCCGTTAATTGCCGGCGTGCGCGAGCAAGATTGCGCGACGCTCGAGCGCGACAAGCTCACCCGGAGCCAAACATGATCACGCCCGATGCGTCCAAGATCATCGGGGGAAAATTCAATCACCCCGATATCGCGCGATGCCGGTTGAATCGGGCAGAGGCAAGAAGTTCGAGCCGTCCCCTCCGCGTATATAGCACTCTCCTCTCCTCTGGATCAGCCGCATCTGCTCTCAATGCAGCTCATATCTGAAGCCTTACGACGTCGGAGCTTGAGAAGGCGATAAGCGGTCGAGAGGGAGTTTCCCGGGGATTCCATCGAGGATTCGAGTGATGTTCGGGTTGTCGTGCTAACCAAGAGAGCGGGGAACTACCAGCTCGAGCGGTTTGCGAGGAAACCGTCGGGCTATGGGGGAGAGGGCTGGGAGGTTTAGAGGCGGAAGTAGGTACTTGGATATGGAAATGGGATGGCCCGACGCAAATGCAAAGCTCGAATCTATCAATTTCACTCGGCAGATAACCACGATTCCCGGTCGATGCTGGAGAAGTCAGCCGGGCACGGTAATCCGCTGATTCGAAGAGTAAACACAAAGGCCGCGCCGCGACTCTACCCCCTCGAGAGGGAGGGAAACGCGGTGAGCGGCCGGATGAAAGATACATCGAGGAATCTGGACGTATCCAAGTGAAATGTAGGCGGTCGTCGGTGAAACGAGCGAGAAACATACCTCAATTTCAGTTTCATGCGGAGAATTCGAGATTTTTCGGAAATTATGAAGCCACTTTAGACGAGCGAAAGTATCCCTGGTATCGAGGGAGACCTCGAGGATCGTAACTTTTCGATTTTTGGAAAATGATCAGGTTCAGGAAGGATCCTTCGAGCGTTATCTCGATGAGGACCCATTTGTACCCGATAAATCATCGTTAATCGTTTGACTCCAATAAAAAGGCGATCTCGCGCGAATTTATGATACTCGTCCTGCGCGACCCCTCGTAGCCGGCAATTTCGTAACAAATTTCCTATAACCTAAACGGAGGAAATATTCAAGGCGGCCGAAGATAAATTATTCCAACCGTGCAGCGGCCAGATCGAGTACGTATGTATAGCGCGACAGTTCGTATCATTTTCGAACCACTTTCAGTACTGCGATAAATTAACAGCGCAACGAGAGAGACATTTATCCTGCCTGCGGAAAGCGGAACTTACGATAGAAAACAGATGGGGACCCTGTTTTACGCTAACTCGCGAGCACACGCGTTGGGGTGACAACTGCCACGCGGTTTCCACAATTATCGTTCTTTATCGATCACAGTATTTATCGTTGACAATGCTTCAAGCAATAATTGAGACCAAACTGCACACAACATTCCAACCATACGCACCATACATACATATACCTTTAACCATAAAACACTGCGCGATATAACTGCGACCCCATCTCCGAGTCCAAAATTTCCATAACCCATAAAAAGATTAAAGTTAGAGGCGAACAGAAACGGGAGATAAGAAATGCACGCGTACACGTCTATGATATAGTATACATTACGGTGGAATTGATATCACGATCGGTTTTGGTTATCAAAATAAATGGTGATCGCGAACGCGACTGTATTTCGAATGTGACGCCAGTATCACCCGGACGCGCGTATATAGACAGCCGTCGAATATGTCCCGGGCGTTTCAGAGCCACCGCTCGAGAATCCCTTATACCGATAACAGAGCTCACGCTAACCCTTGGCGATCATTCGTACACGAGCCGACATAACGACACGCGTTATACGAGTGCTTTGATATCTGTCGTTGATATCGCGACGCACAAATCCAGCGTGTCGGGGCGGGCGTAGGATCGCCGCGGCCTGTGTAAGTCTGTTCCTCGTCCTAACCCCTTGTCCTGGCCCGTTGACCACGCGCGCGATAACGAGCTTGTCGCGTGTGGTACCACTGGTAGCTTCGCCGGATACGAAACCGGTGAATTCGGCTGTTGGCCCGTGTCACTCGATACACAAAAGCATCCGCTCAATTTACGAGCGCGTAGAGTTTCCTACGAGCAAGAGTCAGACGATCGCGCGTGTGTGTGTCGCCGCGTGAATTTAACTCATTTCTACTGGGAGTCTCGACGGACGAGTCGTGTAGCCATTTAGGGGCGCAGGGTTTGTAACGGGAGCTTTTCGAATAGCAGCTACAGTTTGAGAGCACATCGGAGAGAGCCTTCTCTAATTCCGTGGACGGGATGGTAATAATGGTACTTGGGATTATCGGTACACAACGTGCGATTAAAAATGGTAAATGGAGAGGCCTCAAACCTTGCCACGTGATACTCTGTAAAGTGGTTTCGCAATGCATAAAGGTCCGCGTATCGCGTAAAAGGTGAATCAACTGCTCGCTTGTACATTGCACAAAGGGCTGCATTCTGTATGAAAAATAAATCGATTGTTCGGTCTATATTGCACAAAGGACTCCATATTGCGCGCGCGCAAAAAAAAATGGAATTGTGAAATATTACCATATATCCCGCATGCTGAATATCAGTTTCACAACATTTAAATAACTTCGTTCAAATGAAACGATTCCAACTTTTAAAAGTCCCTGGAAGTATCCCGGATAATTTATTTCATATGTTAATTAATATCAATTAGAAAGAGTTTTTCAATATTTGCCAATCGAGCTGAAGTAACTTCAGCGATGTGGAATTTTTACTATTTTTCCAACCGAAAATAGCTTTAAATTTAATTTTTGTCTCCTAACAACGGATCAGTTCTCCAAATGAACAGATTGGAACACAATAAAGAACGCTCATTAGTTTGTTCACAGCCTTCACATTCATAGCTCTTCTTAAAGACATATAAAACCAAGAAATTAGGACTTCTCATGTGTCATCCTAAATTAACTAGAGGAACCAGAAGTATTACTTGCACGGTAGAACTTGCAGAAATTCTGTAACTCCTGCTAACTATCAGAGTTTGCAACTCAGAATGCTACCGACTCTGCAAACCCGAGCAAACTCTGCAAGAGTGTCAATCTTTTATTAATAGGAAACTCTGTAAATCCTTAATTACATTCGATGTTTTCTTCCTTGCCAATCTATACAAAAAGAGTGCAACAAACAACAAATTGTTATCCGAAGCAAATACTTTCGTCTCCGTGTATTTTTGCCTCAATTAAAAAAAAAAAACTATTTTTCATCGTGTCTGTGCCAGGAAAAAACAGAATCTTCTATTGTTGCAGTATTAAATTGGCTTCCTGTTCTATTTTGAATAATCCCGGAATAGTAGTTTGATCCAATAAATTAAAATAGCTCGAATTAATTGGAAAAGTTTGCGTTCCGAATTTGGGTCGTTCGTTAAATAATACTAGGTTCAGATTGCTTTCTGTTATTCCGTAAAATTCACGTACAACGTCCAATAAAAAATCATTTGCCCGCGTAATTGGAGATTAAGTAAGACAAGCAAATTTAGAATACAGACCGATCTCTTCAGATTCGAATAAAAAGTTGTACTCCCCATTAAGCCATTTAATCTCATTACAAGCTCGTAACGCTCGCGAGTGTTAAACACTGTTTTGCATCGAAATTTGGCTGCATAATCGTGACGAGTGTATCATTTCCGATCGCAGTTGCCGACGCAAATGTGTGATTACTGTTATTGTAGCCATTACCTTGGCAGTTATACGGATTGGATAGGGGCAAATATTTGACACGATTATTCCAAAAATTTAGCAAGCATTTGATGTCATAGGGTAAAAATTAATAAAAATTTCAGCCAAATAAGTATGCAAACGATCCATAGAACTCATGCTTCCGAGTTATGATAACAAATTTGCAAAGGAAGCTGGACAAGGTTATCCCTAAAAAATTTACTTTCCATTCAGGTATCGTCCTTTCAAACTACCACCATCTTCTCACTATTTAATATATAATAAGTAACGTCCTATTCGTCTAACCCAGAAAGAGTTATGAAGATTAATGTTCGCCAGTGAAGTTACCCGGAGTCAAGGTGGTCAATGCTCTGAAAAACTCGTTCCCGATCGAAAGAAAAATGACAAAAAATATTTTTAATATCACGCGAGGGGAAGATTAATAACAATCCCGCATAGCATTGTACCATCAACGGGTGAGAATAGACAAACGAGCTGAAAACAAGCAGGAATATCCACGGAGCGTGCAACATCCATTCGAGCGAGTAATATGCAACAGAGTAATAACATTCGAAGAAAAGGAGTGCGGAGGAGCGTAGCGTAACGTACGCGTAACAAGCCGTGCGCTCTCCATTTCTGGTATTAATCATTCTTACGTAACCGTTGAAACGCGTTGAACGCGCGAATAAATTGGCAAGTCGCGATGAAACAGGGGGGGTCAGAGCAGAAGAACAGCATGTAACGTCGTGTTTCATCGCGCGGAGCTCCGCGGAAACTCGGTTGGCGGCACAGAGTACCAGCAAATGAACCGTTCATCGTCGACGAGCGGGCAAAAACATGCGGATCCAACGTATCGAGATACGGGGCTCGCGTTAATTAGTACTCCATAAATCATACGAACAGTGCGCTTCCACCAGGCTGATCGGGCAAGAGCGTTTGCCCGCGTTAATTCCGTCTAGACTGCATCAGGATAGCTCTGTCTATATTCGAGAGACCGCAGGATGTTCCACTCGACCGTCGACAGCCGGCAATTAGAAAATAATCTAACCGGCAAAACGTTCGATCATGCGTATGCGTTGCCCCGAGTCGTTCGACTCCTTCCTTGAGACCACTCCGAACAACCACTCTGGAACCGGAGACACTCGAACGTTCGAAAATATTCTATCTGAAAAAGGAGGATGGTTGTTCCGTTCGACTGTAATTCTCCGTTTCCAGTGCATCGGAAGAAGACCGTGTTACACGAAAAAAGAAAACGAGTACGCGCTCTGGAGCTGACTAATTGAAAGAAAAAGGCAGAGGAATGAAGTAATAGAAAGTGATCGCACAATTGCAGGCTCTCCGCGGTCTGATAACTCCTTTAAAATATTGCGCTGGGTATCGATCGATCTTTGATAATTACCAACAGCGTGCTCGGTAAGAACAGCCGGGAGCGGCGTGCACGATCCTGCTGCCGGTACATTGATAGATAACCAATAAAGAGAATTTTAGGGAGGGAATCGTCGTCGTTAGAGACGTTGCTCCGGGTATTTCGCAGCTAACAGCGATCGAAGCGTTATATTTCACGTATTAAAATGAAGCCGCGCGCGGGCAAACCCGTTGCCCGCGATCTAGATAACGTGTATCTCATTGAGATATAGCGCGGATTCATTCCTCCGCCGTGATTTCTTGCCTCACGGCGCCGCGTGAAATAAACTCGCCGCGGTCGTCAGAAAGCGAAGCGTTCAGCTCGCGCCATTGCTACGCTTCGTTTCGCCGTCGCGGCAATTATAACTCGAGCCAAGGCGTTATCGAGGCTTTCCTTCTAATCGTGCGTGCCCTGACGAGCATTAATAACTACGCTGGCGAGCGTATCATCGCGACACAACATTTTCCACGAGCATCTTATTATATATATCAGAATCGAATATTCGAATATTCAGAATCCGCTGCCTCGCGCAGACAGATACCTAAGCGCATTAATTAAAACTGGATTAACATTTATTTCTCTAACGATGTTGTTTGTCGAGGCTGAAACGTGAAGGCGGACTTATCAAAGAATTCCAATAAAGATCCGACGAGGTACCATTTCGCAAATTGTAAATTACCAGGAAAATGTGATAGATCGTTTTATGACCGAAGAACGGCTAGACTTTTAATCAATCGAGAGGTGCATTCGATGCGGGAGACTAAAAGTTTAAAAATTAAGCTTTCCACAGTCGATGAAAAAGCAATTTTATCAACGCGATTGGAGACGGAGCACGATGTAATTATGAGATTCGATTGATGATCCTACAGGTAGAAGTGAAGGGAGACGTTCGAGTAAAAGAGCCGCTAAAGCGGAAGGGACAATGCGTTTAAACGGTGGGTGCATCGTCATCAAGGTGGATACGGTAACTATGCAATACCGCGGTGAATTCTTTCGCGAAGTTTCGTAACTCGTGACAAGTACCAACTACCGGCATTAAATCACGTATATCCAATGGAAAATAGGGGCCGTGGCGAGAAGAACGCGGAAATGCTTTCTCGCCTCTGTCAAAGGCGCCTTAACAGACGTCGTGGAATTATTCATGAGCGTCAGCAAAATTCGTTATTTGTTTATTATCGCGAGCGTAACCCCCGCGAACGTAATCCGTTTCGTCTAATTCGATGGGTACTCCCTAATCGTAATTACACGACATTTTTGATAAAAATTGACCAAGTATCTACAGAATAATAGGTTCAGTTACGGTAAAGTTCGAACCGCGAAACGACAGTTGGCTCGCTTCCTTATTGAAACAGTGAGTCTGCACGTTCGTGGTTCTATCGGGACCGTGGCATTATTTAATTTGCAAATGCGTGTGACCGGCGAACAGTCTGGCGCGTCACCGTAGTTCGAATAGGTTCATCGCCGAGTGCGATGTGCCGCGTAACCGATCGTTTTTCACGTCGCATATACGGCCCTGCGCGCCACCACATCCACCATTCCATTTTTGCGAGCTCTAGGCAACGCTGGTTCAGGTTATGGAAATGGGATGACTAACGATTCGCTTCCTCAGCGGCGATGTAGGAAACCACCTTTCGCGCGCCGACAATAGCGACGTTAGGAATTCGGGAAAACTCCCATCCGATTAAATTGCAAATGGCCGGGAAATCAGCTGCGCGACGATATAATGTTGCTTACCATCGGTGTCGTTATCGTATTTTGATAATTGGCCTGCATTCCGCGCGACGCTCTACGATATCCTGCCTACTTATTATTCACCTCTTACTTGGTATATATATATATCTTCAATTTATGCGTCCTCATTTCAGATGTCCTTTCATTTTCAGAATTTTCTGCTATCAGCAGTTCTGCTCCCCGCAACTTATATTGGATTCTAATTCCCGTTTGAATATCATTATACACCACCGTTATTAATATCCTCGTCATACTCCCTGTACAATAATCCGTTAAATAGCGTTTCATATCGTATCTGTTATTATCTATTTACGCAATTTAATTCGTATTATTGTTATAATATTACAAGTTAGATTACTTCGTAAACGATTATCCTGCGATAATTATCGTTATCATAATTATGGCCTTGCGATAATAATAGTACCGTGCTATTACTATGATTAATATTGTTGTTAATAGTAACATTAATGGAACGTTGTTTAGTATAAATATAATTTCTGCTAACTCCAATCGAGATAATTAAAGAGTAATTTCTGGGATTGCTAGTTTCGTATGAAATTGTTATATTCCACGTGAGATAAACATAGTTAATAGAGTAAATACAGGAAACATAATGACAGTTATCATATTCTTCATTTCCTAATTGTTTATGTCTATAAATTACATTTACTCGAATATCGTTTTTTTCTATTGTCCGTAGAATCGATCGATTTATTGACCAGCCCAGCTGGCTAGCTGATTGGTTGTTGAACTTGCGAGTTAATTATTTGGTTCGATGATTATTCAATTAATCCGATAGGCGATCTGTTGGTTAATTAGCAATGTGATTCGCAGGATGAGAACAAATAGGTATCGGTATATCTAAGCAAACAAGTATAGGGGTAGACTAATTGAAGTATGTCGCAGAGCAGTAACAGGAAATTCTCCCATCGGTTAGAATTCTTATCCATCTCTGAACCGGATAAATACAGGTTAAATATGAGCATCGTAGATTATTCTTGATCATGTCAAATGATACTTCGAATGCAAAGATATCCTTTGATTACCAGGATTATTTAATTTCCTAATTGCGCAATTCTTGCAAACAGATGTATTCAATTAGAAGCATCGCGATGCGATTCGCAAAGGAATCTCATACGTCTACTTTCGTTTAAACATTTTAAATTCCTATCAAAATTGCATATCCATTTGCAATTTCAAAAAATAGATGCGCTACGATTTGAAATTGGCCATTACACGTTTCTATCGCATCTAAACAAACGTCGAGGTACATTAACAAACGATAAGGGAAGAATAAATTCCCCTGGCCCTCTTTTCTTCGTTCCTCAAGTAGATACGAAACAGAAACAAATCCCAAGGCTTGATATTTTCAACGCGATATTTAAAAAGCCTCTGGCTTCCACCGCGCAACAACCATCTCCTCCTGGATACACCAAACTCGCACGAGGATTTTCTCAGATATTCGAAAACTGCTACGGCGCCACTCCGAGGCACGCGCTGGGATTTACCGCGTGGAAAGGCAAACGAGGTTTGCCGTTTCTCCACCGGTTGCCATTTGCCTGTCAGCGAGGCAAGAAAGAACGGGAGGATCCTCCTGCAGCGGAGGCAGCCTCCAACTTTCGAAACGGTCGAGAGCGATTTTAGTCAGACAATCCCAGCGCGAGATGACGAATTCTGACAGGACGAGAACGTAGCAACGAGCTGTACGCGCTCTTGATTGCGAACGAAACGAAAAAACGTTTCAATTCGCCTCGCAGTTACCCGATGCTATCCCTTGAACCGCGAGCTGCTAAAAAGCACACGATAAAGCTCGCGCTCGGTTAGACGCATCGCCTAGCTGGTTAACCCAATTATTCCCCCTAATGGAAGTTACATAAATTTTGCAAGCAATCACGGCCGTGTTTGAGCGAAAAACACGCCGTCGAACAACGCGAACAACGTGTAAACGCGTAGTTTGATGGAACGCAAAGAACGAAAGAGTGGGTGGAGTACGAAGGTATGAAAGAAATGCGAGGGTGGCGAGAGAGGGTAACAAAGCGTGCTCGGATAGCAATGCGAGGAATTTTTTCACGCACGTCCATACGTCGTTTAATATAGGTGTTTGGAATGTGGATTAGATAGCGAACAAATTGTTGATTCAGGGAGAAGATTGGATTTCTAAATCGGATGGTTTTTGAAATAAATCCGCGGCGCAACCCCTTACATCTTGAGCCAATGTTTTGTATCTCGTTCAATGAGATTCAGGAAGAACATCATTATAACTGGTGATACAATTCTAAGGAGGGAAGAAACTTTCGGAATTCTATTCGGAGGAAACCGCGTAGCCGGGAACTTGGCGATGAAAATTGTTTCAGACAAATATTGCATGATTCAAAAGCAACTGCGCAATCCACTACCGAACTTTCGTCTGAGCGTTATAATTTCGAAGATTTCAGAGCCGCCAGCGATTATTTTTAAGGAACCCTGCTAAAGGATACACAGCTTGGCCAAAGGTTTCGCGACGACCTAAGCTATTTTCACGAGGGATAGAATCACATCTTACGTCGTCGCTCGATTATTTAGGCATCGAACAAGGAACCGTGCGGCAACTGCAAGAACGTGTTCCATTAAAAAATAAAAACCGACATTTTCAGTGAATTCCCCTGCGAATTAGTAAAAAGAACACGCGAACGGCTAGAACCGGGTCAAAACGAGCCGTCGTTCGCTCGACGAGGGTTGATACGAACGAGCACGCCTCTCTCCACACGTGTCCGCTCCAAGGCCGACAATTTTATAGGCAGCATTTGATCCTGTGGCGCGTTTGATCCGGGGGACAGTATATCCTCAATTCGAAACGATCAATCGGCGATCAACCGGATACGGTTGGACAAGAAAACGGGAGATGGCGACGTGGCGGCATTAAAGAAAATCGCGTCCGCGGCGTTCTGCCGCGATAAATCAGCGACGGGAGCAACAGATCGTCCTTTCTTTCGTGGACACCAGATCCTGATAGATCTCGCCATATAAAGCGTGCTTTACACGTAGCCCCTTGCCTACGGATACAGGCGCTCGCGCAACCGGAAAGTGGGTGATTCCGGTGATCGCGAAAACGACAGAGGAAAGCAGTAGGAGGGATGGATGAAAAAGCACCGCGGGTTTGTCACGCTGAGTCGTCGCACGGGTGTGCTGCTCGCGCTCGCCTGGCTACTGAAGTAGTTTTCAACGACAACGCCTCTCTACGCAGCGACCATTGCGCGGGAATCGATGCGCCTCATTTCCTCCTAACCGCGACAGATTTTCGCCCGGCCGAATTGCACCGGTGCGGCTGGACGCTTCGACGATACCAGCGAAATTCTGCTCTCGTTAGCGGAACCGAGCGGGAGTATTTATTGACGAATCCATTCAGTTTTCGATTCCGAGTTCTCCGCCATTCGATTCGCGAACCGTTGCTGCTCGAGGTTTCCTGCGAGACCTGTAACTAGTTCTCGCCTCTGTATAGCTATGATTAAGCGGCTACAACTTTCGCGGTATATTCTACAGTTGAATCTAGAACTACATTGTCGTGGAACAAAATTTTTCGAAACGTTCTACGGTTCTAATAAACATATGAAGCTTCTAAGATCGGTGAAAAAGAATGTTTGAAAAAGATAAGCGAGAGAGGAAACAAGTAGCTAATGCAGTCCGGGTTAAATGAATTATCCGAGCTTGTCGCTGTTTGCTCTTAAACCAGACATTTAAAGTGCTAATAAATATTGTATGAAGTGATGTAAAAACGTAAGAGAATTTTTACTCGAATAATTAAGCTGCTGATTAAACAGCCAAATCTCGGGTGCAATGAAGCGATTTAAAACGATCTATTCTGAAGAGGCTTCCCGGTAATGTTTGCCTTTCATATCCTCCAGATTTTAGTGGAACAAAAGTCTGTTTGCTTTTTAGCTGAAAGCAGAAAGATGAAACCTTTTCTCGCTATAACGTATCAAAGAGTACCAATTCTCTCGCATTTCTCTGTCTCTCTCTCTTCTCTTTGCCACAAAATTTAGAAACCTCTGTCAATAATAAAACGGTATTGTATGCATTGTATGTTCGTTTCATCTTTGCTCCTTATATCATCAGATAACGTTTACATTCATATTATAACTGATAAAATACTCCTCGTGTTGCAATCAAAATATCCCCCGTTTAAATTTAGGAATGGAAATAGTCTGATTCTAAGGGTAGCAAAATCCGTGTAGTAAGTGGTTCTAAAGAAGGATCTCTACTTTGAAAGGAGATAATGGCACTTTTAATTAATCACTTTTACTAAATCTTCAAGCGTTGTTTTCGCACTTCCATTAAAATGCTCCATATTCTTTTAATTACTCTTACTTTTAATTGAACCGTTTGAGTCGCTAACATGTATGTATTTATTTCAAACGAGGCGTAGGAAACGAGAAAAATAGCAAAATCAAGTGGTAAATTGCAAAAGGTAACCAAGTTAGATCGGTACAGACACTATGTTTATACGAAACTCCTTCCTTGATAATGCATTAGTGATTAATCCATCTATCAAACGGAAAATAACACGCTCGAAGGGTATAAAACACGGAAAGCAACTCGCTCAGGGGACTTTCGCGTAAGTAAAGAATTAGTTGTTAACGCATTTGCAATTGCAATTAGCGCCCAGAGCGGAACAGGGAAATCCGAACGCCATGGGCGTTTGCTTTCTGTAGTCGTACGGCCGCGACTAAAGGTTCAATGCTCAATGCTGATTTTTCCAATAGTCACCATGAATATTTACACCGTAACACGCTGGTAAATCAATATACGGGTAGCTGGGGGCCGTTTCGACTCGCGTGGCATATTTAAGAACCAGGCCCCCGTTTCGAACTGCCATGAATAAGACTTTGCCCCCACCACCCTTCTTTTTTCCTCCCTTCCGGGAGGATCAGGGAAATTGGCCCGTGCATCTGCTCTCGCTAATCCCAGAAGAAAACGCTACGGAAGAATAAGAAAGGGAAGGGAATCCTAGCGAAAGCATGACGTAAAGGCTCGTTCCCTCGCGTTCTACCACCTGGGTAACGCGAGATCGTAATCCCGCGGAAATAATTCCTCATTCCTCGAAACTCGCTTCCCGAGTTATTACGATTCTTAATGTCTGCCACGCCGCGCGTTGTCACTGACCATTCTCGCTAGAAAGATACCATCAACCGTGTCCATCAACTCCGCCAAGTTTCCTTTTTTTTTCCGCTCTCGCGATATCTAATAAACTCGAGTAAAGTGTTTTACTCTGACCTAAATAGCATTTTACGATTCCATTGCCGCCTTAGTTCGAATTATTTCTCTGTTCGAGGACTCGCTCGTAATTTTCGGCTCGATCCACGGACAGGTGCCGAAAGAACGGCGGATGAAGTTTTAAATATTTCATGACGGTCGAAGGATGTGAATTACGTCGCACGAGGAGGGAAGATGGCGGTATCCGGTGGCGGTGAAACTCTGGCCGAGGGATTGACGTGGAAAAGTGAGGACCAGGGCGGCGCTGAGAGGGTTCGGATGGGAGGGATGGTAAGAGCGCGATTAGATATGTTGGACGTGGGTGGTACGAGCGTGGTGCGGCATATTATGCCGTTAATACAGTGCATATCGGGATGCGAGCAGCTGGCGAGGAAATCACAACCGCGCTACCCTTGCTCCCTCGCTTCTCCAACCCCTTCCGCGCCCATCCCTTCTCGCCACGGACGAACCTGTACACGTAACTTCGTCCTTATTAATATATGCCAGCCCCGCTCTCGGGCCAAGTGCCACTATTTTAGAATTACCAGGACTGAAAGTTACTCGAGCGTGAACAGGGAACCCTTTTCCCACCAATCTTCCCGCCGCTGACCGCACTTACGTCTCACCAGATTTGGAACACGATGAATACCGCGCGCAGAGCGCGGCCGATAGTTTCAACGCTACGGATACTTCCACTTCTCGCCCTTGTTCTCGCCAACGCGATTGCGAGGGAAGCACTGTTAAATTTTGACTGAAAATTTGTCGACGTTTCGACCTGGCGAAGAAAAATCGTAGAGGTAAAGACGAGGCAAAGTCTGTTAATTCGTTTGTTACTACGACACGGATACGACCTGCTCCACTGGCGTCGATCGTTCTACATCGAAAATCAGGACGCCCCTATAGAAAGTCACGCGACCTCCTACCGATCGTACTTGTTGAATTCGAAGACGATTGGAAAATAAGCTCCTCGGTTTCTTTAAATCGAGCGAAAGTGCCGCGAAGTGGTTCACGGGCGAGCCATTCTCGCGCCGGAGAAGAGGTTCTCGGTGGCCCCTCTGGTAATGCATTACGATAGAAACGAGGTTTCCGAGGTTTCACGAGGCGCGTGAAATTAACCGTGAAACCAATTATCGACGGATACTATTGGAGCTTGCTCGTATCAACGCGGCATGGGACCAAGCTCGTTTACCGGAAATATCGGAAATAATTATCCCCGGTGATACGCGAGCGATCGCGTGGCTGGTGGTGACGATCGATTCCTCGCGAGACTCGAAGACGGTTGTTAGCGGTGGCGGCACTCGTCCGTTAACTAGGAACGTGAAATCGTACGACGCGAACGAAGACGAACGCGATATCCGCGATGGCACTTCCGAGTAAGCTATGCTCTGTCCGTCGTAGTTTCCCAAAGTCGCTCTCAAACAATAAACCGTCGACCGCTGCCAAGTTTCCCCATTATCCATTAACCTAATTAGGCCGAATTCCGCATTATTGGCTATTTCCTAGATTACGCTCCGATAAAATACGCCTGTTCGTTTATCAGCCGTGTGTCGCGTTCTTTTATTTCCGCGACGCGACTTATTCCGGCTTCTCGTGCCGCGCAATGATTCCACACGGGCTATTTATCGCGCCACTTAAATTATCAGTTAATTAACGTAAAATTACCGCGAGACTTTTACGCGCGGCTTCCATGTGAGCGATTGGAACTAATTTCGAAGACAGTCACCGATCTAACTACTTCACTCGCGTTGAACGAATGAGAATCACCTTCTGATGATGGGGCCAGATATTGCGCGATTATTTTCTGCGGAAGGAAACACGAATTATTAACGATAGCCCGAGAATATACAATGGCGGTATTAAATAAGCATTCAACGAAGAGAAAGAGAAAGATAGAGAGAGAATGTGTGCGTGCGTGCAAGATTAAAATAATATTACTGCAACGAAAGTTATATCCAGGTACTATTTTCTTTGATGCGGTATTATCTTTAGCATACAGGGTGAAAATCACGAAACTGAGATAAATTACACCTGGAATTTGATTAGAGTTAGAAAAAAGTTGAATTCCACGGGACGATGCGTTCTATTCCGCGATGCATCGGTGCTGCGAAACTCTGAATACTGATAGATTTCGTTATCCTGTTTACGAAGATACGCCATTACAGAGTCAGATACAGAATATCCAATTCCGCGAATCACCCCGTACATAGGTATAGCAGGTTACTGAAAGGTAGGGGGATAAAATTATACGTGAAATCGGTAAACCGATCGTGAACGAAGTGTAAAATTAGATTTTAATCAAATTCTTCTTATGAATTCCAAAATGAAAGTGAACGCTGCCCCAGCTATATATTATACGAGATAGACGGTCCCATTATAGCCCATATGAGATTTGATTCTGCTTTTACCAACAGGATGGCGTTTATTTAGTAAAAGAAAGAAGTTCACCAAATTATCGGTTGGAGTGGTTTATCGAGAAAAAGAGACGGTAATGTAAAAAAGGTTAAAGAGAAAAATGTTTCCTGCCCTCTGGATGAAAAGACGTAATATTTATCATTAGAGTACCTTTTAGAGTACGTAACTCGTGAGTTATTTATAGAGCAATCGTTGAAAGTGCCACAACCCATATATATATATTCCAGCCTTTACCCGGCAGAATTCGAAAGCATAAATATATAAATATCCCAGTGTGTATGCGTCGTAATTCACGTAGAACACAGCCACGAGACGTGTCTATATCTGTCGGTCGGATGTGTAGTAGTCCAGGTGCGAAGATTGCCGAGTTCGTTTTGAATGAATATGAATGGCCGTCTACGGTGGAATACGGAGATCACATTCCACAAACGAGTACGATATCGCAATCTGAAGTGCGGGGCGGGTGGGGCGTCCGAAAGTGGTCGTGGAATGACAGTTTCGTCGACTTCTTAATTAACAAGTTCGGAAAAGCGATGAAAAGTCCCCCTAGGCTGCGGGGCCGGGCGAAGGGAAGACAGAGCGTTCCCCGAATCTCGGTCTGTGGATAAAGCTAATTAAATTCTAGTACCGACCTTTGCCTGTACCAGTTACCAAAGCGGACGTGACGAAAGCGACGAGGAGGCGTTCGCGTTTAAATGCAATTTGCATTTCATTAGTTCGCCACGATCCCGGAGATTTTGCTCGTCCGTCTTGACAGGGTTCGCCCATACCTCACGGGGGCATTCCACGCTCCTGATTCCTGTTCCCTCGCCTCGACTTCAACCCGAATCTCTGCGTATTTATCGCACCGGTGCTAATTAAATAGAGAAAAGATATAGAGGGATGTAATGGAAGAAAAATGTGCAACATAAAACGTTCCTCTCGCGGTACGTTAGACGCGCACAGTAGCAAAACGATAACGTCCCCCGTCGTCCGGTGGATATTAAAAACGTAAAGTGGACGGTAATCCTTGCCGATGAGTAAGGGACTCCGGAGCGTAGTTCGCATATTATAGGTCGAAAATCCGCGCGGCTGTGCACCTTATCTCCATTGTGCTCTCACCACCCAGCCGCGAAATTTACTTCCACGAGCCGACTGACCTCGTCCCATTAGTATTTTTCATGGAGTCGGGCTAACTATCTTCCCTGGGAAGCGGCGGTGTGCTATTATGCTCAATCCCTTATCGTAGCCGCTCGCGCCATATATCGCCGGGAACCGCTTCCTTTCCCCCATCGTTTCCACTGACCAGGTTAGAATCGGACGTTATACCCTTCGTACCGAAAATATGGACGCCGCCGGGGAACGGTGTGTGTACGCGTACCCGTGCACAGGGTACTTGTACCGTCTTTCGCCCATCGTCTATCGCTGATGGTTGACCAAAAGTGCCGCGGGCTGGCTGGCTGGTCCGTCGATAAACTTTTCTACGTGGAACGCAGCTGATAGAGGTTTACGGCGTGTACCCGAGGCACGATCGATGATAAGTCGAGACGAAATTCGCGTTACTCCGCTGCCCGTCTCTCTCTCTCTCTCTCCGCCTTTTATTCCCAAGTTTTATCGATGAATACCGGATACATGTCAAGGACATAATGATATATCCGTGGGGACAAAAAATTGTCTTTACCCGGTCTATGCAAGCGGCCGCTCATCTCTTGATCAAATACCGGCGAGAGGGATGGGGATTACGCCTGGCGAACGGAGCTTTTTCTATACGCCAATATTATAGGCTCCGCGCGGCTTTATCGAACCTTTCGGTCACGGGATCCATCGTAATGGTCAACAATCTTTGCTGACATCCATCCCTGCCCGTTGTAGAACGAACGACGGTATTATTAATGCGTCCAAATATCGAAAGTTCACGACGCTCTCACGTTTCGACGGATGGGTGCCGGATAGTGGGACACCGCCGTTCGTTCCATGGAAATGAGGTACGAACGCGACAAACGCGGACTCGAATAATCAACGTAATTCGATTGTGCTTATAGAGTTGATTGAATGTTCTCCCCTTTTTCTTTCCATCAACTCCGTATGCGAGGGCACCGCGGGATTTCGAGATTCCCGCGGCGATAGTCCGCAGCGTAGTGTTACTGACACCTACATTCTTGCACGCCTGCGACAACGATCGCACGGCTGATATCCTGCTGCAACCTAATCTATCTCCCTGGTCAGAACAATACATACTGCGTAGAATGTCAAGGCCTGCTCGGTACGACTGGAGCAAGGAGGTGGCTGGCCTCTTCCAACCGATCTTATCGATTAAATTGAAATGCTGATACGAGAAAGCGCGAACGCTCTGTATACAGATTTGTAAATCGCTACCAGCGGCTCTAGCCTGGTGTTCTTTGATCCTGATGGCGAAAATGGGATCGAATATGAAGACATCTCGTTCGATACGCTTCGATTGCCGATTTCTATTAGTAAAGAGACGGGCGGCAGGCATTTCTTTCGAACGTCAAGACCTGGTGCTCGCCCCGAACAACCCTGGCACGTAGATAAGTTCCAAGGAAGATCGCATCTCGTCCAAACACCTGCTACGACGATTTGTCATCCATAACAGAGCTTTTGGATCCGGTATGTTCCGGCTGTGCGTCCGAACAGCTTTCAGCGAGCGCTTTAAAGTATAATTTGTCATTCCTGCCGGACGCTGGCTCTTCCGTACATTCCGACGGGCTTTTCTAATGACGTCAATTCAACATCGTGAAATCGACTCGCGAAATTTTTAACAATATTCCAGACTCACCGTTCCTTCCATTTCCACGCTGGTTGAGCAGCTCGAAGGAACCCAAAATTTACCTAGGCGCGAGCATATTTCAATCTGATTACAGAAATTCAGTGTTACGAAAATAAAACCGAAACTCGCTTTAATAAAAAAAACGCGTAGGTGCACAGGAATATCTTTCACATCCGTCGTGCACGATTTTTCACGATTAATTCAAGAATAACGCACCGACGTACTTCTCTAGCCGTATTAATTTCACCTTCGACATTTTCAAACAAAGTTTCCCACTCGAATGTTCCCGCCTAACGAAATTTCCGCGCCCGCCGAGAACAAAGCCCGGGCAACAAATTTCTACGTTCTAGATACGTACGATTAAACGTATAATTGAATTCGGATATCGTTCTATACACGGTTAGGCGTTTGCCATTGAATTTCACTATTTTTTCCCCCCTTTTTTTTATACACGTACTCGGGAATAGCTATTAAAGTTCAATCAAGCCTATTCACGTGAGGCAAAACTTGCCCGAATGGATTGGGTCGCGGCGTGGCGAACCCGCCGGATATCTGGCACATTTTTCTCTTTTTTTTCTCTCTCTCTCGTTCCCCTCCTCTCACTTGTAAATGTTCATTTCACTCGTTCGAAACAAAGTTTAATGGGGGTCGGAGGCGGGTTGCGGCGTAATATAAGCTGGTGAAAAAATTTCATTTCGCCTGGCGAACGTCTGGAGCATCGCGAGACGTGGAATCCTGACAGAGACAATGAATGCAAACAGATGTCACGTGCAAACGTGGGCTGCGTTAAGAGTGTCGGCCGCAGCGGGGAAGAGGACAACCCCCTGCGCGGCGACACACGCTGGAAAACCCTTTACGAGTATAAAGGGCGCCTCGCTAGTTTGCGATCTTGTCGCAAGAACGAGACGGTTCTTGATGCGAGAGTGACGTGCAAGGGGCAAAAAATGAAGGTATTCGCACTGCACTTTTCTTCCGTTAATTCTGCACGCGTACGAGACGGTTTTATCAGCCAATGACAATCTCGTTCGTGAATCTTTGCTAAGCTACAAACGGAGACGATGTGAAACGACGATACGACTGTGGAAAATATTATTCTCATTAATTTTAAAAGGCGAACACGTGTTTACACTCCTGCGTTAAAGGGGTGAGAATGTAACTTGAAGGGGTTTAACGTTATTAAGAAAACATGATGGCTCGTACAAACGGAGGAACGAAAATGTTAACGCGAGGAGAAAATCGTGCCTCCATGTGTGTAAAAGCTTTCTGAGGTCTTTGATATGACAGGTCGATCACACCTAAGCCGCTGGTATGTACTTCAGTCTCGAGAGTATTAACCCTCTAGCAGCGACGTAAAAACCCATAAATTTCACTCCTCGATACACATTTTTTCGAACGCTGAACTTATACATAAATCTCGTCAAACTACCAAGCACAATTTCGCAGCACCGCGGCAGCGCATTTTCAAATAATTGAAACTACTTTTCACGTTTACCTTACATTTTATTTCCAACGTCCCGCACCCGTATTCATTATAATCACGTGAAAATTGAACATGCAACTGCGTTTCCGTTTATTGTAACGCGCGGCTGCGCATACTCGCGTAGGGACAAACAAACACGAGCGTGTGCGCGAAAAAAGACCGAGGCGAATAATGAAGTTGGAAATCCAACGAGTTTCCTCTATCAGTGGTTCGCTCGCCTTTTGCTATCTCGCATCGCGGGGCAATGCCTGTCAAATCTTTCGTTCGGATGAGAAACGAAGCGAAATAGTGGATTTTTTCCTCCCTCGCATCCCCGCGTTTTTCTCGCTCCCTCTGCCGTACACGCTCCTTCCACCCTTCGCTGGGAAAAGTTAGCGCGCGATGCGAAGTTCCGTCAGCTCGCTCTCTCGTTCTGTAGAATTTTCGAAAAAATTGCACTCTGCTTCGGCACGGTTTATGCAGACGTGAAACGCGTTCGGAACGTTTCGTACGCGAGCTGCCAACGAAAGAGGTCGGAGTGTAACTTTGAAAATACACCCCTAATTTCCAATATTCGCTCTTCTTTCATAATTTCACGCTCCCCGTTGTTGTTTCGGCCAGCGGCCACAAACTTCCGGAATATTTCATTGTTTACCGATCTCTTCGCCGCGCGCTGCCATTCAATTTCCCTCGTTTCAAGCGCGTCACTTTTTTCCCCCCCTCTTCCCATCCTGCCTCAGATCGCTACGCGTGTGTGTACTCTTCTCTCGTGCATCTCGGAATAACGTTAATCGACGCGATTATTCGCGCTGATTGGGAATTCGAGCCTCCTATTTAGCGTAATCAGTGTTTCGATCACGAAGAAACGTGCAACGATAAAACACCGCCGCAGCGCTGTCAATTAATGCGAAATTATTGTCGCGGCGAAAATATGGAATTATCAATCGTCGACGAGTAACGCGTTCCTCGTTCAGATTATTTTGCGGTTCGATCAATTGAAATGCACAGCGGCGGCGTGGAATAATATTGACGAACGAGTTTGTATTACTTCGTCCGCTTTATTTACGATCACGAGAGATCACGTGAAAAGTTTCTGTTAAAAACCTTGTAACGCTCTCTGAAATTAATTTCACGCATCAGCGTGGCTCTCGCGTGTGTAAAAGCCGCACCCTTGCGAATGGTACAAGTAACCATAAACAGTCGCATGGATGAAACGAGTGTGTCGAAAAATATAGTATAAATAATGGGACGGGGAACAATTTCTGTCGGAAGTTCCGCGATGGAAACTGTCTTGTTCCGCCAAGAGCGTAGATAAACCAACGGGTAAAGGGACGTTCCCAGGAAGAGCAAGGGGGTAGTTTAACTCAATTTTTTACGAAGTACCGTGCAGCGTTGCTTTTTTTCAGTCGTACGACCAGGCGATTGCAGCGAACGGACAAGGTTCTCTCGCCTGCAGCATCATAAATAATCAGGGCGCGTAACAATTTTAATCGGGCAAGGCGTGTTCCGCCGTCCCGTGTACACAGAACTCGATAGCTGGTCCCCGCGGGCGACCGGTTTCTTTAATTTCCCATAATTAAAACCATAATTGAAATATAACATCGTCCGTGGGAGTTTTTTCAAGGCACGACGAGCCAACCAGAAGCCGTGGGCGCTTGAGCAGAGGGGACGCTCATTTGAATTGCTATCACCGTTTCAATAAGAACATCAATTTTCTCGTTCGCGTTAATTAACCATTCGACCGAAAGCTCCCGCCTGATAAGATAATATTGAACAACACTGCTGTCCACCGAGCGTTACTATGTAATCAAACAGCGTTAATCATTTAAGATTGCTGGCATTCCTTTCACTTCGTTCCTTTGAGCCGCGTTAAATTGAATTGGCTTTCATTTGGATCATTCGATTAGATCGGCCGGTATGCACTGCGCTGCCTCGCAGTTTCGCGCGTGCTGCAATTTCGAGCAAATAAAGCTTGCCTTCGCTAAACGAACGTACGTTACGCGAGCGAGTGTTTTATTTCGAATATTATATTTTATTACTATAATCGAATGTAATTCGCTATCGCCAATGAAACGATCAAAGCAATAAATTGAAGTTGTAATATTCAAGGCGATATCGATTATGAGAATCGGTGCGATGAGAAGGACTAAGAAGGAACAATCGCGTATGCATCTCTCGACGCGGACAGAGAATTGAATGGAGCAAGCGAGACGTCTCGTTAAAACGAGATTATCTGTTTCGAGCTGTACGCACGCGACTGCGAAGAGCGTAGGAATGATGAGCTGGAATGTTGCTCGTAGGGTCATCTGCAAATAAAACTGGTCTGGCGCTCGCGAAACCGCGATTTCGTCGACGTTGCTTCGACCCCTCTTTACGACGACTGCAATGATTTCTGTGTTACAACGTGACGTGACGGGGTGTGGGTTGGTGAATGTTGAATACCGAATACTGCGAAAATTGCACCGCCATGAAGTATCTACATAATTTCCCCTCGACGGTCATAATCTTGCCGGGGACAAATATTTTTATGCGGGAAACGTACAGCTTCATATTGTGATGCAGGAGGCCACGTTATTAAAACTCTACATCATCAGCGCGGGATGATAGGTCTGAATAAAACATGTTAGAACATTCGAATATCGTTTCCAGTTCTTAAGCTAGATTAAGCGTCGAATAAATTAATTTGCCAAGGCCATAACGTACGGGGCTTAGCCACGTCGAACTTGTGATCAACACTCGGAGAAGGTACGAACGGAAAGGCGACTAACTAAATTCACCTATCTGAATTCCATTTATTGGAAGGAAATTTTAGTGAGTGCTCGATTGAGCGAATTCCTGTCGAACTCCTATTACCTCAACTACCGCGGGGCGACATTCAAGCAGAGAAAATCATAGGTAATAGAGCGAATCAGCGATCTCCTATTATACGAACCGATCCGGTTACTTGAACCGTTCGTCCCTTGACGAGTTTCAGGTAAATGAAATTCTGCTGTATCAAAAACCCATTATTAAATATAATATTCCCTATAATACCACGGGAGAAAGTAAAATTTGGAATCTCGCCTGAATAAATCGGACGTGTATCACTTTATCGATGCTATAAAAATTGATCCATGTTGGTGTACAAATCGACGAGCGGTCGAATAAGTTCTCGTTACTGAATACGCGAGTAGCTCGCGCGGCGACTCTTCAATGGGGCGTTAAAAAGAAATACACGATTTTTATTTAAATCAATGAATTTCTCCATAAATTACGTGCATTTATCAGCGCGGCGAACTGGGACAAATGTTTTAACGCGAAACGATTCCGAGGCAGAAATTTCTGTCCGGGCACAGTAACAGACGGCGTAAAGATCAACAGGTTATAAATAAAAACGTTTCGCCGGAAAAATTGAAAGAATTTGTTTTCCTTCACGTTATCATCGTGTTTCTACTTGGCAACCGGCTGGCGGCGCGTTTTGTTGCCGTTTATTTGCATTTACGAATCGTCCTGCTTCACGGTAATAATGTCCACCCATTTATCTGCATATATGGCGATCTTATTCTCCGGGGAATCCTATTCTCGATCATGCTCGGTCCCACAGTAAAGGCGACTGTTTCCGCGTGCGTTAAGGAATCTGAATTCCAAGTTTGATGTGAATAACGTCAACTCGTAAAGGAAATGAATACACGATGCGAAAAGTGGGCACGGTGGTATGAATTCTGCTTAAATCATACAACCGCCTTCTTGTCTTCATTCAACGGCTCGATTTGAGAATTATTCTGCGAAAATGCCTCCTTTCATTCGCTTTCACTATAGATTTTTCATTTAAACTATTTTCACGCATAATCAGAAACCCATTCATGAAATTGAATGGTATCGCGGAAATTTTCGGGTACACAATACCGAGGCATCTCTTCAATTCCTGTTTCTGCCCGTTATCCGTTTGTCGATTGGATTCGATTACTAATTAATTATGCGTTTTGCGCGAACGCGTCGTTCTATCGGTTGTTTTGGGAAATTAAACCTACCACGTGGTCGAATGAGCCCCAGCCTTAAACGATGTTTTTAGAAAATGGAAAACTAATAACGAAATACTCGCTCGAAACGCTTTGACGAGCATTTTACGAAGAGATCATTTGAAAGGATAGATCAAACGAAACGCTAACGGGAACGTCAATTTTTTCGTTGCTCTTACACGAACTGAGAAAACGCGTCTTCTTTTTTTTGCGCTTACCATGTATTTTCGTGAAAATCACTGTTGGTTCGAAATTAAAATTCCCGGATGAATTCACGTTATTTCTCGCCAACAATTTGATAAAAGAATTTGACGCGTATTTTTGTAGTGAAAGAAGCCAGGCCACTGGCGACAGCGTAGGTAAAGCAAACATATACCTAACGAAAACTCTCGAGCACGGTGGGTATGTAAAACATTTCGGGCGGTATGTACGCTGCATAATGCAAAACGGTTCGGTTGATGATAGCTTATCCAATCAGCGTACTGTCAGTTACAATCCACCGGGTCCATTACCCGTCGATTTATCTTAATGGAACGCGATCGTTATTTATCACTATTTTCAGTCGCAACCACCGGCACAATTTCTCTCTCGCCCGGCTCCCGTTCGTGCTCAGATGAAAATAACGAAATGGAAAGGGGAGGGGAAGTGGGCGCGGGCAGAAGGAGATCGATCGAAAAAAAAAAAAAGAAGAAATGACAATTTCTACGTTCTGCTCGTCGGGGAATGGATTGTAAACGATCCTGGTGCAACACGCAGATTGCGCTGCTATTAGCTGAAATAGATTTCGCGTACCGGCAGCTACCTTTAAATCGACGGGTCGATTTCACCTGGCAATTCGAATTTCTTTCGACGTCGAAAATTTCGTGCCCGATAAGCGTTACGCGTAATTACTTTTAACGCGAAGCGGTGAACTTAAGCGATGTGCAAGCCAACCGTTTAGATTCTTTCGCAATCCTAACAGCCAGATGATATCGTATCGCGCGTAAATTCTCGCGAAAAGGTTAAATAAGTTTGTAACTCGCGAATGTTCCCGGTAATTCGATTGTATTTTGTCGTTGTTTTAGGAAAACGGACGTTACTAATGAATTTTCTAATCAGCCACGCTGATAAGAACTGGTTTAGAAGTTAGGATCTAATACGTTATGGTAATCGCGCAGTAATCTCTATTTACCGCCTTCCAGAGCTCTCCGCTTAGCATTCTAGTTAACCTTAAACCTTTGGTTATCTAAGGTCAGCTTATAATAATTGTGTAATGTATGGAATCATACTTGGGGAACGTAAGCTGTAATAGTTACCTCGCTAACTTAAATACACAACGAAAACAATAAAGAACGAACAAAGTTATAATACGAAATTTAATGCGCTTTAAGCTTTCTAAGAGCGCGCAACATCTTTTTGTACGAACGAAAAGAAATCCCTGGGCGGTAGTATTTTAAAGAATTAATTGCGTCGTTTCACGGAGCGCTATCTTCTCTACCATCTATCTTTAAGGGATGTTTTCATCCTGAATTAATTGCCCTATACTCTCCTCGAGATCCTCTGCGAACCAGCAAAGTTTCGAAAAACTCGGAATTTTCGGGATCGGTACCCAAAGTTCCCTTGTTAGCGGAAATTACTTTCCCCCATTAACATCGTCTTACTATTAATAACCTCCGCATTACACAATTTTAAAGTACACGAAGATCATCGCGTAAAAAGATGGACGTTCCAATATCGCTTACTCAAACAATCGCGTCTACCCATTAGTTCAAGTAACAGAGGTTCTCCTTCGCTCGAACTTTCTATCTCCCCCGCGTTTCCACGATATTCCGCAACTTCCGATTATCCCTCAACCGAGAATCCCTCCTCCCTTTCGATCGAGACGTACCGAACGATAATCGATTAATATTCATTAACAGATCAACAGACGAAATCCGCGGAGCAGTGGATTCGCGCGTCTGGTTCATCGTCGGCGAATCAAGCAGAGAAAGAGAGAGAGAGAGAGAGAGAGACCGTTATTACACTGCACTAGGAGCGACGCATTAATTTGCCGAGCGTCCCTTATCAGTGACGTTTCATTTGTCATCAGGTTGTACCATAAATGTCACCGCGGGCGGCTGCCACGGAGGTTTCCAGTCTGAGCGCAAACTTGGGTCTTGCGCGAAACGTTGGGCCAAGGTTCGCAACAGTAAGTCTGGGCCCAGAAATTTACGCGCAAGAACGCCAGAGAGAGAGAGACTGAGAAGGCGAGAGAGGGAAAAGCACCCTCGTCTTGGCGGCAGACGCCCGAACCGGTGCACGGTGCTTTAAATGCATCTCGAGGATCCCCTTTTTCGTAGCGGTGCTGGTACGCTCGCGCACACCTCGTCCCAGCTGCTAATCCTGGTTGGCCCCTCGTCTCGAGAAATCTCAAAGTGTTTGGATACGCGAACGTTAGTTAGACTCGCGAGTACAATTGCTGGACGGAACGTTCGTTGAATCCGGCTAAGAATTCTCGGGAATAAAGGAACGTGAGCTGGTTGCTTAGATTTTTTTCAAAGACCTCTTTTACCCCGAGAGAAAAATTGTTTTCCTGGGAGGGGGGAACGGAATTCTTCCCTGCCGTTGAATCAACGCGAACGCGATGAATCGGGACTGAAACACGGAGAACGCGATATTTCCGCGCGGCAATTTGAACGGTAAAATGGCTACTCCTCGCGTACAATGCGAATGCTTTCCGAAGCGCCCTCGAATCAATCTGTCTAAAGAGGGTTCGATAAGGGGGAAAAAAAGACCACCGATGCCGCCTGAACAATACTATCAGGAATTCCAGAAGCGAACAGGCATAAACGCAAGTTTGCATACTTTGAAACGGTGGAATTTACTGTTCCGTTTCACGTAACTATTTCAGCAATGCAAACGTACGTACTGTCTATCCCCCCCGTACCGTTGCTTATCCAAGTGGTTGAAGTAATCTGAACTACGTGTTGCACGCTGCTCCGCTGCTCATCTCTCTTCCCGGCAAATACCATTAACCGCTACTCTCCGCGAGGAGAGGTGTATCAAGATTTTCTATTTCCGAAACGAAACGTGCAATAATGTGCACCGTTACTCCTTGATCCCCCGGCCGGCTGTAGCCCCTGGCAAAAACTAATAAGTAAATGCCGCTTATATAGATTTTGCAGTTACATCGGGGGGGCCGGATAATTAACTGATACCCGGATTCGCGGAACCGTAGCCCTAGCAGTCGAACCCCGGAAACCACGACCGTTCGTGGCCGGAATCCAAACGCAATTAGTTACACGCGCGCCAGGTTAGCTGCGAGACCCGAGAGTTCCTATTCCTCTGCATCCTCTCTCGTTGCAGACACCTCTACAGCGGCACGCCAAGCTATTCGAACGCCTACACGTATCCGCGATTTTTAACAACCGCGATACCCAGCGAATTTCCTCCGATTGCTTAACCGTGGCCAGATTCAAATTCACCAGGAAAATTTCGTACATCCGATTAATTCGAGACGATCGACAGTTTCGAAGATACGTCGTTCGAAGATCGTCGATAGATCGCGGGTTCAGAGTTTACGAGCGTGGGCGTTCGAACGGTTTCGTGAGCCACTGTCGATATCCTTCAATCTAAGCACGGTAAACCTAACCGATCGCATGAGTTCCCGGGCAGCTGCGAGCGGTACTTTTCGAATCTCCACCTTTACGGTGTCCCGACCTTTCAACCCTCCTAATTCCTGGGCCAGTTATCCGACGACGGCACGATCCAGCAAACATCGCGTGAAGGACCGTGCGCGATCGCTAATGGCGTAATGACGTTTTCCCTTTAATTTGTTTGCACTCCGTCCCTCGTGCCAGCTCGAACGATGCACGTCGCCGAGTAATAATGTCGCTACAATAGAGGGGCCGCCGCGCGATCATCATTGACAACGTTCAACCCCGATATACAGCACGGAATCGATTTCCCCTGACATGCACGTCGAATTAATCATTCCAAAGGATGATGACGAGTATCTATACATATACGTACGTACGAGTAATCGAACAGTCCCATGGCACGCGACGTCGTCGTAAGGCTCGACTTATTCCTACGCTCGTCCCGCTCGACTTCCATGAATCTTGACACGAACGTCGTCAGAAATATTCCGAACTTAAATATTTCAGGTTCGCGTGACGACCGAACCCGTTCATTTCGAGGCATTCACCGTACGCCAAACCGTTCGTCGAATCTCTGATATCCGACGGTGAAATTCTGTCGTCGATTTAACGCGGTTAGGGATCGTAAAACGACGCGAGATTACTTTTCGTTTAGACATTCGACGCGCTAGCCAGCCGACGCCGATTGCATTCGCGGTATTCCTCAAGTTTCCACGGCCTCCATCCCTCGGGGGAGTTTCCACCCCCTCCGCCTCACGTGAAAACCTACCAGCGCTAAGTGAATGCATAAATTTCTCGACGTTTGTTTTAGAGCTCTACGCACCACCGCGGAACGCAATAACCAGCAGTGCTTTTTTACGCTTTATGGCTTCGGCTCGACGTCTACCATAACTAAGCTAATAAACAAGGCTGGGTCCAATCGCGACGCGGTTTCTTTGATCGATCGTGTCCCGTTCGATTCCACCGTGCTCTGCGAAATTAAAGACGTTTTCGCGCGATATTTCTTCTTGAAATCGTTTCGTTTAATCGCTACCGATTCTTCAGTTTCGAAGATTACCATTATAAATTCCTCGCAGTGACAACACGTTTGTACAAATAGCTTCGCGTACAAAACTTGACTTTCGAGGCTAAGCAATTTCGAAAATATTTATTCATTGTTTCGATACCTTCCCTGCCTGTAAATATTTATTGTATTCTCATTATTTTTCAGAATGGCAACATCCGGATAAAAACGTGACTCGTACCTGCCGAACTCGTTCGTGAACGATCGCCAGGCGGTTTTCGTAATGATTTTAACCGCGCTAGCATGGCTGCTAGCACATAATCAGTCATGCCATTACACTCGACTCCCGCTAAGCTACCGGTAACTTGGTGGCCACACCAATCTGAGAAGCCGCATGATGTACGGGGCGAATTAATAACACCCACTCGGTGCTACGAGCGTGGTTATATACATACATATATGCATGGCTGATATGCATGCATACGGGGTGTTTGAATTTATGTACCACGTAGGCGCGAATAATATCAAACTTGGCAGAGATCGAAAAATGGCTCTGCGAGAAGTTAGCTGGCGCGGAAAGCGGCGGTTAACCGACGCCCTCTCTGGTATTGGAACTTTTCTTCACGGCTTCGACGGAAACTTTCCCGCATTATTATTGGCACTGCCGTGAATTTATGTATGCGGTGTTTAACAAAATGTCCTTTACGTACAGTGTTTCCTTCGATTATTCAGTGACACGCGACAGAATTCCTATTAGTTTTCCCTATGAACGGATAGCGAGCGATACAGAGAGAGAGAAAGAGAGAGAAAGAGAGAGCAAAGCGTTTCCACGTGCCTCGAATTTCGTTACGCAAGTTGCGCATTTGAGAAGAAAAAAATTGTTGTTAACGTTTGCATAATAATATCAGTAACTAAACGAATCGATTGGAAAAAGCATTTTCACGTCTCTCTCTCTCGAGATATCGAGAACCCATGACGTCCATGACTCTTCTCCTTGGCCGATTATTTATGGTTACGATAAAACTGGGAGGAATTTCTATTCGTTAACTCGCAGCACATTCTATTAAGCCGATAGACCCGTGCGCGAACGAGGGTAGCATTTAAAAGCAGCGACGTCGGAGCATCGACAGGAAAAGTATCCCGACGGAAACGTGACTTAGCACCGGCCTCCTACTTTTCCGTATGCAGCTAGCAGCGCGGGGAATTCATTTACGCGGACTTCTAAGTGTTACGATGAAGATTGAGAGTGGCCGGGTGAAAATCGCTCGCGGTCGCCCCAAGGCATTTTCATCGGGAGACGAGCCGTGCCCCGGCAGATCTCAAGAGGATTCACCGATCCGTCCTCGAAAGACAATTTGCATTTTCCTGCTCGATGATGGGATACGACGATCCCCGACGATCGCTAAATTACTTACTGCACCACGTTCTACCTCGATTACGGGTCTATCCGACACGAAACAGGCGAATTATCGAATTAAGATTAAGCGCGGGCATGTAACACGAATAACGCTGTTAAAATTGCGAACAAACGGGATTAAACGGCGGAAATTGGCCGAAACGCGCGGCGGAAACGCGTAATCGGTGTACGTACACTGTAACTTTGGAATTCGGGCGAACGATGCGCAAGAATGTAGCCGTCGGAATATATTCACCGGAAATAGTAAGCGATATTAAATGAAACGAGAATTTGGTTAATTCGCCCCTCTATCTCTCCGAGCAAACATGAAATTTCGCTACCGTGTAATTATTGAACATAACAATCTTGATGATTAACCGTGGATTTCGTCACATTTGTTCGCAATAATCCCGAAATTTCCCCGACAGTCATGCCCGAGTCAGAGTTTATCTTTCGGATTAGTATGGTCTATATCCGCACGAAATACTTGACCCGTTAATATCATGAATTATTCCACGTTAATCTAGAAATGAAATTCACTTCGCGCGAATTTATCCTTATTTAATCCGTCGCACTCGATCGTATCGAACGAATAAACTGCGACTCAAAAAACTCCCTAGTCCGCTAAAGTAAGAAAATAGTAAAGCGCGACGCGACGAGGGAAGGAGATTTTCTGAAATTCAGATCCATGGGAAAGGAATTTCAGAGTAGCGTGACATAATCGAGGGTCTCTCTTGTCTCGAGAAATACCCGGGACCCAGTCACCAAGTATCGTACCGAGGAAGAAAACACGCAACTTTACCCATTATTCAGCTGAATTCTGAATTCCTTCAGAAAGAAACTCGAGGCGATTCCTGTTCCATGGAAAATTCTGCAAAGTTTCGCGCCCCTGGGACACGCTATAAATCACCTATTGAGTTTACGCGGCTGGGACGCGTGCGGGGATCGATCGAAATTTATACGGGCCGAATAGATCCGCGTGCGATTCTCTACGCGGTCTCGCGCATTAGATTCGTGCGATTCCAGTAATCCCAGTGATTCGCGCAATTCGAACACGCGAGATCGTAGCACGTTGCGGAAGGCTCCGGGACGGCGAACGAGCAACCGTTGCGAGCCTGTCCTCTTGGAACAATGCACACGGAATATAAAATTGAAATAGAAAGCGCGTTCACAGGGCGCGGAGGAAAGCTCGTGAAATCGCAATTACTGTCACGGCGAGCAGAACCATCTATCCGTCTACCGTTCATCCGTTCGAGACCGGCCTTCCTACCCGCTGTAATAAATCGAATAATCATCGCGATTTTGCGTTCGCTTGTCTCGAAGGTTCACGTCCATTTGTCATACAATATATGGCGTTCGAATACGTCGAAATGAATTAAACCGAATGAACCTGTTTCACGTTTACCACATATCGTTCGGAACTGGATTTATTATAATTGCTTGTCCTTTCTGGCGATCGTAGAATGTTTTAACGACGGATGAAAAGCTATTGTTCGAAGCAGTAAATTAGTTCGAATTATCGTATCGATCGGAACCATTCGCAAGATTTCGTTAATTTTAAGGGTGAAGATTACGATCTTAGAGGACCGCGACCTTTTATCGATAACAGAAACGATCCAACGCGTTCGAAAGTAATGTAATCGACGAATCATTCGGAAAATAGTTTCGTTTCGATCGATATACTAACAGAACGCAGCTGCACCCTTTATCCGGACCCTTCAAATTAAATGGATCGCGGCAGATGTTTAACTAACCCCGACCGATTTACGTTCGGAACTCCATCGGGAATATCGAAACTTTCTGATTTCAACAAATTGTATAGTCCGGGCGCGTTGTTGACGCCAGAGGCAATCGCGAAAGTTCGATCGACGCAGCGCCCATCGACGTTCCTGAAGTTTGAAAATTCCAAAGTTACAGGGCGCGAGTACAAAGGGAGGCGTTCGAGGAAAGATAACCACAACAGAACCGAAAAAGGCCAGGAGAAAATTTCGACGCGAACGGGTAGAACGTGCCCTGCGCTGCGGAGGAAGTTGATTACAGAACGGACCGTGTCGCGCGAGAAAAAAAAAAAGAAAAAAAAAGAAAAAAGAAGAAGAAAAGAGGGAAGCGCACCCTTCCTTCGAGAATGATAAGAGTGTACCATCGATACATCGAGCGTGGCAGCTCAATTTACCTCTTGTTGTACGGTTTGATCGAACGATAGCATCGCCGAGTGTACACTCGTTATCGATCATGCCGGACCATGAACTTTCGTTTTCGTTCGCCTGGTCATCGCTCATAAGTGACTCGCCGTCGCTGACTTTAGGTTAAGGTCTGCGCGTACTGTCCCGTAAGTTAAATAAAACACCCATGACTCGTTAGCTGAACTAAGGCACGGAGCAATGCGGAGCAACTATTGTGTCGCGTCTGAACGAAGCGAACAGAAAAGCGTATTACGGAAGATCCGCGATAGAGGAGTCGAGGACGTAAAATCGCGAAATTATAGCTTACGCGATCGTCATCCGTGCCTTTCGAAAAGTATTCGATAAAAGCCAGTTCAAAATGTGCATCAGATTATTATTAAATTGGTCGAGAATGTAACGACCTGTATGTAAGTAGAATAAACGGATCGGTACAATCACTTGTTATTATAATATTTAACTCTAAATTATTGAACTCATTTAATTGCCAGAAATGTATTAATTATACGGGATTATATTACATTTTGTGCAATGCGATTATCGTTTGTAATTCTCGTAAAATCAAATTTATTCATCAACGGATTTGATTTACCTCCCTTTCAAAGTGTAGAGTATATCGAATAAATTCTGTGCACAATTTACGCTGTAAACGCAAAATATGTTATACCTGACTTATTATTACTACCAATACTTGACTTTACTGCATCGAAATCAACCGTACCCGTTCGATAGAATCTTACTTATCGTACGATGTAGATCGACGTGCAAGGCAAAAACTAATTCCAGTACAATCGCGTGTCGCGTTTCTTCGGGCGACATTATTCATCCACGTGTTGCAACATTCGAGTCGCGTTTTCCATTATATCACGCATGGCGAGGTAACACGCGCGATGCAGTTTAGACACGGCGAGACACAGTACCGAAAGGCGCATAAATTAACGCCAACGGATTGGAAAATTAACGAGCATTATATTACCGGCAATACGCGGGCATTATTTATCACGGGCGGTGGAAAGTTTCAATGGCGAATTAATGTCATTAAAGCCAGGCAGTGATGCTTTTTACGTATCCACGATTACTCACGCGAGCTGATTATATTAATGAGATTCTGTAACAGTAGGAGAAAGAGACGCGTCGAATGATGAACAAGCCCGTAGCGCATCGGTACCGCATTCCATTCGATCGGATCGTACGGGACGAAAATTGATCTCGCGGCGAATATTAAAAGATTGTTTCTCTCGAAGGTTATCTATGAATCCGCGGGCTCCATCTCTATCAGGCAGCAGACACCGTACCGAACGAGAATACTTTTCTCCCGTGTTCCGTGCAGACAGGAGTTAATAAACACTGCGCGCCGAGGAGGCACAGGAAGGCCCGTGAACGTTTCCTTCTTTTTCTCGAGACCTTTCATCCCCGCGGCACAGCCAAGTGTGTATATGTTGTCTAGATAGAAAATCTCGGGACGGCTGGCACCGCGAGAACTGCCGCGAATCAATCTTCGTCCCCGTTTCTGATAGAGCTAACCCCCAGAGCGTTTCCTTTTCCGCCGCAACTCCGCCAGCCGAGCTACGCGCCGGCGACGACGACGACGACGACGACGATTTTATATCCGTGAATGAGCGCACCGCACGACAGAGTGTTTACGCTGCTGTGAATTCCTACCGCCGCGAACCGACCGACGGAACCGCTAAGTTGCACGTCGTCAAAGGAACACGCCTATTTGGAAATCTAACTGACTCTTTGCCCGCACCGCAGACGCGTGCATACGTTCGCATACATACTCTGTCATGCGCTGGATAGATGGATGCATGCATAATTGATGCGCCTGTGTGGTGAACGTGTGTACACGCGTCTGTCACGTTTACTTGCTAGATTGCGCGCATCCGCGAGCCGAACTTGCTCCGCTTTTCATTACTTCTCACCTCTCGAACGTGTTCTTACAAGAATAAAACCACTAATTTATGGAGTACCTCCGGAGCACGCGGCACGGTTTCCGAGACGGTACACGCTCGTACGATAACGCGGTACTCTCATTAATTTTTAAGCTAGTCGCGCCACTATGTATCCAGGCAATTGCTCTCTCCGTTCAACTGCGAGCGTAACATTTCTATCTGACTCTTGCCACGCTCGCAATTTTCCACGTTAATGCTCCACTTTCGAACAGAAGTATTTCCACGGTACAACCAACAGTTTCGAGGTCAGAGACAGGAACTCGAGGGGAGCCTCGACTTCTCCCTGGGCATTTATTAAAGTATTCTTTATCGTCGCTCGACAAATAGAACCGCACGCGGCGTGCATCGTACGAAGATTTAGGAGCTAAAGGAAACCATCGGAAATTTTTGCAGTACCGTGTACGGTTATGGCTTGCGAATCACGTGCAGTAAAACTGATACGACAACCACTTCGTCGCACCTCGGAGTTGACTCCCTTAAGAATGCTTATAACAAACTACAATGTATCCGTTCTGGTACGGAAACGAGTACGTGTGAAACCGGGCACGCGATTCGAAAATAAAACCAACGAACAGGAAGATAATTGAATTTCTCGTGACAAATATAAGTGGCACGACGTGAGGAACGTATGTGTAACGATAGATAAATTGTTAAAATGACAAAAAGCAATTCACTACGAGCACGGGACAGTAATATAAATGGTGTAACATAATAACCCCTTAAGCTTGATCAACCCCCTCATAAATAGTAATGATAATAAAATAAATATTTCCTGTGCTCGATTGTTGCGCACAATTCAGATGCTGGAAATTGCTCCGCCGTCTGCGCTGTTCAGAGGTGGAAGCAGTAATAATTGGTGTCATAAATTTAACATTAGGAATGGCAGGACACCGCATAGATTGCAATAACTTACACGTCATATACCAACTTAATCCTACCCTGTGATTAATGAGTACAATATGTCCACAGAGTGAAGTCTTACCTGATGATGTTGGATAACGCAATTACTATTGATGCGGCTTCCCATCAGTTGTATCAACAAACCACTGTTCTTTTCACGACGACAACTGCCCGCCTCGCAACCTTCCTACGAAACACGTTATAACCCTTGGAACCGACAGCGGGGAATAGAGGGAAGTTTATCGTTACGATTATCTCGATGGAATTGATGTCGGACAAGCGACGTGTTTCACAAAATTTCTAAAATACGAGGCTACTCAAAATCAATTTAAATGAAATAGACGACGTTCGTGTTTCTGCCACATCGGGGCGAAGATTTACCATTGGAAGTTTCTTCAATTTGTAAAAGTGGTTTCTGTGACTGGTCGACGAAGGAAACTACACAGGGGGAACTCATTGGGAATACAGCCGGCGAAGACATACGAATTGATCGTCGCGACATTGTAAGTATTACTCGTAGTCACGTGCCGTAAAATGGATCGCGTTTTATTATTGGTACAATAGGTATAAATCGCGTCCGCGGTGGAGAACATTTGAAACCGGTTCCGAGGAGAAAGCGTATGAAACGCGGCTGGAAATGCGTGAGCGTGGTCCAATTTTCGGATTGTTAAGCCGAGTGGACAATTACGATCGGCGAATTGCCATTAATTACGCGAATAATAATTACGTCTGGATCGTCGAAAGTGGCTGGGATATAAGGTTATCCGCGGAAAGCTATTTTCGCGACACGAGTACGGTTTATTAAAACTGGCGAAACGCGAACGTTTCGAAGGCCTAGCGAAACGACAAGGAAGCAACAGCGAGCAGGAGGAAGAGGATCCACCCTCGCGCGATAATTTAGTTACAAATTATCATCCGTACCGTCGGCACTCGCGAGCAAACGTGATTTCAACGCATAATATTCAAGACAGTTCAAGCCCATTCATCACGACGAATTGTGTTAAGCTCCGCAGTTCAGCAGCGCGAAAATACATAAAGTCCTCATAATCCTTGCTCTGGGTTGCAATTTATCATTTGCATTTCCCGAAGAAAACAGCCCTCCACCCCCAGCTCGCGAGCGCCCTTCAGCCCCTTTCCGTGCTCTCGAGAGTTTCAATTCGACTGGGTGAAAGTTCGAGACAGACATCAAAATCTCACGGAACCAGCTCTCTAATTTGGTCCTTGATAAGGCTGGTATTACAGCTGATCCAAGGATTCGAGGTAGTTGCGGAGGACGAAAACGTGGCCGTTCTCGGAGATCAACGCGAAATCTCCACTTAATTATACTCGAGCGAATCAACTAATTATCTTTTTCCCCCCGTTGAACTTAACCGCTGGTAGGGAGCAACATCGCGCGGCGCATCTGACCTACCCTGCCCGCTCGTTCCCTCCCTTTCTTTATTCCCCGTGCTCGAACTTAACCGAGCGAATTGAGTGCGTCCGTCTAGTGCAGTTTCTCGGTCGATATTCCTGTCCGCTTTCATCGTAACTATAGCAACGGCGATTCACGGGCAGACCATCCGAACACTGGTCTATCCCGAATAAAGATTCGTCTTTAATTATAATCTTTGACCTAGCGAGATCCCTTTGCCGTACGGCTAACGGCGCCCAAGCACGTCTACCCTTCGAGTCGTAATGATTCCTTTGTGTCTTGTAATCAGACGTCCTCCTTTGCCAGAGTATGTTCGCTCCCTCGTAAGAACCGGGTCCCCTAATTTGGAACGTCAATTTTTAACGAGTCGTTACCTCTTCACGGTCGCCATCGGTATCATCCCTAATAGGTTGCCGATCGAACAACCGTCCTCTTCGTTCGATCCAAACGATTTCTACGTGACAAACGAATCATATTTTTATTACGATCATTCTCCCTTCTCTCCTTTCTACAAATTGCATTAATTCTTTTTCTTTTCTTTTTCTTTTCCTTTTGCGTTTCGTAGCCGTAACTTCGATATCGAATTGATATCGTCGATTTATCGTTCCCGAAGAAACTAAGAATAATCAAATCCGGAAGGCATTTGCTTCGCGGGCTGACAGTTTCCATCTAAGCAACGCCCGGAACGTCCGTCATTTATCACTGATTCCACGTTCACCAAGACCGCGAGCAGAAGACGGTTGATCCTAATACGCCAACATTTGTTTGTACCACCAGGGACCTTAGCCAGACTCGTCTAATTGAGCCATCGCTGGCTCGCGGATAAGGTCTCCGCAGAACACTGTTCCGAGGATACAATGGGGGTTGAGCGCTGTGTGCGAAATTATCTGACATTGTACCATTATAGTCAGCGGTAGTACCCCCCTACCCCCTCGATCTCGCGATTCAACAAGGAACATCGCTGCCGAGGGATAAGAGGGTGGCAAGGGGACAATCAGTGGAATAGGACGAGCGCAGACGGGACGCACAGGTTGCGAGGACGCCGCGAACGTCTTTGTGTTGGTAGAAAACAGAGGTTTTATCCGTTTATCTGTAGGTATGATCCATGAACTAATTCCATTAGCTTAAAGACTTTGACGGGTGGCGTGCAGTTACGTGCGCGCCAACTGTCCGACGGAGGGAGGGCAGTAATTAAACATCCCGCCGCAAAAGCGATCTCATCGCGCGAATAGATTCGTCAGAGTTTCGAAAACTATCGTCGTGTTATCAGCGATACTAATTCACTTTTCTAGCTGGTGATTGACTTGCGCGCGATTTGATTTCGTCCTGAGAAGGGGATTTCATTCTAGATCTAATTAATACAGATCGAGCCCGTTCGATCATCTGCGCGCGTCAAAGTTCCATCCGGCGAAATTGAAAGTCACCAATAATTATCAGACATTACCACAATTACCGTGGTAATCAGGCTATTCGTGGTACAATACCGAGATCCGCAATAAGCCGAGCTCGAGATTTAATTAGCTCAGAATTCTGGAGGTTGGTCGGATCGGAATCCCACCCCCGTTAAAAGTTCTCGACACTTTTAATTTAAATCCGGTTCATATCTGGAGGCAACGGCAGAGGGAAACGATTGGTCTAAGGGGAGAGAATAGCATCGCGCGGCACCGCGAATAACATCATACAAACCGTGTTCCATTAATTAAATTCCTTCCAAGGAGTTTTGCAACCCTGTCGGGGTGGATACCGCGAATGAACGCGGCTGGTTCATTAGATCCGAACGGATGAGATATCGAAAATAGTTTCGTGCTCGATTTGCGTGTAAAACGTGGCACGGAACGTCGGCTCTGTGTCAGCTGTGGAACATCGAGCACGGAAACAAGAAAGGAAATCGAAGGGATGAAGAGCGCGTGAGAGAAAAAAAACGGAGCAATGATCTCGTATTATCCGAACCGTATATGCGGCACGAGCGATCGTAAGTCAATTATAGCCTTCTAACTTTCCAATAAAGAAGATACTAATTTTCGGTTCGTTTCAGTGGAAATAGAACGCGCTAACCAATTTTATACGGAACACTCTCTGGAACACCGTGAGCGATGAAAAAAACCGTGCACGTCTTACACCATTCCTGAACAGGGAATCTGCAAAAGTTTCCAATTCCGTCGTTCCGTGTGTCACCCAGAAACGTGAACTGTTCTGGAACTGCGATTGGGAATGCGCGATCTTAACGCAGATCTATGCAAGATCGATATCTATGTATGATCGATATGAAGTGCAGAAGTATAGATACACGCGTTACGATCGGAATAACGCTTTGGATGCGATTTTAAATCCGTATCATTGGACGTCATCGGTCGTATACAAACCAGGAATTTCTAGATAGAGAAAAAAATGTTGTCAAGGTAAGAAATTCCAACGCGAAGTAGAAGAGTCCTTCCGTGATAGGATAAAATATTTCGAACATTCCCCTCCGCGTACAACATCAAAAGATTCCAATGCAAACGAAAATTATTTCTACAGTTCCCCGTCTATACAATATTTTCCACGTCCCGTGGTAAAAAGAAATTCTTCTCGTTCAATGCATACTTTGACAAAGGGACGAATATAGCCTCGGATGAATCGAGTATTACATTTCAACGTACCGCGTACATACACGACTGGAAAATATTTGTAAAAATGTATAAATGAAAGGCGAGATTGGTGTATCATAAAAAAATAAAGCCACATAGCGATAAAATAGATAATTAAAAAGACGAAACTAATTTGTTGCCTCCCCCGTAGAAAGAGTATAGCGGATAGAGGTCGAGTTAAAATTCGTAAAAATTAAAAATATCAAGGATATTATTTATAGAAACGTCAAATTAAAGAGCGTTCCCTGGCGCATCTTTTAGGATAGAAATTAGAGAAAATAATTACCCTAAATTTCTCCAAAAATCACCAAATACACCCAAAGGGGAGGGGGGGGGGGGGGTATTTGGTGATTTTCGGAAAAATTTAGGGTAATTATTTCCTCTAATTTCTATCCTAAAAGATGCGTCAGGGAACGCTCTTTAAAATGCCGTTGGAATTTTTGATCTAGCTGCACGGGAAGGAACTTTTTTTTCGGTTTGAAATTTGAAATACACCCCCCCCGCCCCCTTTGGGTTAAAGAGCGTTCCCTGGCGCATCTTTTAGGATAGAAATTAATACGGAACACTCTCTGGAACACCCTGAGCGATGAAAAAAACCGTGCACGTCTCGCCTTCAATTTCGTCCAGACCGAAGAAACCAGCCGCCTGTTCTGGGTTATACGAGTGATGTCATTAAGTAAAAACTCTGGCACGGTTTGTTATTTCGCGATTAATCTCACGCCAATCGTTGTATCAAGAATCGGCCGCAATCAGGAGGACGAGAACAAAGGGGGACACGTTGCATAGAAAACAATGGCGTTGGAACGAGAAGTGTCAAAGAACGTTCACCCTTCGTTTCTTTCTGTGTGCTGTTGTTTCGCAAAAAAAAAGGGAAAAAAAGGAGAGAGGGAAGGAAAAAAAAGGAAAAAAGGGCCACCGCGCCTTCCACATTGTCACGCGATGCGTAATAGCACGCACGGTGTCGGCTCGAGGATAATGGATACAATAAATGCGCAGTGCCGCTCAAAAAGAGGCGAGGCCGTGGCTAAAGTCAAAAGTGTAAAAGCTTGCGCTTTCCAACCGATTTCACCCTTTCGCTTTTAGCCGGAACGAAGACCTACATACACGGTTCAGGGCACGTTTTAACTTGCAACTCGAGCCGCGCGTACGTGGTCAGAGCACACGAGTACCAGCCATTCGAAGAATGGAGACTTGAATTGAAGCTAAATCCGATTTAGATCAGAGGTAGTCATTGTGCTATATCTATAATCTCTTCTAAAGCTCTGAACACCGTAATTGGAGCGTGTCTAAGAAACTCCTCTTCCCTTTTTTCCTCCCTCCCCTTCGGTTCCCAACCGCCTTTCTTCCCTCCTTCCTGTCAACCGTCCTTTCATTTCTCTTCTGTATGCTTACGCCCCGGACAGAAACGAATGGAATTAAATAGTGAAAAAGCGTCTCGCGGCTGACTGATACTTTAACGGAGTGACAGGGACAACGATGCTGATGAGGCAAAGAAAATCGTTTCCAGCTGTCGGTTCTAATTGAATTAAGTTTGATTTGTAATTAATGACTGCGCCGCAACAAGAAATGTGTCGCCTATTTTTGACTCTCCAACAACGCTCGTCAAAGTCAAATCAATTGAATTAATAAATATATACACGGGGCTGATTTTCTTGTTACGATAAACAGCCAATTATACTTGATTCAATCGCAAAATAATCAACAGCTGCGCGTAGAAGCGAGTAGGATATTCAAGATGCACAGAAAAACAGGAAAAGCAAGAAATTCTGTAACAGCTTTCTACAAGAGATTCACCTTGTTATGCAACATCCGTATCTTTTCAACCGTGAACACTTCATTAGCGTTCCATTATAACGATTATTAATCCCTTTCAGATTCTACACTATTTCACTGGACAGAAAAAAAAACGTAATCATTCGATCATTATACCTCGCGTACCCTATTATCCCAACATACGAGACGAACCAGTCGGTGACTTTGAACTTCGTCATGGGCGATGCGCATACACAGGCTAACACCAGAAATTTTAATACGCATACCAAACGCGATCGTAAAACGTGTAACTGGCAATCACGAGAGTAAATTGCAAGCATTTGCGGTTCACCATTAACGCTATTCAAGACGTGTCTGGATCTGGGCATTAATTTCTAATTAACGGCTAACTGATATAGGACGCGTTCCCTCGGTATGTGTAACACGTTGGACTGGCCTCGGTGCGCGGCAGGCAACTTCCGTTTCAGTATTCGAGTTGCATCGTCCGTATCTCCTCGTGCATGTACACACGCATTTACACGTATATCCACGCATGCGACGTACAACGGAACGCATACAGACAGAAACGGACCGACGCGATTCCTCGAGCCTTCCCGCGAAGTTCATGCCTCTCTGCGTTGCGCCGCGTTAAAACATACTTCTGCAAGGATGAAGGAAAGGGAGACAGACCGGCGCCGCTTTTGAAAGTGGCGTAAATACTAATTTCTTTCGCAGCCGTGGATATGTAACCGAGGTCGAGCGTTTTCGCACCGAGGACACACAGCAGAGGCGAAGGAAAAAGGAGGATCAGACGTGAAAAGAACCGGCTTCCGCCTTTTCACGCGATAATATAGATATACACAAGAGCGGGCACGAACCTTCAGCCACAGATATGTACTACCGCGCGCACACAGACGGACGCATACACACGCGTCTTCCTGCAGTAGGCGTATACTTTTCTGAGGTGAAAGAGCGACCTCTTAAAACGGTATATATCTCACCAGAAGTTCCCCCCAAGATTCTTATAGAAACCTAACGCCGTCCCGTAAATCAAGGGCTGGTCTCACCCTCTCCGCTCCCATCCGAGATGTAGTTAGCTGGCCAAATATCTACAGGTTGTTCATTGTCCCGCGTGTGTTGTTCACTACAAACGTGCTGATTTCGTTAGGCGTGTCCCTTGGCCAACGGCCAGGACATTTACACCATTCCTGAACAGGGAAGCTGCAAAAGTTTCCAATTCCGTCGTTCCGTGTGTCACCCAGAAACGTGAACTGTTCTGGAACTGCGATTGGGAATGCGCGATCTTAACGCAGATCTATGCAAGATCGATATCTATGTATGATCGATATGAAGTGCAGAAGTATAGATACATGCGTTACGATCGGAATAACGCTTTGGATGCGATTTTAAATCCGTTTCATTGGACGTCATCGGTCGTGTACAAACCAGGAATTTCTAGGTAGAGAAAAAAATGTTGTCAAGGTAAGAAATTCCAACGCGAAGTAGAAGAGTCCTTCCGTGATAGGATAAAATATTTCGAACATTCCCCTCCGCGTACAACATCAAAAGATTCCAATGCAAACGAAAATTATTTGTACAGTTCCCCGTCTATACAATATTTTCCACGTCCCGTGGTAAAAAGAAATTCTTCTCGTTCAATGCATACTTTGACAAAGGGACGAATATAGCCTCGGATGAGTCGAGTATTACATTTCAACGTACCGCGTACATACACGACTGGAAAATATTTGTAAAAATGTATAAATGAAAGGCGAGATTGATGTATCATAAAAAAATAAAGCCACATAGCGATAAAATAAATAATTAAAAAGACGAAACTAATTTGTTGCCTCCCCCGTAGAAAGAGTATAGCGGATAGAGGTCGAGTTAAAATTCGTAAAAATTAAAAATGCCAAGGATATTATTTATAGAAACGTCAAATTAAAACTAACTACCCCTTTCGCTTAAAAAGAGCTGGTAAATATGAATAAAATTCAGGAACAAGTCACAGAAAACTGAATTTGAGCTGAAATTAACAACATATTCACAAAGAGAACTGGGTAGGGAAAGTTTATTTTAATTAAAGGAGGAAGATAGTATGTATCTATAAAAATTATATATATACATATATATTATATGTATATATATTTTTTAATCCGTCCTTCGTTAAAAACAGCGTACGATGTTACCAAAAAAATTTATGAGTCGACTACATGTTGAATATGTTTCAAAAATTTATACTCGCGTTTAATTCAGATCCCGCGTTTCGCCCTGGGCTATCTAAAAAAAAAAGAGCCCAACAGTGAAAATGATGTAGGAAGTGAGTCCAAAAGAAACCGATCCGTGGAAGCGTACACGATAATCTTCTTTCCAACTTAATCATACTCGACACGGTATACACGATTTGCCATGTACGCTGAAGGGGTTTACGTGCCTTGTTATAGAAAATATAGTTGCAGAGAATGAGAAGAATTTACCTTATACGTATCCCAATAAGTATCGATGAATAATCAGTACAACAACCTCAAAACTAACGTATAATATTCGGGGAGAGTATTCTCGTAAAATCAATACTTTGTTTCTTTCGAATATTGTGCAAGTAAAAAGGAGTATATAAATTTTAAGATTTACTGTACAATAAACACTCGACAGAATAAAGCGCCACTAAATGAAACTAGCTGGCCGTAAGAGGCAAAAGGCAAACGTAAAATCCGATAAAAATTCCTAATCTCCCAGAAAAAATCAATAAAAGGCGGATCACCTCCGCACATAGATTCTACGTGCGCACCGCTTCGATTTAATAGGTATTACGTGCAATCCGGCCTTAATTCGATAAAACTGATAGCCGCCCTCTCCATGTAGTCCTATTGATGAGCAACGGGAGTAAAAACGCGGAAAAAACAACGGGGAACACTTCGTTCTCTTTAACACACGTCACGAGGGACACCGCAAAACCAGTGTTTAGATTAATTCCCCGTTCCCCTTCTTTTTTTTTCTGCCCGCTCCCTAATATTCCCGCAGCGTACCTGACATTCCTACCTATATCCACCTATTCCTATTAGGAATGTAAATGCGGTAATTTCCCAAGGTAATTACTGGCCTCGGCTTGAAAGTAATGCCTTTGAACGAAGGGGACTACCATCGTGGTACCTACTGGCCACCGTGTTACCCTGAAATTACGGGATGACGCCTGAGAGCACCTTCGTGTTTCCTGAATTAACGTTTCAGCTTTAGTCGAACTGGCTTAACCATACTTTTTCCCACTTTTTCCTGCTTTTATTTCGATGCAAGCGTTTTCAATTTTTATACCGTCACTGGTTTTTTTTTCTCGCGAATCGTTCTTACCACTACCAGACACGTGAGACGGATGTTTTACATTGATCAGAGAGGAAACGATCGTTATTTAAAAATCTAACATAAAAATCGAGACACCACGAGGCAAACGATAATTCAAGGAACGTTAGAAGAAAATCACCGACTAACCACGGAAGCATGTAGACGGGAGCAATAAATTATGTCGGGTTTTCGATTCTCGTTAATACGCGTTTTAAGTGGCTTTATGAACTCAGAAGTAGGATATCGTAACTGGTCGACCAGTCGTAAACCAAGTCTTGGGAAATCAAAAGTCGTTTAAAGAGCGTGCTGCAGTGGAAATACCGTCTGAATTATTAGCAATAATCTGAAGTTTTAACAAGTGTTTTTCACCCTTGTCTAATTAAATAGTACAGCCCGAGGAGGTTAATTGTAAACTGTACGAGTGTTCCTCTTGTTACATTCAAGACGTCGAAAGGTACTTCCTGCCGTTTATTAAACGCATGTGCATAGGAAAGCGTACTCGAGAACACATTACACCCTCCAGTTTAATTGTGCTGCGCAGTTTAAGTAAAAACATTTGATGTGCCGCGCGGAGAAGGTGAAAGGTTTCCCCAAACATTTGTTGGCCGCGATTAAAAGGGACCCGCGTTACTGTTACTTCGCTGTTATTTACAGTGGACGAACAAAAGCAACGGAACGGAGCGCGAAAAGAAACGCAAATGCCTAGCACCCCCTATTGGAGGAAGGAATAAAAGGTATGACGATTCCACAATGCCGAACGACCAGGAAATCACTGAGGGCTTCGCCGTGGAATCGATACTCTGTCGGGACGTGAGAAATCCAAACGACTGGCGCCCTACTGCCGCGAAATTGAGTCCATTATCGCCCTGGCCAGGTACCCTCCAATACCATCGATATTCGTTTAACGCATCGTTTCCCTGCCAGGAGGGTGACAAACAAGGGTCCAGTGAGAAATATAAAATTTAGTAAGCGAGGTCTGATGTGGCAAAAAAAAAAAAAAAGAAAAAGGAAGGAAAAGCGACTTACCGAACCGTCGTAAATAAATGGAACCGAAAAAAACGAGAGAAATCGATGATAACGAACCCACGACTTTCAATTCTAAAGAACTAGTAAGAAAACATTTTTATACCTCTTCTTTCGTTTCCGTTTGGTAGAAAAAGAACGGAAAGACGAGCGACAGAAAAAAGAAAGAGGGTAAAAGCGGAAGAAGCGAAGGTACTCCCATGATTAAGGGAAAAACTTTATCCATGAATCCAACCACAATTTATTACATCTGCACGAGCGAGATCTATCAGCGAACGATCTTACGTTCTGCGAACCAGTTCGTTCCCGTCGAAAATATTGAAATTCCGTAATTGCGCCGACTTCTCGACTGCGATCGACTTTGAATAATCGACGCGGGAAGGACGTTTTATGTTTCCTCGTTGTCGCTAAAACGAGAAACCGAACGAAAGCGAAGGTATAATTTACGGAACGGCGGACGTAACATGCGCGTCGACACGGCTGCCAGCCAGCTTCAGCTGGGAGTCGCGCAAGAAACCCGAAGAAATTGATCAAGAGTTCCTGTTCCGAGAATAACGTCTGGGAAACGCTGTACATCGCTGAGACGAGGCAGAGGAGAATAAACATCAGGTGGTCAGTTCTCGCACCTTTCATCGTGAATAGCCCAGAACTCTGGGCTACGCCTCGAATCCCTCACAGTTCGCGTGTTTCCTCGTAAGTTTACGCGCCATTGGCCGGCAATCTTCAGAATGAAACTGCCGCTGCTGAGTGGATTCTCAACGCGACCTGCTTCGAGAACGAGACGGCGAAAAGATGTTCCGAGAGAACAATGAAAAAGAAAAAAGAAGAGAAAAAGAGGGGAAAAAAAGGAAAACTGGAAGAGAAGAGAAACGAGAAGACCTCCGAGCGGATGAAATATCCGTACATAACAGTCACGATCCAGGGACGACGAATAATCACATTTAACACGTCCAACGATACGCGAACAATACACCAGCCGTCCTTCATACAAATATATTACACATTGTATTCCATTGGCAACGACTCGGCTATAAACGGGCGATATTACCGCATAGCAAGCAACCTGAAACTTTACAATGCAACTTAGAAGCGCGCTATTAAGTATGTCATAGAATTGTAAGCCCCTAAAGTCACGGCTATCGTCCAATCTACCTTTTAGTACCAACACTTGTGCTCGTTACACGCAGAATTACATTACTCGTGACCGAGCCTCCGATGAGATTGTCAAAAACAAAGACAAATTGAATTAAGCGCCTCGAAGAGAAGTACTAAGCTTGAAAAATGTAGAAGAACGCATAATTGAGAATTTCCAGCTTCTAAGTAGCTTGTATGTACCACAAATGGTGTAGTGTACGTGTAGTAATTATGCGTGCCCGACAATTAAGACAAGTTTCTCGCGCCAACGCCAAGAACTCCAACGCACACGGAGGAGCGGACGATTCACCGATGACCTTTTTCCTTTTCAGCGAGAACTCGCGAGGGGAGTGCAACGAGGGCAGAAGAGACAAGACTGCTAGGAAGATAACCGCGAAACTTTCAGTTCCTTCCCAATATGAAGAGTCGACGGAGACCGAAACTAGGACAAACTTTAGATGAGGGAATATCGACATCATCGACGAGAGGAGACAGTATTATTCTTCCGCGGAAGGTTACGGAAGCGCCAAGAAGCATCGAACCGCGCACCAAAGAGGCAAACGTGACGCGAAGGGTCCCCGAAATGATTTCACGGAACGATTCCTTGGAAATGGTTTTTGCGAATCGTCATTAGCTTCTGCCATTTCTCCTTGGGAGATTTGCATGGATCGCGGCGTAATGGAAGGTGACGATAAATTCCGTATTCTAATGCTGGCAGATTCGCAGACGGTCTCGCCTCGAATACAGCCTCGTAATTTAATGCACGTTCTGCGAGACGTCTGTTTATAGACTTCCTAGGACACATCCGCGGAGCCAATCATATTTTCATAAGGAGAAGTAACAGCAAGTATGTCTCGTTACTTTACTGGTCGTTTGTTTCTTTCTGACGTAATCTCGTTCCCAACCTTCTTTCGCGATCGTAATTTGTTTCAGCAATTTCGTACCATAATCATTCGTTCGTTCATTGCTACGAAGTTGTAGCTATTTTGCATTATTGCGCGATTGTTCCATCGTCGCATTGAACCATCGCATGATTGCTACAAAAAACACGAAGTTGCAAGAAACATAAAGTACATCTCTTTAGCGCTTCTTAAAATGTACAGCGTACTTAGCTGCTTCCTCCATTAGTGTATTCACTTAAACAATTTAATCGATATAGCTTCTGGTCAGATAAGCTACGCGCGAACTTTCCACTTACCTTTAACCGAAAGTCGTTGACGGTCCACACCCGGCTGGCAAAGTCGTTCGATGCTCCCAGGATCAGCGTCCCCGTTGAATCGAAATCGACGCACATCACCCCTGCGTTACTGCCAACGAGGATACCTTTGCTCTCCGAAGCACCTGAAACGTAAAACAATTACATGTCAATTTTAATGGTTAACGAAGATAGTCCTGGTGATTGTCGCATCAAATGAACGATATTATTGCTTACTAGCTATAAGAATTCATTAATCTAAAAATTCAATTTTGGCTGAAGGGAATCGAAGCGATATAAAAAGCGTTCGATACTACAATGGAAATTTTGCGTCTGCCAAAAAGTAAGCCACGAATCGATTGAAGCAAAGGGATGAAATGGTATACAGGTAGAGACATTGGAAAGAGAAAGAGGGGAATAGAAGTCGAAGGGTGCGCTAGAAGCCGTTGTAGGGGCGGGTTAAGCGGATATAACCTGAACAATAATCCAATTTTGCAACGTGGCGCGCAGATTACATTCAAACACGTTATAGCACGTGTGATCGTTCCGCTATAGCAGGGAAAACGTTTCTAGCGTAAGACAGGATTTTAATAGGCGACGCGTCTGTACGGTAACGCGTCGCAAGTAACCTGTTGATTCGTGAACATATTTCATTCAGTGGGTAGAAAACAGCCTTTCGAGAACATGTCGCGATATACGCTTCGTCTAACGCATCATCGTCTATTCCTGTCCACGTGACATCTCCCTACTCTTACGTTCTAATCGTTAAGTGATCTTAATATACGTACACGAGCATACATGAATGTTTAACTAACTATATAAACCGCATCAGACCGCGTGAAAGAGCATTTCAATGTGTTCGATAGGATACGCGACGACAATTGAAATTGAATTTTATAGCCGCAATTAAATTTTTTACAATAGCAAATCACGCGTTACACGATGTAGGTAGTAATTAGAATTGCTTATTGCTACGTGATCTTTCGTGGAATCGCTTATTAGAATATCATTTCTCAGCTAAAAATGTTTTAAAGCACGTATTTATGAGTAAAAGACGACAACAAAGTTTTAATTATTCTATTATGATAAGTTTTAACGAAATTTTAAACTAACTTTCGTAACGCTTGATTAGCCAATGAGGTTTCGTGAAACGAAGGGAATTTTGCGTCTATCGAATATGAAGCTAGAATTAATTATAACTGAAATGCGTACACAAGACACGTTACGAAATGAATACTATAGAACATCTGTGCCGCTCGATATTGCACGTTACGTCGACTTCGGTCTGGATGTATTGCGTATTGTAAGGTCGCTATTTAGATGTTTTAGACGGCAATTCGTTAAGACATTTTGCAAACATCTGCGTGTTTTGCGGTAGAAATTTTGGGAACTTTTGTAAGACACCTTGAACATCCAACATGGACGTCCCAGAGACGTCCATACCGCAACCCTTGCGCTGTCTGCTTCGTGCACGTTCCAGGAGTCGCTGACTCCTTAAATTAAATCCTAGACGCTCGCCTTAATGGTGCGATTATGTTCAGTTAGTCACCTTTTGAGATATTCCAAAGCTTCACTTTCCTATCGGCTCCGCCGGTGGCAAGGACCCTCTCGACGGGGGACCATTTTACGGCGTAAACTTCTCCGTCGTGTGCAGTCTGGAATGGGTTATTAAACACTTGACGTATAAATTTTGGAAAGCTTATGTACATGCATGAGGCAGCAGTTAATATATCAAGCGTATCGATGTATAATTATTGTGTTCGTTCAAGTTATCCAAGTGTTCGATTACAAGACGGTTCTCTGCATTAGAACCTCTATAATATCTCTTGAAACCTTATCGACATTATTCTGAATTTTACAACTACCAATTTGTTAAGAGAATTATAATTCCTATCTTCTGTTTCCTATCGTAAATAAAATTAAAATGCAGTAGTAATATCGTTACAATTCGCAAGTATTCCACTATCGATATTGTATACTATGCACTAATGAAGATCCTGTTACCGATATTACGTGCTATTCTTGTTTAGAGTTTCAGAATTTACATCCATGAAAGGTAACATTCTCAAGATTCTACGAGTATCGTAAATTGCAAATCATCAACAAACTGGTACGATATGAGCAGCGATTATGGCATGAATATTAAGTTGCTATATTTACAAATATTGCAATCAATTTTGATAACTGACAATTTTCATACATAAAATGTGCAATTTTGTAACCAGGTATGGCTACGATAACGTATCTCACGTAAAATGTTTTAACGTTATAAATATGTTAATACGTGTCCAACATACAGCTTATAATGGCTTAACAGAATCGTTATAAAAAAGCTTACACATTTTCCTTTTTATTCAAGTCAATTTCGTAAATAACGAACTATTAGTGTGTAAATGTTTGCGTATGTGTACGCGCATGTGGAGTCATACTACATGGGCTCATTCAAAATGATAGCATAAATGGTATTACAGTAAAGTATATATGTACACGGTATGGCGATAGAAAATATTTTTAATATCCACAGAATTATTCTCTCCGTTTTAAATAATATAATAATTTACGTGATATTTTCTAATATTTTATATATTAACGTGTCAATATATTTGTAAACAGTCAACAAACATACTTAACTTAAATAACGTGACATTTTTCAATACTAAATTTAACCTGATATACTACGGATAATACGTTTCTCTTACATATATTGAACTAGAATATAGTAGAAAAATAAACTTTAGATATTAGATAAGCTAAAATATATATGTATAATTGTACAATAACACGTACATTAATTTACCAGTAACATAACATGCACAAGTGAGACGTACAAGTTTTATAAATATAAATAAGTGGTAGCCAACAGTTGTGTATATATTCCCATTAAAAATAGCTTATCGTTATAAACAGGAATAACTGACTTAAACCAAATACTATCCTGACACCTAATTAATTTAACACTACGAATGATATCCTTTCTGTGAAGCTACGTTATACTACAGAGAAAACTTACGCCTATCGTCAAAGTATGTAACTGCACTTGCGAAATATTAATATATCATGTACATAATACCTTTCCACCCTATACTCTAAAAAATTAAACTTTTCGAACTTTCGTTCAACAACTTTATCTTGGACATATTCCTCTCCCTGCATTTATGAAAAGCACTAAAGATACCCTACTTATCGTTTCTTCATTATTAAATACATAAATGGAGAAATTAATACCTGTAACTTAGAGAGTAATGTAAAATTCACACCCTACTTAGTCTTTACTAAGCTGAAATAAATAAATTTTTTAAACAGATCTTGCACCTTTGTGAAAAGTAAAATGGTATACATCGACAATGATAAAAACATATCATCCCTTTATGTAATATATAAAATATATATTAAATAATTAAGAATATTAATAAATAAAATATGTATATATCTGCATATACTGTGACACAGTACTTTAGATGTTCGTGTTGTAACTAATGCTTAGTTGGTCCGACGTGTGTAGTGTCTAGCGTAGAAGCAACTTGAGATCCCTAAGAATAATCGATTTCTATGGGGCCACGTACATTCAAGTGGCTTTTTAGGTATCTCAAGTTGTTTGTCCACCGTGCACAGCACACGTGTATCTGATATCACTACTCGAACTCAATAGCACTAATGCAGAAGAGATGATCCTACAATTGTTTGCCATACAAGATTCCGAAATATTAAGCGTCGAGTTTTGCCTTTCAACAATTTCTTATTTCGTCATACAAAACATGCATTTCCGTGTTACAACGAATTAATAAAACATCCGTACTAAAAGTTTCCACATAGTAATAGCATGGTGTAAAGATATTTTGTAAATTAAAGTTTTGTCAACGTACAAACGTGACGGACACTTTCGTTGGTACCGCAGTTGGAAGGCCAGAGATTCCTTCTTTTAAACTTGATCTTTCGGGGCTGACCGGCCTGGTGTCACGAGCCGCGTCCTCCAGCTCCTTTTGCATCTTTGCCTGTCTTTTCCTGAAAACAGAAGAGAAGAGCAAACGTTCAACGAACGAATTAGTATCGAAAAGTATGTCCTTTCTTCTTTGTTCGTCGCATTGTTATACTTCATGCACAGTCAAACAATTAGTAAAACCAATGCTTTGCTCTTGTTATTCCTTCTTATTAACAGTAGGTCTCCCAGTTAGTTGTTACTTCATAGGTTTATCGTATATACTTTATTATTTACATTTGTGCGCAAAATAATTGTTACATTTTATACATTTATCCAGACGTGTTTACTTAATGATGTACATGTTTAGGGGTAGCTGCTGCTTTTAACTGGTTTTCTTTATCATTTTTAAATCGACTCACTCAATTGTACCATTTCACATTTCATACATCAATTTGATACATAAATATACGTATGTAGATGTTCATACGTATAAAGCATAAGGAAATGAAAAATATGATCGTATGCGAACGTATGATGTGATCAGGTTCCTTTGACAAACGACCCAAAGCTGTAATTCAGCGGTAAGCATAATTTCTGTCACGACACTTGCACGAACTTACCCAAACTTTGATATGGTATGCATCAAAAAGGCTGTCGGACTGGAAAAACTCTCGCTGAAAATAAAATGTCAAGCAGTGTGAAGTGCTAATGTAAAATGCTACAATGACATTGTGTGGTGTCCCTCATTCTCTTTTTTTCTCTTTTTCTGTGAAGAGCCAAACGTTTTGTAATTAATGTTAATAATGATTTATCGACGTTCATACCTGAACACTTGACATCGGTCAAATGTTGAATTATTGTAATAATAAATGACATTATATTAGATTACGATTATATTAGAACGTGAGGTGTAATTGAAAGAAACTAGAAACAGTTGAAAAATGAACTGTGTAATGAAGACGATTATGAAGTATATTTCCAAGAAACACATGCATATAACATTTCAGAAGAAGAAGATAATATTAATTAAAGTATTCCATGTAAGTGATGACAATGAATGATAAATTGGTATGGAGTATGATCGTACTAAAAGAAATGAATAATTCAAAATTTAGCATCTAATAGATTCTAATCTTGTGAACAGCCAGCGTAATAATTATAAAATGTACATGCAATAATAAGCCTTTAAATAATCAAAAGTTAAATGTGTTTAAATTCACCAATGAAAGAGACCTTTTCGTCGTGAAAAAATGTTGTTCTCCTGAAATATCATCTGTATTTTATGATTCTTATTAATTTTGCATTAATCTTAAAGAAATTCTAACACAACTAAAATCTACTAACTACTAAGAGAATTAAATTTTAATGCGTGTCAGTATAGCTCCAATATTCGTCTGTACATAGATTGCTAACACTTTATGTATATCAAACAAGTAGCCAAGTGAATATTAACCCTTTACGCTCGCTCTAACTATTTCGATCGGACGCCGCTGCAATTCGAAACGATTTCGCGCGTAAATGAATTTATATACGAATTAACATACGAAAGTGTTATATTTGAATATATTATCTGTGTTTTACATTTTAAAAAACATAACTTTCCAAGTTCAAGTTCTGTAGTTGCATTTGGTGTGATATTTTACAAAACATTTACCAAGGCTTTCTGAATTGCCAAAGTCTTGTGGGTCATCGTTGCTACTTTCGGATTTATTGCCTATTACTATAATTTTTCTGTTTCTCACACCCAATACTACCACCAATTTCATCATGAATAGATAAGTTTTTGATCGATACAAAGTCAAACTCACCTTCATTTGAGCCAATCTCATTGCTGCTTTCCACATTTATAAGGCCTTAACACTTTAAAACGAGTAATACAAAATTTCGCGATACGTGTGCCTGCTACAATCGTCGAAACTGTACTAACGCTAGACAGGTATTCAATGTCAGGACCACGGTCGTAGAGGAATTTTATCTTAATCCCCATTTGATGTCGTAATGTCACTTTCCTACCGAAAACGTAAATAGCCTAAGGGACCTATTCGCGAACCAATACTACGCTTCTGTCAACTGGAGATAACGAAATTCAGCATAAACAGACTATCGCTTGTCACTCGTCGCTCGATCTACCGTGCAAGACATCGTGGCCAGTGAGAGTACGCCGCTCGAGCGCAGAAGGTTAAAATAGGACGCTCACTTTCAACAACCCACCGAAATACGCACAGTACGTATTAAGCATACAAAGATAAATAGCAAAAGAAATTGTAAAATGAAATTTACAATAAACAAATAAAAAAGAGACCGCCGTCTTTTATACAAATATGTGAAATTAGTGTATATCGAAAATGTATTCTCTTTCATAATTTTCTAATACCGGCAATAATCCGCGAAAGTCCAGGGGTCAATTATATAATAAGACATTGTGAGTAGAATAAAAAACTTGTTACATAAAATACCCTATCCGTGACAACATGCAGCTTTATGAAATAATAACTTATTTATAAAAATGTATATTAAACGACTATACTAACTAATTACATAAAAATTTGAACAGATAACTGTGAGTGAGATTTGAATAGAAGAAGAAAGGAAAATTAACATGAATACGTGTTTTTTAAAAGAAGATATTGTACTCACTTTAAAAAGTTGTCGTTCTCTTCGTTCACTTTTTCTGCATCTCGAGTTTTGTATTTAACTAACCGGTCTACTAATTGACGATTCTCTTCCTACAGATATAAAAAATATATTAACATTTTGATGTATTTAAATAAATACTTGGTGCTTTTTAAAAAAGAGAATATAAATAATATTATAATTCATTAAACGATAAGTACCTGCACTTTCCTAAGCTTTTCTTCTAAAGATGCAAAAGCAAGTTGTAAGGCTTGGTGCTCGTCTTTTAACATCTGATTCAGACTTTCCAACTCTCTTTCTCTGCTAAGACATTTAGATATTTCTAAACGTAAATTTACATTAAGCTCCAGACTTTCAGCAAGACTGAAAAATTCCAAAATATAATTCATTATTAATTGCTTAACATCGTAGTTAGAATTTTGTGAGATACGTTTATCAACTATTCTATTTCCTTTAGCCCATTCTGAATAAAGTAGCTAATTACGTACCTTGTTTCCTTAGCTTGTAATTCTTTCATCATTTCTTGTAACTTGTTATTGAGATCTACTATTTGTTGCGTATGTTCTCCTTTCCTTTTATGTAGCATAGCTAATTCTTCCGCTTGCTTTAAAAGACGAGCTTCAAGATCAGTATTTACACTCAAACCCGGAGTTCCGCTAACTGCCTCTCGACGGAGGGTTTCATTTGCTATCGCTAGTTGGATATTTTCCCCACGTAATGTATTTGCATTTTCGAACAATCTGTTATCTAAAAATGAAAATTAACATTTCGTATTATTAACTGTAATTCTTCAAAATGACTACAAGACAAGGAAATACTAGAATTTAAAGTAGGTGTTTAAAAATTTAGAGGTAAATTTGAAGACAACAAATTAATTTACATGTATAATGAAAATTAATAATAATAATAAAATTAACAAGGTAATATTGTAATCGTCTAAATTAGTAGAATCAATTACATTAGTAAGTACGAAGAGAACAATTCTTACGTAAACTAATAAGATCCGCAAAACAATATGTTTGTTTTCTATTCCTCTCTTGTAATTGTAAAATTAAATCCTTCCTCCAATTGTTATCTTCTCTAGAATGCGATGATACAGTTGGTTCACTTGCAGCCATTTTCAGTACATGAAATATCTCGTTGGTATTGTTGCAATTTATACTATTTGCCTTTTCTTATCAAAGTCGTATAAAAATCATTTGACAGAACAGTTGAATATTTTTGGCAATGTTCAACATACACCGTTTTATCGCGAAAAATTTATCCCAGTTCAATTAAAGTTCCGTTCGAATATTAAACACTATTAACATCGAGAAATATCATGTTAATCACATGACATTCAGATTTACCACGAATATTTTTAATTAGGAAAACAGCTATTCTAACCTAACCGTACCAAACACTACACTGCTAACCTGAAATTGCCGACTATTCGAAATGTCGATGTATTCTGTTTGCGAGATTGTTATATCTGATTTGCGGATACAATTTCAGACAAGTTGATAGCAGACGATAAAATATTTCAACCTCTGTTCTGTCAGCACTCTTCGCTTTGTACATACAAATGTGGTACACAAATTAATATAAAAAAAAAGTGTATTCTCTCTGTACGTATATGGTTAAAATAAAAAATACTCGAATGCAGAAGAATTGAAGCAGTGTGCAGCACATGATGAAACAGGTTTCTGTATTTTGATTTGATCATCTGATACGCGGCGATAGTTTAAATTTACTAAGGTCGATATATTTTGTGATTTAAATTTGTAGTAATTAAGTTGTAATAATAACCAAAATTGAAATGTAAAAAGCTCGAGTTCTTTGCAATGAAACACAGACATAAAAACAGCCGAAGATTTTATAGAAAAGGAGAAGTTAAAAATACCATTAAATCATTGAAAATGATTAATATCAAGTATTTTTCTTAAATTAAAATCAAAAGAAAAATTATTTTATTATTGTATCTTGCATAATTTGTTCGTAGGAATCGTAAACAAGTAACCAAAAAGCAGAAAGGACTACGTAATATTGTTTTCCGTGAGCCTGGCCCATTGCAATATGTATTTTATGCAATACTTAATACCGACTTGCATATGAATCGAGGAACGGCGGCGGCAAACGTAAATTAAGCATCAATTACATTGTTATTACATATAAGAATGTAATTTCTGACCAATTGATTGTAGATAGCAAATGGTTTGATAACCCTTTATAGTACACTAGACGCTAATCAAGCAAAATGTCAATTCCTTGACAGTTGGACGAGAAATGGGTATCGTATGCACTTTTACATTAAATAAATAAAGGAACCGGGTAGAGAATACAACGTATACGTAATTCATATAATCTACTGTATGAAAACAGACGAAAAATAATAATTTTGAAGGGATATGATCAGAAGCATTTGAAATATCTCGAAAAAGAATTAAAATATATAGCAATTGGAACTCACGTAGTACGGCTATCTTGGGGTCGCAATAGACTAATTGCAGTATTAGCAGCTTTCGGACAAAAAGAAGATCTGGAGGAAATTTTTGAAGGATTAACGTATCTACGATAATAAAACATAGTACGCGAATAAAAATAGTAAAATTATCATTTAATCATGGTAATTGTAAATGAATTAAGCTCACCAAAGAGGAGGCGATTAACTCTTGGTGGTATAATTCCAATCATCCCTTGTGCTGAATCGGTAACAAGGGTAGTGACATTAATACGAGTAACTTGATACTCGGAAGTTTTTTGTAGGTCAGAAAAGTGCATCGGATGATTGGTCCATTCTCTACACTATCTCTAATTACATAGGTTTCGAAAGCCTAGGTTGCTTAATCAAATTGATGGATTTATCATCGGAGTAATCGTGTTCGTCGGTATTTAACGTGTCTACTTGAACGTCGACGAGTACTGTAGTTCCGCTGAATCGTAGCGTTGCATACGCTTGGCAAACATCGCAGCTGAGAAGAAGAGAACTAAGGACGGAGCGTGTTAAAGCGGCAAAGGTTGCACGCGAAGCGGCGCCACGCCCGCCCCACCATATGGGTTGCCGGTCAGAGGGGCAAGGGGGACAGGTTGTTGGTCGGCGCAGTCGCTCGCCGTGTTTTATGCAACCAGTCTTGCTTCGGAGCGAGTGAATCTACTCCTCCAGCCTTTGACAGACGAGGAAAGTGTGTGTAGTGACATCGGTGTCTGCCTGGCCGTTTCTCGTTGATCGTTCCTTGTTAATTGTACGATCGACTGTCCTGCCGAGATAACGGACTGGCTCGAATCTGTTTTCTTCGTGGTTTAGTCAGAGGACGGCCGTGTAAACGTCCGCGCTACGTATTGTCGTCAGTTGTGTACCCTATCTTTGCCGGCGACAGTAAGACAAGGCTTAAAGGCGGTGTCCGGCTGTGTATTCGGCAACTCTTGGGCATCGTGTAAAATTTTCCGCACGATTTACCAATATATTACTCATCTGTACGGCCACGAACTCGCGTGTACTGATCCAAGTGCCAGTGCGACGACAATCGGGCGTGCTACACGGGTGTATTATCCACGGTTCTGTGTATACATGTATGTGTGTATGTGCGTAACGTGCGCGTAGACGAAAACGAATACGTTGCTGTCGGCGGAAGGAGGAAGACAGAGATATAGGGAGAGAGGGAGAGAGAGAGAGAGAGAGAGAGGGAGAGAAAGAGAGAGAAGACGGTGGGAGAACGAAGGCGGCCGTGAATCTACGATACACGGCTACGTTCACGTCGCCGCGTATTCCACACGGCACGACACGAAACACAACAGCATACCGTCGTGCACAGGTTACGAGGAAAGAGTCGGTTACCTGCACACCTTACGAATTGTTACGAATTCGCATAGCTCTGACGCGCCTTTTGGCGCGTGTAGCATCCTCGTACGGTCGTCTCCTTCGACCTCCTCGTCGCTACTATGGCGGACGACGAGGTTCTCTTCGACGAGGTTTACGAGCTCTGCGATATTATCGGCAAGTGAGTAACGAATTCGTGAGAAAAGAACGTGACAGCTGCGTTGCCACTGGTGTGAGTCATACTCAATGAAAGTAAGGGGGGTAGCGTCGAAATGCGAAGAAATAGTTTATTGGGAGGGGTGAAGGAGATACGAGACACTGTTCGATGGTGAGAGGATATACTTTGATAGATGAACGATATACATACACATACACACATACATACATACATACGTATATGCACGCTGGTGTGTGTTTTTTCATGTGTGTAGAGCGTGTATGACTTGGGTTATTCGTGTACGTATTGAATCTGAGGATGGTTGCGCGCGCGTAAGCATGCACCGCGTGCACGAATGATGACGTACATTTGTTGACTCAAAAAGGAGGTTTGGATGTGTAACAATCCAAAAGCAGAGAATAGGTGTATGCTCAGTAAGGAAGCTGATCTGTATTGTTCCTGCAATGTTTATTTCAGGTTTCTGGTTCGTTACTGGTTACCTCACCCAATGTACTTTAGTTTTTCCTTGAGGACACTTTCCTTTTAAATATCATTTCTTACGTACGAAAAATGAAATGTTGTTGTTATTCATCCTTGGGCTCTTCTCGTGTTACCGATGGTTAAACATTGGTATGAATATAACTCGTGTACTTAGCATATTTGATTTACTGCTCCTACTCTAAACAGTACATACGTATTAGGTAGTTCTAGGGCAGCGTGGGATTCAAATTTGAACAAACTATTCTATCTGGAATATTTCAGGAAATATAATTCTATCAATGGGAGTTAGTAAATAATGATAAATATCATGATTTTATCAGTTGTACCAAAGCACTCAGCAATACGAAATGTGATATCGTTAGAGATAGGAAGATGTCAATGTAACCAATAAATATTTATATCATACATTAAAGAGATACTCGATTCGAAAGTATTTGAAAAACGGGCGGTTTTAATTAATTTTTTCTTCCATACATATTCATACGATTTAGCTCTTTTATATTGATTTATTGATGCATTATTAAATCACTGCATGTCGTTACATTGAATGGTGAAACATTTTTTATTACCTAGTTGTATTACATTTTTTTTATTCATAATATTTAGTACAGAACGACACACAATTTTTTAAAAGAGCTAAAGAAAAAAGGGTTATTATATAAACGAAGCGTTGCAGCTATTGAGGGCAACTTTAACTTCTTATTTTTTTTCGTGTCAATTGATGTTAAGCGTCACTTAGCGTCACGTTTATTGAAAAAACTATATTTTTATTATTTAAAAGTAGTCAGGTGAATCGACGGCTATTAAGAAACAATGAGAGATAACGAGGTATCGACGACTATCCATTTGTCGGAGTCAAAAAATAGAATGAAATTTCATCCAGTGTTTTAATCAAATTTCGATTCTGATCGATACTCAGAATTTTGCTACGTACCTTATGATTTGACTCTCATTTGAACAAGCCGTGCTTGAGATATTGTCAAAATCATTTTTTTGTCGGTCAGTACATCTGTCAGTTGTTCACGTGTCACTTTTGAGCCCAATCTGTCTGATAGTTTGTGCGTAATAGCTTTGCAAACAAGTCATTGTTTGGTGTACTCTGGGAATTTCGCTATGTCGAATTTAGTTGAGCAAAGAGTCTACCTGAAATGTTGTGTTTCTAACAAAATATCATGTATAGAAGCGCTGAAAATATTAACGGTAGCCTTATGGGCCTCGATTATGTCGAAAACATAAGCATACGAGTGATAGAAAGAGTTTAAAGCGGGCCATACTGAAGTTGATGATCTGCCTCGTTCCGATCATGCACCCACATTTGTGACTAACGAAAACATCGAAAAAGTTCAGAAAATTATGCTCGAAAATCGTCGTGTGAGCATCAGGGAAATAGCAGTCGATCTTAGTGTCTCATTCGAATCGGTGCAGAGTGTCATGCGCGATGTTTTGAGCATGAGACGAATTGAAACGCATCTGTACGCGACTATTTGACCAAAAACAACGTTAATACCGTTCCTCGAGCTCCGTATTCACCTGACATGGTCCTGTGTGACTTTTTCCTGTTCCCATCACTCAAGTTACCACTTCGTGGAAAACGTTTTGAGACAATTGAGGCAATAAAGGAGAATTTGCAGAAGGAACTGAAGGCGATTCCAAAATCGGCCTATGAAAAGTATTTTGAAGATTTAAAGAAACGTTGGAATATGTGTATAGTTTGCGATGGATATCAATTTGAAGGGAATAAAAGAAATATCGATGAATAATTGAACCGTTTTCATTTTACTGACAAATTCCGGGTACTTTTTGATCATAATGTATTACTGAATATCCGCACGCAAGCTGTAATTATCCCTCATATCGGTAATCTGTATAACTTTCTTTTGTTTAAACGGTTGAAATCACGCGGCTCTATCCCAATGAAAAGTAATAAAAGTACTAGCGTATAAAACGTGCTCGGTAGTAAAACACTACAACACCGTCACGCGGTACCGATGGAACAGTTCAAGAGCTTCCGTTCGCGTGAAATCCTGTGACGAACGTGCTGTTTTGAAGTTCTCGTTACACACCACCAACCCACTAAGTAAACTCGTTAACTCGCACCTGTTCCCTTTCCATTTTCTTCTCGCTCCTTTTTTTCCCCCCTCTAATTATGCATACGGGCCACGGGAGGAATGTTAATTAAAATTCCCATTTATCGAGAAATCGCACGGACGAGGAGGAATGGAAATGTGTTCCCGTGCGATGGAAAAGGAGGGAAACGAAAAAAGAAAAAAAGGAAAGAAAAGGTGGAAAAGCGTCGAATGGTTGTACCGCGTACCTGCATACGCTCCCATCGGCTCGATCGAACGGCCGTCGAAATAGTTCCAATAAATGCACGAAATTGGAGAAGCGAGCCTTAACGCTGGCACATAGGTAGCAAGTGAAATGCAACTTGGCCAGCACTTCTTTTACGATGCTCGCCCTACTTTTCATCCCCCTCGTAACTCAGCTGTGGAGGGTCGTGTATACAACGACACGCTGTGTACATGTTTTCTGAGAAGTTAGAGTAAATTCTTGATGACGGAATTTACCCTTGAACTTAATTGCGAGCGGTCCTCCGCTCTGTGGACCTGTTGGAGATAATGGGGATGTCTTATCGTACGTTCCTCGATCTCCACGCTCGACGCGTTTTATATGGCGCGTTTGTTCATCGTCGACGGATTTGTTGGCTGAGCAAACATCAGTCTGAGACGATCAGGTTCACCGTAATATGCTATTGGACCTGGGAAAGATTCATGTCGGACGAATATAGGAATGCGTACACGCGAAATGATCGAGTAGACCGATTGCATTGAGTCATACTAAAATTTTCCATGGTTGTTATGTTATCTTCACAGTTTTTTTTTATGACCTTCTAGTAATACGATCTATTGCAATTTCTTATAATTGTGTAATTTTAGCTTTATCGAGAGTCTTAGAAGAGATATATTCAGTTGTTCCGAATATTCTTGCTTTTAATCGATACTGCTACATGATTTTCGCAAAAATTGAATTGTTTCCGATCAATAATTTAAACTTTTAATCGAACAATAATTAATAGATATTGTAAATTCTCTAAATTCAGCTCTTCATCGTTCAGAACGTGCTCCATTATCTAATCTGTACGAAGAAACTCTTCGTTTTTTCCTCCTAACATTCTTTTCTGACATCGTACTAATAACTCATTTACCAGAGCAAAAGGTCTGCCATTAGTTTCCTATAACTTCTTTCTGGCATGCTGCCAGCTGCTGATGATGATATGAAGCTGGATTCTGCTTCATAGAAACAAGGTGCCATCGGGTCTAATAAGTCATTCAGTTTAAAATGAAACGACGCAGCGAGACCGCTGGATGAAAATTAGTGCAGCATTTCTTTAATTATTTTACGTTCCAAATTTCACGGATACGTATTTTAAGCGCGTAAAACCTTGTGGCCATAAAATGATAGTTGAATAAATTTTGTGTCTACTGTCATATTTTATGTAGTATATATATCGTAATAACATATGCGCGTAGGCGTTGGGACTTATATCTAAATCTATCTGTCCATACTATTGAGTAACAAGATATAAATATCTTGTTATTTATAGTACGCTATACAAAAGAGTCATAGTCATGTTTTAATCGCTACTACTCTGTTGACAGCAATCGTTGCCTACGAATGGAAATTTTGATATCTCGAGTTCTTTTAGATTGACAGAACTCTATAATTTATCATAGTTTCACTGGAAATGTTCGCACGTTTGAATTATCAAGCGTCTCGTTCGCAAAGCTCATCCACAGTCTCCCGGTTCGCATAATATATTTAATTCCATTAAAATCAGATTTGCCTTCGATATCCTCAGAACTCTACGTTGATTATTCATCAAGCACACCTACGAGATCTATCGGAACGAAGTTACATTGGTACCATTATTCTGAGCAGATTTTTAGATCTATATTCCAGAGTGGATATTAAGGATACGAAGGATATTCTCATACAGGAAGACTGTTAGACTCCATGAATATCTTTAGTGTGGGTTCTGGAGTAGTTTTCTAAAGTTAGTTTATTCGCCCTTTGCCCTTATCATCTTTGAACAGGATATATTGATTGTTTTTGTTCATCATTTTCCGCTATGGCCATTAGCCCATGAATGACTGTATAAACTTTGATGTCCCAAGAATAATTTATAGCAAAACTTGTAGTGTTCATCCCCAGGGTGTCTCTAGCTGCCTTCATTGATGCTATTTCATTGAGGAGTAACGTTTCGGTATGAGAAGTTGCCGCTACCTTGGACACTGTACAATCACGATTGGTCGACGTGGCACACAAAATAGAGATTGCTTTCTGTAGTGATGCAATTTTTTAAAATATCTACGGGATTCAGAATTTTTAGAAAATCACTAGAACGTTTCCAAATTTGTTTTAATAGGTGTCCATTTCTACTAACTCTTTTTGCGACGTTAGTTCCACCTGAGCTGTAGAAAACAATTCGAGATAAAGTTCATCGCAAAAGACAATTCAAGCGGCAACAAATTAACGTAATGATAATTAAGCTACTTAAAGTAAAGTCGCCCAAGGAAGGCAATCCAACGCGCTTATCTTACTCCTTTAACAGACAGAACTTGGTCCAGGTCGCGATTGTTAGAAAGGGAGTGTTAATTATAGAGGCAAAAACGCGACAATTAGAGAGCAGTAGCTGTATTGCTTGACAAGGCAAAAATAAAGCTTCTAACATGCGTGTCCAAGCAAACGTACACTTGTTCCCACGATTCTATGACCCCGCAGAACTTTTCGTCGGTCTGTCTCTACGGCTTCTTATTAATTTAATTGACTGTGGTCCCCAAAGTGTCACGTCACAATTGGTTCATGACAGTGGAAGTCGTCTTGTGAATCTTTCAGTTTCCCAGTTCGAAAACGGTAACTCCACTCAGAAGCTTCACCTTCTGTTTGTCTAACAATACCGCGATAGCGTGAATGATGGAGGACACGGTAGACTGTGAGGTGGATGATTTCTGCATCTTAGATGGCGAGCTTGAACGTACACTCAGCACTTGTCGAGACTTTTATAATACTGTATTAAGGTGCAAGACCCTTACTTACATCGTTAAACTAATGCATAATGTATTGCATAAAAGCGTTTACTAGGTCGGTAATTGTTTGGGTTCACACACTTAATGATAACACCCACGCCTCATTTAGGTACTTAAATCAATATTCGCTGCTGCAGAGATAATTTATCGTTTATATAATATATCGCATAAATGCTGTGAGAAAATTCGCGTAATGTAAGCGTAACAAAAATATTTGTCAGTAATTAGTTCGCATTAATCGGTTCGCGTTTGGCACGCGGGGATTGGCGCAGTTTACGAAGGTATGCAGCTTCGAACGGCGTTGTCGGACTGAAGGTGTTAAGAGCTGCTCGATGATGTTTTATTTAATGTGTGTCAGTTATTTAATATATATCAAGGACAAAATGTATTTTTGTCCTGAACGCAAAGGAAGGCGGACTTCGGAGCTAGGTCGAGGCGAGCGTGTAGTCGAGGATACTAAAGTGAGAAAGTTCGATCCTCTTCGAGTCAGAAGTGGTAGGAAGATTGACTCGCTGAAATCAAGTTACTCCACTTCGCGTCACGGGGAAGATCACCCTAGATGGGAACCGACGGCTCATTGTTTGCACGATGCAGATGTGCCAAATAAACTTTAAGCTTCGAACTTCGCACGTTTCGCGCTTAACTTCTCTCACCTGACAAACCGTAACAGCGGTCGGTTTTGTACCCAAAGTTTCTGGCCCACGAAAAATATCAAACGTTTTCAGAAGAATACCGGTGCTCTCGTGAATATAACTAGGCTCATTCGTTGCGTCGGCGTCTAATGCAGTACGCGTATGACAAACGCCAGACATTCAGCCATGACTGATGTTACAGACAGTGAAACTTCTCTCGAGCTATACGCGCTCTCCTACAAAGTATATGGGAGTCACTAAAACACTGAATTCCTCTGTACTAAAGAAAAATATTTCATGAATTTACGTTCTTTATTAAAATCTAAGTATAAAATTTAATTTCGATTGCTATCTGATTTTTAAATAAACTGGTAGGAAAGATTAAATGTTTGAAGGATGCCTGAAAATGCTATCCGAGCGATATTGGCCTGTAGGCGTGAACAGCATGGTTTGAATGGAATTTCGAAATATCTATAGGCAGTAATAGTTATAGTCTATGCAAAAATTCGGAAAAGATACTGCAAGAGTAAGTGAGATTTTAGGTCAAAACTGGACTGTTTTATTTCACTGAAAATTGTCGAGCAATTTCGTACGTTAAGTGCAATTTCTCATCCCTCCTGTTTCTCAATCCTTGCCACTAGTTCCTTCGGTCTGTGCGAGACGAGTAATGCGGAAACTGCTCAACTATGGAGACGGAATATTGTCCATACAGCAGGGCTTCAACGATGTGCTTTAACACCGAATACCATTTTCGTCTTTGCAAATGTGTGATAACTGCTTACACTATACAGAGTCGATGTTTCCTTGAACTGCGTGGTTTCATACTGATGCAATTTACTGAACTATATATTTTAGTAAACGTTTCTCCTTTATTAAATTTTATACCGCCCATATTCAGCCAATTGTATTTTTGTTGTCCTTTCAATCCTTGAAAAAATTTGGGAGTTGTCACTCTCACCGTAGAATTCAATGCATGATAGCCGTGAATGATATTTCGCATTTAAATGATTAAACCATTTTTTCTTTTTCGAGTAAATTGTTCCATGACTGAAATAGAATGGATCTTCTAAAAGATCTGGCGAAGAAAAGTTAAATTGGATTTAGTGTCTGAAGCTGACAAGCCGGAAAAATGTGTGAGAAGATAAAATACACAGGATAAATTCTCACGAGAGACCATAAAGGACAGACAGATAATACTGATTAAGTAGTAACAGCTTGTTTCTTATTTATACAGTGTTCTGAAGAAATATATCGTTCGCGAACGTTCACGCGTCAGAAATATGCAGTGTACATCAAACGTATGCATTATTTGTTTCTGGAATACATGCGAAATATACGTAAGGTTAAACAGGATTCAGAATTTGTTAATGCAAGTTCGTCGAAAATATCACGTTGCTTGATGCAGATATTGGAATTCATTCGATACGAACCATTGTGCGTTATTGATTTTACATTTCATATGTACGGCGTATAAATTCGATGACATTTCATATCTTCGTATGATTTAAAAATTGCATAAACGTGGTTTCTTTTTAACGATGAATCTGACAAATGGTATAATGTGCCCATTAAGAAATCCTGCAAATTGCGGAACTGTCTTACAGAACATTAGATAGAAGTGGCGCGTTAAAAGTAAGGGTACGTTTCAGTCGGGCTGAAGTTATGAATGAACGCATAGTTCGTACCAGCGAACGCGTGAAGTTCAATTATAATAGTCTGAGGTTTAATTTACACGTGACAGTAAGGTTAAATGCAATAATTTCCGACACGAATAAACCAATTTATCTACATAATAACCTACGTATGGAACAATTTGTTTGGCTGGCAATAAGTAGTATGATGTGACTATTTAAACAGACATTCCATTGTAAAAATATGAAACGAGTAATAGCATGGTAACCATGTTAATGTTTTTGTTTCCCTGACGGTATATTGACTTTTTAATTTGTAAATTTACGAATACGAGGATATCTCTATGCTTTATTGCAAAATTCTTTGACTCTATGTGATACGAAGTAACGGAGGCTTTCATAAATTAGTCAAAGGTATATATTTCTTATTTTTTGTACATTATATGCAACTTTATATGAATTTCCGTTTTCATGTAACCTTTGAAGACCCTTTAATGATAAACGTAGGTCTCTATGTCTCAAGGAACACCTTTTTTATAACCTACCTGTTTATAACTCGCTTCTTCACGCGTGGTTCTTTACTTTCACTTATCTAAGATGTTCAGTTCTCAAGGAATAGTAGTGCATATTAAAAATAATTTGTTCGATATAATTTTTAATGCTACGATACTATCGTGTTCTCTATTTAAAAACTGGGGAGGGAAAGAGATATTTATTTGTGAAGTACAGTCCTTTGACTTTCGATAGCAATCACTAGGGGCTCAGAGTTAAAAAAATATTGGCCAGGCCTTTTTAATGGGTCACTTTCAAGCCATTGCTGGCCCTTTTTTCATCTTACCTTTATTCATGCATTTTCATGGGTCGCTGAATTAATTATTCTATGCAGCAAAGCGAATTCTAAAAATCCAAGAAGGTCAGGCTGCGAACTATTGCATTAACTTTTGATTGGCGTTTTAATTACCACTATTTAAACTTCAATTCCCGTGACAAGTCCTAAAGAGAAAACTCAGTTTTTCTTTTTGCGCTCGAGCTAATAGCTTTATTTGTCGGAACCAACCGCTCTATGCAATCATTCTGTTAATCCATTTATGGTGTCATTTATTTCTTATTATATTTATCGTAAAATGGCGTGTAACATTTTTTCGTGTAATATAAAGGTACTAATTACCAATGGCAACTAAATGCATTATTCTTCGATAGCGAAAGGTGAAATTCTTCCTATTTTCTGAGACGAATTTTTTGTTCGAGGAGAATTCATTCTGTGAAAGTTCGTTTCAAACGTCACGTTTACCACTGATCGATCGTTGTTAAGTAACATCAAGGTGTCGATAATTTCGTGCAAAAACTGGGGCGCGAGTAAGCAAACCTTCTTATTGGTTTTTCTATGCTTGAAGACTGTCGAACGACCGAGCTTTTAACAACGGAAGTACAAAGACGACACTTTGCATAATCCGTCGAGTCTCAAATGGCGGAGAAAATTGTGAGAACACCCCTTGAACTGTTCAACGTTTTATATCTTTCAATACCGTTGGAAACACTTGCGAATGTATTGATTGCGTATCGAGATAACTTTCAGGACCCCGAAGAGGCATCTCCTTATTCGTAACGTAAAGATGAAATGGTCTTAAGAATTGCGTTCCGCGAGGATGCACTTTTGTTCCCCTTTTGAAATCACTCGAAGCTGAAAGTTGATTCTGTCGATGGTATCGCGAGATATGTTGAAGTCGTGTTCCGTTCAGTTATCGTCTCCTCAGTTCTTGACACCAATCTGCGAGGCACCCAAGTATGAGCTTTGTCACGGTGAAGCATTTATGTGAGAATACTTGTTGCTCAACGAAACGCGTTTTAATCCACTTTAATCAGCTTTACTTTGATTTTTCCGTAACATTCAACAGACCGCGTTTTAAGCGATTTGTTACACTAGATCCACTTGCCATATTAATTGCGTATACATAATGCATGAAGATAAATATTTATACGCCTTGACCATACGAGAGAAGATTTTACCATCGCCCGCAATTTTGGCTTACGATCAGTAAGTTCAGGAAGAGCATGGAATATTCATGTCGATTTATAATTAGACAATTTCAGAATGTATTATACGTACGTGTACGCATATGAAATTCATATAGAAAGTCTTAGAAAATTGCTATATATAACTTGTATCGGTAACACGAAATCCAGCACACGAGTTTAAGGAACTCGCATTAGTTTAGGTCGACGTATTGCATAGGTTGTGATAAGTCAAAGGTTTTGATGAATGCTAGATTTTTTTCATTACGACCCTGCGTGATCTATGGTGCTAATCTTAAGTGCTTTTTTCACTAAATTATACGAATCCGCTCGCCTGTTACAATCGCAGTACGTGCGGTCGTTTCTGTCAGACATTCGTGGTGTGTTGATCATTTTACGGTTAATCTCGATGCACGTACGAACTCTCTCGCGGGTAATCTTTGCGAGCAAGCGCGCGGATTATTTATGCGAAGAGAGAACGCTGAATTATTTAAGCGAGCATGCTGAAGTTCGCGTGCCGAAAGAAGCATTAATCCTGCGCGCTAAAAACTCCCATAGGGTTAGGTTTGTTACGTCCTAGTTGTTATGGGCGGGCCCTCGATCTCAGAGATCGGCAAATATTACTACACTTCGTACGTATGAGATTCCGCGTACGCTAAATTTAATCAAAACCAGTGACCCAAATACCTCGCGTTCCTCTTATAAATGCATACACACATATTCAGGACGAGTCGATCGCATAGCCGGTTACTTAGCGAATTTAAAGGGACAGCGTGGGCGAAACAGATCTCGTATTGAATCGCAGTAATGCGTGACCGTTCGATCGCCGTAGTAGGGCTCGTTCGACGGATTATGGTTTTCGCGAATTCGATGAATGCGCTCGTGGTTAACGTAGGGCAAATTAGCCAGGCCACCCTGGCCTCGGCCTGAATACGCCTTACCTGCTGCCGTTCAATGCACATCCAGTCCTTAGACGCGCGTTTATGATCCATTCGCGTAACGAGCACGGAATGATGATCGAGCGAAACTCCATTCCCATGATTACGACTTTTCAGCTCTGTCTCATGATCAGTGGGCCGTTCAGAGGAAATAATTTACTTGTCGCACACGGGACACGCAACTTTCGCTCCATCCTGCTTTCCGAAGACTTCAACCCGAAGTAAATGTCAGGTGTTAGAGTCGCGTGCATTTGTCCCAGCTCGTGTCACCCTCCATCCTTATGCGGTAAAAAAAATACCACGTGTCATTTAGAAAAACGTAGGCAGCCAGTGGTCTGGCGTTCAATGCTAATCTAGTCTTTGCGCGTTCGCGAGTGTGTACAATGAGGGGTGGAATGGCTCGAACGCAGCGGCACGAACCACGTTGATTACGATCATTCAGCCTGTTGTTTCTGTTCCAGGGGACCATTCAGCGTGGTTAGGAAATGCATTCACCGGCAAACAGGGCAGATGTTCGCGGTAAAAATCGTGGACGTAGCGAAGTTCACATCCAGCCCCGGTCTAAGCACAAACGGTGAGTCCGCGGGGGAATCGGGACGTGTCACACGTACATCTCGGTGTACCGCCATTAATTTCCGCTCCCTGCACCAAGAAAATGTATTCCCGTTTGCTCGATTTCGTGTTTACGTATTCTCTTTCGCTCGCTGAACCGGCTCGGAGCCATGAATTCGAACAGGGCCATTGTGCGACTTTCGATTGAAATTGCTTTTATCCATCCTAAGCTAACGTATCCCTGGGATTTTAATGTGGAACACGTACGGGGAGGATTCCCAGGAATGAACTGTAAATCCCGCGAGCGTTATTGCCGTGTTTCGTTTTCGGATCAATGGAGAGTGAAATTTTATTTGCGTGAATCGGGGACACATCGGTGGAGTCATAATGCCGCGGAACCATAGCCGGGAGTGTTTCACCGGGGATCAGCTCGAATTAGGTCTGAAAAGATTTTTTCTTCCATCACCTTTTTCGTTACCCAGCATCGTAAAAGTGTCAACCGTATATTTCCGTCCGTTTGAACAGATTCGAGTAAAAAATTTCGTTCAAACGCAGATTCTTTTTAATTCCTTCGATCGACCGCTGTCATTTTCATTCGTCGATTGCAACGAGTGGTTCCAGGGATGGAGACGGTGGAAGCAAATTTATTGGTCGAAATAAAAGCAATTTTTTGTCGGTCCTGGCGGGTGCAACGAGCGTCACAATGTTAACTCTGGAGAGAAAAGTTTTTTACAGCAAAGTATTTAACACTAATTTTTGTCGTAACGTAATCGATTATAAAACCGATCAGATTGATACCTTGTTCGTTCTTTCCGTATAGTTAATTGAATGAAATTGTATTTCACGAGGATCTGAGCGTTAAAATAAGAAGGGGCGACACTTGTTTAGTCGTGTTTCACTTTTTTTTTTTAGAACGAACCTGTTATTTGTTCGCGTTAGATATTATTGTCGGAATAGTTCGTAGGCGTACACTCCTCATGGTGTATATTTGTTATATGTCTAATAATAAACACCATCTTTTTTACATACATACGTCTAAGAGGTATACAGTTCTAATAATAGGGTAAAAAGAGATGCATCGCTGCAAGGGTTAATAATGTTATGAAAATGCGTCATAGTTGGAACGTAATTTCAATAGACGCTTCAACGTCACGGTAGTGATGAAAATCAATTTCACGAGATTCGATTTCTAACGCAATAAATACGAAATATTTAGTTTCTTCTATATTTTATCGCGTTTATATCGTTTCAGTTGTGCAACATATATGCGAACGTTACAATATTTCGTGTTTCCGGTACAAATAAAGAAAAATTCATTTATCAAAATATAAAAAAGTGTTGTAAATATATGACTGTTGCAGATTTAAAAAGAGAGGCCACGATATGTCATATGCTGAAACATCCCCATATCGTAGAGCTACTTGAAACCTATAGCTCGGAGGGTATGCTCTATATGGTGTTCGAATAGTAAGTATGGCTACACGTCATTTGTTTGTCTTCTCAACGAACAGAACCTGGCCTGAAATATCAAACAGACCTTCGAACCAACACGTTTTCGTTTGTTTTATTTCTTCCTGGTTGCGCAAATTTAATAACTTATCGACAGGAAGAAGAACACGGTTTCTGTCACGGCTTCCTCTATATTTTACTAAAGCTCGCCTTATTTCATTAAACAACATTCGTTTACAACGCTCTAGAGCGTTTCAAAACGTTTCAAACAAACGGAGAAGAGGAACGGAACAAGAGTCGAGGGATGTCTCGGTTTCACGTTCATACTTGAATTTCTTCGTAATTTCTTAAAAGATCTTCTCCTGAATGTACGCGTCGCAGCCAGCTTTTTCACGCGCCTAGTTTCTTTCAAGGTTTTCATTTTTTTTTTGCACTTCTGGAAGAAGTTTCAGTGATATAAAAGGGTCATCCTAGCACTTACACAAATTTGTTTTATATTTTTTTGTACGCGCCAAGTCATTAGGTATAAGTTAGTTTACTTTTGCGTAACATTTAAAGTTTCACTAGATTATTTAGAATGTTTAAAAAGTCATAACGAAATGATTTCAAGATTTCCAGAAAATTCTGGAATTAATCTTGTGCAATCGTTCCGTTACGGAAAACAGTAAGCTTCCGTGTTAGCAGACGTTCTATTTAATTGGACATGTCCAGCCTCCATCTAGCAATGTGCGACAAGTCGTATGAATTAGCCACGCGGTTTAATAGACACATGTACGTCACGAGGCGTGAACAATTCTTAAACGGTACATGCAAGCGCTATTATATAATTTTGTGCCATTATGTCTAACTATATAGCGAGCCAGTTTCAGTGAAACACTCTACCACGTATTCAAATTTATGTTATACAAAATTTCACCGAGTGTTCTAAGCAACTGGAATTATCTGGATTTTCCACTATTTTTTTCGCAGATGCCTATATCATTACGAATCGACTCAATTGATATCGAGTCATTGTACAGTTTTTCACGCCACGTGAATAGATTGGAGATTGGAGACAGAAAATTATTTAGAAACTGTTGCACGTTATAAATTATGTATTAAACATCGTGCTCTTGTTCCAGCATGGATGGCTCCGATTTGTGCTTCGAAGTCGTTCGAAGAGCAACTGCTGGATTTGTGTACAGTGAAGCGGTTGCCAGGTAAGAAAATTACTCTGCATCACGAGCGCGAAAGTATTCTAGCCGTTAAAGGCGTCGCCTTTTGTAATCTTGTGAAAGAACAATATTTACCCTAGACTTGGCCTGAACCGCGAGAGTATCTTATTATGCGTATCAACGGTAGCGTGATTTATTAATACACCAAAACAACAGTCTCACGATTTCTACTCTACGCGAATAACGCGGAAATTGAATCTGTTTTTTGAAGCACGCTGACAGGATAACATTCAATTGATACACCGTTTGGTAATTGACAGTGTTCCGTAAGCTATCCCTCGATCATCGTACACGTGTATCTGTTCACAATCACATTCAATTCGTAATGCGAGCCACATAGGGGCAGACAGAAATCGCTCGTGTCAGGCATCGATGTCTCCACCTTTGATGTCGCGACTACGCGATGATGATTGTTTGGTACGTTGCCGATTGACTGTCGACGCTTGACACGTAGGTTAAAAAGCCTTGTATCGTCGGTGCCTCGACGTCGAAAAATAACACGATAGCATAAACTACCCCTATGAGCGTGAGACTTTTCGCTTATATAAAGAGAAGAATTTCAACACTTAATTATGACGCGGATATGTAAAGGCATCAATCTGTAGGGACGCAACTTGCACGAGTTGTAGACGAAAACTCTTCGTTCCGCAAGTTAGAAGTTAGAGATACATTAGACGTACAGTGTACGTTAGACCTAGTTACAAAGTTGTTATTCGACACCGTCGAGAATCAACTTTACTGGCGAACGATCGTAGAAGTCAACTTCCATTCGGCATTACTAAATCACTCGGTGAGGCAACAAGGGATTCAGTGGGTATTGCAAACTGAATGAGAACGCTATGAGTAAAGGTAATGGTCGATAAAATTCGAAATGATGTACGCGCTGTTTGGGATGTTAAGGGAGCGAACGTTCGATTACTTGCAAGTGTGTTAAATCAACTACTAAACTCGAAGAAATCTTCAAATATGAAAGCAATTACAAATTTGGGTCAGCCTGCATGTTCCAATATCGAACTGTCGTGTCGCGTCGAATACTGAATTTCGAAACATTTATCTTTTTATCGAACTACGTAACAATACCTTTCGCGTACATGAAAGGGGATAAATGGTTGTATTAACGAATGCATCCGCCATTAGTTTCAACCTCAGCAGAAAGTCGATTGAACCGTCGTTATCCAGACAGTTTAACGAATATGCAATAAATACGCAAAAGCCAGGCGCTTTGACCATCGTTTTTTATATCCCGACCAACCTTCAATAATCCCTGTTACTCATTCCTTTAACATTTTCCTTAGTCGCCTGACCTATACGGTTAAGAAGCATAGGCATTTTTACGCTATTTAACTCGGAGTTAATTTTGCTTTCACCCCTTTGATCCACAGTCGACGCCCTTTCACAGCTGAAGAAATTAAAATTAAAAGTTATCCGGCATTTATTTTATTATAGTAATCTACTTAAAACCTTTTTCGTGTAATTACACCGACTGGATTTACAGAGATTTACATTTGCAATTTAGAACAGCGTTGAGTGGTGTTAAAATATTTGCGCAGGAATTGTGTGCTCGGTATAAACATCTCTTTAGTATGTTTCGTACAAATTGAAACAATCAGAAACTACTTAATCTTCGATTAGCTGAATATACAGTTCCAGCTATATATACCATCCGGCAAAAGTTTGGAATTGCTTGTTTAGCCTCTTCAATATCGAGTTTCCCGCCGGTTTTCCTCCCGAATTGACGTTCACTTGCCAGTAACCAATACATCTTACCATTGAAGATTTTGTGTAACTTTATTTAACAACTTTTTAACAGAGTTCCACGATTTTATTTTTGTTTAATATGGCGTCTATTTTTCGCACTGCTCTTATTATGGATTATTTCGCAAAGTTGAACTAATTTCCGGCTACTTCTTCGTTATCGTTGTATAAATAAAAATCCCGTGCAATATTATAGGAAATATTTCACAAAACACGAACTTCCGGAGTGTATATCAGTGCGCAAAAGTGTCTGACCCCGTTTCGAAGTTACCCCATTTTTCGTTTTTATCATTTGTTCACCTGTCTTGACAGGAAAAGCTACTAGAAAGTTTCGACGTGCAGTGCTTTTATCCGCGCGTCGGACTCGTAGGCATTGCACCTGCAGCTTGGCAGAGTGTTATGGTAATATATGAAAAAAATTAGTAGCGGAACGTACGGAGAGTTTTATGCTCTCTTGGAAACGAAGTTGAATGTGAAACATGGTGATACATGATACACGATGACCGCGGAAAGTAAATGAAATATGGGAACTGCCATTTTACGCGAGAGATCAATCGAGCAGGTTTGTTTTCAAGGAGAAATACAATCTATTTTTCATATGTCGCGCCATTCCTTCCGGTGAAAATTGAAAAGTTATATTATTTTCAACAGTGCAACCAAACACGCTACTTTTCCGGACGCAGATCGATATTTAATCAAACTTGTATCGTGGATGGTATAAATCACATTTTTTCGTTGCAAGCCCTACACGTATGTTTCGTAGAAAATTTTAATTGTATTTAATACGCTGAATTGCGTATTTCCATGGAAAACCACAGTAACGGAGTCCTTTCACGTGGGAGTTCTCATCATCTCTACATATTTTTTACCATTCTCAAAGATACTGCATGTGAGAGGTAAAACGCGTAGACCTTTTCTCATTGAAATGATACTTTCGCGTTATTTTGCACTTCTACAGCTAAAGACTTGAGGTACCCTCGCGTATGCAGCAAAAGAACCGTAAAATGTTGCTTTTACCTATGAAAGGCCCGTTTCAAGAATACGGTTACCCAGTTTTGTATTAAGTATGACCGCGGTAAAAACTTGTTGCTTCGAAAACGCGTTTCACTATTCACAGCACAGATTCGAATGGAACAAGTACTTATGCAAGATCGAAAAAGAAACGGGTCAGGTACGCGGCCGTGCAAAAATCGAGCATCGTTTAGCATACATTACATCGACGATAACCGACGGCCAAACAAAACGGACGAACGAGAACCTGTCCCAGTAACCAGCGTCACGATCTAGCCAAGGGACTTCAGCCTACACGGAAATGTTAATCTCTCATGCCAGTCACACGGTGTTACAGAGGTTTAAACATCACCTGTGAGCCGTTGGGCCGACCCACCGAGCAGCTTCACGTGCCACCGATAGCGTCACATGTTCCTCCGCGATATAGTGCCGGAGATTTCCATCCATCCGGCTGAATAGACAAACGCGCGCGTACATTTTTCAACACCCTCACCGCCCCGAAGGATACCCGGTGTAACAGCAGCTTTCGTTTTCCAGCCATTACATGCGACAGATCCTGGAGGCGTTGCGCTACTGCCACGAGAACGACATAATTCATCGTGATCTAAAGCCGCAATGCGCCCTCCTGGCGGGCAAGGAGAATTCCGCCCCCGTGAAGCTACGCGGGTTCAGCGTCGCCGTGCAACTGCAATCGTCCCAGGCAAACGGCGTCGGTATGTTCGACACTTTGTTCTCTTCATTTTTTCCATTTTTTTTTTTAATTTCCACCCCCTCTCTTTATTCTTTCGTTCACGTTTTCTTCTGCGTGCAGAATCGTCCCGTACGAGCGTACTCTTTCAGCATTCTCGAGGGAACACCGCTACGGCGTTAGCTCTCTTCGTAATACTTCCGCGTGCGTTTTCACACCCGTTCGTTCCTCGTTTTTTAACGCGTTTGCACACTGCGCGAATAATAGCATCGAAAAAATTGCCATTCACTGAACCGAAAGGATCGTATCTTCTTTCTGCCGCGATTATCGATTATATTCTGTTTCGTTCGTCGTATTCGACAGACGGAACAGAGATTTAATGATATCGCTCGGTTGTTGTGCTCTATTCGTATTGTGCAGCGTGGATTTCCCGTGCTTCAACCATTTCGCAGTTTAGCTCGAGGAACTCGGGAGAAGTGTACGATACTGAGAATTACATTACATGTACCCTTGATTGGATTGCACTTAGCAATAAGGCGTCGAACCACTCAGAAGCGAAATTAGAAAATGTGGTTTTCAAAATTTAGTGGCTCTAAATAATTCTGAATTCATTTTGTTATGTCGGAGGTAGGGTAGCTATTCTATTATACCGTGGAAGGGTTAAGTAACGTATTTAACAAAGAGAAATTTATAGATATAACGGTAATTGAGAAAGAAAATGAAATTGTGTCGAGGTATCGAGATGGAGCATCACTAGGATTTTATTTTCAGCAATAAATTGTATGACTTTTTATATAGCATTCCAGATTTTTAAAACTATTTACTAATTCACGAATAATGATTTTACATTCCCCTGAATTCGAACCATTTTCCGTGGAACGTGGAAAACAGAAAACGTTTCATCGCTCGCAGCGGTTTCAGAAAAAATTACGTTTCGATATTTCTGCATACGGCGACTCCAATTTATTGCACACCGCTGTTTCGAGTCACGACACGGACCGCGGCAGAAGTTATAATGAAAACGTCCACAGTTAATTGCTTGTGCTCATTACAAAATGCTACAATCAAAGCAACCAATTACATTACAAGATCGACTGAAGTTGAACAACATAAACACCGTCAACCGTGAACAATTTATCAAATGCGAAGGTTGCGAGAGCCTCGCGTCCGATTGATTAATTAGCTTCGAACTTGATTCACCGCTGAACGTTGAATTAATGTTAAATGAAAGACGCGGTTACCTCTATCGAAGACCAACGAGGAGATCTAATTATTAAACCAATTGTGCGTGTAAACAGCGTGCAACGGCGATGGAAAGGTTTAGCAATTGGCATAGTCCGCAATCTGTGAGCAATAATGAATTACCGACTCCTCTGTGCGCAAAGCAAATACAGAAACTCGCTTATACGTCTAGAGGAGTGTAGCGAAGGTAAAAGGGCACTCTGACGTTTCTTACGTTTCCTGTTAGTTCTAGAAGAGAGCTAACATCGTTCGGCCTTGCTGCGGCGACCAAGTCGCTGTTATTTAGCGATACGACACATTTCGCAACGGAAATGTTTATAAATTCATATCGAAGCGCACTACGCTTTTATTTTCTTTTTTTTTCGCAAACATTGGAGAGGCAGCATTCGATATTAATTTGCATATTATTATCTTAATTTTTTTCCTCTTTTTTTCTTCGTTCTTTCAAACACTTCGCGCGTGGGTCGCGGTATAAGTGGCGATAACTCGTATCGGTTGAACTGCAAATTGGATCGAGACCGATCAGTTACGTAATTTCAGTAGGTCGCGTTTAAATATCGTTAAAAACTGCGAGGCGAGCATATTCGATGCGCAAGTTGAAGGCTACCGCGATAAACCATTTTATGGCCACTTTTAATAAGAATTTCAAATTTACAAACTTTCACCTGCGTTCGACGAACGAGCCAGTTTCAGAGCTTTTTGCTCGGCAAAAAAGAAAAAAAGGAAGCAAAAAAAATACTCCGCGAAAAGTTGTTTTCACGGAAGTTATTTCACGGAATTTACGTAACGCGCGAATACCGTTCGAGCGGAATGTTTAATTCGAAATTTCCGCGTATCGCTCGTGTCGTTCCCGCGCTCTAGTCGAGCCTGATGTTCGGCAGCGGCGTTTAAGCGATATTTATGCAGACGGGATATCGCGGAGCTTGCTAATTTTTCACGAACGCCCGCTAAAAGGGACAGGTGTTTGAATGCGCGCAGGGTGGAATCCATTATTTACGAGAACGACCTTAACGAATGTCGTTGAGCTACGCGACCTCCTTTTCGCTAGACAGCGTTGCACAGGCAGCCTTAAAAGATTCAGAGGCAAGGAGATGAGCTTACCCTACGGGTTAGGACATTATTGCTGCCGGCAGGCTGACGTATTTGTAGACAAAGCTGATTAACGTCTCGGCAAATGAAAAGCGCCACTTAATTACACGAGGAGACGATTCTCTCTCGGGATGAATCGACAAGAAAGGGGAGAGACTTCCTCTATGGCTGCTCAAGTATCGCCAACTATTCGACCGATTAAAAGATTAGTCCTATACGTCGAGGATTGAATGCTGCCTCTTCAGAATACCTGACTACGATTCATGTATACATCCCGTACGTACATGCGCAGTCTGTCGCAGAAGTCCATTGAAACATTCCAAACTTCAAATAATTAACAGCACACTTGGAGGGTTTCGAGTGTAGAAATATAAATACAAAAGCATGAACGAGAGATTTGTGAAACTGACTGTTTGAATTTTGGAATTGTCGATAGATTTCGACAACTGACTGTGAAGTACATTTTTCTATATTTTTTTTCCACATATACACCGAAATGGTCGGGTTCTTTAACGTTCATTAAGAATAGTGTTCCAAAGACAGTTGGTGTTTTTGTATCGTCTCTCTGCTGAATGCCCTATTCTTCACTATTGGCTGGCTTGGTCGATGATTGGCAGTCGTATTCGAAATTTCTCGATGTTCAGTGTGCAGAATGCAACGGCTTTTATCGGTTCCTTTTCTTCTAAAGAGTTTTCTCCTCGTTACTTTCTTAACGATTATCTCCGTTAGTGTTCGTAACTTATGATCCACTGTTGCTTCGATATCGCATGACCTGACTGGTAAGTAGAGTTTACGTCTGATAACAGATTTCATTGTACCTCTTAGAATTTACGGTCGATGGAACCTCTGGTTCCCGCGATACGAACCCCTCGCCACTCTCCGGGTGCAAATGCAACCTCGATTATTCAATGTAGTTTGCTCTATGCGCGGTTTACTTATCGCGCGAGAATTAATCACGATATTAAATTTTACGCTTTATGAAGTTCGATAAAGAGAAACGGGATTAGAGGTGGTGTTTGCTCTTTTTTGCCATTTTTTTTCACCTAGATACGTACTCTCGTAAACAGGATGAAAGTAAGGTCTAATCAGTCTTCCGTGGACAGTTCTATTTCCGCGGTAGGTAGAACCGCCTAATGAAGAAAAATACAGCTTGATGAGACTTGCTCTTGGATTACACGGTTACGAACTTACCCCCGCCACCACCCAGAGTTATTACTTTGCTCTAAAGCAAGTATAATGTCGGAGGTGTATTTGATATAGCAATGTATGAAACCTGATTCTTATAACATTTTTCAGAAACAAATGACGGAATAGGGTCGAATATCTAATCATAGTTTCTCCAGCTTCGTGTTATAATGTTTCGTCATAACTGGTGCGTAACGTTCGTGTGTCCTCTTTGCTCGTAACTTTCCGCGTTATGCATCGATAGCAGGTGTACAATGCCTCCCAAATGGTTACGTCCTTACACTGAATAGTTCCTGGTAATTCAACAATTTAGTAATTAATGAATTGCCGACCTTTTCTAAAGAACTCCCCAAATCCTCCATAAAGAAATCATCAACTCCCCGAAAAACTCAGCGAACCCTCCTATAAAGAGCTTACCAACCCCTCCATAAAGAACTCATCGACCGCTTACAAGAAAACTAGCAACCCTCAATCCCGTAAAAAAAAAGTCAGAGAAAGGTGTCGATATCTGCTCGGCAGTATTTCTTTCTAACACCAAATAGGTATCGTAGCTAAAAGTATCGGTACCAGAGATGATATATTTGATATCGAAACGAGAGTATCGAATGTGTGTCGTTATTTACTTAGATCGGAACATTACCCAACTACGTATTTAGGAATAAATTAGTTTCAGGCGCATCAAAGGTAGACGCATACGTACCTTCATTAGCGGTTCGATGGCGCGTCACTGTCAGTTCGCCCGTTTGAACGTCGTTCGAAAAGGACGCGGTCCACAGACGGAAGCCTCGGGCAGGATTAAATCGACCTGCGTAGGGCTGAAACGGTTCAATATTCGGGGAGATTAAGGACTTTCATCGCTCTGACGAAGGAAGTTTTAATCCGCGGCCGACTGTTCCATTTTGATTTAACCCGTTCGATTTCAATTTAGATCAATGATCATTCCCATCGTTACATTGAGACAATAAAGCGAGCAACTTATATTTCACGAGGATTATTCTAAAAACGCGAAACGTTCCTTCCGACAATCGGACTCCCGTTTCGACGGTCGGTTATACCCATCCCCGTTTTAATTCCCTAATTCCCACGGCTCGTGTATAACCCTCGTCATCAAGAGCGCGCGATGCAAATTTATGCAGAAAATGCGTTTTGTAATTCTGTTTGAGCACAAGCGTCGAGATTGTTTGGTAATTGAACGCCGGAATAATCGGACGCCTGAATAATCGAGGTTCGATCGTAGTATTAATTTCAGTTCCCTGTCCAGTTTCGCTGGCCAGAATCGGCACACGTTGCCGAACGAATCGACCGGATTTTTCTACACGGTTACGTCACGAGAATGCCCACACGTTCCTTTGCGGTCGCTTTGTTCGGCATTATCTTTGTTCACGAATCGGTTCTGTGATAATCATGGGAAGAATTGTCGCGCGACACTCGATCGTATCGCCGTTAAGAGCCGTTGATAAAATGCACTTTGTTATAACAATCGATCCACTTCACTCAGTGCTCACGCGAAAGTGGTCGGTTCTCCATTCATGCTCTGTGATTCGCATTAGATCAATAAATCATTCAATTTCGCCGCTCTCCTCCCCCGCGATCCAAACAATCGCGGTTACACGGTTCCTTTTAACGCAGCCGAGTAGTTAAAGGGTTGAAAACCGGGGCTGTGAAACGCGGCTACGGATACCACGATACAAATTCTTCGTACACGATGTGCGGTATTGATCCAGCTGTTTGCGAAAGAATGTTACGAAGGATCTAACCGAGCACACCGTGTCTCATTGTGATTCAGAGCTGGCCGCGTTTCACTTCCAAGATCGAACACGTGATAACGTTAGAGCCGAGAGGGACGAGATTTTGTCCACACACGTTATAGACAGACAAATGTCTCCTATTTAAATGATTTGTTGATCTTGCGTCGCTTATCTTTTTGAAAGACCACAGTGTGGAAGTGCGAGTGTTAATCCTCTGTGTATCGATCCTTTTTTGGAGGACCAATTAAGTAATATCCTGGAACAATTGTATATCACAATAATTGTATTGTTTTTACGTGTGTCCATTAAGAATTATTCGCGGAAGCTGATATGAAATTAATGACACATGAACTATTCTGAACGAATACAAATAGTACGAAATCAGTAGTATAGGACGGTCTGGACAGACGCGCCACAACCTTGACCGAAATGAACTTATCATCTATCTCTCCTGCAAGCCTTGGGCTTATTGGATGCTGAATCGTGTACTTTGTTTATAATCTTCTTTTTTTAACGAGCCATTTAAAAATTTTATAAAAAATTAATCTAGAAATGAACAGAACGTCTCAGAAGTTCTAGTTATATCGATACTTTACTTTATTCGAGCATGAACTAATTTCGTCGCAACTTGATTCAGTGATCATCGAATGGAAAAGCACGAGAATATCATTTCTCGATTCGCCTTTGAAAAAACTTCTTTCCTAAATGGCCTCCCGGAGCAGACGTTAAATCCGCTGAAAGCAATGCTCGTTATTCGAATGTCCAAGTTGAAACTAATTTAAGCTATCGAACAATAAGAACAACGCAAACAGCTAAGAGAAAAGTATCTTTCAAAGTAGAGCACGAAACTTCATATCTTTGAGAACTACATCTTCTTGGATTCGTGTATCCGCGGGTGAACTGCTTAACGAATCCCAGAAAGTTGTTTCCCCGTGCCTCAGCGCGGAAGCAGTTTTGATATTTCGATATTAAAATTAATAATTTCCATGTTTATTATTTTCATAGAATATTAATTGAATTTCGACCAACGGGACTGCTTGATTAAGAACGTCGTTACCGTACCGATCACACAGTAGTGGCTGTTATCTCCAACAATTAATTTAAATTTTTCCACTTTACACTGAGGAGATATGAATATTCCATACTTTTCATTATCATATTTAATAAGTAATTTTCTTTTCTTTTCTTTTGTAATACACGTGTTTAAAAGCAGGAGAGAAACGTTAAAATCACCGTCGAGTAACATTACTCGCTTCGAGAAGTTTATACAAAAACTCGTCTAAAAAAGAGCCTGTGTTTATTATTTCGCATGTTCTCGTTTACGCAACGTCAGCAGAAGGGATGACAGATTGCTCTCGACAAGCGTAGAAGAAAAAAAAATGAGATTATAACGTGGTAATATTTGAGGACATAATTGTAGGAGAGAATTTTAAAGCCACACTACAATGCGGTAACAATGTCAACTCGAATAATTAAAATTCCACCTTTATGAATTCAAAAGTTTCTTTGCCATGCTGTAAAAAATAGCTTTCAGACAGCCTGTTCGAACGCGTTTCACACACGAAAGTGCCATGTCGTAGCCCGTTAAAATGTCCGAGAAAAAAAGACACTGTGCTATATATATATATAGTATTAATAGTTACGCGCGTGGAAAGAGCATCGCTTGATTACAAAGTTTGATAACTTGAAATTTGGTTTGAATGAATACAGAGCATTACACGACCGAGTATCGGCAGTGTCTGAGCCCAAAGGGGCAGCTCTACTTGAAGGCCGACAACGAGGGTAAGCCTGACCTAACCTTTAATCATCACTTCCGCAGGAGCCTTGTATCATCATGCCATATGTATGACACACTCTCACGCTCACATACACGTACACACATTCACGTACATACCACATTACGCTACCGTCTTAACCCGATCCGTGTGCCCCTCTCACGTTACTGTACTCCTAGAAGCTGCCACTGCTTGCTTGCTTGCTTTTTCGCGTTCAGACGTCGACCACGGGTCACCGACGAGTCGTTCCATAAACTGACTCGGGCGTTTTCATTGGGATCACTTCGATGTTTCATTGAACCCGTACCAGAGGCACGCGATGTCAAACTGACTTCGTCCCCGATGAAAAATTATTTCCACTCGAACCGTTCCTCCACGTCGTTCACCGCCCCACGTTCCATCATTGTTCGACATGATTTCTTTCGGTGTACATATAAATGGTTCCTATGGGGTGTTCCACGATTCTGAATAGTCAAATAGATCTGTGACATGCGAGTTAACATTCGACGCGCGCGAAGCTTCGTTTTTTTCTGAGGAGAGATTCGTCAGTTTTATTCAACAGCTGTCGCGTGTTACATGCTCTTGCGAAATGCTGGTCGTTCGAAGGGCATACGAAATTACAGTAACGACTCGTACACGCGTTTCACGCCTTCGCTTCATTCCGTTAAAAGCGAAGCTTCGTATCGAAGAATTATATTCCACATTTTCGATCTGTTTGTTACGACGCACCTAAATTTAATCATAACCATTTGCGAATTGTATATCGTTCATTAGTACGATCAATGTATCATAGATTCTATCTATATATTGCATTTATATATACACGTCATCGTCTCACCCATAAGTGGAGTAGTTACATATTTCAGTGTTAATTGGTCCATTATTAGAGCCGGAAATGAGGCGCAGTCGTTGGTCGATTTAAATAACCTATATCGTTTTTACACAACATGACACCACAGTGTTCGAAGGAAGCTCGTGGCGAAAGCGAACGAGGAACCGGGGGCTCGTTGCCGATAATAGCGTCCAGAGACTGCTTTATCTTGAACGACCAAACGAGTCAACGAGGTTAACACTCAATTGTCCGTACAGAGGCACACATCGCCGAGGAATCGGTTAGAAAATCGGTTCGCCGATCCTCTGACCCGCGTTAACTCGGCTCTCTGACACAATACGATACAAACACAGGTCTGTCTTCCTCTACGAATAACGGCGATGACGATAAGACGTCCTTATCGCCGATCACGGCAGATGCTGCCCAGCCAGACATTACTACGCCGGCAAAACGATCCTTGTCCCATTTGTCTGTGTTCTTTCGATAGGGCTGACGTCTCCGAGCTGCGATTTCCCTTTCGAGGACCTGACCGACGCCGAGGATTCGCTAGTGAGCGATACGGAGGACAATATCGGTACTCGTATGCCTGTCCACATACGCATAACATGTAACGAGAATCGGGGGTAGGCACGACGTGAGAATAGAAAACGGTTCGAGCCGTCTATCGACGCTTCCTACACGTATCTGGCATCGAATCGTTCGATCTCGGATCGGACGTAGGAATATCGACACGTACCGTTTTCGATGACACGTGATAAAACAAAAACTGCCGCGACGTCCTATCGACAAGTGTTTTCGTTGCCCCGGACTAACTCTAACCGCGGGATCGATATTTTAAAAGCATCGCCGGGTCGCTTGTTTCCGATGCGATGACACGCGTACTCGTTCTACCCCCGTGAGGCGTTCAATTATGCCAGCTTCAGAACAACACGTAGTGTCTGCGTAGACACTCCACTTGACCTACGTGCGGTAGTTTGTTCCTGTAAAATCGTTGTGCCGGCTCGCCTAGTGACAGATACACGTTGTGTCGTCGAGCTGCCTAATATCTCGCGAACAAGACAGAGGAGGCCCATTTTTCGTTCGTTCCTAGTTTTATTTCGTTTCGTTTCTATCCAACGTGTCGACCCGTGCCCCGTTTTGTAGCGTGTACGAATGAGTCAACCAAATGCTTCATCGTTGTAGGGAGTTACCACGATTGAAGGGTTCATTACGACTTTGCTTGTCCGTTTAAGTTCGGTTCCTTTTTGAGTAACAAGTGAGAAATTATCCTCTTTGCCACGAGAGTGTAAGAGTACCAGCAATTTTATGATTTATAAGCAATGTTAATTCTATCGAAAACAGGAAATCACGGGACTTTCGAGTGATTTTCACGAAAGCATATGTGTAAATATATTCTCTTCATGCCCCTATACACATGCGTATATATTTTTTCAATAAAATATTGTTGTGGGCCTTCGCGAAAGGTCGACGCAATTTTTGCGAAATATTTTTAACCAATATTCAATTGTTACGCGTCCTCCGTGCGTAATAAACTCTTCAACGTTTTCCTTGTTTGGTCTGATTGCGTTCAAATATTGCCCGATTGTTGGGCTTGTTTGTATCGTCATTGTTCGTAGCGGTAGACTAGCCTGTCTCTATGTGTCTGCCTATATGTATGCCTTTGTGTTTGTCTTATTGTTTGTTATCTGTGGTGGACTGTCGTATATTACATCATCAATACCCCCGATAAATTTTAGGGTCTCATTGTGCGAGCAATATCGAAATTTAATATAAGTGTTTCTACGAGAACTAAAACATGTAATACTCTCTGCTGCAAGATACGTAAATGGTTTCTATTATCCGACAACTTTTTCTTATTTAAACACACATCTCTCCATTAATTTTTTCAAAATCGATATAAGTAAGCGAAGAAAGCAGATGAGATTGAATCGACTGTAGATGTTCGTAAAGTTTTCAAGATTTTCGTAGTTAAAAATCAAACTTACCAGATATGGCGTGTAACAACTTCCGCTCGCGATAAAAACTTCAACGTACCCAGGTATAGACGTATGAAAATTTTATGAATAATACCACTTTAGCGTCAATCCAAGACGAAAGTCGACCATACCATTTATTTAGTCTGCAGTTTCGCGCGTGCAGACTTGCTATTACTCTACACTTTTTTACACCCCACGGAGTAATGCGAAACGCACAGAAACAACGGTAGAAATTTACATCCGGCTACTGCACAGCTTTTCCGGACCCGGAATTTAGCAAATCTTTGCTCCTGTTTATTCGCGCGGACACGCTAAAATTTAACGCATCGGCCGTTATCACGCGAGAGTGATTTTTATCGTGTGACGAGTACCTGGCCAGTCACTTAATGCCTATTGACAACGCAACACGACGCAGAGATGTGAAAAATTGAGGTGACTAGTTAAATATTGATAATGCGTAACGATGATAGAATTCACGATAGAATTTCCTAATATAGACTGTATGGATAATAATATTTCACTTCATAAATATTCACAGAATTCATGAAAGGAAACACTGTTTCGCAATCGATATTATGCATGCATGTGTTACATCAAGCACAGTATTTTTACTCTACTTAATATCGATGATTACATATACGAATACTATTCGTTTATTTCTATGGCTCACGACTGGAAGCGTTGTGTTCTGTATCATCATTATTATGTTGCTATACCTTTCACTTTTGACATTTCCGTTGATGGGTAATTTGTGTATCGTAGCTTCACATGTTCTCTTTATAAGTTTTTCATATTTCACCTTGTGTATATTATAATTTTTACCCACTTTTATGCTTTCTCGTGTAATTCTGACAGGTACACATCGGGGAAGATTGATAGAATGAAACGTACATACCCATGTGTTAATTAGTTTGTTCTCTTACCCCTTCTTGGTAAACCATATTTGTTTTCCTATCAGATCACTGTAAATAATATATTCGAGACTGTAGAATTATTTGCTTGTGAAATTTGTATAACAGTAACGTCATGGGTAAATATATAAGGATTTACACCTACATTGAATTGTCGATGTGACTGTAGTTAAAATGGTTCCGTAGCCATATATATTCGTGTTTTATGTTTTTGAAATAATAAATGTTTTCCATGTTTACATTACATTTGTGGTAGGTACCATGTACTTTTCGACAGAAGAGAAACAGAATTCTACCAGAAACAGAATCCTAATTAGCTATTGTTATCGCTGTGGATACAAAAATTGGCGCCAGAATGTATCAGTCTGTGAGGGATTCAAATTTCTGAAATATTTCAAGTTCCATTGCCTGAAATAATTGTATTCTAAATCTTAATTTTCCATTTCTACCTGCTCTATAATATTCATCAACTTTTTGTAAACCAACGGGACGAATAAAATAGTTGGTTATTCTGTTTCGGTTTGACCATACGTGAAACGCAACGATAATGACACGAACCTTGCAACAACGACCTATCCAAGCGTTCGTGTCATTCTTGCTTTGTTTGCCCTGACAAGCGCATCTCTTATCATTCATGTTTCTCCAAACAGCGTCCATTGTTCGATGCCCTTTTTTTGCAGCTTCGTGGCTCGTTTTCTGCAACTCTCACCAGCCTTAGATTACTGTTACTTATACTGTTATACGTTCGATTAGCACGCAGTAATTAAAAGAAAGAAAAAAAAAAAAAAGAAGAAGAGAAGCGGAGCGGAGAAACATGCATCTCCGTGGTGGTACAGTGCTAGATGCGGCAATGCGTTCTTTTTTCTCACTGAATGTTTCATATGTTTTGCATTTCTATACCACACGATCGTTTGTTGGCATTACACACACTCAGCTGGTCCAGTCGATCTGCCATTCACGGGAGACACAACAAGCAGTTCTTTCCTTTATTTTCTCCTTTATCGAGTTTCGATCGTCAACGCTCGTACACCGCCGCCGCTCGAATCCCCCGGAAGCTGTTAACTTATTCGTAATACAGATTGCGCGGCACTTAGTATTAATCGCAGCTTCCCCTATTTTCCCGGTTTATCTCAACTTTGAACGATCGAGAGCGTCTATCCTCTCAAGATGCGCTGTCGACCATTAATCTCTTCGACGCGGCAGCCCTTCGTGCCGCGAGAACAACGTATCAATTATAAAATATCGCTCGCCACCCCGAAGGTGGATCGCGGTACAGCTGTTTTCACTAATTATCGCGCGAGAACTGTCGGACAGTTACAGTTGCACTATCGAATTCGATAGCCGCGTCGAAGAGACAGAGCGTCCATCGATCAACGTTGACCACGTACATCACGGGTTCGCGTGCTCGCGAAAGAACTGCACCGGAAACGATGCGAGGAAAAGTCCGTCGATACGCAATACAGGAACAGTTTCTTGCCCAAAAATCGTTAATAGCCTAAGCGAGAAGTTTACGGGAAACTTCCGCCGTGTGGAACTTGACGACAGAAGTTTCGTTCGGGCCGGTCGGAAAGTTTCCTCGGACGTAATGATCGACTGCGAACTTTCGAAACAATCACACACCGCCGGCTCTCTCTTTCTCTATCTTTCTGTCTTTCTCTCTTTCTTTCTCACTCTCTCTCTCTTTCTCTATCTATCTGTCTATCTATCTATCTTTCTTTCTTTCTTTCTTTCTTTCTGGCTTCCACTTCGCTGAATTATCCCGGTTGTTTTACATGCTTTTGACTATGTTCTTGGTCGTGCAGGTCGCGTTGGATGTCCACACTTCATGGCGCCGGAAGTGATCCAGCGCAAACAGTACGGGAAGCCCGGTGACGTCTGGTCAGCCGGAGTGCTACTTCATGTCCTATTAACTGGTACACTTCCATTCGTGGGCTCTCGAGAGAAGCTGCGAGAAGTGATTTGCAGAGGACGAGTACAGGTAGAAATTGGACGGACGTCGCATTTTTTTTTTTCCTTCTTTTCTCTATTAATTCGACTCGGCGAACGACGATGATGTTTTGACGTACGTTTAATACATTCATTGCGGAAGTCGCTGGTGGGTAGTTTCACATGTCCGAACGTGTTCCTCGAATTGTATTTGGATTTCAATGTTTTCTCTCGATTATTCGAAGCTATTCAGTCCCATTCGAACCTATTTCCGTGTCCTCGACTCCATTATACATATCGTGGGCATTCGCTCTTATCGTTCACGCGGCTTTAATTAGAAAAGATGAGTGATATTACGTGCCGTCTGCGAACATCGTCGACGTTATTACGGTGAAGTAACGAGTTCGTAAGGCGTTTGTGAAAATTTTCAGATGGAAACACCGTTATGGGACTGCATCAGCGAGCCGGCGAAGGATTTAATACAAAGAATGCTCACAACGGATGTAAATCATAGGATTACCATACAGGAAGTGCTGAACCACAAATGGCTTAGAGTGAGTAACGTTTCATTTAATGAAGTCCCGAGCTGGAACAGGGAGTCACTTTCTTTTCTGAATCTGTAGCCCTATATTCGTTTCGATGTCGAGGGCCCGAGAGTGAGATCGATATGACGCGAAGCTTCTGTAGCGAGATAGAAAATGAAAAGATGTAACGTTCAGCGAGGAGCTGTTGGGAAATTCATACGTTTCGAAACATTGTTTTACAAGGAAGTTGATTGCTTTTAATATTTTATATTCGTACGCGAGAGGAGAGTTGGAGACTAGAGAATCTTTAACGCGGGGGTAGTTCCAGGTGCAAACGGTTCGGTAACGGCACACGTTCCAGGCATTCGCGTTAACAACTTCTATTTAATGGACGGCAGAAGCGTATCCGCTTCTTTTTATATCGTATCAGGTTTTCGATAAACGGCCTCATTTTCTGTTATTATATCCGGTGAATGTGCGTGCGCATGTGCACGGCATATGGTGTAATAAAGTGAGAATATACCTATGTGGTACCGACAGTTAGCCAGTGACCTAAGGTAGCGAAGCCTGGAGCCACCCCATATATCGATGCGATACACGTGCAACTGGGCTATCGATCGCTATAGCAGGGGCAAAGTTCCACCGGTTAATGAAAATAACTGTAGCGGTGTATTTTTTTCTCTGTGCTAGTTACAGTTTTTTGAACGCGACTACACATTCCACGAAGTCCTAAGAACTTCGCAGAACCGCGTATAATAATGGCATTTTTCCCGCGCCTGAAAAAGGAACCGTCTGGCGCGAGACAATTTTTCTTTTCTCATACCGAAATAAGTACCCTGTGCTTTTTTCAATTCGATGATTTTAATGTTCGAATTCATTTTCATAATTGTTTATTTTATTCTGACAATGAAATGTTAATTGTTTTGGCTAAATAGATTTTAGTAGCTTGTTAACGCGGTTCAGATTGTACGATCCATGAGTGAATTAAATTTGTAGGATCGTGATAAGGGTGTGGCACGAATACATTTAAACGAAACCATAGAGGAGCTTAAGAAATTCAACGCGAGACGAAAACTAAAGGAAGCGGTGAAAGCGGCCGTTTCGTCGCCAAAATGGCACGTCCCGTACTCGGAGATTAATGGTGACAACTTTTTCGAAATTGGAGACGATGAAGTTACAACCACAGGTACAAACAGCTTTTAAATTATTACCTACTGATTAGAGTTAGTTACGTGTATAAGTAAAGATAGAATGAATCCAACGTTCCACCGTTGTATAAAACTGAACGATTTAAAGAAGTAAGTTCCATTAAATAAACGTTTCGTAAAATGTTACTGTTCATTTTCATTAGGACTAATTACTTCTTGATTGAATATCATTTTAATACTAAGCATGCGACTTGCCTGTTTAATTACGGAGTCTGATAAAAAAATGTCTTCTAACATAAAAATTACTTTCTAGGTGCTGTAGCTGAAATTTTAGACTCTCTGGATGATATCGAAGTACTTCAAGAGAGTGGAAGACTGACGCGTAACGAGATACTTAATGCGGTCGACGATTATCGTCTTCGAGCCATTTTAGAGGTATGAACATTTGGAACGTGTCGTAAAATCGTTCAACTTTTGTTATTAACAACTCTTCCGTAGTGTATAAGAAATACAGCTCCCAGATTCTCTCGAAATGTTCTGTGTAATTCATATCTTTGGGGCTTCCATTTTAATTGCCAAAAAACTCACTGCCCAAAGGTGTCTTGTATAAATTCGAAAACAGACGAAAAGCGTAAAGTAAACTCATAAAATCGGACAGGAAAATATTAAATTACGTTCGTCTCAAGTAGAACTGTAGTTTAAGTAAACAGTCGTTAGTTAAGTAAGCCTCGACAACAAAAGGGTACCGTAACAATAGAAAACGACCGAAAATATAACCAAAAGGGAATTGCTGATATTAAATGTAAGCACCAAGAACCGAGTACGTTCGTTCATTCCTTACAAAGGCGTATAATCTCTGTAAAAACAAACTTTCATTACCGCCGTTATTGCTATCTTTACGACCCGCGCTTCGTTTTACCGACCAACAAAATGGCAGTTTCCGCCATTTGTGGCGCTACCGTTGGTTTCCACCGCCGTTAAGAGCCCTTCGTGTTCCGCTGGATCCGTTTCGTGGTCCCTCGTTCTTATCATGCTTATATCCCGTGGGAAGAGGTACGCGCCCTCATTCCATTCGGGAAAAGGGCGCAAGCGCTCGACCCTCGATTACCAAGATGGCTGACGCGTTAGTCTGATAAACAAAATGCTATACAGGGCAGCAAAGCCGCTGAATCGCGTCCTCCGATGGGCAGACGTGTACGTGCGTCCTCTTTGTGTGATATAAAAGGCCACGTGCGGTCGAGTAGCCCACGTGTTAGGATTCAGGCGGAGGCATCCTAAGCGAAGATGCGTCTCTGTCAATTAATGCTCTTCGGCGAGGTTGAACTGGCCGGCGACCTCCTCGAAATTGCCCATCTTTTGGTGAGTAAATCGATCTCGTACAAAACACGCGGGCAATCATCCCTCCGGTGGTTTTGCCTTTTTCTTTCGTCGGTAATGTGACCAATACCGTCGTTCCATTCACCACACACGATCCGCTCACTGCACCGTGACGCGATGGGACATCTAAAGGTACCACGATGAACTAGCGCGTTTTGCCGCGAATACGATTAATAAGCTCGACATGTGAACGTGCAAGGAGTGAACAAGCTTTATTTCAAGCCGTACAAGCTGTTCAAGCCGAAATAATGCGCACATTTTCTATCAATACGTAACTACTGTAGCTTTTCAATGGCTACCGGTCCACCTTCTTTATATCATCGGGAGCTGTATTTCGAAATACGCTATGCGAAGCAATGTACAGTGTACAGAAGTTTTCAGATTAACGCGATGATTTATTTCAGCTTTACGATAGGATCTCAACACGATTTCCAACGCCATGTCGGGCGCCGCAAACAGATGCAGTTCAGCGCGCGCGAGAGGTCGAAGAACTTCTGCGAGAAATAGAGCATTCAACGATACGAAACATCGACAGGTCGGATCTACGGGAGCTCCACGAACTTCTGGTCCAGCCGCATATGAGGGTAAGTCTGTCGAGCGATTTATTCAGATATTATCGATTCGTCATATGGTAAGATTTTGGCGCGAAACGGCCATTCAATAGTCGAAGAAGAACATACAATGCTATTACTAATATAAAGATCGACTAATCAATAATTCTGCTGATCATTTTCGTCTGGTAATTATTTTATCAACTCAAGGCTACTATAAACGACATTAATAACTTCGAATCGAAGAACTTCGTCTTCGCTCTGCCATTTTATTCGTATTGTTTCGTCCAGACACAGTGATGGGAGTATTGCGATATTATAATTGCGTGTCAATCGTGTAGAAATCGAAGACGTTACTTTTTTCTGATTTTTGATGATTAAATATCGTAAACGAGGTGTCAGAACAGTTTTAGATGAATTTTATAGTATTTCCTGAGTAAGATATCCTGTGTTAAGCACGACTCTGTTCTAGGTGGAAGCGCTTTTGAAATTTTAAGGTCATCTCGTAGAACAACATACCCAACGACCTATAATATACTGGTCACCTAAGTTCAATCGAGACCGTGCACTGTCACTTAACCCTTTCGCTTCAAAGGGCGCATGTATACATGCACCCTTCAAAGGTGAAAAGCGTACCTCCGATACATAGCAAGCGATGGATATTGTTGCCAGAACGTTACCTTACCTAAAATTGTATAAGCAGATAGAATTTCGCCGACAGTACGCGAGCTACTACTATTACAAGCATTATATTATCCCGTGCGCTCATTGCCACTCTCGAATTTCCATACACGGACGGTTTCCCTTCCTTCTCGTAACGCTGACTGTGGAACTTCGTACGTGTTGGCATCAACTCGACTTACTGTCTAGTTTCGTTCACAGTTGGCACATTTTTTCGCGACCGTAACAGTCAGCGACAGAGTTTCAGTTAAAACTAGTAGCTAAAAGTTCAAGAGATCTCTCGCAACAATATATCGATTAAGTTTGCCATTACTTTGGGCGCGTTCACACATGGAGCGAGTTTGTACTTGCACTGTATCTTCTATTGAATACACTAAGGTACGTGATATTTTCTAAGTGAGAAAATCGAAAGTATGTTGAAAATGGATCGATAAATTGGTAATCGTTTGGATATCGCAGCTTCCTCCATTGTTTCGCGTATCTTTTTTTCGAGATAGGCATCGATAACTCTTTGCAGTGGCAGTCGTTGCTGCCGGTGGTATATCCGCCGCGATGTTTGACATCGCCTGCGATACACCGTAAATAGGGCGCAGAAATGTAGGTCGATCGTTAAAATTCTCATTTAAAAATCCCGTGGCTGTGGCGAGAGGAACACATAAAAGGGGGGAAAAGATTGTTCGAAAGAGCAGGACAAATACGAAGGGGGGACGGAGCAAAGACAAATAGAGCTAGGCGAAAGAACGATAGAATGATATTACTGTGAGGAGAACGAGTTCTGATAAGTCGAATGGATCCGCGCTGGTGCCATTGTGATTTATTAATTTCCCCTTTCACCGTTGGGGTGCTACGCGTTCATTATTCCATGTCTGATTTTCGTTAAATTACATTGTCCGAGTCTGGTTCGATTAGCGTTAAAGAAACGTGTAATCAGCCCGAGGGTTCAAAAGGAACTCGACGCCTCATCTTATAGCATTTCCGGCACGATTTTTGTTTGCTCTCAATCGATTTTAATTATTTCTTCGATAATGAAACGTGATATTGAAAAAGTTTTCGACATTTTATACACGTCCAGGGAAAATGAAAATCCTGCAGCTTGGAAAATAGAAACAATATAATTAATTTTGTGCCTCGCGTTCGAAATTTGGTGAAATTCAGATTCAACTTTGCATACACAAAATACACGAATAAACGACAGAAACCACGCTCTTTGTTTTATATAAATTTCCTTGCGCAAAGACTTTATGACATTTTAGTAAATATATCATCACAAGAAAGGGAGTTCAAAGTTTTAATATATTTTATATTACGCGAACGTAATACAAAAAGGTTGAATATACATATTAATACTCTGTTATATTGAAATTTTAATCTGTGTCGCTAAAATATTTATCTAATAGAATTTCGCTCTGCGAAAAACTTGTACCTTCATATTCTCTATACTTTAATCGGACGTCTGCAGTAATTTGTTTATAATATTAGAGGATGTTGGAAATATTTAGGATTTTTTTTTTAAAGGAACGTTCCTGAAAGGCATTCGAGGTAGAGAAAGTGCATATTAGAGGACACGAGTAATGGATCGTTGCCAGAGTCGTATTAACGTTTCCTCGTTAGAGTTTGAAAACGTCCAGAATGAAATAGCAGTTGCAGGTCTGATAAAGTGTAGCTAGCGTAGAAGCGTTCAGCAGTCACGATACGAGTTTCAATGCGATTCAATGGTACGGGGTAGTTAGGGAAGCGAATCCGGGTGCATACACCTATCGAAGTAGAAAAAGAGTAAAAAAGTAGCCAGTCTGGACGGAAATTCAGGGTCCGCTTTCGTATCTTCGAATATACGATTCGTTGTAGGTACCTTTTGGAACGTTAAATAAAAGCGCGTTAAATAGTTCCATCAGTTTCCTAGTTTCAAAATTTCAGTGATTTTTAAGTTAATAAAATAAGTAATTCATTCAAACTTATTGTAGATTATACTAAATACTGTGGACACTGCTCAGAATGACTAAGTTGCAATAACGCAGGAGGTAGCGGACGGTCAGATTGAGCGGTTTAAGTAGATTATGTCTGTTCATGTGCAGCCATAGCCAGGCGAACTCACACGGTTCGTTTTGCTTGTACAACGCGTTTGATTCAAGATATTGAAGCATTGCGAACAATGCAATTTACAGTTTGGTCGAACATTTGATTAACTGACGATTGTGTTGTTTATAAATTTAAATAAATAAGATAGTTCGTTGGTAACAGAAATTCTAGAGTCAAGAGTTCGTACGCGTACACACGTCGAACTTATCTTTTGTTTAAATGCTACCTAGTTTTGCCATTTTTTAATAATGGATACTTTCGAAATATAAATATATCGATGTCGCACGTTGGCATATAAGCTTAGTGGATTTAGAAAAACGCGATGTGATACAAATTTGTATAATAAATGTAGCGCGCAAATCAAAATATATGGTCCGTTAAAAAAGTGCATCGATCAAAACGCAAATGGAAATTGGATTTCCCACGTAATAATTTATTGCATTCACGAGATTAATGGCGGGGTTTTTAAAAGTGTGCAAATCATATTTAACGTCTCGTGTATAATATACAATATAATGATCGATCGATTAGATAATTTCAATAATAAAATACACATTCGTATAAGATGATTCGTGAAAAGTAAGGATTATTTATTGAATCCAGAAAACTGTTACCCAAAATGCCACACAACCCTCCTGTTTCCACGGGATCGCAGCGTTTCACGCCTATTTAATTGCCGTTTACAGCACAACAGTTTACCTCGATTTAATTATCGTTAAAGTAGATGCATATTTAGTGTTCATAACGCGCGTGTACCAACATTCCATGTATACACACTGGCTTGTTTGATAGGACATCATCGAGTAGGTTCGCCCAGGCAACTTGTTGGCTTGCGTTTCATTCTGGAACCGATACTTCAGGGAAAATGTTTGTCAATAGCTCTCTAACTGTTGCTTCAGACGTGTTCTGAATGTTCGATAGCGTTTACAATCGATCAGTCGCCTTCAAGACCATTCAGACAAGGGGTAGCGGAAGCGACAGAGTCTTCTAAGATGCTGGCTTCCTGTTTGATACATATTCGTTGGAGAACGAGGAAGTTGGCAAATTTTAAGCGAACTTATACGTATATACTACTTAAAAAGGAAGACTATTCCAGCACATGACAACGTGAAAGGTAGAGTGCATAAGAAGTTGCCAATTGCAATTTAATTTATGGAATACAATTTTGTACACGTCAGTCACATGTATACGTCATTCGTTAATCGATTTATTTGTCACAACGTCGGCTACAAAATAAGATATTCCTTTATCTCGACCTGTTTTCAATATCCGACAAGTTTAATATGCGGACACCCCAAATGGAACAGACGTGTTAGTTATTCTGACCATTCGCCACCCCTGAATCTCCACCTAGTCACCGAGGTGACCACGATCGAAATAGTGCGACATATGGATTATTATCGTGACGATTGTATAGCCCATTGGCTCTGTAAACGTTTCTGGCGGCGTCAATTAAATAATTACGATGGACAAAATAGCTCTCGGCATTGGTAGTCGTAGCGTCGGTTCTGGGCGAAGTTGACTGTGAAACGTGTGTGGACTACTTCTGTTTTTAGATCGAAATAGTCGCTAAAATAATGGGATTCGATGCGGAGAACTGTTGTTCAAAATTTGTTAACTTAACAAATAGAATCTAAATAATTAGTGAAACAAAGTGATGGAAGTACTAACCGATGGAATTCTGTTGCATTAATTTTGATTAACACAGCCATGCAAGTAGTTATCGCTTGAAATGACTGTGCCGTGCTAGTCCGAAGCAATTTGTTGCTTTCACATTTAGTAGGACAGTTGAAACTGGCTATTTCGGACATGTGTACGCGTTTCACCTATTCAGAAGAGCATATGCTACAGGCGCCATTCGCAAGCCTCGGGATCGATCAATTAGCGTGTGTTATACGTTCTCCAGTACACTTTGATCCTGACTACTTTTCAGCGTTCAATGGATTAGCTTGCTAACAGGCATCGAGATTAACTAGAAACCTCAGACCAAGTAGAGAAAGGTGAATCGCGTTTAATTTCGCATTGCGAAATGTTTTACAAAGACGGGGCGAATTTACCTTTTTATCGCCGATGAAACGTGGTCTCCATATTCAACGAGAAATTGATAAAATTAATTAAAACATCCTGATATCGCTTTCAAATTATGCGTACAGATAATGTTCGCATTATTCTCAGAATACACTCGTTCGATCGTGCGTAATAATAATAAAAAAACATTCAAGTTAAATAGGCGGGATGCGTTTTCCCCTAAACGAACGATCCTCGACTTCTAATATCAAGGAAGAAACTCGTGTACGTCGTTTCTCAAGAACGTTAATACGATTTCAGTCAGCTTAACCCTCGTTCCAGCCACTTCTACCGACAGGAGGACCGTAATCCTCGAGTATCCTACGATCTCCAGTTATCACGGCGCTAAGGGTGTATCTGTACATCGAAAGCGCAAAGTCGAGCGATCTAAGCCGCGACGTGACCAGTCCGATCGAGGGCGAGGGAAAGAATGCGATGCTCGAAAGTTGGGTCACGATTGATTCGCGGTTATATCTTGACGGTGGCACGGAAGTTCGGTGACCAATCGGCAGCTGGTGGCGTTGGCGGTACTGCGAAAACGTCGGCTCCTCGACGCGGGGGTTGCTGATCGTGTCGCGCGTTGGACCAGCGACGCAGTGGGTGAAACGGCTGGCAGCAGCTAAAAGAGGGTTGCTGGTGGGGGATGCTCGTAGGGTGGGAGACGTGGGGAGAGCGATGCCGGCAGAGGGTGGGCGTCAAGCTGCGAATATTAGTGTGTCGCAGAACGTAGATCGCGAGCGACGCGTTTCGCAACCCCCCGGATCACGACCGAGTTACGTCGACAACTGCGCATCCCCTGGGTTCGGTTATGTTCCGGGAACACGTGGAGCTGATCACCGTTCGGTGACACTTGACTCGCGAACCGGTGTGCCCAGGGTCCGGGGTTCTGAAACGTGACCCGCGAACGAGCAGCGTCGATTCCTGCCAACAATTTCCTCTCGCGCGACCTGTAAACACCCGGCACGGTCCAGTTGGCCGGAGACGACCTCTCGCGAGAAACGTCACGCATCTCTACGTGACGTTTTCGACTGCTGTGTTCGTTTTCGCCGTTGTGAACAAGACAGTGGTGCATCGTTCACGGGAGTGTGTTATGACTTTCAAGCTACTCGTCCGGGTATGGCTACGATAGTACGCGACCGACGAAGACCAGAGATATCCCGTTGATCCAGCTCCAACCACCGTCTTCCCATTCTCCGTCTATGCTTCGCACTCTCATTCACCAGCTATCCACCCTTCAGGTATCCTCTTGTTCGGTTATCACGAATGGGTTCGAGAGAGCTCGACGTCAGCGGATGTTCTCGGTTAATTGTAGCTAACGTTACCTTTCCTAATGTTCGGACTCGATTGTGCTCTTAGCAACTGTTATCGCAACTACGTCGCTCCGTCGGTATCTAAATAACAAACCCAGAAGTGAACGAGGGTTAGAGAATGAACGTTTGTTTACCAAAGTTCGGTTTCCACGTTGGTCTACTTGCACCACACCGTCCTTTATGCTTTTGTGCTCCTCGTACTGCTTGGTTTTGAGTAGGTGTATCTAGTTTCTGGAAATATCCGCGAGTTTCTCGTCGTTTGGCGGAATTTCGAGAAACGTGGATCACGTTTTCTGCGCGTGTGGAAGAATCCCGTGTGTGGTGTTCGAGGGCGTTGATCTCGGACGGTCACCTGGTGCAGAAAGCCGTCGAATGTCTTCGTTGTGAATAGGTAGACACGACTCTTCTGCAAGCTTGACCCGATGGATACAAAGAGGCGACACGAGAGATAGGGAGTAATGTTGCTCCGTAATATTCTCGAGTATCGTTTACACTGTACAGTGACGCAAATATTGGCTAGTCCGGATGAAAACAGAAACGGCTGATTAGGCAGGGGACACGCTACTACTCGAGATGGTATTTTAGGGCTGCGAGGGACCTTGACTTAACGGAGTCTCTTGTCAATTTTTGCAATCGACTCACTTTCGTTACATAACGAAACTTCGTCACGTTACTGTATGTGTTTATTTCTTCTCCTTGCAAGAACTGTACGCGTAAAGTCATATATATATAAAACAGCGTACCATTATAGAGAAGTAGAAATCGATCAAATTCAAACGCAACACTTTCTTCAAAGCCATTTAGAATACGAATGTCGTGCGCATATAAGAGCGATTTATATGCAAATTGGTGGTGTTTGTTTATGGAAGTACATTTTCGAGGGAACTGTTCCGCAACAATTTATCCTTTTGTTCTCCAGCCGAATGTTTCGCTCGCTGGTAACATGACGGTAAACTAAACTAGCTCGAAATAATGTTACCCGCTCGATAGCTGGTCCGAAATAAACCTAACTGCATTTCGTTCGGCGATCCCGCGTGGACGCTAATGAATTTTGCCTCGATCGACCGAAAACCAATAATTTCGCGGTTTCCTCGAATAATTTAACCACGTTCGCCGAGCTTGTGCGGTGGATCTCGTCGATTGCCGTCATATTTCACGGGGGATCCTAATCCCGTCATAATCAGTTGATCTCGCCACCTAGTGGCCCTTTCCTATCGTACGATCTTCGCTGCCCAGGCTCCGCTTGATCCATGGACAACGCAAACCTGCCACGGCGGACAGGATGCTCGACTGGGCTCGTTGAACAGTTGGCGAACTTGAGGCAACTTGGCTGGAAAGCTGGGAAACCAGATATACGGTACACTCGATGGATGACAGCATCTCGAAATGTCTGACCAATGCCTTGCCTCTTTCATAGCCTTCGCTATCGATGCAATCGATAATCCTTTGGGGGATGCTCGAACGGTTACAAAGAATACTTCAAGGATTCGTGTATTTCCCCTCGAATCGCTTCGATTCGAACGCCCACGTCTCGCTCTTGGAACACAGCGTTCGATGTTTCGTGCCTGTGACTCGATAAAATATTCTTTTTACCCGCGAACGTTTCCCGTTCCAGCAATTTGTTACATCATCGCCGCGTCCTTCGTATCGGATCGGGAAAAATTTCAAACATCTCGAGACGAGCGCCCGCGTTCTTCCCTTCTTCTTTTTAAAGAAACGAACACACGATCGTTGCTCAAACGTATCGTTTCCTATTGTTCGTAATCTAATTATAAAGTTTTCGATGGAACAGCTGTTTTTGTTCTCATGCTCGTTAAAAGTTTGCCACGGTGCAGTCGCGAATAAAGCGAGTGTCACTGTTTATTCGTGATCCGTGTAGAGTTATATCGAACGGCGTAACATAGCATCTCGACAAGTCGTAAATAAAAATTGATCGAGAGAAACGATTGGAAAGGATGGATCGCCTGTATGTACCAAAGGAGACTTCTTCCTCTACAAACTCTACGTACAGCTACTGTTATAGATATAGAATGGCTCCTCAAGCGGGAATGGAACTCGTTGAACAAACTAACCGTAACGGTGAAACAAAATTTAATCCTGTCAGCTGGTTTAGCTCTGTACACTTGATTCAATTTCAACTTTTAAATTGTCTATGTGTTGGCCAAGATTGTGGTGAAGATTTTATTGCCGATTAAACTTCCGCTCACCTTTTCATTGCACATTTCGAGGGGGTAAGGAACTTGGTGCGAGTTTAGTCAAACGCACAGCGTCTAATCTCTGAGGATGTGTACTCTGTTAATTAATTGGTTATTAAAACGAACTGGTACACGTGATACACGTAAAATATAATAGACTTATGTTACCTCCTATCAATACTAAATATCTTCGATAAAATTTCGCAATATTATTTCGTTAGTTCTTGATTCAAAACAGCAAACACGAGTGAAAATTGTAATGTCGAAAACTGATTTTGTTTTCAAACGTGCATTTCGGTCTCAGAAATATCAGAGACGCGAGCTAATTAAGCGAAATATCGTATTACGTACAATATTATTATACCAAAATGTAGTTGGCGGTATGAATTTGGAAATTTGGTTTGTTGGAAGTCCCTGGAAATTACCTTTACGCTACGATTGTGGAAAGTATTTTCCCCTTATGATATTTCGTTAATCAAGTTACATGTTATTCGCGAAACAGTTCATCGTCCAATTTTTAGTAACGTAAAACAAATAAACAATAATCAATGTTGGTTCTTTATTGTACGCATAGTGGATCACGCGTCAAATGGAGCGAATTATTTAATGGAGACGACAATTTGAACAGTTACCATTTCTCTCCATTTTGCTCGCATCGAGTACGTTAGTCCACGTGAAAATTTGTCCTTCGCGCAAATCGATTTTGAAAATGCCGCGAATACTTTAATAATATGGTTTTACTTTCGTCCCAGAAATTCCGTAGATAGTCTGGCTAGTTTTAAAAGCGCAAGTGTAGTTTGTACATACCTGTTCCGATGCACGTATCCCATTTTATAGTACTATCACGTCGGTGCTGTAAAACAAAGTGTCTGTGTATAGCCGGGGGTTTGAGAACCAGTAAAATTGATGATGCCAGTGGTCTACTCCCTGCGAAACAAAAACTACTTGTTTCACCGTTTTTCGGAATCATGAACGTCGCCTTTAAACGAACAATTAACTGCCTTCCGCGTTGTTCTTTCTCACGAATATTCTTACATGATGTCTATCAAGCTTTTAAGTTCCAATTTAAAGCAGGCATAATATATATTGCTTAAAAATTACTCTCGTGTTTTCATAAAAAAAAAAGAAAATAAATTATAGGGTATCATAAACGTGAGAATAAAATAAATATCTCCGTCGCGAGAGTGTAGATTCGCTTGTATGAAATTAAATTGAATGCGTTCACTCTGATTTTCGATGTTCCAAAATCGCACGTATAGCTATCGTGCCATCAATCGATTCTTTTATTAATTTGGCACGATTTCGTATCGCGCAAGTTCGATGTCCAACAAAGTCTAAATTATTGGAGCAGCCCGGGTCACAATTTTGGTAAAACGTGTACACGTTAAGTCTTCTCTTTTCTCTGTGCAAGTACGTGGCTCGTGCCACCGGGGTTGCTCCAATAAATTCTACAATACTGGGACGTATATCTGGCGCGCGTCTGATTTTTTACTTGTTGCGAAATTAATGATTGGTCGATAGCAACTTGGCACGGCCAAGCGCAGTTAGCGGTACAATTTTAGAGAATTTTAGTTACTTGAAATTCACCTGACTCGTGTTCCAATGTATTGGTGTCGGCAATTAAATGATAGATCATGGATTATTTCTGATAATGTGTTCCACCAGTATCCCTATAATTTAGAGGGAACAAATTTAGTGCGCGGTGCACACATTTCTCGTTTTGTTCGTCCGTGCAATTTACTGTCCATATTTCCATTCGTTGGATATCCTCGTACATTTAATTTAATAAATGCATGCTTTCTCGCAATTAAAGTTTCCGAGAGAAACGTGGAATTGAACAGGATTTTTTTTCAGAAAATTGTCTTACTTTGTATATATTTTCGTTCAAGTTGGATACTCTCTGTGCAAGAATATTATATGAAGATAAAGCACGTTCAAGTCTATTATTATCAAAACAAAGAATGTCTACTCGTTTTAATATGTGTGTACGCTCAAGGAAATGAAAATTTACACTAATCAGAAATAGTGCAAGTAGAAAGAATGCTGTTTTGTTCCAGTGCAGGATCGATATTCCTTGTGCTTCAACAGAGGCTCTACATTTTTCTTTTTTTTTAATTAAAACACAGAATCTTGAACGTTACCCTGCGTAAATATTTTTACTCTGCCACCGTTCGTAATCCGACAATTCTGTAGCTCTATTAGCATCGACAGAGTGCATTAACAACCCCAAAATTAATGAAAATATATCGTATATTATTTGCTTTACCTTTAACCTCCAATCGTAGTCAACTTGCTCCAAACACATCTCTCTTCAAACTTAAAGGAAAACAGAATCATCGACTAAAATGGCCACGCAACATAGAGAAACTGTTCTTCCAATAAATAATAAAACATTCGTAGAGTCCAAACACGACAAATAATACAATGCGACAGTACTCACGACTCGAAGTTGCAATTAAACCAATCGCCACGCCGTACACGTCGCTGTGGCCAAGCGAACTTCATTTGTCACAAGGGGTGCAACGAACGCTACCAATGAACAGGTGATGCGTGTCTCGTGCGTGCGAAAAGAAAAAAGGAGGAGGATATCGCACAAAGAGTATATGAAACTGTTCTATAACGAATAATTGAAACTTCTTTCGTCGAATCTTGGCGCGATAGGGTCACGTTGATTTTCTTCGGATAGAAGGGAAGAAAAAAAGAACGAAGGGGGATGCAAAGCAGCGAAGTCTGCACAGTCGTAGGAGACCTGCGCGTTAGCGCATTGATTGAATTTTGTACGGGCTGGGAGAGGGAAACCGTGGAACGATAGTGGCACAGGGTGGCGGAGGGTGGCTAGATTTTTGAGGGTGGGGAAGGATCGAGCGGGGATTCGGAACGACGGGTCGGCGGGTCGACGAAATTGTTCGAGAGGGAGGACGCGGTGAGGATAACAGCGCGATCCGTCTTACCGAATCTCTTCGCTGCCCTCACTCTTTTGAACCAGAAACAGAAGAATTCCTGCTTCTCAGACGCGAGATAAATATGTTTCATTAACAGAACAATTGTATCAAGGGGGTTGAAGTGACTTGAAAACGTTCAGGTATCTCTAATTTTCACCCTCGATGCACATCATGACGTGATAACGATTTCTAGAGAAGATTTCTAGTTCCTTGCCTCGCTTCTCGTAGATACGTCCTCTCGACTCTTTTATTTTCTCTCCCCGTCGTCTGCTTCGATCCGTTCGACGCTTCGTTTCTTCGCGATTTTTCCAATTCATGTGCTCGCCGTCTTGACACTGTCAACAGAAGGCGAACAATTCGCTGAGATGTCTGGAAGTTTGAGATGCGGTTCACGAACTTTAACATTACGGACGATTTATGGGGTATAGCGTGGAAACGATTTTGGCGCAAGGTATCGACGCGACGACAGTGAAAGAACAATAGCTCTTCTTATCGCGAATGACGAACATCCCTTGCAAACGCAGTCATCGCGTGCATGCAGGATCTGACTTTTACGCATGATTTAAACGGCAAATATTTTTTAATCGAATTTCGCCAGCCGAATATTCTAGCCAATGACAATCATAGCAACAGTAAAATACTCGGCGAAGTTACCCAGACGACATGGTTTCGTTCTGCTCCGTTGATGAGGGTGGACGATATCAGCCGTGGGAAGGAATTCGTATTTCAGCTCGAGTAAGAGAAAAAGCAACGCGGCAAGCTTAACCGCTAAAGAGCGCAGCGGACTTAAAGAAAAGTGCCGGTCCCAGGCTATTCACCGTCTGCCTCGAAATTAGTATCAACGTGGTGGTAGGTAAAAGGAGAAAAAACATCCGCGTTGGATAGGGATTTATCATTGTGAAAAACAGTACACGCTTGGGTACGTAAGAATGTTACGTAAGAATGTTTTTTCGTCGTGGCTAAATCTACCGCCGCTGAAGCTTGGGAATCGTCTTGGCAGAACGAGAAGCCATTCTTTCGAGTAGAACGATGTCTCGGGGAAGAAAAGCTTGAAACGCTACATTAAACTGCGTATACGTACGACACGTACAATACAGCGAGATTGCACGACAGAATTAAATAGAGAACTAGAGGCAGTTCGATGCAAAATATATCGAGATTCATCTTGTTTCATGACAACCCCCTCTCCGTGCATACTATCGCCAAGAGTACAAGGTCTTCGTTGTTCCAATTAAATAGTATTTTATTTATGTATCCAAGCGTTCAGACAATAGTATTTATTATTGCTTCATGTTACCTTCGAAACGGTTCCAAAAGAGGGTGAATAAGCAATCGGATGGCGTCTGGTCGCATTTGTACAACGTGACGCCGCGCCATGGCATTAGGTAGTCGGAAACAGTAGAAAGATCGCTGATGAGAGCGAGGTAACTCATTGTCACTAGTTAAACGCGTACACATCAACGCGTTCGTACACTCTCCCGTAATTTCCCTGGCGGAGAGGTCTGCAAAAATCAATTAGCAGCCGGGTCTCACGATAAACAAGAAGAATGAGACCGCTTAGCCAGGAAATTACGGGCCTGCATACATAATGGGGCCAATATTTCTGCCCATCCGAACTGCTGTTCGGCCGAATTTTCAAGAGAGTTCTTGGTACACCGATGTTTTGCGTGTATTCGTAAAAGTTTCAGTAGGCGTTTGCGTTCCCCTATACCCGTGCAAACTTTGTCGATTAATCCGCGCGAGGCGTACATTCCTCCAACCGATTATCGCGCTACCGTGGGATCTGACTATCGTGAAAATTGACAATTCACTTGTAAAAAGCGATTCCTTGTTGGTTAAAAGTTACGCGTCTAATTGTGTCTACATTTTCAGTCTCTTTATCTCGAACAGAGACTATTCACGGTGATAGCTATGATTTCTGGCTTCTGAATCGATCCAGAGAACTCTAATTACCTATGGTTCCTTCTTCGGGTAAGCAAACAGAATTTCGATTGCAGAGGGTTAAGATTCCCGCGGATCACGTGATCAGCGCCCCAGGGAGTTCAGCGATATTACTAGTTCTTGTGTTTCCTACAGGCGAGCATTCAGGCTATCCAGGTTTTGTCATCGAGCCTCTTTGTTTGCGTTCGAGCATGAAAACGCGCTCATTCCATGCTCATCTCTGTCCCCTAACATTCCTAGCGCGATACTGTTTTTGATTTGGTGCCGTTGAAACGTGTGTAGGTACGCGCCACGCGCATATTCTTTCTTCATAGTCATTCCTCGCGCCGTCGACAATACCGAACGAGGATTTTTTTCTTTCCTCGGTTTCTGTATTGTGTTTGGCTGCCGGTGTTCCGTCCCTAGCGTTCGACTTTCTCTCGTTACGCCTAATAGTCTCAAAATAATATTCAAATCGAAGGCAAAGGTATGTTTTGGGGTCTCTCGATAGCGATGGTACCATTCGTTGACCAAATCTATTTTCTTCAACAAAGATTTATACCTTAACCAGGTATTATCGGTTCGATTTTCATTGTTTAACAGTTTTCGTTTTTCTAAAAACGTCATTTTCTTTGCAACAAGAACGTATTTCGACATGGAATACAATCCTCGATCATGTTTCCCATCTACTCGTGGATAATGCGATCAGTTAGCGACCTCGTTTGAATTAAGCCCGGATTAAAATTGTTTTTGAATGAACGCCAAGGTATTCCTTTAGCATCGAATATTTTATCATGCCAAATATCGAACATTTATCCGACGTAGCCTATAGTACCTATGACTTTACGGCTTCTCCATTTATTTCAGACGCCTGCACATAAATCTAGGTTGGTACAAATCCTGGAGGATCAAGACGTTTCTTTCGATATTACAAAAGTAGCAACACGCGTATCATTTATATTAAGAAACAGAAAAACTCTGGCGATAATAACTTTCTTTGATCCTTGTATCCTTTGATTTCATAAGTAGTATCATTCGATGTAACCTACGGTACAAGAGCCGGGATATTTAAATTCGAAGATCACGTCGAGTCTCATTTATGCCAAAGCTTTTCGGTTATGAATATCCTCAGGTTTCTCTCGTGTCGTAAAGTAATTAAATTTCCCTTTGCATCAGTTTCGTGACTGCGGGAAACAGAGCTATCAAGTTTTATTAAATATGAAGGAAATAGAGGGAAATCGAAGTCACTTTGAAATTGTAAAAAAAGGTTACACGACCCGTTAGAAAAATTAATTTCAACTCTTCGACGTGGAGTCTGTCAGAAAGATCTCCATGCATTGCACTTCTATTATTTATGAATCCCGAATAATATCATTGAATCGCATATTGTACGATCTCCTGCATCCCGTTCTACATTGATTACTTTCGTATTGCAGAGCAATCGCTGAATGGATATTGTTTCACTCGAGCCATGTTTCACATTTTAAATTAGCTTTATTTAAAATGATATACGCGTTCTTCATATCGATACGTTCTAATATTCGACCAGATTTATAGATTTTCCGTTTGTAAATGCACGTATTCCGTTCAATTCTCGAAAAAACATCACGCTTGTCGTCGCTGTCAATTTTGCCAGGCGAATTACAACCCCCTCGCGTCATTGTTCCCGTAGCGCGGGCAATAAGGGGATGAAAGGTTTGAAAAAAAGACTCGACCGAGACGTTAATCTCTAAAGGCACTGTCTGGACACTGTCTGGACCGAAAGTGCATTAGACGGCACCACTATTTCTGCAATTATTTCGCGTCTCCGTGGTTATCTCGGCGCAGCCAGCCGCGTACAGAGACGAAGATGGAAGGGAAAAAAGGGAACGCTTTTGAAATAGTGCCAATCCTCTCAGGATGCTGCAGATCGAAGTTACACCCCTGGCTGAACTCCTTCGGGGCGGAAACGCCGCCGTAGGAATAAGAGTTTAAGGAAATGGAAATGCCCGGGAACGTACAGGCGACTGCATGGGAAGAGGGTTAAGAAAATGTGCGCCGCTGGGAAGTTTCGGGCTGGGTTAAAGGGGGGGAAAAAAAGGTTCGTACGGTGGGATGGGTATATGACTTTTAGACGAAAACGTTTAGGGCATGATACTCGTTTTATGGCGTACTGGCTGAACTGACTGACTGAACCCCTCTCCGATGTCGACCAATCGAGTCAGCTTACGCAAACGGAGGATACGTCCGGGAAGAGATCGGAACACGTTTTAGAATATATATTAGACACATTTGTAGCCGCGGTGCCAGACCGTTGGGCGTCCTTTGATTTACGTTTAGCACGCCTCGTCTTTCCGCCCTCTCTCTTATACAGAATGCCGTTCGTCCTACTTGTATGCGCGCTGCGCACTGCGAAAGTATCGCGCGAGGACGTTCCCAAACGTGACGCTCTGACTTTAATGAAATTGTACGTCACTACGGGGCTGGAGGTACTGCAAATATTTGGTCAAAAGCGTATCGACGCGCGTGTACCTTTTGACCAAGTTTTAAAACTAATCTTCTTGGAAACGAACTTTCGTCTCGTAAAAGTTCGACGTTTTTATTATGCATGTGCGAAGCACGTCGCATCTTTTGATTGTATTGCAGATTACGCTTCGCCCTATATATCGCGTTTCGACTAACGAAACACCACCCGTGTAACCTCCTCTAGTTTCGAAGCTCGCGAACTTGGATACCTTCATCGCGAACGAAACCGCATTAAAGTAACCTTAATACGTTTAATTATAATACGCTGCAGTTATATTGAATCAGCTCCCTTTTCACAGACGGCTCTCGCCAACAAACGTAAATTCCCTTGGATCGTTGAATTGTTTAATAACCGCGGATTAATCAGAACTTATCCTCCGGCGAGGGAATCGTTAATGGTCGAAAATTCTGAACAGAGGTTCCTGTACACGGTGTGCCTTACGAGCATCGTAAAAGAAGGCATCGTCCGCTGTATTATCCTGTTTTATATTCACGGCCACGCACAGCAGCCACCCCCTCTCGTGCTTAACCTCCTTTTCACCTGCAAACAACTCCCATCGCACCGGAAGACCGTAGTCTTCCTCGTTCTTCTTGAAGAAAAATTGATGTACCGCGGTAATCCCTTTTTGGCAAACTTTGCTGCGTGCCATGCATCACGCGTAGCGTCTTAATCTGTTTCAATATTTTGCAACCACTATGCACACGATCTATATGTACGTACAAGGTGTATTGTGCAACTTCTTATGAACTCGTGTGTTAGCAACTTTGATGGTATCTTCAAATTTGTCAGCGTATCCGCTGTACTTTATCTTGGATCAAGTATCAGCTTGTTTGCGAGCAATATTTTTCTGATGTCACACGATTCGAGTAACATAAATGTCTGTTGTAAAAGCTCTGTTTTCAGTACCGCCCTGCTCCCCTCGGTATACTGGTCCATAGTATTTCTTCTTAGTAAAGAGAACCGGTTCTCTGCATAAGCTTCAAATTACAATTCAGGAAGTTCTCAAACACTTGTCGTTTTTTATCTCTTCTTTCTCCGTACGTCCTTTGTGTTTCTGCAAGGTGTTATTTCCCAGGTTTTTGCGCGAGCTATTTTTGCTAGAGATCATCCCGTTTAAATCAATTGATTCTGTTCTCTTTGGTATCATCAAATCAGCGCGTTTATTGGAAAAGATAGAATCGAACAACGGGATCTTTCTTTCTCTCTGTTCCAGACTTCTACTTCATGCGTGAATAAAATGTAACGCGAACAGCTTTCCTGTAACAATTACAGTTTAACTTGACCAGTTTCGCTGGTTTGCCGCGTTACATCCGAGAAAATATTGTGCCATGCGTATTCAACTGCTTGGTAGGTACGTTTTGTCTCCGCGTCAAGTATTAATCACGCTTACAACTTTCGCGATGTTGTCCTGTTGCGGTGTTTTCACTTATACCCAGGGCAGCTTCGAATCTTTCCTCACCATTCAGTCGACACGAGAGTTACACACGAAGAATATTAGAAATCGCTGTGAGCGTCTATTAACGCTAAGTTGAAACTTACGGTTCTCACAGCAAGACAGATCGCAGAGACTTAGAACGGCGAACCCGTAGTTTAGTCTCAATTTTTCTCCGCCAAGAGAACTTCGGCAAACAACAGATCACTTAGCACCTATCCAAGGAACGAGATTCACGAGACCCTTTCCATCATCCAGAATCCAAAGCAAACCTCTCGTTCTACTCTAGCTAGAATTCCGCTTATCGAACCAGACGTGATCCACAGCGTTTCTTCGAATGAGAATCGTCCGGTGTCTATATCGAGAGCCCGAGCGATCGGATCGCGTTGAAGCGCGCGATGTGAATGGGATGCGTCGATGAAGAACCTGGACACTGCCGCGGCAACCCCCGCGAGAAGATGATGTAGCCGGTTGCGCAGGCAAGAAGGTGGCGCGCAGGTGGTCGCTGGATGAGGAAAGACAGGGTTCTTGATGCGATGTGAAGTTCGTCATGAACCACCCTGCGACCAGGGATCCGCTTGGCCCCAGGTCGCCGGGATGCTGCTACCACTCGTGGAACCCGCAGGTGTATCCGCCGTGCAGGGTGTGTCAAAGGCCGGTGCTGACGCTGCAGCAGTGCATCGTGCGGCACCCTGCGCCCTACGTGCGGCCCTCTTACCCTGGACAGGAGCAGCAAGAGGAACGGCCGCGACGTCAGCGATCAGCCGAGACACCGTCGCCACGCAGGCACGTCGATATCATCGATAGACGGCCACCTTCGAACCCGTATTACCACACGCACCCGCCGCCCAGCTCGTCCTCCGGTCACCACCTAAGCAAGTCGGTCAGCGCGGCCAGGCTTGGCTCGCCAGGCGGATCGCTCGGTCAACGTTCCCCGGGTACCCGGGCGCAGAAACCGCCGGCACTCGAAACCGCGCACAGATGGATCGGGGAGGAGACCAAGAAATCATTGCCATCTCACGTCTATAAATACTACCTCGCTCACACCAAGGAATACCGTCGTCAGAACAAGGTAACGTTTCTCGGGGGGCTCGCGTAAATACGAATTACAGTTCCAGGCGTCGACGAAGATCGATTTCGTAGGAATTTCGAGGAATTCCGTGGAGATCGGTTTCGCGTAAAAGAGGAGCAGCTACGCGCTGAAGGTTCGCTTATTATTATCTACTTTGCCGGTTCGAGGTTCGCGTGTCTTACCCTGGAGAAAATTAATGTATGGCATTTACATGCACGCGTTATTCATAATTAAGAGTGCGCTGCATCTAGGCTATCGCGTGCCCATTATATCCCGTTGAATTTAATAAACATATTTCACAATAGCGTGTACGCGCTCGAGCAAGGGGCCGCGGGATTCTGGGCTAAGGCGCATAAATGCATGCGCGTACTTTCATCATTAATGAAAATCAAAGCCTTCCGTCCGCTACGGGAGAACGTACTCGCGTGCTCTGTCAAGGGTATTCTAATTTTGCGGTTCGGCGTACAAATTGACCCCCCTCGACGCGTACGTAAGTAAAAACTCGAAAAATGACTATTACGACGGGACGTCTATAAGACGACATTGCCAGCATCACGTGCGAGCGTCGTACGATGTTGTTTTCAGGATATTGGAACGTCAAAATACCATTACGTGGTACTTCATTTTATACAAGTGCATTCTTTAGTGCAGGTTTCAAGTATCGTCGAGTATTCGTGAATATTGAAGTTGTATTGTCGTTGGGCAGGAGCGAGTGCTCGAGTTTGTTGGTACAATTCATTTGGAAGCTTTACGAAATATCTCTGATAACAATTATACATGTATAAAGAAGAAGAGATAATTATGTATACACTTTCGAGCGATTAGAATGAAGTTTTTAACGTTCCAATTGCATTTTCATGCACAACAAGCGAATCACCTACTTTGCGACTAGGAAAAACCCTCGCGTGTGCAATGATGCAGCTGTACCGTAGTTTTCGACGAATCTGTTTAAACACGTACACATATCCCGTACAGAAGTAGAGGTTTCAAGAACTTCAAACTTCTTGGGCTAATTCACTGAGCTGCCCGACTCTTTCGTGAATTCCTACGTCTTGAGTCACGTATTCTCTCGAAACTTCCGCATTTCATTACCTTCGCGAAAACAGGGAAAACGCTCAGCAGAATCGATTTTGTTTTATTCGCACTGTTACGTAATACATAATGCATCGTAACGATCATTTTTTTTTGAGCTATCAGTTTAGACGCTACTCGCGCGAAGCCGTACGTAGACGCGAGGAAAATTTGGAAAAATTATACACCGCTGCGAACATTAGCATAACGCAATTGCGCGCACCAACCTTCTGCTCTCGGTAGATCCGGCGGAAATATTTCAGCTTGAGAGAATTTCAGTTCTATAAAAGTGAAACGGAATAGTGGGAAAATTTTGTTACGACCTCGACGTTGATCAATGTTGGAAATTATGATTGTTCGCTTCAGAAGGCCACTATTTAATTTGCGAGAGTTTAATGTAGTCAAGAAGTGGAAGCTGGTCGGGTACTTTTGTAACACTGTAACAAAACTCACCAAAGGCATTACGATTTGGCATAAACTTATAAGTTTAGTCGAAAGCTGTAAAGGAAAAGTATTTTTTGATTGCAGTTACGTCTGCACGTGTGCGTGCAGAAGGAAACAGAGATTTTCGGAAGAAAAGTAAAATCTGACATTAAATGCTGCTAGGATTGTATTTGATTATTGTCTTTTTTTGCGACATTGTGATCCGATCACGTTGAATTATGAGGAAATTAATTTCGAAAATCGAACAAGGGAACTAATTGCTATTGATCGAACATTCACGAGAGCGTGCGTTTCGATTCAGATAAATTAATCCCCACGATGGTATCAGCTAAAAAAAACGTAATTTGCATTGCACCTCGAAGAATGCAGGTTGCAACTGCAGCTAGATTGATTGTCGATAGTCGACGATAGATGGCAGGGTGTGTTTCCTCTCTCTACGTTTATCAGTGCGTACAGATATGTATTTTATAGGTGAGAACAATAATCTAATCATTACCAAATCGATACGATGTCATTTTTATGTAGCTTGAACATTTGTCAAGTAACGCGAGCGTTGGCTTTTCCGTACTTTCGATTTATTTCCGCGCGTAAAGTAACTTCTTGCTCGGTTGTACCGTCCTGGGACACCCTAGGTATTAATGAAAAATACTCCCTCGCGAGTTGTTTGTTTTAATCGTACACGTGCATATATACACAGCGTGTATCGTCTCTCTTGAGCGCTTTAAATATTACGCTTGGTCTTAATGATAAGAAAAAAAAATGTCAAACGAGAACGTTGTTTCTCGATGGTCGAATATTACGGTGAGCAACAATTTTCTTCCTCGCGCGTGCAATGGTCGGGATCGGAATCAGGCCACGATTTATTTGCATTTGCACAAGATCGCAAATACAAGTTAGCCTAATGAATTGAATTATCCAGGGATACGTATCGTCTATCGGGTAAAGTAGCGTCTTTATGATGGATGGAGTTTCATTAAAATCTCTCTTCGGTTCCGGCTAGAACGGTTGAACGACGTTCATCGGCTAATGAAAAATTCTCGTCGGAATAACCGTGGAGTGTACGAAATTAGTAGCTGTCTCGTGTCTGTAAACATTCGCGAAATGGAATTTCAATAATTCCCGGGATTTGGCACACTTTTCCCGTCGCGTTGGAACGGCATCGCGAGAACCCAATCAGTTAATCTAATTCGCTCTAATCAGCGAGCACACCGAAATGCTCTGTTATTATTTCTGTTTCCCTTTGTACAACGAGGCGCGATTACATTTATATATTGATAACGAGGGGATCGTTAAAACGGGGATAAAATCCAATTTCCTGAAATCGATTAGACGTAGTTAAATTATAGCCGGCATTTTATCAGCCCGCGTGATACTCGCGTCCGGCCGCGCGTCCAGATGTCCCCAAAAATGCGAAACTAATTACGCGCGGCCACTGTGTTTGTTGTTATGAACGCGCCTAAGTAATTACCGCCAGGGTAAAAATTAATTAAAGGCGAACGGTGGGGACGGGGAGGGTGATCAATGTACCAGCATCGAGCACACCTGTGTTGTAAATGTAAAATCTGGGCTGGGTTATCGAATGCCGATTCGAATCAATATTGACGCGGAACCCTCCGCGTGGAACGTAAATTGATCGTAATGTTCTTCGCGCGTAGAACGCTATTTTCAGTTATTCACTCGTAAATATTCGACAAAGCGAGGATCAAATCCAGCTACAGATTATGCTACGCTCGTTTAAAGAAGCGTCTCTAAATGCACGCTCTCACGAAAGAAGTGGAGGAACTCGCGTGAAATGGCAAAGATTCTGCGCGATAATTATTTGGTTCAAGGAACGAAGGAATCGAGCAAATCCCTCGAATTTGTGTATGAATTATTTCCTTTTAGACGCGGCAGGAATAAATGTGCGTATAATGGAAGCGTTCAAATGTCCTTTGAATAAAAGTTGAGATCGTTGCAGGTATCGCGTAGACATGCGTTGCAAATGGCTTATATCTCAGTCGTCGAAACGATGTAACGGGGATATCTGGGGTAGTTTCGCGTAACGAATATCTAAACGCGTTGCAGAACTGCCCTTGAATATCAAATAGCGCTCAAGTCCCTTCAAACGAACGGAGCGATTATGTCGTATAGCTTTTCGTTCGATGAAATTGGCCTTCTGCGACGTATCGGATCGTGTTATGAACCTTCTCTGATTTTGCTGAATTTGGAAGCATTGAATACGATGTTATAGTAAGACTTCAACCCCCTGAAATTGTACACTCCATTTCTATAAAAATTGTTATGGCAGAAACACGATTTCTTAGCCCTCGAGTGCGGACATATGTCTCAAAGAATTTTTGATACAAGTTGTGCGCTCGTAAAACATGTTTCTACGTCGGTTGTACGTGTGTTTAGAAGATCGATAATTTCCACGACGTTAAACTTTGTTCTTTGAAACGGTATGTTACTTTTATGACCCCCACACAGTTGTGTTTTAAGTGGTCGTTGCAGTTTAAAACGTTGCACGATGATGGCGTATGTGTTTTCGGTGTTTTAAACACACGTACTTAAATTTCCACACTGACACCCTTCGAAATTATTGTATCTTACACTATTCGAGACATGATATTAGAATTGTCGAACATTTTCTTAAGATGGAATCTCTTGTAGGATAATACACTTAAAACAATTCTCAAGTGTTCGTTCGTCTTTTGTGTTACAGGTAAGTGGGACCAATAATTATTATCCGTGACAAACCCCTTTCGAAGAGGTAAGTTTTTGTAAATTATACACATGTATATGTAACATTTATATCGGTATACTTCATAACAAAATGATTGTTAGAATATCGATCGGTGTAGCGATCGAATATCGTATCAGCGTTTAACAGAAAATGGGACAGAAGTATATTAATTCATCAGTGAATTTCTACATCTACACACTGTACGTAACAAAACCTTAGATCAAGTATCAGAGATTGCATTTCGAAGTCATTAATCGATATTTAATTTTCGATGATGCATATCAGAGGCTATCGCGAATCACGACGTCGCGTCGGGGTGGCTAATAAATATTCTGCGATTATGCGCAGTTATACATGCCTCTTAAATCGAACGCGATCGCGTATATTCGAATCAGCCTACTATTGTAATCGTAATGATACGATTAACACGTACGTCAGTCGCATCGGTTGTCGGGAACAAGCCCGCGTACGTATGGGTGGCAAATCTTTTAATACGTATACCGTTCAACTCGCCATGCTTTCATCGGTATGACAAATGAGTTATCAATTTCGCGAGTATAACACCGTATCCCGATTACCCGTCCCAGGTTCCATGCGCCGTTGATTATAGTTCGCAGTTATCGACTGCCTACGTAACAATTTAAATCGGTGCTGTCCGTTTTCGTCGTGCGATCGTGCACGCAGTGCGATTCGTTTAAATTGAAACTACGGTTCGAAACAGTTTCGCACGATTTTTGAAAGTGAGGGAACGCATCCCTCGAGGATCATGGTTGCGTCTTGAGACCACGGTTATGGCAATTCCAACGTGCTCTGGCCCAACGAGTCCACAATCTTCAACTACTCACGAGTTTAAGATAAAAAAGCAAGGATAACGCTCGTTATCAAATTCTACCTGTTTGTATGTCTTCCAAGATAAAATCGCGATCAGTTAATTATTAATTTCTGCAAATTCAACGTGGTACGTATAAAAAGTTTGGCGTCGTTACAGTTTCAAATAAATGCGAGCGGGTTCATTAAAGGAGCTTTTTAATTGATATAAAATTTTCGGTTTCTGGTTACGCTGGTGTTTTCAGACGACACTGCGAATAGTGTCGACAGATTTTATTCGTACAAGCTGGTGCAGGATGAAAAAAATGTAACGACTTAGTCAGAGTGCTAAATAGAAAGTTTCGTTAAACTTTCGTTGGTGCGTAGCTCTTTCATCACGCGGGATAATGAAAATTATCTCGTCCCTGAAGAAAACTATCCCTTTTTCCAACGGTAGCAGTCTCCTTTTCGCGGGTTACTCGCAAATTTAACTTGCATTTCGTGCGTTTCTTCTCTTACGTGGTCCTGTAAACTCCTTACGCGGCAGGATAGTGTCTTGTTCGCTTCAGAATACATCTCATTCTACAGCTATTCTCGTTTTCACCTTGTAAGTCACGCGCAAAGAAAATACGGTTGGTGCAAATATATTTTTTCATTAAATTATTTGATTATACATTTGATGAAAATTGTAATTGCTTGCAACAATGATATTCGAGCAGAAAAGAATTTCAGTCCCGTATCCACTTTTTGTCGACGCGAGCGCAAACAGCACGGCGGCATCCATCTTTCATTATTATTTTTCCTTAAGTAAACCGAAGTCTGCGGGATCGATGGCGGACTGAGTCGTTCATCTTCAGGAACGTATCTATGGCACTTCTCTCAGTTTGCAGAGGACCACATTTTCAGTACGCGCGCGCTTCTGCTATTCCCGTGCAATCCTAACCGTTAACCGGATTACTGCCTCTGTTAACCGCAATTGACAAGAGCTGTATAAACTTATTTGCGGTCGCTACTTACGTCTACTGTGCCGCGACAGCGCGCACCCCGCGTCCTGTTTCCATTGAAATAGATTCCACGCGGTTCACGTGATAGCTGCCATTTTTCATGCTCACAGCGTTGCTCTCGTCGTACGAATTTTAATATCGAATCACTTTATTAATTTCTCGCATGTGACATCGGAAATACGACAAACTTTTGCGATAAAGGGGATAATGTTATGTAAATTTTTCCATTTCTCGTTATTTTATCGCACGATTGGAGAGGCGAAGTGTCTGGGTGCAACGTGTGTACCTTCATATCGTATTTGTATCGGAAAAGTTGTTCAATAATTAGGACAGATGGAAAACAACATGAGACACAAAGAAAAATTGTATTATAATTTAATACGACTAAGGTGTTGGTTAATGGATTTTTAAAACGTGTCCAAAGCAGATTATAGTGGTTTATGGTCAATTCGTGAATAATCTCTTTCCTTATGGTTTTTTAATGCGCCTTAACCGGTTTTAGATAGATTCGAGATAAAGAGTGTGTGGTTGTGCCTTTGCACCATCTGCTCTTAAAACGAACAGCAGAATGAAAGCGAGCGCAGAGTAAAAAGGCAAGAGATGGAGTAAGAGTCCAGCTAAATGAAGCGGTGGGGTTCATTCCATTAATGTCCTTGAGAGAGCAATTGATTTTAGACGAGCTATAGTATGTCTACGTCAAACTCTGCCTCAACTTTAAAACTAGTGATCGGTGCCAGGAAAATTTCTATTAATGTAATTGTTTCTAATTATTTAGCCAGTGTAATTGTCACTATTTATATTAGCAGGATGAAAAAAAGTGCTTCTTCTTCTTTATAAATAATCAGAGTGAACAGTGGATTTTTCACGAAATGAAACACGTCCTCTTTTTCATTCGCACTTTTCTATCGATTTGAAATCAAATTTCTGACTCACCAGGAATTTAATATTCTCAAGAACCATCTAGATGCGCCGAAAAGTACTCGCGTCTGACCAGTTATACCCGTAATGTGAATTGAAAAGAAACGTTTACGAGGTGCAGCCACTTTGTTCACTCAAAAACCGGGATTTACGTTTTGTACGTGGTCTGTGCTTGAAACGTGCCTCGTTAGAACGCAGATAGAACGTTGGATAACGGAATTTATTACCTTTAAGGATTGCCTTTGTTCAGGCTGCTGTAGTATAAAGCAAGGAGATTACCTTATTTCCCTTCATTCGCAATAGTCACAGTAATTATAAGCAAAACTACGTAAACGCGTCGAGAGTTGATGAATTTTGGTAAATTTATGAAATTTGAAAAGCATTCCATCAGAAAAGATTACTCGCAAATTGTTACTTTCCTAGCGGAAATTGCTATTTTGTCGATTAATTAATATTGCAGCTGACAGCTCTGCATCGATGGTAATAAACAGTTACCAGCTTCTGAAAAATTAGAATTTTTAAATCAGCTTACGCGTAACGAAGAGTAACGACAAGAAGCGCGTGTCAAATTCCAAGTTGTCTACATTTTATTTAATAAATCCTGACCTTTCGCAGCAGCTTCTACCATTTCCGTCTATGGACGTTAAAAGAGTAAAGTATCGGCTTCAAAGCTTAAGGTTATTCTCACATGACCTTATCGATGGTGAAAGTGTATTTACCGTCTGTGACATAAATAGTGGATCGTTATAATATATACGACACATCGTATTGTACAAAATACAACGTTAGGGTGTAACAGTCTGCGTAAACATATTTTCCTGTGCAGGTATACGACGATCCAAGCAACTTCGTACAAAGTAATTAAAAGTTCAGTGTGACTAGCCCGATGATTAAAAAAAGTCATCGAATAGATCAACTTGTACAAGATACTAAATTAATAAAACGCACAAATTCCAGTAAATTAATCATTTGAGCGGCAATCGTCCAATCGTGTTCTTCAACGTCGACCAAGCTACGAACATTACGAGCCACGGTTTTCAGATCGGAACCTGCACCATTCAGGTCTACCGTAGATATCGATTCGTGCGCAGATCTACCATCACGATAGAACTACTCGCACATCCAGCGTGTGTAGGTGTCCGATCCGTCGCATTCCTTTTCGGAAAAAGCAAAATAGTGAATTTACACTAGCAAGAATCGAGGAAGAACAACCATAATGGAGCACTCAAGAATGAAAGCACGCATTTCCCGCGGAATATCAACAATAGCGACGTTTCAAAGAATCCTTCAACAACAATGGACCGACATTTCGCGTCGCGACGCACACACAGTGTTCCCTTTGCGACACGGGCTGGCTCTTCGATCGCCCTTGACGGATGCTCGAACCTCGAAGAGCGTTCATCCCCCCAGGTGCAGAAGTTAGCCGGTAAGGGTGGATGGCAAGCTTCTCTTTTTCGCTCGCCACAGCGCGACACACGCTCGAGAAACTGGTCCAAGGTAAATCCGTCGAGGATAGTTTCACGCGTGGCGATGAGAGCCAGGGACACGACAGCCGTGTACCGTGCACAATCCTGGCGGACTTGTTCGGTTCTACGCGTACAACTAGGGACCGCGTGTCCCGGAAACGCCTGGATTAATGTAGGTCAACGATCACCCCCTAAACTTTCCGTACGAGACACGTTCGTCTAACGAGCTGTGCGTGCGATGCATAAAAAATAATCGATAGAGGGTTGCGGGTGGAATCGTGTGTCCAATTAGGAAAATTAACCGGCCAGTGGATTCGCGTATGGCTCCAGTCTTCATTGTACCGGTTGAACTACGTTGACGTTGACTGACGCGTACTGTATAATTCAACGCCGCGGTCATAATGAATGAATTCGCCCCTGCACCTCTCTCTCTCTCTCTCTCTCTCTCTTTCTCTCTCTCTCTTCGTGCGTAGAAACCTCCGTTTCGAAGGATGTGCTCGTGTGCATCGAAGCTAACACGTGTGCGAAGTGCGGATCCACGCCGATCCGCAACTTAGGAAGATCCGATCGCGCTTTATACGTCCCGTTGCTGAGCGAACTGAAAGGCGATTAAAGATGGATGGATGATGGCCGGGCAACAAGTGTCGGGAAATCTTACCGCTCAAACGGTCCGTCAATAAATGCGAGACGATGGTGAAACGTGGATACGTCTTGGTTGAGAAAGATCGAGTGGAAATAGGATTATTTTTGCGCTGACTTGCTAAAGTCTATGATTTATGGTGTTTGCCCGACGGGCCACCTTCTTCCTTCCGTTCTTGCTGTACCTTCTCACGCTGTCTCTCTCTGAATTTATGTTTCAAGCAATACAACGTGCCCCGTGTACGTGTCGTAACCAAAATTTCGGAACTTTCTCTGAACTTGTCCGTGACATTCCGCGTATTTATGAGTGTTTGCGGGACTTCGCAAAAAATGGGACGCGTATTGTGTTTGGTGTCGAAACCGATACTGTCAAATTGTGTTATTACCCTCGGTATATCGAGGATATCTGTCAATTTTTAGACGAAATAATTCCAGACGCGTTTAATGAACCGTTTTTGATTCGATTCTCTCTGTCATCGTGGATGCAGACGCGATGAATCAGAGATTATAGCCAGAATCCCCGTTTCCATCAATTATTAAAGAACACACTAGCGCTTGTTCCCCGGGCAATTCGGTTACTTGGCGAGTGTGCCGGGTTTACCAATATGTACACGCGTACGTTGCACTGTCATTGTTCGATAACTCGGAGAAAATCGGCTACGGACCACGGCCGTCGCCGTGCGGTTCACACTTCGCCGGAGAGAATACGAACTATGGAAACAATCTGTATCTATTAGCCGAGTGCATGTAGCGGTGCCTATTTGTCCTTTATCGAGGGACGGAGAACAATGGCGATGCGCTGTTCTTCCTGAAACGGAGACGTAGAATAGCATAATCGAGTTCAAACACTTGAACGTAATCAGCCCCGCTTTAGAGATATCGGGTCAATCTTGAATGTAGCCGGGAATCGAGGTTACTATGTACAATGCTGATGCGGTATCACGGTAGCCGCCTAGCGCGCGGGGCAGTCGATTGTGTTTTTCATTCACACGATTTTAACGCGCGCGACACATATCGGCAGCCCAGTTTCAACCTCTCCGGCGAGGCTATTTCCGGCGTCGACGGGAAGCTGTACCGGATCGAACCATCAATCGCGCTTTTTCTGAGCAACCGTGAACCCGCGACGTACGACGTCGTCGACGAAAGTTAACGTACCTGAAAACGAGCGTCGAATCGGCCGCGAGGGGCGAGAAAAACGGTGCCGAAAGTTCCCGCGTGAAACAGAAAGAAACGCACCGGCGTGTTACCGTGGGAAGAAGGTGCGCGCGATAAGGCAGGAGTCGGGAACAGGAAGAGGTAAGAAGAAGAACGGAGAGGAGAAAAGTGCGCGACTCGGCGATGGGGCCGGAGATTGTCCGTGGAACAGGAAGAAGGGAAAGGATAGGAGCGGAACGGGTGAAGAGCGAGGGGTTGAACGCGAAGGTGGAAGGACAGACAGAGGGGAGTGTTACCGGAGACAGTGGCCGAACATTGCGGTCCAGAGGGATGAAAGAGAGGCATTACTGGTGGCGAGGGGTGGCGATACTGGCGTATAAGGGAACGGGGATGGAGAGGGTGCCAGAGTGGCGGGGAGGGGTAGATAGTTAGGCGGTGGGTGGATAGTCGGGGGTAGTGGGTCGGTTGGTTGGTTTGCGTGGAGGAACTGCGCGGCAGTCGAGGCCGTGAGGCTCAGTGCTAGGGAGCGCGGCACCGCGATGCGTCGGCTTCTCGTTGCTGCCGCACTCGTCACGGCTTTTCTCCTCGTCTGAACGTTTCCTTTCTTACCGTCATTCTCGAGTGACACAGAGCGCGTCCGCTTTTTATACCCGCCGTCTTCGCTCCGCGTCCCGTTTCACCGCGTCTCTATCGTTCCCCGCTGCGTATCTCGACTCGTTTCTCCTAGCCCCATCTCGCTGCCCGATGTTCGTTGTCCCCAGTAATTTAACGCGAGTATCGTGATCGACCGCGTGTTCTCCGCGAGTGGCGGTTTCGCGTGTGTCTACCCAGAGAGTGCGTGTAACCGGACCGCCGCGTCGAACAAGTGACGCGCACCGTTCGCGATGAACGCGAGAGCGATCGCACCGGTCAGAACCATGTGGCGACATGCATCGTAACGATCTGGAGGAACGAAACGTCGACGTTCCTTACGGAACGGAGATGGATCCGTACGGGGTTGGTTGGCCGCCTCAAGGTCACGGTATCGGTAATGCCACCGGGGGTGTCGCCGGCACTGGTATTGGCGGCAACATAAGCGACGGCGCGAACACTATACCCCGTTGCTGGAGCAGGCCTTGCAGATCGACCGATCCCTCGCCTATGCGGCCGATCGAGCACAGCATGCGCTCGACCGAGGCAATGAGATCGATGGAGTCGATGAGGTCGATCGACTCCGTGATACGGCAACCGTCGGCTGATTCTATGCGGGCTTCCGTCGAGCATCACCAGTCGAGCAGGTCTTTGGAGGCGATGGGCAGACCCAGCATCGAGCAGCAGATACGCACCGAACAGCCGAGGCCCACCGTCGATCATCCAGCGACATCCTCCTCGATGTCCTCGACGCCTATGAGAACCGGGATCGAGCACCACGCGATGCGCGCCATAGAACACCCGTGCAGGCTGAAAGATCACGCGAGTTACATGCACGATCATCACTTCGGCCGGCTGCACGATCACGGCTGCAGATCCGTCGAGCACGTATCGCGGATGCTCGAGCACAGGCTTCACGAGCAGCATTCCGGTAGACCGCCTCTCGAACAAACGTCTTGCCGGCCAATCGAGCATCCCCCTGTGCGCCCGCCGCCAGTCAACTATTCCTGTCGATCCCTCGATCACGCCCCCGGAAGACCCATGCCGATGGACTGTGTCATCTACGGTCCGCATTCTCATCCACCGCCAAGGTTACCCACCGAGGGCCAGTTTCGCGTCAACTGTCCTGTGCATAGTCCTTTTCGCTATAGATTCCCGAACGGCGCTGCCGCTGCCGATTATCATTCGCAGCACCAGGTAAGATCGAGATTAAGCGATCGCGCGAGGTAGAATGTTGCGAGGAGAAATCTCTCTCTTTGATCGATCTCGCTACTGTTTCTTGCGAGCGAGTGCGTTGCAGAGGTTTCCAGTTGTTTATCCATTTTATTGCGGAAGCGTGCTTATCGATGTACTATCCGAAGAATGCTCTGTTGTTGTCTTTCTGTAATATTTATCGTAGAGGGGGAACTGAAACACGTTTGAGAAGTCGATCCGTTTGAAAATTTATCGAACTTGCGGAACGGGGGATGCATGTACCAAAAGTCGACAAAAGAACGTATTTCCGCCTGGTCGTGAGTTTCAGCACGTCGCTTCGGGAAGCCATTTTTTGCGATATATAAAACTTACTTCATTATACATTCCGTTCACTGGTTCGAAAATTTAGTCACGATAACGCGATATCGTTCGGACTGAAAGTTTATCCCGAAACTTGGATGTTTCATGAAATATCGTCTGTTGAAAAGCTTTCCTCTATTTTTCTGTTCCGAGCAGTTGTGCGTATGGAAAGATTTTATATATCGGAACACGTGGTTGTATGATTTACACATTTGTAACTTCGGTAAACGATTATTAATAATTTGAACTTCGTCTACTCGTTAACTTCTAACGAACGATGTCATTCAGTTCGAAAAAGGCAGTTTCTATACATAAACAGATTTCAAGCTTCGCATCGATTCATTTCGCTAATTGCGCGTCTGACTTCGAGCGTGTATAATTCTGCTAATATCTCAAAATCCTGTAAAATTCTTTTGGCGGAACAATTTTCGCGCTAAATAGAAAAGATCAACGTTTTTTTACCCAATTCGCGGAAACGTTGCTCGAGCCTGCTATTCACCAGCGTCAACGCAAACCTTGTACAACAATTGCACGGTGAATGTAATTAGAAACAGAATTATGATTGTACTCGCAATTAGAGGAAAGATGCGTTTGACGCGAAAGAAAGGTACTCGTTAGTTTGTCACGTGGACGTCTTTCGAGGAAAAACCGGAGCGCAATTATAAATTTTAATTGTGCCGCGCACGTGCGCTTTCACGGGAAACTAATTTTCTCGTTTCTTCCTTTAACAATTCCCCTCCCCCCTTAATCCCGACAACGATGGAAGTCATTTGTAACTCGGCAAAAATTGTCCACCCGCTGCAACCCTCGCGTGCCTCGCATGAACGGTGTCCCGTTCCGCTCGCGAAATGAAATAATATCGCGGCGCGACGTGAACGCGCCGCGTCTTTACGAATTGCAATATTTAGCACCAGATCCGTGTTACGCCGACGTAACTAGCTGCTCCTGTACGCGACGTTACCTTTGAGGCTCTCATAAATAAGATTACCGAGAGGCAGCTGCACTGATACGCCTGCGAACCTGACCGCGAGAGAACTCCATAGACGCGCTATCTATAACTTCTGGGGTAGCGCGTTGTGCATTTAGCACTTTGAGAATTGAGCACAGAGAATGATGGAGGATATTCGCTGGCTGGAGAATTAGTGCTAGTTCAACATTTAATATTTATCGAATTTAGAAATACTTGAAGATTCTCCGGTACAGTCTGCGGTAGAACCTTAGAATCAGGTACGCCTAATTGAAATTAACCGAGTGAAGTTAAGAAGCGAACGCTTCTAGACAATATAGTATGCTGTTTCGTGACGGAAGTAGATTTTGTCAAAGGGCAATGAAATTTCAGTTGAATTTCACTCGTTTTCTGTATCTGGAACTTCGTTCGAATATGGAATGGAATGTGCGTTTTCAGTAACGCGTACATATCTGATAGCAATCAAAATGGTCGAGATATAATCCCGATTTAAATCCAATAGGAAATGGTTAAAAGATAATTGGAAACGATATTGCAAAAAAAGAAGGTCACGAGCAGGATAGAATAAAAACAAGCTGCACTTCTCGATATGATTTCTGGTTCGAGTATATCAAGCGCTGCAAAGGACGTGCGAAAGTGAAAAGTGTCGCAGGGCAACTCCATTATTGCCAGCTTATGTGAACGTTAAATTTGTTTTAGATTATACTGTAAAGAAGGTTAATTGTTCAGTCCTCTGGCGCTGAGGCAAGAAGCCTTTTTCTTGGAAAGTCGTTTAAGCTCGTTACAGAAAAGGATGAAGCGCGAGTTTGCTCTTCTTCGGTAATTACCCGACAGTTTTGGAGTTTACAACGATCCTTTTTCATCCTCTTTTTTCCTTATTTCTCGATATTCTTAACTCCTACCAAGGAGTCCATCTCGCAATGTTGTTAACGACGAGAGCATTATTTTCAACCGAGTTCTTTTCTACCTATTAAATAATCGAACGGCATCCATCTCGACGTATTTCCTGCGATATCAAACATTCATTCGTCCCACTTTATTCTGTTGTTTTACACCGATTAAACATTGTTACATCCCACACAAAATTTTTGTCTTCGCATGTTATTTTCTGCAAAGAATACCTCGGAACATGCGCTATGAATTTTTCACGGTTTTGTTTTCGTGAAAAAAATCCCTCCAGACCTTAGGAACATAGTGCACGCTTGAATCTTAAAATCGATATCGGAAAAAAGCGACAGTAAAGTTTTTACATTGTTGGATAGACGCGTATTAAGGGTAAGATTAGAGTTGACAGTGCATTTATGAACATGGACAATGTCTTTGTACTGGCGAGTACTAAATATCGAGATCGTTTCTCTCAAAAATAAAGTCTCACGTCCAAAGCGTTGTCCTCCACTTCGAATTTATTTCTACGGTAGATTCCCGTTCGGTTCTAACATACGATTGGTATACGAAAAATCAAAACACGTCCCACAGCTCTGAACGAGACTGTACTACCCTAAACCACCGTGCTTTACAACATATTGGGTTTTCAGAAAAATAAAATTCTTGCCACCCCAGGGGACGCGTGCACGCCCTACGTTACACCCTCAGCGACGCGAACAAGAAAACAGGTCTCATCCCGTATTTTTGACTCAGCTTTATGGACGAAATCACCCCGTTCCCAGTCACGGTAACACGTTTCCCGTGCCCCCAGGTCCAAGCAGCCATTCTATCTATCAAGAGTTTTACTCGGCTACGTCTAAATTTGCCACCCTCGTTGTGTGTTCCCCCGGTCGATCCAGAGAAAGAACGTCGCCGACGTCGTCGGGCGTCGCGCGTCTACGGGCCACCCTCCATCCCCGTTTTACGTGGCCGAATTACAGGAGGGCGCAGAGGGTGAGGGTGTGTGTACTGATTTCGCGAGTTTCGCCGATTTTCGGAGCATCGGCGTAACGCGCGACCCTCCGGACGGCGGCGCGCGTCGCTTCGATCCACTCTCGCATGCAAATTCGAGCCGTGCGTGTACAGCTGGGTCGCGGCGTGTCCGCCCGGATCGATCGATGCAGCATCGAGCGGCGATTTAAGCCGGCGATGATCTCTCCGTGATATCTTTCCCTACGGCGAAACGCGATAACGTTTCGCGTTCCAATTTCGGTGATACGACCGCGTTCACCCGCTTCATACGCCACGGTCCATCATTTCGTCCCTCCGTGTATAAACCGTGCCCGCGTCCGCACGGCCGGGAATTCCTCCGCGAAGTGTTAATAATGTATGCATGCGGAACGATTGAACGCTGCTCGATGGGTAGTGTTGGATATTCGCACCTAAGGCCAATAGTCGCCTATCCGGAACCACGAAACGAATTTCCAGCAGCGGCGGTTTGCAGCAGGCACGCGAGTACGGAATTAGGGGTGTGTTTATGGCAGTCGTTGCGCTGGTGGTTGACGGCCGATAAGTCTATAATAATCAGTGCCGATTCGATGCTCCAGGCTGATCGTAATAGCTAACTGCGAGTCCAAGTGTCGTGGTACGTACAAAGTAATTATCGTTTTTCGTTGTTGGGGTTAGAAAACGATCGGTCGGTGAAACGGTGGTCCAATAACGCAGTTCGATTGCATCGCGCTGATATATCGACGATTGATTTATGGAAATAATAAGGATGCCTCGGCGGCAAATTACCGGTAACGTGTCCAATTAATGTACGTTAGTCGACGGGGTCTAATTATCTGTAACATGAATATATTGTTGCGTTTTCATCTGCTGTGATTCCTTGCTGATCCCTTGCATTAATGCGAATGCACAAAGGAACAATGGGATGATACTAATAACTGCTGGCAACGCGTGCAACGTAAAATGTAACAAAGGAAATGCAGTGTACTCGTTTTAAAGCATCGTGTTTAATTCTTAAGACAGTTGCTTCGAAAATATAAGCATCTACTGCACGAGTACAGTTTGTTTCCAATAACGAAAGAAATTCATACACGTAGATGCTAATCAAAAGACGAAGGCGAAGGAATACCGCGATATACAAAACTTTATGTTCTAATATTAATCGTCAAGGTTTCGCGAAACTGTTCTATAATTAGCTACATTGGTATGATTTCAGTTGGTTCAGTAATGAATGTACGTTTTGGAGATGAAACGTTAATATTGAATCCCCTCAAACATAACTGTTCAAAAAGATGAATTATGAGAAGCTGTACGAGCAAGACTGTGTCGATATATAGCGTGTGCAATAAGAAAAATTCAGTAACCAAGCGGATATAAATATTCAGCGCACGTGTGGAATATTGGTAATTAGTAAGTCAAAGAAACCGTAATCGTACGATGTGGTAAAGCAGCTGAAGTTTAATTTCGAGCGTTATCGTGATCTGTTCGAAACGTTGTACGGGTCCTGAAATGCATTTCGGATGTATTTTCTCTTTTTCTGCGATCGTTACACTTCGATTAAATATTGCTGCTTCAAAATATATTATAGAAATAAACAATGAATATTTTTAATAGCGTGGACGTTCTGCAAAAGTTCGCAGTGACATAAATGTAGAGGGGTCGATGAATTTTGGAGTATAACAGCTCTGAAAGTTTTTAATTTTCCATTATCTCGCTATTATTATGCATTGTTTTTGCAGAAGAGTGTATATAGAGTGACTGTATTAACAAAAAATTTCATTCAGCGCGTCAATTGACCTTAAGATACGAGCTCGTGAATAGATAATAATGTCCTATCTAAACTTTGATATTAAACCATGTACAGCAATTAATATATGTATATGCGTATTGATGTTACAATGTATCGTATTAACTATCAAGTATTTAAACATTTTCAAGTGAATAGAGGTAGTCAGATTTCTCGAATACCGCGCTGTACGTTCCAAGTTGAGTATGAAATCTTGAAACATTTTTTGGATACGCGCGAGGCAGCCATTTCAGCGATTCACGCTCCTCTTTATTCTGAACTTGCACTACGTGATCCTGTTAAGAATTTAACAACATCTGTACACGAAAGCTGCAACGACATCACACGGAAGCATTGAGATTGAAGGGGAAACTCTTTCTTCCAGTAGAAGAACTGAAAAAACATCCGACGCCTGCACGTTTGCACTCTGCCGACTATTTTTTTCTTTTTTCTTCTTCTCTCCCAGGTACAAGTTTTAATCGATGGCCGACTTTCATGCGTGAAACGTCTTCTGAACGGTACTTCGCAGGGATTATAAGGATTGCGTTCCGTTGCTTTCGTGCCTGTTGGTCTGCTCAAGAATGCATATTGGATTTACTTTACCGTATTATGTGTAGGTAACTTCGCCGGACGTCCGGGCGGAGAGTCCACTTCCACGGCCATTGAGAAATGAACTGTCTCGGATTTCAGTTTGCGATTTCCATTTCCTTAAATTTATTGACATCTATTGAAAATCCCCCTGCGCCATGTAAACGCGATACTCCGCAGTCGCGTGTGCGGGACGTGATTTATTTGTTCGATATGTTTACAAATCTTTCCAGTCCAATATTTTGTAGCTGTTTATAACTTATTCCGTTCGCTTCGAAAGTTAATCTAACAAACGCGAATATTTTGTTACGATAAACAAGCATTGCGCTTAACGAACAAAGCAAATATATTGGAAAATGTCATTTACTGCACCCAGCTGTAGGGATTGTTGAAAAGTTACCGTGTAAACGGAAAAAGTCCCGGTTGGAAAACATTGCACGCGAGGAACGTGAAATTTCGCTTTATTGATGAACGCGATTGATGAAAAAAAGCAGCGTTGGTTATTCTCTTCGCTATAATTTCCTTCTTCGAGAAACGTTGCACTCTACCTGAACTGCACGCGGAATGGTTAAACTGCAACGAGTCACTTTATAGTACACGCGTGCGTATACCTGTTACACAAAAGAGCAGGTGATGCCAGACCTTTGTGCAACGATCAAAAAATGGATCGCGAGTCACAGTGTAGATTGACGGGGATGAAAGAGCCGTGGTGTTATACTTTCTGAATTGATGACTTTTTGTTTCCTAGTCGCATTCTCTCTTGCGAGCAGCTGAAAATTCACGACTACTCTTATCGCTCGGTTGTAACTTACGAGCTACGTAATTCTTTGCCAATCCCAGTGAAGTTCCCATTTTTATATAGTCACGATTGTTATTCGGTTCTATCTTGTCACGAACAGCAATCGAATAACATTTCTACCCCTAACGTTTCACGAGCAACCATAGTCTTGCGAACTGACGTTTGGAATTTCCACTCGGAAGCGCTCTTATGGTTTCGCGATTCATAATCAAATTTTCCACCGTGATCCAAGTTTGGAACACACCGCAGACGCGAAACGAACACGGGAAACTCTGTTAGGAATTAACGTAATAGAGCTGCGTAGAGAATAGGGATTCGGTTTCGAGAACCGCGATAGTGTTTAATAAAATTTGTCGTTTCGGTTCGTTTACGTGCGCAGAGAGTTAATCCAGTTAATTCTGATGGTTCTGCGATCTGTACATATTTCGCGTAGCTGGTCAATAAAATATAGGGAGTAGATCGAGTGGTGAACAGTTTGCGCGGAAATTCTCCACCGATTTCCAAGAACCGAGTCGCTCTCTTTACGGTCGCGCGATTTCATTTGCCGGGTAGATCAAAACGTCCCGAGTAGCTCGTTAAGAGCACATTGTGCAATTGGACGAGACACAACGAAACGGCAGCTCGGCTCCTCTTGTGTCTGACGCGTGACGTCCCCTCTGGAGGCATTCGAATGCCTGAAATTTCATGGACTGCGAGGCCTTCCGCCGCGAGGAATGAAATTCGTTATTAAGTTAGGAATTCCGCGAGGTTATACAAATAACAACGTTACAATCGAGCAGCGGGATAATGGCCTATGAAACGATGTTATTACGCTAGCAGGAGGATTACGGCCGCTATATAATCCAGAAATTACTCGCGCCGCATTGACCTCGATAGTAGCGCGACTGATCTTCAATATGTCCCCTTGAAACTGTGATTTCGGCTTACCGGCTGTTTAATCTCTTCCCCCTCGGGGCAGAAGTTACCCGGCCAGACGATCCCCCGCTGACTTATTCCCTTTCTGATTAATTTTCTAACCTATTTTTAAAAACGCCATCTCGAACGTCAGATCCAGGACAATGCGGACGTTTCCCTCGTCCCAGTCTTCCGATCGTGTCCGTCTAACGCGGGGACACTTTTTAACCCACCCTCGTACACGTTTCCGCACCTCCCCACTGTTTCAAGACCCGGCGCCATTAGCAGTTTTCATTCTACGTTTAAATAACATGCCGGTCCTCGCGTTGCATCTCCGCAACAGTGCTTCCATTATTATTCCACTCAATTTAACGACTATAATTAGCTTTCGACGACGTCCTAACTTTGGTTTATGCGTTTCCCCGATATCCGCACCTCCCTCTCTTACCATCTCTCTCTCTCTCCCACTCTCTTTTTCCTTTTTCTCTCGCAAAGCTGCTCCGTCCGTGGAAATTTTAATCCCGTTTGTATAATAGCGGAATCGAGGCAATGATTCGCACCAATAAACCGGCGGAGTTCGAGTGGCGCGAAGTTTAATGGCTCATTCTCTATCGGTTCTCATTTTCTCGTTAGCGCGCCGCCAGGAACACCAATTTCAGAAACCGTCTACGAGGTCGGCAATTAAGCACTTCCCGTCGTTCATCGTTTTCCCCGGAGGACTAATTATTGTCCAAACAGACTAACTGTTTCGATGCACAACGCTCGAGGATCCATAGCCGGCGCGCAATAATCCTTAACCCTCCCCTCGATATCGCGCAAGTGCACAAACGCGCTCGTTACTTACGACAAAATCGTTGACGCACGGTGCGCTTTTTATCGAGCCCTCTTAACTCCGCCGTTTCCCCATTGACAATCGATAAACGCTCCCGCGATTATGGAATATCCGTGCGCGAGCACGGTACATTTACGCAGCAATAAACATTGCATCTGAAATAATAACGATTCATCGATGGTTTTGTTCGCAATGATTCTGGTAACGCTTGTTACAACAAACTCACTTGTTACGCGGAGTTAATTACGTTCATTAAATAACTAACGTGTACCAGTTAACTGAGAGAAAAAGTCTTGATATTCGCGATATATTGAGAGCATTATTTTTTTCGACGCTCTCCTCGCGCGAGTATAGCGTCTCTAAAGATGGTAACTTGTAGACTGATATTTAATCGATACTCGTACAATTAACAGCGATCGTTATACTGGCCATTATACCTTTTCAGAGGGGCGAGAAAGTACAGGTTTTAATCGACGCGTCAATATGGTCTGCACGTGAATCGAATCATTGGCAAGCGGAAACTTACATTTCCGTAATCGGTGGATGCGTCCTTAAGCGCGCTCTTAATTCGGACATTTCCGTAGCAATTAGTAAGCAACGCGTGAAAACTCGTAACGATTGCCGCTTTTCGAAATGGGTCGATATTCGAGAAGTTGAGATACTTTGCCGCGCCCTTAATGGCCCGATAATGCGATGGGTCTGATGGGATTCGTCGCGATCGATACGACGTAACAACAGTGTGTAGAGTGTGAATGGTTTCATTGCGTGCGACTGGGTATGCGTGGAAACTTAGGATGACAGGAAGGAGATGGATCGACTGCGTGCGATCAAGTTCGAGAGGCTGAGGTACGAAGGAAGACCGAAGACTTGTTTGGAACTGAGCGACAGGACCTTGCGACGGGATCTTGTGACTGAAAATGATAAGGGTAGCGTGGATGTGACCGTGGGCGTTTAGGGAATGGACGCATGAGGAATGCATGAGGAACAGGGCGCAGCGAGAGAGTTGAAAGCGAACAACGTGAAAGTGCAGAGCGACTAGCGATACAGTTAATATTACAGTAACTGTTAGCGTAATAAAGTATTAATGGTAGATATATAGTTATTAATGGTCGTGGGAGTTATTTCTTCTTCTGAATAACATTTCCCAGAGAAATAATTATAGAAACGAAGCTGGTGGAAATTTGGTAGGTTCGCGGAGGTTCGAATCGTTCAAGCAAGTCTCCGTCTTTAGCATTCTAAGTGGAACAACCCAAGTAATTTAGCGCGAGGTAGCACCGCTAGCTCCTAGTAGACTCAAGACCGCGAAGGCGGCGACTGGTCATTATTTAAAATACGGAGGTTGTTGGGTTACTAACTATGGTCAACCTCAATAGAATACATTAGCGTTATGCAAAGCGGAAGAGAATTTCGCAGAACCGCTTCACGGTGGCTCGTCTTGTATCACGCTTCGTGTAATCTGTCCGCGTGTTCCACTATCCCGTTCCCTTCCCCGGTTTCTCGGACGGTTCTTCTCTTTCGTACAGGGTGTCCCAGAAGGGGTGGCACGATCGACAAAAAGACAGTTATATGCGTCGTGTCTGCCTATGACTGGTGAATTTCACCCTGTATCAAACCTTTCTTTCAATAACCCAAAGAATGTTTAAACGAATCATGTAAAAAATGTTCGAGTGTTTCACCAGTTGTGCAATCATAGTGCACAGTTATCGAGTGCGATAAAAATAAGAGATGGACGATGAAATTCTAGGAGTAGCCAAGTTTAAATGTACGTGAATTCGATAATTTTTTTGGGAAAATCGCTTCTGCATTTTCAGCACCCATCCTGGGACAACCTGTACCGCTAGCTGGTGCAAGCACGAACGAGATACGTGTATACGACGGTAGTCAGCCAGTGCCGCAAGAAGTTGCACGTTGCGACCAGACCACGAAGCGTTTCCTTCCTTTTCACCGTCGCGGTTCACGGCTATTCTACAATCTCGGGCACGATAAGTGGGTGGCTCGTTACTTTTTGATCAATATTTAACGGCTAAGCGCTGGCTGAAATTGCGTCGCACGGTTTCTTGACCTCTAACGGTCTCTCGCTGAAATGGAATCCCGCTTAGCCGAAATTGTACCGCAGATCGTTGATGGTGCAGAGAAGCTGGCGCGTTGAATAAAATTTCCAGATTTTTCTTCCAATTGTTTCGAACAAAATTGAATTTAATTTCAGTCTCCACGATTCTCTTAATTTCATTTCACTCTCTCTCTTTTTTTTTTTCTTTATTTTCATGGCATTCTTCAGATATTTTTTTATCACAGCGACCCGCATGCTCTTCGATTACCTTCGTTGCTTGCCTGTGCGATATCAGAGTTTCTCGTTAACGGAAATTACAATTGAATAAAATTTGCGAATTGCAAAGTGACAGTGGACGCATCGGCTAACCGAATAGCACATTACGTGTATGTAGAACAAACTGGGCAAGGACAGTGTGCTCAATCAAACAGAGTGCTAGTACGTGAAATTGAATATATCCGGGTTGCGACCCTGGATCGTGTAAAACTATCGGAAATGAGATATGTGTAGGGGGTCGAGATACGAACTTTACAATGTACCTCGATGCGGATACACAATATTCTCGGGCGAACCTGATGCTCGCAATCTGCTGCACGTGCAAATTAATTGAGCGAGCGTGATTTAACGCAGAGCCTTAACAATTCTTCGTTAACGGTCACTTGACGCGAACACTAACGAAAGAATAACCTGGTTGGATACTGTTGGGTTAAATGCAATTTCTGGTTTTTCGCTCGGCGCTTCGATCAATCCTTAGCCTCCGCATCTTTTATTTAACAGCTATGTGCTTTTTATAATATTTTGTTGAGGCAAACATATAAATGATTCATGGTTCGTGAGAATAAACCAGAACCGATCGGTATATGTTGTTACATGACGTTTGTTGAACAGAACAGTCGAGCAAATGCTTGCATCCACTGATAACAGATCAACAGTGGATACCAGTACAATAATATGGTATGTAAATCTACTTGGAGATAATTGACTGAAGATGATCAACGCGTGCCAAATGCTGAGTTGCATCTTCGAGAGGCGAGGTTATTGCTAAAGCAAACAGTTTGGATCGTTGAAAATCCTCACCCCGTTTTATTAATCACTTTCATTCGACTGTCACAAGACTCATCGCAGTCCTCTTGTTCGTGACACACATCTTTCAGGGCTCGTTCAGCCGAGCGAACTAGATTGTTTATTACTCGATGGTTGTCAAGTGGTTTTTCGCTCATCAACGCGATCTTGCAACCTTCGGCCACTGCCAAATCGCAAATCGATACGAAAGACAGCGTTCGAGAGACGTGGGCCGTATGAACGCTTCGTTGAACGCCTCTCGATATCGAATACGGATTATGCACGTGGCCACTACATTGTTCCTGCACGAGTCTAAGTCCCGTTGACCCACGATAAGCGCCTGAATATTTCGCAGCCTTGAATACCAGCAATGCCTCGTTATTGATGCGACTTCTATGGCGAACCATGACCTACGGATTAGGCGTGAAATGCCCGGCAAATTTTAATTCCCGCGAAACGCGCGTTCGGATCGCGACCAACGGTTTCGCGGGGCAAGTAAATTTCATATGCATCGATGCAGCGAACGCCTTTTGGGATCGAAAATGTGCTCGAAGCGAGAGCCACGGCGCAGCCATTCAGCATGAATACTTTAAGGCGATAAGGAATGCTGGAAAGGAGAGCGGTGTTAAGGAGAAGATCAAGCTGATTTCGGAGCGAGGCGAAAACGAAATAGACGCCGTGCTCGTCTTCATCGCGAAGACCTCGGGTTCCCTTCCTCGAGAGCGTGCACGGGCAACGAAACACTTGAGGCTACTTGCGTTTGCATTTATTAAAAACGGAGCATTCACGTGATATTACGGTTAACTCGTTTCACAGGCAAGTGACACTTCCCGCGGAAAGTTAAATAGCAAATTCCTTTGTGCGAAACCGACTGCGAGATGGCTCTTCAGCCTCTACTCCATGCACAACTTTTTCCGCATAATCTAGCCGTTAATGCCTTTCTCTTTGTACTTGTTTAAAAATGTTCACAAACTCGAGTATTTCGGAATGTTCAGCGAAGAATTTTGATTTTATTATATTTTTACCAGCACGAGAACTTCGTACCACCAGGCATCAGATTTTGTTCAGTCGTTTCGGCTAGCCCCGTCTTATGGTGCGCGTAATAGTTTGTCCATGCCGCTGTGCATACACATACTTTGAAACGGCAGTGCATCAGCATTCCGTAAAGTTGGCCGAGATCGTGGACTTGAGATACTGCGTAATTAAGAGAAACCCGTCGCTGCTTTAATTAGAACACAATTATTTACTTTTCAAAGTAGCGCGACCTAAGTTCGTTCGGTTGCAGAGCATTCCGTGTTGAACCGTCGTTTGTGTATTGACACGAAATTGTTAACAACAGTCAAGTTATACGGGGGCGTATGTTTATTTCTGACGGTATACTTGGAAATTGAGAGTGTGTTAGGAACCCCTGAAGCTCTGACGCTTCGTATTACTAAACGTTCTCGAATGGTCCTGAAATAATTATACAGAGGACGCGCGATTCATCGTTAGCGATACCGCGTGCAACGAAATTGAAGGCTCTCATTTTTTTGCGTATCACAACACATAATTCCAACTGCGAATGCGTTACAGTTCTTCGAATATTCCTGTGTTTCGACTTCAATACCTCGAAGACGCGTCATAAACCGGCAGCTCCCACAGGATATTTCTGATTGCAACGGTCCGCTAGTTCAACGAGTCAACCCAGAGGAAATTCTGCAGCGTCGCCAAATTTTACCCATTTCGCGTTACCTTTGGGACTTCCTTCCCTTGTAAGCATCAACCAACCAGCGTTTAGATATCCATCTGGGATCGCTTTAAGGAAGCGTAAGACTGCGACCTCGCCAAATGCGAATATTGAAACACCCGTATTTTTCGAAAGTGGAACACTTGCGATTCTACTGTAGTTTCACGTGGAAAAGGATAATTTTGTTCGAAAATATAGATAAGAGGATACGGACAAAAAAATGTAAGATGAACGAAAATGTACCGCTTTCTCGCTGTATCTGGTTCACTCTATCGTGGAGAGAAAGGACTAGGTTAGTTGATTAGGTCAGGTCGAAATCTCTTTAATCAAGGACTCCTGGCTATCGAAGCGCGGCTCCTGCCGTGAGCGTGGAGGTTTATGCTGACCAGAGATTTTCTCGTGACCCGACGTATTTTATTAGATTTCCAGAAACACGGAAGCGCTATCGCTTATATTCCGTGCGCTCCATACATTTCCTTTGTATTTCCATGATCGCGCGGACCAAAAGTGGGATTTAACGAGTTCTCCTTTCAGGGCATTTTTCACGGTGCTACGTACGGTTCAATTATTGTTGCCAGTATCGGATCATAAGGGTGCACGGCTCGCTGTACCTATAGCTCGAGTATCGATCTCTAGTCGCAATCGTTCGATTGAAAATCAATTAGGCTACGTTCCGTGGAGACGGTGAAGAAAAATATCCTTGGTCGTTCTTCGATCGGTGCACATTTTGATACTCGATGGCTAATCATTGGCAGGCATCGTAATGGCGAGCCTTGAACGCGGTGGTTCAAACGTAACGTGCTTCGCGGATACACTTTTGTTATTTATGCAACCAACAGCTCTCATTATGCGACCCGCTGGCAAATGTATTCATGAACGGAGCGCGTGAAGGTACGTGAGTCTGCGGCCGCATGCCGCAAGTGCGAGGTCTCGTCCGGGGAAAATCGTATGCGTCGTAACGTATCGTGATTGTCAGTCATATTAATAGGGCCGTTAATGAAGCCGGCAGCTTGATGGAACTATGCTAAATAATGCGTCGTTCGAAGCTTGAAACAGCTGGCGAGTGGAACGTGCACCATCGTCTGATTTAAAGTACCTGCATAATAAGAGCGCGTATTCGCGTGCACGAGGAGGCATTTCCGCTTCGTTTCGGATCGAACGGCTGCTTTCGAGTTTCTAATACGCGGATGATCTTCGTTGCGGATATTGGATTCAGAATTTAAACTCAGTTTCCAGTTTCTCCTGGTTGCGTCTCAGCGCGTTTCGAGTCATTCTGCAATTAAACGGATACGCGCGTTCTATGAAGACACTGTCTAGAAATATGTTAGCAATAACGTGGAATATTGCATTCATTTCTGGAAGATTCTCGTTTGTTATCATGCGCGAACGATTTATCAAAATTGCGAGTCCTTGTTGAACAGTACCCAAGACGATGGTATCACAAAGGGAGACAGTTTAATTAATCCGGTTCCACGACGCTCTTGAATTTCATTTGATCTAACGTATTTCACGTAATCGTCGTTCCAAGGGCGAGCCTCGTAATTAAAAGAGCCGCGAACGTTGATTACTCGCGTTGTTACCATAGCGACTTGCGCGTTGTCGAATTTCAGGCTAACTAAGCCCGGGTGACGCAGCAGCTTGTTACGGAACATCAAACTTTTAAATTGAAAAATAGAATCACCGCTCGTAACTGCGATCGCCACGTGCATCGGATCCTGTTTTTAAAAAACTGTTATTTACACGCTTCGGGAAGTTGAACTTTTGTTTGAAACGTTGAACTGTCGGTGAAACGAGACTCCGTAACGATGTAGTCTGCCGGATCTTATACGTTTAATTAAATTTTCTATCCGATGCTACTTTTTCTTCTACAACAAACGAGAGCGTTCGGAATACTTTGCTTCGTAAGAATGAACTCGCGTCGTAAACGTAAAAACGAGTTACCTCTCCTTTTGTCTTCATAGATCTCGAAGCCGAGGTGTAAATAGTTCCATCCAATGCGATGTCAAAGGGCTCTCCAGAGTGGTAACGTTAAGAGAGTTCTCTGTTTGCCTTCTGTCTCACGTGTGTTGCTCCATCCATAATTCCATATCTCCAGGTATTACATAACTCCTAGAGGGAAGCGAGTTCTAAACGAATTCAAGCCCCCCATGTGCAGAGAGCTCAGATGTTTCAATGAAAATGTAATCTGTGGCGGAAGTATACTTATCAAGTGGGACGTTTCTTCAACGAGAGTCCCGTCACCTCGGGAACTTCGAACTGGTTCCTCGAGATTGGTCGTTCCGTAAGTTCTTCGTGGCATATCGCATCAGCAAAAGCTATGGAAAATTCGTAGGACGGCGTTGAATCCTTTATTGAAACTGCAAATTCCCTATGCGTAATACATTATCGTTTTCTTCATCGATAGAAAATTAAATATTCGAGGCGGTGGTACGTGAAATTCTTCTAGAATTATTTAAATAGAAAATTTGAGTAGCTCTTCGAGAGGTATTGACAGTTATTTTCACTTGGAGTTTCTTCTGCACTTCCGTTAAAATCTTTAAGAGGACCTACGTGCATTTAACGCAGCCCTCGATCGTCGCGGTTATTCAGGTCAGTTAGCACCAGCTTAAAGTTTACTCTCCAAGTTCATTAAGTCGTATTACATCGAGACTTTCAGCCGGTTTTTAGAGCATCCCGTTCGAAGCAATTTTTATACCTCGTTAGATCGAAACCATGCACCTCGTAGTGGCATATTATAGCGTGCACTTACCAAATGGAACGCTCGCCTCAAGGAGAATCCCATCACCTCGAGAACTTCGAACACGATTCCGGGAATTGATCGTTCCGTGTTCCGTGTTATATTATAGCGTACTTGTCATACGAGATTCACGGGCCTGCCGGTGTGAGCAGATTGGCAAGGATTTGGCGAACATCCAAATGTGTTTCACTGTTAAATTCCTCTAATGACGCGTATCCAGCGGGCACGTCACGCGTTCCGAGCACCATTAACGTTTCCATCGCGTACATCGACGGCTACTTCTAATTGTTACCCGACGTTATTCAGAAATTAAAAGCGCGTTGGTACGTTCGTCGAAAGGAAGTCGCCGTTTGAAACATGGAAATAGGGAAACGCGATATTGGCGCGACGCAAACTGGACTCTCGCGCGCGTGCAGCAGAGTCATCCGTCTCTGAAAGCATCCCAAAACTATGTTCGCGTAATTCCTGACGCACAGTGTTCCCAGGGACGCTTGTCGCAGTCCAGCTGAACTTCTTCCTGTGAATTGAAACAGGCGGTCGCAGTTGTCGGCGTAATGAGCTTGAAAAATTTCCCAAATCGCTTTCATTATCTCGGTAATTGGGCCGCGCAATTACTTCCGGTTAAGGAATACCGTGGTCAGAATTTAGCGGGCGCTGGTATTATTCGGTCGTTGCGAGCCATTTTGGCTACGCGGCTGGTAGCGTAGGCAGGAATGCGGTGGCGAAGCGGTCTCCCCAACGTGCTCGATGAATCGCGCGGCTAACGTTGGGGTGGCGAACGACAAGGGAAGAAATGACCCAGGAGCAATGAGGGGATAAATGTGCTCCCGGTATTGCCAAGGTTTAGATGCTGGCTGTGACCCAATATGTATGTCTTCATAATCTTTCGACTTAGCGGGAAAGAAAGGAGGCAAGGGTGGTCGATATCGGGTCTCCTTGATCGGGGTGGGGAACCACGATTTCCGCACCATTGCATTTCCGTATCGCCAGGTACGTCTGGTCGATGGTATCACGTTCGATACGTACCGATGAATATCGATCGACTAAATCGTCGTGCTCTCGTGGTTCCGTTAGTTTGATGAACTTACGAATTACTTGCTGCCGCTGACAGAATGAGAACCGACCCGCGGGAACTTGCAATGGTCGCATAAGTGCCTCGCGTTTAGCAAGCGTCAAACAGCTACGAACCGAGGCGAAGTTCGCAACAGGGACTGCCGTCTTGCTGGCAATTTCTTACTCCCTTGATTTTCGGAACCGATGCGAGAAACTCTCTCGGTTGGAAAATCGTTATGGCATTCGTGCCCGACAGAAATGAGAGTAGCTGGGATTTTTCTACTCCGTGGGTATTTACGAGCTATGGGTATAGCTCGCGCGCGAGTGTGTGTGTAATCCGTTAAGTTCAATTGGCGTGCGCGAGTAACACGCGCGACCCACGGTACGATCCGATTTTCGAAATTGCCCCAACCGGTCCGTCGTGTTGAATTAAATCATAATTTATAGTGTACGTCTTGCTTTCAATTCGAATCGCCGTTGCTCAGCCAGAGTGGACCGTGTAAATTCACCCTTAATGGCACCCTATGGAAAACTGGATTGTTCCCATCGCCAGCAACCGGTCGTGCAGTGTCCCATATTGTTACAGCAAACTTTCCCATATGAATACGTGGCTTGTATATGCTATTCATAGACAGTGTTCATGAAGTTTAATCGAAAAGTTAATTGAAATTGTCGCTCCGTAACTTGCACGTTACAAAGTGTAAAATATTGAAGGAAATTTCGTCGATTCAGACGAACATGAATGCGAGATGATGTTTATTAACTTGTAACCTGTTAATTCGTATTAAATTAACCATAACGTAAGAAGCTTGGTACTAATGCTCGTTAAAGAAATTCTCCGCTGAATAAGCAGTCGATTCGAACCTTTCATCTTACGGTATGATTGATGACCGAAGGGACTTAAAAAATATGCGACTCATCGCCAGTTGCAAAAGACGAACGGTGGAAGTCAGCAGGGATACTGCTGACGTCCACAGGAAATCACATGGCACCAGTGGAACCACACAGGAAATAACAGCTGCGTGCGAGGAGCAGCTTTAAAAGGAGGACGAAATGAAATAAAATATTGCCAGATGTTCTAACCAACTGATATTTTTGTCGCAGTATTAATATAATAAAAAAGTGTTCACTCGGGAATATAAAAATAGCAATTGCTAGAAAACTCAGAATAAAAATAATTAAATACTCGATTGTTTGGTAATTCCGTTTGGTTGAATTCGTGCCACGAAAATACATTGGTTGATAGATTTGTTCGTGGTGTTACGCGGTACGTTACCACTAATCCGTGGTGTTACCTACCTGGCCTATAATTCCTTTTTACCTACATACGTACACGCGTGTACACTGTTAAGTCTAGAACGATGAATAAATTCCGTGGCAATGCCTAGCCGTCGAATAACGATATCGCACGCGGGTCGAGCGGACATTTAAATTATATCCTGGGAATCTTTATGCGGCCAATCTTGGAATTAAGCCTGGGGCCTGGTATCGGTTAAGCGACCGTCGGCACGTCGACCCTTTCGATCAGGTTTGCGGTCGCTGTAACATTGTTTGCAGATGGTCGGACTATCGACTAGACCGCCAAACCCGTTGCGGCTATGCAGGAAGGTTCACCTGCTATGTACGCACGTCACGACCACGAAATGATTTAATTCATTATACCAACGACTACTGTAACGCTTGCTGATTGGGATATTAAACATTGACGCGGGGCTGGGCGTCCGTGCGTGTGCTGCATCGTTTCACCCCGAGCGTGTACGCCAATCGAATATCCGTTAACGTAAAAAAGAGAAGGAGGAAAAGGTAACGCCGTCGGGTAATTAACTTAACACCGTTCGGGCGATGTCATCGTTTCGAGTATCGAGCTTGTTCCTTTTCAGGGACCGTCAATCACGCGCAATTAAACTCTTTTGTGACGCCCCGTGAAACGTTTAGCTTCCTAATATCCTTTGTGCGAGGGCGGGCGAGGTACGCGCGGAAAATGTCTCGACAAAAAGTTCCGGTCGTATGCACCGGCTAAATGGAAGAATCGAAATCTATACGTGCGACTCGGTCGCCGATCAAACGTTCGCGATCGGAGCGCAATTGAGCGCGCGTGTATCAAAGTTAATCACTCGTGATTTAAATAAATTTCAACGGGATAGAAGTTACGGGCGCGAAACGAGAATGGGATTTAAATGTAAATTCGCTCCGTATATTTCTAGAACGCTTTCTGAAATCATTTCCGCTGCGCGCGCGTATTTCAGCGCGCCCTTTGTAACCCTCCTCGACTAGCCCCTTCAAACCTTCACGCCCGCGTTGCTACTCGTTCAGGATTTCGAAGCGCGTATATACGCGATCTCTCGATTTACGCTCGCGCGATCGAAGAGCACGTTCGATGATACTTTGCTAACGTGTACGAGAGATGTAAAATAGAAAACTGTTCGATTCTTTCCCCGTTCGATATTCAGTTATTGTGGTTAAGAAAGTTTAATTCAGACGAGCTTACGCTCCTCTGAATCATCATCGTTTCACAACAACTTGACGATAATTCGCTCGCTCGTTCAACGCGAAATGTCCTTATTCCACGCGATCCGATTCCATCGAGTTCGCTCGTTAAGTTCACCGCGATAAAAGCCACGATCGACGCGCGCGTCTGAAGGTTGCATCCGCCTCAGTAATCAGAAGCGTCTCCCGCGATGCGTGTCAAAGTACGAATTCAGAGCGGAGTTTGCGAGAGTCGTGACCGCGCGATGAGTGGCTCGCGTCTCTTTTTACGCTCGTATCGCGTCCCCGCCACGTTTTCCGTAATTAAAACCCGTCGTAGAGTTGTACACTGGTTGGCGACGGGCAACCGTGCCCAGCGAAGGGCCACAGATGGATCGCCGAGTGTTCTCCGCTGCGACCGTAATTAATACGTAGCGAGGACACGAGTGGCTGTTTATCTGTCTTCCGAAACGGCTGTTTCGTTTTAAGGGAGAGGCCATGGCAGTTCGGATGATAAACAGCGAGAGGAGGAAGCGAGTGTCTTCCTCCGCGCCGCCTCGTGCATCTTCTGGATGATACTTTACAAGATCGAGGGTAATTCCGCTGGAAACTCGAAACCCGTTTCATAGGGTGGTGTTAAATTGCACCCGCAGCCTTGGTATACCTTAACCGCTCGTAAAAGTATATGGATAAATCGAGGATTTATAGGATGGTTGGTTGGCCTACGATAGGGTTGCTCTGAAGTGTGGACAGATTTGGGATGACTGAATCCAGTAGTGCAAGTAGTAGTAGACCAGATATGGTCAGACGTACGTTCGAACGTTCCGTTGGACTAAGTTACGCTTACAAAACGGGATCTATTCGATATATATCAATTTTTGATCTTATTGTCGATGTGATTAGTTAATCAAACATGTTTAATTTATAATTGATCTCGATAAGATTTTTCAAATGTTTATTACAACTAGGCCAGAGCCGTAATATATTTCGGCGAGATTGTATGTAATACATTCTCATTTACTTAGACAAACAACTGTCCTCTTTTGCAAGACACGTACCAGCAATTCAGGAGCAAAGTGTACAGCGTACAGATATTTAGTAAAAGCTCAGCGTCGACATTCCAGCGGTTTCGCGTAGAATAAGGGGGACTCGAGGTGGCAGAGCCGAGCTCGCTGCTAAATCGTTGAAAGAAGTGAAAGAGGAATAAATTATGTGGAAAGTAAAACGAGGACTGCAAGGAAAACAGGATTATCTGGTTTCAAACGAAGCAACACGAAACCTGGCCAAATAGTATGGTGTCGCGGAAAAACCGAACGTTCGCGTTATATCTCCTCCGTTCCAGTTTCCTGCATCGAATCAACACCGCTACGCTACGCTTCCTTTGCGTCCTTGCGTTTCGCCTCCTTCCGCGTATTCTTCCCTGCCTCCGTTTCTCCGTTCGCTTTCAAACGTCCGCCTCCTTTCATTCCGTCTTCTTTATTTCTCTACGTGCTTGACGCTGCCTCGCGTTTGCCGCTTTTTCCGCAGCGCGTACAAGTTACTCCTTCGTGCGGACGCAGCGGTACAGGCAATCCTGCTGCGAACCACCCCCAACGTCCCGCGATGTTTATCTAGCTTCCACTTCGAAAATGGAGTTCAAACGCGAGCACTTGAGTGCTCGCGGAATCTGGCGCCGCGACATTTAAAACGCGCTGGCCTGGTTCTAGAGGCAGTTATGCGCACGATACCTGAAAGTTTTCGGGAGGATCCGATTTTCAGCGAGCCGACTGTATCGGCGAGTGTGTTCGTTTTTTAAAAACGACACGCAATCGATGACACGCGGAGGCTGCAACGTACAAGCGCGAGATTACTACGGGTAAATAATTTCAAAGTTAATTCGGACCCGGTATATTGAATTTACACCGCTCGAATTGACGAACCGAATTCTCACGGAATTTATTTAACACGTCCGTCGAGGATAATTTAGTTAACTAATTTTATTCAATTGTACCCGCGTTATCCGATTTTACTGGCACATCTAATCCTGGTTTAATCATCGTACCCAACCTAACTCAGAACTAATTTACCGGGCTGATTAACATACTTCCAGCGCACCTAACCCTCGCAGCCTCAGTTCAACCTGTCTAATCGACGTAAATCAACTTAACCCGCTAACCTATATCCGATCTAACTCAGACATGGATTATTTAATTTAATCTAACCCATCCAAATTGATCTAAGATGCAGATTCCGCGACGGAGCCATCCTGAACCAGACCACAACCGCGTATCGTCAAACACCGTCGTCGAGCTGGTGTACTCTCGCCGTTGATAGAAGAGCCTTGTCACGTGTTACCGGCAACGGTCTCGAGGCTCGCCTGTTTTTCGTCGGAACGGATGAGAATCTGGTTTAATAGCGCGCGAGGTCTGCGAGTTCGAGCTGCAACTTGGCCGATGACATGTTCCGCCGATAAATTGAATTAAACTCGGCCAATTGAGCTCTCGAACTTGGGTATTCCCAGTGATGAACGCAGTGGATCGGGTAGCTCCGTTCTGCTCCTTAATATCGAGCATTACCGGGGCGAAGTTCCGGTAGGAAAAACCGACGATCGAAAGGTCGGGGCCGGAAAAAAAAAAACGCCGGGAGATTTATTCCGGAGTTCGAACCAATTTCGGCTCTCGTTCGTGGATTTTATTTATTACCCGGTGAAAATCGATTCCGTTGAGTGATGAAAAGACGAGTCGTTTCCGAACGTTCTGCGGCTTGACGCGCGCTGAATAGAATTGTTTATAGGGGTTTAATTGGAAGATAGGGGCTGGGGAAATAATGGAATCTATGAGTGGGGGGGATAGAACAGAAATTGGTGATAACTTCTAAAACTGATATCGCAGCTTGCATTGAAACGTCCGCGAGACGAAACTAATTCATCGTCCTCTATTATCTCGTATTAACATTTCCTCCGTGGAACAGCGGAGCACTCTTTCACGTCGCGTCCTTTGAGTTGACAGAAATGAAACGCGGAAAGTCGCAGAGCGCGGGTATTAAAGATAACGCTGATATTTTACAAGAGCGAGCCGCGCTGGATATTTTTCCACCGCGCGACGGATCTGGTCCTTAGATTAAGTCCGCCGCTGGTCAAAACCATTGTCTCTGTTTCAATTGACATACGGGCCGGGGGATGTGACAAATACCAGGGATAGAGTTTCGAAGAAAAGGTGAAAAGTAGCCCTCTCTGTGTCGAGCGCACAAGCCAGCGTGATTCTTTTATGTCCCCGGAGTGTCCGCGGCAGCCGAGCATCATTTATGATTATCTTTTGTGCCGTGGAAGCCACGGTTACACGCGGCCCTTCCGTTTCTCTTTTCTTTTCGCCCCGATAAAGCGGCCACGGTAATCCTTTTTCGCGGCGGGCCAGCGCCGGAAATATTGATACAGTTCCTGACCCGAAGCACATAAGCGCTCGACTCGTAACTAGCTCTGCGCTTATCTCCAGTCGGGTACCGGTATCTGTTTGGCTTGTCCTTATTCTCTATCGCACGACCGAGAGAACAGTGATCGCACTGTGCATATTCCATGGCCGTCCCCTTAGATAGATGAAACGGTCGTTGCTACAACTGCTGTAACTGTATACATTGCTGGACGAAAGAATTGTCCTCGTAATATCGATACGAATATATTTTTTCGTCTGTCCAATGTTGGATCTGATTCCGCTTTCATATTATTCAAATCGCTGTTACATAATTGATAATTGATAATTCGTTATGAATTATTAATTATCTACACGTGGATACCTTGCTTTGGGTATTCTGTACAGCTTGGCGAATCGTGTATATGTTCTACGTGCAACGAGTAATTCTGAAATTGGAAAACGTGCACTTATTTCTAGGCAAGACAGAGTTTTAGGGCCCGCGATGCGCTAGGCGGTTCTGGAACGAGACTCTACTTTGACTCTGCGATAGGTCGTTCTCGAGAAGCCTCGAAATCATCGATGTCAGCGTGTAATGTACATTTCCGCGAGCGAGTAATGCTGGCTTACAAGCAAGATCAACGATCGCTGCCCTTAGCGTCGCGACCACTCGTCGAGATTACCGTGGACCCGTGTGTACGCAATGCTTTAAGTTCCCGTGAACGTTGCAGCAACTCAAGCTTTGCGTCAGGTCCCCGTCATGCTTCTGGATTCCGTGAACGTCCGCCCGGAATTGAAATTGAATTTTGTAGTGTCTTCGGGAAGGCCTTCTGATCAGGAAGGTAAACTCAATAACCTACTTTAAACTGAACCTCGAGGGCCTCTTCTAACAAGTGTGACACCGTTATTTCTGTTTCATCGGGTTCAACTATTATTTAAAAGTGCATCCCGTCACAGTTGTCGAATAATACTGCGTTTCAAAAATTGTATTTTATATTACAGTAATCGGTAATTAATATTGCTTAACGTTCGTAGCGTTACGTGTATTGGTTCATACGTGTAGCAATCCGTACGCAGGTGCTACGTTCGAGTTATTGCATTACGATTTAACGTTCTCGATTCATTTCACAGTATAAATTAGAAATGAATTTTAAAGTGTACCTCAGATTGCAACAGCGAGGAAAATTGTTAGCTGGAATGAATTTTTGGACGTCACTTAATTTGCGAAATCTTCTCTGCATTTTTAAACGCGATTGTTAAGTGTAAATATGCGATATGTAAAACGAATTATACGGCAGAGCGTTTATTGCATTAGCAGAGTATTAGCAAACTGTTTTTATGGTTGTTAAGCCGTGCATATGATTCTGTTGCAGCACGATGAAATTTGTGTAATCGTTACATTTTATATTTATTTCGCAAATAACAATACTTTCTCATTGTACACCGTTATCAGAGATTGAAATATTTAGGAAAGCGATATGAACCCAAATATCCGCACCTTCCATAATTTAATTTCTCGTTGCCGCTCCATTTGTCTTATCGATTCAAAATTTCGCGAGCCCACGAAATTCATTATTATACCACGCTTAAAACCCGGCGAGTCTAATTACACGAAATGTTCCGTGCGTAATTGCTACCGCGTAAAATGGATGATGTCCAAACATACATGCTCGCTCGTTAAACGCGGAATATAAAAATTATTTAGCAATTATGTAGGTTTCCACGGCCGGTATCTGAATTTTCAAGCCCATACGCGTCATTTGATCTCAACAGATTGCTTTATCATCTATAGGGGTGCGTTTATACTTGTTAACGCGCGCTGAGAACCGCTGGTTGCGGAATGAAGGCTCTCTGCTAATTTCACCCTTATTCCAACCGCGATCTTGCGGTTGTGCAGCACGGCGATAAGTGTAATGCAAAGAAGAAGAAAAAAAACAGGACGGTTGAGCCGTTACAGTTTGAATAATTAATCTTTCGAACGGTGGAAGAGGCTGGTGCGCGCGGGGGAACACCCGGTATGTGGCCGGTCTGCGAATTCACCCCCGATAGTCCGCAATGCGGAATTTCTGGTTCGAACGTGCACGCGCGAAAGAACCGAGGGTAGTTTTCACGCAAAAATTCACGTGGCTATCCCTCGAAATCGTATTAAATCTTGTGTGCGAGCACGTTCGGTTGCATCCTTGCGACTGAATGAAATTAATGCCAGGCCTATGGCCACGTTTTCCGTCGCGTCCGTTGCACGAAATTTCGCGTACGATCGTTTCGCCACGCGATTAACCATATTCTTCTTCTTTTTGTTGCAGGTAAGTTCGTAAGAATTGAATTTAAGGGCGCTCGATTTCTATACCCGTTACTTCTTGGAGCCAGGTAAAGAGGTTTGCCGAACGAACGTCGTTCGCGTCTATTCTACGCTCTTAATTCGCGAAAAAAGGTTTACGATCGTTTCGTCGGGAATGATACGGGGAACGTCGTCGAATCCTCGTTTTAAAGTTAATCGCGATAAGTGGTTCGGGTTCCTCCAGTTCTCGAGAATCCTGGCGTTCTCCAATCGTGAGATACTTTCGAGAATTTGACTTGATCCTGAGAAAAATTCTCGGTTCACTCAAAGCTGACATTTTCAGGTTCTGGCAAAGGTGCTGGTAACAGATGCGGTTTATTCAATCTTTCTACCCCATCTACTCACCTCGTAGAACTGACTTACTTAGACACAAAGACAATTGGTCGTAGCAGCATTTGCTAAACACGCATTCGATATTTTTGTTATATTTCTCATCCACATACCTCGTAGAGTGTTACGAATTGATTTTTATCCGATGAATATTTCCGCGATCGAGGGGAGAGGCAGTTTGATACGCGACACAGGTTTTGAGGGTTGTTTATACGCGAGAGATTTGGATCGCAAAAAATTAGCTGGAATAAAAGCATTCGGGAAATCGTTGTCATTTCACTTTCCATTTGCACAAAGCCTTTACTGCTCGGCCAATTGGCTCGTTGATGGATACTCTGAAACTTGTATCGGGGCTTTAACGATCCGCTCACTTGCCACTTCTGATGCTTCATCAAGGATTCATTAAAGCCCCTTCTGCTTCAGTCTGACCTGTTGTCGTTTATAGATTTAAATGAATGCTGCCCATTTTGACGCTGCTCGCCTTATTTCGATTTAGCTGCGCCTCGTTTAGGGAGTAATGATAGGAAGCTCTAGAGAAGCGTGCACATGCGACGCGGAAGGAACGTAAATCCGCACGGCTTTCTTGTTGGAGAAATGTGAAATTGGTTCAGTCATGATTTCGCGGAGGAACGTCTCTCCTTTATCTCGCGTATTAGCTTTGTTAAATGTCTACTATTGAAAGGTTAACATCGCAAAGTTCTGTGAAAAAGTTAAAAATGAAAACTGTGTGAACTACTGTGCTTTTATATGCAGCGAAAGAACTCGATAAAGTTTTTACTCGGCTTTCTACTATTTATGTAGAACAGATGTAAATTTAGGGATTCAAATCCATTTTTTCAACTAGCTGTCCATTTAATGGAATAATAATCGTCTTCCAATATCTTTCTACATTTCCCTCCAAACCTCGCGTCAACTTGCGAAAACGCCTGACTGTAAATGAAAAATATGAAATTCTAATCCAGAACCCAAGCGATGATCTCTTCTGTACCGCACAGCTGCAACATTCGAGCGGTATGTTTATGCAGAGCGAATGTAATATTCAACAAACCTGAAACAGTCTCTCCGAAATTCTGACGACACGTCACTTTTCACAAGCATTTTGCGTAAAACGTTCCGACTAATCTCGTCGATCGAATATCGTATCGATCCCTTGCAACCGCGGAGTTTCTACTTGAGAAGTCGAAAACTTTCCGATTTACAATTCCACGAGTTTAAAAATTCACGGATCTTATACTTAGTTGTTGTGTAACTTCGAAAGTTCACAAGGCGATGGAAATGTCAGAAGCACGCATGACTGTTCGTACGATAAATTGACCTCCGTTCTGTGGAAGGGTCGAAATTGCTATTAATCGTAGATTTCGTCCGAATTAATGGTGTTGCAAGGTCTCAGAGACGGTGATATGCTGGCTTGATAAGTTCATTAGCGAGCTATTCTATGAAGAGGGTACGGTACCTATCTCGAGTGATCTTTCCATTAAACACTTCGTTCCGATGAATGACGCCGTTATCTAGGGCATCAGCGATTGGATTTTTTTTTACGAAAAAATACTTAAATGAATTCATTATCTAAATATAGTTTAAGCTCACGTTGAAAGTACTATTTGATCGCAGAATATAGCAAGTATACGCGATCAAAATTGATAAATCTGATTGATCGACAAATATATTGACACGAGAGACAGTCAAGTTTCACGATGGACAGCATGGTCAGTTAAGCCCAGAAACTTCAGAATTGACAAGTTGTTTTCGATCGAGACAATCGCAAAATTTAATCCCTGAAATTCTCTGCGTTCAGATCAATTTGCTACGGGAAACTGAACTCGGTCTTAATATGATAAGATACTTCGAATTAGCTTTAACGAGACACTGTAACTTGTAACGTGGCGAGCAAAAATATTCGCAGAAACGTCGCTGGATATCACGGAGTCTGATGTAAACGATAAATGGTATCGAAAGTAGGCGTCGTCTCGCAGATAGATCTCTCAGAGCCGTTGCAACGATGAATCGGCCCGCGGAATTTGGTGAGCGGGACGTGTTTAGGGCCGACTGTCGGCGCTCCCAGCGTAAAGTTCAATTTTCTGCGGACACCTCAATAGCCTCGTTCCACATTTACTCTACTTTTACGGCTCGCTGCTGGTGCCTTGAGTTTTTCCTTATCGCGAGCAATCACAATATCTCCTCGGGCGATGCGAGGAGCTCGCTTTGAGTGCCTTCCACCGGGGTACTTCTCTTATTTCTATTTGCACACTTGGCGCGTATATGGAAACAAGAATCCGTAATGCGACGCGAGTATCTGCCGGGTATAAAGAACTCGTAAGACGTCGCAGCGAGGGACGTAAACTGATCGTAAAAGCTTAACGCTTCTCTCTCTCTTTTTCCTTCTCTCTCTCTCTCTCTCTCTCTCTCTCTCTCTCTCTCTCTCTCTCTCTCTCTCTCTCTGTGTGTGTAACGCAAATGACGCGAATTTCACCATATCGAGGGGACGGCACCTCCGTTTAACCCCACGTCCCTCCATTTCCCTGACCCTTTATCGCGCTCGCTTTTATTTTTACGCGATTAAACGTACCCTTGATAACGCTTGCTTCAATCCATTATACTTGCTACCGTGTTATCTGTGGTCACCGCGAGCGTCGTATCATCTTGTGTAATTGGTACGCTTTCGGGGGTAGAAACGCGCGTAATCAGATCGGGGTGCGATTGATTTGTTTGCTTGCGAACTTTTGCTACTTCGCCTCTTTTCGTCTACGTTTAACAACCGGTTGATTTATGGTATGTTCGGTTGATAACATTTACATTAAGAGCACGCAAGTTTGTGCGACACAAATTTGACATCGCTGGTTATAAATTACCTGGACAGTGGACGCGTTTTAATGGAGATGGATGCCACTCGTAAAGATTATTTTCAGCGATGAAGTACCCAACTTTTTACCACGGATTTTATGCTCTTATATCGTTTACTCTGTTTGAACAGTATATTCTTAATTCAGTTGTTGTTTAATGATTATTAAGATTGGACTTTCGAGATTATCGTCGCTTTGAGTAAAATTTGGAGAGTTCATCCTTTGACGACACTTGACGCTATGGGATGTTGCTCTTACGTTGAAATATTGCAAGGTAGACAGTGCCTTTTGATCTCCTCGGAGGTCCGCCTAATTATAGTTTTGGAAAATTAATTTCCCCGCTGACTAACTTATCTGATTATGATCCACCATCCATTTAATAACAAACGAAGTCTAATTGCTTCTTGATTAATTTGACACGACGGTACTTCTAGACAGCTCGAGTATGTTAACATTTAACCCACTTTCAAAATAAAGTGCTAGATTAATTTCTCTGGAATTGGTTAACTAATTTGCTAGAGTAAGATCTAGAGAGAAAGAGAGAGAGAGAGAGGGAGAGAAAGAGAGAGGTAGAGGAAGTCTAATGAAAGCTGATCTTATCGACTAAACTGAATGGCGAATGGCGCTTCGACTGGCTATTGATAGCTGATTAACTTGGAAACTTTTGAACTGCATGCTGATTGCAGCCCTCTCTTGTGCTCTTAGCACATCTTCGGAGAAGGGATGAAACGACGGCTGCACTAAATCGAGACGAATGGATACCTAGCTAAATTTCTTTCAGTATTATACGTATCGCTGTAATTTAATTTGACTTAATTAACTCTTTTGTTTCTCTGATCTGTCTCTAGCGAGTTAAATATCGAAACCTGAATACCATTAGCGCTTGTTATCAAAGAATACCACGAATGCTGTTTCTCTTCTATAACTCGTTTAACGATCGCCCTCTCACATGTAAGTGCGGTCAAATTTCTCGTTAAAGTACCGCGTTGCAACGGGCTCCCGCGTAACTGGTAATTGTTAAAACTTTAAACAAAGTCATTTTACCTGACTCGAGTCCGTTCCACTCGCGATCCATTAAAGTTCGTAATTAGTTCTTGATCTCCTTTCACTGATACCTGCGAGACTTCTGGGCGAAAATCTTTCGGCCGCTGTTCGATATTCACTCGCGTGAGTACTGGTTTATTCATAAAAACCGATCGCAGGGTATCCTCCCGAGCGTCATCGGATTAACCCGCCAGCGTGATTTATCGCGTCGCATTAATTGAGAGGAACGTTTAGTTTCTGTCTGCTCGCGCGCGACACGAAAACCCTTTCGCGACGCGCCCCGTGAATTAGGGGGTTGCTATTCGAACGTGTTCGACTTCCGCGCAAAAATCGTCGACCTGGAAGAACGTCGTCAGGAAACTGGAACGTCGCTATTAATTTGATTATCCGCGCCTTCTTGCGAAGCGTTCTTCGAATCGTGTTTAACTTTTGAATTCAACGAAATCGCGATTAGTCGATTGGGACGAGCGTCGTTTAATCGAGTAACCGGATTTAACGCTTAATAATTTCAACGTGTTTCGGCGTGCAGAAATGTAAATTTGTAAGCGTATTTGTTAACTCGTGGTGGTGCACCAGCTGCGCTAAATAATTCGTTTAATTACGCGGCACAGTGATTCAGGAAATATTGCAAGAGATACGAGTTTCCTGTTGAATATGCTATTTCGTTTCTATGTTCGACTTACAAGTTTACCAATATCGTATTAGATAATAATAAAATTATTATTACTGGTTTTCTATTCGTTGGAGAGTAACAGAAAGAAAACTTTCAATTTACATTTCGCGGTGGTCTTGCAATCGTATGTTTTGTCGACGATACGAACGACGGTTCGGAATAAAATATTCCGCGTGGTATTAACCAGATGTACGACTAGCGAATTTTCCCTCGAGATGCATACGATTGTCTTGACGCAAAACAGAACGAATCGCATGTTTCTAGAATGTAGTAGAATTGCTCCAATGGAAAACAGAACCAATCTTACATTTTTAATAACTTCAATTTGGTTATTATTTGTGCTAGTGAAATGTCTAGATTATTTTTAGATTTTATTCATATATAATTCTTCTGCAGAGTCTCACTGTTCTAGATACCTAATTTAGGCAGAAATGTAGGTTGTGGAATGTAAAATGTAGGCTGAGGAAACCTTTTTAAATGGATTATAAATCTTTGAAATTTTTGTTTTAATAATGTATACCAGACTGAGAAAGGTGGTTCAGCGTTTCCCACGGTAAAGACATTTTGCCCTCGCTCACGAAAAAGCCATACTTCATTCTACCTTCTAAAATCAGTTCACATCCTAAAATATTCCTTTTACATCTTCATTACAGTAGAAACGATGTTACCTTCTTCTATTAAATATTAATTTAAGGTAAAATATTTGTTATATGAAGAATTAAAAACTTTCTATTCATAAGAGATGGAACTTCATGCTTTTCAGTTATTCATATTTTTCCGTCAATTATAATTTGCCGAGAATCTTTTGAAAATAGCATCAAGCGGTCTTATGTCTTCGAGGCATTTAATATAGATTGCTATAAAGGCGCATCGAAAAGCCTGAACGGCGGGAAATTCATAATAAAACAGAAACCGTGCTAGTGACCCCAAATTTATGAATAACGACGCGTGTGTGTGGTCGAATAACCGGGTCAGCTAGACAATAATTTATCTGCCTTCTGGGATATGTATTTCAGCGTGGCTCGAGGGAATAATACGCGTTCGATTACCACAGAATTTTGGAACAAACAATCTTGTGTGAGAGATTTCTAAGATATATATGTATACGCGTATGATTGCACTCTTTTTTTTTTAAATAAAAATCTGGTGAAAATTATGTCACCTCATCCTACTGGCATATCGCAGTATCGAATCTCTCAAATATTGGTGTGTGACGTGAACGATAAATTGCTCTATAAAGGCGGATTTATGCGGAGAAGGTACGCTCGGATACTTCATTTTCTTCTCTACTTCAGAACTGAATGAAATGTCCGCGACGCGATTTTCATAGGAGTTAAACCGCGGCATTCTTAGAACGTGGTCCTAGATTTCTAACAAGAACAATGATGAACGAAACGCTTCTTGATCTGTGAAATTGCCTGCAATTTTACCGGGCGATACCGCGAAGAGGTATTTCATAGCTTCGTTGAAACGTCTAACAATAAGTGTTCTCGAGATCGTCGTGTTACTTTTTTTGGACCCCTCATCACGTTGCCCGTCATTCCTCTCCTCAATGAATTGTGACCCTGTCCCAGTAATAAATGGTTCACTTACTCAGGGGGATATTTCCCTCCTATCGTCTCGCTGGAATTTTCTTCGATAATGGTGGTACACGCTCCGCCGCTCGCACAACAGCGACGGATGTTGGAAAAATCTCGCGTTAATGTTATAGTCGTTACAAAATCGCAAATTGGAGAACGTTGGAGGAGACACCTGAATAACGGAAAAACCAGGTAGAACCGTGCCACTTATGAAGCAGAGGCACTTAATCAGGCAGTATCAAAGAAACTGTAGACCTTCCAAGGGTTTGCCCCAATTCCCCCCGAAACACGGTCCCTTGGAAAAATACGAAAATACGTCCGAACACTTAAATATCGAGCTCTCATAATGGACAGCGATTGTAGCGCCCTATCGATATTCGATACGACACAGGGTCGGGAAATGGTAGGGAAGAGTAGGAAAGAGTAGGGAAGAGGGGTCACTAAGAACGAGACCCAGTTTGACAGAGAGCTGGTTGGGAAGCACGAGCGGCGTGCTCACCGGCCGTGGTGATGCTCCTCGTCACCTTTGCCACCGGTAATCATTTCGAGCAGCGACGCGGCCGGTCAGCGGCCGCGTTACCTGCCCCGGGGCGATCGATCGTTTCGATTTATACGAAAGCAATTAATCCGTAGCCGTAGGAAGGAACTATATATATATATATATCGATCGCGCGGGTAGCCATGAAGGGGTTGGAAACCGGAGGGGGAAGAAATTCGATGCCGGGGCTTGCGAGGTTTGCGGGCCAAACATTCCAGAGACGCTCAAACATACTGCAACGCCTGCTAGAGCCAATTGGTCGGAGTTGGTTGGACGCTGGCCAACTCCGCTATCCTTTCCACGGACGCATATCTCGGAGGTCTAGGCGGACGAAAGATAGAAATAGCGAGGGTTTGGGAGCGAGGGCTGGGCCGAGGATAGATAAAGGGAAATCGGAAAAGGGAAAAGGCCGGCTGGACTAGGAAACTAGGAGAGCAGAAGGATGCTACTCTCCGCCACATCATCGGAAATGGAAGTAAGCAGAGGCCAGCAACTTTACTCGTTACTTTCCTCCGACGAGAAAAAAAAAGGATACATGCATCTCGCCTTAATGAATTGCCCTGAACGTCTTGCCTGGGACTATCGTTCGCCTGCAACTATGTTCTGAACTGCCGCATTCCACCCCCTCTGATCCTGCTCCATTTTCCCAGCCCTTTTCGAGCGCTATGGTGAGAAACGAGGCTAGCGTAACCCCTGTATTAGCCCGCTATCTTACGCGGTAACACCTGCCAAGTTGTTTCTTCTACGTCTCTCTTTATATCTCTTTCTACCAGCCAGCCCCGTCTATCCGTCTTGGAACTAGATTGGATCTGTGTATCGCGATGCATCAGGAGGAATCTCCGTTACGTACCAGACGGCGTTCGCTGCCACTCGCTATCTTAGCTGATATTGGTAGGATGTTCAACACATACCGTGTCTATTATGGGATCGTAACATTCCAGTTGTACGTGTAGCACGTACAATAAGCGCGTTGGCTTTTACTTTCTTCCCTTGCTGTTGGCTCGTCGGTACACGCCTTCGTGGACGATCATCGAACGGCCTGTATCATCACCAGCCCCCAACCCTCTTCCGCACAATGGCCCGTCGTTTCTTTCATATATGAAATAGCTGCGGGCGATATCTCGTTTCGAGAATATCTAGTCAGCGTTGCGACGAGAGGCGGAGGGAAAGTACGAGAGCGGGGGGCAGGGAAAAAAGGGAAGAAAACGCACTTGCCGGGTCTTCAGTGACACGTTTCCATGGGGAGATTCGAAAATGACTGTCGCTCCTGCTGCCTCTATTATGTATCCTCTTACAATTCAACTCATCCTTTGCTTTGTCTCGCGGGAAAAGAGTAGCCGAGTTTTTTCAAAGCTCGTAACGCCAGATTTTTGTAATGATTCGCGCGATTTTCCTCTCTCATTTGTCAGTGTACATTCTTCTTTTTTCCTCGCTTTTCACCTCGCTACTTTGTCGTTGTATCGAGGAAAATATCGTCATTGATGTATCGCCTGGAAAAGAACAGGAAGAAAACGCGGCGCGGTTTTCTAAAGCAATTTATCACGTACGCGGTAAGTTCAAAGCTATTCGCGTGGTGGATATATCGTGGTTAAACCGTTAACTGGTTTTAAAGCGCGATACACTTTCGACCGTAGCAAATTCTGTCGGGAATACGAGAGGTAAATTATGTCGTTTTGCTTAACTGGCATTTTTGCCACGTTCTGATGCTGTTTCGCGTAATTCACCGTTCCCGTTTTATATCGTCACGCGGAATTAAACCTTGATTGAAATCATTGAATTTAGTTGCTTAGGGTTAACTGGATCGAGCGAAATTGTTTAGGAATTAATTAGATTTGTCGTTAATGTATTATTCGTAACTTGTACCATATAACATGCGCAGCTGTATCGAATCATTTTGGTCAGACGATATAAGAGAGATGGATGTACCCCGCAAACGCATGACCAAAGCATAACCAATGTATGAATGGTGAATGAAACGGGAATTATACGATTATCAATAATATATCGCGGATCAAATAAATTATTTGTTTCAAAGTTAATGTTGCGATGCGTCAAATAAACAAATAGTGTCCTGTGTCGTTATTTTGTGAAAGCTTGGCGTTCGAACGCGCACGATGCGGTTTAAAGGACATTTAATATCGTTCGATTTGCATCAGCGCGTATATATTATAGCAGCTTCTTTATTCTGTTGATAATTGCTCGTTGACTTTTGGCTAACAATTTTGAAACAAAATTACCACGTTTAATGACGTTTGGTGATTTATTAGGGATGTTTGTTTGGTGATATTTCAATCTTCCATAGCACTCTTAGCACGCCCTCGCGTATTGTTAAGGAACGGGTGTGGCAGTTCCTGTTTTGCCTTTGATGGACGGAACTTTGGTAACAACGTGAAATTTCCTCTGGCTCCTAATTCGTCGGTCCATGGAGTCCGTCCCTTTGAGTCGTTTGAACCGCTCGAATGAAATTCTAATCCGTTCTTTAGGAGCCACCAAGTTAGCGCGCATCGTCGCGTTATCCAACGCACGAAGAATAAAGTTTCGAAGTCCTAGAATATTGTTTAGTTTTTGAAAGAGAAACGAGAGGTAGGGTTCGGTTCAATTTTTCACGAGGCAACGCGAACCTTGTTCCCCATCGTACGACAAATTATGCGCAACCATGCACGTGTTTAGAAAAATCGATCATCACGTACTACGTACGTGGCCAGGAAAGTCAAAGAAGCACCGCAATATGACCTCATGCATTTTACACGAAGATTATCAATCAAGCCTCCTTCGAACACATAGAAAGCAATTTCGTTAGTAGCTGACATCGGCATTATCTCTGGCTTCTTCATCGATGTAACGTCAAGCTGTTAACAGGAACGTACGACCTCGCGTAGACTCGAATCGTTTTGTCATTCATATGATCAGCGAAGGTTACTAAGAGACGCAGAATCACGGATTGTGAAGAAGGCTTAACGATAACAACGATTCTCTCGAAAGCCTCGGTTTAACGCTGCCTTAGCTACTTAACAGCTGGTAATTAAGTCCGCCCTTCTTTGATGACCTTTCAATTTCCTTCTTACGCCCATCGTTAATCAATTGCACGGTCGATATCGCGGTAGAGCCCTAATTACCCTTTCTGTGACGAACGTAACGCGAACTTTTTCACTTTGCCATTTTTTGTTCACTTTTTTAACATATTCTGTCAATATAGTATATTGTAATTTATTGGTACACCCGTATTATTCAGGTTATGCTTATTTGTCTGGAATGACGAGATGGTAGAACGGAGTATACTGAAGTACAAAGGTCGTAGGTATAAGCAAATTTTCTGCGGCATACTTTTTTAAGGCCTGTAAATCTAGAATGGCAAAAGTTTATTGCCGTCTTTCGACTCTAATTTCAAGTTTCGTTACGCATGGACCGTTCCTCCGGATTTCAGGAAAGAAGATTAAGTTTTCCAGAAGAGGAGGATTCCATCCTGCGAGCGTTTTATTGGGAAACGTGTACTTTGCAAAACTTTGCGTTAAACTTCTCGTTATAGTCGTATCGTTTCCCATGGACTCCCTTTGAATCGACAATGACTGACAGTGGAATCCGGTTGTGTTATCGACGAAAATAAGAGCTCTTAAAGGCAGTCAAAATACGGAAGACACGCGTAAAACTTTCAATGTTTCGAAAGATTTTGCATAAAAATTAAGAAATTTCAGCCGAAGGAAACAGAACAGACTTTATACTCGCTTTTCGCAAGATTTATTTCCCTGACGCGAGCGTTAAATAGTCGTGTGGCTAATCTCTTCCGGGTGAAATCACCGGTCAATATTATATCGTGTTGTCAATAGCAAACGATCGCGCGGCCAATCCAATCTGAAATTCAATCAACCGCGCGTACTACAACCCTCGACCCCCCTCCTAGAACAATTAGAAACAAAGGGATCCGTTGAATTTTTTCTTGCACTCGTCGCCCCGATAATGATTGTTTATCGGGGCAATAATCGATCCATTCGGTCGATTCAGCCGCGGCCGGTCTACGACGTTCGCGTTCATAATAACCGGCATTAAGCTGATTTACGGGACCGGAAACTGAAAAAGGAAGCCAGTCGCGCTGATTTTAATCGGATTAATGGCCGACCCAAATCCATTCCCAGTGATCCATTCCGGTTGAAAGTATTGCCGCGCACCAGTCGTTCCTGCGCTTCGCAGCGGCGTTATAGCCACGCATCAGTTGCTCCATTCCAGCGGGAATGAACGATCAGGCGTGCACGATGGCCTCGCGTTATAACGTCCCCTTCGCTTCTGTCAAAAACAATGGCTCTGCCTCTCTGTGCATCGTTACTCGCCGATAATTCCTGTCCGTCCGTGTCGGGACGGACCAGTTACTACCGTTCTACAATACTTTGATCCTCCGTAAGAAATCGTGGCTGTTGTAGTTGCAATCGTTTCGCAGTTCCACTCGTCACCAACGGGATCTATTTTTTTTTCTTCCGTTCTTCTTCTTTTCCGTATCGTTCGTATGCGCACGCGATCAGACGGACTGTTGGGTTAATCAACCGTTGACGGTTAAGAATTTCGCTGGGAAATTTCTCGAAACTTGCTCCAATTTATCAACGTCGCTCGAACGATATTTGCACGGCCAAGCGAGTCGAATCGATTTCGTAACTATAATATTCGTAAATGCTTCGATTCGTTTGACTTCGCGCGAGAGTGAAACATAAAAGTAACAGGCTGACTCGTTTCTGTCTGGATATTGAAAATTTTACGCTTTCGAGTGGAGAGGTCTTCTTTTTTTTTTCTCGTTTCCATCGGAATTAGATTGCGCAACGGGAATATTTATCAATTTTTGGGGAACTGAACGAACGCGATATATCGAAATAAACGTGTATTAAATTTGATTTTATTGCACGATTCTGGAGTAACAGTTCCAAGCGAGACGCTTTCCCTTGACTTTCCTCGAAAGCATTCGAAACGAACGCGTCCTCTTTTCGTTGTAAATCTTATACGCATTCTTCTACCTTATAGCTTCTGTCTTCTGGTTCGATTTTTCCTTCCTTTTGATGTGTCTCTGCATCTTAGAATTCTTCTGTGTGTACCCGATGTCCTCGCATTTGACGCGAGTGCAAAGATATTTCTCGTCGAAGTTCGGGAAATTGTGCTGCGCGATTTAAAGTTGCATCGCGGCCAAAAACTTGTTACCGCGTATCTCTTTTATTGCATCCTCCGACGTCATAGTTATATTGATGCGTAAATTGCAGAACCAATTTTCAGTATAAAGTTGTCAATATAAAGAGTCCGTTTTGATTTCAATAATTTCAATAAAATGCCTGTTTTACGAAACTGTCGATAACGTCTGCGGCTCTCATCAAATAATTGTAACATTTTTTGGCTAAAATGCATTTAATTAAAATTTTAAATGGCCACGCAACATTAACATGTGTTCCAATGCTTCATTATTAAAAAGAAGACACGCGGAACATATTACAGAGCGTTTTTCTGATACAAATTACAAGTAAACAGCGTTACATGAAAATACTAATTGGAATAAAAGTTATTTTATGACAAATTAATTTTAAATTTAATTCACGTGACACGTTAGTATTCAATTGTGTTCACTCGTCGAACAACCTGCGCGATATTTTACATTATTTTAAATAATAATATTTAATGGAACAGTTAAAATTGTTAGCAAGTATAATTTAAAAAATGGAAATTTAAAGGAAGTAAATCATTCGTTTTACATTAATGACAACCGATAATGCGTATGAGTATTTCGATAGCACTTCTGACCATCGAGATTACGGTCAATACTTTCTAATACCATTAAATGGTGAATGCTAAGTAGTCTGCAGCGTGTTCCGATGCTCCATTAATGCCATCTATTGCTCTCTCGTAATAAAAAATATTATAAGTGGATTCACATATTCCAGCTCTCGACGCGGGTGATCGAGCAAACATTCATCGCTCTTCTGGAGAATTATGTCAAGTCTGGCCATCTAAACTAATATACCGTGTTATTTGAAAGTAAAATGGATCGGCATCGATTGAGATTATTCTAACCACCATTTCTGTATAAACCGCGATAAACAATCGAGTTAAATTCTGATACGTTTCAAAGTGCGAAGAAATTGACAAAGATCGAATGTCTCTCTACTTTACACAATACCTTAAAAAGAGATGTTACAACCAGGCGAGAGTTTCAAGTTGAAAAATAGAATTTGCGACGAACGATCTTTTCTATCAGAAATACTGTGCGCTTACAGTTGTACACACTAACCAGCTTTCCAATTAAGAGATCAAATACAATATGAACGTAGAATATCGAACTAGCCCGGCCCGCGAGCAAATAAGAAATTTATGGACGGACAAATTAATTTCCTTTTTCATTATTTCGACGCATGAATAGTCTACATTAATTGCTTCCACGTCAATCGACAGACTTGTTTAGCTGGCGTAAACTTCAATTTGAAGAACAGTGTATTGGTACTTCGCTAATAGCCAATCGTTCGTTCTATTGCGTTGCTCTGCTTTCTTTCAATAGGAATTTAAATAAATATAAGTGACGTACCTAATTTGGTAAGATAATAAACGTATTGATTGCATTTTACATTTAAGATACTAAATAGGTATACTATATTTACAATAATGTCCTATCACATGAAATTTCAATCATTTATCATGAATTTTGTTGGACGGATAATACGTTCCATTTTTAAGATAGGATGACGTGAAAGTACATTGAAATAAATGAAATTCAAAGTGAATAGAATAGAATTTCAATACCGATGCAAGAATAACTGGAGTACAGAGCGTGATTTGGGGCAACAGCATGTATAATACAGCTAGATATAGAGTTTATTAAATTGTGTGATAACTGAATTAAAAATTGATGGGCTAACCGTATCTTCCATACCCTTAACGTTACGAGTGTTAATTTTCTTGTTCGTTACTAGGACGTATAAATCTGATTCCTTTTCCTTTTATAGATGCAGTATGCGTAGCAATAGACTGCTATAACTTTTACGAACAGGACATTTCGCCTTTACTAGGCGATAAATATATATTACCAATAAAATTGGCGACAGTCTGAAGGTTAAAATCGGTAGAAATACTCGTAAACTCGGGGACCACGGTACAGTTAAAATATCGAGTACGACTTTAACCGGAGAGAGCGAGACAGAGAGACAAACTCCGATTTTATCGTCACTTTTTCTACAAATATTCTTTGTTGTCCGTCAAGTTGTAATATCCGCGAAGCTATATAAAAAAAGTAATTCCCCTCGATCCATCAACTATCGAGTAATGAAAAATTCAAATATTTTCGTCCCTTCGAAGAAACTAATCAAGACCACCGATTACCATTTGACCAAAATCGCTCGGCTGGTTGCTGAATAAGCGGATCTCGATATAATTCGATCCCTGCCAGTGTCTCCTTGAATTCCTCCAGAGGAATCTTGTCTATATTTCACCTACTTAGCCGCGATACAACGACGAGATCGTTTCGTCTGCCGATATCTACGGATCTCGGTGGTCTGTCCCACGTTATCTCGTCGAAAAAATCCCAGACACGTTCAGCACCGCAGCCAAATCGACGGGACGATTGCGCGGAGCGTGGTTGCTCGAAAATCAGGATAACGATCGGCAATTGCTCGAGAGATCATTGGACATAGAGACGCGTCAATAGGGCGGAAGCGGATTCCTAACGTTGCGGAAACATCGACGTCGATGAACGGACACAGGGAAGACAGTGGCGCATTGGCAGGAATCGTGCCGCGAGATATACATACATTCAACCCAGAGCGTAGCCGTCAGGCTGTTTTCGATAAAAGGTAATTCAATTCAGCGGTTCGACGAAACCCGGCTAATCCGAAGCCAGCGGACGCGAGGTCGATTTCCATTCGCTCTTGTTACCTGTAACCGGAGGCAAACTATGCAAATTTGTAAAATTACAATCAGGTGTCCGTGTCTCTAAACTATTTGGAAAGTTCTCTCTTTTTTTTTTAGTTGAGTTCGTTTCACCAACGACGCCAATTTCGAAGTTTCGACCGATGGCAGCAACCCTTGGCGCTTGCCGTGTAACTGGAAACACTATTTCCATGGCTGCGCTGTAATAGTCCACGCTGCCGGATGGGCTTCAGTGTGACTGCTGCCTAACTTGCCGTGAATTCTGGGCCACCGTTGCCAGAGCAATCACAGAGTTGCGGCCACTGACGAAGAGTCAACGGTCACAATTCAGCGCGGACCTGCGTCATCCCAGCAACCCCTTTCTTTTTTTCCTTTTTTTTTTCCCTCCCTTTTACATCCGACATCCCCATTCTCGGTTTATCGTCAGCATGTGACGAGAACGGACACACGAACGGCATCGGCATTTATCGATTCGTTTTATCGCTTTAATTTTACGTCGCTCCGAATCTTCCTCCGACTAGAAATCGACGCCGCGAACAGAATAAACGCATTCGGTTCGACTGCAACAGATGCGTCGAATGGATGTACAGGGTGTCACTGGTGATCGCGGTACAATTGATAAGATAGAGATGTCTTGTCGAGGATACGTTGAAATTCTTCGGTAAAAATCTGCTGGCAGTACGCCTGTTTATTAACTCGTGAGCGTCAGAAATTGTAACGAGTGTGGGTCGTCGACTTCGTTCAATTTTATCCGAGACGTTGAAGCGTTATACTTTAGCTTTGTTTCGTAGAACGGAGAATTTTTCCGGAAAACTCCGGAAGTGTCCCAGGGAAAAAGCGGACGTCGAAGTTTCTCGGGGAGCGACTGCGTGAGGCAAGAAGCGTTCCTACTTTTCCTCGACTAATTCCAGAAATGGGAACCGCCTTCCTCTCCTGGCGAATTTTTCAAACTTATTTCCGGGGCCACTTTAATGGTTCTTCAACTTTTTTCTTCGCCCGTGTAACTTTTAGTATAATACAATGTCCACGCGAGAACATTCGGGGGTAGTAAAAATTTGTGTAGCGGCACTTCATTTCTTGGGTGCGTCGTAACACAGTTTTTGCTTACAATACTTACTTCTTGGGTCCGGAATTAAGTCAGCTTGAATGGTCTATTGTGAACGTCCGACGTTTTACTGTCATCCTTGCTAATATATATAATAAAAGCAGTTCGTTCTTTATACAGGCTGCACCTCTGAAAATATTCATAGCCTTTTGTCTTATCTTTCGTACACGCTTTGTACCGTTGATGGCTATTATCGTCTTGAATTGTCTTACACCCCCCTCATCGAGAACGTTTTTAAAGGCGGGACACCCACAGCCTCATTCTAAAACATGAAATATCATCTTAAAATATCATGTTCCCATGAATTATTAATAATTCTATGTATCTGTCTATCATCTCTGACAAATGATCCTTTAAAAAAGCTTAAAACCAACCAAAAACGTCAGAAATAAAATAAACTTTTAATTTCGCTCAACAGCGTGTCACGCAACGTTTTGCATGCAAATTTTATGCAGGTGCATACGGTTCATAAAAAGTATGACGAAGCATTATGCACATCGTTTACGCCGTTTGCGTACCCCTGCGCATTACGCGCCTCTGCGAGGGGTATTAATGACGTAGAGCATCAATGAAACGCGCCCTTAACAATGACGAGCAGCGTGGGTAGTAAAACATATAGCTGCGTACAGATGAATGAAGTGTCAAGTGCTAAAATTATCCAACGCCTGGCGTGCGTGCGTGTATAACGCGGCAAAGAGTAAAAACCGCGGTAACCCGTTTTATTATTCCGTTAGAGTGTGACATTTCTCTGCGACGCGTAATTAGCAACGATGCGTCCTTTGAAATTTTTTCGCTATTTATCCGTTGAACGAGGATAACACTGAATTCGACGAGCGATGGAACAACGGACAAATATCGTGAACATGCGAGAACCGGAAAAGCTGCGCGCCTATATACATACGTACACGGTACAAGTTTTATCGATTCGAGTCAGAAAGGAAGAGCACCTTTTTCCCCCTCGCCGAGTGTTTCTGTTATCAATAGAATTTTCATTGAGCCCCGTGGTAACCGTACAGAGGACTCCTTCATCCCCTTCTCGCGCAGTTCTCTTATCGGAAACATTTCCGTCTACGCTCCGATCGATAAAAAAACGAAGTTAGCTGCCTCTTAGGTGCGCTTCAGGGTCCGAGATCGATTCTCTTCTCCTTGGTACTCGTTTGCCAAGCCCCCAACAGCTTGATAAGGCCATGCCTCTCGGTTTGTTAATTTCATGTTTCGAATTGATATTCCAGAGAAGGTTATTCTACTTTTTCAATATCTACTTCAATCAAGTGATCGAGTTATAATAAAAAACATACGATTTTTAGGTGGAATAATGAAGATATATCATCAGAAATTAATATAAAATTTCGTTAATTGATGTTGATTATTACTTCTCTCTCGAGGGCTGTCATCCTTAATTGTCGAAAAAGAGAAATCACAGTGGTTAACCTACGACTATAAAGTATGATCCCCAAAGGGTCACATTTATTAACGCGTCTCTCCTCAGACATGGACCATTTTTATATTCTCCTACGTCTCGCGTAGACGGAGCAGTTTCAACCCCTATTCCCCTCTTATTAAATTTTCACGGCATTCGCTCGCGGACTAACAATATCTAATGTGTCGACGGGCACGCTAGAATAATTCCACAGACAAATATAAACAGACTGATGCTTCTTTTTTTGTTTCTTTTTTTATTTAGATTTCCGGTCTCTTTCACAGCGACATCTCTTGCTTTTAGTGACGCACCGAGATATGGATTCTTGCTCTTTGTGCCAGACCTTATGGTCCAGGAAAACTTTTTCCCTCTCTCTGCTTCTGCTCTACTCCCTTTTGTAAGAAGTTACGAATTTACGAAACAAATTTCACATTGTACGGCTCTCTTTCTTCGCGCAATGCTTCAGGACAGCTTCGTAGCGCTTCGTAACGCTTCCTGCGCGTTCAAGTTCAGACGGTTTATGTACTCAGAAAATTATGTTCGCGGTATCCAAAGTGTCGTATACGTTCTCGTGAATGAACTATTTTATTCGGTAATATGCTTCGATATATAGAAAATATTTTATTTTCGCGTTTGATGACGTACGACTTAACTGTAGGAGAACGCTCGGGAACGTTGAAATCGCAATCGAGCCAGGGATTTTAAATAGAAGCGTTATTTAGTTGGATCTGAGGTGACTTAAGAAATAGGTCACGCTTTGTGCCCGCATTTACGTTTAATATACCCGGCTACGAATTTTTGCACGTATGTACACAGTCCTTGTAAGTCGATTGCTCGAGGCTCCAGTTTGCCGCGGTGATCAAGCGGATTCAATTCCAACTCACCCCGGATATCATTATGCTTTATTTACAGTCTTAGTATATAACAATACGTGAGAATGGAAACTAGGTGACGTGTGGTAACGATACGCGCTTTCTCAGCCCTCTCTCATCCCCTCTGACGCGGTTTTGTTTTAATTAGGTGAACGTCGAGTCGTCTGACATAGTTTGCCTCTTATTTCCCTCTGATTATCCCAACAGCGGTAGAAATTTTATAATGTCGGTCCCCTCCCGCGTCAAACCGTCAAAATGCGGGTTGAAGGAAAAAGCTGAAAAATCATAATTATACGAAACGATTCGTATTTGTCCCGTGAAATTGCATTTTTCCATTTCATCGCAGAAATATTACGTTACAAACCATCGAGAAATTGGTTCTCGCGGTGGAATAAATATTTTGCAAAAGTTATTGTTCCCATTGTTTGTAAGAGGATTTTGCTTCCCTGTAATCGCTCGGGAATCGACGGCTCTGGGGCCATTTGTTTTCCACGGCGCATTGAATTTCATGGAAAGTTATGTTGCTGTAAATTCTTTGTCCGAGGCATAAACTCTGAGAGATTGCTTAGAGATAGTAAATTGCCTTCGAAGTGAATTGGCCGACTCCGCGAACTCATCCTGCTTGCTTATTACAAAACTCTTTGAAGTTCATGTGAAACTGCAGAAAGTTCAAGGCACACTTTCAAGGGGGGTATTAACCTTCGTCGCCAAATTATTTATCAAGAATCTATAAATTTACGTCTCCACGCGGATGGGGAATGAAAAGTTACGCGTTACTATATAGACGAACGATGAAAGGTGTTAATCTCCCGCTGAGTGGTCTTTAAATTCGCGAACCACTTATTCTTTACGATCTATGGCTACAATCACTTTTCAGCCTGCGAGGTAGCTGTCCAATTTTCGACATTCTTCTGCGCGCGATATCGGATTCAGGAGTAAATGTCATTAACCATGATTCATGATCGAGGCCGTAATATCGTCGAGCTGGAACTCTTCGTCGGTAATTTCACCCTCGAAACTTGTCTCATAACAGCCACGCTTTACCTGCCGGCATAGTGAAACTAGTTACGCAGGCACGGATTCTCGGTTTCTAATATTCTGCCAAGACTTGGACAAGTTCGATCATTGCGTCTGCCGTTTACATGGATATGTCGATAATTTGCGGTTCGTTATTTGTAAAACTATTGCTTCCAAATGAGATAAGGAAAGGGATGATATTACGCTTGCACCAACAGATTAGTCTCGCTGCACCCTGCTCGTAGCGATTGCATTGCCTTCTACAGAGGAAACAATTGTTCCTCGACGGTTCCGTTTAGCCTTATAATTATCGTACATCGTTAAACTTTAGTTGTACTCGTTAGCACAGAAATTACGGGTTATTTGATTAACGAAAGTAATTACCATAATGGCTCGTCAATGTCAATGAGCGATTTCCTCGATACTTGGATACTTCGCTTGCTACCTGTGTTCATCGTTTCATTCACGTCTCTCGTTTCTCTTTTTATTACACGTTCTAGCGAACCGGTAAAAAAGCAGAGAACGTATATCTGCACATCATGAAGGGAGAGAGGAAATCAATTTTGAAAGCCAGTAGTACGATAACTTTTCATTTCCTTCGACGTTTAACGAACTCCTGGCTAAACGAGCGCTTTTCAATCCAAGTCCAAGTGCTTTTCCAATGACCGCGCTTCGTTTGACCTGGCCGAGTGAATAATGCATCGAGTCCACTCGATAATTATCCGAAATGCTCGATTCGACGGTAATTCAAGGTCAGTTGACTTTACAGACCGGCTTTATACAGCCGACTTAACTTTCCTTTCTGCGAAAATTGGCAGCAATTCGTCTTTATTGCCACCGACGATACGGAAGAGGGGTTAAACGTAAGACAGTATCGCCTTACATACCAGAGACAGTAAAATGTCTCCGTTTCGCAAACTCACTTCGAGTTTGAAATATGCGAGGAGCCAACCAAGGAAATTGTTATACACGGTGTAAAACTTGCTCGTAAACCATAGGAATTGTGTACAAGATTCATTGCAGGCACAGGGGCCAGGTAATACTCCATAAAGAAGATGTGGGTAATAACATATGCGCGATTCGCGTCCAGAAATCTACGAGGGTGGATTCTTCGAGGGGGAGCGGGAGTTTCCCCGGGCGCGGTAGAAGGAGCGAAATGTTTTCAACATCGGTGTTACTTACCCCGCTATCTAAGTAATCAAATTCAGCGAGGAGAATTTATCGGCGACGTGCATTCTGGTATCTCGAGAGTTATTCGTAGACGTGGAGGGAGGGGGTAACGTATTGGGGGCGGCGAATAGAGCTACGCGCCGAGATCTTATTACGTACGGGCAAATTTGGGGCAGACCCGACAAAGTGGCATCACTTTGGAAAACCGCGGGCATCCTGGGTCGTGAAATACAGGAAAAGTTTGAGAGCGGATTCGACATTGAATCAGAATCAGAGGCAGGGGTCAAAGCGGAAATGGCGGCAGACAGTGGGGCGCAGGACGGTCGCGCGGAGGGTTGCGAAGGTTGATAGAGGGGTGGCGTTGGGAGAAAACCCGCATCCAAGTTTTCGGGAACAACTAACGCTTCCCTGGGCATTTTCTGGCACAAAGCCGAACTTGCCCTCGCCGCAAGTGCCGGAGATCAGAGCCCGTTCAGAGGTGGCTTTTAACGGATTAATCTTACGAGCGAATTTTATATCTTCCGCGGCTGTAGAAAGTTTTCGGTGTTCTTCAATTATTTTGCTCGGCCTGTCCGCCCCAGTTTCACCGCGAATTCGTGTCATCAATTATCAATCTGTCAGCACCCTCCGCGCGTTCTAAGTGAATTGCAAATGCAGTCGCGCGGCGGTCTCGAGAAAAATGCTTGGGGAGATGCAATCTCGAGGAGCGTAAATAGCTTTGGCAAGGACGTTGTTTGGAGAACGTTACGTCTGGGTTGCATCCGCTGTAATGTTCCAGTTCTTTCCAGCGCCCTCGTCTGGTTAATTGGGTCTGTTTAGACAAATCAAGGGGATGGAAGGACAGTGGGATCAACGACCTACTTATTTTACACCGAATATGTATTTCTGCGTGGAAAAAATAATTTTAAGACGGTGTATAAAACTTCTTGTAGAAATGGTTCGCGTTAAAGCAGAAACAGATTTCAAAATTGATAACGTATACGAGTCACTTAGCGAAATAAGGGAAGTATATTTGCGAAACGATCCACATTCGATACCGATATTAAATTTGTATAATCGCATTAGGTTTTGATTAATTCTCGAATCGCGAATCGCACAAACATTCCGAGGGCAGCTGAGCATATTGTCACGTTTCCCTTTCATACGATATACGTTACAACACCGTGTTATTTTCAGACGTTCCTCGTGGCTTGTGAATCCAATATCCGTAATTATTATATCGACCGGTTTATTACATTGCAAATTAATGAAATAAGCCGCTTTAGCCATCGTATCGAATATTTATGGAACGGTGCGCTGAAAAACACAGATGCACGATTCCGAGGGGGTTGTCCTAAACAAAATCACATTTCAGTGCTACGCTGAGAGATCATACTATTCGTTAACAATGCAAACCACTCTCATTAGGTATTTACGCGCATTGAATCGATACTTGTAACGAAGAAACGCAAGAATTACAACGTCACGTAGTTTAATGGGACCGTGCAAGGATCAAACGAGAAAGACCGCGTCAAGACAGCGTCTGTCGTCTCGAGAAGTGTCGAGAACACTTTCTTTGAAAGAATCGCTAGAGCTCGCGCCCCAGATTCTACATTCGTTAACGTTCGACGTGAGCATTCGATCACAACAGCTCCGTACGCGCGGATACGTGAACGAGTGGAAAAAAAGTTGTTCAGAGGCAAGGGCGTGCAGGTTGCGAGGGTGGGAATGGTTAACGAGAATGCGTTCGTACAGAACGTTTGCACAGAACCTGCCGCAGAACGACAGAAATCACATCGGCGCGCTATAGAACTTTGCCTTTGTTAGCTGGCCGGCAAGACCAGCGTCAGTTGACCTATTTCATTGCAGCGCGATATCAAAGAGCCTACGAATTGACTCGGTTCGCCCGTTTCGGTCCTGCGACCACGAAAGGACCAATTAAATATTTCATGTCGGTCGCCCGTCACTTCGTTGACACGAATGCATTTGGGCCGCGGTTAACGGCGCATTAGCAACGCTTCCTTAATTCATCCCGTTTCCTCCGAGCGCGACTAAAATGCCAGCAGACAGGACGGTATATCACTACGGGACGGAGTAAGGAAAAACTCGCGGTCGAATCGATTTTAATTAAGGACCGCCGCGACGCTCTTAGGGTCGTGAAAGCTCCGTCAGCCTTGTTATGTCCCCGAGTCGATTATTCCTTAAATTATTTATATTCCTTAAATTATTATTTTCTCCATTGGCATCGAGAAAGTATTGAATTTAGATAACCTCGTTACGCGACCCGACACTGCCAAAGTACACAAAATGCGCACAGCGTTTGCCTTGAAATGCACAATCCTAACGCGATATGCTTGCCACTTTGGTATCCACCAAGTTTCCTGCGAGACGTTTTCGAGCAATATACGTTTAAACTCGAGAAGTTTTAGTTATGTTCGCGTTACGCGTTCGCAGGATCACTTTGGGTCGTTGGCTACCAACCGCTGCGAGCGATTTACAGTAGCCTAAAATTTTTAATCAAGCCCAGATTACGAGTAAACACGATTTCGCGGTCGAGAGTTAGTTTCAGCGATTAAAAGTTTTCATTTCGATTCTGAACAACAATCGAACGAGTAACAATACGTTTCGCGTAGATAGGGAACGAAAGTTGCGGTTTTATTGCAACGTTGTAAGTCCGACTAACTTAGATTATGCGGTCTGAGAGTTAAAATTCGCTCACCGCAGTGACGACCAGGATTAAACGTAAGCGCAGCATTCAAAGCGGCATAATTATTTCTCAATTATAATTTCGGTATGCTTTGCGACCCGTTTAAAAGCGTTGGAACGAGTGCAAATGTAATATTCCGGGGTAAAGGGAGCGACAAAATGAAACCGATGGGTGGTTAAACATACCATCCTGGTTATTATAACATTTTCTTTCACAAATTTTGTAGATTAATATTATTTAAAACATTTTCACGTGCTCGTTCGCGGATGCTGATTAAAGTTTATTATCTGTTCGTCGCAATTACGTCGAAAAATCGAAGCGGTGGAAATAAAAAATGTCGTGTAATTTTCATTTCTATATAAATTGAACGATATAAGAAAAATGATCGGGTCCTTGGCGTCATTTACGCGTTGCAAATATCAGGCCTTTAGAACGCGATCGTAATTTCCAGAATTGCTGGGCTGTTACCAGTCACAAAGCGTGATTTATCCTCGGCGAATTGTTCCTTTCAACGACTCGATAACGACTTCGCTTAACTTTTATTCCCTAGCCATACCGATGATGCGAAACGATAAAAACGAAATGTATTCAATGCACATCATCGAACATTCCTCCAGTTTTAGCATGACATTTTCCGTGAAAACAATCGAACGTTGAGCAAACAATTTTTGTGCTCGCTTTACCGCCAATATCGAGCGCTCTAAATGAAAGTTCTGACCGACGATAATCGTGCAAAATAAAATGCACGCAAACGGCGTATAATTACGGAAAAGAAAAAAAAAAAAGGTAGGAAATATCCGCGTCCCCGTGACATTAATTTAACATAATGTTCCGCTTCAGCAGGTAATCTTACGTGACCTTAATTGCCCACGACTATTGTGCCGTGGAGTTGTACGATTAAATTAACAAGCGCATACTTAGCACGTGGAAACCAGGCTTGAAAGCAGCGTGATTCGCCGATGGTACACGTGACGAATAACGTAAATGGGATGCATCGACCTCTGCACTCGTGCAGCCACGATTCGCGTACGGATTCATCCCTAATATCGCAAGAGTCCACCAACTTTTAAACGCGCCTACCACCCTTAATGACAACACGCCAGTCGTTCCCTTGCTACGTCCGATCGTTTCGCGCACTTGCGCCGAATCAAACGCCCTCGTTTATCGTTTCTGCACAATTACGTCATAGCAGGCCTAAAATCCGCGATTAAATGAAAACTGATTGATTAATTGCGTTCGCGGCGCGTTGATCAGCTAATCCATTCTCCGTGGCGTCGAATTTACATCGCCCCAACGAAGATGCATTCAATCTCATCGTCCGTAAATCAATTTGTTGCTCATTTTAAACGGATAGGAAGGCGTTCCATGTATTAGCTGATTTAGACAGTCGTAGGTAAGTAATGTTAATAGATTAAGACGCATCTTCGTAACGGGAAGATGCACGCTGGGAACGTCGTAATCAGAACTCCTTAAAGTTATATAGGCCGCTTTAGCATTAAAGCGATACGGATAGACGGTACGCCGCACAGAGACGGAAATGCTAATTTAATTAATCCACGCAGGATTGCAGGTGTGGTGCTCGTTCGAGTGGCAAGTGAACGATCGTTCCCACCGGAACGGTACAGCGTAAAGTTTATTTCGGCTCAAGCGAAAATGCATTAAAACATGCGCTGTATAGGGAGTGTTCTTAATGAGTAATTCTGGGTTGGCCGCTATCGCGCATAATCATTATCAATTTGTTTAGTATATAAAGTTAACGTTGCGTTTTATAATCCTTTAGCTTTCCTGATTCGTCTACCCCGCTGGATAACCGTGACAAGTTGAGTTTCGTTTATTCCGCGTGTAAATTTTTGTACACGCATGTTTAATTTCCATGTTGGACTCTCTCATGTTTTTCAAATTTAATTTTTAATTACTTTTATGACTACTCGGTAAATTGTTACCACCGTTAAAAAATGTATTTCGTACAGTCACTGTCCGTAAAAGTAAAAATCGATTATGGCGCTTAAATTCGCAAAACTATTTCCCTTGCGCAACATTTTCTCGTTTCAATGGTCTCGGTTTTATATAATAATAAAGCTTCGTTGTAATTAGTTTCTTAGGGGCGAGTTAACGAGTCCCAAGGAGAGTAGGAAATGTCACGAGTCGCTGACACGGCACTTAACCTCACGGACACAATTTTATTTAAGGGTGTACGGAGCTAAGGGCACGGGATTTTAGCAAAATGAAGAGTTTTAAATTACGTGAGATGACGCTGACGCGTGAACTTAGAAGACACCGTCCGACCTTCGTGCTTTTCTAATTTCTCTAATTACTGTGTACACTTGCGTATTAGCATCTCGTCTTTCGGATAATGCACATTTCCCACCGCGCAAGTCGACGCAATGAAAACTGTTCTCTCAGGTTTCTTCAAAAGTTAATGTCTCGTAAACCAAAAATTATTGCGTCAATTACCATTATTCCCATATATGTGTCTAATCGATACGCTTGACACTTCAGTTGTTGGCTCGCATTACGACTAACTATGACTCGCGTGCATACTCTTCTACTTTCGCTTCAAGGGTTTGCCTAAGTGAACTGTCAAGTTGAATTTTTCTTCTCAATTTTTCTGGACGTTGCGAGCAAAGACTATCATATTTTCGTTATCCTTTCTTTGAAGTTTCTCTCGATCCTCTACCGTACACACGGCAAAGTCCTGGTTACAGATTATCCAGCAAACAAGATCGATACGAATGAACGCTTGTAGTGGTTTCGACAGAGAAAAGAATCGGTTTTGCGGTCTTCGAAGCACCGTTCAATTCAACAAAGTTGGATTACATAGATTATAATAAATTAACGCGAGCATGCTAGATATATAGAAACGGATGTGTTGTCGGTTGAATTTCGTATTCGGAAACGGAGAAACTTAGACGGCAGTTGGCGCCACAGCTCTTGTATCTACTGCCAAAACTTTACTTGTTACAACTACTGTGTGACATCGATTGAAAAGTTTATCCAACTGTACGTCGCCCTCCGCGAGGGGCCGAAGAAATTATTCACCTTTTTCCATAATTCTTTGCTTGCTCAGAGCGAGGCCTGATTTGTACGTTTACTACGTTACAAATTTGTTATGTCACGTATCGAGGCTCGTTACGTGAAACCTTGAGTAATAAGTTCGTACATATACTCGACATAATTTACGGAACAAATTTTTACAGAAGCAAGGCTTGACACAGTTTTGTTACATTTTGCACCGATTTATGTCAAAGTATCCCTCCAACTTTTCTACTATTCTTCGCAATAATTTTTTAAACCCTGAACATAGGTAAACGTTGGTGTAAAAGTTATCAAATCATCTGCTAATGTCGCTACGATTTCTAACAATAACTTTTATGTAAACGATTATTATTTTGCAAATGAAACTCATTACGTGGTGGACCATCGACTTAATTCCATCGTTTCATCCCCTCTGCGTAACTATGTCATTTCCGGCTCAAGCATTTTTATTCGAGCCCACGTTCGCAGCGGGCCACGACAACTATTTATTTTAAGAAACTAACGAGCCGTCGGCGTTTTAATTTGTACTCGAGATTTCGTCTAACAAATAAAGTTAACTGAATGCTCTGCTGACGAGGGAAAAGCGACGTCTGAGAAATTGTGCGTCGTCAACCTCGTTTCGTCCTGCGCGCGCGGAATGAAAATAAGCGTCGCATTATAAAACGCGAAGAATCGCGTTGTCTCCACCTGGCATGCTTACTTCCATATTCAGTTCTCTCTGTCTCTCTCTTTCTCTCTTTCGTTTCGTACCTCTCACTCTCTCCATCCAATTGTCGTTGTCCCCCGTTACCATTTTACACCACCTTTAAACAGCACGTTCTCAACCGATATCCAACTTGCTGCGATGCCAATGGAGAATAAGAAGGGTGTTAACGACTCGAAGTGTAAAATCGATATCTGAAGTAAAAAATTGTTCAGTGCACGGTACGCAAAACATACTTTTAATAGAAATTTCATTATAACGTTAATTTTATAAGTTAATATATAGAAATTTGTATAATTGGCATTATAGGGGATGATTCGTGAATTCTGGAAATTTTCGCTATCGTCAGCGTAATTTATAAAAAATAGAATGGTTAGAAAATCATTCTCTGTTTTGCGAATTATTGTTACGCACATTGTTTAGTTATTTTTCTTAAATAAGTATGCCAGAGGGGTAGTTAGATGGTAAAGAGATTCGGGGGATGTTCTGCAAGTTGGCGCGCCATCAGCCGGCGAATAGTGGAAGCTCTGCTCTGACTACCCTGCAGAAAAGAGAAATGAACGCCCTCCGTGAAAATGCGTGGCCCGCGATAACCCTTCTGATATCAGGGGTGTACCCTTACCGACCAAACCTTTGCACCCTCGTACTCATTCACTGCAGCTAACTGAGCTACGGGCGGGCGATGAGCAAGCGGTTGGTCTATCGCGTTAAAATCGATCTCCTTTTTATTGGAACCGATCGAATTAGTCTATCGGTATTTTCTTGCGACTATTGCCACCCTCTATGCGTCCAGTGCGGTATTAATTATACTTGAACTTATTATTAGCAAATTGTTGCACGTATAATTGTAGATTTTCATTTAAATGATAGTTTAAATATTCATGTCATTAACCATTATTCAGCATTTCATTGCAATGGAGTATGAAACAATAACAGAATATGAAAATTAGATATATCACTGACGTATGCATCCTAGAATATTATACGTACGTTAATAAATGAATGATATAAATAATTGTTAACAGAGGATGCAAATAATTAAACCGAAACGTGCAGTCTTCTTGTCTTTTTTTAAAGGACTTAATGTTTAATGGCAAGATTTATCTCTCTTAAGTGTATTCGTTTCAAATATCGACTCCGATTAACGAAAAATTGTTTCTGTATTTTTGGCTTTTGCAGTTATATTTTTTAATCAGGTTATAATGCGTCGTGCGTTCGAAGTTAAATGTTGGCTTAATCAGATAATAAATTCGTGAATTTCGTGAAAACTGTGAACGTGGGTTCGACGTTATCGAGGCAGCCTGGCGCAAAAGCGTGCCAGTGACGTTTCGCTAAATATTGAACGCGATGCTCCAAGGTAATAGGTGCACATAAAAAAGCTAAAAGAAGATTTCGTTCTATATCTTATTTAAAATTTTTAACGGTGAGGTAGATTCGAGCGGAGCTCCTTTGGTGTTACAAATTATCCGTAGCTTTATATCATTCCGTTCAATTACACATTTTTATGAAATGCTCCAATTCTCTCTACTCTTCTCGCGTTTCTAAAAATGTGATTTATTATTAAAATACGTATCGAGACAAATTTTATTCAACGTAATAACATCTGTGCACAGTATGGAAAAATCGAATCGCTGGAAATTCGGTAAAAATGAAATCTACGGACACTTTGTAAGTTAGCGTGCACGTGCAGTTAGACAAAACGAGAGAGGAAAAAAGAACATTACGCGCAGGCATTTCATTCGATGTCAGAACTGAATTTTGAAGCGAGCTAAATTTCACGTTGCCACGATTCAAATGCATATAAAAATAGCAACCATTAATCTTAAATGCAAATGTCTGCCGTGCAGAACGAAACAAATGGGGGGGCTGAAAAATTCAGTGGCTCTGTCTAACTATTTTTATAGCGTGCAGCTAACGGATCAGCAAATACCAAGTGTTGCAATTAAAAACGGTCATAGAATTATTGCGTCTTAAGATTACGAGATTAATTGAATTCTTCGCGAATCGCAACTAATTAAAATTCCAAATTGCTCTCCGCGCTAGTTCCTTTTTTTTCCCCCGCCTTCGAATAATTTCGCACGTTATTTTGAAATACAGCTGAAGCGTGCGAAATTTAAAAAATTCATATTTATACAGGATTAACACGCAGCGAGTCATGGAGACCGTTCAAACTGGACTGGAGAAATTAATTTTCTTTTGCGCATTTGTCTGGCTTTATACCGCGCATTATTAGTATTCACGGCGTGTCTTGAATATATTTTTCGCCGCTTCCATGTTAGATGTCGAGAGCGGACGATTTCGCGAGGAAATTCTAACGAGCCCCACTCGACTTGATAAAATACGCGATGATATAAACCGGAAAATCTGGATCATTTCCCGAAACTAGAGGGAGGAAGCTAACAGCGACCACTTTCGATAACGACTTGATTCCATTCAACGATTATGACAGTGCGTCGATGTTCTAACTGATCGACTAATAATATTACTGTATTCACAAATTTAAACACTTTTTCTATCGTTGCATCCCATGATTTACGGCACGACGTGAACGATATTTTATACTCCGCGTCTCCCGGTAACTTTAGAAGAAAGATAATTAGAGTATCTCGCGCAAAATTTATGCGACGTTCAGTTAAAAGAGGAGGACATTTTCCCATGAAATTCGAAGTCGATGAGACATCAAATGAACGTATCGAGCGTCACTTAATTAAAAGGGAATATTTCCGTTCCAAATTGTGCCACAAGCTTTTTAATAAAAAAAAATCCTCGATGAAAGGAAGGGGTTCGCTTTTTACGTCTGTCCGTCCTCCATTCCTTCGCGTTTTGCTTGGTTGCCAGCGCCAATTAGTAGTGCAACTCGTGCACGTTTTGTGCAACGCGGCGATGCTAAAAAACCGGCTGCAGACAGCGGAAGCGGTCGCGCGCTCGCAGTAGAAAAACTCGTACATAGTCGGCCGCCGTTGGACGGTCAAGTAGTAGCGATGCGTAACGGGGCAAACTCGTGAAGAAGCTCTCTCTAGCAAAACATATTTGATTCACGGCTGATTAACTTTTGTACGTACACGCACGCGTACTTCTGCTCTCTGGTGCTCCTCTAGAAACGCGGAACACGATGCGGCTACGCGAAATTCGCGAGCGAAACGACAACGAGGCTGCTCCGCGTTATCGAGCCTGAAAGTAGCCCGGCAAATTTACCGCGACGTACGCGAAATTTTCAACGTTACGCCGCGCGGAAAAGGGAGCACGGCGTGTAACAACGGAAAATCGTTGGCCACCACTTATATCCATACCGTGGAAGCATGGAATTGTTCGAACTTATTAGAGACAGGAAATTTTTGCTACCTGGATAAATATCAGTTTCCTCTCTCTTTTTTTAAAAGGTATAACTATTTTTATAAATTGCAGGAAATTTTCGCTTCCTCTGTAAATACTAGCTACCTTTTTCTTTGAGGTAACTATTTTTAAAAATTGTATTCTGAAAATACTCTTCGACTGTTATATTAAAACAGCCCATTCTAGTTCGATTCATAATGAATAAATCTTCGCAACCAATTTTCATTCTTCCATTACATTTACCCCGTGCATTTATTAAGCGGTGGCGATTAAAATGCTGCACGAAATCATAGGCCTCCGTAGCTTTGCATAATGAAAGTAAAATACCAAGTCAGGCTATCGTACGACACGCAACGCTAGAGCTCTATAAATTAGCTGAAAGACAAACGTAAAAGTCGGTGTTCCGTGCAGGGTACGTTCACTGTGGAAAATATTTAACTCCCGGCTGATTAGCGTACGTAGACGCACGCACATGCGAGCACGGAGGGAAGTTTTAAACGGAGCGCTGGGTATATAGTTCGTTGTCAAAGTACGTACTTACTTGGGTACGTATACGCAAAGAGATGTGAACAGGGAGGAGGAAGGAACTCGAAACGTACGAGCTCGCATGATACGGTGGAACGTATACAAACAGAGGAATGACCTGACTAATTTCGCGCTAGCACGAAACTTGAATTATCATTATTATTTCATTGCACCGCAGGAAGTAAAAAGGAAAAGGGAACGCTGTGGAGGGTATTCCAGGCACCGCCGTCGATTGTGAGGACTACAAAACTTTGGATAGGAAAAGTTAACTGTCTGAATATCTGTTGGAACTGCTACCAGGATCCTTTTACCTATTCTACTGTCGATCATTGTTTTAACGAACGACCTGATTATACGAACTGTTTGTCCCTCGATGGATTCCAGAATTCTTCCATGGTATTTTCCCCAGTTTGATCTGCGCGACAAGAAAAAATGTTTCGGATATTGAATTTAACAGCAGATGCTGCCGCTATTTGTCTCGTAGTTAAGCAGAAATTTAATATACCCGCGAAACAACATTGTTGGAAAATTTTCAACGTTTATTCATCGCTACTGCAATGTTGAAAATCGCCACGTGCAGCATTCTGGTCTAATAATTTCGTCAATCTTCATTCCGTTTAACTTTTTGACACGTCCCATTTTCAACGGTGCACGTACACAGCGAGTTACTCGTGTGACTATTTTTAACAATGGACCGCAGAAAATTTTGAACATTTTTTAGAAAACAGCACGCGACTGCGCTATCGTCCCGCCTTCTTTATTTTAGTTCGCATTTGCATGTACGAAAGCTCGTGGTACATTACAAATTTATGAGCGACTCTTTTGTTACCGAGATATAAGATTTATGTACCGTTCGTTACGTACATCTAATCACGAGTTGCATTTTAGGGAAGTCAATATCAGAGATGGCACGAATCCGTGCCGCGTGCGCTGTCGTGCATCCCGGCTCGTAAATTTCACGTTCGTCCTGCTATTAGATTTTCATGCTTTATTTGTGGTCGCGTTCCAAAAATCTGCGTGATATGAAACCGCGTATACACGCATATGTCACTGCATAATTTCACGCGTATGATTATCCCTTTCGTTCGTGCACGTCATGGTTTTACGATTTCAGCGCAGCACTCGATATAATGGAACAGGCAGCGTCGAAAACAAGCCCTCTCCGTCGACAAAATCGGAAAGCAGGTGATTCGTGTTCCTCTTCTAATGCGACGTAAGCTTTTTCTTTCTTCTCCGATACGCGATAGAGCTTTTAGCCTAAGTAAATTCTTTTTTTCGGCAATAGGCTCGTTATATTAATCATGAATTTCTATATTCAAAGAGCCACAGTAAACGTTCTAGCAGACAGTTGTGAGGTGATTACTCAAACGAATTTCCCGAGTACGATCGTTCCGAACAGGGCAGTGATTTCATTCTCCAAAGTATATTCGCAGCAGCGAACACTTGGACGATACTAATTGGATTCTTTACGAAAGGCAGGCATCAACGGCTTTCCGTTCGCACCATTCGACAGATTCTTTTTTCACTTTATAAAACCAGATTTCCGTCGAAGGAAAAGCGGTGCGAGTTCGCTTCGGAGATTCAAAGCACTGTAACGAGCTGTTCAAAAGCCATCCGAAAATATGATTTCTCTGGGGGCTTTCGCAAGGACTTTTAGGAAGCTACAAGCTGCATGTATCGAAGGGGGATGAATTTATATACGTATTAAGTAATAAAATTTGTCTCCTCGCAACCGTACAGATACATTTTTATCGAGTTATTCCGCACGCTTTGGTGGACTCCTTCATAATCACCTCGTTACCAGCGTTCAGACATGCATCGGCTAATCTCTCAGCGGTGATGTCTCGTTACAGACGGAAGTCGCTGCGTGTAGCGCAGAACTTGCTGGCATTCCGCGATGCTAATCGGAAGTTCCACGAAGAGGCAAGTTTCGTCCCTCCCGGAGAGTGGAAAGTTTTATCGGTCATAGAAGTGGCCAGGGGCTAATATCGCCCTGTCCATCGTTCGCAGCGTCGCCCGGACGCCGGAAACTGGTATCTATGTCGGATGTCGCGCGACCTGCGAGGCATTCTTATGCTGCAGTGCCGGGGAAAAGTGGAGTATTGGACTCGAAAAGTGCTTCGCCAAGCTGATGGAAATTCGTTACCCGTCACTTAACTAACAGCCTGCTAAAACGCTTAAAGACACCGGGCCCTTGTGAATTTCGTCCCAGTAATCGGCTCTCCAACGGCGACGGTAATTCAATCCCGCGGGTGAATAATTGAGGCTCGTTATCAGCCGCGGTGAACTTTTTCCACCGCGTTGTGTTCTTTAAATATTTGTTGTGCCACAGTTTCGTAATAAACTGCCCGTTCACAGTACGTTGTTTCGGTTTACTCGAGCCTCGGCTCGACGCTATTTCCCTCCTCGCAATCGCTTTGCATCAAGGAACTTTTTAAGCTGCAATGACTCCTGTAAAATATAATAAATATCGCTGGCAGTAAGAGCGAGAGAATTGGAAGAACGTTATTAGAGTTTCCATCGGAGGTACGCGTCTCGCAACCCCTTAGAAATGGTTACTTCGTTCGGATTATTAGCGACAGGTGAACTTGTTAACGAAGCTTATTCGCGCGTCTGTTCTGTCTGTTCTAAATAAATGTCACGCGTCATCGATCTAGTCGCGAGTTATAGCCGCAGTGATTGTCTTCGCGAGTCGTCTTTTATTTCCAAAGGCGAAACTTTTGCAGGATTTCAGTTGGCCGCAATAATAAGCGGTGGCCTGGTTCTCGTGGATAAATATGATTTATCTGCACCCCTGTTTGCGGTAGTTTTCGAAATATTAAATGGAAACAAGGATACAGGCGTTAATATTCAAGGTTTAGAACGTCGTTCTTCTACAAGTTATATAGGAATAGACCGCAAGTAAAAATCCCTTGTTATTCATGTCGTGCTCGAGTATAAACCGCTGAAGTTGAAGGAACTTGCAAATTTTAACGAAGTTCCTTTGCGGTTCTACCGGATTTCTTTAACACGGGTAGATATCGCGGGTGTGTAGCAAATTTATTACTAATTAATTCTTTGCACGACTTTTTTACGATCTCAAGTTTTATGTTAGGTAATCCAAGAATTTGGACATCTTTATAATCATTCCCCTACATTACTGCGATATATACTGTACATATAATGTAAGCCTCCGTTTTGGGTGTGCTTTCACATTAAAACGATTAAAATATTTTACGCGCAATGTGTAATGAAAAGTCTGCTAAAACCGCGCGATTGGAAATCACCTCGACTGCTTCCGGTTCTCTTTGCCGAATTTATTTCCGTTTCATCGATGCGTTCGTTCTATAAACGAGACGTTATTCTTTATCGTTCGTGTCCAGGATATAAAACCTGGCACCGTTTACAATTGTTATTATTTGTTCAGCTGGCTGGTTTTCTAGATTATATACAGGGCTGTCTAATCCGAGCGATTTCCGTTTCTAGAGCTCGCAGAAATAACTGTTGAACGCGTACATCGATCCGCTCCGCGGCGTTTTCTATCGCGTTACTTCGGTCTGCGAACTTTCAATAACCAAGTGTACACAGCATTCAAGGAGCCCGCAAAATGGATTATAAATGAATCATTCAGAGGCGCGCGTTGGATCTCGGATTTTTTTCAAGCTCTCGCGCGCGATTTTTATTATTTAAAGAGCGCCAAGGCTCTTTGCATAATTTCGATAAATAAATAAATGGGAAAGGAGAAATCGGCAGGAAGTTTGCTTGGTAGTTTCGAGTAACAGCGGCGTTGCGGCTGCGGAACTTTACACGTAAAACTTGAGGCACCCTTGGGGCACGTTTTCTCGTTACCCGATCGAGCCTATCGTTTACGTATCGTATTATTTTGCGAAACCATTGTGGAGGAGAAAAACGATTCGACAACAAACTTTCGTCAAGGAATATCGCAGCGCCGATATTGCTCTCCTTTGGAAGAGGAACAAATTTGATCTCCGTCAGCTGCAGCCAGCGCAGACAGTCGTAAGTCAAAGCGGCTCTTAAACATGTTTTATTAAGCTACAATAGCGGTTGTTCGCCTCTGAAAAGATTGTACAGGTCACGTGTTTGAAGCTCGAGTGTATTTGCTAAGTGGCGACTGCCGGTGGTTCATAATGCCTCGCTGAGATTGCGAGCCTCGAGGGGTTGAATAAACTTGATGAATTCTGAAGAGTATATTGGAAGTTCGACGAGAAGCCGCGTAAAAGGGGAACGTGATCCCGTTTCACGTGTAGATTGACTACCCTTTTCAAACTACCACGTAAATTACTGCAAATATTTATTGCATCGCTCCGCAATTTATATAAATTCGCGCGTGTTTCGAGATCGGGAACCGGTGCAGGTAACACCAAGTACTTTTAACTGATCCATTACGATCGAAACAGAATTGTTACGTATTTTAAATGCGCATACAAGCATTACCCAGGATCGTACAGCAAAGTTTGGACCCGCGACTGAACAAACTCCAGCGCACCAGTACCGATCCACGGTCAACTGAAGACCTACGGTCCACGCTCGATACTTCGAAGTTCAACAATCGGGAATTTAATCCGATAGACAATCCGAAGTTTCAGAGGATATCATGCCCGATAAAGTATCAACATCGGAAGTTTCAAAGCGTTCTCATTTTCCGCTCGCTCCATCCATCTGTCTGTTCGCCTCAGATCTCCGCGAACTGCCCGCAAATTCCCCGCAGGTACTCCCCCCATTCGAGACCAACCCTCGAACCTCCGAATGCAAAGACGATCTCTTAATCGCGATCAGCGTAACTCGACTCGATCAACGTTGACCCTCTTTTTTCCCACGGATCCAGGATTGGACGCGTTCGGCTCGGGGGTGTAAAGGTCGAAGTAGCGTCGAGTAACAGGGGGATTGGCGGGAAGTCGAACTCGAAAGCGTCGACAGCACGGCGCGCAGAGTCAGTGTTCGGGCAACCGTCTTCACGTACACTCGTGCCGGCGTAAACGCTCCGGTTCTTTTCTATTCACGCGAGTGACGCGCAATAGATCGACTCCTAACAGCCTCTGTGCTGCGATAAGGAAGCGACACGTCCGCCTTATTTAACGCATCGTCGATCAGCCCGTGTGAACCTGCTTCCCTTTTTTTTTTCTTTTATTTCTCGTCGACGTCCTCGCACCTTCGATCTGGCGAACGACGATGCTGTGTTACGTGAGTTACCCTGTTGATTCGATTTCGATCTCTTGCTTCACTGCCTCGCGAAATTTCATTTCTGTTCGAGAACCGTTAATAGCGACGACTTTGTATGTACCAATGGCGTTTGCGAGTTATTCCACATTTGTGAAATGGGGGATATGCAAGGATATTTCTACTGTGAACTTTGCTTCTGTTTCGAGACGGAGCATTTTAAGGATGTTCCTGCGTTTACATGTGGCGCGCGAGCTCTCCTGTTGATTCGTAGCCAGCGTAAGATTTGCTGGTTTGTTTTCCAAGTGTCAAAAATGTTTAGCAATTTGTCATTTTTATTCGCGTTACGTTAATCGCCATTAAAATGGAGTCTGTGCTCGCTCGTTTTCTTCGATTCATGAGTCGGTTTAAAAGCATTTTTATGTCGCGTTTCGAAGTGGTTCATTGGTTAGAAGTTTGTAGCCGATTTTACGATATGGAATACTTCTGTTCATAGATGTTTTTTTCGACGCACTACAATATATCAGTAACAATTTTTCTTTTATATCGCACGGTACACAGGCTTGACAAAATTTATGAGTTTGCGTAAGAGTTTCGAAGTGTTTAATTTTTCTTTAGAATATATGTATTCAAACTTTCTGTGAGTCGTCGATGAAGCAAATAATATATTTGCGCACTATATACTATAAATTTTGTTTGCTTATTCAGCGAGTGGGTTTATACGATCGAACGTTGTTGAAAATTTTTCTTATCGCTTCTCTTTATTGCGTATACTCAATTCTCATACTGCACGTTATTCGATTAACGCTGTTTTACCAAATCGCAATATTTCTCAATAGATGAGCTGTAAATTGCATGTAATATACATTTCCAGAGTGAATTAAAAAACAATCAACGAATATTGCGTTTTCGCAGCGACGATTCTATAATTGTGACCGAAAATATTCTTTTTTAATGCGCAAATGTACGAAATTATTATTTGTTTCTTTCGTTCGCGTGTTCGAATAAAACGTTGTCGACATTGTCGAAATTGATGATAAATTTTGAATGAATCTGTTTGCTTTAATTTAGTAACGTTATGAAATATGTTATTTAAAAACGTTCCGTGGATTTCGAGCTTTCACGGCGTTGCGTTTTAAATGACCCAGTTAAACGAGTCGGTTTCTTCATCTACTTGTCTGCATATATTAAAACGTCCTCTTGACATGAATGCATTAAGCTTTCCGTGTATCTTCGCGGACAAAAATTTAAGTCTAAAGCAAATCCACTTGTCGCGTCTGCTTCGTATCGTGTATCTCATTCGAGCATCCGTTTGCTTACCTCCGACCGCTAAAAAAGTGATACTATATCGAAGCTTTGTACAGCGAACCCGCGAGGTAACATCAATTAGATCTTTTTCAGTCCATTTGTATTCGGTGTATCCTTGAACTTTTCACCTTGACTACTCGATTTGAACATTTTTTCACATCACACCGAGAACATGAGCGTTCGTATGAAATAATTATAACGAAACGCATCAAACAAACTACTAACGAAGAGTCGCTAGCAAAATAGAATACTATTCCTGACAATTAATTGGTATTGACAGAAAATGTCGAAGTATATTCAATATTCGCTCCTCCTTTCGACTGGTAGCCATTTTCCATTCAGACTTTCAATCCCTCTTCCGTGATCGTCGAAGTTGAAAATTAAAAGTGCTATCGGTTCAAGGTCGGCGAATCGATTTCGGTAAGTAACCGGTCGGTGAGTTGTGCACCGTTTAACTTGCATCTGGCAGGAGGGCTCGCTCGTTCCAGAAGAGGAGAAATCTAATTTAAAGGATAAGCGACTGTCGTGTAGCTGGATAGCCGAGCGATTTAACGCATACTTATCTAGAGATCTGCTCTGGATATCGATGCCAATTTCGAATGCTCGTAGCCGTTTCATTGATGCGAAGGTTCGCATAATGAAATACATTTGTCGATAGGAAGGAAGCCGCAGAAGTTGCACGCCGCGTCCGACGTCTCCCATTTTTCTCTTATTCCACCCCCGATAGAATCATCCCTTCAATTTCGAATCATCTATAAACCGAAGGCTTCCGTAGTTTGTTCGGAAATTTAATCTGTGGGTGACTTCGTGAATCTTTGAATACCATTTGAATTACAGTCGAGGACTTTGACTTTCAAACGAGGCAAGTTGCCGGTGTAATTGAATAATTGCATGCGATTCAGGTACGCGATACGTTAAGACGTGGATGCCGGGACGTCTGGATATTTGAATGGCGGACGGAGTTTTGTAATATCCAGGTGTTAAGCAGTCGAGATTGCCGGCACTTCTATCCCAGACATTACCAAACAAAGTATCACGTCAACGGTGTTATTATGCTTACGATATTAAGGCCGCGTTATTAAATCGAAACAATTTTAAACGGGACGCTCGGGTTTCACATCGAAAATGGAATCTTAATTCGTCGCGTTATTGCGTTAACCGATTACAGCTTAATCGAAAAATTCCACGTCTACGTTAGCACTTAATTGCGATTTTGTTGTTCCAATCCCGCTGTACATGCCACGTGGAAGTGAATTATCTGCATCGCTCTTAGGTCGTTGTACAAATTTACATTTACTTGCATAACACAACAACGATGGTAAACAGGAAAATTCGAAATTAATTTCAATGCTGAATTAATTGAATGCTTTTATAAGGTACTGGCAAATCCCCTAAGCAATAAAACCCTCGACACGAAACAGGGACAATTATTCCGCTTGTACTGATCTGGCCAACAGAAACGCGTTACACGGTCATTCAATTGGAATTGGTACCATTTGAAGCATTAATCTTTAGTATAACTAGCCACGACAGTCCATTGCCTCCGGGGATTAGTAGAACCACCATCTTTGGGGATAAATTACTACGCATCCGCTGAGTAGGCGGAAAAGTGCTAATTTCTGGGTTCAAACGCGTACAGATTTCTCGCACGATCGAAGATTTAATCTAATCTCGTCAAAGGATCGATGTGTATAGATGCACATCTCAGAGAGTGCTTTGTGACATGCTGGTCAAAGCTGACCGCATCCAGCAGAATGCAACAGTGCCTCTTTGTCCATTTAGGTGGTGGTTGATGATGTATTCTCAAAGATGGTGGTTCTTCCAATTGCCAGAGACCATATGATCGTTTGTTCCGACAGTAACAAACATTTTCACTTTCCTCTGCGAAAACTCGCTCGATCTCTTTACGCCGTCATATAAATTCAGAATTTACTTGGCGCGTTTAATGCGCGTCCAACGTCGAACAGCTAAAAGCCAAACAATCCACCTACATACTTCCTTTATGTAATTTAATTGGCTCGGTTTCGAGAACTTGAGCGCAGCTTCTAAAGCGTTCCCCCGTTCTTTTAACCGACAAACGAGCCCGCTGAACGCAAATGATCGTTAACAAACCTGTTCGCGTCTAACTTTTAAGCGGCGATCTCTCGCGGTAAATCGCGAACCATCGAGGTTCCCGAGGTACGAGCTAGAAATAATCCGCGCTCGTTCTAGCCTGGCTTCGTACGGTGGGATGGCGTTAACATAAAAGCTCGCGGTGCGAACTGAGAATACCGCGGTGTCGATGAAACGTAACGGTGTAAAAGCCGTGGAAACTGGAGCAGAGCACGCGCCGCGGCAGGCGTCGTTTTAGTGGAATTAATTGAAATTTACAGTGGGCCCGTTGTTGCTCGATTGATCGTTGAACGGTAACAACGGTTGCACGCCGTTCGCGGTGTTTATGGTTTTGTAATTCTGGGTCGTAGTCAAAGTGCGCGACACGGTTCGTTTTCGTGTGCGCGGCGTGTTTAGAAAATCGGGAATGGATACGGTCTATCTGTAGCGGGCACGATGGTGCATAATGCGCAAGAGGATTTTGCCCTTTGGAGCGGATGGATGAAATATTCACGGGCCAACGGCGACCATTATGGCGGAACGGATTGCTGATATCTTATGCCATTTTAAAATACGGGAATTATATATGTTACGCGTACATTAGCGATTTCTGCTGGGCTTGCATAGAATCCGGTTACGCATCGGTTGCCGCGGTATTAATCCGCGTAATACCAGACGGTGCAGGGTGTTTGATATCCGCCATGTAACTAGATCGAACGTGGGTACACGCTAAAATGATTGCTTGAAAATTCCGATGGAACTTGAGATTGCGTGGAAACATCTCTTTGTATAAGAGCCTAAGTATCGTTTCATAGGAATCTCACGGCGAAAAAGTGTACCTTGTAATATTTCCACCCTCCCAACCCGCTTACTGTTTTGTCTTGTATTACACCGCGTCTCGGAAGAAGTGGAATTAATCTAGAGTGACTTAGGTTACGTTTGAGGTTCCGTCTAGTGCTACCCATTCACGGAAATTGAGCCAGTATACGAATGAATAAAGACGTTCAATTAAGGTAGCGAAACGGACGCCGTGGAAACGGGAGATGCAAAAAATTTCCTCGAGATACTTCATCCATTATATTACACCGTAATACCATTTGTCTTCCTATTTCCGCTTCCTGACGTTTCGTAAATAGACATCGAATTGTCAATTAAGCGATACGTTAAACGTTAATAGACGCTGCTGGGCTTATCTTACCCAACGTAAAACGTGACCGTTTAGTAACGGGAGAGGGAGAAATGTTCGCATTGACGAGGCAGTAATTGCGTTACCTTTCGTTTCGCACTTAACCACGGGTAGATACATTGAATTACGTTGAACCACGTTGAATATTTCGTTTCGATCGAGAGAGAAAAAATTAGTATCGAGAGAACGTAATCACCTCGCGATTTGAAAGGTTCAAAGGCGATATCGAACAACTGATGATGAACAGTAGCGTGTTTCGTCCGGCTTGAAAATAAAGGGTTCTTAAAGAGACGTCCAATTCGTGTTGCTCGAGATATTGAAACGACTTGTCTTGGTGAACAGGCAAAGGGGTGTTAGTCGGGAGAAGAAGTAGGATCGATTCAGCTTTGATATAAAATTCCCGTCTAATATACGAGAATCGCCGCGCATCTTCTCTGATTGACTAAGTAGTTCGGGTCGAGCGCAAAACCGGCGCTTACCAAAGTTCGCCGGTGTAATCGACGCAGTCAACGTGAAATAGGCGATTATGTAAAACGAATCGCGTTATATAACGACCCTGGCACTAAGCGCATACATTAATCTCATTAGTCCTGGCTTCTGCAACGAATGCTCCGTCATACTTGAAGTTGGCTGCGTTCCGTGTTCTAATATTCGGGAAATTATGAAAATAACTAAAACAGACGTTAATTAATTAAGATAAAAAATTGAAACTGGTGTCACTGCGAATAAAATCATTGATTTATCTCAAATTTAGCGTTTAAGTTCGTCGCGCGTATATTTTCACTCGATATTGGAACAGATTAACCTTGCTTAAACGTTCACGAACCATTGTTGTATAGAACGCATTCGAAATCGCAAATCGTGAAAACGTCCAATCTGGTTAGTCATAAAAGAAGAGAGATGGTGTCTTTTTATTTACGTGCGATATTTTCGAGGTGCTCGAAGAGAGCAAACGTGTCCTGCTTCGAGGTAACTCGTACTATCGCTCGAAAAATCTCCTCTTGCCTCTTGCGCTCCGAAGTAGTTTAACAATTTTAATTTTCCGGATCCTCAGTGGGATTTCGAATCGCGGTGTAGCCGCGGTTTTATCCGTGGCCATCTAGCAAAGCGGGTGCATTGACATGAAATATAGGGAGCAGTATACTTTCGCGCTTGAGCTCCCTTCAATAGACTGCGCGATAAAGTTATCGAAATCCGGAAGTCGTGGACGTAAGGTGTTGCATTTTTCACGCCCTTCCTTGCCAGTCTTCACGGACACTTTTGTCCGTAGAAGAATTTATATAACTATCACCATAATTTATCTCCCTTAATCCCCAATATGGTTTCTTCCACCGTTGAACGAATGGGTTTGTTTACGTGGAAATCGCGTAGCAACGAGAGGGATTCTAACGTCTTTAGAAAACTAAAGGAAGTAGTAATTGTCTGGCAAGAGCCCTTTAATATTCCAGGGACTGCTATTCTAACAGCACGTTTCGAATAGATGCTTGATCCCGTTTTTTAAGGATGCGCCCTCTCAAATATCGTATTTCCTCGATAATCACAATAGAAAGGATACCTGACTCGTCGAAAAAGTTTGTTCGATTGTAACTTCAGACCTTTTACGGCTTACGGGTGTTCCGCTTGTTAACGATTGAGCGACAGTAATAACAATACGAAGGGGTAAGAAAACAAGCGTATTAAAGATGGGGTTTTTTTGCGTTTTCAAGAAGTGCGACAGAATCCTATCAGCAGGACATTTTCAAAGAGGAAAGATGCTAAGGATATTAATTATCTCGTAACATGAAAAGTGGTAGCAAATTTAATCGATTTTACACGTGTTTCGCCAACTGCATCCTCTTTAAGTTTACGATTCTCCCTCTCGCTAGTGCCTACAATGCTGTGCAAGACATTCTCTTTTATTTTCCCTTACGGAGCACATTGACACAGTTCGACTGAAAAATTTTGGCCATTCCGTGTAACGGCTATCTCTATCCGAGGTTCTTCCCCCATTCATAGTTTAGTTGTGTATCTATGTCACATACAGGCGTTCAGCAGCTACGGTACGTGTACATTAGATCCTTGCGCGACACACCCCGGGACGCCATTCCTTCTAGCACTTCTCACCCCTAACTTCCTGGGACGGTACTCCAACACGCGACGAGAATTCTACCAGATTTTTTCTCTCCTCCACGCGTGTCTATTTTTCGGATTGCTCTCACATCCGTTGCACTTTCTATCGTGGTTTCGATTCGTTTATCCGCGTCAATAAATTATTTGTTCGATCATTTTTACACTCGCAAAGTAGATTTTGTGTACGATAACCTTTGAATGATAACTATTGGAAATGATTATTAAAAACGGTATTTTGGCTGGAGAAAATGGAAAAGTGGAAGGAACACGATCGCTCAGCTGGATGTATGGCTTCCTGTTACAGGATACCAACGAGCCAGCAATATACCGTGCCGAAATTTGCATGGAGCAATATTATTTTACCCTCGAAACCGCTAACTGGCTCATTGACGTGCAAACGCGGCCACAAACGGTTCCAGTTTAGCGTAATACCTTTTAACATCCACTGGAATTAAGATAATTTATGCCCCTAATACCGTTTAAACTGCGCATCTACTTGGAAATCCGGGGCGAAGGTTATCGATTTCATTTTTCAGCGGAACGATCGACACTTTCGCTTTCGAAATTAATCGACACCGTCGCGGTGCAAAAAATAAACTCGCGAACGAGCTGCTAGTTCCTCGAGCCCGGCCTTTACATTTTGGTAAGCGCATTAGCATACTTCCGTGGAAATTGCCTCGATTTCATTCCGAATCTTCGCCCCCAACTGGAGCGAGCTAACGGAGATGCATCCGTGAACTCGACTTTTAAAGAAGTTGCACAAGTGGAGCAAAGTTGAGACGTCGTGACGACAGGACAGTGTCACCGTCTTTAGAAATTAGCGTTCCAAAGAAAAATCTTACGATTTACGATACCACGCCACCGTTTTCTCCTATGCTCGTATTATGTCGCGTGTAATTTACCTGCATCCTGGAACGTGGCAGATTAAAAGATTAAAGAGAGATAGAAGTTACTCTCTAAGTATGAAACATAATTCGCCACACGTTGAGTTAACAATAATTAGAAAAGAAGCCTCCAATTATTAAAGAAAGATATTGTTTTAAGCATAATCGAATCGGAGTGAGGCTCACTATTTCTTTGCTTTCGTTTAATTTTCGGGGTAGAAAAACGACAATGTAATGGTAACCTCTCCGCTGGCGAGTAAAGGGAACAGTCCCTAATTAATGAATACCCAATGGGGCTGGCGCAATTAACGGCGTTAATATCATCGTGGATGCCGTGGAAATCAACGAGGCGAAATTTCCTAGTTTCTAGTTATTGTCGTTAAATATTGTTTCGATTCTGGTTGTTTTAAAGCAGATATTTCCATGAGAAGTTCACAGATAAATAACAGCAGGTATATATATAAGAAAATATGATAATATGTATGAATGTTGCAACTTTATTGCCTCAGTAAACATTGTTTCGAATAATTGGCATCATTCCTGCAAAGATAGATGTTCCACCGAGACGATATGCGCGTATGTCGAAAGAATAACGCGCCATCCTCTACGCGTTCTTTACATAGCTTTTCCTTAAAAATTACGGCGCACTCTCTGCACACCGAGAAATGTAATAAATGTAAAAATACGCTAGCAGAGATGTAATTAAAAATGCTTTAAAGCAATGTTAATTAAAAACCCGCAGAATGGCGAACGGGGGGGGGGGGGCTACCAGTCCTGTTGAACCGATGGAAAAGATTACATGTTACGAAATGAGAATGAAAAACGTTCCCGTGTTCCATTTCTAAATGAAATCGCGCGTTGTTCGAATTTTTGCAAGGAAACAGCATCACGGAGTTGAATATATTCGGTGGAACGGATCGCGATGCAGCCGCGGAGCAACAAAATTTAGCGAGCGGTAAATATTCATTTCGATCGGATCGCGCTCGTCCATTTCCTACGAGCTGCGCGCGGAAGTTCGACGGTTCCGAAAACTATGGCTAAAATCGCCGCGATATCCGCGCACTTTCGCGCGTTACGCATCCCCCTGGCCTGTAACCGAGCAAGATTTCCATATAGATTAGACGGACGCGCGTAGGCCCACGGGAAATAGAAACGTGGCGAGGCTATCAATGCGAGTCGCGCGACAACGATTTTGGCTGGCGTTCAAGCGCGAGTTGGGCTCTAGACGGGACGCTAGGTACTCGGCACGCTTGCATTTCCTGTCGCGGCACCGACCCGCCGTCTCCATTATTGCCTGCTTCCGTCCCCCGGTGCACGCGGTTCACGCGTTCACCAAGACTTTTCCCAGCCCCCTTTCGAGCCGTGAATTTGAACGCCGCTTGATCTTCGCATCTACGACGCTCTCCAGACACTGGCACACTTCCAGGGAATTATTTCGACATGCTGGGGACATTCCGCACGACATGCCGTATCGTACGTCGCCGAACAAACTGCCAGCCACTTCAGCCACGCTTTTTTCTTCCGCCTTTCAAATCGACCGACGTGACTCTTCTCTCATTACTGAGCTTGAAAGGGGCTCAGCGGTCCGTCGAACGTGTCGACGCTGGGAATCGATGATGGAAAAATAACCGACGCTTTGCCTCCGCTCTTATATGTCAATAGTTTCGAGAGTCTCCCGATGCTAGTCTCTTCTCGAAGGAGTTAACGCGGTTCAAAGGGTCCGAGGCATTTCCAGTTCATTATTTTCTACCGTTAACTTTGCAATATCAATGTTTCCTTTTCGTCGCGGTGGAGAATCGAAAGAATTGATCGGTTCTGTTGCAATGGCACGGTCCAAGTTGCGATGTTTCTCTACTCCACTTGCCAGTTCTCCTCGCAAGGATCCCTTGAAAATGCACGCGAAACCTCTTCCCGTAATGCCGACTCTCCAAACATTTCAGCTTTGGCTACGTTGTCGGCAAACCTTTCCGGAGGAATGCATACACGTGGCATAAATGTGCGCTCGAAGCACAGCGCTCCTTTGTTCCCTTCCTTTCCCATTGACTACGCTAGACTATTACCATTTCGAGAGTTCCGTAATGGGACAAATTCTATGCTACGTGTGCAACTGCGAACTTAACGCAATTTAATGCAACGGTACGTTAATTGCCCGTTCAACGATTCGCGGACGAGTTTTCCGCAACCGTTCCGCTAAGTAGCACCACCTTTTTCATTCACGATGGACGAAACAAGCTTTTCCTCTTTTGTCTGTACCGAACGAAAAACAAAAAAAAAAAAAAAATCGGTGATTGCGGAGTTGATCGCAATATCCTGAAATTCTGTGGGCAAAAAACAGAAGTGTGTATTCACGGACAGCTGCTATTCAAACGACACGCGATATTGCGCCCATGAAACCAAAACAGTCGTCGCTGTTCGTTGTTTTGTCCCGGTTGCTTCGATTGCTTTCGTTTCGTGCGACACTCGGACCGGTGTTTAATTTCCCCCGTCCGATTCTCTGTTCCAGGCTCTTTTACAAGCACACGACGTGGCCGGGCACGAAGTTTACGGCGAGGAAGCCACCAGAGTGACGCCGCCGCCTCTTCTACCCTATCTGAACGGAGGCGATGATCTCGAGGGGCAGAACGGCGACCTAGACCTCGAGAATGTGACGCGCGTCAGGCTGGTCCAGTTCCAGAAGAACACAGACGAGCCAATGGTAAGACAACGGAACGTATCGGTTCACGTAATTCGTGGATTTGTAAACAAGTTTCCGCGAATAGATGGACACGAGGAAGAGCGCGATGAGAAAGCAGCGCTGTTTGTCTGTTCCCAGGGAATCACATTAAAAATGAACGAGGATGGAAAGTGTGTGGTAGCACGAATTATGCACGGTGGTATGATACACAGACAAGCGACCCTTCACGTGGGCGACGAGATCAGAGAAATAAACGGAATACCGGTGGCCAATCAATCTGTCAATGCCTTGCAAAAAATACTCGTGAGTAGAATCCAAACGGTCGCACGTGCTCGCAATACGTAATAACAAAACTGTCTATCGTATATCCATATTCTTCGACGAGGTACTTCTGTATCCCGTTTTGAGTTTCGTTATCGCGGTATTCGATTTCTCTGGAATTCTTTCCGTATCGAATGTGCGTGATCACCGTGAAGTCTGTTGGCGATGTCAGCTGCCTCTTCAATGATTCTGGTTTCTGTTGCAGCGGGAAGCACGAGGTTCGGTAACCTTCAAAATCGTGCCGTCGTACAGGAGCGCACCACCCCCCTGTGAGGTACAAGTAAGCCCTAAAACCCAAGCCCAATCCCAGAACCCTAGTACAGTTAATAAACCCGTAGCCGCGGCGGTGTCGACGAGCGCAGGCTCGGCCACTGCCGCGAGCAAGCCTGGGAAATCAGTGAAAACCTCCTCGACCGCGAACACCAAGGAGAAATCGAAATCGAAGCCTTCCAAAAACAAAAGCGGTTCCTCGTCGACGGATAGCACGCCCAGGCGACGCCTAAACCCGTTGTCGGCTCTTAGATCGCGGAAGTCATAGACGAAAAGAGTCTTCTATAGGCTGTTCGCGATTGGATTCTTGTAGCTTCCGCGACGCCATTTTAGATAGTAGTCTCGAGCAATTACCTTGGATGGGTCTTGTCTTTGGACCTATCTTCTAGCTTCGAATAGTTATCAAGGTATTATTTTTGGGTTGCGTTATTAGATTAGTGTGATAGATGGGACTACATCGAAACTACTGATACAGGTTTCATTTATACGGGTTCACTGATATCATGTGTGTGATTCGTGGTACGATGAGGTATATGGATCGTTTTACATTGGTCCTGTGGCGATGTTAGTCTTGGTCGAAGATGGTGTTGATGAATTCTTCTCGATGAAACCTGTGACAGTCGTGTCAATGTAATCCTCTAGGTGTTGATGGTCCAATTAATAGCTATTGAACTTGTGGCTTCGGTTTGTTTGACGGTAATTAATAGATCGTGTATTAGAATTTTTGCTATTCTTTATATGAGTTTTGTCTCCAGATGTTTTTCGCTTTTATAGTTGAGATTTTTCATTAACAAGATTGTGGAATAGAAATGTAACACCGGAAATCTAAGTTGGAAGTTGGAAGTTGGACAACTTTTTTGGCGAACTTTGAAATATTTTTTACTATTTTTAATTTCGTGTAGGTAGGATTTTTTTATAGATATTTGCGAATGTGGAAAACTTTAATTTTGATTTCTACGTGGATAGAATCGTGATATATAATATTTATCGATAATGCTAGTCACGTGTATAAATGTTATACAGAACGTTGAGATTAATTAATCTAGTCTGCTTAATTATTTCTGGCTTACGTTCTCAACTAGAAAATTTCGGCTATTTAACATCAATTCTGTGTCCTCTCGTTCGAAACGTCGCATGGTCTAGTTTAGTTCAGTCTGCGCGATGATTAAATTCATTCATGTTCGGTTCATGTAGGTATACTTATCACTTTCCAAACTATATTAGAATACCCATTTCATCTCGTGTCACTGTGATCGTAGAAATTGTTTAATATTCAGTTATGCAGTTGTTTGATAGCCTGCAGTTTGTATATACAGGATCAAGGTAAATAAGAGGATGACGTGCAACTTGATATTAGATAGGAAATTCGATTTTAAACATCTAAATCCCAGCTAACTCGCGATCCAAGGTGGTTTAGGAAGAAATTATTTCTGAAAACATACGACTATCCATCAAATTTTCTCTAGTCAGTTTATGTTCCTATTTTTTGTTTTTTATTGTATGAAGTTATTTTACTTTTTTAGCAGCCTATTTCGCGTGACGCTTCTAATCTTTCATGTAGAACTGGAGAACGGCTCGAATGGAGATGCATTGAGATTGAAAATGTTCCCTGGAGTTACACGCTTACGGATTACAGTGTACTTTAAGTACACTCGGGCGTTTTGATTCCACGTGGAGCACCTATGTCTGGTGTTACCGAGTTGAACAATTAGAAAGCTTCAACGAAGCGTTAATGGTTAAATTCATGAGCGTTAACCCGAGATTTTGAATCTAAAGCCTCATTCCGATTTCATTTTCTGATACCATTGGGAGATTTCACGTATTTCATACGTGACTACGAATATCTTAACGTTTACATTGACATTTGTGGCAGAAACGATGAAGTGTTCATTAGTGCTTATCAACTAATAGAAAATCACGAGTATTATTAAAATAATTATTTCATTAATTTTATTATGTTTTTCACTAGCTGCATAGAAAATTATGAAGATTGGATTTTATGGAATTTCGATGTGGAATAATCTCTACACAAATGTCTCTGATTTATTTTTGCAACGAATCCTTAATTTCATATTTAATTAAACAAGAAGTACAGAAACTGAGAAAAAGTCATGCAGAATAATATATAATTGTATGAAACATTTTCAGAATTGATAAGTAGATTGTGTCGAGTAGTAACATGTATAATATGCCTATTACGTTATAGTCACATGGATATCTAGCTGCTTAGCAAAATTCTCTAAGTCGAGACGATTTAATGGGTATCGAAGAGTTAATTTATATTTCATAAATGCAAAGAGTTTCCCCCTTTCTCTCTTTTAAGAGTTAAAACGTAGAACCAGATGTCACACAATTTGCAGTATACTCGATTGAAAAATTTCTATATATTCTCTATACTGTATTCGTACCTGAAATTAATTAATATTTATATTTATTGCTTATTAGACTATACACGAGCAGTCAGGCTTTGGAATTAGGTGAACTATCGAGTAATTTCCAATCTGTCTATTAAAAAAGGTTTAATAATCAGAGTAGAATACTTTCTTCATACCATTTGAAATGATCAAAGCTAATCCCTTCTTCCGTCCAAAAGTATTGATAATAACTTATCTATATAATAACTCTTTGCGAGTAGGATACGAAGATTGTAATATTAAGTGGTAATTTTTTTAGTTATCGTATTTAAAAAGAAAGCCTTGTTCATTGATACGTTCTTAATGATAGTTTTAGAAAATAGACCATTGGAAATTACTTATAGTTTCGGCTAGTAATTCAATTATATTCGAAACTCGTGTTCTATAATATTCCGTAGTCAAACGAAATGTATATTTCATGAACCGATAGCTGTTAAGAAATTACAGAATTTCATCGAATATCAATACATCGGATGGAAATTAAATTCCTAAAAGAAGCGAAGCTGGGTCAAACGTAGAGGTTTTATGAACAAAATTGTCGCCAGTTTTTTGCTTTTTATATTTTCAAAGCTCGAGGTTCTTTTATGTATCGAACTTCGATCAGATTATTAATTTTCGTTAAAAAATTGTGCACAGTAATATTGATGGGCACCAGTTAGCATTGCAGCAAACGTGACGTACTGGATCATGTAATCTTGAGCGGAAAGTGCAAAGAAACGGAAAAAATGTTGACAGGAATATCTTTGTTTTCTCCATTTAGAAGACTTGTCTCCTACAGAGTTTATGCAATCGTTGAATCGCGTTACGTAATCCCATTTGTTAACAATATATCGTTCGCAGCACTCCGCAATTCTTTCATTTAACGTACAAACGTAATTCGATTAATGTTATTTAACAATAGCTTCTTTCATTTACTTTCGTACAAATATTTCGCGAAATTACGTTTCTAAATTGCTAATTTATTCCACGTAACGCAAATAGAAACTTTGATCTTAAACTAACAAACACGTGGCAGTGGCGATCTAATGAGAAACGGCGACACCTAACTAAGGGACACGAGTCCTAGCCACCGAATAAGAAGGAAAGGGAGAGAGTAAGGGGGTAGGAACCACTTTCCATTGGACACGACTGCCTTCGTGTTGGTCAATTTAAAATTCGAGGTCCCAGTTGTACAAAGTGGAATTAACTTCGAAACAAGGAATCTGACACGGAATATGAGGTAACGTTATTAATTCATTAAGGAAGAAAGGTACGCGCGGTGCGACGTGTAAGAGGTAGATTTTGGAAATTAAACCAACCAGGACTTAATTGAAACGTTTCTACCGCTGCGAATAAGATTTTTGATTACGTGCTGACTAACTCTCAAGAGAGCGTGCTCGAGTACAATGTTCTTTCTGCGCTAAAAAATTCTCGTATCCGCTAGAAAATTATGTGATTTTCATCGAATCTACTTTTTCCGTTCTCTTCCCGAGGTGTATTCGTTCCGACGTGTAACCGTTGAATCAGACAGTTTATCGAACAAAGCCAATAAACAAAGGTTTTTACTGATTTCCCTGGAATACACATGTATACACGAACACATATACAGTGCATACAAGATATATTATGATACTTAAACAAAAATACATTTGATTCACACGTGTGCAATCGAATTTTTTCGACCGAGCTTATCAATTAATTTATTGTTTAACGTAACAGAGAGAGAGAAACGTTGGTTTAAAACGATCATAAAGCTCTCTTTGCATTATCGAACGATCAATGTTTTTTCTTATAGATGCTTTGAAATATGTTCTTTCGATATCGATTTTCAGTTTCTCTCTTTGTACTTGAACAATAAACGAAAGAAATCTTCATTTTTCAGCGTAATACACTAGATATTATTTCAGTATTCAATGAACTCTCGCCAGAGGAGGTTCATTTTTCTCGAGTTACATTCTAGGCTGATCTGATTTTTCCTCGATTTACATTTGCGGACGATTGCGTAAATACAGAGTGATAGATATACTTTGTGGTTACGAATTCTTTTAATTTCACTTTCGGTTAACGACGTTACGTTAGACCATTTCGAGGACAACTGAATCGAGAATTTGTTGGTCAATCGGATTCTTTTACAAAATTTGGACAAGTGTTTTCCACACAGAGATTTCAGCTTGTAATGATCATTTGATTACGATATTCGATTACTAGACATTTATTCTTATTTTGCGTACATAGAAATTAGGAGAATATATTATTCTATGCACACACGAACAAGAACACGGTGTTCGCCTCTTCCCCTTTTCTATTTCAACTACATAAATATATACTCCCGTGTATGTATATATTTATAAATAGATTATACTCATTATTTAATATTCAGTTCAAATAGTATGGAGAAAAGTGATTTTGCGACGAGATCTGTACAGGAAAGGCATTACTTTCCTTTTCTTTGAACAATTTAAAACGACAACGCAATTACGATTCTGGGTAAATACATATGGGTATTTACATAATTAGTGGAGATAATATTAATTGTTAATCTGAATGATTATTGAAATACGATAAGCATGTCTTTATTTTTAACTTACAATATATATTCCTGAAATAATTGTTTAATCTATACAGTGTTTGGTTCACACGTGTATCAATTTTGGTTGCCTTTTCAGTTGTAAATAGTGTTCAACATTTATGAAAAATCTATTTATAGAGTAACCATACGTATATATTGCACGAAACTGTTTGAAATTATGCTTCACGTATACACATACAACGTAATTAAAGTTTATAAAAGATGTTGTTATAGAACGTTTGTGGGAGATATGAAATTGGACGAAGTAATACCCAGCATCGCATAGTACACGTTACTTTACAAAGTTATTCTACGGTAAATCCTACATTTAAATGGTACACAGTCTTCTTACTTTCATCTGAAGTTTGCAAGGTATATTGATATCTTGAACGTAATAACCCTTTGAAGGCGCTGCAAATTATTGAAATCCAGCCAATGAATTTTAATTAAGAACCTAGCAGTATTTGATTAAATTTCCAGTTAAAATATTCAATTCATTAATCGAGAAATTCGATTAAAAATAATCAGAGATTTTTATTAATGACTGTGTTTTCAGTCTACAAACTTTCGAAGAACATTCATTAATTGAATTACTGGCGTGTCGATGCTTTCATTTACCATATTTTCGTTCCATCAGCACCCATTTAATTTTATATTTAATACTTTACATCATAATACGTTTCGGAAAATCAAGCTTCGATGCTTTTATAAAAATTAAATTTCAATTATCGGTAAATATATCGCAATTTTTGGAGAACAGTAGAAACGCTCTGATATCACTCGAGCCATGATTTATCGTAGAATAATTGTACGAGCAGAAAGAGACGCTATTCGTAGTATTACAGTATAAAAAGTAATTTTGTTTTAAATAAGTAGGAAATGTAACGTATCTTTCCTTTATCGGAAGCTTTTCTTTGAGCGAATGTCTTTTAAAAATCGCTATTAGATTGTTTTACCAAATTCTCCACAAACCACGATCATGCTTCGTTGTATCAAATGCGAAGTGGATTACGTTTAGCAAATTATTATTTTGCCACGTTTCCCATCGCTAATGACACACTTGATTAACTAATAAATAGCTCAACGCGTGTCGTCCTCGTTGACGCGTTAATATTTATTGGTTAATAAAGCAGGTCGACTTGTACCGTGCAAAATTGTGTTACATTATTCGACTAAACGGAAGTAATCGCATCAAAATCTGGCAGTGGTTTGTACGAGCACTCATCAACGATTTGCTTAACGATTTCCAAAGTTGTTCGCTTAAACAGTAGAGTTTTCGAGCGAAAAATCATTTGTCAGTCTACATTTTCGACTTACTTTATCAAGAAGAACCACTTATCCCGTAATACTACGAAGTTTCGTCTCAATGAAAATACCCACAGAACGCATTGATATGCAAATTGGAGGAACAGCTCGGACGTAGAGCGAGCAATAATTCTTTGCCCGTCGACTGTCTTTTAGACCCGGTGCACAGGAACGGTGCGCGTCATTTTGCAGTCGTGTCGATATGGGTTCCAGTTGATCTCTATAATCGAACACGCTGCACCGCTTTCGAACGCGGGAGGAATTCCAAGCTCGTTAAAATTGTGCAGTCTTTGAGACTAAATCGTATGCTACGTCTAACGAAAATTCTTAGTATCAAGATCGTCCAATTCGCACGTGCGTTTACTTTATCGTACGGATACGATAGGAACGCGAATGACATGAATAATGGATGCAATGGAATCTTAGTACGAGGAATTTTCATCGGGACGAATATGATTTATTCTGAAAAATAGGACGATTCGTCTCTGCTGAGACGCTGAAAGCTTGAAGCGTCATTCTTCAATAACTATATTATCCTTCTGAAACATTTTTGGCTATACTTTATCTGGTTTTACTGGCGTTTCGGACTGCCAATTGACCACTGCGCGTCTCGCGTGAATCGCAAACACGATTGAAAGAGAAAAACGCGGCATCGTACTGACGCGACTCCAAAATGGCCGCCGCTCGTGTGCACGGGGAGCAGCGCACGGAAATCGAAAGGCAGACGGTTATTTACGATAGGACAGTCGATACGTACTGTCACCCCGTATATTTCGATTCGTGGGTTCTGAATCACGGTCGACGGAATTTGAAGGTTCTGCGCCCTGTCCCGCGTGTCGCGGGTGTCGCGTGCAAGGCAACACGAAACGACGAAGCGGGGGACGAGTTTCCGTTTTGCTAGGTGATAATTAAGTGCGATCCTGTAGTCTGTACCTGAGTGAGATTTAAGAACAACAACAATAAAAGAGAAAAAGTAGAGAAGAAGACGAAAAAGCACACGCAAAACAGACAAAAAGAAGGCAGAGTTCAGTAGTAGTCGAGCGGTGTAACAAAACGCTTTGGTCGGCGCTTTCGAGTCCACGGCGCATTTGCATGTCACTCTCTTTCTCCCCCTTTATCTCTCTCTCTTTCTCTCTCTCTTTCTCTCTTTCTCTCTCTCTCTCTATATATATACATATATATTCCTCTCGATCTCTCTGTTTCTATCTCTACGTATTTACTGCGCATCCCATTTCACTTGACCATCCTAAATACCCGACGTTGCCGCTAACGGTGAAAGGGTACACTTTAAGAACCCGTATACGAGTCGCGTAATTATTGCCGTCTGGCTGGGGGATTAAAAAGAGTAGCTTCGTCTCTTGCAGGCTGTTTGTGCTCTCATTTCGTAATCTCAAAGCTATTCTCCTCCGCGGGAGTCAATACGTCAAGTTAAGTGGGACGATTTGCGTACATCTCTCACATTCAGTTTCTCTTTCGAATATTCTTCACGTTCCACTTTTAATCTCTCACATTCTTCCCCGTCTGTCGCTGTCTCTTTCGTTCTGTCTCGATTTTTTTTTCCTTTTTTACTTTCCATCGTTCCCCCCGACGTCGGGTTGATCGTTTCGTTTCTGGTAGAGAGTAACGTTATCGAGATCGAGTCTCGTACGGAATGCACCTTTTGTTACAACATGTGTTGGAATGTTGTTTGTTGTTTTTTGTCGTAAAGAAGCTTTTGTTACACCCCTCATTATACCCTCACCTGCATGAAGGATATCTTTGCGAACGTTGAAGCTTTCCTTTCTGACCGGTATATATACATACACTATTAGCTCTCTTGCATCGTGGTTTTGATTAATGCATACTGTGCGTTCTCCCTCGATCTTGATCGGTCGGTCGATTTATTAGGGCACACAGATTACTCTCGTTTCCATTACCCCCCGATTCATGCTCATCTGCTGCACGACGCGACGCATACTCGAATCGGAGATTGAATTAAGTACAATCAGATGGTATCAAGATATTCGTAGTCTGACAAGAATCAGACCAGGTTGATCAATCGCCGATTCGCACGAGCCTCTAAATAGTACGATTTGATTTTCTCTTGGCGAAAACGATCGCGAGTGTCCTAGATTTCTCTCAGCGGTGCCCAAAACCACGAAACTCGCGTTTACGTAGCCATGGTCATCTCGCGTCCCCGATAGAAGCGGATCCTCCTTGCAAGTGTCCAACGAATGTCACTGAATCTGCAAACATCTCTAAACATGCAGCTGAGGGTAGCCAAGAACGATGAATCCTACGTTTCTTTGTTCGCACCTGTCAAGTTTCGCGAAATCTACGTTATTCGCGGAGAGTCCGATGGGTCGTGCGAACACCGGAACAGTGAACGCTCCGAATCAATTGTAATGTGAAAGAACTCCACGTTCCCCGTGCTCGAAGCGGAGAAACCAACGCAGAGCGATGTAGAATCGATGGAATCGGAAATTCTCGATCGATCAACTGTCACGCGAATTAACATCAGTTTCCTGTTTCCGGTCTCCACGAGCAAGGGATGAACGTAACGTGAGATCGTCTTCTTACAAGAGAACCTCGATAACCTCGATATCCCGATGCCTCTCGCGTTCTACTGGTTCGCGATGGAATTCGATACGAATGTTAGGCAAATTTTCATCTCCAATTCGTGTTCACATCGAGCTTTATCCTTCGAGAATAGAGAACGGCAAGGTCTTGTTCGAAAGACAGTTTGACGTTTGTACACCAAGGGCAGCTGCCGATCGTCGTCAATTTTTGTACGTAGCGTATCTTTAGAAATCTATTTTGCACCCACTTTTTACTCACATTTAACGAAACATTTTAATAAGCACAGGTCTACTTCACCCTTGTACAATGTAATGGCATTTTGATTAGTTTAAGTAACTCTCAAATATTCTAAATATACATTTATTCTATATTATATATTCAGTTTTAAGTATATGAACACGTGCATTGAAAAGGTATGTAGACTACCGTCACCATTGCCACTCTGTGTTTATTGAAATCTTTTATCTATAGTTTCCTATAAATACTCCTGCTTGTAATTAATTAGTACCTTCTCTTCGTAAAAAAAAATCGCTGTAGATCGGTGTCGGGTACAATTGCCTGCTATTTGACGAATTCCGTTATGGACTAGCCCTTCGAAAAGAGCAGATCGGAACTTTTTTTTAATCATCGATGTTCCCTTGTCGGAGAGAACGATTAAAATCCCAATTTCGCGGTTGCAAGCGCGACGTCCGCGCCTCGACGTGTACATAATTTGTACGTGTACATAGCTCTATGTCGTTTCGATGTTTGACCCAGCGGTCCCATTTCATTACGCAACACGTAGAGATTGCAATCACCATGGGGTGAGGTCGCGTCATTTACATGTGTACAGTCGGCTTAATTGACATAGATTTTGTAAAGCGTTGTAAATTGTGCCGAAGAGAAGCATATGCGTATAAATGTTACACGAGGTTCGAAAGTTTATCGATTATTACATGTGTAAGTAAAAAAACGCTAATGTAATGGATTCTGTTATGTACGATTAATCTCACACGTTTCGCAACTGTTATGTCGTCCCGATCATACCGAATGGACCAGCACAAAACAGGCCTACGTACTTAACAATAATCCGATACCGTCTAACCAAAATTTTAGTGAATTCCACTCGAGATTTTGAGATTCGAACGAGGGAAGCAACTAACGAGGAACGTTCGATCTTCTAGCTAAACAAGCCTGTCCGATGTCGTTTTATCTGTTTTGTGCTCGTGGTATATTGTTCGCACTTTACCAAACCGCAAACATTTTTAAGCAATCGCGCTTACAGCGTCGATCTGTATTTTTACGAACCCTGACGATCCACACGCACCCGCTTGAGATACGCTTGAGTCTATCTCTCAGAGACCGAGTCCCAGTGAGATACGAGCATCGACAATGGACCCATCTCTCGGCTGACGTCGCGTGAACCGTAAGTGTCCCCGGGTCAGTTGCGCCGGCGGACAACCCCTTCGTCTAAACGATAAGAAAAGAAACTGTACCCATCGCAGTTGTACCCGGGAGGTTGTCTTTCTTTGTTACGTACAGCGTTGCACGCGGGAGCAGATCCGTCATCGGCGGCGACGAAACGAGCAGCGGCGTATTATTGCGGCGGTGCATTGTACGAAGATATAATAAAGCACGAACTGCTGGAACATCATGATTCGTCGCACGTCACCTCCAACGTGATTTCTCTTCTCTCTGTCCGTCGTAGATATAGCCGACGATCGCCACACGGGCTCCGATCTCTCGTTTCACGCACGTACATGTACCTAACATACGATTACACGTGTCGTACTCTTCCTCTGCATCGATCTGTGTCCATTCCGTTGTCGCGGCTTACGGCAATTTTCATTTCTCTAATCTGAGATCGCGTCTGTTATTGAAAGTAGAGTACTCTGCTCTCGACGTACGCGATACCGCCTCTTCGATTATCTTCTCTTCCGTATCGAATTTTCCGAGCCATTCTCTGCCGTAAGCTCGTCGAAGACTTTTTTATCCCGACACACGAGTATCCTTTGCAAACTACCAATCCCATACACGCACACGTACACACGTTATTGCAGTATGCGTGGACTAATTAGGTAACTTTTACGTCTCTATGTCTATAGCCCATTCTCCTCGCTCATCGCGTGAACATCACTATCTGGTCATTGTGTATGTACAGTTTGAAACCTCTGAACAGAATTTGACTCGAAGTCGCGTGTACCGCGAAACGTTCGTTTGGCGATGAATACGTTCGCGAATGACCGTAATCCGTCGTCGATCAGTCTGGCTTGAAGATGCAAAATACCTGAAACGCTTTTACATTTGTCCACGGATCCGCGCTCTGGATTTATTTGTATTTCTAAATAGGCGTATACATTCAGAATTTTCCATTTTCACGCCACACTGATCGTGTCCCTCGTGGATGCACAGGATGCAAGAACGCACGCGTCTCGATGTTTCGGTCGACGGTACCGCGCCCTTCTCTTTATGTTTCCCAACTCACGAGACGCAAGGCCAGAGAGCACCTTTACCCTAACGAGGCACCTTCTGCTCTGACACTCGAAGCAAGAGTGCAGTTCCAATGGATATCGAGCAGAGAACTCAGCAGCGTCAGCAGCAGTCAGTCCACCAGACGAGTTGTCGATAGCGCAGTACCTGCTATGCCACTGTGTAGAAGTTGTCGCATCCTCCTTCTTCTTCGATCCCCGTTCTTCATCCACCGTTCGCCAAACCACTCTTCCCCCTGTCCCACTTTTTAGCTCCATCCTTTTTTTTTTTCTTTAAGTAGAACGTACATAGTCTCCGATGCACGCCCGAGCAGCCATTCGACCATCATCTACGCGCACTATCCCCCCCTGAGACGTTCTTAGGAGATCGGGTGAGGCCATTCTCGCAGCGACTTCTGGAACAGTGCGGCTTAAACCCCGGCTGGAGAACCTTTCACCCACCCCCGTTCTAAACGGTCCCGCGTGCACCAGTTTCATAACCTAATGGTCGTTGATAGAATGATCTCTGACCGTAGACACCGAGTCGACGGGTACGTAAACGAAGATGAATTCCCCCTATGAAACTGGTCTCTAGAATGCCTTTATTGTCTGTCTACCTTTATGCTTCCACCGTCTCATATACATACATACACCAGCCGTTTAATGTTTCCTTCTTCTTTTTCTTTTTCTTTTTTTTTTTTGTTCCTTCTATAGAAGTACATATGGATGGTAGACATTGTCTTTCTTTTCTGTTAGAAGTACTTGTACAGTCTGAATACCGTATGTCTGCGAGTGATCGTTCAACAGGCCGCATTGTAACTGTAAAAGTCATTGCGGAGATGAGCCGAAAAGTAGCGCGACTAACGGGCAAATGTCGTTGCTTCGAACGTGAGTAAAACTGTGACGTTGCTCGACGCTTGTCAAAAGCGGGCACTGGTTCGATCGTTGGTGGGAAAATCGATCTTGAGTACACTTTTCGCGTCACTGGCTACCGTTCGATCGGTGTTTTCGTTCCACGACTTAACTGGACCGCGGATTCTAACGTCTCGACGACCGGTCGAGCAACGGCGAATCGATTTTTCCATGGTAATGGACGAAACACAGTGTCTGGTTCTCCGGCTCGCATCTTGGTGACGCTTGTGGCTGTCGCGAAGCTACGAGCTTGATCGTTCTTGTACAATCGGGCCGCTGTGGCTCGACTGTACGAAGTCTCATGACTCGACGAGTTCGAGAGGAGAGCTAGAAGGGAAACTGCATGTGTCACAGCAATGCACACCGTGAGTCTCGGAAGCGTTGACGCGCGCGACGTCCCAACGTAGGTGTTGTTTATTCCTTTCTTTTTTTCTTTTTTTTTTTTCTATCGTCAACTACGTCAGAGAGGAAAAAGAGAGAAAGAGAAAGAAAAAAAAAGAAAAAAAAAGACAAGAGAACAAGCGTAGAATTCGTACATTCGCGTGAGATCAAGTTTTGATGAACATGTTAATTAATCGATCTTCCTTTTTTCTGTTTCTTCAACGCTCTAGTTGTTCAGGATTAAGCCTCTACCAGTGTTAGTAAGTACCGCCACTTGATCTGGTGTGATTGGACTGCTGTAGTTAGAAGGCTATGCGTTTATCATACATACATTATCCACATACATATTACGTTTGAACACACGCATATATTGTGTTTACCGTGTGCGGTGTGAGTCTGAGTAAATAACTTCTGAACGAACACGTCGAAGCTAGTGCTCAGAGATCAATGCTCGTGTGCTGTAATCGTTTTCATCGCGATTCACGTCGCTGTTCTAGTTTTGCTGTGATCTTGGCGTGGCATTTTAACAACTAATCAACGCTCGCGTACCTTTGATCGTTAACCGTGCAATCCGAGCATAATCGAACAAACAGTTTCATTGCTCTCTCGATCTACGTATCCGCCGAGAAAGTGTTGAAACTCGCCAGCGAAACAAATACGACCTGCGTAGCGCGTTCCATTGAACGTACGAGATTTACCCAGACCCAAGCTGCACGATCATTCGACCATCGATACCATACACCATCGCAACAAAGTAGACTTCCATTTGACCAACCTGTTCCCCCGCATTTTTCAGTTCTCCGTTTCATTAAATCCTATTAATACCTTGTTGGGATTTCCGAATATTATTTAAACACGAAACGTGTCGACGCGTAACTATGTTCAAAGAAACAGTTCCTTTCTCCCTTCCATAGAGTATCCGAATCACACGAGCCACACGAATCCTTCTTTTACTGCTAATGCAACGAAAGACTGTTAGAGCGAGCCTCGTAGTTACTGGGAGGCATAGATGATTGCGCGACCGTTAAACCATCACGTTAGATTTAGCCGTAGAGACTAAGAAGCCTGTATGAACATACTAACCACTTCTACTCCGATTCTGAAACATCGTTCCGCTCTATCTTACGTCTCACGCTTGATCCTCACTCTCCGTCCAATATTCGAACAGGAGAACTTCATCGAATTTTCGATTCACCTTTTTAGAAACGGCCAATAAATAATCATCAGCTCATAAATAACTGAATAAACATCGACTAAAAACGAGCATACCAGACTTTTAATAATTCGCGACACACCGTGCATCATTTTGTTCATATTTCATCGAGAATATTCCATAACTTTTTCATTTAATGTTAGTCAGCTTTCATTGTTGTTACGATGTTGTATTTTATTAAAGACCACCGATTGAACTGGTATTTCGTTTAACAAAAAAAATCTGCGGACATTTCAATCGGCTATACGAACCTTTTTAAATTGACAAAAGCCATGCATGATTCTACTCGAGTAGCTTCCGTTTGTTTATTGAATGACAATTGAGTCTACGCTGTTCGTGCATTTAAAATGCCCCATATTTTCCAGCCAACGCCGAACGTTGTTAAAAAAAAATAAAACTCGCTCGAGCTATGAAAAGACCTCTCCACCGACCGCCTCCCTCGACCAATCCAGCGCTTTAACGCTTCTCTCTCTCTCTCTTCGAAGAATGAAATTCAAAACGCTGCGTGCATTCGAGATAGACGAGATTCGTTCGCAGCGTAATTACCTAGACGAGCTCGACACGAATTTTGGGAAAAACGGTACCCGCGCTGAGCTGGTTCTCACAGAACACGAACCCTATCGCCACACCACGAAATCCTCTGAATCTCATTACGAATCGTCGCCGACATACTTTCGATCGCGAATGGTACGCGCGCAACACAGACGGCATTTTTATTGTCACTCAACCATTATCATTCTATTCCTCTTCCGTATGCCGTATATTTCTTACTCGCACATTATTTACGTAGAGCCCGGATGCATATTCTGCATATCGTGCATTTTCAAGCGTGTACGTGTCCGTATGTGGCGTGGGTGTGTGCGTGCCTCGGTGTGCTGTGTACGTACTGTGCAGCATCTAGTGCTTCAGCTTTATTGTCGGAGAAAAAAAAAGGGAATGAACGTACCGAAAAAAAAAATGAGACGAGTACCTTGTCTACGTACATGCATCGCTAGATGAACGATCGTTGCACTGATTTGAACCCTCTGTAACCAGAAATTTGCTCGCTTGTGTCGGAGCGAATGACAATTGATTGCGCTCCATTAATTCCAATAGCATCGCCAGCTTTTACGCCAAAGTACATTTGGTGAGAAAAAAAAAATGAAAGAAAAATGGTCGGATATTAAAGTAATTTGAGCTCTGCGAATATCCAGATATTTGGATTTAAATTGATCGGCGGTCTGTATACGCGGATATACTCGTAAGGTCTCGAATATCCATAAATCCGAGTACAAACATCCCGAGCAAGAGTGAAATTCGACTGGGACAATCGTATGGCTTAGCAACCCCCACGTTACGTCGCGTTACAGAGGGTTGACATGATTTTTTTAACGACAGCGAGATCGTACAGCTGTCGTTGAAATTTTTCATCCGAACCGCAGACGAGTGTACGCGTACAGAACGATAGCTTCCTAAGTCAATCGATCATTCTTGATCAGTGATAGACTTTCGAAACCAGCGATTCAATATTTTTTTTCTTCCAACGTATTGTTAACACCTTGCGAACTGATGCCGCGTGTCGTTAAGAAACGCTTTACGAACAGAGATTCATGCTTTCATCAACTGTATGAAAGCGAAATTTACAGAAGCATACAATCGTGTGTGCGGGTATTCATTCGTAGTCGTTAACTTTATTGTTTACCCCTGTTTCACTCGAGTAAAGTTAGAAAAGTTCGTACAGAAGTATTGTGATCTGCGAATAAAAATAAGAGGGAAGTATTTAATTTAAAAAATTGTTATTGAATTTGAGCATAATTTCAATAGCGCCAACAATTCGTATAAAGGGGTTAAACAAACACTGATATTCCCTTGCGCTTTTTTAATTTAATTTTCATTCGTCTGCGTGCAATTCAATTATTATCTACAGAATTCATGATAGAAAAATAATATTGATTGAAACAATGAAATGAAACGTAAAAATTCAGATGTAATTTCGTTGGTTCGTTAACAGAGAGTAAATAAATCTAGTTTCGTTCGACATTTTCTGCCGTATATAAAACATGTTCGTTCTATTTTCATTCGCAAATTGTACTACCGAAACGAGACAGTCCAGATCTATAAGACATGCAATTAACGATTACAATGACAACATGGATTAACGCACACGTATATTCAAGAATGTTCTTTTCGCTGTAGTTAAGAGAACGTACATACCCTCTTTCGTAAAGTGTATCCGATGCTTCAACGACGTGACTATCGATTCGTGCTACGCATCGATCGCTGGTTGCAATCCAAGCTGAAGGAGAAAGTCCCATTGAAAATGCCTACTTCTCGTTGCGCTTACTCGCTGTTAACAGTAACTATCGAATGCTATCGAAACGAGACCGAGAAAGAGATAGAGTCTACTCTCCGACCACGATAATTGCAACAACCATTGCCAGCGCGCTTACGTTTCTCGCATTCTCCGCTTATTTATTCGCAGCCACTCGTTTCCAATAGCTAGCTTAGCTAACGTAAGTAGCATCGACACAGCGATCGATACCGTACCCTGTAACGAACCCTCCGTCGACGCGTATCAGCCCAACTCGTAACTACCCCCGACGTGATTTCTCTAATAATCGAAATGGTTTCGGTGATCCGAGTGCGAAAATTGTGAAGTAACGCCTGCCCCTGATACTCTTCGCAGTATATACCATCACGAGAACAATTATTCTGCACCGTTAACGTTCTTTGTTTCCCCCCTGACCCCCCCAACCCCTGTTTTCCCGGGTCACAGTACGTTCGAACAAGTGCAGACCAGGGACGAGCAACCACGACGCGATCCACGCGGAAATGAAACTACCTTTTCCATCTGCTCGCGGCTGAGAGGAAAGTTTGCTCGTCCCTGGTACAAAGGACTATCGATGTCATTTCACCGATCTCATATAGGATCACTGATATACAGCAACCAATCAAAACGTCGTGGTAGAGACACCAGAAGAGTAACAGTCCGATCTTTCTGCAACGACAGATATTCGTTCGAGCGCAATTCGACTACGACCCGTTGGAGGACGAGCTGATACCGTGCGCGCAGGCTGGAATCGCGTTCAAGACCGGCGACATCCTGCAGATCATCAGCAAGGATGACCATTACTGGTGGCAGGCGCAGAAGGACAACGCGGCCGGTTCCGCGGGCCTGATACCTTCGCCTGAACTTCAGGAACGGCGTATCGCTTACATGGCAATGGAGAAGAACAAGCAAGAACAAGGTAACAGCTAAATGTATTACTCTTGATTAAGTTTTCGAACGAGTGCCGCGAACACTTTCTCAATTCGTCCACGGAGAACGAGAAACGAAATGTTTACAGGCAGTTGTGTCATTTTTCAAATTTACTCAGGAAGCAGCTGCGTGGGGAAATAATTGTTGTTCGATGTACGCAAATATTTTTCTCGACAGTATTATATAAATGTCGTATCGATGATGGTTCAATGTTATTTTCCAGAAACTTACTCGATCGTTTCGTACATGTTTCCAATTTGTTTGCGACTATTAAGTGTCTCGTATCGAGATCGAACTGCGAAGACCGAGAGAATTGGTCAGTCAAGAGCGGAGCCATTAAAAGTGAACGTAATTAGCTTTCGTAATACGATTACAGCAGGGAAAGAATACGTACCTCTCTTTTTTTCTTTTTTTTCCTTTTTTCATTCGTAACCCAGCGTCAAGAGCGAGTTCAGGTTAATCGTAGGTTCCAGCAGATCGCATTCTGTCTGATATTCAGAACGGAAAAGGGGAATTTCCGGCGCGCGTTACCATCGCCTTACCGATCCATTTTTAACCCTGTCACGTTTGATTCTCCGATTAATATCCACTACTCTCGCTACTGTCATGAAACGAATGTGCTGGTGAACACGATGTCATGTATATGTTGTTAGATGTGCGCAGGTTTTCAATGGAGCATGTAGTATCGTTCGATGTCAGTCATGTCTATCGCGTGATACGGATTCACGAGAAACCTGCCAAGTTCATTCTCTACGTTTCTTTCTTTTCTCTCCCACCTCACTCTTTCTCCCTTCCCTTCGACGAGGAACGAGTGATTACGGAAGTCGATTGTTGATGATTCATCGCGCGTGATTACGGATAACGAGATTGTTAATTCGACGAGCCCACGACTCGAGCAACTCTCCGTAGAATCGATTAAACAGAGTAGATTAACTTCCTCGCGTTGAATCGTCCTGCCGCTTTTTATGAGACGTAACGGATTACACTAACGAATCAGTACAACAAGTAAATGAAAGCCTGCGAGAGACTGCAGACTCAAAGCGTAGAAGGTACTTGCTAAAAGATACGATGAAAACATTCGATCGACGAAATGATCCGTTAACGCGAACTGGATGATAGGTCGATAAGAAATACATTAGCTACAGTGATACAGCTGTTGTTGTGTGTTGTGCGGGGCTAGATGCTGAAGGAGAAGGAGGATGTTCTTCTCACACCGAAGGGTGCGACGGTTCGACAGGTATGACTCTGCCTTCAGATAGACAACGCGTAGGGTCACAGTAGAACCGTGTAGTCCGCATGAAATACAAAGTGTACTCGTTCCGTGCTTTCAACACACGCATCAATTTGACGAGGGTGGAAACGAACACACTTTTTCGGGGTGATTAGCTTCGAAGACCGAGCTGCCGCGGCGTTTCGCAGGCGAGGCGAACGATTTCGAGCCTGCCGGATACGATTCACCGTGAATCGGAAATCCCTGCAACAGATTTTTTACATGTAACGCGATTATCTTCTTCCATGCGCATATATCAAATCATTCGATGCACCTCATCGTCACGATCTGTCGAATATCACGCGCAAAAGCTAACATTAATTGTGCGTTCGCTCTAAATCTTTTATTTAGTTTCTTTTTTTTTTTTTAAGAAATCACCGTCCTACTGATTGTACTATCAATTTGATTTATCGAACACTATGTATTCTAAGAGTACAAGTTAATGAAACGAAAGCTGTGTAGTAGAAGTATGATAAAGGAGATATTTATATATTGTTTAACAAATTTGTGTTCGATCTTGCTTCTCTTTAAATATGTATATGTGTGTATATTAATCAGTAAGCTTCTCTTCGATTCCTGCCACTCGTATATAATTGCTAGACTGACATGTAGTTCAAGGAAACCCTGTATTTAACATGTAATTAAAGATCCCAGGCGTTTCGTAACTATCAATATGATTTGCGGGATGCGTAGTATCATAAAAAAGTGTTTTGTTCAAGTAAATTAGAATTTTAAATCGATAGATCACGTATTATTATAATACATGGAAAGTAGCTTAGTTACATAGTTTCTCATCTAACATCTGTGTATATACCTACAGTGACTTAGCTGAAAATCTTTTCAAGTCATTCTTAAAGAATAGGTAATTAACAGAACACGTATCACGCAACATTTTCGACGACGATCACGTTACCAATACGCATTCGTAAGCTGAATTATTATGTAGGGTAATACGAACACTTTGCTCCACGAAGTTTTGAGAAAATAATACATATTTCCCTCACCTTTTTTATTTATTTTTTTTTTTAGTTTCATACTTTATACACAGTGAGTTACTCTACGTAATACAGAACATGCTTTCGCGCGGCGTGCTTCAGATGCATGCTTCCGCTAAACGTTTCACGCACTTACGCTTGTACGCACGACACCACTCGCAAGCACATCGTCGCAGCATCATTATGTTGAGATATTGAACGTGAAATTTCCGTACGATCCAATTTCGTGCGTGATCTATAATATTGTTCGACGAACGTAAAAATGTCTAAATTGTCAGCACTGCGACCATTATCGAGTCGAAACGAATTAATTCGAATTATTGACCAAGTTACACGACCGATCTACTTTTGACGAGTCGAGATCATCCAATCGAACTTAGGTCAGAATTACCTCTGTCTGAAGACCGTTCAAGCTCGCCATAATCGTGCTCCGATCGTAACACACGATTTTCAAGATTTCACAGACACGAACTACCCGAAGATACGCCCTTACATTTCTATCTTGTGACCTGCTGGAACACCCGTCTCAGTGGGGATCCCACGCCCTCCTTTATGGTTATGGCTTCTATGTAAACTGGCTGATTGAATGAAATCTCTTTACCATTAGAGAGAATACGCTTACACAATGGTTGACATGGTTGATTACCGAAGTAGTTTCTTCACTTCTATTGCGCGTTAAATGCTAACTGTGTCGAAACTGTTCGAGGAGGATGCTGACTAGCCGTATAGACCGCTGAGTGTTACGATTACTGCCTCTACCACACGTTTACACTATCAGCGAAATTCAAGGAACGTGCGTTTTATGAATGGCAATAGCAGTTGACACGAGTTACTTCTACTTTTCTCTTACTTTCGTCTCGAAACGTTTACGAAGTAATTTTCTGTATCGTCGCTCATGTATCGTCTGCCCCGTTGGGGCCGCTGTCTTTGTCCTATGCAGGTTGTTTAATTACACGATCGTTTAATGCGCCACGTTATTATTTTAAAACGCATACTGTATGCATTGGAATTAAATTTTCTTGGAAATGTTGACCTGTTTCTTTATACGGTGTCTTGTTATACATGTAAGAACGTATATTATCAAGCAGCCTGCATATTTACAGTTCTCTCTAGAGTTGGAAATATTTCGAGGAATTCTTTTATAAGATGATTATCTGATTAAAATAAATCGTACAACGATAAATTTAATATATCCTCTTTAATTCGTAAAAATATTAGAGATTATACTATTTGAAATATAATATGTATAATGTAGCTGTGGATGGATAAAATGTGGATTCTATAAATCAAATATGTCCACTTATTAGTTATGCTCTTTCGCGAGAAACATAGCCTGCAAACTCTACAGGGAATTGATTTGTCACAAAGGAACCAGAAATTACTGTTTCACAGGATACACAATTTCAAGCGATTCTGTGTAAGCATATTTAGCCTGGGTGTGGCATTAATCAATTTGTTGAATTTCCAGTGAATTGCTCAATATTCGGCCGGAAAAAGAAGCAGTACAAGGATAAGTATCTCGCGAAACACAACGCGGTCTTTGACCAGCTGGATCTGGTCACCTACGAGGAGGTCGTTAAGCTTCCGTGTAAGTGTTCTATAGTCTGCTTTTACAGGTATCGAACGTTCCACTCACACTAATCGATACGATACTTTTCCTGCAGATCCTGCATTCCAGCGGAAAACGTTAGTGTTACTAGGGGCTCATGGCGTTGGTCGTCGACAGATAAAGAATACCATTATCGCTAAGCATCCCGATAAATATGCCTATCCTATTCCACGTAAGTACAGAAGCTTCTTAGTTTAACTTAAATCCATAAAATTGTACCATTACGCTACCTGAAATTCTTACTGGTTGTACCCTATTCGAAGTAGAAGCACCATTAGTGCTGCATTAAGTAATTAAACTATAACGAAGGAAGGTGAAACGTCAAATTTATGTAATGTTTCAGATACAACGAGGTCTCCACGGAACGACGAGGAGAACGGTCGCAATTATTATTTCGTATCGCACGATGAAATGATGGCCGACATTGATGCCAATGAATACCTCGAATACGGTAAATATGAACATCGATTCAATTGGTCATCAATGGAGAATCGAGATAGAACTGCTAATTAACCTAGCGTTTCGCAACAGGCACCCACGAAAACGCCATGTACGGAACGAAGCTCGACACCATCCGGAAAATTCACGAAGAGGGTAAAGTGGCCATACTGGACGTCGAGCCCCAAGCCTTGAAGGTGCTACGCACTGCAGAGTTCGCGCCTTACGTCGTTTTCATCGCTGCTCCGGTATTCCAAAATATAACCGATGTAAGTAACGAGCATCGATCGTTAGCAACCACCTCCCGTGGGAATCAGGCTAACTACCCTGCTGGGATTAACTAATTGAACGATTAATCGACCGTTGACGAGGTTACGGAACTTCAACGCTTCCGTTTAATTGAATTTACCGGAATAAATATGCTGCCTTGGGGTTATTCGGATAACGCGAGAAATATCGCTTAACCGCAGAAATGAAGAAGATACCTACGTAAACGTACGACGTAGACGTCGACGTACGCTCTGTAAAATTATCAAGGGGATTGAGACGATCTTCTGCGATTGTTTCAGTGCGACGGAAGCCTGGAGAGACTGGCGAAAGAGTCGGATTCGCTGAAGCAAGCGTACGGCCACTTCTTCGACCTGACCATCGTGAACAACGAGATCGACGAGACGATCGTGCAATTAGAAGCAGCCATCGAACGGGTTCACACGACACCGCAATGGGTGCCCGTGTCCTGGGTCTACTGACAGCGAACCTCGCCAATTCGTCAAATCACCAACTGCAACGGCTCGTCGAATGTGAAACAGTGATCATCGAAACGCGATCCACCGAACGACCGGTCCGTTTGCGATCGCTTCGTCGCGGCCACCGTGGTCCACGCGACGTCGTAACGCCCGGGTACGAATGCGCGGTGCCCGCCGGAAATGACAGTCGTAGCCGATCGGGACAGACAGGCGCGTACAAGAAACACGTCGGACCAATCGAACGAACGAATTTCCCGTCAATTCTTCGATTGTTCTACAGCACGATATCGACTGGAATTGCGTGGCTCTGGCCGTGTGTTCATCGACTATTTTCATTACTATTCAATTCTTCTTACCACTTATTATTGGACCGTGGTTATTGGTATCTTCGCGGGGAGAGGCAAAGAGATGAAACTGTCAACGTTTATTCCCGGGGCGCAGAATACGACAATCAAAAAGAAAGAAAAAAGAAAAAAAAAGATACAGAAACAGAGACACGTGCATAAAATACATTTCGATTTCGACGTACAACCTCCCATAGGACTGTATAATTGCTTGCTCGATAAATATAAGCAATACAATTCCGCGTATGCCTCGACGTATCGTCCCTCGGTTAATAATCGATTAAACGAGTCGTGATTAACGCAACGGAGTTCATTTTTCTCACGATTATATATCGATTACGTAGTTACTCTCTCTCTCTCTTTCTCTCTTCGCGGCTTCTCGCTCCGATCTCATTTCCCCGCTGCCTGTCTCTGCGTTCCGTGTTCCTTGTTTCTTGCATTTCTTCACCAGACATTCCTCGTGCCGCTTTAGTGCCGCGCAACACGAATTTATCGCTAGTTTCGTCAGTCTGTGCGATCTGTACGTAGCGATACAAAACGGGTAACCGACTCGGATAATTATCGAAACTAGATCGAGCAACACCAACGGTTCGCGTACGAAAGAATCAAAGACATTGAAGAGGATCAAAATGGGGAACGGTCGTTCGAACTGTTCGTGAATGTTGACCGAGTGAACACGCTTCTACCGTTCTTGGAAAAGGGAAATCTGTCAATCGACTATCCGTAACCTGTAATTGCCTCCTATCGTACTCTCTTATAACTATTTACATGAGACGAGAAAAAAAAAATTGCTAGGACCGCGCTGTCCGATAGTCCGCCGCCGCTATCCCACCGTAAATAGTCAATCTTCGTCTGTTCAAGTTGAAAGGAAAACCGGACTATCGACGGCTAGTCGCTTATCTGTAACTTTAAGCAGTAGAGAAACTTCGCCGATTTCGTCTAGTACTTCTAACATCTAACATAGACATGAGCAAACCTAGCCCGTGCGTTGGCATGCCTCTCTACCTCCACGGCTGGTGTTGTCTGTGCCGACAGAAGTGGTGTTCGTACGAAGAAGGATCGTGACGGTGAATATTTGAACTCAGGAGCAGCCTAAATTAAGCTAAGTACACGCTAAGCTACTAACTTTTTAACCGCAGAACGGGGCTGTAGGGGTAAAGCCACGACTGATGTACACGCGTCTGTCGCGTATTTCTGTCGGCCATTTTGGCACACGATCAATCAGAGCTGTGAAAGTTCTAGTTTCTCCAAAGAATAGAGGGGAAGATGGTCTCGAGCTGTCTACACATTGGTCACTTTAAACGCAACGCATGGTGGTAGATAAATACAATTGGTGAACGGAAAGTGTGCAGTGTGTGCTCAGCACGACTCATTACAGCGTTCTCGCCATCGCTCTGGCTGAAAATGTAGCCCGCACGGGCAAAGACTGCCCATGTCTGATCTAAGAGGAGTTCATCTGTTGTCGCGAGACCTCGCGATGAACCTTCGTACATTAAATGCGCGAGTGCTGTTCTTCTTTAGCCGCATCGTTTTCCTTTCCGTGTCCTGACTCGAGCATTTCGGTTCGTTTCCGAGACCCTTCCGCGCTGCATTTGATCTGTCCGCCGACTCTAAGACGTTGAACCATGCGCGTCTTCGTTCAGTCGTTGTTCCCACCCCGTCTTTACCCCTTTCCGTTCTTCTCGAGCGAACTCGAGGGCCATCGCGCAGTTCATCGAATTTCATCGATCGATGCGCGCAATCTACGATTACTTCTTTTTTGTTTCGGATCGTGCGCATCGAGTGATACGTCTTAGACGCGGGGCTGATTACGTCAAGCCGAATTTCCACCTGATTACGTTAACACACGAGACACATGTACACACACTGTCAACTGTAATATCACTCGGTTCGCATTGCACCCTCGTACAAAGCGCATAATCGAATGACGAAGTGACAGAAGACGCGGTTTACTATACGATATTTATAAAACACGTAAACTCCTAGATAGTCTACCAACTATACGAAATAATACTAAACACCGTCTCGCAATTAAAGAAGAAAGGATAAAAGGAAACATTTAGGGGACACGTACACACAGACACACGCGCGCGCGAATACGAAGAAGACACGAGAGATACAGGCAGACATTACAGACACACGCGCGAGTACACGTAGACGCTTACAGAACATAACGGATATATACATACATACGCCAACCATGTACACGACGTGTATGTACGTATACGTAGAGACACGGACACATAGACAGAAGTACGAATACGTTCACGAATAAGTAACGCGGATTCACGAGAAACAGATGTAACGGCTAGATAATTAATTACGAGCGATTCAATAAATTAATTGTGTAACTAATTAATACTAAATTACTAGGAGACTAATAGGAAATTTGCATATGCAGCCCGTAGAGCGAAGGAGTGAATGCGAGTACGTACGGGGTATGGTGTGAATCTCTTGCATTCGCTATCTGCGTTGTGATCGACTCTCACGCGGCTTTGTTCAGAACTTGTTCAATTACAGCTCAACTACTTATAAAGATCTCGAGAGGAAACATACGCACACGGACACATGCAACAGCACACATGTACATGCATACTAAACATGATTATATATATATATATTTACATGAATACATACGACACTTGTACACATAGGTTTTACTACGTTCTACCTATTCGACACACAATATTAGCCATCGAGCGTGTAATTATCCTTTATTAATCGCGATACTTCGACGATAGAGCTGTACGAAATAAAAAAAAAAAGAAGGAAGAAATGCTACCGATGCGTCGTATACTTTCTATCGGTGTGCTAGTTCTACTGTGCGTAGAACGGCTGCGAGATGTCGACAACATTTTCCTTTTTTTTTCTTTTTTTTTTCTTTCTTTTCTCTTCTAACAGCAGATCCACCTCATACACGCGAAGACACAAGTCTGAAACAGTTTAACGAAGGGGAAAAAAAAAGAAAAACGACGAAACGATACGTCGCGTGAAACTTCAAGCGAAACTCGTGTTGGTATGATCGTTTAGTGTGAGTGAGAAACTATCGAGACGCAAGAGAAACGAATCTTAAGTGATTTTGTAATATTTCTTATAAGTTGTAGCTGCCATATCCAGTAAAATTAAGTACTACGTGCGCTGGGTGATTAATCTGACGACGACTGTTACGATAACGATTCTAATGGTGATGTTGGTAGTGGTAACGATAATGATGATCGTAACGATACTACCGTGCTCCTGCAAGTGTGTGTCCGCGACTTTGGATGAGTTACGCTAAAATGTTGAAAGACGACGGGTCTAAAGAAAACAATAACAGTTCATTACAATTATGTAATTATAAATAAGAAAAAGAGACGAAGAGTATTATAACACGTTGTTAATTGAATTAATAAAACTAGCCCAAAGTGTCTAAGGAGCTTTTGTTTCGTCACCCTTTAACGATCAGATCGAAATAGTGGAACATTTTTACGCAAGCGGGCGAATAGCCATGGCTACAGATATAATATTACACTGAAGAAGTATACATTGCAGAAGTAGAAGGGAAGAATTCAAGAAAAAGAAGACTCGATATATTAAATGTCAACCACAATTTCAAATCGAAATAGAGGGTGCTGTAACGGTGCAGTGTCCATATGTGAGCCATCCCTGTCACTCAAGAGACCTAAAATACTCCCTGCACCCGGGACAAGCCAAAAATTTCCTCGCCCCTGTACGACTTCAAGGCAAAAAGAAAGTTAATTCCCTAATTTTTTTATGCACTGGTCGACACTTAGGATAGTAAAATGGTCGTTACAAATTTTCTACGGAAAGCCGCCTTTAGGATTAAAAATATAATTAACCCTTTATGCGCTATGAACCCATATATAGGTACCCACACTACCATTCAATCTGAGCTATGAACACATATATGCGAACACGTTTAACATCGCACTAAATACTGCAAAAATAACTGGAAATACTGCAAAATCTAGAACAGAGATGTACAAGATATGTGAAATCATAACATAGGTTAATAGATTACACAAAAAATACATCCAATGAAATACACACAATGAAATATTTAAATATCAATTACAAAATCAACGTTAAATGAAGGTTGTAAAAATCAGAGGGTATCTATCCGTAAAAAAAATAACTACATTATTCTGTAATATTTTATGACAAACGCTCGATCAGCGAAAATATGAAACGGAGAATTGAAGAAATGAATGCAATCTATCGTCTCTCGTTATTATAGTTATTAATACCGTGAATGAAGTATTCTTTCTTTTCCGTGTCATCAGTTTATTATAACGTCAAACAAAGAATACTTCAAAATTAATCGCGGTAAATGTTTCAATATACTTGGAATAATAATTTATTAAAACATAGACTAGGAAAATTAATCGCGACAGGAGCCATATTGTCGCGACGGGAGCCATATTGTCGCGACAGGAGCCATATTGTCGCAACACTAATACGCGGGGTGTGTCATAAAAAAGCAATGGCGCGAGCAGCCACTTCAGGGCGCTTTTCTTAATTCGCAACGCTAATTTATACACCCATAATTTAACTACGCGACACTAATAAAAAGATATTAAAACAGTGATCTGCATAGGTGCAATGTCACCACGGTGCAATGTAGCCCTTTGGCTACTGTGATGACTCTATGCAAGATCATACTTTTACGGCGAATGTGAATTTTATTGTAATTGGTACCTCTGTCGTCATTCAGAATAAATTTGGTACCATTTATAAGTAATAGTTAATTGTTTCTATGGAAACGACGCACTTCCACGGCCTAATCGTACACACACACAACGTGGAAGATACGTCGTGCACGATACACTAGCACGTCAGTCGCGAAAAAACACACATCATTAGTTATTATATAATCATCGTGCTCATCGCCTTTTCCCCACCCAAGTAGCACCTGGGCACGTGAATGGGGTCCTGGCAATGAACACGGAAAGGGTTAAACCTGAAAATCCTGATCTAAATATAATGATTAGTGATTAATCGCCTATTATTTTTCATATTTCTTTTCTAATCCATTTCTATTACTCTTTAAATCTACTCAGAACTCTACTCATTTTATAATCTATTCAGACCTCTACTTTACTCATTTTTTCAAATACTAATATTCTAAAAGCAAAATGGTCATTGAAAATTTATTTATTGATAGCTATTACACTGCATAGAGGCGTAAAGAATTCTACTTTCAATCCTAACTCAAACATGATCTGCACATGATCTTAGAAATGATCAAGTGAAAAATACGAGATTGCCGCTACAGCCACCAGCGTGGTTGACGCATTTTCGCGTCCGCTAAAATGGTTAACGTGACCAGAATGTAATCGAGTAAAATTCCACACACGGCCTCCTATGAGGCAGAAATTGAGATACGCTCAATTAGCGCGCCACGAACCCCTAAGCGAAATTCGAAGCTACCAATACCCTTGATGAGGGTGGCGGGCTCCCTCATCTGCCCTTCGGAATAGCCGAGGGCCTTACGGACGGGGCAGGGCGCCCATACTGGGACGCGAATATCGGCAATGATAAACTACTTTAAGTCTATGCAGTGCAAAAATTAAGTACCAATTATTAAATATTGATCGAGACATGAAAAAGGAGCTTCACAATTCATTTTAATATTATAATGATTATTTGGTATCAGAATTTCAAGCATATTCAATATTCTTAATTAGTGGATTATATTATATGCTATAAATATTCAACATAGCTTGTGAGAATGATTATTGAACAAATAACTCATTATTTGTTACATACATCATGTGTTCATAATTAATTATATATAAAATGTTACCATATGATCAATAATAAGGTAATATAAATTTATGCCATACGTTCTCATCGAGTTCTTACAGTCTTTGCATCACACCTCTTTCAATAATAATAATAATGTTCGTTGCTCATTATATCCATCCCTTGAAAGACATAATTGTTTAAAAATCTGTAACAGAACGAAACAAAACAATTAGAATAAATATACAAAGGTAAAATTAGTTATATTAACATTTTATAGTAAACAAGTTTATAAATCATATTTTCGAAATTCAAACAGAGTCTATAGACAACTATGGACAATGAAACGCATAATAAGAAGAAAAGTAAGAAGAAAATTCAAAGATAAATTCATATTTATAATGATAATATTCAATAAATAGTTAATCGAGTATGCAATGATTAAATAAAGTTAGTAATAGAACAAAAGTATAACAGAATTATAATTGATAATACTACGCAGTTGATAAGCAAGCTTGTGAACGTACCTCGAATGTAGAAACGTGCCTCGAAAAGTTATATCGACAGCAGCGAACAACATACGTCTTGCCGCCAGTAGAGGACGACGCGAACTGACTACCGGTACCACTCACCGCATGTACCGGAAGCGACCGAACGAGCGCGAAGACGTTCGAACGAGACCGAAGGCGCTCGAACGTAATTTCTTAACTACGTTTCTACGTTTCATTCTGTGGCCTTGGTATTTCGCTATCTGCTTCAACTATAAACAAATCAGCCAATTGAAGATCTACTACGAAAGACACGTCTCGAAAATACGAGTTCCAGGAAAATTCTCGTGTGTATTTTTCTGAGAAAAGTACGCACTATTGTGTTATGGTATACATTGTCCTAGATAATTTGCACAGAAAAATTTGTACTGTCCTACAAATATATATCTACGTGTAGAACACGTATGACATGTATAATATTTCACTCTACATATTATTTTATTATCTATACAATGTTAAGTACTACATTATATACTGAAATACTCAAATTCGTGTCGTAAAAAGGAATTTAAAGCAATAAATCTCTTTCGTGGCAAAACTCAACTATCAGAAGATAGAATGTACTGAAATAGTCGAATTCTTGTTGTAAGAACAAAATTATTGTAATAAATCTCTTTCGATGCAAAATTGAACAATTGGAAGGAAGGAATATTATTTATATGGTGTTAATTACGAATATTGTAGAATATTATGTACTGAAATAATTGAAGTCTTGTCATTGGAACGAAATTATTGCAATAAATCCCTTTCTTTCGAGGCAAAATTCAACTATCGCAAGGAAGGAATATTTCAACTTACATTTCTTCATATTTTGTTGGAAATTTACATCACGAACTAGCACAATACGTTCTCCAAGCTATACTTTCGCACATTTTTTTTAAATTTAGCTCCTCAAACACGTTCTATCTAACTTAAAAATGTCAAAATTTAGGAACGGTGAAAAAGAGATGCTATCGGCACGAAAGCTTGGACTAGTCTAGAAGAACTTTGTAAGCTTGAACGTAATTATATATAAAAAAGTACTCTGTATATCAAAGTGTAATAATATAGCAAGATTTCAATAATTTTAGTCATTAAACTCAAAATATTACTTATATGTACGTATTTTACGTACTTATATATATGTACGTAAAATTTTAACTTTCCTACTTTTCGGAAAGAGATGTCGAATATTTGCGGAAAAAATTATAAATTCAGGTAGTTTCCAAGTTATTCTTTCTCATTTTAACATTTACGACATTCAAAACACAATTTAATACGATATATAAAAGATATTTATCTAATTTTAACAATAAGTAAGTCAAACAGCAATTTTTCGTTTAACAAAACTCGATAATTACTATTAATTCGATTATTTGCTACAAATAATTATGTTATAAGAGCATATATGTACATTTAATTTACATAAAATTACTTATAAAGACCATATTGCAATTACTGATCTTCCGAATGGTGGAGGTCCATTCTGGGATTGCTGATCTTCCGGTTGGTGAAGGATCATTCTGCGATTGCTGATCTTCGCGGTGGTGGAGGACCTCGACTGATAGTGGAGGACCATTCAAAACATCTTAACGATAGCTTATGACAACACATAGAGAATACATATATGTAATAAAGAGTGGCTGGAATTAAGATTCCAGAGATGGATCTTAATTAGAATATTATTTAGAATAAGATATATATAACTTCAATATGTGTAAAATATATGAGTAGTTGTATATAATATATGTACTACTGCAGTAAATTGCTAAGAGCATAAACTTAAAAAACAAATATCAAAATTAATCAATTGTGAACTATTATCGTATAATGACGTAATTGCGTTAACGGGATGAAGGATGGGGAGTACAGACTGCGAGAAGGTATAAAAGGCCGGGTAGTCCGTAGAATAAGCTTTTTGTGAGCCTGAACGTCGAGATGGAAGGGTCTATGGTTGAATGGGATGTATGAGTCTAAACGTACTGGTGGAGTTGTTTCTGGTGGAGGTGCTTCTGCTGAACAAGTCAAGGGTGGAGGCGCTTCTGGAGAACAAGCCAAGGGTGGAGGCGCCTGGGGTGGTAGGACTGGTGGCTGGTGAGTGAACAATTTTAGGATTTAAGTAGTTTCTGGTGGGTGTAATTACAATTTCAAGGGATGTATGACGTAGACGCTATTATACACACAAATTTGAAATAAATTTTAATTACTTCCAATTATAAATATTCCAATTTCAACATTCAGAACTTTGATATCATTAATTTCAAGTATATCTAGCCCTAAATAGTTACCTAAAAATGGTTTATTCATATATAAAATTAATTCGGCTTTAATCTATACTAGAATTAAAGTTTCAATATTGGGTCCCTGCGTAGTCACCTCCACGGGGTGGACCTGGACCCTTGGTAACGTTTTCGAAAGACCGGTCTCTCGAAAACGGTATCAAGCTAAGGAGTACGCACGTAGATTTAAGTCGCTTACAATTCGGTCGAAATTTTCCAAGTCCTTCTCAGGACTTTGAAACTTTCAATTGGATTGCAAATTGTATTATTAGTTAAGTTAGAGTTTAAGTTAAGTTTAATTTTTCGTCGTTGGATCGCCGTTGGATCGCTGAGGGATCGCTGAGGGATGCGTTTTCTTACTTTTAATTACTTTTATATGCTATATGTTATTCACCTATTCGCTTATTCCACTACTTCCAAAGCTTAGTGAATAAGAATGTTTTTGTGAAATTTGTTGCACTCCATGTCTAAAATTGATTGCCTAAATAGAAGATCAAAGTTTTCGAAATTTGCAAATGTTGCCTCTTAAGATAAGTTTAAACTCTTTATTACTCTAGCTGTTTTCGAGTTTCAGGGTAAAATAGGGACTATTATAGTAGTAAATTTATTGCTCTTTTCAATACAATGTGAATCACCCTGTATATACATTTTGTAACCATAAAAAATTACGTTCTTTTAGTTCGGTGCAAATATTTATTTAAATATATATTCCTTGTAAAATTATGTACAAGAGTCATGAAATGATGTAATACGTTAAAGAGAACAATCGATGCGAATGTATCTTACAAATTTTGCTCCAATACAAATGACACCACGCATATTTAATAATGCATAATATCCAGTTATGTAAATATCGATCAGCAAGTAATTACGAAATTCTTCTTACTAAAATCCTAATTTTAATCAATATCACTCTATTTATAATGTTAGAAATTCTTGAACGCATACACGATCTATAGAAGATATGTATATCAATTTTATGTCCATATTAATTCGTTAAAAGCTTAAGTACTTAACTTAATCACACGATTCAATCACGAATCTATCGCGCGTTGGGAACTGTTCAATTTATTATATGGCAGTCTAAAGCATAAAAAGGAGAATATCGATGAACGAATGTAAATAACGTGGAATAAGTTTATTCAACTTTCGGTTTCGAGATCGCGACGCGAAGCATCGAAGAATGAAACGAAATTCCAATTGCAGAATACATCGCATTTTATGCAGCAATACATCGTACTCGTTCAAAAACGAGAAGTACAATTAAATCGAAACACGTCGATGCTTCCGTTTCAGTGGATGTTTCCTCGCGATATTGTTTCTTCTCGCCATTACCGCCGGTGGGATCAAGTGATCCATTTCCGACGTCTCCGTTTTGTTACACTGATTCTGATCCATGGGGAACATGTACTCCAAGTCGATATCGTATCTTAACGAAAGCACAAAATGCAATGATCGATATTAAAAACAAAGACTATTATTAACAAAGACCAGCGCGATAACTTCTGAGGAACGCGAATTCAAGAGCAAGAAGACAATATTGTTACGTACCTGGGTAGCTTCTCGCGAAGATAAGAAATAACATTAGCTTTCAAACTTGGATCTCGACTCATGATGAAACTCGATAAATATCGAGGACTTTTGCTCTGTTCCGCACAGTGCATCAGCAGTGCCCATGACTTGTAGTCCGAGTCTAAGACGTAGGTATTGTACACTCCTTCATCTGTGAATATGTACTCGTAGTACGATAAGTGAAGCTTTAAAATATTCTAAACAGACATGATTTCTTATCTATGGGGAACATAATTCATCTGACCGAGAAACACTTTTCTGGCGCAAGATAACGCTACCTTTTTCTCTAAGAAGCGGAACTATCTACGAAATAATGACCGAAACGTATAATTTCGGGGTTATCAGCATCTCGTACCGAATATCTCCAGCCTTCAATATCTTCCATTCCCAAATGAACACATTTTATGCTTACGCATAAAAAGTTACTATTTTTATACGTATCTTTACTTAAAACAGTCACAAATATCTATTTACCGTTTCCAAAATTGGATTTATCGTTTCAGAAATATCAACTGCACGCATCGGGCAACAATAATTCGGTTAAGCCAATAAAATGATATTATTGGAATTTTAGTAAACGTTTGGGTGACCCATCGATGCTTACACGGATACTCAGCGTGCACCCAATGAGCGGGTAGGTCCGACGAGGGGATCTTCCAGGTGATATTGCCGACGAGCTGCTCGTTGATCGGATCGTCTGTGAAGCTGTAAGTGAAGTTCATGGTAACCTCGGTGCTCTCCGGTGAGATGGACAGTTCGGCTCGCATGCATCTGTAAGCGAGCGCTTCCTCCGAGCTTGCATAGTACTGCACAATGTACCACGACCCCAGAAACTAAAAGGAAGAAGCGCGTGTTCTTTATTGCCGAAGCGCGGAACGTGTCTTCGCGGTTAATCTATGGAGTCGTTCGCGCCTAACACTCTCGTTGTTCGCGTTGTAATGTTAATGGAAACGCTAGCACTCTAATGGACCTGTTCTGCTACGGGACAGGAATCGAGTTCTCGAGTCGTACGCTCGTTAATGGACGTACAATATTTAATAAACCTGCGCATAGAAATAAACAGAATCCAGAGAATTTCTGTTAATCATAAATGTCGCGATACACGTTAGGTTGCAAATATTCTGGTAAAAGTTAGTGGTTCTCGTAAATTATTTAAAGCTCTAAACGTTTCGATCGAGCTAGAATTATTAATCGAGTAGGAATTATAAAATTTATTTCTCTCTTCTCTCTGAGCGTAACCTTGGGAACAATTTCTCGTCATTAAAATGCGGAAATTCTTCCGAACCGAATATTTCATTCCTTAAGGTAACTTTTCATGCCGTCAAAAATAACGCGCGTATTTGGGACGATCGCGATAAATGGTCTATTCTACGAGTGATTTATGCGAGAGTGGAAAATTCGGTATCCCAGCCTCGTGTAAACGGCGCAGAGAGGTTCATCGGTATTTACGCGAGGCTGCCCGTGCAATCGTTGCACCGTGGACTGTCATTTAGTTCGGCATGCAATGCAAAACTGTCCCCCTTTCTCTCTGTCGGGCATTCATCTGCAGCGCGGCGATCCATCTCTGTCTTGATTATCATTATATCAGCTACAAAGCCGATATCAATCCAAAGTTTGCGCAAAAAAATGGACGAAAATTAGCATTTCATTCGTTCCCGATTTTTCTCTGTCAAAAATCGGATACGCGATGCTGCTGATCCGTTTTGTGTAAGTCTTTTGGTAACGATTATATCGATGACGATATCAGTTTTATAAAAATCGAACGAACGAACGCTTCAGGCTAATAATTAAAATGTACTCAAGCTATTTTTAGTTAAATCAACCACAGAGGGAAATGTGTGTGCATCGTGTATAGCTTCCTACTTCCCGAAGAGCATTATATTAACTGTTCCCTGTAATATTATCAGTTCCGACTAAGACTCATAAAAAACGTGTACCTATTGTAGAGAACTTGGATCTATAGTATTATAAATTATTTCTCCCTGCTTTTGCTTCGCGATCTCATTCCTTACTTTTCTGACTGTTCACTTCATTAAACATAGATCACGTAGAATCGATAGATACGAGTATTAAACTAATTTTGTCACAATATCGAAAATAGTATCACTAATGATGTTATGTACACGTCTGAGGTTTAGAAATAATACTAACGATAAGTATAAACATTGCGTAAATGGTTTTATGGGTTATCAATGAAATTAAACTCCAAGTTTAATTCGTCGCCTATTAGGAAAGAAGATTCCAAGGTTGCCCGCTAATCAAAACAGCTAATTATCGCCCATGCGTTGTCAACAGCCATCACGGACAGAAATATAAATTTGCATTACGCGACACTTCAAAATACATATTCGAAAACAGATGACTCACATCCTAAATTCATAAAAATCCTGAAGTTAAAGCAGTGAAGTTAATTGGAGCGAACAAAGGTGTTCAATGAAAGCAAGGAGTTTTATATGCACGCAAGAGATGTATATCCGAAATAGCCTTTCCTTAAACACGCATAAAGTTCCAAAAATAAGTTGCCTCGAGTATATCTTTGAATTAAAACTCGTGATATTTTGCTGGTATCCATGCCTGGTAAGCTGCTGGCATCGAACAAAGCAATTTCCCGTATCGAGCATTGCTCTTCGAAACACAGAATTCTAAGCAGTGATGTCCACGGGAATGCGAAAACGACAATAACTTTCTCATTTGCTTACATCCTCCAATTAGACGGTAGAAACTTTCAATTGTACTCCCCGCTATTATCATCATACATGCTGCGCGCGTATTGATTGGAAATCGACGTGATCGTCTATTTGTGAAATCAGAATATTGACAAGCGATACGTAACTCAATGTCTAACGATTCCGTCGAAGCAATTACGGAAGATTCAGCAGCTGACTGTCAATATTAACACGTCGCGAGCCATGCTCAACGATAAGAAAAGCTTTCCGTCTCATAGAAAGGGCTTGCGTTCAAAACTGATTACAATATTTACTTTTCTGTATTATCGAAAGTCCGCGCGATTCGCAATTTAAATAGTAAACAGTCGCGTGGACAGAGCGCGACTATCTGTATTCTGAAACGAACGAAGGGATGCCTCGAGATGAAAGTTCGCTGGGGGCTCCAACGTTCCTTAAGCCGGCACTGGCTCTAAATCCAGAAGGGCACGACACGTCGCACTAAAATTTCACTAATAACGAGTTCAGTTCCCACGTATTATCCAAGAACGTTGATGTGGGACGTGGTGCGCGCGACGTACCTCGGATATGTCAAAATTCCGTATGCCTTTTACTTTGGGGCACTTGGTCTTGTCCTCCCGTCTTCCCCAGCCAGCAGCGTCGATCGAGCAGAGGAAGAACAGTAGCACTATTGTCAGCGAATAGAATCCCGAATAGATTCTTCTCGTCCCCGGCTGCATTCTCTCGGTCACATCCAAGCTCCTTGAATCCGCTCGGCGTACACGCGGAACCTCTCTTGGTTCTTTACTGGGTAAGTTCGCCTGGCCGACTAAAGGCCACCGAGTCGGTCAGAATGAAGAGCGGACGCGCTCGTGACTACTACCACTATCTGCACAAACGAAGAGGGGGTGGTCACTATCACGTTCCTCCCTTTGCATTCTTGCTAACTCTCTTTCGTTTTCAATCGGCAACTTGTTCCGTGCGTACCCGCGTGCGATCCTCGTAACCGGCGCCAGAGCGCCAGCCCGGGACTCCTTTGATCGTAGGCGTAATCGTCGTCACGGCTAAAGAAGGGCATCGACTGTTAGAGCACCGCGTCCCGCTCGCTCTCCTACGTCCGACTCGTATCTTGGCGGTTTTTTACAGTACCCGTGTACACCGCTGCCACGCCGCTCTGTCTTCAAGGTAAACGCGGACAATGTCCACCGTGGCTTTATACCCAACCACCGGTGATCGATGAACGCATTCAACCGGCCATTTCGATCGAATTAATAATACAATCCGTCTACATCCGGATGATAGGTTCCTTATTTGAACAGGCTCTAATAATAAAACCGCGGTTCAACGCGGACGGGGGTTTCACCTGGAAGCTCATCCTAGACGATAAACTCGAATATTGGTTTCCCCTCGTGTTGGTGTGTGTGTATGTTTATTAATTATATCGGATCGTTGATAAGTAACCGGAGAACGCGGGAATGTTAAATCAAACATTCCGTTCTCATCAAATCTCGCTCCCCCGATTTTAATTCCGCGATATAGTTTCAACGCTTCTTTAACTGCCACGAACCTTTTAATTAAAAAATCTTCATTACATTCGATGTAAAAAAACCAATCTTCCTCGGTATCTCATTTCAGGTATAAACGTGGAAACGCTTTGTCTGTGAAAGTAGCGTGACAGCGCACCAACATCAACGCGACGAACTTCTATTTTGAATAATGAGCTTCATATTTGAAACAACGGAAGATGATGGCGATACCGAAAACGAGGGTAACATTAGTCGTGATGAAACATTCGTAACGCATATACGTTCCTGCCTCGAATTTTAATTAGTCGAACTTAACGCGACTTTATATAGTCCACGATAATAATTATATTAACAGTATTTTCTAAAATTACAATTTATTACGCTGAAGGGTACGTTGACAAATTTATTACACGCATTAAACATACCGTAATGTCCCCTGTGATAGACGTGCCGCAATTACTGTACAAATTGACGTACATTTAATTAATATGCGCCTTTAAACTCGTACAGAGCATGTTCTTCTCTGTCGCGATCACTATTCAAGAACCGTTGTCCATAAACAATTCAGTAACAGTTCCTTGAATAACTTCAACATACCATCTCGTCGTGCGGAAACGTGTTCAAAATAAGTGATCTATCACTTTTATGATTCACGGCATGTGATGCAATACTACAAGTATTTTCTCGAGTACATTTTACTTACCATTCGTGTCGAAAACCTTCGTGTCTGTTTCTACTCCGAAAATTCTTTGTTTCCCATCGAAGGCAAGTATGAGTAATATCGTCGCTATTGTTCGTGTTTAAATACTGTTAAACTTCAACGCGTTCCTTGTACGTGCGATGACTAATTTTTTCGGAGCCAAAAGCGACGACAATGATTTCATCGTTAACATCGAACGTTACAATCACTCTACGAGATAATGGCGTGTAAAATGATACGCGTTACATTAAATATATTCTAAAGAGAAATAAAATTTGATATTCTGATAAAATCTTTCGAAATATTGAGACACATTTTCCTAGGAAAATCGGTTTTCTCATTTAATCCACTTCTACTTTTTATCGTACAATTTCAAACGGACGTACATAAATTAAGAGTAATCTGTCGAAACAGATAAGTAGCTTATCGCTTACGTTTCTTTATCGAACATCCTTTTCCTCTGAATAGCTGGTAACCAGAGTGAAATAATTAAAGCTGTAGCGAAGGTTGAAAGAGAAAACGCTAACGTTCAATTATTATCTAAGAGGCAAGGGAGGTAAGGGAGTAATTAAAAATGGTATTTATTTATGATCTTCTTGTATAAAATATATATTCGATTGCGGTAGAAAATATTTGTTGTACATATGGCTAATTAAATTCACTGGCTGAACATGATCTTGGCACGGTCCACTTCATCGACACCATAATCGGTTACGTTATGGTAAGCGTACGGTCATTTCCACGGTGGCTTGTTCTTTTGTTGGTCGCCTTTCGCAGACATCCTTTGCGGAATTGACATGAATTCGCTAGTGTCCTGGGTGGTCTTAAGAACAAAAGTTACATGACACACGCATTTACATATAACGTCAAATAGAAGAAATAAAAATTATTGAAAAAGAAGCATACTTCTGACGCAGCTTGCCACACGATACTGTCTTCCTCCCTACTGCTTGATTCTTTCTTCAAATAATGTTTCCTTGGCACCTCTCTACATACTAAAGGCGGGCTCGCGATATTTTCTCTAATTTTTGAAAATTCCTCCCTCGTTTGTTGCATTTCAGCGATCTACGGTGTATTCAATTTTGTATTTTAAAGAAATATGCACTACCGCCCATAAATATCACTCTGATCGTAATCGTAAATTAATAACGATACTTATCACTTTTTTTCTAATTTATATCTATATCATTCGATAAAATTAACGAAGAATTCAATGTATGTATTGGAATGTATTAGAGAACGAGCAGTTCATCGAACCGGAATCGTTCGTACAATAAAACTTCACTGGTTCCCACAACTATCTGTTTTTTGTGCTGGAACGACGCTCGGCAGTAGTTCGCGTAATAGGAGTTCGGCAGAAATTCAGTTAATTGGACATTAACGAGAATTTAATTCCAATAAGTGGAGTTCAGATAAATCAAGTTCTACCCGAGGATACTATTATACTTTGGTCAGGGAGAGTTGGCGCATGGACCGTGTAGATAAAAAATTGATTGAGCAATCTTACTTCAGTCTACGAACGATTTCACTTGAACACAAAATGCATTCACACTCATTACTACTTCTGGATAGCAAGACACGAATGGAGAAAGACTAGATCGAGCGTTCAATTAATGTAAAGGGTAAATGCATGCAGCAACCCTCAAAGTAAAGAATATAATCCTTGGTTTATAAAAGAAGTAAACAATTTGAAGGTAAAGAAATCTTTAAATAAAAAAAAAAAAAATCAATTCTGTAAGATTTGTTAACTACGGATGGCAATTTTATTATTATATACCAACGTGCAAAAACAATTTTATTGCACTACAGCATTCTGTTACATACAGGTTTCAATTACAACAAAGTATTCGATCATTTGATGAAATTACAAAAAATACTCGAGTATCCTTTCCTACAAAAAATACTTAAGTATCCGGATACTTTGCACCGGACGTATACGTGTTAAAGTTGAGTAGAACCTACCATTTTTACATATTTCCGAATGTCATCCTTCGACTCTCTTCTGCTAGTCACCGGGGTGTCGTCAAGCGATGTCATCATAGCACGTATACGATCGTTTTGATCGCGAAAATTGTTCGCGTCCGAGCAATTTTCGTGCGACGATAACTTAATTGGTTCCTGAGAAACCTTCGAGCAACAATTCGGCATTGATTCGGATTTTTTTGGTACTCTCGATTCGAATAATTTTTCAGCGTGAATTTTCTGAAGGGGTGTCAAATTTTCCATATTTCCCCCTATCGATTAATAAGAATTAGTCAAGTATTCGTAAATACTATACAGAGAAGAAAGAGAAATTGTCGGATACAATTTAACCATCCTACCCGATATAATTTGCAAAGCTTGTTGCCATTGCTTTTGCATCACAGAATGAAGTTGTTCCGCAAGTTGAGATTTAGTAGCACGTTGCGAATGTAATTGCGATTCTAAGAAAGATGATTTCTGTAATGCTTCAGCCAATTGAAGCTCGCATAATCGTTTCTCCTCTTTGTGCTTTTCCTCTAATAAATTTATCTCTAATCGATGCCTGAATCAATTTTAGTTAGCGACTGTACAATTAATTTCCTCCGATTAACCATAAAATCGAGTGTAAGTGGAGCACGTACTTATCTATAATGTCCTTAATTTTTCTAGCTGCACATTCAGCGATAACCTGTTGCCTGTTTTTTAATTCCTCTAAAAATTCCGACTCAGCAGCATCGAGCTGAGTTTGAAACTCTTGCAACTTAACTTTCACTACCTCGTCGACTTGTTTCTGATAAATTTCTTGCAATTCAGAACGAATTTTCTCCTTCTGTCCAGCAAGAAATTTCGTTTCGTCCCTGGCTAATTTCTAAAAGCGAATAGAAGTTAATATTTATAAATGCATATAAATATTAATCATCCTATTACCTCCGCTTTCTTGGCGTCATCGAGAGCTAAGTGTAACGAAGAATTTTTCTGCTCTAGAATCGAGTTTCTGCTATTCTCTTCCTTCAATTTCAATTGTAAATTTTCTTTCTCTTGTCTGAGGACGATCAATTCGGCCTCGCAGGTATCCAAGGCCTTGTGAATCACGTCCATTTCGTTACGAACTTCACCGCCTTTTAGTCGCTCTTTACCTAACTCTTGGTGAAGAGACTTCAATGTCTCTTCAGTTTGCTGATTCTTTTCTAATAGTTTGCTATACTCGATTTTTAACTTATCGTATCTATTTTCTGCCTCTTGTACAAATGATTTGTAATTTTCCAGTTCGTCAGCATGATCTTTCAACAGTTCTACCTTCTCTTTCGTAGCGATGTCATTTTTCTCTTTGTACCCAGCCGCAAGGTCTAAGGCCTTCGACAGTTCACCCTCGCAACGTTTGATTTGCGATTGAAATTCCGAAATCTCCGACTGATGCTTTTCCGTAACGTTCTTAAGGTTCGTTTGTAAAGTATTGTACTCGTTTTCTAACACGTGAACCTGTTGCTTCAATTTGGACCACGCATTATGGAACTGTGCTATCAACTCGTTCTTCTCGTTATCAACCCTGAGCGCCACTGCAACTTTTTCTTGTTGCTCTAATAATCGTTTTTGGAGCTCCTGAATTAAATGCTCGCAGTGCTACAAAATGGAAGTTTCGCATTGTTCGGTATGTCATAGACATTGGGAAAGAAGCATTTCCCTCGATGGTTGAATTAGAACGTAAAATCTGATTTTGTTTGCGTTAGGCGGAGTAGGAGAAAAAGAGTCGTCGATCAGCTAAACGTAGCCAGCTTTGTTAGTTAAAGCATTTGTCCGTAAACGAACGATACGAGTTCGAATCTCTATTAATGCAAGCATTAATAATTTTGATACTTTTGGTGCAAGCATCGGTCAGAAAAGCATTAAGCAGGATCTTGTGGTGGGTAGACGTAAATGTACACGCCTTAAATATATACCTCGCGCAGTTCGACAAAGAATATGAATAGGTATAACGAAAGTTAGGGAGATAAACGTAATATATCGAGCAGGAATGATCAGGAATTGGTACTTGATAGGGATACTGCATGCAGGGATATTTGCAATGTATTGCTTTATATATCTTCAATTTACACCCTACTTTTAAGAAAACGGTCCTTCAAGCCAAACACGATATAAGTGAGCTCACTTTTACTAATAATCAAGACAATCGAATCCCTTTCGCGAACGAATGTAGAGAGCAGGAAAAAATTTATGCGGCAATATATCGATTCGTGGGAGAGCCCAATCGTAAAACTTTATTGTTACATACCTCTCGACGAAATTTTTCTTCTTCTAACTTAATCCTATGTATCTCTTCTTGCGTTTTGTTCCCGTTATTGTCCCAGAAATCTGACAACGATAAAAGTCGTTGGGATTTTCTAGGATAAAAGTAAAAAGAAATTATTATCGTCAGAATCGTATAATTCGAATGTTACACGTATAGAAATACGTGTACTGAAATTACCTTGGCAAAAATTCTGTGTTTGTAGAGGCATGAACGCTGCTTTTCGAAAGTGGTACGTCATGTACCGGTTTCGTGTATTGCACGTGCCCGTTTTGTTGTAACATTTTGTAAGGGTCTAACAAATGTAATATATTATGCTCGACACTCTTTGTCGACGATGTTGTATTACATTGCGTTGGTTCGTTATGCAATGAAGCATCCAATTTTTTATGCATAGAGTGCGTTTGATTGTCGTGAACATTAACCGAGCTCATGCTATTTGCGTTCTCTGCAGTTAAGGGTGTTTGTTGAGCAACCGTTTCCTTTTTTTCTACATCATTCGTTTTTAAAACTGATCTATCAATACTGTTTAAATTGGTCAGTGCAGTTTCTATGTCCCCAGTCTTAGGAGTTTGATTCTGCATACTTTTCTCCCATGTTTTAAATTCTGAGATCATTTTGTCAGTCTCATTCATATGGAATGAATCATTATATGGCAATGATATATCAGCAAATATATCAGACTTCTTTTTAGATGTAATTGGTAAAAGACGATTTGCATCTTGTGGATCAAATTCTAATCTTCGATTACTGGAGTGCTTGTACGCACTACCGTAGCTTATGTTTCTAAAACTATCATTACTTTCGCTGGATAACATACAATTTTGTTCCTTGAGGCAATGATGCGCAGAAACTCTGTTTATCCTTTTCGATAATTCTAATTCAGTGGCTTCCATTTCTTGAAGCAACTCGTCCACTTCAGAGAGCTCCATTTCATGTACAATAGCTTTAGAGTGTGATCGGTCTGACACGCTAGGTAAATTTGAGGTACATGGCTTAACATATGTATTATTTCTGTTTAAACAACAATTAACTGAACAAGAGCAAAGTTCCCCTGCACAAGAAGTGACAGTAACATGCGGGAGACCCACGTTACAAGCAGCAGAGGGCACCACCACAGAGGACTTGGGCATTAAAAGATCATGCTTGTTCTTGTCACATTCGTTAGCATTAATCACGTTAGTATCAACAGACACAGGTAAATGATTTCCCAACTTTATGTCATTGTGATGGGAATTAATGTGGCTCGAGAATGAATGATTATTAGGAGTCGAAGGGACAGACAAGGATTGACGAGGTTTCACAGGTGTATTTTGCAAGCTACAGTTCTCGCTTACGCAGAATCTAATCTTGGGTAATGTTTGTTTAAACTTGGCAGTGGTATTAGTATGAACCTGCGATTCCAGTGAATTATTTAGGAAAGTCGCATCTAAGCTAGTATCTTTGGACTCAATAGCAGAGATTCTGCTTTCTAATGTTTGCATATGCCCCACAAGCTCCGATATTACACCGGTTCTCTTACTACTGTGGTCTGTTTTCGCCTGATTTGAACTAACATCAGATTCTGAAGATGACGGTACAAGGAATAGGTCGGGTGGAATTAAGAGTAAAACGTCGGTATCATCAGAATCACTCATCATCCATTTAAATCTCCTTTCACCAAAGCAAATCAAATCCGGTTATCGATATATTCCAAGCGAGTTTTATATTTACACAGTATTTACACGTTATTCTATACATCCCTCCACAACAGTAAGCAGTGTAAACAAATGGTTGAACTCACTACCTTATTCATTTAATATAGAAAGAAGGTTATAAACGGCCTATCAATATTTTTAAACAGCTGCCACACATTCCTCCGTTTTCATTAATAAAATACTCGATACTACAACGCGCACGCATTTCTTAAAATCAGTTAACTAACCAAACAGACGTTCAAAAGAAAGCATCCCGGTCACAACTGAAACGTGAGTACACTGATGCCATCGGTAGATGGCAGCACGAGGAACTTGGAGAACCTGCGTTTTATTAAGTTCTTTTTACATGCATAATTATTTTGAAATTACTGTTGTGAAGAAATTAATTTCTCTCGATTCATGTATATTACTTGAATATATTACGTATGGTTTAATTTTTAACGTAATTCTTGTATTATATGAAAAATGTATGTATATAATTTAATTCAAACTCAAAATAGGATGTCCTCAAAGAGAAGTGCAAAGTGGTGTAGTTAATTGGTTCTCCCTTTAAAAGAATAGTTAGTAAAGTTTCATTTCGAATAATATTAGTTGTAAATTATAATGTACACCTTATTACAACATAGATCGATAGAAAATATAGAAAAGTTCGGGAAGTATACGCCTATTCTAGTAGTACTTAGCACAAGTAGATGTACAATATATTAAAATAACATAGCGACTGCAGTAAAATAATGGAGATAAAAGGAGAAGGAGAAAAGAGATATTTTTGGAATAGAATGGAGGCGTTAAAATGTCAAGAAATAGTTATCGATACCATTTGTTCAAATTTCGACGACGATCATCATCATGTTCCATGCGTGTAGCAGCAGTACGAGGGTAGCATCGAAAATGATTCCCCGGAAATACACAGATTGTGCGATTCCCGATGTTCGAGAACCAGCTTCGAATCCATTTCGAAGTTCAGTATGTGGAGCAATGTTCTGAAACTGCGCGGATTATTACTCTGCGATTAGATATCGAATTCAGTATCGCAATATGAATCGCATCGTTCCGGGTTGTAAAATCTGTCAGTAGAATCTGTTGACTTTATTTGCGAATAGGATGCTGTAAAATTAAAATCAAATATATTCTCCTCTTTTTCTTACTTTATACAAAGCTAAAGAGTAAAGAAAGCGAGGGAAACAAACGAGTTACAGTCCTCCTCGCCATCCCTTGTTTATCGAAATGTAAGCACTTCATGCTTCGATTAATGGACGCGTCTTCGAGATACAACGTCACCGAGATACAACGCGATCATTTCACTTTCTTAGCTTTAGTTTTAGATTTCTTGTGTTCGCGACTTATTTTAAGAACAACGCGTGTCAGTTAACCGAAGTGGACATACGAGAACAGCTGATATATAATAATTGTAAGCACGATCTTCCACGCGCCCGTTGAAAGATATTAAAAAGCAAAATCTAAGTAGATCTTGCAAAATGGTTGTTTCGTATCTCTTTCAAACGATGACGATAACATTTATTTATCCTGGATAAAAGTAAGAAACTGTCAGGTAGAAAATTACTTCTGTTTGTATACACTGCTGCATTTACGATTTTCACCGGCTGAAGCGTTGTTAAATTCATATTATACCAATGCTCGCAGCGAAGCTCTTTTACCGCATCCAGGGGCTCGAAACGAGCCTTTTTCAATTTTCGGCTAACAAACGAATCATAACTGCCTGGCATCCAGCGTTCTCGCCGAACCTAACTCACTGGAAATTTGTTTTATTTTCAGAAGAAAAAAGTTGTCGAAGAGAACCCGTGCAGCGCATTCGCGCATTAAAAATGGAGATACTGAGCTCGCTGCAATCTGGGGTACTGCTTCAACTAGTGGAAATTATGAAAATATTTTTGACTAGACTTATATTCCGCACATTGAACTGAAATCATCTATTTAAAATGAACTTCGCGACTTCAATTCGTCTAGTTAGGAGATAAGGAGATCTCTAGATTTAATCGACCGTCCTTATTATTTTCATGTGGAGCACTCGAATAGTTGCGACGCGGAGGGCCTAGTGACGAAACGAGGGCTCTGCGAAATTGGCAGACGCGACGAAATTTGACGAGGATCACCAGGACTGGAGCACTTTTGATCCGCGACAGTGTGCAATAGTCAGCAGGATGTACAGGGGGAACGAGTTCGAAAGTACAATCAATAAGTTCGTTGGCTGATCTTCTTTCCGGGGGTAACTACCACTCCGTTTCCTGCTGGACGAGCAGTCTACCAGAAGTGACCCCGGTGCCAGGAATCTTCCGAACGGTCGATCAATAACGCGGGCCGAGGAGAGAGGACATTGACAACGCCGTGGGAACCAGCTGATAACTAATAACACGGACCTAACGGGGTCGATGCCAGCGAATGAAGTGGGAAGCGGACGGCGAGGAAAGAAAATTTAACCCTTTGTACTCCGTCGGACGGTTCAGTCGGATGATCGTTCCAACAGCCGCGTCTACTCTCGGTCACCGGAACTGAATGCGTGCCATGCTCATTTCCATTGTCTACAACTGCGACTGTAACGGACGCGTCCGTTGTTCTTTTCTATTAAATTCCGTGTGCACCACGGCTGAAAATCCATTCGAATCGGCTATCGGGGCGAGTTCGTCGGAAAATGTTGTCGAATATTTTATTTCGCATATGTTTAACGCGGCTACAATAGGGCGATCGTTTGGAAATAATACCGTGACCGATGTGGACGGTGTTAATGTACCGAACGTATGAAATATTAAAGGAGTAATTTGTGCATCCTGGAAAATAAATGCCGGAATTAATTGAGAATTATCTGAGAATCTAAATTATACGTAGAACGTATTCGAGGGACTAAATTGGCGCAATAGCGTTCGGTTTTCGGTTTGTGTAAACGTATATCCAGGTACACACGCGAAACATAAAGTTTCGTTTCAAAAATGGAATACGAAATAGCGTCGAATATCGTAACTTCGTGAATTCGTATCGAAGTTCGTTTATTGAAACGTTCGTTGCTTTTTTTTGGATAAAATCGCCGATAGAGAATTTAAAGTAGTAAAAAAGGGATCTAGTTTTTTATCGAGAAGCAAATATTTTCCATTGGTCGTATCTATACGTCGTTCCAGTCTATAAAATAAGCATATTTTGAAGTTGAACTCTTAGTAAACCTTAAAATACTTGAACAAAATTGGCGATCATTAATAATATCGTACGCTTCGAACTTCACAGGAAAATCAGGCGCTAGGATTGAATAATTACAGAATTATTCAAATTATAATTGTATTCTTTCCTTTCTTGAATTGCAAAAGGGTCAGCCTTCTCGTACACTAAGGTTCCCTTCTACTTCATTTAGCGGCAGACACGTTCAGAGGCATGGGAGCACGCGAGCATTATGCGCGATACAAAGTAGGTTTTTGGCGCCATGATAGATCGTCGTGTAACTACGTGAAAAGGGCGTTGTCGCGGGCTGCGTTGGGCTAGGCTCTTGACACCACTGAAAGATAACCAGCAGCCGAATAGTCTCGAGTCTGACGGGCCGCCAACCGGATGAAACTTAGATCACTTCCCTGCCGTTCGCGAAGATAAACTCTTAGAGATAAACTGGAGGATCTTGGAAAACCGCGGCAAGACCGATGGCTACGCCGTCTCTGCAGTGCATCGAGGCTCGATTCTACGTCTCGCTGTCTTCCGATTCCCTCACCCCTGGCATCTGCACCCTCGTGTCCTCTGTTCTCTTCTCGAGGCAGCTTCCGTATCGCTTCAGATGCATCCATCCAGAGCATTCGCGGTATATCGTTCTGTTCTGCGTCAGCCCTACTGCGTCAGCCGTGAAAAGCTCTTCACTCTTCTCCTCGATTACTTTATTATATTTATCGCTACGGCGTTGCTTCTTTCGCGGTACCTGCAACGAACGAGAAGTACGTTCTGAAACAAGAATTCCCCTTCGAACACGTGGAACTGGATAGTACTTTGAACGATAAAAAGTCCGAATGACATTTAATGACTCATCTCTGAACTCATTTCCCGGTGAACACCAAGAACACCGAGTGGAATTCGGTTTCTGCCTTTGTAATATCGCAAATAGAATCGGAGTCAGTCATTTCGGACGCTCAGTCGACAGTAAACTCCGAAATGGCTCCCGTCGCAAAGTACGCCATAAGTTCGATCGATCTTTGCATTTACTGCGTCGTTCTGTCTCGTTCCCTGGAATTATTTGTTCCTCTTGAAGACGTTTCGACGTGCGTCGAACCCGCGAAGTAGCTAGCGTAAACGCGCGTACTTATTTTAGGAGGGTAAAGAATGGAATATACGATCCACCGAATTGGGACCTCAAGTTGTATCGATATAAAAACGAATTAAGGAAAATATCGAGGAATAAAAAACTATATAAATACACCGTCTATCATTTCGTTACTTGTGAGATTCCTGTTGGATTATATCGGTCACATATCTCTTAATTGAGCACAAAACGGAGTACGCGATAATTAGTGAAATTCACGAGTGGAATCGTATCTTTTTTTGTGCGGAAAAAGAGACACCGCGGTATTTAGAAATATTTGTGCGACTCTTGCAAATGATTTCGGGGTGTAAATAAAAATCGTGGAAAAGTGATTTAAAACATTCAGGACAGGAACTGGGACATTTGAAAATAAACCACGGAAACGGTGTTCCAGTTATCGTTAATAATAATGACTTATGGAAACATTGTTACAAATCCAGCGGCGACAGTGCGCGGTACCTATTGCAATATTTTACAATTACGGAAAGGAACGATTCGTTGTTCATTTATATAAGGGAGGAAACGTGTACATTGTATGCGTCCATAGAAAACGGCGAGCCGAGGCAATCCGATATAAATAATGGAAATTTATAGTTTGTTGATTCCGCAAGAATTGCTTTCACTTACTTTACTGCCGTTGACTTAGCGCGGATAAGATCGAATGAGGAACTTTTGGATTCGAGGAAAGCGACACGAATCGCAGCGACTAATTTTGCGCGCAATGGCACCGTCTCCACGGGTTTCGCCTTTATCGTCGCTAATTCTTAACGATATTCGTGATTTCGTTCGCGGACGTCAGAAGTCGAATTCCCAGTGTGGTAGCGGCAGTAAACGTTAAACATCGATTAGAGTAATTGGCGGGCCGCGTTCGTTGCGGCTATTATACGAACGGGAACCGCAGCCGCATAAGCGAGCAAATTCATGGCTGTATATACGTTAAATAATCCGTTTAACGATCGGCGCGGTTCAGCGAGGGCTTACCTTCGATATAAAACGATCCTGGTTTTATTGAGCCACGCGACACCACGCGTTTATCACTATTTCTCCCTTCCAACCAAACCTCGAACGCGGCATACTTTCGTACATCATTTTTAATTGATCGATGTCAACGATGATCTTCGAATAAATATGATTACCTCGTCACTAGTCCAGTGATCTGATTCTCTCGAAATTTTAGTATTCACGCTGGAAAGGAAATGACTGGGCACTGTAAAGCTGACGACGACATGATTTTATAATTCTACGATCACGATCACCATCGTTGATTTGTCCTGTACATATCGGTGAATGTTTCACATATGCCGCCATTCTGCAATAACGGCTTAGCTTCAAAGCGGTGGTTTGGAATAGAGCCGGTATTATGATAATTCTAGTGGGAATCCGGTTTTAACCGGCGAATATCGTTCATCGGTATTGTTTCTTCCTCTTTCCGAACGAGCGGTGTATTTAGCAGCGACAAAGTATCAACAGCGACAGGCTGACGCCTAATTAGTGAACTATAATATTAATGTGGAAATTCCGCGGAGCGCAGAAATTTCGCTTTGACGTTAATAAATAGCTGTTCAAGAACGTATAAAGGAAAGACAGGTTTGCTGTAAATTGATATTAACAAGTGTCTAAGGCGTGGTGGTTTTTATCGAAATTAATATTTACCGAAGTTTAAGCCCGCGCCAGTTTCAAGCCGTTAGTTTTGATAAATTGATACAATTGAACCTTATCTGCGTACAACGCGGTCCATAATCGATACAATTGAATGTTATCTACGCGCAGCGTGGGCTATAAATCGTGATGGAAGCGGGGCGAGGAAGATGGCTGTTGGTCAAAATAAGACGAACGACGACGACGGAATTGATTACTTTGACACGCAGAACGCGTTCGCTCGAACGCGTCGTTTGAAAGAGGAAACCTGGTTCGACCTGCTCGCGAGTTTGTTGCAACAAGTACCTTTGAACCGACGCTAAATTTAATCCCCCGAAAAATACGGTACCGCAATTGTATAGCCACGACAGAGTAGCGGTTCATATCGCTTTTTGAACCTTTGACCCAGCGAAGCTACTTTTTCAATTGTTCTTTTGTACGAGTGTAGCCTACCTGCCCTCCTACGCACTCGGTACGGACGGAGTTTTTTTTGTTTTTTTTTCTATCTATGCAAACTGTTCAAAAACTAAAGCTAGGTCCTTTATTCGGCGAACCTGTTGCCCGGCAGCAATCCACTTTCACGAATCTTTGATCACCAGCGGGTATGGAATGAAACTATCATTCTAGTTTTTCGATCGCCAGAAAGCTAACCTTTCTACGAGCGCACATCGCTCCAACGCCAAAGAACTTCCGGAATAATCCCAGTTTTCGTGCTGACCCTCGAATTCCATTTTATTCATTACTCCGTTCGAAAGCTGCGCAAACCATTTCTGACAGTTAGAACAGTTCAATTTCCTTCGGAGCTTTGTCGCGTGCATCGAGTATTGGGAAATAGTTATTTGGTGACCAAATTTTAAAAGTGACGACAGGATGGTACTCATCTCTCTCTCTCTCTCTCTCTCTCTCTCTCCCTCTTCCTCCTTTTTCCAGATAAAAATATTTAAAGCACGCTAATGTTATTTAAAAGAAACAATCGTATTTCGACTTTCTCGCGAGGGGGTGTCGAGGCACCCAGTATAAATCTCGCTCGAGACTCTTTAAGGCAGAGGGTTGGTTCTCTTTTTAAGTGAAAACGCGTGCAAGCTCTTAAAATGACGTCGCGTCGACACCTTGGACTAGGTCTGGTCGCCTTTTTCCCGACACGCTCCATTAGGAGCCGTTCGCACCCGCGAGCATCGAGAGCGCCGGGCGCCAGAAGGAAGAGGAAACGATTCAGGAGCCGCGGCGAGCATCAGTCAGCATCACTTGTCATCGTTTGAGCGATGAGCATCGCCGGTTTACGCGCGCTCACTCCGACGGATATTATGCGAAACGAGCGGGGCTTCTCCCGTCTGCGATCGTGTTCGTCTGGACGCGCCTTTTGCGCCGCTATAAATTCATCCCCCGGCTCCGGGAGAGAAAAAGACGCGCTCAGGAAATAGCGAACGCCGTAGAAAAGAAGAGCGCCGGGGACGCGATGGAACTCGCTGAGTAATTTCACGCATTAATATAGCCGGGACCAGACTCCTCCCGGGTATAACGCTCGATCCATTCGTAGAGCAAGACGAGTGTACTCTGTTAACTCTGCTGTTAACTTCTTTGAGCTACGCCATATACATTGTACGCGGATCGTGTCTATGAAACTCGTTTCATCAATTATTCGAAACGCAACGTCGCATTTTTATCGATAACGAAACGTCACAGTGACGAGAGAAACGGGGATAAAGGAGCGAGTGCAGTTCGATGGAGGCAACGATCGGCGCGGAGGAGCGATACTCGGTTATATAATATGATCTACGGATGAGGATGCGAAATAAAGTCGCGTTATTAGCCTGTACTTTTGCAACTGCGTAACTCGTTTATTCGAGGTTCTATTATCTAACCGGATGCTAAAGGGGTATATATCGTTGACCTGGATGCTACAGTTCGACGGTGCGCCGGCATCGTTCGATTCTTCCTTTTTCTTCTTCTCTCTTCCTTTCTGCGGCGTAGCCCTCGTCCCTTCTAGCTTATATTCGAGAACGAGAGCACGGGAAAACTGGGAACCTCGCTATTATTCCGGGGAATCACTTTATTCCGATTATTTCCAATCTGCCGACGATAGGTTGCGTTTTATGTGGTCATGGAGCCAGCTGACTCGACTGCTGGTACGGTTACTGGCTGGTCTGCATGGTTCAACCGCGAGCCAAGGGAAAAGTTCATATTGACAAACTCAAGGGACGGCGCAGTTAGTAGAGGAAGGATTTCTTATATGCTCGAGATCGATGATCGATGGCTACTGGCAAAATTAGAGATGCTCACGGTGAAGTGTGGGAATAATTTAGCCGCAGAATCAATTCAGTATTTTTCAAAGCAATTTCATTCGACAAACAGAAATATTACACTAGAATTTCTGGGGAGTACAGTTAGTTCGCGGGTGAAAATGCAATCATTCGTATGCTTTTGTGAACGTTGACTGTAATTGGACCCACTTCGGTGCCCCCGCAAATATTGATCTTACGCGAAAATTGGTTCCGGCGAGCGTTGCACGATTTGAAATGAACTATTCAAATTTTCGCATTATTTGTCACTTTTCCAATCATTGTTGCAAAAGAATTAATGGTTTTTCGTAATGGAAGTTGAGCATTTTTATAACAAAAACGTATATTGCCTCTTCCACTCTTAACGATATGCATTAGTAACCTTTACGTCCTTAAGTTCCATAAAATCATTTTCAATCGAAAAATTATTTATCTGCGCCTGTTAATTCATCTGAATGCAATTTAACGCAGATATTTATATTTCGTCGCGATCAGTTCAAACCATAATTGATGTAAAGCAGATACCTTTGAAACGCATGTTTAACGCACGTCAAAACGTAGACGCCTAAACATTCGCGTACAAATTCCGTGCCGTCACATTATCAATTTTCAGTGAAATATTAACGTGAAATATCCGCACGTTGAATTCCACCGGAATCATCCGAACTGTTCCAAATATCAAATTCTTGGTCTAACGTGTATCATAAATTTGAATCCGTTATACATAACGTATGTTACGACACTCGAACCGAATCCACGTTTCATTATCTAACCTAAACGCGCGGCACGACCACGAAGACCTAACATATTTCTTAAACAACGGAATAAAACGGATTATTGTTCGCGAAACGTACGTCTGTAGGAAGGATGAGTAATTCGCGACCCACAGCCGCATATGGCCCTGGAACACTTATCACCGTACTAGGGTTACTGAAATATGGTATATGAACCGTGAAGATAAAGAGCTGGCGGTACTATTTCTACTTATTCTCGCGTCACTGAAAGATGGTGCAAGGATTTACCCTCTCTATCAGCCCGATGCGCCAACTATTTCCCATCGCTCTTTCCCTACCTCTTTACATTAACTATTCTCAGTCGAACGTGTCATTATTTCGTCCTCGTTCGTTCTATTGCTATTTATAGCTGTTTTAAAAATAAAACCCGAACACTCGTCACATAAAAAATCGGTGTATCTTCTGCTGATTTAGTTATCCTACGAATGGTGGTTTACTGACTTTATGTGCTTTATCCACTCGGAAATTCGCAACCGCGAGACTTCGCTGGGGGGTGAATCGACAATTCTACGCTGGCGAACATTGAACGTCTTCCGGGCAACGGCTGATTCAGTGGTAAAGTTCGAAGCCACGGCCATGAAAGAAGTATACAAGCAACGGGGATCCTCTGCTTTCCATCCACGGAGCCGGCCAGTCTGATCCATGAAAAGGGCCCAACTCCTCGTTGAAACAGCTTCTTACGAACTCCCGTTACGTACCGCCACCCGTTTCCCGGCTTCTTTATAGCCAGTGAAAACAATTGGTCCGGTATAAAACGGCTGGCGATTTCTAAAGTAGCTAGATACGGTCACACGGAATAGAAACATCCTTAGCTATCTTTCTTCTGACACCGTATCGTTGAATCGTGCAAGTAAGTTGATTTATATGAGAGTCTCGCTAGATACGATGATCTAATCGTTAATCAGACACTTACAGAGCATCGCACGATATTAGACAATATTGCACGCGAATCTGTAGATTTTCTCTTTCAACGCAACGTTTTTCTCTAAAATTTTTTAAAGGTAGAATACCCACTATCAATTTCGATTTCAATTCCATCATAAAAATTTGACTGGCAAAACCTACTTACCACGGACCAGACTAAAACAACCACCATAACCCGTATACGGTTAACCTCGAGCCTTCAAGTGCTTCAAAGAATAACCGACGAAGAATTCTTCTCCTCTCGATTCACCTGTTTCTCGGTCCGCGCATTCGCCCGCCACGTATCGAGACGGGTTTCTAAAGCGCTCTTACGTGTAACAGGCTGTATACACGTACACGCGTTTCTGTTCGATTAGCGTGAGAAATTTTAAGGCAGGAGTATCAGCGCGCGAAAGCTCCCGTTGGGCAAGACACGACGATTTATACCGTGGCTTGACGGCGAAGCGTGGCGTCGGTCGGGGGCCATTGAGGAAAGCTTTCAAGTGATCGAACCTCGTTGTAGCGGCGATATATCCTAGCTAGCTCGGTGCCTCTTCCGCCTCTATTCCTCGCAGCCGCCGTCACCGAAATACGACCGTTACGATCCGGAATCGAGGGTGAAAACCAACTCGTGAGATGCCCACCCTGCTGCAGAATGTATGAGAACTGGCCCACGCGAACGTGCGCTTGTATACGCGAGCTACGGAGCCAGTTCGTTTCTGACCGATAGAACAGTACGTCCAGACTATCTTATCGTCTATTAAAATTGATTATTATTGTGGAAATTCCGAGAATACGGTCGATTTAATGAAATACACGAGAGTTATTCCGCGTCAAGTGTATTCAGCTGGAAATATCGTAAAATAAATAGAAATTAAGTAGTAGAGCTCAATCATAAATCCACCAGGATCACGAATTTTGTTTTCATGGCGTAATTGCGGTAATTCTAGCCCTGATTTTTTGCCTGGTTGTTAGGGCAGTACTGTACGAATAAGATACAAGATTATTTAGACCTGTTTTCCGTGTACTCCTTTCCTTAAATTAATAATACAATGCGGTGTTTAAAAAATTTAAATTTATTAAGACTGGCTGATTATAAAGTTACGATTCGTCGAGATCTCAACAATAGAAATGTTCGATCAACACTTTGTCTTCGGTGAATGTAGAAATCATTTGAAACACGTAACAGATACAACATTTATTTTTCTCCATTTCCCTGTTAATACGCAGCTATGTAAAATGTACTTTGGTAAGCATTCTCTCGTATAAATCGTAAAATAGGTGCGTCGAAACGATAACGTTTGTACATTGTATAGGTTGGAGATGTTACATAAATTATTTTACATTCACGAAGTACAATAATTTCATGATTGATATTCACAAGTGAACGCCTGAAGCTATCTCTTCTCTCGGTTAACTCTGATACGCACCTCTCAGTGCCGTGATTACATTAATATCCCGTTTTTGAGCTGTGTATCTTTGTACCATGGTAATATTTAAGTTTCCACTAGTATCATATAATCGTGGCCGAGTCTAAGAAACGCCACTATCAACTTTCAGCCACTACCGCGTACGGTATCCAGTAAAGTCGGAGTGCAAAGCGTGAAATATACATACATCGACTAGAAATGCCAAGCGTGTATCGACGTGACTTTACATGTGTATACGTACGTGTTCTACGTGGTACTCGTCAAGACCAACGCCGATCGAATCACGAAGATCGCGTTAATCCAGGTAGACACGGGGAGAAATCAAATTCTATCGTGATTCCTCGTCGTGAAAAATAATTCAGCGAGGCACAACGGGCTTCCAGTCCGACGCGGCTCGTCACGCGACAATAGGCGATCGAGTAGCGAGAGGAAGGGCACCGAGTGCCTCGCAAAAAGGAAGTCTGAAATTCGATGTCCGACGATGGTAACCGCGGCGCTGGCACCCGTTTCGCTTCTTGGAAAACTGCTCGTGGAAAGGGATGGGGAATCGTGCGGTCGCGTTCTTCCCGAGTACGCAGACATGTGGACCGTCGCCTGGTAACCGCGACCATGTGCAAATTTACATTGAGAACCTGGAGGAAGACCTATTACGTCGTTCCTTTCCGCGTGGCTTGGACGTTTCCGTGTACGTGGTTTGTGTACATGTGCACACAACGAGACGCGCAAAGAAACGGATCTACGTGTAAACTCGATGTGGCTGGGGCTGTTGGGAAAGAAGAAAAAAAAAAAAACGCTGGGATAGAAAAATAAAGGGAAACGGTGAAAGCGGAGCCGGACAAAGCGAATCTGGAATTCGATTGCCTGGGGAATGTTAGAAACCTCGATCTTTCAACTAAAAATGCCTGGTATGCGGTTGGGAGGAACATTGAATTATAATGCGTGGGTGAAGCATTAGTATCGCACCCCATTGACGTAGAAATTTAGTGTCATGGGCTTTTGTATAGAGAAGGGAAAATTTATCGATCGTGGCTTCGGGCATTTCCTGAATTATTAAGTGAAACTTCTATTGGGAGTAAAGTAACATCAATATTTTATTCTCAGATCAGTACTGCTTTCCCAGTAAGCGAATAATTTCGGAAACTTGTTGGAGCAATACTTCTGGATACGTGTAAATATTTGCAGCCATTAAATTATATTCAAATTACTTTCGCCTAACGTGTTTTATGAAATTTTCGTCGAGCAAAGTTTCGAGCAATATGAGCACAGTGCAATTACGAAATTAGTTTGTTCGTACAATAAATTGATGAAGATTAATTTTCCACGTAAAGGTAATTTCAAAATGTACAAAGTTCTTGTTGGATGGTACTTTCCAATAGACGTTAAAATTCAAAGGACAGTTAATTAAATTTCGTCCGAATAGAACTTGAGGCGTGCTGTCAATACCTGCAATTGAAATTGTTGATATTTACACCAATTAATTAACGAATTATTGAAATTGCCATTCTCATAGTTCTGTTCAAAGTTTCATTCACTATACAATTGCAAGTGAGCCATTACCGTACTAAGTTCTCAATGCGAGTAACATGTTAATGCGTTTGCGGCTGCTGCGCCGTGTTACTCCTATAGCTTCGTTAATATCAATGCGAACTAATAACGAGTAAGATAACGGAAGTGGTGGAAGACAATGGTTATATTGTCGGTGCTTGTAACTACGAATGCGACAAATGTGATTATCCACAATGCGCAGAGATTTAATCGATAAATTAATTAAACGTGTACGACGTGTTAGCGTAAAATTCAGAATGATTGTAGGACTGCAATATTCATCAACTATGCGTGATTACTAAATTTGCAAAAGAACTAATAGTACGTTCAATATTGAACTTAAAAAAATTCCAGAGCTTTTTCGCAATATCCACGCGCCATCATTTTTCAACCCCTTGGAAAAGCGACATAGACTCGCGTACGTCTATATCACACGTTAAGAACGACAATATTGCGCTATTATTTCGGGAATAACGTCAATTTCGCAGCTTCGCGTTTAATATTTTTATCGCGTGATTTTTCCACGGAAACCGAACTTCGCTCTGAGCAACGTTCTTCTGCTCTCGATATCTCGCTATTTTCTTTAACGCGGATTTCGTATTTCAGTGTAATCCGGAGGAAACATTTTTATGGACAATAAACCATAACGTGGAAGAATTCAGGATTTCAGCTTGGCCCGTTTTGGCTCTCCACGGTTATCGATTTTCGCTTCAACGTTATCGCGATTACGTTGTTTGAAAATTTGCGAGGGTCGGAAGTAAACGATCGTACGGAGGCACAAACCAGTTAAGGAAGGAAGACGGGTGTTCGTGCGGGGGGAGGTGAGCGAAAGAATCTAGATGGAGGGCGTGCTTTGCGACCGATATAAATTTATTCTATTATACTTCTGAGCTGCCCGTAACACCTGCCGGCTCAATGAATTACAAATGTAACAGGCTACGCGGCCAAAGTGCGGCGTTAAATTTCCATATGCAAGTATTTAACTCGAGCTCTGGCTGGCTTGGTGGTTAGCTGACTCGTTCGACTCCGTTGTTTCGATATTGGACCACAGTTGCGTATATATGCACGTACTCGATTTACGACCACAAGAAGAATGAGAATCGGCTGAATAAGCAAATAGGTCGAAAGTGTTGCGCGTTACCAAATAAATGCCGTGGTGTATGTTTCTTGGGGGAAGATTTGTAACAACTTCATGGAAAGAATCGGTTGACAGGCGCGTTTACATTCCTTTCGATCTGACGATCTCGAAGCTGTAAAAATTAAACAGGAATTCGACTTTCATTTCCCACGCCTCAACGCGCACGATTGTTCATTATTTGCGCAAGTGAATCATCGCGCGAGCACGCGTTGAATTACGTTAATAAACAGGATGTAATGTACATTCCAGCGGAACATAATTGCGGCTTGTGTACTGCATTATTGTGGCATATCTGGTATGCGCTCCATATCGAACGGATTCTCAAAATCAAGTTTCATAGGAAGGAAATTGAACCCGTGCAGAGGAACAATAATAGCCTCCTATAACGTTCCAGTTTCTTATTCTCGCTATTAAACAACTCGTTTCCCAAGAAAATAGAATCATCCTTACACGGGAAGCAAAGTATCGATAATTTGTAACATTCCACAGAGCGGCCATTCGAGCGACGAGGGTAAACACCAATCTCTTAGAGAGAGAACTTGAAACAATACACAGTGATAGACAGTGTAAATACCCTGATCTAACACGTATTGCGCTTTTCGCCCTGTTACACCTCTCGCTCTTCCATCTTTCCGCATTTCAATTGCCCGCGTCTCAGAATTTACACGCTTGTTTTTCCTCACTCTGCTCCACTTTCCGCGAAGCGTGCACGGTTCACTCGTAACGCGCGAAGAATCGATGAAAATTCGCGCCATTTTGGGCGCGCTCAGCTCGAAGTCAGATTACGCTTGGATCCAAACTCGCGAAGTTATCCTCGCGAGCCGAAACTCCGCGTCGAGTTGCGCGGATCCTCGCGACTTGAATTCTAGCGACGCGATCAATCCGGTCGAGGCTTTGAAAGGAACCTCCGAAGACTTTAACGAGAAGCTTCGCAGCCAGGTATTCCAGTCCGGTAAGTGGGCTTAGATCGGGCGCGATGTTACTTCGCACACGGTGTTCCATTACAGAGATGGTGCGCGTCGTGCTTCTAATCGGGAGGAGCTTTTCCGGGTACGATCTTTCTCCTGTGCAAACAGCTTGAGCAAATGTCCGCTCGGCGTAGTATCAATTCAACGGCGGGTTAGTCGTTGCGCCAGCGGATGGAAGTATCCTAGCAGTCGTTTCCGAGTGGATCGGTCGTTAGGAACGGGGCATAAGGTAGCCTCGGAGTCCATTACTCTGTCCCGGTAAATCGGCATCCCGAGCAAAGATCGCGAGCGACCTAATACCAATCGTCCCTCTTCCCAGCTAATGCGGTGCTTTGCGCTAGGTAATGCCCGCGACACGCGCCCTTGAACACGGAAAACAATTCCAACAGCGGCGGAAAACTTCCCCCGGAATGCGTTCCCGGCGTTACCGTGCCGGAATTGGAGCGCAAGATTCGTTTCGCGTTACATCCTTCTAAAGTCGCGGCCAGGGATCGGTTTTAAATTGCCATTTCGATTGGCTTAATCGCGATCGAATGATTTGTGAACCAATTGATCGTTTTACCGGTCTTCTGCGATTCTCTACGCGGGTATACCCCTCGCTTTGATTGCACGGAGTAATTCGAGGAAGCGTATCGTCTCGTGGCTTCGTCGTTACGATACGGGGTGATTTAAAACATTTTAGAGTGACGACTAATTTCGGAGTTAATTGAATTTATCGAAATTAAGTAGATAGATTAGTATTGAAAGTATATATATACCCACACTGTGTATAGTTAGAATTATGAAAGTGTTATTGAGAACTTGGAATCACTTTTTTTCACCTGGCGAATCGATTTCAATTAAATGAAGATAGCCAACTGGTCCATCGCGGCCAGTTCGCGAAATCTAAATAATTTTCAAATCAAAAAATCCGCACGGCGTGTATCGTTCGAGGGTTTACGCGTCCCGTATTGTTACCGCGGCACCAGGTCTTCATCTGGCATTCATAGTCCCGAATAAAAGGTCGTTCCGCGCTGTTTGCCCGGGCGACACGCGATTGCGAAGTTAGCAACTGTCGATGGGACTGGAAAGCTAGCGTCCGGGCAGATAAAAAATCCCGTTTCCACGTGGTTCGACCGAGAAAGAGTTCCGTGCGCTGTAGTTGCTCCACGCGCGTTTGAAACTCGTTTTAATGGGCAGAAGCGCGAACGCAGCGATGCATGTCCACGGACGTGGCAGAACCGCGTATCTAATTTACGAACCGGGGCAAACGAAGCGTATCGGCCGATGCCATTGAAGATGTTCATAACGAGGACGAAACGTAGCGCGAGGCTCGCGGTTTTCCGGCTTGGAGAACCGGCGGACAAAGAAGCGAATCGGTGGGGAACGGGTGTACAGGCGGTGGCGCGCGTGTATAACCGTGTTTGATGGCTGGAGGGGTATTAAGCGGAGCCCGAAACAAAGTTTATTTTGCACCAGTCACCCCCGACGAAGTCGCTTCGCGCCACCAACTGTCAGTGTATTACTTTCGCAACGGCGCCATCTGTGTTGCCTTCCACAGCTGCGGTTCGGACAAACAGAAAGAGACGTTGCGGGGTGGAAGCGAATAAAGTAACAAAAAGGAATATGTAGAAGCGAGAGACACGGGACAGACGAGAACAGATGGTTAAAGAGACGGAGGGTGGTAAAGGTTGTGTGAACGAGTGAGTGAGAATGAGAGAGAGAGAGAGAGAGAGAGAGAGAGAGAGAGAGAGAGAGAGAGGGGAGGAGAGAACAGGGTAAAGAGGATGTGCGGTGGAAATGGTGGAAGAGGCAGAAGTGAGGACACAGAGCCAACAGTGGTAATTGTTACGGCGACGACGTTTCAGGTAACTGAAAGGTCGTTTCCTTTGTCGCGTTTGTGTGCGAGATGGGAGCCATTCTAGCGCATTCAAACAGATGTATGTACGTATATACGTCAACCGGGTAATAGTGGTATACCTACAACTGCGGAGGATACACAATCATCCGAAGCAGCTCGGTGGGTACACAATATCCCGAAGGTGGTGTACCTGCACGATATCCGTCGTGCAAACTTTGGACTTGCGGACGTCGGGCTTCCTTCCGCGACTTTGGCAGCTTCGACATGTCCGGAGAGCACCGGGATCTTCGGCCAAGTTAATTGTGGCCTTTGCCCGTTGCCTGCTTCACCGAGGGATCAACTTTATACTGGTACTGCCCGTGGGGTCGCCACTCTCGTTGGTAGCGCGTCAGTTCCTCCTCGGAGCGGATCAGAAATCGTGAAATCGACTTACGTCCGCAAAAATGCGCAGGTTCGAAAAAGAATAACACACGACGATGTATTTGTATAAGAGGTTATTACTCGTAACAATGGTTGTCGAATCAAGTTAACCCTGTCGGTAGAAACGTATTACGGTAATGAACAATTTCAATTCGAATCGAGATCCGGTCGCACATACAAAAAGAAAAAAGAAACACACCTCTTTGGTATCGTAAAACGTTACGTTGAATGTCCTACGCGCAGCTTTGTTTCCTTCCCTCCTCGGTACGAATGATATTTCCAGCGAAACTTGATAAGTAATCATTCTCTCGAATATGTAACACGCGTTTACAAGCTATTCGTTACAACATCGTAACATTACCACTTCGTAAGCTGAACGTATGCCAGAGTACGTTCTCCGGTAACTATTCTACGTTTATCCGTGTTTCCGTAAACCCATAGCGGCTTCGCATTCAACGTTATTTTCCTCGAAAGCCGCATGTACAGTTACAAAAATTCATTCCCCACTTTTTCCCCCCTCCCCGTGCTTTCCTCTCGCGGAAAAAGTATCTACCGGTAAGTTACGCTGGGCTCTAACGGAAACCCTATACAGGATCGTGTACAGTTCGTAAACCCCCACGGTCTCGGGGATACGACGGTGGATGAAAGATACAATTGTACAAATGAGAACAGAATTTATGAAATGGCGCACGTAGTAAGCACAACGCCGCGTTGTCGGTTAATATAAAAAAGGAGCGTCTCGTCTGACGTACCGTATCTTATTCGCAACCCGTTTCACCTGCGACTTATTTGTCTCACGGATGAAATAAGTGACTAAGTGAATGGTTTTCGTTGTACAACTCTCGCTACGAGATAGAAGCAGCACGCGGCTGCACGAATCCCTCGAAGATTTGGACAGTTTCATAGGGAAATGATCGTAACTGGGTTCAAAGCAGCTTTAAACTTAACTCAAATGAGGTTGCGTTGCATTTAAAACTGTGCGTGTATTAAAAACTTATAGATTATTAATCATTTGAAATACTTGTTCTACTAGCTAAGGAGTGTCCGTGTGCCAATTTGAATCGATAGTTTAACGAAGAAAGTGCTGTGGCCACGATCTGAAAATATCAATGACATGAAAACCTCAAGATCTCCATTGGTCTTCGTTTTCTTCTACGGACCACCGATTCAATTGTCGTGAACTACGAATATACCGTTATAAATGGTTTGCGTAACAGATAATAAAGGTCAATAATGCCACAAACGTTTCGAACGATTACACTTATATTTAGAAAAGAAAAAATATATATATATATATTTGTAACACAAAAGGGAAACGAAGTATATATCCTCCATGGAGAATTTTGACGCGTACACCTGCCATAAATTTTACGATACCTTTGTCGACCGCTATTCTTCCGATCCTTATATACAGTTCTGAATTTACATGCTTAACGTCGATTCATCTTGCTTGACACTACATACACGCGTCGCTTTAGCTATCGCCGATACACTTGCTCCTGGAGAGTCTAACCCTCGCCACCCTTGTAACCGTCCACCTTTTTATGCCGCGAATCCCGCGTAAATGCTGCACAGCTTGCCAAGGGATCCGGTCCGGTTGCGAAATGGTGCTTCGCTGTATCCGCACAGGAATAGTACCAACTATTTCTCTATCCGCAAGCTGGAGAAACACACGGCACGTGGCCTGTTTATAGACGCACGGGATCTTCCAGCGGCTTTGCAGTTCCTTTAAAGGGCGGAGTGAACAGTTTCCGGTTTAGCCGATAAAGGAAGCAAATTGTCGTGCATGGTTCGTGATTTTGTGCCATGTTGTCCCACGCTAATTTGATTTTACATCTTTGCCACGGTTCTTGATCATATTGGAGCGATTTCGGTGTCATCGATTATGGTGTCATCTAGCAGGACAGCGTTTTGGTACAAGCAATCGATTCGTACAATCGGTACAGACGCTAATTAAGCGATGATAGCACTGACATATATACGAGGCTAGGTGAAATCATGTCGGTTATAAAAATGGAAGAATCAAAGTATTTCATCGCGACAGCTAGAGTTAATCAATCGTGCTTTGAATTGCTGCTTCATGCAGTTTACTCGGGACACATTGACTTCGCTGGATTTTAATTTATATTCGAATCTGAACAATTTTCACGCTGACATCAGACTTCAAATTGATTGATATGACTGCAGAAACGGCGTGAAAGCTTTTAAATATTGCTACAATAAATATATTGAGCCGGAAAGTGACTGCGTCGAAAAATGAAATAATTTGTCAAGCGATATTGCGCCGTTTTTCATGCTAGGCCGGAAACCTTTCATACCCCCCTCCCCCCTCTCACACCGTAGTATTAAAAAGAGGGCAGACGAAGGGAACGATGAACGTTGCGTCTGAGCCTCTGTTCCAGCCTCGATTTTCCTCTTCCTTTCGTCGAACGATCGATCCCGCGTCTTCCAACCAGGTATAGCCACAACAAACTCGTATTCCGCGGAACGTTTTATGCGAAAGAGAAGCTTGATTGTTGACACAACTTATACGCTGGCAAACAGAAAAATATTCGAGCACACGCGCTGGGAGAAAACATAAAAAAGAGTCCCGCACTTCTCCGGGGAACACTTTTTGACTCGCGTCCCTCGATTCGCTTCGCGCAAGGGTGTATGTGTATGCATATGGGTCGCCAGTCGTTTCCGCATACGCGATATCCGACAGGACTTTTGACATAATTTGTAATTATCGCTCGTACCTTTGATTTTACGTTCGTCTCTAAATCCTATGGCTAGTATTATACAGGGTTTTAAGTAGTGGTGACATTTTGGTATATTCGCTTCCCTGTTAAAATCGAAAGAATGCTTTTCGCCAAGAGCAGCACAAATTAGTAAGACCTTACGGTATTTATAAAAACTGCTTCCCATCACTTTTAACCATACGAGATGTATACATAGACCGATTGAGAAACGTTTTCTCGAAACACCAGCGGTAATCAATTGTCCGTCAAATTTAAAACTACGAATAAACGACGCGGCACGTACGACTTCCTACACGCCCGATTATTCAACGACAATTTATTCAGACAGTGTGAGTACCCGTGAACGCAGTCTCGAAAACACATTTACCGATCACTCTATGTATCAAATTTATAATAACACATAGACCATTCGTAAAAATAAATGAAATTAAATCTAGCTCCTGCTCTATCCACCGTACACTATTATTACACGTTTCCCCAAAGCGAACTCACTCTCTCTCTCTCTCTCTCTCTTTTTCTCTCTCTCTCTTTCTCTCTCACACCCCACGATCGCGACGAACGTGTAAGTATGCGCGCGTTTCCCTCCCCGCGAGTACGTCGCCCCGCGAAAGCGTAAGTAGCATTTCCCTTGCTACGTAGGACACACGAGTAGAATAGAGGGAAAGGAGAAGTTAGGAGTTAGGCGAGTGCCACTTGACTAGCCCGTTCGCATGAAAATCGTTGGATCGATTCCACGGGTCCTTCACCTGGCTCGCGAACAATGGCTGAACACGGACACGACGGAATGACGTAGAGGGCGTCGTGACATGCATCTTTAGCCGGAATAATGGCAGGACATTCGATCATGTTCTCGTATTGAAAGACGAAATAGGGACGCGTGCTGGATAGTGCTGGTTTATCGTTGTTCGGGACTTCACGTTTCACGGGCCAGGCTCTCTTTACCTTTGGCCCGTTGCGTTCGTCTTGCAGCGTTCGCCAATAGGGACCGGAAGAGAATATACGTACGTCGGGGAACGGCGGTGACTCTTTGAAGTGGAAACGTGTCTGTACGTACGTATACGCGACATCGCGCTACGGCTCGACTTCAAAGCCAGTCATCTCTATCTCTGTCCTCGAAGGATCGGGCCTTCGTTACTTACCAAACGCTGTACCATTTGAGCATTATACCGCGAACTACGGCTGTCTTCTCCTAGCGAAGGATCCGCGCGTGTACTACCTCCTCGAACCGACGGAACAACCGTTTTTGTCCCTGAATCGAACGCGATGGTGGCGTTCCTCCCACGATAATCGAAATAAGCGTATCAACGAACCGTCTCGCGATCGTTAAGTCGGGGACGTACGACGTGAATGTAACAATGAAAGCGGTGGCATTCGCGATCGTTCATCTCCGAACCAAATGCGCTAAAAAACACGTAATACCAGTGTCGATTCGACGATCTTATTATTTGCTTTCCCGGCGTCGGTTCGGTTCACCCTTAAACTGCCCCCTTTTCCTTTCCTCCTGCTCCTCCTTTTGACTAGTGCGCTGTTTGTCGTGCGACGCCCATGGGCTCCCTTTCCGTGGCCTCAGGCGTATCGTGACTATCTCAGAAGCAGCTGCAGCATGCACAGCATCAGCATCGTCAAGTAGACGGCCGTGGGTGCTTCGCTTCCGTTCTCGGACGTCACTGGAACAGACAAACGTGCGCGTGCAATGTTATTACACCGTACCACGCTGCGAGCTGTACTTGTCACCTAACTTGGTCAAGAGTACTGTTTGATATGTGCCTCCCATTAGCCCCATAAAACGCGATCCTGACGTTCGCGACGTCAGACGTCGATAGTCTCATTAAGAACAGTCCGATAAAAAGGCTAATACAAGAGCATCAGTGAAACTAGTGACGGACGATTGCTAGCTATCCTTCTGACTTGAAAATTTCTCATCCGACTATGTCGAATCATTGGTCCGCTTTTCCTTTTTCGTTCTTTGATGCTTGCGTTGTCACAATACATTAGTTGTTATAAAATATCACGGAGCTCTAAGACGAAAGGAAAGGAGAAATCGATAAGACTCTCGTTTTTCTCGTAACCGAACGGTTGTGCGAAGACTTAGCGAGTAACCATAGCGACAGCCGTGACATTACCAAAAAACCCAACCATTACCCGCGGGTCCTTCCTCCGTTCACGTCCTCTTCACCAGTCCTGATTAAACCGCGTCGGAATATCGAAACGTAATAAAGGCTGCCAGCCGGGTGGAAAGTGTCGCGTAGGACAGTATTAAACGGAACGTCAATAGATTTTCCGCCTTCCAGCCGGTCGCTTTGTTCCTTCGGGCCGGGGAAAAGTCAATTTCGTAAAAACAATTCTGCGGACCACGGGCCAGGGAGTAATACGACGTACGAATGGGTGAACACGCGCAGTAGCCTGCAAAAAGAGGCTGAGTGTGAGCGAAATGAAATTACCGCGACTGCGGGCCACGAACGAATTCCTGTAACGTCGATACCCGGGGATCCGATGGGAAAGGTAGCGAACGAACCAGACCGCTTCCGAATTAGACGGTGACCCGGCTTCTTTCTTGACGTATCAATCCTCCGTGACGGTAATGGACACGTTTTTTGCCGGGACGGATTCGAGGTAAGCGCTAAAGTGTAACACGGTCGATCGAAATGCAAATGCGTCGGGTAGAGTCAAGCTGCGGACTTCTTACGCTGTTCTCGTAAGTACTCGAGATACTTCGGATGGCTTGCAGCACCAGAGTTCCGTCGAGTTCAGATTTATCATCAACAGAGAAATACTTTGAGCGGTGCGTAACGAGGAAATGTATTTAAAATTGTTTTAATTGTACGAGAATTTTAAAATGTTTCAAAATTAAAATTTACCCGGCAAAGTTTAGAAACGCTTCTCTTCTCGCGGTTAATGCGACGTGACACATAAATTTCAATTTATTCTTCGAGGAAACTTTTGAAGGGCCGCAAACACTGGTATGAAACGTCAGAGGGCTAACTGGTATTTTTGAAGTAACTCCTTGAATTTTGCATACGCCATGGACGAACTTGCTACACGGAAGCGCGAGTGGATGTTGTTCGAGGATGTTACACGTGTGTGTAATTCAGGAAATCGACGTGCAACTTTGAATTCAGAGCCGATGTTTGATGTTTTTGTGAACTTATTGAAATGCTTTGACTTTACATTGATACGGAAAACGTGTAACGTGGAAAAACGCAGCAAAAACAGAAAACTTCTGATCGTACCGAAGTGAATTCTGAAGGGAGTAGTCGGTGAAATCGTCGGGGTAACGTATAAAAATGCAATGTACATGTGAAAGCAGCTTGCAAGATTGTTCTATGGGTTTCCGGTTAAGAACTTTTCAGCGGAATTGAAGTGACCGTGGGTTCTGAGTAGTGCGCGAGGCTTAAGCTGCAGGGAAATCCGAGAGAGTCCTTGATATAAAAACTCTCCAGACAACTTCATGAGCTGGCATTCCAAAGTTCGTGACACGAGTACTCGAAAGTTTTACAGAAACGATTTACTTGGGAAATATGGGATAAAAGACGTTGTTGCGCTACCGCGTATACAGATGAACCTGCTCCCAGGGGAGGGTCGAAATTTCGCGAGACGCGAGAGTAAAGAAGCACGAGAGAGAAGAAGATCTCCTCGCGGAAACACCATTTGTCTTCTATCAAAATTAGTTCCGTCCAAACAAGCAAAGAAACGTACGATTTCCGGCGGCGAGATGGGTCAACATCAGTCAACGTACAATCGAGCGTAAATCGTGCTCCGAATTGTAATCAATGATACCAATATCGCGGGAATTAACACATCCTCGAAGGCTGAGTTGAAACCCCGTGGACGGTCGATCAATCATGAAAAGACCAGGCTAATAAAAGGATCCAGCCTGACCGGACGAGAAATGCTCCAATTACTCGAGCGAACGGCGAAACGAGGAAATTTTTATATAGATTTTTCTTCAGCTTGACCGCGCCTAGCATTCCCTCACGCTCGGCTAACTCCCAAAAGTGATTCCTTCGATATCCCCGGGCGCATCGGTCAAAATAATCGACCTGGAGACACTTTCGATAATCACGCCGTTAGGTATCGTTGATCGATCGCTCGATAGCGTCCACAGCAGCGGTATCTCCACGTAACGTGGAACAGACACATTATATTCGAACAATATATCAAGCATTTAACTAGAATCCCCAGAAATATAGCGGAGAAGGTTACCACGTTTGTTTCTTAATTCCGAAAGGAACAGATGGTTGAACCACTGTTATCGCAGCCGGTGGAACGGCAGAAGCATTTAGACCCGCGTATCCACGAACCGTACGGCCGAATATTTCCCTATCTGCATGGGGTTGGTTCACCAGGATGGCCGTGTTGCATCGGGCGGACCCGTGCAGACGATAAGCTACACGGTCGATGTCGTCATTCTCGTCTCGGTTGTTAGTCGATCGGGCCAGAGTTTATCCCCTGTCCTCCCCACGTGAACGTTGGAAAATAGCGTATGCACACGGCCGCGAAACCGCTCGAATAATCAAGTATGCGAAGTCTGATAACGGACGCCACTCGTCGAGTGGCACGAGAACCTGAATAAACCTATGATACGCCCTTGAAATAAGCACGCTTTGGTGAAGCGCGTCGAGTTATCGTGATACTCGGTTGCTCTTACGCGGACTCGGCCACTTGGCGTTTCAATGAGAGATAAGAAGCACTTATCCTTCAATAGCATATGCATGCATCCCGTCTATCTCGTCCGATTTAATATTTCCATTACTTTCGACGGTACAAGGAAATACGATTCGGATGCGAGGCTTTTGGTTTCATCTAGTATCTCTTTTGTTCACTGCGAGGGTAATCCGTTTCGAGTTGTCAGGTGCTATGTATTTCAAATTGACCTAGTCACAGTCAAAGCGATAGCTTAATTAAAAACGACATAATCAATTCATATTTTATGCAATTCGCGAAATAGGAATAAATACCGCTTTTAGACAGATTATAATTGCAGATAGGTCCTACCGTTCACAGAAAGTTTCAAGTTACGAATATTCAATACTCAACTGGTTAATTATAAGAAACGCGTTAGAAGAATAATCGTTCGGTGCAAATTTGATCTTACGGAACCTTTAAGCTTCAAAAATCAAATCCGTACAACTGAACACTTGTTTCCCTGTCATCACGATACGCTTTCATCTTTTAACTTCCCCCTCGACATTAACAAATCCAAACGTGACAGTGCTAGACGAAGGGTACATCGCAACCGGTGGAAACTCCATGGGAGATCGCGTGTGCGCGGATAACCATCCAACTAAAAAACCATTAACGATTTATCGCGCAATCCTGAAGGTCCGTAAAGAGAAATCCAAAGGCGGTCGGGCTCTTTTTCTCCCCTTTCAGTTGGTCGTCGTACACGTGAGATCAGCGTCCGGGGATTCCGGAAGAGATTCGTGAAGCCAGTGGAATGAAGGCTCCGGGACGGAGAGTTAGGGTTCGCGGGAGTGAGACGGAAAGCGAGCCGATGAGAAAGGACGCCGGTTTTAAAGGGGTCAAGAGAGAAGAGGGTCAGACGAAGAGGCGAACTTTCGAAACGACCGCGCGGAGTGCTCGACAGCCGGCATCTTTGCGAAGCAAGTTTCTCAACGAGCCCGAATCTTACGTAGCTACGATTCTACTGGAAAAGAGAGGATACAAAAGACTCGAAAAGAGTTCCATTGTTGCTTGTAGCCCGACTTACGCGTGCACTGCTTGCGGGGACGGAGGAACTTCAAAGGAATTATGATATCTATAATATAATTAACAATGTGAAGCGGAGCTAGAAGAAGGAACTACGAGAAATACACGCGTCTGAGACAATATAATTAGATAAATTGAACTTTTCATTTAAATTTAAATATATGAAAATATAAATGATTAAAGTCTTTATGATATTCTTTCGATGTATGTACGAACGATACGACTTGGTCGTTACCGATAGTAATTCGTAATTAATTATACTGCGAACGTATAGCGTAAGGTTTCTCCTGCGCCTCGAATTGTTTAAAACACGATGCGCATGTCTACCATTAACATGTTTGGTATATCCATGCTCAAACAATTCTGGATTTCTGCGATACACCGATCACAATAACGTTGTGTATTGCTACTGTTGACCCATATACGTACTTTCCCTTCGTATCACGTGAGATATCTCGGTTTACCACTGCATAGTTGATTGCCTATCCCAAATAACTCTGGTTTACCGCCGCATAGCTGATTGTCTATCCCGGAACAACATGATCCCGCGATAGTCAATGGATTAAAGCGGTACACACGCGATATTGACAAGCTTAGCGCTTAAAAATCCGTATCAATTTGACGCATTTTAATAAATAATGAAATAATCAAACGTAATCCACGTCTATCCATATAGCATCGCGCGCAGAATTTTCTAATAAATTTTTAATAAGAGAACAGAATGGTAATCCTTAAATTTAGTTGTAGAAAAAATGCTAACCACTTTCTTGGTCTAAGGACTTTCTGTAACCGCAGGAAATGGCTTTAACTTTGGTCAGAGTTAATTATATAATTAGTTGAGAGAAATAAATACAAAACCAGCACTACCGCTATGAATATCTAACAGTGAAATGATTCTCGCGTAGGATGCTAGTGAGCTGTACGCGTTTTAATCCGACAACGGAGCCGACGCGTCGGCCTGACGCTATCCATCATATTCTACTTGCACGTGCTAAAATTCAATTTAATCGGACGGCGGTGCTCGTCGATGAAAACAGGATGAAATTTTAAGTTTCCTTTTTTTTCTCCTGTTTGCGAGAGAACTCCGTTGGTCAATACTCCGCCCGGATGGAATATAATTCATTGCCTTTTGTTAAGAGAATGACATCGTTACTCGTTCCCGCGGCGGCAAAATAATTATTTCAATCGCGGCTTTCTGCTGGATTTGAAAAGCCGCGCGCATTGCCGCAGTGCAGATAATAAGAATCTCTATGCAATCAGCCAGAATCTAATTCCCATAAAGAGATAACAAACCGTACACCGTGAAAAGAATAATGCTATTAGCGCTGAAAGTGGGAGGAAATATTCACTGACACGGCTTAATAAATTTTGCTAAGTAAATTTCGTTCGTCCAGCGCTATATCGAGAATAGATTTTTAAGTATCGAAATACGTATCGATATTTATCATCCACATAAGTCACCAGGGAATGCCTTAAACATTTACAGAGTGCCACAAACGTGGCACAGTGAAAATCCATCGTAACCACTTCTGACAGACTTGACGTTAAAAAATACGGATGTCGATTTACCCAGAACAAGTTTCTAACGTAAAAATTACAATTGCTCGAACAAGTTTACGTTCGCCACGATAATTTCGAAGCGTCGCGTCGAGAAGCAGTGACGGGCCGTCGCGTCGCAGCATGTAAAATAGCCGCGCGACGTCATAAGATGTCAAGTAACTCGCGACAGGAATTCCGTTTGGAACTGGGAACGACGTGTAGGTCGGCAAGAAAGAATGGTGGTAGGAGGCGATACGTGAGGGTAATAGGGGCCTCGGTTCTAGCCAGGGCCGGCCAATTAAATCTCGTCGACGTCGCGTGCAGGAAGCCAGCGCAGCGTGCACCGGAGGCTTCCTTTCCGATTTCGAGTGGGTGGACCCTAACTCTCGAAATTTATTAGCCTGTGCGACCGACCGGCTAATCCCCCGGCTAGGTGGCCCGAGCGTGCAACTATTACCCGCAGCGTACGTCAACTAGCCGCAAGCGGGTACCTCGTTGGCCAGGTGTGTTTGCCCGCCGTGTCGAAATCGGCTAAAAAAGAGGAGCGAATGGCCACTTCCCGGATTTGCTGCGAATCCCATCGCCAGCTGATCGATGGACACGCATGCGTCGCCGGAGAATGTACCGGGAATATGAATGAAATCGAAACGGGAAATCCCACTGAAAGGGGAAACTCCCTCTCTTTGTCGTGCAGAAATTTTTAAGTGGTTCAATTTCGCTGAGTGCATGTCTTTGTGTTCAGATAGTTTCTGTGGCTTTTTCAATCTATTCTTTGTACGGTTTGTCTGGTTTAAAAAAAGGGATGAAAAGGGTGTACGTTTAGACGCTTTTGCTCCTATTTGTTCTCGCGCACAGTCTGATATTAACGTTTGATATTCGTCAAACTGGCGCTCCTCATATTAACCTAATTGGCGATAAGAAAAAGTTAACCTCGTACAGAGTTAACAATAATTCGTTCGTTAGTCGGAAACGTGGAAAGTTGCGTACGTCAGCGTTGAGTGCGTGCAAGTGTACGCGGGTTCGATGATCAGGGTCAGCATAAAATTTGGCATTACCTCTCTCTGGTACGGGTTCACGCAGTCCAGCTCCTAGTTGCACCTCGCTCGTCTTCGAATATAAGCCGGGAATGTGACCGCTGCATCGTAAATTCAGCTGGCCGTTCGAGTAATGGAACGGTTGAAGGTTCACCCTGATCTCGATCCATTGAAGATTCTCCGGTTGATCGGCGTGGGGTGCGGCGTCGTTGTAATCCCACCTCTGTTGCGGATACGCCTGCGGTTGGTGTTTCGTGGACTCCACCTAGGAGGAGATCAAACGTGAATTCGTCGCTGAATTTCCAGCCGTTAGAGGAAGGAACGAGGAATTCAGTCGCGCGGGAACCCTGCTGCACGAGAGCCGTCAGGGAAACGTTTACGACGTAGCGAGAAAAATAGAGACGGCAAACGAAGAATAGGGAAGAGGGAGAGAGAGAGGGAGAGAGAGAGAGAGAGAGTGGACGCGGTGGAAGAGGAAATGTAAATCTGCTTTTAACGAAATCCGTTCGTCTGGAATCGGGTAGCGAACCCTTCGTTTCCAGCGCCCAACCCTTCATCCGTGCCCCACACCATCGCTACCGCATGCTGGGTACTGTCCGTTAAGCACAAAGACGACTCCTTCCAGTTCGATGAAAAGTCGAAAGACTCGGCTGTTTCCGGCGCCGTGTTCCTCCGATTAACGTTTCCCTTTTTTCTCTTCCTTATTTTTTCCCTCCCTTGCCTCCTGTGCGGAACCGTCTCTCCCAGCTAACCCTGGGAGTATTCACAGGAATGCCCGAGTTCCGAGTTTCTTAATGGATCATTATCGTTCTGAGAACCGGCGATGGCGTCGAGAGTAAGTTATTCGGTTGAACGGCCCAAGGCGCGCTGAATCGCAAGTGGATCGGGCCAAGATTTACTTAAAACTTTCGAGTTAGGAAAAATACAGACGCCTTCCCCTTGATATTCGCGTGTTCCTCGCGCTTTTCATCTCTTTCGTGAATTATTTATTTGCTTAGGGGGAACAGCGATTCGCGCTCGATATCAAATCGTGCGCGTCCAGAGAGAATTTGTCGAAAATTTAGCGGCATCCTGCCGCTAGCTTTGCCAGCATCGTTCGACCGCGGACCGGCTCATCGGTAAAATTGCATCGCGCTCGTTCTTTGGATTTGGGAACATTCGATATCACCGATACGATGGTAATTGACTAGATCGATACGTCGATGGGGATTCGCGGGAGGCACGGATCTCGCGGAATTAATGGAAATTTGCGGTTGGTATGAGAGATGCTACACGTTAATGATTCGCTCCTTCAACGTGTTACACCGAACAATTGGATTCTAAGAGGAATGTTTGATCATATCCATGCACACCAATTGAACCGCTGTACACGATCGATACGCTTATTATCGACTCGAATAATTTCCGAAGGACTTTTTGCCGTGCCGCGCTTCAAATCCGATTTAACGCACGAATCAATGTATCGTTGTAACGTTTAACAAGTAATGCATACATCGATTCAACGAACACGGTCGCTATAAGAACGAACATGCCCGTATATTTCCCTCCTGTCCACGAACGATGAGTAACTCGCTTTTAAATGTAACAAATGCTTCCGTCCACCGCGATTTATTATTATTTCGATGAACGTCTGTCGTAAATTCGAGTAAACGTGAAAATGAAACAGTGCCGCGCGCGGAAACGCGGAAGGGAACAGCGGACAGTGCGAACAGTATCTCGTCCATCGTGAGTCGTTTTTGTTTATTCGTTTTGCGGTTTGCTCCTCGGGAGAGACGGGGAACGCCGGAATATATACGCATTCAGAAACTGCAATGGAATTTATTTGAAAAAAAGGAGAGAGAGACGAAAGTCGAATAAATGAAAGCTAAAAATGGAAGAAACTCGCGGAGGAAACATTGTACCCCGTTCCGGTAACGATTCGTTGTCCGAATCTATCCTCGTATTCGATGAGCGCATTCAAATTCACGACAGATACGTTTAAACGCGATTTAACGAACTAGAAATGACGGTAAAAATTGAAAAAGGGACGGAATTTAGAAACACGTTGGAAAATTCCGAACAGTTACGTCCCTTTCCTGATTTCTCTAACGATTCCCGCATATTGGCTCAAGTAAGAACGCCTGCAAGCCAAGCGAACCCAACACTAATTATCCGAAAAAGTTTCGCCACCAACGACGTTCCACTACGGGGGATCAAAGTTGATGTTGTGAAATTACATCTGCGGGCACTTTGATCATAGACGATCTGCTGAAGCCATTTCTTCGAAACCCTTGAAAAGAATGGTCGTGGGTCATTGTTAACGAGAAACGCCATCCTTGGCTGTGCCACCGAGATTCGTATCGAGTTCCACTTTAAAGTACGTGCAGTAGAGTTCCGCGCGAGATCGATGAAGCGTTTCGTGTCATCAAATTCGCGTTATACAAGTTAAATAACCCGTACACGTTTAAAGGAATATATCGAAGTTAAGGTAGTACATAGGAATAGTCCTAATAATGCCAACTGTAATTTAAAAGAAAAATTTGAAAGTAGACTTATATCGTACAGAAATTGTGTTTCGCGCTTCCACCGATTTCTCATGGTATCGCGTTAAGATTGCTATCGATTAATCGTGGAAGCGAGAACGGGGAACGCGGAAAAATTCATTTCCACCGGATACACATGTGCATTGCTCGCCTTCAACGATTTGTCAAATCCATGTCAGTCGGGACAAACGTGTGCGCGTTGGATACACTGCGAGCACGAGTGCCCGGATTTCCTTGGTTGAAAAATTATGCAATTCACACCTCCCGCTATATCTAAGAAGAAAAACCGCGATTCGAATGATTAATGGCCCCCGCAGCGTTGATGCTTATCTTTGCTCCTGGGAGCGATCGCGTCTAGTTGATAAATAAATTTCACCCCTTAGGCGGTCAGGCTCGAAATTCAATTCAGGGACGGTACGAAAATGATTACGATCGAATTCGTGAATTATGAGCAAGCAATGGTTACTCGTTAATATTCGACGAGGATCTAATTCAGCTAGCGTTCCTGGAATTTGACATACATTTCTGCTAGTCGTCTTTTGGAATGGTGCATCGGTATAAATCCAACACACTCGATCATACAAAGATCCTTATCCCTCCCGACATTCCCCCAACGAATTCGCAATGAAGTAATTTCCGACGGTCCTCGTTGCACCGCGTCTTTAATTGAATTCGCCGAAGAACCAGCGCCGACACGAAGGTCACAAGGCAATTAGCCGGAGAGGAGAAAATTGGGCACACAGCGCGCGTAGGCTCGAGAGTAAACAACCGACGCGACTCGTGCAAGGGGTTAAATCCACGGTGCTCCGTTCAATTAGAGAAAACCGAGAAAACGCGTTCCAGCCAGGCTGTGTCGCGCGTGTGTACTCGATGGCTGTATTCGTCGAAGGCCTGACACCGCCCGGGGAAGCCAAGAGACGCGACGAGAAGCTCAAAGGGGTGGCGGTCGGTCGTTGAAAACCAGAGACGGGATTACCACGTTGCGACAAGGATGACACCAACGTCGCGCGTTTCTCGTTCGCAGGGGCGACGATTGTTGGCGAACGTTGCAGTTTACGACGAACCGCGACGACAAAGTATAACAGTGTGTACGCAAACACACGTACACGGCTACGAGCACTATGGCCCCCGCACCTGAACCCGTCAGGTACGTCTGCGAACTTCCACGATCTCTGGACGAAACTTGGCGAGTTTTTTTTTTTTTATTTTTACGCTCGATAATGCGCGACGATTCGATAATAATATCGTGAATTGTTTTATTCGCGCGATGTTTAACGCTCCCCCTCGAAACGTATCAGGGTGCTCGGTTAAACGCTCGAGACTGGTTGTACGATCGATCATCCTTTCCTGCACGGAAATGTGTGTTCAGCATAAAAATATAGGGTTCGCTTTAACGAGCGAATAGTCGAACATGAAATTTGTGGGGTATAGAAATTTCGTATGTATAACAGAGATCCACTCGGCTATTCTCCTTTGATGAATATAAGCGGTTCCGTCGCGCGTTTATTGCAATTCAAATGTAATAACGCGCGCATAATGTTACACGCGCGGCGGCTGAGAGTGAATACTTCCATTGTCAGCCACGATTGTTGCTCGTCACTTTGTAAAATCCAGCCGCGGAAGCTGTCATTCCATTCTGAATAGAATGTTCGGCGGTAGTTTTTAAAGGATTTTCCATGGAACGTAAAACTGTTGTGGAACGCGCTGATATTAATTGGTTGCAATTTTTCACTTCGCGTTTCGTCGCGTGCCTTTAGGCCTCAAACAGACAGTATATATCCAGGAAAAAAAACTGGTTTTCGAGCGTTGAACGGTTTTCGAAACGAACGTTTCGCGACACAATCGTCCCGCCTTTTTGCCACGGTCTGTATGCACGCGAATTGGTGTGCCCGGTTACACCTCCGAGTGTACCGCAGCCGCGCAATGCATTGCACCTAAGGGCGTAGCCACGCGAAACCCCTGCAATGGCAGTTTGTCCCACGAATTTATGCACGTGGCTGCCGGCGCCGAGAACGGGATACTTTCGGCCGTTATTTCGCGCGCAACCGTCAAGCCTTTTTGGCACCTTTGAAGTGTCTCTCGCCGGTTTCCAGGTTAACCACCGCTATGAAATACGCCTCCCCATCGTTTCCACGATATTGCTTTAACGTTATTTGACACGTTATTACTCGACAATCACGAGACCACGAGCCTCGCAGCCGCGCGAGCCTCTTCTCGCCTTTCGATATAAATACGTATATTTTTTTTCATCCACCCCTCTCGACGAGATTTGTTTTCTATTACACGTCCGCTATCGGGATACTCGTTCTCTGTCGCGTATCCCAGCGAGGAGCCCCGCGAAATGTACAAGAACGTTTACCATTAATTCGAACGGATGAAGCGCCGCGATATTGGAATATTGATTTATCTTCGGCGACAGTTTTATTAATTTTATCGTGTCCCCGTTTCGAAAGTTTCGTACTCGTCGCGGTTCGGTGAAAAAAGTTCGCGTTCCTACGTACGACGAGCGAGTAATATTACTAATAGCCGTTTGGTGGCTCGAATAAACAGAGATACGTAGCTCCGCGAATCGACATATTTAATTTTAATAAGAGCGCTGGTAATTTCAGCCGCACGACCGCCTCGAGATAAAAATGACCCGTAATATTTTCGTGCCGGGAATTTTTCCCCCGAAAAATGATCCAGAGAGGATTCGACGATTCCCGGCAATCTAACTTTTCATCGGCTACCGGTATCCACGGTGAAACCGGGGGTACCTACGTACACACGTAGATTGTCGGATGGTTCGAAATTTGCCGGAAGGAGATCGCGCGCAACTCGTATGCAAATTTTGACCGCAATCGTGGGTATGTACGTGCATCGGAGTTACGTGTAGGGCGAGGTGGGCCAAGGGGGTAGGTAACGAACAACACGTGTACACGACGGGACGAAGGAAAGAATGGGAGAGGGTGGGAAAAGGAAAAGGGCGGAGAAGAAAGGAGAGAGGAGTATCGAAAGAAAGAGCCGTGGCATCTCGCGTAGTTGCCTTTTAGCCGTTCCTTTTTCAGAGACTCTTCTCGTCCGTGATTTCCTGGCCTCGTCGAGATTCAGCAGGTATTTAAGCGCGCTTACGCCCGTTGAAAGAGCCTTGGGTATATAGGTGATATCGAGTGAGCCAAAGGGACGCGGAAGGGATCGTGGACTACGGAGGGGGGAGTGTTCGTCGGGCGGTCTCTGGTAGACGAGGATTGTCTAGAGAATGTAGCAGGAACGAGGAGAGAAACGAACTGCAGCCGAAGAAAGAAACTGAAAGCCGATGCTCGAACACCGAATCGATCCTATAAGATTCTTCCATTCTCCCTTTTACAGGGTTAGCCAGCTGCTTGCTGTCGGCGAATCGACCGACGTGTCCGAACTTCGCTTTGTTCGAGAGGGTATAGCCGTCGAATTTCGTAGCTCCCTGCAATTTGTCCGACCGTTTCGGCAACGAAATCTCAATTAAACGAGCTTAAATACACCGGGCCAAGGTGCATTCGCAGCTCGGGATAGGTAAGCCGAGTAGAACGATCGGATTCGAAGTCCATCGGATCTTTCTTTATTTACAAGTTGGTTCAAAGACACTCCGGGTGTTAATCATGGTAGGAAATTCTGATCAGATTCAGAGATACTTCTTAGGCTATTGGATCATGTATTATACTCAGAGGATTTTCAGGGACATTGTCGGTTTGAGAAAGTAAATTTTTATTTCGCGATTCTAGCTCTTATGTTATATAAAGTGTACGGCTTGAAGAATGCAAGGCGTTAAAGGAATAGAAGATATTGTATAGGTACTTTTATAGGGGGGACCAATGGTAGAATTCAATTAGGTCACGTCCTTCTTACAATTTACAATGGAAGAAAGTGACGCAAGAAAGCAAGTTGAATGGTTTAAGAATGTTTTATTCACGGTAATACCTGCTCTGCAGGTGCGACGAAGTAGCTGATAGGAAGTGACGTTATATTTTCTTTCTAATAGAACCATTACGTTGTGTCGTAAAAATGTATGATGAGGAAGTACACAAAGAATAAGGTTGCGACCTGGCCAAGAACCGATTAATTATTCAACGAGATTAATGCGAAGTAAGATGAGAATCAAGAGAGGCGAAAATCCATTTGAAGTTTTGTTTTCAAGAAAAACAATTTTAAAAGTTCTACAGGTGGGTCCGCGAGCAGCCACGTAGGATTTTCTCACCTATCGCGTTATCTCAGAAACTTCTATCATTAGTCCATTCTACTTTACGGATTTCCGTAAGCCTTTCTTGCAAAAACAAAGTTTATCTCGACATCTAGAATCATTCTCAAGAATTTCTCCTGTAATCGACATCGATACGAGCACTACGAATACAAATTTCTCGACGAATCAAATCGAAAATGTCTCTAACGCGGGATAAAATCAGAGAAGGAAACATTTTCTTAGCGAGTTGGAGAACTGTCAAAGGTGTCCCACATCGATGTCTCGATGCGGACGATAGAAACGTCGAATCGATTCGAAATGATTCTCTCTTTCCGCTCGGCGAAGGAAAGGCCTGGCAGCGTCTCTAAAGAATATCTTTCGAATCAATTTGTCGGTTGATCGGTTGGGCTTCGTTCCTCGATGGCCATCCAGCGAACCGCGGGAACTTTTATCCGGTCTCGCGTCGTTCGAAGGGCACGCGGTGCTATCGATAATCTATGATCCAGATATGATCCAGTGATTGCACAAACTGACGCTTCCACGTACAGCGGAGAGCGCGTGAATACAATAAATCATGACGAATATGAGGTCGAACTACGCGGTATGCCATTCGAAACAGGTTGAACGTCCAGGGTAAGCGTTTGCAGTTACTCCCTGGCCTCTCTCTCTCACTCTCTCTCGTTATGTAGCGCTGATCGATGATCCTGCAGCGACAGTTGCTGTTGCTTTGCCGGGCCACGCTGACCCGTGACACTTGGAAAATTAAGAACGCCTCTCATAAAACTACCATTTCCCCTCGCTCCTTTCTTTGCCCGCTTACGCTTCATTTTGCTTGAACGAGCCGAGCTGAACTCGCGTGGAAGATTAAACTTCGAGCTATTGTCTCCGAGCATTTTTTTTCCCACCCGTTTTTCCTCCACGCGATGATGTATCGGCGTGTCGGACAATTCGCAAGCAACGATCCGACCATCATGCACCCCCGCAACAAAGATGATTTTCGAGCGAACCGTGTCACTGCTATTAAAGATTCTGTCAAATTTATATACATGTGCATTATACGACAGAACGAATTCAGCGATATGCATAGACGCGATGCAATCTCGTATAGATTGTAGGCACAGGTGATGAGTATTGTACGTCAGCTGCGTCATTGACATGTATTAATTACATATCACACGTAGTAGCCATTTTACATCTATCGACGTAGATACAGAGGTACAGACCTATAGACTTTCCTGATTACATAATCTGGGTATTTAGAGTAAGCATGTTTGTCTTGTTAAGATTAGTATTTCTGTACAACGACGGATACACGTGTTTCCTCCAGTCAGCGATCAATCACGCTCCACTGATCATCGTCAACGTGACTGAAGACACTTCGGTCATTGTAGGTGGTGATGCTACCGATCGTCTCTGATATGATATATCGCTCTCGATTGAATGTGTTTCATCGAAAAAGGACTATAAATTCGAGCGTTTCCCTGAAAATTGTCCGATCTCGCAGCAGGTACGTGTATTTTTCAGTTTCGTGGATTACCAAAAGTAAACTATCGCAAAATGTTTTGCTAATTTCATTTCCAGATAAATGGGCGAATGAAATTTCAGGCGACATCATTTATGTTTGTCGAGTTACGATTAGCGTCGTGTACGCTTGCCCGTGTCACGATATTAATTATAGAAATTAAATTGCGCGCATTAATTAAACGCAGAAACTAAATCACTGGCATGAATTAAACATAGGGGTAAAATTACTCGCATTAACGTACGATCAACGCCGGAGCTTTTCATTTTTCCCGTAGCTCCAGCGAACGAGGTGCCGGATCGACCGGGAAGAATTTGAATTTTAATACTTTGTCGGAATATTCCAATTTCGTCAGTTATTGGAAAATCGCGGACAATATAACGTCCATCTCGATTTTAATTCAGTCGTTTCCAGTACTATTAAAAATGTCAGTATGAACAATACAAAAATGTGACAGAAATTTACCGATTTTTAATGCGACCATATTTTCCTGTACATTTTTTGGAAAACGAATCAAATTTTCATGCTCGAAAAAGTCGTACACGGCGGCACAGATAATTAAATATACTTTTTACATACAACAATTTTATCACGGAATTGAAATGTTATAATGGAATCATATTTGCTTCGTTGCATTATAACATAATGCATTATTAATGACGAGAAAGCTGGGTCAGCGATAAAAGATATTATTGATTGCACAAGAAATAATTGGGCTGGTTACTAGTAATTATTGGAATGCAAGAGAATCACGCGAGCAATGGAAAAAGAATGGAGATAATGAATGAATAAGTACACGTAGATGCAGAGAATCACATAGGAATGAATTTTTTAACCGCACGGCGCCGAAACTTTTCGACATTCATTATTTACGGCATCGAGTACACAGAGAGCTTTCATTAAATAATACAGATTTTTCGTTTCTTTAAAAAATTGAAATCCAAAACTGGTCCCAGCGTCACGTGGCGCGGCGAAAATTAAATATTGGACATCGATGAACGTCGCTACGCGTTAAAATGAATTCCCTTTCCGCGGTTCTGTTCTCTGCGCTCTTTATCCGAGACTCGTACCAACGAAGGGCATCGTTCAGGCTCGCGAATGGGATTCGTCGATGAGGAGCCTGAATCACGCCGCTGAATCACGCCCGGACCAAAGGGGCGGCTCTTTTTCTGCCTGGCTGTAACGAAAACCGGGGAAAAAATAATTTATGCAGCCGTACAAAGACCGGCTGGAGGGAGATCCTCTGTTACGAAGACCCGGCGAAAAACCGCGGACAAAGAAGCGTGCTCCGCGGCGCTTCTCGTTTCCGAGTCGCGCGGTTTTCTTCTTTTTCCGCGGCGCGCAACCATCAGCCGCGAAGTATGCTGTGTAAGTAGCGCGGGACGACCGCCGCGGAAGATTAAGGGATCGAAGTGAGTATCGTAACCGGTGGATATACATCGCACCACGGCCAGTTTATAACGCCTTGCTGAGAGCAACTTTCTTTCCCAGCGACCGACCCGTCCGCCATTTGCATTGGAAATAGAGCAGAGTAGATACAAACTGCGCGATTGCGAGGCTGCGAAAGGTAAAGTTCGATGTATACGATCGTCCGACGGCGACGTGCGCGGTATAGAAACTATGTATCCACGGTATGGGCAGGAATCTCGAATTCTTCCCTAGCCTCCGACAGTTGTTTGCGATTGTGATCGGAGTGTATATTTGTACCTTCGACAGATAAAGAATCGAATCTCCAATATGACGGATCTGGAGAGAATTGGGCTTCGACTTCTGAATGTTTCGCGTGATGTCTTTCTCTTGGATACAGGAGTCGAACGAGCTACTTCGTTGATTAATTCGTTGATCGGATCATTTAATTTGGCACGAGCGACTACAACGCAAATGCCAGACGAGTTTTATATTTTTGCTCAAAGCATATCCGCGAGGTGATTTTAACGAATTCTCCGCTACAATCCGTTGCGCACGGGTGGCTGTGCTTTTTGTGAAAAATTGCTATTTTACCTTCACGATTTAAATTTGTAAAGTGTTTGAATATTTATGTAACATCAAAATTCGCTCCGCGTCGGACTTTTTTGCTGATGTTTAAACAACGGTTTGCAATAAATCAAAAGTATTTTTTCGCTTTGTTTTTTGGAACCTACAGTACATCTCTGATATGAATTCTAATACTTTGGACAGGAGGCTATTCCCCGCATGGAACGATAAATAAATAAAAGTGTATAATAAATTCTTTTCGTTTACGTTCTGCCGTCCAAAAGGATCGAGTTTGGAAATTTGTCGAACACACGTGCCTTCGCTTAACTCGCGACTGAACACGTTCAGTATGGATATCGATGGGAGTTGGCCAATCGCACACGTATCCCACGAATGTTTAGATTCAGTTTTCTCGAAATCAGGATTCCAACGCAAAAAAGTATTATTCCACGTCTTCGATTCGATGAAAAATTGTCACCGTTCTTGCATATCGTCGGGTGTATGCACATTCTCAATTAAAGCCATCGACAGCTCGTTCGACGGTCTTTAAAAGCTGTAAACTCGCGATGGTAGGCGGTAAACTTACAACCGAATCCACAGTAGAACCGTATTATGTGGGTCACGTTGATTACTTATTCGATGACAAAGTTATCGACGTCGTCGAAACCAATATCGAACGTTCCCAGTTGCGAAGTTCAAAGACTCAGAGGATAGAGACTTCACCGATTGGGAGGATTTAACTTGCGGTTACCGTAGGAACCGCGTATGCGATTCGAGTAGACGCCGTCAGTTGCTTTGCCGACGCCATGCTTAATTCCTGTACATCCACTGAGGCAAAGTCCGTTAGCGTCGGACGAAATTACGTTTACAGGATATTTGCGGAGTAAAAACGCCCCTCGATCCGGGTAAATGTAGTTTATTAATAACTCGTATCTCCCTTTGTTATCCATGCGTCGTTTTCTAGCTCGCAGCTCGGATTAAGATTTCGCAAACGAGACTCGATGTTACAAAATAAATCAATTTTTCACGAGGTATCCAAGAGCGGATGGTACAACGGGATTGAACATTTTAGTTCGCGTTTCATCTGTGAATAGGTGTTTTTATGGATTTCGATTGTAACGATAGCCATTTTAAGGGATGAAAATAGATAAAATTTTAGACGACGACAATGCCCCAGATAGTTAAAACAACGGTTCAACGAGCGAAAGATCTGGGTTCACATCGTGGTTTAGTAATCCGATCAGCGAATCTGTTTTCTCTCTACGTGCGCAAACATGGCGAAGATTTGTAGTGACGGCCATTATAGCGAATCCCAGTGAAACACGTAACCCGTGTATTTTCGGAATACCTTTCGTTAAAAAAAAAAAGAAAAACTTCCACAAAATACAGGGTTTCACTTCCTAGTGCAATTTATTTTAATCCGAGTCACTTTTAATCTAATGTACCATATACTAGTTGCAATACATCCATCGTGTCACAGCTGAGTTTTATATAAACTACTTATCTAAACTTCGTTTAGATTCGCGGAGAACGTAACAAGTTCGCTTTAATCGATATCGTTTAAAGGTATCGCAGAAATTCCCTGTCGATAGCGCTGTCCGCAAATATTATATCAACGAAATGGTGCCGGTAGACACCAACTATCCAACTGGTATCGATTCGAGCTCGCGAGCGCACACATCCAGGTACGCAGATTCTACCATGGCGCAATGTCTCGCGCTGGTAGCGGCGAAGACGCAGAAGCGCAGCCCAGTTTTCGAGCCGCGGAACGGCACGGATCGCGGAGTTATAAAACGCGTAGCCAAGATATGTACGTAGGCGCGAGCGTAATTACGTTATCCGTGTCTGAGATCCGGGCTTGTTTTGAATTCATGGGCCGCGGCGGGATATACTGCGTATCTCGACTCGCCGTAAAGCTTTTCCCATTACGTGTGTACTTGTCACGAAAAGACCTCGGCCGCGTTCTCGCAGAATCCTCCGAGTTACAAGAGATTTATTCGAATCAAGATACTGCCTCCCGCGTGATTGCGAAGCTTACCCGTTGGAAGATATATATTTCACCCCCGAAGAAGAAGTATGTAGGAATTTCAGTGGCGGATGGAAAGGTATATCCCTCTCTCGCTCGCGAAAGTCGAAAACGAGCATCGCCCCTTCGAGACTCGCGTTCCATCCTCCTCGGATGATTCGTAACGCTTATGAACGATTCCGACGTCGTAAGGACGTTTCGCCGATAGCCTGAAATACGTCCCGGGATATTTCTGTTGACAGAACTCGTTTATCGTTACGCGTCAATGACGATGCACCAGTTAATATATATGCAACGACTATTAAACGGTATCTGTACATATTTTAATCCAGTGTTCTTGGAAATTTTCATCGATCGACTGCAATTTTATATATTCCTAGCGCAAAAGACCAAGAGTAGTTGCGAAGTTTTTTACAAATAATAGCCGAGGAGATGACAGAGAGTGTCCCAATTGTAACGCATTTTGTTTCATCGCGATATCTCAAATGGTTCAGGAGATATAGGCATTTAAAAGTTGAGCGCTTTAAACGGAGTTATGAATGGCGGGCGGCCATCTTGGAGCCGCCGTGACCCACTTCTTTTCCTAGAAATTCATAGTAAATAGTAAAGTACCGTTACGCTGTCTGGGTCATTGACTAGCGATCAGCTGATCCGTTTGGGATAGGTCAGTGTAGAATGTGCGAGCGAGACTTCCGAGTGCGTGACAAGGACGACAATAGAAAACTATTAAAAATTACCTTCTTCTTTACACGACGATATCTCGGGAACCGGAAGAGATATCGAAGTGAAACGAAAACCATTTTACAGGGGAAGGTTCTCTGCTGCTAACAATCGAAGTTTCGTTAAAAAATAATTTGAAACATAGGAACAGTGGTTCTTCAAAATTTCGTTTATTTTAATCCATGTTAATGGTAAGTTTCAAAATGTATTAATGTAAAATCGTGTAGTTTTAGGTAAATATATTTTATAATAATTATGTTAGTTATTATTAACGATGAATAAGAGAGTAAAAAGGGCTATAAAACTTTTTCGCGAGAGGATTATTTACTAGTTTGTAGGCATATAATGAACGGTGATTTATGAGAGGATGGGTTTTCTTCGATAATCTCTACAATATCCATGTATGTTCCAGTCAGATGATTGTTAACGAATTGTGTATTTCATTTTCAGGACATTTTTGAATGCGAATTCGATTACCTGTGAATAATTTTGAATTTTATAGTCATTATACACGGGCGTGAAAATATCAGTTCATTAGAGGATTGTATGATGCGGTGAAATCTCGATTATCTATAAATCAATTGCGACACGCGCTGTTTGAATAATCGTATTTTTGGATATTGGATTTATGGATATTAATTTAGAAAAAAAAGAAAAGAATTATTTCGAAAATGACGAATGAACAAAGCGTTATCACGTTTACCCTAAAATGCTGAAGATTATCTTTCGCTTGCTTCAATTTGTAAGATGTCGCGCAAGAAATTCTTCAAAAATTTCTCGCAGAGTTCAGTTCTTGATAGCGAGCAATAAATTCCCGCTGTAAAACGCGTTGTGTAAAGTTGTAAAGTGCACGAGGGCTACCGAAGAGGGTGCGCGATACGCCATATTTCTTTCTTCCGCCGGCCGAAGAAGCTATTTTCACGGTTCGACTGAAAAATTCTCGGCCGCCCTATAAAAGACTAACCTCCACGGTGATTTCGTCTCACGGTGGGTAAAATCTCTGCGCTAGAACCTCGTTCGAGGGGGGTGCGTGCGAAATCGTGTGGCTCGCCTGGCACATTTCCTCGTGACGTTGCGAATGCGGAAGAATATCGAACGACACAGGCATCATAATAGAAATAGAATATTTCACGGTAACAGGCTCCCTCACGCGTGCCGTGTTTAAACATTTGTAAGGCTGACTTTATGTACACGTACCCACCGTGCGGGTTTCTACCGGGAGTTGTCGAGTAAATAGTCCGAATGGGATCTACCTCGGTAAATATGTCTCCCGATACGTCATGGAGCTTCCGTGTTATGTAGCGTCGTTTATAACGTAGCTAGGACGGTTATGGCGCGGAGCAGTTATAATAAATAATATGCAGCCTGAGGAATCTCGCTGAGGACTCGGCCTGGCAAGTAAAAACGACCGTACCTTCGTTCGCTGTATCGACGTTCCCGGAGAGCTACGGGCGATCTTCGTGCTTTGAAAGCTGCATGCTTTACGCGAAGATTTCCATGCAGCGCCAGTCACTTCCGCTTTCAATGAAATATTAAGTCGTAACATATGAAATGTCCGTTCGGACGTTTCCTGTCTTTTCACTGCGTTCTACTTAAAAATATCCACGCATCGTGCTCGCGTATCCACGGGTACATTTTACCGAAAGTTACGTCGATATAGGAAGGCGCCGTTTGACGTTTTAGGAAATATGAAGATCGATGAACTCTGCGCGGTGTTCACAATGAAAGAAGCTAACGCGCGCTACCGAGCGGAGGGGATTATCAAGTATTATTTCACGTGTTGCGTGTGCTTCGTTCTATTCGGGAAGATGCGGAGAGAAGCAGAGGATTATTCTTTTCGAAATTGAATAAATCACCGTCCGTGGAAACAATCGTCGACTGTTTCCTTTTTTTTTCCACCCCGAACATTCGGACCGTCTCGCACGGACGGCCATTAAACGTATAAAATTACAAGAAAAACGCGGACACGTCACGTCGCGGAACAAACGATCGCATCCATTATCGTCGCTACGTCGTAAACCCGGCAGCCATTGCATCCCGGAGCCGTTCTCTCGCCGCCATCGCGTATTAACCGTAACCCGCCGCTATATCCGGGATATCTATTCCCAGCTAGCGAGGTTTACTTTCAATTCTCGAGTGTTCGATTAATTTTCATATCGATACGGCACCTCCTCGTCGCTCGCCTCGCCTGGCTCGATCGAGCAAAACTGCCGCGATGTTTCCGGAAATTAACATCGATAACTAGGTGATAAAGGGGCTTGAACGATGTCGGATATTATTAATAAGACAGTTATTATATATATAATATAACACCGTCATTGTCGCATCTAGTAGCATCGATGAGAGGAAGTAGACAGCATTTTTACAGTTGGCTGTGTTATATAGACTTTATACTACTGCGGCTACAAGAGTGGTCTGCGCATAGATTTATCTTTTTCGCTAATTTAACGTTCTTGCATACCATCACCGACCATATCCACTGTACCCGTCGCGCACCCCTATTCCGCGCCTAGTTTCATCGTTTAACGACACGACTCGCCCATTTAGACGCGGCCTGACACGCGCGATAAATCGACGCGAGGGCATTCTTTTTCGTTGTCGCGTGTTGCATTACACGCGTGCGAATGTCCATTTCGAAAGAGCGTAACGCGCGGACCGATGCGCTACGTATGTTGAGCTGTACACGAGGCTAAATAAATAGGGGTGCCCCCAGCGGCTCCTTAGTCTCGCAAGTCATGAACCAACTCCCGACGGTCGGAGCTGAAGACAGCCCTCTTCCTTTCTGCCGGTTATCTGTTCGGACATTCGCGTTAGAGTTTCACTTCCGCTGGGTCAGGCAATAGAACCTGTAGAATTATTCATCCCCTGCTTATAGAGAATTCTGTCCGCGGCCAGGGGAATCTCAGTTGGACACTTCCGCATCGGCGAGAATCAATATTACACGATGAGAGGGAGAAAGAGAGAGAGAGAGAGAGAGAGAGAGGCGGAAAGAAGCGGAAACCGTATCGGTTGCAGGGCGTGAAACAAGAATCGGAAATGCGTGTTCTCCGAAGTGGAAGGTTGGATACACGATTGTCGCCATTTATTGACTCGACGAGAGGCGAGAGAATAATTTTTCAACGGGACAATGTACACTTGACAATGCTTCTGGCTCGACGGTGGCGGTTTATCGACTATGGAATCCGTGGCTCAGAATTGCCAACAAGAAGCCCTGACCCGAATTTCGCTCGAAAATCTATAGGCCATTATCGCGAGGAGAGTTTGTACGGTAAGGAACTATCCAGAAGCGCTAAGACAAAAAGGAACGGACGCGAGGAACTATAAATCGCAAGCCGAACAAGAAACAGAATCGTGGAAGTAAATTGAGCAATAGCATGTCGAGAGCAACGAGGGATGTAAAGTATCAGACATGCTAATCGTTCTGCTTCGACGCGATTCGATTTTTGTAACCTCTGTTGAATTATGCTATCGAATTATCGAATTTGGTTCACGTAAGATATTTGTACTGCTTTTAGATAGCGTTCAGACACCTAGTAACTTCGACAATTTCGTCTGTACTCGTCGATTGGCCGGAAAGAGCGCGGCGGTTCGGCGCGATCGACTCTGTAAAGTTTAATCGCCCATATTTCAAACGCGTGCATTTGTATGCGCGTACCGCAATTGTACGGGCGCAAGCAGTATTCCGGTGCACGACGAATATAGGTCAAGCCTTTGTACCACGTATATGCTGGCCGATTTTCGAAAAATCCGTAGCTCAAAGAAACATCGTCGCTGCGTCTGACAATTATTTAACAGCTACACCGCACGGCTGCTCGCGCGAGTCTAATATTTAACGTAAGGCTTGATTAATTGGGTCACGCAATAATCGAATAAATATTTCCAGAATATGGCGGAGGTTGAATTGAATATTTGTGCAAAAACTACGGACGTTCAGAGGTATATTATATGTACACGATTGGTACTTTGGTACCGTTTCTGTTGCAGCGACGAATCATAGTTTCGATCTTCAATCGACAAATTGACAACTCGGTCCAAGTATCGAGCAGTCGTAAAAAATCGAAGGAAAGATGCAACGGAGCATTGTCAGGGCTGAGGCGATTGTACATTTAACAACGTTGATTCAACTTTGGTCGACTTCAGAGTGGAAAGTTCGCGATAAAATCGACGAGAAAGAAGAAACACGGTAACTCGCCCGACAGAATCTGATTTTTCCGCCGCACACAGAGACGATACACACGATCTTAGCGTAACGTTGCCCCGATATTTCATACGATCGTTGCACCGGAGTGATCGCTGTTCTAACTTTTCTCAACGGTTTCGCGTTTCAATTGGGAACTGACAAGCTCGACGAGGCATGGAGCGAGCGTAACAGCGCGGGCGAGTCGACGACGACGACGTTGGCCCAACGGAAGCCTACTTGGGCGCGGAGTGTACACGATAATGGTGACTCGGTTATTCAATCGAGGGGAAGGAAGAAACGCCGTTATCCGGGGAACGCAACGTGATTTCTCTCGAGCTGGAGACGAAAAATTACGGATACATGTAACTCGGCATCGACGCGTAACGCCCCGTTTGCTCCGATACCGGAAAAGGCATTCCGGGCCATTGGTCGCGACGGCGCTTAAGCGGCATTCTATCTCTCCCTTCGATGTGTTTCATCGCGACGCTTTATGTTCCAAAGCGAACAAACTCCAGGAGTCTGCCGCTTTTCTTCGTCATCGTCCCCGGTGCTCCGCCGCTTCCGAGCCACCCCCGTGGCTGCGCACCCCGCTCCCCGCCGACGCGATCCTCCTCTTCATCCCTTTCTTCGCTGTTTCTCCGGTGTTCCCTCTCCTGCCCCGTCCCAGTCGCCCAGCCGACTTCAAAGCTTCTCGACCTTTTCGTAATAAGACGTCGTCTGTTTGCAATAGATACTCCGCGATAAAGACACTGTTTCTTTGCCCTCTTCATTGTTTCCCGTTTTTAGTTGTTTTTTCGCCGTCCGAGGGGCGAAATGAACGAGAAACGAGCAACGGCTGCCCCCTTCCCTCAGGGGATAGATCAGTTACAAGTCCGTCGTTCCGGGTCACGGTAATATGGCTCGCTTGCTATATTTACATTAAGCGTCTCCGTGCGCGCGATGGAATTATTTATGAGCTGAATTTCACGAAGGGCTGCGTATGGACTCTGACCACGACGTATCGGTAAACAACTAAGAAATATGGACGAACGGACGGTCTCTGCGTTACTCTTTTATCGGATACCACTTTAGGTTATTCTCGAAACCAGAATACTTTGATCAATAACATTATCTCGCACTGTACAGAACTTTGTAACGTTACAGCGTGATGCGATGATCCGCTGCTATTTTATCTGGTTCAACATTTCCTGGTTCGCCTTCAATGAACAGACGAACTTCCTACCGAGTTCGATCCTTGACACCAATGGTATGGCAGTCGATCGTGTCGATTGGTAGACAACTCTATTGATCTAGGAGCGTATATAACCGGTTCTAGCGCTTATTTACGACAGTTTCAGATGTCTCATTGAAACAGATGCGTAGTGTTTCGACCGGTTCCTTTGTCAATACAGTACAACGTAGAATAATAGGATAAATTGGCAATTACGTGACTCGACAGCCTCATATCTATCAGATGACTGTCAGAATTTCTAATTCCATGTCTTATATATATTCGCTTTTTTACGACAACTTTGTCTGTTCTGTTTGTATATTTCAACACAATCTCACGTCTACACCTAAATATTTAGCTTGCTAATTGGAAGATATCTCGTGAGTTGCACATAATACGCTAATACCATAAGGGTAACGCAACCTGTCGTAACGCAGAGAACTTTCTTCATTTGCAATGCGCGCGATTAAGCTTCTTACGCGTTACGTGCGAACAGCAAGCGTTTTAGCATGTGCCGTACAAATTAAGAATAACATTTAGACGTTCTATCCCATTCGTAGAAATACGCGGAGAGTTCCAAGTACCAGAAGATACGTGATTCGAGTAGGCAATGCCTCATCTGTATGATTAGAATACATGCAATTAGTCGTATCGTATGCAATTCCTTGATTGCTCTTACGTTGGACATCCGAAAATGATTCAATCGGTACAGAAACTCGTCTCACCTTAATTACAAGTAGATACATTTATTAGTTGCTCTCGAAAATATCTACCAATAATCGTCTCTGTGTCTTCGCTTGTTTCGTCTCGCAAGCGTTCGATTTATCCTCGATTGCTAACTGATTATAACTCGGTTGTCGAGTAGCGCGTATTAACAAGAACTCGATAGATTCGAAATGTTCGGGGTATGCCTGGTTGCACGCGGTACGCGATGCGGGGACACGAGGTGTTCCGATCTATGCGAAATACCGAGTCGACGTTAGATTCCTTGAGGCAGCTCGATAGGGGTGTTCCGGAACGTGATCTCAAGCAGTGCACGGTCTTTCGCGCAATTAGTCGCGGCGTCGTGCATCAACGTCTAGATTTATGGAGGCAATTAATGCGTTTCTGGCCGCATTACGGAGACCGGTTTGACGTTTGATCGCCAGCGTGGTAACGTTTCAACGAGGTCGAAAGCTGGTACCAACGCGTGAATCCTCGTGTCCTCACGAAAGTTCGCCGTTAGATGGGTTTACCCTGGGCCAGCTCGATCGGGCCTGCACACGTTTACACGCTCTGCCTCGAAATTGCAGAGACAATTAATCCTCACACGTGGCAACTGTTTAACACTTCGCGACACCACGGAAATGGCTATTTAAATTTCTCCCGAGATTACACGAATTTCACTTTGACGTAAGGTCGAATTCGTCGATGGACGATTCGTTCGGCTCGTAATTTCGAATTCTTATGCAAATTGATTTGTCGAGCACGAAAGCAGAATTTTGATCGAGGCACGCGTTAAACTTCGACGAGGAATTTTAGATCACTGACATATTAGATGATTGCAGAAGTTCGTCTTGTTGTAAACCATAGAAATCGGTATCGTTTACGAGAAAAAACAGTCTCGAAAAACCTTCGAGTATTATTCGATGAAAGCCCATGGAGAGAACACGACGCAATCCTGCGTACACTTTCGTAATGGCATTTTAATTCTCGTTTTCCATAAGAGCTCCTTAATTACTTAACCGATGCAAAGTGTTTTTTTTTCTTATCGTGGTAAGCCTTCGATACTTGAAAATAATTAACTTCCACACGGCGTAGAATAACTGTTTTAGCACAAGCGATATTAGCGCGCGGAGCATAATTAAGATCCCTGTTAGTTCCGGTTGTTCAAAATTGCATTATACCAAAATTGTAGATGCGGCTGTCGTTACAACCTACTACAGGTTACGGTAGCTTCCTTACCGCATACAAATAGGACGACGATGTTCATGTCGGCATAATCATAGAGTTTCCATTACTTTCGATACGATTTCCTTGCACATGCTGTCTCGAAACTTTGGTGCTTCCACCGGCCGTTACGCTCGTTAAAAACACCCTCCGTCTCGATATGTTCACGTTTCTTTGTAAATGGACGCCGCACGATGCTCCAAGCATCGAGAAATACTTGCTTTTTCCGTTTCGACGTGACGATCGAAATTATGCGTTCGCAAATGAAATTTTTCGAAACACCCCTAGTATCAAGCGTAGCTTGGTACAGCGTTCGAGGATTTTTCATTGTCCACTTGCCGTCTAATCAACCACGTGGCCTGTTTAAAATAGCAGAGAGGCTAGCAATTACGACGACATTTTCATTAGAACATTCCGCGTTTCCTTTTTTCCCCCTTTATCCTAGACACAGCGTGTAATATGCTGAATCCAGAAACTGTTTTTCCTGCAATGCGTGCTATCGCGAAGGAGACTAAAAGGCGAGATAATTAGCGACTATCTAGTCACGCTTTACGGTAAAGTGGCGGACTCTTAAGTCGTTTAAATAAAAAGTCTCTCAGACTCCTCCGGTTAATTGACTTCGGCGACAAACGCGTTCTACAAGCGCTAAATTAAATGAACGTTTTCCCCTAAATACGTAATTATCGCTGTTGGCAACCATTCAGACGAATTATTTCGCGCGGCATCGGCGAAGCTTAAATTCCTATCGAACTCCGGTCGATTCCCTTCCTCTCTCTTTTTTTCTGCCTTTTTTTCGCTGACGAATTAACGGATTATCGCGCTCGAGGCATAAAATTAAGGCGACGGGTCCACGAGGAATTTTCAAAACGCCAAGACGCTGACTGCGCAGCTTTTAACGATAATGGCCATCGACGGGATTATGCGCCTTCCAGGACGAAAAAGTGGTATTAGTCTGTCATCCGTGACTCGCAGTAAATTCACCGAGCTCTGCTGAGTTCGGCAAACTTGAAAAATTGCGATCTTCCAGTTACTCCGCGGAAAGATTGCACGAGGGCCCGGCATGCCTACCTGAAATTTATCTCCAGTGCCCTAGGATCGCGTTCAATGCGACTGCGGAGTAATAAAATTTCTATTATTCGGTTCTGTTGCGCCAACTTTCCGTCGCTTCATAATAGCTGCCTTTCGACAACGAGGAAACGACCCTCCTGCAAACGTGCTTTATTTCTCGATGAAAATAAACTATACTTTTACACTCACCCCGTACTTTTGACGCGGAAACTTTCTTTTGTGAGGTTTATCGATTCTAGATGGTTGGACGGGTAGGCAAGAATGCAAGAGAGGACGGAAAGATGAGACATCGAAGCTATGGTCTCTGTACATTACTAATGTTTCTAGAAAGTTTCAAAAAAAATAACTGTTGTAACATTCATAATACTTTTCCACGAGGATATGCTCGTTGGACGTTAACTGTTTTATGGTTGTTCGAAACATTTTCTTTCACTCTACGTTCATACTAAACTGATATTTACGTTGAAAGTCAGTGTATAACTTTCACTGCAATAAAACCAGTCAATTGGCCTTCAGTAATTACAGTTTAATGATATAAATATAAATTTAAGCTATGTTAACATAATGATGTACATGTCGTGATGTATATTTATTTTAGCGGAAAAAGAATGTTTAATATTGGACCTTGTTTCATTGCGAAGAATGTATAGCGATAATTAGACACGCATTCTGTTTGCAAGAAGAAACGCCGTGAACAGTGAAGCATCATTATTCAGAAGAATGAAGAGGAATTTGTTTCAGAGGGAAATTATACGCTACTGGGTAGAATGAAAATGCTCGAGCTCGTTAAACTCGAACGAAATTGAACGTAAATAATAAAATACGAGAAAATAATCATTTCCTTCGTATTTTCGTTCAGTTACTTTCAAAAATGACAAACTAATTGATACCACCAGCCCACTATTTGCTCCGTTTCATGTAAATCAGAGGAAATTTCTTCGTCGCCGATGGCTTAATCATAATGTGTCGCCTGTATAACATCCAGGGATAGCTAGGCTATCAAGATTCAGGAATAACGGGAATCCACGAACCCTTTCTTCGCCGCAAGGCAATTTCATTGGACGATGCGCCCGAAGCGATGGACACGATATTAGTCTGTGACACTCAACTGCTTGTAGGTTGAGCATTTCGGTCATGGCAGGGACACCTAGCAACAACTAAGCTATCCGATAAACTCATCAACCGTTTGAATTGATTGTACGGTATCAGGTTTAATTTACCACTGGTTTTGGTTTGCAAATCTCTTCAACAAATGTAGCCATCCATTCTACCGTTCCTTTTAGCATTTCTGGATTAACGAGACGGGGATAAAGTACACTGTACGCAACTTTTGCGAACAGAAGGAATGTCTTCTTGTTAAAGTACGACGCGAACCTCGACGAGTTATCGGTGGAATCGATGTCAACTCGAGCGATGAAATGCTGGGAAAGAAAAGATTGTGACGCGCGGAACGAGCAATCGAGCGCGACAAGTGGCGAGGTTCCGTGAAAAGGACGTAACGAAAGGAGAAGAGAACGATACGAGGGAACGAACGAGCGTGAAACCTGGTACGGCGAACTCTTGCATGGAAAGAGATAGAACAGTGAAAATTACTGAAGCAACAGTCACACAGCAACCACCGAGTACACAGTGGAAAATTGCCACGAAACTTGCATCGATCAACTTCCATAAACTGTTCATATTTTTGCGATCTAGAATGACCAATTGTTCGTAGATTGGAAGTTTGATCGATGCCTCTGGATAGACGACGATCGTTCGGTGTGCGAGCTGCCTAATGCACCAGACGAGGGAAAACTCCAGATGCGTATCCTCATCATCAGTGAAGGACCTTGCCGGAGAAACAATAGGATCCATCTGCATCTATGGCCGTCCATTCCATCACGCGGCGCGAATCCGTGGTAATTTGACGCTGAGTGATCGCGCTTGTCTATCGCCAATTTAGTAAGTGGCCGTCCACCGATCTTCCCGTCCCGAATCTTCCTGCGCCCGGTCCCACCCTTTTCCGTTCCTTTCGCCCGCGTCATCAACAGAAGTGGCGTTTCTGTCGATACAGATCCGTCCATAACGGCGATCATCCGCTACTGTCGTTGAACACCGAAATCAGCCTGGCGATCGCAAACGCGGAGGCCGGTTCCCTCCGCATTACTGGTCAATAACTCTCTCGCGGTATCGATAAACGGGCAAATATGTGTCGGCGCAACGTGCAGCTGCACGGTTTGCATGCTCGCAAAGGAGGTGCGGGGCGCGTCGAATGCACCGGTGGCAACCGGTTACGAACAAACACGAAACGGTACCACACCGGTTAGCAGTAGTAGTGGAGCCGCGCGTCAAACGAAACGCCCTTTACCTACCCTCGAGCTCTCCCAATCTCTTCATCTCTGCCTGTTAGGCTGCGAGCGAGCCTGCACGTCGGCGCGAATTAAACTTAACCACAATTAGCGGGCTCGCCGCTTCGTTTAGTTACATATAACCGCCGTGTAAATTGTAATAGCTGCTCGAGCTGCCCGCCCATCGACCGGCTGGCACCCCCGCGAGTGCAAGGTCGAGGGATAGATGCACGAGCGAGTGTGCACGACCGTGCACCGGATCGCGAACGTTGAATACCAGATCAGGCGATTGCGATCCCATCGATCCGCGCACGGTCACCGGAGCTTAATCAGCGGGGAAAGCCGAGGACGGCTGAGCCCGGTGACCTAAAGGGCTCGATCCGCCAGATTACACGTATCCTGAGCAGTTTTCTGCGTGACAGAAATTTGCGATCCGCGCCGTCGGTTGCCAGTGGATTTTTTTTCCGCCGCTGGACACTGTTTTTTCGACGGGCACCAGGCTATTCAGAGATCTCGTCGATGCGATACACCGCGGGCCGCGACATTTCTTTAATGGATCTATTAGCTATTCCCCGGCGACGGTGAACGTTCATTAATGGAAACGCGCTACAGCTTTATAGATCGCCGTTCGTTTCTCTTTTCACACAGTGATCGATCGCCCCTAGAGTTGACGCGTTTCCGTTCAGCGAATAATAGTGTATCGTATTAGAGGGAGCATTGAACTGATCCGTCGCGACGCGAAATTTATAGCTTTTTGAGAGCAGATTAGACATCGACACGTGTTAGCGATACAAGCGGTCCAAACGAAACGGAGAAACATGCGTTCTGTCAATTCGAACTGGCGACAACTATTTGTTACCAATCGATGAGTCGAACGGTACTGCTACATTTGTCGAAGGGTAGGCTCGAATATGTTTTTTACTTGATAATTGTTAGCACGAGGTTTCGCTTGAATTATCAGTCGCGTCTTGCGTTCAGGGTTATGGTAATCAGTTTCACGGGATAACCGCGTCACGGTGAACATCCATTCGTTTGCGGAAATTTGCGAAACAACGGTTGCACGCGGTCATATTATTGTAACCCGTACGAGGCGTATGTAAATATTCTAAGTTAATTTTCACCGTTTGTCATTAAATATTGAAACATTGCACGAACTAATGCATTATTCCTGCGACCATTCAATTAAATGTAACCGAGTTCTCGAATGTATCGGTCGCTGTTCTGCAAATTCTCCAATTTGTCATGCTCGAAATATTCTTGATTACACGCGTTCAAAATATTGGCGCGAGCGTTCTTTATGCCTGAATATTCTAATCAAGGTGCTGCAGTTTAGAATCTAGTCGAGACCTAGTTGAAAACTCTGACCCACCCTCGAGGAACTCTCTTCGTAAGCATAACGCGTATCACAGTTTGTATCTTTAAAGACATTCGCTTGTAGCACCACTTACTTAACTTCTCCTACGACAATGAGATTTTTACTGCGACACTGAAACTTATCTACCTTCCCTCATAAATCATTTAACCACTCGATGAATAAAAATACTTCCTTCCGTGTAGCGGTAATTTTTATGTAAAAACTTTTTTTACGCCTCGCAGCCAACGTCTCTGCAGGTAAGTGCTTCGAATGGGAATATCTTGCGTTAACAAAACTTTCCCGCTGGCAATCGGTGAATTTCGACCGTGAAACGGACGGCGAACGAACTCTCGGGGTATTGGTAACTCGTTAGAGTTCGACCCAAGCACAGCTGTTTACCAAAATCGAAATACGCGAGTCGATATCGTCTCCTTTGCTGTCCGCCCTGTCACACGTCGGATCGTTTTACCGTGCCCGGTCGAGAATTCGAAGAAACTTCATCAGCGACGAATCGAAGAACCGAAATCAAAGGGAGTCTGGGCTTGATTGGAGCTGCCAGTCCGCCCACCTTTCGCGTCCGAATGACAGCACCGGCGAGCAAACAACGTGATTACATTGTCTGTGCCTAGGCACGTTGAAATTCGATGTTCGAACGTATACACCTATATGTCGTGTACGCGTGCACGCGTGCCGGGTACAGAGGGTGGCCAAGCGGTCGCACCCCTTCCTCGAATCGATCCCTGCTTGTCGCGACGGAACGAAGTTGACAAAGATGTCCCGTCCGTGGCCGTAGGTCACGGCTGTCACTGTTTCGTTACCCCTCCAGGGCCACCTAATAATGTCGTTGATGCAAGTCGACGAAGTTGTTTTTTCACGCGACTCGGAAACTCGCGTTGGTACCGTGCCCGACGTGCGCGCATATTTGTGCAAGCGTCGACGGTCGCGGCGATGTTATCCAAGGAGGACATCTCGAGTTTCAGAGGAGAACAAACGACACGTCGTGTACACGTCTACTGACGACCCTATAGAGATTGCGAGACCGTTCTTGAGACTTAATGAATGAGACTTCGCGAGAGGAAGGGGAGGCGGATAGGGGAGAAAGCCGGGTTGAAAGAGACGGAGCCGGATAAGTTGGTACGAGAGGGAGAGAAACAGGCAACAACGGAGCGCGACTGGCTGGTTAGAGGAGTCGATGGGTTAGTTTGGTTAGGTGGTTAAGGCCGGGTCGTTACTCGATTTCTCTGCGCTTCGTCCGCGTGGTAACAAACTTTTGTCGTGGATCCGATGACACCGCAAACAGGCGTATGTAACTGGCCGCGCATTTCGAGTTTTCGGACGAACGAGATGCTCCACGGCCAAATTGTTCTAGGTCGCAACGATTTTTCCCTCCTAAGGGCGCCGCCGCGCCTCTCGTCGGCTATAAAATCGTGACGAGCTGCGGCGTCGGATTAGCCTCGACACCCTCTTCTCCACTGGTGGCGCGCTCTCCTCCGCAATTTGTATCGCAGGGGCGAAGGAGGCACACCGCTGCGGAAGTGCCGGCAGGAGGACTGAGTCGGGGTTTTAATCTGCATTGGATTATACCCTCAAAGGACGATGCATTTCATTATGTCGAAGCCACGCGGGAAAGTGGGCCATTGTTTGTGCACGCCACGGCCGGGTGAAGCTGCGCGCGGGGCTAGAAAGAACCTACGCCGTCGAGGAAAATCCCTTTGCGTTATCACTTTAGATACCCGTCTATTTACCATAGAGAATGAAAGTAGTGTCGGAATGCCATAATCTTTGCCATTTTTCCGCACGCGGCTACGTCGTAAATCACGGGGATTCATTTCAGCGTTCACGCGCGACTTCCACCCTCCTTCGCTGCTCCTTTTCACCGCCAAAGCGAGAAACCTTGCTTCTTCCTACTTTCGTCCTCGTACTGTCAATAAAGCGATGGATAGGCTAAAACGGTAATAAAGAAACGAGATGGATCGTCGCAGAACCGAACCGTTGCGAGAAATGTGATAGTTATGCAACGTTCGATTGGTGGTTGTAGTTAGCGTGCCTGAATCTGACAAACACGCGATTACAGGCTGTCCAATTCGATCAAAACGAATCCGACTGATATCGCGTTTACGTTTCCTCAGATCTTAATTTTCCGCATCGTTCTCCTTGTCTCGGACAATTAACAATATCCTTTGACGTAAAAGTCTCACGTCACCGTCTACTCTTACCCAACTAGAGTGTACGAAAAGAACCGATTCGTACAAAGGGTTAAACATTTTACGCAGAAACTGGATCGAACGTGGACGAGACGGATGAAGAGTGTTTAAAGAGATGTACTGTATCGAAATTCAGGAGGAGAGGACACCTACTGTTTTGACCGTACGATTTAGCCGCTTTGACGTGACTCCTGTGTTTGTATAGATCTATTAAAGAGCCCCAAGCGGTCATGTAGAATATAAGTTCCAAAGGGTTTAACGGAGTTAAGATCGCTTTGAAATTCGATTGGAATGGGTTTACAAGGGAATTGTATTAACCGTTATCAGTGAACTTTGATGGAATTTCGTCAAGATAGATGAGTTTTACAGCGGAGTAAAGTGTTCTGTAAGATTCTATAAAACTTGGCCTCTACGAGCGGAATTTTTTTACTACCTATCGGAGACCATGCCCACTCTTATAACTTCCATAACTTGCACCCACATCGAGCAGTTTTAATCGACATCAACTCGTCCGTGTAAAAATGTCCACTGATCGTACGGAAAAGTTGGAATATCGTGAGAACAGCAACGTATCTCGGCGTTGCAGCCGATAACCCGATGGAACGTTGAAAAACCTAAGTGGGATGTGTGATCTAGGGTAATGTGGCCTTCTATTAGGAGTTCTCGAGGATATTACACTTTTGTAGTACCTGGTACATTTCGCCAGCTCGTAGGAACAATACGATTGAACGATCCGTTCGAGTAGGAGTCTCGTTCGTGCTTCCGTGAGCTGTCGATACAACATGGAAATGAATTCAATTGATCTCGTTCGATCTCGACGAAATCGAGAGTAAAAGTCGTTCGCGTTACACGGATTTCGCGCAACCTCTGCGCGGAATATTTCACTTTCGACGCGCGATACGTACGAATTATCGCGATAAATAATTTATGATAGAAAACGACGCGTTTCACATTCGTTCGATCTGCAAACGAACAATTCTGTCGTTCGTTTCTCTTATTAGAAAAAAATCGATGGGAGCATTTGTTCGCGAATTCCCAGGGCCGTCGTTTTTGTGCTTTAGAACGTGGTTCGTGAGGCTGGTGCAACAACAAGGCCACGACGTTTTACCTGGGAACGGGAGAAAGAAAATACTCGGCCAGGCTCGCAGTAGAATGTGGCGAGTGTGCACGGACGTTGGTTGATGGTACCTTCAGGTGGCAACTTACGATCCAATAAAGTTTCCCCACCGGCCCCTCGTGTGCAGCTGCGACTCCGATCTTTCTTTCCGCGAGGTGTGCATTTGATTGGTAAGAGTTACCTTAGTTTTTTAAGCCAATTAAATTCTACCAACTACGCCGAGCAACTTCGTGTAACGTATCGCGAGACGAGGCTCGGTTTAACAAAAGCTTCCCGGCGACTTTCGTTTCACCATCGCGAAGTTGTGTAATCATCGTTGCGTGATACGAGTAATCCCGTCGCGATCGATGGATACTTCACAATTTTCACGCAGCCCGTTCGTATCGTACCAATTCGTACCGTGGGCAGGTATTAATAAGCCAATTTAACAGATGAGAGACGGTCGTCGAAGGAGACGACCTCCTACATTTTCTTCCAATAATACGAGAAAGCTTTTTAGCTAACCCGTATGTATATCAATTTAAAACACGCTGACAATAAATGACCGACGAAGCATCCACTTCGGGAAGCGTCGCGCACTCGTTGAAGGAGATGGAAGGATATGTAGGTCGAAATAGAACGAAAGATGAGGCAGAAATAGGAATTGTTATAGCGGATCGCGTCCATTGACGATGCTCGACGGCGAAACGGAAGCAGTATTTGCCTTATGGCGTCTCTCGTTTCTAATAAACATACACGTGCGATCTCTCGGTAACGCGTCAATATCAGAGAACGTTATAACCGTTCTCGCTGCTCCTTGACCCGCCGCGCTCGCTCGAACCGCCTTCACCGCCATATTGTTTTTACGATTCACTAAAAACGCCTGTTTACCCGTCACACCGGGAGCGCGTCATTTTGTCATTTTGTCATTTCGCACGCCAGCAGGACGATAAGAGCACTATTAGCCCCGCGATGGCTGTCATTTAACGTGGCACGACTCAATAGTTCACGCGCAACGTTTACTAACCCATAAATATCGCTTACTCGTAGCATCGCGAAGGAACGATTCAGTCTCTCACTCGTTCGACTCTTTTAACGAAGAGGCCTTCACGTTATCATCTTTATACGTCGAAACGGAACGTATATCTCGATAAGAACAATTTCATCCGGCGTTCCTTTTTACGCGTGCGATTAATAAATCTTTATCTCGTCCGTCCAGGTATCCTTGTTATCGATTTCGAAACTAACCGTTAGTAATTTGTGCGCCGCGGACCTCGTTACGAACGGTAAAATTCTGAAAACGAGAAGTACAACTGAAAGTAATAATTTGTTGTACGGAGAGAAGTTTCGTCATTAAAAGTTGCTTTTTCGCGGCTAATGATAATTTTGCTTCGAAAGTATAAGTAACCACTTTGTCCCGCGGCCGCTTAAGTGGAATACGCCATTTTTGTCTCCTGCGTTATAACGTGGAAAAGATAAGTACCAGAAATATCACGAGGTAAACTCGATACGTATAAACAGCACGCGATGCTGAAAGTTTCAAGGGAATTTTTAAACAATTTCCAACAACAAATTTCCACCTTCGGCCCTTATTCTCCTCCGCATCGCGTAGAGAATTCGACTTTCTAAAGGAGAGTAAAACCTTTCATTTATACGCCTTTCAACACTGTGTTCGCCGTGCTCACTTTAGCAGAGATTGATGCAACGCTTTGAAACTCTTAAAAAAGTACAGCTTACACGATCCTTTGGAGTGCATAATCCAAAGAGGATTCTGTATTTCATCACGTGCTCCTGGAATCCGGTTTCTCTCGCAATTAACTTAAACTTTACCCTTTGATAGTTAATACCGTGCGAGCCAGCAGTTTGCAAGCCGTGACCTTTTTCACAGACTATTCCAGAACATTGATATCATATCGATACGTCGATGGATTAAAATTACGCGTCAGATTACCGTACGTGAAATAGCTTTAGTTTCGTCTCGATACATTGAATCAGAGAAATCGTAGGAATAATGTTTCGTACGCATAACATTTTCATACGCGCGACACTCTTGGTCGAAACGTTAATTTTACTTTTTCGAAAGTATCGAGGCTTTGTAACGAGGAAAATTTTGGTGTCGCACAGCGGCATGCGAGGATAGTAAATGGAAGTACGATGGTCTGCAATTAGTGTCACATACGTTCACCAGCGGTATTCAGCGATCTCTATTGTACGGGGAAAAAATAAGCCGATCGGATTGCTGGGCATGGATTCGAGGCCAGATCTTTCATTTGCCGAACCCTGGCTCCATCAATTGAGCAATCGAGGCCGATGATACACTTTTTTTCTGTTTGAGCCTAATGTTCGAGCAGTGGCTACTATCCTCGACATGCCGCTAAGATCGTGAATTTTGTTGTTGTATCTTTGACTTAAGTTTGGCTCGCTGAAACACATTCCTATCTCTTTTATTCCATTATAAAATATTTGAATTATTATTGAAATGATAATTGATTATAGTAGCGTAACTGTCACTTGTCATTTGAAGATTTCGTTCTCGTTAGTGAAGTCAGTTTCCACATATGTACGTTCAATGCATGATTGCTTGAATTCACTTATTTAAATGCGTATGAATGACATAAATTTGAAAGAAGCGATAAAGTTTCTTATGGTGGTTGTATCGCGATCCTTAGTCAACGGTAACGAACGAACGTTAAGTGTTTAAGACAGAATGAGCTAGCTGTTCCATCGACTTTGCAAATATGCAAATGGTAGAGGAACTACGTACATAGATATCTGTCTAGCTCTCGAGGCAAGTGTATTCAGTTTCGAACTATTTCACCGTGGCGGAATGTTGTTTCTGAAATGACTTATTTCTTGCCAGCCACGGAACGTTCTCTGCAAATTCGACGGATTCCTCGAGACGGCGATAACCGTAAGAAACTGGCAAAACCAATCTTCTCGCCCGCGAAACCCACAATTCCTTATAAGCCAACATTTCTTTGCGCTCGTTTGCAAACGTACTACTAATTTACTCTCTACCAGTCTTATCGTACGAAGAACTCGCGTTCGACTTTCTTCGTAGCCATACATTCCAAACGGAAGTTCATCTTTTTATAGTGGCGCGTGTTCAAGAAAATATCTTACCCTATCGAGTGTTTCCTTATTCAGCCGCGAGCTTTATACATTTATTTTTGAGTAACCGAGTGCCTCGAAAATTGAACTCGCAATGAATTCACGGGAATAGATGAGAATAAATATTCCGCGATCCGAATATGTGCAATTGAAGTTTCTAATTAACGATGCTGTTTCATAAACAAAGATCGATACTCCTGTATTCTACTGAGCAACGTGTTGAAACGGCGCCAAAATCGGCGAACATTTTTAGTAAAAACACGTTATAACAGAGCGCGCATGGCGAATAACTTTCCGTGAAATTATAGCTCGGATCGAAGTTAATTAAGGGAACTCGTAACCGAGCACTGTTCTTACGGATAGGTTCTGAAATTCATGACCTATTTTCACTCGAATCGCACGAGCAATTTTAATCAAATTCCCACCGAGTACTGCGCTTACTAATAACGGTAAATAAATTGGGTTTACATCACAAGCATTCTTCGAAGGGGGCAAAATAAGAATAGAAATGGTACGCGTAGGACCTCGGGTGATCGTTCCTTCCGCGGGTAATCATTCAGACGCGAGGCAGGGCTTAAAAATTGCGTGAAACAAATCCTTCGCGAACGAAAACACCGACTAGTGTACACAGGCTCGTAGGATAGCACGCTTCGAAAGATCTTTCGAGAGGAAAAGTTCTCTTCTTTGCTTAACCTCCTTAACTTTTATGGACCAGCTCCTCAAACTTTCACACTGCGATAACTTCTTTGTTTCTCCCCGTATATCATGCAATTATTTTAGCTGTATAGAACGTGTACACAGAGCACGGTGCCTGGCCGTTAACAGTGAAAATTATTTTCGATGACACGGAAAAGCGTTCAAGGGAGAAGTTCTTCCGCCTGGGAAGGTGGATGCCAGCGATGGCTCCCGGGAAGATTTTACTTCGTGAAATTTTCAGGTCGCCCGGAATACGCCCTCGCCCACTGCCGCCATCGATGCCCATGGATACTTTATGCCACAATTTGCGATACATTGTGCCATCCATAGCGTATGTTAATGGAATTTTCGCATAAATTGGAATCCGCGCGTGATACATCGGTAATCTAAAGAGGGTGCCTTCGTTTGGAATCTTAAACGACGGAAATACAATCTCGAAACGATGCTTGTAAAATAAAGAAAATTCAAGAGAACCCTCTACCACTCGTCAATACGCGAGTATGCTGGAATTTGATATCAATTAGAGCATTAAGTTGAACGCATTATCGCTCAAAAATAGCTAAATTATTAAATTCTCTTGAACGATCCATTAATTTCGCTGATCACCGCCATCATCCATCCTCGCCTTTCAGAGCGGCATATTCGCGTGCCTGGACCGAATAATTCCAATGTATTTCAGCTGCGTTCTCGCATAGACGAAAACACGTGCGCGTGCACGTATACGTATTAGGATCGATAACGTTAGGCAATGCAGTTTGTATGGAAACGCTCTTAAACCATTAATTTTACGGGTATACCTTAACTGCGGATTCGATAATGACGTGTGGATAATAGGTATCACTTACCGCCACATTGTTCAGGGTGAATGAGAGATCAGCCGGTGGCTTCGAGGGTGGTAAGCTACAATTTGCCCTCAAAGTGTCCCCTGCGTCGTAACGTTCTCGCTCTGATACGATAATGGGCTCGACTTTCGGCACAGCTGAAACATAACAATTTCATGGATGAACATCTTTCCCACCGCCATCGTTTTATCTATTCGCCGCTCGTAGCCATTTGGCTGTTATCAAAATTCGTTCCTTTCTCAATTAACTATGATGTATATTACATCTACGCTCTACGTTCCGTAATATTATCATAACAGGTTCCAAATCTGCGAATCGAACGAATCATATCGCACGGATTTTGCGTCACACTGTCGCGAGACGATCCTCTGGAACGCGAAAGAAGAGTGACCGGGGTAGTCTCGGAATCGATTGATTTGAAATAAACGAGCGCTTTCGTAATTCAACCGCATACATTCTACTTTCCATTAAGTATATTGGATTTTCGGTCGCTGTCGACAAATCTTTCCAGGCAATCGGAATAATGGTATAAAGTAGGTCGCGGTATTGTTGCAAAATATTAACGACGTAAGGTCCTGCACGTACAGGGGTGGAATAACCGGGCCGAGGATACCCGGCGACGCGTGTATCGGTTTGTATTGTGATAACGAAACTATAAATTGAGCACTCTATCTTCCTCCCACTTGCGTCCTCGCTACGGAATCGTAACTTTTTCTGCCAAAATGTTCGAATGACAGTATTTCAGCCTCTGACAGCTTATATATCGCCGTTGCGGAAGCGCGGTGACATAACTGCAAGCAAGTAACTTTCGAGGGAATGCGTAAATCAATTTTATTCGTTCATTGCATACGCGCTTCTGATTAAATAATGAAAAATACGGTTGTTGATTTTCTGCAATTTTATCATAGAATCTCGTTATCTTTAAGTATCGTCAGAGGTACGAAAAGAAAATTTACCTTCGAGTTCGATGCTGGAAATTCAAAGTAAAACTGAATCGAATTCGTGCAAGTTCGCAAAAGAATGCACGGACTAACAAAACAATGGCCATTCGTATCGATTATCTGCAAGAAGTAATCCGGAGCATGTGGACCGTTAAAAACGTGTTATCGAACAAAAGAGTCATCCAATATAATATTAAACCTTCGCAGTTGAAATTCCGTTCACTCCGGTCAATTGCTGAGCATTTGTATTCGAAATACATATCTGTCATTCGCTTTCAATAACCATTGTCCGAGAAAGATATTTACGTGCAATCGCTTACATTCCATTTGAAACGCGTCTGCGTTCTTACGAATGCCGATGGCGTGGCATTTAACCAGAGCTCGGTTCGTTGTGCCGACGATCGAGTGTTCCGATCACTCAGACGAGTCCAATGATTAGCCAGTTTGGTGCGTCTATTGATGCGTTTAATTTTATAATTAAGCGGACGCACCGAGCGCCGATTCCCCGCCTACGGTCCCACTTAGCCGACGCCTCGCTCTGCTAAAACTAGAACCGATTACCGCGAAGTGAAACGAGGGAAATAACCGTTTAACCCTCTCACCTTGTCGGCGATAAACGGGTGATTCGCAAAACGAGAGGACGGCTAACCGAATTTCAGTTATGTTTTCGTCTTCCGTCTATGAATGCAGCTCTAACTTGATTACGTAATAGTTATCATCTATCCGGCGTCGTTTTGTATAGAGGCTGCGAACATGATTTCGCGTTTTCCATCGGAAACGAATTCTACGGGAAAGGGGAGAGAACCGGCGTGGAAACGAGATCAAACTGTTTCAAACGAACGAAGTGAAACGAATTTCGCCCAGGTCAGATTGTATTTCAATATCGGGGATTAAAACGGAGATTTTCTGCGTACGTGTACGGAATGATTAAGGAGTAAACAGTATCGCGTGACAATTAATACGTCAGTGGTTTTTATTTGTTATTTTTAAATCACGTTTCACGCGTTTTTTTTTTTATATCACTCGTATCGAAGCAGAAGAATTTCGCTTCGCGAAATTTTCAAATATCGCGTAGGAAGTGTGCAAGTATGAAATGAAAAGCTGTTTTAAAAGTGCAACGTGTAGCATCATTACGCAACTTTATAATCGTTTTGAGTTCAATAAGCGACTAGTTTGTAAGAAGAAAGTAAATGAAACCATCGAGCAACGTCGTCCAAGAATTAATTATAACACAATTATGGAGTCGCGTACAATTTAAGTAAATTTAAACGCTGTGGACGCATAAACTTAATACGGAATAAATACTAATTAACGAAGAAATCAATTTCCTTTTTCCATTTTACAACCGGTCTGTACAACCCTGAGAGAACCGAATCGAACGTTCGCAGCAGAACGCTAAGTCTCCATTTCCATGAATTCTAAGTATAATCGTTAGTTCCTATTTACGAGGGAAATTATGCTCTCGAATTGACAGCGGCCAATTATTCCGTTCAAGCTAATGCAAGCAGCGTCGTGGTATTAACCAACCCTTGCTGAAACAAACGAAGCCATGAATAGTACATGAATTTATACGTGTATCGTAGCAAAAGTGATTTTGTTTCATTGGACAAGGTAAGAATGGTTGCCGCCATTACACGAATAAAAGAGCGCGTTACGATTCAAACCGGAACCAGAATTCTCAATGTTCAATATTTACTACGAGATGAACGGCGAGTTCGGATAAGAATCGATAAAAAAGTCGTTCCACCGCCATTCCACCAAGTCCAACAGTAAGTACGATTTTTCCTCGGCTACGTGAAAACTATGGCTAGTCAAGATTCGTTTACTTTAAGAACATCCCGTGGTATTATCGCAAGATATGAAATTCATATTCGTACCGGAGTAGAACGTGCTCTACCTTGGTTCATCGCGAAAAATTTCTTTCCGCATCAAGTGTTTCTAATGAAGTACGCGTTTACCGTCGATATTATTTTCTTTGCTTGTAACAACGAGTTCCAGTAAACCTGAAACATCGTATTTCTCTATCCCGCATTAAATTATGGGGCAACTTGCAATTTTTCGCCTTTTCATCTTTCATTTTAATCGGAACAATTATTAATTAAAAATACCACGATCACGGAGAACTGTAGAGAGATTTATCGTTTAATTCTTTGAAAAATAGTCAAAGGGACGTTGAAAGTTCACGGAAAGCTTGCGATCGTCAACGTACCAGCTCTCTTTAAGCTGATCGTTTGCGTTCGGTTTAAATTCATTGTACGTAATCCATCTAATCCGCTCAAAGGCAGATACAATCAAGATCCTCTAATTTAATGTTAACCGACCTAAAACTGAGTTCCGTTTAATACGCTCAAGATATCTAATTAGAACGTAATCTGCCTAACAGTGATCTCTACCGTGAAAGCAGCCGAGTATGTTATCGTGAGTAAATCCGAACGAGACGTTCCCGATTCGATGCGAGCCTGAAAATCGACGCGAATCTCGATGCTCTTTTTACATTACTCGACGTCCGTTGTCACTCTCATTAATCCGCATTAATTCCGTAGAATCGCGCGATACAAAAATAGCAGCGAAAGTCTCGTTGGATAGTTTCAACCCCCGAGCTAATATTTCACGCGTATCGAACAATACGGGACTCTCGAAATACTTATGAATGGTATAGTATACACACGTAGCCAGACTTGTATACACGCGTATTAACGAAATACACGGGGATTTGTACACGGTCGTTTCGTTTCGAAACGCGAGCGTACACTGCGACATTATCGCGTGGGAGCGGCAGAGGGTGGACTGCTAGGGGTCGCCCGTTGCCGCTAATTTGTGTCGCTCAAAGTGTTTTATACGGACGAATTCGTCCGTGACCCACCGAATATTGCTCGATACAAACGACCCATGAATCCCGCGGATTTGAATGGTCTACGGCTCGCAGGGATTTCGACAGGCATCGCGTATCATTCGATCATCAATCTTGTACCGCGCTTATCGGCCGCCGCTTTCAAAATTGTTCTCGTAACCTGCGTACGTACATATGTACGTTGGTCAACAACTGTTTAATCTGCAACGGGTATAATGGCAACGCTCATAAACTATCAACGGCAGTAAAAGTGTTCGGTTCCCGCAGCACGCGTTCCGCGGGGAAAAGAATTGCGACGAAATTGTAATTGCGCGAGCGTGTCGCCTGGGTAATTGAAGTTATCGTTTGTCAATATTCATTCGACTCGAAGGGTGTCTCTTTAAATTTTAAATTTCGAACGAAATCGAAGTTCTTTCGGCTGGACCTTCGTTTAAAGGACGCTTCGAACGGGTAAGGTATACTGCAGAAAAGTGATGGCCCAGTGTTACTCGTATGGGCATAGTTTTCAGCGGAAGCGGTGGAAAGGACGATGCAGTGGTGTACGTTACAATCCTGTATATCCAATTTCCATGAGATATGTGGCTTTTGTCCATGCAAATTGCTCCACTGCGAATCCAAGTTGTGCGAAGTGGAGTTTACGCAAATATACAGTGTGAACTTCAAGATAACTGACACGATTGCGTGGCACGCGTGACAAGTGACGTTCCGATCGCAAAAAAGTGTGGACAAGAATCGATGAGATATTTCGAGAACGCGAAGTACACAATTTTCCACGTATTTCCGTTAAGGAATCGTAACGTGTAACGATCAACAGTACGAATTAATTTAACGCGGAAAAAGAACGGTACGAGCTGTACGCAATAACGGAGGATTCCGATATAATTCCAGCGAATCAAAACGAGACGAGTCATTGTACATTGATACGTTCATTACCGAGGAGGTGTCGGGCTTTAATCACGACGCCTGTTTAATTGCAACGCCATTTCTGTCGATGCCTCGGCGGAATACGAAAAATACACAAAAAGAGTAAAATGTTTCTCGCCGATGGAACAACTCTCTGTCACTAATTACGCGCACGCAGTTAATTCATTACGAAACTGTTGACTGAATTCGTTTTTGACTCGTCAGACTGTGAACTTTGTAATTGTGTGCCCGCCGTACAACGCGACGACTTGGAATTGCATTAACTAATTCCGAGGGTGTTTTTTCTTTTTTTTTTTTTTGTCGCCGCTCCTTCAGCCCGAAATGTCGTAACGTATTTACTGACCGGTTAAACGTAACGACCGGGCAACGAAATCGCACGAAAATTGATTTTTAAACTCCCCGGTTCGTTTTCGAGCGCCGACAACGAATCAAATGGAATCGAGTGATTGCACAGTTGGCTGAATACAAAGAGGCTATAACGCTATTGTATAAAAAAGTGGATGAAAATGAATATTTATTTGAATGGGTCTGTCATAAAAACAATTTGCATCGCAGGATCGGCGAGGCAGCGCGAAAGTTAAAAATTCCGATATTTGTTTAAGGCATTTTTCAACAGTTGCTTCTTATAGGAGGAAAAAACGCAATCAATGTTTCGAAGCGTTTAGTGTTGATTTAAAATTGAAATTGCATCGTTGTACGTGGCGCGGCGCACGGTTCACTGAAATGCAAAATACAGGGGAAACAGTATAATGACCGTTTGCTACATGCATATCGAGTGTAAACGTTTCTCTTTGCGAGACAAACTGATCGAGTGTATTCCTCGAATCGACTTAATTATTTCTTTCATCCCCTTGGAATTCATTCTAAGAAGTGTGAGAAGTTCGGAACCTGAACTATGAGAATTGATTAAAGTTGAGCGCGCACGCGAGGAACGGTTTCACGTTGCGCCACCCGCTCTCTTCTAACACACTCTTGCCGATTCCAGAAATCGTTCAACCACTTACAATGCTTTCATTGCGAAAGTTCGTATTATTTGCTATCAGGCACCAATCGATCTCTCTATTCCTTTCGCAATCCCCTACACTCGGCTATCGTAAATCTACGTACTGGTCATAAATTAGCGAACGCGTCTCGAATGCATTCGCAGGTCAGCCTGTTTGTTCCTTCTCTCCCATAAAAGTTTGTTCATGAAAAATATTTGCATACCATAATAGATACTTGTCAGAAGAGATTTACTAAACTTACTAGAACTATGGTAATTCTTTGCGAAGATACGACTGGAAACTAATCAGCAATTTTTAATCGAAAAATTAACCATTCCTCGGAGAGTTTGATAATTGTTGTTCGAACGGAAGAAAAAAACATTAAAAACGAAGATACGAATAGCCAAATTAAAACTTTCCAGGAATCTCCCTGACAATGGCTACTCGTTAAGTAATCAAATGGCACTGAGTAGAAATGATTTCGTATTCATTTGGTACGATCGAGTGCCCCACACAGGAGGGATGGTGGGCAAAATTTGGTGAAATCAATTTTGCGTAATTGTTTGTAAAGTAGTCGAAATTCAAGATATAAATGCCGATTCACGTGCAGCGGGATGAGAACACCGTACGAATATCCCAAGCGTACGTGGTCATGGATACTTCCTATGGTAACGTTCGTATTCTTGCCGCATACGCTTGAAATTCATAGGCCATTGAAGGAAGCGACCAAGAGAAAGCATCGGAATCATCATAAATTCTCCAGTTCTTATTTCTTTAAGCTACGTTTTCGACCGAATGGGAACGTTCGGTCAAATAAACGCGTCCGAAGCCACCGATGCGTCGAGTTCATCGACTCGGGGCAGAAAATGAATATCTGCCACTCGTATAAATCAACTTTGACATCATCAGAATTCTCTGCTGTTTTCTTCCCGTTCGATGCTCCTTTCAGCCGTGCGTATCGCGAAATCACTGCGCTCGTATCCCAGCAAATTGCTAAATTACAGAAATTCTGGGGCAACCGCTGGCAAGTACCACACATTCTATTACCCTCTCCCGCATTCCTTGTTTTCAGGGATAAGTAGCGCTACGAAAATGATAGCCTTAATAGCAACTAATGGGTAAGTGCTTGAAACGTGTAATGCGAATATTACGCTGAATATTTTTACGCTAAACAGCCAGAATTGGAATATATTGTTAGTCGCTGACACGTTGATGCTTGTAAACGTATTTCACGGTACCCGACTCGTGATCTCGTTCCGGTATTACGCGAAATCAAATTCAAAACGGTCATTCATGCAAAGTGTTACATTACATCGCATTGGTACAATTAATAATTAGTTAACAGCCTATCAACAGTTAGAACGCGTACGAATAGATAAATCATATCCACCGTTGTGTCAATTCAGCAGGATTGTACTAATTCGTTGATCCACGCGAAGACATCGAGAAATGAATTTTTTCCTGTGGAATACGCGAGGATTTCTCTCGACGATAATAAAAAATTCTCGCGGGAATGGCGAGAAATTCATGCAGTCCGTCTTCGATTTAACAATGGAAGGGCTGGGGCGATAGGAAACGCGATGGACACACGGCGCTTTACAAGACGAGCTCGCAGTCCTTCGCACGAATTCTGATCGAATAACATTCCGTTCGATTTCAAGTTATATCCTCGCTCGTATCCGATCCGTTCGCTCGTCTGCAAATAGGCAAGGCCCGCGTAGATCGTGGACGCGCGCTACGAATTCTTCGTACGCGTTACCTGCGAGCTGGCTGATAGAGGAAAATATAAAAAAAAAAGAAGAAAAAAAGGAGAAGAGTTCGCTTGGGACAATTGGCCGTGCATGAGGAATTCCCCCACGTAGGAAACCGAAACGCGCGCGCCCGCCACGGGTACTCGGGATTTCAATATCAGAACTGCTGGCGGTAAATTGCGGATTCCCCCGGATCTCTCGCCCAGACTGGCAAATGGAACTTCGTTTCCGACTTTCCGCGTAAGAGGTTGCCGATACGGGTAAGCGTCGACCTCAGGAGGCGGGCGAAAAAAACTTGAATGGCCCCTGATCGACGCTTGGGACGCTTTCGAAACAACTTGCGTCCGCATCGTAAATTTCTAAAGCAAACGATCTTCGATGTTATTAGAGGATACTATACGTTAAAATACTAGATACGACGCGAGATTCAAGTATCGAATCGCATAACGAAGCGTCGCGTGTATCGCGTTAATTTTTGTGAAATTAGAAGCCCCGCTTGTTTCCTGCGTCTTTCCCTCGCGTTCGCTGTCTTCAGAACTTTAACCCTCCTTCGTCTTGCTGTGTTCGTTTGCGCGGAACTCCGCTCCAATATTTACGCACGCAACAAAGTTTCGGCTTCTATCAACTTCTGGGATTTCAAGTTTTAACTAAACTTGGACAATGAATAAATTGGCACGCGGCTACTGCTCTCTTACGAAATAATGAAGCGACGGTATCGAACCGCTGTAATCCCGATTGAAACTTTCCCGTAACTATCAATTAACTTTCAGGAACGAATGGCGGAAAACAAAAGAGATATAACGATACCGGATGAACGAACATAGCTGTTTCTGATCGATTCAACTTTTGCTTCGTTATACGGACCGTCGAGGTACCAGAATTATGAACATCGAATCTCCTACCTGTTCTTGACGATCCACACTTAACCTAGCTCGCAAACTGTAGAACAGTGAATTAGGAACGATTTACGTAAGAGTAATGAAAAGCGTTCAGATCAAACGAATGACTTCCGTCTGTCCCTGGCTGTGAAAAAAAGAAAATTATAGAAACGAACTCGTTAATTAACCAAGTCTCGATAATGCTTCTCGTCCGTCACTGCTAAACCGTCTGGCATCCGGAAGATCGCTGTGAAGTCGGAAAATGCGTTAACGTACTCGCGATCTTGCGGCGTGCACTGATTAACCCTAGGAACACTCCTTTGATCTCGCTGCGGTGTGCTCGAGGAAATTAGAAACACTCCACGAATTTACGCGAGGGCAAGTTTCACGGCGAACCGTACGTAGGACGTGTACATATGTGCAAATACGTGTACTTATACGCGCGCGTGCATACATACGTACGTACATGGCCATAGGTGGCATGTGCGGAATCGTTCGCGACAACGGAACCGATTCCGAGGTTCGGAGGCCGCAACTGGTTCGGATCAAACGCAAGCAGAGTTAATGGCACCGTCAAGGAGAAACTTTCTCTACGGGGTAGGTACATAGCCGCGGAAATTCACGCGGATGCAACGGCACTGAAGAGGGATGCACGCGAAGGGTGGGTGCGAAGCAACCAGGAAGTCAAAACTACAGGGTGTTCGTTAATCCTTTTCGTCGCCACCGTGCCAGTATATTTCCAGCGAATTTTCGGATACTCGTTGGCTCTGCGAACGGTTTAAATTGTACTTTTAAATTCCGCAAGACGAGCGCGTACAATGCCAGGAGTGTTCACGAATTTGGAGCAACCATGAAATTCATAGAGTAGAAATTAGAATCGCTAAATTCGCATTGTGTGGTTCGCGGGGTAGAGAAGAGCCACATTCGAGTAAAAATTGCAAGGGATGGAGGGTACACAAGGCCACTATCTTTTTAAGCATTTACAGGAAGCCAGAGGGATATCTGGGTAGACGATTTATAAATTTTTTTATATATTATTGCTTTTCTTGCGATTTTATTCAAATCAATCGTTGTTCGATTCCACGCATTTGTTTTTGCGAACGAACGCTTTGAAAGCACGACGCACAGCGGAAATTCGTTTAGATTCAATACCACAGGGAGGATGCACGCGGGGTAGCGAAGCAACCGGAAAGAGAAATATACGGGGTGTTCCTTAATTTTCTATGTCAGCGTCCTGTTAATTCTCTTGCAGCGAGATTTCAGATGCTCCGTAGCTGAGAAACTTTTAAATTATATACGAAGTTCTCTGGTCTCTCTCTCTTAGAAGATTAATTTTAACGACTTTAAATAATAGAGAGAGACGCGAGGAAGAAATGGTGGTTGGATTCTCTGGTACTGTTAGAAATAGGGATAGAATTTTACTTTATATTTAGGGCTCGTTGAAGTCCGTTGCATACACGATATGGTTCTAGGGAGCGAATTGGGTTATAGATCTCAGTACGTGAAGGTGGAGAAAATTGGAAAATGTTGAAAGGAGAATTTAGAGGGAAACGTTGCGCTGTGTGCTGAAACTTATCTTTCCTATCTTCTATATGTTTTAGAAGTACGCACCGATATAGCTGTATTGTCTGTGAAATACACTTCTGCATCTTCCCATCCGACTGAATTAGATGTTTCCTCTATGAGTTTCATACTTACACACAGCAGTTCGCGTCTGTGATCCGTATTAGGCCATCGAAAGATGTACGAAACATGTAGAAGCAAACGTTAGTACAAAATTTAAGAGATAGTGCCCATGAATCAGAATAAAATGAAATTCAGCAACAACAAAACTACGTTCAACTTGCAGTTTCAAGAAGAAACGACTTTGAAAATCCATAAAGTATAAGTGCGCTGATGGTAAGAACTCATTGCCAATGAAACGCGTGGTAAAAATCTCGAGTGGTTACACGCAAACGCCCCTGGCGCGTTTGCGATTGACTCTTACTACTAGCGAGCGCATACTTGCCAAACTTCCAAAGTTATTTTTCTCCAAAACACAATTCTGTTACTTCCAACTTTAGTCTTATTTTAACAAGTAAAATCACCAGTAAAACATGCGAATCTAGAAACGAGTATCCGTTCTTATTCCACAAAGAAATAAATACCAGTAGAAAACACGACGATTAATCCTTCATAATCCAAATCAACCGTTTATCCGAGGGACATCTGAATTTATTGAAACTGCTGACGAAATAAAACTAATAAATCTTAAAACAGAGCACGCGAGAGTGTCTGCATAGGTACGCGGGGCAATGTGACTTTATACCACGGTGCACACGCGCGACTCGCGTGCACCAGAAAGGAAAGTAGCGGTGAGTGGGTGAGCGACGACCGTCCCAGGTAGACACGAGCATGTTGGATACGTCGAGTTCCCTGTGATACATACTCTGTAACGTCGCGAGGCATGTACTTACACACTACCGTGACATTCTTCGAGACGGAGGCCGTGGAGAAGCTCGGCGCGTCCGCCGTAACTTCGCAGCTGAACGTACCCGAGAGGGCGAAGTCGACGTCGCGCAGCGTTACCTGGCTCTTGTTCGAGTTCTCCGCCTGAAACAGAGCAACGGGTAAGGTGTGTATGCAAAGTGAATGCAAATGGGTATCAGCCAGGGCGACACGCGTTATCGTGCACCGCCACCGGGACGTTAGAATACCCCATCCGCCATCCCTGCAACCCCCTGCTCGCGACGATTAACGATATCTCGATTTATCTCGACTGATTATAGTCCGAATGAAATTCCGCGCGGATGTCCGGCGGCCAGCGTATTCATCCGCGCGTCCCTTTGCCGTTTTGTGCGTGGAATTAAACGAACGCACGATTCATTGCCTCCTTCGCGCGGTTTTAACCGGACGAAATAGGCACGAGCGGACGCTTTATAATCGTCGAAACGAGCTAACTGTTTATTGAACCGACGATACGAAGTGTGTATGGCTTTCGTGGTCGCGTAAATCTGTAATTTTGTCTTTAAATTAGCGAGGAAAGTGGGACGAATTTCCGGAGGAATTCTGGCACCGATGGTGAGCGTTGAACTAGCAATAACAGTTTAATTTAATTTGAAATTATTGAAATTGTAATATAACGTCGATGGTATCGTTTTTTTTTTTAATTTTTATAATTGCACACTCTTTAGATTACGCGAAGTGACTAATGAGAATAAAAAGATTACCTAGACAATAGGATAATCGCGATTTGCGTCATCAATACCAGTTAATGGCTAATTTCACTACTTATTAATATCGCGATAATTTGATTTGGCAATTTCAGACATTGTTCGAATAATCGGACACTTTTCGACAAAGTGACAACGACATAAACGATATAAATGACCATTATACTAATCTAATCAGAACGATTCTTCGTCCGCTATCTCGTTGAACCCCTAACGAATAAGCACACAGCCACTGATTATTGATACGCAAATTATTATTAACGACTGTGTCCTGAAACGTTAGCCGATATTTAATGATCACGATGCTCGGACAAAGGCTTATTAATCGAACCGAGTCAGAAGCTGGGCCAAAATCGAATTTGCCCGTCGCAATTTTCATGCCGAATTAACAATTTCAATGGCGCTACTTAATCGCCAAACAATTCCTCTCTTTCGTTGTCCCATCTCCTTCGCTGATCAAGCGATATAAACCAGCGATTAGATATTATTAGCGAATATTATTAATGAGAGTTTCTGCTCTCCTATTCTTGGGCTTGCAAATGTCTACTCAAGTTTAATATATGTATAATATATGCACGTGTACATAGTCGCGTACTAGCGTCAGTCGACGCCGCGGTGTATCGAATGAACCGTACACATCGCATTTGGTATTCAGGCGTGACTACTTAGTCGCGACTGGGAATAGATTCATTAAATTCACTCTGAAAATTGGAGCAATAATAACAAACGTGGCGATGGTATCACGTGGTGCCTAAATAGAACTAACGTTTCGAAATGTTTGCGCTTGCAACACTGCAGACGGTAATCTTAGAATTGACCAAAGTCAGATTTCTCTATCGCCAGTTTCACCGTTTATATCGCAAATTCATCAATTCAGCCAGTAAATTTTTATAACCGCCATAAGAAAGCTCCACTATAAAAATATCACTGGCGTTGAAATTAAGCCCCGTTTTATATCTGTTATCTAAACTTCCCAACGCCGAATGATGCTTACCCATTTTATACCTGGACATCAAATTTGATCACGGTAATTCCAGCTAAAAATGTCCCCCCAGTAGCGAATTAATCGATACCAGCGTTATTCCGCGCGTCTCGACCGGCGAAGGAACGCGAAACACCGGGCGAGAAATTCGTTCCCGGGCGCGATACGTGGAAACGCCGAAACGTTAATGCGAGGAGTGTCTCGCGACAACGGACGCTTTTTCACTGAATGTTTCTTGGTCGACCAGCGGCAGCGTCGAGAGCGGCACTCGAGAAAATCGTCATCTTATCAGGAATTACCCTGCACTCGAGTAAATTGGCTCGATGAAGCAAGCGCGAAAGCTGAGACACCTCGGGGGCAAGATAGCGGCGAAGAAGGCGGAGGCGGAGCGTCCCCGGGGAAAAGTGGCGGCGGATCGTTTCATCGGGACGGGCAACGCAAAATATGCATAATTAGCGGGATTTAAATAACGAAGCAAGAAGATGTATGTGGTAGACGGGGTGGAAGAGACAACGGCGAAGCGGGGACGGATGGAAGGGTGGCTTTTAACGAGAACGAAAGAAAGGTAGCCGAAGAAAGACTGGACTTTTTCCCTACCGTTGATTTATGCGCGTCAAAATGCACGCGATGGATGCTAAGCGGAGGAGCATCGAGCTGTTGCCGTCGAAAAAATCTCTATTACGAAATCACGACTTTCTTCTCCGCGGTATTAAACTGTTATCAACGGTGGGATAAATACACGTGGCAATCTTTTTAATTAAAAGGTTAGATCGACCGATAGTCGTTAATGTAAATGGACCGGATGCAGCTTGAACAAAATGAATTACGATTTGGATTGCGTTTAATGACGATCTTGATGGAATTGCCGACATCAGAATAGAGGCACAGGTGTTGCTACTGGGTAATGGATGCAATCAAAATTTCATATTTATTAACACGGTGCGCACCGCGTATTTCTCGATAATAATTTCACGGAAAACAACTCCGTTATTTGGCAAGCATACAAGAGCAATAGACAGTTCGCTGCTCGTTGTGTCAACGGCGACGAAAACAAACTGCGCGCGAACTCTTCTCGAGCCATCGAAAAGGGAAAAATGGTTATCCAACTGAACAAAACATAGGTGTCCGACGCGACGAACGACACAGTGTATAAGTAACAAGTAAAAGCTCGGTGATACCGTTGAAATAAACGCCAGCTCACGGCCGCCGTATCGAGCGATGCAACTTGACAATACTTCCTTCGCGTCTCGCGGCGTTGAACACCGTTTTTTCGTTTCGAACTTTTACGTCATGTGACGCGACCGTTGCGTATTATTCTCCGTTAGCGAGCGACAGAGGACGGACGCGTATACACTGCGACGATAAACGTAAAAGCCGCGTGACTACGCTCGCAGATCGTCCGTTCGATGCTCGTAACGGTGAACCACCCACAACGCGGACCGAACGAGCTTATCAGTTGCATAAAGCTGGAGATTGAATCAGATATATCACGTTCGAATCTGATTGGATTGCTTCCAACGGTACGCGGGTACTTCGATGAAGGAGAGCAACGTTTTTAAGCAGACTCGAAACTTGCTTGGATGTAACGCGTACGTTGCGAAACCGACGAGCACGATACGTAAGCTGTGAGCCTCATAAAGCGAAACTTGCGCGTCCATATTGATTCAGATTTGGAGATACACATCGATGTTTGATGCCGTTTCTAGCGTGAACGCGTGCACACATGCCGGTGGCCTCCTCGAAACCGACGCGACGCCGGAAACGCGTGGAACCATTGCGTGTAACTGCGCGCAGAAATGTTCGAACGATGATAAAACCGGCCTGTTTTACCGCGATTACAGCGGTCAAGGATGCTGTTAACGAGCGTTGGCCACCATGATGTGATAAAACCACATACATATTTGGATCGTCCCTGGCCAACCGGAAGGCTAATACAGCGGAACATACATCGTTGTTTGTTGTCCAACGATTGATGCGGGTTGGACCGCCACCTCCCCGAAATTGTAACGGAAACATACAATTATCCCCACTCGCGTCGTGTTGAGGATTTATCAGAAAATTGGACGAAATTAAATTAGCCGATCACCGAATAATGAAAACGAGGGAAATAAAGGAAACTCTTATAAAATTCTATAGATTGCTTAACGATGGTTAAATACTAGTATCGATGAAAATATCTTGACACTTACATCAACGTAAATCCCAGCGATGTCGAAGATTTTGGTGGCTGGATCATCCCTTGGCGTGTAACGGTAGAATTCGTGCTTGCCACGGTACCACTGGAGGGAGTAAAGAGGAGCGTTCTCGAGATCGTAATGGCAGCGCAGAATCACCTTCTGACCACGTTCCACTGTCTCCGGAACTACTTCTAGGCTGACATTCCGCAGGCAGCTCGCACCTTTGTGGGAAATGAGAACAGGAACGGAGCATTAAGTCTAGTGTGCATCATTAGTCCGCTTTTACTCCTCGCGCCGGAGGTTGCACAGCACGCGTCAGCGAGAAATTGCAATTCCACCGAATGACAATTCCTCTCGCTTCCACCGCCCAACTCATTCTCTCCATCCCCCCCCTCTCTCTCTCTCTCTCTCTCACTCTCTCTATCTCTCTATCTCACCCCACTTTTCTAACCATACACATCTGTTACATCCACGTCCGACAGGCATTCACACAAACCCACAATTTTTCTCCTCGCTTTCCCCGTCATCTATCCTCCCCTCCTCTCGTTATATACCATGGACCAACATACCACTTCCTTTCCCCCATTTTATCCCCCGCTACTTTCACCCAGCTTCCTCCTCATTCACGAACCGATGAGCATACCCCTTTCTGTATTTTCCGCTGACGTTCCCGTTCACTCGGATTATCGACGATTCGACCTATTAAAGCCCCGAGGAATTGAACTGTATACGTCATTCATATTAAAACAGAGTCGAGCTTTTGCTGCGTCTTGATGTCGCTGCAGGATGAGACCTCTTATTACGTGCTAGCTCCCAGCTAGACGGAAGTAGGTAGACGTACGCCGTCGTTGCGCCGCGAATAGGGACGATGCTCTGCGGGCTGATTTCGCCCCTCGAGAAACGCGAAGAACGCCCGACCGATATTTTACCGGTCATATTTATACGCGCCACGTTACTTCCTCGATCTGGCTGGGTTATCGTGTACAAAGTAACATTCGCGCGTGACACGCTCGACTCTTTCACGATACGTGTATCAATTTTGTATAATAATATTGTACTATCGTTTAAATACGTTTTTTATAAAATACACATTCAACGCGTGTCTAATATTGAAGAGGTTTTATATTTTATATCGGAGAGGCCTGTGACAGCTAACGCGAAAAATTTATGCGCTGCAAAATCAAAGCACACGACGCGAGAGAATAATACGGAACTGTTTTTTCCAGCGATTTTAGCGTAATGGCCGCGTCATCTGTTTTTCATGCAAAATCACGTACCATCGCGAGAATAACAGTACTCGCTTGCAGGTGACGGCGAAATGCAATTTTTATGACAGCAAACAATCGAGGCGAACGTTTGATTTCCTTTGACGTTCTTGTTTTTGAAGAGCAATACGTATAACAAGCACGTAAGTTCGCTGCTCCCTCTATCTCCTCCGCATTTTGAAACATCCCCCGCGTGAACGATAAAACAAATGCCGTAGCGAGGCACCCTAAAAACTGCTCGCCACTTGTTAGCGCCCTACACTTTCATCGTCTTTCGCGTATCTGGTGACATTTGCCGCGGCAAGTAGAGGGAAAATAAATGAAAATTCTTGGCGCACAAAAGCCAAAAGCTGCGAAGTTGGAGGAGCATTGCCTTCTTTCATTTCAGAATTGAAAGGAATTCTGGGAAATGTAGGCATGTACATGGCGCGTGCTGAAAGTTTCTGGGGACTCCTTTTGAGGACTGCGATGTTCTCAATTTCCGTTTGACTTCCCCTAGTTTTCTGCTGCGTTACTTGACTCGCGAAGAATGCATCTCGTTTCGAGACTAAATCCGCCTCTAAATTACAATAAAATTTTTATTCCGCTCGAATCACGAACATACTTCTCAAAGTACAGATTTACAGGTCACCATTCCGTTTCAAATCCGTTAAATTCCTTCTTCGTGTAAATTGGGGCGCACATTTCATGTTCGTTAATCGCAATTCGATTGAGTAACACACGCGCGATTAGAATTGCAAAATTTTATTCGCTTCTCGTTCGCACGATGCTTTTTCTCCTACAGAATCGCGAACCTCGTTCGTGTCGTTAAATTAACCGTTGACAGAAAAAAACGTTCGGTGTAAATACGAAATGAAGAAATAGTCCAACAAAAATTTATTCGATACAATAACCAACGCATCTGGACCACGTTTATCTCGTGTTTCTGAGCCCAGATCGGACATGTTATCTGTCCATTCCCTGACGCGTTCTGATAATTGTCACCGAAGCCCCGTTTTAACAGCGATAATTAAAAACACGAAATTTCGGGTCTTATCTAAATTCCCAGCCTACGAACAGTTCGTTCGACGTTTCGAGCGTGATGAATTCCGAATACGGCCACGTTCATTCCTGACATTTTCATCCAATTCGAAAGCCCGCTATTAACTGGATCGATTAATTACAATTTTCATGGCTCTCTCTCTTTCTCGTGTTTTTTTTTTTTTTATCACACAGGCGCTGCCGGCGATTTCGCGTCAGTTTACAACGGGCAGTGCAGCTGCGAGCTCGGCTTACGCAAATTAAACGGCACACGAACCCACCAGCCATAATCAGAATTGCAAAATTCCCATCGCGGAAACATCCAGAGAAGAATATCGCCCGTTTTCTTCCGCCGCGATATATTTTACAAGGCTGGGGTGCACCTGATGTCGTAAATAAACGCGTGCAACCCTCGCGTCACCTAGCTGCCTTTTATTAGCTTGTAGCGCGTGGAAACGGTCCCCTCTTTTCATCGAAACCGAAGTATCTCTATAAAAGGCGGTTTCCTTAGTATTCGCGAACTGTTACAACAGACACACCCATTATCTACGTGTTTCTTAATGACTCGGCGCAGAGTTGTGCCCAATTAGCACGCGGAAACTTTCATTATCCAGCTGAAACTTCTTCCTCGTACTTTTTGCCTGTTAGAATCGCCGCAGGGACGTTTGGAAACCAACGATAGACCATGTAGAGCTTCCTTAAACACGAGAATCAGCCGCGCGAAAGATCTCAGTTCAAACCGAAAGTGAAAATGATTTTTTTATAAATATGCTGATCGAGGGTTGAATCATTTTTCGAAACTTGTTGCCAAGTTATAATTTGTTCGGTATGTAGGTTCCAATTTATTGTTCTCATGCTTCAAAGCAATTGCCCAAGTTTATTTGGAAGTTATGCATCTGCTAGAATAAAAAGGTAGCTTGAAATAAAATCCCTGTTTCGTACGATTCGTTAATAATAATCAAACTACGACGCACAGTGAAAAATCTTTCCCCTCCCTGATCCATTAGGAAGTACATGATTCCATTAAAGAAAATTCTGACATTTGTCCACGGGACAAATAATTTACGAGTATTTGAAATTGTCAAATTGAACATCGCCCCCTGTATATTAACACAAACTTTCATTTCCGGTGGCCACCCCAGTGACACACGAAACGGCGCAAAGAATACCCCAAAGCAAATACATCTCCGAGCGCAATAACGCGAGATACCTTATTGGTCATTTAACGAAAAATCTTCCTTCCGACATCCCTCGCGAGCCTCGGGGCGTGAGCCGAAAAATCGATCATTTCCACGGCGATTCGATACCCCAGGCCATTGTTGCTCGACGGGACTAAACTTCCGACTCGAAGGGAGGCGCGACGTTAGTCACAGTGAATCAAGCGGAAGTAACAAACAGATTCAGCGTCGCGACCGTGGCGTTGTTTCACGTGTTAAAAAAGCACAGTTTTTCGTGCACGTCGCGAACACTGGCGCTCAAGACAAGTTAACGAATTCCTTGAGTTATTACGGGAAGTTTGGCGGTTCGACGGTAAGGAGGAGGGCGCGGACGCGGCGTGTCGCCATCGCGATTTTTCACGTGTACACGTTTTTCTGGCTGGAACTCATCGGCCGCGTCGACAAGCCCGTAATCGCGAGCAGAGCGGAGAACTACCCCTTTTTTCCTTCATCCGGCGGGACGCATTATATTGTTCCGAAGAAAACTCGAGAGGGCACGTGGCGTACTTCTCGAATATCATGCAAGTGTTACAATAGATAGAAAAAGGTCGGAACTTTCGGCTGGGTGTCGCGACCGGAAGTGTAGCGTGTACGAAGATGTATGATGTATTACGTAGGTAAAGGGAAAAGTAGGAAAGCCCGGTTCTTTCGCCCAGCTTTATCCTTTTTGCCGTGCAACTTTTCACATGTTAAAGTTAACATTCATTTTTCAGTGTCAAACGGGCTCTTCCATTAGTTACCAAAGAGCCATAATTCAGCCGGAAGATTATAATAGAAGGCGATCTTTGATTTCACCGAGGAACGTACTCGCTGACGAGAACGTGCTTCTTCGAAACGCCTCGTGCACTTTTTATCTGAAATACTGATTCTTGTAAATCGCCGAACATTCTTACCGGTGTTATATCGGCTATAAAACAAAGTGATAGTGTACAAGTTTACGAAGTCGTTTTAGCACCTATTCTAAGGTAGAGAGAAGTTTCGCACTGCGTTTTGCGTGCCGGAGGAACATGCAAATACGAACTTACTTCTAATTACTTGCGAATGGAAAGTTCTTCTCAGATTAAACTTGCGTCATTTGAAAGAACACGAACGAAAGGGTAGGAACGAGAACTTTTTCTTCGCTGCATCCATTTTCCTTCTAACTGCTGTTACGGTTTATTTGAATGAAAGGTATCAATGGTTAAAGATACGCTCGGCTATGAAAATTGAAATATTTTATAACTCAACGACAGTTTACGAGCTTGGTGTTCGGTTTGCATCAATATCACTATTTCAATACGTACGTAGATACATAAAAGTTTGCGGTAGAAATAATTCTTATATACGCGAACAGAGTTCTTTCATCGATATTGGTGTTAAAACGGATCGAGAAAATGCATTAAAATACGAAAAAAATGAAACACAATATACAAAAACCGGAAGCGAGGAAACGGTCGAATATAAAAAAAGGAACGAGGTAAAACGAACGTGGAAAAGAGCATGTGTACGAGTGCGACACATCGATAGGCAAATGAAAATGTAGTGACGGTCGACTGCGCATACGAACGTCTAAAATCCCGGAAAATAGCGTAATTGCATGAAAACTGAAAAACGCATTGCTTCCCGAATAACTAAACGTAAAATGAATGGAAGGAAAAAAACGAAATGGAAAATCGTGCCTTCAATATCGCAGCTGTAGTTTTATAAAGCGTAGAATACTTTCACGAACGTTTTATCATAATATAGAACGCATTTTAATATTTATAACCCAGTGAGAATTAAAGAAAAATTATATGTTCGTTTTCCTTCAATCATTTCCCAGCTGTCATTTTTTCGTGTTATTTTACGTTCCTCCGGTTACTTCCGCAGAAATCTGTTAGTCCCTGCTACTTTGTTTTCTTCCACCGTGTTATTCTTTTCGATGTTCGCACATGCGAATCGAAAAAAGAAGCGACAAACCTTTGTTCCATCCATGAAACTTTTCCTCCGACAAACGTATAAATGCAATTCGAACGAAAAAACTGAGATGCAAAGGGCATAACTACGAAGGGAAATCGGCACGCATATGTGTCTTCAAATTGTGGAATGCGAATGTAATGAACGTTAACGATGCCTGAGCATCGGGAAAAATGCGATCCGTCGCATTTCAGCCGGTTTTTCCTTTCGCCTCGATCGCAACACGGTAACGCTTTATTGCTTTTCGAGAACGCGAAACACGTACAGCAGTGGATAATATCGTTCCCCGTGAAACGAGTGCCAATCGAATCTGAACCGTTGATAAGTGGCGATAGCCGCCTGTTCCCTCTTCCTTTGCGTGGCTCTAACGCCAATGCTGCAACGCGCGCCAATTAATGGCCGTTTAAAACAGACCATGCAAGAAATTAGAACATCCTCCTTTCAGGTATCTCGATATCGCGCAACCAACCGAGCTCTGCAATTCCGAAGATCCTGTATTTCGTCTCTCTTTACGCGTGGAACGTTTTCAATTTTTCCGATCCATCAAATCTCAAGGGTTAAATCCGCGACTCTTGCGTGGCGACCATTTTCGATACGAGTATATAACGCGACGCGCAAGAACAATCACAAAATGGGTATCGCGTCTGGTCCCAAACGCTCCTGGTGATTAATGGGGAGACAAGGTTGAACTTCGCCAGCCACGTTTTTCTAATATTTTTAGCACACTCGCCATCTAATGGAACAACGCCGGCAAAACTGCCGGTTCCCGGTGGAAACTGATTTCGCGAGCGGAGAAAGAAGCCGATACGTATATCCGGCCAAGTTAAGGCCACTCGTGAGATTACTTATGCATCAGATTACCCGGGGTGAGAGCGAGGCGTCACAATTTTCCACCCTCTCGTTTCTCGTTTCATTTCCTCGCACGTTCACCATTTGCATGTGGACGGCGCGCTCTTTTCCCCGATTCTTTGGAAAAATCCGGCCAACTTCCCGCGGGAAGTTGCCCGCCTAGACGCGGGACACGGCGAACTTATTCTCAGCTATCCAGACCCGCCTATTGTCGCGAGGGAACATTCGCGACAACAAGTTTTCATTAGCGGGGCGCGAACGACAAAAAGTCGCTCGCACTTGCGTCGACGAGGCGAGTAATTAACGATCGTGATAAACCGTCGAGCAAATCCAGAGGCGACCGACGCCGCGATTCAGAGCCTGCGTCGAGGCTCGATGAGTTACCGCGAGGCTGAGATCGGGCCCCTCTTTCGCGTGTTCATCGAGTCGCTCGCAACCGGTCCCCGTTGCGCAGCGAACACACTTGGCACCTGTACACTCGAACCGTGACAGCCGCAAATCTCAGCGAGATCAGGGAACAAGGTGCTCTGGCAGACTGGAAGTTCGCTCCTGACAGATTTTAAATGGATTATCCACGGGATCGATTCAACGGCTGCTGCAATGAAGAGATTAATCCAACGATTCAGTTTGTCAAGCGAGAACTGTCCAACCGTGTTTAGCCCTCCTGATTGTTCGCCTCGCTAAGTTTCAATGATCCCACGGCGTCGCTCGTTATTTCGTCCCTCGGTTTACTGAATCGTGTAATGCCCGCTACGTAAATAGCGTTCGAGTTCAGCGAGCGTAGTCGAATCAGCGGTTTGTTACCGTGGTTTAGAAAAGTTGCCTCGCGATGGCGACGAAATCGTGTCTTGTAATTGCTTCGCGGTATCGTAGACGTACGTCTTTGGGTTTTCCGGTCTCCTTTGAATAAATGCACCCGACGTTTCCTTTAAAAGTCGCGGAGGAAAGGTCAAGTTGAGTGCAAGCATATATTCTTTTAAGGACTATGAGATTACTCTAACAATGAGGTTGGAAATTTATTTTCAGTTCTGCTTTCGAGGCTTTACAAAGGGGCGCGTAATGGAAACGGCACCAACAATGAGAAGAGATATGAAAACTGAAATTCGTGCTTTGTGCTATCAAAGTCACGCCTAAAATATTAACCGCAGTTTGCGAGCTCGTGAGACAGAGGCTGGGGAAATGTGCGCGAATATAAAAGGATCTTCCCGTGTATTCGTTATGATACGAATAACTTGACAACTTAAAACGTACACGTTGCGTGTACGAGTAATAGACGCGTATTTTTAACGATTCTACGGCTGTAATAGATAAGGCTTTGAAAACTGGTTCAGGTATATCTGAAACTTCCGACTTTCTCCTCGTTTCTGGCGAATTATTGGCTGAAATGGGAACAAGGGGAATATTTCAGTGCTGTCCTGAAATTTGCATACACATTGCGCAAATCTGTCACAACAGACAAAGACGCTCGTCGTACTTGTGAGTTCAGGAAGTCTTAACTTCTGGAATAGTTTCTGTTCGAAAGCGAGCGATCTCGAAAGTTTATGATACGCCAATTGCTGTTAAGTAGCAAAGAGAAACTCTAAACTATCGAAATCCTATTTAGACGAGATGGTAGTAATTATTGGCTCTATGCGACGACGAGAAACGAACGGACCATTTATCGTTTCCAAGATGTTCGACTACAGATCGGATCCCTATTGCTGAAGAACGTGAAAAGAAGATGAGTGTGAATGTGTGCGCCTTTGAAACGTATCCTCACTTTCTACAAATGTTTGTAACCGAAGTGGCGGCGATCTTTTACGCAAAAGCAACTCGCGTATCTACAAAAGATGATCCATTCAGACGTATCGTTTTGTCGATAAAAATCAGGACGAAAAATGCTCTTACATTGCACAACGCGATCGTATCACTTTTTTTACGAAACGAGCCATTTGTACGGCTTAAGAGTAGCATATAAATAATTTCCTCTTCGTCGAAATATCCCATCGTTTATATCTTTCTCTCTCTCTAGCATATTCGAAACGGCGTTGCGACTCGCCCCAAGTGGTCTCGAAAACTTTGCGAATCGACAAGAAACCACTTAGATGGACGTTGATAAACCGTACGTCGTTGTTAATAAAGGAACGTCGCCCACGCTCGCATCGAAATCCATTGACAGGAGGCAGACCTTTTGTTGATGGAGGACCAACTTCTCGATGATACTTAATCAAACTTATTCTATCAGTTTGGTCGAACTTTCGATCCCATCGAGAGACTCTTATCGAAACTCCAAAAGTTTTTGCCGAGTTACGTCTCCTTGTCTCTGCACTTAACCTTTTGCCCGTGTATTTTCAAAATTCGATGGAGTTGAATACATGTTAGAAACTGAGGTAGGTGTGGATCGATTTTTCGACGCAATTCAAATCGATTACGACCACGAATTACCGCGTTTCTTGATGATAGCAAATTTCTTCAAACACCACGGAATGCAATAACACTTCGACCGACAGGCTTTCAGCAGTTAAGAGACGTAAACGAAAGTACAGCATTATTTTCCAAAGGGTTACATATCGAATACGTAAACAGTTCATTAGGGAAGAGCGTAATCCAATTAGACTCAAGTAGGTCGTGTGTGCTAATCCACCGATGTATTATTAATTTGTGTCGTCTCTGCGCCATGACCGTTTAATTTCCCGGAGGAAAGAAATAATAAAGAACAGTTTTCATGTCTCTTTGCAGAAAACTTCCCTGCGCTGTCGTTCATTTCAATATTGCGGAGTTAATGAAGTGTCGCTGCGTACGCGAAAGTTCCGCAAGTCCTTCTAGTCCAGAATATTATCAGGCGACTTGGCATGTGCCACGTGGGTACGTTTTAGCCAACCAATCGGATGATTCATCGTTTAATTATATCAGTAACAACGTTGCGTAAGAGAATGAAGGGAAAAATTGATTTCTGAAGAATTCTCCTAAAGTTGATCACGAGAAGAAATATGGAAACTTGCTTTTTCGTATTCCGAACAATCATCAGCGGATGAGTTACACGATTACAAGGATTACGGATAACGCGAATTTGGCTCCGCGAAGGCAATTCTAGAAATTGATGAAGGCATCTATGTGGCAATTGAGCAAGCAAACAAAGCAACAGTTAAGCGGATATTGCTGTACTTGGTGCGCCATTGAAAAAGCAGGAAACGCGATGCAATGTCCTGAGACGATGAATTTTTGGGAATAAGAAATTAGATCGTGTCCCAATTGCAAAGGTGAAAAGAAACGGCGAGTTGAACGCGGCAGTGGTAAATCCAATGAACGATTTCACGGTCCGGCATCGTTTATCGTTCAGATCGATGAATTATCGGGATTATAAAGGAAAACCGGCGTTTAGACGCTGCCTGTTCCCATGTGTAATCACTGTTTCCGTTCATAAATGGCCATTTGCACGGAATCGAGGCGATTACTTCTGGACAAAGTTATATATTAGCGAAGCAAATGTGATTCAACGGGGATTAACTCGATACATTAACAAACGCTCGATAAATTGCCCGTGAATGAACGATACAGATTCGATCGGAGCGTCGCAATCAATCAATTCGGAAAGTACGTATTCTGTTTACGTTCAAAATGAATACAATAATTGAAGGCTAGAGACAAAGTTGCGAATACACGTTTAGCTGTTCTATCCTAAAATGTGGTCGATGTTCAGCACTTATCAACGTCGCTGTTAATCGATCACTCGTTACGAATGGATCAACATTTTCCACGGACACCAGAAACGTACGATGTACTTTCAATTCGGTCTACGAACACGGAACATCGTTGCCAAATTCGGGACATCGTACCGCTCGTAAAGTGGCTCGTTCTAACTTCAAGACGGCTAGAATTCCGCCAAACGATACTTCACCACGTCGAATCGAGTTGTAACAAAAACGAAACGCATTAAAAGTACAACGCCGCGACAAACGGACTCGAACGGGTACAAGGTTTCGCAATTGGAGGACGATGAAATCTACCTCGACAACGTTCCGCGGCTTCCGGCTGCCCGTTCGAAGGAGCGTCACTTAAACTCGCCACCTCGTTACATTTATTTCGCGTGTCAACCGTGTATAGAAAAAACCGCGAAATTCATGAGATCTCTCGGCTGGCAGCAGGCGCCGCGCCGCCTCGGTTCTTTTACAACCAGTAAACTCGAGGAACGTTTCGCCGTGGCAAAGACACTGTGCCACCTTTGCAACAAAATATACTCGAGATTAGAAGCGTGATAATTTACTAGCGGCCCGTTTCTTTGCAACCCTCTCGTTACCCTCGAGTTTCCGCCGCTTCTAGATACGTAGACGCCGCTGCTTGATACAGAGCTCTCCGAGAAAAAAAAACTCAATTAAGAGGACAAACCGGAAAGGTCTGGAGTAAAGAAAAAATTCGAGCTCGAAGGTTTCTTCGCGTTGATGGAACCCACCGTCTAATGTTAACTGCGGTTGCTACGGACGCTGTTTCGTCGTCTCTAATCGATAAACGATATGATCAAGAAATTAATTTAAACGATTCTGATGATTCTATCTAGGATAGAAAGCTTGAGAGGAAACTATTACGTTTGCAGCGACGAACTGCCATAGGTTAATTCGAACGACTATTCATCGGCTCTCCTTTTGAATAGCAGACAGAACTCGTGTTAAATTCCCAGAAATTTCCAATTCATGTGAACTTTGCTGAAAATTAATAAACTTTTCGTCGGCGGAACGCTATGCATTTATGTTTACATAATTTGCCACTCCCGATACGAATACCTGAATCAAAGTTAAAACGAACTCGTACACTTGAAATACTTCAAAGAAACTACGTTAAACTTCCTTACGCTGCATACTTGACCCCCATTTCGAGCTCCGTCTATACGCGGCCCTCACAAAGCAAAAGTTCTACAATTTAAGTAGACGGAAAGTAAAAGGTCCCCCTTTTTTCCCGCCTCCCGTCCCACTACAAATCTAATCTCGTCGAAATTGTTGGCAAGATCAATGTTTGTCGAGTTATTCGAGTGATCTCGTTCGCTGGGGAAAGACCGGCCGGAAGAGGTGGAGACGTTCACCGATACAGAAGAAAATGGAACAGACCGACGAACCGACTGCTTCTAGTTCGTTGCCCATAAGAAAATACAATAGTTTCGCGTAGTTTAAAAGCAGAAACCGGTTGAGCGAACCTGCGGCCGGGTGACGGCCCCCTTCTTCCTCTTTTATTCCATCGCAGTGTTGTAATCGCCGACTTCGAAGCAAGCGCAGCCATCCCGCGGAGCTTTTATATTATGCTTCCATGTCGAATTACAAGGGAATCGCAAGATCGAGTTTTCCACGGGAAAACCTCCATTACTTCTTCCGCGATCGTTCTCTGTTTGCCGTTCGATTCCACGGTGAATTGTACCGGGGAACGCGCGGCCATTTTGACGAGCTACCGATTCCGAAATAACGCGCGCGAAATGGTGTTCCGTTCAAGTTTTACACTCGACGGAACGGGACGTTAACCGTACCCGTCGAGAGCAAGATTTATCGAGGAAAAAGAGAGACGCCATTACGTTCGGTTAAATTATGTTTACGAACGGCGACGGCGGGAGGGGGGCAGAAATTAACGCTCGAACGCAATTGTTTCTCGCTCCGATTTCACCGCGCGAACTTCCGGTCAACGAGCCGAAGACATTTTTCTGACGCTTCGCGTTTTACATCACTGACTACGTAATAAACGATTTTCTGATTCCGGGTAGAAATGAACTCCACGGCTGATGGATCTCCGGGGTAATGGCGAGGAAAGTTGAGTAAAAAAGGTGGCTTAAATGAGTGAACAAAAGGTTAGCGAAATAATAATCGCGATAGATGGCTTTCAAGGAACACTGAGATATGTAATCTATGTCGAAGCTAAATGAACGACACGAGGTCAATCAAGAATGAACTTCCAATGATAATCGCTATCCGATACTCTTGATTCATTAAATACTGGACACAGTCACCGTGTGACAACATTTCGACGGAAGACATCGATTAAAGAAAATAAATCGATAACTCGGTAGTGTAATACATTGTCGATACAAATTGTTGCGTCGTTATCTCTAATGTCCGACAGTATGGATCCCCTTCCGGCTACGCTATCGAATTGGTTGTGTATCTCGTTTAAACATGTAAATGTTGACACAACGCGGCATAGTAATCTTCGTGATACGGATAACAGATGATTAGTACATATTAGGATATCCATTACTCCGTTACGCGAAATTATTTAAATTAGGAGTGCGCGCATGCTAATCTGTACACCCCGTGTATTATACTCGACTATTGTTTATTCGCTGTTACCGTGACTATTACTTCCTCTAATTTTATGAGTTAATGCGACGGGTGTCTGGATTAGGATGTAATCATTAATCATTAATTAGATATGCGTTACTAATTTTTAAAAGCGATACGAATATTTCTCTTTGCGCTTATTCCGATAATAACCTACGGATTAAGGTAAAAGTTTGACGAATAATGAGAAAATGTAGGCATTCGAATTCTTTCTCCGTCATTTAAGCGGTAGGACGCAAACGGGCCGTCAAACACGGCAACAAAGATTCAAGTAACGGCAATGGCAATTTAGCGAGGCATAACACCGTCATTAAGCGGATACAATGCGAAATGACGAAAGTGAGGCCATTGTAATGGAAACGGTCGGAAAGTGATATTACATTGAAATTAAACTCTTTCATTAAAAGCGATCTCTCGCGGAAGTCGTTACCAATGGACACGAGTCTTCGTGCGAAACGCCGGGCCATTAAATTTGTTAAATGGAATTGCTAGTAAATTTGCCCGCGCTTTTAAAGTTCCTATTAACCCAGATAACTTTCACTCGAAACAATAATTAAAATAATGCGCGCATCAATCTCCTTTCCGTGGAAACTCTCCTTTCTGCCAAGTGCTCTCTCCCTACATTTCAGCCAATCCTAAGAGCGAATGCCACGTCCCGTATAAAAACAGTTTCGGTGCAACTGTTCGATTCGCAGTTAGAAGGAGACGCTGTTGTTACCGGTAACATTAATTAAATTACATTATCTTAATTAAAATTGTTCGAGCGTGTATGTTTCTGTCAAGAAGAGCAAGAGATCTCGAGGTTCTGGAACAATCGCGGAATTTAAATGATTGAAATCACTTTTGTCCTTTGGCCAAAAGCTTGATTGATACTACGAACAGTCTCCATTATTTTACTTCCCGTTTTTAACTCGCACGTACAATAAAACCGGTCGAATTTCTCATTTTCCACGTTTGATTTGACAGCCTCATATAATACAATAGTAAACAGGAGAAAAAGCACGAGCATAAATCAATAGAGTGTTTCACGCTTAAAAATGGCGTATCACGTGAACATCGTTAAATAAAAGTTCTGTTTATCAAATACTCTGCCTCTTTCTCTCTTTCACCGATTATTTATAAGAATCGGTGCATGCAGTTGACAATACCAGCGAGAGCCAATAATTTTCACCGCGGAGTTCCAGAAAAAAGCTTAAACAGTCTTTTTCATAAAGTACAAAAGAGCCGGCCGTGCAATAAAATGTGCGACAAAAGAATCCGCTTCGGTATCGTAAATCTCTCCGTAACGAAGTTTGCGTTCCGGCCTTTGTATCTTTGTTAATTGCGCCGGAATGTTCATACAGTGGAAATTCGTAGCGGCATAATAGCGCCATTAAAAAGTGTCTTCTATCGGTGCGCCGGGAAGTTTGAACGAGTTCCAGTTATTCAGCTCGTATCGTAAACTAAGCTGTCAGGGAGCGAGGGTGGGACGGGGAATCTGACGGAGGAAGAAAAAGGAGGGTGTATTTATTCGCGTCGTAGGGCGGTCTCTGGTGCTTGCTCCGCCGCGAGTAAAACACGCGCTGGGGCACCCGCGTTCGGGGTTATGCGCGGAAAGAGAAGATCGAAACCGAGAACAGGAGCGGAGCGGTGAGGAGGAGAGAAATATCGCTGAGGAAGCGTCAATGGTCGTCTATAGGCATAGTTTGCGGGTCGTTGAACACCGCGTCCATTGGCCTGCATCGAGTGCTTAGCGAGCACGGCGTAGAACGGGAATCAACTTCCCGTCGAGCTGGCTCCATCATCGAGTCCCGTCCACGCAGTTGGAAAAACTGACGTGCTCCACGGCCAGCTGGCCAACTATCTTCTGTTAACCGTACCCCTGAATAGTCCTCCGAATTTCCCTATTACACGGTGCGCGCGCCCGCCTCAAGTGCGACAGTACAATTTCCGCGGTCTCGAAACTTTAAAAGCCTCCGCGCCGTGAATTAAAACGCCGGAAGAGGGTAAACAAAATAACGCTCGAGTCGCGCAATTCAGCCTCCAGCTACCGGAGTCAAGTTCCGTCTCGTGCTCGAACCGCTCGAGGACTCGTCCTCTCGTTGGAGATGGGTCCGGCTTGACTCGACTCGATGGATGCTCGCGAGCATCCGCCGCCGTCGAGATATAACATGGCGGAACAAAAAAACCACGCAAGCGTATATTTCTCGAGGTACATTTGCTTCCTCCCTCTTCCTCTCTTTCTCTCGATGTTAGTATTTATTTCCATCGTTCGCCAGTTGCTTGATTCGTATCCTCGCGTCTTTTACGAGCTCGACTCGATCAGGTTAATTGATGCGGCTTAACTTGATTCAGCGTCGACTGATATCGTTCTTTTTTTTTTTGTTTGTTTGTTTGAATCCCGCTTCTCCGCGATACGCGAGCGCGAGAGACACTTGGACGACGAGTAAACCGTGATTCCTATTCCCCGGGAACGATGTGTCGCGATTGCGGACCGTTTGTTGACGTTCCTTTTGTTCCGTCGAGTACTGTTCAACCGCTTTCATGAAATTTAAACGAGTAGGAAGGGAAGTGCCTCGCGAATTGAATTATTAGCTATCGTACACGTATATAGCTTTACTCGATACATCTGTATCGAGATATTATCTTTCTTGAAGTACGGTTTTCATGAAAAATTTGGTATTCTTTATTCTTACGTAGAAATTTCGCGTTTCGAATGTCTTCGAACGTAAAAATCGGGAAAGATTCGTGACACAACTTTCGAATCGTTTAAATCATGATTGCGGAAGAGACGCAGTGTCGATGGAGGGCACACGTGTTCACATTACACGCAAATAAGCCGCATCAGTTTCCATGGTAATTCGATTTTACGAGCAAAATGCAGCAATTAATGAACAGCCAGATAATGCAATAAAGAGCACGATCCTGGTTACTTAACAACCTTATATTGTCGGTAAAGTACTTATTTTACACGCGTGTGGTTAAACGAGTTACGTCGAATTGCTATAATGACGGTCCATCGAATCTGTGTCGATGATACGACTTCGAGCTATCGTTTAACAATTTTTTCGACAAACATTTGTTTCAATATCCACGGATATTAAACTGTTAACAGTTTTCAGTGAAGTGGATGGAAAAGTCCGCGGGGTTTATTAGGTAATAAAACAGGAAATAGAGGATAACGTGGTGCGTCAAAGGAATATATAAATATTTTGTTAAATGTAAAGCACACATGATTTAACTGCTTTCCATGTCACAGGGATGGTGATTTTTTTTTCCAGTCATCGCAAATACACGAAAACGCAACTTAGCCGCGACAAAGCAATTGGCAGCCGTTGGCTGTTATTCAACGAGAATGCTTTCACGTCCCTTTTTCAGCGGAAAGCAACGCCACGCTAAACTTTCCTGCGCATATAAATCCAAAAGTTTCCGGGCAATTCTGACCTCCGCGTTTCGTGGAAAAAGCTAAAACGAATCGCTATACCGTACGAGATTGAAACGGGATGCAAATAAAAGATAACGGTCTAATTAATCAAAATCCTTCTCGGAGACGTATTTGCGAGCAAATATTTTCTACTATGTTTTTTTTTTCATGTTCCGTATTTCATTTTCAAACAGAATAATACCACAATCGTTCATTTTTATCGTTTCCAAAATAGGAACAAAACGATGAATAGCAGGAAACTTGCAGATGGTACATCTTGTGATCTTAATGATACCACTGACATTTCCATTGTGATCGATAATCTCTTGCTTTGCTTAATATACGCTGGCATTTAGTTTCGTGTCCACTCTAACGCATACATTGTACGTAATTAACGATGCTTAATGATACCGTGTTAACACGTCACTCGTGGTAGACCAGAACGTTCCGTTCCACAATGTTATTCTGAGCAGTATACCCCCTAAGAACATCTGCGGAATTCCTTGTACTTTGATGTTTAGCCTAGGGATATTTTCTGCCGCTTTGCTCCTTAACCCTTTGACTGGCGAGAACGGAAATCTACAGACGTGGCTCTCGCATAAACTCGGATCTGCTGAGGCTGGAAATTGTTAAATAAACGTATTATTATTTCGATATACGTACCGCGTTGTCCACAAAATAAACTGGCACGATAAATTGACCTTTCGTAATGATTAAACCCGACGTGTTAAGGCATTCACCGTGGAACGCGAAGATTCAATTAATTTAAATGCCATAGAATTTCGTACGCGGACTCGTCTAAGTGTCGCAGGTATTTCGCGCATTAATTTCCTCTACCCTCGACCAATTCATTGTTTGCCGTCCAGTTCAGGCTCATAAAGTGTCAAACGAAGAACGTGTTTATTCGAGACGGCCTCCGTGTTCAGCTCGCGGTGCGAACAAGTAAAATTCCGGGGACAAGGCAACGCGCCGCATCGATAAAGAGATTAATTTCGTTTCGAGTAGCACGCGGAAATGCGAGCAATGACTCTGACCCTACTGGACTCGCTAATGCAAACGCACGGCTGTCCAATGAGAAGTGATGCCGGTACTACTGGCTCAGTAGGGACAGCCATTTCCAATTGGTCAGCCGCGCGGTAGATAGTGCCATTCATAGCGGACAATCGTGCCGTGTGATTGCGTTAGCGAAATCAGCGGGGCACGAAACAGCATTTTTAATTCGTCGTTAAAAAGTAAACAATAGCCGATATAAATTTACTTAAATAACTCGTATGAAACGCGACGATTTGTAAGCGACAATGGCCTCCTCGGGAAGAAAAGGACGCGATAAAGAAACGCTGGACATTTCGTGGGGGAGAGAAAGGGAGAGGGAGAGCACGCGAGAAGCGAATAAGCGCGGAGGAGTTAAAGGATCGTCTATTCTGGTGGATGTGGGACATTTAAAGGGCGGGCCGTATCGTGGCACACCTCAGGAACCAAATATTATACGCGGGGAAACACGAGCCAGAGACAGATAGGGAGAGAGGAATGGAGAGCGTTACACGACAGCTGTCGCAGTAATGTAATTTCGTGTTGGAGAAAATGTGGCAATTAACGAGCTCGCGTGCTCCCAGGGCAGATTATAACAATTCAATGGAAGGAGGACGAACGTTGCGTGCAATGCAAGCACTCGGTGTGTCGGACTGGAGTGCACCTGCCGGTGTGTACGCACACACGCGAGAGGGTGCTCTACGCGTTGTGCAAGCGTGCTGTGCAAGCACGCGACACGTTCAGACGCAGGGCTAAAGGAAAATTTACTATGCCGCACTGGGGGTGAAAGATGCGCGCGAACGAATTGGTCTAAACGTTAGCGAGTCCGCGACAATTAGGTTACTCCTCTTTTTCGTCGCGGTACCGTTTGCATAGGTCACCGAAACGCGTGCATTATTCCCCTGACCGCGTGATTCCGATGAAAATTGTAAAATGTTAATTCGTTATAATTTCGAAATATTATCTGGAGGAAAGTTAGACACGGTAACAAGTTTTAATTTACACGCTTAAATGCGTTAATACAGAATGCAGTTTTTCTGTCACCGTTAATATTCTACACGCAATTAAGCAGAGTTTGCTACGGCTTGTTCTCAGCTCAGAAACATGGCAAATGTTTAGGAATTTTATGATAGATCTGCGTTTATTATGTTTTATTTTGTTGAATTTTATTACAGTATTCTCCATAAAGCTTCTCACTTCATTTTCCGCGCTTATTTAAATGAAAAATGCTGGCAAAACGTCCGTTGAAAAATAACTTATAATTAAAACGGGAAACGAAGCTCAGAACTTAATTAAATTTTTATCAAAGCAAATTAAAGGTAATCGATGTGTGAAAAAGGTCGTAATAGAATTATCGGTTTGAATACAACGTTTTGTACAAAAAGCAGATGTACAATTTTCTTTTTATTGCATCGCGAATTATCGATTCATTCAATTCGATGCAATTAAGGTCCAGCAGAGTTGTACCCTTAAAAGGGAACAATGGGGCCAGTGGCAAAGGTACACTTAGAGACCCTATTTCCTGCTTCGTATTCTTTGCGTAACGTCGCGGTACGCTAGTTTCGCGATATTTTTTGTCCCAACAATAATATATGCCGCGAAACAGAGCACGAACCGTTTTATGTCGAGTGCTGCTCGCTACAACGTTTAAAACAAAGTATACTTTCCATTCGGAGCGCGCCACGTCGCGCCGCGAGTAAACGCTACCACTGAATTCAGCCTGGTAGCGGCTTAGTTCTGTCATGTAAATCCGTGTAAACTTCATCTACTCGATAGGGTTTCACACGATCTCACGATGAAGTATTGTCGAACGATTACGCGAAGGGGTTCCGCTCTGAGATTAGTCGAACGATAGATCCCTAAATCCCCACGCGAAAACCGATCTAACTGCGAAGACTAGTCAATTCCTAGAGCTTGAATTATTAAATTATTATTTAGTACTTTACCATTGAAGAAAATACCATTCGCAGTTTAATTTCTACCGTTCCTTATGCGCGTCAAGGATTGCTGAAGCCGTCAAAGCGCGGATTTAATTCTCATTAAATAGTAATAGCAAAATGTTGCGTCGCTTGGTAAACTGAAACGGGGGACGCGCGCGAAAAGATGTGCACGTAAAAACGCGGGGCTTTTTAACTCTAAAGCGAACTTAATTTCAAACTTTCGCGATCCTGCGAACTGTGACATAAATTATGGAGCAAGACCACTGGCACATCAGTGCGAGAGCTTCCCACCCCGACAAGGATCCCTTTGTTTAAGCACACCGGAAGCGGCCGTCCCGTAATTGTAAAACGTTGTTAATTAAACAAATTAAATTTACAAGCGTGTATAACACGGACGACGTCACTCTGCCGGTGGTCTACGACAAAGAAGCAGAGACGGAAGTAACCAGGGCAACGTCTATAACCTTCGACGGAGCACGGAAACACGACGAGAGGGAGCCACGCGGTCTCTTCTTTCGACGAGCCAAGTTACCGCTGAGAGGAGCGCCGCTAACCTGAATCAGGACGACATATCTTGTACAGGAGTAAAATTACTGGTCCCGCGGCGAGGCAATGTAACGACAGTAACGAAGACTCCGTCTGATAAATTCGCCAGGACGGAAGGAGATCGACCTCTTCTCTTCCGCTTCTCATCGGCAGTTACCAACCAGCCACTAGAGAAACCTCGAAACTTTCAACGGAGATGCTTCAGGATCGCCTGTGAAATCGACCTCTCCTCCGTCGCATCGAAGCCAACCTTCTCCCTTAATTATGCCATTCCGACGTTGTTCTTTCGATTGGATGGAAATTCACCGGGTATAACTCGATCCTCATTATCCTTTCCCCCCTACTTCCACGTTTCTTCCATATAATATTTATACTGCTCTTCGAGTCTGGGAAATTCGTTATTTTGCTCCGTATTTTCACTTGTTTGCGCGACCCTCGTTTGTTCTTCGCTCTTCGGAACAAGTAAGTTTCTCCAGGAAAAATTAGAGGGGAGACGTCACGGTTGGATTTGTTTCCATTACGTCCGCGAATGCGATGAGTACAAAAAAGAGATTGCACGAGGAACACGATTAGAAGACACGTACGCGAGCGCGTACGAAGAAGGATGGATGGTAATCTCGACTGTAATTTGCCGAGTGCACAAGATGCAGGTCGAATAAACCGCATTTTCATTGTACATTTCGCAGGTTCGAGCAGACCGCGATGCAAACTCTAGTTTATCGGTTAATTATCTCGCCTATCGAAATGTTCCGGGTACATACTCGGTGCAAGTACCTGGCCATTGAACCGAACGAACCTCGCTGAGTTTTAACGAGAACGCAGCGGATTTATTCAAGAATTCCTCGTTAAAATCGTTAAAATATGAACTTTCTATAGAATACTGATCTTCGCACATGACGAAGCGTGAAGTTTCTAATGACGGACTTAATGACGGGCTCCTTGCTTTGATATGGTAATTCAATTTTAATTGAACGGTAGAACGAAAGAAGCTCTTCGATGGTGTTCGTTTCCTTCGCGGAGATCTGTCGAATTTTGGAAAAATCAGTTAGAATTACGAATAGCGTCACGTTTATCGAGTCACATCGATCCTGCCTATTCGAAATTCGATGGAACATATACGAGAGATGGTTGTCAGTAATATATTCGATACTTTTTTATGGATAGAATCATAGATGCGAATCGAAGGGGCGATAACAGCCCTTAAAGTTGAGGGTTGAAAATGTTTTTTGGAACAACTCGAAAACGGGAGCGTGTAGCAAAAGTTTCTTTCTCAATTATAGATAAAAATATATCAAACTTTTTATGTTTCAATATTTTCTCTTGCTTGGGGATGTTTACTGTGCGTTACTGTTCTACTTGTAACAGGCGAGGCATACAATGAATAAATACATTGTGAATCGCGGATCGTTAGCTTTATTTATCGCTTAATAACGTTTGACTCAGCTGAAAATAGAGACGGAAGACCGTTGAGCGATGCTTAATAAATATTTGCACGACGAATTCTATCGTTTAGAGAGAAATTAAAGCACCAGCTAGTGGTGGAGTCTACGCCGTAGACGGGGTATACGAGCTCTGCAGTTATTGAAAACATGAGAGGAGAAAATACGCCAAAGAAGGACCCCCGGGGAATTTTGTGTTTCGCTTTACGCAGTTGGGTGATTTTTAATCGCATGCATTCGTTTATATCTCTGGAGGAACCGAGACAGAAGTTCAGAGAGTTTATTGCATTGCACAGGAAGTTCCGAACTGTTTGTTTCGTATCATCCCTCGCTTATGTCCGATTCGGATCGATCGATAAATGTAATTATTCCCGAAGCTACTAGGATCAGATATTGCACGCTCTGTTTCAGAGGATTTAAGATCATTTCGAACAATATACCTATGAATTTACGGAACACAGACATGGGAACGTTATACCTCCAATATTTTTTCTTCTGCTTCGCTCGGTATCTACATCTCCAAATGTTTGACTATGGTCGAACAATGTTGATAGAACACAATGGGAGTGGGTTTTATACACCATCTAGTTTTTAGTAAAACAATGCTTTGCAAATACCAAGCGCTCGCGATCGAACAGATACACGTGTTGCTACATTCCTCTACGCGCAAAACTATAAGACACTTGTGATTTCAGCGAGCGTTATGATTTATTTGTAACTCTCTATAGAACTGTACAATCTTTTATCGAGATTTACACCAAGCTCTGTGCCTCGCTTCGATTCTGTTGAAAGTTTCTGTTGCTGTATTTAAGCGGCATCGATCAAAACGTGGAACTTAAATCTTATCTGACCCACGACTATGAATCCTTACCTTCGCAGAGAAATTGAATTGCTGCTCCAGACCGAGGATACACAATTTGATTATTCCTGCTGATTAGATTGAAAGACCAGAGAAAGATTCCGGCGCACTATCGCGACTTTGACGTAATAATCCGCGATTGGAATTCTATGCAAAATCTTCTGGTCGTGTCGACGTGACGTCCCGTCGAAAGACACCCGATTTTCTGTCGCTCATCTGGCTACGTCATTATCCTCGTCTCATTGCTCTTTAAAAGTAATTTGCGCTACGGAAAAGGTCACGCCCAAGTTCTATTTGAATATTTTAGCCCCCGGATGATTTGCAATTATCGTGAATGATAAGAACCCGGCGATGGCGACTTCCACTGTGAACATTCCATTTCATTTGGACAAGCAAATATTCTTGTTTGTATCGTACGATTAAGTTGACGTAATCGAACACAATGTTTGATACTTTGTGTCGATTAATAGATGCTGTCCTATAGTTGAGTGGAGAATATTAATTAAACTGTTATCTTCGATAACTATGAGGAATAATCACTGTTTACAGATAATACTGGCAATGTAGCGTTTCATGTAACGTATCCGTAATGAGTTTTGGCACGTTACATACACTAACGCAGAAATTGGCATGTACAAGTTTCGTGATTGATTATGTTAAACTGTTACATACGAATATTATTGTGATATAGATGCTTCGTTGCAAAGTGTTATTATGTACGATTTTACATAAAATCTGTTTCATTATTTATACAAAATATTAAATCCCTCCCTTCGCGAAGTATCAAATTGTTTAGCGGTATTATGGAAATATCAGCGAAATGTTCTATTTTTGAGAGTGGTTAACTCTCACGACTAAATAGCATTTCCAAAGCTGCACTCCGGGGATGAATGGACGGAGTTTAAAAATCCGGCGGAAATAAAAGCAGTAGACGGACCTCGACTTGTTTTCAAGCAACGCCGAAACGGCGATAGTATTCGCAACACGTCGCGAACGGAACATTTTTATTAATCGCGCGCTTCTTCGCGATAACGACCTCTTTACGGGCACGCATGACTACTCCAGCATGATCGCAATTATTAAATACGTGAATCGCAAGTATCATCGCGAAACTCGGTAGTAGAAATTCCGTTGCAGCCGCCTGTTAATTCCCTACGTCTGACCAATCTCGTTTCGTATCACTGAACAGTCAGCGTTCAATTCCGTAGCCGGTACAATTGCTTAGCGCTCGAACTTTTGATCGAACCGTGGCTCGACGATATCGATCCTCACATTTTCACGCAACGTGACGCATTTTCTAATCAATTTTTCGAGACACTCTATAAATACAAATATATCTTGGCGAGGTTACGCATCCGATGCTATAGAATTCTCTCAATGAAGAATTTAGCTCGAGCCGATCGGGAACGCGTGAATTATTAATTAATCCCCCGTCGTCCGTTCATTCGTGCCGTTCAGACGGGCCTGAATTCGTAAGCGATAATCGTAAAAGGCAATATTCGATTCGCTACTTCGTCCGATTGATTCGATACTTCACGGGGACGGTCTGCGCGTGATCCAGTGCAATTTAAGTAGCCGATAGGTCGGCCAGTCACGTCGAAACCAATTACACCCGGACACGATGATCGATACGCGAGTAATTATTCCGGGGCTAATGCAATGTCAACAGGACTGTGTTAGGACACAAGCACCCCGCTTCGTTTTCATCGGCCCTGGCTGCTGTCCCATTTGGTCACGTTTAACGCAGTCAGCGCTCCCGACAGCGGGGACTTGGGGCGCGAGCGCGCGCACACACGCTTCGCAACCCCCGCCGATCGGGCGACCGCTGCATAAGATTTTCATTTGCATTGCGCGAATCGGTTGTCACCGGGCCGCGTCGAGGGCCGGCTATTTGCACGCGTGACGATTCATTTAACCCCTCTCGACGGCCGTTATCCTACGGAGTGCGGCTCAAAAAATCAACCGGTCCGCGTCAAATCGAGATCCCCCAGTAATTGTTTCAATTCGCGATAATTGGTCGCCCGCTCGACCCTACCACCGCCACTCGTCAACTTCGCTCCGAATTATATTCGGGACCACGAATTAGCTGGAAACTGCGAACAGTAGAAACGGTCGACTAGAGAATATCAACTGTGTACCGCACCTTTGCGCCAGCAATTTCTCGTGCATCGAATCGTCCGGCACGCGTGGAGAAGCGAAGTCGCGTTAAAAAATTCCCGATTCACCCAGCGATCCGCTAACGACGCGGCGACTTGTCAGGCTCGCGGCTGGATTTCTGGTGAGAAATACGAGCACTTTGTAACAAGAGTCCCAAACAAGAAGCAGGTAGTTACACGTACGCAATGTCTCGCAGCGCGAGATGACCCTGGCGGGAAATGAAAAATGTCCGCCGTCTGAGCATCCTCGTGAATCACGTTGAAATTTGTCCGAGAGGACGGCGGCGTCTCTTTTGAAAAGAATCAAGCCGGCCCAAGTTGCGGACATGTAGCCCGCGTGTACGAGCGCGTACGTGACTGACTCGTAAGCGGGCCGGCCGTGTTCCTCGCTCGTGCCAAAAATGTACGTGCGATACACGTATATACATCCGTACGTACGTGGATGAGAAAGGCTCGCGTTGCACCATCTACGTGACGTGCAATTGGCCGACAAGAAAAATACCGCTGTCATACGGCACAGCTGATCGCATTACCGGAGGCGCTCTTCGCGACTATAATTTCCGGGGCAGCTACCTTTTTTCAAAGTTCCATCTGGCCGTCTTAAAGAATTCAGCCAGATGTATAACCCAGTTGAAAAGTTTCGCGGGTTTTCCGGATCATGCAATACCAAACCAACATTTTCGATTAGACGCTTTTAGCGGCTTACTGTTCGCCACTGGCAGGACCACGCTGCAATAGGTTTCTTGCGAGTTGTCGTTGGGTGCTACTTTACAATTTAACTAGCCATCGAAGCATTGACAAACAGAGGTGTGAACTGGAATAATCACTGTATGTATCGAATCGTTGAATCTTGTCAGCATCCATGTTGCTAATAAATCTGCCATAACGCGGTTAATCTGCGGGGTGTTAATAGAAATCGTGTTAAGAGGAACTTGGAAACTTCGTTTAGACAACTCTAGAGCCACATCCCATTAGACCACTGCTGCTATATATTTGCGTTATTGCTAATTCAAGTTCTATATCGCTCAAGTCGAGTTTCTAGAGTATCGTATTGTATCGTGACAATGAAGTGATCGTGTTATACGCATTTTATGATGCACAATATGCCATTTGCAACTGGTATTCTCGAACGTGATCTCTTATATTTAATCGTGGAAGTAATACGTTCAATAACCGAACGAGAACTTCTTGAGACCCTTGTGATATTATCCCATTTCCAATGTAAAACAATTCCACTTTCAGTCGCGTTTACGATGAATATCGTGATTTCGATGCTCTCATTTTCGAGTTTCCCCAAATGTTAGTAAACTGTTTCACGTATTCGTGTATAATTTCGCGTACGAACTTCTCCATCGATAAAATAACGAACGAGATCCCATTTTTTGTTCGTCCGCCTCTTATAATTTGTTGCGTTACGATGAAATTTTCGTGCGTGTAATAGAAATTAATTAACGAAACACGACCGTTCAATTAAAACGCAACGCCGAGGCAGCCTTCGAAGTCGATGTTTTAACGAACGCAGCAGCATCTGAAATTTTTAATGAAGCCACTTCGCGTCTGAACGCCGGGAACGATCAATTTATACGGCGGGACGTTCGTTTCCTTTCGCTAACTACCGCGATTATTCGGTATTTGTCATCGAAAAACCGTTCCCGGTTGCCAACCAGCTCGCTATTCGCCTGGTTATAATTAATTCATAATCCGGATTCTAGAAGGAGTTGGCAGAGATAATCGTGCTCCGTTGGAAGTAGAGGCTGTCAACGTTAATACTTCCTGCCGAGCAGATCGTTTGTGTCTTCGTCATTCGCCGTGATAAAGTGCGAGTCTCACGGAGTGCGACCCTCCAGCGCGGATTTGCCAGTGATTTACGGTCTCCAGTATGGCCGGCATATTCGTATAACCTTCTCCTGGCTAACAGTCATAAGTTGAATTTACTCTCCTTGAATCCACAATCTCGCGAGGAATAGAAATATCGAAAGCGATGGAACAACAGATGGCTCGATTTAAATAGAGTGTTCGTACTTGTCATCGCGGTGCTCGCGATTCAGTAACAAAATTTTATAGGACACGTGTTTGCGATTAACCCTTTGCACTTGACGACTTTTTCGGTCGGACGACGCTGCAACTCGAGACAATTTCGAGCGTAAATGTATTTATATAAGAATTAACATAGGAAAGTGTTATATTTTGATATATCATCTGTGTTTACATTTCGAAAAAGATAATTATCGAAGTTCAAGTTCTGCAGTAGTGTTTGTTGTGATATCATACAAAACACTTACCAAGGCATTCTGAGTTGCCAGGATCTTGTGGGTCATCGCTGCTACTTCCGGATTCACTGTCTATTACTAACGCTAGACACATCGTATTCAGGACTACAGTCGTAGAGCAATTTGACGTCACAAAGTCACTTTCCTACCGAAGACATAAGCAGCCTAAGGGACCTATTCACGAACGAATACTTCGCATCTATCAACCGGAGATAACGAAATTCAGCGTAAATACAACCGCTCGAGTTGCCACGCGAAACATCGTGGCGAGCGAGAGTCGCCGTTCGAGCGCAAAGGATTAATATTTCGAACGCAAGAAAAAACGTACAAAACCGCGGCTTGTTTTAAGAAGTTCTATCGCAACGGAGAGTGGAAAACGTTCAGCGTCCAAGTGTCGAGTGTTCACCATCTTGAGAAGCGGAGAAACACGTTGTACACAACTATCGGAAAAGACATTCACGGAACGAAAAGGGTCGGCCCCATTTTTGCTCGTGCTTTTCTATTGACTTTTTTTTTCCCCGGCTCTCGCGAAACTTTCCATCCATCGCATCGATTAAAAACCATTTGCACCGGCGATGATTCCGCCGTTTCCCTCGGAAGCGTTTCTTCCCGGCGAATCGATATATCATCATTCGTCCGCCATACTTCTTTCATACCCGAACACTTGCCGCGCGCACTACGCTTCGCACCAATTTTCCTTGCTCCCGGTACTACGTTTTCATTCTCATTTCTGCCTCCGTGTCAAGCATACCGGCGCGAAACGTGCTTTTCTTCAGCCGTCGGTCCCCCTTTTCCTTCGCCCCCCTGCACCCGTCCTTGCCCTCTTGCTCTCTTTTGTGTCTACCACCAATACATCCAGCGAGGTTACTTATCCCACAATAGAACGAAACGCGTTATTTATACATTCGCCGCCATATGGGCCCATACGGACGAAAGGACGAAGATAGAAGGGAAGAGGGAAACAGAAAGAGATTGAGAGAGCGAGAGAGAGAGGGGGCGCGTGCTTGACCCTTTCAAGATACAAACCTCAGACACGTCAAACAAATGGTCCGCCGAAGAATCGGGGGAGTTCGAAGCCTATGAACTCCGGGCACAATATTGTCACGACCCGTTCTACCTTTTCGAAGGATGACAGCCGTTTAAACAGTGACAGAGGCGCCACGCTCCCTCCTTTATCTAGCAGTCACGATTGTCCCACGCCTCGTGTTAGCGGTCCATTGTGATCACGGTAATGAGAAAAGAAAAAAATCGAGCAAGATCGAGTTTCCTTCCTATTCTATGCCCTCTTTCGAACGGAGCAGCTGCGGCGGTGAACGACTTACATGATTGATGAACCTTCGCCCGCTCGATCTTGCTCGGTAATTATTCCTACGAGCGTTCAAAAAACCGGCGCGTTTCGACGTTCGATTTCGAAATCATTTTCACGCGTATAGCGAGGAACAGATATTATTTGTGCGCGCTGTGAACGCTCCTATTGATCCCTCTCGGCGAAGTGAAACTTTGGTTCGCGCCACGGTGACAGGGAACAAGTAACGCGTTCCCAGGGAATGCGTCGTCCCGAATTATCGTACTCGTACATCATAAATATGCATAAACAGGTGTAACGATTGACTAGACGAACGGCGCGGGTGTGAAATAATTTAAGGAACTTCGGAACTATCGGGGCGAGCAATAATTCACGGTGTTCCCAAGGAGTTGTCGCCGGTGAGAAATCTCACGGTCATTATTCATGAGAATCGGAGATTCCGCTATCGCGGGATATCTGGAAAAACGGAGGTTCAGGCGATATATACCCGAGGCTTATGTGGCTTACTCGGCGTTTAAAAAAAAATTCTGACTTTGTACTGAAACCTCGGCGGTATAAAAAATGGAGGAGTTTAAAAGCTAGATACCCATGGGAACCGGACTGGTGCAAGGTTACCCAGGGAATCCCGGGCACGGCAGTTGCTAAAACGCTTAGGCTCTTGTGACCCTTTCTCTTTCGAACATTGGTTACCGATACGGCTGGATCTGCTTACGTTAAAACTGCTTAAACGTTACTGCTTTGCTCTTCTACTTCGCACCGATTCGAATTTAATACCGACTCGCGAACGGATGTATCTACATGCAGTATGGAAGCAGCTTCAAACGCGTGTATGGCATTTTAACATCGGCGATATATTTTATTCAAGGCTCGAGTAATCACGTATTGTAATCACGTGACACGTATATTGCGCAGAGAGAATTACGTTTGTGCTTTGACTACAATTAGTCGCCGTGTCAGAGCCGCAAACGCTCTTACGTTTGTAACGATCTTGCGTTTCTAAACGCAAACGTAACGCTTAATTCGCCATAGTAAGGAGTTGAATTCGTTCTTTCCTATTCCAATTTAAGGCGGTTATACGATGTCTAGTAAATAGCAGGCCGAATAAACATAATCCTACCTAATGGGCTAAATCCACAGAGATGGGACGCGGCTAAAGAAGACAAACGCCGAGCCATCTTTTCTCCTTTAATACGACCGCCTATCCTATTTATAATGACCTACAATTATGTTGCCTCGAATAATGCGTCGCAAAACTGTGGACGAAACGAAGAAAAGCGTCCGAATAACTCGAGGAAATTACACTTTGACGTCAATTATTGCAGGTATTGAATCAGACGAAAAGTAGTCCTGCGTTTGCTCAGAAAATTTCGAGAAAGATTCCACCACGAGTCTTTAACGAACGCATTCTACTCGAAAGCGAAAAGAAGCGGCGGCTCGTCGCGAGCCATTTTGTAATGGCGCGCTGCGCCATTTTCCCTTCGATCTACGAACCCTGGAACGACTGGTGGCCGCGGTACGATCGACGCTGGACCCGAGCATAAATACGCGACTTCGTTGTTTATTTGCCAGCCGCGGAGGGGAACAAGAAAATTTCCGCCGCTGGAAAAGAAGGGTGGCCGGGACGCTAGGTGGCTGGTTGTTGCGAAAGGACGATTTTTCTTCCCGCGCGACGTATCGCGCCCCGCCACGCCCCCTATACGGGATCTATTTCTATATTGGGAAAAAGTACTCTGGGAATAGAGAACAGGGTCAAAGCGAACTTCCACGCTCGCTTGTGATCGCGCGGAGGCATGCGCGTACGTATACGACCGCTCGAAGGGGTGTGCACGAGTTTTAGAAAGCGGAGGAATAATAGGAACGAGAGAGGGCGAGAGGGGTGGAAGGGAATATCAGCGTGTTTACCTAGGGTCGTGTAACGCGTCCCTCTCTTTTTTTTTTATCTCGCCGATTCCTCCAATCCTTTCCTATTCCGCAGCCAGCCCTTCCGCCCATCGACCATCTTTCTTCCCCATCGTTCAAACTCTTCTTTCCGACGACGGGGATTTTCAGGGATTTTGTCTACGGCTGGAAACGGAAGGGGAGACGATCCGTTAAATCGAATTCGGCTAATATAGTCGTGGCCCGCCTATCAAACCCAACGAGTCCCCCCGTTTCGAGGAATTTGTTTCTGGAACGTCAACATCGTTCCTTGATAATCGACCGCAATCCGTCGTCGGGGTTAAAAATCACGCACCTATTTTTCACGACACATACGCGGTTACAGATAACGCGAGCTCTCTTCCCCATAATTTCCGCCCTTCCTACGTTCTCTCTTGTTCGCCGTAGTTTCGCTTTTCGAAATTTCGTATTTGTATTCCGCGCGATACGTTGCACCGTTATACATACATACCGTTCTCGATACGCGATCTGTAGACAAGAAAGTAAAGACGATGATACCGCAGGAGAACAGGAATTTTCCGCGGTACAAAAATGGTTCGTAGATATCGCTATTCCCTTTTACTGTCCGGCTCGGTGCTTCGAGAGGTTTTGCCTCGTTGCCCCAAAAAGGAGCGCTCGATGACTCAATTATGTCCGGTGACGAAATAAATAGAGGCGCGGCATGTGGCACGAACTCGTTGCCTGACAGAGCGTCCTAAAAACGCTCGAGACCCCCGATCGAAACCGTAACGCGGAATCGAATAACGGCTACGTACGTCCGTCAGAATCTCTAGTTGAATTACTTCCACGTCCGGCTGGAGAGTCATCGCGCATTAATCTCAGCCCTTAGCGCATCGGAAATCCGGTGGAATCGGCCAGAAAGGGGTCGAGCCGCTCGGCGGAGACGGACACTGGAACATTTTCGATGCTAATAAACAATTATTTGCCTCCGTTCCCCTTTTTATCCAGAAACGAGCGTGCGCCATACGAAACGATTCGACGAATGTTTCAGGCGCAAAAACGGCCTCGTGCCCAGCCCGGATACGTCCGTTGCTCCTCCTTCGAGAAATATTAACCGCGCGCCTGGCTGCGACGTTCGTCGACGGTGGAGTTTTCTAAAAATTTTTCGATCGATCTGGAGCGCGAGGGGCCGGGAAAATCCGGCTCTAGGCGCGGCTCGAACCACCGGGGAAAATGTAGGCAGACAAATAAATCTTTGATACCGTTTGCGCCAAATGACCCATAAGAAGGGGCAGAATAGCAGGAACGGAGGTAACGCGTTGCGATATGATGTACTGGGGCCGGACCTGTAACGAATCTATCTGAGCCTGGATCGTTCGGCTTCGACCAATTCAGCGCCGTTGGAAATTGAGGATTTTTTCTCGTTTCGAGGGAGCATCATTCGCAACAGCGTAATAGTTGCCCTACAGCCTCTCGCAGGTACTTTCAGTCACAAATATAACTGGAAATTTCGTGTACGGTGTAATACGCGTTTTTAATTCTGATTTCTTACTGAAATGATTATAAATACTTGCTTTAACGCGAGGCTTTCAGAATTTTATTATTGTACCAACGTGGTGGGCGATAAACACTTCAAAGACTAATTACTTTTTTTCATAGTCCACTGCTTTTATTGGGAAGCTTTCCTGAAAGCTTGAAAGCCTTTTTTATAATCCCACGTATAAAATCCTCTATAAAGATGAAGAGTTTACGACGACTTTCATTTCGGTTAAACAATTAACCGGCACCAATTAAGGAACGTTAAATGTATACTCGTTCGAGGAGGGAAAGAATCGTTCGAGAATGATGCACGAGTACAGCGGACAGCTAGCATGCACGGGGATATACGAACACACATAATTCCAGGCTTACGGGCGGACGATGGAGGAGACCAAAAAATATCGTTGGCCGGCATTTATGAGAATCGCTTAAATCACCAGAGACGGCAATGTGTATCGTCGAGTCACGGAGTAGATGAGAAGAATGGTGGAAAAGAGATCGTATTTCTGGGCTGATCTGGGATTACGGTGCAAGGAGAAGAGATACACGTTAAAGGACTCCGCGTCCAAAATCTTCTTGAGAAACGCGAGGAAGCTAACTGCTCGATTTTTCGCCGATGGAACAGACAACGCCACTATTTCCGCATTCCTTCGTTTTCACTTATCGACAATTGGCAAAATAAAAAATTCTAATTTCTCACGATAGCACTTTTGAATCGTATGCATGGCATGTAAATTCGACGAGGATTGTGGATGACCTCTCTTACCAAATGGGTGAAGAAAATCGGGACTCTGCTTTTTAAGGAAAAAGGGAAAAGAGAAACGCGATTGCGTTCAATATCAGTTTTTTTCTTCATCGAAGGGGAACTTCGCAATTTAAATCCGACTTCAGTTCCGAGCGTCTTAAAATTCCACGATTCTGGGGCACCAAGTTATGCTTGCCAGTGAGGTCAATGAAACAGAAAAAACGAAGAAATGATGCGTCCCAGCAGCGCACAGTCGCTGCTACTTTATTCAACTCCGTGTTACGAGCTTTATTTCCCGCACTTCGCGGGTATTCTATTTCCGGCAAGAGTAACGCGTAATTTAATGCAGATGCGCGTAATTGTTGTTAAATAATTCACGTAGCCGACATCGTATTACAATAACAAGCTCGTGGCATTAATGAACTCGTGGTTCGTTTTCTAACAAAACACGCGTTTTACAATTAACTCGTGATTCAAACATTCAAGGCAAAGCCAGCGATAAATAATGGCGTCTGGTAATAAACGGGGCCAACAAACGTCAACCTCGCAGCTTTAGAATTGGAACAACAATTCACCGGGAGGCCGTTGCAACTTTTTCCATACAAACATTAATTGCGTCTAGTTACGATATAATTTCTCATTCGTGCGCGAAAAAAATGTTATCCTTTAAGGCAAGAAAGTGGCGTGGCATTGTCTGCGACATTCTAATTTATGGGACAATCAGCGGCAACGAGTGTACAAACAGAGATACCACCGTTTACCCTTTGTTCTGCGTTCAGAGTTTCTTCCTTTCAAGTATGCGGCTTGAAAATTAAATAGAACGCGCGCATACTCGAATAAATGGTTACGTGAGTTAACGGCACCGTTGCGAAGGGCCGTGTCTTCGACGCAACGAGCTCCCAGAGAAATTTATCGTTCGAAGATTACTAAGTTCACGGGTAACGAATTTGAAAAGCAAAACAATTAAATGTTTCGAGCTAAGGTAAATAACTTATGCACCGATCCACTGGTACGCGACACCTGGATCGTCGATGCACATAACTCGTGCAATATAGAGAGATCCTAGAATAAGAGATGCGCCACTTGTCACGTAGCGCGTATCAAAAAGTCAAGTTGCTATCCAGGGACGGAAGTCTGTTCCGTCTTGAAGATCATAGCGAATAGGGAAGAAGGTAAGCCGCGAGTTTTATGAATATATCACGAGTTCAGCGCACGCCTCAGACCGGTCCGGCGTCCAAAATCCGCGCGTGGGAGTCGTAACAGCGAAACCCTGAAAGATGACTGCACCGAGAGAGAAGAGGACACGTCCGAGAGGAAATTGAAAAGTTCTATTAAAAATTGCATGCTCGGAGACCAGCGTATGGAAACACGCGACATAAATCGAGCTTTCAGCGTGCATCGCGAGAGCTATCAACGGAACTTCGTCCAGCCCCTCGCACCGTCATCGTTTGAACTTGTTTTAACTCGAGCTTATATCGTCTGTGCAGAGCGCATTTCGTATTCTCTAATGAAAAGTGGACGGCTGAAAACGAACGTTTAGCATTCGTCGAGAAAATGTTCCGGGGTGCAATTAAAGAAATTGTTCGTCAACGACAACGCGATACCATTCGTCGAATAAGATTAGCCGCAGGTTGGTTAGTGTACGAGCAACCCGGTTCAACCGAGAAGGAGAAGCAAATTTCTGCTGGCGGTAACGAAAAGTTTTGCACGTCGTTAGCATTCGGTATTCAGGAACGCTGCATTCCTCTACTGTGACTAGGTTTACAGTTTCAAAAGTGAAATTAAAACTGGGCGTAATTGACCGATCGAGGGGTAACCAAGCGGAATATACTTCACGGTACGAGGTTAGAGCGACGATAATCGACTCAGTATAAGCCGATTAGTCCGCGCACGCAAAACTTGGTTGCTCCTGCGGATTAGGCCAGGACGAGGGAAAAAAAGTTCCACTGGGGCGTGGTGTATGAGTATTACGGTACACTTAGCTTTAATAACGAGCCGTTCAGCTCGATGGATGGCAAGAATTTTTTAGAGCCACCGCTTTCGTTAATTAACTTTCTTCCGAACGATACTTTGCTCGCAGTATTAGAACGTTCGTCGTCCTGAGGACGCTGCGCGACGGGCATTTACGAAAATCAGGACGAGGTATTTGTCGAGATGGAACAGCGCGAGTAGGTTCGATCGCGTACAGAGATCATCTGAAAAGCTATTCGAAATTGGAAGTTGCCGTAAATCTTGAAAAACCTGGAGAACACTTAAGAGGCTTGGGGAACTTGAATGTCTCGGAAGCCTTGAAACTTCTGAATGCTTTAGAAGTCTTGAAGTAGGTACCACGGTTCCTTTGGATACTCGAAAACGAAACTATTGATTGAAAATTTGGATAAACTTAATTAGTTCTCCCGATGGTACCAATAAATATTTTCAAGTGCTCCATAAATATCAGACTGCGGGAGTGAATCATTAACGTGTCGCATAAAGTCGATCAAGGTGGCAAGTGGAAACGTAATTTATATGGGATCGGTTAATCTGATGGAAGTACAGCGAATTAAGCGAACGAGGTCACTGCCAATTGTAATAATTGATAAAGCCAAAGTATTCGAGCCGAATTGTCAGTCACCAATGTCGGATTAAATCTTCCGGTTCCCCGGATTAAGTGTTTGATCGTTCGATCGGCTTCGCATCGGCTGGATGGTTTTTCAATCTTCTAGCGTAGAGATAAGTAAGAAAGGAATCAAGGAGCCATCAGAGGAGACCCTCCGTGACTTAAACTTTCCTCCCTCGGAAGAGTATCGATAAGATGGAGGGGTAAAAAAAAACGAACCGAATGGTCATCGCGATATATAAATCCGGCTAACGTAGCTGGGGAATTAAAAAGATAAAAGTTAAGTTGACAAAGTGGGCTTTGAAAATATCTTGAAAGCTATTCGCAATTTCTATGCAAATAAAAGTGTCCCTGAACGTCGCGGGGGTAAGTGCACGTACGGGGTGAACGATAAGATCGGGCCGAACGGTTGTTTCGGAATGAATAAAACGGAGAGAGTGCCGCGATTAATTCGTAAAAAAATCCCCCCTCAGTTTGGAAGTTGGAGATTAATCGAATTACGAAACTTATAATTCGTGACGAAGTTGGCGAAGTTTATTTCTCTCTGTCAGAAGTTGTTAATGCAGATAAGTAATGTATCGCGTAATTGACGTGCTTGCGAAAAATGGAGCTTTCCAGATTTAATTATCCTGCCATGCACTTGTGGTATTTTCACTGATGGAGAAGCTATTTTCTGTGCATCAGTTACACGGTTGTTCCAAAATGAACGGAACCGACGAGAAGAGGGGAAACTTTTGTTGGAACGTGATGAAATTTTGTCAAAAGATGGTTCCTCGACAGAAACCAGAATAATTGGCAATATCTGGACAGATTAAACGTAGATTCAATAAAATCTTCCGTGACGTTGTAAATTGCCATGAAATGTATTGTGTTTTTTATCTCGCATTTTTTCCCAGAGCAATTAATTCCTCTTTCGACCTTATTCCATTTAAGTAAACTGCCGTTAATGTAGTTCAAATGGAATCGCTTTTATTTTCATTTCCACAAAAGAATACGTTTAAGCGATTCTCGCTAAAAGACCGCAACAAATGAAAATGGAATTGTAATAAACATTATTTACCTCCATCAAATATTTCGAGCTTATTTCTGAAACGTTATCGATGTCGATCGATCAATTTAGAGGAACAATGGTAACAAAATTTTCGTAATGATGTACAGTAGAAAAATGCGTCTTCAACGTTACCAGTATTTTTAAAAGGTTGATTTTACGGGAACAAGAAACGGCGGCCGCGGAATCTTTGCGCTTCTCTTATGCAAACGAAAATATAAGCGTCCCGGCAGAATCCTGCGCGGAACGCAGATTTATGTTATTTTAAATCTGAACAATTTGAATGCAGGTTTCGTCCGTACCCGCGTATTTAAACGAGTATTTCGCGCAGACGAAATACACGGTCCATATAACGTGCAAACAATGGACGTTGTAATACCGCGTTGATGTAGGTAACTGGTATTGTAAATAGATATATCTTCGCTTTGCGAATGATATTGTGAGTCTTCAGTTTCTACGATACGAAATTGCGAAAATGATTGACGATTAACGACGAACAGCGAAATGACGTTTAATGATTCGCAGTTCGACAAAAGTGGACAAAAGAAAGCGACGTACAATACGTTTTGTACGGGGCTCGTAAAGTTCTTTTGACATCGTTCCATAAAAGGGAATTTGGACAAACGCAGGCGCTCAAATCATGCGCGTGCGACGTGTCTGTATATCAGCGTGCGCGTAAGCCGATGGAAAATAATACGGGGATTAAAGAATGGAAGAAGGTGCTTATCGACGGAGTGCATTAAAGGTTGGGAAATTTTTGAAAATCGTATTTCATGGCAGAGCGGAGGCATGCATTTTAAAAAATACAGCTGAAAAAGCTGCACGCATAGCCGGAATTTCGGAAAAATAACGTGGATGTAAATTTCCGTTTTTCGTACATAAATCTGACTTTTAAACAGTGCCTGTAACGGATTCAACGGTATGCGAAATTTTATGAGTTCAAATATCCACGAAGGGGACAGAAATTTTTATCTCGACGAAAACTGGAACACTTGCGTTTTAATTCTACGTGCACGATGACCATTTCGAACTATACAAGGACATATATACGATCGAACAATTAAACGGTAACATATGATGCGTATTGTATACCAATTAACCAACTATCAAACTAATTAAGTCTATATAGAAGAGAATTTAACTCGTGGAATAATTCCGCGAAGAAGAAGAGGTATTTGATTCGGTGACGACAAAAACCAGATAATTCCATGCCCGTCGCATAAAGAATTTTCCCTTGGAACGAAAACAGCTAACTACAGAGAAACTAAATCGTATCCAAAACGAAGGAATCCATTTGTGCATTCTATAGAAAGAAAACAAAAGGTGGAACCCTTTGATCGTATAACATGAAACGAAGTCTTGATAATTACCTTTGTATCAACAATGGGAACAGATCCAAATGAAATTTCGTCCCTTTGACCAAACAGCGAATAAATTAGAAAGAAAATTGCATCCGGTAGAGAGGCTTGCGTTAACGGGTGAACTCTTTTCACCAGGTCGAGTTTAGAGCATGGAAAATGATACGGAAATACAAAAGGTAAGAAAAGCTTGATCGTTAGAACGTCAGACATCGCCACACCGATGGATCGTTCCCAACTGTTTCACGTTCAAGTATCTCTCGTGTGTAATCACCAATTTATATGCACCGATCCGACATACGTATCGTATTATATTGGAAACCGGTTATTGTCTCAAGACGAAGAATACTAAAATCCAGCTTGCACCGTGAAAATTCGACTTGATAATTGGCTTTGCATCGAGTCTGCGCGCGAAAGAGGGGAAAATAAGGGAAGATAGTGGGCGACAAAAGCCGCGGTGTCTATCAATAAGGTATAACGTATTCCCAGATGCTGCCACCCGCGTCTCTCGAATGGTATCGAATATGCGCGATTCAACCGGCGGCTGGAAAAGCGGCCTAATCTCATCACCGACGACGTTCCTCGCCGATTTATATCCTCAGCCGGCTGAAATGGAGTTTCCTCTAAAAGGCGAGCCACGAGCTCCGCGAAATCTTTATCTCCTGAGAGGATCTCCAAAAATTCTATATATAACTTCATGCTCGAGTTACGCGCGAGAGCAGCCTGCCAGATAAGAATAACTTTATTTCCCGAAACGTAAATTCTGAATCTAATTCGCGGGAAAAGGTTCGAACCAGTGAATCTGTGTAATCGTAATTGCCAGACAGGATCGTTCATCGCTGTAATCCATTCCGCGGAATGTCCATTTTTCAAACGCGAACACCGCGGGGCTGAGTAATAATTAAAAAACGCTGCTTAGCGGCGAGTAACGAGGCGCGTCCAATAAATTACTGGGAAAAATGACGGGGACGTCAAAATCTCCTGCGAAATTGTTCACACTTTCAATTGTAATTTATCATCCCGTTCAAATTATTCGATAGAACAAGAAATTGTCCATCCAGGGGAAACGCTCCTATCAAATTTGCTTAAACTTTTCATTGTTTAATATCACAAAATACATTCTCCGAAGCAATTTCAACGGGAAGCAAGTTTACCACGCGGGATTTTTTTCTCTCTATTAGTTCGCTTACGTTTTCGACTCGCGTAGCTACTCGTTTTCAGTCGCACGCTACGTACTCCAACCTAGTTCCACGATAAGGAGCCAAAACAACTGTGGAATACCCCTATCGTGGAACTTCTATCCAAACGAATTTCCGGTAGAATCAACAACCACGGGATTATTCAGGTGGATCAGCGTGCATGGTTCACTCAAAATTGGTTCAGATGGGAATTGCACGAAACTGTATAATACTAGAACGGATACGCTTAGATATTCATAGCCACTTAACAGGAAAATAATATTTTCTTATAGGCGGAAAAGCAATCAGGTTCGATCCCTCTTTTCGAGAGCTCTTTTTTTGCCATCCAACGGAAGACCATCCCTCTAGCGGTAGTTTCTATTGCCGAGTACCACTCGCAGCTTCGAACGCTCGCTACACACGCACACCAGTATATTAAAACAACGCTAATTAATCTTGAAACCTATTCGCAAGATAATAAAACACATTTTTAGCGGAATAGTCCGAGGCTCTTACAAAGTGCTGTACTGTACAGAGATGCGCGTGTAACAAACGGAGAACCGTTAAGAGGGAAGAGTTTCTTCGACCAGTTGGATACACTGGTCTTCCTCGCTTTGTGAAAATCGCCGGAGGAAATTTGAGGAGCCCTTCTCTGGCTGAACAAATTGCGCCAGGCGGAAAAACCAGATACGGGGCTTTGGCCCATTGATCCCATACGCTAACATACGATTCCTTGGGGATACGGTGCCGATTTTAATTAATCAACCAGAGCGACCGATCTACCTCGCTTCTTTGCGTCGACGATCATTACGTGATTTCCCGGTCCCTCTGCACACATCCATTTCGTCATACGCCGGAATTCCATGCGATCAACCGTGCCACGTCAACGAGGGGGGAAAAAAAAAATAAGGATTGGAAATTGAAGGAGCGGTGAAGGATTTCCCTCGGAAGCAAGGGAATCAGGCTCATTGATCACCTGCCGCTATTCTCCTCTGGCCCCCGGCTGCAACGTTCGATCGGAACTCGCCTGAATACGTAACTGTATTGTACGTGGGTTGCACGGTCAGTAAATAAATTCCGTCAAAATAGTGCGTATATCATATCAGCGAGCCTGGCTAAATCGGAGAACGTAAATATCGCGTTGACAATTGTCAGAAACGATTTCGCGTATACCACCACGACGGGAAGTAATTATTCGTGTCGGCTGTAATCCCTCATAATGCACGGCGACAATAGGCGCGACGAAAAATACGGGGTCAACCGTGCGCGCAAGAATTATGTAAACTACGTTATTCATAACTTTTGCGTTGAACGGAATCCGATGGAACTGTTTGTTAATTACTCGAGTAAGCGTAGGAGGATCGTAATTCCCTGATTAACCACGCCAAATTTGTGTAGCCGTAAATAACTCTTAATGAGCTTAAAAGAACAATCCTGGCTGCTGGCAATTTCCGCGTTAACATGTATACTTGCGCGGAAATCAACGGTTCGATTGCGTCAATAACGCTACCGCGGTAATACGGTGCTCGGTATCTAGAAGAATCTAATTACTCCACAGTTCGCGGTTCCATTATTTGTCCACGATTGAGGGGGGGAATATATTTCGTGATTATTGTGTTGTCAGTAAAGTAATGATTTCTCGATAAAAAAAGAACAAAAATGTTAAGGTGATGCAACGAAGATTATTTGTGTCTTCGACTAGAAGAGTTGATTGTTTAAAGAAATTCCGTTCGATTACCGTAAAATAAACGCTTGAAGTGGAAGGAGTATTATTGCAATATTTCATTACTTCTCGGAGTATAGTTTCCTGAACGAAAACAATTTCACGCGAATTACTGCGGTTTTATTAATGGACGTTGATCAATAACGTAAGCTCTTCCAGCCGTCTAGGTGAATACTAATGGGCAATTCGCATTCTACGGGTGCACATGTAGTAACAATGTAAATACTGCGCCTGCAATACCAATATTTCGGACGTCATGAGCAGACGTAAATGCATCGTTAAGTGCTGCGAAATGGAAATCGAACACGTCAGAATCTCGTCAACAAACTGTTAATGAGTGTTGGAAAAATGTCACGAGCTCTGTAACGCGCAGCAGATATTGCTAGGGTGACAAATTTGTTCCATTACTGCCACGTGCTACATCTCGCGTATTAAAAAGGGTATATCGATACTACTTTAATCTTTTTTCGACTTCGTACAACGTGCAACAGGAATAACAAAGTACGTATAATAATAAGAAAAAGGGAATGCATGAGTTATATTAACATAACTTATCATATCATTACCATGGCATTAACTTAGATCAGAAAGAATCTCGCCCGGCAATTATGCGTAATCTCGAAATTTAAACTCTCTTTAACTTCGGCATTTTTCGTATTTCCTCTTGTACCGCTTGAAACGTATCAATTAGAGGGTGCGCGATTTAAGTTTTGTTAGAAAATTTATCTCCCAGAATAGAGGAGAACTTATTAACGTAAAAGACTAATTTTTACACGGTTTCCTTTGCGCGTCAAAAAATGGTGCTACGCCAAGGGAAATTCATGGCTCGTTCGTCTCGACTTTAATCCCTCACCGTTGAGAATTGAAAAATTACATTTCCTCTAAAAATTCTTTGCGCCCGTCCTCGCGGTTCTTTTAAAAGCCTCTGAAAATAATTGACGCAACCCGACGGGCGACGATCGAGGCACGATTATTTAGTTTAGTTTCCGTAGAATTAAATCCTGGGCTGAAATATCCAATTGGCCACAATTTATCGCGGAGGACATTAAAATTCATGGCTGGAGACTGGAACAATGCATGGGAAAGCCGACTCCCGTTCTCAAAAGCGGCGTCTCTGTATCGTTAAAGCGGCGATAAAACTTTCATGGTGGAACCACGGCGTACGAGAAGCCACCGGAGCATAGTGGCGAAATATTTAATTAGAGGCGTGCGTAAACCGCCTCATCAAGTGGCTGACCGTAAAAGCCCCTCTGAGAACAAATTCATCCCGATGAAAGTGGCGGAGGCCTGATGCAAGAGAGACACAAGTGCGTGGCAAGGATATCCGTTTATCCATTGTGAAGGCACTCGGGCAAAGCGAGAATGTTGGCCATTTGATTGCCGTCACGCGGCTGCTCCGTACCAAAAGCTCCCTTGCGTGCGCGTTACGTACTGACGCTCTTTTGCGGTTCATCTCCCATTACATCGGCGATGCTGTTGCATACGAGACACGAATCGAGTCATCTATATTCATGGACGAAACGTGTCCGCATATATTGACGCAAGTTAACGTACCCCGAAGATAACTTGGCCAGACATTAAAGAGAGCGAGGAACGCTTAATAAGCCAAAGTGGTCGGTCCAGCACCCTCGACGCTGCTATTTAACCATTAATTTAACACCTTAGATTGTTGCGTATATATCTTCTGTAATATCAGTATCTATGTTCTCGGTTCTGCGGTGTACAATTATAAGTCAGTTACTTAATGCGCAGCTAGATATTCCGTTCGCGGTTGATAAAGATTCATTTCACAGTCACGAGTTATTTCTGTACGCGAAATCAGCTCTCATCAGCGTCCGTACAATCGATGCTGATATCAGCTATCGTGGCCTGTATCTCGTGAACTCGAGTCGATGCTCTCTAAATTGGGAAGCCCTGTATGCAGTCGCATTCCCTCTCGGATTAATATTCGCCTCTGAGATGTCCGATGGCAAGGTGCTCGCGACAGTAGGCGTCGCAACGTATCCGGTAGAATATGAAAGAGTAATTAGCAGCAGCAGGCAAGCCGTAGCCGGCGCAAAAGGCTCGTTAATGAACGATCGAAATTTCGAACGCGCCTTGTCCGCGCCCCGAAGCATACTAACGCCTTTCAAGAGGCCTAAGCTAATCCATCGAGGATTCATCCTTCTCCCTTTCCCTGTCCCTATTCAGCTCGGCTTGGTATTTGCACTGATCGATCTTGTACGGAGTCACCGTGCTGCAGGGCGATAAGTCCGTAATTGTTGTACTTGCTCGAACTGGCACCGGATGCGGTATAATGCAGATGCAATTAGTGCTTGATTTGTCGCGGCCTTCTATCCCAGTCGAGCTCCTCTATCTTTATTCCTACCCCATTTTCCGTACGGAACTGCTGCATCCAAAACTCTGTTTAATGAGACTGGCAGTGGTTCGCGTTACGCGCGCATTTGTTTCTTCCGGTGCAAATACGTTGTTATTCGCGCAGTTTAGAAACCTTAAACGACTCCCGAGTCTTAATGTTTCAACCGTCTAACCGCAAATCGTGTTCCATCAAAGTTTGCCAGAGATCGAGAGGTGACAAAGTAGAACGCGTTTCAAGTAGCAATTAAGTAACTTGCATTATTTAACAGCGACGGAGTTAGTTTTAATGGCTGCAACGAAGCATTACAACACTCTGGTAATGGCTTATATACGTTCACATCAATTTGTACAACGATAGCAACGCAGCTACCTGTGTCATTGAAGGTATTTTACGTAAAATTTAATAAAGTTGATTTCTTTACACGTCGAGGACCACTTTTGGCGTATTGTCATTGAACCATGGCGATAGAGGGAAACATCTTCCTTCAAGACGAGTCGCGAATTCCTGGGATTATTGATGGTGAATTCCAGCAGCTGACTGGCACATTTGGTAACATTCTTTCATGACGAATTACGCTATCGCTTTGCTTCTGGTATAGTAGCACAAATTTTTTAGAGAAGATACTTATCCTCGCGATATTGATTATGAGTAACTCGGCTGAGACGTGTGGTTTCACGTGCGACACTTTCGTGGAGCTTGAACGTAGCAATGAAATAATTATATTAGACATTTTCGAAAGTAAGAGCGGACAGGCGAATGAAATAATGGGTAGGCGAGTTAATTGGAATACTCTTCCGCCAGCCGCGAGCTTGAATTTGGTCGAGAGCAACTTTCAATTAAATACGGTTAAACTGAAAACGAGCAAACAATGTGTTCTAACATTTCAAATAACCAGCACCTGAAATTCCTCTTTCCGCGCTTGCATTTCAGATTATGTTCCACTCGTTCGAATATAATCCGCCCGTTTCGCGCGGACGTTCGCAAGGGTGTTTAATGGAAAACATTGGAGCGAATGCTGGCCAAAGCAGGTCCGATCGGCAAGTGAAATTCCTTCAGCCGGAAATTTCTCTCCCTTGAAAGTAACATTTTATTTTCCCTTTCCGATTTGACCGGCTTTACGAGAAACTGTACGCTCAAATTTGTACTTCAACGCCAGCTCTGGCGGTTTTCGAACGCTAAAGCGTGTAAACGCGATTTGAATGGCAAATGGTTCATTCGCGCAGAGAAGCATTACGGACTCCTTTGGAAGAATAAAATACGTTATGAAATAATGATTAACGATCGAGTTTAAAACGAAGCGCGAACTACTGGACGCGACGCGCGTTAAATTTCGCGAAAATAATCCTATTTCCAATGTAACTGCGGCTCGATAAGCAAACTGTCCTCTCCCGTCTACAATGTTAATCGTCGCGTGATATAAAATATTCGCGATGGTTACAAGAAAAGTCGAACTCTGTTCGTCGTATAATCCGTCAAATCGAATGAGCTGCGATCGCGTAGCTACGATACATGAAAATTAACGCGGAAACGAAGCAAAACACGTAGATGACTCGATCGTATCGCGTACACGTGTACCTACATACCACTCGTTCCAAGACTGACAAACTTGAATTTTTCTAAAAGCGGCTCTGCTTTCACAAATCGTGACGACGTATTTATGGCAACACGTCGAGCTCGTAGAGCATCGAGTGGCTCCTGTAGACTCGTGCACTCGAGCCCACCGTTTCGGGGCGTGCTCGATATTTTTAGACGCCATTGACGAGCTTGGAAACTGATTTATAGTAATTTTTCACGGCAGGACAAACTGTTTTCCTCGTTTTTTCGACCGGTCGAGTAACGATTTAACGGTTTCTCGGTGATCCTGAAGAGCGATGGGCCAGAACAAACGGACGGATAAGCAATCCAACCAGCGGCGGGGCGGCACGTAAAAAGTTTGTTTGTCTCGTTAAATATAGCCACGGTAAGATCTGTAAGCCGAGGTGAAACGAGTAGCTCGAGGTGTTTGTACAACCAATGTTACCGCAAAACTTTCCTGTCGCTGGAAGAACCGATAAAATATTCAGCCTGGCTAACAATAAAGCAAACTCGACTCGGGAATCCAACATTTGAATGCCACGTTGACTGTGACCTAGTGCCTTGAGCATTTTACTTCAACCACCGTTAGCACTACAGCCCCGTGATTCAGAGAGGGCCTCAAGGGTTCGAAACATATGTCATGAGCCCGAGAACAAAGGGGACCGTGTGCATGTGGAGGGCCGTTCGGAGCCCACGCGCGTTCTTCGCGTCTTTTAGCGGTTCAACGACCATTGTTCGCGCAACATTTTTCTACTTTTCTGCCCACTGGATAAACTTCATCATTCTTTCGCGTACGGCTGTGCGTACGGGAAAGGGGGAAAAAGGGCGCTGGTATCAGTTTTCAAACGAATTACGCAGCTGCCTTTGACGCGTTATTTCGCCTCATTATTTCCGTACAATGGCTATCGATACGACGGATGAAAATAATATATTTGGATAAATTCGTGGAATAATTCCGATGCAAAAAGTATTTTTAAAGTATCGTGGCAACGCGTACGAAGGTACGCCAGGGGTATTGTTCGCAATCAATCGCGTAAAATATTTACAGTTTCCAGGTCGCGACGAAATATTTAATAATCGATGGGACAATTTACTTTTCAGCCTGGAGTACAACCTCCCTCCGGAAATGGTTTCAAAGTGAAACTTAAACTATAAGGGGAAGAAACCGGAGAAAAAGGAATCGAAAGGATCCGGTATTACTTTTCAATTTATCTTCAATTAGTTTTCTTTCCAATTTCTCTTCTAAACTTTCAAAACTGTCTACGACGAGAACGTCTAAGGTAAATTGTTTTATCGGCTACTAGATATATTGGTTCGATGCCTATGAAATTATCGAATATCGACCTGAACCTATGATTTGTACAACTGGCTAATAGGCTGACAAGCTTCTATTATCTGTATCTTCTCAATCAACCCAATATTGTACTATAAAATTTGCACTGAAGCAACCATTTCGCGATGCAAGTGAGTAGAAAGCGCAATTCGGTGGTAAATTTGACGGAACAAAGATTTATTTGTACCGTGGCGTACAGATCCACTTGTTCTGCGTACAAAGTCCGCCTACATCCTCTACTACTCTCTCGTTTACTGTTAACAAAAAATCTTAATGAGAGACGAGTGGCGTCTGAGCCAGCACGAATGGATCCAAAAAGATCCCCGTCTACTCCGCCGCGAATGACAACGATGTACTTATGTAAACCGTCCGTTTTTATACGCGAGACGTTAAATCATTCCCAATTGGACTTGCCGCCTCGCTGTTTGCCCGGAAGAGCATAAGTAGTCAAGGCGTGTCGGGCGAGGGTGCCGCCGCATCTGGGAAGGTTAAAAATTATCCCGCACTTTCTCGCGGCGCGGAATTCCGTCTCATCGTGTAACGAACCGGGAAATTTATTTATAGTATCGTCGTTTCTTTCATAAACAGACGCGCTGACTGTTTCGCGTAACGGGATCGCATCTTGCTTCCTGCTAAGTGACTTTCACCGATGATCCCCCATGTATCTGTATCACGGAAGAAAAGGAACAACCAAGGAACAGAACGCGTGAAATTGAAGAAGATATATCGCGTTCGTTTGTACGGAAAAGTACACAGTTTCTGGTCCATCGAATGTTTAGTTGCTTCTCGTTTTAAGATCGCGAGAAAGAAAGCAACGGTAGCCGATGAAACTTTTCCTCTATCGGTGTTATCCAGTTTCATCAAATACATTCGCGAGGCGAGTACTTACAGCCCGGAGGAGGTGTTGGCCGCATCTAGTTACGAGCTGAGAGGATCGATCTCGTTTAGGTTGCGTTTATTGGTCGAATTCCATTGCAACGTTTACGATAATTACTTCTTACGCTTCATTGGCTGCTGGGCAATGAACTCGGGGCAAAAAAACCGTGTATTTAAAAGTAACCGGTGGAAGTCTGCGCGGAGAGAGCGAGGCAAAGAGAGAATGTGGAAAAAGGCTGTTAATTAACTCCGATGGAAACGAGGAATGGACCTACACTAATGTCGATGACGTTGCCCGACGCTAATTTGAAGCAGCAACTGGTAAGGGCGCTAATCTCATTGTTCAACCGCGAAATATCCCCGGTTGAATGGGAGCGAACTTTAAGATCTTATCAAGTGACTTATCCGCTGGGATTTACAGTACCATACCACTCTACTACCAACAATATGAGAAGAAAGGCCTTTTACGTGGTACGAGGAAGGTACGCTAAATAGCTATCCAATTATGTTTGGTTATAAAAGTGAACTGATATTTGGTTTAATCAGTTAAAGTGTAGACTAAAATAAGAGTCTAGAAGTTCGTACGCTACTTAAAAGTACACGTTGTTTTCCACGAAAGAACATTCTTCGATATCTCCTCTATTAATGGAGCATGTGCGAATTTCTCGTTCTTTAATTGGTAAAAAGCATTGCAAATCTTCAACGTGGAGTGGATTCGAAAGAGTTGGATTTAAAATCGTGGTTCGTGAACCGCAGCAGCTTTTTTCGAACTGGTCAATTTGCAGCGACGAGAATCGGCCACTACGCGAACAAAGTACGATTTGCGGTACGCGTGGAATAAGGTCGAAGCCATCGTCCTCTTACCCTCTTGGGGAAGGATCGGTCTTCAGATTGCATACGATTTTCCTACGTGCACCGTGCCTGGCGTCGTTCCTATCTCTCCAACGTATCTGCTAGTGTATCCCCTAAACTATATCCACGCTCAAAAAGGAATGACCCAAAGGAAAATAAATATCGAATACGAAGACATCAAAACTTGTCAATAAATTTGTATATCCGTACGCAATCAGACGTTGGACTGATTCGTTTGTCTTTTACCTTCTTTCATGTTCTTTTACGAGTATTACGGAACTCAATATTGATGAAAGCGTGCAAAATATTGCAAGCAAGAAGAAGGTATGCTCAGATATGAATAATGAAGGCACGTTGAAATATTAAGTCGCCTTTTAAACATTCACCGACGATGGTAGAGGGGGCATTTAACTTGGTGCATTCGCGCTGAATTTACTCCAAGGCGAAGCATTTAAAAATTATACTTTTCATCGTACGTATATTAAGACACAATTATTACAATCCGTTTTACTTTACATTTAGAAGTCTAAAAAATTCATAAAATAGAATGCAACTCGTTTTTAAGACAAAATGTTTAAAGGAAATTTTGTAAAATTGAATGTTAAAGAAAAAGTTAAATATCTGCGTTCTACAAAATCGAACAACCTTTGAGAATAAATTTACTCTCCTGTAGAGCGGAGGAAAACGTGTCGAGTGATAATATGAAATAGAACACTGACCATATGGTGGCGCATGCCCCGACTGTACCATTTATAAATTTCGTTTGTGGGGCAGTAGTAGTAGTATAACGCACAAACGGCAACCCATAAATTTCATACTTCTACAAATGTTTTGCAAGAAGCCACAGAAATGTAATTATTGCCAACGAAATGCAACTGTGGGTAGCAAAGAAAAGGTCGTACATGCTGTTTTCGTCTCTTTCGCAAATATGGATTCAATGAACAGAAAGTCCTTCTGATAGAAAGGGAAAAATAAAAGTATAAATTCTCGTACAATGTGCCAAACGTACAAAGAGCTGAATTTATTCAAACATTTTTCAGCATCACTACCGCGTATTTTATCAGTAACAATTTCTTTCTAACGCAAAGGTCTAATAATTCCTTTTAAAGGGTTTAAAAGAATTACAGCAACAAGAATTTTCTTCGAAACTCCATAACTTTATTAAAACTTGCCGAAAACTGTTGGGTCGAAACCCGGATTAAAGCTTGATCTTTCTGTTTTAGGACTTTGCGAACTTTTGACAAATTTTAATAAAATTACGAAACTTGGGAATTTCCGACAAATTTTCAATAACATTCGAGCGACGCGATAAATTTGTACGGCGCTACAAGTGCAGGCAGTGTTCTCGTGCTCGATTCCGTGTACTTCTTACGCTCCTTAAAGCGCGCGGCAACACCTTAAGAACTCGTGCGCATCTCAAAAATGAAGCGTCAAGACGGGAGAACTCGTGAAAAACTTTTTGATTTATTTCACCAGAGGGGATTCGCTCGTTATCGCTCGTTACGCTTCCCATGTACCTTTCCTGCGGGCACGTAACGCGGCTAAGTAGCAATAACCTAGTAAAACACATGCGTACGCGTTAATAATAGGCACAAAGAAGTTTCCTGTACTCTCGGCGAAGTAGTTCGTGGAACGATAACGCTATCGTTGATCCGTGAGCTAACGTGACAAGATGAGAGAGGCCACGGCTCCAGACGAGAAAACGAGGATACGCGCCTAATTTCCGGCTGGCTGCACAGGTTGACTCATTTTTGCATAATGCAGCCTAATAAGGGCTAATGAATGAAATGCTGTAACCCCCGATGTTGCGCAAATTGGATTTACGCCACTTGCCATTCCACCACTTTCACCACTCGCTCCACCACTCCTTGTCATACTTGTAATCTCACCTCGTCTACCTCTGTCTATCCACCCGCGTGCTACCCACACCCTGCCCCCAAACCCCGCGCGCCCCGCGTATTTGCATACTTTATAATCTACGGTGCCATGGTTCACGGGGCGGGAATTCTGCGAATTCCGTTTCGCGAGGAAACCCATCTCGAAGAATGCTACGATTTACGGGCAAACGAGGTCGACTCTCCTTTTTTATCCTCCCGTCTTCATCTTTTTTTCTTAATTATTCCGTTCGAAACCCGTCATTCCGGTCTCCCCATTACTCGTCGTGTTTCCGCTTTGCTTCTCGGAGGAAACGGGTTCGGGGAAAATCGCTACCACTTACGGTATAAGAAGTTCTTCTGCTCGCGGAGCCTCGCCTGATCGATGCATACGGTAGCGCACAAAAGCGCCAGGGCACCTCCCCGTTTTTCTGAGGATGCCGTTTTCTGTACACTGTTCCGTGTAATACAGGTTACGATGGCTTAATTCTTGGTTATCCTACCACCTCCGTTCGAATCGTTTCATTTCTAAGCTGTGTGTTTTAGATTCGCTCAATGCCTTGCCCGCGCAGACACAAACAGATCGCGATTAATCAATGAGACTTTACGATTAATCGAACCGTGATACCATGGCGGATATGTACCATCGATAAGCTTTTAAATAAATTAACACCGTTATTAACTGGTATCAATCACCAATGCGTCCAGCTAATTTACACATTGTTACGAATCGAGCTAAATGTCCAGGTATTTATAGCCGACAGGTATGCATGTCTGATAGAGGCGAAAGGTTCGCGAGTGTTTGTATAGCGGGGAAAGTGAACCTGCCCATGGTCGGAAGGTGTTGCAGCCAGGTTTAAATAATCCAATCGCTCGGATCGGTCTGTATAAAAGCGCTTTATTTGATTAACAACCGAATGCGATCAACTGGCCTCCTAACCGAACGGGCAACGCGCGGTACACTCGATAAGAGTGTCCAGGAGGGGGGGAAAAAGTTTTATTCCGCGGTGCTCTTTTATTTTCGCCGGAACATACGGGCAGTTACGAAGAGTGTTTTAGAGTTCGGAATAAACATGGGTCTGGAAATGAAGCTGGACCGGGCAGCGCGCGATTTTCTGTTCCAGTACTTTAAGTGGCCTGGCTGCTTCCATTGGACGTAAGTTGCGCGAAAACAAGGGTCTTTTTCGGTTGAAATTCTCCTCGCTGCGCGAAGGAACAAGGAAAGACATAAACAAGAAATAATCGCCCCCCATCGAACAATCCCGTCTGTCCGCGGTGATTTCGCGTTTGTGATTTAATGTTCGAATCGCCTTCGCCTCGAAGGTGGCGCACGGCGAATTAAACCGAAACACGGGCTTTGAAGTCTGCGATCGGCATCTGCTGGATTTCAACCGTAAAATACTTCGATACCCTCGAACGAGGTGCATGGCTACATTGCTATATAGCAACGCTTGCGTAATTGCCAGCAGACATCCTCTTTGAGAACGGGCACATGCGAGTATATAAATACGGAAGTTTGGACACCATTTGAAATCTTGTATAGAAAGCTCGGCTTAGCCGTGTTCAAAACAGAAGAAAGCAAGTCTTAAATTATTAAAAAAATCGCTTGGAAACTTGGATTCCTCGTCTCCTCGTCGAGACGCGAAAAGATAAGAAATTAACTTCGTCGGATGCAGCGATACCAACTTGTTTGTTCAGATACAATTAACCAGGAGAAAGTGAGCCGCAAACATTTTACGCTTATTCCACTGTTTGAACGCGTACAAATCACTCGTCAAACTAATTGTCATAAGAACCCTCGTAGCTCCCCTATTTCCCAACAGCCGGCCCCTCCTCGCCGGCTGTACAAGTTTGGATCCATTTTTAAGCAGCCGATAAAAGAGCAGACCTCGCCCCACGGTCATAGAGCAAACATTGATTTTAACCCGCTCAGCGAAGCGGCCTCATTTTTGGGGCTAAAGAAAATACATTCATCGGTGAGTTGGTTCAGTTAACAACTCGATGATTACTAGAGCTAGACTGCTATCGAAGACGTTAGGTTGTTCACTTGAAATTTATCCTATTCGACCTGAAAGACATCTTGTCGCGATTCTTTGATCTACCAGAAACTCTCTAACGCGTATTTATCGTCAGAGAAATTCGCAACTGATCTCTGTAATTTAATAATAGTTTGTGTGACATCGCGCATATACTTGGAGATCGATGTCAGTAATGGTAACGTTAATGTTATTAACATTTATACGAATATGATAAGACAGCTAGCTCGAATTGGTACAGAATCAGAATAGTAACACGAGAGGTGCTTAATGACGTTCAATGAAATCCCAATAGGTAGGTCGTGGTACGTTAGATGACAACGAGCTTCAATTAACGTTGAAGTCCTCAATGTTCTCAGCAAGTAGACGTGTCTACAATCGTACAGTCCACAGATAAATTCTCTTGGATATTTTTAGAGTATCTTTGAAAAGTACCGAAGAAAAGTCATACATTTTAATTATTTAATGTCAACTCAATGTTCGAATGGCTAATTTATCTTCCGATCCATCGAAACGAAGTTGTAATACGTTTAACTTTTGTATATTTTATACGGAACGTGTCTAAAACCTTTTCTGATGAAGTAAATAGTAAAATTTGAGTTACCGAAACGGAGTGGAAACTTATACATGTTCCGCGAGTCGATCTATCCTCGAGGTCCGGTAAAACGTAACAAAAAGTTAATAGACTAAAAGCGTAGAGAATATTGCAGGAAATATATTTCCTCTCGCTTTAACGGTTATTTTCGTCAGGAATGATTCACGTAGTCGGAAGAAATTGGCAAAAAAGGTATGTTAATTTCAACATCCACCGTTTCGCGATATTGAAGATTTTCTTGTATAATGGACACGTTCCATTATGCTTAAAATGATTTAACCAGCCGGCGAACGCTTCGAACCACGCCTGAATCTCCTCGTCGCAATAGCTATGCTATCAAACCTCCTAACCCCGATTATTACGATCACAGACGGGACTAAGTAAACGGTGTCCCCGTGTAAGACGATCCCGTTTCGAATTCGCACTAGCTACCGGCAGTGGTAAACGCTGCTGTAGACATTAGCTTTCGCGCTTGGAGATTTTGTCGGAGCAAGAAGGGCGTGGCTCTTAATTGAAAGGGGATTAATTAACGCGCGTAGACGGCAAGAAAAGCTCCGGGTGTTCGAACGTCACGAATGCTTTTCGCCTCCACGCGGAATTTTCAGCCGAATTATGCGCAGAGTTTCTCATCCTGCGCTGGAATTTTCGCGAAAAAGACGCGGGAACACCCAGCTGCTATTACGTACGGAGCACTGGAGACGGGGGTGGTCGAGGGGTGGCGCAGGAAAGAACGAGATGGATGGAATTTTGATAACGTCAGAACAGAGCATGCTTTACCACAACAACCGCGATATTTCCCCAAAGCAGTTATACCTAGCCGTGGAAAAAGAATCGACCACCACCCCAGCCGTTCCTGTTGGACGCGCGCATTCCCTCGAAACGCTCTGAAACCGTGCACGCAGCGTTCGTTTCGAGGAGATGTTGCTCCTAAACCCCGTATGTCTCTCTATTCTCTTCAATAATTCCCTATCGGATGAATCTCTTACAGTCTCGCATCCGCCTCTACTTCGTACGATGACAAAATAATGAAGGGAACGGGGCTGGGACAGTTTCGCTTACCCTGGGACTAACCTCGTCGGTGCGACGCGTCTTTTACGCGTAGAACGTGAGTTAGATGATCAACCCCTTCTCGTTTCTTCGCGCTCGTGCTTTAACTCGGTGAATTAACTCTCGTTGATGGAAATAGTGGAGCAGTTTTGGAATCTGCTCTTTGTACCCGTTGTAACATTAATTGTATGCTTCACGCGATGAACATTTCCTGTTTAATTAATTGCATCTCAGAAACGTAATGTAACTACGCGAGTTTGACAAGTCTTTTAATATTAATCGTACGAACAATCGTTTCATTACTTCTTCACTTTTCTCTTTTACAAAGTACCGCTAATTCGAGCGAAGAAAAAAACGCAGAAACATACATTAACCGCAGAGAAAAATCCCTACCGTGGAATTCCCTTTAGCAGGTCTCCGCTCGCCGACCAAGGACCCTTTTTCGCCTCGAAAAGCGGCACGAACATCGGCAAAGAGTGGTTATTTCCAACGAGGAAACGCATGTGCGACACAGGGGCCCAGCGAAACGTGCTCCATCCAGAATTCGCCAAAGTATCCCAATAAAAAGACCAACCCCGTGGAAGGTTATATCACGAAAATATCACGCCGTACTTTTGTCGCAACTGTGACCCGGAGTTTCGAACTATTAGATGACCCAGAAAGTTCGCGTGGTTTTCGTACCATAAACAGAACGGCGGCGTTCTATTACTACTTTTCTGATTTCGCTCATTAATACGGCCACCGCCGCCATTATTCAGCCGGATCTCCAACCGCTCGTTCACGTCCCTTTCTCGCGCGGCTTTTAAAGCCGCCGAGGAGAGCGTAGCCGGTTTCGCGTTTCGTAACCTCGTATTTTGACGTTCAGAACGAGGGACAATAAACCGAGGGCTTCAGCTTTTCGTTTACCGGGCATTTTTTCCCCCCCAAGCTAGACACCCATTACGCATGTACGCGAGCCCGTAATGCGGCGAAATGCCATGAGAGAGCGGTTCATGAGGTAATATCCGGCCGCGGTCGAACGTGGATCGTTGCTCCTGACACCGCTGAAATATATTCTCTCTTTCGCGGTTCCAAAACCCGATGGTACATACGGCCGGACCGGGAACAAACGTCTTCGATAAAAAGAGTAAACAGAGTCCCGGCCGGCGGATACACCGGCCGAGTCGCGTTTCTGCTTTTCCGTTTTGAACCAAGTTAAGGAATAACGGTGGAAGAACACGAATGTACATACAACGAAAACTATTTCCCCGCGTCGTTCCCTCTGGTAACAAGAGATAGAACGAGGGATACTTTGTGAAATATTTTAACTGCCTTACCTTTGGTCTGGGAATCGTGTTTCTCGACGTTGCTCGGGATGTTTACGAAACGATGAAAGGAGCTACGAACGTAACGGGCGAACTTCTTTTTATTAATGAGCCCGAGATTGAAACGAGTAAATTTTATTGTTATCTCAACAGGTTTGGTAAATCGTATTACCGGGAATCAAAATGCATCCCATTTTTCCGCGAATTAACCGATATTGCGGGGATGGTTAACGTTAAGCCTAATTGTTTTAGTTACGTGCAAATATTACGGTAATCGAATGATAATAGGACGTTATAGTATCTATTATAATAACGTTCATTAGTAATGCGCGATATATTCATTCGCTTCAACATGATTCTATGATTATAATAGAATTCATATTAAAACATTATCCCGCTCGTACGGCAACACGATAATGCGACGCACTGCACTTGACAACAAAGTTACCTTAAAGTAGTCGATAACGTTACACCATTGCGATAATAATTCGCAGCAAAGGGAATAATATCCTTTGGGTGTAACACGCGAGAACTAATTACACGGTTAATAATGTCAGTTGAAATTTAATTTTACTCAACTCACGAGACAGTATCCGATTGTGACTTGCGCGTGCAAGTGGCCCACGTATCTCTCGTTCAACAAGGAATATTTATCGATCGTCTAATTTGTATAACGCGCGAAAAGCGTATCTACAGCAATCGAAGAAGAAACGTGTCGTGGAAAACCAGTCGAGAAGAGCGACTCAGCCAAAGAGGCGAGAATATCATCCGTCTATTTCCATCCGAAGAGGAACACCAATTACCCAAACGATACGGACCCACTTCGTTAGGGGAGGGTCAGAAGAAAGGGTGATCGTAGAAGTTTCAAGCTAGGACGTTCGCGCAATTTCCTGTTCAAGATTCTAACGATAATAATCTTTCACCGTTCTCTAGGAATGTCGTATCGTATCAGCGTGAGCGCTCGTACACGTCAAATCGTTTATTATCGCATTCGCGCCAGTTGGACATTCGTGTATATTATTAAACCATCTTCACCCTCGATGTACGGCGTCTCTTTACGTTCACGGGCGTTTCTAAAATTACCGATCTCCCTCTTACTCCGTTTTTCGGGGTCTTCTCTTTATGGCCCTCGCGCGCCCACTTGCCCACGTCCGCCGCGTGTACGCACGTGCGTTTTCATTCGAAACACCCGTGAAAGCACCCCTAATACCTACGCGCGCGGATTCCAACAGCGTAGATCAAAAGCAACACCGTTATGCCTATTTTATCGCATTAAATCTGTCCATCAGCGTCATCCTGCAATTTTGACAACCGTAACCAGGTATGTTGACGACACCAAAGTTAGATCGCTCATAATATATTTCTCACGAATTATTTTATAATCTGTATCGCACAGCTCGCGGAAGGTGCCAAAGAAATAAAACGCGTTATAATCAATTAATACGTTTAATATAAATATAAATTATTGTTATGAGCGTAGTCTAACGAAAGAGCGATGAATGAATAATCATAGCATAAAATCTCATTTGTTTATTAAAGGCATGAATATCGATAAGCTTTAAAGTGTTTTAAATATTTCAATAAAATTTCATATTAATCTAGTTTCAATTCGGTTAAATGCAGTGATACGTTTATAGAGGCTTTACATATATAATTGGTCTTACTCGTTCACTATCCTCGATACAAACGATTAAAATGGCCGATTTTAAATCTCTCATGCGAGTTAAATTTCGATCAAGACTGACGTTACGTATCGATAGGTGCGTAATATAAAATGAACGCAATGAAAACTTTCTTCCTAGTGTCTGAACTATAAATCACTTTCTACTTGCTCGAATAGAGAAACTTCAAATTATGTATCGATACAATTGGACCTTCGATTGACCAAAGTCTTGTTGGCAACCACATCGAAGTTACATTGTACGAAGAAAATTGTTATCGAAGAACCTACTGTGTCCAACAAATGTATATTTTTAATCACTGTTTTGTACTTCAACAGTTCGGTAACCCTCGACTCGCTTCAGTAGCGAATTAAATCGGTTAATCGAGGTTCTGCTGTACGAGAAAATAGCGACCAGAATGGAAGACCATTACGTTTAATTTGGTTTAATAGGACGAAAAGAAACAGCGCCAAATCTCGCTGATTTATGATACAATTGTTCCTTTCAGAAAACTTTCCATTTACTCGTACGTTAACCAAACAATTACGTCCAGAGCTAGTGGGCATGTTCTAAGTAGAACGTCGTAATTCACAGTGAGAATAGCTCGCCCATTTAATTGCTCTACCGATGGCCCTGAATCACCCTACACTCGTATAAAGATTCGATCGTGGGCGCCAAGTGTCTCATCGGGGGAAAATTCGACGGACCCAAGTCGTTCACCTGGCACGAACCACCTAGACTCGTTGCATCACCAGGTTCTACCGCGTTTCTTTTCCACGTCTTTCTTTTTCCATCGTTAGATACACGGATACTTTGTGTCTTTCGTCGACGCGCTGGATGTTAAGCGATTCCTGGTTAAAAAATCCAAAGAAAATAAGAAAACCACCCCTTGCACCTTCCACGAAAGACTGGAGAACGGTTCGATCGAAGGAACTTTTTAATGAGAAACTAACGATAAGAATTGACGACGGTGAAGACAGTGCGTGAAGTATATAACACGATAGGACCCCTCCTGGATAGGGTGATGTCGAGACCGCGGTTTCCGCTGCGGTCGCTATGCAAACCGCGGAGACGCACGTTTACGCCGCAATGGAAATCCAAGAAAGCCGTCAGTTCATTCAAAACCCGGCTGTTCTTTTCTCTCTTTCGTTGCCCCGAAGAGGTTCGCGAACCGTGAGATGCATTCAGTGTAACCCGCGGGGACTTTCCCCAGCTAATGCGAGATGAAATTACAGTCCGGGGTTCCGGTCGACAGTCACGCCGTCTACTCGAAAGACACTGCCAGGCCCTTCCACCTCTGGCAGCTTCTCTTTCAGCTCTACCTTTGCTTTCTTCGTCCTCGCGGCCCTCTGTCCTTTCGAATACTCGTACACACGAGGAGGCCATTCGTTTCAACCCGTTTGGTCGCTGCTCCCAGCGAGCGTTTACCCTTACAAAAAGCTAACCCTTAATCTCCCGCGGAGGCTAGTCCTCCTTTCTCGAAGCGCGGCTCCCAGAGGGATCTTTCGAGTTATTGGAAAATATTCACGAGTCTCTAACGAGACAACTTGTGCTTTTAACTATTAAAGATCGACGGTACACGATGACATCGTTGTTGATGCTGATACGATTATTTTACCATAACGAGCTACTCTCTCCTCGATATGATAGGATTTAATATCGGAGATAATATCGAATTTCTGTCTGCTACATGTTCTATTCTGCATTTCCTTTTACACACAGTATACAGAGTAAACACCCCTTTTAATGCGTTTCGCGTTATACGATTCCATATTAAAAAGTTTTGTGAAAATATAAACCTAGTTCTGTCGTAGACAAATCTGTTTCACTGCGCTACGAGGATACGCCCGCGATATTTCCATCGAGTTATGCGAATACGCGTTATATAAACCCAGGATATACAGGAGTATATAACGGTTGGATATTATTAGAAGAAATTTCTTTATTCGCTCCATCACAGGCGACGTTACTTCGCCTATTTCTCAAACAATAGCTCGCAAACATTTCCATCAAACACGATAGTTGACGATCCAAAAAGGAGTAATACTTAAACTACCCCATAATGTCAAATATTATTAAGTCGCGCAATTTTCTTTTCCTTCTCGTCAATTCTCATAACGCGGAACACCTTTGACACAGCCCTTCTTCTAAGTCAGCTTCCAAAGAAGCAGCAAATCTGTCGCAGCCAACAAATCGACGTCTCTTGGTACCAGGATCGACACATGTCATTCCTCCGGTGACTGTGATATAAAGCCTCGATTATTACCGATCCTGATAACGGGCTCACTGTTAGCGTGTAACGCGCGCCTCCAAGTTTCGAGCAGCGTCGGCGGGTAAGGAGAATCGTTGCTGAACCCTACACGTTCACTTCAGTTAAGTCACTCTGTAAAGTTTGCGAGGGAGGAAAGCCGAGGCCCGTTAATGTGTCGTAAATCGTTCCTCTCGGTCCGTGTACAAGTCAACCGCGGAGATTACACTCCGCCGAGGCAGTCGAAAGTGACTCTCTGCAGCTTAGTCAAGTATCCGGTCTTAACAATGTACAGGCTGAGCGTGGATCCTCCGGGCCTCGAGTATCCGCGCACCGTGCAAAAGCTCCGGCAGGCTCTCTCGCTCGTCTGCGCACCGACGAGCCCTGATAGAAGGAGGCGCACACCGTGGAGATCGCCGAAAAAGAGGGGTCGCCCCGAATCAAATGAGTTTGCACAGCTCGGCGACAACGGAGTTTCGTGAGTGTGTAATCAAGCCGGGATCGAGGCGCGGGAAAAGGGAATTGCCACACGGGCCAAGGGATGTATCCTTCTTCTCTCTGCGATTTGAATTTCCGCCCAAAGGCAAACGAGCCAACACCCACGGCGTCCTGGGGGATTTGTCCATCGAACGTCGATAGAGTGGAGACGCGACAAATGCCCAGGCGATTTTACCGTCTTAATTTATGGGAAACTCGTTGCGACGCGTTCGCCAGTACCGTTCAACGGACGATGTATTTTGCGACGTGTTACAACGAGACAAAGGGAAACTGGTCAGCTGTACGCGAGAAGGCACAAAGAGAATCGTCGCGTATAGAAATCGTCTCGAAGGGAACTGGAATCGATTTGCATTTCCGAAGAACTCTGATTGCACGGAACCCACGGCACGGGTGAATTTCCTTTGTCAATTTCGAAGTCATTACTCGGTCGTTGCGGTTGCTCGTACGAAATCATCGAGCGATTCGACGTGTGGGAGTGTGTAAAGGTAATTCACGGGGTGTATCGTATATCGCGCGTAGCAAGACGAAGCTGGTAGGTTGAACGAGTCGATGCGCTCTCGATTCTTCCACGAACGATTCCCGTAGGAATAAGCTCGTTCGGAGTCTCTTTATCTCCCGATGCGAATTAATGTTCCCTCTTCTGCACGTCACCGTGAAATCCGTGTACACCACAGCGCCGCGTTGAATCGCGCTGGGAGCACGTCCGTGCGTCTACCTTGGAGGACACCTCGGAGTAGATTGGTAAAGGTCGACAGCGGACGCTACAAAGCCGCTGCCTTGAAAGGCACTGTTTGAAACATTGTTCCTTAGAGCATCGTCGCGCGCTCGGTTTCAGAAGGAAAACATTTCTTTGCTTGGTCGAGGTTCGCGAGCCTCCGCGTTCCTTTGTCCCCACTTCGCGCTCCGGGCGACGCTTCAGCGATGAAAAAAGGATTTCCGCGACAGCGCTAGTAAACAGCGGCAACTCTGGCGCGGGACATACTTTTCCACTATTTTATTCTCGCGTTAGCTGTCAACGCGCGTTCCTTTTTCAGGCGGGGGGGACCACCAGCTGACCGAGGGTACCAGCGAGAAAGGAAGCGCCACGAGTCGTTTGGCGAGGTGCCGGACGGTGCGGTAAGAAAAAGGGCAACAACGACACCGCGTACCGCACGACCGACGTCTCATCCGGCGCACACACGAGGGGGCCGGTGTTCCTGTTTCATTTCGTCGCATTACACGCGATTAATCCCGTCCCACGCGCGTCAACGCACACTCGCGCGTCTCGTACGCGTCGCTCGCTCCGTTTCTCCAGCGGGTCATCCGGAGTCGCGATAGATAGGCTCTCGTTCAACTTGCTTACCTGTTATCACGAGGAAAGCGAACGCTGCTCTTAGCCACAGGTGGCGAGTCATCTCGAATCCGCGGAAACGTTCTTCTTTCCTCTCGATCCCACTGGTCTTTCGTTCGCACAACGGCACACCACTCGCGAATCGAACCGGGTTCCCCGTTAATTACGTAAACATGGAGACCGTAGGAATGTTTGAGAACGCATCGGTGTACGGGTGGGGAACGGATCGCGAAACAGGGCTCACGAGACAGTCATGGTACTCGCGCGACGTTTCCGACGAACACCTCCCTTTCACGGAACTTTAAAGGTCACCACACGTTGTCACCGTACGAAACGTCAAACTCACCGTGCGCAGCGTGCGGTACCGACTGATCGCGGGGCTCTACGGCTGGCAGACGGTGGCGACAGCGGCGATTCGAATCGGCCGTGAACCGCGAGACGGAGGGACGCTTAATTTTTCCTTCACGTGGCCGCGACGCGCGATCCTCCTCGCCGTCGAGCGTGTTACGCGCGAACTGAACCGCGATCGATGCCCGGTATCGGTCGGCGAACGTTATCGATCACCGTGCGCGAGGAGCAACGCCACGAGCACCAGAAGAGATTTTAAGCACTGTTGACAGGGTAATTGCACGTATATCTGCACTGGATTGCGACAGACGAGACTGAGCGTCGCCGCGCGAAGCTGTTCCGCCGCGAGCCGCGCGTGCGCAGACCGCCCTTCCATCCCCCACTTTCGAGCTTCACCCGAACCAGCCGAAAGATCGCACCAACTCTTTCCCATCCCTGTCCCGTCTCTCGCTCCCTCTTCTTACCCTCGACGACCATCGCCACTCACCCCCGCGTGCACGCACACGATCAACCATCCGCGCCGTGATCTTATTCCACACCTCCTTTCGGGGTGAGACGAACACGCGAACCGAGAAGAGGGAGGAACGAGCCCTCTCGATTCAATTTGCCCACCGAAACTTTTTCTCGGACAAGCTTTGTTACGTATCATCGTCCAGTCATATTAGGGCCATTGTCGAGCCACGGCCTTCCTCCTTGGCGAGCGCTGGATCGTGCATCTTCGGAACTACCGCTGCAAGGGTGCAGGGGCCGATACCTCCTTCGTCTCGCATCGCTTCGCTCGTCTCGAAGGTGTCGAACTGTGCATAACAACGTGCGCCGGTTCCTGGTTCACGATCGTAGCGAAAGAGAACCGTGCGCGCCATCGGACATCGTCGACAGCCAGGAAATCCAAGTGCTCGATGAGTTACGGATCCACGGCCCTCTGTGCCCACTCCGTTCGCCGATTACGTTTATGCACGATTTACGACGCGCGAAATTTACGAGCCGACTAACTGACCGCGCACGATTTTCACGCCAAACAGGCCGCCACGCCTGGAGGAACCTGTTCGACGGGTTTCTTGATTTTTACAGCCGCGTCGTTGACAGGAAATCTAACATTGCACTTGGAAATCCTGTCGAAACTGTGAACGCACGGTTTCACTTTTCCCTTCTAACGTTACGTCGCGAGAAGGAGGAGAGTCGGATGCTTTTCTTTTGTATTTAATTCTGGATTAGATACTGATACTGTGAGAATGTTAATTTCAGTAATTAAGCAATTGCATTTAGCATTAAACTGGGAATTTCCATAATTCATCGAACCGTACATTCATGGTATTGGCATATAAGGGTGGTAACATATGGATACGACATAAATATGTAGAATTACGCACGTTAATGTTTGCCGCCCTGTAAATTATACACACTAAATTTTAACGTACAAAGTATTCCCGCATTTATTAGTAAATTACTCGAAACTTACGCGGCAGGGGTAAACGCAAACCGATCGCGATCCAACGAGATAACTCGCTCTGCTTCAATCACCGAATTCCTGAATCCGCACCCAACAATCCACCTCTTAAATACGCACGCATTCATTAGGAATATCGCAAAAAGGTCAGCGCAGGCGGGCGGCCTTTACGAGGGTACATCCGCGATCCCAATTTATCTTTTCCTGGCCCGTTCTTTCGCCCAACCTTTGTCGCCTTTTTTTTCCCTCCCTCCTTTCCGCCTTTTCCTTTTTCGTGTCTCGTGAATCTTGACCTCGGAAGTGCCTCGAAGGAAAAAGGGCGACGAGGAGCGAGCAAAAGGCAGCCAGACCGCGTTGAAATATTACGAAGGCATCATTCGTTACCGCTGCGTCGTTTATCCGTATCGTTGTTCCGCCTTGAACCTATAAAACTGCCTTCCATCCTCGTTCGCCACGGTTTCGAGTCGGATCGGTACCTACGAACCGGTAGTCGGGATTTGGGGGATCGCGCTTTAATAGGACAACCGGACCGAAAGGACGAAAACTGTGTTCCTCTCTTCGCGGAAAGAAGAGAGCAACTGGGTATTGCTTCCACGACGAGGACAGAAGTGAAACGCGTCTGAATTATCGCTAGTTACTTATTTCTTCTTGCCACCTGTCGTTCTTTGTACCAGAGACGAACATGTCCTGGAATACGGTGGTACAACCGAATAGGATGTTGCTCCACGTGTAAAGATAAATCGAGGATGCACGAAAATGCTGTTCTCAAGAAAATCAACTTGTACACGTGTTCGTACGTATGTACGAACATGGGAGAACAGCGGTGTGCCGTTGGTCGAGCGACCGCGAGGAAAATGTGCAGCTACGAATCTTCCGTGGGACGTCGTGTACCTACAATCTCGAAAGTGTAACTGGTGCGATCATACGCGAAACCCGAGCACGATTCATCGAGGAATATCGAGACCGAAATGGGACCAAGCAAAAAGAAGGAGATACGTAAAAACCCGCGGAGGATCGTCTCGCCAGAAGCATCGAGCGACGCACCGTTACGCGTTTCAGCGGCTGTCCAATTTCTCTTTTTCTACCCTTCTTGCCTCCTCGCGCGTTTTTTTCCCAGCTACGTATTTTCGTCCGCCCTAAGATCCATGACTGTATCCCATTATGTATTCATCCATATATTCATTAGGCATCCATCATGCCTTTATGGAAATTACAATTTGTCGTCCCCGTCTAACGAAAATTAATGTACAGCTCGCTGAATGCGAACTGCTCGAAAAGCTAAACACGCGAGCCTAAACAGTAATGATTAATCAGAAGTGTGATGTCACTATGGGTATGAAAGTGATTCTTCTTGTGCTCGATCGAGGATTTGCATGGTGTTCGCATACGTTTATAACACGACCTGTGGTTTTACGCTGTTTCCAGCCATCGACACGAATGAAACATTTCGAAAGAAATCACATGCACACATCTGCTTGGATGTATAGGGTGATTCATTACTCGTGTTACAAATTTTTACAACTAATACTACACCTCAAATGCAACAAAAAAGTTCATGTAAACCTAGGTGCGATTTACAAAAATGGCGGAGAAAATTGGGATTTTTGTTTCTTTTCAGGGAAACAGCGGTTTCATTCATATTATTGATTGTATCTTTCAAACCGTCAGACTAACGTTTAAAAATCCCCATTTTCTCTGCCATTTTTGCAACTCGGACCTAGGTTTACCTGAACTTTTTTGTTGCATTTGAGGTGTAGTATCAGCTGTAAAAATTTGTAACACGAGTAATGAATCACCCTGTATTTCTACTTAACACTTCGCTGACTGCATAGAGGAAGGAAAATAAACAGTCACAGCTTCCCTCGCTCGACAGGGTGTACCGGCGGGAGTCGGATATTTAAAACGATGGGGATAAAAAAGTACCAATTGTTACGTAACCGTAAAAACTTTCGAGGGAAGACGTTTTTCGATGTCCATCTTTGTCTGTCAGGATAGGGCACGTAACAAGATGTAAGCGGCGCTTCAGAAGCCTGCCATAACTTATGTGACACGTGCTTCTACCAAGTCTTCATCTTCCGTTTGTAAGAAGATAAATTACAGATAGCCTTAATATCAATGAAATGAAAATTAGGTTACTAAAATTTAGATAGACTTGGATATACTATGACGGAAATTGAGCGGTGGTATTATAATTTGTTAACAGTGCGTCGAGTGAGACAGTGGAAATTGATGTGGAAGATTCATTTCGAACAACTATAACTTATAGTCTGATTGAAAAGCTATTTTCCAGGAAAGTACGGAGGATCCCGAAGAGAATTCCAAAGAAAATAAGTTCACTTGTTAAAAGGTTATTCAAGTGATTAAACTTTTAATCGGCCGGTCTGCGAAGAGGGGCGGCTTCAATGTACAAGAAATTTTTATTCCTCTCTTTTATCGAGTAGTACGGAATTTGTTGCGAACTTCACCTGAGATATTCCATTCGATTATTGGCTGAGCACTGAATATTTTAACAAAACGTTAATACCTTTAATTCCACGAAACTTGATGAATATGCACCAAAAAGAAGAAAACAGCCAACCTTTACATCGATCACTCCAACCAAAAATTCCAGAAAATCTGATCAAAATTCGTGCAATTATTACGAACGCGCGAAATAATTTACGCACGAGTATAAAGAGAGCTCCAGGCCCAATAAAAGAAAAAATGATGTACCATTTCTAAGAGCGGTACGCGGGTAATAAACGTTCGAGTTTTCGTAAAGTTAAACAACTTCGCGCGACGATAATAAATTCATCCGATTAAATTACACCGCGAGCGGTCGGAAAAACGGCGGGCGCCCAATTTAAATTAAAAGTAGCGAAGAAGACGTATGTGCGTCGCGACGCGCCGCAATTTCTTCTTTTTTATCGCCGTCGCGCCATTCTCCCGTGTATAATATGAAAATATATTTCGCCGACGTTGCTGCTGCCGGTCGCCGAGTAACGCTACGAAAGTATCGAACGCGGATTCAACACACGCGAATTACTTTCTAACGTTGATGGAGAACGGGGAAGCGTGGGCGGATGGCGGAGGAGGGTGTGCTCTGGCTATGGAAAATGCGACAACAGTTTTGAAAGTGGCATTCTCCCTCGATGTACGCAGCTTTATAGATATACAGGGCGCGCGATGCTGGAATAACAAATGCTCGGGAGACTGTTTTCTTTTCACGGTGTTCCTCTGTACCGTGCTTACGATTTATCGTCATCCGCTTCATCCCGAAAATTGTTTCGGCAAGCTTTTAAAGCCTGTCTTGTTCCTCGTCGTTGTGCAACGTCAAAGAGGAGACTTCATTCCCTTTCCTCAATGACAGGGAGTTCCGCGGACCCCACCATCGCGATGAATCCTTTTTTTCTTCTTTCGCCATAAATTGAGACGGGAGTGTAATAGAAAATTTACGAGCATCATCAGGGCTACGCTTCTGAGGCAAAGTGACCAACTTGATGTATCGTAGTTGTACAGCGTAATGGTCAACAGTGATCGTGTTCTATTCTATCACATTCTTGGAAAATTATGAAATTTGCTTGCGGCGGTCTTGTCGCGTGAGAAATACACGCAGCACAGATTTCAGATGGTACAACGCGACGCTGCACAGTTGACGATCATTCCTCGAGTAGTCCTCCAACCGCGAGTGACCGATAAGACAGAAAATATTTAGAAAATTCTCCCCTCCATCGGTGTTTCCACGTCTTTCGCGTACGCCAGCTCGTGTTTCTTCGGTAGACCGGTAAACGTTCGCGCTTTATCCAGCCAGTCCAGTACGAAAATGCGACTGAACCGCACTCGCTTGGCAATAAAGCATCTCCTGTCCAAAGTGTCAGTGGTATACGAGTCGAAATATATACAATCCGCCCGTTTCCCTTTTACCCGCGCTCTCTTTCTCTCCTCTGGCCGAGCTTTTCTCGTTTCTTTCCGCGCGGGGTAGCAGGGCAACGCGCATGGCAGTGATTAATCGTGTAAGGGTCGGTATTCCCAGCACACAACGAGCGACGTGTTGCTGTGTACCTATGTGCAACCGGAAAAAACCGTTCCCAACGATCCATCCCTTCCTCCCTGCAACCCCCTGCGCCCTTGTTTCAACTTCTCTCCCTTCCACTCTGCCACTTGCCTCGTCGTCTCGCTCGTCGGTTCCCTCGTCGATTTTGCCCGCCTCCCTCGATTGTTCATTTTCGGTTTTCTCCGTGGGACGAATAAAAGATGAGAGAACGATCGGAATAATAAGGGGTCTAATTTCGGGACAGGTTGCGAGAATGGTAGCGTCGAATAGCGTTGGTTAAATATACAAGTTCCGATTTAGAATTGCGTGGCTCGAGTGGCAGTGTTTACTCGGGACCCGCGGTTCACTGCACCTCTCGCTCTCCGGGTCGCATCCCCTCGATCGTGCGCTTTAAAGTAGCGATTTTCCTTTCGATCATTCGCAGCTACCGTCGTCACGTGTCATCCTCGAGGCGCGTATGGGAAATTAGAATGACACGTGACGGCCGTTAATCGACGCGTCCGCAACTGCGTCCGGGGCCGTTAGCGCGGAGCCACGAGGCGTGTGTTTTAATTTTCTCTGCCGTGCGAATGATAACGAGTAACAGGGTCTCTGGGGCAAGCCAGAGGATAGAACGCGTTCTCATCCGGCCACGGCACAGGTAGGGAAATATGCATATTCACCGGGGAGTTGGCAATTGCCATCTTTGCTGGGTTCCGGGCGGGAAAAAGCTCGTTACAAAAATCGACCGGATGTCGCGCGGTAAAAGGAAAAACCGGCCCGGGAGAGGATAATTAGTGTCTCCGCGAAAACACCCGGGTATACTTGGTTGGGTGCGTTCAACTTCCACGAAACCCTCCACTTTGCCTAATTACGTGCTTAAATCATCAAGCCATTACGCTATTGCCGTCTCTCACGGCCTGTAGATCAATGCCCTTGTACACATACGTAAGAAGCAACCGGCACCAGCGCCCGGCTCATAACCGGGATAACGAATCCCGTCGTACTGCGAGTTTACTCGAAATTGTCTCCCGGCTGCCGCCCGGTAAACTCATTGTTAGGCGCCTATTGTAAGCGGCCAAGTACCCACGTCCATCCTTCCCCCTTTCGCTCGAACGAACTGTGCAAACTTTCCCGTTTCCTTCGAAAAGGTAGACATAGGGGAGACAATCTTCTTGGACTGTAAACAAAGTCACGGGCTGGCAGCTCCGCGCCACGGTAAATAGGTTTTCCACGCGCATAATATCACCTAGAGAGTCGATCGAATTATACGACATCGAGCGACATCGCGGAGTGCCGAGAACTTTACCAAATTCCCCTCTGTTTTCAAAGGGTTAGGGTTACCGGCTCTTTAATTAAGCTTAAATCTGTTTCTCCGCTTAAGATTCGTTTTCGTGATAAGAGATTTTGCGAAAAGTGCGGTTGAATAATTGATCAAGGGGTGGAATGGGGTTGCAACTGAAATAGAATAGAATTGTTCTTAATTTATCAAAATATTAAAGGTTCTGCTTTTTAACGATGAATCAGGCAGGACTTTGAACGACGAAGAGTACGTTCTGATACGGTTCCATAGACTACGCGAGCTCGTAATACATATGCGTGGCGGGTTTCTCAACGATATCGTTTAGATCAGGGTAGGCGATCCGATCACGTCCATTGATCCCTACCAGTGTACCTATTTGCTTTTCTATATAAAGTAAGAGACGAGGGTCAATAGAGCATCCCAAAGGATTTCTTGCTAGAGCTTACGCGTCCCTCTTCCCATTCCACCTTCTCGCTTCCGCCCCAGCGAGATTAACGAGTGTTTCTAGGTAATATCAAGAGGGCCTGTTGCCACCCTCCGAGGCATTCCGCGGCGGCAGAATGGCGTCGGCTACTGCCGAGGCGTCGTACTGATAAAGTCGTTCAAAGATGCGCATTCTGTACAGCATTAACCACATACTGCGTGTATGAACTGAACGATCCCTTTGGTACTAGTGGTTCAGACAGTTATTCAAGTTTTAGCACCGACAGGTAGTTACATGTCCGTGATAAATTGAGCGTAACAAATAATAGCTAAATGTCTTAAAATTAATTATTTCAGTGCTTGATGCATTCGAATACATGTATATGCTACCACGGTGATGAATGTCTTGTGGCTGAGGATTGATGCGTTCTAAAAATATATTAATTGAATTTATTCAAGCGTATTCTTGATCATCAAGCCACGCATACAGAGTACGTATAACGTAGTTTACTTGCTGCGTAGTGCAGCAGACTTGCATGCTCATTAGCAACACGTCCAATTGCACGTTTCGCGCAGCGAATAAAGACTCTACTGAGAAATATCTTCCCTCTAATCGTAGCTCGAGTATATGTTCGTTGATTATGTTTCAAAGGGGCAGCTTATGCTATGAACAGCTAAACGAGAAAGTAAACCGAGAAAAAGGTACGGAGGATTTATATCGAGTACGCAGGTCAATTGCTCGTGCAGTGCTCGATGATTCGCGAGTTTAACCTCTTCGTTAGTATTCTATTTCCGTTTTACCGGGGGCACGTAGATATTTATAGAAATTGCCATGCTTTCATACATTTAGCACGGTTTTCGAAACATTTGTTGACAGAGCGACTCTCTTTTATAGAAAATTAGCGAATTCGAAGGAGACACGAGTCTGCGGGAGGTATATTCGAGAGATATTTCCGCAGCACGCTAGCGAAGAGTTTAGAAGAAACATGAAAAATTTGGGAGGAGCAACAATTTTATTAGAAAAGTTTACTGGGATGCTTGGAGATCTAAATTTCTACATAAATTTGACATCCTAGCGGGGACCGCGAAGCAACCGATATTGAATTAAGCCAGAACCAGCCATAAATGGCAATCGAGTTTCCCCAAGAGTTTTATATCGACTTTAAAAACCGAGAGCCGGCCGTTCGCAATCAAACATCTCCTTTATCGTATTCAATTTATCAAAGAGACAAATCTATCCGGAAGACCGTCGACGGTGGCTCAAAAGTGCGCGCAGCCGCTGCCACGGCGCCGATAGACGGATTTTGATTACCCGACGTTTACCTGGGAGACGTGTCGAGAAGAAAACGTCGATACGTCCGTAGAAATTACCCGTTTCCTTTGCTCATTTCCCCTTTCTGTCTCGTAAATTGCACGCGACGATAAAAATCAGGAAACGCCCGCCACGGATTCGTCCACGGTTTCACACCTCCATTCCCTTGGCGGCGGCGGCGTTCGCGTGAACCAGCTTAAATCCTGCCCACGAGATATCGAACGGAGAACGCACTCCGATAAGTAACTACGGATCGGTATTCGACGATCGCGAGCGTGTGTTTCACGTTTCTCTTTCCTCTGCCTGGTGCTCTTGCCCTTTTCTTTTTTTGCTCGCCTCACCCTCTCTCTCTCACTCTCTCTCTCTCTCTCTCTTCCTCTCGCACCCTTCCTCCACGGCTATGTGTATTTTTCCGGAAGCGGGTTTCGCGAGAATGAATGGACACTTTATCCAACCGTGAATCTGAAACACGCCGTTCGGAAAGCTTTGCTCACATGGACCCCGGATAATTTCTCCAGTTATCGCGATGCTCCGCCGGGGCTTTTACAAAAACGGTTACTCGACGATGGAGATAAAGGGGAGGCACGGTGGAAAAAAAGAGCGTGCGCTCTTTTCGACGGTGAAAACAGTTCGCACACAGGCCGCCGGCATGGAAACCGAGTACAACCTACTCGTTAACGTAGGAATTGACTTTCAATTACCGCTATTTCTAAAGGGATAAAACATTGCCGGCTGGCAGCGTTCCATACGGTATTGTCAACCATACGAAAATTGACGCCGTTATCCTTCAATTTTCCGGCTGACAGGGACTCGTCGCCTGGTTCGAAGTTACTGCCGTCGCGTCGAGGGATTTACCCGTTTACACTATCGCTTAAAAATTGAAAACATTTTTTTCGAAGCAACGCGCTCGCACTCAAGGAATCAAGGATTGTAACAGAGACAGAATTCTGATCCCCGGTTATGGAAAAAAATAGAAGAATCCTTTCTGGTTAACCCGGAGATATTTCTTATAGTTAAAAACGTCTGCACTCGGAGTTCGGTATTAAAATCCGGCTAAAGGTAGGGGAAGTGACTACCCTGGTCTTAAATTTAAATTACTAAAGCAAAGTCCGGCGACTTTTCAAGTCTCTTTGTAATTATGGGAGTTAGTGCATCTAACGCACTTAACCTGAATCTGGCAGAGAGCCTAAACGTAAACTCGTTTAACCGTGGTCTACTTTAATTACCATCGGTACGTAAACATAATTTCGTTATTGTAATACCAATTTGTAATTAACATAAAGGCGCTGATGCGCCCGAAAGGGCTCTTCAAATAGCACAGTGAAAAGTGCCTGTACGAAAGATGGGAACAACTCTTTATTCGGCCAGCGTTTAAAGCGTATCTTTAACGCTGTGCAAGTTAGTTTACTTAATTAGCCTGAAGCATAAGGACGGAGAGATTTCACGATAATGACAGGAGCCCCTTGTGCGGAATCTGCAAAACAAAGAGACACTTGTTGTCTAATGAAGAACGCTGTTTTGACTGGCAGAAGAGCACTTTTAGTTTCAGACTTTGTCTTGCGGTGAACTTTGAGCGATGCAACAGTTGTACCGTTCTGTAACTGTCAATTCTTCCGGAGATAGATACTCGAGGTGAAGCTTCTGCTTGAACAAATATTTGCATAATCGTACTGTTAAGTTACAACCGATTTTATACCATGTTTTACGATTAATGTGTTTCACCATAAATTAAACGAAAACATGAGCCAGGACATTTCAAACGGAATAACGTTTCGCGGCTAGAATCCCATTTCTCGATAGCTCTAGAATTTTTAGTGGAAATTAATTACGAATGCATAGAGATAGAGAGAGAGAGAGAGGGAAATATTTAAAAAATAAATCAAAATAATCAGCAGCACAATGACACACCGACTGGGAGTTAACTTCCACAGCTGTGAAATTAAATGGATGCCTCCATGGGGTAGTGGTTTATTCCGTTCCCATGTGAAAAAGTCCGGACCAAGCAAAATACGCGAACATCAACGTTAATTGTTTATGTTAGGCGTACGGGAAAAAGTGGCGGCCAAGCTCAGAGGTAAAAATGCTTTAGAACGAACGTTTCGCGCATTTATTACTCGGCGAAAAGAATTCCGCGCCAGGTAATTAAAACGCAACAACGTTCCGCGAGGATGTGTGCGTTCTCACGAACAATCTTCCCAGAAATGTTCTTATTTTTCGTAGGAATCACGAGTAGCCGGAGGAGGACAGGCGCGGGTGTCTCTTCGAGAGAACGTATCGAGAGAGGTCGTGCTCGTTAACGAGGAGAAAAGGAGCGGCGGCAATAAATCGTAGGAACAACGGGCCGATGACTCAGCTCGGCGGTGCGTCTGGTCAGAATTTGAATGGTAAAAGAATCAAGCGAAATCACATTTCCCTCATCGCGGCGGTACAGACTTACATAACCCAGAGCCGGCATGAAACCCCTGAGAATATCGTGACTCAGATTCGCCGATCTTGCACACTTTCCGCGGCATTCTCTATCCCCGTGAGGCGAAACGAAGTTTGCGGAACGGTTTCTCAGACTTCGAGGCTCTTACGGCCTTCCTCGCGAGCGCACGAAACCACGCGGATTTTCCGTTTTCAGGGGAAACGTTCCGGTTGCACGCGAAAACGTGTGCAAAGAGAGGGATACAGATAGAAAGGAAGAGGAAAAAAAAAAAGAAAGTAAAGAACCGGGGCCACCGTTTTCTCCACGCGTTGCAACGAATTACGTGACGTTTAGGTAAACGCGAACGGACGATCACGCGAGCCTGAGAAACAGTCGACGAAGATGTACCGTAAATGGCGATCGCAACCTCGAAATAATACGCTCTCCCGTAGAATTTGGTAGATTTTGAGAACTTTACGTTGGCCTGCGCTGGAAGGATATTAATGGTATTGTAAAGTAATACGGTTGAATACACGCGATACGTAGAGGCACATCCGCACGCGTGTAATGCAATATGGAGCGCACAGTGGAATACGGCGCGGTTTCTACGTGTGCAAACGTGAAACGCGTATGCTCGACGATTTACCCGTGGCGATTTATCGATTGGATTGCCGGTTTTTGGTGAGAAAACCGTTCGCGCGTGTTCGTGTTGCATTACATTAAGCTTGGGTCTCAGCGCACGCTATGTATCATTCGTGCAACACTTCAACGATCGCCTTCGCGATCCTGGATGAGATTTCGACTTGAATGCGTGTCTGATTTATGGTCAGTGCTCGGCTAATAAGAATTCGTCTGTTTCAATAACTGAGTTTAGACAAATTGGAAATACAATACAATCTTTTCGTCTCGTACGCTAGAAATTCACGGTACATTACAGGATTTTATCGCGAATTAAATGCGAAGAGGACTGGAAACAAATACATTTTCACGTGGAAAGCAAAACCCTGGTGCTTGGAAGAATTGAAACTGTACTACTGGTAAATAGCGAGCGATAAATGCCTGAGGACTCGCTGGAACTCTTTCAGTTAACGTTTCATAAGTTCTCGCGAAATAACTGGCGGGACAATAAATGAAAAAAGGCGAGGTCCGTCCTCTTTTTCGTTCATCGAGGGAGCTCGTGTCCCGCGGACGAGCCAGACGAAACTGTCGTTGATTCCGTGGGGAGTATCGTGACTCGCATCCTACGGTCTCACATACTTTTTCCCACGCGACACGGAATGAAGTTTGTGGAACGGTCGGCGACTTTGAGGCTCCAGGGCTTCCCGACTTGCTTGTGAGTCTCCACGATTTTCCATTGTAAAGAAAAACGTCCGCCTAATGGGACTTGAAATTCCAGGACGACCGTCGGACTTACTTTAACGCCAGACGGTTTAAGCCGCGGCTACGGGGTCGCAATTAACTCCTCGCTCTTATTTCTCCTCCCTGAAATTATAATTGATACACAAACCGCAGCTAGATTTCCGGTTCTCCTACATTTTAACGTCATTGTTAGGCGCGTAGGAGTTTCCTTTATTCGTCTTTTATCGATTAGCGAGTCCATTCGTGCTATATCTAATATTTCTGTAGCGTGTAACGCCGCTGAAAGGTTGACAACACACGAGAGAAAGTGAAAAGAACAGAAACGTAGGCGGCATCCGGAAATTTCCACGTGCTAATTTCGCAATGCAACGAATGATTAATGTTATCATTCCTGCGATGCCGACCATTCATTTTTAGTGCCAATTGCATTTCAATTGAGAGTAATTGATAAGTAACCATAGCGAAACGTTCGGACACGTAATAAATTGCAATCAAAGCCTTTTGTAAGGCGTTCAAATGGGCTGCGACAGAGCGACAATAAATTCAGTTGAAGATTGTGTTTGACAAAAAAAAAAAAAAAAAAGGGATCGCTGAAAATCGGATTCGCAGTTATCCCCGTGAAATTCTTCGGGGAATCATTCTCGTTTTTCATGCTGGAATTATCGAATCAATTGGCATACAAAGGCAACCGTTCGATTGCAGACTCTCCATTTTATGGTACCTCTGTTTCAACCAGACAGAACGCGTTTATTAGTAGTAACGGTATATCTGTTTCTTGTTTCCTTTGTAATCAACGAATTTCACGTTTAAATTCAACATTTTTAGTTTGAATTGTTGGTTATGCGAGCGCTGAAATTGATCAACAATACATTCGTACTAAAATATTTGTCACTCCTATGAGGGAATTTTTCAAACAGTTTCGATCGCCTTGTTAATACGTTCGATATAATAATAAAACATTCACGCGTCTCTACTGTAATAAATGTAGGGCGCTTTGAGTAATTTTGCTATCAGTAACAGGAGAATTAATCACGTGTAATTTCATTCTAAACCAGCCAAAACATTATTCCTTCTATAGCGTAGGTAAATGCGTCAATTACGAGCCTTGCAATATTTGTATCACGTGTAATTGTTTGGAGGCTGGGTTAGGTTACATAATTGCGCAAATGGAGTAATGTCCGTGACGTTGAAGCCACGCACGGACTGTAATACAACGTCCACGCTTCTGTAATGTAATAATGAGATTGACGTTCTAACAAATTCGCTGATGAATCTCCTATTCGCCTCGTTGGCTCGGATCGTATTACTTTTCTATTTGTTGGAAACCAAATACAAAAATTAATCTTTTATCCTCGAGCGAGAAGAGATGGCATTTTTTTCAGATGTATGTTTCTATATGTTTTAACTTCAGTTCAGTTCTCTACAGAGAAGTTAGGGAAAGGTTACTTCCAGTGCGTAGAAATAAAAGAACAATTATTATACAAGAGTGAATCGTTGTTGATTATTCATAAAACCCATTTTCTAACACTATTCTCCAAGAAAGTATTTATGGTTTTTGAATTTTTCAGTTTTACGATCAATTTAGGCGCGCAACGATTCCGCTACCACCTGTGCCAAAGTAAAGAACATAAAGTACGCTCTAATTTGGTTTTTGCATAAGAATGCGTTTTCAAGGGAACACCGTGTGCGTTGAACGCGCCTCTGCGCCGTATCAATTCTTCCGCGGTGACATTCGTCGCGCGGGCTTTCAGACTAATTAAGGGCGCGCTGCAAGAAACGGGCGACGCGCGTCCCCCGTTATGCGAGTGCATTCAAAATTACCGCCGTCGAATGACGCGAAGCGACGTCCTTGCCTGTCCGTGGTTCTACATCGTTTAAACGGTTAAATAACCCCCGGGGAATGACATTCGACGCTCTACGCGCTTTCGCGGCACTCGCTTTACCGAAAGCCATTGGCTAGGTGCTCGAATTTCAAATGTACGCCGTCGTCTCGCGTGGGTGTTCACAAGGGTTCGTGTTTCTTACAAACCCCGATGGAATAAACGCCTACCGAACTTTCATTTTCACGGCGATATTGCATGCTCGAGAGTTGCCGTGACCCACGACACGGTCATTTTCCTCGCTTTTAAATTCGTTTGCGCTCCAAATACTTGTCAAGGGATTCCGTGGACCGTGACCATTCACACGTTACGTAACATCGTTCAGGTGGTTGTAATATAGAATCCCTTCTATCGAAGACGTGTACCGACACAACGGCACCTTCTGTTACACGACTTTATCGGAAAACGTAGTACTCCGTGCACATAACTATTATATTTAGCCACCGTGGTGTTACCATGCAATTTCTTTCGTCGACCTCGTTAAACCCGCCTCTCGTTTAAAGAATACGGTACAAAATGGCATTAATGTTAAATTTGATCCACGTCGAAATAGAAGAAATAATCCTATCCGTCTTTCGTATGAGCTACGTGGCAGGAAACTTCGTTAAACTCTCGTCCAGGGTAAGAAAAAAAAAGTGCACCAGGGATCTTGGAAGGAAAACCGCGCGCAAATCGATTACTCTCGTAAAACTGTATGCAACGAGGGACGAGGCGGCGAGGGTTGCGTCCGATATAGCCCGCGGACCTTTAAAATCTCCGGAGCGATGCTGTTCCCCAGGTAAATACTTAATCTCCTTTGTTCTTCGACCTGTTCCGTTTTTACGAAGCTTCACGTATAATTTTAAGTCGCGTCTTATGAGCGTATAAATTTCATTGCCTACGTTTTATCGAGTGGAATAACTAAGCTCTATGGAGGGTGAAACGCGGCGATTGGCACGCCCTTTCCTCGCAGTTTCCGTGCAAGATTGCGAAATGAACACCAGCTTCTTTGCACGTATCTACCTCTTTTCTGACAACTCTGGACGAATCGATAGCAGATGCTTCGCGGTGGCAATACGTACAATTTCCATTCCAAACAGTAATCGATATAACGAAGACAATGTTCACTTGTTACCGTATTGTTAGCGTATTTAAGAAAATGATAGAGTAATGGTAACAGTGCTAAACCGTCAACGCTAGAGATGTCGCTAAATACGTAACCGTGTTCAACGAGGCTGTCAATTTCCTGTCAGATCTCGAAATGTCGTTCGTTCTGAAAGGTCGCGACAAATTGACGCCTCTTCTCTTGATCAGACGCGATTTTTCGTTTCGAATTCGTTGACTGTTACATGTTGATGCTTTAAACGAGACTACTTTTACGCGATAGTATAATATGGCGGGCTGTAAGCACCGAACGAGACTGGATTTACGTGTCCGTTCCAAACAATGCCATTTTCGTGTCGCGCGTCGTTTGTTCGCGTTTAAGCCCGTCACGAATAATAATAGTAATACTATCAACGATGAGATAATACCCACTGTTTTATTACTGGAGCAACGAGAGCCGCACCCGTGCATGCTTGTATTATGCACACGTTCCATGAATCTTTCGATCGTTAGAACCGTGGCTTTCTTCTCGCCGTCTTTGCGTCTGAATGGAAAATTTTACTTCACTTATCGCTAAAGCTTCGTTCAGACTAGTCGAACTAGTTATTGGTAATGTGTTACATGATGGAACACGTTGCAATTGTTACTTGTTACTAAACTCCATGTATCGTGTAATTTGAAAGAGCACTCCATGTAATGTAGATAATGGAATTCTCGTTTACACTATTTAATGCGGAAGCTCGCTGGATATTTCGTTAAGCAGACCAAATAATTGATGCGCTTTCCTGGCCAACTACTTACGAAATATTGGAATAAGCGTTACAGAAGTACGGAACCATTGTTTTCAATTTACCAACGGAAGCGTGGAAATAAGTACGCTTAACGAACTGCAGCTGCTCGTTTAGTCCAAATATCGATGATAACTCGTGTCAATAGTTTTATATTAAATCGTTACATTCATTGCTGGGACACTCATTGTTCTCAGAGCTTATCGAAAATTCTGTTATAACAGGCCATTTCTTGTTTTCCGCGAAAGTTTCAGAAGCTTAAGAATTCTCCAGCGTATAACCGAATTACTTTTAATAGTTTTTGAAAATTTTGAAAGCTTTCTACCCCGCGGGGTATTAACAATTTTTTAAGCACCCTAACTCTTCTAATGAATCTTAAAATCTTCAAAGTTTTTTGTTTCACAAATTCACGATAATATCGAAAATCCTTACTGACCTAAATGCTTTAATAACGCTTGAAAGCTGAACGATATTTAAGTCATTTAAAATTCGATAAAGATTGAGAACAGCAAAGTAATTTAATCTGCTTATAATTGCTCCCAGTTATTATTGCGTGTGTTCCTCGGGATTTACAGGATTCCTTCAATTATCCGCCATAATAAATGTATTTGATTAAACAATATTTCACGCGTTTATTTGGCCTCGTTTTAAGAGCGAATATTCCACGGTCAAACTCACAATAGCGGTTTACAGAGAACGCGGTGGACGTTACATTAAAGGTATTCGCACGATTTCTTCATCGAAAGGACAGAATTCCAATGGGACCCTGTTCAGCCCGATGTACAGACGAGAATTAAATAAAGCGCGCTCTGCGTGCTCCTGGCTGAGAAATAAAAAAAATATTCGGCCGGTCATGCTGAATGTTTAACAGATATTTCAATGGAAAAGTAATATTCCCGTTGATAATTTCCTCTTTGACGCTAGACAATGCCAGTCCTTTACCATATTACCTTTTAATTACGGAGCCATGTACGGTGCTAAAGGAGCTTTATTTTGAAACGGTATGTCGCGTAAATCTCCCCTTTCGCGCGACTCGAGATCGCATGAATCCTCCTGGCCGTGTATCACCTCCATATGAATATGAATGAGCAGATAAAAACATTAGGAGAAACTTCTTTTTCTTGCTTCCTTGGGTGCTTCATTTGATAACGTCGAACGAGTTAATACGGTTAACGATATAATCGCATCGCGCCAAGATTTAGTTCACCCCTGAACAGTTTCAACGTAATTTCATACATCACGCGCGATATATTAATATCGATTAAGGGATACGTGCATACCCGAATCCTTTTTTGCGATTGAAAGCGATACTCTCACCAGTTGCCTAACTCGTCCACCAAGATAGCTTGTCGAAGCCATAAATTCTCGGCGTCCTGGTACATCGTTGTATAATTACTGGAGAAGTTCAATTTAGTTAAGCTCAAGTAACTTTACAGGCGTAAACACAGCGTTTGAAAACGATCTGGTAAGACGAGTACTAATAATTATCTGCCTGTAAGGGACAACGGGTTACCCCCGTAGAAATTACCTTTCGAACAACCCTACTTAACCTACCTAGAATTATTTATGGAATAATTGGCTCTAATGCTTAGCAAATATACGTATTTTGCCAATGAAACTTTTAGCAAAAATTTACTATACAATTCTGCTGGGTATAATTAATGTAATTATATTAAAAAATTTGAAGAGCAATTTATTTGAACAAATCGTAACGTAGTGGAGATGTTTTCAATAGGAATACTTCTTTCACCCCGAGTACTTTCGAGTACTTTCGCACAGTATGTGCATACACGGGTAAACCACCCTGAATCGAAACTTTCGCCATTGTTCCAGGTATTTCCACTTAAGCGTCCCACGGAGAAAGGACCATATACTACAGAACACGCTGACCGCGGTTGATTGATTTTCTTTTCCATCCGCGACGGATTTCGACCGTCACATATTTCCCGTTAATCAGGCCGAGGTCGAAACTTTTTCCATTTGTTTTCCTGCTGGCCGCGGGGCCACCTTGTGCCCGTCGCCACTTGAACTTTCTCCGAGCTCTTCGGCTGCTCCTTTTTGCGGGGCGTGATCGTTGAAATATTTAACCGGGCGCAAACTTTCGAAGTGTGCGAGGGCCAAAACGAAACGTAGAATCGGCAGAGCGATTTGTTAGAGGCGGGCAGAGCCGCGCGTCGGGCTGGTTGAATTTGCGAATAAGCGATGTAAATTCCGGCGATAGCATTACTCGGCCGAATCGCGCGCGCGGATTGCTTCTAGCCGGGACTGAAAATTCCAGTCCCAGTTAAAAACTTCCCCTCCGTGGGAATCGATACAAATCGAGCACAAACGCTCAACTTCTCCGGCCGATTTATCTTTTAACGCGCTACACGGCTGACAGCACGTCTGTCGATTTTGAATTCCGATATTTTCTTCCCCTTTCCCTCGCAACAACGCGGAGCTTCGAACGCGTCGCTACGTTATCATACATTTCTTGCATAAAAGTTCACAGTTTAATCGAATAATTTTATCATTTTCTCTGCTGCGATAGCTATTCGACTATATGCTGGAAACGAGAGGTCGCGTCATAAAAATTTCGCAGCGTATAAGTAAATTGGATCGAGATAAATTTCTATACGCGGGGAAACAAAAATTTCTGCGGAAAACAATCACGAAAAAAAGAAGCTAAAAACGTTCGTGTGTAAGTTTTAACCAATTTCTACCATTTTATAAGCAAGGTGTCCCGTTACCAACTTTAATCTCCATTCTTTCACGTCTGTCGTCATTCTTGTTCTCTCCTTCCCTCTTCCAGTTTTTACACAAGGGAATAATGGATGAAGGTATTTATACACGTGGCAAAAGTGAGAACGCGAGGGAAGAAAATGCACGATTACTTTAAGCTTAAGAACGAGAGTGCTTTGTAAACATTTTTTTTAGATAAACGGTACGATAAATTGCCACATGCGTGTAAAACCTTTGTCGCTGATTTTTGTAAGTGATTTTACATTTTCCTTTCCCCTGTGTTTCTCATTTGCACCATGACATCGTGACTATTATATAATTGTAGATGTCCTTCTTCCACATAGACATTTCGTCGTTCATTGGTATAATGCAGTTTTCAATCCTATTAAAACTCACCTCAGTCCTCCTCTCAGCGTTTGTCTCAAAACTTGAACAAAGACCGGTATTAATGTCAGAAAGAAGGACTTTGATCGGAGGAGTACGTAAACATTCTTTGTTATTAGGTCAGTTCATAGTTTGAACTTTATACTTTCAATAAAACTTGGTAATTTCATAAAATATGTTAGCTGCTTTTATTGGACGTCGTCTCTGCCCCTGCAATCTCTTATAATTTACTTCGCGATATTGCCAAAGTAGAATATTTATTAACCGACTTAATTGTAAATTTTTAGATATTAATTTTTTACATTCTGAAGTTCACACCGTACGCTGTAAGTCCCAAATGGTTCCAAATCGCTCGTATATTAAAGTAATAACCATCGATCCACGAATTAAAGTTTAACGATATATCAGTCACCGAGATTAACTCAAGTTTTGTGCGACACAAATTTCTGAAAAAATTTCGGGAGCGACCGGCAACTTTTCTGCGGAAGAAGCAGACAGAAATCCGCGAAAGAGTCCGCCGGTTTATTCGACTCGGCTGTTCCTGAATTAGGGGCCCGATTCACGAGGCAAAGAGCGCCCTCGAGAATCGCGTCCATCCCCGTGACAGAAAGTTTCTGCGGCAACTATGAACGGGGAAGCACGCTAAAATATTACTCGTATCGCAAAAAAGCCACTTCTGCCAGGAACTTGATGCTTATACCAACGATTTGCCTGCCCGCCAAAACTTATCCCGTTACCCGGTTCCACGGTACGCGCGTTCTCTTTATTTTCTCTAGTCTTCCTTCTTTTTTTCCCTCCCACTCGCCCCGTCCTTTTTCCCATTCCGTTCCGTCTTCTCCACCTTCGTTCCTCGTCGTTCGTCCGCGTTTGTGATCGGAGTCGAGACTGTTTCGAATATCCTTCCGGTAGCCGGCTGTTATTTCAAACAGCTCTTTCTGCGCGCGAGTTCTCGCCGCGCGAACGCGATACGCGTATCTGGATGAAAGGAAACTACCTCGCAGGAAGCACCTACGTATCCGCGGCTTGTATAAAACAAAAGGGGCACGGGGGCGGTGGCGGGTTGTCGTTTCCGTGAGATGTCCCGCGTACGCGCGCCAGAATCTTGAAACAAAAGTGTCCCATCCTAGGCCAGACTTTCGCGGGTGCGCGAGACGGAAGTGCATTTGATAGATCGTGTAACTGCGGGATGTAGTTGACATCGCGCTGCATGGAAAGTAGGGACAGCGATCATATGTGCGGTATTGTTCTAGGGGTTGCTATCGAAACGAAGGGGTGGAAACGGTTTTCCATTCTGTTCTCCACGATTTTAATTCTACGTGGACTCTTACTGCGCGCATCGTTCTCGATGTTTTGTAAACATTTCCAACAAACTGGTGTAACTAATCGAAAAACTGGCGACAACGATTATTGCAAGCAGGAGAACGGGTTCATTGTTTCCTCGAACGCGATCGAAATTATCGTCCACGCGTCGACCTCAGGTCTAAATTCGAGATACAGTGCGATGTTTAGCATTCTGTCCCCAGAGAGACTTATTCGGCGCAGCGGTAACCAGACGCACGCGAATGCATTGCAAATTTTATCGCATTAACGTCGATTCAATGTCGCTCGACCAGCGTGGCAAACACGAGCCAAAGACGAACGCGGCCCATCAAGGACTGGCGCGATAATTTACATCGTAATGAAGATAAAACGAAATTGCGAGCCCGTCACCTGGACAGCGAAACACAATTAGAATCTGAAAAGGCGCGTAATATCTTTTTAATGCCGACGATGGCGCGTACGGCTGACAAGAAATCTGCGACGGAGCGTAACCGTGCCGCGGAGGACTATCGCGTTTCCAGGGGGGAAAGAAAAAGTTCCTTGTCTTCTTCTTCGAGGCCAAGGAAACTCCCCTCGCCGACAAAGTAAGCGTTTATTGAAACGACAGACTACCTCATTATTCATAAATTCTGCCAAAGAATCCCAGCCTCTCCCTTCAGCCCGGTCAAGCTAAGAAAGAAAGAGAAACCGTTTCGCCCTCGCTCGTTTCGCCGACGATAGGATTAATTCCAGTTCTAAATCGGCAGTGTTCCTTTCGTTGATCCCTCGAGAGCGTGCCCGGTCTGTTTGCGAGAAGAGGGAACAAAATAACGAGGCGAGATGAATCGATCAAGCGAATTAACGAAGCAAGAATGATCGTGAATAATAGTACACCCTCGATTAATGAAGACGAGCAAGTTTTCCACTAAACGAGGATTGGATCGCGCTGCGAGAAGAGAAAAAGAGATTCCACAATTATCTCGTCCGTTCCAGCCTTACTTAAAAAGGATTCTATCCCATCCACCAGTGTCGCGTCCTTTTTTGCGCGACAGGAAAAGAGGGATGCGTGCCTCCCCGGGATGGGGGATGGGAAAAAATAAAGTATAATGCAGGCCATTCGACGGGGGTGGAGTATGGGCGGTCATCCGTTCGTTAGAAACAAAAAGGTGATGCGGGGATAAGCGGCATTGGATTCCGATCGACCATTACAGGACGATCGATCCTGGTTTTATCTGCTGTTGACTCGATGTTAAGCGAATCGCTCGTTCAAAGTCCCCTTGTACGACAAATGGCTGTTGGTGACACGGAACGAGTACCGAGGAGGCGGCCAGGTACACGATTCACCTACGCCGCACACATATCATATCCTGTACGGATGTTTGTACGGGCCAGTTGGCGCTCGCTATGATGCGCGCAATACGTTCGAGGGACGGCCACTTGAAGTGATAATTTTTTCTGCCGCCACCGGGGCAACACCCTGGAGCATTACACGACCGACACGTTCGCTCTACAACCTGTTTGTTATGTTAGACGAGGCAATTTGTCCTATCCCCGGTTAGAGCCCGCTCTTTCGAGAGCCACCCGCGGTCTGGCCTGACCTCTCTCGCACCCCTCGTTGCGACGAGGAAATTGACGTTGAAATTGGACTTTTCGAGTTTCGTCCATTCTGCGAATAATATGGTTGCCTCGTTAGCTCGAATTACAGGAGCGATGTCCCTTCCTCCAAGGTGAACGCAGTTTCGTCATTTCAATTTGTCGCCTTTGTGCAGAACGCCATGATCGTTCGATCATCCGAATGGTTCGCGTGCTTTCTTCTTAGAAAATTTGTGGAAGGATGTACATACTTTGATTCGATGAAGCTTTCGAGTTATCCTAGAAAAACACAACGTGCGTGGGCGTTCGATCAGAATTGTTTGCAAATTTCACGGGTAATTGCTGGTTATACTTCGTTTGTGTGAACAGTGCGCGTGAAATTTGTGTAAAACGTTGCGTTGGCGAACGCCAGAGGCCCTGGCGTAATTTTGCCGGCAAGATAAATCGGAAGTTCATCGATTCCAATGACTGTTTACGTATGCGTGAAACCTCTCCGCGCGCAAATAATTGCATAAATTGAGAGGTATAGAATAGCTGGGGAATAGCAGGTTAGCACTGGCGAGGGATTCAACGGGAGATGCGATAGGAACGGAACGGCGGCTATAATAAGGGAGAATGAGACATACCACGTATGTATCCCATTATACGTCACGTGACAGAATATTCATCGTTGGAGAACTTGCTAACTGACGAATTTATTATCGCGAGCACACGCAACCGATCGGAAGTAGATCTCTAGCTGAAGCCAGAGTTGAACGCCACGTGGTTCCAGCTGGCATTTCACTCGATTACCAGACACAGTTTTCCAGTGAATCGAATCTGATGATCTTCGAATACGATGATCGACGAGAATAAAATCTGTTTCGATGCGTACCCTTTCAGTGGCAGCACCGCGAGAATGTAAGATTCAGTATTAAAGATTGCAATCGTGGATTTTCCATGAATTTCGTTATACCAGTTTATTTGTAGAATTGAAGATCTTTCCCTTCCATTAAAGGGAAAATTGAAATTTTGCTGATGAGAGTGTTTGGAAAATTAGAATTCCAGGAAATTAAAGTTACTATCTTAACCCTTATCACTCCCCTGGCTTTATTTACGCGTGCGGTGTTCGCTAAACAGTGAAAGAAGGTTGCAAAGTTTTCTTGGTGAAGGGAAACTCAGATTTCATGATAGCCGCCAGGTTAACAGTTGAACATTTTAAATTATGAATACATCTCGGTGATTTATTTATTACGAAATTTCTCAGATAATTTAATACGCGCGCACAGTATGCTATAAATGAAGGATGCAACAGAACACGAAATTGGAAAATGTTCCTCTGTTTTATGTAGATAGCAGCGACTAAGATTAATGTTTGTTTTCTATAATGTAATACACGCAGCGGTTCGCAAAAATCTTCAGCCAGATAAATTATTCCAGGTACTCTTGAACAAACTGAGTTACCTACCTTTCAAGTAAATATGTACCCAATGATCATCAGCACTCGTTTGCAATCCCGCATTAATTTATGCTTCAGTTTCTTACAATCAATATTAACTGAAATTCGTTTAATCTGTATATTCAGAATATTTAAAGCTTTCTTTTTCGATCGTTACACTTAATAAAGGACGCAGTATTTTTTAATCGCCGTCGCTTCATTTTAGTCTCAAAGATTCCTTCGCTCTAGTCGCAATTTTTTTACATTTGTTTGCATTGTCGTCGCACTTCTGGCGGTTTCTGGAACGCACGCTGATTACTTGGTTGCCGTCCGTGTGCTTCGGTTACTCGATTACCTGCATTTTTAAAGGAACTCGCGGTTGTTAATAACGGTATCGATCCCTTGTTTAATTACGACGGAACGATGAACGTGGCATTCTTGAAAGGTTTAATATATCTTGCCAGTCCTGCGGGATCGGTACAGCGGTTTAACGAAAATTTGCGCGAATCCCATGGAAGCAGCGCGGCAGTCAACGTGTTAATTTCGAAATTTTATGCGAGTGCGCACGGTGAATTGGTACGCTGCCGGGCAACGAGGTTCGCTCATCCAAACCAGACCTCTGTTCTTTTAAACCACGCCGCGAGGTGTTACATTTTAAGCTGCGAGGCATATACGTACATATACGCCGTCTATTTTTCAACGTGAAACGAGAAAACGGTTCCCAACACAATTTGCTAAGAATAGTTTCCAGTTCTGAAGATCATTGAATCGACGCACGTGACACTCTCGATTTGAACAGAGTCGGTCGACGAGACGAAAGACCAACCGAAACATTCGACGTATTAACAAGTTCGTACGTTTGTGGATATATAACCATTGGTATTTAAATTAATTAAGAGAGTTAGACCTTTTCATGGAATTTTTTCATCAACCTGTGCAATTTCGTTCGCGCACGGTTCCGTCGAAACTTTATGGACACGCGTTTCGCATAACGCGTGTCACTCGTCGGGACGGAGGACTCTTTTTATTCGAAATAATTTAATTAATAACGAAAATATATGGAACTGTTCACGGAAGGGCTGCGCGGCTGTTTTAATGAGACGTTTTCACGTTCACGGACAGACAACGGAGTGATTACATTACCATAAAAACGCGCTCCCTCGAGAATTAGTAAATTGCTGTTTGATAATCAATGTAACTTCGATATTAACGTTGAAAGGTTAATTAGCGAGATACGGAGGAGAATCGCGTGACGCGATTGGAACACAAGCGGGAACGGTATCAACAAATTAAAACAGCAGAAAATAATGGAATAAGCGGGAATTTATACGCGATATGGGCTGATTTTTGTCTGCATGAGGTTATCGTTTAATTCGCTGCAACTCGTTTGTGTTAACGATGTTTAATTAACGGAAGCTCTGTCGAAGATGTATGATGATTTATGATAGGCTATCGAGTGTTATTACTCGAGTATATTTCTCGTCTCTTTCGCTTCTTGATAAATGCAGCGCAAACAGAAGTACTTGTGAAGAATTCTAGGAGAAAAAACGGTATGTGGCCAGTCGTAAAGGGAAACGGTAATTAGGATCGAGAAATAGAGATCACAGACATTTTTCGTTTCGAGTACACTCATGGTGAGAAAGTTGCTAATAAATAAATGGAGTCTGGGACGGCGTTTCCATTACCTTAAATTTGATAATAAACAAATCAGAGTCGTATACAAAAAAGCGAAGAATGGGACGCAGTCTGAATGCTGTGGATCCTCCTTCATCGCACGAGGGTTGTTCCAGGGATATGTTTGCTCTTTAAATATCGCAGGTGCTTTATTTGCCCGTTGATGGGGTGGGAATGTTTGAACTCCTTGTAATTTGCTGGCGGATATTGCGCGAGAAATCTTTCTAGGTTTATGTATACTCAAAACGCACACAGTACATTCCTACTCGAAAGTAGAAAATAAATATAACGAAATTGAATAATTAAATGATTATACAACGTTCCGAAGAAACGAGTAATTTGCCATCTCGATTTTCTCTGCAATCAGTGCATTAATTGCATAACGCCTAGTTATAGCGACGAAGTTTCTCTTCTACGCAACTCGAGAGACGATAACGAACCACGTGTAATCGAGCGATTCTACTAAAGGATGGACTGAATGGAATACCATAGTAATTACTTGCTCATTCCCTTCTGGCGATGGCTCGTCTCGTTTCTAATTTGGATTTCCTTTGACTTTTGCGAGAACAGCGAAACACACCTCTCTGCGTTTGTATATGCGAACAATTAATTCGGCGAGAACACCCTCTTATTTCAGTGGATGAAAATATTCGTTTCACTGTTTCCAAGATACGCCTGTGAGGAATCTGAATTATTTTCAACGATTTTATGTGGAATTATACAGATATTGCATTGCAGATTTCGTGCGACTGTAATATATATCGAAATACGTAAAATATAATCAAAATGTATGGATCATTCCACGCCAAGCGGATCACGCGTCCGTTCAATGTACGAGATTTTATTGAAATTGAAATATATCGCCATTTTGCTGGCTTCAAAATTGTTTGAAAAATGCACACTCTAACGTTTCATTGATATTTACCGAAACTGTGATTATAAATAACGTACAAATGACAAAATGATTATAACGACGTCGCGATAGTTACCATTTAATCAGTATATACGTTCGTATAAAGAACAAATTTCTGCACTCTGTTCCCATTCGGTGACCTGCTTTTTCTAAAAGTGTGCGCTCGCATAAAATCCGCAGTTTAATTACGATGTTGATGTAATTAGTTTCCCCTTTCATACAAATACGTATAAACATATTAAAATTTTTAAACCTCCGACCGTCTCCATATTCCGCGGACACGATTTTATCTTCCGTTTCCTCTTTGTTTCGCGAGTGGAAGGATCCCGAGATTTTATTTATCGCCTCATGAGAAAATAGCTCCCCAAGGTGGATGACAAAGTACAGGTTTGTTTTCGTGTTATGCACTTGTCCGAGAGACATATAGATTGAAGCTTTTTAGGTTGTAAATTTTTTGTCACTCACTTCGCAATCCCATTTACATTATTATGCCCTGCCGTTTTTATACCCACCAAGGAGTATGTCTGCACTTTTATCTCCTTCATTTTTTTTCTATATAATTATTTGTCTCGCCTACTCGTGAGTCGATGACACAGTAACGATGAGGATTCTTTAGCTCGTACGTAAACGTAAAGGAACGAGTGCCATCGCAGTTCTAAGCGCTTCAACTCTGACAATTTCTTCAGAAAACGCATTTAGGATCGCTTAGAGAAAGTAGAGTCGTAAAACTCGTAGAGACGGTGTTCGAACGAAGGGTGAAATTTCATGTCGTGTCGGATGAATGATTAATGGTTTATCATTGCTTCCAGGGAGCCATTCAGCGTAGAGCGAACGTTCCGCGGGCGTCGCGGGTGTGTTTCAGTTTCAGAAACGTTCCCGTCTCGCAGAATTGCCGTGAATTACGGGTGCTAGGGATTCTTAAAGCTTCTCACGTAATGAGAGTCTCCAGGATATAAGGAACAGAGAGCTTCCAGGTTCGAAATTCATTAACGGGACCTTACTCCTTACACTCCCAGTCTCTGTCTACCTTTCTTCCACCCGTCCACTTCCGCCCACCTCACCTTTCGACCCCCCCTTATTCTCGTTTAACGCTCACCCTGCCGCTCGTTGTGTGCGAACCGTCGCACTTGCGCCACTGGGGATCTAATGGTATTTTTATAGGTTTACTTGTTTCTCACCGGGTAAGTGGACACAATGATCGACCGCGCTAATTATTTTCAGGGATAATCCGGCCGATGGACGCTTCCTTTCCACCCTGTCGTTCCAGAAAATAACGGCGCTCTCCGCTCCGTCCGGTCCCGCCGCCATTCGCCGCTAGCTACATCAATTAACGTGGCTCCAGGTTGCAATTCGGTCCCACGATACGCCTCTCCTCTCCCGCCCCTGGTAAAAGAACAATATTGTTACGTATCGCGGGATTGCGCGGTTCCAACTGTTAACAACAAACGGACCACTCGGAGATCAATTTGATTAATTCCATGAGAGTTGATTGATTCTGTAATGTTGACACGTTCGCCGTTCGGGACTCATATGTGTTGTAATGATTCGACGCGCGAGTCAAGTATTGGTTGGGATTGATTGCTTGGTATTTCGTTCCTCGTGTGTTGGTCGTAAAAGAGCGCACGGGATGGAGAATTATATATAAAAGACTATCTTCCGTGTTCGAGACTTCTGTATTTGGTTGTGGGGACACTGCTGTATTTACTTTAACCCATATTTATTTAGCAAAACAGTCGCGGATATCGTATAATATATTCCGCGGAACGTTTACGCGAATGTTTATAAGCGATAAGTGTATTACGCGGGATTCAGATATTTAAAACGTCTACAGCGTTCGATTTCAGAGGGTTTCTATTCAGGAATACCGAAAACCAGCACGGCGCATTGTGTATGCCATTGTAAAGCGGAAACAACAGCCGCAATTCAGCGGATTCGTTGTATAATCAATAGCACCTAGCCACAGGGAATTTAAGCGAACGAAGGCGGAGATTTTGAATCTTGTTAAATTTAATTACTTCCACAAAGGGGGCCTGGGTGGAATTATGAATGGTGTCGGTGCAGAACGCTGCGAGCCGCTGGGTAAATAATTTTCTCCTACTTTTTCGCTCGCAGCTAAGGGATGGTACTTTTAACTAATTTTGTATAAACTCTATTTCAACCGGAACGACGCTTAAAACGTTTCATTTCGTGCGTAAGAGAAATGCTACAGAGATAAATGAAAAGCGTGGCAAAGTAAATCCTGCCTAATGGAAGCTTTCAGAGCGTGCCGGTAAGAAATAATAAATAAAAATTTTCGTGCCGATAGATAATAGGAAATAAATTATATTTACCCCCTGAATCGAGTAGCATACTCTTGCGGTTTAATATGCTAAAAAATCTGTGAACAGAATGGAATTGGATTATTTAAAGATTTTGTCCTTCTATATTCCGCTGTATAGGGAAGCTACGAGTATAAAATGTTCGAAAAAATATATTCACATTCTGTGATCACTCCTTCCACCGTGAAGTTAATTTTTCTATAAGTTATAATTGGTGTTCGCTGACAGAATAAAGTTGGAATGCATGTGGGTTAAGAAAGTGCAAAAGAAGAACTGTCTGAATCTACTTGTCAGTCACGTAGCATTCATAGCTGAATCTACTGATCAGTCACGAAACATAGCGTTCTCAGTCGAACTGACTGGTCAACCATGCGATGTTTTCAATTTATTTATAATTAATTAAACGGTTGCATATTTCAAATTTAATTAAATTCCCAATATTAAGTACACTGAAACGATCTTGTATAAACTATATTTTGTTAAGTAATAATAGCAATAATAGTCAGTACTCTTCACTTGCATTAAATATGTGTGTAATATGTTATTAAACAATTAGCCAATTTTCGTTCCCATTAGAATTGTCCCGAACAGGGAACACGTGTTACATGTAACCCAAATTGCTATTTTACATGTTACCATAATAATCGCCCATTTAATTAATTACAAACAAATTTTGATTCAACATCGCGAAACTTTCCGCCAAAAAAGAACGTTTACGGATTTACGTTATTTCGGTTAAATTGAGTTACTCGCTCCACGGTGAATTTAACGCAAAATGGCGAAGCGGCGATAATTTATCGTCGGTATAGTGTCAATAATTTTATCGGGCCAAAGTTCAGGAATTCTCTTTATAATTTCTATCAGCCCAAACTAAAATGAAATTGGTTAACCGAGGAATCGTATTGGCCACTTTTTCAAGCTTTGCTAACAAGTTTTAATTAGACTTAAGTTAATCATTCTGTTTCCACAGATTCGTTTTAATAATTTTATAAGAAGAATAACTTACTGCAAGGAGAAGAGCATATTTGACCGGCAGAAGCGTGGGTTAATTAGTATGAAATTTATCGCCAAAAGTGGGCGAGTTAACGATTTTATCGAACGCATTTCATACGATTATTATTTTAAAAAATACATTCATCAAGTTATGAAATTGTTGTTTGAATGACCATCGTTTGGTACTTTTCGTTTAAAAGCTTCTGCAAGAATTTCTTTACGAAATTCCTGGATTATTTATATCAAACACATTCTAACTGTACTATTAATTTATCATTTAATATTGCGAAGACAATATCTGGGTAACTTGATAGAAAGGAATTAAAACTCGTATCAATCGTAAACCGGTTGTTTGAAAACAGTTCCAAAGAAACCCGGGAACTGCGATTGATGTTCGAAATACCCTCGATCTAGTTGCAGTTTGGTGGGTACTTGGCTCTTCAAAACTTATTTTTGATAGGTATCTATTGATGCATCTGCCTCGTTTTCGTCCGTCGATATACAACTTCTTCTAGTTCTCGCATTTTCTCGTTCACTTCGACTTTTCGCGAAACTCCTCTCCCGACGTTTCTGCGCGCTCCACGGATATTTACGACCTCGACATCGATGCCACGACTCGCGATCTTCCATTGTCGCCATGAGTGATTATCAAAATTCCTAGTCATCTCCAACCTCCGCGATTGCATTTAATTTCCACATCTCGCTGTAATCAATTCTGTTCAACGCATTTCTGCTTGATAGCCTGCGGCAGTTTGCGCTTGACGGACCAGCAGCCGCGTGAACCGAGATCGACGCGTAAATCCGTGGCTGTTCCACTGGTATTCTCTTCGTCTGAAGAATGATAACCGTGTCCTGTTTAATACCCGGTCCACGTACAAGCGCGTTAGGCTGAGAGAGGACGAGGCTCGGAGACATACCCGCTGTAAAGTAGCTTCGCACCTTATCGAGCAAATTCGCACGTAGCCGTGGCTCCAACTGCGGATTTCTAACGAGCCACGACGGTTCGTGCGACGAGCGAGACCGTGACGGTATAATTGTCGCGATGGCGGTCCACGGCTCTCATTTACAGATTCGAGGGACGAAAATTCCGCTCGCGACAACCCGATGCGTTTTACGATCCGCAATTGTAAAACGCAAGTTCGACTCTTATCGAAGCAACGCTTCAAGAACTTTATTCGAGAACTCATTCCACGTAATTGTTTCTCCAAGCGATCCAATTGTTGCGCGTCGCGTCTCCGTGATCTTAACTCGAGTTCCACCGCGTACGTTATCCAACGAACGCGCAAGATTTAAACGGAGAAGTTGCATGAAAAAGCGAGCGAGCCCGAGACGCGGCGCGACTCTGCTCGGGTCGCGGATCTCGAACAGCGACAGCAATTGTACGACGCAATTCCGCGGCGTTTATATCCAGACGCGTGCACACGGCGCACGCATAACGGTTGGAAAAATCCGACGGAAGGAACTGCGCGCGGACCAAGGAACGAGGAAAGCCCCCGTTAAGCTTTGACCGGTGAACCGCGGGCTTCCGCGTCACTCTGGCTGAAAATTCTTCGGTCCGCCTAAGGACGCACACGTACAGCTGCCGCTCGTACGGATGCTCACGTTCACACCGCCCCCCTCATATGATCCCGTAATGAAGAAATGCAGAGAATATAGGGTCTGTGTTTCCAGTTTTCCAGCCACGTAGAGCCGCTGGCTCTCTTGCATGCGCGAGCCTGACGATTCTCTCTCGGTTTGTCCCGCATCCTCCTCCTCGCTCTGGTTCGCTTACTCCAGTGCCGCTCTTCCTGCCCGCGTCCCCGTCCGCTTCGTGAACCTTTCTTCCCCGTGACGCCTACACGACGTCCCGAACGTGATGGTGCACGTACACACGGGCGTAAACATCGCCTTGAGAGTCGCTTCCTCTTCCCTGCCAGTTCCGCGTCTAGCTCGTCGACGTTTCCTCGGTCGTTCGCCTTCTGGACCATCGGCGGCAGGAAGCGAAAGAAGCAGCGACGCGCGGGATGAAAAAGAGACGAAGAGAAAGGGGCTTCCTCCGAGTGTGCTGCTTTAGAGTCAGAGCGGCACCCGGCCTCAACAAGCCGGCTATATGTGTGGAAGATTACCTTATTTGTTACGTCCTTCTAACAAACCGCAGACATCCACCGTGGGGAGGGGATGCCGCCTGCATTGGGGTGGAAAGGATACTCCTGGGAGATTCCGCCGCCGGTGCGGAAGTTCCGTGAAACTGTTGGACTACTCGCGCGAATTTCGTTCCGATGGAATTGCAGCTACGAACGCCGGGCGACCGGTTACAGCTGCATTTTTGTTCGACTCTCCACTCGCGCGGGGAGGATAACAACACGTAACGGGATGGAAGATGACGAGGGGGACGACGAGGCTGTAAGGAAAAGGATAAAGGACCGCCGCGGCGTCGCTTGACGTGTCAAAGTGAATCTCTCTCATCCTGACCGGGGCCGGGACCCCGGAACAATCGATTTGTCTCCAGAGATCTATCTAGGAAATGAAATTTCTGGCCTGTCTGGCTAACGCCCGTTCAAACGGCTCGTGCATACAGCTTATCAAAGCGGTAAACTTGATTTATGCCCCCTTCAACGTTGCGTTTGTTTGCTGCTCCCGAGATGCCTGGAAACAATTAAAGGATCTCGGTTATTCCGAGCCATTATCCAGTTAACGACTGTCAGCACAGCCGTCTCGATCAGCATTGGCGATCTTTAGCCGTTTCCTTAAAACGGGAACCTTTCATTCGGAACGAAAGGACACCAGAAATACGATATGGAATGGGTTATTCCATTCTAATGGTATTCTAAATTAATTTTAATTTCTGTTGCCGCTAAAGTAGATCACCTTGTCTTCTCCATTAATGATTAAACCAAAGTAGCATCGATAGATTCGAGTCTTTGAGACGCTGCCACCGATAATCTTTCTAGCTTCCACCCCTTAGCCTCGCAGAGGTTCGCTGTAGCGACTGGAACAATGCTGTTGAGTCTCTGAGAGCATAATGTAGGGATTTCTACGACAATTTCAATAAGTGAATTTGACCTACCCACCGTCTCTGCCCATTACGTTAATTATAGGGCTGTATTAACCCGCGCGAAAGCAGATTTCGCTTATAGGTTAAGATAGCACGCCTAGAGGAGATTGTGTAGTTGCATTACAAAGATATTCGTCGAACGGGTACTGGTAACCAAGATAAAGGCATTCGCTTGTGTAAATATTGATAATGGCGTTGCCAACTATGCAGCGTTATTGAGAGGAAACTCGGTTATTGGCTCCCTCGCCGTCTTCTTGCTTAAGATATTATTACCAGCGAGGTGTTAAATTGGTAATGGCAATAATATTCTCTGCGCACCGCAGGGTTACGCCAAAGTCTTCTTAAATACACGTATACGTACAAGATTCCCTGTAAATGGCGGAACACTTGTGGCGGGGAAGGTTCCGCAGCCCTTAAAACAGGGTCAAACGTTAAAACCACGATTTATTCTGTCAAAGAGTTGAAAGAGTTAGACGGCCAGAATGCGTTCGTATTTTTACAGAAATATGTTTCATTCTACGGAAAGTACGCCCTGTAACGAAGGTAGTAGGACTGAACAAATATATTTCTAGTAATTAGAGAATGGTAATGCTGAGTTCCAACCCTTTAAATTCTTTTTATGAGATACAATAAATCTACTTACCCAGATTCAACTATCTCCACTTTTAGGTCATTATTTATGTTACAAAGATAGCATTTCTACTTTACTCTGCAGTAACAGTCGAGTGTGATATCTAATAAAATAGATGGTATTTTTAATACGTAAATGATGCACCAAGTTTGGAAAAGAAGCTTTACGTTCATATGATAACGTTGCGTAAGACGGAATAGCTTTAAGACCGTTTTATAATGTCCGCGTGGAATCGAATTATTGTTAATTTTAGACACAGTTACGAGCTAATTCCTATCGACGGGTACACGCATGCTGTTGGAAACTCGCTTTCAGAATAGAGAATGCCCGGAAATCGATGTACGTACAATTGAGCGTTTACAATTAGATAAATGGAAACCCGCGTAATTAAAGTCCAGCTGCAATCCATTCCATTATTTTCCGTTGCGTTCAGAAATGCTTCCCTGGGTGGGAAGCGCCAGCCAGGCTTCGATATCGTTGTCAGACGAGGGATCGATTCGAAATATCAAAAACTGCGTTTCGATGCCCGCTACTTTATCCTCACGTCTCGATCAATCGAAGATTATCTTAATTCTTAATGTCTTAATTATCTTAATTGTTCTTGAAATAAAACGCTAAGTGATTTAATATACTTTTTACAGTCCTTGCACAGACTTTTCTCATTTAATGGTACGTTCGTTCCTAACAAAAGTAGAAATAAAGATTTTGTTTAACGATAAATTGGATCTTTTTATTATACAGCTCGCGTGCAAAATCATTGCGATACGGTTATCTGAGATTAAATTACGCGGTGTAGTCGCAAAGATACATCGTAAGTTTATGTCAACGTAGCTCAATGATTCGCGATGTCGTGTATTCTTAACAATTCTCGAAACAAATAAGCAGCAGCGAAGCAACGTTCTCCAACGGCGAAACTGGATTGCAGCGCTGTTAATACGATTAGGGCGTAGCTCTCGTAGAATGCAACTTAAACAAATATCACTTTACCGTGGGCAGAATATAAAATTAGCAGAAAAAAATTGCATGCATTACCGCGAAACGGTGGCGGTCGTAATGCATGCTTCCTTGCGCAACATTCACCGGGGACGGAACGGTAAAGACCGTGCGATTACACACGCGCTTTCGCCTACGTTCGAAAAGAGATCGTGCTGTAATTCAACTAGACGTTTAATCACGTTAATGGACAAAAACTGTTATCGGAGGCATGCAAAGCAGTCTGGTGTCTGAAACTCCGCTTCCGGTTCATCAGGGGACGTCCGTCTGTCACGCGACGAAACGAACACCGGGTACAATAGTTGCGTGTCGCACGAGTTTAAGGCGTACTTATCTCATTAAGACATCGGATTCCGCCCTGCACGCATTATATTAATTAAACTTGAATTAAGCTAATTGCGTTTCCCGTGTCTTTTGTCGCCTCGCGTGTTGTCCCCCGCGGTCGTGATCATTACGTACCCGTCCCATCGCGCGCCATCCCCTATCGTTAATTACTCTACTTTTATCGTCCTCGTATCGGCGATCCTACATGTGTTCAATTATTTTCTTTTTATCGGACAAAGCGATCTAATCGGACACGGGACGAGCTGCTCTGGCCGCGTTACTCCTATAACCCGATATAACGCGTTGTTCGACGATAACGGGGCGCAAACAACGCGACGAAGCTTTAAGCATCCCTAATTAACTAGTTTAATCTATCCGGGATCCACGGAACGGATATCTAAACCAGACGGGACTTAACACCACGGTATAACGTATCGCGCGAATCGACGCGCCTGTCGGACGTGTCGAGTTAATGACAATTCTTTCTCGCTGAAGGAAAATCACCAACGGTGAATAACGATCGCGCGCGATCCGTGCGAGAGGATCGAAACCGGTCCCACGGGGAGAGTCGCGAGCGAGACGAACGAGACACGCGAATAAATCACACACACACACGCAGAGAGACACCGCGATTCCGGAATCCTTCTCATCAAGCCGCGCTAAATTCAAAGAGACTTCGGATCGTTTCATAGTACACGACGGGATAGCGACGAAGGTGGAAGAAACAGAGGAGGACGTGGAGAGGAGGCCAGGAAATTGGGCGGGACAAAGGGAGGGGTGGTGGAACGGGGATGGAGAGCAGGCGTCTTCATTGCCGGGGCCGTGGAAGTCGACTACTCAAAGTGCTCGGAGAAAATCTTGGAAGCAAATCACCCACATCACGAGAAGTAAGTTTCCGACTGAACCGTAGCTACTCCTCTTCCCAGCCAGTATAACGCTCTAATGTCCATTATTAAGTTAACCGATCCGCGTTATTGTTCACCCCTCGACTCTCCTAATACCCACTTATCCAGCTCGAAGGGGCGAGTCTTCGAGGTGCCTTCGCTTTCAGGGAAACTCTCGACGGCGGAGCTCGGCAGGGCTTATACCGCATCGGGAGAATAGAAACTGGGGCGCGCCAGGTGATCCCCGGCGGTTTCCCTTGATTTTAGACGAGAACACGCGCCCGGCCGCCCGCGACGGGCGTACGAATTACAAAATTACTGCCGTATCAGCGAAACTGTTCCACCTTAATGCCGTGTAAAGCTCCCTGCCACTAGCCGCCTACTTTTCCGCGCTTTAGCCTACGTCGATTCCACGCGGCCCGATCCCGGCTGCTGATAATCGTTCGATCCGCAAATATCGAGGCGAGCCGGCGCGGCTGAACCGTAACACGGAGATAGACACTGATACTACCTCCAACTATCCTAACTATCTTTTCCGTGGATTCGCAAGATTCCCGGGAGCAGTCGAATCGTCCGGGGAATCCGCGCCGCTCGACGTGTGAGCTCAGAATTGACGATGGCCTGGCGAGTACTCGGAAATAGACATTTCTCGTAGGCACATTCTTACCGCGTGTATCGCGTTTTACATCGAAGCAGAGGATGTTTTCTGTCGAATGCGTAGATTCGTGACAGGATTCAACTGGAATGATAGATCGTGCAATGGAAACGGACTCGAAATTCGCAAGTTTGAAAAGGTTCAAAGTTTTAGAAATTGGGATAAGGGTCTGATGTTTGTTATCAACGAATGCGTAATTTCGTTCTTATTTGACAGGGAAATTGCAAATGAAATCGTAGGGCAGAATTAACACTGGAATCGGAGTCAATTAAACGCCTGAACTTGTTAGAACTTTGCGGTTTTAGAACTCTCTCAGTATTAACCAAAATCCTTAGATTTCATTGAACTTCGGGACTTACAAGAGATTTCCGGGTCCTGAACTTATCGAATATATTCTCGACGTCCCTATTCTCTATGCTATTATGCCTTACTATTTTATCGCTTCATAAATCTTCGAATTTCGTAGCTACTTTGAGCCCAGTAGGATTTCGAGTCACGAAGAAATTACGTTATCGACTTTGTCCATACAATTAACAATACAAATATATATTTTCTGCTGTCGTATCCTACTGCTACTGCTCTCTCATTACATCCAAAAAAGTTCCAGTCTGGTTTTACGTTAAATCATTTGAAATTTCGAACGGGACACAAGTGGAGAACATAAATCGAGGGGAACAACCACTCTGAAGATATCCGTAGCGATGGTAAACGTTAGACAGAGACGTATTTGGTAGACACTGATGTATCCTACGTTCCACGTAACGAAGCAAATGGCGACGCATGCATACAAATGACCCGGATGTGTATATATATATATATACGCGGGTAGTGAAAGATCTCTGTGCCGCGGTTCGAATGCGCAGCCCCAGTTTGAAAGACTCCCACGGGTCGTGTAATCTCGGCCGCGGCGCTCGTGAAAGCACAAATGACCGGTAGGGCACAGGTTGACGAGAATCGATCGACACGCACGCAGGATTTCCGATTCGGTCCCGGCTGGCAGCCGGTGGCGGTTGCATCGCGGAATCGATATTAAGAGACCCGTCGTCGCAGCACTTCGACGCAATTATTCTCGTTCCACGAGGGTGGCCGTGTCCGCGGGCTAACCTCGCACGCGGCCGTACCGCGGTCTGGTAAAGGTTGCGACCGTAACCGTGGTTGTACAAGAGTTTCCTTCGCTCATTGAGGATTGGTTTATCGACTACTTACGTCGCAATCGCTTCCAGGGAAAACGTTCCACGAGCCCGTAGAAGCTCGGCGCAATAAATATAACCATAAAACCCGAACCGTAAAATCCAGCGGGGGTGCCGCGTACCCCAACGATCGTACATATATATATATCTATATATCTATATATCTATATGTCTATGTATGTACACCGGTGGGAACAGGATGGAGGCTGAAGGAGGAAGACCGAGTCACCTATTGGCACGTACGATGAGAAGATACAGCGGGAATGGCGCGGACAGCCTAACCCAAACGCCTCTACACGTGTAGGCGATGGCTTTTAGAGCACCGCCAACTATTTCGATGCTATATCGTGATTCCTCGATGTGTACAAACAGGTCGTGAATGTTGTCCCGAAGGATAGGTTTACCAACGCTTTCGCGTATCGGTTGGTAAGTACCGTGTATACACGTAGGCGTAGCCGGGGTTGCGTAGCGGGGTTCTCCAAGGTATTCTTCATGGTGGGTTCGACGTGAAATTCGTTTGTCGATAAAGCCCGGGCAGAATATTCGTATTATTAAATACACGTGGCCGTGCGCCCGTCCACGGTTCCCTGCACAGTGAATATCAAAAGAAATTTCGCCGGCGCGATCATTCCCAAAGACCGAGTGCACCGTAAAACTGGGCTCCATAGAAACGAACGTAAAACGGTTCGCTGTGCGTGGGAAACGCTTATCGTTTGAAATTCCCTGCTCTTTTGGTCTTACCATTGTTCCAACGGCCCATTCCTCGGCCGTTTCGTTATATGCACCTTGGAAAGAACGACGATTCAAGGAGAAAGAAGTGTCCTCGTGATCATGAAACGGCTGTTCGTCAGTAAGCCGCTTTATTGCGTTTCTCGATTGCCGGTTTGTGTTTTTTAATAATACTATAATACCGCCGACTCCCCTCTCCCTTGCTCTCCCTCCCAGTTGCCAACTTCCTCGTCTAACCACCATTATTTACGCATTATTATGAAAACCGGCGGACGTAAATTATCTCGACGTGGAATGGATTACTCTGGAATGCAAATACACCTTAGCATATTTCGCCGAGGGTAAAAATAAACTCCTTCGATTCTCAATTTGACGCGTCTACTCGTCGTACATCCTGAATAGACGCAAACATGTACGATTATACGGCTGAAAATGCACCTCGACAATCACTCTTCGCATATTTTTTCCTCGAGGCTGCCACTCGAACCTCCCGGCGCAGCATCGCGTCGCATCCGTCGTGTAATACGTAACCGGCTGATTTTCTTTCAGCGGATGCTGCGTCGGATTTTCATCGCACTAAAACCACCGGCAGCGGTAATTACCCCGACGGATATCGAATCGTTAAGCAGCGGTCGTTATTCGAAAGACTTCCACCACTATTAGCCCATTCAGCGAGCCCTCGGAACATACTCGTCTACTTTCCACTCGACCGAGTCTTCGTCCGAGAGTCGAAAGGGGTCGCATCATTAGCCAAAAAGTTTTCATCTTTATCACTCTTTAAGATGATCTCCCGACCCTCCGATCCCACCCCCGATCGCCCACCCCCCCGTCCCCGTTGCGCAACTTCGTCGCGAGAGCCCTTATGCGGTAACGGTGGCCAAGAGACGAAGGCGACCGATCGTTAAGTGTAACTGCAAAGACACTCTCGAGTGTTCCCTCGAAAGTTCGCGACGTAAGGTCGAGGAGGCCTCTTTCGCGGGTACGGATCCCCGAGTAAACAGGCAACGCGATCGTTCGTATTCCCTCTCTATAGGCCATCGCGGTGCCGGTGTGTAAAGGCCGATTCCGGAAACTAGGACGAGCTATAACTGCCTGTTTAAGATTTTTTGCGGTTTAGCCAGGTTTATGTTTCTAGGAGTTTTATGCACTTCTCCGTGGGCACATCGATAAAAGTGGAAATTGCCATCGAACTACTTTTTAACGAAAGCCTCGCTTCTCTTTCCTATTATTTTTTCTTTTTTTAATAAATTAACTTCTTGCTGTTTTACATTGAAAAAAGTTTTCAAACAGAATTTACTGGGCTCTCATTGTAGAAATAATTTTTTTATCACGAGTTCTACCTGAAATTTTTCAGGCACACTACGTTGAAGGCTCTATGCAACGATCATCATATTTACGGCTCTATTTAGACGGAAATACTAGTGAAATGTACAGTAGGGATATGTCTGTATGAGAAAATACCAGTTGCACAAAGGCAAAGCTAATTAAATTGTAATTGGAAAATTTGTTCCACTTCAAGGAACAAAGTGAAAATTTTCTCTGATTTCTGGGGTAATTCTGAGAGAAGCTCTGTACGGCCAAATCTCACTAATAGCATTAGCTATCGCAGCATCCAATTCCATTATAAATGCCCCTTCTTTTTAAACGTAATTTACGCTCAGTCCCCGTCCAGGATCACGCGTCGAAGGTAAACGTTACAGCTACATTAAAAAATTTGCCGCCCTCACCTCGGCGACGATTCCAGCGGGGGCATAAAGATCGCGATAGGGCGGCGTCGAACTGATAGACGTCAATATGTATCTCGTTACGCGGTCCGCGGCCTTTGCTCGGTTATCCGTCATTCTCTTATCAGCGGGGCGCGTTTTATGCCGCATAAAATAGTCGTGAAAATTGTCCGTGGATTCCTTTTCTGATTTACTGGCCGTATCGATTCTCGATTCAATTCGAAAATCGTGTTACCGCGAAAGCGATAACAAGTAACCACGTTTCCAGCGTGGCCCTCTCTTCTGGCCGACGCGATAAACGCGCGAGCAGCCAGCCTGGATAGCTGCTGCTACCTCTAATCGAGTCTTTGCCTAAATGTATGCGGTAACCGAGTAACGCCAAACTTTAAATCGATATCTGGAATTCGTCTAGGTGAGAGGGTGCCTCCCGCCCCCTCTCTCTCTCTCTCTCTCTCTCTCCCTCATTTGAGCCCCTTGCCACCACCCACCTTTACCACCCTTTCTTGCCTACCAAGTTACCCACCGCGAAGCGTACTGGAGGGTGCAAATGGTACATCCATTACTTCCCGCAGTCTAATGGCTGGAATTTATTAGGCGATAAGTTACTCCCGGCTACCTGCCTTACTTGCCGAGTTCCAGGACTCTATCCAGCCGGAAGTCGAGTGGGACACATTTTCAGGCTGTTTCTCCATCCCCAAGATCCGTCACCTTCCTCTCCGCCAGCGTCCTCGATCCCACCCCGTTTTGAAGAGGCGCGGCTCACCGCAATGACGCGGGACCGTGATTCCACCGGGATCGCACTCTTTAACCCGTGACAAGGGAAGAGAGCGAGGAAGGATTCACGGCCAGCAGGGCGAATTAGTCGGCTCGTAATTCGTGCTGATGTATTTCCAACGTGGATAACTTCCATCAGGCTCTGCGCGCTCAACGAAAGGGTTGACGCGGTCGCGTCTTATTTTTGTCGCGCCGTTGAGAACGCCCCTCGGCTACTGAATATCTCGTCGTTGCTGGAATTTCACGCTGGGAATACGGAAGCGGCCAGAGAAAGTAAAAATAACCAAGTCTCTATAAGTAATACGGCGTCAGACACCTTCTATCTTTTGCAAGGCGTTAAAACGTCGTCCAAGAGTGCATGGTCGGGCCGTATATCAGGGCAGGCTAAATGTATCCTAAACGTTTATTGCATGTATACGCGCGGACGAGTAGAGTTTATGGAGACACGTAGATACATCACGGCGTCCTGTAGACGCTCGAGGGTAGTTTGTTCGGCGAGGTTGTAGATGTAATTTTAATTACTACTGTCTTTTATGTAGTTTGTACGGACAGTTTCATAGGTTTGTCCCAATTGATCTGCAGACAGTACATATCAGTTTACAATGTCACGTTCCACGGATATTCGATATGTTAATTAGAACGATTAGACTAAGTAGGGCGGTAGATGCCCTTGGCATTATAATCGCGACCGCGTTACCACGCGGTTCGCTCTTCTTAAGTGCTGCTGTGTAACAACGATCCACTTGCGCGCGTATATATCTGAAACCCAAAACTACGCTGACGAACGAGGCAACGCGATCTAAAAAAGAACGTCGTTAGAGAGCAACGGAACGATGCGTCGCGATTGATACGAATAAGCGGCGATGAATCACGGGCACGAATTTATCGAGCGTCTAGCCGCGTCTCGCAAGATCACAGGAAGGTAGAGAGATACATTGATAAAGCGGGATCCTCACCAACAGGTTCTGGGGCCGTGGAAGTTGAACGGCTCACTTGGGGGTGGCTCGATCCGAACGGCCGACAGAGAAGTATTACAGCGTGGATCCGGTCGACGAGGGCGGATCGCGGTGTAATTTCGCCTCACGTGCTGGAATCTGGAGCTTCGATTTGTCATTCGACGCGACTCGCGGCCCATTTGTCAACCGATGATTCGAGCGACGACGTAGCCGCGCACCCGTTTCACGCGGGTCGCATGCGCGCTCGAAGTCCGCCGACCGCTCGCATTACAGCCTCGACTATACGATTTTCATTGATGTAATTGGTATCGCGTGCACCGAAAATCGATAAGCTTTCAATTTTGAGACGATCGGACAGATTTACGGTCCGGCCTGGCGCGATCGTGCGTGTTTTGTTGCCGATCGCCAATAACCGGTGGCCGCGATCTCTTTTGGCTCGGCCAATTTGGACGGTCAATGGATGCTCGCTCGTTTTTAACCGGACGCAGCCCACGTCGCGTCGCGAGCAACCCGGAGGATTATTTGGATCTTCGCGGGGGATACTTGGATAAATTTGATTCAGATCGACTAGAATTGGGAGGTACGTCCGCTCGAGTTGATTCATCGAATGAATAACTCTGCTCTGGATTGGACAGATTTAGGGTAACGCTCGACTTCGACGTGCATACGCGTGTACGTTCATTTAAAAGTATCAGGTCTTGGTACTCTATTATAATAACTGCTCGAATCGAATTGAAATATCGTCGAATGTAGAACAGACGCTTCCTAGGCCACGTTTCAATAAGTGTTCCGAGATATTTGCTATCGTTCGTGAAAATCGGGATTCCCAAATTCTTTTAAGAGACCGCGAATGCTCCCGGAATAAAGGAATAAACACAATAAAATATTTACAAGGTTCGGTTATTTACTTAAAAATTGGAGCGAACTCTGCTCGCAACGATAATATGGAACCCAATAAAAACAAGAGCGTGGAGAGAGCCCGTGCGCTGAATCCTGATCGCGATTGCTCCCAGCAGCTGAAATAAAAGCACAGGGGGCATAAATTGCCAGCTGAGATAGCGAGGGGCAGGAATGGGAGCAGCTAGGGCAACGAGGTATTAAGCGATTCCATTGCGTTAGCGTTCCGGCGTTGTTTAAAGCGCGCAAACACGTACACGTACCAAGGGTGGGTCGGTTTAATGACGCCGTCGGATGTTAATTATACGTTATACCACGAATCGTTATTCCCGCTGGTGAAAACACAGCCAACGATCATTGGCCGTTGTCGATGCACGGGATCGGCGCTCGCGCGGGGCTTTCCTCCGTTTTTAACCGTCCCCCGATACCCGTCGCGTGGACTCCAGTTCTCGCCCTGTTCGCGGCCGGTTGCCTTGTCAACATTGCGGCGCGCCAGCACGTCGAAAGGGTTTCAAAAGTCACGGGGATTCAGACTACAACTGATTCGCCGGTACCAGCCGTTTACCGTCAGCCGTGAACCCGTCTGGCCGCAGGCTGCTCGGTGATTGTTTGCGCCGCTCCTACGTCGCTTCCTCTCCGCGGCGCCCGCCGTTTCGAACGCGTTTGCGTGAACGCGTGCACACGCAAACGGATTTAAGTTCCTAATTATGTTTACGAACGATCGTAAGGTGTGTCTGACGCGCCGGTTCTCCCGGCTGGTTTACGTGTTGTAACGGCGTTAAGCCTCGAGGGTGGATGATCGGTTTCATGTTGCGGCCGGGAATCATTGCTCGCTTTATATATGGATTCCCGGGTTAATGGTCGTTAGCTTTTTCATTGCGATATTACCGGGGTCGGTGTGGATCGTTTGTTCTGGAATCCTGCCCAAGTGGTGTGATTCGGCTTTCAACGTGCACGTCAGAACGAGGATTGATTCTGGGAACTTGACGCTTCGCGGATCGGCTATTAATCGCGTCTTATGGCCGTTTGATTGCGTCTGTAATCGGCGCGCGACAAAATGACGGAAGAACGATCGTGTCGAGCGAGACTGGTCCCGTGTACGCAGCGTAACGATTAATTTCGACGGAGCGTCGAAAATTACGCGCGAGTAAGCGGTGAACGGTCGCGTGAAAGTTTAGCCGCGGACGCTGTGTATCATTGCGCGTGATCGAGTTCAAAATATCGTTCATTTAAAATTGAATCGAGCCTCCCGACCGAAAATTACGATTGTCCCGTCAGGACGGTCTGTGTCGCGACACAGAAATATCCACTTTATTCGCCTATGTACGCTGGAATGCGGATCACTCGCGTTGGTTTAAAAATCTGTCGCGGAAGCGCAGGTGAATAATTATCGTTGCAATGCATATTTCCACGCGATACGTCGAGCCATCGATGCATATGTAGGGTTTCGAGAAATCATTTTCTCAGTAACTATATGTTGGAAAGAGATTCGTCGCTTTTCTTTGCATCAAAATTCGTACGGAGGATAGCATCGCTTCGATTTGTGATCGTTAATTCGATTACTGTGCTATACATGCAGGCTAGTTACCAGTATTACTGTATTAACTATGCGGACAGGGTACAATAATTAGTTCTAAGCATGAACTGGTTAGGGAACTGTAGTTAATTAGTTCCTAGTAGGAGGTATGTACTAGGTAATTAATTCTATCGTCAACAGCTAGTACTTAGCACTTGATACTACGAAACTCGTCTTTTTTGCTGGCACAGTATCAGAATCGTGTCTGACGATAATCATTATAAATTATAGTTTCGTATAGATGAAATAGTATACATACAGTATGGTAATTCAAATTTTTCGCACAGAATTTGAAAACGATACATAATGAAATAACAAGACCGGAATGAATAATTTCGTGTAATTTTCCATCACGGAATATTGTCAGCTGTGTTAATAGAAATTTGATAGTAATTCAATATTGAATTTATGGTTCTATGTATTCTGTATCTATTTGCGTGGCGCAGCGACGCTCCACGATATTTCGTTATTAATATCGACTCGATGCAGTGAGAATTTCTAACAGCAGAATCAATATATTTTTAAAATCATCGCTTCGCTCGCTCTGGTTGAATCATTTGATCAGTAACGTTTAACTAATATCAGTTAGCATTTAAGAAAACCAATTTACAATCTTTCTCGTCAATATTGATACCAGCTTCCAATCGTAATTGTAAACTCAATTTGATTGGGCATTTGTATCAGCTACATTTGAAAAACCGAGTGGCGCGAATAGAAGTTGAACTTCTTAAACTTCAATTTCTCGAAACTTTTTCACAGGCGCGTGTACAGAATCAGCTACTCAATGTCAGTTACTTAAAATTATTTATTCTAGTTCAGAGCGTGTCTATGTATTTTTTGACAAACAGACAAATGTACAGACGTCTCGTTCTCACGACTGGTGCGAGGAAGCATTCGCGACGATTCGAATATAATACGTCATAATCTATTCGCCGACCCCCGAGGCAGTCCGATGAATTTGTTAAATAAGTCCACAAAGACGCGGGGCCGCGTTGAATGGCGGAATCATCGAGTCGCTCAAATCGATCGAGCGAACTTTTAACATTTGAACTTCCGTAATGAAGCTCGACCTTTCGAGTATCGTTCCGCTGTTGGGTGCTGCCGGGGATTTATCACTATTCACCGGCAACACTTCCCGTGCTGACATCCGTCGACTTTTCCCGCGACGGTCGATCGATCCGTCGATCGATGGCAGGGAAGCTGTGAGCTCGTCTCTTCCCAACTGTTTTGTTCTGTTTTCAGTCGCGGTGACGAGGAGGAACTGGAAGGAACTGTGGACTCACGAGCGACCGGTAGTTCGTTCAATTATTAAAATAAAGCCCGACAGTGAAAATGAAGTCTGGAATTCCCGACGATTTTCAATCGCACGGAATCGGGAAGTGAATTGCTCGAGCGCGTTGAAAACTTTCGATCCTCCACGTTTCCGAACGTGGACAGCTATTTTTTATCGAGCCACCATTCATTTTTGATAATTAGCGAATGGAGTGGACACGTTATACTATTACGTGCTGTTTTAATATAATAATTAATTAATTTCTTATCGCAACGCGGTATTCTCGTTCGACTAAAAAAAGTGTGGATACGTGCCAATACATTTCGTGGCGATAGTGTTTGCAGAGAAGCACTAATGACACCAGCGTTCCATGCAAGACTGAAGCACAGTGAAATTCCACTCGGGGGCGGGTTTTTATCGGTGATATTTTGACGAATCGTAGCCCGGTTATCTGCGGCCCCGAAAAGATTGCAATTCGTCATCTTGCCTCATTCGTCATCTTGCCCTAGTTTCATTTACGTGCTCGCTATGCACAGCGTGAAAACTGACATGGATTTACTTTACCTGTATGCATTGTAGCGCCACCGCGGAAGAATTGAAATGAAAAACGGAAAGAGGAGTGGAAAAAAATGAAAAAGGAGAAAGCACGAGAACGAAAGGAGCAGAAGGGAGCGTAAGAGAGGGAGGACGTAAGAGAACGAACGAGTCTCTTCCTACTTTACGGTTCGCCCCTGTTAAAAAAAAAAAAAAAGAATTAAGAAATTCATTGCGACGTAAATGTATTATACAGATGCAAAAGCAGGATGGTTGGTCTGTTACTCGGAACGCGGTCTGACAAATCGTTAATGTTTCGCGCGAATTTTCACGGGTTACAGACAAGAACGTACCAGGGGAATGGGGAGATCATTATGCGGGTAAAATGTTTCAGCCTACTCTCTCCCGCTTCGCACGTTTAACGTTTTATATTTCGCACCGCTTCAAGTTTTTCTACCGCGCTTAGCTCAGTTCAATCCTCGCTTATTTCTTGCGAAAGTGGTTAACCGGGCACTGAGATAGCGCTGCCGGGGTAACGCGGCATTTTTACGCGAATCCAAACGTAATTGCGGAATTTTTCGCATCCTCGTTGGACCTTTTTCAAAATTATCGTTATAGGATCTTCAAAGGGTGCGATGGACGATCCCCAACGGAATTTTTCCAAACATTTTTATGCCCGGCTCACCTTAAATTCCTAATTCTTTCTAATGGATGCTGCGCGAAAATTCTGCGAGCTCTTGCTGCGAGCTTTTCAAACGTACATACCGAATTCTTGTTAGACAGTGTCGTGGATTTGCAGTTAAAGTCGTATGCTAATAATCATACGTTCGTAGAACATTTCAAACTATTATTATCAATTATATTAACTCATTGATAAGGTATGCGGAGTACTATTCTAAATTCTGTCCTATCCTAAATCTACAGCGAATATTTCAAATTTCTCTAAAAGGAGGAGAAAGGATCCCATTCTTGAAACTCGTAAATACTCCCACGCCCCTTAGAAGGGCCTTTTACAATCAGTGCGAGAGGAAACCGAGCCCATGAATACATCCCCTGAAGCGTCGATCCAATGTTCCGGCGTCGGTATCGAAATAATAACATCGCTGGATCTACCGGTGGGTGAATTAAGTCGGTCACGCGAAAGAGAGAGGGGGAGAGAGATAGAGAGAAAGACAAAACCACTGGACTCCCGTATAGCTGGTTGAATGCGCAAATGATTGGTGAGATCGTGGCAGCAAGTAGGCGCCTGGCGTCTTTGCCCCCGGTTGGCCGGTTCGTTGCTCCTACAATGGCCCGGTGCAAGACTGAACAGTGAACTCTCACCCCATCGAAGATGCTAGAGCCACCTGCTACGTGCACGGAGCACGGGCTTCTCGTACTTGCGCACCCCTTCGAAAGGGCGATCCACCTAACGGACTCGAGCTAAGGACAACCACGACACCGTCCCTCCGACTCGTTCGACCCGTTTCCTTTTCCACGGCGAACGGTCAGCCAACGTAACTGACAGCGCGGGATTAATTGCCCGTTTTTATCATCCACGGTTGAAACACCACTTATAGCTCCTCGAAAAATAACTTCCGTACATTTCCCCCCATAAATCAATTAGTACCGCCGACGTTAAGGCACCAACCATAGATCTTATCGGAAACTTTCCGCAGCGTGAACTTCCGCGGGGACTTCGGAACCACATAAATCCGACCGTAGCAATATCGCTGCCACGCATAATTCCCAAGTTACATCGGATATCAATATTCGATACTTAAGCGTTGCGTTCTTGAATTACAAATCTCTATCTGGCGGATCAATACGCGACGATAAAAGCGATACAGCGAGACAGAGGCACGCCAGGGGTGGGCGCAGGGCTGATTTAAATATCGATGATGTCACTCCGATTGAACCGTACAAGTGGCCACTTCGGGGTAATTAAATTAATCAATCGGTACGGAAACCTTTGAGTCGAGGGGCCGTCGCAACAGACACTCGTGTTCGCGACTAGCAAATTCCCCGGCATCGAGACGTCCTCCCCCGACGTTGTTGCGTCCCTTCTCTCGAAAAATATCAAAAGCCAATATTGGCGCTGTGCCTTCGACCGATTCGTTCCGATCCGTTTGCCCGTCGTCGATACGTATTCGGTTTTCCTCGACGATGCCTTTCCTGTTTGAACTACCGCCGTCCGGCCCCCTCACCTGGCCAGATTCCTAACAGAAGTTAATTGACGATGTCGTGTAGCATAAAAGATCGAGCGGCGGCTGAAACGATTCGTGAAAATCGTAGAACGTGAAACGCCTTTGTAACCGTCCCTATCGCGCGGGATCCGTAATATCGATCGGCGATGTTTTACGTATCTTTGTACTGGGAGGTTTTCGAGTGGTAATAAAAGGGAACCTGGCCATTCAATTAAGCTTTTAGCGGGACAAATATGACCTTCGCGATTTCGAGCCGGGGAAACCGGCTCTTATTGGAAAAAACGGTATCGCGTTGTAGAGCATGATATACGAGGCAATGAAATTACAACCAATTTGCCTTTTGCACCGATGTTCTTACCGTGGGAATAGCTTTTAACGACGATCGTAACGAACGCACAAGTCCGAGATCAAAGTGGAATTTTTCGAACCGGGTTTCGCCGAACCGTTCGATTACTTTTATTATTAAGTGCAACGGTGTTTCATCGATTCCCGCGTCACGTTGTTTCTCCACCAGCCGTCGATGCTCACCGAGCATAATACAATGAACCTTATTATACTGACACGCGTGTCGTTGGGAACTTTTTTCACCACCTCTGGCACTCTTTTATTCCACTTACACTAATCAAACTTTGAAATCGATCGCGAGTGGCCATTAATCATTGCATCTACGTCGAAATGAAAATAGATGCGGACGCGAGGAACAAATAAAAATACGTCAGAATATATGACACATTACGATAATAAATCGCGCTTAATAAATTACGCTCGTGTAGGGAAATTTTACATTACGCTACAGTCTGTTCTAAAGATTAAACCATGCGTGCAGTCGAATGCATAAATAGCTGGCTATAGTTGTTCGACAAATAACTGTATATCATCAGGTGATAGCGTGTTGTAGAACGAGGTCGCACTTTGGGGTATATAACTCGATAGAATCGTTTCATTGTTACGGCGTCACGGTACAACGATTCTGTTTCGGTGTCGATATCGAAGTTGCGAGGCTTCTTTGGTTGCGGTGCTCCAACTACGCTATCTCTCTCACGATTTCGCGCAAATAAATCAATCTGAATATGCAGCCAGCTATATTAACGAAGAACGAGCATTGTCTCTCTATCAATTTTCCTATCAAAATGTTCATCCATTTTTTTTAATCCACTCCGAGGAACTGAAGCTATTTACACGAACAGCTGTCGAGGATGTTCTCTGCAAGGACCAACATACAAATCACAAATACTTGGAATTACAGGATGCACATTTCAAGCTTTCGCTGTGATCAACTTTGGCTACTGATTGAAGGTTACCAGTTTAGACTGAAGTCCAGGTTAACGTAAATGGCGCGCGTTAGAGTTCTCGCTGTAATTATCGAGAAGCCTACCTGAATTTCAGAAGCAACAAGTTACGTTATAACGCAAACAGGACCCTTTGGGATTTCTAACTGATACCCGATTACCTGATTGCGTATATACCTATAATTAATTCTCGCGTAACAATAAATGCTGAATCAGTTAATATTTTACGCGCAAGACACAAAGCGTATTGTAATATTATATAATCGAAACGATTAAAACGATACTCGTTGCACGTAAAGTGTTCACGCGACGTGTCCCGTAGAATTCTTTAAACATTCGCATCTCTGTTTAAAATAATTTATTATTGGATTATACAATAATGCGATTTATCAACAATTTACGTGCTTCGCCCGTTCAAACGTCAGCAAAAAACTGATCCACATCCGCGCACCTTGAACTTCGTCCCATCCGCGGCAGAAAATAAGCTTAAATAATCGATGGATCTCCCAGAGGGTAGCCTCGTAGTTCCGGCCATGAAGGGTGCATGCGATATTCATGAACGTCGAGCGTCGTTCTCGGGTACGTTTCAATTCTTAAATCGCGAGGCAGGTACATAAGTAAACGGCATAAACACTGCGACATTTTTCTCGCCAGCCAGGTGGGAAAGAATTACGTTTTGCACGTAGCGTCGCGTACCAGCCAGACGGCGAAACAATAACGAACTCCTGCCCCGGCTTCTGGGGTGAAATAACGCGCGCCTTGCCACACGGGCGGGGGAGGGAAGGCGAAGGATAATAAAAGGGTGGAGACAGGATCGCGGGGGCAAAGGAAAAGAAGAGGAACTACGAGCACGAGAGACTGGATGGGAAAATAGTAGTCCGTAATTTTCGAAGAAGGAAGGCTGGTCAAAGGGTTCTCTAGCCTGTGTTCTTCCCGTGGCCACGAAAAGCTCGGCGATGGGGTCGTGAATCGGGCGAGTTGGACTTGATGACACACGGCTCGCTGCGACAGACCTGCGGCGTTCCTTCTCTTATTCCTCGGTGAGTTGAATCGAGGGCAGAATTCGAAGATCGTCCGGCTTTTGTCTCTTTTCGTTTCACGGCTTCCTTTAACCTCGATCTCGCAGTCCAGCCCTTGTCGCTCTGCGTCGTCCCTGCTACTAACGACGACGCTCCTGCCAGTGGCCGCGTTTAGATTTTTCCAAACGTGCGCCCAACGCGATTCGCGTACCCTGGCACGTTACACGTTGTTGATTTCTACGGAATACAGTACACCTCGCAGACTATGCAAACTGTATTCAGCTATTATTAGGTAATATGAGAATTCACGCGACACTGTTTCCGCTAAACTTAATACGCGCGCTGAATTAGTGAACTGGATCGCATCGAGCGGGCCTTTCGACAGCGCTTAACTCACAGTTGAATAATTCGCTCGGTGGAAATTCGTCTAATTAAAATCCAGAGAAGAACTAATCCGACCTATCCTCGATTTCGACCGTCGTATTTGTACTCGAGGAGGGACCTGTTCGAGAGTCGTGGAGGTCGCCGGAATTAAATACCGATAGACCGTGCGATGTTTCCAAGTGGTTCGACGAACGCGTTCCTCTCAAAGGGAAACCCTTTATAGATCGTTGCGAGGAGATTGACAGTTTTAGAGAGGCTGAGGAATGGGGCTGGTCGACGGGGAAAAGGAAGATAGACAGCGGGAAGAAACAAGATAGAAGACTGGAGCACGGGTTCGGAAAGGATGAGAAACGAAGCTCGATCGCGTCGTCGATGAAGCGGCGAACCGACGTCGCGTTGTTCCCATTGATCGAATCTACGGGACCGTGGCACACACGATTCTCTCTCTCTCTCTTTCTCTACGGCTCCTGTACCCGCGGGGATTTGGCACTTTGACGAGTTCGCGTCGAACGTAATGTCTGTCTTCCCGTCTCTCTCTCTTCAACGATGCACACGTACGCGCAGCTGAACGCGATGCATAGGGATGCGTATGAAGGCTACAGGACGGTTCTTAAGAGGTACGCTCGGTATTTTCGAGAGAAAAATATCTCGAGAGATAGTAACGCGTTGAAGGAAATCCGCTGTACATTGTTTCTAAGCGGGTGTTCTATACGTTAGCAGGCGAGAGAAATAGAATTTCTTCATCTCCCTGTTGTAACAGAATTCTGCATAGATATACATATAATGCTCTGCGGCTAAAATAAGCGATACTGTACCATTTTACTACAAAATCGTTATGTAACAAGCAGACAATCTCAAATGTATTATGCGACGTTCCACTTTCAAGAGAAGCGGTATTAAATATCCTGCGGGTATACGTGTGCCCACTGTGTTACACGTATGTACTTTTGCCTGAGCATATATGTTCGCCTGTATTGAATAAGAATTTGTCTCTTGAATAATCTTTCCGTGATGAACGCTAATACGCCAAACGCATATTCGTCTCTCCCATTATGAAAGCTTCGGTTAATCGAATTACTTGAAAACACATGTCGACAGCAAAATTAGCGAAATATAAGAAACTATGCCAAACAATATCTACTTAACATGAGCAACGATAATTCAATTACTTAGAGGATAAAGGGTTTACGTTATAAATACCAAGTATCGAGCAAATTGAATTTAAAGTTAATCTGCTTGCATTTAATACCATCCCATGCACCCGTTCAGTATCCCTTTATTCGGATAAAAGAGAACGACGGAATACTTCAAGAAAGAACACCGCATATCAACATCGGTAGTTACAATTTAATTTGAAAGTATGTTAGGCAATATCTAACAACCCCTAGACCCCTTCATCGCACTGCTCGACAGGTAAAGCGTGCATTTCGTTTGTGCGACTAATTTTGATCTATCAAGCTACAAAAATAAATACGAAGACGCGTAAAAGATAAGAAATATTTTCGCGAAATTAATTGGCCAGTGTTACTCAACAAAAACCGGTCGTCTAAGTGGCCATTAACGAATCCCCGTTCCACGTCGACGTCATTCATACGGCTCTTCATTTCTGAAGCGGTTCATTCACATGTCCGTGTCCACTGATCCGTCCAACTCTACCTCTTCACCCGCCCCGGACCCCCGGCGTCGTTGTCGAATGAATTCAGAACGGCCGAATTCCTGGAGCCACGAGGTGAGGCCGGCCTGTAGCACCGGGATGGAAATCGTTTCGCATTGTCTGCAAGTTGGATCCCTTCTTCTATCGTTTCCGCTCGTGGCACCGAAACGCTGCTGTCCCCTAACCTCGGAAAGACCGACCCGGTTTTCCATCGGTGGCAACCGACGCTCTAATTGCTACGATCCTCTCGACGGACCGGACGACAGACCACCGCCTGCCGGGTAAAATCTACTTGTGTCCGGACAACCGGCTGAACCCTCGCGTCCCCGTTCCCCCTCCACGCTCTAGCAACTAATTTCGCATTGTGGACGGGAAAATTTGTTTTTACCAGCCGAGGCTTTTTTCGCCGCTAACCCTCGCTTTACCAACGAGTTCGGTTCTATTCGCCACCACGTTCTCCTCTTTTCCACTTCAGCCTCTTCTTTCTCTTTTATTAGAACTTTCATTCTTGACGAGACACAGCGAGGGCGTCGAGCGTTCGTAGCTCGTCGCCACGAAGGTGGTTGATATTCGAATCGAATGTATTCGAAATTGGCTTAACTTGTTTCTTTTACCGCGTTTAAAAAATGTTATTTTTATATGAAATATGACGCACATCGCACGTGTTTCGTTCAATGCTTGTACGTCTGTCTTCGTTCGGAAACGAGCCAACGATTACAAACGCGACTTTAATACCAGCGAGCATTGAATTTAGCATTGATTTTGTATTATCCGAGCGTATATTGCTGCGCTGTGAAAATGCCTCTAAAGAATAATCTAGAATAACGAGTACGGGACAATATTTTTCAATATAGAAGAACGAATATACGCTGGAACGGAAAGTATAAAATTTCGAACAGTTCTATTAATTACCGGCGCTCTATACGAGAATCAAACGTACCACCAGTGGCATGCGGTCGAGCGAGCGTTCGATACGTTTTTGAACATTTCTCTAGTACACAAAACGCGGAATGCGATGCGTGTTCAATGCGCGTGCCGGTTCGACGATTCTTATCATTTTTGTCACGAAAGCGAATCGGGAATCGGGGTCGACGGATGGATCGTTGAAAAAGTTGGAAAGGACGCTGATGCCGCGTCGGAAAGACTGGAAAATCTCGTTTATATGAAAACTGATTCATAGAGGAGTTGAGTTGAGTCAATATCAGGAAAGCGCATGGAAAGCAGCGGGCAGAAATATTCTGTAACCATCGAACGGTTTACGTAATTTCGTGAACAGCTACTGTTAAAATTTTCATTTCGCTCGCGCTACGTGGACAAGAGGAGCGCGGAATCGTTTTAAAATCCGCCGAACAATATCGCGCAAAATTCATGAGAGGAGATTTCGACGGGCTCGCCCGTTGAAAGCAATATACTTACCAATGCGGAGGGAAATACTTTAAGACTAAATTGTTTGTCGGATGTTTATTTCAAAAGGATTTCGCGTCCAATTCCGTACGAGCTACACATTTTTGTATCAATATTCGATTTGCCTTTCGCGAATGCTGTAACAGCTTCCCGTTCAGAAGATCATCGTTAAGAAACCGAAAGGAGAACGTTGATATTCAGCGAGCGGAGGCACTTCTGAAGCATAATTTTTCAAAAAGATAACGCAACCCGCCGCTGTTTAAGAAAGGGGAGATATTTTTAATTTAATATGAGAAGGGGTGGGTGAACAGGTCGATGGCGAGTATCGTGAATGCGAAGCGAACGTCGTGGGATGAATTGATAAGATTCTACATTAATACAACCTCCTTTTTTCGAAACGTCCCCAGAGACGGTCTATGGACTTTCTATATTTAATCTGGTCTTATCGCGCCGCAAAGTGAAACGGAGTATACCGTCGAGATATCATCTCGTTGCTCGAGATTATATGGATAATTGAGGTCTCCATCGAGCCATTCTTTTCCGCAGACCCACCCCGTCGTGCTCGCGAGTACTGCCAGCGAACCTACTGCTTCGCGACGAGCGCTCGTCGCGGCTTCTTTGACCCAGCCTAACTGTCCAAGCTAATTCATTTGTCTCCTCTGTGCGAGGGGCTTCCAACGTAGGAACGCTGGAGCGGCAGAAAAGAACGGTTAACCGGCTAAGGTCAAGTGCCTCGCGGAAATTTTTTCGCGAAAGTAACACGAAACGCATTTGGCCGTAACGCGTTGTTAAAGTGCCACCGGAAATTAGCGTGACAAGAAATTTGGGGGTAGAACAAACAGTTAAATGGCATTCGTGTCCTACGAGTAAAAAGTTCGCCACCTTTAAATCGTGTTTAGCCCATCGAGATGTTCCCTGGGTGGAAGGAACCAACGCTGATTCATTTCTGCTCGAAGTCCAAGGCAACACGTAGAGTTCGATCGCCTTTGGTGATTTTCTAAAGGAGTGCAAGACTCCTGGGTCTTGCGTGCAAGAAAGTTTTATTACTACAAAAGGGGTTCGTCGGCCACAAACTGCTCACGAACGAGTCCTAACCCGATAGTACCTGCTGGTCAACTTCCTGTCAAGGATACCGTCTTCGTTGCTTTAGATTTACGACGTACCGTACGTCGTTAGAAAGTTTGCAATATCCTTTCGTTACGGTAAAGTGTCCTAGGATTGGTTAATACTCGTGGTTTTAACGGTCATGTACTTCCTAAATAATGCATGATACATACAGTCTTGTGCAAAAATGTCACAAAAAGGAGTAGAAATTGCTTTAATAATAATTCGATTAAAAAGTGGAACTAGATTGCAAACTGTCCGCCAATAACAATGAAGTATCATTCGTTCGTTAGATACGAGTTACCATTCGCATTATGTTTAATAATTAAATTCTGATGTAATAGGATTCAAATTGTTATAGGTTTGGAATAATGATTCATTTAGTTTGCGAGTAACAATCATCGAGGAAAATTTACACATATCATATTTAGACATATCGTTATGCGATATCAATTATTTTGACGATATTTGATCGGCGAACAACCCCGTTCGTTACTTGAATCCAATTTAGTTAACGAAAATATGAAAAGTTGGTCACTTTCGAAGTTTAATTGAGGCATTTAATCAATCGTCTTCGAAATCAATTAACGAAATAGGAAAATTTGTCTAATCGAGGGACGAGGAGAGTTTAGTAGGGACTGTAACAACAGCAGGACTTCTTTCCCCATCGACTCGTCAAGGATTAGGAAAGTTGATCGAGCGAGGGTGCGAGGGGCGGTTAAGAATCCTCGCAGCGTCTGGCGCAGGAGGGGGCGAAAGAGTCGGAAGTTAATTCGTAGATGGATGGCTTCGAAATGGTTATGTAGCTAATAACAATGGAACGGACGCGATTGTGGGAGTCGATGAGACTGTTCGAAAATGGAAGGTCGATGGAGTACGCGGCGCGATGGTGGGCGAAGGGCGAGGGTGAAGTATTATAGGCTGATACGCAAACGCCGGGCTGTACCCATCCGACTTTACGAGCGATCGTAAATACGGCTCGGAAGCCCCGGTTTGATGGAAAATTCCTCCGGGATAGGCAGAGCTTCATCGCGTCGCTAATGTTACTCAATTGTAGGGCGGCCCCGCGGAAAGGCTGATTCAGGAGCACGTATCTTTCCTGGCGATTCGATACCACGGGGCCAACCACTGACGAACTATTGTCAGTCAAAGAGAAGTAGAAGTCGCGAGCATCGGGGAACGAATTTTTGCTCGGACGAAAATCTAATTTTTCCTAGCAACCGCCGCGAGTTCGTGTGCGGGTTTAAATCAAGAAAGAAACGCCTCTTCTCACGGGTACGCCCGACTATCGAGCATCGACGGCATCGTACCGAGGATCGGGGATACTCGAGGTAGGGATTGCCAGCCTTTCCCAGCCGTTGAAAGAGCGTAAAGTAAGGATTGCTCGCGCGAAGACGGAGTTATCGAATATCAAAGTTTCGAAATTCCGCGTTGCCAGGAAAGTTCACTTGAAAACATAACTTATAAGGAAGTTCGGCTGCTCACTCGGTAGGGTACGCTAAGGAAAGGAAGAGTACCAGGGATAGTACAGAGGTGGGTTGGGTCACTCGAATAAGGGTGAAAAAGCAAAAAAGATCGGAAGTCGGGGAGACGGCTGGGGATGGGGGTGGTAGGGGGTGTGGAACGGGTCGAGATCATTCGTCTCCGCGAGAGACGGAAGTTAGGCTGGGTACGAGGACAAAGTTTGGTCAGAGTCCAAGTTGCTAAAAGGAAGAAAATTTCGGAAAATAGAAGAGGGGGGAGGGGAGAGGGAGCAGCGCGTGTACCGCTGGCCGGAGCCATTGAGGAAATTTACCGGGAACACTGAGCGGCGCAACCGATTCCGCCAACTCGCGAAACACTTTTAAACGAACTAACGGACTATGGCCGCCACCAGACTGTCCGCTGGAAGAAAACGTTCTGCAAGATAGACTCACGCCGCGGCGCGCCACGGTGCCAGGCGCCGTACAGGAATGCTTTTTCGGCAACTGCCAGCTTCTCAGAAGACTGTTCTTCTACTCATTTGTTTTCTGCCCTGGACTACGGTGCGTGACCGATGACAATGCGACGATACAAATTTTCATTGGTTCTTTCGCGCGAGATTTATTGCACCGTAAACATCGCTAGCTACAGTGATATTTATGTCAGGTTAATTATTTTTTGTTCGTATAGAAAATATGTAGAGACGCGACGTGTAGAGGTTGAAATTACACAATCACCATCCGCTCGGCTTATTCAACGACCGCAATTTCGAATAGCGAAGTAGGTGTGCAGCGTTCTATACGAAATTCGCACGGATCTTTACTTTTTACGGTAACAGGGATGGAAAAGTGCTACCTTAACGAAGCACTCTATCAGGTTACGTCTTTACTCGCGCCTTTACACGTACTACGAGACAAAACTTTGAAATTGCAGAGTTACCCCACATGTACGGATGAATCTTTAGGAAATCGACTTTGGAACTGGGAGTCGAATCCCTCGTTCCAGGGCTTACGCAAATGTGGCCTCTCTTCGGCTAAATGATCCTGCAGCTGCTGGTGAAATTTCGTCGAAAATTTCTTTCGCGAACGCCAGACATTCCGGTTGCCAACGAGTTGCTTCGTAATCTTGGAATTGATACACATTTTCGCTTGATCAGATCTAAATTAATACGAGATTATATAGCAGCTTTAATAATTTCGAACTTTCCCTTGACATTTTTGCGAGGAAAGAACCGATAAATAATTCGTTACCGCTGCAGTAAATAATTTAACTTGAATCTCGTTCGTTACCTCCTTTCTCACCTCGATTACAATTTAAACTTTAAATCATTTTCACGATACACCTCATTACCCCCATGAAATTTTCAAACTATTACGTGAACGATTACTCTTCGCGATTTAACATCGTTCAAGGTCTCCGCGTTATTCTCAGATCGAAACTTATTCAAGAGCACAAGGTACTCGACAAAAAGAGCGAATTGCTGTCGTTCCGCATAATCATCGATTGACCCGAGTTTCATGGACCGGCAACCCCCGACGAATATGTCGACGTTTAACTTATACGAACGCGCAACGGGGCGCAAAAAAAGCAAACACATTAAAATCTCATCAATCGAAACGTGCTGTCGAACAAACGTCTAAAAAAAAAACAAAGTGACAGAAAAAAGAAACGATAAAAGTAACGATAAAAAAGATCGCAGCCTGCACGTAGGTACACGATGATTCTAATCGTGACGAAGCGTCGCTGGATGCGGCAATTCGCAAAACACTGGCCATCGAATTGGGCACGGTATCGGCCGCGGCCGATTGACGTTGGACATCGACTACGATCGAATCGACACGGGTTACGGGCATTCCTGATATTTACCTTTCATCGAGATCACACGCCAATATTCATATCGAGTGTAACTGGCTGACCTATCGTTATTTCGGGGTAGCGGCGACCGGTCGACGGCCGCGTCCCGCTCGAGTAATCTAGCCTGGCTCGCGCGGGGTGCGCACCCAACGGTACCTACCGTGGCGGCACCCACCAATGGTATACGCACCTCGTTCGTGTACTTCCGTGCGCGTGTGCGCGCCCCTACATGCACGGCCGCTCGCGCGTTACCAGCCCATCGGGCAATGTTTTTCCCGGCCCAGTCATAAATTGAATACTAATTGACACATGCGATCGGGCTCGTTGTATTTCACCGTTGCGCAACTTTCGTCGCGCGTTCGCTCTGTTTAAACGCCGGCACATATGTACCGAAGATATAAATTTCCGGATAAATACGTAGGACAGCCGGTTAATGCGAGCGGAGTGTCCCCGCCCTAATCCGGCACCGCGCCGCAACTCCACCTTTGCCATCTGAATCAATACCTACTTGTTTACTGGACCGTTGCCAACGGGATTTCATCGAACCAGCGATCGCCTCATCCTAATTAATTCCATCTTTTGTTATGGTTGCTCCGTAGCTGCGCGGGTTACCTCGTGACGTTGGAAAACTGGGGGTATAGGTTACCGTACTGGGCCCTCCGTTGGCACGGGTGGCGGCTAATTAGCGTAGTCCTGTCTTCCTCCGATATGGTCAGCTTCGCCGACGTAATGCAGAAACGCTCGGTTAAGTTGGAACGCGCGCGGTTGTTGCACCCTCTTCTCTCGTCCGAAACAGTCGCTTTTATTTAAACTATTATTTCTACCAGCGCGCGGATACAATGGAACGCTCGACGGACCGTGGAGTTTGTATTTTGTTTAATTCAACGTGTATCTTCGTGGCGAGGAATTTTTCAAATTATTCTTTTCGCGTCGGGGATAAAAAAAAAAAAAAAGAAAAAATGGATCGAACCTACCGAAATTTGTTTTTACACGCGTTATCGCCTGCAGTCTTCCAAACAATTTTTTCTACCTCGATCGTGACTGTTCGATTGCTCGAACTTGACTGCGCTTCCGCGAATCAAAGTTATTAAATTCGGACGAGAACTGGGTTTTAAATTGCAACTGCAACGGTCCATCGTCGAGCAAGGTATCGACGTATAATCGCAGTCTGGTGTCGTTTGTCGGGGCAAATCGGCAGGAGGAGCCGAATTCCGTCGCAGAAAAATAGCGGTGCCAGGAAAGGCTGAAATTCCACGTCATTACACCGCTCGACCGGATACTATGATTCATGCGCGGGCCAAAGCAGCCGTCAATCACGCAACTGCGGCTTATCATTTAACTTTTCCAAGTTTATCGATTTCCAATGATGCCTGGGCAACCCCGTCGTAGCGGGGAAGCTCCCGGCGCGTTTGTGTATCTAACTGGATACGGACGGGAACGTCCATTGAAAAGGAACTTCAAACGAATCGCTGATCGGGAAGCACGGCTACGAAATAAATCGCGATACCTACGCCCGCGACGAGGGCGTCGCGGGGCTGGCTTGGAATTCGCAGGGATTATAGGATTCAGCTGGGCGGCCACTGGCACGTATCACTTTAACCAGCGATAGGATAATCGAACCGCAAAAGCGGCATGACGAGTGTACCTACCAGTAACGAGTTTGTCATGTCTCTTCCGCTTCGCAGAACCGGCCCCGATTCTTTCTATTTTACATGGACGGTTATCTATCTTCCGCATGCGATCGCGCGTTTACCGCTTCGGTTAATTAAATCGTTTTTTTCCTCTCTCTCTTTCTCTCTCTCTCTCTCTCGCTCTGACTCTTCTTCCACACCCGTCGAAATTGTGCGCCGGTGTCCACGTCCACAGCTCTGAAAATCATCGACCGAACCGAAACGTTACCCCGTTTCCGACCACCCAGCCACGTTCCTGCCGTTTATCACGTTCGAGCAGAATGACACGTGTCACAAACAAAAACGCGTCTTCGTGGCTAAACGAGCAACTCCGCGCGGTTACGTTTCGCGTTCTCTCGTGGGAGGGTGTCCGATCATCGAGGAAGGAAAGATGTTTCACACGCTGCTAGCTATTGCGCGTAACCCTCCTTTTCCAGTTAATACATTGGTCAGTAAAGAAGCTCAGTATGCGTGTATACGATATTAATAGGATCGCTAAGCAAACAGTTATATAACGCGCATCCTGTGGCATGTTATATTGGTCACGCCAGAACTGTTAATATATCTCTGAGAGCGATTCGACGCTACCAGGAAGCCGAAATTATGCAATTTACATCTATCTCCGCTAGCAGAGTCAACAGTTGGCATAGAAATACATCAGGTGATTCATTATCGTACGTTTCAATTTCACGGTGCACCGCAACAAATATCGCAACCGCATCTTTCGATACGTTCGCCGCATCGGTATGATCAAACGCATTATTTCCCGCGAGCGAGTTGCGGAGCGTCGGCACGACGAAATTATTACGGGGCCATTTTTCCAGCGGAACGGACGCTGATTTCGAGCGTCGAGCCAGGTACGCGCGTCGATTCGTCGGAGAATTATGGTATCGCTTCGACCGTTCGATTCCAGAGGCCCGAAGCGTTTTCCATTACATTTACCTGCCCCGGAAACTTTGGCCCGCGTTACAGTTAGTACATTACCTATCTCTCGGCGAGCAAGCGGCCACGGTCGAGCGAGAAATCAAGAAAGCATTAAACTATTAACTGGCGATTGGTGGGAGCCAGCGCGCGCCACCGGCTGCACGTTCAAAACCGTTCCAAGGATTGGTTACGATCCTCCGTGTAGCGAGCGATGTTTAATAGGGGTAGCTCGCCGGGGGTATTCAGGGTGGCTCGGACGAGCGGCACGTTGAAAGGATATCGACGGAGGGTAGAAATCAAAAGATTAGATAGATCGAAGAACCGCCGCTGAAATATGCTCGATCGATCCCTCGCAATTTTCTTCAGGATGGGCGAAATCCTTCCGCGAGAATCGCTGCCACCACCTTTGACCCGACGGCATTCGGAAGCTTATTACAGAGCCAGTCACGAACTGCTCGCGCTGTTTGCCTCGGAATGCTCGTCCCTCGTGCGTGCGTCGTGATAAAGATGCCGGGAATCTCGTGAATTACGAGTTCCTCGGTGACGGCGTATAGACGTTATTATCCGTCGAAGGAGGTGCTTAAAACGTTGAATGTATTTGCATCGTGCTAGATGCAGGTGCTCGGCATTCAGCCTGCTTGGAAACTCGGATCGTGTCGCGAAGATGGCGAACTGGAGCCTCTTGCTTGCGTGCGAGTTCCCATTATTATCATTTTATTCAATTTCTTGGTTTTTTTCTTCTTTTTACTTCGCACTGCCGCTAGAAAGTTTCGGTATGTAAGTACACGTCTATAGATCTGCCAGTGAAAGGAGATATTCATCCAGTTAAAAGAGAAAGTAACCGTGATGCGTCGATGATTACTGAGAGTAGATTGGTTCGTGTCGGTATATAATGGTAAAGAATATTTAGTAATAAAATAAAATTGTGCCATTATTGAAAGATATAGTATTGCCAGAAATATTGGAATAACTTTTAAGTTCTACAACGATGTAGAGCGTTTTTTTTTTTACTACGTCATATCGTGGCCGTTTTCATAAATATTTAATCAAATGTGAACGATATTTACGTGCAACCAGGCGAACGCGTGTCACAAGTGATGGTGGTAAATATTATGTTACGCGTAAATGTGATCTGTTTTTCAAACGGGATTATTAACATAGTTTTTCAAAGTAAAACGCAGTCAAGTGGTAACGTGATATTTTAATTCCTTCATAAACTAAAAATTTGAACTCGTAATAAATTGTATATCGATACTGGCGCAGTTAATTCAAACATTAAAAACAGAGTGTCCGTTTTATAGGGAAAGAAATGTTGTCATAATGTGTTTTCGATACGCTCGCAGAGTGTAGTTTAATCAATTGTCGTCGCCAATGTTTCAGGTATTTTAGAACATGTACGTATAATGGCTTCGTTTCATTGAGCATTGTCAAAAGCACATTGTTGAATTTTTCATGGCGCGGATGTACAGTGTACATTGTTGGTAGTTTATTCATTCTCGTATTATTTGCAAGTAACGCTTACTCTATTGATTGTTATAATACGTGCACTGAAAGGTTATTGCGGTGTAAAACAGAATTGCTAGAAATGAGGTACTGCTTTCAATATATCGCAACGTATTATAGGATAAACCTCGCATCCCCGTTAATATTATTATCGATAATTTACTTCACAGCATTCGTTGCTCGCATTGTTTTCTCTCCTGGCTTGTTAAGCAGCAATACAAACATTTGTTACAGTGGAATTACTGTTTTAATTCTTTCATACGTTTCCAAATTGTTCTTACACGAGCGTAACGAATTTTCTGTCCGCCTTCCTTCAGCAGTGGGTTCAGTAATTTCTATTACGCATCTTCTTCATTTTAATACGAAAATCACTCTTGCATCCTTACGTGGAAAGGAACTCGTTAGCTCGAATAAGTAATTTTCTAAACGAGTTTCAAGCATCGTCGCTCTTTCGGTTTTCCTCCGTTCCACGTGTTCGCATTCAGTGGTTGGCCAACCCTTATTTTTCCTGTTTCCGCGCGCCTGCTGCGCTTCGACGTGTATATACTTTTATTATTCAACCGTTTATAGATATTTAACTCCGATTTCAAATTTAAATGTCACATCAAGCGAGTTCCGACCGGCAATTGGTATGGGATCACCAGTAGCGAAATTTAAATTAAATTTTTAATCATTTCCATCGATACAACCGCTTTTTTTACGATCAGTGGTTCCCCACATTTATAAAGCTCCATGGTAGTCTGGTTTTTCGGGAAAAATCATTGTTTATCATAATCGTTCGGTGATACGGAGATAGTGTACTCGCTTTATCGCGACACCAGCTGAGCTATATACGTAAAAATGTATACAACCCCTTTGATGTAACGCGTATAGGCGGCTGTTTGAATGTTTATTCATGTCGCGCTGTATGGAAATTGATGATCGTAAAATAGATAATATGCCCTAGGCTTCGTTCCAATCCGATAGTTTAAATTGCGCCCGCCGCGGCGTGCACATTTTAAATTTGATAATTTTATCGGCCGCTCAATAATCCGTGATATTTATCCAGGACGTAAACATTTCGCGCCACGTGCGAATTTTAACGTGCGAGTGTTAAAACCCATGAAAATCCCGGACGCGTTCCGTTCGGATGGAAAAATATACCAGGCATCGATTTTTGCGGCTATACTGTCAATCAAATATTTGAAACCAGATATCCCCTGAAACTTCCCCTGATGAACGTTAAATAACAGACGAATTAATTAGGTAACATTATGCTCGGAAACGTTTCGAAGATATATTTAAAACTTTCGTAAATATTTATCGTTGTTATAATCAATTCATTTAGAACGACGTGAATTCATTTATAATGCATTTATTCGCGTTAACGAACAACCGGTTTCGCCAACTATCGAAATACAGTGACCCGTGGCGAGGATTTCACGTCGCGCGTTCAGACGTCTGATGACAATTCTTGTTACGCTTCCGCGAAATGGTCTCCTGTTTTTCGAAGAACTACCCGATCGAGTTGATGGCGTTTAATTTCCGTAAAATGTTGCAAATGTCCGACGGTAAATCGTGCGGAACGTCCATTTTTTTTTGCTCCGCTCGAATTCAAGATTAACTTCGCACGCCACGGCAACCCATTTAAATGTTGCACGTGGAGAAAAGATAGATCCTCGCTACCTCTCAAACGGTAATCAAGTGGATTAGGAAAGCAATTGGTTCCCTGCGTCCATTGATCAGGGAACTACTCATCTAAATCTCCGCTAGCTGTTCGTTTAAAGAGAACTCGAGCGCCGACCGGGGTACATTTAATTTGTAAATTTGTTACACGACTCAAACAATACCTGTGCCCTTTCCGTCGAGGGAAGCTACGTAGCGCAGTGTGTGCATTGCTCACTAGCCGGAGTTTAAATTAATGGTTGCTGCATTAAATAATTGTTATCTAAACAAAGGGCCACCGTTGAACGAGAAATAAATGCACGTCACAGCGCACAAAGGATAATAACTCGAAATGAATGGATGTAATTATCATTGCGGAGGAGAGCAGGAAATTTTTAAACAATTTCACTGATTCTCTGAAGGATAGGAGGAAGGTGCTGAAGTTCTACCGGCTTAACTGCACTTCTGTTTGCGTTAGTCCTTTTCTCTCGGAACGCCCGAAATAAAGTCTTGAGAGATGGAGTTGGGAAGCCAACAAATTCGATGATACTTCCTTGGAGAAGTTTCGTAGAGCTTTAATTACTCGAACCGGCGGAGAAACGCTAAATAAAGATAAATTGAATAACCATGTTAGTTCTGAGAAGAATCGTGTAAATATCATAAATTTCGGCGGTCCTCTCAACCGTAAGTTTTCAAGTTGTTTTAATATTTCAGCGTGTTTAAAAATGTATTTTATAATAGCAGCACAGCGGTCTCGTTTAAGCGCAATCCTGATTTCTGTGCATTTGTAAAGGGGCGAACTCATTAAAATCGGAACATACGCATTAAACCGAGATTTTTCATCTGTCTGATAATAATTCTATAATCATAAAGCAGCGGGTGCATCGGAACGTAAACTCGTGTGACCTCGAACTGCTTTGTTTCCGATCTCAAAGACCTCGTTTCATTTATGACCGATGTCGAATTATTCGACCGTTAACGAAACGTACCTCTCAAATGGAATAAAGCGACGCTCCGAATAGCGATCAAGAAAGATATGACGGAAATTTGTTTTGTGCTATTTCGGTTTCCTTTGCTGAATCGTATCTGAACAATTACTGAATGGAGTTCCGCAATTCTTTAACAACTTAACGTAATTCCAAATCGGAAAAGAACGGGTAAGAATGGGAGAAATCAGTTTTCGATACAATGGATGGGAATACCCAGTGAAATGGTTTTAAATATTCACGGTGTTCGGAACAACACAGGGACGAATTTATGGTACGATCAGTCATGTATAGAATTTCGTCTTTTGTCAGTTTTACCATAAAAGTCTTGCTTCGAAGGGTCTATAGAATTTAGGATATTTTTAAGATTATGGACGTGGCGGAATTCCTGTGTTGTTGCCAAACTTTCGTTTATCAGCGACCACCCTCATCATCCTCGTTTCCAAATGTAACGCGCTTTGGGCAAGCTGGAAGGGGATGATTTGGGGTTGGTTAATCCAGAAACTTGTACCTCCCTCATGGGCCAGCCACTTGGGAGAAGGGTCCAGATTGGGGACTGCGAAATACTAAATTAAAAAACCTTGTACATTTTAGGCAGAATTGTTCAGAATTAGCACGAATTATCAGAAAATAAACCAAATCAAACTTAGGATACAGTAGACAATGAGTTACTTCAAAGTTGAATCAGCCAGCTACATAACTCATATCCCAAACATTGGGTCCCAAAACATTAAGTGATTCTTCGAAACATCAGAAGACTCCTAGTGCAATAAGTACGCGTAGTCAGCCGACGTGTACTTAAAACACGGATTAATTTATCTCCCCTCCTATCCACGGCAAAAGTATGAAACGAATTATTAAAAATGCTGACAAGAGAATGAGAGGTAATTATATCAACATTTTAATACACCTTCATTCCGTACGCTGTTTTCATATCATACGCAACATCATATTTGGAAATAATTAATAATGTCTGAGTGACGTTAACAACGAAAGAGAAGTTAATGATATTTTCCGCGTACAACAATTGAATGTGTACGGCGGCAGAACTAACTCCAGACAGTTCCCGCAGACATTACTCCATATTATTCTAAGTCAGTTGAATCGTAATTAACAATTACCGCGTGCACACATTACGCCACTGTATACCGTGGTGCAAAGTTTCGCAATCTTCGGTATATTATTAACGCCAGACTAGGGAGGTTTATTTGTATCTATTTACATTACAGCTTGACAAACACAGATTGAAACGCATTGAAACACATTTACGACGCCTCTAAAGACCGTCGTAACATCGCGAACAATTACCTTTGAAATTCAAGTAGGAGGCGCCCACAAAATGGCGGACCAAAGCGGAAGCACCCTGTATCTGTACTCGGGGGCGGTTGATTCGCCGGAAAATTCTCGGTTTTGTCACCGTCGGGTGTTCATTACAGCCTTTATTCCGTGGTAAAGGAGAGCAGCAGGAGGGCGAGGGAGGACGAGGCAGGGGAGTCGATGCGAGATACTCAAGATCTCGACGGAGGTGCTGATGTCGGTGCGCTCAGATTTATCGGTTTCCTGAATCATGGCGACGTGGCTGTCGGAGGCAGTCTAATTGATTTTTCTGTCCTCTACTTTCGTGCCGTTCAGAATTTTATAGCCTGGCGTGAAGCTCCCCGTTCGGCACGCCCCCCAGGAATCGCCTGTAACCCTTCGTGGACCATCCTCCTCGTTGCCAAAGAAATTCAACCGACCGTCTGCAGACACTTGCTCCCGATGAAATATCGAACGTTATAACAATGGATCGTTACTTTAAAACCATCGAACACCTTTTCTACTTCGCGCTGATGACACGGGGACCGAGCGGCCGTTGGCTGCTCGCGAGTTAAAGCTACATACCGTTTTACGACCTTTACTCTTACAGTCGCACGAGCGACGATATCGAAAGTTATATACAGATCTCGTCGTTAATTTATTAAAGTTGCCAACCATGATCGCGCGCAGTGTCCAACTCGCGACAACCCATCAGCTTCCCTTATACGATCGCCATTTCGTCTCTTCAGCAATGTAATAGCCAAGGTTTGTTCAAACATCGTCCATCCTGCTCGCGCATAATAAATGGTGCGAGGGGAGGGCAGTAATTCTTTCATCCTCGGTGTCGCCGCAATAGTCGGCGCGTACACGTGGAATCCTGTTTCTGGTGTTGGCTGTCGACGCTGGGCCGTCCGTCAACGCACCAACACGGTGCGCGCAAATTGAACGAAAGTGTCTGCAAATGTTGTAGTACTCTTGGACTACTTGTTACACAGGGACGATACAGGCGTTGATTCGACGCACTCTTTTCAGAATGCCATTGAAAATAATGGGACTGCGCGCTCGAACGTTGCGAGCCGAAATGACGCAGCGTCAACGCTGCATGTAGCACCGCCAATGGCTGGCTACTACCGGAAACACTGCGTCGAAACAACACGGGCCGTATTCGAACGAAACGTGCCTGTGAATGCCTCGATGCACGCCAAACTCCTCTCAACGAAAGGGAGACGCGTCTACGATTGTTGCTACCGAGGTGGTAAATTGGTATTTCTGTACAAATCGACGAGCTTACAGTTCGTACTTCTAAGGTGAGACGTTTAACAGAAAATTGATTACAGTTTTTAATGGAATTCGTCGTTTCGTTCAGAAGATTGAAATCAGTTGCTTGCGAAACGAGTTACTTCAATTGCGCTATTTCTATATTACGATGTTTTCCATTCAGAGATCTAATAATCTGGATTTAATAAACTAATACCACAGAAGAGGGATTATTAAATTTCCCTTTGAAACGGCGTTTTCCAAAACGTTAAGTAGTTACAAAATTAAAATCGTTGCAATCGTCTGGCGATAAGAACCAGACCAGTCGAGACCGATAGAAATTCTAAATTCTGCCATGATTTTCGCAAAAAAGATGCAAAACTGGCGCAAAAACACGTAAGTTGGTATTTAAGCGAGATTACTTCAGCAAAGTTCAAATGATTTTAATTATTTCGTGTTCTACAGAAGTCCGTACTGATATAATTAATAAAGTCTCCAGTACGGTATAGAATTTCGTTCCGCTGTTTTCTGCCGCCCTTGTTCGGAATTAAATACGACAGACGATAAGAAGTTACTTCAAGTTCGCGATTTATGTTGTACTCGGATACATATCGAGCGATTTCTTCCAATCTATTTATACTTCGATTCAATTAGTACAGCAAACAAGATATTTTGAAGGAAAGTGGAATGGAATGTACCCACGTCAAACTCGAATCTCCAATCTCCTTTCCCAGAATACTTCACGTTATCCTCGGCCCGTAATCCCTACCGTTATCGTCCTACCGAAAGTAAAACCAATTTAATCTGACAGCATGCAGGTTTAAATCAATTCCCGCTTCAGAAATATGTACCATAGAATATTCCATATTTCGTGTACAAATCTCTTCCCATTTATTTCTATTTAAATATTCTATTGTTGCGCGCTGCGCAGTTTTATCAAACGAACGCGATATCACTAAAAACAAGCTTCGATGGAAGGTGTCCCGATTGTGAAAAAATATTTTCTAAAAAATCTCTCCGCATATCACCAACCCTTTTGGAAATCTATTAATCTAATAACTTTTGCCCATCATATACACCTAACTTGACGAATTTCGTTTCATCGGTTTTTATCCACCAGGCTATTGTTCAACCTGCTACTACCTTGATAAGCCCAACAAACGCTGCGTCGGTCCGACGCGTAAAGTATTCCTCTGTATTCAATCTATGCAGAGCGTACCTGCACTTCCCGTGCGTCATCCAGAATCCGATTAATTACCGGTCGTGGAAGCGCGCCATTTTCTCCGATAGCCGGCTGGCGCGACTTATTTTTCGCTAAGCTAATGTGACTCATGAAATCCCGGGAATTAGCGTATATAAGCTGGGACACGTATCCAGCCATCGTCAACGCGGTAGCTACGGCCTGCGAGGGGCTGCGCCGTATATACATACGCGCGCGAGCTTTTGACGCGCGTCGGTGTAAGCAGCGGCCCTGATGGGTAATCGATTTTCATTAATGGACGTCGCTCGCGTAACACAGAATTTCAGCGGACACAGTCTCGACCTCGGCCTCGGTTCACGGGAAAGAGACAGGGAAGTTCTGTCGCAGCGCGTGTCCTCGTTCAGGCGGAGGATGGTGCATCGCCGTACAACGGGGGTGTCCTCGCCGTCTCAGGGCGGCTTCTTGCGTTACCGGGGCGGCGGAGAAGCACGGCGGCGCGGCGATTGTTTCGATACGGGGGTGAAAATAAGAGCGCGCGACGAGGGTGCCGGTGTTTTCCGCCGGACGACGGCGTCGAGCAGGTTTTTAAAGATCGCTCGCGATCGGTCGTCGCTCGAGGGACGAGGGCCGCTCGCGGCTCGGTGAACATTTTTTAATACACCGGCGTCGAGCGCAAATAAAAGGTCGTCGTCGAGCAAGGGACGATCCTCTGCGGGAAAATAGTTTGAGAGTGCAGAATAAATATTTCTCTCGGTGGGTTTGCCGGCGAGGAAATCGAGTTTGAAAATTTGCCAGGTACACATGCACTTAATGAAGATACGGCTCGCGGAAAAATACTGTAAACATTGCTGTAACGTTTACGTAACGTGCATACGGATATTCGAGCGGTTGAAGGATTAAATGTAATCAAACGATTAAAGAAGTTGCACTAAATTAATGTTCGTTGAAAATCGTCAGTGGTTAGGAACGTGAATTTTTCCGGGAATGTGAACTCCCTCGTTATAAATATAATTATGTCAAATAAAAAAATCTACAAATTCATTTTTTATATGTTGAATTAATAAGTTTATTATATATAGAATCAAACGAACGCAATAAAATAATTGTTTAAACCGCTGAATGGACTTTGGCATTATAGTATACGAGAGTACACACGTGAGTAGTTCTTGTTAGAACTGAACGATTAGGAGGAAAAATGATGATAGTCTCGTCCTTGGCATCCTCCAGAAAATAAGGAAAAACTTTCGTGTTTCCTACGGCTGTTACTACTGGCTCCCAATTTCATTATGTGCGTTCATTAAAGCACAAATTTATTATGATTACGAGAGGGCGGGGCGTGGAGCATGAAAGTTAGGTACGAAAATAAAATAAAATAAATAAGGGATATTATTTCGAGAGGTCGCGATATGTAACTTGAAGAGCCTCTGTAGCTTCACTTTTTCTTAACTGTTCGAGGTAATAGAGATATATAATATTAGTAGAATAGAGGTGGTGGATCGTTCTTTGTAGTTGAGTTCAAGCCAATGCCAGATGGAGCCTACCATTTTTCTATGCATAACAACATCACGCAAAAACGACGCGTCGTTCCCGTTCTCGCAATCGATAGGCAGGTTTTCACGTCTGCCGTCTCATTGAAGCACGCTCCGAATCGATTCCTGAACGTCCTCGCCGCGATAAGCGAAATTATTCCAGCTCGTAACGTTTCTCTTCGCCGTTCGCGTCCTGTTGCGAATATTTTTAAAACGAAGTCCCGTCGTTCTCTGTTTGCCAGGCAACGACTTCGTTCAGCACCGCGCGGCCGCTCAACGAAAGGTGAAATTGCGGTCTCTGTCTAACGAGATTTTCGAAAAAGCGAGGATCCCAGCAGTCGGACCAATTATTCGCGACATTTGTAAAGTCAGACGAGATCCAATTACACAGCCGGTGATGCCCACACCTTCAAGAAACGCTTAAAGTGGATGTACCTTGGCTGGAGATGTGGCGATCTCTGGTTAAAAGTACCTTAGTCTGTCAGATTCTGTCACAATCGACTGATATTTCTTCGATTTTTATATTTTCGTGCGATCTACATTCGTCGATGATAGATGTTTTACGACTTTCGATTTCAAACTTTTATGCACGAGTACAGTTTTTAAAACATACGTTATTGTATTAATTTTTGCTAAAATTAGTTGGTAACCTCTAATAATTAAGTGCAGTTTTATATTGCGATGGTTCAAGAATGGAAGAAGGCTTTCAGCGAACACATCGTAGGGTTCAGCGACATTTGGAAAACAGTGGAAACATTTTGAAATACGGATAATGGAAAGCGTACGAGTAACAGGAAGTGAATCTTCAATAAAAGGGGAAACGCGTATTCGACTGTTTTTTTTTTCGCGTTCAAAAATGAAACTTTTAACATTCATAACGGGGGAAAAATCTGTCGTATAACACGATTTTTTAAATAATACACCGAGCCATATATATCGACGCGAAAATGTGACTACGCGTTTAAACGAGAATCGGGACAAAAACGAGCCATTTTCAAACAATTTCACTACGCTATTAATTTCAAGTTAATAAATCTTCGAGCCGAACGATGCACCGTAAATTGTTTCATTGGTGGATTGTTCTGGAAATTGCTCCTGTCCAATTGTTAATTTAGACCGCAATCATTATCGCTGAAACGCTACGCTACCCGTGCCTATGTAGGTACCTCTGTTTTCCCGTCCTTTTGTAACTCCCCTCTATTTTTTTTTTTTTTTCTTTTTTATCCTGGCCGCGTGCATGTTGCGAAAAGTGAAATGCCGCTATTTCAGGGAACGATACCTCTTTACGGTAGCCGGAACATTTGGGTCGCTTGGTCGGCTAGGCTCGGTGTTTTCGGCTTAGCTTTTATGATTCATCGAAAACACTGTACGCGCGATGTCGATCTCGACCGCAGGCTTTCAGCGTTTCCTTGATCGATCGAACATCGCCCCGCGAAAATAGCAAACGATGTACGCGCGGCAATTATTTCGACGCTTAAATATCAATCTCGAAAAGAACCGGAACCGTCGAATCGATCGATTATTCTGGCGAAAATATTCTTACGCAACGCATCCACTCTTCCCAGCGAGAATTCGAGTTTCAAACTTCCGAAGGTATCTCAGCGGTCGTAAACAGACCATCCCCGTATAATGCGAGCCATCGAGAGGGACCGTTCTCCATGCTGACGTCGATTAGTTTACAAGTTGGCAAATAACGGCGAGCTCGCCATCGGATACGTTTCAGCGTTCGACGAGAAGTAATTTTCAGACGATGCCACGGACCGAACAGGGAGCTCGGTTCGAAGCGAAAAAAAAAAGAATTTCCGCTGTTACAGATAGGAAGTTTGACCGATGCGAGTCGATATTATGCGCGGCGGATCCAGGCCCGCATTGTCAGACTATTTATGCAACCGAACCGTCGTTCGAATATCGTTCGTGGAATTGTATTAGTAATACGTGGCACGTCCATAGATTCTTATTTCCCGTGGATGCGAGTTACACAACTGTGGAACGCTTTCTCATTGTTACTGGCGGAATGCCCAGTTCGAGTAATGACTGAACATCAGCAGTTCGTATAGGTTGCGTTTCAACCGACACTTCCGTCCTTTAATATCGTCATCATTATTACTATTATGAGGGAAACGACTTGGTTCCGAGATATTTCCAGGGAATATATTTCTTTGTTGGTTTAACTGTTACGTTCTTGCGCTTCCAACAGGATTACGAGGTAAGTAGAACGCGCTTAATTAATTTTAATGAAAGATTGAAAAAAGTTGGGATATCGACCGTAAATCTCTTTAGATCTCATTTACATACTTCATTCTATAACTTCTTACGAAAAGAAATATTGCAGAATGTCTGACCAATAAGTTAACAAGTTCCCCCGCTGATCCATATATTGATTTATACTACTGAAACTTGCTTCAACCCGCTTTACTTTAGTTCTAAGTCTAATATAGCGTACGTGAATTGTGTTTAACGAGTTTCGCAATATGTTTCGTCATCTTAACGCAGATGTTTTCGTACTCTATGTCAAAATTCATAGATGGGAAGACTCTAAAATGTATCAGGCCGTCGAAACTTCGAAACACTTTGCGTGTAAGACAAATTGCTGCGATATTTCGTGCGCCATTTCGTATAAACGACTGGAGCTGTTCTTTTTATCATCGTTGTCGAGAGGAACAATCCGAACAATTTCTCGTTTCGACTTGCACAGAATGAGAGAAGCGGGGATGACACCGCTGGTAGCCAACCAAGTCGCGAATATTTCCACTCAAGATGGATGCTCCTCTGAGGGGTCGTTGGACATTTACCCGAAACAATTATTTCATCGGATTGGCCGGTGCTTCACGCTCTTTGACAACTTGCTTAACGAGAAGACGAATTAAAGTTTCTCTCTGTTCTTTGGCGCTCCTCGTTCCGGCCAGAAGCCGCGCAAACGAGCGAGGCATCGAGCACGCTTTAAACTGATGCGACGAATTGACTTTTTAACAGGCACTTTGCCGACAGAAAACCTGGATAATTGCAAAATTGCTGTTTCTTTAGAGCGTTAATTCGTGAATAGCAACTCAACTGGCGATTTAAACGTTATCGAACTATCGTCGAGAAGGCAAGAATTAAAGAAAGCTGGTCATTGCCAACGTCAAGTGATTCATGCTCTCACGATCAGACTTTTCAAATTTGCACACGTACGTTGCAACGTTACATGGCGCCAGACGATATACTTTGGAACTGTTACAAATGCACGGAGGGAATCTTACGCAAGGTGTCGATGGACAAAACTGAGATTGCGCGGAATTTATAGATACACTTGTACCGTTTTATCTTCCATGGTTTACTGGGTTCTCAGAAGTGAGCTAACAGGCAGAGGGCACAAACAGGAGCTGTCATTCGGCGTTTCGTATCCGTCGCGAGCGAGTACTCGCGGTGGAGAAGTTTCGCGGGCAAGAAGCGCACGTCGACTTCCTGCGCCGCCGCGAATCGGAAGCGCCCACAACCGACTGCGTCCCGTAGTTCTTTCTACCAACGTAGACGCCCGGAGTTTCGACCCGGCAGTGAATCGCCTGGATATGTTTTGCGCGGCTTCGCGTTTTCAAACTACTTTAGATTTGGCAGACTCGGCTATAACGGGCAACTTCCAGGACCGCGAAACTTAGGAACAAAAGGTATTGCGAATTTTTCAGTCGCAGGGCTTTCATTCGGAAGAACCGCTACACTTCCTTTGTACAATGTCTCGCGGATTTCTCGTTCGTGCTGTTATGCGTTCGTTCCTGTTCGATTTAGACCGTCTTTCCACCATGAAACTCGAGTGCTGTCAGACAGTTTGGATTTCTTGACAGATGGAATCGAATTATATATAATTAGCTATAATAACGCTAACGACGAGTAGATCCAGCTGACCATCACTCTTCGCCCTAGTTTGCCCCTGGCGATGGTTGATAATAAATAAGCAAAGGTATAAATGGAACGAATCAGATGGAAACGATGACACGCGAGAAAAAATAAGCAAAAGGCAACCCTCGCGTGAAACGTGATACATACAGGGGGATTAATGATGGAAACTTGTCCAAATGTGGCTACTCATTCATACAAGGGATCTGGAAAGTTACCAGCCGGACAGCAATCGGTGATAATAGCCGGGGTAATTGAATTGAACGATGTGTAACGAAAGCACATAAATTTTCCAGACAAGCTCTTCCGAAATCATACATCGTACGTCTTTCCTCGGTCGAAATCTGATTTTCTTAAGAAGAGACGATTGGAAAGAACAGAGTATTCCATATTTCCGCTACGGTTTTCATCAAGGGATCACTTTGTACCCGATTCTACTACGATTTGGGAAACAAATGTACCGCTCAACAAGCAGCACGTAAAGCATTGTTAACGCAGAGAAACAGTTGGATAGAAAGCAGCGGGAAGCAAGGTACAGGAGAAGTTTGAAGTTCCTCTACCTTCTCAGATGTTGAAGAGAAGCGACAAGACTGGAATTGTACAGTACATTCTGCCAGCCCTACGCGAATTTGTCTACTCGAGACGGTTGAATTGAATGCAATCCGTTCCGTTTGTTATTCCTGTTCACGAGACCGAACGCTAGGTAAATTAGTAAATAACATTAAACAACTCGCGATTCTAGCGTTCCGCGAAGCATCGATTTCACGAATAGAGTCAATTTGTACGGTGTATATTTATATTGCATTCGCGTATCACATTTGTTCGCGGTCACGTCGCAGCGGGGACAGAAAATGCTAGAACAAAATCTACGCCGCGACGAAGGTGTCCTCGTTCGTTAAAGCGTATTACAAGGAAACCGCGTTACGGAAATACCGTTTTATACGAAGGACACTTCAATTCTTTTCCGTCTCACGCGGGAAATGTCTCCTCGACCGATTACGGTCACATCAAGATTGCATTTTTCTAAGAATCTTCTCTCGCAAATCGAATTGGCTAGAGAGAACAGACGGGCCGTTTAGAGACTGCTTCGTTTCGTCGATCAAAAGGAAAGTTAATTGTGATCTCTGGGAGGAATAATTCTGCTGCCTGCAGGCGTTATTCTAAATATCGAATAATATCGTCTGTCGTTCCCACGGTCCCTTTATCTTCGACCCGGAGTCAAGAGACTTGGAAAATAGTGCGATGTTTCGGAAGCAATCATCCGTTTCCGCAATCGAGTCGTATCGACGGGAGATCGAGCTCCTTGCTCTTTCGAGTGCTAACGCCGAATGGATACGGGCCAAAAGGAGAACAACCCTTTAGCTGGCACGAATCGACCCGTTTGTTTCACGGATCGCATCTAATAATGTTCGTCGACCGTCCAGGGGGGTCTAATTTTACTTTGTACGAGTGACAATTTAGCGTTCCCTCGTTCTACACTCGAACGAGAGAAACGTGGAGGAATATGCGATCGCAGTTTCCAGCGATCGACTCTTTTAAAAGTACCTCGACTCGCGTTCGTTCTCGCGTGGCCAGACGTGTGCATAAGCACGGTTTAATGCGGTCGAATACGGTTATACGCAAATATTTATTTGCAACCACCGCGAGTCCAGACGTGCACGAGTTAGAATTTACATATAATACAATTGCTCCCCATCGTCGGCAGTCTCGTATAAACAAATTAAGCAAGCTGCCGGGGAGGGGCTCGCTGGTCGGCTAACGAAATTAACCGGACCACACTCGACCCGGTGAATTACCGTAATAACATTCAGCCAGCGTTTGACACTTTCAGACACGCGGAGGCCAGTCGTATGTAATTTAAATTGTTACGGCCAAGTTTCGCTGCTGCTTATAGACTCGCCGTCTTGTATCGTGGCCTCCACGGTTGTAACACGTCGCCGGTAATATGGCACACACATAAATTCGACCGTACTTGAACCCTTCGGGTGCAAGTGTTACGAGTCGCCCGTGCTACTTGCTCATGAACACGCGTCGTAAGTTCCCCTTGTCTTAAGTGGACCAAGTCGGCCCATTATCCCAGTTTATGTCACGGTCTCTTTTATGACTCAATATAGATAGAAACTATCTATAAGGCATAACCCCAGCCGCATCGAGCTTGCTAATTGTCCGCGTAGAACTCGGTGATCCGGACCGCCGATTATTAAACGGTTCCGCGAGTTCATTCGATTTACGGGTCTCTTTCCCGCCCGCGACGAAACTCGTGGGTCGCGAGATGCGCCGTTTGTGACTCGTGTCCTCCGCGTCTTTGCAGCTGCTCGACTCGAAGCGAGCGCAGCATGGCTCGCGGGGGGTGGGTACCAGACGAGTTCGCGTCTTATCGAGTAACATTTCTCGTGATGCACGCAGACAGAAACGCTAAACAGACCACTTTATTCCACTTATGAGAGTGGAAACCGTGTCGCGATTAATTGGAGAATCGGTCGTGCGGACAATCGAATTTTTCAGCTACCAGAACGATTGCTTTGTTGGTCGTTTTCAACTGAATGTGACAGAACACTCTGTTATGACAGGGAAATTTTATAATTGCCAGGGGGAACAGTCGAGTTTTTGGCTATTAAAACGTATCAACGTGGAAACGTCCTCGTGGCGTATAATAGAGGAGGCACTGCGACAGTGAATAGAGAGTTTTTCAAACGGAGCATTGAATGCACACAACATTTTTAAACGTGGCGAATTTATATCGAAGCGACCGACACAAGGTATTAATTTAAGGGGAGAAATGATTCCTTTCGAAAGCGTTTCTAAGCTCATTATTTTCGCGAAACATTCTGAAATTAGAGGAGTCGATGCATAATCAGGTCGCAGGTTCGTCGACGAGCTACTTTTTAATGTACAGTCAGAGGGGTATCAGAGATGTGTATGTACGGGCAGTACGGAAATTTGTTAATGTTCATTTATCTCTCGACACTCTGTTCCGCAGCCGCTAATGGACACGCGTTCCTGAACGGTAAGAATAAATTGGAGCCATATGAAATTGGCACGGCCATACATCCTCCTCGGACGTACAAAAGCAAAGGCTCGGCTCGGTTATAAACAAATCAATGGCTGACAGCTGCGTTGCATTACACCAATTGCACCGTCGAACTCTTCTGTTTACCATGTACACGCGTTCTAATTATTTACACACCTGCGATTTACCACGATATATTTTGTAATAAAACGGCATCGAGTCCGCCGATATATTTTCCGGGGCTAATGGCCGCTTGGAATTCGCTTCGTTATATCCTGCGGGAAATCGACGATAATATCAACCGTGTTTCTCATTTCTTTTTTCCACCCTACTGTGCATCGTTCCCTGTATTATCTTAGGACATGTGTGCTTTGAATTTTTTATAAATCGCGCGTCGATCGAATCGCGTTTAAGTGGCTATTGGTATTCGGTAAGAACTGCAGGACCCATTAAGCCTCGAATCAAGCGTTAAGCGCAATTGATCGATCACGGTTATTCGAATCAGGTCGTAATGTGTTTTTCTTTCCGCTTTCAACGAGTTTCACGTGCACCCGTTTGCAGTACGCAGATCTGTGACTGTATCAGCACATAAATTCGTGGAGGTACTTAATATCCAATCATGAAGCTTGGAAATAAAGAAGCTGTTTGCCCCGGAAGACCAGCCCTACTTAATTACCCGGAATAATTCTGGAGAGGCTCCAAACTCGCAGAAGACGAAAACAGTCAGATTTATAATTCGATGTTACAACTGTCCCCTAATTTCTTTCCGCAATTAAGAAGCATATCGAGAAATCCAATACACTTGTTCGCGTAACTCGTGGCTCGATCGATTTGAAGCGATTAATAATAAAATAACGTCGCGATCGTTTCTATCAAGCACGAAGTGCTCACTCGTCGCTGAAATATGAATGCCTCGTTACCTTCGTAATGTACACGAAGAAATAATCTGACAGAAGTTGAACGACATCACGGTTAATGGAGTATCGACGAGACAGCGAGGGGACTTGTTTTGATGACCATCGCTCGTCACGCTCGCTGCACTTGAAGCTGCAGACGATGAATCAGCAATGGCCATAATTCATTGGCTCCAGCAGGTGCATCCTCGTTCCCCGGCCTCTTCTCACGAGCCAGCATCCACACAGCATGCGGAGCACCCGACGCGGATCAACGCCGACATTCGCGGCAAGCTGAAAACTAATCGCGATCGAAGGTAACGGATGAGGACGTCTACCTATACTGAATCATCTGGGATGACGTATAAATCCGGCAGAAATGTTATATGCCGACCATTTTTTCTTCTTTTTTTTTTTTGATACGCTATTCGAGCTAAACTGACCCGCGAACGCAAACTCTCGATAGCGCTTTGGGCATTTATTTCGCTTCTACTGTTAAATACAGAGGTCGGTATCTGTTACAACTATCATATTTTGTTAGGTATTACGGGAACAGAACGAAGACTATACATAGAATCGTTTGGGAACTTTTGTGACACGGAAAAACAACTTTTCGGATGACAGTAGAAGCGGGAACAGTTTCGACACATTTCGACGCTACTATTTAAATAGTTGGTAACATTCGATTTCACGGAAACGTCGATATCAACGACGCGTAAGTATCGAATCGCCGAGTCGATGTATACGAATTCCCCTTTCTTGAAGATTTACTTTGTCTCTCCCCGGTTGGTTCCCGGTGCCGCGTTCCAGGGCAGTCCGTCTTGCTCGCGGCCGTCCTTTCAACAAAACGGCACCACCCTCGAGGCCGCCCTTTCCGTCGAGAGCGTTCTTTAAATTTCCCTCCGCCTCCGTAACATTCACTTCGCATCGATTTCGACGTTCACGCCTCGATGCATCTTTTTCGCCCAGGGATGTTACCTATCGTCTTGCCCCCGTATCCGCCCCCGCCGCGCCGTGTCTACACGATCGTGCCCCCAAAATGCCATAGTTCTCGCACGCCACCCCTTTCCCCACCGGGTGGGGCTTGAAAAATGGCTCTGCTTACCGCGAAACTTTTCGACCGAGCTCGAACATGTTCCTATGTAAAGACCACGGTCCTCTTGTCACCTTCGGAATATCCTCGGGTGTTGTCTGTATCGAATGCTTGGAGGATTGGCTGCGCGGTATTGGGAAATCTTATATACTGCACACATCCAGGTACACGCTCAAACTGGGCAGTTATCGTACTTGGAGCTGGTATCTATCGCCTTTTCACTAACGCAATAAATATTCGCTGATCAGTGACTTTGTTCAACTACGTTCAAAACGCAAAGTGTAATGCTACTTGCAGTATCTGATGGTGATATAATAATATAATCATTTCCGAAACCTTGCAATTCGAATCACGTATCGGGAAATTGGATAGTACGAACAGTGAAATTAGTAAACGCGTTTTGAAGTGAGCTCGTACGATTTCTTCCTCTGGATTTGGAGGAAAAAAATAGATGCAATGGTACCGATTTATACGTTCTCGCAGAGAATGTCCATTGGAAAACCATTGAAAATCATTTTCAGCATTCTATAATATATCGCATGCAAGTAGGAAACAATGAGTCGACGTAAATTCTTTCCCCCAAACTACGTATTTTACGTTCCGCGATATAGCCCAATATCCGGCGCGGTATTCAGGAAGTACTTGGTACCACCTTAGCGCAGAACATTTCACCCCACTCTTATCCAGAGAACTATAACAGCCCGAACCCGTGGCCATTATCACAGCCGTCTATTGTAAATCGTACGACGCGCGATTTATCGTCCCTGGGCAGAACAATCGGTTTTTAACCTGGAGCAACGTGATATTTCAGGGAGATAATTGAAACAATTTATACGTAACCGGTTCTTGCGCGATGGCGCATGATTAATACAGGCGTTTGTCAAGACCGTGGTAAACGTTCGCGGCTAAAGAAAAGCGCTTCATTGGATCGGCGAGGCAATCGTTTTTCGACGGATGGTAGAGGATAATAAGCCCCCATTGTGCGATCAATCGGGGAATCACAGCACCGTAAATCTCGCGCCGCGTTACGACGCGTTCCATGATGCGAAGGAATGCGTGGGCGTTTACGGCCAGGGCGTCGTAGTTTCTTTTTTTTCTTCTTTTCTTTTCTTCCTCTCCTTTCGCCTGACGTGAATTTCTTTATGTAACATTGCTGCGCGGCTTTCCGAGAATTACGGTGAACGGAAATAAAACGGAGACACTTTCCTCGTGGCTTCATTTTTTCCCCCGTACCTTCGCTCTTTTTACCCCTTTCTCGTCGTTCTTTAGCAACAATATACATTCGCTGTCGGCTTTCCAAAGCGTTTACAATAGCTTCGTTTTTCCACGTTTCTTTTTACGTTTATTGATATAAAATACTTAACGATACTTAAAAAATAACTGCGGTTGAAAGAAAACTTTAACTTGGAAGGTTCTTTCAAGTTTTTCTACACTTTTCTTCGCTCAAGTTAATCGAATCATTCCATTGAAAAACATAAACTACTCATTTTACTCAATTCCGTGTAACAATCCACGGAAGCGTATCATTTCCTAACGCAAGCCCGCAGGAGAAGCGCAAGAATTTAGTGCACGCTACCACCCGTCCCTCTCCAAATTCTACAAACTGTACTCGATGCAGTAGTTCGAATTGACGTATCGACTGCCAACTTCGTGCAAACAAGGAATGCACGAGCGTTTATCCGATTTTCGATCGAATAATCGTTATATCAGTTCCTCGAAGTTACGCTAACTTTTCGCTGGTGTAGCACGCTCTCTTCTGAAACAGGAAAAGTGTACAGCGTTTCGCGTTTGTCGCTTTGTTTAGGAAACGCTGCAGGTTCGTTCATTGAGGACAAGTAAGAGAAGGGCCCAGTATGCGGTCCAAGGGTTCTCCGTGCCCGCGTAAATGTTTCCTTCCTCGGCCAACGGGCAAAGCAACAGCTATTTCCTCTGACGGCAACAATGCAGCCGCTTCAGCGACAAAGAACTGTCGCAAACTACAATTATTCCGGCTACGTAACATTCAGCTTGAGCCTTACGCGCAGCTACATCACGAGCTGCAGCATCGCCACGAGGTAGTCGCCATTTTGTTGCAGCCATATCCCCGCGCGTAACGACAGCGCGAGCAGGCGATTCATTCGGTGTTCAGTTCGGTCCGACGCGTTGGCTTCCTTGTAATCTTCGCATAGACACGGCGGAATAACGTCGCCAGAAGTGACTTCCGCATGACGCGTTTTACGCACTCGCTTTCCACCTGACTGGCTGCTCGCGACCGCTCTTGTCGTCGCGCGTTTCATCGCAGCGCGTGCAATAAAGAGCAGGCTGTGGCGTTGGTACGTAACGCTTTTCTCTAACGATTTCACTGGCTCCCTTGGAATCCTCGTCATGCGGCGTCCGCTTAAACGGCAAGCGGAACTGCATTGAGCGATGCGCAGAGGTTACGCAGCGATCGTTCCGTCGCAATAAGGTCTCCATAAACGCGGACGAGTATCGTTGTTTGTTTCCGGGAATTAGAATGGCGGTTTGACGCGACTCGGGTTATTTAAGGGAGGCGAGTGGTTTTAATTTCGCATCCGATTTTCCGGTTAATCTTTCGCGTTCCCCTCAGATGGGCAAACATTTCCATATTCTCGCGATTTCCCAGTGAGTTTCTCAACAGCGTCTCGAATCCCATTTCACGTGGGACCAAACAAATTCTCCGACCTACTATAAAATTAAACCATTACACCTCGGGCACTTTGAGCCAGAGAACCCTTTAAATTAATTCCCAGATAGCGTCGCCGCTTAAAATTCCCGGCGCCCGCTTAAGAAATAGCCCGGCGCCGGCTCCGGTTCCAAGGTGTACATCGAATTACAGTTAAAATCAATGAGCTTAATCGTTTTTTCCGGCCTGGTTGCTCGTGCTCTCGGTTCAGGCGGTTTCTTCTTCCGGCCCCAAGCCCTTCTCGCATAAATCCCTCTGGGAAGGATCTAAATTACCGCGCATGCACGGTAATTACCAGAGGATTCGGCAGCGCTACTGTGTGTTCACGTTGCTATACGGGCCATAGTACAGAGCTAATAACCGGCGTGCCCTCTTTCTCCCTCGCACGGGACACCCGCCTAGCGGATCGTCTCCGTTCCTCAGCCAGCCCTTGTTGCCTACCCCCGTTAGGTACGCGTTCATCTATCACCCTCGCCTTTCTCTCTCGCCGGTGAACGTGGCCAGGATCGTGATGACCCGCGGTTTCGGAGCTAACCGATAGCGATAACTCTAGGAAAAGGCCGCGATAGATTTTCCCTGGTCCTCGCCCGTGTCGTCATTATTCCAGCGCGCGGCGTCGCGGTCAATATGCTCCCCGTTACACTCAACTTTGGCCCCGGCTACGCTCCACCCGGATAATCCTCGAAACTTTTATCGGATTCCCGTCGTCGAGTCGCACACCCAGACGCGGGAAAGTGTTTCCCTGTAAAGCGACGCCGTCCCGAAACTCCCGTGTATACGTGTACACGGGGGTCGCGCGCGACGGTACGAAAAGGGGGTGGCGCTGGTGTATCCGCGGCCCCGTTCGCTGCGAAAGTCACCGGGCGCTTTACGGAAATCTTCCCGCGGTTATCCTTTTATTAGCTCGCGAACACAATTCCCCGGCGGATCGGCCACGGGCTTCTTCAACTTCTCTACCGGCGCAGCGAATGGTAAATTGAAATTCGATCACGCGACCTACCTCGAGCAGGCACACCACCTTCGCGAAGTTAAAAGGCGGACTCGCGACCAGATTGTTTGAGTTCAGGGTCCGCGCCATCGCTGGATTATGAACGCGCGCTAAACAATGCACGGTGGATGTGGTCGTGTACACATCCGGCAACTAATTTGTGCGCGAGCCTCTTTTCATGTTCGTCTCGGTTCTTGTCTAACTTTTCACCTTGTTTCGGTAATATTCCGGCTGTGTTAGACTTGTTGAGTGTATCTTGGAGATTCAATATTTATTTAGTCGCTTATTGAGGGGAGGTGCGCGCTCGGAGAATGCGTTAAGTGAAAAATGATTAAACCTAAAGTGTTGAATATCGTTCGAGGCGGATATTTTCGTTGGTGGGTGTTAAATAAATATGCTGCTCATATTCTGCATAGGAATGCTCGTTAATGTGCAAAGAAACTGACCAATTAAATGAATATTCCTACGAAAGTATTATTAGAGAACACACGCGGTGCGCTACAAAGCGACCTGAATTGAGCATGAAGTATCAAAGAGAAAGTGACTTTGTGCAAATTTTTTCCCTGCCACGGCACACGCGTACTCTTTAACAATATTTGCGCACCTTTGAAAGTAGCTGAGATATTCGAGTGCGGCCTTTTACCATGTACATTTTACCTTTCGGCTCACATTCTATTAAGAAACTCGACGCTGCTCGTTAATTAAACACAACTCTATTTTCCCGTCAAACAATTGGTAAACGAAAAGTGATATTTTAATAAGGCTGGTGTCCAAACCCGCGACAGGAGCTCTTTCTGTGCAGCTGAGTTCGAGTAATCTCGGGGTTCAAGATTGAAAAAATCGACGTGCAATCGGATTTCCATCCCCGAGCGTGGACCGTTCGAGAAGACGCCCGGCGAGCGCAAATGGCAAAATGACATTTTAATTTTCCGTACTCCCGCTTTCAGCTCTGTCCTGACTAATCTGATATCAATGGATACGAATATTCCGCGCGTCAAAGGATAAATCGATGTGGGAAGAAGATGTGTCGCCGAGACATCTGCGTGGGGTATCAAGGCGAAAGGTGAACATAGAGCCAAGGCTCTCTGATTGGAGTCAGCTCGGGTCTATTACGGTCTTTTCACTTCTGTCTCAGATTCACCAGTAAAGCATTATTCCGAGAGGAAATAGCTTTATCTATTCCTTTTCCTTCACCGAATTCACCTCCTCTCCCTTCGTTCTCCTTTGCCCTTTCTCCTCTGTTTGTTTCTTCCTCTTCTTCTCTCCGTCTTAACGTCCTTCCCTGAATACTTCCCGGCGTAATGGGTCGGTATAATTAATACGAACAATGAACGGCGAGAGATCGGCTGATAAATAATTCAGTTGCGTTAAGGACGATTCTCGCGATATCGACGGTAAATCGGTACTGGCGGAAAGTTCCAATCGCTCCCGATAAGACGTAGGAATTAGCTGGCGATTGTATTAAAAACGACGACAAGGACGATTAGATTGTTTTCGCAACGCGCTCTGCTTAATATCGAACATTTCCGCCCTGGGTGTTTGCCCGAGCAACGTTCACAGACAACTTATTTAAAGCCGCGTATGAAAAGTTAATTCGCTGAAATCCCCGCTAGAGCACTCGTTCATGGTAATGAATGCATTAATGTAAGGACACGGTTAATAGCCATCGCACAGTTACGTGCAGACGCGTAAGTAAAATAAACTTACAAGTACGAGGCTTACGTTAATCCGGAACGATAAGTCATGTTCGTTACTTTAGCATCGCACGATGGCGTTGATGGTCGCGGCGTTGATTGTCGTCTCCTCTTATCCGTGATACATTATTAGCGCATAATACCGGCGAGGAAAGTCCTACTTCAGTTTTAATAACGTCTGCAATTTTAAACGACAAGATCGGGGATCTTTAAGTACAAACTGGTCACTGGCGGTTATTTTATTCCATCTCATTTCCCTGTCACTTGTTTCAGACGGAATCGCCGAACCAACATTCGGAAAGGTAAAGGTAAAACAAATTGCACGGAAAGATGTAACAGCCTTAATGGACTCCTGGTGAGGGGAATGAAATTGCGCGAAAACCAAGACGTAGAAACGGCGGTTTAAGTGAAATGTTCCTCGAACTGAGTAACACCGCCCTTCTGCATCGACTGTTTTGTAAAATATTATTTAACCGCGATGAAAAGCGAGAGAAATAAAGGCCTCGTCGATGGGGGGAAGATCGAAGGGGTAGGAACGGCAGGTGGCAAGTAAGTACATCGGGTGGTCGGTGGTCGTTCCGTTAGCTATTTTCGTCTATTTTGGTCGAGGTAGAATCGCCCCTTAAATATTCTACCGGCAGCCAGGGAACACCCTGTATACCGTTGCCACCCCCCTTTTCCATTCCATCGTTTCCCATTCTGGCCCCTAAGAATTCTCTATCCAGTCGCTAACTTCATTTAAGTTTTGATCCTTTTACAGGCTGCTCCACGCTAACTTTCCATATCGAGCATTGAGGAGGATACTTCAAAACTTCGAATGGAAATGATCCCTCTTCTGCTAAGGGCGTGGTCGCTGCACCCTGTCACTGTTACGAGGGAAAGGAGTAGCGAATTACGATAGGGTTGCAGGAGGACTCGGGGTAGCGCGATGAACTTGACGATAATGGGGTGTTTTCGCGATTAATTCTCAGAAGAGGGAGGGTATACTTGTTCAAATGTTTCTATTATTGCAATAACATAGTTTTAATACCTTAATTATTCATTTCTTGTTATTTATCGTGGTATCAACGAATACGTTATTGTTTTCGTACAGTTTGACGAAATGTTTGAACATATTAATTAAGTAACGAGTGTTTTAATTATACATTCGTTTCAAATTAGTCATCATTTCTGTGTATCCTTAGAAATGTACTTTATGTACCGTTAAAATTACGATTTTGAACGTTTCGAGCACAATTTCGATGGCGTAATTAACATAATTGTCAATTCTACTAATAAGGATCCCATGTTCCATACATTACTTGGTACACATTTTCGCTGTCGCATTTCACGTTTCATAAACATCGCAACGTTTCTTAATTGTTTCATCAGTCGAAAGAGCGATCAAAGCCTTGCCACTTTCTATGGCAATCAATATGCCATAAATCGTAGACGAGCCGTCGAAACAAGCGTACTCCTCCTTTATCCAGTCCCGGATGGAAATAACTAAACAAATTTGTCCGCTTCTCGAAATCATTTGTTAAGGAGCCACGCGAATAAGACGCCTCTCGCGAAATAGGTGGGTATACAAGTTTCCAGGGCGATTGGTTCTAAAGTTCGACGATATTCCTAAAAGCCGGTGCACAGAAGGCGGTTGCCGCGGAAATGCAAACAGCCTGAATACGGCTTTTCTCAGAAGTTTCTATTGCAAATATTTCCTACGCTCGATATCTAGATTGACGCACTCCTATCAACCGTATTTGCGTCTACGAACCGCGTGTTTATATTTCTGGACGAAACGCGAACGAGACGAATAAAAAGGGCCAGGGGGCGGGGTGGTAAAGAAAAACAGGGGGGGGGGGGGTGGCGTGTAAAAGGAACAAGGGAAAGCGTTGCGCCTCGTTGGAGTTACGCTGGCATCCGAAATAAGTTGATTTAGAACGGCTGCTCGTTCGACAGGGTGTCCCGTTTCCCTTTTTCGCCCGCTAAATAAAATAACGTTCCGCGTCTATCGTCTGGGGTATACAAATTTCAGGCAGCGCTCACTTCTGAAATTCACCAGCCACGGTGCCCAAGTAACGTAATACGGAATCGTCGAGGTATCGGATTCCTTGTTCCCCAGGAGAGTTTAAGTTACAAATATTCTCTGTGCTCCGCGCCAGTCTCCCAGTGTCTTTTTACCGTTTCAACGTTTGAATCGAAGCAAATCGTCTCTGGCGCGGTAGCACAAGGGAAAAACGGCGCCGGTGGCGCTCGCGCGCATTGGAGAACTCGCCACCGCGAGTATCGCGGTGGCTGTTTCCGGTTGTTTTCCCGGGCGCGATCCATGCGATCGAGAGTTAAGGGTTTATCAAAAATGAAAGAGAGACAGCGGGCGTGCCGTGGTTACGTGTAACGCGGCTGTTTGTATTCACCGATTAGACTCCGTTCCATATTTGCCTCGTGCATAAAGCATTTTGTAAACAACCGACCAATATGGCCAACGGGAGATGTACATGAAAAAACAAGCCGCGTTTCATTGTTGCCGAAATAGTCGGACGCTTTGAAATATGCGACGCACGTACCATCGTCCGTTTACCAAACGTGTGCCGGAGTTTGCCGGTCTCCTGTATCGATTTTCATCGACGGATAGCTCGGTAGACCGGTTCACGGAGTACGCCGATGGAATCGAACTCTGGACAGCCGCGAGTATCAATCTGAGATCTGCATACGTACAGAATTGACACCTGACTCGCACGACTTCAATCTACTTCGGCATGAAAGGAGGCTGGCAGGCTAATGAGATTTGTTGGATTAACGATCCGCTACCACGGTATACTCGAGTCTACAATGTTCGCTAATTGAGCATCGAAACCATCCATTGTCGCAACTTTCAATTAGCATTCCATTACTCGACACGATCTCTCAGCTGTTTTCGACGAAGCAAGGAAGAAGCGATATTTACCAAAAACCGAAAATAATTTAGATTGTACGATGATACAGTTTTTCGCACATTTCGCGTAATTCCTATGTCAATATGAACTGAAAGCCTTCTGGAAATTGCACGCGTTGCGCAAAATTTCCGAGCTGCGTTGGATTGTTTCACAGTCATTCTTTACTTGCCGTAGTAAATCCCTAAACCATTAATTTGAAACAAATAAACTAAACGTTCATGTAGCCAGATAAAATAAATTGCTGGTGTCGCTGGCACGATTTATTTGGGAATCTCTGTTGTTGTCTGTAGAAGTTTTATTTACTTTTGAAAGTACAGCGAGTTTTACATTTTTTTTCTTTTTTTTTGTTCGTTTTTAAGCCTCGTAATTTTCCGTTTCCACGGACAGTTTAGAATGTTTGCGCGCTATAAATAATTCAATTACCGATTCCCCGTTTCACAAAACGCGTATGCTTTCGATGCGAACACAGTTGCAACGATTTCAAATCGTCGCGTCCCTCGTTCCTCGTCTTACAGCGGCAACGATCGCTTTGCTCGATCGAAAACTCACGCGAAACTCACACGCGACTTCTTCTCGCTGCCGCTGCCGATATGCGGCAGTTACGAACGTTAATCGGAAACAGCAAATGCTCTTCGAGCATCGATTGCGGCTGTCAGGCAACGCGGAGGAACAGAAATTTGAAAAAAAAAATGCCCAACCCTTGAACGAGGAACACGACAAATATCAAATCGATACAGTGGTCCCGGTTGCGCGCGCACCCGATATAGTCTCCCTCTCTCATTTACGCGTACGCGTACGCACACCCGTTATTACCCTTAAGTATCGATAAATGCGCGAATACATCACGTTCCCCTGTTTATGCTCCGCGAGGATGATAACGAGCGTTGCATCCATCCTTCGCGGTGAACTCGATGAGGATCATACGAACGCCGCTGTTTCCGCCGATACCTTTCTTGTTGTTCCATCACGCGCGGTGCTTATGCACGTTACGGGTCGCGGTTGTGAAGTACATTAATAATGTTACAAGTGCTTAGGGGAATCCGCGGTATTAATTGGCAAAGTAAGATGAGCCGTTGCTGAACAAATAAACCTCCTCCCGGGCGTTGTTTCCAAACTTTCGAGAACCCGATAGCTTATCGTCGGGTTTCAACAAAAATACGCCATGAATAATGATGTCTCTCTGTTACTGAAAACGTAAAAGTGAAACGCGGTATGTATCATCTCTTCATTGACCCGATTAATCAGCTGGCATTTCAAACTCCGCGCGGAGAGCAAAATTCGAGCATCGTATACCACCCACGCGGAACATTTACCAGCAGTCTTCTTAACGAACGAAAATACGCACCGTAACCAGTGTCGAGGTTTCACAGCGGTATAAGTTGCAACATGGATTGCCATTAACGCGGCCATTGTTCCTGCTAAACACTCCTAGACGCCTTTCAAGCCCGTATTACTAACAAGTAGGCGGTATTCCGTTCCCGCAATTTCATCCATTGAATTTAGCGGCGGCGCTATTTTTCCGAGTATAATGGCCGTGGAAAAATGAACGCGACACAATGGGGAAGTCAATCGCGCCACGGTCAATTATGACCATGTTAATTCCACGTGACGTTAAACGGACCGCCCTCTGACTGGAAACGACACTCGCGTCTCGAACACAAACTTATATATAATTCAGGCGTTGCTTAAGGGGTGGAAGCGTGCACCACGTGGCACGCGTGCAGGAGGGTCGTGTTGAATTATATTCTGGAAATGCACTCCGGTTCTCGTCGAGCTAACGATACCAAACGAAACAAAAACCGCGACCGGAGTGGCCACAAAGGATTGTAATTTTAATTGCAGCCCCCGTTCAGCGCGAAAATGGCGTCGAATGTGTGTGCGCGCACGCCGTGGGACACAAAGCGTCGTCCGCGGCGTCATCAGCCGCGTCTATCGAATGTGCGGCGACGCGCGAGCCGGTCGGCCCGGCTTTTTGAGATGCAAATTTTACGCCTATGACCGGATATTTGCCATGTTTCACGATAAACGCGTACGCGGCGCACGCGCCGTTTCGGTAAATGGATATGACTGGAGCCGCGGCTAGCCCGTGTCCCCTCTGTATCCTATCAGCTCGGACATAAATCGTTGATTTTCTGACGAAAGAAATTTAGTGTGCGCCGACCAAACGGAAAACCAATATCAATCTGCTATATTACCAATCTAGTCTGGCCCCAGCGCGAATGTTGTGCACCGAGGCCCCGTTGATTTACCGTGTTTTCAAGAAACGATTCGTTATACCGTCCCGAGCCGGCTCGAAACGCTGTACTCCTTGGCCAGCGTTCAGTTTTTTCGATATATTATCGATACGCCCGTGAAGATTATTTATGAAACACACGCGCTCGCTTCCACCTCCCGTTCGACCGTTTCATCTCCGCGGTATTCGCAAATAAGCCGCAGAATTCATAAAACCGTTTCAATTTTAATGGAAGAAATATCGTATTTCGTACCAGTGTGCATCCGGAATCATCGCAACGCTGGGGCGAACGTCGGGAATAATGCGCGGCCCGTTCGACGATTAATTGAACGCGGACGCGACAGGGAAACAAAGGTAAATGATTAATGAAGTGGAACGTAAAAAAGATGTCACGAGGCGGTTGAGAAGGGTTTCAAGCGTCGTCTAAAAATTGGGGCGCTCTGGTCGGTAATAAGCGAAGCGTGGCGCGGGGAGTAGCTGAAATTATGATGTAGTCGAAAAATTTCGTCGGTCGGATCAGCGTACTGTGAAACGCGAATGTGCTCAGACACTCTTCGTTGTTGATTTACCACGATTTATATCGCGACCGAGGGTCACGATTATGGCTCGTCTCTCTAAACGATCCACGCTCGCGCAACGACCGTTCGAATAATATTAAACACAGACACGGCCTTCTGTCTCTCGCCACATCTGGAACTGTAAAACTTCCTCACCAATTACGGAATGATCGTAAGATTTAGGTTGATCACTTCCGAATGTTACGAAGAATAGGAAAAAGTTTCGAGAAGTGTGATTTACTTTGACCATAAAGTAACCGGAATCTTTCTTTCCGATTTGAAATCCGAGGATTTTTCAGTAGAATGAATGTAGGTTTTCCGAGAAGATTTAAATAACCTACTTTTGAAGAAGGACACGAATAATTTTATTCAGGAAGCGTATCGCTCTTATCGAGCTATACGGGTCGCGCATCGTCTCGTTACTGCTTATTAAGAACGATACCCACTTCCTGTATTACCAGAACCTGATGCTTCGAAAAAACAAGCCGAGTAGTTATATCGGCAACGAGAAACAGGCTGAACTTCGAACGGTTTAGGAGATGAGAGGTGACAAAAAAATTCCAGCCCCTTAATGGGAACGTCAGTTGACCGGTTACTGATTAGAAACTGATCTTGCGAAGTTCCCGAACCTCGGAAGGTGGTAATTGACTAAAAACTATCAGGAAACTTCTTCTGGCGCCTGTTTGCTCGACGGGATCTTGGCTGACTAGTTATTGATTAGAAACTGATTTTATGAAACTTATAAGTACTTCGAAGACGTGTTAATTCTCTCAATAACTAATTGAGAATTTCGAAACTGAACGAACCATGTTATTAAAACATTCTTTGTCCATGAAAAAAGATCAATGGTTATACCGTCGTTTCGCAAACTCGCTGCGACGTTCAGCTGATATATATTAAAGCACCTCTGACATTAGACCGTAAAAAGCAAATGGACGGGACAGTAAAAGTTGGAGGATCGGCAATTGGTAATCGGGAGATCCGTTTGACGCAACCCATAAAAGAAATACGCGTTACCGTAAACTCGTTCGGAAGTGAAGGGCGTCCAATTAAAAATCCGTCAATTTGCTAGATCGGCCGCGCCGTTAAGCCACGTCCACGGGCACGGGGAGTCGCGCAGATTGTTTGGACGTATCGTATATCGCTGAATATAAATCCCTGATTTCACCAGGCCGTGGGCGGGGAAGAAGAAAGGGAGAAAAACAGTGGACAAAGGTAGAAAAGATACAGGAAGCAGGACAGCTGGGAAAGTTTTCCAATTAAAGTACTCGCTATCCGGCAGGACGATCGGCAGGCTACAAGCTCCGCGTGCTCGGTCTCATTAACGCTTTTCCAAAGTGGATACAGAGGACCGATCGAAAATACCAGGGGACGGATACGAGGTTTGGGGGGGCGGTGGGTGGTGCCGGATAGAAAGGTCGAATCGAGCGACCATTTTTCTTGGCTGCAGCCATAAAGTCTCAGCTGGAATGACAACGGCCACCCCACCGGGCCGAGATGGCCGTTGGAACGTTTCGATTTCCATCGGCGGTCGGTTTGCCCGTGTATCGCGGGATCATTGATAGCTAAAGGAACGTGGTAGAATAGGGTCGGCCACGGCCTAGCAATTTTATTCGAAATCGTCCGTGTGTTAAACTATGCCCGATTGAAAATCGATATTTCATTCTGGTCGAGCTGCCGATACGAACTACCGGCTGGGAAGATCGACAGATTTTCTATGGCGAGTGGACGATGCGGGAGTCGGGCCAGCGAAAAAATTCAGCTGCCCCGAATAGTTTTGTCTACCCTCCGGGATTATCTTCGATCCGCGTGCGGGCTGAACGGCGAACCTATGTTTTGTCAGATCGTGTACGCTCTCGCCGCTTTGCCTCCAAGAAATCCGTTCCCTTTCGTCGACAAGATGACCGCTTCGTGGTCCACTCGTGTCGCTTGGTTCGACGTCAGCGAAGCAGAGACAGACACGCGTGGAACGAGCGAAACCCCGCACGGATTATAAACGGAAGTTACTTGAGTTCAACAAACGTGTCGAGCGAAAGGAAACACGTGTTACACGCGTGAACGTGTTCAACGAAAATTTGCAGTCGACGCTTGAATCAAGCGTAACAGGTATTCGTATTTGGCGACAATAGTACCCCCTCATTGTCGACGCTGCGTTTTAACTTCGTAATTATCCCGATTCCCTGTAAAACCTTCCTCGGCTGGCAATAAAACAAAGTAGTAAAGGAGCTAATAGCAGGTTATCCGGTTCTGCTACGTACTGATAGTTAGTTGCCAGGAGATTTACAACTGTTTGTCGAGTCTGGTTCTTCAATTCCTCGCGCTTCGTAGCTGCAAAGTTTCCTTACCTCGTACAGACGTGGACGATCAACTTCTATCGCGAGCAAATTTACTTTCTCAGCATTCGGTGATAGTGACGATTGAATAGTGGCCACTTTAAGACCGCGTTGAATGGAAATAGTTGAGTAAACGGTTTAACAAGTCTCATATTAAAACATCCCTTGTCTACCTAAGATGAATTACGGTGTACGATTAAAATAGAGACGCGAAAAGTGATTAAAAAACGAATACCACTTTAAGTCGTCTGAACAAAGTAGTTATGTCTCCATATAAATGCGAGGAAAGGATCTGGAGTCCATATCATCGGAATATCCGACAATATCCTACGTAAAATCACCGTTAAATCTTCATACGTCGTTGGTACACGCGACCATTCGCAACCCCCTCGTAGTCCAATTCGACGAGTACCACGAGCAAGCACGGGACGCGAATCTTTCATGGAGGAACCGCGTCTTTTTCCATCGCCGTGTCGCGCGAAGTAATACCTGGCCTCGAGCCAACCGTGGTGTTTTTCGAGGGACAGCCGCACATGTTAATTTAATAGGTGGGACGCAATCGCGCGCGATACGTGTTTGCGCGGCCGCTGAACAGAAACGATCGTTTTGAAAGTAAAATTTTTCATTTCACGGAAAGGTCGGGCTCCATTTACTTGGCGGGCATCATGAATATCGCGGCGCCATAAATCGACCAGAAGTTCAGCGGCGGGCTGCAATTACGGATCTTCTACAGCGCGAGCGAGGGAGCGCGCGTACTGCATTGTAGGTAAGATATTAACAGCTCTGCCAGTCGTAATTTTTATTCCGACGTACACCCCCGGTCAAAAGTATCGGGACAGTCGCTACCCCCTGATAATTATTTACGAGGGATGGTTAAAATGCGAATCACAATGTGCTTCCTTTTCGAGAGCGTGTCAGACTAACGATTCTGTAAGTGTCTCACTGGTAACATTAAAAAATAATTACGCGTGATTCAATAATTTTGTTATACGATCTGCTATTGATAGCATACACTGTACGAGTAATGGAACTTGACAAGGATGTGACGAATATGATATGATATAGAGATTGCTAAAAAATGGCAAGTGCCTCGATACTTTTGAAAGGGGGTGTATTTTCCCTGGACATGTTATTGTCTCGCTCCCGTGCGTTCAGTAAAAAATGCCCTACCCGCTGGTCGCTGAGGAATTTACACGAACCAGTTTGTCCTGGCTGGCTGGTAATCTTCTTAATTTTGGGGTTAACGCGGCCACCTTATACAGTGCCGCTCCCGACTAATATTTCAACGTTCCTACTTGGTTCTTCGCCCAACTAGACTGTCTCGAGCAATCAATTATCTTTGTTACCGTGACCCTACCCGATGAGGGGTCAAGATTCCGTGAACAACACCCTGCGAGTCGTACTTAATGTACTGTACGCACGAGAGCATTCTTTATTATTTTACCAGATACGGAGGGCTGTTTTTAATGTCTCTGGTGTCTGATGATGTTCCGCGGATATTGAGATTTCTCGTTACTCGTGGATGTGAGAAGTAATTTACATCACAAGCTATATAAGCTGTACAATCGTTATTACGACTGGTTTCATTTTGTAGAGTAACGTAACGACTACAACGATGGGACGTTAACTTGTCGCGCGATATTTAGAGGTGTACGTTTATGCGAAGAACTCTATTGGACAAGAAGGGTTTAATTAATGTCGAATTGCTGAACGCGAGGCAGGGTCATTGTCTTGAAACTCGTTGTGGTCATATGATCGATAGGCCTTTCGACGTGCGAGCACCTCGCTACGAGCTTCGCTGATGAGATTCCAACAGCTATCGCGTCGTATCGGTGTTGAACCGCAACGTGACACGGGGGCTGGCAAAGAGGTGCGAGTAATTAGCTCGCTGCAAGGTATCCGATCTATTGCATGAGTAATTAATTAATTGCATCGGCGTTTCGGTTTTCAACAGTCTGCCGTTCATGCTTTTGAGCAGCTGTTATCATACGCGTCCCATGTTTAATTTATCCGATTAATTCATCTTGGTAAAACTAGCGGTTAATCATTTACATCACGATTTGCGTAACCCGACAAATCAAGGAGGCCAGATAGTCCACGCAAATCAAGCGAATCGTATGAATCAAGTGGACGAACCATTTCCAACTGTAAGTTAGGCGCATCTGATATGTCCAGTGCATCAGAATCGCCGTGCATTCGGACGCAAGAGATATATAAAGCACAACAGGTACATCAGGAATATTAGGCTACAGTTGATGCATCAGGTTCGCGAGATACGTACAATAGATAATCGGGGTTAATGTTTGCCTTGTGCGCAAGGATTAGCTACGAGAGAATTTTTCCATTCGGTTTTGGATTAAATTGCTCTCAAGAAAATCATACAAGAATTACTTAAGATTATAAAACAATGAGATACGAGCTGGAAAATAGATGAAACCGCTGATGGCAAAAGGAAAAATTGGGTTCGTCGAAGCAGTGGAAACTCGATCGGTAATGACGGATTAGTAAGTGTTCGGCATCCAGTAGATGAGCCAGGAAAATCCGAATAGCTGGTCGGTGACATCGATTGACCAACGGAACGAGAGTCACAACTTAGAGGCGTGGCGGCAAATCTGGTGGACCGGCTCGGTGCGATCAGAGGGCTCGTTTGAGCGGAGACGTCAGAGTTCGCGTGCGATATCGATACTCCGCTACGTGCTTAGAACGGCTCATGAGCCCGATCAGCCGGCTCGGTTACCGTGCATCCGAAGGACGAGCGTCACGGACGCCTTTAAATTGCGCTGATGAAACGGCAAATCGTCGATATCATCGCTGAGGAGACAAACGAGCGAACCGTTCTGCCGTCGACGCCGCGTCGGGCAGGCCTTCCCCTGGGGATGCGACGGCGGCACAAAAACACAGATACACCTAAACCCGGTTGAACACGTACGGAAGTCTGCCGCAGAGTTGACGGATCAGGCATGGAAGAAATCCTTAATATCCTATTCATAGGTCGCAACGAGGTGACCTGCACCAACACAGACCATCTCAATGGGCCCTCAGACAAGCCGAGACCGGGACAGCGAACAGGTCGTGGGTGGCAGGCCGGGTATTGGCGAGTCCATCGGTGGAATTCAACGTCGCCAGCCCGTACATCCGTTTCGATGCCGGCGGAAAGCAAGCGGTGTGCTCGAACGGGGACAGGCACACCGTCCTATTCATGTTTATGGAAGCTGGTCCATTTGCTCGGGTCGCTGCTGGAAACTATCTGGCATAAGCTTTAACCCGACCGTTGAAACGTCCAGCTCTGCGGTACGATGCTACCCTATCGTGCTGTGACTGGAGAACCAGCGTGACATCTCGTTTGGGAAAAGGAGCTCGCGAATCTGCCCTGAATGGAAGTGCCGCGAGTTGCTTTTCAATGCGTACACTTGTTACCTCGTTTCACGGATAATATCGTTTTTCATCTGTCGTGAAATGAACGGGAATGCTGCCTCTCTGTGTGCGCCAGTGACGCGTGCGTGAACTTTCCGATACAACTTTCATATGGTGCCGCTTGTTTCGTTCGTGTCCGAGCGGTTGTTACGTTTACAGCTATTGATGTTTAAGGGATGATCGGGAGTGAGAGAGAACGAATTGTCGCGCGCCTCGTCTGAAGCGACAAATAAAAATGATTTAACTATATATAAAGATACTACAGGAAGTATATTTTTATAATCCGTTAAATCAATAGATTCAATACGTAACAAGTATGCACCGATTCATTTGGATAACTACTGACGTGACTTTATTAAATGCATACACGCGTGTTCATCAGATCTGCGAAGCTGATTTCTTTGCAATATAAGCCTAGCATAAAACATAGAACTTGTGTCAAACTTTTCATTGACCTTCTAAATATCATTTTTATATTGTCAAATTGTTGCAATTCAATTCGTAATTTATTCTTACGCAAACTATTTGATTACAGCAGTAACCGTATGAAACGAGTAGAAGGACAATTACAGTGGCGGGCTCATCGACGCAAATGATCCGAACGCTAGTTTGAACGAAGAATCGATAGATAGTATTATCGAAGCCACGATTACAAAGCTATGGAGTCCCCTGCGAGTGGAAGTTGGGCCAGTGTGAGGCAACACTGCGGTCATAGGTTGTCTACTAGCTCTCTCGGCGGGCTAATTAACACGACCAATTGACAAAGTCCTCTTAGATCTATGGTCTTATCGACCATGTGGCCATAATTGGAAGAACAATTCGGCGTTCGATCGATAGAACGCTATACCGAGTTCTGTGCGTTGATAACGCAAACGCGAACGTTTCCCGTTTCTCTTTTCCCCGATGTTTCTTTTACTTGCACACCAATCAATCATCGGCTAATTGTTACGACTTGACCACACGCTCTTTCATTCCTGCGCAGAGTTTATGCAGAATCGCTGCACATTTTCGCGATTTTCATCGCATACATATTACAATAATCTCTAGCTTCCACGCGAACGTAATCTTACGTGGCTACATAGTGAAAATTGCGCATAATAACGTCTTAACCGACGATTTTCGACTTTAATCTAAACTGCTTCTCATCAACTAACACTGTTGTAAAATGGTAGTACATTATGATGTTGCAGTTTTCCCAGCCATCGCATTATCATCGAGAATTTTTCATTTTTGCGAACATTTTTCATCCCGACAAGTTATTTTTTCATCAAATTTCGAGACGTGCGTTATCAACAGGTCTAGATAAAAACGTAATGACACAGGATCGGTTATCAGATTTACAAAGGACGGTAGCAGTATACCAGTTACTGGCTTCAACAGATGTAGTACTACATAATTCATCGAGAGAGTGTTATTAAGAATCATTTCCCGCTTCGAACCGTGACAAAGTGGCGCTCGTTCGTTTCTCTCCTTTTTTTCTGTCAACGAGGATTTAATATTACGTAGACATCCGCGCACAAATCGTGCAGGAAGGGCCCCGAGGAAATAATAAGAATCGTCACATATTTGGGGTTCAAGGAGCATTTGGATTCGCGCCACGACAGCTTGAAAGAATAAAGCTGTTCGCCTCTGATACGTACACGAGAATCCATTGTAAAAGTAAGCGCTATTGACAAAATGAATGATGGTTATATGGCGCCAAACATCCCGTCGCCCCTTACTAACGCTATAAATCGTCTCACGCTGAACTACCGACTATTTTCAACCCTGTGCCGCGCGAATATGCTCCGCGTACCCTTTCCTCCTTCCTTTCTCGGGTTATCTTCGATTCTTCCACTGCTTTTAGATACCGATCCTACTGATTTTGCGATTTTCGAGTCAACCACGAGAAAGAAAGAGATGAATCGTGCGCGTTCGGTCGAACGGTCCTTTCCTACTACACCAGGTTGTTGGTTTCGTATTAATAAATGTTTGGTACACTTTAAGAAGAAATAAGAAATATTTTAAATAGCGTAATAGTCGTAAATAATATTCTATTTTCACTTCTCTCTAGTAAATGAATATTATATCAGAAATAAGAAAGGGTTTGGACATTAGAATGTCATCTAATTTCATTCGCGTGATAATAGTTTTGTCGATGAACACTTTTTTATGAATTATTTTTATTTACTAAATCTCTTCGATATAAGCATTCGAGCACGTTGGAAAGTAGAGTACAGAACAGCAAATAACCAAAGAGAAATGTAAAGAGACAGGAAAACAAATGCATCAGTTGACGTAAGTGATATTAGTGTGCTTATGGTCAGACGTTCATTCTCCTTACGTCTGAGTATACGTACGGCTCTATAAACGGCTCGTTCAGGAAGGAAATATCCTCCAGTAAATAAAAGCCTTAGGGTGGTTTTATATTGCCCATTTATAGGCGATGTCATCACTATTAATATTAATTTCCTGTTTGTTTGTAGAGAAACAAAAAATACGCTACAATCACGCGTAAAAAATGTGCTTAACTGTGGTACGGATAATATGTGATTCATATTTATTGAATACAAATTTTGAAATCCAGAAATAATTTATATTATTGAAATGATTAATTATGCCACACATTGACATTCACATCTACATAACATACGCTTGATTAATATAACACAAGTAACTGGAACATGAAAATAACGATCTCAAATACGGGTAACTTAACACAGATGGCAATTAATATTTCACTCGTATTTATTTTACTAACAACGTATTTGCTTCATTAGCTGATGTGCATCGTATTAGAACTAAATCTGCTCGAAAACTGTCGGTATAAGGATTTTTCCATCGAGGCTGGGCATTATCGACACATTTATGCAGGAGAAATATTTAGCGCGCGGTTCGTGCGCAATTTAACCTTTCAATTCCTAAATTAATTATTAACGCAACCACGCACACCGCATCGCAGATGAAGTATGCATTCATTTGGTACGCAAATTACTCTAATTGAATGTAAACAAACCTCCTGCTGCCACGTGAATGGACCGAACAATTCGTCAGAAAACATAACGCTGGCCGCGATCAAAACTTGCCCATTTCGAGATTGGGTACATGGTACTTACGTTGCGTCCAAACCAAGCCTCTGCTCGACGAGGAAGACTTTCTGACCACGAGGAAATTTATCGAAACACTCGCGGTGATGCGCCTCTCGGTTCACTTTATGAAATGTGATGCAGAGGCAATTTCTTCTAACAATAATACGAACAATTTGCAACCATCTTATAATTAGATGCCCAAGAAAGTACCTTACGATTAATCTTAATGAAATCTTAAGACGTATGACTTAAATTTTGTATATCTCATCTGCAGAGCGTTGAACAATTCTTTTTTCAAACGTAGACACGCAGTTCCCATTCGTCTTACGTACCTCTCATTTCGCTCGTGATTCACAACCGTGGTCATACGTGTTCGACGACACGCACGCATTGCTACGCAAACCTGCACGTACACGAGTGGATCGATATATGCAAGTGGATCGATATATGCGGTACACGGTGAAGAGGCAAAGCAAATACTAATCCCTAAGGAATTGCGACGCGCACCGCGGTATCGTCTGTTGCTGATGTTTGCCCTCTGGTAATACCATGTACATATATTTATATCGATGCACGACGGAAAATAACTAACATATATATACCTTCCACCGTGTTAACGTATTTTTGTCCAAGGCACAGCCACGAAGTGTTCCTTTCTCTATTTACCACCGCCAACTCCTCGATCCGCCCTTTTCCGTAATTTTTCTCGCGCTCGAACACCCTTCTCGCAGGAGCAATCTTTGCCGCCCCACGCTCCGCGCGTGTTTCAATGTCGAAGGAAATCCAGCGCGCGCCCTTCTCCATCCGTCTGGCGCCTCTAGTAGACGCGGATTTTAATCCACGGATGCGGCGAGCCCGGACGATAGAGCTACATTTTCCGGCGTAATACGCTTTCGAGTTCGGTGGACGCGCGGCGGTGTGAAAAGGCGTATAATGACTCGACAACGACGGTGTACTTACGGCTCCCGAGGAGGGTAGACAAGAACGGGGTTTTTCGAACGAGCGAGCGATACGCGCTTTTTTCCCCGTCCGCTCTTCCGTGATATCGCCGACGAGTTACGTTCCAAGATAAACAATGAATGGAAAAAGTATTTGCGCGGGAAACGGATTAGCGATAATGCAAACGGGCGAACTTTCACAACGGAACTCGAATTTACGATGTTTATTTGGGTATCAATTTTAGTTTTAATTGAACAAATATGTATCCACGATCTTTCGTCCTGATGAATTTTCTGTTCCGGCATGTTTTTACAATTTTTAATCGATCAACAATCAATAAATATTGCAATGTGTATTTTATTCCTTCTCTATATTTATATCTCTTGTTTTAAACGAAACGTTGACGCTTTGTTATCATAGCTGAAATCATATTGGAACATATCGCAGGATATTGGATGTCGATATTTACATCCACGTATTAACAACAATTGCGACTTTATAAAAACATGATGAAGACGAGAAGGGAAGTGGAAAGGATAGGATCTATCCTCGTGCTGCGTGACGCTCAACGAGGGGTGGAAGAATTAATCACAACGTTTCAAACGTCTCGCAGGTCCTCATTTAACTATTCAATTCCTACGTAGTCGCTTTATGAGCTAACTCCGCTATCTCCGCGTCTAAGATACGTGCCTGTTGATGAGACTACTAACAGGCACAAAGAGAAACGTCTTCCCTTTTCTCTTGCTACCCTTCCTTTCTTCACTTCGCTTAAAGCACTACAATAGTTTCCGGCCCCAGTGATCGGAAGTAGAACAAAGAGATCGAAAGTTTTTAAGTTTCTGACTTGGCAAGAGCCATAATGGGATGGCACACGGATGAAATGCAAATTTTCCGATAAATTCTGTAAAATATTTGTGAAAAGGAAATAAAAATGTTGCGTGAGTTCATACGTGATATCGATATACTCTGCCATCAACAGTTCATGATTCAGAATACTCTAAGATGATTTTTGGACATAGATTTAATGTAACCGTATATTTTTCATATATCTATCATTAATTAAAATCAACTTTTATTAATTACGATCATTTATTAGCACTTTTTCGAGTCACTTTACTGAGACGACAGCTGACATTGCCATACCGAGAGAATGCAATCTTCTCGATGCGGCATATTATTATGTATAGATAAAAGGGGAGAAACGAAAAGAATAAAAAATGAACTCGTTTATCTCTAAAGCGTACCTGTATAATAGCATCCCCATCGCGTTATACTTTCCGATCGTAGAACGGGACGTAATATATCCGGGTATTGGATGGGGGAAAACGATCAGAGTTATCGAATATCGTGTACTGTCGAAGACGGGACGAATTGAAAGAGCTTTGCTGAATACGCGCTGACGCGTCTTAAAAGTATTACGATATATCAACATCAAGGATGCCAAAAACTTTGAATACACCAAGCTACACTGTAGACGCGGTACAGCACAAGTTTTCCTCACTTTCCGCCATCTATCCGCGGGAGAATTATTCGCGCCATTTTTCTTCGACTGCTCGTGACGATAACGAAATGAGTAGGCTAAATTTTATCCTCCTAACTCGATCATTATCTATTAAATATTTTTCATACTTCACTTCTTTTACTACGAATTAACACAACCTACAAATTTATATTCTGACATTTAAATTATGTTAATGGCAAAAGAATGTTCTGTCTCGGATGACGCTTAAAAGCCAAGTCGCTGAAATCGTTATCGCTGCCTGCGTTACAATGCACCGAAAGCTTATTCAGCCCTCTTTTGCACAGCTCGTCAGGTATCACGCCTGAAAGTTCGGACGCGAAACAAACGTAGATAAGCCTTTCTCATCCGCCGGTAGGGAAACCGTGAAAAACGGGAAACAATGGCACTATCAGGCTAGGACATGCATACACTTCCCTTCTTTCCACTGATGAAACGTCCAAATATCTCTCTGCTCCTTTTGATCAGCGAAACCGGAATTCTGTTTCGAATAGTTTCGCGATCAAAGCACCTCGGGGGCAACTGAATCGTGTATCTGCTTAAAAAAAGAGGATCAAACCGAGTGTTTACTTGGTAGCGCGCACGATAATGCGAGGGATTCTTTGAGGAGGAAGCAGCGGGTCTTCTGTGGACCCTGTCGGACCGTGTTCGACGGCTGGAAACCTCAAACGATTGAAAGGAGCGTCTTTCGCACCTTCGTTGAACGTTTTCGAATCTCGCACCCCCCACGTTTCTCGTGCTTCACCCGGCTCTTTCGAGACAGTGCACCCGTGAACTTGGACCTTTCCCGTTTATATCGCGGCCGTTCGCGAGTTTCGTCGTCAAAGCCAGTTCAAAGCGCGCCGTGTTCGCCAGGCGTTCGTATTAATCGTGCCTCGGGCTTTTATGCTCATTAAGTTACATAGCCGTCGTCGGGTGCGGAGTTGTTAAACCAACGACATCGCCAGTACATCCACGAAACAACGGTTTCTCTCTTGTGCAAACCGAGTAAGACGATCGAGAAACCAGATTCCGTAGCGAGTTCCTCCACCTCAAGCCTACGAGCCATTGCGCAAAGTTTATGCGGACTATAAGGCTTTCAACAGCGACGCGGTCCCTGCTGAATTACATTTGCGGTCTGCAGCCGCGAACAACTCGCAACGGTGTTACTTGTTGTTCTACGGCGAAAGATCGCGATTTTCTTCCGATCTGACTGTTTTTCACAATGCGAGATTTGATTGGCTGCTTTCAGATTGGATGCAATCGGAAACACTGGTATAATTTTAAATGGTAACAATTTTACTTGAGGATCTCTCGGTTAACGCTATATACTTGGTATTCTGCTTAGGAAAAATGTGTTTACGGTAAACTGAAGTAATTTTGCCAGTAGTTTGTAACAAACATGATCCTTCTACTTGGAGAAAAATGATGAAAATCATTGAAAGCACAACGCCAGCGAAACTTTCCGTTTCGACACGGCCGATCAACTCTACTAAGTCTACCACGTAGATGGGATTCTGTTTCTGCATTACTCTCTCGAAGTACTGTTCGCTAGTCAGTTTCGTTCGAGCGTGAAACACGTCGCATCTGTAATTTCCGTGCAGGAACTCTGAACCTCCTCCTCACAATGTCTCTTACCCGCGTTCGTTCCTTCCATCTGTTCGACCCATTCTTCGAACCCTCTCCTCCACGCGACTCTACGAATCGTCGGAACGTACGTTTTCCAGAATCAATGCATACAGCCGGAAAATCATTTCGATCTGTGCTTAAACGAGTTTGTCATGCGTGGAAAATGCGAACGGAAAAATGTGGGGGAATTAATTAAAGGGAAACAAATTTAACTGTAAAACGCGAGCAAAGTTAGTATAATTTTCTCCGTGGATACCGCTCGCAAAATGTACTGATATTCTGGTCGACGCAGTAATATCGCGCCAGTTAATTAATATATACCACACTGAACGAACGAGAAGTATGGGCGTGCAAAAAATGGTGAAGTTCTTTACGCTTGAACATTTTGATTTTCGTATCGTACGAGAAAACGTCTTGATCAAACTAAACTCGAGAATTTTTCAGGGTATCAAATCGCGTAGACGCGAAACAAACGACGCCCTCGTGTTCCTCGTAGCGATGCATTAAATTACGAGAATACCGCGGAAACCACGCATTCGTAATCTGTTTCTGGTTTTCGCAGTGTTTGGACTTCCGACTTCTCTAAAGTCCGACGAAGTCGTCAAACAGAACGATGCGGTTCTACTGCAATTGAAATTCCTACATCTATACTGCTTTATCTAATGCCCCGTCTCTTTGCAGTGAACCGTTGTCGCAAAGGATCTGCGTATCTACGTATACAATTTTAACATTCCAATTCCACTTTGCCAATGTTTAAAAAAAAAAAAAAAAAAATAGGCAGTGATTATTTCAAATACTGTCATTGTTATTTGAAAAAAGTATAACGTTGCTGGTGATATATTATATGTCCGACATTGAGCATGCTATATTTAATTTTGCTCTGATAGATCGATCTTCCCTGACATTTTGCACGTTAAAATATCTATTGAGGTAATACATTTTAGTAATCTTTAACACTGTACGAGGATAGTTCAAACCTCATAATAAGACGCATCGATCAATGTCCTTAAAAGGAATATTTGAATACGTTGGATAAAAGCACGCATCTCCTCGTCTAATGCTAAAAAGAAGAAATGCATTTCATGAAAATTCATCTTGGTTCCTCGTTTCTCGTCCCTCTTCTATTTTTTTCCTTTTTTTTTTTATTGCCTCGCTTGGGAAACTTTAAAGACCTCGCTTTAAAGATCCGCGGAACAGTAGCTTAATCGATATCAGTGACGCCTGAGCGTTCGATGTGCGATGTAGCCGATAACTCGCAGTAGCTTCGAACTACTGTAAAGTTCAGAGGCTTGCTCGACATATCGTCGAGGATACGTTGTTCCCTTTTACCTCGCTGCTACCTATACGAGCCGCCTTATCGTGTCGAGCGTCTTATGAAAAGCGTACCCATGGAAGAAGGCCAGCGATTAACTTGAAAAATTCGATCAAGTTCCCGGAAGCAAGTGGAACGGATCGTTGTTTGCGCACGAGAGTTCGTTTCTTCGCATTTGGGCGAGTTTTCGTTTACGGTAACCGAAGAGAAGAATGTGAATTAGAATTTAAAGGAACGACGGATACATTGCACGTGTGCAAAGAAATGATTCAATTAGCTTAATTGATAAATAGAGAATTTGCGAAGAGAGGATTTTTGTTTAACATTTATGATAAAATTAGCTGTTACCTGAATAAAGTTAATGATAATTGAAGGATTAAGCAGGAAGAGAGAGAGAGAGAGAGAAATAAGTAGACATTAATCGATAACTGTTCAACTATGTTACGCTTCTTGAAACTATGCGTTAAACTTGCTTGCTCATTGATCCGACGTGCAAGTACCTCGGAAGTTAACTGATTATTAGTAACGTAATTGCTTCCAAGACTGATTAACAACTAGCTGAAGCTACCTGATTGCATCTGGAACCAATTGATTTAGATAGACCCACGCTGAAAGCCTAATCAGTGTCAGACTGCTCGCCACTCCCTCGCTGACTGACAATTGCCAAACGGTTGTTATCCGAATGCATAATTAATTACCGGAATTTCTTTAATCCGACTGAACTTAACGTGATGGATTGGTGTGTGTTTTATACGGAACTCTTTGCGGGGGTAAACAATAGGTTGACGGTTTGCAAAAATCCTGAGACCAGCTACGTTTAACATCGCACCGCCGCCAGCGCATACAAAACATAATCCGCCGCGGTGGATAAAAGAAATTGACGTTTAGACCCCACATGACAGGCAACGCGGGGAAGAAACGTTGAGCTGTCCGGCAAGGCGAAGGCATTCGTGTACACTGCGCGAGGTAATTTATAATTGAAAATTTTATAAGACAAGCTAGCAGCAAAAAATTGCTCGCGAGTATTCTGAAATTTTCTCGCTGGTTTAACTAAAAATGCGTAAATAAGAGGGGAAGATTTCAAAGATGATTTTAACAATCACCGAGAAACGAGAAAACCCGGCGATACGTGTATGCATGGAACCCTTTGACTGAAAGTTTCCCCACACAAAGGTAATGGATTTTGCATGGTCATGAAAATCATGGCGCGTGCAACAAATGAAACGTTACTCTATCAAGGATACTCTGCACAGAATGTAATAGCTCTCTTCAGAGGATGCACTATAAAGAGTGCACCGTTCCCCATAGAAGGAATCTCCGTTCGAATCTAATTTCTCTGCGCTCGCATCGATAATTCACTGTAGCGAAATCGTGTTACGTAGATTGTATGTAATATGATGTATTACCGTGGCAGCTTGCCATCAGGACGCAGCAAGATGTAAAACAGTAATTTACGCCGATCAAATCGGAATGATCGATCGGTGTCCCATCGTGTCGCGCTGTGGCATATAATTAACAGCGAGAACATAAGAGCAACGGGATTCCATTGGCGTTTCACTTGTTCAAACTCTCGTCAACGTTAACGGGAACGCGAAATTGCCGTAATTACTGTCATGGAATCGACATCGGAACGCGCGCCTGCGAGCATCGATTGCGAGGCAAGAAAGTTTAACGAGGAGTGACTATCGTTTACTTTTATTTATCGCTGGCATTTCGTCACTGAGATCCAACGGTAGCTAATATTTATCAGCTGCAAATTAAAATCTGCTCGACGTAGAAATATTTCAAGAAGTATCTCGTGTCGGTACTTGCGGAGTTTAAATTTCACGTGTTCGTTAAGCAATGATCATTCGCGTGCTTTTCGAAGTACATTTCGCTCGTCCACGGTAAGGAAAACGTGTATCGATCGATTCGCCGAAGTGAACGTAGCTCATACGCACGCTTCCATATCGTTGAACGGGGGCATTAAAAGTCAGGCGACCGCAAACAGAGCGGTGCATCTATCTGGCGTGCACCACGAGCAGGTAATCGACGCTGAATCTATAGAGGTCGATTGAAACAGTCCCGTACCTCTTTTCCTCCTTCCCTATTGGCCATGTATCGAAGTGAATTGCCATTTAGAGAATGGGCTGCGGGGAAGACTCGCGTGAACCGAGGGTTGGGAGTTCGAGTAACTGAAAACATTTGCTTCACCGGTTTCATTTATATAATGAAATATGAATAATGCAAAAAGACACACAGACACGCGCAACATCGACACATTCGTTAATTTCCAAATTTTTCAATCTGCTTGAGAATTCCCAAAATTAATGCAATTTCCCACGGGATTCATTAAAAGGTATATGACTCGAAATGCGTGACCATCGATTTGAACAGCCGGACGTTGGAAAAATTCAATTTATCGTTACTAATCACTGAATTCAATCACAAGTGCTCATAACGGAAATAATCTCCCGATCGAAAATTGAAACAGCCGCAGGAAAAATAATCCAGTTTTCCCAATTTGATTAAAAAACTTTTACCGTGCCGCGACGGTTTGACGCGTCGCGCATGATATAAAACGCTGCTGACCTCGAAAGCCATGAAATGGGAAGATAGGGAGAGCCGCCATCCCCGAAGGTGGACTACGAACCCAGTGACACATATTCTCGATTGGGGCTTTGATATCGATAGATTAATTCGTTTGCTGTCCTTCTTCCGCGACTCGATTGATTTCGAACCTTGTGCTAATATGAAATCGAGAATCAATAGAATCCATTATCATTACTCGCGTGAGAGGTACGGTACAAACGTTGTTACCACGATTATAGTAGTCATACTTTTTATAGAAAAAAGTACTTGCGATTGATTTCTTCTTCGATCTTTCTTCTTTTAGCCCCCTTCAAATTAATATTTTTCTATAAATTCGTTATTTGCTTAGACGCTTAACTAGAAATTTGGACGTTGTCCAGCACAACCACGTTGTGGTACTCATCATTCTCGCAAGGGTGCATATGTGATCTGTCCAAATAACATTCATAGACGGTCTCATCATCCTGTACGAAGATACGAGGAATATCTATCTCGTTTCATTCGCTCGTTCCACTTCACTTAAAACATTTCATGGTATTCAGTTTTGCTATCTGGCCGAAAGATCCATATTCGATTCGCCAACCAATGGCTGAGGCAATATGGCGGCTCATCCTTTACATGTAAACTTATGCCGCGTGTCTTGAATGAGTAAGTACGGGCCACGGTTTTTCACCGTCGCGATTCTTGGCAGGAATGCATCTTGAACAAGGAATCGTACCGGGGCATTCTTGTGACTTATTCGGAATATCGCCAAGTGGATTGTGAGCGACGTAGATTGAAACCAGAAAATGAGACGAGAGCTTTCTCTTCGAGGTTTTATCACGTTTGCCGTGTTTCCCGTACGCTTCGAATTTTTCTTACTTTAAATCAATGTACGTTTGATCTAAATAATGACAGAACGAACAAACCAATTAATAATAAATCAGTCGAGAAAAAGAGGGCTCCCGTTCTGAAACTTCCATGAAATGCTCATCAAATATAAAGAATGCAATTGATTAATCAATGCAACATTGTGTTCTCTGATCGACTTAACACGGGAGAGAGCAGAAAGGAAAGAACAGAAAAATGTATAAACTTATCTACGATCGCTATGAAGTGTATTTTATACCAGAAGAGCGTGCAATGTCAACTATACCAATTATAGCGAATATTCTACTCCCGTCCTCCTACTTGCCAGTTTCCAGATTGCTTGGTTCATTGCTTCCGTTAAAAATTAAGTATTCAGACATTTTTTAATGCACCAACGTATCAGGCGATGGAATGATGACGCATCGAAGACGAAAACGAAAAAGAAACGAGTTTCCCAATGACGAAATGAACGCACGTGCACGCGAGCGGCAACGCGTGTGTGCTAAGTCATCGAGGCGGATAAACAGGTCATCGTTCGTGTTTCCGCGCCGGCTGTCGGATCGATAGGATTAACCCTTTACGAGTCGAACTTTATTCCGCGTGTAATCAAGCTTGATTAACGATTACCGGCGATTAGTTCACATTAGTTGATTAACTCTTGTAGAGCACGGCCGGCCGAACGTGCACGTGAACGTATCAGATGTGTACAATTGTAAGCGGCCGCGATTATCCCGCGCCCGTTTAGCAATTCTACCCGGCTACATCTAAATCTTCGTGAGAATCGCCTATGAAACTATGTGTACCGTTAAGCCCCGCGATGATAAATTGCTGATCACTTTCGTCGAATCGCAACGCGATCGCGTATAATCGCGCTGATTTATTCAACGCGCGATCCTTACTGACCGCGTGCATTAGTTCAGAGTTTCGTATAAATTACGATATTCCTGTATGGCGATTAAGGCACCATAACGAAAGTGATATCGATTCCAATGAAAGGGCTTACAATTACTAACGGGGCGACAATTCGAACGAAGCCCGTGTAAGATCACATCGAGCAGCTCCTCGTGCGTTAATCGAGATACCGTGTCCTTCGCAGGAGGACTTTAATCAACCCTCGATAAACCCTACTTCGTCCAGAAAAATGGATTTACCCGTACAGGACAACGTTCCCCCATAACAGTTGATACTGCATCTATCCACGCGTCAAGCTGATTGAAAGATCGTTCGGTGCTTTCCGCGAATATTAGTGAAGGGCTCTTTACGAGCCCCGTTCGTGCGCAGCGTGCGAAACTCGAAGGGGTGCGTGCGCGAAACGCGCGAATGCGAGACTGATTGATTTTTCGTCTGGTAATGGTTCATTGATTAGAAACTGTTAAGCTAATTCCAGGAATACCGGAAGCGAGTTGCGATGCAGACGTCGAGGGGGCTGGGACGGAGATACCAGATGGAGGAAAGGGGGTGAGCCGGTGAAAGTAGAGGGGCGAAGATATGAACGAGCCGCGGGCGTAAACGCGTTCGGACGGCAGGAAAGCTTACAGCCCGGGCAACGAAGTTAGAATCTGATATGAGGCGATCTAATTTTGCGATAGGATGGAAGTTCCGGCAATCATTATCGTGTTATACCGCGAATGTTGGATTGTGTGCAGCTAGACGCGGCCTGTCTCAAGTGTATACGTGGGAATCAAAGGGGCGCCCGTGACAACTCAATTTGTACGCGTACGATGATAACAGTTCGTTGACCGGGCCTGCCGTCGTCCCGCGGCGCCATTAATGGCTAAATGGGAACCGTATCGATTGAAAGTTACGTGACATTGCATGCCGGCGAAGAGTTCTAAGGTGAAGTTCACGGGACCATTTACAGTTGCTCCGGCGACGGAGTGCCCGCGGTGCCGATTAAATCGATAATTAGAGACCAAATTGCTGCCAACGGTACCGTACGCTTAGCAGTACCTACGCGCGACGATTTGGTTTTCAATTATTGAATCGGTCGAGCGTTATAATCGAGACGATCGAAACTTTCGTGAATGCAAGCGACTCGATCAGGTTTATGAAATTCGTACACGGCACGCTGGCGTAAACTCTGTAACGTACAGCAGCAGCGTACATTTTCAGCTTCAACCTTTGAAAGAAAGTTCGAGTCTTTTGAGTGTTTCGTACTTCAAACTGCGAGAATCATCCACGCGACCAGCTCTTTGCGAGTAAACGAAGCATAAATTTAACAGACACGTGTTCCCTTTGCAAATCGTTTGTTAAAAATTCATATCGGTATAAGCTACATGACGAAGTGAAAAAGGTACGCTGGAGGTCATAAAAAGTATTCTCGCTGAAAAATTTTAGTGAAGGAAGCGCTGCGAAATATTAATTATTAACCGAGACGAGTATTTTGAAAAATATTTTGCAGAATTAAGAAGAATATCTATGTATACATCGCATTTAACAAACAGACGAAAAAAGTGTTATAATTATCTTTTATGCCTCGTCAAATATGTTAAACGATCGATATCAGATTGTAAGATATCTCGTTAGAAATAACGAAGGGGTTAAAAGCGATGTGTTAGATCTTGATATTTATCCAATGTTCTGTGCGACAATCCTTTCAGCCTATAAAGAAGAACTCTGCGAAGCGCGTGTATCTCTTCCCAGTGGTTTACCTCTTAATAAGTCCACCCCTGTATATGTCTCCGATGATGAGGGTCGTTCGCAGGGTTCGTTGACGGTTATTGGACGTCTAGGTGGTTACTGGAGGTCTACTTTAACTCACGGACGCGGAAGGGAGAGAAATCATTAGTTTGGTTAATTCAACTACATACGCGTGTAAGAGCATCTAAGTAGTACGAGTCAACGATAAGTAGGGGATCTCGAAAGAATTGAAGTTGCTACGTGAAGTCTTCGCGTGCTACTTTTCCTGTATCCTGCCGTTAATTTTCACTTGTCACGCCGTGCACCGAAACTAAATTCATTATATAGAGAGTTTAAAGCTCGCGAGGGTGGTTCGACGTAAAAACGTTGTAAAAGTTATAAACGTTGATGTTCATCCGTCCAGCCCATCAACGTCCACGTAAAACGAAATGAGACGTGACCATAGAACGTTAAACGACACGTGACGCAAAGAGTGTCCCCGAGCAAGCAAGAAGGTTGGAAAGTGGCCCGATTGTTTAGGGCGAGAGGCGCGACGGACGGGGGAGTAGGAGAAAACAGCGGGACAGTTTTCAGGAGCAATGGAAGCGACGAGGAAGTTTCGCGGTCGGCTCTGGGTCCCCGGCTCGTTTCCATATCGAGCAACATTCGAGAGGATAGCGGCGGCATCGTAACTCAATTTTCCCCGCTTCGCCTCTGACGACGGAGGGAAGTAAAGTTGGTCTGACGTCAACGATAGACCAAATGTCGTCGGTAGGACCGATCGATCGCTCGTTGAAGACCGATAACATTCCCCGCCTTTCTTTACCCCTCCCCTATCCTTTCCCTCGTTTCTCTCGTTTGCCGCTGTCGAACGATATCTCAGTGTTTCCACACAGGAAGTCCATTAGTCTCCGAATCGTCGTCGCTTGTAATTCAATTTCGCCAGACCTTGTCAGGGTGGAACACGAAAATAGTGCCGCGGCATCAGGGAGAAGGAACGGAATAAGCAACGAACACGGAAAGTTTTCGCGTGGAAAGAAGGGGCGACGGAATCGCGCGAGAGGGCGACCAGTCTTCCACGGTCGCTGTAGAAACACTCCTTTCCTTTCAATCTGCTCGATTAATTTGGTTCTTAGTTAGCGGACGTGAAAGATGCCGGTCGTTAGAAAACGGGAAACTCGATTATTCGAACGTGAACCGGACCCGGCGAGCACACCCCGCTTCGAGCCACTCCTTCGAAACTCTTCTCGCGACTTTCTCGTCGCAACGCAACCGAGCTACTCTACGTCCGCGAGCTTCTCTTCGTTAGTCGAACGTTAATGGTTGCAAAAACCATTACCGCGTATATCCGCACCCGTGACCTGTCCCTCGCTGGTTCATTGAATGGGATTGTAATGCACAGTCGTATCTAACGAAAGGGTGGCGGATGGTAGAGGGTTCCGGATAGGAAAGGGATCAAAGCGAGACGAGGAAGAGGTACGGTGCCGTGAGCGGCATTGATTCGCGTCTCTCCGACAACTTTGTCGCAGGGTAATGATCGGACGGATAAATACATTTGCGGAAATTGCAAATCGTTGAACCGTGAAGGCGAAATTTTAAGAGACGGAGAAATTACCTGGCGACTCGACGGAGAAGGAAAGGAGACAACGAGACGGTGGCGAGAAGGGGGATGAACGTAAAAGCGGATGGAGGAGAGAAGTGTATCGCAAGCTCAAGAAACGAATCAGCCGCACGTATGTGTACGTTGATGCCTGGGGCTCACGTAGAGGCAATCGGTGTATCGCGCTGAAACAGCTATTTTCACGTGACCACGCCTGATTGGACGAACCATAGCGACATCGAAACGTTTGGACGACGTCCACTTGGCAACAATGAAGGGTCATAACAATTTTACTTGGCGATTAAAAAAGAGCTGCTCTCTTCCTCTTCCTCTTCCTCGACCGGCCATGCGGGGAAGAATTGTGTCATCGATCTTCGCTTCACCGATAGGAGCCGATAAGCTGAGCAAAGGTGAAGTACATTGGCGATCAGAAGTTTCGGTACAACGCTGCTGTTCCCGTTTCCTCGAGATACGCGAAACGGAGCGTGGAACGTTACTGTTATTTAGAGTCCGCTCTATATAACACGGGTTATGGGAAAAAAAGAGTTGTCGAGCAATAAATTTCTAATTTATAGCTACCACGTACTCGTACCAAGCACACCATTAAAAAGGATTGCGTTCTGAAATGTGTAATACAATTATTTGAATGCTCAACAATTAATTTTTCAACAATTATACGCTAATTGAGCATTGGCTAAACAGTTGTTTAATCGCTAATCCATTAATCGGTTAACAAGTTTATATTTCGATTGCCTAGCGGCACACATGGTCGATCGATTACAGTTCATACGGTTATGCACATAACCGATAAATTGCAGATCAAATGATGGGTCGGTGGAATAACTATGTTCGCTCTAGTCGCAAACACGTGAAGTCAACTTTGCAACAGCAAACACTGGATCGTTAGAAAAGTAATAACCGTTGAATTGATCGCGCGACGATATAGAAAACTCAAACTAACAAAAGTACCGGATACGCAGCACCGCGTACCAATATCGTAAGTAACCGATTCATCCGCAGGTAGCCGGTAAAAAATTCTCAAGTCGAGCAGTTAATTCGACCGCGTAGCTGGCAACGAATGGGCACATAAATAACCATTCGCGCGAAGTTTCATTTAACTACCGAGATATTGTTTCAAAGATGGACACGATGGCACCAGTTCGCGATTCGTCATCTGTTGGAAAAATGCCTGACCGCGATGGGACGGCGTCACGCGAGGCATCCAACATAAGACAATTTACCAATTCGACGCGTCCTCGCGGACTCGCAAATCTTCCCGGCGAGCCGTCCTCGTTTCCTCGTTCCTTCGCCCTCTGCCGCAGACACGGCCGCCGCTACTGCTGCTGACCCGTGTGGTTTCTCGCCTTAAAGATTTATTTGCTTTATAAATGAAATCCGATGTCCCGCGCCGCGCGGCCGCGCCCGGTGATTCATGGCGTATCGCTTCGAGTGGCCATGCTCTTTCGTGGTGTACAGTTTTCGAGGCTGCGGATAATAGCCGGAGCGATATCCACTCTCTCCACTGTGGTCTGAGCTGCTCGAAAATCGAACGGATGGACGGAAACGCGGAGAAACGACGGGACGATCGGCGAACGCGTCCAGATGTCCACTAACGAACAGAGAAATTTAATGTTCGATATAGAAAGGAGCTGCGGTGATCTACGACCTGGTCTGTACGAATCTATACGTACAGACTGCTACGTATTAATATAATATCGCACGTGTGCGGCAAATGGAAATTAAAAATGCGAAGCGACGCGAGTTCGAGACTTTAGCCGTGAATATGTTAACTATCCCGCTGCATGCATAAATTTATTGTTCCCCGCTTAGCATGTTCGACGTGTCCTCATAACAATTCCGGACATATTGCGTTGTTACAAAGCGTCACACCTTGTGGAGCCGCTCAGCTCATCGAGGGTGCGAACAACATGTTGGCGCAAGCGATAGGTGTCAGTCACTGATGTTGTAGCATCGACCAGCCAACGCCAACTGTCGATATCTGTCAATTGCTCGTCGTTTATGGACATCTACCCGTGTAAACTACTGCGGGTGACGGTATAATTCCTTCCGTCCATCAGACGCGTCTGTATCTTCTTTTCCGCAATTATCGTGCACGCTGATATATCAGCGCCGGAGAAAGTTAAATACGGTTACGTAGGTATTAGGTAGATTAGCGTCGGCTACACAAATTACATGGTAAAATGTAGGTTGAATTTGGTAAGGCAGCTTAACTCGAGATTAACCCCTAACTAAGAGTACTATCCAGGGTTAAGAGCGTGCACCTTTGGATAAGAGTGGATTAATTCGAAACTGCGTTCAGTTTGCTTTTTACTTACTATAATTGCGTATCTATTGTTTGTTAACCTTTGGCGGCGGTAATATAAATCAGTATTGGTTGAAACATTGTTTAAGCGACGGCAATGTACAGAAACGCCTGACGCGCAGTAGAAATTTATTTCGCCCCTCCGCGAGCGGGCGAAAAAAGTTTTATGACTAATATGCGATAATGTGCCATCCAATACATATATATTTTGCCGGAGTCTGATAGAATTGGAGACCCGTCAATACCAGCCGCCGCAGATGCCGAGTTGCCTTCATCCACCCTGGAACCACCCCCTCGCAACCGGCGTTCTTCCCTCCGCCGACGTCGGTAGACCGACCAAACTTTCCTCCTTAGTTAAAGTATCAATATTTTTCGATGGCGCGGCTTTCCCTTATACCTGAAATGTTATTTCACCGAACGCTATTGATTTTCTTCATTTGTGTCCCCCCTTGCCGCCGCTTAGCTCAGCCTGGCCGGAATAAATCCGCCGCGAAGTGGATATTTATCGTGTCTGGGAAATAAAAATACCGGCTACGGTGGTAAATAAAAATATCGCGATGCATCCACCGGAAACCCGGCCTAACTTTCTATCGCGCCCCTGTAAAGCCGAGCCATTTTTCGCCTAACCATGCGACTCGATCGTGTATACGAGAAAGTACGTATCGTGGCTCCCTGAAAGCCTTAAATATGGATATTTTGCAAAGTGTACGATTCCAATAGTGTTGCAAGAAGATATAATAGGTTTGGTCGTTCGAGGTGAATAGCTTAGAATTGAGATTTTAATTACCTATGAAGAATTTTAGTAGTACTGTTCCTGTGAAATTGCTTTCATGATTTTTATTATATTCCTACAGGACCAATTACGAGTTATTTCCCATAGAGAGCAAATCAATTATAATTGTTTCTTATTTAATGCCACTTTTGCTTCGCTATTCAAATGTCGTAGGTTTTGAAAGGTTCGATTGTTGAGGTTTAATTGTGTTGCCGGCTGTCACTTTTAAGATAAATTAACGTTCCTTTGTCGTGAACCTTTCGCAATGTTATAAATTATGACGGAAAATGCTTGGAAACGATTTTTAAACGACATCCAGGATTTAACAGAAGCATATGAACGTAGTTGCGTAAGTCGTGGAAATGTGTTATGCGAACTAGTTATAACGTGTTTCTAATTTTGGAAATGCTACGGCATACTGTTGTAAAGTTTGTGATACGCACGTGAATTTATGATATTCGCGAAACGAAAAATAGATAGGAACACCGCTAAACTCTCGAAACTCTAGTTGAAATACTCGCGCAACGTTTATTTATTATAAAGGAGAAATAAAAAAATAAGAAAATAATACCGCGCTCGGGGTCTAAATCTGAAAAATAGCAAATGTCACGCCCCATAAACCTAACCCAAGCGTGGTCGTTAACGTTCCACTCGATAAAGTTCCAGCTACACTGGATCCATTTACAAGAGTGTAGAATTCCAGAAAAAAATCAATTTCACCTATCGCCAACGCGTACCTTCTTGAACCTGAAAAACCTTCCCTGGAAAAAAAATAATGTTGTAAAATTACAGAGAAAACAACGATTCCTTGGCGACACTTTAACGCGTCTGGTACCGCGATCGCCTTAATATATCGAACTTCGTTCGCACTTGGGTGCTTCAGAATTTTAGGGGTGAAATTCCGAGGAACGGGGCGAGGAGGCCGCGACAATTTCCAGCGAACGGTGTCGAGACAAAACAGGCCGGAAGAGAAGTTCGTTGGCCGCGCGGTATGCGCTGGAAGTAAACCAATTAATCGGCGGCGCAAGTTCCGTGGAAAATCAGAAACTTAACTCTCGCCGTTTCCCCAGCGCTTCTGCCAAATAGTGAGACCCGCCGTCCCTGCCCTCGCGACCCTTTCAACTGCCAACGAAGAAACAAAAATACCTTTTCGCGCGGAGGCGACAGAAGCGGATGGAAGGGAGAGAGAATGAGAGAGTGAGAGAATGAGAAAAAGAGAGAGAGGGAGAGAGAGAGAGAACGAGGAAAAAGGAATCTTTGGTGGGTGTGAGAGGATCGAAGACGAAGGGGTTTGGGAGAAACGATTGCCGTCGACATCCGGGCGTCGTTCGAGAAGACAACGCGGAGGACGTCGCCCGGCGTCGTAGACGATGTCGACGACGATTCGAGTGCTGCAAACGAATTACGTTGCGCGGCCGAACAAAAACAGCAAATCCGGTAATCTTGTTTCAGAGTTACCGGTGAACTGTCGTAAGGAGAGCAAACGTTCCACTACTTCTAATTAATTTCTGTTTGCCTGGTGGTGGAGAGGATAGAGAGGATCGTGTCAGGGCGCAGGGACGCCGGGCACACGGCGTTCAGACGCTGCGACCGTCCCAGACTGTTGAAGAGAATTGACGTGGTCCAACGGCACGTTTTTATGGACCCTCGTTAAAGCTCTGATGCGAATTATCTGGATGAGCCTCGCAAGATTCGTGGCGCACTGCCGTCTCGCGTGCAACCAGTTCACCTTGCCGACTCCATCTTTCTCGTTTAGGGGACGAAGTCCTTCGAAATTTTGTGCCACGATCAGCTCTTTCTGGTCTTGAATGGTGCGAGTTTGCAGGCTGGGGAGTGTTACCGTAACGTTGCTAAGACAATTTTAGAAATAGGGTGCCGGTTGACAACAAGGAAGTTCGCGTTTTGAATATTGGAAATATTAAATTCGTCGAATAATAAAAAATCAATACCATCGAGTCAATTATTCGTGTCCAAAGCACTGAAAGCATCGTATAAATGGGAGCTGTTTCACACCGATACGCATTCGTGAATATGACATTTGATTTTTTCCCATTCGATGCTACAATATTATCGATACGAGAAAAATACTGCTAAATCGCAACCAATTGTTATTGATACTTACGTGCGAAACAATGATATATGGCGTAAGCTTTAATGTTTGAAAATTCCCCAAATCAGCAGGAATTTCATGGTGGAAAGGGCTATCGCCGTTACAGTTTAACACATTTGTACGATTCGGAGCGTGATTCATCAATTTTCCGTATTGCTCCTGATATGCTTGATCCCATCACCAGCAGTCGTAGCCAGGATTTATTGGGTGTTCTGTGTAACATATGAATAGCAAACTACGCGTTGCATCATAGCGCTCCTCTGATACAATGCTGTCAACAAAATGGGGGATGCAATTCGCGGTCGGGTATCTTTAATTTGCCGAGCACACAGAGCGCAATAACACGCATACACCTGGGATACCAACGTTACTGTACAAACGAAAACGCGTAATCCATGGTACCGCAGTTTGAATATTTACAACTGCGCAAAGACATTCGCAGTTTTCCGACGAGTTTAGCGTCCGCAAATCCCTCGATATATATGGGAGGGATTTGTACAAAAAGGATCGCGGATAGTTTCAATCGCTCCTCGTACTTTTAGAATTTCATTCAACTCTTAACGAATGGTCGCGAACCGAATGAATACAGTAATCACGAGAATGCCCTACGTGCTCGCAATTAAACGTAAGTGTTGATCGTTTGATATTCCATCTGACGAAAGTCAACACTTCCCTTCTCCGGTTTACAAATTGTCGTCGTTCAGTTTTCAAAGGCAATTTACACAGCCGCTGGAAATCTCGGCGATTCACGAGCAAATTTGTGGAACGATATTACTCGCCGTCCGATAAGAAAGTTCAATAAGGACGATGAAACCACGCGGAACATTGTTAACCTTCATTATTTTTTTCACCGCGTTACCAGAGAACCGTTCAGGGACTTTGCGGGATTTCACTTCATGGAATTTTTAACAAACCTCGTAGAACCGATGCTAATGACCACTGTGGAGACACTGAGAACAGTTCGAGTTCGTCGAATGTAATTATTGTTGCGTAGATTGTTACTTTTTATGCATTCACGGTTCTAAAATAATGAAAACTGCACGAGAGAATTATCATACATCGAATGAGATATATTCGTATTATTCTCAGCTGGATCGGTTGGTTTGAACAAAAGAAATTCACGCGACAAAGAAATATTTCGCGAGATCAGCAAGCTCCCGTATTAACGTAGCGACGTAGCAATAAATTATCACGTGGAGCTAGTCGAAATGACTCGCAGCGTTATAATCGATAGAATGGTATCTACTGCCACGCCTACCATCTTTATGGAGAACTCGAAACGTATTTAGCTGCACTTCGAGTATCGCATTTACAAGCGTAATGAGATAGCAAGGAGGATACGATAGACTCTTGCATAACTACTTTTCCAGAGGGAAAGTTAAAGATCTCGTTTCGTCGGGGTTTGACGAGGGTTTTGATCGACGACGGCGAGCTTCGATAACAACAGGATGAAGTTCACGTAACGATAGACTTGTCTAGCGCGCGGAGAATGATCGGTAGTCCACCGGAGATAATATCCTATTTATAATCATTTACCAGAAACAAATTAGCCTGTCCGTGATCGGTTAGCATGCCTTAGACAATTAATAATCGATATTCACGAAGTGACAAAATGGTGTCGCGTCAGCGGGTACAAGGCGCGCCGATGTGCTGGACGAGAAATTATGTTGCGCGACGGTGTAATAGACTTTGGGCGAATAATTAGTTGCCCGTCTGACTAATAAAATGGCGGAGCGATCGGTGGTTTCAGAATAAACGAAGAACACGTAACTCAAGGATTTCTCCTTTTATCAAATCTCCAAATGTATAATTACTTGCGGCTGCGTATCCTTCTAAGCAATTAAAATTTCACTTTGCTTTGAAATTTAAAATTAAGCTCCGAGGAAAGGAAAGATGAAAGTCTTCGTCTCTTTTCGCTGTACTTCCTTTTTCGCCGTGGATATAAAATCCATCTCGTGTCTATATATACATATATATGTATAATATGTACTTAATTAACGTACGTGAAAGGATAACGTGCACAGGGACATGCTAAAAAAAATTTGATGACATTTCAGGAAAATATGAATGTCGAGATTGAACGTGAATAAACTTAAAAATCTAGATGCGTTAATAGACAGAGCGTTAACGCGTGTCAATTCGTGCAATTTGTAACGTAAAATTTCTTTGTATAAAATTAATGACATCACTGATAACATCAGCTCGATTGTTAATTATTTCGCACGTGTCAACAATGCGTTCACCCAATGCGCGACAAATCATTGCACTGCCAAACCTCTATATCACTCTGCCTTCCTTCCTCGTTTTAATAACACATAACCGGGGCTACGCGAATTTTAGTTCCTATTTCTTGCAGCCACCAGGCACATCCTGCCGCGTCAGGAGCATACATTTCCCGGGGAATCGTAAAAACGGGCACACGTAGATCGATAATGAAATCAGAGCGGCGGTAGGGAAAGCAAGTAAAGAGAAGTCGCGCGGGTTATTGCCGTTTAATAGCCGGGCAATTAATTTACACTCGATGGTCGTTAGCCACGTCCTAGGAGGAATATTAACTTCAGACACTCTTGATACATGCACGTCCTGGCAGACATGATGAAAGACGTGCAATCTGCCGCCACATTAATGCCACTGTCAGATGGCCAGGTGCTGCTTGACCCGTGTAAATCGATCGCCGACTAAATTGCATCGTTAGCCAGTCCATCGCGCAACTGCGTTCCGCGGAACGGATCATTTCGCTCGATTTATTCGCCTGATATTATAGTTTAAGCATTGTCATATCGCACCGTGTAGGCATAAGTTGCAAATGATATATATCCGGATGCAACGCGTACGTTCGTTCTCAAAATGCAATGGTAATGCGCTAAGCTATGTTACGTTCCGTTGCGACGTAATGCGAACAGAGATTCACCGTTCCGAAGATAAAATGCGTATTTTATTATTATCGAATCAACTATCATTGTTGCCGTTGGATCGCAATGAATTTATACATTTTAATACGAAATAATCGGCCCGCACAGCCACCGTAACTACTGGAGCTGTAATTGCTTATGGTAGACGATCATTGAATAAATTGGAAAATTGGTTGCCATCCAAATAGTTGGTCATTACGTAAATCTATGGACGGTAATACGTTGCTTACGTGCGATTATGAATACGATTCGTGACATGCTAATCTGAATTAAATTATATTACGATCGATGATGTTAGCGAACGTTTTCTTCGTACATTCATACATTCGAGCGAAAAAATTACTGTTGCATCATTTTCTGTTTGACTATATACGGGGTGTCTGTTTATCGATCGCATCGCTCGGATACACCGCCTGTTTTACATCGCAAATGGAGTCGAATGAAAGAGAGAAGGAAATTCCGCGGGCAGAAAATTAGTAGCTATTATGATTGAGTTGGCACGTCATCCACTCCGTGGCGATCGAAACGAATTATCACGTGAACTTCCAATTGGAAATTCAACCCGGTACTCAAGCAGTTTTTAACTTCCGTATTCCGTCCGTACGCTTCCAATCACGTAAGTTGGACGTAATTGGAAGGTTAAACCCATTCCCTGCAAAAAAAGGAGCAAATGCGAAATGCAAATGCGACGCCACTTTGAATATCTGTATTTCACTTGTAGATCATGAAGTCGTACAAATGCTGCCGGGATCTTCGGATCTGTTGCGCGTTCTATAAATCGTCGACAGATAGGAAATTTACCGAATAAATATTTTCCGAGAGAAACTAACGAGCGAGCTCCATCGAAAATTGAGTAAGTTGTGTCTTCCCCTTTTCTCGTTCTCGTACGAACCTTGGGTCATCGAGAGGAAAGATTAATATCATATATCAATGACCCTTTATAGATCCAACAGCGATCAAAGCAGTGAGACTTATACATAAAAGTTGAGTGGAAGTGAGACTTGTACATAAGAATATAGAATCAAGGTGCATCAACGAGACCCTTTATAGATCCAACAACAATCAAAGCAGTTAGACTTATACATAAAAGTTGAGTGGAAGTGAGACTTGTACATAAGAATATAGAATCAAGGTGCATCAACGAGACCGGTGCATTTTAAAGTTTCATCGTCCTCGTACTTCCTCTGGTAACGTTACACGCCAATATTCCAGAATCTTTTACGATACAAGACTCAGAAATCCGTAATTCCCTGGTTGGATGGTGCGTTCGTGTCTACGTCAGCATCTACGTCGCGTCTACGTCTTGATAGCCGAGAAAATGGAGTCCTCGTCCGGCGAAATGGAGGCATGGTTGCGTGCAAATTCCCAGTGAACGAGCACGAAAACTAATGGGAGCAGCGAAACTCTATGGAAAGAATTAACGTGAAATATGCGGACCAGAGCCAAGGGTCTGGCTGTGGGTCTGCGATGGGTCTGGGCCGATCTCGTGTTTGCGATGGACCCGAAGCCATGGTGACTCCAGCGCATGCAGATCGGCCCCAAGAGGCAGGGTATCGGTAGACGCGCGAAAGAGGTCGCGATAGGAGCAAAGGAGACGCATCGTTTAAAGGAAAAGTAGAATTCGCTGCGCTTGCATTTCCATGCGATCCTCACGGTCATTCGACGTGTACATCCGACTCTGTTCGCCTCCGTTTCCATTCCCTATCTCTCGTACATCATCCCAGCCCGGTTGTCCCAGATCCTCTTTCCGTTGCGTTTTACTCTCATCTTTGCCATTCCTGTCGGTTCGCTACACGTTCGTGCTGACCACACTTTATCATCCTGCAATTATTTCGCGGACCCGGCCCCGTCCCAGCCGCCCGCCCATTGTCGTGTCCCGTCCCTTCTCGCTCCTCCTCGTCGGTAGTTATCGTACTGGGCGTCTGTAAAATATACGCTCGCAGGCGGGCCTCCATCGGTATACGGTGGCCCGGTTATTTATTTTTCCAGTAACAGTAATTTTTCAAACGCGCACTGCCCGCCGGATAAATGCGCCAGGCTGTTTTTGACGCGGCTGAAAAATGCGATACCGGCACCGACAGCGTTCCCCGAGATCTCGCCGCGCTAAGGAGAGACGATAAAGTAACGCGGCCAATTGATTTTCCTTCGCTGCGCCCCGCGGACCAAAGGGTTTCGTTGTTTCGCTGCGCCGCCGTCCAGTCCTTGCCCCGTTCACAATGGAATCGAGTTACTTGGCTGCGCGCAACCCCGCTATCGGCCAATTCGATGTCCGCCGATCTAGTTAGAATCTTGTTAGCGAATTGAACGGGGTACTGTTACGACACGGGTACTTATCTGGATCCGTAATGATCAGTTACGGACAACGCTCGCCAAGTGTTGCCGAGTTTCGCGAGCGTCGAATCCGAAACCCGCGGCAGAGTTTTATTACAATGGCACCCCGGATCGTGGATGTAAGTTGTAATTGGATGACGGATAACGAGGTGACGCTGCTACCTGTTTTTTACAGTCCCGGATGGGCGACGTTTATATCGTTGCACGAGCTCGATGTTACGTGCTTCAGAATGTATTATCGGTACGTTCGAAATTAGATTTTGCGTTTGATTCGCTCGAGCGAATCCATCGGTACTCGCACTTTAATATTTTACGTTAATGATCCTCTGATGCTGGCGATCGGTCTCTTCTCGTAACCGACGTGCAATGCGGTAGTGCTATCGACCAGTCGAAAATATTAATTGCACAGAGGAACGATAAATGGTCCTTGTGTGTCCGGGAACGTGACGTTTCGCTGAAAATTTCACGTTGACAATTTTCCGAACTCATTCTTAACGATTTCGAGGACAGAAATAACGATTGATCGTGAAATCGAGATTTAGAAGCCATTTGTAATCATTGGTTACACGATTAGGTAGCTTTCTTAAGCAACAATTTCAAAATTACAGTGAAGAGTTCTTTTCACACGCTCGCTTAGTCGCGTACTTGTTCTTCCGGGAAGCTGATAAGCAGCAACGATGGAATTTTATCATCGATGAGTGAGGAAAGATGTCACAGAGGCAAGGATCGGCTTACAGTTCTGTCTCCAGCTGCAGCGCTTTCAACGCTACCTTTGAAATCCCTGCGAATCCCATTTCGCTTTTTCGTGTGTCAAAAATTACTTTTATCTCATTTTTTTCGGTCCTGTTACAGCATAAATTCTGTTCAGATTAATCGAATTACGTGAATTCGAATCGGAGAAAGACGCATAACTTTCAGATTGTGCTTATACTTAACCATTGAGGTTACTTTAGCTCGCACAAATCAAGACTACACGTGTCTGTCTAAACTCAGCGTGAAATCATGGCGTTAATCACAAATTTCGTCTAGGATTATTAAAACGGCGGCAAACGGACAGGGCACGTATGGCATACTTTCGCGGCGGGTACACGAAGGATCGATAAGTCCGTACGCTGGTTGGGGAATGCCACGTACCCATGGGAAACTTCGAAATTGGTCCAAGTCGAATTTTACGATTTCATAGGAAACGCGTACGTCGAAAATTCGAGGGTAATGTTCCTAAATTTCCTTGCGCCCCGTTTGATAAATTGATTCCACGGGTGAACGGTGCAATTATCGGGATTGTTTAAAAGACGCGCGATTTCACTCCCGCGCGAGTGCCAAATTGCCGGTTCTATAAAGCGTGGAAAATTCGAAGATTGCGTAACTCGGGTGGAAGTTGTGCTCGAATCGATCTAAGAGTATTTGGGAATGGCGATTCACGGAGAAGTGAGGACACGACGATCTGTGCAAAATTTAAACTAAATCGAACTACTTTATTCTAAGACAATTGTTTAAACGACAGACTTTTTACTAATTACTTTTAATCAATCAATCTCGCGTATCGAACTAATCTCTACAGCTAAAAATCTCTCTCCTTTTTCCTTCAGGTGTACAAAGCAACTCCGGATAAAAGCTCTCATAACAAACGGACGAAAGCCAATTTTTAACGTCGACTGTATTTACACTGCAATTCAGCAACGAGATTTTGAGATATGAACGATCGTGGAGGATGTAAAACGGATCATCGTGTTTACATCGTGGAAAGTTCGAAGCGGGGTGGAATCGTTTCCGAGACAAATTGTTATCTGGGCTGACAAATAGGACGGGGAAATAAAGCAATGATCAAGAAATATTAATTGAACAGGGAAACAGCAGAAAAATTGCTGGGAAACAACTGACAGGGTTTGAATAAAGATCATGGAAGACGAAAGAAATGAGCTTGCAGAACACGATCGTTGGTCCAATATCGGCCCAGCAAGTAATACAAGGAATCGTATAAAGTGCAGCGAGAATATCCGTTCCAGTTGGAGAGAGGGAGCGGGTAACACTTGAAGGAATTATTAAAATGGAGAGGATAACGGATATAGGAAGACGTTCGATTTGTATATTTTAAACGGTGGATGAGCACTGGTACATGGCCGTACAATGCAGTGACATGTCTTGAGATTACGGGAATACATTGGCGACGACACGGATGACAGGCACGTATATTGAAATGTGTCAGAGCTAGTAGCTAGAAACACACTGGTGAAAGTAAATTTTCAATAATACCGCCTTCAGAAACTGACCGTATGATCGTTCCAAGTTCGATAAAAATCTTCGTATGGTATTCGAAGAGATTTCCATGCGTCTTTTACGTAAAAATGAAATCTTAAACAGAATTCTATAAAATTATCTGAAAATCTTCCCATAGATTAAACACGCCATGGATTAAACACGTCATACATCGTTAACTAATGGCTGTAACTACTACCAAGACTGCTGGAATTGTGTGCACGATGTCGTGAAGTTCCTGTTATACCTCGTGTTAAAGCAAATACCATTTGATGTAACACGTAAACGGACGAGTCAGAACCTTCCGCGTAAAATGTAATGAAGACAGCTTCAAAACAGGATTTTCCCTTCGTGTATTTTTACAGACGAATATTAAACAAGGATTTAAAGCATTTCTGGATCGTCGAAACTGTAATTGTTAATTATAGATACATGGTATTTAAATTAAAATTATTTTTCGTCGAATTTTCGCGAATATAGAAGAGAATGTTTATGAAATAAGCTGATGCATGCTTCGATGGACCTTGTAAGGCGAAAGAGCCAGGAGGGGAAAAAAGAGTTTCATTTGCAGAAAAGCGAAAACACGGGGCCGCTCGTGCAAATTATAACGTTTGTCCGCTTACGGTAATAACGGATGGTTCCCTTTATATTTGTTCAACCTTTACATTTAAACTTGCCCCGTAAAATAGAATTTGCATAAAAGAGAGACCATGTCGCGGGTTTTAAACGCGCGCCGTGTTATTTTACACTTTACGCTGTGCTGTTTTACCTATTTCGAAATTTGCATTCGCCGACTTCATTCTTGTCTCGGCTACGAACGATAAGTATAAACATTGACGATACTTTACGTGTACCAAGTTGAAGGTACTCGCTGTTGTCTCTCGCAAACGAAGTTCTTCCCGCTCTGTTCGATGTTCCAGCGATGTTCGCGTTATTACAGACTTTCGAAACCAATTTGCGCTCGAGTTTATCAATTACCAAGGAAGTTTCGCGTAAAAACTGAGATTGCAGCCATAACGAATGTGTACCGATCGACTCCACGATGGTTATCCACTACTTGAACATAGGGCTACTCAAAGTAACCTGACGTTCGCAAAATTTGTCTTCTAATCTGAAACACGTTCGCTCGCATTGGATGGTAAATTCGAAATTAGTCGGTAAACGCGAAAGGAAACCGTCTAGAACAGCTAAGCTCTTATTCGTTCCAAGTAAATTCATGCGAACGTACCATCGACGGTAGAAAATCCAGTTAAATTAAATTCCAAACGTTTTCATCCGGCTGCATCATCGTCCGTGGTGTACTCCGGTTCGTTCCTGTCGGGCAATGGTCATCCCCCGAAAGCGTTCAGGTTCGCAGGTATAATTGTCCGAAGTTTACCGGGAAGCATCGGACAATCTGAATTTAAGCTACCCTGATCCCCGTAATAAACTTACGCTCGCATTCGTCCCCGACAGACCGACCCACGGTGAAGGGTTAGAGTATTACCATAAGGGCGGCGCGGGCTATTTGTCTACGATGTGTAAACTCTGGATCGCGGTATGTGCTCGATGATCAACCACCCTTCTGAAAGTCTAATAGCTCGTCGTGCAGCTAGCTGGTTGCCACTGGCAACTGGATAGACAGGAACGGCGGCGGTGCATTTCCTCCATCCCTCTGCCTACTTGAATTCGGTCCGCCTTTGCTCGCTGCGGAGAACGTTAGCGTGTCTCTGGTTTACCCGAGAATTTCCTTCGAGACTGATAATACGGTGCGCCCGTATTATTCACCGGTTAGATCCATCGAACCGAAGAGCCTTGCTCTTTCCGTTCCATTTTGTACGACGCGAAACACGAAACGTTTCCCGGTTTTCAGCCACGCACCGCGAGGCGCATAAGTATACGTGTCTCGGAGGATCCCTCGCGCTTCGACGGCTTGTTCACGCTGACAAGTCTAATTGGATCTTTCAAGGAGTGGATATAGTTTATATAAATAAACTTCCTGCTTCTTTGTCATTCTAAATTGTCAGAAAGAATTTCTACGTTAATTTCTACGTTCGAACAATAAAAAATCAGGCTAGATTTCCCTTTACTCTCGTCAAAATAGAAGCGTGATAACTGCAGCGCACTGTTTCTTATTTGCAATTAAGCTGGTACGTGCGTTCGCATCACGTCTGAGCGAATGCGATTACCAAATTTTCCGCAGCACGCTTGCGAGTGTTATTATCGAAACGTATCACGCGTACGCGTCATCGCTGTACGTGTTAGCCTCGTTCTTTTTTTTTTTTTTATTCACGCGCCGCGTAATTAACCTACTCAGTCGTTGCATTCTCTGATAAATGAAAGCCATTTCTGCTTGCAAAACTAGTATTATTCAGAGTGTACAGTGTTCTAGACATTCGGGGGAACTTTGCGGGTAGTTAGCGTTTTAAAAATTGCCAGCCGCATATAAAATCTACCCCATGTATCTCCATTCCAAAAAGCATAAAGTAATTTTCATCAATTAAGCTCCCGCGGACGTATTAACTGGACGTTCGATTTATCAAGTTTCTCGTGTAATGCATCGTCGACTTTCCATCAACGCTGATTAGCCGAGAATATAAAGCGACTGGTCGCGTTAAAGAAGAGAAGGAGAGAACCGTTCGAGACAACAACGACTGTCGAAACCGTAACGCTGAAACGATCTTTTTCACGATCGAGTTTACCAAAGGGTCTGGTAAAACATTGAGATTATCAAGGTTCCTTCGCCAGAATCTCGGTAATGAAACGAGAAGTTCGTTTGTGTCTCGTTTAACGAAAGGATCATTCGTTTGGCAAACACCGGGAAAGAAATGAACGTGAGTGGAAATCTACAACGCTAATGAGAGGTTCCACAGTTCTCGTCGAACGCGAGCATTCGGGATCGGTTAACGTTAGACGTGGGCCACCGATCCGGTGTTAGTTCTCTTTAAGCAGGCGCATTGAAATTCAAATAAAATGGAGGCAGCACGGGATATTCACTAGGGCACTGTCTTTATGAACGATTTACCGCGAATCTGTCCTGTACCGGTAGCCGTATTAAGCGCGCGCGGGAAGATAGAGAGGGTTGAACGTTGAAAGGGGGAACAAACGCGATGGCTGCCGTTTGTTGGATGAATGCAGAGCCGAATCGTCGGGTATTCGAGCCCCTTGACTGATCGCGCGACGAAAGAAGTAAAGACTTTCGTTAAAAATTTCAATGGCAATTATATCCTTGTGATTATTAACCGAACAAAAGGGGACGGGTTATTCAGCGCGGTACGGGCGATGAGACGTAACCAGGCAGCAACCGTTGCGAACCAGTTGCCGGATATAATGCTAACAACCGATGAAACGGGCCATTATCAGACCGCGATTGACTCTTTTCGAAAGAAAAGCGCGTCTCTCCTCGGTCCCGGATGGGTGTCTGCGCGCGTGCACATGCCACGACAACTTCGATCGTGCCTCCAGACTGTTATATCGACTCTCGAAAGGGAGTTCGGCCGTGATAAAGTGAAACGTGACGTGCAACCAATAACTCGTCACGCGACCGTTCATAAAATGTAAATTGCACTCCGTTTCTAGCGGAGGTCCGGTGATATTTACAATGGCGACAGAGACAGTTTCAAAGCTGATCGCTGTTCACGGTCCGCGAGGTGCCGCTACCTTTTCATATACGCGTACGTGTGCTCGCCACCCTTTCGTATACGCGCGTGCTATTGTCAATTAGCGGACTAACATTTTTTTCCTGCCACGCGAAACGTTATGGAATCTGCCCGCTGCGCGTGTAACAGCGGCGCGCAACATTTCCAGAAATCTGACCAACGAGAATTTGCAAAATTTAAGAAAGTTAGTCGCAACCGTGAGCTAATAGCGTCAAGCATTACAGTTTAGGCGAATATTCAGTCCACTACGTAAATTAAGCGAAGAGAAATATACAACTCGCAATAGTCGTGTTTCACCAGAAACATCGTATACGCGTTATTAAATATCATTTTGCTTAAATTTTTTGCAACCAAGTGGGAAGAGCGTAAAAAGTATCTCGTTTCATACCGATGTACACGGTTCTTCTTTAATCCACTTTTGAATTTCCACATAAATTTTTGCAATTTCACCTGTATGTAGAATCCCGCGAACACTGGATCTCTTTACGCTCGTGTAACTAGAAAATCGAGAGAATGGAGAATGGTAGATTTGCGAAACCATGGAGCTGTAAAACTAAAGATTTATTGCAACCGAATTACGAGTGAACCGTGATTCACAGTAACGAGAACGAATTGAAGAGTTGCTACATTTGAATTAAATATCTCCAATAAATTATCTCTCCGAATTACAATTATCCATCGTCCAAGCTTATAAGTAACAATTTCGAAGGTTTCAAAGCCGATATACAATTTTTTGAATAACTGTATCAACATATAGTATTAGGAATTAGCAATGAAGTTCTCAATTCAAGACTAATTGATATTGCTTCATTTAATTAATGTTGGGACCTTCTTCACGAGATATTACGAGCGACGATATAAAATGCGCGTACCTTAAATTATTTAATAACCGGAAACATTTCCACAGCGTCACTGTCGCAGTTAGTAGACAGCATATTACCATCGAGACCCAGCCATCGCGCACCGGTAGCAATTTTCTGTAGGCAACTGTCCGAATGAAATTTTTATTTCGAACGTTCCTCATCAGAATTTATTACAAACGTTTATCAAATAGATACATACGTTTGGCTTTGTCGCAGTTTCTGTCTAGCATGAACAGACGGGGAGGGAACAAAAAAAAAGAATCGCGACCGGTCCAATACGCGCGAGTGATGCACCTATCTGTATGACATACCTAACGTTGCCTTCTCGTACCGTCCTCCTTTTTTCTGCCTCTGCGTCTGCTTTTAAACGTCGTCTACTGCTGATTGTACCAGAAATGACGAGAACGTTTAGACTGCAATTACGCCGCTTTATTTTCCAACCCATATTGCGCACTTGCACGCACGATCTTTCGTTCCCGGAGAGTTATTCGCGAACCCGTCATCTCTCGGGGATCGTCGCTGGAAAATACGTTCTGGAGAAATTGTTTTTCAAAATGTTTGCTTCGATGCTTCCACTTCTATTCAAATATTGTCGATCTTTATTTTGAAAGTAAGTTCTTTCTCGAAGAATGGCGGAGGAACTGCGCGATGGAGGCAAACCAATCATGGGTTGATCAGAATTATTGGCAAGCTTAGTATTTTCAGTAACGTTAATTGCAAATGAAAGGTATAAGTTAAAAGATTTCTAAACTAAATGTAACGTTGCTACATATAATATTTTTCACAAGCTAAAGTAAACGATTGCTCTCGAACAAGATGCATTAAACTTTGCAAACATTGGATGCACCGATCAGTTCCGGCCAGGGCTTCTCAACGCCTCGTGCTCAAATAATAGGGATCGTTCTTGAAACGGCTGGATATGAAATAACATGGACATCGATCACTGTCAAAATAAAGCAAGAAGCCTTGTAACCGGCCAGAACAGCGGAACAACGTTTAATATAACTCAAACTTTCTTATCAAATTCTCCGCCCATGTGTGCGTACAGGAATGGTGTAAATTTATTTTGAATAGTTTTATCGTCGCCCAGAGCAGCTCCGTAATAGATTAGACCACGGAAAATTGACTTTCAAATCGCGTTCTTTCTACTGAAACGCATTAATTCGATCAAAATATGAAGTCTGATCGATGCGAATTCATTAGCCTGCTCTTCTCGCCACGATCGCGTACATGTGTGTGTTACTTTTCGATGGAACCAATGTTTACGCGAAAATATATTTGTCTCTTAATGACGTCCCAAACGAACTGATGCAAGCTCTAATGAAAGAAAGGAATTCAATTATCTACAGTGAATAATGAATGGTCAATTGTTTAATTTCTTTGGAAAACATCGAGGAATGTGTACTTAATTTGTACAAATTTATGATCTCAAGAATAACAAATGTAACTATGAAGTCATATATTTCGTTATATTTTGCAACAGCTTGTTTGAATTTCAATAAGGAAGATAACCATTGGATTTTGCGTTCGGTTGATTTAATCAACGTTGTGTAATTTCCTCTAGCGGCCTATACAACCGCACGTACATTAATAAACCGAGGTAAATATGCATCGTTCATTCCTAACACAAACAAATGCAAATAACACTAGTAACTGCGCTCACACGTGTTTGATTAATATGAATAAAGATAAAATCGTTATTCCCTTTGCTTGATATTCTTTGTTAAAGGTAGAATCGAAACCGCAGAGCCCTTTTCGTTCCGCGGCATAATTATAAAAAAATAGAATCCATAAATTTATTCCAATATTAACATTGCTTTCAATTTCCAAACCGGAGTTTGCAATAAAAACGAACAAATTCCTTTTGCCATAGAATATTGTACACGTATTATTTCATAAATATAATATTGCTTCTCGCTTTACGTTAGTAATAGATGTAATTTACTATTTGAAATAAATTCACAAAGAGCGATACTATTTCGTTCTACTGAAGAAAGTAAGCAAGAAAGCGTCGTTATTTGTAACTTGAAGAAATTTGATATCGTATCGAATAGAGTTTCATATTAACAAGTGAAATTCTCACATTTGGTAATAATGTTTCATAATTAACATCTGACTATGAAACTGGATGAAACGTGAAAGAAAATCGAGGATGAAAGTTGATTGACTTAGGCGGCGGCGCCAGGTGGAAGTTACAGCGGGACGTAAAATGGAAAATTCGTTTGGATCCGGTTCGCGAAACCCGCGGAATGTTCACCCGTTTCTTCGACATGTCGTTACCCGATACATTTGTATAATATTTCCCCGACAGCAGATGATTCCATTTCAGACGAAAATTAATGCAATGCGTCGCGGTGAATCCGGGCGAAACGGTTGAAGGGGAGGTGGTAAAAAAAAAAAGAAGAGAGAACGCGGGAAGAGAAATCACCCAGCCGTTCGCCAATGAAACAGAAAAATTCATTGGGGAAGTTCCGCGAAGAGATACGGCGGGGAAAAAGAGTAGCGAGCGCTCAGACAGTTTCGCGAACATGATTTAGAAGAAGACACGCGCTGTGGAGTACATTAAAATTGAAACACGGTAATGAATATCGGCTGTCGATGTACTGAAGCGTCTGCCCTCGCAATTAGTCGAAAGTTGTACCGAATCTTACAATATCGTATTCAATTTCGCCTTTAATTATAGCGTTTGATGGGAACGTACAAATTTTATTTTAATGTAATTTAATGAAGGAATTTAAATTGTTACGCAGAAGCGTACCAAATCTGTATGGTTTCCACAGTACGTAATAACCCGATGGTTATTACAATTTCCCTGCGAGTCGTACGTCGAAAGATCACAGAGAACGAGCGTTCCGCGTTGTAAATCAATTACACTCCACCGTTTGTTTCTTTCAACTCACCCCTATCTGTCCTCCCCTTCCCTCTCTAGACTACCAATAAAACTCTACCGAGACATTTAATAAACCTGTGCCGTCGTTCAGTGTAAATACAAACTCGATCGGTGGTAAGCGATGGCCAATCGATAATTTCAGGGATGATGTCTAAATTTAATAACTGGAACCGGCGGTGCGCCGCGCCTTCTGTAGTCGTGGATCGGTTTGCAAAGCGATCGCCTAGACAGGTCGCCGCGACAAAAGGTATATTGTTCCAATTACGCGTATCGATTATACTCGACAAGACAATTTCAACGAAGGGGGCCAGAGGGTGGCGGTGGTTGAGGCTGGGGGACGTAGCTTTGTCCACTATGATTACGAGCGAGTTCATTCGCGATGAAATATGTTTAACTGGAACCGGGAGAGGCGAGTTACAGGCGAAATAATTTCTCCCTCGAACACGGACGGCTCAGCCGTCGCCACCCTGTCCCGTGTACGTCCCAAGCCAGACGATACGCGGGGGTGCTCTGACCCACATTCGTCCGCGGAAACGTGTACGCGCGGAACCTATACTTACGCCGGCCGCGAGATACGTGGCAAATCGCCGTCGTGATTGCCGGCGTCGATAGGATATCCTTGAGCACGGGAATGAAATTAATGGCGCGCGAATGATACGGACACGCGAAGCACCCGGTGAAATTTCAGGATAGCGTTATGCGACGAGAACCCTTCGGAGCACGTCCTCTGCGCTTGCGGTATATTCCTGGCATCACATACCGACCGTTTCGTCGCACCTCGATGTCAGCCACGTAACGGATGCATCCCTCTGTCTGGTTAGGTTGTATCGCGTGTATAGAACGTCGCGCAGAATTATTCGAACGATATGAGGAATACAATGGAAACGTGATGCCGGTAAACGTTGGATTTGCCGGGTTTACGGGCCCGTCTGTGCTTCGTCTTTTTCACCTAGGTTCGAGATCGACTCCCTTTCTTGGGAGCAAACGTCTGCGATGTTCCGTGAAATTGTTTCCACGAAAACGGTGTAGTTAATATGTTGTAAATATTAGCGGTGGTAATATCGTAAAAGGATAGAGCACGTAGAGCACTCGGTTGCTCTGGACACAATTTTTTAGCTTGGTAACCACCATCGAAGGAACCCACAAAATTTCCCAACAGCGATAACAATTCCTTCGCTCCGGAAGCGCAGTAAAGCGCGTACGATGATCGCGTATATTTCTTAAACGGCCCTGCGGCGTTATGCTCGCTCTTTTGCTACTTCATTGGTCGAGAGTGGGTTGGACATAGAGGGGTCCATATTCATGAAGGAAACCCGCTCAAATAAGCATCCTAGAATTCGGGAAGCTTAGCCAATTTATGCGAGAACAAATGGGACAACGCGTTGAGGATTCACGCCATTTTGATCCCTGCCCCCTGCAGTTTACGACAAAATACTCCAACTACTCTATCAGCAAGTTAATTACCACTCGAGGTTACACCAGAGTATTAACTAAAAATTTTTGCTGCTATCAGCAGGACAGCTGCATAGTCAGGAATAATCGTGAATTTTCTAATCATTTCAGCGTGCAGAGAACGGAGAACCAACCCGCGGTTTGATTCTGGTCAATCGATAGATCTGCGTCTACTATACTGCGTCTATAGCATATTCAGCAAAATTTTAGAGGTAATTTCGACGTTACTAATTAATAGTTTAACGATAAAGCAGAAATCGAGAAGAATCCCGGACAAATTGTATTATTTCTTATAAAGGACAGGCAGTCACGTTCAGCCACTTGATTGTCAATAAAAATATGTAATACTCGTCCCCTCGGGTAGGAAATGCTATTAAAATTCTTTGAAGATTAAAACATAGCCATTTACGAACCGCGATGCACGGTTTTCGTAATGACAGAATTGACTTTTCATCAGGGAGGAAAATCGTTCCTTGTGACTATCATGCGCGCGGACGGATTTTTTTCACCAAAGAATTAGGTAACGTTTAATTAAAACGTCAAAAGTCCGGTTTCATCGAGCAACGTGCCCGTGTAACGGGTGCTTTTTTCTGTCGAGCAACTAATTCAGCTAACAGGCTCGTTCTGCGTATGATAGCTGTAATTACGGTACTTCCCAATCTCACGGACATTGTTTCCAGTTTACTTTTGACATTTATAGCGCTGCCTGTCGCGATCGCTTTATCGAAAATTTAAAAAATTCATTGCGATTCCTATAACAGATGGGATTAGCTGTATCGCTATCGGTTTCCGATTTCTACTTCGCATCCTTCGTTCAGTGTACACTTCAGGCTTAATACGGGGGTGGTTAACGAGCAATGCGGGCTTTACGTTTCATAATTCAGTTTACAGCACTAACGGGATGGTATGCAAGAAACAAAGGTATACATTATAACGAACTGCACAGTATCTAAATACAAGAACAGCAAAAAGAAACAGGCAAGATCTCTTTGTGAGATATAAAAGTAGGATGCAGATCAAGTTTGATAAAAAATGGAAACGCAATATTATAGAGCGATCGATGCGCTAAAATTATTAAGGAGACAATACAAAGATATAGTCGCTATATATGCGCCATGTGCAGCGATACGATTCTTATTTACCAAAATAGAACGCAACGTAACCATATAAGACCGCCATCGAATCGCATTCAACTATACCAAAGCATCGAACTCCCATCGAAGAATACCCTGACTTTTTATCGGAACCGCTTTTTTGCCAGCCAATTGCTGGACAGAGCTAACGTAGAATGAAACGAACGGAGATGAAAGAAACGTTCCCGGCGATGAAAAGAAAAGGCATCGAGCAAGGGAGGAAACTGAGAGCCGCTACAGCTTCTTACCTGATTGCATTCGCGTCGCCGTGAGTTCTTGTCGCAGGCCGGACACAATCGGGAGCGAAATACACACACGAGCGATGGGATGTATATATACACAGGTTGGTCACTTCCCGATACAACGCCATTTTCAGGCTAGAACACGATATTCCGTATCAACGAGGGGGCCATCCCCAAGATTGGCGAGTGCCCTGTCGCATCAGCCGCCGCGAAAAGAAAGCAGAACGGTCGGCTACGAGTATTCCGGGTGAACAACGCCAGGAGGTTATTGCGCAAAAATGCTCCTCTCTTCTTGGAACGACACGTATCCATCTAGTATTTTACGAGAAAATCGTGAGTACCTTTTATATCGGTTTACTTACAGGCCCGTTGTCACTTGCCAACGTCGCTCTTTGTCGTTTCACGACACGCCCACGGTCTGTCCACGATATCTACACGGTGATTTTCACGGTCATTTCTGTTGCGATAGTCCTTACGTGTATATAGGATTAGAGTTCTCTTTTTACTTCAGATTGCCATGTACACGTCTTCTGAGCATTAAAAGTTCCATCAAGTTCGGTTGTATTGAATACCTCGACATTTTATAGTATCTCTATACTTGCTAGCCTAAGTGCGAAGGATGATTACCACAACATAATACGTGGTCATTTCTACTCACGTACAGAGTTCCGTGACTCCGTGATAATCGCATTAGTATTAAGCTGCCAAAAAAAAAAGAAGACCTCAGCCAGACAAGCCGTACAGAGACCGCGAACTTTTAATCCACCTTCGTAAGAAGTTGCAAAATTTGGTACCGCGGATACGGAATGCAAAAACTTGGCACCCTTTCTAACTACACCCCGAGTTTTTCGATTTCTTCGTCTAATCCACAATTATCACTCCCCGGACGATCTCTCGTTAAAGTTTCCGTTAGCCTTATCCTCTGGCTCGTCGTTCATCATCGGCGTCTTCGTACTCCTCGCTCGCCCCTTGCTCCTCCTGCGCCCTCTCGAGGTTCACGCTTCCTTCCCTCTGAAGGCGGCACGGCTTGGTAGTCGAAAGTCGCTCCCAGGCGTTTCGCTTTTGCTTTCATCCGGTTCCTTACACCCGCCGGCATTTTATTACCAGCTCCATTACCCCGCGAACAACCCCTCGGCTCACTCCACCTTCGGAAGATTCGCACGATTTCTCTCGACGTTTTACCGGGTGCTTCGCGATAGAGCGTAATTATTACGCGTGTCCTCGTGGCGTTTCGCCCTCCTCGTCGGGTATCGCGGCGTTTAATCGATCAAGATCGCGGCACGTCGACTAACGCGGTCGTTGTGTCGGTGTGCGGGCTGTGTGACAGTCGGAGAGAGTTCTCCGGAGTAATGTCACGACCGGGAGGAGATGCATGCATGCATTTCGTGGCACGTACAGCGGCTATGGCGTGTACAAAGTGTACAATTTGTGGAACGAGTTATTTCTAATGACGTGCCACGGGGGCTAGATTAGCTAGTGGCTACGCAGAGGTTCGTAAAGGTGCATAAATTGGTACTTTTATTGCCGACCCTGTGCAGAGAAATCAGCTGGAAAACAAACATGGTAACAGCTAAGTGGTATCGGATCAAATTCAATTTGCTGCTGACAAATATAAATTTCATACGCGACATTTGTTTATCAATGGTACCAGTGGTTGCCGATAAAATTCGGTCAAACCATCCAGTATCGGAACAGGCCAATGTAAAATTACACCGGCAGCGCGAAGAATTTATTGCCCCGAATCGACCGCCGATCCAATGTTTATGATACGATAAATCTCGGCTTACGGTCGAGCGTGGCGCTTTTCTGAAAATTCTTCGCGCCGAATCAGAAAAAGTGAAACAGAGGGACAAGCTGGATGGCGCCGTGCGTGTATCGTCGACGTTCGAAGGACCGAAATGGCGTTCGGGGATGGAAAATTGTCGCGTAAATTGAAACGAATTTTAATGGGAGTCGATTAAATTGACTCGACTGGACACGAGTTCAAAAACAGGTTATTTCAATTTAAATAACTCCGCCAATTTGTACGAAGCTTTAAAATGTGTGCTGTCAGAAACGCACGAACGCCGCGGTAAGGTGCAAATTTCCCCTAATTCGAGCCAGGGGAAGTCCTTTGAGTCACGAATGCCGTTCGTATTACGATTCGACCGAGGCTATTGCGGCTACCGATAAAATATCGCGAGCGCAATAGCTGGCGTGTAGACGCGAGTAAGCTAAATGAGAGGCGCATTCGACTGAAAGCGATGCTTCAGCGCGGTTTTAAAACCCGGGCGAGCTAAGGCAGGCTTTGTGCGGCACAGATTCACCCGATTCGACGATCTCGAATTACTAGCGATCGCGAAAGCTCTGTGGTAGCATGGCTCACCGTCGGTCCAGGGAGTTGCGAACCTTTTATTTCCGGACGAAGCTTCCTTCCTGGTAAATATGGGGATTGTAAAATTTCGTGCGTAATTCAGGTTATGCGCACGGGAACGAAAGAAGCATAAACGTGCCGCTAAATGTTTGAGTGACGTTAATGGTACAACGATGGTTTTGAAATCTGTTGATTTCCACAGGAAACAACTTGCAAAATATTCACTGTTCGTCGTTGACCAGAGATCAACCGTCGAAATGGCAGGCTAACGTTACCAAGAAGTTCATTTTCATATTAGTACTTCCGAACCGCACGTATACAGAATAATTTAATAGTAATTCCGTGTTGTGACCCTACTTGTATGCGAATTGTCGAAGTCGACGTCGAAATAGCCAACGATATGCTGGGTTTATTCCTAGGAATAATTCGACGATTTGCGTGATCGCGCAAAAACCATCGGAACCGAGGGAACACGAATAATGCTGGGGCGCCGACATTACAGCCGATATGAGATTGTTGAGTGTGAGCCAAGAATGGTAATTTTCTGGAGGGGCGCTAGGGAAAAGATTATTTCGCCGCCATCGAGCGCGACGATTGAGGTAATAGGTTGTGACGAAATTTTTCAGATTTACTGCCCGCAATTTCTCCAATTGATCTGGACCAATAAATTCTGCCAGTTATGCAGCGCTATTTTCCATCCCTGATTATTAACAAAATGTATATCGCGCGATTCTTCCCTGTATGCTATTTTCTGTGACGTAATCTAGAAATATATACTTTACGAATTTCTTCGTATTTAGGGAAACTGGTAATATTCGAAAAAGTCGAGATTGAACGGGACACCCTGTACGTAGTAACTGTAATCTCACCGCCCATTGCTCTGTCCATCCTTCATCCGAAATCCGGGAAAAGTGAGAGCATGGTTTCTCACGTTAGATCCTGACAGGCTCAGTTTTTTAAGTCCTGCAAGTCGTTCTGCTACTGCTTGAGAGACAGCTTTGCATAAAGCATCGGGAAACAGCAGTCGGAAGGTGAGGGAAGAAGACGATAGAAAGTCTTAAAGCCTGCCCCTGTACCGTTGCTCTTTTCAAATGACATGGCTTAAGCTACTTCTTCCCCTTGACAAAGGAAATATTGCGATTATGCCTCCTTTCTTGCCACGATCTCCATTTTTCGCCAGGCTGAACGAAAAAAACGGATGCTCGTTTAATATTAAAAAAAAATTCAGGCTAATTAGAGCGGAATAAAATACAAACGATAAGGCACAGTGATTTGTTTACGAGCAACTTTCGAATGATAATTTACCGTTAATTAAAGTCGAACGATCGCCGATATGATTCGTTTATGAATTCTTTCTGGATTCCTACTTTAAAGTATTACATCTGTGACAGAAAACCCTGAAAGGAAGTAAAGATCGACGGAGGGCGGCGTGAAAAGAATGCGGCGAGTATGAAATGCCTGTAAGAATTCGTTGAAAGGCACAAATGGAAACCTCAACCTGATACGGTGAAAGGTAACGACATTCTGGCGAGATGTACCTCGACAATGTACCTCGATACAATCTATAACGTGTATACGTTCGATAACAGCGATAAAAGTTGGAGCGTTCGAGCAGCGACTCAGGAGGACGGTATATGGCAGGTATTCTAACCTCAAACCGTTTGAGTGTACCAAAACGTACATTCTGCGATAACGTTGAAACAAGATTGCGAGATAAAGGATGACGTATTTCCAAAAAAAAAAAGATTTGAAAATCGATTTTTTTAACGCGTTGACATTTGTGCAACAGAGCCGCTAGAATACGTTACCCCTTTAACTCACCCTAATCGTTAATGGCGATACGTTGAAACGACTCGCTATAGACAGGCGCGAAACAACGAGTTTTTAAGTATTCCTCGAATTTATTCCTCGACTACGATCTCGTAATTTTGCATGACTTCCTCGTTGCTGGTCGATTCCGATAACTGGTTACCAGTATATCTTGCTACAGCGTAGAATGTAGTACACGGCCGTAAAATCTGAAAACTGTCCTGCTAAAATGTTTGCGCAAGCATTATACGTCCTGTCCCGACGTACTTTTCCATTTTATTGCATTCAAGCATTTATAACCCCCAGGTGCGCCCAGGTATTTAGGATTTTATCGCGACACGAAGTTTCAGAAAGCGCGACGACAGAAAAAAAAGGGAAAATGATAAACTTCAATCGAGGCGCGAAATTATTGCTCTGCATCTCTATTGAAAACTTCCTAATCTCGACACGAAAGTTATGTTTTATTTATTCCCCTAGATAGAATCATTTTTATCGCAAATAACTTAATTCTTTCTACGGATGAAATCGAAGAGGCCTGTTCTTCCTTCTGCACTCCTTTGCTAATGGACGCGTCAATTTCAATCCGTGGCAAGTTCGATTACATCGTCGCGCTTAAAGAAACAGAAATCGTTTCAAATTTAGAAAACTGAACGACAACGATTGCTTCTGCTGTCGTTAGAAAACCTTATCGCGAACAAGAGTGTTCCCGTTTGCATGTATCTGTCTCAAATTTGTCCCACTCGACTTAAAAGTGGAATAGTATGAAACTTTAAACAGGTTTTCCAAAATGTCGTAAGTTTGATTCAAGTAATTTATACATATTTCCGCACGCTTTACGCAGGAATTAATTAACTTCATTTTTTACCAGATTTCTATAAATAACCATTGTCAAATTTCAACGGAATACGAGGTTTGAAGAAACAACATTCCGCGCGGACAAACCCAATATTTTTCTCGCTGTAAATTCTTTTCCCCAACAAACAGGAGCTCGAAAGCCCGAAGAGGAGTGCTTTCCCTGCGAAACTCCGGAGGAAAAAAAACTTTCAATTCGCGTTTTTCACACCGTTGGCTAATCTCCCCGCGAACCATGAAATTCGTACACCGAAGACGCGCTGCGAAATATTTAAATGTTTCGTCCATCCCCGTTCTCCCGTCATACTTGGCTTCGACCCTCCAGCTGGTATAATTTCTTTCAATTCGCGCTCCCAGTTCGCCGGAGTGGAAATAAATCAGTTACCAGAAACGGACGCGGTAAAAGGGGTGTATAATGGCACATTAAAATCGGCCATCGTCTTTTTCCTTTTCTGTTTTTCTGACTTTTTCCATTGAACGCCGGTCGGTTCTCGAAGAGCGAGGGACTTTAAGGTATGAAATCGATTTCCCGACGGCTCTCGTGGAAACCGCGTTGAATATACATGCTCGCCGGCGCAGGCACAGCCAGCCGATCGACCTCATCCGCATTCTAATCAGCTCTTACTTCACACGGCCAGAAACAGCTTGCCTGAACTTTAACTCGTTATCCTGGTCGACCGCGTAAATGGTTCTGGCTGGTTTGCCAGCGGCGACCGTTCCCGTTCTCGAACTCGATCGAGTGAATGTTTTTGATGCCGGCTGGCTGGTTACGAAAAAATATATCCGCGGTATTTCGCGCGGGCGGACGACGCCCCAGGAAAAGAGGGAAGTTTTTCGGGAACAGAGGCGAAACGGTCGACGCCCGTCCGTTGGTTTCCTCATTACTTCGCCGTGGCGACGTTTCGAATCGATAGATCGTAATATTTATACGGGGGCCGGATCGAAATCGGCGTTATTGGCAGTGTTCTTTGCGGGGGATGGGTACGCGTGACGGGAAAGGAGGAGGGAACAATGAGACGGACGTCACAAAGGAACCGTTCGGTGCAATTTACTTTTCAGCTTTTAAAACGGCAGTTGTTGCATCCGCTTCATAAATTTCTCCGAGTTTTATTGGTATCGCTCGAACGACTGCAATTCTGGTCGAAGTAGCTCGCCAATTTGGGAAATAGGTTTCCCAGTGATAACGCACCTATATGGCTTCCACGTTAGTCCCTGCTTTTTGCGACGTATAATGGAATCGAAATTTCGTGACGCGAGACGCGCACGATAACAGAAATATTCTCATCAGTTTTTTCATACGCGATTTACATTCATTTTAATATAATTAATGTATTCGCTGAATTAATTGCATCTTCTAGATTTCAGATACTGCTAGCAATTAAAGAGAATATTAAATTATGCAGATTTCGTTTATACAAACATTTAATAATTGTGTACCATTTACGTAACGCAGTTACGTTTTATCGAAACGTCGCGTATAAATATTCAAAAAGCGATGCTTCCTTTCTTTTTATGCTATACAGCGTTGTAAGCGTATCATAATACGCGACCAATGTAACATGCATGTAGTCTCAGATACAACGTCTTGGATACTTCCGTATATTGCACTCACGAGTGCCATAACGTGCATTTAGCATCGCGTTACTAAAACTTCAAGTAGGTCGAATATAAATCAATAAAATTATAATTTCACGCAATGATCGCAATTTGTATTCAATTTACAAATCTATTGAAGAACGCTCGAATGATATCGCAGCGAATTTCAAGCATCTACTGCGAGCAAGCGCGGCGAAGGGTTTCTCTGCTCAAGTTGATTACGAATTTCTTTTACCAATTCCAAACTAAAAAATTTCTATTTCAAACACGGTCAATTCCATCGACGATTCTACGAGAAACTACGTCGTACAAGGTAATAGATCTTCAGTCGCTAATTCGACGGACTTTGATGAGTCTATGAAATTAGGAGCAGCTTTGAGAGCTAAGAGTAATTCCGACCGGTTGGGTCGCACTCTGCTGATGGAGACCGTTCCTCTTGGATTCCGAAACTATCTAAAATCAACCGCTGCTGCAACTGCAACGAGACGCAGGCGTTCTCCAAGTAGTGGAAGGACAACGGGACACTGTCGTTAACACGACGATGCTTTAGCTAGACGCGGTGAAAACATCCGACTATCCAAATACCGGAAATGGCCCGCGAGGTAATGCCGGAGCTGCTAGTGTTTTGATAACGTTACGCGCCCACTGTTATTACCTGTGGTTATAATCAACACGCAAGCTGTTAATTATATAGATTTAATTTTATTGATTATTTTATGTACGTATAAATTCGAGCAAAATAATCGAATCTGACTATATAATCTATATTTAAAACAGGTAACCTCGAGAGGCTATTATCTTCCCTCATAATCGTGGTTTCGCTCAGTTTCTGGTTTAATGTTTGTATGCAGATTCCATAAATTAAATATTCCTCGCGCGCGGAGCTTCTTTCGCCATTTACAAGGAAGAACTAATAATTAATGCGGTAACTTTGAGACCGTGTCATCGTCACGGGAAGTTTAATCACGACAAGGTTAATCCCACTTCGAGGATTCCCCTTCGTGTTGCTCACCGAGCCACGATTATGAATCGAACGATTTCAGAAAAAAGAAAAAAAAAACACGGAAATGCACATTCCTTGAGCGCCAAGTCACCCAGAAGGGACGCTGTTACCTTGCGCGAGCGAGCATCGTTGAGTGGGCTTATCTCCTGACAATTATGCGTTCTATAAAAACGGAAATTTCCACTTCCGGGCTGACGCGTCAGGAGCGAGAAAAGTCACGCGCGCAATCGAGTTGAAAATGGGGGCAAAGGAGATGTCACTGATTGCGAGACAGAAATGGAGCACGAAAGAGGATAACGAGAATGAGGAGAGGTCGAGTGGCTTCCTTTAAGGTATTTATAAATGCATCTTAATCCCGATCCCCGTGACAACTCGCGATTTCCGAATCTTGGAATTTTTTTTAATTTATTTCCAAAATCCCCTGAAGATATACGAAAAACTACAAAATCAAATTGACAATCAAAGATTATCACCGTTCCCCGCCGATTTCGGTTCCCTTGTTCTCCATAAATGCATAACAGCGTAAATAAATTTCTGCAGAGCCGTATCATCGGTAGATCCGAAAAAGGATTTTGTATCGAGGTTAGCGTAACTCACCGCATGCCCGTTTCACCGCGTGGAGAGAATGCGCCGGACCACAAATCTAGTTTTATCGGCGTTCAGTAGATTCGAAAAAATCCACTTAAAGAAAAAGGGGACGCTGGTTCGCGGACGGAAATAGGTTCTCTATAAAGGCGGGCTTAATGAAACTTTAATCCAAAGAATCGGGGGACATAAATAATGAAAGATGGCGTTGGTAGAGAGGGGATTTAATGCGGCCGCCCGGCGTTTCTGGATACGGTTTCGAAAAGTAGTTCCGCGATATCGTAAATCAGTAAAACCCGGGGCGCACGCACGCGCGACGCCGAGCGTCGGCGTAATGCATTCGCGTGCGTATTTGCTCGGCGGCCGCGGTAATGTATTCAGAGAGACGTAACGTATCGATGCCGAATCTTCCTCCCCGGCTGTGCCGTCGCCGTTCGCCCACCGAAAAATAACTATGTCGTTGCCTGCGGACCGGGCGGAGAGAAAGAGGCGCCATTTGGGAAAACCGGGGAACGGGAAATGAAACTACGTGGCAGGGAATTCGTACTTTTGGGAAGCGGCAAGCAAAAGGACTGGTGGGAATAGCGGAGGAAGGAATAGAAATGGGAATTTAGTTCAATCGAAAGGACTCTTATTAATAGCGGCTTCCGTGGGGGTGATCGCCACCGAAATCGAAAATTGCGGGAAAGTGGAACGCTGAGAAAGCGTTTAATTCGATATTAGAACATAGCGTGAGGAGAAGAAGTTCATGAACTTTTTAACGCATCAGCTGCTGGCGTTCCAAGATCCTCGTTAATTCCTGGCACATCGTCGACAGCGGGACACGGTCAGGGACTCCAATAAAAGTTTCGTCTCTCTGTAAGTCGAGAACTACCCCCGGAATCTGCAAAATATGATAACAGCATTCAAAAATAATGCAGCCGCCGGAGCAGCGAAAAAAGGTCCGCCAGGGACGAAAAGGAAACGCCGGACGGTTTCGTTTTTTCCCATTGAACGCGCCGATATGAAAATAGTGGAGGGAGTCGGAGCGGCCGGTAGGAATACTTAACTGCATCCGTTGAATATTCGCAGACACAGAAACCGGGCGACCAGGTATACGTGGCTGGGTGCATACAAGCTGCGGACGGCTCGATATATAGAATGCACGTAATGTATGTGCGCGTGTACATATATCCGGGTGCTCTTCGGAAAAGGGACAGCGCGCGGCTGTTTAAATTACTAAACTTTAAACTTTCACTCACGTATGCAAACTAATGCAAACTGGAGGCTTGTGGAAGGAACTGCAAACAGCTCACTCGGGAGTCCCTACTACCATCCACGCTCCCAGGACGGGTCTCTCGACACCCTCCAACCCTCTAGAAGCGGCCTCTACCCGCCGCCACCGCCGCTGAGTCTCTCCAGCCATCGCATCCCCGCTACGCCGCCCCCGACGGAGCTTCCGCTGTCTATATATCGGGTGTCCTAATTTTCCTGCCGCCGTAGCTACCGTCTTCCTATCCAGGATTCTTCCCCTTGGCGAACGCCGCCGACCAACCTTGCGAGTGTTTTAACGCTTAACCAAATGAAGGCCGAGTAAAGCACGTCATTAAGAACGCGGAGTGGTATTCATTTCTGCGCCTTCGGGAAACTAAAACGGCAGGTGGGACCTCGACATACCGCCAGCGTTCATAAGGCTTTGTCGCACGTAAACAATCTGCTTGACTTCCAACCCCAGGGTCGTTACGAACGTCATTAAACGGTGGGAAAGGTCAACGATTCTCGAGTCATCGATTCACGTTACTCCGCCTCCCGCGAGAGAATCCCTCCGATTCCCGCGATTTTCTACCGCCGCTATCCGAATAGAAGCTACCGACCGGCGAACGCACCACCGCCGCTGGTTCGAGGGCTTCTGAATTTCGAGAAGAACACGGCGTCTTAACAAAAGTCGTTCGTACCGTGGAGCGAATAACGTCGCGTGGCTTTTTATTGAATTACGTCACGGATCCTGGAGCGCGGATTTTCGACTAGTGGTCTCTCGAACATCGATTCGCATTTTTATAGTAACGCGGTTTAAAGGCGATATCGAAGCGATAATAATAATGGATCGTAGCGTCTGAAACTCGTAGCATCCGACGAACGTAAAAATTCGTTAATATATAAAAGCAGCGAAAGATCGGCATCGTTTTTGCGAGCTTGCGCGTGTATTCAACTTTGGAATATATAAAAAGTATTTCGAAATGAAAAATATTTGCGCCAAGTCGAGGTGAATTTTGTTGACGTATGATCGACTGTTCGATCTAATACCAAGAGATTCAAAGGCGGCGAAGTTTCCAGAAGTCCCCGTCTAATAGACCTTCCCACGGAGAACTTTACCATTCCTCGTTGCTTAACCACAATCAACTGCGTCTCCTTAGGAGCCGACGCGGTGGCGGCCTAACGAACGCGTCGACTTTCAACGAAACTCTGCGGCGTTACCTTTCAAGCAACTTGTTCTTTGTCCGCCGTTAACGAAACTTCGCTCTCTGTTCGCCGGCAAAAAGCAATTTACTCTGTACCGTCGTTTCCATTTCCGCCAGACCCCGCAGTCATCGTTCCGGCTTGATCCGTGACGCGTTCACTTTTCTAAACGCCATCGGATTACCGCCAAGAAAGTTACCGGGCGGCCCTCTTATCCTCCCCGACCCCGACCACGACAAGTCCGGATTAACCGTGACTAACGTTAGTCGAGACTTACCGTTCGATTACGGCGCGAAACAATCTGGCCACGATCGGTCCGCCGTCTCCTTGCTGACCGTAATCCGCAAATTGAACTCTAATCCAACGTTAAGAGAGCGTAGGACGCGATATAACGTGAACGTTATCCGGTTGACTCGCGGACGGATCGAGAAACCGCGAAGGGACGTCGCACGCGAAACGATTCATCGGCGGCGCACTGCGTCCGATCGGTTCGCGATGGCGACGATAAGTCAGCGAAATTATCGAAATTGTCTTCGGAAGTTCGTCCGCCGGTACTTTACGGATAATTTACCGGAGGGGGGCTCTGGCCGTAAGTAATAATCGATGCCAACCGAGTTATGCGGTACGTACTAGACGCTAATAAGGACATGCATACATATGCGTGCACATCTATGCACAATACACACCGCAGCGGTATACCATAATGGATGCCAGTTGTAATTCATTCGCGAAAGCATAAACGTCCTTATCTGCGATTACCGGCGAGATTTATCCGCGAGGGCTGCTTTGAAAATTAAACGAAACCACGGGCTTCGTTCAACCGGGGCTTTCGCGTTCTCTCAATAACTGCGTTACGCGGAAAGGGAAACGGGGTACAAATGGTTTCATATTTAAAGGAGCGGAACACGAATTTTTTAAAAACGGCTACGTTTCTAACCGTAATTCCTTTCTCGCCGGTGAGACACTCAGCTGCGCGAATGTTAAATTAATTCGTTGATTACTCGACTTATTAATGAACATACAGTTATGAATGTTACCATCGTCCGGCGTAATTGTAGACTTTCAAGAAAAGCAGAGAGTTGTAAACACGGCGGCGTCGAACGAAAAACTTCGCCCTGGATGGAACAGAGTTTGTCAGGTGAAATGTTTAAAATTTGAACGCGTGTGCTTCAAAAGCACACGTGGAACTCTTTTCGACAGAAAACAACAGCCGTCGCGTAACAGGGCCCAATAACGACGCCATAAAAACGGACGCGTGTTGTAGAAACGAAAACCGTTTTCATTCTTTTCGGACAAACGTTCTGTTCTATTCTGACCTTAAAATACAGCGAAAAATTTCGTCGAGAGAATACGACCTATCGTAAAGCGTAACAAAAATATTTTTCTTCAGGATTTCCTGATAATTGCCGTAATTCGGTGCGAGCAGATTCGTAGACGCTAAGAGGCTAACATAGGTAGGGTGACATTCGAACGTTACGTTGGCCTCCGCGCGAACGGTAGAACGCGTTAGGAATTTGACGTCGGCATTTCAGAATTAATCATTTACTTTAGACGTTAGCTGCCATTCGAGGGTAACGAAAATAGCGTAGAAATTAATTTCAGGCCAAGGTATGCGGCTTGATTCCCATTTCGAATAGAACCTACGTACCTTGCGATTCCCGTGGCACGCGACATGGATAGATTAATGACATCAACGTTAATACTAAGCCTGTAAACTATTCATATGCATTACCATCTCCGTTTCATTTCGCCCGTCACCATTTTAATTATCGTAATGAATCTTGTCGCCGTCGAAGCAACGTTGGCAACAACATCAGACTTTCTCATTTTACATTGGGAAGAACGCGCTCTTATTCTTCAAAATTTTGTCAAATTCTCCGACAAGCAATAAACTCTTCGTTTCTAATTTGAAACTGAAACATTTTCATGGACGAGCGAAACGATGAATTTTCGTTCTACTCGGAAAGTTCCATCGCATCGGATGAAATCTATTTTTGTTTATTCCCACTGTTGCATATTCCAGAAATCTACGCAATTACACTGACAGCTTATTTTATTTGTATGGTAATATAGGAAGCAATATGAGCACTGCCATGATATTTTGTATTCATACATTCAACCGGGTGAAAAAGTATTTCAATTTATATCGCAGTTAACAATTCGTAATTTGCATACTTCGCTGCCCGAGGAAACCTGTAATTACACCGAAACAGTGTGTTCTGTTACCCAAATTTGATCGATCAATTAAGTTGACGCGCGTTAGCACTTTGGTACTTCGAACATCCATTTGCATGGTAATTAAACATTTTATGGTTAAGAAGGTTAACCTAGTAATATTTTCTCTTTTTTACGGCGTAATAAACAGGAATCCTTGAACGACCGCATGCCACATTTTCCTATACCGTAACAGGAAACCATTAATGACTAACTTCCTATGAACGCAAACTAATGTTAATAAAAATACACCAGATATTCAATGGAAATCGTTGCATACCCGTCATTTCTTCAACAGAAATGACTCCGTGTAATTTTGCGATTCGATACATGCTTTAAACTATTATTGCATCGTTGAATGCAAGAATGGTCGCAGAACCGTCGCTTTTCGAGCCGCTTCTGACATTGAAACTTTTCTAACAGCCAACGGGACCGTTTAACTTCTCACTTTTACTAGTACGCAGAACAAGTGTTCGGAATTTTAAAGTACACATCATGCATCTTCAGCCAGGTGCTCTCTAAATCTCGGTTCTCTTGCGAAGGATAAGGTAAGTGAAAGATATCAGGCTAAATGGGCCGCCGTGTTTTCAAACGGCGGAGGGGGAAGCACACGCTCCGCGGCTTTAAAACATCGACCAAAATCTCGCTGGATAACACCTTCATAAATCACTTAAATAGGGTAAATCAAGTGATCCTGATAGATCGGCATCGTACACACCGAGGAACGGGTTAATGTCTACATTTAAACAAATTGCCGAGTTTCTGCGTTTCGCAGTGGATTTCTACTCGCTCGTGTCGTTTCAAATACCCCAGAATACGTACGTTTACTAATTAAATAAATTTGATCCCATTTCTAGTAAGGAATTTCCCGACCCATCGATCTCAGGAAATTACAGAGTCATTTGTCAAGCGAGGCACTCGTATCCTACAATTTTTTCTGCCCGTCCATTAAACGTTTTCCACATATTTCTGGCAGCGTTTCGAGCGACTCTCTCCCCTTTTTCCTTCCGCGAGCGAATAGTCCCCGATTACTTCTTCACGGCAGAGCAAAGTCACGTAATGCAACCGATGAACCGAACTATTATCAATTTGAACTTAAACGGGACGAAGCGCAACGGCGGTGAATGTTCGCGCCTACCAATGAAAGTGGTTAAATTAAATGGCGGAGCTGAATGGCACGAATTAAGATCGGTTACCGGGGAATATTTTCGGCGAGGGGTCTCTTTTTCTTCCTGAATGAATTATTCATGACCTCAATGGCTGATTAATTGCGTCCTTAAGCTGAAGGATTATTAAGATAAATGACGCGGCCATAAAAAACACTTCTGGTATTAACAAATTCAGTAAAATACCTTTTTCAACGCGCGAAACGACGGCTCCATTTCATTTTCAAGGGGGGCCGTGTATTATTTACCCGATATATCATTTGTGGAGGAAGGAAACTTGAAATACCCGCGTAATAATGGGGCATAATATATAATATAATTATCAGACGGCGCTGGTTTTAACGAGCGGACGTTTAATTAAATTGATTGAAATTTCTCGGAACAAAATTTTACGGCGAAGGGTCAACACATGCGGTTGAACTGACACGCGCGTTTCATTTTCTTTATTATAATATCATTGCTGCCAGTCTCTATTTAATTATAAAAATTGAAAATATTCTGCAATTTGTTGCAATTATAAAACTCTTTCGCCAACTTGCTGCACACTTTTCGCGCGTATTATTTTTATACACGAGTAAGCTATCGCTAAGTGATAGCGCACATTGTAACGATGCAATGTAAAAATAAATATCGGAAGCAAGCTTTTTTCCTGAGAAACAATGTACGTTACACGAATTAGATCATCGTGCAAAGAACCGCGCGTTTCACGTATACTCGTGCGAACATGTCCAACTTGTAATCACGACGGTTGAACGTTTCGAGCAAACATTACGTCAATATATACTTCCGCGTTCTGCATTTGCAATTTGCATGTCAAACATTCTGTCATCGATTGCCTTCGACTTGTCTTTCATAAGTTGTTAGAGTATATCTTACGTGCTATTAATTTGTACGAGCATCGAGAACTACAAGATGGCGGTAAACGTTTCAATTTGCAAAATTTATATTACATCAACTGCAATTTAATATCAAGTGATTATTAAACTTCGATATCTCCACGGAAGACACCGGAAGTAGGCACGTCGGGTCGTTTACAAGTTACCATTAAAGCTCGTAGATCAATTTCGTTTCATTACCGCCTTAATAGATCCATCGTTAACCTTCTCTTTCGGAAGAGTCTTAGACTTGTATCGAACGGAAGATGGTATATCACACCTCGCTTAATTTAATACATCAACTGCAGGTAGTCAATTGAAACTGTTCTACTGGACTATAACTTCTGCTTCCTCGCACGTAAAAAGGAAATCGAATTTTTAGGAGCGAATTACGATTCCCTCGCTCTGCCCCTATCTCTAATGCGAATATTCAGTTACAGCAGTTTTAGTTTTCCTTTCGACTCGTTCGCAGCAAACAACGTTAAAGAACGCTTATCGATCACGCTAGGTATTTTTCCAGAGAACGCGTAATGTCGATGTACGCGCAAGCGGCATTTGTAAACAGCGCAATCAAATTGCAATTAAAATCGTGCTTTCAGCAAAAACTGTGCACCGGAATACGCTACGATTAAATGCTTATGAGCTGTATCTCACGGTGATTAACGGTTTGTTCCGCATCGGGCGTTGATTAGGGAGCAAAAGGTATTAGTGAAAGACATTCATACATTTGTCGGAGTTTCCCAAGATAGTGAGATTACGAAAAATATGGAAATTTCCTGTGACGAAGAGATGTGAGCAACTTTTCACTTTCGACATACTCTACATATATGTATAGATCAAATGATTTCCTACGTGCATATGACAATATCGATAATGGTATATTTGAGTCATATGTTTGAACGACATGTTGGGAAAAAAGAATTTTCTGTAGTAGAAATATCGAAGATATTCCAATACATCCTACCAATTACAACTAATCGATAAACGATGTTTTTTTACTATTATAACTGCCTGTAATCAACATTAGTAGGTAGATAAAACTTAAACAGAAGCGATAAGACTCTGCAAACAAATGTTCACTATATATTTCAGCATATACATCTTATAAATCTGAACTATTATGATGGATTGTACTCCGCTGTCTGTTATCAGTGTTTTCTAACAGAAGCATAACCGTGACACGAAATATATCACGAAACATATTCGCAATGATTTGTAAACATTTTGTACTCCCGATAAGAATATTACATATGAATGCGTTTAATGCACGTTGATATACTCTACTCATGGTCATCATTTTTAATTTTTACGTTATTTCTCTTTTATCCATTCGAATCTTCAATCATCGGTTTCTATTTTCATGCACATTTCATTATACGATTTTTACTCTAAAATTAACGTCACAGATATGCCCGTTGCTAGACATTTTGATGCTACAAGAACGTTTAAAAATGAGCAAAGCTACGTGTACTGTGTTATTCCAGAATAATCCAATTCCGTTCTCTCTTAATTTCTGCTAGCCCAGGACATGACGGTTAAATAGAACAATTTTATGCATGTCAAACACGATAAAAAACAAAAAAGTATCATTTCAGATCCATTTAATTTTCTGGACCGCATCCCACCCTCATCGCGTCGACGTCCCCCTGTTTCTATTTAACTTTTGTAGCCACTTAACCACGGAAACCTATAAGCGACAGAGTAATTTTCCATTTGCCTCGGACAGCCAATTGATGAGTCGCGGATTTTACTTTGCGGTCCACTCGTTTGCCTCGGATGATGGCCAGAAATCCGATGTATTGCATCGGTTATGAAAAAGGTCCAAGAAGACGGGGACTTATTTAAAAAAGAGGTGAATCATGTTTCCAATAGATTTTTCATTCAACGTCAATAAAATGTAAACAGCGAAATATTGCATCTCTCTGATAACTTTTTCGTCTGCCTGCTATTTACTTGGATGCGTTAACGCGTCCAAACGATGTTACATAATTTATGTAAATGAACAGATTAAACTGACTCGAATAAAATGAATCAAGCGTTTTAACTCATGAATATCTGCCTTGATTTACACTACAATAGAATGTTATCTAAGTACACACAAGATAACTGTTAGGTATTATTCATGGTCTCAAGGATTCAGGACAGTGAACCGTGGGTTTAACTACCCGCGTGATGCGTACATATAACAGCCATGCTTATATCAGGAATAATTTATGTTGTTTGATTTCTGCACACAATGTGTTGTAAGACAATTTATCCAGGAAAAACTGATTTGACTTTCCTCTATCATGTAACATCAATTGTTTTTGTTCAACACAAATAGCGAACCTTATCACTGACTGCTCGTAACATGGAATTACCTAATGTCTTCCCCAAATTGCGTGGCACATATCGATTTAGTTCATCAAAATCACTGTTATAGAGAAATGGCTATTAGTAGAAAAAGTAACAGACACACGTAAATGCGTATGCATTTGTGCATCCTTAGGTGTGTTTGCTGGGAATCCCGGCAGTGTATCGGAATTTTTGACGTCAGAGTCTGTCACTGGTGGACGAGTCATCGTCGGAGTCATCGAGAAGGATTCTAGAGAGATCGAGCTGTTTTTTATCTGTATATTCGATGCGTTTAACACTCAAACTCTAGTCTAACAGGCATCTTCCGCGTTAATCCGCGACAATGCAGTTACAGTTTTCTTTTAAATGTCCCGTCCGTTTTATCGTCGTAATTATCCCAAGCTTCCTATCACACTTCAGCCCTTGTACATCATTTAACATCAATTTCGCCGTGACGCTAATGATCGTCATGCAAGACAACTTCAGGGAGGGGCGAAAGTTTCGTTCATTAGCAAAATGTTCGACATTAAAGTTCAAAAGTTACTAATCGCTTTCTCGCTACCGGGAGCGTCTTTAAATCGTTCGCGACTAAAGAACTGGCCAAGAAGGCAAAAGGACGGAACAGCGTCTCTCGCTTGCTGTTCACCTTGAACGTCTACGTTACACCTTGTTTTGAATAAGAGTCGAGCATTAAGATCACGCATAAATTTAGCGGCAGATCGTCGGGAACATTACCAACCATCGAGCGACACCAGGCGTTAGTCTGGTTCATATATAAATATGTTCTTTTATTTCCCAGGAGAGGAGCAAAAGGATACTCTGGAACACGAGATATTTCGAGAACGTAGTCCTCTCACGATCGGACCGGTCCTCCGTGATCACTGGCTGCTTCGAATTAATCCCTTCCCTCTCGTCCTCTCGTTACGGCCTACAGAACTGATGACATGTCTCAAGGCAGACGATATCCTCTCTCTCTCTCTCTGTTTTTCTTTCTCTCTCTACTTCCTCTTCCCACCTCCTTAGCCGGCAGGGAGATCCTTGCACGGTTTGCCGTAGATTAACTTTTGATACGCGACCTCCCTCAGTCTTCGTTCGCGCCTCGATTCGTACACGCGATCGCCGGGACACGTAGCCGCGTAGGCGTTTTCGATTATCAAATTTCTATTAGCGACAGCGAATTACTCCTCGCGGAACCGGCGTGCAACTCCACCGGCAACTCTACCAGCTGCAGCTGAACAAAGGATCGGTTTAACACCGGCGCGCCAAAAGGGGGGAAAATAAACGAGCAAACGTGAGTGCAAAGTAATCGTTAATCTTGTCGCCCCGGCTAAGTTTCATTTAAATTGTGTTAACTGGTTCGAGTCCCGCTGGAAGATGCCTCGAGGTTGCTCTTACCTCGCGGGAGTCGCGAACCGTGGCTGTTTCACTGCTGGATCCAATTCCGCTTACGATCGTTTAGAAAATGTTGTCGAATTTATTTCTACAGCCGAAGGAAGTTTAAATTAGTTCTCATAGAGAATCCGGAATGCGAACTGCGTTTCAGCGATTTTAGTATCTCGTTTGACATCGAACGAAACGTGTTCCACGCTTGATCAGCCGCGCCCATTTCTCACTCGATCAGTCAACAGAAACAGCCTTCTCGAACTTGAATATTTTAATTCAAGTGCAAAAAATGCGCACGCAACGTTAGCCTTGGTGAAGATATTTAATAACGTGTTTTAGTCAATCGATCGAGATGAATGGCAATTGAATGGGAGCGTGTTCGCGCGGCGGAAGACTGTTCGGCGTTGCTTCGAGAATCAGGATGATCGATGGAACGTCGTCGAACTGGTCCGCGTTAGATTCGATGGAAAATACGGATCGATGCGGCAGCGAGCATGATGAATTATTCGTGGCTTACGCGGATTTAGATCCGGTTACTTTCTATTATACCGTAAACAACGCTGGCCGATTGTTGGTCATCGGCTATCGTCCCGCTGAAACCTGCCCGAAGTTGCTTTTAATTTCTCGACTCGTCGATAATTTATGAATATCCTGGTGCAGTGGAAATTTATGCAATCGCGCGTTGCGATACAATGAGATTCACCGCGTGATGCGAGAAAGGAGGAATCGATGCACGTGTCTGTCTTCTTGCTTCCCCTCGTGGCTACGCTTTTATCAAACGACGCGAACCGCGGTACGAAACAATCGAATCGTAGCAAACGAGTGATTCTAGATCGAGATCGATCGAAATATCGCTTCAACGGTGAATGTGAACGTCGTTCTCTTTAATTAAAGTTAATACTTAGATAAGACAAAAAGAGCGCGACGAGGGTATGTCTAAAAATGACGATAGACACGCATTGTGCTGGGGAGGATTCGCGAGCTATCGCGACAGGCACGATGAATTGTTCCAAGGGTTGTTACGGGTGTACAATGGACGCCCTTTACGCGACTTTCAACGCGAGGAATCCTGAAAAAGGACGAGAAGAATCGTCCTCGGGCGAATTCCCGACTACGGCCCAGGAGTTACAATTAATTGCTATCTACACGTAATAAATTGCGAAGGTACCGCGCGCACGGGGGCACGATGATAATGTAAAAGCCCGGCGCGCTCTATCTTCTTGGAACCGTTGGTCATTGTATCGCCGGGGAAAGTTGAAAACTTACTCTTGAAATTATTGCCGCTTGCACCCGCCTGACGGAGACGTAGTACACACTGTTTCCCTGTGTTTCACACGACGAATTCCAGATTCTCGCGCGAGTTATTACCCCTTGTTTCCGTTTCAAGTTTATGCGTATCTCGTGCTCCGTTTCTTATAAAATCAGAACGAAACCCAGTTTAGGAGACGATAGCATTGCATCCAACTCAGTGGGGATAGCCATGTACGTGGCTGCAAGCCTGTTCCAGAGTAAAGGGTAGAAGCGAAGATCTCTCAAGGTTATCCTGCTTTTTTTCGCGTTTACAGAGTCATCGCCCTCTAAGTATTTACGTTAGCGACCGTCCATTACAAATGCACGATAAATATTCATGGGTATGTGTCCAGCCTCGAGTTATGCAGACTGATGCTCCTGGCTACGGTATTCAAAACGAACGCCATTGTACGCGTGCATTCCTATCTCTTCGCGCTCATTTTTTAATTTTCTTATAATATGTTTAACGAACGAACAAGAGCTTGACTGAAAAGACAAGAAACGGAACGCTCTCGTATCAGATCGCGCGCATTCGTTGTAAGCATCGTATAAACGGCGGAAAGTTCTGGAACGCGGTAAACATCCCCGAAACAAGGTGAAAAGGGGAACAGAGATTGCGGCAACTTTTGAAAAAGCAGTACGCATAAAATTTTCGCGCTGGCATGGGGTTACGCGGTTCGCGAAAAGTTTCAATTTAATTTCGCGTCCAGAACAATAGGAGCGATAGGAGCGTTCGAGGGCGAGATTCGCGCAGACGATTCGTCGCGCGTCGATTCCGCGGCTTCGTAGTCCCTTCCGCCTCGTGTTCGCGATAAAAATGACATGCTTTGTCCTCGTGGTTGGTGTGACCGGAGCTTTAAAAAGGGCGAAAAACAAAGAAGAAGGGAACAAAACTGCAGCCTAGTCTAACTTTAACGAGGGAACTGCGTCCCCCCCTCGACCATGGGACGTAAATTTTTATTGTAAACCGTAAAAAGCGTAAACGCACGGACTGCTGCTCGATTCAAAGCAACCTTTTATTCCGCGACTCCATCGTAACAAAGATTCGAATCTTTCTCCATAGAACGACTGTTCCCGCTTTGTGTCGCGGAATTTATAGGACTCGAAACACCCTTGAATTATAATACGTTCATTTGGTAACGAGCTGAGCGTTCGCTGCTTAAGCAGCATCCACACTCCAGTCACTCGCTGCACGGTGCAGACGATCACCAGCTATCACGAATGATAATTGTAATTACGCTCTACAAGTAGCGTGAATGATTGTTGTAAATGAAAATTTTACGGAGACGCGTAAGTTCCGGTGATTTCAGATATCACACAAAATGCAACTGATTAGAAATTACGGACCAATCGAGACGATGGTTGATGGTAGCTGATAATTGCTTTCCTTGTCGTCGCGATCTGAAGCGTCGTAATTCTTCCGTTGAAAACCGCGGTTGCTGGGCACGGACGAATGAAGGGGTGGTTCATTGTGGTCGCTACCTAAATTAAAGCGCGGCCGCGATACCGTGGATCTAGAAATTGCGTCGGGACGTTGTTACAAAGTCGGGATTTAAGCGTTGAAAACCGAGACCGACCACGACGAGCGAACTGTGAAATTATGAATACCCTTAGGAATCGTAATGTTGTCACGCCGGGCCGCCATTACGACGCGTACGATTTCCGTTTGTTTTTATTAATAAAACGTTCATTAGTATCGCTTCAAGCTATTCAAACGGACAGAATTCAGTCGCGTTTCCGTGCGAGAACTCCCGACGCGGCCTGTTCAACAAGAATTTCTGTTTCAACGGTGGGAAAATGGAAATTAATTCGAGGACCGAATTTGAGGGCCGCCGAAGCGTATAAAATTGCACGTTCATTAGCACATTACCGTTCAGACGCGAATTTCCAATCACTTCTGCAATTCAATATCCCGATTAATTATACTGGTTAAGATACTGTGCTTAATATGCAGACAACTTTTTTTTACACTTTAGCCTACCTACGCGGAAATAGTATTTGATATCGTATGTTATTCGCTGGCAGAAAACATTTTCTAACAAACAATCATGTGTTTTTAAGTCAGCTACTGGTAAAGACAATATTACGTGTAATACAAAGTAAAATACCAATGGTGCTTTATTTTATGGAGTTAAAATTTAACAAAGGTTTATTTACGATCGTTTCAATCTATTTTCCAAACAGTAGCGTCCGGAAGCAATTATAAATATCGCTCTATAAATAAATTGTTCAATGGAAAATCTCGTAACATCATTGTTTACGCACGACTCGTTTCAATCGATTGATATAACACTTTAATTCGCTTTTCCTTTCTCTTCGATCTACTCTCGGCTCTGCTTTACGAACGCGAAAAACAACATATCGTTTTCTTGTTAGGCGAACGGTACGTTTTTGCTCGTGCCACTTCATTTTTCAATTAGCTAAAGTGCCAAAAAGTTATAGACAGCATAGTTTCTATCTCCTTTCCCTGGAAGTTATTCCAATAATTAATACGGAATCAAGTCTTTCGTATTTAATAGTTCGATACGAATATTGATTTACATTGACAATTATTGAAATAAAACCGCTTCATAAAAAGAATACAAATATCATATTATATGAATTGTATATTAACTTTACGTATTTATGAAATGAACGTTACATGCGAGCGTAAAGAAATTATATACATATATTTTGTATCTTCGCAATTTAATCGGCCATTAGCATCAATTTTATTTCCATTTTATTTAAATACATAAATATTCCGCAAAATATATTTTATACAACGTCAGCGAGAAACAATATAAAGATATATTGTTTATTCAGTGGCGTTGCAGCGTGATAAAACGCTTACCTTCTAATTCAATAATTTATCGGCCGAAACTGAGAGTCGATTGAAAATTTAATTCCGAGTCAAATGAAAACCATGCTCGTAAATTACAATAACAATGCCGCGCACTACTGTTTGGAAGGCCAAAACACGGCCGCGATGCGCAACGATACGTTCGCCATAATTAAAATAGATTCATAACGCATTGCGGGTCATTTTTTAATTATTTCGTAAGCGAGGAGCAATTGCCCGCGAAATCCAGGTCAAGCTCATAAATTTGCGTGACGGTTTCCTTTAAAATTAATCCCGATTTCAGTTTTCGAATTGCTGCATGCAATCAAAATTCGTTGGAAATGAAACTTTTTTAATTGCCCGCTGCAACCCCCAACACTTTAACAGATTATAGAGTTGAATTTCGAATGTTCATCTACCATTGAAATGATCGCATTTGTAGTCTATATTAATGTATGTGCGCATTCCAAAGTACAAGGACTCTATTTATCCATCACATCTTTTTGTCGTTACTCATGTAGCATAGAATAGTTAGAACTAAAACCAGACGTAGTTTTGCTAGTAAGACCGATCCCATTAAAACGTACTGTCTAAAAAATCATAAAACATTTACCCCTGCGTTTGAAAGAATCATTACCAGCGGTATCGTTCGGAAAACTCTATTATCTACTCTAATTCGGTTTACGAAGTATGTTTCTAAATCAACTTAAATAAAACCTATGGCAGCCATTTGCTACTAATTATTTACTATATAATTTTTAATTGTATCATATCGCTATATGATACGCACAATGGAAGGTGTTTCATAAAGAATTGTTGCAAATGAAAAGAAATACAAATACCCTGCCTAGCCAATAATTGAGTTTAATTTTAAACCAATCAATCTAACTAGAAACATATATCAACTTAAAAAAAGTGATTCCTACCTATCAATAGGTCTGAGAAAAGCAAAGGTCTAAGAGAACATATCAAGTGAACGAGGTTAAATAGCTAATTATTTAAGTAGATCTCTAAATAGAGGAACGCCTTGATTGCCTAAAACGAATAGTAGCCTCTGACTAGCCAAAGACAATTGCCCTTCGTCAGTCAAGATCCATGGTAACTCCGAATAGAACAGCATTGTACAACTCTTGATTGTTACTTTGTAATTTCGCTGTTCAGTACGTGATCATTAAAATTTCCGATCATGATATTTGATATGAAATATGATATAAATGGAAAAATATCAGAATTTCAAGCATGGCAAGCAGAAACATAGCTGTTCAAATAATTTGAAAATCATGGCTCTTGTAATTCCGTTCGATGACCCAGATTAATTTTGTAATTGCTACTTCATTCTCGTATATTCACATTTGATAATACTTTTATTCAGAAAAAACGTTTACGATTGTTCTAAATATTAATTTTTTCATAATTTCAATATACGTGGATCGTTGTACAGACGTTGATTTCATTTTTTCAGGTCTTAAAAAGTACAAGGTTGCATACTTAATTAAACAACAGAGAAGGATGCGCTTCCTACTGGCGATCGTAGGTTTAAACTTTTGGATTTGGTGCATCTTCGCCTATCCTACAAATGGTATAAACACGATTCTGAGTCCGGATTTCGTCTACTTCCCTGACCAAGCAGAATACGTGAAGCTCGCCGTGAAATGTTCCGAGGACATGATCTTCTGGCCGTGGACACGCCGATGTTACAAGGAAGGGGAACAAGGCCCCTGCAATATCGGACGAATTCTAATGCTCGATCGAAGACTCTTGAAACCAGTTTGCGAAAATGAGGCATTAAAGTAAATACAATAAATGTACAGATGCTGTCATTACCAATGTCTAATTCGATGAAATTCTGCCAAGGATGGCAGCAGAAATCCTGAAATGATCCATGGGATCACGGATAGACCAATATGATAGTTTGTAACAATTTTTGAATTGTATAACGCAATTACACCTATGATATTATTTATGAAATAATTTCTTATTTGTATCGCTAAATACTATTTTAGTTAGTTTTTATACTTTAATATTATTGTAAACTTGCTATATCAATTAGAGAATGATTGCAAGAAATACTTCCAGTAATATAACTGTAAAGAAATCAGACTGTGATACAACTAAGTCTATGTCGGTCTACATAATTGATTAAATTCCCTATTTATTACACTGTAAATCAATGTAGAATGATGATGAATGTACTCATAGAGTTTATAACATTATAATGGCAATGAAATGTTAATCTATTTAATAGATTCTTTTAAAATATTTTATGTAGCACGACACGTAGTAAAGTAAATAACGTCATAGAAAGTGTGGGATGCGAGATTAAAAGTATTAGCACGTTTATACAATTGAAAATAAATAATAATATACATATTTTTTTAATGAAACTACATATTTTACTACCCAGACAACACACTGCAAGATGGTATCAATACGATACATAGGATTTAAGTAAATTTTCCCGGTCCTTTTCAGAACTTTGAAAGTTTCAATTGGATTGTAAGTTGTGTAATTAGTTAAGTTAAGTTTACCATCGGATTAAAATGCTCTCGCGAAAATCTAACGCAGGTTTATTGGTACCTATTCGTTTTGGTCGCGAATTTCATCTTCAGTTTTGCTTCTAATTAACTTCTTTTCTTAACTTTAATTTTACCTAATTTTGTTACCATTCATACTAAGAGTCATCAAGAACACTTTAATTTTATTAAAGTGTCAGTAGATTCGCTTTACAAATTTCACATTGAGTAAGAAAATGGCATTTCTTGTCATCCCTTTCGTAAAGTCCATACTCACATTTCTTAAATCTATGCTAGATGTTGGAAAATGTATTATGGATTCCGATTGTTTGATATTCACAAGTAGAGTCAGTCCTCGGCACCTTGTGTGCCGAGAACCCACATAGATGTAACGGAGGGTGGATGGGATTAGGGACATAGGGTTGAGTCCTTGCGTAGTCACCTCCTCGTCGAGGAACCTGGGTAATTGATAATGTTTTCAAGAGATTAATTAATTTCTCGAAAACGATATCATGCTAAGAACTATGTATTACATTTAAGTTACTTGCGATTCACTTAGAATTTTCTAAACTCTTTGCAGGACTTGGAAACTTTACACAGGGTACGAATAATAACTACAATCTAGGTAACACCTACATTTTTCCCTCCCTCTAAATTGTATGGAGCACAACAATATCTGTAGATCTTGTACAACTAATATTTCTGAGCATACGATATGAAGTTCCCTAAGATAAGCACAGACATGATATAAGATTATCCAATTACCCAATTTATCTATGTATCTCAAAGTACAAGAACTCTAAGGACTTAACCCTAAAGGCAGCTTCCCGCAAAAAATGTGTAATGACCAATTTTACTACCTTAAGTGTTGGCCACGTTTTCGGAAAAGAATTAGAGGGTTAACTTTCTTTCTCCTTGGAGTTCTACAGGAGTCAGGAATAGAGTCATTGAGGAAGTACTGGCTCTCCTTGACAGCCTTTGTATGTAGCTTCATGAAGGCATGCATACTGGAGCGAAACAGCACGAAACTGGAATTGGAAAGTCCATAATTCCATAGAAAAGTATGATTTTTTTACCGGTTTTGGCAAGTGGGGGAATGACTGATATAACTTCAAACTTTTATTACTTCATCTATTTTCGAGACTCAGGGTAAAATAGGGATTATTATAATAGCAAATTTATTGCTCTTTTCAATATTGCTCATCATTTTCGTGTAGGACTAACGGTTTGACAGATACAATCAATAATATGAGAGAAACTGCTGTTTCCTGAAAAAACAAAAATCCCAATTTTCTCTGCTATTTTTGCAAATCCAACCTAGGTTCATATGAACTTTTTTGTTGCTTTTGAGGTGTAGTATCAGCTGTAACAATTTGTCACACGAGTAATAAATCACCTTTTATATTACACACCTATTACCTCCCTGACTTCGTTTCAGCTACTCTATCCATCTCTTTGCTCCTCATTCTGATGATAATTAAAGAATTACAAAGTACTGCTGATTAAATAACGAAATTCCTTAATTTCCATTGAATAAAAAGAATAAGATAAATTATATTTCCCGCTTTAGAGACAAGAGAGAGAAAGATATATGAAAGCTATAAGAAAGAGTAACACAGATTGCATCGACCAGACTCCAGAACCCCTGACACCATCTCTGTAAAAAGTGCTCAAACTGATCGCACACAATTATCGACAGCGAAGTGAACTACTAAAGAATTACTGGCTGCATCTCTGCAGAAAGTAGAGAAACTAATGCCAGACCAGTTTTAGTGCTTCTCTAAGAGATGACGACAGCAGTTCTTCAGCAGTTTACTTCGCTGTCGATAATTGTGTACGACCAGTTTGAGCACTTTTTATAGAGATGGCACAAGAGGTACTGAAATCAAATACCAACCAGTTTCAGCCCTTTTCCATAAGATGGCGTTAGTAATTTCCGGTTGCGCTGTTCAAATTCAAACGGCAAAGTACACAAGATAGTAAGCGAGCCAGAAAGGATGAAACGTTTAAATCCGCGGCCAGTTTGTACTACACCGACTTAACGATCCCAGCGAGCGTTCAACTTTTTTCAAACCGGAGGAATTCAAATAAAACGATCGCTCCAGCAATTATGACCTCATTGGTAATTGTAATTGCAATGAGATTCTCACCGGCCCTCGCGAGCGGGAGGATTTTTCAGGAGTAATTTAAAAATGTTACAGAGCGTGCAAATAATGTTGGGCGCGTAGCAGAACAGGGTGGAAAATATCGACGATGAACACGGTTTGGTGGTTCCATGGTGCAAGTTACCTTGTGACTTTGAAAATTAAAGATCGCCAGCACGTCGCGATCGCTAAGGACTCGGAATCCTCCGTAACCACAGAATCGTACAGACATTGCCATAGTTACACGAAATTGTCTCCGTGTATTGAGATTACCAATGTCCAGAGTTCGCCAGCAGCCTCATAAGTTCCATTGATTACGACCTCGAAAACGATATCGAGCTAAGGACTACGTACCTAGATTTAAATAAAACTGTAGACTTAATGCTAGAACTAAACAAATTGTGGAAAGAACTTATACAAAATTTGTAAAAAATGTATAAAAAATTATGTATGCTACTGCAATAAGTTGCAAAGAGCATAATTTTACCAGAAAAATACAAAAATTGATAAATTACGAGCTGATATAGTGTAAAAATTGATTTTGTCAAATCGCGAGCTTCAGAGAGTGGGGGAGTGACGGTAATGGGGATGCATGTATAAAAGCAGTGCAACGGAGGTAAGGGCCTTTTGGTTCTTTGGACTCCGTGGCGAGAGGGTCAGGGTGAAAATGTGGGTGGTCGCTACAGATGGCTAGCTGTGGTGGAGGCAGGGGTAGTGGACACTGGTGGATGATTGTGGACAGTGATGGATGACGATGGACAGTGGTGGACGGTGGTGGAGTAGCCAAGGGTAGTGGACACTGGTCGACGGTGGCCGGTGGCCGGTGGACGGTGGACGGTGGCCGGTGGACGGTGGACAGTGGCTGGTGGACAGAGGCTGGTGGACAGTGGCTGGTGGATAGTGGATAGTGGCTGGTGGACGGTGGCTGGTGGACGGTGGCCGGTGGACGGTGGCCGGTGGACGGTGGCCGGTGGCCGGTGGACGGTGGCCGGTGGACGGTGGCCGGTGGACGGTGGCCGGTGGACGGGGGCCGGTGGACGATGGCTGGTGGACTGTGGACGATGTACGATGGCTGGTGGACTGTGGACGGTGTACGGTGTACGATGGCTGGTGGCTGGTGGCTGGTGGCTGGTGGATGGTGGATGGTGGCTGGTGGCTGGTGGCTGGTGGCTAGTGGACGATTGACTGTGGACTGTGGACTGTGGACTGTGGACGGTGGACAGGGACGCTGGACGGTGGTCGGTGGACGGTGGACGACCGTAGACGGACAACACTTTTGCCTGCCGATTGGTGAGTGAACAAATTAAAGACTTGACTATTCAGAAATGCGTTTTGGGTCCCTGCGTAGTCACCTCCGCGGGGTGGACCTGGGCCCTTGGTAACGTTTTCGAGAGATTGCGCTCTCGAAAACGATATCAAGCTAAGGACTACGCGCGTAGATATAAGTACAGTTGTAAACTCGACACTAGAACTACCAAAGCATTTAAACTGATTCTTATTTCCAACTTCTAGACTCTTACTAACTTCTTATAGTGATCTTATACATTCATTTTTTAATTTTCTATAATGTTGCATCAATTAAAATTTTCTTTTAACTTTTTATTTTCTATTCTTTGCTTTCCCTTTCGAGTATTTTTACTTCTTCGTATAACTATCATTCTATTTTGTTTGCATGGAATTAAAATATTTTACTGCTGGTAGTTCTAATGTTGAGTGAATTGTAAACTTTGTACTGGATTGTAAATTGTATAGTTAGTTAAGCTAGAGTTTAAGTTAACTTAAGTTAAGTTAAGTTGAAATTTACGCCGATGGATCGCCGATGGAGCGCCGATGGAGCGCCGCTGGATCGCCGCTGGAGCGCCGAGGGATTTTAATCATTATATATTTAGGGATTTTAATTAGATATATTTATATATTGTATATGTATGTAATTTCCCCTCATATCCTTTCCTAATATCCCCATCGCAATGTCCATACTGCAATCTCTAAACTCTACGTTAATTTCGGAGGATGTATTATGGAAACCGGTTGTTTGATATTGAGAAGTAGAGCCAGTCCTCGGTACCTTCTGTACCGAGAACACATAGATGTAATGGAGGGAGGATGGGATTAGGGAATTAGGGATGGGTCCCTGCGTAGTCACCTCCACGGGGTGGGCCTGGCTCCTTGGTAACGTTTTCGAGAGACCGGTCTCTCGGAAACGATATCAAGCTAAGGACTACGTGCTTAGATTTAAGCTATTTGTATGATTATTGTATGATTAATTAACCCCTGGTATAAGTTAAGTTAAGTTAAGTTTAGATTCTCGCCGCTGGATCGCCGTTGGAGCGCCGTTGGATCGCCGTTGGATCGCCGCTGGATCGCCGAGGGATTTTAGTTGTAGATATTTTTCACTTTTATATATATGTAATTATATGTATCCCCCATATGTATTCCCATATGTAATTGTATGTATTCCCCTATTTCCTTCTCCACCGTTGTAATAAAATTGTAAAGAAATACATTTTCTTATCCAAAGTGAGAATTATCCGCTATTAGAGTCCGTTACCGCTCGTTCATTAAAATATAACATAATAGCTCTCGCGTTTAGTCGTACTGGTAAACCATTGCGTTACATAGGCGCTTGACCGTTCTAATCCTATGCTTTGTAAGTTCGCTTCACGTCGTTTCTTTATTCGCGCGCCGAATTCGTCTTTTATTGCTACGCCGTGAGACAGTCCGGAACTCAATCAAACTGATGTGGTTTTCGGTGCCCATCGCGATTTTGCAGCCCTTGTCGATTGGTACGCCCGTTGGGTACTCGACCTGAGTATAGGTTTAGTACATTGGACGCGCTCATCGCGGGTTCGGGTGGAGCAGCTCCTACCCCGTGCCGCTGGGGTTTTCGGACCTGCTGTTAGACGGTTTGGGGCGGTCTACGAAGTTCGTTCTTGTCGGTGGGCAATGCGTCCTAATGCTAAGCCTCGCTGAGATTTCGATGGTACCCGCATTCACCATTGGGGAGAGCGTGGTTTCGGCTGTTTTGACGTAAGACGTGGGGTATTTGTTCGCGATTCGCGTCGGGTACGGTACGCCATGTGGCTAGCGCTGAAGCATCGGATTGGAATGTTCTGGCGAATATGTAACGCAGGATTATCGGTAATTGTTCGTATAGGTCGCGTCGCGAATTATATTTCAATTCTAACTTCAACTTAGCTTCTTTTCCCAATTTTAGTTTAACTTAACTTGGATTATTGCAAAGTGCCAGTAGAGTCATTTTACAAGTTTCACTTTTGGTAAGACAGTGGCATTCCTCATCATCCCTTTCGCAAAAGTCCATACTGCAATCTCTAAAATCTATGTAAAGAGAATGTATTATGGATTCCGGTTCTTTGAAATTTGCAAGTAGAGTCAGTCCTCGGTACCTTCTGTACCGAGGACACATAGATGTAATGGAGGGAGGATGGGATTAGGGAATTAGGGACGGGTCCCTGCGTAGTCACCTCCACGGGGTGGACTTGGGCCCTTGTTAACGTTTTCGAGAGATTGCGCTCTCGAAAACGATATCAAGCTAAGGACTACGCACGTAGACTTAAGTACAGATGTAAATTCAATATTAGAACTACGAAAGCATTTAAACTGATTGTCTTATATAGACCTTATACATTAATTTTTACAATTTTCTAAACATTGCATTAACTTGAACTTACTTTTCACTTTTCATTTTCTATTCTTTGCTTCCTTTTTCGAGTATTTTTACTTTTTCGCACAACTATCATTCTACTTTGTTCGCATGAAATTAAAATTCTTTAATTGCGGGTAGTTCTAATGTTGAGTTAGTTGAAACTTTGTACTGGTTTGTAAATTGTGTAGTTAGTTAAGCTAATGTTTAAGTTAAGTTAAGTTTAGGTTTTCGCCGCTGGATCGCCGATGGATCGCCGATGGAGCGCCGTTGGAGCGCCGCTGGATCGCCGAGGGATTTTAATTATAGATAATTTTAATTATATATATATGTAATTATATGTATGTAATTATATGTATGTAATTATATGTATGTAATACCCCAATTCCCTTCTTTTCCTTTATAATAAAATTGTAACTGAATGCATTTTCTTATCCAGAGTGAGAAATAGCCACTTTCATAATCCGTTACCGCTCATTCATTAAAATAGAACACTATTGTTCTATTATAAATCGGTTCGCGTTTAGTCAGTACTGATGAACATGCATTGCAATCTCCCTTGAGCATTCTAGTTTTATGCTACGTCAAATCGCTTCACGTACTTTTCTTCTTCTTTCTTCGTTCGAGATTTCGTCTTCATCGCCACGCAGTGAAACAGCCGGGACTCAATCAAACCGATGTGGTTTTCGGTGTCCATCCAGATTTTGCAGCTCTGGTCGAATACGCCCGGGGTACTCGATCAGGGTATCGGCTTAGCACAGTGGACGTACCTCTTGATGGAGTCGCGACGTTGTATTCCTACCCCGTGCCGCTGGGGCTTCAGCCTGCTGTAAGTCGGTACGAGGATGGTCTACTCGGTTCGTTCTTCATTGAGAGCAATGCGTCCACTTGCTAAGCCGTGCTAAGATCTCGATGGTATCCGCATTCACCATTGGGGAGAGCGTGGTTCCGATTGTTTCATCGTAAGACGTGGCATAAGTTGTTCGCGATTCGCGTCGGGTACGGTTCGCCTAGTGGCTAGTGCTGAACCAACGGGTAGAATGCTCTCGCGAGAATGTAACGCAGGTTTATGGTACTTGTTCGTTTCGGTCGCGCCGCGAATTTTCTTCATTTTTGCTTTAACTTAGTTTCCTTTCTTAATTTTGATTAAATTAATCGTTGCTTTCATTATTAATTTTTCTTTTATTAGAGTAATAGAATTTAGAATATCGTATCGTAAACCCTTTTACGGGACACTTTAATATTTCTACAGTGTCACTTTAAGTACTTCACTTTGGTTAGGATAATGGCATTTCTTGTTATCCCCGTCGAAAAGTCCATACTGCAATTTCGAAAATCTATCTTAGATTCTAGAAAATGTATTATGGATTCCGGTTTTAAATTCACAAGTAGAGTCAGTCCTCGGTACCTTCTGTACCGAGAACACATAGATGTAATGGAGGGAGGATGGGATTTGGGATTATTCTAGGGATGGGTCCCTGCGTCGTCACCTCCACGGGGTGGACCTGGCTCCTTGGTACCATTTTCCAGAGACCGGTCTCTCGAAAATGGTACCAAGCTAAGGACTACGTACCTAGATTTAAGTCGAAATTTTCCAAGTCCTTCTCAGGACTTTGAAAATTTCTATTGGATTGTATTTTGCAATTGTATAATTGATTATGGTATAGTTTAAGTTAAGTTAAATTAGGTTTTCGCCGCTGGATCGCCGATGGAGCGCCGTTGGAACGCCGATGGAGCACCGTTGGATCGCCGAGGGATTTTAATTCTAATTATTTCTCTATATATTATGTATGTAATACCCTTATTCCCATCATCTCCTTAGTTATAAATATCTATATCTATATATCTATCTATCTATCTATCTATCTATCTATATACATATGTTTTGTATATGTTTTATGTATATTATGTATGTAACACCCTTATTCCCATCTTCTCCTTTGTAATAAAATTGTAAAGGAGTACATTTTCTTATCCAAAGTGAGAGAGCCATTTCTACAATCGCGTTTAGTCAGTACTGATGAACATGCCTTAAATTTTCCCTCGAGTATTCTAAGTTTCTGCTGCGTGAAATCGCTTCACGTATTTTTTCTTTTCTTTTCTATTCGCTCGAGATTTAGTCTTCCATTTCCACGCAGTGAAATAGTCGATACTCAATCAAACTGATGTGGTTTTCGGAGCCCATTGAGATTTCGCAGCTCTTTTCGATTGGTACGCCCGTTGGGTACTCGACTTGGGTATAGGCTTAGTACATTGGACGCGCTCATCACGGTTCGTTCCGAGTAGCTCCTACCCCGTGTCGCTGGGGTCTTCGGACCTGCTGTAAGACGGTTTGGGGCGGTCTGCGAAGTTCGTTCTTGTCGTTGCGCAATGCGTCCTAATGCTAAGTCTCGCTGAATTCTTGATGGTAGCCGCATTCACCATTGGGGAGAGCGTGGTATCAGCTGTTTTGTCGTAAGACATGACATAACTTGCTCACGATTTGTGTCGGGTATGGTTCGCCTAGTGGCTAGTGCCGAGCCATCGGATTAGAATGCTCTCGCGAGAATCTAACGCAAGTTTATTTGGTACTTGTTCGTTTTGCTCGCGTCGCGAATTTCATTTTGCTTCAAATTAGTTCCTTTTCTTAACTTTATTGTTTCCATTCCTACTAATAGTCATGGTCTTATATATCGTAACGATGAACACTTTAATTTTTCTAAAGTGTCGATAGATTCACTTTACAAATTTCACTTCTGGTAAGATTATGGCATTTCTAATCATCTCCTTCGTAAAGTTCATACTGCAATCTCTAAAATCTTTATTAGATTTTGGAGAATGTATTATAGATTCCGGTTTTAAATTCAGGAGTAGAGTCAGTCCTTGATACCTTCCGTATCGAGAACACTTGAATGTAATGGAGGGTGGATGGGATTAGGGAAATTAGGGATGGGTCCCTGCGTAGTCACCTCCACGGGGTGGACCTGGGCCCTTGGTAACGTTTTCGAGAGATTGCGCTCTTGAAAACGGTATCAAGCTAAGGACTACGCACGTAGACATAAGTATAGTTGTAAACTCCATACTATAATTACCAGAATCAGTTAAAAGATTACGATTTATAACTTCTGCCTTGTATAAAGATAAGATTTCATAGATTTACTTTCATTATTAATTATTAAAGATAAGATTTCATAGATTTACTTTAATTATTAATTATTAAAGATAAGATTTCATAGATTTACTTTCATTATTTCATTCATTTATTTCACTATCCAACTATTATTTCATTAATTTTACAGTAGATTAGAATAATTTAATCACTGGTACTTTTAGTATCGAGTCTTTTGCATTACAATTTAAATCTTTTAAGTCCTTTTTAGGACTTTGAGGCTTTAAGTTGCATTGCAAATAGTTTAAGTTAATTTTAACGAACATATCTGTACAATCATATAATATAATTTTATAATTGTATAACCTGAATCCCTTCTATCCTGACTTCCCTAATTTCTGTCAATCGAGTATAATTATGGTTAATGTTAATCAGTTCATTGGGTTGTATTCTTATTATTTTTTGGGGAGGTTGAATACAATTCTGTGTGATCTATAGTAATTTCTATTTCTCTGTAATGTTTGTTCTCGACGTAGGGTTGTTTAATGATTGGAAGTCCACTTAATCTCTGCTTTATTTTAATTTCTGCACTTCTAAGTTTCTTTCAATCATCCTGGGGTTTGATCAATGATTTTATATTCATCGATTCTGTGATCCTAAAGCAGTTTCACTATTCTTTTTATGTTTAGAAGCGGGAAAATGCTATTGCTAGTCAATACAGCGTTGGAGTTCTACGTTTTCCAAAATTGTTTCTAATTGCATCATGTGAAAAGATTGTCTGAAACTGTAATCAATGAAAGCTTTTTTCGATCTCTCTTCATCTCAATTTCTACAGTCGATGCTTGATCACAGCTGGATCGCCGTGGGATGCGTGCGTCCTTAGTTATAATCACTTAGATTTAAGTAATTTAATTGTAACATAATTGTATCAAAATTGTAAAGAAATCCATTTTCTTATCCAAAGTGAGAAATAGCCATTTCTATAATCGCGTGTAGTCAGTACCTATAAACACACGTTACATACTCCCTTGAGCATTCTAAGTTTCTACTGCGTGAAATCGCTTCACGTAGCTTTTCGTTTCTTTTCATCTCTTTTCTTTTCTTTTCTATTAGTTCGACATTTCGTCTTCCATGGTCACGCAGCGAAATAGTCGATACTCAATCAAACTGATGTGGTTTTCGGAGCCCATTGAGATTTCGCAGCCCTTTTCGATTGGTACGCCCGTTGGGTACTCGATCTGGGTATAGGCTTAGTACATTGGACGCGCTCATCGCGGTTCGTTCCGAGTAGCTCCTACCCCGTGTCGCTGGGGTCTTCGAACCTGCTGTAAGACGACTTGGGGCGGTCTGCGAAGTTCGTTCTTGTCGGTGGGCAATGCGTCCTAATGCTAAGTCTCGCTGAATTCTTGATGGTAGCCGCATTCACCATTGGGGAGAGCGTGGTATCAGCTGTTTCGACGTAAGACGTGGCATAAACTTAATTTGCTCGCGATTCGCGTCGGGTATGGTTCAGCTAGTGACTAGTAGTGGACTATCGGGTTAGAATCCTCTCGCGAGAATCGAACGTAGGTTTATTGGTACTTGTTCGTTTTGATCGCGTCGCGAATTTCATCTTACTTCAAATTAATTTCATCTCTCAACTTTAGTTTAATTTCAACTTAAATATCGTACCGTAGAACACTATAATTTTTTTAATGTGTCAGTAGATTCATTTCACAAATTTCACTTTGGCTAAGACAATGGCATCCATTGTCATCCCTCTCGTAAAGTCCATACTGCAATCTCTAAAATGTATGTAAAGAGAATGTATTATGGATTCCGGTTTTTTGAAATTTACAAGTAGAGTCAGTCCTCGGTACCTTCTGTACCGAGAACATATAGATGTAATGGAGGGAGGATGGGATTAGGGAATTAGGGATGGGTCCCTGCGTAGTCACCTCCACGGGGTGGACCTGGGCCCTTGGTAACGTTTTCGAGAGATTGCGCTCTCGAAAACGGTATCAAGCTAAGGACTACGCACGTAGACATAAGTATAGTTGTAAACTTGATACCAAAAGTACCAGAATCAGTTAAAAGATTACGATTTATAACTTTTGTCTGCATAAAGATTTCATGGATTTACCTTCATTATTTCATTTATTCATTTCATTATCCAACTATTATTTCATTAATTTTGAAGTAGATTAGAATAATTTAATCACTGGTACTTTTAGTATCGAGTCCTTTGCAGTACAATTTAAATCTCTCAAGTCCTTTTCAGGACTTTGAAACTTTAAGTTGGATTGCAAATAGTTTAAGTTAATTTTAAGGAACATATCTGTACATTCACATAATGTAATTTTATAACTGTAACCTAAATCCCTTCTATCCTGACTTCCCTAATTTATCTCAATCGAGCATAATTATGTCGATGTTAATCAGTTCATTGGATATCAATCTCATTATTTTTTTTATAAACTCCGTTGGTTGGAATTAGAGAGGTTTAAAACAATCCTGCGTAATCTATAGTAATTTCTATCTATCTGTGATGTTTGTTCTTAACAGGGGATTGTATGATGACTGGAAATCGACTTAATCTCTACTTTATTTTAATTTCTGCACTTCTAAGTTTCTGTATGGGAAAAAACTCGCTTGAAATCTTCGTGGGGGTTGATCAATGAATTTATATTCATTGATTCTGTCATCGTAAAGTAGTTTCACTATTCTCTTTGTATTTGGAAATGAGAAAATGGTACTTTCGGTGAATACAGCTTTTGAGTTCCACCTCTTCCAAGATTCTTTCCAACTCTTTCACGTGAACAGATTGTCTCGAATTATAATCAAGGAAAGCTATTAAGAGGATCTTAAAATTTATGTTGTTCTCATCATTTGATGGTTGGAAATCCATTTCGTTCCATCCTCGCTTCAATTTCTTCGTTCGACGCTGGATCACCGTTGGATCGCCGTGGGATGCGTGCGTCCTTAGTTATAAGCGCTTAGATTTAAGTAATTTAATTGTAGCTCAATTGTAACAAAATTGTAAAGAAATCCATTCTCTTATCCGAAGTGAGAAATAGTCGTTTCTATAACCGCGTTTAGTCAGTACCGATAAACATGCGTTACATGCTCCCTTGAGCATTCTAAGTTTCTACTGCGTAAAATCGTTTCACGTAGATTTTCATTTCTTTTCTTTTCTATTTGCTCGAGATCGATTTCGTTTTCTATCGTCACGCAGCGAAATAGTCGATACTCAATCAAACTGATGTGGTTTTCGGAGCCCATTGAGATCTTGCAGCCCTTTTCGATTGGTACGCCCGTTGGGTACTCGATCTGGGTATAGGCTTAGTACATTGGACGCGCTCATCGCGGGTTCGTTCCGAGTAGCTCCTACCCCGTGTCGCTGGGGTCTTCGGACCTGCTGTAAGACGACTTGGGGCGGTCTACGAAGTTCGTTCTTGTCGTTGGGCAATGCGTCCTACTGCTAAGTCTCGCTGAGATCTTGATGGTAGCCGCATTCACCATTGGGGAGAGCGTGGTATCAGCTGTTTCGACGTAAGACGTGGCATAAACTTAATTTGCTCGCGATTCGCGTCGGGTATGGTTCACCTAGTGACTAGTATGTGACCATCGGATTAGAATCCTCTCGTGAGAATCTAACGCAGGTTTATTGGTACTTGTTCGTTTTGATCGCGTCGCGAATTTCATCTTACTTCAAATTAATTTCATCTCTCAACTTTAGTTCAATTTCAACTTAAATATCGTACCGTAGAACACTATAATTTTTTTAATGTGTCAGTAGATTCATTTCACAAATTTCACTTTGGCTAAGACAATGGCATCCATTGTCATCCCTCTCGTAAAGTCCATACTGCAATCTCTAAAATGTATGTAAAGAGAATGTATTATGGATTCCGGTTTTTTGAAATTTACAAGTAGAGTCAGTCCTCGGTACCTTCTGTACCGAGAACATATAGATGTAATGGAGGGAGGATGGGATTAGGGAATTAGGGATGGGTCCCTGCGTAGTCACCTCCACGGGGTGGACCTGGGCCCTTGGTAACGTTTTCGAGAGATTGCGCTCTCGAAAACGGTATCAAGCTAAGGACTACGCACGTAGACATAAGTATAGTTGTAAACTTGATACCAAAAGTACCAGAATCAGTTAAAAGATTACGATTTATAACTTTTGTCTGCATAAAGATTTCATGGATTTACCTTCATTATTTCATTTATTCATTTCATTATCCAACTATTATTTCATTAATTTTGAAGTAGATTAGAATAATTTAATCACTGGTACTTTTAGTATCGAGTCCTTTGCAGTACAATTTAAATCTCTCAAGTCCTTTTCAGGACTTTGAAACTTTAAGTTGGATTGCAAATAGTTTAAGTTAATTTAAGGAACATATCTGTACATTCACATAATGTAATTTTATAACTGTAACCTAAATCCCTTCTATCCTGACTTCCCTAATTTATCTCAATCGAGCATAATTATGTCGATGTTAATCAGTTCATTGGATATCAATCTCATTATTTTTTTTATAAACTCCGTTGGTTGGAATTAGAGAGGTTTAAAACAATCCTGCGTAATCTATAGTAATTTCTATCTATCTGTGATGTTTGTTCTTAACAGGGGATTGTATGATGACTGGAAATCGACTTAATCTCTACTTTATTTTAATTTCTGCACTTCTAAGTTTCTGTATGGGAAAAAACTCGCTTGAAATCTTCGTGGGGGTTGATCAATGAATTTATATTCATTGATTCTGTCATCGTAAAGTAGTTTCACTATTCTCTTTGTATTTGGAAATGAGAAAATGGTACTTTCGGTGAATACAGCTTTTGAGTTCCACCTCTTCCAAGATTCTTTCCAACTCTTTCACGTGAACAGATTGTCTCGAATTATAATCAAGGAAAGCTATTAAGAGGATCTTAAAATTTATGTTGTTCTCATCATTTGATGGTTGGAAATCCATTTCGTTCCATCCTCGCTTCAATTTCTTCGTTCGACGCTGGATCACCGTTGGATCGCCGTGGGATGCGTGCGTCCTTAGTTATAAGCGCTTAGATTTAAGTAATTTAATTGTAGCTCAATTGTAACAAAATTGTAAAGAAATCCATTCTCTTATCCGAAGTGAGAAATAGTCGTTTCTATAACCGCGTTTAGTCAGTACCGATAAACATGCGTTACATGCTCCCTTGAGCATTCTAAGTTTCTACTGCGTAAAATCGTTTCACGTAGATTTTCATTTCTTTTCTTTTCTATTTGCTCGAGATCGATTTCGTTTTCTATCGTCACGCAGCGAAATAGTCGATACTCAATCAAACTGATGTGGTTTTCGGAGCCCATTGAGATCTTGCAGCCCTTTTCGATTGGTACGCCCGTTGGGTACTCGATCTGGGTATAGGCTTAGTACATTGGACGCGCTCATCGCGGGTTCGTTCCGAGTAGCTCCTACCCCGTGTCGCTGGGGTCTTCGGACCTGCTGTAAGACGACTTGGGGCGGTCTACGAAGTTCGTTCTTGTCGTTGGGCAATGCGTCCTACTGCTAAGTCTCGCTGAGATCTTGATGGTAGCCGCATTCACCATTGGGGAGAGCGTGGTATCAGCTGTTTCGACGTAAGACGTGGCATAAACTTAATTTGCTCGCGATTCGCGTCGGGTATGGTTCACCTAGTGACTAGTATGTGACCATCGGATTAGAATCCTCTCGTGAGAATCTAACGCAGGTTTATTGGTACTTGTTCGTTTTGATCGCGTCGCGAATTTCATCTTACTTCAAATTAATTTCATCTCTCAACTTTAGTTCAATTTCAACTTAAATATCGTACCGTAGAACACTATAATTTTTTTAATGTGTCAGTAGATTCATTTCACAAATTTCACTTTGGCTAAGACAATGGCATCCATTGTCATCCCTCTCGTAAAGTCCATACTGCAATCTCTAAAATGTATGTAAAGAGAATGTATTATGGATTCCGGTTTTTTGAAATTTACAAGTAGAGTCAGTCCTCGGTACCTTCTGTACCGAGAACATATAGATGTAATGGAGGGAGGATGGGATTAGGGAATTAGGGATGGGTCCCTGCGTAGTCACCTCCACGGGGTGGACCTGGGCCCTTGGTAACGTTTTCGAGAGATTGCGCTCTCGAAAACGGTATCAAGCTAAGGACTACGCACGTAGACATAAGTATAGTTGTAAACTTGATACCAAAAGTACCAGAATCAGTTAAAAGATTACGATTTATAACTTTTGTCTGCATAAAGATTTCATGGATTTACCTTCATTATTTCATTTATTCATTTCATTATCCAACTATTATTTCATTAATTTTGAAGTAGATTAGAATAATTTAATCACTGGTACTTTTAGTATCGAGTCCTTTGCAGTACAATTTAAATCTCTCAAGTCCTTTTCAGGACTTTGAAACTTTAAGTTGGATTGCAAATAGTTTAAGTTAATTTTAAGGAACATATCTGTACATTCACATAATGTAATTTTATAACTGTAACCTAAATCCCTTCTATCCTGACTTCCCTAATTTATCTCAATCGAGCATAATTATGTCGATGTTAATCAGTTCATTGGATATCAATCTCATTATTTTTTTTATAAACTCCGTTGGTTGGAATTAGAGAGGTTTAAAACAATCCTGCGTAATCTATAGTAATTTCTATCTATCTGTGATGTTTGTTCTTAACAGGGGATTGTATGATGACTGGAAATCGACTTAATCTCTACTTTATTTTAATTTCTGCACTTCTAAGTTTCTGTATGGGAAAAAACTCGCTTGAAATCTTCGTGGGGGTTGATCAATGAATTTATATTCATTGATTCTGTCATCGTAAAGTAGTTTCACTATTCTCTTTGTATTTGGAAATGAGAAAATGGTACTTTCGGTGAATACAGCTTTTGAGTTCCACCTCTTCCAAGATTCTTTCCAACTCTTTCACGTGAACAGATTGTCTCGAATTATAATCAAGGAAAGCTATTAAGAGGATCTTAAAATTTATGTTGTTCTCATCATTTGATGGTTGGAAATCCATTTCGTTCCATCCTCGCTTCAATTTCTTCGTTCGACGCTGGATCACCGTTGGATCGCCGTGGGATGCGTGCGTCCTTAGTTATAAGCGCTTAGATTTAAGTAATTTAATTGTAGCTCAATTGTAACAAAATTGTAAAGAAATCCATTCTCTTATCCGAAGTGAGAAATAGTCGTTTCTATAACCGCGTTTAGTCAGTACCGATAAACATGCGTTACATGCTCCCTTGAGCATTCTAAGTTTCTACTGCGTAAAATCGTTTCACGTAGATTTTCATTTCTTTTCTTTTCTATTTGCTCGAGATCGATTTCGTTTTCTATCGTCACGCAGCGAAATAGTCGATACTCAATCAAACTGATGTGGTTTTCGGAGCCCATTGAGATCTTGCAGCCCTTTTCGATTGGTACGCCCGTTGGGTACTCGATCTGGGTATAGGCTTAGTACATTGGACGCGCTCATCGCGGGTTCGTTCCGAGTAGCTCCTACCCCGTGTCGCTGGGGTCTTCGGACCTGCTGTAAGACGACTTGGGGCGGTCTACGAAGTTCGTTCTTGTCGTTGGGCAATGCGTCCTACTGCTAAGTCTCGCTGAGATCTTGATGGTAGCCGCATTCACCATTGGGGAGAGCGTGGTATCAGCTGTTTCGACGTAAGACGTGGCATAAACTTAATTTGCTCGCGATTCGCGTCGGGTATGGTTCACCTAGTGACTAGTATGTGACCACCGGATTAGAATCCTCTCGCGAGTATCTAACGCAGGTTTATCGGTACTTGTTCGTTTTGATCGCGTCGCGAATTTTGTCTCAATTCTTAGTTGAAATTAGTTTCTTTTCTTAACTTTAACTTAACTTAATTTTGTTTCCATTTTTACTATGTGTCATCATCTTAAATATCGTACCGTAGAACACTTTAATTTTGCTAAAGTGTTAGTAGAGTCACTTTAAAAATTTCACTTCTGCTAAGATAATGGCATTTCTTGTTATCCCTCTTCCAAAGTCCATACTGCAGTTTCTGTAAATCATTTGTAGATTTTAGAAAATGTATTATGGATGCCACGTTTAAATTATTAAAGTAGAGTCAGTCCTCGGTACCTTCTGTACCGAGGACATATAGATGTAATGGAGGGTGGATGGGATTAGGGAAATTAGGGATGGGTCCCTGCGTAGTCACCTCCACGGGGTGGACCTGGGCCCTTGGTAACGTTTTCGAGAGATTGCGCTCTCGAAAACGGTATCAAGCTAAGGACTACGTGCGTAGATATAAATATAATTGTAAACTCGATACTAAAAGTATCAGAATCAGTTAAAAGATTACGCTTTACAAATTCTGTCTTGTATAAAGATATCATAGACTTACTATCATTATTTCATTTATTTATTTCATTATTCAACTATTATTTCATAAATTTTGCAGTAGATTGGAATAATTTAATCACTGGTACTTTTAGTATCGAGTCTTTTGCAGTACAATTTAAATCACTCAAGTCTTTTTCAGGACTTTGAAGGTTTAAGTTGGATTGCAAATAGTTTAAGTTAATTTTAGTGAACATGTCTGTACATTCAAATAATATAATTTTATAAAAGTGTAACCTGGATCCCTTCTATCCTGACTTCCCTAATTTATTTCAATCGAGCATAATTATGGTTGACTTTAATCAGTTCAAACGGTATTATTCTCATAATTTTTGTGGTGTTTGTTTTTGACGGAGGATTGTTTGATGATTGGAAATCGACTTGGTCTTTACTTTGTTTTAATTTCTGCGTTTCTAAGTTTGTACATGGGCAAGAATTCGCTTGAAATCATCGTAGGTTTGATCAACGATTTTGTATTCCGCGATCGTGAAACAGTATCATTATTCTCTTTACATTTGGAAATAAGAAAATTCATCATGTTTTCTCTGAAGTTGTTCTCGTCATTCGATAGTTCGAAATCCATTTCGTTCCTTCTTCATCTCAATGAAGTTCTATCTTCCTTCTTCTTAGCATTCGACAATGGATCACAGCTGCATCACCGTTGGATCGCCGTGGGATGCGTGCGTTCTTAGTTATAAGCACTTAGATTTAAGTAATTTAATTGTAACTGAATTGTAATAAAATTGTAAACGAATCCATTTTCTTATCCGAAGTGAGAAATACCCATTTCTATAATCGCGTGTAGTCAGTACCTATAAACATGCGTTACATACTCCCTTGAGCATTCTTATTTTCTGCTGCGTGGAATCGCTTCACGTAGTTTCTTTTTTCCTTATTCGTTCGAGATTTCGTCTTCTACAGTCACGCAGCGAAATAGTCGATACTCAATCAAACTGATGTGGTTTTCGGAGCCCATTGAGATTTCGCAGCCCTTGTCGATTGGTACGCCCGTTGGGTACTCGACTTGGGTATAGGCTTAGTACATTGGACGCGCTCACGCGGGTTCGTTCCGAGTAGCTCCTACCCCGTGTCGCTGGGGTCTTCGGACCTGCTGTAAGACGACTTGGGGCGGTCTACGAAGTTCGTTCTTGTCGTTGGGCAATGCGTCCTAATGCTAAGTCTCGCTGAGATCTTGATGGTAGCCGCATTCACCATTGGGGAGAGCGTGGTATCAACTGTTTCGACGTAAGACGTGGCATAACTTGTTCGCGACTCGCGTCGGGTATGGTTCGCCTAGTAGCTAGTGCCGAACCATCGGGTTAGAATGCTCTCGTGAGAATCTGACGCAGGTTTATTGATACTTGTTCGTTTTGATCGCGACGCGATTTTCTTCCAAATTAGTTCCTTTTCTTAACTTTAATTTAACTTAATTTTATTTCCATTTTTACTAAGAATCATAGTCTTAATTATCGTACCGAAGAACACTTTAATTTTTCTAAAGTGTCTGTAGATTCACTTTACAAATTTCATTTTGGGTAAGAAAGTGACATTCCTCGTCATCCCTTTCGTAAAATCCATACTGCACTCTCTAAAATCTATGTTAGATTTTGAAGAATGTATTATGGATTCCGATTGTTTGATATTCACAAGTAGAGTCAGTCCTCGGTACCTTCTGTACCGAGAACACACAGATGTAATGGAGGGTGGATGGGACTAGGGAAATAGGGATGGGTCCTTGCGTAGTCACCTCCACGGGGTGGACCTGGGTACTTGGTAACATTTTTGAGAAATTAATTAGTTTCTCAAAAATGATATCATGCTAAGGACTACGTATTAGGTTTAAGTTATTTGCGATTCACTTAAAATTTTCTAATCCTTTTGCAGGGCTTTGAAACTTTTGCCTAGGTAACACTTACATTTTTCCTTTCTTCTAAATTATAGAGAGCAGAACAATACCTGTATACCTAAGCATACGATATGAAACTCTATAAGATGATAGCACAGACGAAGAATATGGTAATTCAATCACCAAATTTGTCGACGTATCACAAAGTTCAAATGCCCTACCTATCCATCGTATCGTTTTAGTGTTACTAATATAGCACAGAATAGTTAGAAGTAAAACTAAACGTAGTTTTACTAGTACGATCGATCCCGTCAGTGACTACATTAAAACATACGGTCTAAAAAATCATAAAACATTTGCTCCTAAGTTTGAAAGAATCATTACCAGCGGTATCGTTCGAAAAACTATTATCTATTCTGATTAAACTTACGAAATTTTATCCTAAACCAATTTAAAGAAAACTAACCTATGGCAGCCATTGGCTTCTAATTATTTACAATAGAATTATTAATTGTATCGTATCACTATATGATGCAATTAATAATTATATATTGAATAAATAGAACCCGAGTCTCACCACGTGGAGGTTGCTGCCAATGGAGACCCACCCTAACCGCGTCCCATCCACCCTCCTTTTATACAAGATATCATTAAATAAAACCTCCTTCCAATGTACAATTGCAACAAGTTCAATGTTTGATCCCTATGCAAACGTACAATGAAAGGAGTTTCGTATAGAATTTTCGCGAGAAAGAATTGTTACAAATGAAAGGAAACACAAATACCCTGCCTAGCCAATAATTGTCTGAATTTCAAAACCAATCAACCTAACTAGGATTATATATCCACTTAAAAGAAGTGATTCCTACCTATCAATAGCTGCAAAGACCTAAAAATGTTTCACCCTGCGTATGCAAAGATCTAGGAGAACACAGTACACGAAGTACTTTGTATTCATGAATTTGAAGTTGTTGCAAAAGCAAATAACAGAAAAGACGTTCTGAAGTAACAAAAGAAGAATATAATAGAAGATTTTGCACAGATGAACAGAAATGATCGAATTTACAAAATCCGAGACAACATACGAAGGACGACAACGAAGACAGAATTGAAAGCACTAGAACATCTAAAGCAGCACTGGAAACACAGGAATACCTAAAATAGAATTGGAAATACTGCAAAATCTAGAACAGAGATGTACAACATATGTGGAACCATAACATAGGTTAATAGATTACAACAAAAAATACATCCAAGAACAGAAACACCTCTCCTTCGTACATCCTTTTTGTAGTTCACCCTTTTTTACTCGTATTACATATGTATGACCATGCCTTCATCTTCATAGCATCATTTCCATTCGAATGTATTGCTTTAATCAAATGGACGACTCTGCAAAACTATAAGCTGCAACAAAAACTTATACAATGGATTAGTAATACCTTAGAAAAATTTGACAAGCAAGCAATATATATAAATTAGACATACAGGAACATCATTTTATGGAAATAGCATGAAAAAAATTATGTATGTAACATGTAACAAAGCAAATGTATTTGGTCATAATATTCATTGGGGTAACAAAATTAAAAATATACATTCTAACACACACAATGAAATATTTAAATATCAATTACAAAATCAGCGTTAAATGAAGGTTGTAAAAACCAGAGGGTATCTATCCGTAGAAAATAACTACATTATTCTGTAATATTTTATGTCAAACGCTCGATCAGCAAAGATATGAAACGGAGAATTGAGGAAATGAATGCAATCGATCTATCGTCTCTCATTGTTATAGTTATTAATACCGTGAATGAAGTATTCTTTCTTTTCGATATCATCAATTTATTAAACACGAAACAAAGAATACTTCAAAATCAATCGCGGTAAACGTTTCAATATACTTGGAAAAATAATTTATTAAAACACAGACTAGGAAAATTAATCGTGGCAGGAGCCATATTGTCGCAACACTAATTCGCGGAGTGTGTCAGAAAGGCAATGCGCGAGCAGCCACTTCAGGGCGCTTGTCTTAATTCGTAACATTAATTTATACACTCATAATTTAACTACGCAACACTAACAAAAAGATCTTAAAACAGTGATCTGAATAGGTGCAATGTCACCACGGTGCAATGTAGTTTTTGGCTACTGTGGTGACTCTACGTAAGATCACACTTCCATAGCGCAAATAGAAGATCTCATAGATGCGATTTCGCACCCTCGTGCGACGCAGCTTCTTTGACTACGGTGGTGATGATGTTTCCACACAATAAGTGGAAGATTTGGGCGGCATTTCGTTAGTCGCAACACTATCGTGATAACCGCGATCATTTATTATCGCAATACTAAATGGAATTAAAGACTAAACTATAAAACTAATTGAAAAGTACAAACTACATACTAAAACAATAAATACAATTTAATCTTATTCACGAAACAAATATTAGCAAACAATAATTATAAGTACGGCAAGCAATCGCGATCTCATGATTCGCAACGCTAAAAGATCAACACGATTATTATTTTTACACAACTCTAATTCAAAGCGCGATATATTAATTAATACGCAACTCTAATAAAAATTGCGACCTGGAGTTAATCGCGACTTTAATAACAACCGTGATCTGGAGATAATCGCAACTCTAATAAAAATCGCGACTTGGAGTTAATCGCAACGCTAATAAAAATCGCGATTTGGATTTATTCGCAACTCTAATTGAAACCGTAATTAAATATTCGCAACACTACAATTGAAACCGCGATTCGCCCAGCATTCGTTGAGCCAGCATTCTGCTAGCTAGAATATACTGTACTACTACTACACAAATACGAGCATAATGACAAGGTAGTAACAAAAAAATGACTTTGCATCGAGAGGGTTGCCTGCCTCTGAATGCATAGTCATTAGTAGTTGCCCTCTTCTCTGGGCCTTTTCGACATATAGTCTCTTCTTTCTTCGGGCAGGAAGCCAGGACGATTCCAAGATATGACAAATGCCTGAACAAAGTCATATTATGAATTAAAATTCATGTTATCACACAATCAATCAATTAAGAAAAAATATTAAGAAATGTTGCTTACCTCTAGGAGGATATCATGAACGTTGTCATCAGAGTAGGTGTAGTAGATGAATCAATAACAATAATAATGGCCATTGCTCACTATATTCATCCCTTGAAAGACATAACTGTTTAAAAACCTGTAACAGAACAAAACAAAACAATTAGAATAAATATACAAAGGTAAACTTAGTTATATTAAGATTTTATAATAAATTAGTTCATAAATTTTGTTTTCAAAGTTTAAACAAAGTCTATAGACAACTATGAACAATGAAAAGCATAATGAAAAGACAAATAAGAAGAAAATTCAAAGATAAATTCATATTTACAACGATAATGTTCAATAAATAATTAATCGAGTATGCAATGATTAAACAAAGTTTATAACAGAACAAAAATGTAATAGAATAGTAATTAATAATACTACACTGTCGACAAGCAAGCGTTTGAACGTACCTTGAAAGCAGAAACGTATTTCGAAGAGTTTTACCGGCAGCACAGGACGACACGTCTTACCACCAGTCGAGGACGACACGAACTGACTGCTGGTGCCATTCTCCGCATGCCTCGCAGTCGTCCAAGTAAGGACGAACGCTACCGAACGTCGTTCTCCACTACGCTACTACGTCTACTCCTTGACCTTGGTACATTGTTATCTGCTTAAACTGTAAATAAAGCATAAAATTGAAAATCCACAACAATAGGTACGTGTTCACAACATGAGTTCCAGGAAATCTCTCGTGTGTATTTTTCTCAGAAGACTATGTACTGTTTTGTTGTGATGTACACTCTCTCAAATATTGTGCATAGAACACAAGATGTGTTCTGTGCACAGAAAAATTTGTATTGCCCTCTAAATATATACATCTACGTGTATAACACATATAACATAGATAATATTTTACTATATTATTTTATTATCCATACGATGCTAATTGCCAATTCTCGTCCTAAAAATGAAACTATTGCAATAAATCTCTTTCGAGGCAAAATTCAACTATCAGAAGGAAGGATTATTATTTAGAAGATATTAATTACAAATACTGCAATACATTATGTACTGAAATACTCGAATTCTTGTCATAAGAACGAAATTATTTTCTATCATATTCTCTATTTTATTCTGCTGCAAAAGTATGATGTATTTGGAATTAAGTGTCCATGTAAAATTGTAGTCGCATATTTTGTTCATGCGAGAGAATAAAATTGCACAGTGTGATGTTGAATAAAAAACGATAGGAGCATGTTTTTCTGTTTTTTACTTTTTTTCCAATCAATTTTCATTCAATCCATCAAAGTACTTCAAACACACCCTCGGCTCGGGAACACGGATGGCGAATCGAGAACGCTTTTTATAAGAAAAACTTGAATTTGATACCCTTTTATTCTATTCGGTTTTCTCTAAAGTTGTATCGATAATTTTAACAAAAAAATCCATACAAAGGGAATTAGTTTCCTCTCATATTTGGGCAGATTGAATAAAACAGTTAATAGAATTCATTCGCCCAAATTTAAAGTTGATTTGTTCGAATGAAACTGAATTTTTCTGTGGCGCGATCGAAGCCAACCGAGCAGCGTGGTAATGTTGCTTTGTTCGATTTCCGTGCAACACTTTATAATTTTGCAATATAAATTTGATCGCGCATCAATTTTGCAAATGCGATTATAGAGGGAAAAAATGCGCTGTGGTGCCTTTCACGTAATTTACGGGTATTTTCACAGCTTTTCATAATCACATTCGAAGTCTCCTCGATGTAAAAGGTGCTGTCGCTTGATATTAATATAAATGCACCAAATTATTACCGACGTGGTGATATACACGTAAAATCTCATTTGTATCCATCCGTTTCAATAAATTAATATTAAAATATTATACGCTGTTTTTCATTATTTATCATCGGATCGTCGACTGCGCGTAATATTCGCGCCCAGTAGAATTTTCAAACACGCATTGAGATTACATAAAATGACGATCATCCTTCTACCTTGTATCGTGCCAAACTGAGATTACGAACGCTCGGGTGCACGATGTAAATCACTTGAGATAATTGTGCGAGCTTCTGCAAACAGGCGAATAAAAACCGTGCCCGTTTTAAAATCCGCTTCGCAATTTCTCTCGGTTCCATGTCTCTGTTTGCACGCTGAATACGTGCCTAGAGTAGCAAGATCTCTACGATTAACTCTATTTTAAGAATGATTACTACCGGATAATAGGCTTGGTAATCTCATTGGGCTTTCGATCTTGAGTGTGGTGTACGTACAAACAAGGCACAATCGAGTTTACTTTGCACGATCCCCTGGCGCACTTCTGTATCGGGAGACACCAATATCCACGGTGCGATATAACCTGATCGAAGTGTATTTTCTTCCCCAGGCATGGTTAATTGCTTGCTTACGGCAATTCCGTATTTCTCTATCAATTCTGGACTTGGGAATGGTAAATCTGCGATTCGATGCACACGGAGATGGATTCGATTGTATCGTACAATTGTAGTTATACTGCAGGGAGTAGAATCTTGTCCCGTTTTATTGAATATCTAGTCGAAGAATCTAGAACTATAGGATCGATCGAATTGACAATTGTTGTACTACACGACCGACTCAATGTTGGACGAACCGTAGCTTCATTTTCATTTTCAAAGCTATCATTGTTACGTCGTATCCGCTGAATCTCTGTCGCGCATATTTCAGCGAATACGAACAATAAGGAAGCGGGAAATTTTTCTACGAGATTCGTGCAATTCTCGTTACATGGTGTGCACTTAAATCACGCAGTGCGATACATCATTCGGAGATCCGCGCCGACGAGAGCTTACAATGGCCCTCGGTTTTGAACGCAGCGCGGAGATTTAAATCTTCGGATTAAAAGGAACGACTAGAAAGGGGCGAAGATGTTCCCCGTTCGCCTTGAGAACGAGCTACGATTTCTATAGCCGTTTATCCATTCGACTAGCTGCGCCGCGGCTACGTGATGGAATTTGTTTTCCAGAGGGAGTTAAATCGCTAGCAGACTCGCTGGTCCTGTTACGCTCGAAACAAATGTAAGCCGTTGGATTACGAAAAGTGGCGGTCAAGACGGACCAGTAGCCAGTAGCCATGCTGAACAGTTCAATTCTTCTCCACTTACTCTGACGGGTCGTTTTTCGAGTCAAAGTGGTATTTCCTCGAATTACTCTCGAAAAGAAAATCCTTCCTGTTTTCATTTTCTTCGTTTATAGTGTGGAGAAAAGTCGACTAGTTTCAGGCCAAAAGTGTAAATAATTTTTAGCTACAAAATGCAAATCGTTTCATGCAAATAACTTCAAGTTACAGGATACGATTTCGCGTTCGACTACTAGTTATTAAAACGTTAAGGCAGTGATAAATCTCCGCCGCATGCAGAGATTTATACTTAGGAGGGAAGAAGTCAGACGTTCACAATGCGATCGTTTGTCACCGAATCCCGTCGTCGAGTTGCTTTTTATGTCTGTACTTCGCGACGGCAAGACGCAGCTCGAATCCTGCGGACTAGAGTTAACGATTGAAATTTAACCACTGATTCTTCGTATAGAATTTCTGTATTGCACAAGGTATAGGATGTTCTGCAACAGATGAGTCTACGAGTAAGACCGCAGGATGGAATTTTGGTCTATCTTCGTCAAAGCAACTTTAGAAGCTTTGTGTCCGATGTACGTCAAAATCGTTCAGCTGAACTTGATCGAAAAATTGATACAAAGAGAACGTAATATATATTAACAAGTTATTACAGGCACCAATAATGTCTCCTTTATTCATTACTGTTACGATAAAGCACATTTTCCTACCAATGGCAGGTTTAATTAAATGTTATTCCAGGTTATTCCATGGATCTTTGTTCGCAGATTATTTATTTCTCGGACGATTAATTTTTGACGAAGCTTTTTAATATTATATAATTTTGTTTAAAACTAAATTTAATTTTTCTGTCTTTGATTTGCTTAATCGACTTCACATGGTTAGAGCTGACTATTTCCTTTCTATACTACTGTTCATTATGAAGCCATTCTATTTCTATCTGCTCTACTTATACATGTACAAGAAGTCTCTGAATAACTGATCGTCCAACAGCTTCTACATGAATTAATAAAAGCATCCTTCATTCCCCGTCTTCCTACGAGGAGATAACATCTCGAATTCTACAAACGCGTACATCCGGCAACTTATTTGAAACTGGCGCGTGGTACTGGCACACGTACGAAAACCGTGTCGAGCCGGAAGGGCAGGAGAGGTTAGGAGGGTCCTTACATTTTCATCTCCTTTCAATCTGTACAGGCAGCCGTCACACGTTTTCGAACGTTATAAGCACCGCGGGGGCGGAATGGTGGCGCGGACGGGGCAGACAGTTCGGCACACGGGCAAGTTAGCCCGTGCTGGGTGCCGCGCGAGGACAGCCTACAAAACGGTTGTCCGTGTCAAGTACTTATGCGCTTCTTTTTTGCTAAATACATTTCAATATCCGACGAGGTAGCAGCCCTTTCGAACGCGACGCCTCGCGCCGCGTGAGAGATACGGCCGCGGGTACGAAGACGCGCGGGCTGGATGAGGGAAACGCGGGCGCGGAAAGGGGTAAAAAGGGCGACAGGAGCTGCAATATTCTTGGCTCGCATTGTACGTGTCCCATAAGTTGGCAGCCGAGCTCCCTCTCAGCGACAGCTTGACAGAACATACGCTCCTTCCCGCTCGAATCCTTTCGTCCTTCTTCCTTTCATCTAACCTCCAACTTTCACCTCTATCCGCCCCTCTCCTCGGTGTGCTCGAAAATAAAAGTTTATAAGGTTTCGTCTGTGTGGGTGGTTGAAGCCACGGGTGCGCCTCGGTCGTTCGTCGAGGGTACGCGCGCGAAAAACGGGAACGCCGCGTCGACGGGATACAGGCTGAGAACTACCCGGTGGCGGTGGCGGGGTGACAGGGAACGATCGCTAAAGGGAAGAGAGACCGTGGTGTTGGTAAGGGGGTTGTTGCAGCACGGGGAGAGAGGTGAGCGGAGGGGTGGTCGGGGGACCGACGAGAAAAGTGGAGATCACGTGCAGAAATAACGTTCGTGTTTTTGATTTGAAGCACGTAACCGAACCACATTGAAATCAGATAGGGGCGCGAGAGAGGACGCTAAACTGGCTCCGAGGCTCCGGTAAGCTTACTACGGGAATACCTAAATCGGGCTACGGGCTCGGGTTTGGGAGTCAGGAACGCGTTAGGCGGGCAAGGATGCCAGACACCGAACTCACCGATGCCACGGGACAGGGGAGGGTGGAAAGAAGGTGCGAGCGAGGAAGACAGGCACGTTGGGGCGCGAAGGGTGGGCTAGACACGCCTCACAACGGGTGAAACGTGCCACTTTCCACGGATTTTCGAATAAATCGGCGGCGTGCAGAGTGCGAGTCGTTCCAGTATAACGGACTCCCCCGCTTTGACTCCGACTTTCCGGAACCCCTCCGGATTCGTGTTCCGTAATCCGGATGGGCCTTGCTTCTCAGCTGGCGGAAAACGCCGCGGAATAGAGTTTGCCGTCCTCCTGAAGAATCGCAAGAATGCGCATCTCAAGCGTGAATCAAACAGTTCCGTGAGCCGCCACTCTCCATTCCCTTGTCGATTATTTCGTATTCGTTCATCGGGTTTTTCGATACATTCCGTCGACGCGATTGGTATCTCAACGGTGCCGTTTTACTTCCGTTTATCCGAGGGACGCTCAGCGATTCTGACCGCTTTTTCGTGCGAAATAATACTAGAAAGCGAAGTATTATTTACGCATTTCGTTATGCCCATTAGTGTGTAGAGCAATCGATGAATTTTAAAGTTCCATAAACGTTCCTTCACGGGTATAAATTTACGGCATTATCCATTACAAACTCCGATAATCATAATACCGTCCTTTTCAATTAATGTGATATTTGTTAGCGACGTTGACGCAATGATATATGTATAATACTTTCGTTTATTAAAACGGTGTAATATGCATCATTCGATGCATTATTTGGACATTATCATAATTCATAATTGAAATTGTTCGCGGATGAAATGACAAATGAAATTGATCAGGCGACGGAACAGTCATTAATTACTGTTTACCTTGGAAGGAAAATAAGAAATAAATACGCGTTCTAGCGTGGTTGAAGCATTTGTAGATTTTCTTTCAGATAAGGCGGAACACCGCTTACATTGTTAGATACGACTGTTCGCAAAGTTTCTTTCTCCTTATCTGCGAAACACGTTAGTTCTTAGTGAATTTCAGCCACGTTAAACATGTAAGAAGCAGAGAAAAATTACGCGATGCGTCATTTTTCAACTTAGAACCTGCTTTTTAAGGAGTTAGCACAGATAAGTAGTACGCCGTATTTCTTTGAACAACACGAGTAGTTTATGTATCTTTAATATCGTGCAACACTTCTCTTGTTACCGTTAGTAGCGAAATAACGATTCTGTTCGCATGCCTGAAAGGAAGTAATAAATACAGCTTTTATCCATTCTCGGATACTCGAGAACGCAACTTTCGAGTTTCAGAAATCGAAGACTATCTCATTATACCTCAAGCTTAGTACTTGTATAAATATTTTTTTCGATTGCCAGCTTCTCCCGCATGGTACGGCAAAATAGATGAGAACAAATTGCTGAAAACAAAGGGGAATACAAAAATGTAGGGTTTTTCTTAAATGATACCCCCCATGCTTGTAGCGTAAGAACCAGTCGGAGAAGCAAAGCCAAACTTTTTGCCGGCTCGCTTTCTTCCCGCGTCCGTTTCTCGCTCGGTCGGCCTCAACGGCTCTCCTCCGCGTTCAATTCACCCTCTTTTCTTTTCCGAGCACCTCTTCTCGCACCTTCGAACGCGCGCGTTGCGCCATATTTCAAACGTCATATTAGCAAGGACCATGCGTCTTCCACGAGTAAAATGTCTATGCTAGCGGCAGCCTTGCCGCCACTACATCACACGGCTGGCCTCCCTCTTGGCGGTGGCTGGTATCGTGTCACCTTGCCAGCTCGCCACCAATTACACATTAATGCGACGTCGCGTTATCCGGAGACGATGTGCGAAATGGAAGAGGGAGGACGCGCGAAGGAACGGGACGTACCCCCAGAGAGTACATCCTCCTACGATCTATATTAGTCAATTAACCTACTTTCGCGTGTCGGAACGATTCGATCAGAGCGGATCGCTTCAGAGATAACACAATGCTCCGTATGATTCCGCTCCAGCTTCGCTCGGATATTTCACATCACCATCTGGAAACGTTATTTCGCGCTGGAAAACCAATACGCCGTCGTCGGACCATCGCGAAGACGTTAGAAGAATGTTTAAGAAACGTCGAGGAATTGGAATCGGGGTAACTAAATTATTGAGTTACTCGAAAATTGAAAAGTTCCGCGCCAAAAACCGATTACCTCGCTTTTAGATCGGGATCCAACTAATAAAAACGTTCTAACGATTGGTGGGATGAACATCCAGGTTATTGGATTAATGCAATAATCAAGAATCATTAATAATTATACAGTTTTTTCTTATCATTCGATGCCACTTGGTAATTAACATTGAAAACGAAGTTTTTGAGATCGACTAACAGCCATGTTAAGACAAAATTTCATTTCACGTATCTGCTGAACCTGAATTCGCAACCAGTTTAACATTTCAAGAAATATCTCTCTTTGCTGAATCGAGAATACAACTCACAGAATGATACATCAATGGCGACTTAATAACGCAAGGGTTGAAAGAGATTACTTTCTGTTGTTCGAGATTAGAAAGATAATTAACGTTAATCCGTTAAATTTTCCGCGAAATGAAACCGATTCCGAAGTTTTAAGGCGCAATGGATGCTGTTTCGTTTCTAAGTTATATCGTAGCTACTTTATCGTGAAAAGAATCCGGTTCTTCTCTTTATCGACCTCCTCTCCTTTTGTCGCTGTCATTACAGGACATTAATATTACCGCACGTGGAACGCATGTATCATGTCTGTACATACCCAGATACGTGTGTACACGCGTCACAAGCATCCAGGTGGAAACATAAGGGATTATCGGGAGGGGCAGGGGGGTTTGTATAGGAGAAAACTCTTCTCGCAGTAAATATTGTAACATCTGGTGCGACTCATACGAGTTCGAGTCACGCCTCCAGCCCTCTACATTTCATTTCTCTTCTTAGATACTTCACTGAAATACTGTCGAGGATCCACTGGCTGGTTCTACTCGGCGTAGAGTATGGCCGATGGTTCGTGAAAGGAAAGGGGACCTTAGAAAATGGGGGGGTGGAAGTGTTGTTCCGGTAGCTTCTAGGATTTGCACAACCAGTTTCTCCGTCCTTCAATCTTTTGGTTAATTCTCGTTAAATTGCGTCTGTTGCCAAGTTCTATTACATATTACGTAGCAGAATTAAAAAAACATGCTGTCTAATAGGAAAATATAAAAGTAATATAGAATATACAGCATTGAATGGAATCTATGACGGCTGACTCATATTTTTCTAGGTGTGTGTACAATTAGGCTATTGTTCCAGTACTTCCGAGCGAGTGTGTAGATGTACGAGTAAACTGTTTGCCTGTGTTCTCCAGGTTCGAGCAAACTCGTCGGGTTTTCGCAAGAAAGATAGATCGTTATGTTACTTTTGGATTACACCATAAGGTGCTACGGCTCCTTCGTCCTCGACCCACGAACAGAAGCAGTCAGCGTCGGGACGTTTCCACCGGCACGATCCATCTCCGGTGTAATTTTTAATGTTCTCAATCAATTTAACGGGACAGCGTACGGTGGGCGATTTTTTTTTCAAATTTTATCTCCCTCTCCAATTTTTTTTTTCTTTCTGCTTTCGCCGCGGAGAGAAACAATTTATTCCATGGACGCATCGCGTTGAGTTATCGATTCGATGCGAAGCGCTCGAGCGCACGTGAACGCCTATTTTCATCGACGCCAATTATTGGGTTGGTCAAAAAATTCTCAACGGCCTACGACGACGTAACCTCAATTATTGGATACCTTTTTTTAACTCGTCCATACGTAAAGCAGACGACGAAGGCTGCGATTGTTTTCACGTACCGAAGAAAATCAGCCAAAGCCTCGTTTAAATGATCGAATCACTCGAATTGATGTTGCCGTGACGAATCGACGAGCAATCGTTTCAATCGGATGACCTGAAATCAATGGAGGTTGCTTCATCGACGCGAATCTTTTGTTATCGAACTATCTGACCAATTACATGATTATTGCAATCTGGAATTAGGTAATGCCCGCATGGAATAACGTTCCGGAAGCAAGTAATATCATACAAGCGTAACTGTTGTACTAGGATTTTTTAAATATTATGTTGGTAACGTATTATCGAACATCGTGTTGATAGAACAAACTCCGATATTAAATTATGAAACTCGATGCTTCCGCTATTAATTATTTTAGGTTAATCGTCTTGCACTGTTTCGGAAATCAGTGATAAATAATTTTGTGTTTAACTGAAAGACAGTTAAACTCCTATAAAAAGGATGTATTGTTATGAAAGAAAATATATCGTACTATGAAATAGTGGCAGTGTTTCATACCAAAGGGAACAAATAACAACGCAAAAGTGTTGAATTAGGAGATATGCGTCATCATATAGAACTCCAACATTTTTCTATTTCCCATTCGACAGGTTGCACTGTGGATTGACCAATAGCACTGCCAAAGGCAAAGGGTAATTTACGTTTGCGTATTTCGGCATCGAACGCTTCGAACGAATGAAATCTGGCCCCCTCTGTTCTCGCTATCACGTCCACGCATACACAATGTTTGGATTTAATTGATCGGCAAACGTATTTTTAAAACCAAGTTAAATAATGACAATTGGGCACGAGAAAAGGCTGTGTGTAACTAAGACCGGTTAGACAAACGTGCAAACATGGCACCCCTGTAAATGTGGATGTAGACACTTCTGAAATTTATATCAAACTATGTTACACCTGATAAAACTTCCATCTGTAACGAACCAAATACTGCTATCGCTAGAAATTCTGTTTAGTTTGACCAAACACGGTGCATCGACCATGCACAGTTATATAATACCTCAGCTAAACGCCACACGTTACACACAAACGCTATTGCTGTAGAAACACGAACGGTTCGTGCAAAATATCGAAAAATATACCCTCAAATAGTTACGGAGAATTTTAGTTGCGTAAAGAAACGCGAAAACCCATAGATAAGTAATCACTTTTCGTGGTTATCGTTCGAGACTGTCGCACATCTTTGTCAAATGCTCCATCATTGTTGCACATTTCGACCGATGTCGATACGTCGCCGCAGATTCGAAGTGTAATTCTATCTAAAACCGACGACTTTTGCTAATATTTAATTTCGTCACATGGTTATCTTCGCATGCGGGAACAAGTTGTTACTTCCCTCCGAACAAGAGTTGAATTTATCGACAACACGGCAACATGCAACTTTAGCGCAGCCTGGTATTCGCGACACGCGAGTACAATTCTTGACAGATGGACAGGAGTTACGGAACTATTTGTAACTCTGACGGAAGAATTTTTGCTGCTACCTTGCGGAGAAGTATGCGTTCCGTTGCTTCGCAAGAAACAGAGTAATGCCTCACGCGAATGGGTATCTTTATTCAGAATAAGGTAGCGATCGTTAAAGTGAGTTCAATGGCGTGGCGCATAAGACCGTTCAATATAGTTCAGGATATTATAAATTAGCGAGATCCCAAGGAACCATGGATCCCAAAGATCGTAATTCGTGGGGTAGTTAAACGACCTGTAGCGCTCTCGCATTGGACCCAGTTACGTACTCAATGGCACACGAGCCAATTACATCATTTCTCTCAAATTCGAGCATTTTTCTCCGTATCGAGTGTCTTCGTCTGACACGTTTACCTCGCCTTAAAAAAAGGTAATCGTCTCACAAATAAACGTAGGTGTCTGTTCGAGGTGTCGTCGATTGGCAGAAGCCATCTTGTTTCCGATTCCGACGCGTAACAACGTCATTTCCAGGTTGGTTATTTACAGTGCTGGCGTAGATAGAGAACGGGGGCGCGAAAGTTCGCGAGGAAGCGTGACAATGTTTTTTTCACCGCTCACGTACCGTTGACAAAGCTCCGGTGTGTCCCATGGAATTTATATTTACCGTGTGTTGACCGACAGCGAGTGACGAGCGAAGGGACACACGCGTTGTTTGCGTACACGCAATTGAAATCTGCAGATGCGAACGGTGGCTGCTCGAGGAATGAGAAGATGATTACGAATCTGTTGGCCCGTTCATTTCCACGTGCAAACAGAGGCGGGCCGATTGAACGTGGCGAGCTCGCGATAGACACGCGTACCTTTATTCGTTTATCATTTGAAATCCGATACGAACTCGCGTCTGTTAGATAGAGATTCGCGAACCGTAACACTTTCGCGGGCCACGTTCCCCGTGATACGCTCGCACCGCGCGTTGCTACTCGCGATCAATTAATACCGTGGGAATAATGCTCGCGGAGCTTTCGTTTAAAGTTTGATAAACTGCTATTCGTTTGTTTGCGAGCGAATTTCGATACTGCGCTGCTCTATAATTCCGACTTCGAACGTACTTGCGGGAAGTTCGTATCCAGCGAGATAAAAGAAATATAACGATTACCTCGCCGTTACACGTAATGCGTTGATAACGTATCAACTTTTTAATTATACGCACTAATTGTATCAACGTTTAATTATCTCTCGTGCGTTAATTAGTATTAATTATCTTGCAATATCCGACGGAAATGTGTGTTATTATGAAAATATGTCATTTAATTCTGAGATAATGGAACGTATAAATCATTTCGATGCGTAGCAGTTCCCGATTGTTAGTTTCAGTTTCACTCGATACGTTTTAAATTCCCGTATCCTGTTTCAGATGAATTACAATTGTTTGTATCGTTTAGTTAAAATACTTGACGGATCGTTTAATCGTCCGTCCGCTTCAGCTTTCGGAACGTTCACTCCACGGACTGTAATCCTTGTTCATAATTTACGAGCCACATTTCGGGTACCCGATGAAATATTTCGATCGAATGAGAAATCGGAATTTCCCGCTAATACTAATTTTAAGCACGCTCTATCTAGCGAGGACCCTTAATGGACGCGTATAAATCAACGAAGACGTTCCCATTCCTCTGAAGAATATGCCGGCTGGGATTTCTCTCTTTAATTTCAATCGCTCCGCGGAATTAGGTGATCCGCCACCGTTCACAGAATTTCGATAATTCATCAGCCGGTTGTTTCTTCACCTCCTCGGTCGATGCTCGCAAGAACACAGTTGAATGGTCGCCGTTGGTGGAGGCATTTAAACCCGTTCTAAAATGTGGCAGCAGTTTTTGGCAGTACACTAAATTCGGCTTGGATACGAGCAATTTAATTCGTCCGAACCAGAAATTCGACGTTGATAAATTCTGATGTCAATTCAATAACGCAAGCTGTGATACTTTAATCGTGTCGAGTTAAATATGGCGTACTCGTAACTACGTACCTATCGATTCGCAGAAGTCTAGCCTCGTACCAGAGATACGATATCCAGGTATCGAACCGATTGATATCGGCTGCTGACTAAATATTGCCATAGCAAACAGGCGGTGTGCCTTTCTCTTAATTATACAGAGACTTGCGAGTCCATAGAAACGATCCTCTAACCGCGCGGAACGGTTCACTTCGCGACTAAATGCCTTGATGCTCCCAAAGAAGAGGAGGCACTACATGACCACGAGTGCACTGCACTTGAAGCCGTTCGGTGTAAGCGGAGGACCGGCGGATGGAAACATCACTCGTGGTAAATTGAAGAAAGATGGAACTCCTAACGAACGGGCACGAGGCAAACCGTGAAGTGTGGCACACTTCTGCGCGCAATCAAGGGGGAAGAGTTTGCTACGAGACGCGGCTGAACTGCATTCTAGTCTCTGTGTACGTACAAACGAAAGCCAGAAATTCGGTGGATAATCCCTTCGGTGACTGGAACGCGCGCAACGAAGTCGTGAGACCAATTGGCGCAGCTGTCATCTGTGCGTTACCACTGTCTCGACGTGTCTCGAATAAATAATACAGGGAAGTTTAGCCAGAAAAGAAGATTTTAATGGTTACAACTCTATACGAAAGCAGATATTCACACTTGGAGTACGCATGCACGTGTATTTCACTTGGACGCGATGGTAACAGTAGTACAAGTAAGCAAAAAGAGTGCCAATAAGGTAACAGCATTTTCACTTTGGTAGTGGAAACTTATTTTACGAATGAAACAATTTAAATATTGAAATTTATCATTCGTTTAAGTTTGAGTATTACATAAGGTTCCGTAAGTTTATGTATAATGAAATTCGTCTGTCTTTCACGGTATGATTATGAGTGAGAACTACAACCTTCCTTTGCCCGCCGTGTCCACGTGCCGGTTGTTCGTTAAAGAATTATACGGACCATTTCCTGGTGTTCCATGGCCGCAATCCAAGCAGGCACGCTCCATATGGGATTTATTAGAATTAGAAATCTGATGTTACACGTGTAGCTGCACGTTGTATATTAACATTAACGGCGCAGAAGCTACGAGGACCATTTGTACTCGAGCCAGTGAATTACGTAGAACGTGAGAGGCTTCCACACGCGAATTATTAGTCTCATTATTACCTAGTTTCACCGGGATAGGACAACATCTTTGCCGATCAAATAATTCTTTCGCCGCTGGTAGCTACCGCTTACATACTTATCGTATAATTACGCGAGCAGTCGCATTCATTTGGTGAGGCATTAAACGAAGTTGGGAAAACGTAGCCAAAATTTCACTGCTCGTTGCGAATAAAATATGTCGCGCGTTTGTTAGCATTCTCGGTACGTTTATCGGAAAATCATAAAAAGAACAGAAATTAGGACACAGTATTCGGTAATGAACTGGAATTGAAATTCTTCCGTTGGCACGATTTACATTTTCCTCTTGGAAAAAGAGAAAAGCATTTGTCAGCAACGACAGGATCTGTTTTCTAATATTTTCGGTCGCGCATACCATGCTCGATAATTATGATCGATGGTGGCCGCATGGAGCGAAAATAATATTTACAGCGCATCCGTACGATATATTTTCAGTTCCACCAGAATCTGTCCAGGTAAATTAACGTCGCATTAGCGCATTTAAGTACTTACGTAACATTATGCAACTCATTTGCTAGATATTCTGTAACTCATTTTAACAGTTCGATAATAAGTCCATTTTGAGGAGACCTGGTTGAAATAAATGGGTTTCAGAGGGCGACTGCTTTTATCACTATAATAACGCGCACATCGATGATAAAGTAATATGGAAATATGCAAATTTTTCTCTGTCCCATGACACGGTGAATTCGATTGAATTTTGAGAATACAGAATGCATTTAAAAATATTCAACAATAATAAAAAGGAACAACAATTGAAGTAATCTAATAGACGTAAAGATGGAGAAGACGAAGATTAATTTACTGGATAATACTCCTGCGGTTCTCTTTTTGCCGGCTTCGACGTCAGGTAAAGGGACGCCTCCGCCGCGGCTAGCGGAGCTACGTCCAAACTGAACAATTCAGCCTTACCCTTCGAGATGGGATGTCCCTCTGACCTTCGTACAGCCCTTCTGTTGATGGAAAGAGAGACGGGGCACGATTCGCCAGGGAATTATCGGCAGTTGATTGCGCTTAATCCGCAAAGTTTTCTCGTTTGACTTCGCCCCCCGCCTAATACCCATGTCGCCGTCGTTCAGCGTGCGCAATTTTCAGTAGGAATCCACCAAACGAAAGATGTGTGCCATCGCGCGGGCCAGGAGAGGAGGAAAATTCATATCAAACGTGAAAGTCGGCGAGTGAATCTTTTCCTAACGACGTTCGTTTGGCGGAATGTGTTTGCGCTCTTGTTACGCCACGCCTTCGCCCATCGCTTCCACTCTTTCTTCCCACACCTCTCCCTCTATCTCTATATTTTCCCATCCTCGTGTTTTTCTCGTGTTTTCGCGCGATTTTCTCGCTCCACTTTACATTCTCACGCACCATTCTGTACGAAGGGTGGTTTATAACGAGTAACGCGTGCCGCGTCGATAGGCCTCGCATTCGAATGTAACGAGAAAGATGGTGGTTTTATCAGGATTAACTATTTTCCAACAAATATAATTGTTCTGTGAGATATTTCGTTTTTCTAAAAAAAAAAACCATCAAAGTCCTAAGTTTAATTACATAAAGATCTTGTTTGCGTTTGTTTCTACGGTACAGAAAATCGAGAAGCAAATGTATCATTCAGATAACAGAATATTCGCGTGATAGCTCTTCAGATACAGGAATTTCTATTGTATTACAGTTTTGAGGAATTTCAAGCTCTCGCGGCTCAGCACCAGATCGTTAAGGCTTTCGGGTGTGTAAGCCTTGTCCTTTCGGAATAATTATCCGAACGTTTCGCAGGCATTGTAGTTAGCTTCCTCCTGTATCGAATAGCACGCTGATAATGATAATGATTTATCGGGATGTAATTCGGTTGGTATGTGTGGTGTAATTCGGATGAAGTTAATTGGAATGCCTGCAAAACGTTCGGATAACTCGCGCGAAAGAATTACTATTCATGCGATAAAAGTACGTACGCGAGGATAAAATATTTCGCACGTATGTGGCGCGAATATTCTATATATATCGTTCAGTTTCTCTTATCACTCCGCTGCTGTCATTTCGAAAATGTAAATTCGGAACACCGAGATTCTGTGTACCGCCATTATAACAATCTAAACTGTCTTAACAGCTTACCAAATTAATTCCATTCTGTTTCACGATTTTAGTGCGTTTCGTGATGTCTAGCTCTACGTGCTGAAACTTGACTTACCCTCTTTCTCCTGCTCCGTTCTTCACCCTCCAATCTTCTCTCTCGCCCTGCCGGCGCTCATAGCGCGAGTGTACGGCTCAAACTATAATACTTTCAAGCGCAGACACAGCGTTCCTTGCGATGTAATTTCTACCGTTTAAGTCCTTCAAACGCTACGTTTACGAGTAAAATGTTCTATTCGTGTAATATTATATGCAATATTTATTATTTCCGTAGCTGCACCTTCTATTTATTGATAAGTATTTTTGGTAGAATTGTTTGGTGTCATCATTATCGTGGTCAATTTCTAAAACAGATTTTATTCTTCGACTTATGACGTCTTGGAATAAAGAAAAAGTGAGCGAGGAATCGATACCAGAAATTATTACGTGATACCATTAAAACTGTGAAATGTTTTAATTGAACTACTGATTACTTATAATAGTAGTTATGCGAATTGTAACGTTGCCTAGCATAAGCGTTCCATCGACATTATGATATAACCTGAATTAATTACATAAGTACGCACATGCACAAAACACGTCCCGGATATGGACTACTATTTCACTAGTCGTAATTACTACAAAATCGATTATTGCTTAACTGAATACCGCCACATGGATTCGAACAATATCCTCTTTAATTCATTACCAAAATCTATTGCATAATTTGTTAATATATTTGATGATACTTCGTCCCCATTGTAACATCGAAACCAATTTTACAGCACCGGAAATATTCATCGTACAACTCGAATATCGAACATTTTGTCATTTATACAGGTTTCGTTAATGCCTATTATAATATTTCACAATCCGCGAGATCGAATCACTTTAATATTCCAAATAATATCAATTTATCGTCGAATCAAAATTATTTTATTACCGTAATCCCGTACTATCTGTATATTACAATGTACCTACATTCATCGATTATTATAATCTCTTTAAAAACGAGTGAAACTCTCGCGAGGATAACGTGTCAGTGGACGGTGATATTATTTATGCTTTCTTTAAGAAGTACGCGAAATCTTTTGTACAACAGGAAAAGAACGGAGTCGTTCATAAAATCGCAAGTGTCTCCGTAAGTAGAAAAGGCACGAAAGAGACAGGCACGTGGAACGCAGGACGCATGCGTGTCGTGTTGCTCCTGCAGGACTTCGCACGGCGGAGTCAGTCTCCATCTGGACACCGGCTCGTGTGTACATTTCTCGGCTGTGCGTGTGAGTGACTGTTACGAAGGGTACCGTGGAGAACGCAGACCGCTATGGGGGTAACTACGTATCAGCTGATCCTGTGGAGCTCGGTGATTGTCGTCGCTGCGTCCCATCGAACAGAAGGTGAGTGAATCGATCGTGAAGACACAACGAGTTATTAACGATAGACAGGGAAAAAGTTGGAAAAATGATTCTTGTCGTGCCGTCGATTACGGATTTCTTAACAGTGACAGGTCGGGTTTGATACGTCGAGTACGATGCGCTTGACATTCTCGAGTTGCGGTAGATTCAACGTTACATAATTCCGCGTTGATGCGACGTATTTCTAGTCGAATCTGTTGTTTAGAAGAATCGCGAGAGAACACGCGTTTGTTGGTTGAAAAACTTCTTTTGTGATAAGGATATTGCGACTCATTTTCTTGGTGAGAGTCGATGGGATTGGTAGGTGTTGTGAGTTATTCAATTTAGAGGTGACTGGACAATCTAATTCGTGTAATCGACGACCCGTTTCGTTTCTGAGAATATTATAATAGGAAAAACACCATGTGGCCAACTGACAACAATAGTCTTTGTATTCAATGACAGAATCTGAACAATTTTTCTGTTCTATTTTACTTAACGTGTCAATCGTTAAGTGATTTAATAAATTAAGTAGATTAAGCTTTATTAAGAAGACTTTATTGGTTCGAATTGCGAGCTCTACGTTCTCCTACATAAATACCGCGTGAGAATGGCACTTGAAGGAGAAAATTATTTAATACATATTGGGAAATAGGGAAGCTACCTCTGAATCTTTCACGTGACCATTTGAAACTTCAAGTTACGGTAAACTTTGACGTCGCAAACTTTTTGCGAAGAACTTTCCACGGGTGTAACGTTGCACCGTTCTAAATAACGGCGAATGTAGTTGAAACTATGAACTGCCCGTATATCTTGAGAAATCAGTTGGAATGTTTAAAAAAAAGTGCGCAATTCGACGAAAAATATTGCAAACAGAAAAATCAGGTGTTAGTCGTATCAATGATCGATATCATCTTTAATACATATTTATATCTTTAAACTTCAGTAAACCTACGATCATCGTTCTTTGTGTAATATTAATAATAGCATCATCTTTCCACGAAGATGGGGAAATTTATTCAATTAATTAGACTGCAGCGTTTAACAATAACTGTACGGTGTCGCGATCTTTGGTAGGGTAGTTTCAGAGGGAGTAAAGGGGGAGAATTCTGTAACGCTGTAAGAGTATGGAACGGATAAAGGGGAAAACACTCACGAGAAAGTCAGTCTACAACTTTGTCCTACAATGAAAGTAGGGCTTTCTGCGCCGTTGAACGACAAGGACCTCTTAAAATTCCTTCGAATGACGAATAGAATAATACTATAGAGGTCGCAAGCCTGAAGACACTTGTATCGTTAATATTAAAAAGACCTGATCGTTTATAATGCTCAGATCGCAAGGAATTTTGATATACGACTAATTGATAATTAAGTTTCATCGAATTTGTGATGTCTAATACTAGTTTAGGCTTGTATTATAATTTATATTAAATGTACGTTGATTCTTGTACATATAGTACATTTAATGTAAATTAGGAGGTGCAAGAGGAGAGATAGTTACTATAAAACTATATCTGCACCATGCGGAAGAACAGGACGTGAAAAATGTGATAAGCCTCGTATAAAATGTTATTTATGTATATGTACGCTTTGATTTATGAAACGACATACAAGCATAGGATTATCGTTGACGTATCTCAGGATTTGATTGTTTAAAAACCGAGAATGTACAGAACGTGCGAATGCGTACAGGACATTCGACTGCGCTTTAAAAAATTACCTAACCCGTCAGTCATGTCAATTGAAACAAGAACCTTTCAATTGGATATTAAAAGTGTTCATTTTCCGACGCATTTTGCAAGTATAACAATTCGTATCGAAACGACGAGCAATTATACGCGTGGTCGTACTTTTGAAAGTGTCATTGTTCGGCATCAGATATTATTATGTAGGTCGCGTTCGTTTCGTCCCTGACGTAACGTTCGGATGTTGGAGAAGACGAAACGATTTCAAAGGAGCGTGAGAAAAATGAGAGGACGAACTGCAATTTCTATTGGCACTGATGGAGCCGTACATTCAAATTCATCGGTCCGAATTCCCCGGGAGACCAAACTTTTAAATTGAAAGCACCACGAAAATTCTGTTCTAATCCTGTTTAAACATAACGCGAGCAAGAGATTTGCATAGATTAATGCCCCTGTTTGAAACCGCCTCGAAACTTTCGATGAAATATCGTCATCGACCGCGGGAAGAACTGCGTTAATTTGCTCATTATTGAAATCATTTGGGTAAATTATCGCTATTCTTCAACGTCCTGGTGAAACGCCAGTATTGGCGAGTGTGTGGACCGGCGCGAGCTTCGACAATAAGTCAAGGACCACGGAATTCGTATGTAACGGTGGACTGTTTGAAGTCCAGAGAGGTTTGCAGATAGGAAGGTGGGATATCAACCCTCCCCCTTGGCGCTTAGGTACTGGCCTTTACTTCTAGTACTATTCTACGAGCTTCTATCATCGAACTCTACGCGGTTCTTTATGCCTCGCTTAGATTAGTCGCATTACTCAAATTCGAGTAACTTTACGCGAGGTTTGCGTTCCCGCAGGTCGAATTATTTGTCTTAATTTCGGGTCGAATAGAATAATGGGTGCGCATTAGTAAAGTATAATAGATTCAAGTCGTTATCATTTTCTTCTTCGTACAGAAAAGCAGTTCGGGAAGGGGATATTTCCGAGTATATTTCAGGACTTTCTCAATGTTTAAACACGATATTTTTTTAAGCCAAGGTGTGCACGTATCTAATTAAGTTAATGAAATTTGTTTATTTGTCAATTTGCGTTCGTACCGAATCATTTGGCGAACTTTCCCGACAAATTGTGTACGCAGTCGCGTGTTCCGCGAAAATACGGACGATATCGTTCCGCGATGTTGCAGTTCAGCTCGGAACAATCTACGCTTGGGAAATAAAGATATAAACTTTGCTGAGAGTACAGTAACGATACACGGCAAAGATAATTTCACCGTCGAGCGCACCGGCTGATTAATTAATATTCCGCTTTTATCAATGACCGAATGGAACTGAAAGGGAAGAAAGCATGACTAAGTGGACGTCACGAGCATAAAGCGACCGAAGGATGTAATTAAAATTGGACGCATAGAAACGTAACGCGTTGAATTCTTTTCTGCGGGAAAAATTAGTTCCTCCGCGATCAATCTGCCCGCTACTTAAATAGTTTAGCCAGTTGACTCATTTTAACTAAACGCTAAACACTGTGCTCGCAAACGTAAATTCTGTTCTTGATTTTCATCTTAGTTCCATTTTCAGAAGCACCTTCTAAAGTGTCTCCCGCAAGAGTGATCCAACGCTTCCATTCACTTAAAAAACGGGGCTCACGATATTCACACCGACTGGGCGATAGAAATGAAATCGATCACCGCGATCGTTCATTTTGCACAGCATTGAATTCGTTCGCCTTCACTCGATGTCCCGCAAACACTTCGCTCCTGCGCAAGGAGCCAAGGTTTCGCAACCCAGTTCCTAAACAGGGATACGAAAGACGTAAAAGCGCGAAAACAATAAAACGTGCAACGGTGTGGTACGCGAGGAGGCCAGTCAGCGGCAGTTTGAAACTTCATGTCACGGGCAGGTCCGGTAATTATTCGCGAGCACGCGAATGAGAGAAATTCCTTTCTCTTTCATCGTGAGCTGTAGGTGTATACAAACGGCCTAGGTACGCGGTGTTATACAACGTAGGGCAATTTCCATTTTACCACGCGCTCCTGTTATGCAAATAGAGACGCGTGCCGTAGTGGACGGAGGGCTGTTGCGCGATGTTCGCCAGCCCGCTCCTGAGGAACGCGTGAAATTCGGCCTTAGACGGTTCAAGAACGGTTCGACCGAGTCCGCTTTCGAAAACCGCGACGCAGAATGCGTATTACGGAGCGATTCGCAGAGCTGGCACCAGTCGTGTGGGTCTCTTTTTAAATTGCAGCTGTACAAAAATGTTAGATGAAAGAGGGGCTGGAAAAAAATGTTAGAGGAGAAAGATAAATGGACTACAAAAAGGACCGCATTTCCAACCCCATATTTTTCCCCGTGTGCAACCAGTCACGTGCGTTTTCAGTTGCACTATTATTCTTTTTTTTTTTTTTTTTAATGGAAATATATATCTTTTACATACATCAATGCTTCTCATAATTTCGTACAGAATAGCGTTAGAATAGAATGATTAAAAACGATCGATTCGACAGATATTTTGTTCAAAAATAATGATAGAGAATATACGCTTTGCGTTCAGAAATGAATTTGACGCTGAAGCATCAAATGTCTTCTATTTCAGTTCTAACGCCGCGATAGATTGAAATCATTTCTTGTCTGCATTCGCAAAAGTTGCACGCGTAATATGCAAATATTCGCGCGATATTGTAGAAGGTACTCTTGGCAGAAATTAATATTTCGGAACTTAATGGAGAACGAGTAAGACGCTGAGAAAATGTTGTTATCAACTAGTAGCTGCCGAGTTAATTTCCTGATTGGTTGCCATTTCAGTTTCAAGAGTTCAAACAAGTAAATGGCAAAGTTTAGTTTATCAGTAGCTGCTTCTCCAGACTGCTGATATAACATTCGTGAAAGTATTATTAACGAAAATTAGAAGGTTATCGATCGCATCAGCCACGAATAGAGCGTGAACGGTTCTGAAATTTATGCTAGTTGAACATCGGAAACAAAGTCCTTGGTAGCCGAGTAAATAAAACCGTCGATAAACACAGAAGGAAAACGGAAACGGAAACGGTTGGCCTGTCTCGTTGAAATCATATGTTTGGACGGTCGGTTATAAAAATTGCTCGGTGAAATTTAATTAGCGCGACTGGCGATCCGGTGTGTATCGAAACGAGAAGGAATTCAATTAACTTTGCAAATGTCTACACGCGCGCGTTATGATTCATGGGGCCCGCAAATATTTGCGCGCGGTATTCTATTACTTTTCTGGGATGCTGCGGCTGCACTTTTGCTGGTACTTCGGTTAATTGTTTGCGCGGGGTTAATACGCCGTTGTACAGGCGAGTAGGTCAGGATACAAAGTCCAGCTAAATCGACGTTCAAGGAAATGGTTGAACATCGATTCGACCGTTCGTATAAACGTATGCTCGCATATGTATATCTGAATAAACATTGCGCCGCAGTTACGCGAAAGCTTTCGACGCGTTAGGATTGCGCGGAATGCCGAGTTATCCCAATTGAAAAACAATTTACCGTAACTGTTTCGGGGCTTTGAAGCCGTGTTAGCTGCAGGACTTGACGCTTTGATAAAAATTTCAGTTTCATCGATTCGCTGATCCGTTTAAATGCGACGAATGCGGCCAACCTACGAGCGTCTGTTTCGAAGCCGCTTATAGGTATAAAGTACAGATCACGCGGAATTGCTTAGAGTTTGATTTGTTCCTGTTCCGACAAGTGATACCGCGTGGGATTTTCATTCGATTGGGCTTGCGTTCGTTTTGTAATAAAAAGTGAGAACAATTCCATTAGAAGAGCTCTGATTCTATGATAAGACAATTAAAAACCAGGACGTTGCCTTCGAATGGAATAGCGTGCAACTTTATCTTTCCATTTCACGGGATAACCGTATAAACGACCGAAACTTCGCGCGGTCAATAAAGTCCTGTGAAAAACGTTAACGAACGTACTACGTGCCAGGATACAGTTCATTTGTCGACGCCGACGATTTTCCAAATCGGTGCAATTATCACGTTGACGACGGTGCTGTCCGGTTGTGTCCGGCGGAAGATAAATATTTCTATTTTCGTAAAGTCAGAATTTCCGTTTCTACATTCCATCGTCGTCGAAATCAACAGGCGATGAGGAAATTAATTCGACGAAACGATGCAATTGGACGCGTGCAGACGCTATTGCAAGGAAATGCCAAAAATACTTGTGCGATTCTCTTGCGTTCGATTTTATAGTGAAATTATGTTACGTTAAAAATAAGCGAATGTCCACACGTATTTTTCTGGCGTGCACGTCTATGATGCATTCAACGATAGATATTATTATCAGCGTACACACTCGAGGGGTAAGCCAAGTGCAATCGAACGATCGTTAAAGTTAAATTGGCTCGCTAATTAATTTCTACGCGGATGCCCGTGGCCGCTCGTCCCTCGATTCTCGCGCCTCGACCAGCCTTTTCTTTTGCGTTGTTTTTAACATCAGCAGTTAATCGCCGTTTTATAACGGTAATGAAGTGTTTATTGCACGTCATGGGGTATTGATCTTGGCGCGAGTTGATTTAAAAGGATGTCGCGTGGCCAACCCGAGACTGTACGACGCCATTGTTCGAATCCTTTTATTGTTTGCAGACTTTAAAGTCCGTGGAACACTTAGAAACTTTAATGATAAACGTAGGAAAATAAACGCGCGTAGAGCAGCTCTAAATTTCGAACTTTAAATCCTATCCTCTTCGAATTTATCGTAATGGAGTTTCAATTCCTTCCAACTCCCGATGTAGGATCATAATGGAAGGCCTGTCGACAATTATACTTATCGCACTTTAAATGGCAGAATACACAGGAGATCAAATGATATACCGTTCGTACGACAATGTTTCAACGCTTAGGTTGCTATTGACATTCTGCATTCCGAGCGTTTCTATGAATGAACTGAAACGTAGCTGTGGATTAGCTGAAAAAGAAGGAATTTCAATGGCCAGATTAAAACGATCGAGATACAGAAGCGGGCAAGTGCGCCAGAGAATCTATCCAGCTTCACAGTCAGCCGCCGCAAAGTGTAAAACGTCAGCTGCAAGCGTTGTTTTGTGCGCGCCGGAATACCGACGCGGCCGCAATCACCCGCTTGATAGCGAGCTATAGAGCCGAAGCTTCGCTACACCCGCGGTAACCGGGATTTTTATACTATTTCAGATCAATCGAACATATTTGCCGAAATATAAAGGGAGCTCGGAAACCGATCGGCATCGAAGTAAGAAATACGAGACGAGAACGGCGTTATTTAACGATAAGCGAATCAGAATATTCGCATCGTTATTCGATTCGACTGTCCAATTTCGGCGTAGTTAATTGGGATAAATTCATGTAAATCTGCGAAGTGTACCGCGACACGACGAAGGTTATGATATTAAAATACACTCAGCATTTGGGAACGTTACCCGCCGAGTTGCCCACAGATCGTCATAAACAGCACAGAAATTGAATTATTGCGCGTTTCATGATTTTCAGTAATTACACTCGCGATAATCCTACTCCGATTCGAATTTCGTCGACGAACGGATCGACGATATCGCCGGTAAATATGCGCTCATTTTTATTTCTTTACAGATAGTTCTCATAGTTGAGTGGAAAGCCGTGAGAAATTTATAGAAAGGAAATGGGAATCGTGATGTTCTAATTAATTGTTACTGCACTCTGTTAACTCATCCATTTAAGGTTTGCCCTGGCATAACGGAAAGACAAGACAGATCATCCCTTTCTAGCAATTGAGGGGTCACGCGTAATAACTCACACACGCCAGGACGTGGACACGAAGAGCTGAAAGGACTGGCATCGAGTAGCACTGGAACCGGATGCTCTTTGGTTAGTTTCTCGCTTTCTCCATCTATAGTGGCAGCCTATTGTTCCCTGGACGAAAGGCAACACGCAAACACTACAAATCCTGGGTGTGCTCCGCCGGTGAAAGAATGTCTTAAACTTCTGCAATCAGCGAGAACAATCGACTGAAAATAACGTCTTTGCTTGGAAATAAAGAGGTCATCGTGTGGGGGAAAATAAAGGGTTGGAGGATGATTTTAGACAGTAGATAATAAAAATATGTGAGAAACGTATTTCTGAAAACTAGCATACACCACGCATGCATGCGTCGAAATAATGGTTGATTAGCAGTCATCAAACCTAGTCGCGTGTTTTTAACTCATATTCAACGTTCAAACTCAATGACCTAATTTACGTTTTACAATTACATCTGGACTCTCAGCTATCTGGACGATCTAATGTGTTTAACTCGAGTCTAATGCAGTATCCCGGCTAACTAAATCTGGCACAGATTCAGCACCTTAACAGGAGTTTAACACCTAACCCCGACATGCCTCAGATATAATGCGCATCCCATACCTATCCTTACCTGGCTGTCATAGACTTAACACCTCAACTAGTGAAGAGTATTCCAACACCTGAAACTGAAACTCCTCATGGTTGTGCGTCAGTGAGAGTGTTAGGCTCTAATACTCTTACTCGCGACATGGTATCAAAATATCAGTTCATCGTCATGACACATTTCATTCATGAGATATTTTATGCCAGAAAAAGGCAGCAGAGTCTCTTTCTTCTAAATCACTGCAAGAGATTTCTTCTTTATTGGTTCCTATTCGAACGAACCATCGCCTTGAAGATTAGGTGTCTTCGTGAGCATTTAATATTTAACTCGTACCAAAGCACTGAAACCTGCAAAAGCGCGTGTCTCGTACGATTCCTTACCGCGTATATGCACGCAGCAGGTTGGCGGACAGACTGGTGCCTGATAATTCCGCACATAACCGGCACGAGGAAACGATGGCGAGGCAGCAGTGGCGGAAGGAAACGTCACGTTCTTTCGGTAAGGTAAGAAGGCGCGAACGAAATTTAAATTGCGCAACCAGTTTCTTCTGGCCGTAGAAAAACGCGAGCCGTAAAAGCAACGAGTCCTTCGGTTCGAGTTCTCGAGGGTTCTTCGTCGCCGTTTCGCGTTCCCCGCCTCGCCACCGCGTTCGTTATAGTCGCAGTCGTAGCCGTCGCCGTCATCGCCATCGCCATCGTCGTTGTTAGAGCAGCAAGGAACGGCACAAGACCGTTGTAACGTGACGTGTGTGACTGCTGTTTCACGATGAGGAGTGTTCAAAGTTTCCCTCGTGACACGTGACGTAGCTATGCAACCGCAACGCGCGTATTCATTATGACTTGGGGGTGGTGGACGGGGGTGGCACGAGGGTTCGCTGGGCGCCCGCGTGGGAGGAAATTATGCCGCGTGTCTCCTTATGCCCCAATACCTCCGTGCATGGTGATGCATAGTTACGTGACGCGCTGAAGACGGATAGCTGTTACGGCGATAATTCACTGCGTTCTGTTAATTATCTGGGGCCGTGCAATCTTCCTCGAACAATTCGCACCTCAGCTGTCCGTAATTCATTCTTTGATACCGGTTACATCGTATCGAATCGACGTTTTCGGCCACCAGTGCCCAAATTCCATCGGTCCTGCTATCAATTCTTGAGCTTGGAGATCGACAAACGCGTGGCTCTGGGTTAGAAAATATCGTATCGCTACTTAGTATCGATGTTAATCAAAACGAAGGAAGTAATGTTTGCGAATACAGCATTTCGTAACTTTTAACTCTTCGCTGCGCTAGGAAACCGCGTTAGGAAACAACGTATTCTCTGTTTACCACGCTGGATATCCACGGCTAACTATCGCTTCCCGAGTTGTTCGCAATGCCTTTTGGAATTTACCAGTTCCTCGCGTTGTTGTATCTCATAACGTACACGGCCCTGCTCGGTCTACTATACACGCAACATCCACCTCCGCCAATGTATATTCAATTTTGTCACGGTTTGCTGCAGCGTGTTATAGATTACAATACATCCATATGAAACCGTGGCAAATAACACGAGTGTATTAAACCTTGGCAACGATATAGGATCGCTGTTTAAACGACGTTTCTCATTATCAAGGTACAGATTGTTTCATCCTAACCGGATCCACAATAATCAACTCGCACCCTTCCAGCGCCTTTCCCTCCTTTTTTTAGCGCGCACTTTTCATTAACCGAATCTACAAATCTATCTCCCCCACGGCTGGTGCGGCCAGCCGTCTGCTTTTTCCCCGATCCTCCTCTATTTTTCCGCCCGATTGTTTTTTTCCTCTTGAATCGTTTTCTCTTCATCTTCGCCGCCGCCACGCCGGTCCCTTCCCCCCCGGCCGCGCTGAACGTTAATCACCCGGCAAGAAGATCGATCAGCGATTAATGAGAAACGTCGACGGGTCGGAGGTGGAAATTTACACGATTCCCTCTGCCACGGCGGTGAAAAAGCGGAGGACTCCTTTTTCTTGAATTGATCGATCCCGAATCCTTGCCACCTTTCGAATCTATTGCAAGGCAGCTGCTAATGGGGCGTTAGAAATCGGCGTATAGAGAGGATTAGCGCGAGATCCATCCGGGTCCTGTAATTCAACGAGTCGCCGATCGATTCGCTTAATAAAGCGGCCGTGCCTGATCCAGTCGAAATAGGAAGGCGTCACTAGCGTACGCGTTGATTTCTGTCGTCGCCCGCACTACGGCGCGATAAAAAAAAGTACGCCAATCGTATATCGCTAATATGTTTAAATCCATTTCAAACTAATGGTCTACGCGAACGCGTACCGACGCGATGCCAGAGTTGTTAAACGTATTGTCACGGCAAACGCGTGATTAACCGTGCTTCGAAATTGTCCAATGAATTGTTGCTCGCGCTCGCGATCAAATGAGCCGGCTATATCAACTTTGCTCGAAAACATATGGCATCCACCGACATTATCGTGTATTAAAAGCTAGTAAACCGTTCGATCTATAGGAACTAGTTTAGTAGAAAATTTATCGCTATTAGAATGTAGTTTAACGTGAATAAACAATGTCATATTCGAACGAGCAATGGTGGATATTTATGCCGACGTAATGACTTGCTGTTCCATAAAACGAATCGGATAGCGCTTTCGTGTAATCTAGAGTTCCGAAACTAACCATAATTTCGTAACGAGTGTTGCTCTGGGACATCCGTTTATAATTAGAAACGTAATTTGCTGTTTTATCTGAACGATTCGTATCATCGTGCATTGTACATCTGGCGACGATTAAAAATTCATTGATTGGAGAAAGTGCGAGCAATCTTATGTACGTTTAAAATCAGTGGTGTATGACTAATCCTCATAAACGAGTTCAACGTGTTTCGATGCAGAACATCAGGTTTCTGTGATCCCACGGAATTTTCGACATCTTACCCTGGTCGTTTGTCCGACGAGAATAAAACGATTTAGATTTTCTCGATTAAAGATGAACTGTCTAGCAACGATCGAGGTGCGAGCAACTTGCCCAATGGTATCTTCGTTCTTCCGCCAGCAAGGATTCCGTAAACGACCCTCCCGCTAACGATCGATCCGGAATTCAGCCGGCTATCGCGATCCAGGTGACTTCGTCGCCCGATTCTCTTGTCTTGAATGGCTTCCTGAATGGAAGACAAAGGCCCTGCATTTCCTTAGATTCGCGTTGAATGACGCTCAAAGGCGTTCGGAGACAACCTGATTGGAAGCGTTTATTATACGCCCCGCTTAATCGACGCCGTCGCACTAATTCCGAAATAATTTATGATCCCTTGTTTGCATTATACGGCAATTTTGACATCAAGAACGATGGAAACCACGCGGTAATTTCTGGCGAACGTCGAGGTAAAATTTCCGTCGACGAGAGCTGCTTTATCTCGTCGAATCGACGCCCGCGTTGCATTCGAAGAAAAACCAGCGGCACCGTTCTATCTGTTTCAGCCTGCAGTAATTAGTATAAACTACAAAGAGAATAGATCCATTAACTTACCCCGTGAAACAATGCCGGACTTGGCAACCGCGTTACTCCTCTTTCTTTATCTCCACCCGTTCGCTCTTCCACTTTCCGCGAGCCACGAATATTTCAGCGATCCGGAGTTCGATGTATCCTTTATCCGGGTCAGACTCTAAGACAAGCGTATGCGCATTTCACGCTCGTTTCCGTTGCCGGGCACGAGCGTACGGTGGTCGTCTTTCTTCGAGAACGCGAAACGTATAAATCTATTACCGCACGACGTCCGTGTGGCTCGCGAAGAAGCATGATCACGGGCGGAACAAGGGGTTAAGAAGTGGACGGTGAAAGGGGGTGGCGCTAACAGGGAGGCAAGAAGAACCGATTCGGAAGGGGCCAAAACTGGAACGACAAACCGAGAGGGTGGGAGAGAGAGAAAGAGAGAGGGATGGTACACAATCGGGTCTCGGTTTTCCATGTTGGCTGTTGTTCAAATGGTCTATCCGACGATAAAAAGCGATGCACGTCTTTCCCTGGAAATCCTCTACTTCCGCGAGATTCAAACGCGCACAAGCCCGAACGTGTGGGCGGGGGTGAGCAAAGGGGGCAGAGTGAATAGAAAGCCCGACGACCCGCGCCCATCGTCGTAGTCTTCCGCTCTCTTGCTCCGCGTGGGTGCTCTCCTTCATCCGTTCGCCGAACCCGCTCGCGTCCTACTGTCTCCCTTTCTTTCCCGTCGAACAGAGCCTTCTTCCACGGCTCCATCCCGCGATCCGTCTCCTACCCCTTCCGCCTCGACCACCTTATCTTCGCGTCCGATGCGTCGAGAGGAAATGTGTTTGTATTTGGATTCCCGCCAGATAATCTGCTGCAATAAATTTCTCTGTGTGTACAACGCCGTGTGATTGGTTTTATCTATGTCGCCGCCTGTACACACGTAACCCTTTAACCCCTGATCACGGTGCCGATAGATACCCGACAGAGTGGGCACCGAATGCCGGCACGTGGCGGTTGCGCGGACCCTGGCAGAGGAGTACCGGACGAATGGCTGGCTACCTACCCGAGAAATCAACCCCTAATTCGTTTACCGCGTGAGAATCCACAGTGGACCGGATCTCTCCTTCCATCCGTGTCGCGTGTATGCCCGGAATCGTAAGCGCGTTCCTGCTCGCGTGCTCTCCGTTCTTACAATGGGGACCCCGGACCGATGCGCCCGGGATGCGTTGCTTCGGTTGGCTTTTTAATCGAGCGACGCGACTCTTCTTCGAGTTGATCCGATTTTCCTCGACGCACGTGACGGACCCTGTGCCGGCTCTCTCCCTAATTTATTCGCCGAGCAGACGGCACACGCGACCATAAAAACCGCCTATCGTCCTATTGTCTCGCGCGGCACGATTCCAGCGGAGGATTTCTCGCGAGAAACCGAATCGCGACCGGAAGGCCCTCGTATCCTTTATTTCGTTTAATAAACATGTAAATGCGCGATAGGGGCGGTAGAGGGCGATACCGTATTTCGCCGATAACAAATTACGACGGGCACTCGGGCATCCCCGTGGCTATCTTTTATTTCATAAGCTGCTCGACCCGAAATTACGCTAGTCTCCGGGCGGACTCGTCGTATACAAGCTAGCGTAGAATTTATTGCCGGCCGAGAACATGCCTTTGCGCGAAACTGCCCGTTCTTTTACCCCGAATGGAAGACTGGTGCGCACGTAGAATAGCATCCGCGGCTGACTGCCTCGGTTATTATACTACACGGGGGTATCGATCGAGTTTAACCGCGGGACAACCAGGACCGGGCGCAATGATCTCTCGCGGAGACGGGCATAGTTCGAGTTCCCTTGTTCCAGATGGGTTTCTGGCATGGTGAATCGCATTATTTACGAGATACACGAGATATAAACACGTAACACTGTTCACTCGGATTATTCGCATTCTCGCGGCGCGGTGCGGTCTAGGTTGCTTATCGTTGCTCGGCTCACCGTGCCCAGGACCACATTGAGGTAACGCCAAGGCGGATTTACCCGGGTGCACTGTGATCGTTAAGCCCTTTTCGGTGGAAGCTGCTTATGCAGCTCTCTAAGGGTACCGAGCTAATATTTCTTTAGACCCGTAACCCGTCCTTTTTGCCTCCCTCGCTGCTCATTTTTAACATCCCCGCGGTCTTTCAGGAGACTTAATGAGAGCTTACACGTGGGTAAATACGAGGCGCGGTGGATGATGTATTATGCAGGAGGTGCCGATGCCAGTGATGTTTGGAACGATAGCGGGATGATCGCGAAGGGTTAACGAAAGGTATCGAGAACAGTTGGGGACCAGAGAAATGTCCTGAATTGTTACACTAATATTATACGACGTAATATCGATCGCAGAGAAAACGAAAATACCTTCGCCAACTGCAACATCCATCTTGGTATCTCGAACACTGGGAACGCAATAAAATAAACGTAAATCGCCGAGAAGGACGAGACATTTCTTTTCCAAGTTTCATAGTTTTTTCTGGACCCACGTTAAGAAGATTCCATCACGGGCAAGTAGTTTCTCGTCTGGATGTCCTGGGAGCGACGCGTCCCCCCCCTGTGGACACCGTTACCGCGAGGCGAGCTAGGAAGCGCAGCGTTTGCAAAATGCAACGGCGTTACATACTTTCCACGGAAACGTATAGGCAACAACACTTACCGTGGATCTATCTATGAAACTCCAGCGTTTTAGGCAAAGTGTATTCAAAGTGGCCGGGTGAAGAACTTCCCCAATTCCTATCTTGTCCGTTGTATGTCGCGATCTGTAGACGCCGGCGGATGTTGGTATAGCCCGGAAACGTTCGTGCACGCTCGTCGAACGGGGTTACGCGATGGAGTCTAGGAAAATTGATGCCTTGGATCGACCCGATGTCAGCTTCCAGAGGAGAATGTCCTCGTGGATTCTGGCTCTCTCTCTCCCTCTTTCTCTCTGTCCTCCTCCTTTTCCGTCTACGCCGCAACGTCTCGTCTCGATGCTTTCATCCAACGATTTCTTTGAATTTTTTCCCTTCCCCCTTGACGCATTCTTACATCGTTGAATGCAGCGCTTTTGTCGCACCGACGGTAAACAGTGATTGCGCTGCATACAGAGTGGGTCGTATTACCCGGACCAATTTGATGATCTCTGTCTAGCGACTTTAACAATTCGCTTTTGCCGTAGACAACATCTGAGGATGATTTAAACCGATGAACCGGCTCGATGGCTGAACATTAATCCTGGTCGGGCCGTTATTAACAAAATCAATACTAATCGAGTTACGGAGGTGATTCCTCCCGATGGCTCGCCCTCCGCGCGCACGTAGAAAATGATGGTGTCGCGATGGCAGACGGTTCCAGTTTGTTGGCTACCATCCAGTCTGGGCTGCAGTCGAAATTACGTTCCCATCTTGGATCGTCCGAAAAACGTAAATGCACGCAACAGACACGGGCCACTAACTTCTCTGTTAAGTGGATTTCTAACCGGAAGAGAGTAACGTACCGATGTCTCCTGGCTAACTCTGCTCGCGTAGATTTCAGTCTTAGTAGGTCGTCGCCGAACAAATGCGTCACGTATATCGCGAAAAGCGTAGCGCAGACGTGCCAAAATTGTACGGCTATTTTATGTAAAGAGAGCGATTCAGATTTCGGGTGCCTCTTTTCTCTTCTGCGCGATGTCTTATCGAAAACGTGCATTCTTTTATTCGCGTTGGCTGTCGTTTTCGAACATTTAAATGACACTACCTTCTACACGTAGCGAGTTACAGCGTCTCCCAATAAACTTTTCGGTCCCGCGCTCTCGCTCCACCTACTGCCCAATTAAATATCGATTACGCTTGAAAGCAACCCTTAAAGCGCGCCGTATTTTTGCCCCTCGGGCTTGACTATTAGAAGTTAAGTGGACGGTGGTTATGTACGTAGGGTGGGCACTAATTTCCGCGATCACGGAAGAAAAACGTCCAAAGGTTACGGAACAAATGACCGGATGGAGTAGCTAATTCAAAAGCTCGGCTTGGCGGAGCAGTCGTTGGTCTCGTTATACACGGCCGGCCATAAAACACGCGTAGCCGGGATATACGGGCCGCCTTTGGCCGTGTTGCTTAAGCCCATCGGGGGAATGGTCGGGATCTCGGGACGCGAGCTCGTCCGGAAACTGTCTCTCGCGTCTTTACCTCTCTTTCTCTCTCTCTCCCTTTCCCCCATTATTATTTTATCGTTTGACAGCCAGCATCGACGTACACGTACGGCGTACGTGAGGGAGCAACCCTTTTACGTTCCACGTGCGCGTTCCCCGTGCTTTTACTCGATTTAACTTCCTTCCGTCGAGCGGCCCCTGTCCCGCGCTCCAGCCAGGGTGCTTGGACAACCGCCGCTTTCTGCGGCAATAATGGCCAAGGACAAATCATTTCGCTCCACCGCCATTATCGTCCACGCCGGAGCGTCGACATTGCCGATATCATCGTCTTCGACGGGGACTTCCGGTCGTCGGTAAAGAGGCTTTACCTCCTGATTGAACAAGCTCTAAATCGACCTGGTCCCTCGGTCGAACGAACTTGTGCAATGGTTCCAGGCAACTTCAATTTCGACCGTATTATACATATGGTATATCTATATATATAGATCTATATGTTCGCTTGTTGCCAGATTACTCGTTTCCAGGGCAGATATAAGTCAAGGGGAATTACGTGTACAGGTTGCTCGCGGAGCAATCGAGACAAATATAAGGAACGTTGAGATTAGAGGAAACGTATGGCAACGGGTACACAAGGCAGCCCGATAGCGAAATAAATTTTTCTGACTCGGTTAACAGGTATGGGTAATAAGATGCTTCCCGGTATCCACCTACGTTCCGTGGTTTTTTTTTTTTTGCCTCTCATCTATAACATCTTGTAACATAAATTTTATGCACACGTATCTCGTAGGTGCTGGTTTTGAGAAAGATTTAAAATTTCATTTTCCAACCTTTATCTCAAGCTATCGGTTTGGGCGATTATTTTTTTTTTTACACTTTCTGACATAATGCGCAAAGTATTTCGTGTACCTTAGACCGAAAACCGTGGCGAAGGTATTAAATCTCGGGTATAAAGAAACTGCAATTTCAGTGCAATTTCCTGCATTCTTTATGTGTACATTCGTAAAGCACGAAATTCTTCATCCGAAGTACAAAGTAGAATTTAAATTGCCACCTCCGTTTCATCCAAGTCCCGCGTTACCTTGTGATAGTTTTGCCGCAATTTTTGCGTTTGCGTTGCATCCAAATAGACTGTGATAGGTATCAAATTTAGTTTAGCAGTAAAAGTTTATTAAACGAAAAGACTTTTCTAAAGATTCAAACTCATCAAATATACTATTTTTCGACGAAACATTCCATTGTCAGGCTAAGACTTAATTATTCTTACAGACTTTACGCAGCTCTCCAAATTGTCTAGAGCTTACATGATTGGGAGTTGGAAAAGAAAAAATCTACAACAAGCTACTATTCTATAGTCTTCACTTAGGATACCATGATGGGTTGGTCCATCATTTTTTTGGCCAAAAAGGACGATCGAAGAAGACATCCTATCAACATTAACTAAATTGACAATCAACTATACTCCACCCATACAAGGATATACACAGAGAGGTTCTTACAAATCAATTGCATACCATAACTACAACCGTTAATAAAATCTGCATAACTGGTGCACCACCGAACCCAGGTGAGAATAAAAGGAGAACGTAATAGGAAACGCTGTACACGGAGCCATTCTCTGGTGGTGGACGTTTTAAATTCAAAATCGATCATAACGCTGGGAGCGGTGGTATCAATAGGATTTTCGAATGAAATTACATGCCCGAGTTGGGGGCTCCGTCGTTGCGAAAAAACTCGTTTGTTGGACGGAAGGTCGTGGCGCGCAGCATCTCGCTCCGGCGAGGTGTTAAAGGAACGTGTTTGCCGGGAACGGTGGTAAGGAAAAGGTGAAGAGGTAGACGGTGATGGGCAGGAGGCGGGATGGACGAGCAAAGGAGTACGCGCGCTCGATTAATCTCGCAATCTGGATGGAGTGGCTATGATAGACTCCCATGAATAACTCATGAGCAGCGGGTACCTGCTTCCCATAGGGACATTCGCATATAATTCAGCCACTTCATTTGTCCTCATTACTATGCCCGATCGTTACATAGAGCACGATTTACGGGGCTTCGCCTGGTCGCGCCTCCTGCCCTCGCCCGCTCTTCCGCTAGGCCATCCCTAGGTGTACACAAACCGTTTCCCACCCACACAGAACAAGGGCGAAGGGCGTCTTTGTGCGAGCTACTATCAGGAGCCAGGATGAGAGCGTGCATACCATGCAGCAGCTAATGGACTAACGATCATCGGCAAGGGTTGCGTAAGAATGGATTAGAATTTGCAATCGGATTAGCCGAGCAACGGTATCCTGGATTATGTCCTACGGCAGATGAAGATCAGCTTCAAGTTCTTGCCAAGATATTGTGTACGTGCACAAATTGGCAACTGCCTTAAGCTCGCTCTATTAGCACAAGTGTATGGTTGTGGCCGTCCGATACTCTATCCGCCGTCGTCATTTCTCATTGGACTGTCGTTGCCACGTTGTCTGTATTAGTGTGGCGGAATCGAAACTACCGATGTTCTAAACCGCGATCAAGCAACTAGGGTGGATTGTCCGGAATGCCGGGTCGAGCACAGTCAGCGCGAGTTAGGACGGTGCCAAAAATTTGTTCAACGCGTACGCGTTTCGGACAAAAGCAATATTTCACGGTGGTAACCGATGTATCTCCGATACCATCGTTCACGAATTTACGCGTAAGGCGAGGTTCAGATGCGCGAGTTGAAAAACATTTTTTGGATGACAGATGAAGAGGTTTCGGCGAGCGGCACGCGGCCCTGCGAGAACGTATCGGCCTCCAGGGTGGTATAAAGAAATTTCTGCGGAGCCATTCTGCACGGAGGAACGGCGCGAACCGATGGGTTCCCGATAAATGAATATCAAGCCGGGGAATACGCGTGGGATGTAATCCTGAAAATGAATTTCTCGGCCGGATAACGCCGCGAAGACATTGCTCGGGCTTGTCGCGGGAACGAACCCAGCTTCGTGTTCCCTTTCTACCGCGGACGGTGGAACAACTTCAGGAAATTACCACTTCGTAGCTACTTTCTCATTAAACGCAATGAGATTTTAAACTTTATAATTTCTTTACAGCAGTCTAAACTTTTTTACCTTGTTTGCGATCTCCCGTTGCTTCTCGATACACAGAGTGCTCCCGTAATAAATGGCGTAACCGAGGGATACATGATTTTCCGCGAGGAAGTAAATCGGAAAAGGCAGAGCAATATTTCACGAGAATCTCGCTTCGACGAATTAATGTAACGTAAGCGGATGCTGTTACTACCAGGGCAATCGTAGATGAATCTTAAACCGATAATTCTTGTTAATGAGAACATATGAAGTAAACTACAGTTTCTGATATTGGTAATCGATCATGTCACACGTGTTCTTCGTCGTCATCTAAATTTAATCACGACAATCCGGTTTGTCGAACCATCACACTGGGTTGCGGCTCTATTCACGGTTCATCAAACGATCGTATCCGATTCAATCGACTGTTCCATCGATTAATCGTTTCATCTGGTAGCGTGCACCGCGCACCAGAGATGCAGAAGGTATTACTTCAGTTTTTTGGAAAAATTGAAACGAAATCGTAACAGCGCGTTTCTCTCCTCCCCTTCTTCTTGTTTCCCCTTTTTTTTTCGGCTTTCTCGTATCGAGCTTTACTTTTTGCGTTATCGAAGGCATCACAGATCTATTTGCGGTGCCTGCAGCGAAACGCGCTACAGCCCCGCTCTCCAGAAACAAAATGGATTTCGCCTATAGTGGAAACGATAGGAATCAATATTGTTCTTCTGCTTTTAGGATGGTGATGTATCATATCCAAATATTTCCAGACGGTTTACTACGATGTTGATATTTAGCGTTTTTATAGCCGGGTCTGCCTCCGTGCGGCTTTACCCGAAGCTACTAGTGCCACTGGCTGCTGCTGGTGACATCGATGAATCGCAAACAATCGAACGAACGCTTCTAATACTCCACTCGCGGCACATTGACTTCTTTCGAAATAGAAATTGCCGCTCGTTACACGGGGAGAAACCGTATCTTAAATTAATGCCAACGAACGATAATCAATTACGATCCCCTTCCTCATGCACGCGAGCGGTCCGATTATGTGGAATTAAATTCATTCTCGTCGTTAAGTTTATGCACCAGCCACGATGCAGATGTGTACCACAATTCCGTCAATTAACGACCCGTGATGGTTCGTCCAAACGATGCTCTCGACGCAAGGCGTTCGATTCAAACGCGCGCGAAACGAACATAATTACACAAGGCACACGGAGCAGGATGTGTACGGAACAATCCACCGATTACAACTCCGTGTATAATATCGATATTACGATTTACCTTACGTCACAAGCACAATCAGTGCGGGGTCTAACAATCGACAAGCAGATACCCGGATCGAAGACGTTCACCTGACATGGTGCTCGATACGGATAGTCTCCGCAAATGCGATTGTAAACGTCGACGTTATCCCTCGAGTACGCGTACAATCGAAATCGCGTACACGTCGTGCGTGGAAGAATGATCGCGCGAATAAACGTTGGAAATGATCCGGGAGCTGTACTCGCTTGCGCTGATTTTCGGGTATTTATTATTGGAGTTTAAAGAGCGCCGACAATGCCACTAGGTATTACGGAAAATTCCTTCCGAGCATCGATGATCGATTACTTCGCGAACGTGCAAGCAGAGTGAAAGAAGTTGTAAAGGGATGCTGAAGAGGAGGAAGGGAAAAGGATGGTTGTGGCCTAGATGTTTAAAATAACTGCACTTTTTTTTTTGCTAGTTTGCATATCTAACCGAATGCTGATTAAATGTTCGGTTAAATTTCATCGATTCAATGACAGAGAGACGAGTGCATGAATATTATAAAGTAAATCATTTGCGTGAACCGTAGAATGGTTACAACTTTTTGTCATTTTAATTAAGTTGGATTTAAATACAATTTCGTCCTGCATGCGAACGGAATTGTATTATTACTTTTCATTCTGATATGGAAGACAATTTCGTTTCGCTTCTATTAGATTCCAATGGTGAACTGATATCGAAGAAACTTTTCGAAAGAAAAAACTTTCCTTTCTTCGACCGGGTTAAAGGGATTTTCTACTTGTTGCCGTTACATTTTTAATTAAGCTTCTAGCACGCTTATTAAACTACACAAGGAGATATACTTGATGTTAATTAGCTTTACCGTACATGAATTTTCTACGTGCAAATAGGCCCGTCGTAAATCGATGAAAAGTTAAACCGTTAAAACTTCCGTCGTACGTTTGTTCAGCTTTATTCGTCGCGTTTGATGGTTAATTCAATGATGTAAATCTCAGTTGAAATTAATCGACTGAATGGCTTCAACTCCGCGAGCGTCACAGACCGTAGTTATATAAATTTTCAGCAGAACACTTGGCACATGAAACATTTTTCATTGAAAAGGTATACTTGAATTTTTACGAATTATTTGTAGCAGGTTCGCGAAACACCAGCGGCGAAGTACTGAGAAGAGGTTTTCGCGAAAAACGTTTCTCGCTCAGTTTTCCAGTTTATTTGAACCTTTCCTTTTAAACCTCGTTAGTGCTGAATTCGTTCCGCAGCAATCTTCAATCGCTCGCGAACAATTACGCATTAATTCATTTCTTGCGTTCACATGGAAACTCATAATACAATTTCCAGTAGAGAAACGTTACTTCCCACTGCTGCCACATTCTTTTCTGGATTATTTACCTTCCAAACGGTTTTTCACAATTATTTGTAACTTTCCAAATTGAATGAAAATGCCTCGCTTTGGTTTAACTGGACTATTTGAATTACTATGGTTTAAAAGCAAATAAATTCTCTTAAAAGTATTCTTATCGTTACCCCTAGGAAAAAACGAATATCTAACAATATAACTTCATATAGAACTTCGCAACATAGTCGCGATCGACTTTAAATTATTTACTACTGTCACCTCGCGAGCGATTCTATTTTCCACTCTACCAGAAAACAATCGATCGCGGATACAGTTTAGCTTTATATTTCGTATAAATAAGCAATGAACGATACACATCCATTTCTCTAACAGCTCATTACTTTTAATATTTCTATTACTCATCACTCTATATTTAAACAAAAGTGAAATATACACTGCTATCAAAATATTTTAATTACCAATTATACGTATACCCCCAGGTTGAGAGCTAACGCAGCGAATAGGCGGTTGTTACAGCAGACCAACACCATTAACGATCACTCCACACCGCAACAACTTGCAACAGATGATCCTAGACGCTCATCTAGATTAGCAAACAAGGAGCCAGCATTGCACCCACTTATCTCTCTCTAAGTATACCATCTATTCGTCGTCGTTCCACCGTGACTCGCTCGATTTTCGCTCGGCGGCTAAATTAAACGCGCCTGGAAGAAAAGAAAGCGACCGTTCGTTTTTCCGCGGCCGGTTAAAGAACGAGCAGCGACCATTTTCTTTCCGTCACCTTTCACCCCCGCGTCGACCCTTTATCGCCCACTGGGTTACACTGATCCCGTTTTCTGGACTCCTGCCTCGCCAGGAAACAACACGAATGATCTCTCTCCCTCTCTCCCTCTTTGTCTCTTGAGAAAGCGTCACATCGAGACACCTGTGCCTTGATAAATTGGCACTTCTAACCGGTTGGTTTTGTAGCCTCGCAAAATTCCTTCGAAAGTTACGATTAGAGGTGTCGCTCGCGAAGATTTAGGGCTGATCTAGTTGGACGTTTGGAATTTAAGGAATTTCAACGTGTTCCGTTATACTTTCCTGCTGTTTGTTTCATTTTCGATGGCACACGCTACCGATATCGGAATATTTACACAATTTGAATCTTTCCAATTTGTTTTCGTTAAATTGATTTTGCGCTGAGCGCGGAAACGTTCATGCGTATGGAAATGAAAAAAAAAGCTTGATTAAAAACATCCTTCTCTATTTTTGTGGGAGCAGAAACGGTGAAGATGCTTTCGATAACGATTTTGCCTTTAGATTTAAACGACCTGACACAATTTATTTGTACCTGGCTACACTGTTTTAGCTTGTTCACTTGAATATTCCACGTGCTTGCTAATTTCCAGGCAGGTTTTCAGGCAGTGCAACTATTTCTGAACGACGAGATATCGTTGACTTGTACTACTGCGACAAGTAATTTCTACTTAATTCCATTACTTGATGGAATAATGCATCCCGACAAGACATGCAATTGATTATATTTAAATCGTTGATGCCAATTATCTGCTAGTTGTAGCGTGTAATTAGTCTAAAGTGACATTCTTATCTTTTGCTTTTCCCTTATAGAAGTTAAAAAAGGGTATCCATTATTTTTCGGTTAGGACATTTGCTGTACGCGTTGTCGATAAAAAAAAAGGTGTGAAATTCACGTTACTTGATCGGAGTGCGGGACAATATTTCCAAATCGTTACATCTCGTCAACGTACGTGTCTGCTGGCGCACACGTTGTCCACACTTTACACTTTGCTCACAATATATAAACCAATTTGGAAACTGTAAATGGACCATGTTGGGATGAAGTTGAGTTAGAGAGAAAGAGGGAGAGTAGAATGGAGGGAACGTTCTGACAAGGAAGGAAGATGGAGAAGAGACTTTTGAATTGTGACATGGACCAGTAAACGCGTAGTGATAAAAGCGATCATAAGTCATACTAAGACATTACAGCCAAAGCTAAATTCAATTTCTGCAAATCACTTATGGACAGCAATGATGCAGCCAAACAATTTCATACACACGTAGATGTATCAATTTTTTTATTATCGCAAAGTGCATCCTTTCTGCGAAACTATTCAAAAATTCCTTCAATCGCTAATTGGTGATGGCCTCGATGGAAGTTTCACGGTAGAGCTTTTGTCCCTGGACGAAAAGGGACATCGTTCCTTATGCTCACGTCGCGTCGTTACGTTGGCGCGGTCTCCGTGTACAACTGTACAAGTTCCAATGTTAAATGGGCGGGCAGGTGCAGGGGAGGATGGGCGACTCGTCCGAAAGAACAATTCTTTTTAGTTGAATCGGCTCGCAACGCCGCTCTCGAAGATTGTTACGCTCTGACGGCGATCGCGGCGAGGTAGAGGTTTAAGCCCGGCCGACTTAATCCGAAATGCAGCAAAGTTTCTTCGAGAGTTCTGGAGGGGCGGGCAATTGGCCGTGCCACGCGGATAGAATAGAGCTCAGAGGCAATTTCATGACAGCGTCTTGGGATGATTGGATCACCACGCCACTCTCGATAACCCCTTCTGCCCTGTGCGCGATCTCGTCTCCCTCCCTCTTTCTCTCTTTTTCATACGTTTCCATCCCTTTCCCCTCTCTGTCGTCCGTTCCTACTTCTTCTACCCTTTGCCTCCTTGCTTGCGGTGGCTTTATCAATGTAACCTCATTATGTCGTCGCGTACACAGAATCCAATTATCAAGATGCCGTTGCGGCCAGCCGGTTCTTTTTATTGAACCGTGCGTCGTTTCCGATTCATTGCCGTGGACCACGTATCCCGGCTGGATGGCTAAATGGGAGCATCGATATTCGAGGCACAGGCGAATACGTTTCTTCGCAATGCACCGCAACGCGCCCCTTCAACCGCGGTCATATTCAATTTAATCGGCTTGATTGTTTAATATCGGGTAACCAAATAAGGATTGCCAGGCTTCCCTCGCTTGAAAATGATAATAACCGTCGGTGTTATTTTAATGAACCTATTGCTTCGTACATCGGGAACCCGTTCGGACGCCATCGCGTGAAATTTTAAGGCGCGATTTTAGGGGACGCGGGATATCACGAAAATTAGAAACAACGATGATAAACGTAGATATGAATATTCAGAGTATTCATAAAACAGATGCTCGTAATAATTTCATCGAGATCGTCAATAATCAATTTTCTATAGCGCCGCGACTGATAATGAATCTATCGTCTGACAGTGGACGCCCGTTAAATATTCACGCGTTTATCACAGCGTAAGATTAATGACTTTTCATTTGCTACAATAGGTATATGCATTCGAGGCGTCATTGGGTTCATATTTCTAGCAGAAACGCTTTTTCGATGCTTGATTGCAGTACAAGAACTAATTTCAGATATACCGATCATGCTATGAATCGAGGGATTCATGCGCGATACAAAATTAATGGCATCGTTCGTATCCCCGTTTCACCGCGACAATGACGCAATTGCTAATTTACTGTTTTCGTGTTATTGGTGTTGAAAGAGCGGTTCTTGACAGTACGTGGCACCGAAAATAAGGATACAGTAATACTTTTGTTACCAATTTAAGTCTTAAATGAAGGATAAATAAAGATAGTACAATTTTTCGTATAATATAAGAATTGCCTGTTTCATCACACAAGCTACTATGTGCCACTACGGACGTGTAAATCCCACGAGTAAATGCGCGATGCATTTTATGTTCGGCGCGTATAGAATGACTGGAATGTCAAAAAGGCAAAGCAAAATGCGGTTGTGTACCGTAGTAATTTCCGAAATCGATATTCGACTCACGAATCGGTGTACAATGGGTACGTTTTCAAATATCCTTGCGGCTGAGATCGTATGAAAAATCGACGTGTCGGAGAGTAAACACGTCGACCAGTTTTCCGTTCGTCCAGTGAAATGCAGAGTTTCTCAAGATTGTGCGCGAAAATCCGCGGAATGCAAATAAAATAATCGGAAACTCGAGGTTATTACCTTCCGTCCGCTATCTCGTTCCGTAGATACCTCTAATCGAGGCAATGGTCGGCCTCCTCTGCACGATCGAGGTGATTTTCGCGTCAGGAAGGAGCGCGGGATTTTTCGACGATCGTCATTTTTTCCCGGAATGATCAAATTTCACGTTTGCCCGCAGCTCGCGGGCCGCGGCAGAATAACGAAAACGCTATCAATTACGGGAAAATCGAGTGCGCTCTCACAGAAAATGCGATGCGATCGATGCGCTGTCGACTGACGGATAGAAAAAAAAAAAAGGAGGGCGGGGTGAAAAAAAAGGCTAGGAGCGAAGGGGTGGGGGTGTGAATCGGTCAGCGACCTGGTCGTTGGAAAAAGAGCGATCGTACGTCCTGGGGTATCGGCTCGTCGACGATCGAGGGACAAAATTAACAGGTCGATGCGCGAAAGTGCGATCGAGATAATTCAGTTTCCGCGCGATTCGCGTCGCGGCTCTTCGACGACTCGTTTCTGTCGTCCCGTGACCGCACGGCCGGTTCAGCGCTACGCTCGATACCAGCACGATGACAATAATTATGTCTCGCTTGTCACGCTACCTGGTAATTTGCAGTTGACGCGGTGTAACGCCGTGAGAAACGTACCAGCCCGTGACACTTTCGATCACTTTTTAAACGTACGCCACGGAGATAAAGCGACGAATGGCCGATAAACGGGACGTATAATTTTATTCGATCATCCCTGATATGAGGAAAAATGACCGTGTGAGATAATAGAGACACAGCGGTGTTTTATCTGTATTTTTAATGCGGCTCTCGCAGCGCCGTGGTCGCTTTAATTGCTCTTTTATTCATTCCCAATAACTGTTGACCCACTTGGTTTGATCGTGCTATTTAACATTGATACATTTTCCCTTGGATAGTAGATAGTAGTGCGGAATAATTGGTTGATTTAATTGCTGGAATTTAATCCAATAAACTATACCTTGGAGATAAATTCCAGTGTTACGTGTAACGTTAAAATATGACATTCCTTTAAACAGTGAAAATCTAATTGTATCCGTGGATTACTCGCGCACGTAACTCTGCACGCTATTAATCTAGCTACGACTGGTATTGAAATATTTGGCAACGACATATTACGACGTAACACTCAGGGAAATAGAATTGGGGGAAATGTTCGTATATGCGCATCGAAATGGTTGAACTCTTGTGGGAAAACGTACTCGCGCATCGAGGAAAGTATACTTAAGGGTGAACAGTCCGTGGCGAGAGAGAAATTTTCGAGAGAACAGTGTATAAAGTATTCTTCAGAGGATAAAATGAGCAGCGGAAATCTAGAGAGACTACCCAGTACGTTTAGCGGCCTTTTAATTGGGAATACGAAGAAGGAAAAAGTTGGGTTTCGTATTTTTCCGTTTATACGCCTCATTAGACGTATCGGAAGAAATATTTAGAAGAAGCACGTAACGCGATATTATGTTACAACTCTGTGGAATGAACGTAAACCATGAAGCACATGATTGCGCGAAAGAAGGAAAACGACGAGTTAACGTTTGCTCGAATGGTCCCGCGAATGTTACCTTCCTAGCGACAAACTGCCGTTTATTTCGATTCGACTTTTTACTTTGGTCATTCCAGTTGGAAGCCGCTGGGCTCGTTTCGCGTTCCATAAACATCTCGATATAAAGTTTACGGCGATGGGGTACATGTTACTTTTATAGTTAGCATATAACGCGGGGAACGTGTTATTGACCATTCCAAACCGGCGCGCTTCTCATCATTTCGACGGCGTTAATCACTAAACGGTCGCAGTCTACCTTGAAATCGTTCTTACCTAGGATTCGTAACAGACAAAAAATAGGAAACAAAGTTGTCAAGATTTTAATCAAAATAGAAGCATCATCCTATTCGAACAAAATTATATCAGACACCCGTTCATGTAAGTTACCCACAAATTTCCATTACCATTCTAAAGTTCGCTAGTCTAGGCCATTCAAGGTCACATTTATGGATTCAATCGTCAAACAAGAGAAAGTTTCAGGCAAGATTGCTACTCCGCAATACGTGGCACGATAACGAGATAGAATATTCGCACGCGAATGAACCTAAACTACATTCCTAGCCAGTATCATCAATTTGGCAAGAGTTGCGAATATTTTGGAGAGCAGCGTTAATACTGATTAGACAAATCCGAGTTTACATAACAGATCGCAGTCCGGATTTATGGGCAAAGTTCGTTTGATTCGTGTCAGAAGCTAACGCTGCCAAGGGGGGGTGGTATAGAGATCGGGTAGAACGAAGGAAAGTTCGCGAAAAGGTATTCCCGACTAGCTGCGCGCTATATACACCTTCGAGGAGTTTATTTTTATGATCGCCAGGCGAATTCACAAAGCGCATAACTTATGCGAATGCGAATAGAGGCTATTCCTGCGTCTCGGGTTGGAATAACGTTCGCCAAGTTAAAATTGTTTCTGCTGTTTTTGAGTCCCGCGTCTCGCGCATCTATGCGTCGCTATAAATTTACTGTTAGAGAGAAACAGGATACGCAGAGTTCTATCTTGCGCTGTATATTGAATAACGGATACAAAATGCAGATCTACTTCCGTTTCGTAGAAGGAACGACGACGCTGATGGCGTCAAGTCCGCGTTGCGAGACGCGTTCGCGGAAGCCTTTGCGCGATCTCGATGAAAAAGTGTGCGAAATAAAGATTCACTCTTTGTTAGTCGACAGGAATTTTCGTGCGAAAACCAGTCCTCTGTTCGACAAAGCGCGTGACGTGAAGGAAAACCTCGTTAAAAAAACACGAACGACGTTCGATCGATAACTCGAATTTAATAAATGCTTGGTTCGGAAATGGTACAAGTATTAAAACTGTGGGAAACAGTTCCATCTGGCTTAAGTGTCGACCATAAATCATCAAAGAGGAAGTAATAGAAGATCTATAGAAGTTTCTTTAGGAATTCGTTCGAAACTTTTTCAATCTCCTTATCATATGCATTAACTAGAAGCGACCTGTTGTTGCGACCGTTACCATCGGGTTTATAACTCTCGGTCTTATGAGTTGACGACAGGTCGTAAACTATTTCAAGGAAATTTCTGTCATCACCTTAAGAAGTAATTATCCAACTCTCGCATATCTCGTCTGTTATATCGTCGAGATTCCAACCGACTGATCAATGACGCGCAACTCTATTCGTCTTTTTCGCGAAACTAGAGAATACTCTACGTACTCGGAAAACGAACAGAGGAGGAAGAAAAGAAAAAATCAAAAAAGGAACATAGGAACATCGATTGCAAACCGCGCGCGATGAGAGCGTCCGTTAATACGGCCGCGACTAACAAATTAGCCCGGTAATCAACCGAAGAACGCGTAAAGGCTGTTCCGGTTGGAATAGATTTTCATTGCGCGGCACGCGGGACGTGCCGTGCATCGTTGATTCTCCCGGCGAAATAATTGAGTTAACTAACGCCATTATCCAAGTACAATGCTAAATAGTATAATTGACTTAAGTGAGAGAGTTGAAGAGGTAGATGGGCGAGGCGTGTGCAGTTGGGACGGAGAGACGAGCAGAACGGTGGAAAGGACGAGAGCCAAAACCGGGGCCAGAGGATGGCCGAGCGGCGGCGGGTGGGGGTGTTACTTTTTCACTTTACTTTCATAACTGAAACCGTTGAATATTAATGCCCGCGGGCACGGTACTTGGGAGCTTCTTAGCACGGGAACCGGCCGTCTCCGTGAAATGGAAATGAGAAAATTATAAAAGTAACTAGATAAATTGCGAATAAAGGCCATTATTGATACGCGATAGCGGGCCGCGGACAAGCGTGCCCGTCGAGGCGGATGATATTAAACGGTTGATTTATTGTCCGGCCCGAGGTGAGAATATCGACGCGCGGTTGACTGGTCGGGGGACAGCCTCAGATTCAATTTCAGATTGCCCGCGAAAATCATAATCTTCGGCTGAGAGAAGGCTACTTCGCGCGATAGATAAGCAAAGCCTTGGACGGATCCGTCTGGTTCGCGATGCCGTGGATTCAATTAGCGGGAAATGCAATTTAAATTTCGGTACTGTTATTGTCATCCGCTGACGAGTTGGCGACGTTGCGCTCGGGAATAATTGCTTTTAAGCGTCTTCTATCAAGACAAAGTACAGCTCGATGAGATGAATGGATTTTTAAGGTATTACTCAATCCTCTCTGTACGCATCGCTGTACTCGATAACAGATCAAAGAGTGTCTAATAAATTACGTAAGGGTACGGCTTTAATCGCGCAACATTAAATTCTGATAAGAACGAGAGTTAACGCAGTCGAAGCAACGTCATAAATTAAAACAAAATTATCGCGGATAAGGGGCGAAGCGATTTTTCGACCGTCGAGGCGATAAGATTTCATACTCGCTTCGTCGAACACACGCAACTGCAAGGGGTTCGTAATATATTGCTCGTTGAAGTAAATTATTTTGTCGTGCCATAATGAATCGGTCGCTTTGATAATGTTAACCGTACGAAGAGTAACAAAATTAAAGACCAGCGAAGTGTATAGCTTCGACGAACCTAAAATAACTTGTCGTATTCTGCTTTCTACAAAAAAAGCATGGAGCATTACCAGCACTCCTCTATAAAACGTAACACTTGAGCAAATATGGTACTTGATCTTGACGTATCGATCCTCGACGCGAAACCAACCGAACTTTCCTTCTCAGCCAGCATCATTCAGCATCATCTTTCGCAAAACAACCCCCGACTTACACCAGGGGCGCCTCGATAACTTCCAATGGTATCATCCATTCCGCGCAACGACGGCCAGCCATTTTCGTAGAGAGCATCAGCATTAGCATTGGTCTGGCTATCGGCTTATCCTCGCGAAGAGAATTCCTTTTTACCAGGATGTTGGCTGGCGTCGCTGAAGGTATACATGTATATATCCGCGGAAAGGAGAAAATTTGTCGTAGTCAGGTCTTCTTTCAAAGTCATCAGACTTGATACGGGTGACAGAGTCAGATAGATGGAAGAACGATAGGCGGGGTACAGCGGATGGTTAGCGGAGGGTAAGAAATGCGGGATCGAAGGGGGTGAGGGCGCAAAGTCGTCGACAACGACGGCGTCGTCGCGGTGGCGTCGTTTGCGCGGCAAGTTTTCAACGTCGCAGGATGGATGTGTACGAGAAAGTTTGAAAAAGCGAGTCGCGTCGCGGTCGTTGCCTAAGAAAGCGCCGTTTCATTGGCCGAGTAAAGTCCGTCACACGGTGCCACGGGCCGCTATTACCGTCGTAGTTCGATGCGGTTCCGCCTTAATGTGCGGCCTGGATTTATCTGGTAGTGATCAATCGTGCGGTGGGAAACGAGCGGATTACAAGAGCGCAATATTTATCACGTCAAACGGTTCATTTGCATGATTTATGCCTCGTCGAACGGCGGAAATGTCGGATTATTTATGCGGAATTCGTGGCCGCATATCTTTCCCGCCGCATAATGATCCTGGATTCCACTGTCGCCGGAATTCCCTCGTTAGACCTAGTTCCAGATGCTCGGAAGCTTATTGGACGATTTTTACCGTTCGAATTAAAGACGGATGAGAGAGGAGGATGTACTTTGTCAAAATTATGCGACTATTCAGCGAACGTTACGGCTTCGAGGATTTCTCAGACGTTCCATCCAAGTTGAAACGCGATCATTCGAAAGTACAATAAAATCTAATAACCTGAAGAGCAATTAAATCGATTCAAAGAATCAAAGAGCTCCTTTCGCCACACTGAACATTCCGATTCCTTCCTTCGAGACGTTCTCTAAAGGTTACGTCCAACAAGCCTGTACTACAACGCTACTAAGGACTTTAGAAATGGTTTTCTGAATGTTACATAGGTTCAGCATAAACTCGCTGCACGTGGCGCAAAGGTATGTTATACAAGGATATACCACGGTACTATGACGTGGAAAACCAGTTCGGAATCTGGTGCGTCTTATCAAAAGTGCAACACTGCTCTCGATACCAGAGATATTCAGATTATTCATTTTATCTGGGATTCGATAAGCAATTTCTGCAATTAATCTAAAATTTCCTTCGAATTAAACGTGCTTCCGCCTGCAATTTATGTAAATTTTGACGAGTTTGGAAAACTGTGTACTCGTTACCCGACCGCCATTTATTTCAGACATAATTCAGCAGGCGAGTTAAAATAAAAAATTGCCAGTACTTAGTAATGATCCGATGAACGATTTCGCTGATAATTATATCGACGGAAAAGTAAATTGGGAATGCGTACCGATTTCCCGTAACCGAGTTAATTCTGTACCAGAGTAATCGTAGATTAATTATAAACGTCACGTGCGTGTATCATTTGCAACAGATTTCGCGCGCATTAAATTTGTAATTCGTTGATATATTAAGCGGTAGTTTCGTCGCGTTAATTTGTCCGTAAACAACAAGGAACGCAATTAACAGGGGTTCATTGTTCTTTATTTCTCGCAAGCCTACCTAAGAGTTATGGCGTTATTTCGGTGATTTCCGAATTGTTTACACGCGCGTAACAAACGGGGACCAACACCAAATAATACCGTAGAACGATTTTATAGGACAGTTTAGAATGGATCGAGAACGAATCCAGACAATGCCGGTTTATAGGTGGAGACGTTCGGTTTGAACGACTTTAAAATTTGATAACGGCCATTCTAGACCTTTATGGGGGTCTTGAATGTACGCAGTTATAGAATATTCTAGGTTCTCGAGTTAAATCGATCGGTGAGGATTAAAATTACGAAGGGGAGACATACGAATTTTACGTCCGTTGTCCCATAAATTACATTTCAAACGCAATATTGCCAGGCTGATGAAATTTTTTATACGAGCGATAAGTCATTCGTAGGTGTCTGAGTGCAGAATGCGAACGATTAAAACGATGCGTATTCAACGACTTCGTAGACTTCTTACGAGTCGCTCCTCGTACCCTCGGTACATCGATAGCGCGCAGTAGTAGAAACGCATAATACTAGCGACGGTCGCGGTAAAGCTGTTCTAAACCGTGAAAACGTAGCACGCGGCGTGCTTTATCAACGCGAATGTAATCTAACGTGCCAAAAACGATGTTAGCAGATCACTTACACAATCCATAAACTGGATGTGCATCAACGCGAGAGCTCATAGAAAATCCACCGGCTATGAAACGGGGGCGTATTTTATCGCTTCGTGTGACCAACTCATTTGACGTCGCCACTCGAGATTGCAAAACAGCTTTAGCATTAATCTGTAATATAACGTGGAACCCGAATCCGGTTACGACCACTGCGCGGTGCGTGTTGCATGTAACCGTCGCCTTGAAATTAATAATAGGACCACGCCGCCGGTACTATGTTTCAAGCGTGACGCGTAAAATTAGTCCAGTACGCCGGAAGCTTCCGAAGATTTTTCATTCTTACCTCGAATATAAATCCCCTTTCAACTAAACCTCGCGCCGCGATGGGTTCTCTGTATTTTCCTTCCCGGCCATTTTTTCGACAATTTATACCGGACGATTTATGACAGCATACGTCCTGCCGGCTCCGCCGCAACATTAAATCTTGACTGCTGTTGTCGAAAATTTATTCGAGGAACTGTAAATCGCTGACACCAAGATACATCGTGTAGAATGAAAAACATTTCGATATTTGCACCGCGGATGAGCTCTCGGCCGGGTCATTTAGTTAGTTGAATCGCATAATCCCCGGGCATGAATAAAATTCGCTGTTCGTACCCGGAATCGGACGAAAGACGGACTCATTTCATTTCTATCTGCTCGACATCGGATACAAAGTTCCCAACCGTGGTTACGGGGGAAGCAACTCAACGAAAAACGACGGCGTCTAACGGTGGCAATAAAGCAACCGAATCTTACAGCCTGATCGAAGCAAGGGAATCGACAGGAATCATCTATCAGCGAACCCTCATTAACCACCTCCTTGATAATAAAGCACGAAGCGTGATCGCTTATCTGAGGTTCGGTGTGTCCTTTCGCTCCACTGTACCCTGACTTATCAAGATCCGTCGAGGTTTCTCTTCCATCGAGTTCCCTCCGAGCAGCCTTTCTTCTACATTTCTGCCTGCGATCTCCCTTCCTGTCCCGAAGCCAGTTCTTCTCGATCACGGTTCTTTCCTCTTCCATTCCTGTTCGGCCCTCCTTCGTCCCGAAGTAAGATAGCCTCGGCAGGGGCCGCGGTGGTGCGAGTATTCGGCAAGAGACAGAGATAACAAGGCGCTGAGAGGGCCAAAATATCCTCCGTGGCCTTCTTGGCGCGTCGTTATAACCATAACGACACCTTTCGTGCCGGTACGAGGGTCTGAAGACTCCTCGTAGACCGGCGTCGTTTCCTTCCTCGCGATCCCCTTATCGCCGGCACGTTGAATTCCGCGCAACGATTCCGTTTCTCATGCCATTAAGTAATTTGCTTCGGTGATTGATGCACCTCGATCGGGACATTGGCTGTTGCGTCCCCCATAATAAATCCCATCCCATAAATTGTCGATGCGGTAGAGAGAGAGAGAGGGAGAGAGAGAGGCGTTCGCGTCTGGTACCGAGCGATCCTCTAGTTGGAAAACACGCAGATAAATGTAAAATATAGACTAGTATATTGCAAATGCGAACATTTTTATAGTGTAACTCGTATATCTTCGGGTTGCTCTGATTTTTCATGACAGTTTAATTTGTTTTGACCTTTAATATATATATATAGCGATATATAGCGATGTCGCGTGACGATATATTGCTCTCACCAATACGCTGGACACACTCGTACGATAAACGTCAAGTTGTACCGTATATCGCACACGCGTTCAAGGAGCAGCGTCGAAGTTACGAGATGATTTCTTGCTCGAATTTGTCGAAAGTGTTAAAATCCCTGTCATCAGCGAAAGCAGAGCGATACGCAAGGGGACCAGCGCGCACAATGCATTTACAGCATTGTACCCCTCGCTTTGAAATGCTAACAACGTGACTATTACCGGCTGGAAATTTGTAATGAAACTTCGGAATGCAATTCTGGGAAAGCTGAAAACATTTCCGCCTGAAATCGGAAGCGTCGTTTTTAACGAACAGCCGCAGTCTGTTCCGCAGCATCTCGCATTGTTAAGCAGCACACGCGTCATCTTTCGGAATAATTCACGCAGATTGGCTTAACGCGTGCGCCTAAGTGACGAGGCTCGTGTGCGTCGGCAGACGTCGCCTCTGAAACCTGATTCGGAAAAGAGAAATAACCATGCAGAGGGGGTGTACGCACGCAGGCTACCAGGGTGGAATACACACTACACTCGTTAAGCAACGAACGTGACTACGTAGCGCAGACTGTACTCCCCTGAAAAAGGGGGAAACAAAACTGCGCGCGAGAGACTGCGGAGATGCGGAGACAGAGTGTGAAAGCAGCGGGACAGAGAGGCCGCGAACGTAGCCGCAAAATGCCCAAAGCGTGTAAAATATTATATGGCGGAGGTGGCGCTGATTGGACAGCTCCGATGCACCGGCGTACGTACCAGTGTAACGTTGGAATACGTGCGCGGATCAAAGAATGCGCGTTTCGTGTACGTCGCTGCTTAAACGCGGCCACATTTCGTTTTAAATACGTGTACATGTGTAGCGTCTATACGTACGCGCCTGGCAAACGTGTACAAGAGGCAAGGATATATCGACGTCCAATTATAATCCACTCTCGTGACGTGGGATTCGGTTACTCTGACGAGCAGACACTCGTGACGGGGCTTTGCTCGTCCGCTCGTTTGCCCGCGTACTGACATAACGATGAATAATACATATTATACGAACGTATGATAACGCACACCAGATTTCTTTGGACGGCGAGTGACATAATCCCACGTTTTCACGCTAGCCACCCCAGGTTTGTCTAGGACGCGAGATAAGTAAGGAAACGCCGTCGTCTCTTTCCTTTGGAAATTTATAATCAACCATTATGCATTGAGTAGACCGTTCCGGTGAACAGTGGATTTACGAACGAATGAATTATTTGGAGAAGATTAGCTTCAGCCTAATGACCACGATTCGATGGAGACGCCAAGTCCTCGGGTGCTCGTAACAGAATATGGGTCAGAAATATTAAGCGAGCATAAACATTTACTGCAGTCAATTACGCTGACGGGAATATTGTCGGTTCGTGATTAAAAAGCGCCATTAGCTCGATTTTCTTCTTCAAAATATATCTGCGCGGTTCGTAATAAATGGTTCAATAGAGAAATGCATCCGAAGCCGTAATTAAATGGTAGTGGAACGATTTCCAATATCTTTTCTTGGCTGATAGATGCAGTAATTTGTACGTATCTTATAAAATTACCGTTATTACTGCCACTATTGGTGCTGCCTGATTGATTGTAGTTAGGCAAAGTGATAGCTTCCATTTATCGCATGCGTGCGAGCGAGAGTGGGTAGATAATATTAAAGTAGCCCATCATGTTTGTCAACTCAACGCTGCCACGATGTATGATACCTTGATCGATGGTTGCATGGTACGTCGAACAATATTACTTTACGTAATAACATTCGAAAATACTCGTGCAGATACACAGGCCTCTGATCGAAGTAACACATACGCGGAGAGAGAAAGCAAAAATTTATTCATTGCAGCGTGCACATGCATCTACGCTTAGTACATAAATTGGAAGGAATCAGTTTGAAAACGATCGAAAACGGAAGGCACATTTCATCCTAACGAATCGAGAACCCAACAGTCACAGACATCAGGGAAGAGATTTTAAGTAAAATGAAAGGAACGAAGTTTTATCCACGTCGATCGACCATTCGTTCCCTTTTCACACGAATTTACCATCACTAACGCGACGCGAGCCATTCGAAATTCACCGTGGCTCTTAAAACACCCGGAGACGACAAAAAAAAAAAGGAAAAAATCCGGAAACGATGGAAAAAAGATCGGTCGATCGTTCAAAAGGCTGACGAGCACGAGTGCATTTCCCAATTTTCGGCGAGCCGCGCTCGGTTTGCGGCAGATTTCATTTAAACGGGGACCGGCCGCAATTTTGATAAAAGTCTCCGACATTCGAAGTCGTATGAAACGCGAAATTACAGAGTACGTGGATGAACGTAACGTTACACGGTAGAATAATACATAAAACGCGGGATACGTTGAGTGCATCGAGCGAGAGAATAGCTGGCGCTTCTAATGCATCCAGCCCTTTGTTGCATCGCGATTGCAGCATTCAATTCGCATTAATGGCCCGGATAATGCGTTTAAAGGCGTACGAAGGTGCATTGCACGATTCTACACAAGATTGGGCCAATTATCGTACGGAACGCGAGCGTAACTTTTTTAAATCCCGTTCAGATTAGGTGCTGATAATCCATCCACTTCGAATAATACGAAGCTCTGCCTCGCCTAATTATCCAGCCACGATTGCGAGTCGACGCGAGTCGCTGCAACTTACATATTCCTTAATCGTTCCTGGGGGAAGTTACGATTTAAAAGGGCGAAGTAAGTCGCAATCGCAAAGATGAGACGCGAATACGTAAACAGAGGAGCGGCGGACGTCGGTTGTTGCAAAAGGAAAGCAGTTTTCTTCGAGTTTTGCCTGGGGGCCGTTCATTTCAGTTACGTTCGATGCATTATTCAGACAAGAGGAGGTGGAAATTACAAATCGAGGTCTGGTATTGCGGGGTTAATTAACAATGGTAGACACGACGTAAGTTATTGGTACAGGAAACTGAAGTGAATGATTTTCATTCTTCATTGGCACTTGTAAAATGAACTCGTGGAGAGGGTCCGTTGCTTTTAAAAGCCGTGTCCAAAGAATGAGAAAAATGGTATGGGTTACAAAGGAATTAAACTCGTATAAGGGTGGAAAAATACTCTGATGTCCAAGAGCGAAGATGGAGGAAGTTTGTAACGGAATCTACTGTGCTACTTTGTGCTGGTTCTACTTTAGTCGAACAGTGCCTCCTTAACCTATTTTTATTTCACTTGGAGCTAAATAAGGAGATAAATGATAGAGAGATAAATTCTCACTTTGAAATTTCGTTAACTCTACCTGTAAATGTTAACAATTCTGCTGGATTTTAAATCCACGTACGAATGAGGAATGCAAAGACATTATCGGAAGATTACAAAGGTCTGATCCCCTTTGCATGAACAAATATTTTTCTTCTTAAATCGACTTGATCTCTGCCACCAGACTCCGAGTTCAAAAGACAAACAGCTCAAAGTAGGACAGTCAAGACCAACGCCTCCAATTCTCACCCTACGAGGAGGAAAAAAAGGAGAAGAAAATAAAGAATCTTCCTTTACTTTCGTCGAACTGCACAAAGCGCTACACCGTTCCTCAGCATCGTTTGCACAGTGTGTCGTGTCGGAGGGTTGCCTTATTACCCGTCGGTCGCATCATAATTTCATCCCCTCGCTGCCTCTGTTCAGTCAAATTCACCATCCGTCGACCGGTTAACACCCCTTAACGGTATTCACGGTAAACCTGCAGTAAGATAAAGGCCGACTAGCTTCGTTTTATCTGCGCCCCTCGTTCCGTACTCGCCTCCTATACATCCTGTGATTACGTTATTACTGCAACGTTTACCAGTGTTCCTTTCTCTTTTCGCACCATTTCTAACCAAGTATAAAAGATTGACACGGATTAGCAGTAACGTGGACCAATCTCGATGGGAATTCAAGAACAGAGGGTATCTCGGATTAGTTTTGGCGGGCTCAGAGATTGCAGTGCCCCTAATCAGGCTTGTCTTTCGACTCATAGCTGACTACTACAGTTTCTCACCTATCAAGCCTTCCCGCGCTTTTCATCGCTTCTTTCCTCTTTTTTTCCAGTTACAAATAGAGTTACTTATGTGTCAACAAGTTTGCAGAAATCAACCCCCCTTGTACGAGAAACGATTCCAACTTATCTCTTGAAGTTCATCTCCAAACCAAGAACCGTATCAATGGGAATTTTTAATAGCTGGTCGAAAGAAATCACTTGGATTCGGTTGGAGGTTTCACGCAGAGCGGGTAGAATCGGTGCCGCGATGTAAATCCGAAATAGCTCGCGCGGACTGGCTCCAGGCGGTACGGTGACGTGAATCGCGTGACTCCATCGTCGGGTTGCCCCGGTGCTACGCGCGGCCGCGAGAAAACCGCGTTCGTGAGCACACGGCGTACAGGAAAACGGGATCCCCGTTCGTTGACTCAACCCGGACTTCCTTCTTTCGCTACGTCGCTTTCCCACGAAAAACTAGCCGACACGTAGACCCGGGACGTGTCCTCCCAGCGATATTTATGTTGTCAGCGCCTGCCGGCAAGCGTTATTGAGACAGCGCACGCAACTCTGCAGGGACACGCAGGCAGACGCGCGGCAGGAACGGTAATGATGTTCCCGCAACCTGTATCGATACGGGGGATGCTCATTTGTCGAGAGTACTCGCGAGGCTCCAGGCTCGCTGGAATTCCCGGTGACGTAGATTGCAGGTCTTTCTTCAGCCGAGATGAAGAAAGTTGATAGCGCGGTGGTGTTTGAATGGCTTAATGAGGTCGATTTTCTCGCGTTCTTTCTTTTCGCAGCGACGACAATTTCGTCTGCACTTTGGCGCAAGCCAGTGCTCGTACCTTTTGTTGATGCGTATATCGATTTTTCATTTCACGTTTCCCGGATAAATTAGCTGGCTCGATTTGAGTATCAAGGGTTGTAATTATTAAGGGTGGTGTAGATCTTCGAAAATTTTCCAATTCAAATTTCCACTATGCGATGATCATCGATTTTTCATTGTCAAAGCTCAATTGGCACGAGCGGCTAATGGAACTGATATCGATTGGACATTTCTGGAACGAAGGTTAAATTAGTGAGGTTGCCAGGGCCAAGGAATTCCATGTGCCTTTTGTTCAAAGTCGACGTTCCGTGCACGAGTTACGACGGAAAGCAAGGCGTGGTACCGATTGCGTTTCCTTTTTTCTGCAATTAAACTCCCCTTGTTTCCATTCCCTGCTGAAGCCCATTAAGGTGTGGTACGACTTAAGCACACACTTATATTCCATTCCTCGCCACCCCTTTTCTCTGCCTGCCGCGCTCTTCCTCTTTCCGTCCTTCTTCCGCTCCTCTTTCCGTATCTCTCTTTTCCGTATTCTTTCCCCGTCGAAGGAAACATCGATCTGCATTTATTAAGATGTGATTTGCATTGAAAGCATAAATCCTTATGGAGCTATCGGAGCGTTGCAACTTTCTCTCTCTCTCTCTCTCTCTCTCTCTAGGTTCGTTTGTCCCCCTTTTCCCTTGTAACTCGTGAATGTTGAACGCGAGTTCCATTTTTAGGAACGGGTTCAGTTTCAGTGTAACGCGTGTGAATCGCGCAGTTTGAAATTGAAACGAGAAAACTTGATTAGAGACGAATTAATGCCATGCATCCAGGTCGCACTCTTTCCGTGTTTTAAGCGACGACGATGTTTCGTTGCTTTTCAACAATTCGATCCGTCATGGCATACCGATATCGAAAAATGCTTCGCGAGGAATGCACGAGTTACGAATTTCGTTCATCCGATAATTTTTCATCCACGTTGTCTCGTCGATAAATGATTTGACGTCACAAAGCTGACGAGCTGATGTGGAAGGAATTGAAACACAAGAGATCTGACACTTGGGGGCATCGTAAACGGCTTTTTAATATTCTACAAACTGAGTGAATATCGATGAGATTCTCAGCAGGGTCTTACAATATTCAGGTTAAGGGGATCCGATCTTGTAGGCAACTTAAAGTCGTTCCAAAGAAACACAGGCTTCTAAGCGTAAAATGGATTTTTATCCTGGAAAATCGAGAAGAACGATCCATGGATCGCGCCCCGCGCCTTCTCTGGTATTTCGCAATATTCGTATCGTAGCGGAATCAAGAGAGGCGACCTCTGAATTTGAAACTCTCCTTTCTTCCGATATTTAGCCACTCCAAGCGATCGAGTACCATCGCAACCGCAACGATGCTTCGTATAAAAAAATCGAATGCGTGGAAATTGTTGCTAAAGAAATGAAAATAAGTGAAACGTTGAAAGTGAATCGGGACGTGATACCAATTGCGAAAAGAGATACGTCATTTCATTCCCGGGTGACTTCGAAATTGCATTAAGGCAGTAATTAACTGCACGAAACTTTGGAATCCTACTTGTCGCAGTTAACTATCGCGACATGTTAAGTGAAACACGTACGAACAAAAATGAAATTTAGTCTGTGGCAAAGTTTACCATTGCGCTTCGTATCGCGGCAATTTTCAGAAAGGATATTTAATATTTGCACGATACGCGAAGGGGATGTTTATTCAATTTTAATGTGAAAAGTTTTGGAAATACGCACGCGTAACCACTGCATCGAGCCGTATGCATATAATCATAAGTAAAGTAAGAAGTAATTGCGTGTACTACTTGATAGATGAAAAACGAAGCTTCTAATCTGCATGCCAAGAGTGAAGTTGTTGCCTTTCTATAGTCTCACATAGAATTTTCAGTTGGGATACTTATTTCTGCCTTCCCACATCCGCAGAAGTATCACTTCGTTATCCACTTTTCAGCTTCACTTTATTATCCTCTTCTCCTCTCAGAAACTTCACTTTTGCCTTGTCGAACGGTGCATATATAATAATCACAGCTTCCAACAGAATACTTTTAGATCAGTTTCCATGTTTCACTTACAGGAACATAAAGATACCATTAAATGGTAACAAAATTTAATATGCAATATTATTAAATGACCAGGTTTCAGGGAGATACATGAAATACATGAAAGATTTAGAAGCTGGAACGCAATGAAGTCACGCGATGATTTCTGAAAGGCCATCCGAAAACATTTCACGGAGCCAGACTAATAATTTTTGTCTCACGTCCCCGAACGTGTCCGGGAGTAACTCTGTCCTAGTGACCACGAGCGAACGACCACGGTAATGACGGTGGTCCTTAACAAAGGGGTGGCTTTCTTCGCGTGCGTGCACCCGGCCAAGGATAGAGAAGATCCAACAGATCGATTGTTAGACCGCAGGCTGTTAGAAGTTTAACTAGGGCGTGTATAAACTCAGCTCACGCAGTCGTCAAGCCGCACAGCGAGAGCTGCCACAATGAATAAAAGATGCCACTGTTAAAGGCAATCCAACAGCTCTTCCGATGCCCGGCCATCTATACTCGGCTCGACCCCCCCAAGGGACGATCCTTCATACACCAGAGATCTGGGCGCTTCGATTTTTCGATTGCCCACCGGGCCGGGACTTGGTCCACTGAAAATCGCGTGCTCCGTAGAACTCAGGCAACAATTCCAACTTTTCTAAACGAGTTACATCCTCCTTTAATGAGGAAACGAACTTTTTTAATGAGAACAGCACCCCCTCCCCGTGCTCGTGCCCGTCTTCACCCCCTCCTTTTCAAACCTTTCCTTGTTGTCAGGGCATTCTTCTGATTTCGCCGGAGAACGAAGTGCCGGAATTTCGTCTGGCGATTCCAATTAGCGTGAAAGTGTTCTAACAGCCGTCTTTTTTTATGGACATCGCCAAAACCCCGCCGGGTGACCGTACGCCGATTGTCGCCAGAGAAATATCGCTCATCGATCTTGTCACGATGTCGAATCGATACGATTTCGCAAAGAGTTATTCGCGATACATAATATTTCTCTGAGTAACAGGAATCGAGGAATAAGTAGTAATGTCAATTGTGAAGTTTAATAAAAGGCAGTTGCGTTTTTTCCAGCGACAGTACCGAGTAAATTATTGCAGATTGAGATTGGTCATGTCGGAACGTTCACTCGGTTGGAAGTTATCAGATACCAAGATACAGAGAATACAGCAACTTGTCGTTATGCTCGCCTCGCTGGAACACGTCGAGTCACATTGCTGCTTGAAAAGTAATTCGAAGAGAGCGGATTCCGTTTCGCGATCGATTGAAAATCAACGGAGTCGCAAGAAAATTACACAACGCGACGGAATTTCCCATTTCACAAGGAAGTTGTCACCGGATCCGCCGTGAGAGGCATACGCGGCACGTTACAACGGGGAGTCGAAGGGTTAATGGCGTTGGTGAATTACTCGGATCGATCGACAGAGGCCCCTTACGAACGGTCCAGCGATCTCGCGGCAATCGAGGGCGTATTAATAACCGAATTGATTTGTGTGTCGGGAAGAAAAGCCCTGAATCGGCGGGTCCCTCCGTACGGTTTTTGTCCGGCGCGGCGCTGATATTCCCGGAGTAAAAACCACGGAACGAGGCGAGCGTAGGGGCGGCGGGGCAAATGGGAATGGTATTGGTCGGACGTAGAAGGGTCAAACCAATAAAATCAAACGCAGCTAATTCGTTTAATGGCCGTGACCTAAAGCTGGCTATTTATTTAGAGGGGCATCCGCCGAGCCGGAGCTAGGAGTTTGGCCAGGGTAACTGATGATCCGCAGTCACGTTCACGCAAACACGATTGCCGCGCCGATTTAATCTGCCGGATCCTCGAAGGAATCTTTTATGCTTGCTCTGCTGTTCCCTCGATGGCTGAATTACTGGCGGTACTTGAATTCCTGCCACGGAGCAGGAGGGGGGAAGGGGGACGCGATCCGCGTCTGTCGGTCGCGAATCAGTGCGAGCCCTAAAAGCGTCTTGGGAATTATGACTACGGGAACCGTTCGGTCGGACCGAGCAATCAGTCTCCCGCGGGTTGACACGCAAGTAATAGGAACGATTGCGCGCGTGTCTCTGTTTGATCGTGCTACATAAATCTTCGTGACGTGTCGCCGGGCCACGGGACGGTCAAGTTAAACGGAGAACACCCCCGCCGCTATCCTTGCCGCGATTGATGACGGAGAAAATGTTTGTTTCGCGGGGATAAATATTATGATTAGCCGAGGAATCTTCCTCGAGCTCGTATTTCTTTGCGACGTTTCGAGCACGTCCCAACGTTTTCCTCTTTTAATGGAACTACATGTTCCTGGTCCTGTTACGGTACAACGATCGAGAGAGGTTCAACGACCTATGGCAACGTGTCCTTCTAGTGGGACCGACTGAGTTGTCTCTGCACCCAGAGGAGTCTGCACGTGGGAACGAATGGTTTATAGAGTATTTTGTACGAAGTTAGAGATACGTTGCTCATAGCGGTTTACTTTCGACTTCGTTCGTAACGAGCGGAACGCGTAGAATTGTGTTTGCTTAAGGAACTCGGACATTTAGCAGAACTTGGACAGCTGAAAGCGCGGCACGGCTACGCGGACGGTTCTCTCTCGGCGTTCGACGAAACTCGATGCATAAACTGGCGTATGAAAAAGTTCGGAAAATGCAGCGTCCTGGCGTAGCGGGCGCGTAACACGAGCTTTCGAGATTATTCGCGTGAACCGAGGACGAGTTGCGAGCGTCGCGACGCGAGCACTCGACGTGTACGCGCGTCACACCGGGCGCGCGTTCAATTTCTGTTTCGTCCTATTTAATTCAAAGTGCTCGAGAAAATTGAATCGCGCATGATTAAAAAAACGGAATGCGAACGCGCGACGGGTCGGCGCGGCACCTCGAGCAATTATTTTTATATTTCCAATTCAATCTGGCGATGTATTGATTTTTTTCCGGCGCGCGAGAACCCGGGCTGGTCGAAGGAATTAGAGGGCCGTGCAATCAATCGGACGCGATCGACCGCGACTCTCGCGAAGGTTTTCCGAAGGGGTCGTAAACGATTCGGCTCGTAAAATGGACGCTTCCCTGGGTCTGCGTTCGATTACGTCGCGCCCCCGCGTGTTCTCCACGCGTTGTCGCATCGATCCTCGGTTAGCAGTGCCACTGGTCGCGGGGAAAAAGTTCGCAGTCGGTTACTGTCCGCCCGTGGCCCCCTCGGAGGCAACCCTGCGGAAGCACATTATCGTCGAGGGTTCAGCTAGTGTAAACTCTTGGGGTTGCACGTGCAAATTGAGCACGAGTTGTTTAACATGGTCATAGGACCTTGTCGAGTTGCGCGGCAAGTCGTACCCCTTGTTGCACCTAGGTATGTACCGTATGTCCATGTACGTACGTAGCTCCTCTAACAAGTCTCATACAAGTCACGTCTACTGAAATACAATCGTTGGGTTGATTTAATCTTGTGGATTGGGCTAGCTGCCTTGTGTATCTAAGGTATACCAAAGATCGTACGCCGTGCTCCTCTCTTTCTCACCACTTTGCCTTCGGCGGGTCATTAGTCGGTACATACGTCTACTTGGACAAATATATCAACTGCATCGCGCCAGGCAGACCGAGCACACGAATTTCTTTAATGTCAGACGTTGCTTTCATTCTAATATCAGGAAAAAAAAAGAAAGAGAGGCGGTGAATGCTCCGTTTCTTTGAAATATGGAATTATCGTTCGAAGCAATAGTATTCTGTATATCGAGGTGTCGATAGAAACTATGTTCATGTTTAGAAAGAGCACAATTGCTCCGCCCGCTGCTTCTCGCTTCATTTCGTGGTCGAACAATTCGCTCGTTCAAACAGAAAGGATATTCGATTCTTCCAGACCGTCTGGCATCACAGCAATTGTCATTAAATTATTCTGCACCTTTACTTTGCTGAAATACCAGTCCGGTATCGATGTTGTCGTGCTTCGTTTTCCGAACCGCGGCAAAAAGAGGACATTATTCTCAATGCTTCATCTCTCTTTCTGTCTCTCATTCGCTGTTTGCGGGGGCAACCGCTGCGAGCGTTCGTGATCATCGAGAGTTGACTAGGCGTAAACCAACGGGGGTTGTTCGTGCAAATTGAGCACGTTCAAGCTGCTGAGAACGCAATTCCGGGGCCACAGAAATGTTCTTTCTTGCGTTTATTACACCAATTTTGGTTTTGAATAAACCTCAAGTCGTTCTCTTATTTTTACGATCTTAACTTCCGAGCCTGTCCGCGGCGGAATTCTTAAGCGTGCTCTGCTAAGAAAATTCCTCCCCGATCCGACGTAAATCACCTCCCAATAAGATCGCAGTAGCTAGAAATATACAAAATAAAAGAGAAATCATCCCCTACTTTTCTTACCATTATGATCAAAAGTTTGCTACTTCTGAGATTCGTAACTCGAGAATTGACTTTTCTCGAGAAGGGTGTTCAAAGTACCTTCTTAATTCAGAAGATTGCGGTTCGCAAAGAATATGAATTATAGATTTTATTTCTTATTCCCATCTGTTCTCTTTAATGCGATAAGTTAAATTTGTTTTATAAGAGGAGTGCAATCTTGAACGCTGGATGCCCAAATTTCCGCGCACATTCAATCGAACATCATCTGGAATCGATTCAGCCTCTCAAGTGCGTTTAAAACGCGATCGCATGCTTTGATAACGATTTGTCAGGTTGCCATCCGGGGGTTAAGAGACGTGTCGAACCTATCCGCGTCGTCTGTCCCAGAATCTAATGTATTTTAATGGAATTCTTGGCCCGGTCATTTCTCTTACGCCACGGCGACCCCCTTCTTCTTTGTAGGGGATGAGCATTAGCGGAAAAGTTAGCCAAAGTACCGCGACCCTGCCGCAGCTGTGGCCGGTTCGCACGCGGTTTTTCCTTCGAAGCAGCGGGTTAACGCTCTTACTTAGCTTAACGTTCGTTAAGGGAGCAGCTGCCGCTTGCGACCACTGGAAAACGTCGTCGACTTTTCTTTTTCGCGCACCAGTTCTCTCATTGGTTTCCCCTCTCTCTTCTGCCTCCTACCATCCGCCTACCTTCATGAATATATGCCCCTTTCGAGGTTACGCCGCTTAATCCGCGAGCGTTTCGAATAAACGCGCGATGGAAATGTCGTGGACGCTAAAACGTAATTAATGGTTATCCTCCTTGTTGTTTGGGTTGTTCAAAAATTGTAACATAATAGCAGAGATTCCCCTTCGCTCTCTTTTTCTCTCTTTCTCTGTTACAAAAATACGAATACTCGAAGACAGTGAAGGGATGTTTAAAGCAGTGTCGGTATATCAACTCTCTCAATCTTTCCAATTCTTCCCTCGCATAAGAATATCATTAAGCGACAATAAATGACGATTAAAAATGCGAAGGGGAGCGTGCAGTTTTTCTCTTTTTTTCGCATAAACTCGTCCTCCGTGTTAATGCGCACACGGCTCGTCGGTCCGCAACACCGTTTAACCCTCCTCTAGATTAACCCTACGCGTTATACGCGCGCGCGACGGCTGTCCGGATTTCCACGTCCGGCCTGGCTCTCTCCGCAGCCTGCATTATTTAACCGACTCCTCTCTAATTAACGAATCGCGGTTGTTTAATTTCACTGACGCGTCATAAACGCGCGACACGCTCGGCGCGCGTGCACGCGTCGCTGGCCGCCGTCTATTCCGCTAAATTTCGGCCCCGATTAACTCGACGTTATCAACTATCGTTCCGCATAAATTGATTTCGATATTTAACAGCCCGGGATATCATCTTTAAACGGTGGAAAGAGGCGGCCGGGTATCGCCGCGATAATTACGCGATTCCCCAGCATTCATTCGCGTCGGCGAATCCGCGGCCCGGTTATTATCGCGACGCTCGTTGTCTAATAACTCGTTTGCCTCGTTCGGCTGGTTAATCGTCGGCGTTACACTCAACGGAACTTCGTTGAAAGGAATCGCGGCGAGTAGCATCCGAGTTCGTGGATTTCGACGAGCATAATGCCTTCTGGATCGCTGATAAGAATTATCGAAAGAGGAGTACCAAGTGTAACCGATCACTTTGTTCTTGGGTATCTGGGTTAGCGGAGTAGGTTAGAAGAAAACAGTGGACGTGATGAATTTTGCGAGATTTTATCAGGTCAGGCCTTGTTTGCTTGTCAAACACGAAGTAAGTAGCTGAATAACAGTCACCGAGGTACAAGCTCCTGGCAGATAGCCCTCATTAATTACCTGCCTAATAATGGACTGTGATATTGACCAGCGGCTTAATTACTCTTAAGGTCGATTAACCGATCATGTATTGACTAATGCTGAAAGCTCAATTGCATTCAAGTGTTTGACATTTAGATGCCCATCGATAGGTAATAATTAATGCCCGTGTCGACTGGATAACGTAAATTACTATAAAAGAATTGTAGTATTCTCCTCGGTTTTTTCATCGTATATCTATCCAAGATGACAGAAATGTTATTCCTCTTAGTTAGTACAATAGTTCTACGCTTTCGTAAGACACACGGTGGTTATGAAATCATAATCCATTAAACGAGTCAGATATTTTTCTGGATTGCCCGTACGAGCGACACATTATGAATCTCAATAGCTATTCGACCGGTATAAAGTTATTGGAAAGTTCGATAAAACGTACTGTGTGGCTCCTAGAAGGAAATATCGATAATAATGATAATGTTATTAATAATAATGGATGATACGCATTACGTGCAACAATAGCCATTGTTCATCTGTTATTTTATCCGCACATCCGATGGTTATTATATTCTCGCATAAATATTGTACTTAGTGAACTGTTGAATATTACCTTGCTAAATAAGCATGACCAAGCATTTATATTGAAAAGCATAAATTAAACCAGCGCCTCCTTTCGGCCGCTATACACCATCGTGTAATGAGAACTCCGGGCAAAAGTCGCGAGATGAAATTTCTAATTCTGCCGGTGCATAAATTAATAATTTCTATCGCGATGAAATTTACGTGAAATTAAATGGGACAGGACGCGCGGGCGAATTTTCTTTCGACGCGAGCCGCCATTCTTCTTCCCGGTTTCACCGCGGAACGCGCGCGCTCGTTGCGGGCGGCGGGTTTTGTGCTTGCTGAATGGATTTCGAGGTTACCGGAAATCAGTGCCTCCATACGGGGGCGTTGATGAGAATTTCTTCGCGAGTTCAGTGTATATGCAGTTCGCAACGGTAACCACGAGCGGAACCCATAGACGGAATGGGTGTTTATAACACGCGGTGGAACGAGCAACGCTAACGCGCGGTCATAAGCGATTCAAATTACATCGGCGTATAAACAAGCAACTACTACAATCAGCGTGTATCACGTACAATTACACGTGACCCCGGCGTGTGCGGCCACCGATTAATTTATCGTCCCATTATGAAATATTAACCCTCCGATCGGCTACTTTATTGGAGCTTATCGCGTTGACAACGCGTCGCAACTCCGCACCCCCGGGGGAAATAATCGTGCATCGTAAATGGGTGGAACGCCGAGGGTCTGTAAAATCGACATCACAAAGGTGCTCAGCGCGGGGGTACGGCAAAAGTTTGTCAACCAGAATAGAGTGACTTTTCATTTCTTATCCGTTGATCTTTTATTTCTTCACGTTTCGTTTCACCCTGTGCAGAGTAGCGAGACAAGGAACTCGCACTACATACACTCGCATCTTCTAAATTTGATCTTGCTGCATGTTTACCATCGTAATATCGATTCTCTCAATATTTAAAAATTCCTTTACGCCGTCCTAATATTCCGCAGATCGCGCTATCGAATCCCCACGCATAAATAAACCGTGATAACTCGTGGACCCGTGGTTCAGCGAGAGGAACACGTCGCACGGACAAAGAGGACGGCATTCTCCTACGACAGATCGGTTCGCCAGCCGACACCTATTCCGACTAAGCGAATATTTAAAAATTCATTATTCCTTCTTGTCGGGTTTACCCTGGGCTAAGCCTCGTCGGGGATCGAAAATCTCGAATAAGGCGGGCCATGCATTATAGATACCCATTCAGAGCACCGACGGGTAGTTCGCAACTACGTTGGCCGACGGTGCACGCCGCCTCTTCACCTCTGGAAAAGCTCAGTTTGGCGGTACCCCTGGACCGAGGAAGGACCATAGAAGGAGTACAGAGACGACTGGACAGTTCGGAAAGTGAGACGAGCGGAATGTCGAGAATTGAGAGACAGAAAAACGTGAAAAAGGATAAGAGACTCGGTGGGTGGTGGTCGAGTAGCCAGGAAGGACGAAGAAGAGGAATCAACGCGTTGGAGAAGAATGAGTGGAGAGGATAGAGGCGAACGAAAGAGGGGATGGCAGTGGAGCGTGAGGGTGGAGGAGAAGGATGGTGAGAAAAGATGGCGAACCGTGGCGCATGAGAAGGTACGGCAAAAAAGTGGATAGGTACGAGACTGGACGGGGTGAGAGAGGGTGGAGGGGGAGGGGGTTGTGGGTTCAAATGATTTAGCCCCGCCGTGGGGTTAGATCCGCAATTTCGTTTGAAACATTCATGAGAAATATCCTCCTAGCCCAGTACCGCAGCTGCAGCGTTTAAAGAATTGCGCCACGCGGTCGCGACCATTTACTTATCTCGATGGCTTCCACCTCGGGGCTTCCAGCAGTCTCGAAGAAACGGTAAGAATGTTTCGCCCGCATAACCGGATCTTCCTTCCGGGGCCAGGGCCTCGCGAGTTGAAAAAAAAAGGGGCGAGACGGCTCGAAGCAACGCTCTGTGAATGCTGGTCTCGCGGAGGGAAACAAAAATAAAACAACCCCCGGCCGGATTTCACGGTCTTCTCACGGCCCAGAGAAATTCTACGCGCGACTTCTCTCCTCGTCTACTCCTTCGTAGCCGCGCTCCACCTTTTTGCCTCCTCTGCCTCGGTTTCGCCGCCATCCAGCCCCTTCTCTCCCTCTCGATCCCTCGGCGACCTTTAACGAGGTTACGGGTCAACGTCAATTCCTTCGCCGACTGCCACGATCACTGTCGCTTAATCGCGTTGCTCGTTTTTTATTTATTCCCACTTTTTATTTGCCGCGGGCCATTTGCCCCGCCGTGGCTCGGGATCGGCCATTGCCGGCCGATTCGCGAGGCGTATCGTTTATCGGATTTGAATAATCGGCGAGCTGCACCCTCCCCCACAGCTATCCCCTGCTGGCTACGCGCGTGCAAGCAGCCAAACTGATTATTCCATTCCGTACGCCCGCCGAATAATGCTAATACCATAGGGTATGCCTGTGTGTAATTGTTAACAAATATTTGCCCCGGTATATTGGAACTTCCTGCCAGTTTAATAGGAGAGCGATCGTTACAGTTTCATATACTTTCCCGGACCTTAAGGTCGCGCCGTTTGCAGGGCGGAAATTGCGTCGTGCTCGTTCCTAGATCGAAATTGGGCTTATTAACGGGACGTGTCCCGAAGTATTTTCGTTCCCGCGTCCTGTAATTGGTTTCGTAAATACGCGGGGAACTTTCTCGCCGAAAAGACACGCGTACGTGTTTGACGTACGCGAGGGCAACTAGTGAAACGAAGCTCACGTTATTTTCGCAGCAAATTCGATCAATTCTCGAGACGTGAATTAAAAGAAAAAGCCAGGCGCCGATCCAACGAGCAATTGCGTGAAATATTCTTTGCGAATCTCCCAGAGAAAGTCGACGACGCCTGTTGCGAACTCGCATTGATCTAACAACCGGTTAAGGTAATTGTTATGGATGGATTGTGATTTATAAATGTCATCGCAATTGTTTTCGAGAAAAGAAAAATAAGCGAGCTTCGATGCAGTAACGACATTGCTCAGACAGATCGTGATTATACGAAGGGATTTTGCATGTGCGATATTGATTGTGACACGTAGCGTCTACGTGTTTCTCTTTTCTTTCTAAGTCGTCACGTTCTTATCCCGAACAACGCCCGCCTCGAAATCCTGTCCGTCGATCAACCCCCCGATAAACAACGAACGAAACTCCTGCGGATCGATCGCGTCGAATTCGTAGTCCGGACGTGCGACTGATCCGGGCTAAAAATTGGGCTCGACAGAACTTCCGGAATTCTCGATGAACCCTTGGAGGGGCGTGCGGATAGCCGAATGGAACGGAAAGATATTCGTCTATTCGGTGCAGTGGATGGAGGCCGTTGTCGACAACGGTGACGACAGGATCCATCGGATGCCGCTGAATAACGATAGCACGGGTTCGCTAACGGGGGAAGGACCTTAACATCGGTGGTAGTCGTTGGCGTGCCGACCTCGTCCACACGTTCTCTATTCAATTATCGGTCGTTCAGCACTCTCCGTTCGTGCGCGCTCGCAGCCGCGCTGGCTCCGCGTCGACGTACTTGAAAAACGCTCGAATCCTCTCCTATCGTGCTCGTTATTCACGTTGTAAGCACATCGGTGATGAGCTGTAAACACCTAACTCGTTTTCCTTTCCAATACGATTCGGATTTACGTCGTTTCCGTTTTGTTTCCAGCCATTGTTCCGGTGTTTCTGAAATGTTACTTCCACCACGTCGTGAATTTTCTGTCGCGCGTGCCCCTTTTAATTTTTCCTATCGATTTTCTAGATAGAGTTCTTTATGGCTGCGAAATTATCGGAATTATTTAAAGCGAGCAAAGTTATCTCTTCGTTCCGTATTCATGGTTTACGAGGGAACTTTCTTCTTCTCTAATGTTCGCGATGCCTCTGCTGGAACGATGTTCCTTTTGAACGCGAATCATGCCGCTTGTTATCCCAGAACACACGCCCGCGAGTAGACAACTCGTTCCACAAATTGTGGGGTGTCAATACGAATCGCACGACGTCGTCGCGAAACCGTTTCAGGCGCCGATGTATGTGTCGTGGAAGCGGCTTAAGGATCACCCTCTGTATAACACATCCGACGAGCGCAATAAAACGACGGCTGGGCGTTAAACTTTATTGCGGAAGGGGTTTGTTGTTCGCGCTTCTGCGCCGCCGCCGACGAAAAAAGCTGTTATAACTTTATCACTGGTCGCCGTGACCACGCCACGGGGATGAAGTTTGCGGGCGTTTCCGTGCGAAGGATGTACATATTATATTTAAACTGGGAAAGCCGGAAATCCGGCGGAAATTCGTAAGAAGTCGCGGGATATATCGCGGGTAGCGGAGCGATGAAAGCAGTAAATGCTTAGAATTGAAAAAGTTTTACAATTAAAAGTTCGCGCCGCGGTATTTACATACGAAACTTCACAAGTGGACCGCGAACAATATCAATTATTTAAATCGCGCCGTGCATCATTTCCATGTATAACAATGTACGTATTACGAGGAAGAATGTATTTAAAATAATTCTATACAATTACGCTTTGTATTTTGATTTTCATTTGCGTGCCCGCGTCATAAAAGAGACGTGCTTTTGTCTCCCAGTTATCATTATGCTACGAGGATACGTGCATCTAGAGAATCGTATCAAATTATTGCACAAAGAATACATTATGCTAAATAGAGGAATGCAAATAATATGAAAGAGGAGCATTAAGAGTTCTCCTCGGACAATAGATTTGATTTGGATTTTCTACGGTGTCAAATTTCATTAACAATGTCTATCGTACAGTTCATTTAAATATGAAATACATAATGAATTACATATTCATTCATATAAAATCAATTATAACGAATTTTCTTCTTCTTTTTTATTATATGCAGATCAAAGTACAATGACTAAAAGAAATGTATAGACTTCAGCTTTCTATTGTTAAATAGTACCTGTGTATATCGTTGAAAAGCAGACGGGTGATACGGCTTGACCATCTTTTAGTTTTTATTTCCTACGGCTCACGAACGCGAGATACGGAGGAAATCGGAGCAATAGGATTATAACGTTTGGAACCGTCGTCTTCTCTCATGGCCATTAACTAATTGCATTCTACTAATTACTCGCAAATCCTTCCATGCCCGTCTGCGCGACTCTGTATACGCTAAGCACACGATCGTAAATACCTCCACTTTGAAAGTGCCTTTGGCTCCGCCAGCCTTCTTCACCCATTCGCCACCCCATTTTCCATCCCTCTACCCATCTCTTTTCGTCCACCCCTTTGACTATTTTCATCATCACTTATAACCAACGCAAATATAGATTTTAGGACGGTTAGCTGGCTGTGGCGAAACTGGCAGGAACGAGTACGCAAGAACGATCACCGTTTCTCCATCTTGATCTTGTTCTAAAGTCTTAATGGTTCGTAACTCTGAGAGGAGCAACTCTTCAACCCGCTTTCACTCGTCAGAAAAGTGAGCCTTGCCTGTTCACTTCCTTCCGATCGTATTTGAATTAAATTGGCGAGAATCAAATTAATGCGAAATAATTACGTGTATATTGAAACGAAAAACATACGAAACGTTAGAACGAATGAAGATAAATGATAGTATTAACGAAACGCTTATAATTGCTGTGTCGATTAATGTTGTTCATTTATGTAATATACGTACAGCATGGCTACGCTGTAATTTTATAATCCCCGCATTAGCGACCATTAAGCAACGGATGCAAAATGATGGAACGTGGAAAATTATTAAATAATTTATCATCGAGTTACCAATTTTACAGTTTCCTCTATAGGAATATATTTCGTTGTTTTAAATTGAAAGATACCATCGTGTGACGTTTGTCAATATCTATGAGTGTTTCTCAATTCATAGATCATCTATTACAGGTCCTGATTTACTACGTTCTTGGTAGTCGAAAATAAATCATCGTTCAATAAAACCGTCCTGTTTCAACGGAGCGCTGTCGTACGTAGGATTAGCGGAAGTCCGTAGAAAAGAGCGGTTATTACAATAGCAGAGGCACGTATAAGGGCCTCTCTTAATCCGAAATCTCCGCTCCATTCCAGCTTCCATTCGTTACCCGCGTCCTACGTTCCAGGTCCCCCGTTACCAACCCTTCTCCACCCTCCATTCTTTGACGGCAAAAATTTGAATCCTCGTCCGAGCTGGACCGAGCTGGGGGCCATTTGCTACTACCGGGGTTGCCTGGCCAGCTGAACGGCCGCGCGAACACGGACGTGACCTTTCGCCGGTGTAGCCGAACGCGAAAATAAAATGCATTGGGAATTACGTGTATCCCCGTATGTGTTTGTCGAAGTGAAATATTTCCTCTATCGGGGAGCATTTCATGGGGTAACGGCATTCGGTCAGACGCGCGCCGGCTTTACTCGTGGGAGCGAAAGTTTCGCTAAAACGTTTCCGCTGATAAATCTTGTTTACAGATGGGCAGGCTCAGGTGATGCGTGCACTTGGACTCGTCAAAACTTAAAGTACGAACAGTGGGAAGTTTGGTAACTCACGCGGGACCGCCAGCGGTACGTGCCCGTTCCCACGGCGGAGCCAATAATTGTCAAAAACGCTGCGTAACAGCAATGAACGCGATGAGAATCGTAACATCGTCGCGAGACAGTTATTAAATCCCTGCTGGAACGATTCAGGCCACGAGGATAATTACTGCGATAGACGGGACGGGTACGAGTGATTCATTAGCCTGATTGGTGGCGATGGAAATAATACGAGGCGGTAATAAAAGTCGGCCTGTCAAGACTTTCGTAAGGTTTGAGCAAGCAGTTAGGGAGGTAACGAGGCAATTCGAATGTTCGTAACGCTGATTTACTTGAGTTCTATTAAGGTGAGAGTCCATCTCGAGTTCATAGGACAACCTAGCAGGTTTGAGTTTTTACATCTGCGACGCATCGTAAAAGTTACGATAGGGATGAAAGTGGGCCACGCGAGGGTAGAATTTCGTTGAGTATCCTTGCTGGAAACGGGTGTTCGAAAAAGTGACGCGGAATCTTTCGAGAATAATCGAGCAGGTTTTTGAAAAATTAATCACCTGTCTTGTAATTCTCCTATTTAGAAATTTTCAAACGATCGTCACCCCTTTCAGTTTAATATCTGAATGCAATAGTCAATCGTGACAAGATTTGCGTACGTAAAATGTAACTCATTTATTAAAATTTTAGCTGAATTATTTGTAGCATAAAGATGCTATAATATCCATCTATTTGCTTTTCGTAATCAACACCGTTTATATATTTTTTCTGCAACGAAGATGACATCTGGAATTAATAACGATCCCAAGACCCCTCGTTACAAAGTTATGAAACTTTAAGCGAACTTGAAATTAATTAACTTTATAGTTGTCCTTTCACGAAAAGGTTGTAATCTAACCTACATTCATCCCCTACCAGAAGGCCTGCGACAGAACTACTTTTCCGCTACTAACTATCTGGCTACTGCAAAAGTAATCAGGTTACTAAAAAGTTGCTACACGAGACACTGTGGAGGAGGATTGTGGAGAAGAGCTGCCGTATTGTTTATCGAAGTATAATTGATAAACTGGCCGTACCACTACGAGCACGTTAACCTATTCATCATCAACTGGGAATTACTATTCGCACTAAGAGGTAATTAGTTAAATCGAATACGCTCGCAAGAAGTTCCAAGGAGCGTTAATAGCGGAGGGCGAAATTACTTTTCATAGAACACGAACGTAATCTCATCGTGTAATAGCCGTAAAAAAACATACTGAATAATTTTAGTGGCCACTTGGGTATTCCGCAGTTCTTTGGCGAGCATTGCCCGATGAGAAAACGAACGAGTGGCCACCTCCGAGATGAACCTGAGCGACCTCGTTGTTGAAATTATCGATCCTACGTACGAGCCGTAATCGTCTGCTCGATAACAATTTTTTGAGAGATAAAAATTAAGTATATCAGTGTACCTGTGATAACGATTTGTGCAAACAGATGGCGAGAAGGAGGAAGAGAGAGATAGAAATTTACGGATAATTTGATGAAATACGTTTTCGTTAGCAGCGGAAGCTCTGTCAAAGGTATTACTGATAAATGCAGTGGAAATTTCAAATTGAAATATTTGAATTCTCGAAACGTCTGGTTAGGCAAATGAAGACCGACATTAACGACACGTAATTGAAAATCGAATCGCGTCGGACAGTTTTGAATGGAAGACGAAATAGAAATATGCATTCAAGATTATTCATTCGATTTATCGTGTTTCAAGATTGAGTCGCTCGACTTGCAGTACGAGAAAATTCCGCTAGCACACGTTCCAACAGTGTCTCTCAGATTCTTCGCTTACATTCACTTCGACCAAAAAATAGTTGGGGAATAATTGACTTCCTTTGCAAAATTTTTTTAAATTAATCAAGCCCCAAAATTTTGTTCGTCCACTCAAGAAACTTCACTTTAATATCTCTAACGCAACTGGATCTGTAAAAGTCTTGCGCCTCGAAGACATCAGCCTATCCGTGAAGATGCTCCTTTTGTTAAGAATTTCGTTAGGGACCAGTCATACCGAGGACTTTACGACCGGTATAACGAACGGCTGAAAAACACTCGGAACAAGAAAAATACTGGTGGGACGAGGAGTGGCGGAGCGTCGACATCGAGAAAAGCGTCCATCTCTCAATTTGCATTTTCAGCGTTTCGCCCGCGCAGACAAATAACGAGTTCATTACGGCCCTCATCAGATATAAATGACATATTTGATTTGCGTCGCCGTCGCCGCCGTCGTTCTCTCGGTCGTTTATAAGACGAACGCCGCCTTCGCGTTCGCTCGTTTCCTACCCTTAATGAGGAGGGACGCGAGGAGGGACGAGGCGGACCTTTTATGATCATTGATCTATCCACAAATCGAAAGACATCTTGCGCATTAACCACTCGCAAACGTTAATCCGTCCGTCCGATTGTGCAGGCTCTGTTGGAGATAATTTTCATCGAACTCCGAGATGAAGATTCGAACTGTTTGACGACTTACAATTAGACGCCGTGTTGACTGGAACGTATATACCGGTACGACGGGGTATGCACGAGAGAATGTCAGAATTCTGATCACCTGTGATGCTGCGAAACGTTTCAGCGTTATTTTTCAAAATACACTGCTCTACGACGTGCCTGAAATTTATCCGACAACGTGTTTCTTTATACTTTTCTGTTGCTTCGTCGTCGATTCAGTGTTCGAACTTGATAGAAACACGGTTCTCCTGGTGCAGTGGATAATGGCGTTCCTGGTCAGACAGAGTCTGTCGGCATGCCTGAAATTCTTACACTCTACTCGTTCGCCTTTCTTCATTTTTTCTTCGTTGTTTCTTTTCCCTGCGCATTGTTGCTTAACGTTTACTGTGCCGATTTGTGTTCATTTACGAAAGGTATAATTTAATTGTCGTATTATATCGGGACTTATTTTAGTACTCGGACGTTTCCTCCGGTGGCGAAGTATTTCGAAGAAATCGCATGAACTAATACCGTTCACCCGGCGTACAAGAGAAAACGTACAGTCGAAAGGTTAGGTGCCTTTTCAAATTACTTCATACTCCAGTTGGCGAAAAAAAGCGGGAAAAGGTTCGCCGACCTGTGAATGTTTGAACAACTTCAATACGTTCATATCGCGGGGGAAAATAAAAACCGGCGAAACGTCGAAAGCTGAATGAGCAAACAAGGAAATAAATATTCAACTGCGTTTTGCATGAAATTACAAAGGTTCGTTCCAGTGTATCGTGCAGCAAACCGCGTACAACGGGAAATATGACGTGATAAATATTTACGCGGCGGACTTTAAAAAATTTACGAGTCATTTCAGAATTTCCAGGCGCGCCTGTAACGAAGTACTCCTCTTATCGACCCGAGCCAACTCCCATCCCTCTTTCCCTCAAATAACTTGGGTAAATCGATCGATACGCTCGGATGCGGAATCTTACATTTTTTAGCAATCAAATGCCTTCGATCGATTACATTTTTCGGGTGTGCTCGTCTCCCGTAGTCTTTGCGTCCTCGCAGCCACCCGGGCAGGAACCCCTCTTGATTTTCACACTCCCTTTTCTCTCACCCCCTGCTATCTAACTTCCTCTTCATTTCGGTCTAACCCACCTGGCACGTGCTTTTATCGTTTCACCGCTGTTGAAAGAAGAGTAATGACTCAGCGAGATTCTCAGTGTTCTAAAAGATTTTCGTTCGGATTGTCATCATGAAAATTTGTTCCGTCGCTAATGACGAGCACTTTACTCATCGCAATTATCTCCTCTGCGCGTAGATGGTATCCGTGCGCGCGTCTGCGCTTGTGCGTTTCGCAATAGAAAAGCAGCTGCCTTTTTGGACAGCACTTGCTCGTAGCGTTCGAAATAAAATTGCAGAAAATTCAGCGCAAAAGTTAGAAGTAGTCACGCGATATTTGTTTATTAGTTTTTAAACATTCATTCATTTTATATAGATCCAGTGGATTAGAGGTAGATCGCTAAATGTATCGCTTTGTACCGAGATTCATGGCTGAATTTATTGGATTGTACGTTTAATTGATGAAAATCGATGTTCGTAGAAATGAAGTTCTCTGGAAGTGAACGTAATTTTACGTTCTTCCTGGAAAGCATTATCTCTTTTGTAGATTTATTGCTAGCTGTAAAACAGTCCACGCTATTTGGTACATAGCCAGGAAGAGTTGGTTCATGAGTTAAAAGTGCCCGTAGAATTACACGTGATATTTATAAAATATTGCGCCCATTTTTTATTTACACCCCTCTAAATAAATCACTGATTATTGTAACCTTATATTTACGATAACGTTTTGATGCTCTGCTTTTGTCTATAAAAAAAAATCTGAAAAATATATATAGAGGAGGTTTGGTATTTAATAATTCCACAAAAATTTCGAGTTCTAGAAATCTACTTAACTTCATTTTAATTACTTAGTTTACTTCTATCACGTTACACATTACTAATTCCCATTGCAAAATTCATTGATTTCATTTATCATTGATCATGCCGAATTTATCATCTGAATTCTCAAACGATACAATCATAGATCGTGAGAAATACAAATTTTTAATTTTTAAGAGAAATGAGAAAGTCATAAATCACGTCCAAGTAGCACAAAATCATGTGCCAGTAGAGGACTATTGATCAGCCAACACTAACCTTAAATATAAATACATCCGCAGATATCGTAAAATAAGACACCGCACCATACGCGACAGGATCAGAAATATTCGACTGACATTCCACGAAGTTCCTATTCAATGTTGAGGATTCAGTCTAGTCGGCGATAAGGACCGAAGGATGCTCGAGAAGAAAGAAGAAATTGTTAACAAAACGTAACGGGGGTGAATAAAGAAGCACGGGACGAGAAATAATTCAGGTACCTACTTTCCCTCGTTACACGTGCCAAGAGCAACGTTGGCAACGGCGAAACAATGGGATAGCTTTTCGGGATGACTGTTCAGCGGAGAAAATGGAATAGAATGAAATCCCCTCGGTGATTTTTCACCGTTTAACGCGTAACGGCGAAGTCACGTGGCGGGCGTGCATTAATCCAGGGCCGCGCGATCGCGGGGGTTGGCAACCGGCTAACCGGAAGTGGTCGCGAGTGACATCGCGGATTCTGTTACGATCTGCTCCCTCTTTTTTTCTCTCTCTCTCTCTTTTTTTTCCTCGCTCGCCTGTTTTCAACTTACGGGTCAGCCCGAAGCCCCGCCTTGATCCGTCACAACGGCTCGTCGAAATGGAATACGTGATGAGCGTTCCACTCGGCCGCTCGCTCCTCGACGCCGCGACCGGCCGGTCGCCCGCTCGATTATTGGAAATCGATGGGATTGCGAAAATGACGGGCGTGCTGGCGCGAGAGTGTACAATGTAGAAAAAGCCGAAACTGTTGAAGTACACGGGAACGAGGTTCGAGAAATTGTCGAGGAGGAACGAAACAGGAAGTGGAGGTCGGGAAATGGGGCGGCGCGAGGGCCGCCGAGGGGAAATCTTACGGACGGGGAGTTGAGAGAAATGTGGGGAAGATTAACCGATCTCTAGGCCTTTCGTCGTAGACGCTTCTGTGAAGTGCGGCTGCACAGAATCGAATCGGAGACGAGCTCGAGCTGTTTGCATGAATCATGAAACGCGTTTGCTGTTTGTTGGGCTCGGGGTGAGTAAATGACGCCAGCGATTGATAAAAGTAATCGTACAGGACGAAGTTACGTTCAGAAATTATTTGAATTCAAGTTATTTTCTTAAAACCTTGAATAGGAACTGTGGTACAGTTAAACAGTTGGAGTACGCGTACGTTTCAAAGGAAGCATTAATTAATGAAAATTATATTTGTAATATGCCAATAGATATTGGCTGGTCATATTCGCTTTGATGCCCGAGTACACCTATCGAAGTACTTTCAAATAAACCTTCATTCAAAGACTTGGACGATGGTCTAGTATGTTTTTGGATCGTGTTGCGTGTTGAAAATTGCCAATTGGCTCTTTCACTTGCAATTTTCAGCAAACATTTTGTAAAACTCGTGCAACCGATTCAGTGATCCAAGTTTTCTCATAAATTAAGTATTCCCTGTTTGAGGAGAACAGCAAGCGATTGTGTAAACCAGATTAAGTAAATTTCATGAGAATAGAAGTGTACGACCAATACGTAAAGATGCAGAAGGATATTCAAGATATCACAATGGATTCAGTCAATCGACCGCAGGCAGGCAAACTGTAATTTTATACGCTACTTGTAATCAATGCGCTAAGAAATCCAAAGCTCTGAAGCTTACTTGCGTTTCTCGTTAAATCCGCCACGAAGGAAAATATTTTGCTCGAGCTTGCTTCCATCGTCGACTAAATCAACCATTGTGCTATTTCATTAAAAAAAAAAAGTTCTCCGAGCAAGTTGTAAATGGAGATCGCAGAAAGGATCATCCGAGCACTGCGAACAAGAATTTCTATTTACCGAGAACCGATTCGTTCACTTGCATTTATATTAAAAACTCTACGATCGCGTTTCTCTTGAATACAACGTATAATCGTTTCGAACGTTTGAACAACGTCTCATAAAATAAAAAACTTACACGTCGAAGCTTGCATTGTCGGCTCTAACTAGATGCCGCGCGGAAACCCGAAAAGTCTCAATCAACGTCTGGCGCGAGGCACGGCGATATTTTCCAGGCCGCAATTTAACCAGGAAATAAGCCAGGAACAGTTGGCGAAAGATAAGAACCGGGGGCGTGCGAAGCGTGTGCCACGGGATTTGCTCGTGGCTGCGTACCCCTCGCAGGGATGGTAAATCAAGGATTTGCAGTACGTATACGGTGCGTGTGGATGAGGTTCGCAGCGGGCGAACACTTAACTAGCCTCTAAATGGAAGATCCGCAATGCGGCTAAGTACCTCGATAGATTCGGAAGTCAGGCTTGAAAGCGTGGCCTGGAATTAGCCATTGTTTCGACCGATGATTTAGGTAAGAGCCTGCAATTTGCCTGGAAACTTGACGACGGGGCGACGATATCGGCGCGGTCCGTTGACACAAAGCGACCCGGAGTGTCGATGCGCGGCGTTGTACAAGACCGCGTGGGATCGCTAATGGTGTATCCATCGGCAGGGGGGCGAAGAAACGAAGAGGGACGCGATAACGCGGCAGAGAATCGGTTGGGAATATGTAAATCGTCCTGCTTACCTCGTCGCGGAACGACCGCGGAGGTGGCGCCCGAGCTAAACAGACGTCGGAAGTCTGGTAAGTAGATTCCGAGTTGTCTGAGAATAGATCTCGGTGGGATTCGAAGAGGTTGCACGCAGACGTGGGTGGGCGAAGGCGTCGCGAGAGGTGGTGCCACTGTCGCACGGTCGTAAATGAAATCCACGAAAACGAGCCACCCCCAGCGCGAGGAGTTGATATCGAGTCGGCAGTACGTTAAGAGAAAGGGAGGGCCAAGCCACTTTTGCCTCGGAGAGATTTTTTGCGAATTTCCATCCGGGAAGAAAGAAACGAGCAGGGTTCAAAGGGCGTGCATGCAAATCCAGAAAAACCGGGACGCTGTTTGCCCGCCCCTCCCTCGAGTTGTATACCGAGGCTTTAACATGTTGATACATCTGATTGTCGGGATGATTGTCGAGCAGTCTCTCGTCGAGGGCAGATCGAAATGTACTTTCTATTCTAATTCGTCATTGCGACTTCCACTCGTGAATTTCGGTTCGAAAATAAGACGCACATATATTATATTACAGCCGAGATATATTAATTACGTTCGCGATTGAATTTTAATGCAGATTATTCATAATATTCCAATACTTTTCTGAAAATAGCTCTGACCTGCTGCGGCCAGATGAAGATCTTATAAAATTTTCAATACTTTTGCGTCACGAAAGACGGAATAATTGAACTGATAGATCTATACGTTAGTCGGAAAGTTATAAAATTACGACGATATGACCATGCATACTAATACATAAATTCTCGGTCCTTTCATTGTAATAACGCTCGTCTAGAACGAAATTCTATTAAATTGCAGGAATTGGAAACGAAACGATTCACCCCTTTTCCAAGTTTGAACTCGAAAAATCGCTGGCTGAAGGATTAAATACCGGCAGGCTCGTCGTTGAAGTTCTCTATTGGTTCATTATCAACTCCGGCCCCCTACAGTTTACACACAATAACGAACTCTTCCATAAGAGCAACGATGTGCATCGAGTTACAATAGAACGGGGAAAACAGTTTCGCGTGCGGAGTAGCTGAAACTGAGCTACCGGCAAGTTTAAGTACGTTTAAGTAGTAATTAACGGTTTCCCCAACTGTCGATACCTCGGTGCTCCTTAACAGTGGCAACTTCGTCGGGCAGATATTCGTCTTGTAACAGGAGAGAAACTATCGAGGACAGATTGCGTTCTTGCAAGACAATGTCTGTGTAGAGTCGAGCACGGTGCAAGTGTTACCACAGCTCTAAATCTCCTTGTCGAGTGTTTCAGACCTCGTAAGTACGTCATTATGCACGTTTCTGCTGTAATTTTGTCTTCCCATTCGCCTCTGCATCGCATCCTCGAAACGTATTTCGTGCTTCGATATGCATTAGACGTTGGCGAATGCCGAATCATTCGATACGCGCATCCGACGAAAATTTGTACAAATATTAAAGGAACAAAATCAATACCGAGAAATATTCTTCTGTAAATATCTTTTTCAAACTTTAAACGTTATACGATGTTCTTCTATCGCTTTGCAAGACGCTTGTAAACGATTAAAGCTACTTCCTCGTTGGTGAAAAATCGAAACTGTCAAGTTTCCTATTTACTATTGCCTGAATTATTTCTGTTCTCCAGACGTTATTGAATAGCTCTATTAGAATTACGAACGTATTCTGCAAAATCTCTTCGTTTCTTGGAATTTTCGAAATAGGTACACGCATATACCAGCTCGCAAAAGCCTTAATTGTAGTTCCTCATGTATGGGTTCCGTATAAATACACCAGATACGCGTGCACATACTTGGTTTCCCAGGGGTACCACCCACGCAGATTCGATCCTGTCGAATTATCAACGGGATGCCGGCGCCCGAAGTCGAACGTTATTCTCACGGCGGCTGATTTATCGGTATTATTAATACCGGGATAATATTACGCGATGCGGACCGTTAAAACCGACGTTAAAATCCGCTTCCGATATTACCGCTTTAAGGCAGATACAGGTGCGCGCGATGATCGATGAGCGTAATCCTATTGCGAATCCTTTAAAGCCTCCTCCGGCCCCGCCGCTGGGTTGGGGTGCTTCGAAACTTTCTGAACGCGTTCGCGACAAGATTGCAGATGCCGAAACTCCCCGCTTAACAACTTAACGAACAATGCTCGATTAACGTGCTAACCAACCGCGATGTTCCGACGGTGTACACGATATTGGCTATCAAAGTCGAAGCCATTCAGGACTGTTCGATTAGGGATCAGACACGATTGTTTCGCGTTACTTGCCACTTAATATACAAAGTATTTCGAACTGCTCGGAATATATTACGAAACGATCGACCGTGCTGGCACCGTTTATCTGTAGAACGAAAGTACGGATACGAAGAGGAATAAGACGGACGAACAAAGCTTTCGCTCTCTCGTTTTCTGCCGCACCACCCTCCCCCCCGTCTTGAGATGAGAGGTGCAGCTTGTCCCAGTTTCCACCGTCCATCCTATAGAGTCCGATACCGGCACATATCCCTGAAATCTATGCCCAGTTCACCGGTTCGAGCAATCCTTTTGTAAGACGGAATAAAGAATCCCAACTGGGTGGACAACGATCTCGAAGAAAATCATTATGACGCAACTTTCGAATCGCCAGGATTCACCCCGCCGTGCCCCCGCCGTCTGTGAAAAGATTCCTTCGCCAGTGGCGGAGGAAACGATCGGGATGAAAAGGATTTCCAGGGAACCTCTAGTTACGTGCGCTTCAGACTGACGTTAAATACTGGGTGTCTTTGAAAACGGCAGTATCCTGCGCTAGGTGACGGGAGAGATACAGTGGAACACGAATTTTGGAATCAGATCGTTAGGAACGTATATTCAATTAGAGATATTTTAGTGCATTTGAAGCTTTCATTGGCGTCCACGAATATTTATGTATGACCTGTGTACGTGTACGCGTACATAGACTTCCTCGAAAGCATCGAAATCGTTGGCAACAGCTATTCGACAAAGCGAATCGAACCAGTTATCCCTGCTTCCTCCTACGATGGCGAAAGACAAAGAGACAGGGAGGGAGAGATTGAACCGACTGCTTTTTGACGTGTACGTTGCAAGGTTCGAGGGTATAAGCATCCAGACCTCGCCTTTTCTGCTCATCGATTGAAGCAGGGAAGAGGGCAACGAAGCGGAACGCAAATGTCTTCGTTGAACCTTATGAAGCGAACTCTCGGAATCCGTGAGCTCCTCGTACCGAACGGGGGGATGGAAAGAGAACCGTACGTGGCGAGCATTTCGAAAAGTCAATGTGCAATTCGTCAATACCGTTCGTTTATAACATCCAGACGTCGTTACGTAACCTACTTCCCGCTCTTTATCTTTACGGCGCATCGATTGCGTTTCCGAGTAGAAGCTCTGGATATCGACGGTTTCTCTCCACTTTAAACCTTAAGTCAGTGGCTCTCCGAGTGCACAACGGCATGCCACGGGAGTCCCGAGTGGCTCGCAATGCCTGGAGTTCTGTTCCTGAAAACAGCAACGGATGAATCGTAACGCAAATCAGTGAAATGCAAATAGCAGGAAAGGGGTAAAGTTTGAGGCCGGATGGAACGGCGATTGCGTTTGCGCCTTAATGGTGATTATAAAATAGGACAAAGGTCCTAACTCGATAACGTTCCGATGTTACGCAGGGTGATACAAAGTTACGTCGTAAAATTAAGCAACTTTGAGTTCCTCGCGGAACGTCCGACTGCTGCACACCGCGCGGCACACTTGTGTTTGATATTAAAAAGGTGTTTAGAAAATTTTGGAAAATACATTATCAGAGAATTTACACTCCTACTAATAGTAGAAAAAGATAAAATTATTAAAAGATTGTCGTACAACGGAGAAAATGCGGAATTTATATGGTCGATGGTTATTTCCAGTAGTATAAGTCAATCATTCGGACGACATTACCGCAAATCTAAAGAAAACTGTAATTTTGTATACGAATACCGGCTGTATTAATAGTGTCTGTGTTTATAAGTTACTGCAGCACATATGATTGCAGAGAAACAAATTTTTTATTAGATTTTTTGAAGTGAAAATTAAAATTCACATTTCTCGACGTTACGACGTTCTTTTGCTCTCAGGCATTCTAACAATGGCATGGCCCATTCCTGACATGTCTTAATATTTATGTAGGAGATGCATTGTAACGAAGAAAGTATTTCACTCTGGAAACTTTAACAATAAGCTTTCTCAATGGCGGCTGCAACGGATTATTCGTAACGTCGCGAAACCACAGCTGGTACAGCGAACGGAGGCATTCCAAGACAAACGCAATAACAAATCCATCAAATGAAGTCGGATATCATTATGAGAAGGAAAATTTCTCCGACCATCTCGAGAGCATGAAGCTCGATTCTGCAAGATAAACACAGAAGGAGCATAATGGTTTGAGACGCAGAGTTTAGTGGAAGAGATCCCATTTCCCGCGGAACGAGGATAGTTTAAGAATACGGAAATAAAAGGGCTTACGGTTTCCACAAGGCTACGATTCATTTAAACATTTGAAGGCGTAATTGATTTGCTTTGCGTCCAACGATAGCCGCGTGGAGTGCATTTGCATCCCTTCGTCGCAAACGTAGCGATGAATTTCGAGTGATTTCGACATCCATAAACGACACACGATCCTCGGTCGACGAAATGACAGGATCCGTTTCGATCGAGCAACCATTTCGATGGGACGTAGATTAAAAATAGAAAAATTCCAAAGCGTCACGATTTGCGTGCGCGTATCGGTTCCGTTGGCGGATTGCGATCCCAATCGGGTAACGCGTACAGCCAGGAAAGTTTCGATTGAACAATACACGGGCAACCGGAACGATTCCCGACGTAACGTACAAGTTTCGAATAAAAACTCGACCGCTTTCGGCGGATCGCCTTTGACGACAGCGGTGCAATTGAAAGTTTGCGGGAGCTACGGGGATAAAGGGGGAATAGCGAGATGGCGTGGTCGGAATTGAAGATCCGACGCGCTTATTTACGACCATTTGTCTGAACGGATCAACTTGTAAATTCGCATTGACGTGGGATTGCGACACGCACCGGCGAGACACCGGAGGGAGGCGTTTGATCCAGAAAACTAGAGAGGGAGAAAAAGGGGCGAGGGACCCTGGAAGGTCTATTTCACTTGGGGAGAACGGAATTAGAGTACTAAAAGGACGCTTGCACGGTTCCCATGAAATCGTTTAAAATGTTTCAGCACGTTCGTCAGAGCTTATCGTGACCGAAGACAAAAAAAGAAAGCCGAGCTTGTTTGCTCGCCGGAGCGAAATCAGAAAGAGAAACGACGTTTCACCGGTTTCCATTGCGATGTATAAAGGAAACGAATAAGAATAAAAGGAGAGGGGACGAGAGTGAAATAGAAGAAAACAGAAATAGAGGTTGGTAGGTAGCAAATAGAATATTTCCCTTTTTCTTTTGCCCCTCATAATTTCGAACGGAATCCAGCAGTAGCAGGGAAAAAAACAAAACATCGCAACCCTTTGAAAGTAAAGTTGCAATTAAAATTTAACAGAATTGCAAATGTTAAAGGAAAAGAGCGCAGAGCTTCGGGTGTTATTTTCTCGTTATCCACCGTTCATTTGTTATCAGTTCGCATCGCCTTGGAAAGAACGGCGGACTCGTTATGCGTCCATTAATGCTGCTGTCATAGAATAGAACATCGATATCTGTCCTTTGAGACCACGATGATGAATACTTTATTCTCCGAAAACATTCGAGACGGGTGATATTAAACGAACGAAAAGTGGATCGTGTATAATTAACCTTTCATCGAAACGAAAACAAGAAGAAGAATAACTTGTAAATGTTTGATGACTCGCGCCAGAAATGAGTTGGAATTAAAATAGTCGAAAGCTATTTGCACCTGGTTGACGCGCGGTGAGAAACGAAGCGATACTGAATTTATAAGAATTAATTGTTCGCCCCTCTGCGCAAAAACGGTGCGCGGCTATGTCAGCTTGTTTTATCTGGCTCGTCGGGGAGGAGCATGCGAATTTATATTATGAAATGCACACGCGCGAGCGTGTAGCAGGGGGATGGATGATAAGCCACTGATATTGCCCATCGAAGCGCGATGCTGAGATTGGACTCGTTCCTTCCCATATCCATTCGACGTAATCACCGCAGGCACTGTCGCCGTCCTAGCCAGGGCAATAGCGATAATCTCCCGGGACGCCGTGCAGAAATCAGCAGGCGAATTTTCACGCTCTTCCGCCAGCCTCCTGTCAGGAGCTTTCTTTTAATCTCCTTCAATTTTCATTACTGGTTATTTCCTCGTGGTTTCGCGAGTGCTTGCATTTTTGAAGACGTCACGCGTGAAGTTTATCTCGGGCGAGAGAAATTACATTAACGGTTGACCGTAATCGTTGTTCGAGAACAAGCAACGTGTAGTCTTTAAACAATTTCGTGGTATAATTTTCGATGTGCAAATCGATTTAATGATGTCCAGTTCATTGAACTGCACGTCTGAACTGTTTGGGTATGCGACTAGATAGACGAGAGCCAGCTCTCACAGTTGTATTTATACTTAATTGTCAAAAATATTGATCATCAAGTATTCGTTAGACGTTTAATAATTTAAATGCAATCTGTCAGTGAGCTAAAAATTCTGAGACTAAAAAGTAACAGCGTATCGCGTCCTATCTAGCGTATCTATAGAAATGTTCACAGTGGCGATCCATATCCGAGCAGCAATCCATCGATATTCGCGTGGCCGCTGACGTCGCGAGCAGAAACGCGACCGAAAATCGGCGAAATCGTCCCCGGGTGTTCGAGCATTTTATTCCCAAACGCGGCGGGACACTTGACGATGCACGGTGCCTGATTTCGTCCGGCGGCATGTAAAATAAATGCGAATTACCGCCGCTTAATTTTTCACGCCGGTAGAACAGTGGGAACGCGCGCGGATTACCGGATGTTCGCGCGTTAAACGTCGAACAAATCCCTCGATAATTGCACGGTTAAAGACGCGCGACACCCGACAACAAATGAAACGGAAAATAAAATCAGCGTATTTCACGTGGCCCCCCGTGCGAGGCCGCGCGCGCCGGTTTTCCACGGAATTAAAACGTGCCCGGACACGCGAGCTTTTTTCCCGTCGAAATCCGATCCGGCACGGAAAGTTCCCGGTAATATCGCATAGTAATGGAAACGCAACTTTAATGTAGCGCGGTTACACCCGCGTCCAAACTACATTTTAAATTCAATGGAACTACTTTGATGTATGCATGTATGTACATATTTGTGTGGAATTGGTGGGGAATTGCTGAATCGCAATAACGGGAGGAGATAGTGCATCCGCTAAATATTTGTGGCGCCGGACGGATACCTCGAATTTTGATTTCGTTAATGGGGAATATGGTAATCTTGTCCGCGGAAGTCCGCAGTAACGGAGTTTAGAGCGTCCGAGCCAAGGGCTGGGGATACCGCGAGCGCTTCGGGAGCTTGCTTAGATTTACGAATTTACCATTCGTTCGCTAATTCCTACGATCTACTTGGATCGAGGCGCGTGCTTTCACAACCTTGGATTCTTCCGCGGAGCACAATTCCATATTCAATAGCTCGCTCGGCGACGTGCCGCGATGAAAATGTTTCAGATAAACAGGAAGCAGGAAATCGAAAGTTACGCGATGAAAGGATTGCGGCGGGAAAATAAAACGTGTACAGGGGAGGGACGGGCGATGCAACGAGCGAACCCACAGAAAGTAATTTCAAAGCTTTTCACAACTTCTCGAACGAACGGGATTTACCTATTTTTTTTTTTGTTTTTTCTTTTTTTAATACAAAGTGCCGGTCGGCTGGGTTGTGTTAGAGTATAAATGCGAATCTAAACGGAGAACATCGAGTTTATCTTTCATGAATTCTCGACACGTGTTTGTTTAGCAATGGCTTGCGGAGAGGATGGTCTGAGACTGTTCCACTTCTACGATTAAGTAACGATACTGCGAGTTAGTTTTCCTTACAATTACTGGAGAATTCTATCATAATTGCAACGTTTCAGTATTCAATGCAAACTTGCACAGAACGGATTACGTAAGCGAGATCGCTTAATAGGATGGTTGAATTCGTTCTATCGCCTAATAACATTTTGCGAAAAAGTACCATCGATTGGGTTCTGATGGAGCATGCGTACGTGATGAACTCAGTAATTTTTCGTAGAAAGCAAGACTCGACTGTAATTAAATCAATTCTCAGGTTTCGATTAAATATACGAGTATTATTCACTCTTAAACGAATCACGTCATGGAAACCATTAGATTTGCCCCGTAGATCTGTGACGTTATTTACAGAGCGAAAGATAAATACTATATTCCGGTCTCCATGAATGTTGACATTGTAAATGAATCTCGATACGACGAGTACGAGCGCTAATGAATCGTCATAGGTATTCGGAATTGTTGTATAACCAGCCTTGGCGACTGAACACGTGGACGTTCTAATCCGCGCGCTGTATAATTACAACATTACGTAACGTGTGTGTTAAAGTCATCGATTCGAAAATTTTTAATAATTATTACGCGTGTATTTTATACTTCGCACGCACAGGTCGCTTCGATCCAAACTGTTGCGCGACCGATGTTAGAATCACTTCTGCGCATATCGTTCCCGCACTGCGTTTGCGTTAGTGTCACAGAACGTGCTAAAATTGGTGAAACGACCTATAAAATTACGAGCAACGATACTAATCCATGATTATAAAAATACGTGGTAGAGTAGTCAAGTGATGGGGCTAATGTTAGCGAGGCAAGTGAAGTGGGTAAACCTTTTGGAAATAGGATACTCCCCAGAGCACCCCTTAGAGTACCACTCAATTCCTCAATATGTACAAAATCTCGTCCAATTCCAACTTAGATTACGATTAAGTTAGAACGCGCGTCAGCTGCAATATTACAGAGTATCGAAACGTCTGAGAATTGTTAATCAATCAGTTAGCAAAGTGTTTTTAACAAAGTGTTATCATCCATAAAAGGGAGGCGCTATTTTAAACGGTTAAACGTGTTAATGTTTAACGCGGAACTCTTAATCTCAGGCAAATGGTCGCAATTAGCCAACGATCGTCCCATAAATCGTCAGCTGATATCCATTAGCAGCTGAAATCCATCCAAGTGGGTAGCCCCTACAGCGGGTGTTCGTTATAGATTAAAACTGCGTGCCGCAGTAAATTAAGCTAATACCCCGATCGAAAAAACAGAAACGGATCTGACGATGGGCCACCAGCGGGGCTGCTGCGAAGAAAGAGAGCGAGATTTCGTGGGGCTGCATCGAGGGGGTGGCTAAGAGGTTGCAGCGATAGAAATTTACGAATCACCTTGAAGTTAAAGACCCGTGAGGCTCGTAATTTCTACGGGCCGACGTTTAAAGTCCCGAAGCCAATGAGAAGTTCTCTACAAAGTACAATTTGATGGCCCGGTTAATTTCTTCGAGTTTATCGTCGATTCGAGCCTCGCGAAGATCCGGTAAACGAGTGTCGATTCGAGAGATGCGAGACTCGTGGCTATTCAAAGTTAACTTGACGAAACAACAGAACTGCGCGTAACGCTGTCATTCGTATCAAAAGGGTTACTTATTTCGAGCGAACACTCTTCTTCTAAAATCAATTTATCAAAATGAAATGAAAGGAACGATGCAGATATTTTACATAGAATAACTTTTTCGAATTTTTGTCTACGTTCGACGAAGTGAATGTCGAAAATGCGGAGGACACGGAAAAGGGGAGAAAGAATTTTAGCATGTCGAAAGAAATCCTCGAGAGAAGTGGCATCGCTCCCTATTCCCTTCGTCTCCTGTTACCCCTCAGCACGGTTAATTCCCGATGTAAAAGCCCCCAGCTACGGACATTATTTGCCAATCGATTTGCACCGACTGATTTTTCTATTGTCTCCGGCCGTCGAAACGCCCGCCCCGGCCGGACACCCAACGGAATGCTAATTCACACCGTTCAAATACTTTTTCTACGTGACTTAAATTCCTCGAATGAGAAAACCATTACTCGGACGCTCTCAGTGCCTGCAGAGCGACTCGATTGATTCCTCTCCCCCGTCTACGTTCCATCCATTCCGCGCCCTCTGTAACGACCGATAGAAAGAGAACAATCCTCCGCCGTATATCCTTTGTACCATCGTGCAGCGACAAGATGTACAAAATATATACGTAACTCGCGACTTGCAGCTTCGAACCAGCCTATTTGACAGTCATAATTTCCGATATGTTAATCAGAGAGTGGAGATTATCGTCATTTACAAGATCAATTCGCGGACCTAATCTCGCCGCAAGGCAATCAATGCCCCGACCGTGATGCGCCACTCCCTTTTGGAGGAGCGTTCTTTGGCTGGTCTTCCAGGTTGGGATAAGCGTTTCAGTGGTATCGCGAACAGGTGGGAACGGCGTCTGCGCTGATCGCGTACAACAGCTTCTCACGGCCACTCGAATCCCGCCGGCAACAATATTTACGTTAATGCATAAATCACGCTGGGCTGGGATAGAAAAGCGGAGGTGGCACGGGGCTATGTAGAGAGAGAGGCAGTCGAACGGCCGGGCCAAGGGTTGAAATTGGCATGCATGAGAATACCTTGGCATTCGATTTAATGCGGGTAAAGAGGTAAGATGCCGTGAAACATATCTATCCTGTCTTATCGGATCTCGAAGATGTATATCGGTCGACGTCGAGCTTGGCAACCAGCTTCGTTCTCGCCCTCTCGCCCTACCCCTTTTTCGCTTCATCCTTGATCGAGGTTTAACCAAAGTGGGATGCCTCTCCATTGGGAGCCACAGAGGCTACGGCTACAAGCTTCGATACTATACGATGCAGTATTTGAACAATTTCAAATCCATCGTTAACCTACGATTTTAACAATTCTCTCCTACGTATCCTTCGGAGAAATCAGTCTGACAACTAGTAAGCTGTATCGGTGCTTGTTAAGTGTTATCCGTTGTCCTCCTACCGCGTGTGGCGACTATTGACGTCGGTTGAAAATAGCTCGTTGGAAAGCAGGCGGTCGAGAGTTATGCGACAGCGGGAACAGGACGAAAGAGAGCGAAGAAGGCACGGGGATCCACGTTGTTTGAAGCTGAAAGCGTAATTCGCTTTAGCGTCGGCTGCGTAAATTTCAGGATAATGAGAACACACGGTCGCCGTTTAAAAGCATTCCGTAGGCGAGCAAAGTGTTCCTCTAATATGGCCAGTCAAATCGGCTCGGCTGAGAATCCGCGTAATACCGTCGCGGACAGTTGTGGAATCGGGGAGAAGAAAAAATCCTGGCTACTTTACCAGCGCACCTGAAGGGTGGTGCGCGTTTTCACCCTCCCTGCCAACGCTCTGGTTATTTTCCATCGCACAAAACAAATTCCAACCATATTTCCAATAGTAATTGGAGCCCCTTCGAAATTAATGTAAACACGTAAGTTCATCCAGAAGAATGGTACCTCTGTCTACTCTATACAATACGCAAACGAACGAATTGATTGCAAAGAGAGCTATCGCGTCGCAGCATGATCGCTCGATTATCGTGAATTATATTATATAATTTGCCAATTACAATTAACAAACAAGGGTTGCAATGATAAAAACGAAGTCGAGGGGAAATCGAATCGTGTTTCAATCTTCGTCTTCTGTTATTCCTCGCGGCGGTATCGTTCGCGGAAATAACGGAGCCGAGTATTTGGTAACGATGCGATGGTTAGATTTAATGTCGCGAATATAGAAACGGAATTACAGAGCGTAGCGTAGACGCGGTAACGAAGAACGCGGCGTCGTGCGTGGAATTGAAAATCGCGACGGAATCGTCTGGATGGTATCCGTCTCGCGCTTTCGCCCGTGCGTGCTCGTTACGACGAATTCCTCCGTGTGGAAGTGCGCCATTACGTTGTCGCGTAAATGAAGCTGCACGAGCGGCGGATTAACTTTTATTTCGCGTGAAATAACGGGACAGAAGGGGGACGTGGCGGAAACAGGGGTAAAAGTTCGAAGTTCGCTTTGGCCTCGTCTTCGCACGGGGACGCTGGATCGCTCGCGCGCTCTCGCTCCTCCGCGATCGATGAATTTTTCAACTGGCAACAGTCGTACGAGTTTAGTATATAGCGGCGCGCGCTCATGGGGCATTAACTTCAAAAGGGTCATTCGCGCGAGCTAAACAAGCACTAAAAAAGTCGAGGCTCGTTCAACACCGCGTTCAACCGGCCGTCCTGGAAAATGCGTGGAATTTTCACGCTGAAACTTCTTTCTCACTCGCCCGCGCCGGTATTACAACGCGCACCTACCTCTCGTGCACACACGGCCGCCCGCGTGGATGCAGCCGGGCGGTCCGCATTTTGTCGCCCAGCCGCGAAATCGTTTCGCTTTAATACCCCGTTCAAAATTCGAGGCTGTCTGTTCCCTGGAAAGTATGCCCGCCCGCTTTACCCGGAACGCGAAACGTAATATATGCGGACAAATGCGACGAAATCTAACGCGCCTCCTCCCCAATTTCGCGTTAAACCCGAAACAATGGTAATATGAGCCCGAAATGATGGAAACTTTTAATGGCCCGGCTACGCTCTATCGTTGCGGTGCTCTCGTTCCTATAACATGGTTAACTATTTTCCCTCTGATCTATCGACCATATTATTGCGATTCCAGGTCATACTCGGACAACGAACGCGCGCCGTTACAAACAATCGAGAGCATTACGATAGAGTGGTAGCGCCGAGCGAAAATCCAACGTAGCTAAGTACTTTCTGGAACACCAGACGCCCTCGTTTCTATCCTCCGCTCATTAGTAATAAGGAAACGTTGACCTGGTGGCCCACAAAGCGCAGCGTGGCTCTATCGGCATCTGCACGATACACCGTAAAGTACAGCTAACCAGGAAAAATCGCGCGATTCGCCAGGTGCCGACGACATCCCGGCATTGCTCCAGAACTAATTGCCTTCGTATTATCTCGATCTACTACCCGTCGTAATCAACCAGCCGCAAGACCTGTCTATCACAGTCCACCAGGTGGTAGCGTTGTAATTTGCAAGCCGATAATCGCGACCAACACCCTGTTTACCGTTATATCTGTCAGGCTAACGGACCCAGATTAAGGCTTAGCCCGTTATCATTGGCCCTGAGGCGCGTCGCAATGTCTTTCCAGCCACCGTTGTCGCGGTTGCCCCTTGCTCTCGTCCACGTGAAATCCTGACTGACCTGTTAATTGTAAGCCCGCGAGCCAACACCGATAATGGCGCTGGTTCCTCCACGCTCTCCGATGATGCATTCCTCGGTGCTGTGTTAACGGTGCTCATTTTTGCTTGGCAAGGAATCAGCCAGGTGTCAGCCAAGCGATGACTGTCTGGTATCACTGGAACAGGGATAAATGGCGTTGGGCGAAGGGATGGAAGGGTCGCGGACGTTGATTGTTCGTTGGTACGTAGAAAAGCGCACAAGCAAAGATCAACAGATCCCGCAGATAGCTTTTACTCGCGCGTATTGTTCTTTTATTAATAACTGCCGGCGGAATGTTGTCTATGTGGAATTTCTCTCGTACGGTAATGGAAAACGCGATGTCTTTTGCAAATACGATTGCCAACCAATAAAAAATCCTATATGCGAATGGCTCCGAGCAGAATCAGTGCGAGCCAGATGGAGATAAATCGTAGATACACACTCGACGTGCCGTATCGTTGGTACCAAAGGATACAACAACAACGTTTTGTTTTCCCAATAAAAAGAGGGACGTAGCTTTCGAACAATCTGAGAGTCACAAAGTTATTGGTTCACTGGCCGCTCTCCAGGGGTAGAAATGTGTACAGGTCAGTTCTCTTCCCGAGGTATCAAGCAAATTTCTCGAACCATTTCGCCGAACATTTTACGTATCCTCTTATTTATAGTGATCCAACGGGACGAAGTAAGCCCGTAGAATATCCTAATATATCGACACGGCTGTAGAGCGCGATGGCAAGCTTGTATTCATCGTCGGACTTCGTATTAAGCGGACAAGGAATGCATCGAGCCGCAATGGGAAGTTTATCAGAAACGGTCCTGCGAATGGTTCGTGGCGTGCGAGCCGCGAGTCGAGGGGACGATAAAATTAAAACGTTCAGAGGTGATCTTGCATAACGAGCCGCGTTGCGGACGTATACGCTTCACTCGCCCGGTAAAGTATGTACGACGATGGCAAAAGTCGGCTTATCGGAGCCATCGAGTTTCCACGACGAACGATCGATACTTATAGGCGTCATAAAAGTGATATTACCCTCAGGCTTATTACGCCTCTCTGTATTACTGGCAATCTTTCGACGCAGCGGCGAACCGTGGTGCGTCGGTTGCCACGATTCCATGATCGCTGATACGCGCGCGCCGGTGAATTCCCATTTACCACCCCTAACCCTCGTCCCTGGTATACCTCACTCGTTAGAAGCTTTCTTCACGGCGTGGCTCGAGTTCTATTCTCGCGCGAGCTACTCACGACTGGCAAGGCCCTAAATATTTAACGGTCGAAACCCTTTGGGGGCCTCGGGACCAGTTGCAAATCCGGTCGATATCGGGGATTCTTCCCCAAACGTGATTCCTACCATTATTTCGAGCAGCCGAGCGGCGCCGTTTCTTGTTGCCACGGAATCGATACACCCCGCGTGGCCGTCCGGCATTGTCGACGTGAATTATTGCGCTCCGCTCGCCCGCCAAATTGTCTTATCGCGTGTCACGCGACTGACAATCGCAGGGTCCTCTTGAAATATTAGGCTAGGACTAGGTTTCGTCTTTATTAGCGGATCGTATCCACATCACGGACGATTCCAATGCTTTCCCTTCGGTTCGAGATTAAGCCGTGCGGATTTTTAGGTCGACTAAGGATGCCACGCGGTTCTTGCGACCACATCTGCGGGAATGCAAATAGGGTGGGAATATGGTAGCATCAAACTTTTGTAATTTCGTATCGCTTTCCCGACGTCTCTCCCTTCTTCGTTACTCTTACAGATTTTCAAAATGATACGATTATCCGAAGTATTGAATTTATGATATAACATTGGTCTCCGTAATGTTGAATAATTTTTAGAAATTTGTGGCAAATGTGGTTCCTTCATTTCCATAGTCAGCCATTTCGAGAATACCAGCGGCGCACCTCTGGTACAGCAGTTTCACAGAACGATGAACGCAACAATGGTACAGTTATTACCTCTTTGTAGCTGGATTTATGCTCTCTGTCATGTCGCGTCGAGTAATAAATGTTGATCGAAGTGGGCGTCTCCGATATTTCTATATATTTCTGTACGCGCGGGTACGGGTATGTCTGAGAGCAATTTGCGATAACACCGCTTAATACCCTGGAGGCGCAATCTGTGAACTCAAACAACCGCGGTTGCGTCTAATCGATGGAAGACACGTATAGACATGCTATCTGTTTACACTCAAACAGAACTTAAATTCCAGATCACGGTTTCCGAGCTATCGTTTAGAGGGACTTAATAAGTATGCGGACCATCTAATTATACGCGGGTACCCATGGAAATGGATTCACCTGGCGTGGCTAAACGAGACCGCGTTCCCACTGTAAAAGGAAATCAGAACGGCGGTGCTCCTTTCCTCCCCTTTTATCCACAGTACGGGATCCTGATAATTGAATTAGATTATTTTTTATTAAAATTGCTGCTCCGTTTTTATTTCTTTAAAATTACGAGTACAATCCTGGAATATTATTATCCTGTTCAATCTGAGTATAAATAATCGTTCGTCTGACCATTCGATACTTCCTGTAACGAACGGAAATTCGGTCCATGTTACGTCGCATTAACCGTCCCTTTTTTTTTCTCTACCAGTGCCAATAGGGGTAGAAAGCATGGAATAATCAGGTTTACAATGGACTCTGTAGCAACATCGACCGTGTTATAACGTGTTTGCATCGAATGTTTGGCGTTTGATTAAAAGTGTCGTCGATAAATCTCAATTATCGCGGTAGCTGCGCGCGAGCGGGGGGCCACGTTCAACGAATTTCTGATTAAATTGTCGTGGGAAATATGCGAAATTAACATTAAACGCACTACAGCCTGTAATTGGTACGGAAACCAAAATATACGATCCGTCGCAACATATGAGCATTAATGAAGTTTGCAAATTATTGCGCTCTGTCACGTACCGCTCAATTGCCGCGCGATAAAACGGAGCCTATTTGTTTATTATCGTTTTATTAAGAATAGTCACGTATACAGCACACGTCGACAACGTACGAGGTTAGTACCGATCACGTCAGGCGACACTTCAAACTGTTACAATCGTTCTGCACAATCGAACGGAATACGGACGGCAATTTCGCAAGATTGAACGTGTTAGGAGAATATGTTGCAGATTCATAGGTGATTAACATGAACGATTCGTCGATAATCTGTCGTTTACGATCCATGAATTTTCCAACGCGTTTTATTGTTTACCCGATAACTCGGGAATCCTGGAAGTCTTTAAAGTCTTAAAATTCTTGACAGCGTTGAAGATCCTGTACGTCTTTAGAGAATGTAAAGTTCCGGAATGTTCGAGCTTTAAGGTCCGTACTTTATTAAACGGGATCATTTTCTTCCATTTTTCATGGAACAGAATGTTATAGTTACAAATGGCTAATTGAAGTTAAACTTTTGTAAAAAAGGATTTCACAATTTGCGATGTACTCGTTGTAGCGCGGAGTATCGACGCGATTTTTTTTTTTTCATACCAATGGTCATATCCGTCAGAATAGAAGTTACAAATAGAAGGCTGCCTGATTTCAATGGAAAACCAATTATTAGCGAAAAAAATCGAAATATTTGCCTGTTACTCGCACAACAGTGGACATTTACAACGGTGAAATTTTAACAAACGAAATCATATTTGTTCTACAGCTCTTTTCTTTTTTTTTTTAATTGTAAAACAAATCCAGTGATACGAAGACTCTTAATAAGCGAAAGGTCATGCCTCGCGTCAGAATCTAGACTCGAAAGATCCAGAGAACGTTCCGTCGCGTTGAATTCGTTAAGGACCTCGAGGAACGTAACACCCATCCGGTAGGAAATTTCCATCGCTACTCTCGCCAGCGTTTCGAGACGTCCGTGTCTGGAAACAAGGCGACCGACCGTCTCCTTTGCTTTCTCGGTTATCCGTGCACGGTGATATTTCCAAGGTGCGAGAGCGTAATATAAAACACGGGACGGTCGGTTGACGTGAATAAAAAGGATAGGATTAGCGGGCACTCGACGCTGAACACTGGGCTAGCCTCGTTATTCGGACGAGTGCGTCGCAATGGCCGCAAGGCGATTATAAACTAAAGCAATTAATTATAAGTGGTCTCGCAGTATAACGACTTCATGCTTGGAAATTCCGACGTGCAACGCCTGAGCATACCGCGAATATTTGGTTTCCCGTGAAACGCTTCAAGAACGGCCGCGCCTTCGTCTTCTGGTATGCGGTGAAACTGCAGTTCTCTCTCCCTCTCGCCGTTATACCACCCTGCCTCTATCCATCGTTCTCCCTCACGCCCCGACCACCCACGAATTCTTTTCACCCGGTTCCCACTATATTTTCCACTTTCCTTTCTCTCTTTCCACCTTTACCGTTTCAGATCTCCATTTATCAATTACAAGTTGCGAGAGCGCCAGAGGGCATAAACCGCTGAAAAATCCCATTATCGGACCCCGGAACAACCGCCCCTGCGTTTATTTTGTTTCCATTTAACTCGCCAGTGACTTCGCCCCACCTCGTCTTACGACAACCCGGGAATTCTCGATCAGCTCGCTGTTCTCGAGTATCGATAGCTACCACGGTTCGCGCTCGTCCACGGGTTTTCGCTGACTCGTTTCGTACAAACCCTAATCGCGATCGAACGTCGATTATACGAAATTGTTTGGGTACAAGGAATCGGTTCCGTTCGAGCACTTTCTTGGTCGAGCGCAGCTTGTTCCGGAACAACGACATTTATAAAAGGATCGAGGGGGAAATTCGTTTATACGTACCAAGGATCGACGATCCCTGGTTTTGCTTTCCGAATGTAACGACAACAAAACGTAATTTTTCTACAATCTAACAGATCCCTGCGAGGGATTGTAACGTATGTTCGGCTCTCGTAATCGGATGATCGATTGGCTTTTCCGGGATAATAGCTTCAGCAGCTAGTAGCATTACGAAGGGACAGATACTCGGTTGCCTTCGACTCGATAACTTTGTTCGTTGGTCCGGACGAACTGCCACCTTAGAAACGAAACCCTCCGCGTCGGTTGTAGATCGAGAGAACTATCGCGCAAAGCGTTTCACCAGCGACTATTTTCGTCATTGGTTGTGCGAAATTCCCTATCTTTCCTGACTTCGACTATTAAATCGTTTTGTAGCTCGCAAGTTTTATTATCGAGCGTTGAAACTGTTAAAGTCTTTTCACTCCTGAACAAGAATCTTCTTACATCTTCCACCTCACTTTGAATCCGAGTAGTTGAAGAATTGCATCTCTAATTCGTACCGAATCTAATGGAAATACATACGTATGTTCCGCTGCAGAGTGAATTTAATTCTCTGTTAACCTTCTGTAGTTCTGGTATTACGATTGAAATAGCATATGACACCAATTCGAACAATTAGAGTGCAAGAAACGTGCAGGTGTTGCGTTTAACGAGGAAATCGAGAGAATTCTTGAATAAAAAGGAACCTGTCCAAACAATTTGGAAATTTTTCAGACGTTCCATTCCACCATCTATCTCAGGGGAATTGACGATGGACCCATTAAAGCTACGATCGTACTGGCTCCGCTGTTAATTGTGTTAGCCTCGAGCAAGGTGTCGTCGAATCACGAGCCACAACCGATGTCTTATAAGCGGCGGAGTCACCTTTGTCATCTCATTAAAGTTGTACGCCGACATCACAGGACTAGTTCATGTTAAACTCGCCAATGAAATCAGGCTCCAACGCGGGATAGTCAAAGAGGCAAGGCGAGCCGTCTTGAAGTTGGCTGACTGCACTCTCTACCGAGTTCGAAACGAGGTAAACACTGATGCATACGGTGTCTTTAACCAAAGCAGCCTTGACCATACCGAAGATAAGCATCTTCAATGTAGGCTACGTTAATTAAAATGTATATACTCCAGTCTCGTTAAACTTTCAGTCAGGGGAGCCGTCTATTCCCGTCAATGCGCGTCGTACGATCCACTTGTGTCGTCTATCCGATTATTGGGTCTCCTTAGATCGGAACCAAGCTCAAATGTGTCTCATCGGTGGTTTTCAACGATTGTCAGTTGTACGAATTAAACTGCGCCTCTCTGATTAACTTCCAGAGGAATTCCTCGCGTTTTACAATGTTTATTCTTAGGGAAAAATTCGAGGAATGAATTTCTAGCTTGTCTTGTCAGCCAGATATCGGTACGATGTCAAGACCATGACCGCTGTTGGTTTTCAACGATTATCGGTTGTACAAATTAAATTGCGCCTCTCTGATTAACTTCCAGAGGAATTCCTCGCGTTCTACAATGTTTATTCTTAGGGAAAAATTCGAGGAATGAATTTCTAGCTTGTCGTGTCAGCCAGATATCGGTACGACGTCAAGACCATGACCGTTGTTTCCGATACCATTGTTTCGGGTTGTTTCTCGCCAAGCTACGAGGACTTTTACGCTGGAGATTTCCAAGCTACCGACAGAGAACTGAATAAAAGGAAAATGAACCCGACCACACCCATCCAGCCTGCTCATAGCAAGGCGTTTACCCTCGTCTCGGGAAATCACGGTAATCTTGTCCTTTTTATTTTCTTCGTCCCCGGGAAAAGGAGTTTTGCGCTACTCGGAATAACTTTGTACAACATTTTTTCACGCGTCTTGCGAGTGACACGTCTTGTGGTGCATCGGTGGTGCACGGATTCGGAATGGTAGAAAAAATGGCGCAGAAAAAGCACGCGGAATGCCTCGTGGCAAAAAGAACCGGAAGTATATCGCGATCGCGAACCCGCGTCCTCGTTCGTATCGGGTTCGAGCCGAAGAAATATGACGCGGAGATTACGCGTAGTAATTGCAATTAACGCGACACGAAAATCCGCAAACGTGACGATAATGTATTCGCAGTGTTGACGGAGCGGCCGCAATTCCATAGAATCAAATGACCGCGCTCGCCCACTGGAGATATAGAGCGCTTATGAATATGTGATCAGCGCACTTGTGTCCGTAGCCTTAGAATTCATGAAACACGCTAATCCTGTGGAGCAGCTCGACGTCGTTCTTCGACTTCTTCGCGACGTCTTGAGTTATTTGTCTCGGTCGGGTGACGATAAGTTTCTGGCGCCAGTTGATGAAGGACCATCGCGGAAAATGGAAAAGTGAGATCGTGGCGTTTGACGCAGTACCTATTTCTGACTGTCAACGATACTGATATTAACAATCCCCTTGCGTGTTTTGCTATATTGGTACGGTTAAAGTGCGTGCACTGTTAGGACGGACACTATAATTACTCCATGCAGAATTCAAAAGTTTTTTGAACTCTCGTCTGTTCGTCTTTTACTTTTTCTGGTAAGAGAAACCAAGCACAGGTCTGAACGGCACACCGGTGAAATCAGGTGTGACGCGTGCATTCCTCCCGCAAATCTACCGGCTGATTCATTCGGGGCACGAGTTTCGGAAGCGTCAGCTTGGAAAAGCAATTATTTCCCCTTAAGCTCTGCCGTATCGTCGGGGTGCACGAAGCTCGTGTCCGCTTTTGCGTGGACTGACTGAAGCGTTGTTTATTCCAGGTTCGTGGCGACGGTCAATTTGTAGCTCAGAAGGGACATTAAGGCGCCGTGTCAGAATAATAGGTCGGTTCGGACCCGTGATTGGACCATGACGTTCCGAATGGAACGGGGACTCGGTCAGTGAAACGACTTGAACGGACGCGGATTCATGGAAACCCCAGTCGCACGGAGGGCGGGCCTGCGCGCACCTCTGACTGATGTACGACGTTTGAACAGATTCGAGCTGTTTGTCACCTAATTACTCGTCCTTATTAACTCGTTTGTCAGAGAGGTGTGCGGGACAGGTGGCTTCCTTCTTTCACCGTGACCAGCCTACTGGAAATTTATGGCTAAGCTCTGATACAGGACAGCGGACGCGTTTCTATTAGGGCTTTTCTATTCACCTTGGGTATAGAGAGATCGCGTGAAGTCGACGCGTCTATTTAGTTAATTGGTAGCGGATAATTTTGAGCCATACTATTTAACTCGATTATAGGAGGGTATGACCGTTCGTGAACACTTTGACTAATTTGGAAGCAAACGTTTCGAGACGCGTGCAAACAAGCGTTTATCCTACCGCGAAATAATGGTTCCACGTGCCTTTTTCAGAAGCTTGTACAGATTTCATTGGTTTCCATCGAGTTTTAACCTAGTAATGAATTTAGTTTTCTCGAATGCGCAATTGAATGCGAAGCAAATTTATTCTGCGCAGCGATCGTATTACGCTGCACTCCAATTTTCGATCCGGCGACCATAAACAGGTTTCGATCGAATTCGAAACGTTTGCCAGCCGGACATCTTCGGTCATTGAAACGTGTAATTGGTTTTGTATGTTGCGGCGTATATACGATACGTTGGAACAGAGCTCACGGCCGCTACATTTTGTGATTAACATATGCAACGCGTCGAAGCTCGCTTAAACATTGTGGATTACACAGTATTTTAATCATCCGTAGCTGATTTCCGTATAATATCGAAATGGTAATTCGATTCGAGGCTGATCTGGAATTCTTGAAAACCGATTTGCATTTCTAAAGGTGCTTAGCTACCATATTCGAGGATTGTTAATGCAACGTGTTATTAACTCAGTATCGTTGAAATCGAACGTTAAAAATACGAGAGGTTGGTTTGTGGTTCCACTTAGACAAAAATTCCTTTACTAATTTCAAGTTGCGCTCGTTTCAAATCCTTGCGAAACCATTCGACGGATGACAAAAGATCGTTAAAAGCCCTCGCGTGAAACTAGCGACTAAACTTGCCGAAAAAATATGAGATAACTTTTTGGCGGGGTCAATGAAAATGGCGCAGACGCGGACGTCCTTAATTGCCGCGAAATTGGCAACGGAAGAAAGCAACGAACAGGCGGCGGCCGTTTAAACGATGACAATTACCAGCCTCCCATGGCGCAACTTATTCCAAAAACGAGCGCCACCTTTATTATCGCGGCCAGTAACTTTTCAGCGCCCGTGGAAACGGTAGGTGGCGGCGAACTCCTCGCTGCTCTCCAGTTAACAAACTATTCCCCGTTGCTGATTCAATGGAATGTTTTCGAAATTTTCTGCCGGTCATCCGGCGCGCATCAAAACTCTTCATTATAAACTCGAAGCGAACGGGAATTTCGTGTCACCAGCGGAAACATCGCGCGTCGAAAATTCATCGACCCCGTGGTCGTTTCCCACCTCCGTTGACCGTCACCCGTTTCGAGTTTCGTTACAGGGGGTTGGTCGGCTGTCGCCAGCGAGGAGAACACGTCGCGAGACATGATCGACGGTGCTCTTAGCTAGCAATCCTGACCCTCGTCGACCACCGTCGAACTAATGTTTACGATCGTGGTACGCCTTGTTGGGGTAATCTTTGCGCAAACACGGTACAGTAACGAGGAAAGAGAAACCAAGAAGCGTCCAGGTTCGAAATTCGGTTCGCGTCCGTGGATTAGACGACGGTGGATAGTTTCAGTGTGATCGTTGGCTTGCTGGGTAAGTTTTACGACGCGATCGGTACCATTCGCGGTATGTAACGGTTCGATATCGTCCCGGTGTATCCCGTGGCTCGCGTTTCCACGCGACATACCGTTACCGGTCGTAACGCGCTGTTAAGAGGCTGGCTGGATTCGGGTACGCACACGATAGTGGCAGCCGAACGGCGCTTTCGACGCTGCATACGAGAGGTTAAACAACAGCAGGGTAACTAACGAAGTTGCCAAGTTTTCTCATTCGTGCCGCTCTTTAACGTCTCTCCGGGCCACATTACAGCGTGTAAAGTGGAGGGTAGCACGGCGGAAGGGGTGGCTGCGTCGCTGGGAATCGTGAATTGGCATGAATATAGCGGCGGGAGTTGCGCTCTCGCCGACTTTGACTTATTCCGAGACCACCAGGACCGAGCTTTCGGTTGCCACTTAGGGAAAATCGAATTTAAGCGTCTTTCGCTTGCACCTCGGCACCAGGAAATGAGCTCCCAGTTCTGGTCGGAATGAACGTTTTCCGAAAGCCTCGACGCCACTTTGGCAGTCGCCGTTTTGCTCCCATCCTTTTTCTGCCAGGATACCTCAAACGAACGGGGAACCCGTTGCTTTCTTTAACGGTGATTATTGTATCTCGCATAAATTCTCGCGATAACAGGCTCGTTCCAGTTACCTTGAAAGCCATTACCCTCGATTTTTTCCACGTTCAAGATTATGAAGTTCTAGTTATTCACGTTTCGAGAAAAGTAAGGAAACCGCAGGTAGATAATCGATATTTTTATTAGAGAGTCTATCGTGCGAAATACTGCATGATTCACTTTCACGTGTAAGCACAATTACGAGCATGATTATAATCAAATCCTAAGTGAATCTACGCGGATGGCACCGCGCGGTCGTTCCCGGAATTAAATTGTCACACCTCGTACATTAATTCGTAATTACTTTATGTATACGAACATGTGCATACGCGAGTGTGCCGTGCGTGTACTAAGACGTGAATAAACATAAGCTCAACGCGTTTCGTGCCGCGTAGGCTTATCTAAAAACATCAACGCAACTTTTGTACTTGACCCGAATACAGCACGAATTTAAAAGAAGCCAATTTAATGCCAGAGAACATTCTTTGAACCGTTTGCCGCTATACTTACGTGTGTACATTCGAGCTGTGTACTCGAGGGAAACAAATCAAAAGCAACCACCGTCACCGAAAAAGTGAAATATTTCACGTTTCCACGCGACTGCGCGTTACATATTTTAAGGCTACAAATTCGCGCAAACGTGAAAGCTGTTTCAACGTTTCACCTCTGCGCACCCTTTACTCGTCTTCTTTGCAACAATTAAGTAGCAGCGCGTTCGTAACATCGGCGACAATAATTGTTTCGCGTTCACGCGTTACCTTTCATCCGTTTCAACGCGATTGCCCGATCGATTAGAATTTTCTGCTTAACCGAGGCGAACTTTGCATCGAATCGAATCGTCTTTCTTTCAATTGATAAAGAAGTTAACCGATCCGCTCCACTTTCTATAGTAATCTGATAGACATTTTCAGGAGAAGTGTACCGAAGTGAACAGAGGGGAGGAATAAAGTCACTGTTTGTTAGTTTGAATCCAAAGCGACCTCCATTTCGATCGATATCCGGCGCTAAAGTGTCAATTAATCGAGGAACGCCGGTGAAACAGAAATTCGCTACGGGTCGCGCGAAAAGTTACGCTTTTCATTCGGCCTGCCCCGAAAGTTGTCTGGCCGTCTGTACTTTCATTACTGCTAAGATTAATCTGCAAGTTGAACTTTGTTCATTAATGCGAGATCATAAAAGTTTGACCGATTTTCATCCGGCAGAGACGAACGCCGGATCAAAGAATGTTTTAATTCCCTTTTATATTCTTTGTCCGCGTAAGTACACGTGAAATAAACTCGGCCACGGAAACACTGGGATGTCGTTCTATTTACATTTCTGCCGAGCAATCTTTCGCTTCATTTTTCCGTCCACCACCACCAGAACGGCATCTCGTGTTTCACGTAACATTTTAACATCGTAGAACAAAGTTATCACTGAACGATCTAGTCGTTAATGAAAGTAGAGAGAGAGAGAGAGTGCTACGTTATAGAAAAATCGTTCACGCAATTGTTTGATAAAAATAATCAAGGCGTATTTCGAAAATTCACAACAGTATTTCACGCTTGGGATTACGGAATTTTACAGAGAAACGTGACCGTCCGCTACCGATATTAATTTATGTTAATTTCGTAGTTAATGAATCGCAATTACGTTGCACCTGCGTGTATGTTTCAAATGGGCGGTAACGACTGAGAAATTTTAATTATCGTTAATGCGAATTATCGAGAATTCTAATATCACCGCCGCATATTCTGCTCGGAATGTTTCCAGATTTAATGATGACAAAATGTGCTAATGACTGTACTGCACGCATACCTACAAATATTCGCACACTGAAACAGTTGCTGAAAATATTCTTTTATTTATACATTCTTCGCGGTTAAAAGACCAGAGGCACCTTAAACTTTAATGGAACTTGATATTTTTTAATGTACTCTCTCCATCGTACGTATATCGCGTTAAAGAGATATCGAGTGACCTCTATGGCATTAGAATGCGCTAGAATTGGACTCAATTGCGATTCGATTGCGGTAGAGGAGATACGAATGACGTTAAAACGTCTAACATGGCAACAAATTATCTCCCCTGTGTATACTTACAGGTATAGAAACGCACATTGCATGCATAATTCTGTCGATATTTCATATGGATGTGCAATAAAACGACTTCCCATTAGCCACCGTATCTTGTACATACTCCGAGCTGAGGAATGATTACATAAAGCATACAACGTCCAATCGATGAAACGGACTACATTTCGGTAATGTTTGCAAACGCCAAATATATCGTCGTGATATGCATACGTTTCCTGCAAACTTCATTTCGCACTGTACATCCGTTTAACTATGGCTAACCCGCACGTAGCGTTGCTACCAAAAAGAAATACCTCGTTCGTCGAAATTTCTGGTCAATTGAAACGTCGAAAGAGGCGATGAAAGGAGGAATTCGATACGAACGTCGATCAATTTTTTATCCCGACTAGTTTCGACATAACAATTGAAAAGGGGATGCAAACGTAAAAGTCTGAACAGCTTTGGCTATTTTTATGATGTCGAAAAATTTCCTTCGCTAAACGACTTACCCTGGAAAAAAACTCGACGGGATATCGAAGTTTGCAAGATCGTTGAAGTTCTCTTGTTAATCGAATCAAAGGGAGAGCTTCGCTTAGCTCTTCTTTTGAAGTTTCGCCTGAAATTTCGCGGAGAATAACGCGAAACACTTAGAATCAGCGCTCGGAGTCGAATTCGTCGTGATTTTATTTGATCAGCGGCGAAAGCTAATTCTCTTAGCGCGAGAATGCCGAGTGTGTGAGTTTTCTCATTGGCCGTGAAATGTTTAATGTATGACGGTTTTCTATCTGAAATTCTGAAGAAGCACAGTGAATTTAGATCCCGGCTGGTAGATCTTAAAATGGCCGCACCTAAGATAACGGTTTCCTCGTGGAGGGCCACTTTTTTCCTACCCTTCGTTGGAGAACGTTATCTCGCGCGTTTCTATTAAGGCATTGGGAACGATGCGACGAATACCAGCCTCTTCTGCCCGTGTACGCTTCACCAGGAATTCCCTGGCAATCACGGTCGAAAGGTGCATTAACATTCGCGTGGTTGTTACATTTCGAAGCCGTTCGTCGAAAGAAATTGAAGAAAGAACGATCGTTAAGAGTTCTTCTCTAAGTTGCACGTTAAACATTTCGTAATTTATTCCACGTGCGATCTACTTACGTAGCTTGACCCCAACGCAATCGTTATAACAGGACGAAACTAGCGACCTTCCGCCGCTACACAAATGATCTCGTATTATGCAGTAAAGCAGTTTCAAATTTCAAGCACCCAGCAATAGTACTTGATAATTTAGGCCACGAACTTTTCAGTTTATCCTCGTTAAATCAAACTAACTGTCATATAAAAGATACAAAACTGAAACGTCGTATAAAAGAAGCTCGCATAAATCCGTATAAAAAAGTTGGAGGGATCATTAAAAAGTTATAACAACAATATGAAATTCGAGGGAAACAACGGCGGATTTATTCTTTATAGTTGGAATTGTGCCTGCGAAATTTAATGGTACGTCGATATTAGGTAACGCAACGACGAGGGGGGGGGGGGGGGGGTGTGAAAATAATCTTTCTGAATTTTCAACAGGAATGCCATTACCATTTATTTACGGGAACAATATTCCCGTCGTCACTGTTCAACAGATTATCGACATCGCAATAGCTAATTATTTTCGGTATCCTTATAACCGTTGGCTGTATCGAACGGCAAATTGCTTTCCAAAGTTTTCCATTAACATCTGTGAGAGGCGGAAATATTGTTAGAGTTTACGTCATAAACATAACGGGAATTAACAATTTCTCTGTCCTTCTCTTTCGACAACTTTGCTCTTTAGAACTGCGCGGCAAATTATGACGAGAACTGTATACCAGTTAGAGAACGCAGCCAGCTAATTTGAACACCGACCAAGTGGAGGGCATTTCCGAAAGGACGCATTTCACCCTTGAAAGCCTCGACAGCGGCAACCGTAAGGCCGATATTCACGCGTGATCGCTCGTATTTTTTGACACTTCTACCACAGGCCAACGTCGCACACGTGTGGCGCGCACACCGTGCCGCGTGCTCGATTTGTTTATTTCACAAACCTCGTACGTATTCCAGTGTGAAAACCTGCGGTGCACTATGAGCACGAGCTGCGGTAAAGGTTTGCCACGTACACGGCGGTAGCGAACGTGCTAAACGGCGCAAACAGTAATAACGATTTCGATACGAAATCCTTCCGCGGCTCGCGTTAATAATGCTCGCAGAAACGTCGAACCGCGTGGCGTTGAAACGCCCGCGACTTTGGCTTACCAATGAAACCGGAAGCGGCTCGAGAACACCCCACTGCGAGGGGTGTTACGGGCGGAAACAGCGGGAGCAGACGGAGGCTGACGACGGTGAGCCGAGGACTCGTTCCGCTTCCGCTACCACCGTCACCTTGGAGCCATCTTTTACCGGTTTACGAGGACGCCAGCGCGAAACTTTCGGTACACTCACACTTAAAGTCATCCTTCGAAATAGTGCGATGTAGGTAGTATAATGTCTGTTACGAATACCATGCTGGCTGGTGGGTTGGGTTTATGACTGGCGCCACTCCGCGTGCCACGCTCCCGAAAGACGTGAAACGCTTAAACTCTTCCTGAAACCTTTTTCGGATGACTTCCGCCCGCGTACCTCGCACCAGCGCTCCTGTAGGAGCGAGCCTCGCCGGCTGGGGAATTTAAGGGCGATTTTTGTGCCGTTCCCGGAGTAAACGGTCTCACGGCGACGGGCACTTTTTTACTTTAGAGTCGGTGAAGATCGAATTTTTGATGGTCGACGTGTCGTTTCGATTGGTCGGATTGCAACGTGTACTGGGAAATAAAAGTTACTCCCAGCTGGATTATTCAGCTGTAGGTATATGGGTTTGATGAGTCGTCGAATAGCAAATGGCGTGAGTCAACATTTTTTTTTTATTTTTTTATAAATATTCCCCTCCTTTTTCGATGAAATTTATTATATATTCCTTGTGTAATCACGGCAAGAAAAAGTATTCCGCGATCTTCACTGGGAAGGAACCGATGATTAGAGATATCGACTGATTGATCGGCAGTCTGTTAAAGTACTCTCCGCACGTATACCTTAACCCGGTGCCGCGAATCTGAATTACGGAGGTAATCTAACCATCTGACAGGGAAAAGTAGATAATTCTTTTCTCCGATCGACCAAGAAGTGATTTCCGGCTATTTTTATTCGATATAAATCGGAATCCATTCCTACACGACGTGCCGACCTCGATTTCTCATAATACGGGCAAAATTAATTACTCGAGATGAACCTCGTCCGCAGATATATTAATTTATTTCCATTTATTATAACTTATTCTTATACTCAAAAAGGAAATATCAAGCAGTATCGTGACACTTGAAGCAGAAGGGGCATTTCTTTAGCATTTGTTTATTAATAAAACGGATACGACACGGGATCGTGTCATTATTTTAGAGCGTCCATCGTAAACATGAAAATTATATTATCAATAATAGCGAGTCTCCTGTTTTCTAATTCCAGACAATCGACTCGGCTGCATACAGAACAGCCCGATTACGAGCACGGAATCGCTTTAAAAATGGATGCGAATCGACCGCGTAACACGGTTGAAAACACTTTTCAATCCCATCGAATAAATCGTTGACACGAGCTGCATTATCAATTGACTGTAAAAAAAAAAAAAGAACGCCGGTCACGTTACTGGCTGGTATCGTCAAAGCAAAGGCGCGCATGGAGCCGTCCGTCTGGTCGGTCTAGGAGAGAGAGGCCAGAGCTCTCGGCCGTCTATCAGTCCTAAGGGGAACTTTCGCGGTTGGATTCCTTGGAGCAGTTACAGAACCTATGTCTACGTGTGTTTCTCGCTATCCTGGGAACGTGTCTTTCGTATGAGGAAGGCGGGTCCTATGGTTCACGATGGCGGAGGGCACGTGAGCCCCGACGGGCGCATGCGAACCAACCCTAAAGCTTACGGCAATCGAGAAAGGATGCCTTTGTCTCTCTCTCTCTCTCTCTCTCTCTCTCTCTCTCGCTCGCTCACTCGCTCACTCGCTCTTTCTCTCCCTCTCTCCTTCTCCCTCCAAGCTAGCGCCACGCCATCCCCTTTCTCACCCTCTCGTTTCAGTCTCGTCGCTGGCGAGCCGGGTAACCCCCTCGTGTGCCAGTCTGCACCGAGATTCCGGCGCGAATCGTCCTTATTCATCTCGCGGCGTCACGCCAACTCCTAGATGGATGTTGCTGAACCGCGTTCTCGTGTCAGCGATTCACATCGTCGCGCAGTTCCTCGCAGTCTGTCCAGCCCTCGTGGAAGGTCAGTGATCAACCCCGATCAATCGACGTTAATAGCCAACGTCCGTGATTAATGAATCCTCAGGAGGTGTTCGAGGGTGCCCGAGTGACACGTGTGATCCTTCGACACCCCCGAACGGGCACGTATGCACGATGCATACGCGCGGAACGCGATCGTCGATGTGCCCTCTATCGTAAGTGCGACGGACCACCCGTTTCCAGTTACGCTTTACATCATCGTTCACCGACGGTGATTCGATTTCATAGCGTGCCATCGTGCAGACTCACTGGCGATTCGATGTCACAAGTGACCGTTCTCACCGGGTGCACCTGCGATCGCGTTCGTTTTTTTTTTTTTTTTTTTTTTCCCACCCCCTTCTGGTGTGCTGTGTGACGGTGCGCGGCAGAAGGTTTTGACGGGTATCGGTGCTATTTTGTCAGCGCCCATTGAAATCGCGGATACCGAGGGACACGCGGTGTCAGGTATACGCGACGAGTAGAGGTGCAATGTTACGGACACAGTTTCTGAAGTTCAACCGGCACCGACGCGAGCATCGTGACACGGTACGACGTGATAGGGCGCGAGTCAACCGGAAACATACTTGGAGCTGCGCTGAATCCGGAGGATCCCCGTGTCGGCCATCCCTCCGTGCGTTTTTTCGCCGACGACACGTGTAACGGCAACACGTTCCGACGCGTATTTAACCCGGCTCGACGGAGCGACCTTCAACCAGCAACTGCCGCTATACACACACATATTTCCGCGCAAATTAGGATAATTTGTTCCGCGCATCAGGCGCGGCTGTTTTTATCCGTACCTCAAACGATTTCCCGAGCGAAACGTAATACAATTACCAGGGGCTTTTCAATCCGCCCGGAAACGTCTCTCGGCGTTTGCTCCGAGTATGTCCCGCAATCTCGTTCAAATCGTTTCTCGCCCGATCGACGGATGGGAATAATTCGATCGCGAAAGTTCGCGTTCGCCACGGCACGTATAAACAGAGACAGAAAGCTCTCGTTACGTTTGACTTATTAGAGACCCATTACGTGCAAACGAGCCGAGAAATATCATCTCCTCGTTAGGACAAGTTAGTTCGCGTTTGGTATTATCTGCCATCGGATCCCGAAGCGGGCAAAGTTTGCCGTTAACCGAGACACGCGGACTAGTTACCCCCTTGGATATCTCGCTCTGACGCCCTGGTCTTGCTCGATTTCCTCGGGCTCGACCCGCGATTATCCCTCGATATCGCGCTGCATTATTTATCCGCCCCCATAAAACCGTCGAATTTTCGGAAAGGCGAGAAACCTTGAAGCGGGCAACGGAAACTTTCGTCCGTTACCCAGAGGCTCCGCCGCTACCCTCGCCCTCAGACAATAAGGAACGAAGGGGGAGGACGGCTGGCTCTGAAGCTTCCACCCCGTTCCTTTCCGGCCCAACCTTTCTACTTTATTCGAGGAACTTCTCCGCACAGCCGGAAATCTGTTCGCGCACAGCTGCCAAAAAATCGCTGGCATCGTAACGACGTTCATTTCATTTAAGCCGAACAAACGCTACCGAAACGTACCTTCGAGACTGTCTCGCGGCGGTGGTTTCATCGTAGCCTCTCGGTTTTTACACGATCGACGTGATTTTAATTTCGCGACAACGCGAGTGAACGCGAAGCTACGCGTTTCGTATAATTTAGCTTGGACGCAGATTCTGTTAATTTAACATTTGACTATGGTTATTATTGTCCAACGTACGGTATTATCGCGCAAAGTTTCCCGCGTGTATTTTCGTTCTCGCTTTTATTCCCAACAAAGACCGTCCGTACCGATACATCGCTCGAACGTGAACGCGTTCCATCCCTGTATAAGCTACAAATTTTTACGCGTGCCCAAGATGCGGAAAATCTGGGGGAGAACGTACTACGTTTTAAGCGCGGCGAGGCTTCTGAATTCTTGTCGTAAAGCTGTGCGGGAAGCCCAAGGTCTTCACGGCTATATAGATGTGATAGATAGGGGGATACACTTCGGATAGGGGATCGCTTCGACCTGTTCACGCGCTGGGACGTATCAGATCGGTTTCGCGCGAGGCTTACCAACAATTCCTCGCTTCACGGGTAATCTGATCGCGGAATGGTCGACGTGACGTTTCACGATTAAACGATTTTCATTCGTTCGCGTTAAACAAATTTTGTCTTCCTTCGATACGCGCGATGGGTTTCGAAGGGGGTCGAAGGGGGTTGAAAAGTACCGCGATCGCTTGTTCTTCGTATACGCTTCGGAACGCATATCGGCTCCACTTCGTTTCGGAAATTAGGCTACCGTGATTGAGTCATCTGAATCGATGCACAGCATTGTTCGCCGGATTCCATTGTACGCGCGATGTATGCCGCGGACCGGTCATTAATATACAACACGCCACAAGGCGACATTCAACCTCGAAAATCAGGCGGCCGATCTCTTGCTGGCAGGATATTGATTGATTTGCCAGGTTGAAATAACTCGTTGCTCTCTCTCTTTCTCTTGCACGCTAGCTCTCTTCCGTGCTGTCTACAATAATGCTGACTTAACAATATGTACCGGTCAGAGATTTATGATCCTGTGCCCCTGACTAGTTTTTGAACCGTTCCGAAAAATTATCCCTGTCTGCCATTTTTCAGGATTCTACCGTCGATTAGCTTGTCCTGTGTATCCTTCTTTCTACACGTGAAAAGAAAGCAGAGATCAATTTTGTTTTTATAAAAGATTACAAGGAATTTGGTTTGGATTATAGAGGAATTATTCGAGAATTGATTTACTGAAGTGTTTTATCGCTGGAATTTAATTTGAAAATAACGTCGTAGGTCTGAAAATAACGAGCAAGGCGAATAGGGTCAACGTAATTCATTAGCATGGAAAGAATTGTTGTTTTCATTAATAAATGCGATATAATAGCTTGCGAATTTTTTATTGCGAGAAAATATGGAACGATTCCGTTTGTTGGAATTATTTCAGGGCTACTTGGGACATTACTCGTTAATTAAATATCTCAAATTATGTGTCACTTTTGGTAAAATAGGGATACGTAATATTTGTCGAAGATTTATTTGAAAAATGTTAATTCGCATGAATGTATTTACGCGTATTACCGTGAACGTCGATTAACACATTTTACCGAATTGTAATTTATAATCAGGAACTATTTGGTTGCTTTATAGACACATGTTTACTGTAAAATCATTGCTTTCATTTGTAATGTAACTGCCACTGCAAATATCACAAATAAATTCATTTGTTAACAGTATGGTAGAACAAGGAGATAATACTGAAATGAACTACAATCTTTTCTAATTCGCAAACATTTAAAGAAATTAATTTTCGTAGCAGCGAAATCCCCTTGTCAGTCGACTAATTAAATGAATTATTTCATTTGACATTATTTCGCAGATCAAAGCGTACAACTGCCGGATATGTATCAATGCTTCTTTGACGCAATTCAATTTACGTGTGACACAAGTACTTTATTCCGGATACTAAACGTAAGCGTTAATCGGTTTCGACGTGCAGCATGTAACGGATTATAATGAGTATATTAATAAATTACCATCACACCGAAAGTATAATGACATCGATCGCACACGGATTATTAATTATTGTGATAATATAATAATTAATAATATTATATACTATTATATATACTATTGTGTAAAAGAAGGATCACAAATAATTATTTAGTACCGAGTCTCATATTTTATTGCGATCATTCTTTACTTTATCTCGAAAATGTTTAAAGTATATTATGAATTACTTACGCTATTTTCGAAGTTGGATTAATTGACCCTTATGTTATGGGTAGATAACGTGTAGTGAATTAATTAGGAGAATGTTAAATTTTAAACGAAAATTGCATACTTTTCAATATTCCTACCGCGTAAGAAACTTTGTGGAAATTATAGAAAGTTTAGAGAGAGGTTCAGACAGTATTCATTTACCAGACACATCTGTCTTTCGAAGCTATCTCGAAGAGAAAGATCGGAACAGAGATGTCACGTCAGCTTAATGGCAAGAGGAAGACTTTTAAACTTGTGTTACGCGAATCACGTCCTCTGTAACTCTATAACTTTCGTGCTTTTGAACTTCAAAATTTCAAATTTCCACGAATTTTAACGAACTTTGGCGAAAAGTTCACAAGTTTGGAGGACTAGTCAAAAATAGCACGACCAATAAAATAGAGGCGGGCCGAGAAGTCGAATATCAAAAGAATCACCACTGGTTTTAATGAAGTAAAGATTCGTTTCTATTTTCACGTTTCTTTTTAATTATACAGGAAGCCATAAATTATCTCCCACGTCGGAACTCGGATATTCAAATATCGATATACATTGTTCCGTGCAGCGGAAAGTATCGCGAATTTACCGTTCGTTCAAGGGAATGATGCCTTTTAATTCCCGCTTTTTCGCTACGCGAAATAGAAACAAAAAGGACGCCAGTGAAGGCAAAGAAGCTTCGTTCGGTTGCTCATCGAGGAGGATCGATATCAAATATGAAGCGGACGTCGAGCGGAGTGCGTGCCAAAGATAAGTCTCTGGCAAGAGCTCGAACGCTTTGACGATAAATCACACTATCGGCATTTACTATTCCATATCGGGGATATATTTTAGTTCCACTCGTGAAATAGACTACATATCAAACGTTAAGAGTTTACCTGGTAAATATAAAGAGCAAAGTAGAAGAAAAAGTGAAACGGTCTGGAAGTAGAGTAACATCTACTCGTACGTCTTGAGGACTCCATTTTAAAGAACATACTTTCAGATCGTTATTCGAAAGGTTCGAATCCATAATGTCTCGTATAGACGTTTTTGCTCAAATGTACATGTATCGATAGAATTGCGAGCGTACTTATTTCATCGTACGATATTAATTAGTATCTATCTTTATATCTTGACAATAGCACACGTAACGTCTTGTTTTATTAGGTTGACTACAATTTGTAGTATCTCAATTTTAGAATTGACGTGGCACAAGATTTCGTCGCAGTTTTAGTCGTTTAAATTTCATTTGGGATTGGAGCTTTTCTATCGAATCAGACGTAATCGACTTTGGCAAAACAGTTTATGAGGTAGACTTCGAAGACGAAATAACAATTGATCGCTGATGCAATTGGTTACAGTTCGAGGTAAAGATCTCTTTCCAAAATAGACAATTCATATAGCTGCTACTTTTAGCATCGAATGATATTTTCATACAAATTTCGCTGTCTATATAGAGCCAGGTTTTAAATTCGGTTTTCACAAAAATGAATCTCAAATAATTTCCCTAAAAGTCCAAATATGAAACCCAATTGTTTTCCAAAAAGTAAAAAAGAAAATGGAATGTTTTCGTGAACGCATATTTCCTTCGGATTCACGCTGTGACATGCAAGGCACGGCATACATTCAGCTCAGCTAAATTAGAGATTGCACTACACAGCGTGAATTTCATTTAAGCGAGGAAGAACGAAATTTTCGTTCATATCGCGCCAGCGCGAAACCATTTAACAACAAGGTTTCCATTTTCCTCCCCACTCGGTTCTGTTCCCTGTTTATCTAATTGTACGTAGCTGCCTCAGCGACTTCTAAGTTGTGTTAAACTTCTTCCGGGCGCTAGCTGGCATGCGTAACGACCAAAGCTGTCTGGAAATGTTCGAGTCGCGTAGGGAATGAATACGAATTCTCTTCGCCGAGTTACGACATTCATGACGTCCATCTTAAACCACTGAGCACTGAGCAAGGTAATGAGGCCGGATATACTTTCATCAAAGTAACAAAAAGTGCGAATGAAGAATGATTTGTCCAACCAACAGATAGTTAAACTCTACAGAGCGTCGGAGGGCTAGATATCTGTATCAGTAGTAATGGTCAATGATGCGGACGCCACTTAAGTAATTGTCCATGATTACGGCTTCTACTGTACAATCACTGTCGTTTACTGATTGGTACGCCAACGATGAACGCATGAACATCAATTATAGACAAAAAAGAACATTTTTCACGCAATGAAAAAAATTCTATCTCTTTTCACTCTTCTCTATTTTTCGTGTGGATCGCTGCCGACACATTTCAAGATAGAAAAAGCTAAAATTAATTAACGCCGAGCGATCCTCGAAACTCTCGCGATTATACAGAGACCCGATAATGTGCATAATGGCGCATCAGCACGATCGGCCGTAGAAAATGGAGGGTGCGAATTATTACGCGGGGCTCTTCTTTATTTCAGTTCTACCGTGGACAAATGCGACTAACGTATCGAACTTCCGTCCTGGCTAATTTACGGCGTTGGGATTAGGGGAGTAAAATGGAGTGGAAGAGAGAGTGCGAAAGAGAGAGAGAGAAAGAGAGAGAGAGAGAGAGAGAGAGAGAGAGAGAGGGAGGGAGGGAGGAATGGGAAAATGGCAATTCTGCAGTGCGGGTAACTACACGGTCCCCTTCTTCGCGTACTAAATCCGGCCAACGTGTTCGCAGACGCTTAAGAGGCGAACGTCTCTCCTGACCATGGTGAAATATCACTGCTAAGAGAAAGAAACGACACCCGCGTCTCTTAGGGGACTTGACAAAAACAGAGGCAATAAAACTCGGCGAGCGTCCCTGCGTACCTCTGAAAGGTTCGAGGGATACGTTCGGGCGATTACCTTTCCGCCGAATGTTCCCATGCATGCATCGAAGTCTCATTGGAATACGATGCTTTATTCCGCTCGTTTAATCGTTTATTTGCCATTCGAAGGCTACAACTCTGCTTGGGGAGACGATCGTTTCCACAGAGGCATATAAGATATAACGCCGGTTTGAATTGTAAAAGGAGGGTGGAAGGTGTTATGACGAATGGTGGGTTTTAAATGTTATAAATGACGGGGTGCTTCGTTTACATACGAGGGGTGCAAGGAGAAACGATGACAGTCTAGCATTTGCTAGTCCTTTTTAGAAAACGCAACAGAACATTATGTGTTACGCGGTCGTTATTACCAGCTCCTAACTGAAGTTCAATTAAAAAAGATTAATACCTGACAGACCCGTTACGCAAGAACCAATGAAGAAATATTTCCCCAGATTTTTTCAGCTTATATTACACTGTCCCGAGAACTTACGAATGACCACAAAAAAGTAATGACCGGGTGGGGAAAAAAAATGCAGTACCTAACGTGTACCAGAAACTGTGCCTCGGAAAGCCACTAATTAAGCCCCTGATTGAACCCTGCTGACCAGCCACGTCGCGCTCGAGTTTCCAGCGCGCCCGGCCATTTGGCATTATCGAGAACGCTCCCTTAGAGCGCCTTTTACAGCATCCTTTCAAAGGAAACTTAATACAAACTTTCGAACGGAAACATCCACAGTGTCGTAACAATTTTTAACTTCCCCTCGAGAAACGCTATACGTAACGACCGCCTGATTCTTTTTTCATACGCGGCGGTTGATTAAAAATGAACGCAGCCATCGCGCTAGCGTATCACGAGAGGATCCTTGAAGCTAGTGATGGATGATGCGACGCAAAACGCGCGCAAAGTTTCTTACGTTTTAACGCCATTTTCTCTGTACCAACGTGAACGCGTGACACTTGATGACACGTAGGAGACGCGACGATTTAATTTCTTCGGTTGAAGCACGAAATTCTTGCTCATGCTCGGCCACTTTAAACCGCACGCTCCCCCTTAAATTCGAGGTTAATCGACTCCGTTCGATCGGCCGGTGGATTCACATTTAATCGTTGGTAAATTACATATTGATCGCGGTGATCGATACACCTATTATTCCGTGTCGCGCAGGCCTTCCGCCTGCGGAGAAAATTTCGATCGCCGCGCAAGTTCCCGCCGCGCGATCATTGACCCGACCTGATCTCCGCTGGATGAACTTTACGAGCGACTGGCTGCTTGATAACCGATTAAAGGACGTTACTCGCGTTTACCGTGAGTCAAGGAGACGGGTTCGATTGCGCCGGCGACGATAATTGGAGATTGGCTCGCGACCTATCTAGCCGATCCGTTTGATGTGGGTGGCTATGATGGCTACCTTTGCTTCTTCTATAAGGCGACCCGTTGACAATCACACGAGAATTGATTCAACAGTAAACCATTTGTAAATAGTGTTGGAAATTTCGCGGGTGATCGGAGGAGAAATAATTGTCACGTTTGCTAAAAACCAAATGTGTACTTTATTACCTGATAGTCGCTCTCAGTCACTAGTCTATTTTTATTTCCTAACTTAATTTGCTCGCTGCTCCCTGTAAATTAACTTCATTCACTCACAAGATTAACCCTGTTCCCAATGCATTCCTCATACATCTTATTATTCTCAGTCACACAATCATCTTGCCAGATCCTGCTCGGTTTTAAACACTCTTCCTTCGCACCTCGGCCTCTCGAACTCAATCGCACGCAGTCACTTCACTTGATCCGTATAATACACTCATCCTCGTCTTTATCTTCTTATCTAGAGCGGTAGACGCCATATAATATGATTTCACGGCACTTCTCCCATAACTCAACAGCGCAAATAACGCGCGCCAATGTTCCACGCGGCAGTATCAGAAACAGTGCACCCGTTCGAATCCACAAATCACCCACTGGCCCGATTCTGCCCGAAGATACAATTCCGTAACACGGGCAACGTTCCGCGTTAACCATACGGCGCATTTCGACCGTACGCTAAAACACCGCCGGGGTTAATCCGCAAAACGTCGGCCGGCTGGCTCGCAGGAAGAACAAGCGTAACACGCGTCCCAAGGTGGGCACGCGCGAGCAGGAATGGTAGACAAAATGCACGGGGCCGCGACTCAACGCAACGAGCCCTGTCGTCGTTGGGCTCCTCTAAAACATCGCGACCGCAGAACGCTATTATATCCGTCGCGGTGCGCCGAGAATCGGAGCCACCGGGATGGTACCCGGTGCCAGATTGCGCTAATTAATGCTAATTGCCCGAACTAATAAATAACTGCATGAATAAACATATTCGCTGGTGGGGAACTGGGACTGCGGAGGGGTGGGGGTTGAAGGGACTAATAGAGGAAGCTGAGGAGGCCAGCGGTGTGAAATGGGGAAAAAGGGACAGAGGCGGGTTAGGGGGTGGGCACGTGTGCGCGAATGCCATCAGCCGTGGAGGTGCAAGCACGCTACACTATACGCTGAAATATTCATCGATTTCGGTTGCGGCAATTACGCTCCGTAAAACGAAGCAGTCCACCCCCGTGCGCATCCCCCTGGTCGGGTTGAAAATTTATCTGTTAGAATGAACGCGCCCCTGCGACCGCCGCTCGGCACAGGAGTCCGTGGAAGATTGGATACGAGCTTTTCTGCTTTATTATCATGCGATGAGTCGAGGAACTTTCGATGACAATGGAACGTCTCGAGGTGAAACGTATCGATTTTCGTATATTTTAAAATCATCGGAACGATCGTTATAGTTTTATATGGGAGAATTGTCAGTCGATTTTAATGGAGTGATTATTTTTTGGTGCCGCTTGAATACGCACGAACGCTTCCGGTTGAGCGAAAATGGAAATGTCACGCGTTAAAATGTCGGATGAAAATATCCCATCCGCGACGTTGATTTCTCCGACCAGGAGAAAAAGAACGTAAATGTTTATTCGATACTCGAGTGACGCGGATGGGAACGGGGAAACGCGTTACTTCTGGAGGCGAATGCAATCTCCGATGACGTATCTCAGATAAGTAATTTACCAGCATAAGCATTTCGCGTCTATATTTATTGCAAATAGTGGCAGGCGGATCTGAAATTCAAATGCGGCGAATCGCTGTGAATTATAACGCCCCATTTCCATTTTTCACTTACGCGCGAGTTAATCACCGCTGGAAAACAAACGGCGCATTCAATCGGAGGAACGGAATATCCTTTAAACCGAACTTCATCGTTTCGTTCCTATTCATTGTATCGAATTGAAACATAGCTGCGCGCACACGCGGAATACCTTGAACTCGTTCCATCGGACAGATTTTCTATAAACAGAAAACGGTGGAAGTTATTTTTCTCCTTTTAACAGCGCGTCAGCGTGGATTCAACGGCAGCAGAAAATGCTGTGTTTGCATATCGTTAAAGGTTGACAAATAGCAGGTAAACGGGCAAGAAATCTTAGAATAATTTAGGAACGTTAGTCGTGGAGCAGGAAGGAAGCACAAGAGCCTGAGCATTGTATACGAGAAAATGGATTATGCTATGAACAGGTGAAGAAAAACGTAAAGTGTGCTTGTTGTGCCGTCGTCGGCTAGCCCTGTATGCTGTTACCGCTGTATTATTCCGATTTTTCGTCAAAAATTTATCGTGCCCCATTTAGACTCGTAACGCTTTCAGTTGTTACGCTATTTCGTATAATTTATATATTATTATGAATACTACTACGGTGAAAGTGATTTTAAGTGCACCCCTTGTTTATTACCCTTCAACGCGAACGCTACGTTTCACAATTTCTCAAAAGTGCACCGAACACGTACACGTTGCGCGTAAAGGTACGTTCTGCACATGTGTTGATTTCACCTGTTGATTTTCCACCCAAAGTTTTGCATTAATGTCTTCCATACCAGTCCATACTCATTTAATTTATTGGGTATCATAATCTCTGATACACAGAAGCGCACCTCTTTGTCCGGATAATTACTCGTACGTGAACGATACCTACGAATTTGTTGAAACGGACATCGATCCGAGTGCACCTTAATCTATAACGCAAAACCATGTGGTTTAAACATTTAGCTGAACGATCATACATCAAGACTTTGACTAGTGGCTCCAAGTAGCTCCAAACAACCGTGGAAACATGCTTTCAAGCAAATTGAATGAAAATTTACACATTTAATATATGGTTGAGGGATTTGGCGCGTCACCTTTTTTAACCGGAACGAGGACTGACTGTCATCGCTTGGGATAGGATAACAGGGGTGTAAATCGCTTGGATCCACGCCCTTCTGAGACCATCGCGCCAAGAAATCTGGGCTCTCGCGTATTTAAATGATTGCGGTACTCTATGGAATGAACAGTTTTTCTTCAGCTCGTAAAGTATTACTTTCATTAGTCATAAGACACTCTACTTTCACGTCTAACATCGCACTATCGAATTTATCGTAATATTCTATCTTAATTATGCGGACGAATAATCTTTAATCGTTTTATGTGAAGACTAAATGGCGAAAACATTTTTCTCGCATTGCGCGTCACCGTGGATGGCAGCGTCGGTTAAAACGCCACGGCCCACGAGCAGTTCAAACAGGCTGTCTAATTACGCGCGTTTAATTTTTAACCGCAGAATACAACCGCGCGGTTAGTTGCCTCTAACATGGCGATAGCAAAGAATTCTGCATCTTTTACTTCAATACCAAACAACCGCAATGCGAGCCCTTTCCCCAGACACAATTGCGGCAACTAACAAAAATAAACGGTTTAAAGTTCTTCTAAATTAAAGTTTCCTCCCCCTGGCAATAAAAACAAGTACGCACGCATTAAGCGAAATAATTGACCACTCGGATATGGCGTGCAGTTTAGGTGGATTACTCGTGAAATATTCTCTAACGAAGAAGTACAGTCGCCGTATATCAAGTTTAAAATACAAATTTTCGACCAGCAAGTTTTAGCGTTTCATGCGCTTTAAATTTCACGCATTAATCCGGAAATTGCTAATATTAATACACCGTTCCCATACGTATAACTGGAAATCCCAGAAGCCAATAATAGCTATTGCACTCGAATTTCACGATGTCACGCCTTTGCTGGAAAAAGGATTAACTACTCCAATCGCACATAAGTAGGAAATCACTAAAACTGGTGTATGAAATCAGTTTCCACGTTATCTCGAGCTCGAAACATTCACCGCGGTTCAAACATTACTTTATTCATCAAAATTCTAAAATCATTGCGCGACATATTTTAAAAAGAAGTATGAAATCTAGTTGCAGCCGAAATGTTACACGGTTTCGTGTACTCGCGCTGGTTGGCAGTTTTCTGCGATTCCAAGTGTTCTAATGTAATAGCCCTTTGCGTGAGGGTGTTTGTACAGCCATTTGCGGGAGGGCAGCCACCGTTCTTTCTCTGTTTCTCGCTATCGGCTCAGCTGCATAACGCGTACGAGTCCGCCGGGAATAATTTCCGCGATCCCTGGCATAAGTTGCTGGCCCATATATGAAAAAAGTTAGAGCCAATTATAGTCGGAATATTTCACAACCGGAAATTTACGAGGCGGTAAAAGCGGTGGAAGTCGTAAGCACCACGCCCAGCGATGATTTCGAAAGTCTAACAATGGCCGCAGTAATTAGAGGACGTTCATTGCCCGTGCGTGTAATAATTTCTTCGCGATATCAATCAGCGAGTAATAACTTCAGTTATATCGCATCTACTATTACACAGACGCGTTGTTTCTCACCGTGACTTTCCTTAATTAGTTAACTCTGCGTACTTTTTACGCTGTCGAAATTTTTCACTTCTTCACGAACAAGTCTACGAACAAGAATCAACCGAATTACTATTTCAATCTCATACAACCTCTTGAACCATTGCATCTGATATAAGTAAAAAAATAAATCGAGCTTCCTCGTTATTTGGAACGCTGGTAGCCACCGCTCCATAAACCGTTCCGTCGTTCCACGGTTTCTATTCGATGCATCAACTGTTTCGCGAAACACGTTCAATTCAGCCGGCGTCTAGGCCCGGCTCGATCCGAAACCGAGGCAGCCAGGACCACGCGAAGCAAACGAAGCCAGCGTTTTCCAACGGGGTGAAAAAACCGCGAAACGGATGATCTCTCGGCCCATTATTTATTACGATGTTTTACCGAAGCGTTAACCTACCTATTTCCACCCCGCGGCTCCGCCGCAGCGTTTTCGTTAACGCGGCTTTTTTCACGCGTGCTCTCTTTTAAAGCACGTTTCAGACCGCCCAGGCTAAACATCGTAATTCGAGACCTCTGCCGCGGGCTCCCGTTCAGCCCTCGCTCGCATAGAAATCCCATTCAGGCTCAGGCTGCCGCGCACTTAACAATTTACTCGATCTTTAGAAAGGGTGCACGATGCGAGGCGTTGCGCACACGCGGGCAGGTGAATGGATCGTGCCAGAATCGGTGTGCCACGTCGGCCGTAACGGCCGTTATCCCCGTTACCCCTGAAACCCCTCACCCCGTGGCCCCGTGGCCAGGAAATGAAAAGTGCGGGAAATCAAGGAAATAAAGTGCTTGTCGGCACACGCTCCTCCATATAGGCGGATACTAAAAAAGCTTTCGAGACATAAACGCGCTGGCCCTCCGGGATTTAGCCACGGATTTCTATACCGCGAGTGTGCACGACAGAGAAAGAGAGGGAGGTCGAGCCAGCGAGAGAGAGAGAGAGAGAGAGAGAGGGAGAAGACTATCAGAATGAATGCCCTTGTCGTTGCCTTTCCCTCAGGAATTTTTGTTCCACGGATCAGTGTGTTTTACGACGCGGCACCTACTACACCACCCATCGATGCGCCCTTCGTCGACGAGGAGGACACAATGCCGCTTCATTGTACACGGATCTTCTTTGAGCCTCTGTCGCCACGCGTGTCCGATGGATTGGTATCTTTGTCGTTTAATGCTGATCGAATACCGGCTACCTGCCGTCCTGATTACGGATCGAGGCTACGAGGAAACGGTGGGGTAGAGTTTCGTGTCGCCAAGTGTGACGTTACGTTAAGGGTTGATTCGATAAAATTGGAAACAAAGTAAACGGTGGAAATTACCGTCGAATCGAAGCGGCCGATCGAATGGTAATTTGCATTGTTCACTTTGCTCTCAATTTGCTCGGATCAACCCCCGTTGTCCAAGCGGAGCGAATCGTGTAATTTTCGCGAGGAGTGTTGCACCCTTCTGCTGAGTTAATGTACGTGTTTAAGCCTTGGCATAAGTTGCGACGAGAGATAGGAGTCCGCGGAAAGAGAACAATGTACCTTTGCAGCACACCCCTGCCATCTGAAATTTGCTGTTCACATCCCCCAGCAGATCTGTATCTCTTTAACCAGAGGCGAGCGGCTGCCTTTTACCTGGCCGCACTGCGGTGACTGATAAAGATCGCTCAAGGGCCAATTAAGGCGAGTCTGTCGAAGTAAACAGCGGGCAGAGATTCGCCGATACTGCGGGGGATTTGTCTGTTTAAATCATCCGGACGTGAGTTCGGGAAAATACACCGGATCCACAAGTTGAGGAGATAAAGCGGTTGCCCGGCGCATCTAGAGAAAGCAGGTTTCAGATTCGATACCGAATGGGAATACCGGGTCATTTGTATCGCTGGCGCGAGCGCGCTATCTGGGAACGCGTATATCGCGCGCGCAAGTGGTATCGACAACGGTTTGTAATTCTTAACTGTCGGAAGTAAAATCCATCCGAATTCTTCTCAAATTCTATACCACGATCCGCCGTGCGAGATTACATCGGAAACACTCGCGGCGAGAAATGTTACGGCGGGGCCAAACAAATTGGCGGGGAATCGGTGCAAGAACGTTTCGCTTAAAGAGGAAACCGTCGGAAACGATGACGTTCCCGGTGAATCCTACGGGAGACAAGTGCAACAGCGACGCCACGCCTTTGATCAGCGGGAGCACGGAGCGACGGGAAAGAACGATTCAATTACGTCTGTCCCCGTAAACTATTTCTATACAGGCAGGCAGCCCTCGCGTACGCGCGCACCAACACGGATAGAGTGCGGAGGGTGGCGTTTGAATCCGCCACCGTGATAAGTGTGTGCTCCGGCAACCTGTAACGTTCCCCCGAGGTCATCCGGAGGCGACGAGCTCTAAACTCGGGGATTCGACTTCTGGAAGGGTAAACCGAGCGCGACGAATATACACGCGGCCCCGGTTTGCCGGCAGGGACGCTCCACTTGGCGATTCTTCGTCTACGAGGACTGGCGAGGTTCGCATCTCCGCTGCACGGGTGTATACACCCGGCGAATCGTCGTGGAGCAGAAAACAGGGGTTGCCAACGCGAGCAGCCGGGGTCAACGCAGACCGGGGATCGCGTTGAACATCAAACGGCTGATAGAGAGGGATGCCGAATCGGAGTCAAGTTGGAAGGGTATAGAGGAGCGTAGTATTCATTCGAAAGGTGGGAGGAGCTGAATTCGCAGCCGAAAAGACCACTGGCATTAATCCAGAATAGGTAAGAGCCGGAGCGTAGCGCGGGCTAGCCTGCTGGACGGCTGGCTGGTAGGAGAAAAGGGGCCAGCTGAATGGAAGGCACGGATAGAGAGAGAAGGATCGTTGGATGGACGAGAAAACCGGAACGGAAGAGGGGAAAGGAAGGATAATGCGGCCACGATAAAACTAAGCCAGCTAACACCACGGATAAAAAGAGCCGACCGGACGGTTGGCAGTGTCACCAAATTGCTCGAATATTTTGCACCCCTCTTTCGCCCGGGCAACGAAGGATAAAGCGAGGGGTCGCACTTACCGGAAGCCGCTTGACCACCGTTCGGATTCCCTGATAAACTTTCGGTTTAAGGAATGCGCTCTTCGTTTTGCTCGACTTATGCTACCCAGGAGACGGTCGAGGGATTTCCCGGGTAACGCGATTCTCTCTGCCGAAGCGGGGATCGGCGAGCTCCTCCGTTTTACAGTCAGCGTTAAATCCGAAAGCGACGCGGATCATCGCCGGCCTCTCGATCCGTGTAACGTTCGTTTTATTATTCCGGGATTTTTACGCGCAGACGTCTGATGTTTCTTGAAATTGAAAACACCCGAGTAATCGCTGTTTGACCTTCGTTAATCGTAAAAGCTGGTTCGAAGCGCGACGAAGGAGTTTTACGATCGTCCGACTCGCGTGAGACCGAAGAAGACCGTTCGATTTAGGGATTCCCTTGAAGGAAGCAAAAACTCTGCTTAAATCTACATATTTAACGAAACGAGGGGAAGGCGGGTAGTTCGAACAAGCATTCCAACACGCCACGATTTTTGCACGCGACGATACATACACAAAGTTTTCCACCCTCGAGATGATAGCGTTGCTTACTTAAATATTGACGCGGACGTCTGCAACACTGTCGAGGGAAGCAGACTTCCGCGGACGTTGAAACTCGCAACTTCCAACCAAATGAACGTTCCCCTTAAGTCACCCCGTAACTCGGTGTTCCCGCGCGACAAGCGAGGCCAGCGCGGTCTTTCTTCCCGGTTGATTAAAAATTCGCGCTCACCCGGACGAACTTTTGCTCGCATTTTAGCCGAATTAACGTTACCTACGAACCAGCCACGTCCTCCCGGCGAGCCATTCAGCTTTTTTATCGCGGCCCGCGCGAACCGTGGACGTTCTCCACGACACTCGGGAGATCGGACGAAATTAAAACGGTCTCAGGACACGGGATCGAGCTATTCCGGGCAAACGGTACGATCCGATCAGCGGAAGTACTTGCGAAACGGCGCGTTACGAGGCGGAATGGCACGTCCGAGGACCCAAGCGATCGCCAGAAATTGGCTAGGAATTGCCCCGATCGGTCGTCGGTGGCACGGAGTTACCTACCTGCGATCGCACGAAATTGTCCCAGGTCCAGACCTCTTCCGGTTATGGGGTGGCCGCGTTTATCTGTATCCGGATCGTCCTCGAAACAGGTCCAGATGTGGGCGCACGATTGGCGCAAGGAGCAGCTGTGCGCTTGACGCGCGACCCACCCTCTTCAGCGGCCGCTCGGGGACTCGAGTGCTCCCAGCGCCAACCTCTCTTTCTCCGTCTACGGTTGGCTGTAATTAGTCTGGCAGCAGTGGCGTAGAACCGGGGCGCGCGGGTCGGCATCACCGGATGTACACTCAGGATGTTATAAAGTCGTTGTCGGTGCACAGGTTAAAGGTTAATTACACGCTGCCGCGTGTTGCCTTGGGCCACGTTAAACTTTGGACACCATTGATTTGTGGCGTCGCTAACCCTTCCCTATGAGAAATATACCGGGTACGTATGTAGGTGTGTACGGGTTTACCATACCCACCCCCCAACCACCCTCACGTCCCGCGCGCCGAGATCGTATTGGTGATCTAGGAAATTCCTTGTTCGCCTAGTAATCCAACGAAACTCGAAAACGGATTTGTCCTTACGACCTGCGGTTGCCAGTCTCCGCGCAAACTTTGCCACGCCGCGCTGCACACGTACCACGAAACACTTGCCTCTCAAGTATCTTGGAGCGAGTTTATTCCGTGGCCCGGGGCTACTCCCGCGCACAATGCCGGCGAAATGATCATACACGCGAGGGAACGCGGCGCGGTATCGCAATCCCCGTAACTTGCCAAGTTGTTAAGGTATTGTACACTTTCCGAAAGGCAACTTTTGCGCGGCAGCCGATCGACCGTCGTTACGCCGGGCTACGGCGCGATATTTAATCGAACTTTGGGCACGCGTCGTCGCATCCTGCGACGCGAGCGATCGCTAGGCGAGACTATATACTCAGCTTTCGATCTCGAAGGGCGTTAAACGCCCTTTCACCGCGAATAAGTAAAATCGCGCGTGTTTCGCTCGCATCGTTCGAATTCCGCTCGTTTCCAGAGCACTCGCGACAATTTCTGCGCGAACCTTACGATCTTCATAAGCCAGTGGACTCGAGAAGATGAAAGGGGAGTACAGCGTGTGTCATTTTATACTTTCTTTCTGCGCAGCCTTTCTTCGACGAGTATTAATCTCTAGTTCGAAGGAAGAAGCGAATTCTTGCGGAACGGTGTGGAATTAACGCGAGAACCTCAAAGCGCGTGGGGATCATGAATATTGAAAGAGGTGCCAGTTGAACGAATGCGATTAGAGAACAGAAACCGGCTAAACAGGATGATCGTATTCGCGGGAATTACCTTATCATTTAATTGCACAGCTTTCAACGCTATCCTTATGCAGATGCTCCTAAGAAAAGGCTCGGAGAAATGTTATCTTTGAAAAATCTCGCGGTATGTTCCAGGAAAATCCTTTATCCGTCAGTACCAAGCTCAAGACCGTATTTGCCCTCTCTCGGCCCGCGTTTGGCAAGCTTCAGTCTCGGAAACTTCGTTTTCGGGAACGTGTAGCACACTCACTCATACTTACCGTACTATGTATATCTTTCGTGTTATATATCTCACCCCTCCCCCCTCCACCGTCCTTTTTACTTTTCCCTTTATCTCTCCGCGCGTCTCCTTGTTTCTTCTCCGTGGCACGCAGAAACGTCCACACAGAAACACACGGCCGTGATTCGTTTTCCTCCCCAAATCCGTGGTCCTTTCAGCCCCGAAAGAAAAAACAATTGTCTCGTTTGAGATACTCCGGAGGAACGTCGTCATCGTGTCATCTCGAGACAGGGATTCTTATGCATAAATACGTCTCCTTTATCTACCCCTGTGTATTCAATCAACGCTTTCGCAACCTACCACTATGACCCAGAAGTGTCCTGTTCCCTTTCTTTTGTTCTTTTCTTTTGTTTTTCAACTGAATTCCTACGCGTAACGACGCTCCACCTTCGAGAAAAGACTGCCGGCGAGCGGTGAAACTTTTAATCAGCGAAACTGATATTATCCAACCGCGTGAAACTAGATGTACCGAGCTGCGGCTTTAGTTGCTCCTCCGACCAATTCGCTGCCGAATGAAATTTATTCATTCAGCGGAGGTAGCGGGGGAAGAGAGAGATCGATATTTAGTCGATTGTAACGTAGCGGAGTTCGATGAAAGTTGGGTGAACTAAGAGGAGCAGTCGCTTATCGGTGTACGTAAAAATAACGCTCCTGTGCATCCGTTCGCCGCAGCTTTTTCGTAGTGAACCGTTTGCGCGTAATTGGCAATATTTAATCGTTCGAACTCACGGTTGCCCAACTCCGACCGCTAGCAAAGTTTCGTCAACATCGGTATGCTTAACTTGGAGAAAGTTTTATACAATCCAGGCGCTCGTTGAACAAACGAGATCGTTAAACCGATGCGAAGGATCTGAATAGGGATTCGTTTGCGTTTTGAAGTCAAAATCGTCGCATCGAGTGGAGCCAGTGGAAAGACGGGATCTATTGACCGCACGAATAACAGAAGTGAAACGAAAGAATTGAATTTACATACGTTGCGATGATGACGGTGGATTATACGACGAGGAACGTCCTCGACGGAGTTCAGTTTCCGGTAGCTACACGAACAGAGTTAAAAGGACAAAGTACACAGTCGCAGCGATTTCGTCTCGTTAACCAAGGCAAATAATCGCGCGTTATTTCTCAATAATATCCGTTCGATCCACCTAAACGGGAACTCGTTCCGTAAATGAATTTAATTCGCAGCTATCTCGCAGCGACGGCGTTTAAAGTATCCAAGCGAGTGCCTCGTTTCGCAAAGGACACGTAACGGGTCGGGCGGGAGCAGGGTGCAAGCGATAGGTGACCGCAGCTGCGGAACAAAAGGAAGCTGAGGAGGGGCATCGTAGCAGATTTGTATATACCGTTGGAGGATCGTTGTTAGGAGAACGGAGAAATGTACGGGCGTACAAGGGGAGACAGGGCGAAAGGCCACGGCGAGGGGACAGAAAACAAGTGGGTACGCGATAGTGCAATCTTCCGGTGGTGTCGCGTTTTCCGGCTGGCCGATTCCGCGCTGAGCTCGGCTCTCCGCTTCCACCGATCCTCAATTCCCTCACCCTCCGTCGCCTGGCCCCGTGTGTCTCCTTCGTTCGTCGGCCTCGTCCTCCTCCTTGTTACCACCACCGCCGCGGTAAAGTATCCCCGTTTCTCTTGCGTCCGCTCGTTCCCAGCGCTCGGTCCAAAGGCGTACCGTGGCCCGTCGTGCCCACCCTCGAAAGCCTCGTCAGCGAGTGTACGTTGCCTTTAACGGATCTCCGCCGCAAATCTATAGAAACGCGACGGATCTCTCCGCGTCGGACGTTCTTCTCCACCCCTGGCGAGCTTCGTTCCTTTCGCCACCCCTTTTTTTGCGGCGACGCTCGTTCCTTTCCTGCCCGTGGACTGAACACAAATCAGGCTTATTGTTCAGCGCGATACACAGGCCGTCTTCCTCGCGCGACGCGCCTATCAGCAGTTCGTCGTCGATTCCAACGTTAACGAATGTGCTTCTTCCTTTCGCGGTCGCAACGAGCGACCGCCTGGAGACAATGGATGGCCGGTTCCTGGTGCTGCGACAGCCAACCCGACGCCGCTCTACATCTTGCCCGAGTCTTTATCTTGGCACGAATACCCGGAAAGAAGGAGATCGTCGAGAGCGCTGAAACGTAGGCGAATCTACGAGGCAGCTTTATCGCGGGACGTAACTCGCCGGTGGAAGGATCCTTCGGATGTGGACTCGGTCTTTCCTGCATTCAGACTCGAGGAATCGCGTTCCTCTGTATTTTTGGTAGTCCCTTTTATCCGTAATTAGCCCAGGTTACGTCAGCGTCGAGATCTCGGATCGTACTCGGTGACAATTTCGTACGCGTCGCTTTATTCGCGCCGCAAAGTGGCTGTCTGGGAAAGAGGTGCTCGGTTAAGGGGGCGCGTGAACTCTTTTACGGTGGAACGCGGTTGGGATGATTTTTTCTGCCCGCGAGCTCCACTCTGCTGGGTTCGAGAGAACCTGAACGGTCGAAAACGTCGACGAGTAGCCCGACAAGCGTGAAAAGCGAGCTGCACACACTCGTGGTTGCGTCGTTTTGACGAGCAGCGTCGCGAGAACGGTCGCACGCTCCACCGCCGCGTCGAGCGTTTCGCCGACATTACATTGCAAATGCACATTATCTGCATAATAATCCGCAAGCCCGTTTCACGCCGTCGTGGGAGCAGCAACGTTACCCATACACGGTTGACGGAACAGGAGGATCCGTGATTATCAGTCGCGTTGCATTATAGAAAATTGAACACGATACTCACGGCTGTGATATTCAGTTTTTATCATTAATCATTTCGACTCATCGTCCCGCTAACGAGATCAGCTTCAATTTTTATCTGGCCCAAATTTAATATTGCACGAAATCCGTTATTAATTTCGTAAAATGGATCTTTCAACCTTCACCACGGTTTAGCTTTCATATATTTTTTTTAACATTTAATAATCCGAAATGCAATCTATCTTTGATATCGCATGCATTCTATAATAACCTGTAATCTCCTTTTGATGTAGATCAGGCTTTACCAGCGTTAACGAAATTCCGGAAAAACTAATCTTTCCCAGCGATACTGTTATATCCCAGCCGTTTATTGTCACCAGGCTGCGTTTGAATAATGGTTCCATTTTTTGATGAAATCTACTCTCATACAACTCATATCATACCGAAGTACTTTGTTTTTTATTCAATTTAATTCTTCATCGCTCTAGTAATTCTCCCAAACAGTAATATCCAAAACATTCGCGACACTTTTTAGAAAAATCTGTTTCGAACGATATTCATTACAATTTATCATTTATCTTTACACGAGGGTGGTGGCGGGGTGTAAGTACATAATTCTAATTTGCCGATAAAAACTACGATATAAACTAGAATTGACTGTTCAGACCAGCGGTACGGTTTAACCGCAAACTATGGTAATTAATCGGAATGGCTTCTTCGCGGTGGCGTTGTTGGGGCTGACAAAGTTGGCCGTTCAGAGTGTCGACAAGTTCCCCGGCTTGGCGAACAGGAAGCTGTGCGAGCTCGTTGTATACCAAGATCAATATCCGGATGATATCATTCTCATTGTAACCGGGACGAAATTGCGGGACGGGCACGCGTTCGCATATTCAAGCTCTCGCATTACAATAAATTGATAACGAAATTGGGAGAAGGGGCTGTTGTTCCACGGTTCGCCGCGCGGATGCGATTACGGCCGTAAGCAAGCCGAGGAATTTGTGCAGAGAAGAATGTAATTGGCTCGCCTCGATAATCGCGGAACGCGTCCCCATCGACGCGATTGCGCAATTCAAGCCGATCGTATCTCCAAGGCAGTTAACCGCGGTGGACGTTTGTTATTTAAATGGCTGCCTGGAGTTTTTTTTTTTTTTTTATCGCCATGTCGCGTTCGCCGAAAGAAACGAACGCGCGATACTGAAAAGGACGAATGGACGCAATGAGATTGGTACGCGAGCTGCGACGAACCTCGACTGACATTTTCCACCGCGGCGAAGACGAGAACAATTTCTCGGGTCGTTTAAACAGGCGCGTATAAACGTTCACCGGCTCAGCCTCGTTACTATTCCACTCGACTATCTTGTAAATCACTCACAATCATCCGGGCTTCGTCTTGTTCCGCTTATTTACCACTAAACTGACAACGGACTAGCGCTAATCCGGACACACTTCGCGAAATTACCTTCCTCCTCGGCCTGTTCCACGCCGCGAATCCGCAGGCAATGATTTTGATTAAGCATCCAGTCTCCCTACCGTCGTACTTGGCGGGCATTAAAAAAGAAACAGCCATCGCCCCCGTAGCAAAGTTTCCTCGGCCCAGAAGAGAATAATGACTGGGGAGTTCCAAGTGGTGGGAGAAAAGTTAAACCAGTTACACGCGTTCAGACAGAGCTGTCGCGCGAATGGTACAGTGAACTCTTCTACGATGGCGATATGAATATAAATCGATCGAAATAGATCGTAGAATTAGGTACGAAGCGACGCAACGTCGAGTTTCATGCTGGTTTTCGTGATTTTGAGTGAATGATCGAACATTTGGATTTGCACGTTCGTATAAATTCCATTTCAATTCGACGTGCTTTGGAAGGAAAAAGTGTTACGCTCGTCTATACGTGTTCAGATAGTTCTACGTAGGCGTATAAGCGACTTGGTGTCGCTTGGTGCTCTTGGTGTTCCCTGCACGGTTAGATATTTCGAGGCATAAATACCTTTATGATAGCGGTTCATTAGATTGAAGCGTTTACACAGCCGGAAACGAGGAAGGCTGGTTATTAATGCGATCTCGAAAGAGACAGGGGTGTGGACTATATCGCGTTTTAATGGAGACTCTCGTTTGTGGCGCGTTTCACAATTTGATAATGAGCTTTTCATAAAGGTTCTGTGGAATGATAAATGAAGGGGCATCGTGGCGTTCTTGAGACAGGTGTGGCAAGATTTACAGTAGGAATCGTGTGCGTTCAAGTCGATTTAAATACAAACGATGGTCGAAAAGATGCAAGACGTAGTTTGCTTCAGCGAGAACGACGGAAAAGCGTCAAGGAAATTCTGAAAGCCACCAAACGACGTCCAGAATTTCGACTCGTCCGTTCGTCCAGCAAGCCGGAATATTGCAGAGATTCCAACAGGCCATATTTCAGATTAGACCAATTACCCGCGCTTGACTAATCGGGCCACTCCTCCGAGCAGCGCAATAATGAAATGCGTTAGATGCTGCCGTCTTCCAGCATCGCGGACAGAGAAACCGTCGAAACTGGCCCCTTTGTAAAACCGCGACCAAGCTGGTGGTCGGTGTTCGTCCGGCAAAACGGGAAAAGAGCATGCACGCGCGTTCTCCCTCGCCCCTCTTCTAGCCCGGCCAGAGAACCATTGTCAACCCTCTTATCCGCTTTTCTCTTTCCGCCTCAGACCGTCCCGGTTGTAACTCTCGTTTGTCCGCCGTGGGGTAGAAACTGGAAAGGCAGTCAGCGGAAATATTTCGACGAATCCCTGGACGCGTGTACGCGAGAGCTTCTTTTTCGCGAGAATTCCACTCGGAGACGCGCGTGCACGCTTTGTCGGTGGTGGCCGTGCGGAGAACAGGGCGGAGAAGAAAACGGTTGCGCGGATAGCGCACGGGGACCAACGCGGAATGGTTTGAGGGGGCCGTGGCGCAACGTGTCGGGGCTACGTCCACGGAATAATGTGCGTGACATACGAGCATCGCTTTTACACGGCTCTCTCGACGCTCGCTAAGCCACGGACCGCCTGCTTGGACCGTCAGGACTCATCGTCCGCCGTTGCCGCTTCGTGTTTCCGCCAAGTTGCCCTCTCGCACAACCGCCGCTCGATGGAATGGCGGCTTCGGTTGTTCGAGTGGTTTCCTTGCCTCGCTTGCAACGCTCGCTGCGCTCCAGAGTTACCGATTTACCATTTGCAAGTGCCTCCTACGCGGAACGGGAAATTTTGTTCGGAGAAATTTTTATTACGCCTTCCTCGAAGGTAATTGGAGGACGTTGTCGCGGTGTTATCGATGAGGGTACTTTGTTTTTCGAACGCGTTCAGACAGATATACAAATATGCATGCGATGGTACTGCTGAGGATACATCGTGGTTGACGCTCGTAGAACTTCCTATCGTGGTTAGCGTAAAAGTTGTTTCGTTTGTTCGTTTCAATGGAGCACCCCAACTTCTATCGCGCGACGGTACATGTGTCACGTATGGGGAGTTTCGAAAGTCGTTAACAGTAGCTCGTTAAAAATTAACGACGAAAATATATTAAATAGGTTTCGTACGCGCAGATAGTTTCTTAATTGTTGGAAGAATTGAAATTGGATGCTGATGTGCGTGCAGTTGTTCGATAAAATCCATTCGATAGGGTGAAGATGGAAGTTGTGTAGCCTCTGGTATGTATGTGTATGTACTCGCAATGAAAGGACAGATGAACAGACGCGGTGAAGGAGAAAGGACGATTTGCCTCGTAACTACGAAGGTACTAAGTACAAGAGGATCCCCGGAGTGCTAATTCCTGCCTTGTTGCGGCATTGAAACATCATTGGGTCGAAATTACGTCTTGCCACAGTTTCGTAACAGAAGCGGGCTAAAATTTCTTCGTATTCATATATCAGAACGCGGTGTTGTACCGTCCAGATAAATGGCAGACTAATTGTCCAGATAAATAGCCGAGGTATAACTAAAAACTCGTTAACCGAATAATTAACAAAAAATATAATTCCCGGTACACTCGAAATATATAATTAAGCAAATCTGCATTTTAACGAGATGCCAGTTCAGCTAAATTAGGGTATCTCATAACTTTAGGGATTACGTTTAAGAGGGCGAGCAAATACGTGAGTCGAATTTAGTTACGTTTCATGCAGAAACTCAATCGTGTATGAGTTTCGGCGTATCAACCGCGAAACGAGTTATCTCGACGCAATCTGCGTCTTCCTTTGCCTGCAAGAACCCAATTCCCTTCGAACGATAGCTGTAGGCTGTGCGTCTCTGCACGACGTGACTTGTTTATTGAATAACTTGTCGAAAATTCGGAAAAAGTTAATTTCTGCGTACGAGATCGAGCACGTCGATTCGAGCGCAGAACAAGCGCGGTTATTTAAATTACTCTATTCTACATTTACAAGAGTGTTTATATCTCAAAGCGCGAAAATCTCATAACATTTAGTTTTTTGTAATAAAGAGCGCAATGCACGATGGTGATACATTTATGGTCATCATAACGACATCATCCTGCGCAGAGATTTCATTGTACGTTTCAAATGTAAGTTACGGTGAGATACTCTACCAGCGTTCCCATATTACATCAGAAGCTGCCACGTGAGTTCCGTGGAAACCCGGCAGCGTTTGCATACTGAAAAGTTTTTGTAATATCGCAAATGGATCACGACGTCGAAAAGGTTAAAAATGCACCACTGATATAGAAGTATGGAGAATGTTATATTAAAGTATGAGCGACCTTCTCGAGCCTCGTAGGCGATACGCATCATCGTATCTCTCTCTCTCTCGATCATACATTTCCACTGCTACATTTAATACCTCTGGAATCCGAATTTTTATAATCGATACGCTGCGGAACTTTTGAAGGACCATCGCGTATACCTCACAAAGCGCAATCGTGACGGCAAGAAAAAATAGCTCGAGGAACGAGTGTTAAAATCGACGATACTAAAGGTAATCAAAGAGCGCGGGTACTCTGGTAACAAATTAGTCACCGTCCAGTGACCACAGGCTAACAGCGGCAATCCCTAAACTGAACCATGACCACGGACATTGCACCGTGTTTCCACACTTTCCTCTTAACCGCACTTTGGACGTCATTTCACGGTACTTTGTTCCTAATTTGGCTGGACACCGCGGCATCACGCGCATTGGGGGGGCGGTGGTGGCGCAAAGACCCGGGCGAAAAACGCGGCCAGAGCATTGTCTCTCGCGTTCCATAGAACAATTGGCCGGGGGGTGGTAACGCGATAACGTTGTTTCGGTCCTCGACGCATAGGGTAAATCGGTCGGTATCGGTGTACGCGCGCGCGCGCGCGCGGAAAAATTTGAAATTGGTCGTTAAGCCGGGACCGCAAATGCATTTAAGCGTCCGCCACTGTTCAAGATCCCATTCGAGCACCCGTGTCAATATAAATGTAAATGTCATTGGGAGGCGCGCGAGCGCATACATTGACGGCCCCTAGAGGACGATTGCTCGCGGAGAATATTGCAGATGGCCGTATGGGACGTCCGCCCGCAATTGAATTGCCCTTCGGATTGGAACGTATAGAAATGTGCACCGGCCGGCGCACTTTGTTTCGCGTATCGATCGTTCACGACCATTGGGAGCCGAACCGGGAACCGGCGGCGCGGGCGTCCGCGCTACGTCAAAGTGTGCTCCATTTGATCCGCGACGCGTCCCGTTACCATTCTCGTTGCGCGGACGGTACGGTGCGGGCCGCCATCCGCGTCGACACGTTCCACCCACGCTCACAGAAACCTCGCCTGCGATCCACGCCTGATAACTCGATATACACGGCTCCGCGCGCTCTACGCTAATTCGGGCTGATGTACATTACGATGATTGAACGAATAAATCAAAAAGCTGTTACCGCCGCCCCCGGCGGCCCGCTGGGATTCCGTACGGGCCCGATCTTTCGCGCCTCGGCTGCTCTCCAACTTTAATTACTTATTCCCGCCGTTGCGGTACGTCTGTCCAATTGCCAGTCGGATATTTCGGCTGACTCGAGTTTCTGTTTTCCAGTTAACGCCTCGTGGCTGGAATCCCGAATTTTGAGAGGCGCTCGAGTTCCGCTGGTTCGCGTCCCGATTCGAGGACACCGGATCTCGAATACGGGCTGGATATCTCCCGTACCGGTAGACATTTTTAATGGGATTTCTAGAGAGCCCCGAATAGAATTATTCTGCCACGCGGAAAAGAAACTTCGCTCTTTTCGACTGAATTTTTTATTTCCCCCACTCTCTGACCGCGCAAAGTGGAAACTTGGTTAGAAAGGAAATTTTGGTAAGTTTTTGTTCGAAATTTTTTCGTCCTTCGACAACAGCTTATGGCATCTATAGAAGTATCGTATCGAGTTCTATCTGGCGCACTATTGGTAGTGAACTATTCCAGTTTCAGAGAAGCTGTTCGTTAATATTTCAAACTGCTAACGGAACGTACCCAAAGTGGGAGTTTTTAATTTCTCGAAATAGTCAAATGGCCCTATTACGGGTTCTGCAGAAGAGGTACGACACTTTACATCGCGTAAAAATATCACAAGCAGATGTATTATGCAGCGATGGTAAATGTAAAGGAAGAGGTTTAATTTTTCGGAATTCGCTAACGAGGATAGGAACAGCGACGGAAACGAGTTCCTTTAACCAGTCAAGCCTTAAATTCTACACCTCGACGAGCCGCATAAACAGCTCTCCGCTTTTTGTGCTAAATGGCCACTCGTTCCCGAAATAAATGGGCTGCTCTTTATAAACAGAATTCTTGGCTCCCAGTAATTTGAGGTGTAACTTCAGCAGAACCGCACTTCCACTTCTGGTTCTCTCCTCGTAAGGACCGACGTCGGAGTTCTAGCAGCGCTAGTAACCGGTAACAAGAGAGTCTTAATTAGCAACAAACGTCTTACGTACCTCGAGTACTCTGGATCGTGTTGCACCGACCAATGTGCAATTATACCAAATCATTTCCCAATTACCATCCAGAACTAACCGAGTCGCTCATTACGGGAGCAAACGTGACTGTTTAAATCGAAAAGAAATCGGCAGTCGCACGCCAATCGAACATTGTTCCCGCTGGTAAGTCACGACGGGAGCGTGGAAAGTTTTCGTGGCGCCTTTCGGGAGCCGCGTTGCTTCCTGGTAATTGCTTGCCAGTTTCCATTCCGCGTGAAATTTCCATCTATATTTTAAACCGGGAGGCACGGGGATCGCGCGACTTTTAATCTTTTCGACCGCGATATACGCGATTCCATTAAATGTTCCCGCGATCGATGTCCACGGCGACGCACGCTCGGCCGTTCTATCAGTAATTAAAAGGGTGAGAACAGGATAGAATGGAAAATACGACGGCGGCCCCCGCGCGGCCTCGGTGAAATATGAAAGCTGCTTGAGCCGGGGCTTTTTCCAGCCGCTTATCTGAAGCTTTACGCGCGTTATTCGATTTTCGCCTGTGTGCATTGTTCCCGGGCCGCGCTGCGGAAACAAAGCGTTATCTTTAAGCCGAAACAATGTTCCTCTCTCAATCCGCGCATGAAACAACTGGCTGCAGCCATCTGCTCGAATCGGTATCATCGATCACGTGTGTGATGTATGCCCCGATATCGACATCGAATCCCTTTTTAACACAGACGAATGACTGCCGCTCGATGGGAACCGTGGATTTGTTTTTCCCTGCGAGATCTCACCGCGCCCGACTGTGGGCGTTTGCTCGGTCAGCGAACACGGAATCGAGCGTTCGATTTACATCCCGCCGCTATTGATTCGACACCCACTCGCCCCTCGAACCTTTTTGCGGCTCCGTTCCTGTTTCCTATGGACCGGAACAAGGCGACTCGAGAAAGTTACCCGGTTACGGAATCGATTATTCTTCGTATCCTTGAGAGACTCTGATAGAATCTGTTGAACGGTGCCGCGCGTTTGCTCTCGCTGGTGTTACATTAATCTGAAGAAATTTCAGAGCAAATCGAGTTAGTATACATCGAAATTATAGATTTCAGTATATGGAGAATAAATCGTGCAACGTGTTGCAGAGGTAGCTAAAAGTGTTCTCCAAATTTGACGTACGTTCGAAGTTCGCGTCATGAGAATACGCGTCGCTAAAATTCCGGTTATCCACAAGCAAGGATCTACGAAAAAACTAAGGAACTGCCTTTGGAAGGTGATTTCGCATTACACGTATATAGCGGTTGTTCCCTGCAAACTTCGCCGTAAGAAACATAAGTAGCGTCAGCGGGAGGCTTTCACCCGCGGCACGTGTACGAAACCTCGATACAAGGGTGTTAAACTCACCACAAGGGGGTGTCTCTTCATTCTAAAGTTGGAAACTTATCCTAGCTGCCGGTGGCAAGCAGCACGCTTGGCCTGGAGCAAAAGGAACGGGAACTCCGTTACTTTGATATATATTTTATTCGGTTCGTGGGAAAAAAGAAGTGGAAAGCTGAGGTGGGAAACGGTAACTGTTGGTCATTGGATGCTAGAGCGTTAACGATGGCGGTTCCAAGCAGATGAGACAGTTTAGAACAGCGTAGAATCGTTCTCGTAATTTCGTGGTATTTTCAGCTAATTCTCTGTACAATTATCACTTGCATACCATCGTGAACGAATTATATTTTTCCAAGCTGTTCAACTCGTATTTCAAACGTGATATGCAACAGTAGTGGATACATGAATATGTATTAATCTGTTATACGGGACTATCCAAGAATTATTGCTTCGTAAGCACGATCAGACGAAAGAGCAAAAGGTTCTCTAAATAAGTACAACAGCAAAGGGACAGAATAATTGTGCTTTCCTGTTCACTTCTACCGGAAAACCGGGTTTAGATCGGCCACGCAATGTTCCACAGCATTTCATCTTCCAAGGATAGATAAAAGATCGATTTTCCGATATTCCTTTCATCTTCTTTCCATCTTTGGACTTACGGTTAGATGACTTGACGGTTTTCGATAATAAAGACGTCACTTCCCATGATAATGTATGGAAGGCCAGAAAAACAGGGGATTTTCCATAAATCTGTTCACCACCCGATCCCGTCTTTAATTTTCACTGAATTTTCGTTTCGATAGTTAGTTAATATTTAAGATGAATAACAGTAAGAAAAGTTCTCGTAGAACCGTTGAATATATTTAAAAATACTCTAATCTGGCGGTGGTTTCGTTGCGGATAACATCGCCTCGTACTTTTTTCTCTTTATCTGCGTCAAGCATGAACAGATCCCACGATCGACGTGAAAAATGAGTTATAAAAATTACACGTCCATCGATTTTCTCTGGTTAATAAATAGAGCGCGTAAGTAGATCTCGTGCTCGATTTTGAATAATCATCGCACGAAGTGGGTTTCACAAATTCATTTCCTCTCTTTCTATCATTCAATCGAACGTACCATCGATATCTTCGATGGTTGAAAAATATTCACGAGCGCTGGTTATTTTTGAAAGGCGTGAACAACGAGAACAGCCCCTTAAATGGGTCGTTTACCGCCATAATGCGCGGACGTTGAATCTGTCTGGGATTTCCATAAATTCCGTACTTCATCCCCTTCTCCTTTTTAATTCCCCGTGAATTTTATCCAACCTGCCACGGCAGCGTCGCTTGAATTGGTTAAAGAGCCTATCGGAAAAGTGGCGACAGACCGGAACGAAGCATCTCGGCTGAAATACTCCTCTGGGTATATAAAGCTGTATTAGACGACGCAGCCTTCCACGTACCAGTTCGCGGCACGCTACTCGCCCACGATCCACCGGGAATTTACATGTGGTCGCGAACCATCTGCCGAGACAAAGTGAATAAACAATACAGCGGAATTATCTTGAACATTCCGCGATTCTGATAATGCCGCGTAGATTAATATGGGAGCACCTGCAGCAATTACGAGAACCATTCTAATTATCTCACCGGCTCCTGCTCTCTTTTAGAAGGGATTTCACGTTCGAAATGGGGTGAAACGAACCGTCGTTGTAATATAATCGAGCGCTCTCGGAAGCTTTTTTCAATCGGCTGCAATTTTGTACATTTCTAGTGCAAAAAACCAAGAAGAGTTGCGATTTTTTTCACAAATAACAGCTGAGGAGACAGCAGATAGTGTCACGATTATAACGCTTTTTGTTTCATTCCGATATCTCAAACGGTTCCTGAGATATAGGCGTTTAAAGGCCTCTTTAAACGCACGGAGTTATGAATGGCGGGCGGCCATCTTGGAGCCGCCGTGACCCACTTCTTTTCCTAGGAATTCGTAGTAAATAGTAAAGTACCGTTACGCTGTCTGGGTCATTGACTAGCGATCAGCTGATCCGTCTGGGATAGGTCAGTGAAGAGTGTGCGAGCGAGACTTCCGAGTGCGTGACAAGGAGGACAATAGAAAACTATTAAAAATTACCTTCCTCTTTACACGACGATATCTCGGGAACCGGAAGAGATATCGACGTGAAACAAAAACCATTTCACAGGGGAAGGTTCTACGCTTCCAACAAGCCTAGATTCATTAAAAAATAGTTCGAAACATAGGAACAATGGTTCTTCAAAGTTTTGTTTATTTTAATCCAAATTATTGGCACGTTTCAAAATGTTTTAATGCAAAATCGTGTAGTTTTAGGCAGATATATTTTATAATAATTATGCTAGTTGTTATTAACGTTGAAAAAAGGAGTAACAAGGGCTGTAAAACGTTTTCCATGTCTGAAGTTGATGCTAGACTATGGTGAAACCTATGGTAAAATTTGTTCGAGAAAAGTGTAATAGCAGTTTAACGAGATACGTCAATCTTTCAACTGCGTCATCGCTCTTCCAAACGTCGTCCTGTTTTTTTTCCCTTTTTTTTTTACAACACTCTCTTCCACCGTTCTATTTCGTTGATAAATAGATCCAGCTAGGTTCGCCTCTCGATACGAATTCGCGAGTAAAGACAAATCGATTTCGGTCCCGCGTGACTCATGGTTTTACAATAAATATACGCCGCGATGGTCGTCGACAGCTGCCCTTATGTTATTATATTCGTTCTTTTTTTCTTTTTAATAAACTTGCTGGACGAACGGCTCGCTGTTTTCAGAACTTTATAAAACCAACGGCGAAAAATGTGCTTCTATATTCTTTTATTTCACACGGAGGAATTTCGTGAAATTCTCGTGGCAACTGATCGTGTTCGTCGCGAAGAGAACTGTTTTCAGATTCAACGAGGACGGGAGAACTTTATAGAATTTATAATTACCGTACTTGGCTCTGACGGTGTACAAACAACGTTCACAGCCGTTGTAGATGCAACGAGGCAGCGGGAATTCGACGATTACGAATAATTTATAACTAAACCGTAAACGAGAGGGACGAGTACGTTGGAGATTTTCAAAGAAAACAGGAGCAGCCGCTGGTCGAATTACCGCGAGAAAATCTGACCACGTTCCATTTGTGAAAACATCGGCCGCGGGTGGACGTCGTTTTCTTTGCATCAGCATCGAAACGAAGCGGTACACCGGCGGGCGAATAAGAGTGACAGGTTGGGATCGACGTCGCACGGTACGGGTGGTGGTTACATTTTACTTTAAACACTGGGTAATAAGCCGTAAAGTAAATTTCACGGTGCTGAATAGATTGGACGGTCCGCGTAAGCCTGCCAATCCTGGGCGCGATGTACATATCTCGGGCCGATGAAAAGCCAGGAGCTGTTTCCCGATTGCGTATAACATCAGTCACAGCCGAGATTGCTCCATTAATCGTTGCCTAGCCAGCCGTGATATTATCGTTTCATGATGAGACCACGTCCTAAATAAACGTCGTCGCGTTGGAACGGGTGATGGTACGTGGTGGAAAAGCTCCCTTGGCAAGGGAGCTCCCCTGGCTGGGTCCAAAGCGGGTGCACGCCAGAAAAGAAGAAGACGGGATGGCGACGAAAGTGGGACGAGGACGGAAGAAATATAGTTCGCACTCGAATTCCAACAATGGAGAAGGTTTCTTAAAGGTATGGCGTGAAGAGTACGCGCGGGAGCACGGACTCGGTGGGACCGATAGAATTCAGTTACCCAAGTTCAGCCGTGGCTGAGAAATTTGAAAGCGGAGAGCAACAAAGGCGCCTTCAAAAATACGGCCATCGGGCGTGTTTACACCGCGGTGAACGCGAACGTCATTGTTTCGCTCGCCGTTCTTCGCGCGTCGTTTCGCGAATTTCTCGAATTTCAATGGAGCCTTTGACGCGGGATGGCTGGCCACGCTCCGCGTGGAATTCCGCCGTCGTGAAAAAGCACGCCGTTAGAGAGTTCGTTAGGTTATCACCAAGAGCGGGGTTGTTGATTATCTACGAGAACGATGGCGGACGGACTTTCGCGGATTCGATCTCGCGTCCATATCTCGACGATCCTTGTCCCGTCGCTCGATAGGTTCTAATTGACCCAACTATTATTCTTTCGTGACGCCATCTCCTTTAACGGATCGATTTCCTATTCTTAAAGTATTGGAGAACGTGTTACAGTTTTCCGCGTCGAATGGTCCTTCGGAAGTGTCACGTTCGAAAACGTTTTCCCAGAGCCAACAACTGTTTTCAAATTTTATTGAAGAGTTCTCCGCTTTTCGCCCCTGTTTGCAAAGCCCGTGTGCACGGCTAATCCGAGCAGGGCGCAATCCGAAAACATGGATACCCGGGCATGTCACGCGGCCATTGTGTGGAATTTGCAACGGAACTTTGCGAATCGCGCATACGAGTGCCGTTATACGCGAGTATGACAGGTGAAACGTATTGGCAATGTATTAACTTCCTCGCGGAAATGTAAACGCAAACCGATAGCACTCGAACAGACAAATTCAAGGAAATAGCTTATAAATCTCTATCGCTCCCCGTTCAATATTCCGCCGTTCTATTCTACTCTCATTCCGATCTCGTTCTAATGTACAAATATAAAAGAGCGAGCATTAATGTTTCTCACAATTAGGAAATTTTTACGTGCTCCGTGGGGAATGAAAACGCACACGATGGCTCGAGAAATCGCCGCGATACGTGGAGGGAATTCACGCGCGGCTTTCTTCCACCTTAATGCCTCCGGATTATGGATCGTCCTCGACAGAGATGAACGATAACGCAGTACAGTAAAGTTAGCTAATTGCCGACACCTGAATGCAAATGATTATGGAGAAAGTTTTTCCATCGGGGACTTATAATCTTGTCCTTATTGATTTAAATACAGCTACGTAAAATAGGAATTGCTCTTTAAAGTCCGGCCTTCCCGGGCAATATGAACTTTATCATTTGAAATTTCGAGGAAAGGAAACTTCGCTACTTGAAAGTTTACATTGCGCTCGGCCCCGCGTCCATTGTTTTCCCTGCTTTCGTTTTTAGTTATTCAAGATTCGCGTTCCCTCCTAAAATTATGACGCTCCGCGATAGCTGGTCGGAGGGAACCTACTTGTACCGATGCAATTTACGATCTGGCTGGAATTTAGAAATATCGAACGACCAACAAAGAAATAAATGGTCATGAAAATCAACATACACGTACACAAGAATTTTGACTATTTTATAGACAGAATAATCGAATCGAAAACCACGATTTCAGTGATAGTCCACCTGACTCATTTTAAAGGACGAAATCTCTACCATCGCATCTCAGAATGTGACTTTAACTTAGGTCTTTAATCAAAGAATTTTATAATGCAAATTCGAATGCTTTCCGTAATACGTTTTGAAACGATGCAACAGAGGGAAGCCTCCCCTTTACGACGACTCCTGAAAAGTTGACGCGCAATTCTTTTGTCCTCGCTTTATTGCATTTTGAATGAAAATCTCGCCGTCAGCGTTACAATATCCCAAGTTCTATGCCACCGCGAGGAGATTGTACGGTCGTACTTGCATCTCGCGTACGTTTTAACATGCAAGAACCACGTCGAGAAGTGATAAAGTAACGAGAGGCTGGTACGTGTTTCCAAACACGGTGAACGTACAAGAAATCGGTAGTTTCAACTCAAAATCGCTTGTTTCAGTTTCAAACTGGTTAATCCGCCGTGATCCAGTTGCTCGATGGAAGATTAAGTATTTCATGTGGTGCGTCCCTAATTTCTCTTTGCTCAGTCGCTCGGATGGAATATCGAGGACGACTTTTGCTGGTAGCTTTTTAAAGTTGTCGAGAGCCAAAGGAATGAATAGTCTTCTATAAATCCAACTCTGTATCTAAATAATATATTTACAAAGCAAAATACCTTTTGTTTGAAACTGATACAGGCTATCAGCATGATAGCCTTGAACAATTTCTTTTGTACCGCTCGCAGGTAGCAGAATTAACGATTGAATATTTAATTAGTTGAACGGAAAACCGGATGAATAAGTTACGACAGTTATTACATTTTAAAGCAGATTACTTCGGTTCCTGGAAGACGTAACGTTAATGAACCCTGTGATCCGCTTATTTTTCACTTAGCGTTTCCGTCGAAACGAGAAATTTAATTTCAGCTGCGCGTGTTCGCCTCGAATGCAATCAAAATCGTCGGACAAACGAAACCTGGTAAACGGAGCGATTCAACCTCGCAGAACTAGGAAATCTGTTTACGTGTCGAGCAGTCTTTATCCGTTGTTATTAAAAACGGAAGATAACAGCTTACATATGTAACTTTGCGTGATGTAATGACAGTGACGTAACAGTCTAGCGAATCTTGGAACGCGACACCTGTAATGCATCAACGTCACAATCGCGAAAGTAGTCGCGAAACACCCTTTATTCGAACGACTGGCGATCGCGAAAGGAATCAGTCAACCCGATTAATTCAATGCGAACGAATAAAAGATATTAAACCCGGAGGATAAATTCGAGCAAGTTCACTTGCACGTCGCTAGCGCAACTGCGGAAAAAATGACATCGTAAGAAGTTATATAGTTGTTATTGCACCGTGCGATAGCCCCATCTACGATTCTTCCTAGTTTCTGGGAGAAAAAAGAGGTACAATCCATCTAAGTTACCGGAATTGCCGTATACATTTGTTCTTGCGAAATATCGTTAAACTTTCGCCCGTGGGTTGTCGCGATTTCCGACTTTAAATTGTCATTTTAACGCCTCCAATATCCTGCAACAGGACCAGGCAGCAGGGTCGCGTTCTGCTTCGTTCTTAACAATTGCACGTTCTTCGCGAGACACTTTCGTTACGATTATTCTTTGACACGTGCACACACGAACAATATCGCTATTATTAATCGATAACTAATACCAAAGGTTTCGTTGGTCGACAGTAATTGTGAATATGCTCGCAACGTGGCACATTTTAATAAGCGATTTTAATCAACCACGGACTTAACCGATCGTCGTTGTTTATTTGCCTGGGGAATATTCTGAAAAGGCATTCGGTCGTACTTGCGAAAAAGTGCTTTGAGGTGCTCGAAGATTCTCATCAAAAATATCAGTCCGCTTCATTAGGAACACTTGATCGAGATAAGGATTCATTTAAATTGTCTGCGGAGAATTTCGGCTGGGAATCTTCGGCTTGGATAGAAGAAAAACGAGAAAAAACCGTAGAGCCGTCGGGAGCATCCCTTTATCCTGGGGAGCACCTAATTTACCGTTATGATTAATCATGGCCCGGTCGTTAATGCTCCTGTTCCATTGTGCCTTTTTTCAGGACGGCAATCGAGGAATCTGGAAATATTGGGGCAGATCTCGGGTCACCATCACGGTACTCAGTATGCATCGGTATCGGAAAATTACAAGAACAGTGAGTTATTGTTTTACATGTACCTTACCCGCTATTATTTACCAGCGAAGGCTGAAAGGAGTAACTTGCGAGATCGAGCTGATTTCAATAATTAAAGATAATTAACGTTCGTTGGTACAAGTGCATTGGTGATTTTTATCCGTTGGAATTTTTCATTTAATTAAACCGTTCGATGGACCGTCCGATTGGTTTAAAACTAATTGGAAGGAGGGTAATTCAAGCGTAACAAATTGTATTAGTCTAGTAATTTATCTAAATAATCGAGGAGGTTGTACGCTTCGAGATTATGAATTCGATAATTGTACCAGTGATTCGATGAACCCATTGAATTCGAATGATAGAAAGGCCTTGCATTATTAAGAAACGTGTACAGCCTCTTTAGCATCGGCCATATGAAACAGTGTAAAAAGAAATTTAAAGTTTTAATAGCTGCCAACAACTGCGAGAGAAATTTTATGCGTCGTTCTACCAAGTCTGTCGGTGAATGAGAAAGCAAATAGAAACTTTAATCTCCCTCCTGGCCGTTCTAAAGGTTCTACCGTTTTTTTACAAAGAGTTAAGCAGAACGATGGAACGAAACTACCGTCTTGTAACTACCAATTCTTTCTGGACGTTCGAAATTCCCACTTAAAATTTCTCTTTCAAAGCCTGTCGAAGGAGCATCTTGGCGGTCCTTTAGAAAAACCAATCCTTACTCAGTTATGGAATGAAAATCATGTATTGGAAGATAGGAAGCGCAGTTCTCTCCGCAGAACAGAAGCAGCGAACGATCATTCGACACTGGCCATAATCCAGCTTGAAATCAGTAGTGAGAGCCGCGAAATCTCGAGGGATTAGCGTGATGGTGTTCGCGTTCTCTCCCTCTGTTTCCCTCTTTTCACCGTTCTCCGCGCGAATGTCGAAAATCAGACGCTCAGAGTGCGGTGAACGTCCACGGGATCGGTAACGTTATTGTTGTTGCTGTTGGTCCCGTTAAATGCCGAAATAAAGTAGAAAACGGCCGTGTTTTCGTACTGCGTTAACGACCGCGCTGCTACACGAGCCAGTCCAGTGAAATGGACTGTTTCACGGTGGCTCGATTGTAAAATAACTTCCCTGGCGTCCTCTGTAACGCGATCTTGTCCTTCCTCGATACCAAATTACCCTCGCAACAGTTTTCGAAGCTGCTGTTTCTAATTGGACGACGAGTTACAACCGCGGTGGAAGCGCCGGTTAGCGTCCCAGTCGGAGACTTTAACGAGTGGAATTTGAATGAAGGAAATCAGCCGTGAGACAATTATTAACGAGGCTGCAGTCGTTAGAGCGTTGTTAGAATTCTGTGGTTCAACGAAAAAGTTCGCTTCATTTATCTCTCGACGCTCGTACCGCTCGTAATTCCGTAAAAAAAAACGAAGAAGCGAACTTAACGTTGTACTGTTGCGAGTGGTAATTGAACGTATCACGCAACCGAAACGACAAATAATAACGTTAATTTAGCAATTACCATTGATGGTTTTGGAGGTACCTGTTGCTTGCCAATCGAACTTTTTATAAAACCACCCCCGTAATTGGTAATATCGTATTTCCTACTATATTTCGATTTTAAATATGGACACTCGATAAAATTCGATTGAATCACCTTCCGATTGAAATGTCGACCAATAAGAGTATTTATGATTCATTGGAAAACACTTGGATCTTCATTAAAAATTTGAAAGAAATCGAACGATTCGCTTAGTGTCTTCTAGAATAATTTAATTGCAATCATCAAAGTCAAATTTATAGTAGAGTATTTTCCTTGGTGGAATTACGTGGAACGGAAAATCTGAACGAGAAACGAACGTGCGAAATCCTGATACCCCGTAATATGGCTCGCAATTTATCGCAGTTAAATACGAGCCTATAACTCGCATGGCCGGTTAAAAATTTTCATTTACGCACATAATTCCTCCTCGTTTCATCTGTACGAGCTGCGATCGTAAAATAATCATCGCTGCCAGTTCGCACGCATTTACAATTCTCATTATAGCGCGTATTTAACCTTTTGCGCTCGAACTGCGACTCTCACTAGCCACGATGTTTCGCGTGGCAACTCGAGAGACGACAGTCCTTGTTTATGCTGGATTTCGTTATCTCCAGTTGATAGAAACGAAGCATTGGTTCGAGAATAGGTCCCTTAGGCTGTTTATATTTTCGATTGGAAAGTGACATTGTGACGTCAAATGGGGATTAAGATAAAATTTCTCTACGACTGTAGTCCTGAATACTGCGTGTCTAGCGTTAGTACAGTCTCGACGATCGTAGCAAGCACACGTGTCGCGAAGTTTTGCATCGCTCGTTTTCAAGTTCCAAGGCCTTATAAAAGTGGAAAGCAGCAATAAGATTGCCTCAAATGAAAGTGAGTTTGATCCTGAATTGATCAGAAACTTATTTGTCCACGATGGAATTGGTGATAGAGCAAGTGTAAACGGTGATGAAGATAGTTATGTAGTGTCGGGTGTTAGAAATAGAAAAATTATAGTGATAGACTTTGGAAGTGACTAAATCACGAGATCGCGAGGTGTAGAAAAAAGAGAAGAGTTGCGATCCTCAGAAGAGACGACGCGACGGTCTCACTCGACGCTGACAAGCTTGCGAGCGTTGGTTAAAGCTCGAATGGCTGTGAACGTTCAAACTTCTCGAGACAGAGGCACACGCGGAGAGGATCGAGCGCTGTTTGAATGTTATGTCATCCGTGGATGCTCAGACGCTTGTGGACACATTGCTGCGTACCGTACAATAGAGATACGTTCTACAAATGGCGCCCGTCCAATAGGAAGTGTCTCTATCTAAACGGGTCTAGATGACACTAGATAGAGCCGGTTCTCATTGAACAGCGATCACCGTCACTCATTCGCGTTAGAGCCCACACAATCGGACTGCGCCAAAGGGCTCGTTTATACACGTTAATCAAAATTGCGGTCCCGTTTTAGTGGATACAGTTGTCGTCCACCGTTACGATGTCGGTCAGCAATGAAACGTGCGCGGTGGATTTAAACGCGCGCCTCCGAACGGCACGCTGCGAATCTTTTTTCATCTCCTTCGCTTGCCCGTCGTATATAAAATTTTTATAGCAGCTGCAATGCACCAGATAATCTCTATCGTAAGCAGTATATCGTTCGATGGTTGCGACTGTATTCGCCTCGACTCGCGTTAGCTGTATCGGTGGAAATGTCGGATCGAAAGAGGGTCCCTCATCTATGTCACGAGATACCGCGCCACTGATTTCACCGTGGCGACTACAGTTGCACACAGTGGCGACTATTCTGTCGTTGATCGAATTGTTTGAATGTAATCCACGTCACAGATCTTCGTTCCCATCGGCGGAGGGGAAGCTTCGGGCTTCCCTTCGGTTTATCTGCTTAGGCGAGCGGCCCTGCCATTGCTCGTTCGAACAATACACCTTCGTTATAATAAGAACACGTCGATCCGTTTATCGAAATGAGAGAATTGAAAATAACCAGCTCGCCATGAATCCGCGACTTTGATCGTAACCCGGAATTTATTTAAAATATCAGTCGCACGCCCGTTTCCGTTACAAACCGTTCCGGTATCGGCGGAGTTTGCGCAACCGTATAAAAATTCGGGGCGTTATGTCACGATATATTCGATAAAATATGAAAGGCGACGGTTCATTTCAATATCCCGTCGTAAACATTCTCGTCGCAGTCGCCTATACCGACGATACCTCGACTCCGTACGAAAAAGTATATCATCCGCGTCATGGAAGTCGAATGAAGTTCTGCTCCCATTCTTCCGCGTTTTTCTACAATATCAGCGGTATTGTTGCTGTTTTCCAGACGCAGCAATTACCTGGATACTCCTTTGTCCCTTACAATGCGAGACACAATAGTCTTCCCGTATCTCTCTCAAGTACAATGACTTTCTCGATCTTTCTTTCGCTCGTCAATTTAGCAGATTGATTATGTCACTCAACCCTGTTTAACTCGCGGAGTGATTGTAAAAAAAAAAATCGTAGAATTGATACCACGATTCTAACGTGTGCGAATTGCATTTTCTGTCTGGAAGAAAAGTTTCATTAGAATCTAGCACGTCTGCGAGCGACACAATTCTCTCTTTTATATTTCCGATATAGCACGGCAATCGAGAGCCTTCAAATATCACTCGACCCATTTCAAAATGTCTCGGAGCCGTCAGTAATCGTTACGAAATCGAGGCGGGATCCGCAGCTTTCGCCAAGCAACGTCGTCAATCACACTTCAACGGGGATGGCAGATTCACCTTTTCCCGATTTCCTGCTCCTTTCCCCAGGAGAAGCCCGTGGTTGGCCGCGTTCCTCTCTCCGCTCTATTATTCTTACCGTATTTCCTTCGCTCCTCCGCCTGCTCGCGGCAAGGGGAACATTTTTTCCCGTCCTTTCTGCTTCCACATTTCCCCTGCCGCGAAGCAACACCGACTAATCAACCGCATCGTCGCACCAGGAATCCTGCGATATGACCAATTTCGCTCCCTAAGAACAGAGAGGGGTTCATATATTGCCCGTTAAGCCGACATTTTCTACACGCCTGCTCTTCTGACAATGGACAACCGGATTTGATTCCAGCAATCTTCTGGATACTTGCGCGTTCCAACCTTTCGCGGATAACGGATCGCCTTTGTTTAACGATCTCGTTAGAGTCGCGTTAATGGAAAATCAAATCCGACACGACGATATTTTTCTCGAATCCTGCGAACCAGCTTCATTGCCAGCAGAGTTTAAAAGATAATCACGATCGAATTCGAATGTGAAACGATTTTAGCCAGTGCGCAAAAATAAGGTCCGCCTTTCGAGAATAGTTCAAACAGTTGAGAATAGAGGTACGCGAAAAAAAACGTCGTGCTTGAAGCGTTAAAAAGGAGAGTTCAACAATAGCACATATTTTATGCCGCGTATCGATCGAACGTGTAACCCAGATTTCCAATGAGAAACCGGAAACTTTCTCACGATTGGATTTCCGAAAAAAAAAGAAGAATTTTAATTAATCCACGTGAACGACCAGGGTTCAATTGTGCGTCTGGACGACTTTTAATTAGCGCCGTAAGGGCACTGGATAATACAATTTTTACGGTTCGCTTCCGCTTTAATTAAACGAATTATCTTCATTTTTCAATAGATTATTACTTTGACTGTAAGTATAGATTAACTAATCCACCGATACCAAGACGTTTAAATGTTCAAGTAATATGTGAGTTAAAATTTGCCTCGAGTATCTCGTCCATTATGAATCCCTCGCTATATTATTTCATTCGATTAATTACATCGCATAAAGAAGTTCCAGATGGCGCGGTGAATGATTTAACAAAATACGCTCTCGCATATTTCATGCTCAGGCAAGACAATTTTTTATATTACCTCCCCTTGTTCCATCGATCGAGTTCAAGGCTCTGATTGCAATGCAACAAGGAGAGACTGTTTCCGTGGCGCGGCGTCGTGACTAGAAAAGAAATTCTAATTAAGGCTCGTCAACATCGCGAACTCATTATGCATGTAGCTGTTAATTAATAGCCGGCAGTGTTACAGAGAAATGAATAATGCAATACTTACGACCCGTTAGCGTGTTAATCAGCCAGCCGTCTGCGTGTACCAACCGATATGGAAACGTTACATGCTTCGATAAGCTTGGAAGTTGACGTTACTTGATGAGTTATTCCCTGCTTGTGACAAGACCACGTGCTGAAGTCACATTTCAAATTCGAGCCCCGGTTCCAAATAATATCGAACGTTGTTATTTCAGATGGCTCAATTAACCGTGGCACACCATGTTTGCGTACAAAGATTACTGGGGTATGAATGGATCAAGCGATGATTCGATAACCATGCGTTTCGAAATTGTTGATGAAATTAACGACAATGTCAACGTAGAACTGTTGAAAATATACACTTAAAAAAAATTCATTTTTGTCGATCAAAGGAACGACAAGATTACACTTCTACAAAACCAACGCGGTCCTTTTTAATCGTAGAAAGATTTTTAAACTGGCGAAAGATTCGAGTTACGCGTAACCACCAACAATTGCGCCCCTAACTTCTTCCGATCGAGAAACTAGCACCGTGAAAAAATATTCGTAATCATCAATAACCAATAGATGGAATCTCGCGCACACTCGAGCGTGGTTTATCTATCTTTGACGGGGTGGAAATAAATAAAAGTGCAGCGCGAACAGCGCTAGACGAACTGGGTCAGGTTAGATTGGCGGTACGATTGGTAACTTATGGAGTGCGTCGCTTTCTGCGAGCGCTGCCCACTGCGTTTCGAGAATTCCTGACGCGTGCCAGCGAACGAAGAGACTTCTTCGTATTGTGTCCATTATACGGGCAGCAATCAAAGATGAGAAAAGAGCGCGATAAGGGGATAAGGGACGGAATTAGCCGAAGTGTCGTCTTCGGAGACCACCGCGGAATCTTCAAGTAACCAACGACGCCGTGGTGAGTCGCGTTTCGGAGACGAAGTGGCTGCGCGCCGTCATGAATATGAATGAGCCGCGGAGGTGATATTCCGAAACGCGAAATAAAATAATTTCCACCTTCGCCCGGCACTTTGCTGTTTCACGGCTTCCCGAAGCACGTGGGATTAGGGCGACACGAAGGGTTGGCCCGGGATACGCTCGCTGAATGAGGGATTCGGCGGGTACGGCATTCTTTTATTGGGCTGTTGTCGGGAGCAGTTATTTTAGGAGGATAGAGGTTCGAATAAATTTGCTGTTTCTTTGCTGGAAGGAGATCAATGACCCTCCTGCTTCAGTCGCATTGATTAACGCATTCGATAATTGAGAGGAAGGTATACTTTTTCTGTGGAATTTTAAATCCTGCAAAACTGGTTGGATTAACTTTATACGTGTACGTCTGTGATATAGGAAAGTAACAATTCTACTAAATTGCATCCATTCTCGACTTCTTGTATACTTATTTTATTGAAATATTTTAATGCATCGGAAAGTAGTTCGATTAGCCGGATGAAAGCTTTACTAGCGCGATATTCTTCTTTCGAATCGAAAATGAAATATTTTGCATAAAATAATGATTGCAAAAAAATGAAGATTTATTTTGTTTAGTATTTTCGAGTCGAGTTTCTCCGTTTCATTCATTAATTTGTAGATCTGAAACAGGACCGTATTTTCTATCAAAAGCCATACTGTATAACAATTCAATTTGTAGTTAATTTCATGCTATTTTGAATCTAGTTAAGCTGTGTAATCAATTACGATATGTTACAACTGACTGAGCTTCCTAATTCTGAATTAATTTCTACATCGAACAATGGGCATTGTTACATGACACAACAGAGGTTGCTCAAATTATTTAGGGTGTATGAATAGATGATTCATGTTATCGATTCTCGCTTATATAGCAGGTATATCGTATAAAAACAGTCAGATAAAATAAATACGCTCGATAACGTTGTCAATAGTCGCATCAGATATCTGGCGCACTTCGAAAATTCTGCTAGTTGGCCTAAATTGAATTTGATCTAGGTTAGATTAGTTGGACAAGATTGGTGAGTTACGTCAGTTTGATATGGGTTGGGCTGACTAGATAACTTTTGATTACTTATACCAGTAAAGTACATTACATCTACTGAATAGTTTAAACTTGACTGGGTCAGTTACGTGGTTAGGATCAAGCAAAGTAAGTTAAATTCCCTGTCACGTAAATTAATTTTATCCATACGCTACCAGCTTGTGTAACTTAAGTGCACACATGTTTCAACGCGCTTCTACACATCGGTCTCCATCAAACGTCGAATCTTAAACGATTCAAAAAAAGTTTGAATCACTCGATTAGCTTACAGCAACTATCGTCGCGCATCGATTTCCGTCAGCGTTCATGTTAAACGTTAAAAAAAAAAAAAAATAGCTAAATCGATGCGACCGTTCGAACCCCTCGATTTATCCAATATCGCAATTTAACATTCATCGCGGACCATAGGGCATTATTTATTCCCAACGAGAGAAAGAATCTGCGGTGGAGGAACGAGGTCGCCGGGTGGCAGGATATTCGTGGGAATGACAGTTGGTAGGGAGCGTTGAATAGTTAGTAAACGTTAAGTACAGAGCGGTGTATCGGCGCGCAGAGTACGTGGCATACAGTATCGGGTTCTACGTTTCCAAGCTCTGCTCCTCAATCTCCTCTGGATATCACATTTAAATGGCACTTATTTACCCGCCGGCTAAAGTGACAAGTCCTGTTACTCCTGCGGTGAAGAACACGCCATCCTCGTTTCCTTCAGCCTGATTCTAAAGCTTCACTTCCTGCCGCTATTATCCTCCGCTCATTCCTGCCAATGGGTTTCCATTCCCTATGGCTTTAGCTGTTCCACTTACAAGTCGCACTCGGATGAGGGAAATTGAATTAGACTTGCCGCTCATAATTGTTCGCCTGTGGCTTTTCTATGCCTCTTCTGTTAATAGTTTCTATCTTCTATGACGACGTTCGATTCGCTTCTATTTCAATTCGCTGAATTCCACGGTCTGATCCAATCGATCTCGAATAATCGCGCGTTACTGGCCGTGATGGAAATTCGTTTGCACGCGACAGATTCTGCTCTTAGTGCTCTAAAATTTGAAAGGATTACGTTGTAAAGGATAATAATGATATTCATTTGCGCCAAAAAAGGTAGACATCCCACGACGCTTTATGTATTGTGGCTGATGTACACGCTCTTGCAACATCCCCGTCGATGAGCCACGGACTACCCCTGAAACGCTTTCAGAAATAATGATGACCGCCTTCCTTCTTCCACTTTCTTTTCTCTCCCCTATTTCCTTTTTATCTGGCCTCCCTCGCCTCGTTGGGTTTTCATTTATTGCCTGATTTATCGTCGACGGTACGACGCGGCGAATATATTTTATCTCCGTCGAATTTGATCCTGAAATACGGCGCGGCAACGCAGGAACAGCCCCGCGACGGGAATTTATGCAAAGACCCTTAAACGCACGACGCTCGCGAAGAATTATCAATATGCAATTAACAGCCACCGCCCACGACGGCTCTTGTCGCGTTGATTTTAACGAACTTCCGGTTCGTTTCTCGATCAATCTGGTCCCTGGACGCGTGCAGTCACTCACCATTACTATCAACGTATGACAGGTTAAAAAGAAATGTGTTTAAATATATGCAATTAAAATATAATTAGCGCGTAACGATCAAGGGAAGGTGAGAATATCGTTAAATTAGGTCTACGTTGCGCAAAGCAAAGAAATTGGTCTAGTTGAAGCCCCACTAATTATGCAAGTAAATTTAAAGCTGAAGACACTTGGCGCTCCGGAAGTAATGAATAGAGAGTCGACATAAAGCAGATAGGAGTAACTTTGCACTAAAGCTTGATAGCTCAAGACGCATTGAAGTAGTTTGGCCGTGGCGCGGCTTAGTCATAATGTTTTCTTCTATAAGCGAAGTTACTCGCGTTCCTAGAATGTCTGGCGAGAGGAAGCTCACGATTTTCATAAGTCTCCTGGCGCGTTTTCCGAAATAAGACCGGGGGTCACGTATGCCTCGATCGTAGCTCGTTAAAATTCCGTTCCGACCTCGCGAGGACGCGCGAGGACGCCCGGTGACGATCGTGGCGAACCGGAAGGAACGTTCCCGGCAGCCTGGGATAATCTCGCGGCACGGATTATTGAGCACGTTCGGCGCAAGTTCCTTTTTCCGTTTGCCTCGGATAAACCAATAAACTCTAACTTCATTTAAGGTAAACCCTTACGAGCTTCATGCCCCGCGGCGCGATTCGACCTGCCCGGTGATTTCGCCCATTCGAAAATCTCGTTTCACACCCGGCGAACGAGCCGATTAAAAGTTTTCTGGAAGGCTTTAAAGAACTTTTGTATCCATATTCCCGCGGACCGCGAACGTTCACAGTCGAACGGCAACGCTATTATCGATCGCTACTTGCGCGTATCGCGTGGCTACCCTCGCTATTTATACAACACACTTTCCGGGTAACCAGCTGCATTATAAATCTTCGTCACAATGAGCTTTGATTCCTAACAGGGTGAAAGGATAGGGGGCGGGGAAACCCAGCGCGAGGACTCTACTCCTCTCCGAGAGGGGGAGGGAAGTTCGCGAGTGAAACGGGCTTTCGACAATGCACGGGTATAAATAATTGATCCTCGAGGAGCGTAACTTTCGACAGACCCGTAACTAGCTCCCTCCCCACCATTGGTTTCCTTTAATATAATCAATTTCGAATAAAAAGCGGCGGCTCGTTTCCATGCAACTGGCCGGAATCGAGTTTCAATCCAGCTACCCGGCCACCCTTCCTCGAGGGTGCTGTATCGGTTGTAAAGTTTGTCATTTCCGATTCGAGAATGTTCTTCACGGTTCCGTCTGAATATCGCGCGGCCTTAACCGTTTTTCGAACGTTCCACCGTGGCGCATTTGAACGATCGAAGGAGGAAGTTCCTCCTGGGCTGTTCGGTGAAACGGCGCGCGTACGAACAATCGACAGCGTTATCTCGCGGAAAATCTCGTCCCGTCGGAATATCCGGTGAGAATGGTTGATTCGACTGCTAACCTCCCACCCTCCCTCCCCTCTGACCGCGGTTTCGCGGAGACAGTTCGTAAGGGACACTGGCTCCGATTCGTCTGCACGGTCTGCAGTTCATTGCCCAGCATGAATAAAACTACTCGTCGAACGGCTCCCAGCAATTCGGGAATAAAATTTTACAGGATCCTGTAAAAGTTTATGTACCAATCGATTCGCGGGAGTTTCCGTTGGAATCGCGTTATCCGGGAATTTCTTCGCGCGTGTACGGCTCGCCTGTCGGGAACGTTCGCGGCTGCCGCCAGTGCGAATTGAAATCATCCCTTTCGCGTTCGACCGCTCGGCTTATTGCATCGTTTTACGATTTTATTAAATGATCTCGCGCAGGAGTTCGCGGCGACAAGCGTGTTGAACGAACGTGGAACGCCCCATCGAACGGCGACGCGATAAATCCATCCGAGGAGAGTAATAGAGCACTTTAACTTCCGCAAAATTTTAGCAGGACGTTGCAATTCAGGGAACGTAGCAAGAAACGAACTTTCGCACGCAACCGTTACGTGGCGGCGGGAAAGAAGTGAAAGACGAAGGAAAGCTTTGCCAATTAGGAACTCGGTTACCCTACTTTTTTCGCCCCGAGCCCCGACGCGGAAACATTCTGACTAACGACCACTGTCTAATAGACACTGATGCTGACAAGAAAAATAGCGCAAACAGAGAAACCCGCGGGGCATTCGGATCACCTTTTAAGCGGGCGAATTTTTCGAAAGGCCCCTGCGGTTTTCGGTGAACGGTTAAGATTGATGGCGTGTGCTGAGAAAACAGCACTCCCCGTAGGGTGGACGCGTAGCAGCGGACCACGGTAGTTTTCGAAGAAAGGAGACCTTTCTAATTTCCTTTAATGACATCGCGAGTGTTTAACGTGGTTTAAAAAACAAAGAACCAAGACCCGTCCACACTCGGCCGAGACGAAAGGATTTCTTCGAGCGAGAAACGCTGTCTCGCCGATAATAAGTATAAAAAGGTGTTTAACTCGATGGGTTATTTGATCTTGCCAGACAACCTGGCAATTATTCGAAATCGCCGAGGGAAACTAAATAGAACGAAAGAAACGAGAAGCGGCAGAAGTTCGTGGAAGTAAATCGGAAACGCGAAAATTGGGAAACTGAATGCCGCTGGTAGAAAACCAGCGAGAAAATAGGAGTACTCGTTCCGGACTTACAAGTGTTCGAAACTTCAGCCCAGGCACAATCAGAGATCGCAACAATGACGCGTTACGTCCCGCATTTCTCATTATTCTCCCTCGAATGCGAGAAACGAAATCCCTTGTATATGCACCTATTACGGTATCCAGAATCTCGAAATAAAAGCGAATCGAGACAAGACGCGTAACTGTGATCTCTACAAATTTCTGGTAGCTTTGGATTACTTTGACGCAAAGTGATCGAAAAATCTAGAGTATCTGAACACTCTGTGGATATAATGATTCGTATCGATCGCATAGAAGTTCAGAATTAAAAAAAAAAAGGGTATGAATAATATATGTAATGCATTTCAGAAATAGCTTCAGAACAGTTCGATTAACAGGATATTTCGAGCGTCCAAATATATCAAGTCTAGAGTATCGATTAATCATTGAATGCTCGTGCTATTATTATTTTCACACCGTTATCTTGAGTCAACTGTAATGGCCGGGTCGCAGCGGTTTTTGTGGAAATCGTTCGCGACTGGACGGGCGCCGATTGAAATGCACGTTCGTTAACCACCTGTTATTAAATTGCGGGCAACAATTACGAGCAGGAGCGTTAGCTAGCTCCGCATTGTTCTACTTACCGTAGCTGGCAACGTGTCACAGCGTCCACTCATCGCGCGAGTATCGTTCCAACGCCGCCGGCGTCGAATATGGGGAGCGTGCGTGTACACAGATTTGCCTTAATCAAAGTCTGTTAATCAGCTTGATAATAACTTGCAGGAAACGTGCTCGCGAATATTGGCCGCAGCCGCCACCGATTCCCCGACGCGTAATCGTTACAGGTATTGTTCCCGAATGAAAGATGCCAGGCGTCCGCGTTAATTACGCTCGTCTATCCTTTTTTGGCGACGAAACAGGGATCACGCTGGCGGTGTAATAAAGTCTTGGCCTGATTTCTCCGCCAAAAATGCTATGATTCACAGTACGATGGGTATATTTAATTAATCCGTCGACTATTCCAAAGTATTCATCCACGAATATCCGCGCCGATGCACGTTTGTCGCAAATTTCCATTCAACCACGCCACCGTTCCAATATAATAATATAATTCCCCTCGCACCACCCGTTACCACCCGCCCTACCCGACGGTCTCGTTTATTCCTTCTTCGCGAATACGTTGAATACTCGCTTTGCATCGTTAGCGAGCGTATTGCACCAGCCTCAGCGTGAAATCGGCTTCATCCGAGATATTATTAAAAACGAGGATCGTTCAAGATTTTCATTAAACCCGTCAATTTCGTCTTAAACGCGTTAACAAATAGACGGCTGCGTAATGGCCGTTATTAATCTTTCACTTATTTATCGTACTCTTTTTCGACTCGTTATTTAAAACTCGCTTCCTCGAGCTTTCTCTCCTTCCTTGACCCCGTCTCACAATACGTTCTGGATACCTTTATTATCATTAATTGTCTTGCATCTGAAAAGTGTTGGAGAATGACAGGATGAAGTTGTGGGGTACGATAATACTCTTAATTATCCGTTCACCAGGAAACGTAATACCACCACGATATTATGTCTCTCTTTTTTCTTTTTACCTCATACACGTCGGTGCGCAGTATGAAATTTGAACTTTATCGTCAAGCTTTGCAACAAAGTCTGAAAGAAATTAGAAACGGAGTAGAGATTGCTGGGATAACCCTGTGATAAAAAGAATCGCGACGACAATGGAAGATAGTAAATTTTACGAGAAAAGGCTGAACAAACAAATATACCTTATTTGATTTATTTTATTTCCAACCGATGGATTTATCGGAAACAGATGTTTGTGGATGTGACATACTTCGCCGGTTCCCGCAAATATTACACTATTCGTGCTGCTTGTAAAGACATATTTCCTCCGGTGATTACATAACTTCGATTTCCAATAAATCCTGCATGTTTCTTTTAACCATCCCTCTAAGTAGAAATACCCTGAATGGAGATCGGGGGAAAAAGCGAGTCTCGATCGCGAGTTTCCGTAGACACTCTTACTTTTAAATGAAGTCGAGTCCAGTCAAAGGATACGCGTTACAATTTCTATCGCAATTTACAGGCTCGCTCGAAAGAGCTGTAAGCGAACGCTTGCTCGTTTCATTCGTGGCATTCCATTAATCACTGAGGATCCGGTGTAAACGTTTTAATTATGCACCGACGATTCATCGTCCTCCTGTTATCGATGCTGGTTCGTTGATACGCGCATATAGCGGTCCCTTGACAGTCATTAATCCGTTCAAGTAGGTCATCTTCCCAAGCAGTTTCCCCATCGAGTGTAGCTATAAACTGTACCTAATAACCAAGCAACTGCGATAAGCTTGTCAGTAGTAATCAAGACGAAGACGCGACGATCACCGCTTCAACGTGCAATCTACGGGAACGTACGTTCGCCAAAGCACGATTCGTTCTGCTGTTTCTTCTCTTTATTAATCCACTACTTCGCGACGATAATATTACTCGTGTCCTGTAAAAGCAGAGTATAACAACTTCCGTTCCTTCCAAGCATTCTCCTATCGCAAATTAAACGAGTCTTTCTGCCTGCCACACGAGTCGCGGGTATCTTAATTTACGCGGCGAATTATCGCATATCCAAGTATAACCGACGTAATTAACAGTGTTCCGCGTTTCGTCTTGGTGGCCTGAAAAGAGTTAAAAGTAACTCGTCCTTTCTCCGAAGTTGGTCTCTCTCGCTGTTTCTTTCACCCCCCCCCCCCCCCCCTCCCATCCTCTTCAACCCCTTTGCGCCTTCTTAGCCCTCTCGTTTCGCCCTGTCTCCCGGTATTTCTCGTTTTCCATGGGTTCTTTGCGCCCATAAATAATTCAGGTGCTCGGGACGTCGTAAAAGGCATTAACGAAGGCAAAAGCTTTTAAGGACGGCCCCCTGGTTGAATCCTGAACTCGTTACGCGGCTCTTACGATAATAATTTGCAATCTCTGCCAACCGGGTTCATTGTTCAACGATACACGGTATTTACGTTCGGGCCGGGGCGATATTTTGTTCCTGCTCGGTTTTTCTTTTTTTCTTTTTTTTTTCCACCCTCTTTTTTCTCTTCTCTCATCGTTCCACGCACGATAACGAAACTTTGTTTCATCCACTCGCAACCTCAGCCCGGGGTTTTTCATTATTGCCCGCTCGTTTGCCTCCCGTAACAATTTTCGCGCTCAAGCTATTGCTTTGTGGGGGAAATATTTTTAAACCCGGAACGGAGCGAAGTTTCGCTGTTTCGCCCGCGGAACTTTCGCAAAACGAACCTTTCTTTGGAGCAATTCCGAATATCGCGGATTCGTTTCGCGTGTTCGTTCGGAAGAATCTGGAAAATAGGCGATGAGGGTCGAAGTCCGACGGATTTCACGATAACGGTGTATTTTGTGGCATTTAAGTTTTGTTATCTGCTAGCTGTGGAGGGTAGAATGGAAGGAAAATCGTTTTGCAAGGGGCCTGCCAGCGGACCCATAAGTAAGGCTAGCTTCCAGAGATCCCTGCTTTGAACGCAGGAATGGCGGAGCTCCTACTTCCATAGTTTCCCTTGAGTAGAAGCTTTACAGTGCTCGAGGATATAGTTCCCTGTAATCTGCAGTAACCACGTGACTTGGTTGGTTTAAGATATAATTACACGATCTGATAAGCTATGCAAAGCAGCGGGTGACGTAAGTGCAGGAAAAGTTACAAAAGTGCCGGTAATGCGTGTGGAAAATAATGAGAGGGAGGGATCTGATTAAGTATGAAGTCGAAAATGGCGCCTGTTTGGTCTTGATTTAGATCAGCACGTTCGAGTGGACGTGGTTGAAAATCTTTCGCTAGGATTTTATGATTTAACGGAGAGTCGTACGGTTTTTATATCATTGGAGCTTTGGCCGCCGTAAAGTATTATTGACCTGACGCAGATTACGTATAGCGCGAGCTTAATCTCGGCAGCAAGCCTGCTACAGGCAGATATGGATAGCGGAGCCAGGTCAGGTCTTTTTTATGGTACAAGGAAGCGGTTAGCTAAATAATATGTTGGTGCACCGAAATTGTCGAGTTACATTTAACTTTAATTACGTTTGTACGTGTGTGTACGAGCAGTAACGCTGTTTAAATTTGCTTTACAGATTCTGACCTACCCAGGTTCGCAGAAGAAATTCAAAACGTGACCGTGAGCAAGGGTCGAGACGCTTTGTTAGCCTGTATAGTGGACAATCTTCGATCATATAAGGTGAGAGGCGTATATCGTGCTTTAAAATATTTAAACCACACACCAGGGAACAGGATTTGCCGCGCGCTGTGAATATAAAACATTCTTGGGTAATTAACTCTGGACATGATTAATGGAACCGTGAAATTTAGCTAAGAAAACGTGATAGCTATACCATTAGCTTGATCAGCGTATTTCAAATACGATGTTTGGCGAACTTTCCTAACTACCTAGCCTTGAAATTGGTATACTCCATTCTCGCGATAGAAAATTATGCTGGGCGAACATGACTTCTAAAAAGTAAAAATAAAATATTTCCATTATGGCTGTTTCGCCCGCGTAAAACGTAACTGCAAACGCAATAACTTCCGTTTAATGCGGATACTTTTGAAAATAAGCTGAATAGAACAGCGCAATTTTTGTGTACCACCTGAAACACCTTACTGCGAGAGTAAGCCGCGGCGATGTTTTAATAAAATTCTGTCAGATTCACGATCATCGAAATGCAGTCAGAGGGTAAAGAGTTAAACGTCCGTAACATTCATAACAGCGTTTCCTTTTAGAAAGAAATTACATTCTACCTAAATTTTTGCTTCTCATTACACATAAAATAATTCTGACCGTGGAACTCTATTTAATTTCTCTGACTAAATGTTATTTCATTAAAAACCCCCCCGCGCATCGAGCGAGGTACACCCAACTTTCTCTCATAAGAGACAACTGATATTATCGGTTAATATCAGTACGAAACTAATAAAAAAGCTGATGGCGTTCGTTGAGCAAAGAAGCATAATACAACCATATTTAATATACGACAATAACACCACCATTGCGTCTGTCAAGTCACTCCCTCCAATCTCCGTTTTCTTTGTCCATACACGAAACACGCGTGAAAGTCGTCGAATAAACACGCGTTGGAATCTACGAGTGTTATCTCGTGTCTCGATACAAATTTCCGGGAACTTCGCTTCCGCGTATCCCTGCGAGCGATATTATATCCACGGACGAATAAACGTCTCGCGAAACTTCGTCATTAAACGAAGGTCTTTCGCGTGGGGTGGCAACCGAGCGAAGCCGGTCCCGGCTTCAGTGGTAATTCTAACCGTGACTCGCAACAACGTCAATTTCAGCCGGCTGGCTCGTTCGTTACGCCAATGGAAATACATCACGGATCACGTCACGTTGAATTATTAAAGTAATACAGTAACGACGGAGGTTCGCGCGATCCCCATCTAGCCGATCTGGTACAGTCTGTGCGCGTAAAGAAGCGTCGCTCTACCGACCACCCCCTACAGAGGGTTGACGTTCCCCAGACGGAGTTACCAGGAACAAGGAACACGCTGCTCTGCTAAAAATTATCGCCCGTCTGTTTCTTAACGTGCCTGGAATATTGTATTGCCGAACTTGGGATGTCAAACGGATGACAAATACTTGAAGTTAGAAGGGGTTGTTGCAGGCTTCGGTCTCGCTTCGCGTGTTCTTAACATGTGACTCAGTGGAAGTGATCGAAAGTGCGGAAACTGTGCAGTGTTTAATTAGAAATTGGTCTCAGCGAGCAAATGTGGTTCCAATGTGATCGAACATGATTGAAGTTGAATCGTTTCGCGTTCGAGATCATTTCTGGCTAGCGTTCTCATTTACGTCGAAAGCTTAGCGACGAGGGGAAGAAAATGGGGCAGCTTCTAAGCCTTCTTACACTTACCCCTCTATTCGCTATATCCTATAGGTTTCGAAAACCCACGAAGGATATAGAATACAAGCCAGCTATTGTGTCGGATTAAGCGGGCGATACGAAAGAAACGACGTTGCGCAGGGTGTTCTAAGCTTGGTGGAGGCGAACTTTCCGCGTCGAATGCGTCAGAGATGTACGCGCGAGCAACCCTGTAATCGAAGTTACGATTCGGTACCAATTTCTCATATTTTCTGTCTCTGACTTGATTATCGTAAATGCGTTTCACAGTGACATCGATATCGTTCCCAACTGACGACGCAGAATTTAATCCAATCCCGTCGTTCTCCCTGTATCTAGATCTGTGAAACGATTATCCCAGTTGGCATTACGTTGTTACATAATCCTTGTGATGTTTCTCGTATTAATCCCACATTACAAATCTCCATGTTGCCATTCCGCGTACACTCTCCAATTATGCTTAGCTTTCCCCGTGGATTTCCATGAATTATGTTTGATCATTAGGGACAAAGCTTCTTACGATGTGCGTAGGGGCATGCGACGATGCTAGACGAATTAAATGCCACGCCTTCTTGGTTTCCCCAGATCGAGTATTTGTAACGTTATTTTCGTATACTTGCGAAGATTTGATAAACTGTATTTCGAAGAATTTTAGAAAAATAATAGCAATTAATGGTTTTTCAGTAACTTACGTGCACTGACTGTTCAATGTGTTCTAATAAGCGTTACGGTAAAGTAAAAAATAATTTAAAGCGGAGGAAGGTTTAGATTCAACATTGGCAAGAAAAATTGCTGAAAATGACGTTCAAATACCTCTCACGGGAAAATTTTTTAATAACCTAAGTAATGAAGCTGATATTCAAGTGACGAAGATAAATGGTGTTTCCTATAGGGTATATACAACTTTCCGCGAGCTTACTTTCCTCCATTAGACGTTCGCATTTTCCAGTGAATTTTATCAATGAAATGATAAATGTTAAATATAAGTATACTGGAAAAATTTATAAAATTCTTAATTACGGTTTTATACTATCGTCAACCATTAAATAAATTTCAAACTTAAATATATTACATTCATTATTATCAATGAAAAAGACGCAATATTTAATCATATCTAATATTCACTTCATGTGTTGCATATTTAAAGCCTACGGTAAGAGTGTAGTTTCGTCTTCTGGTATTTAATTATGCAAAATATTCCTTCAAGCACGCTTGCAATTAATTTAAACAAAATATTTAAGTATTAACAAGAAATCCCCTAATAGCACACGTTTAACATACAAGTATTCCTTCCCTTTATTAATTTTGCAAAAATGTTTCCTTAATATTACAACGCTGTATAGCGGCTGCTATGAAATTACAACGAGCCACAAAAATATTCAGAAACTGCACGGTACAAGGTGTCGTAAATATGTCGCGTAAAATCGGAAGGAAATTTCCCATCAAGAATTTATTTCCTCCTTTGAAGAAACATTACCTTATCCTACGCAAACTTCAAGTACATGCCCACGGATGTTTGTTTTAGGTGGCATGGGTGCGCGTCGATACACAGACTATCTTGTCCATCCACCATAATGTCATCACGCAAAACCCACGGATCTCGTTGTCGTACAACGACCATCGTACGTGGTACCTTCACATAAAGAAGGTCGAAGAAGTGGATCGTGGATGGTACATGTGTCAAGTGAACACGGACCCGATGAGAAGTCGGCAGGGCTACCTGCAGGTTGTAGGTAAGCTCGTTAACGCAGCGTTGCGTTACTGAAATTTATAACGTGCGCATGAATTACGTTACTCCTGACTTTTCACTCGAAATAAGCTCGCGACGAGATAGAGACAACTGATATTGTCGGTGTTTCGTTTGAGGCAATATACTTCTTGGAAAAGTTGTTAAGCTAATCGTCTCCCGCAGTGATCGAATAGGAGGGAAACGTTAAGCTAAACTGTGGCAACAATCGTGTATCCAGCATTAGTCAGTTCGATTCAGTTAGTCTCCGAAGCAATCTCTAGCTAGTTGTTAAACTGGGTTAGAAGTCATCAGGCATCCAATATTCAATCAACAACCGAAGTACTTAGGCTTCCATAAGCTTAGCAAGCGATTAGGTTTACGTTTCAATTGGAAGATGTTAACAATGCTGTTTAACAACGCTATTCAATGCAGAGAGTTATGAAGTTCAATTAAAATGTCGTACACACGTTTTATTTTCAACGCGCGCAACGAATCGTACTTGTTAACATATTTTATTTTATCAGGATTAAATATCGAAACTCATCACACGCGATATCATGTAGTCACCGCTATTAATTTTGATAAAGTTCATTTCAGATGCGACATTGAATTAACGACAGATTTAGACCTTGCACGGTCGGTTAAGCAAATTTTCGCTAATGCCTTGCTTATCAGTAATGCCTTCTATCTAAATAACGACTCGATCACGTGAATTATAATTAATCCTGTACGTAGACTCTAGATGGTGCGATCAACCTTGCAGCTAATTATTTCGCAAAATAGCGAAATCGTGCAAATAATGGAGGAAATATCAGCATTCGATAATTCTGGCACGTGATATATTGCCATCTGGAGCAGAAAATTTATTTCGCGATATTCAACTTTTGTTTTCCCCCACGAAATAAATCCATGAAACGAATCTATGAGATAAATAAGTTTCCAGTAGAGTAAAAAATGGAAAATCGAGGGAGGTCGTTAAGTTAGCATTGATCTCTTCGAGGCACGATACAAAAGATGAGAACTTGATCTCTCCGTGGAATGCGAAAGGCGATTGTTCATTCGATGGCGGCTTTTCTTTATTGCAGTACCACCCTCCATCATCACTAAGGAGACCAGCACAGACATGGTAGTCCGCGAGGGGTCGAACGTAACGTTGACGTGTAAAGCTTCAGGATATCCGGAGCCTTACGTCATGTGGCGCCGGGAGGATGGAAAGAACATAAACTACAACGGGGAAAGCGGTGAGTTTGGATCAATCGTTCTTTCTTGACTTTTATTGACGTTCGAACATGGCGATCGTAGCTTTCGAAACTTAAGAACAGTTTAATCGGCAGCTCGATACAATTTAATAGCGGTTTGATCAAATTTTTAGAACAAAAATTGAGGTACCTTTATACCTTTTTCTTTTTGCGAAAGTTGCGTTGAAAGTTCAATGACGGTGGTTAAAAATCCACTCAAGAACATTCCATATAATTTACAATAATTGTTCTCCAAACTTCCCTTCCTTCTCTTAAGGATAAAACGACACCAAGGATCATAGTTCAGTCTAAAAGAATCAGGCACCAGTTTTCTTAACTTGCATGTTTCTTTTATTGCAAACTACAAAGTGCCGTTTATGGATGTAAAAAGATTCTAACGAATTATTTATTTGATAAATTATGCGCTATTTGTTCCGTCTAAATGGAATGCAAAAAGTCTATCGGTCGACGGGGTTTCGGCAATGGCTCGATTGACATTTTCATTAATTACGCCCGACATAATGATTCAGTCACTGGGAGTTGTTAATTTCGTGCCGGGGATTGTTAATTTTCGCGATAAAATGAAATCTAAATTCGATTTGCTCGATGTATTCGGTGAATTAATGGCAAATTATTTAATACTTGGGCAAATCGATTCGGAATTGATGAAATGTCAACGTCGCGTTTTCGTTTCGTCTATGAAATGCTGACTTTGCATAATAGAAATAGGGTAAACCATGTGTATGTGTTTCGCAATTCGCGCGTTGGAATTGAATCAAATTGAATAAATCTCGCAGACAAATTTGAAAACAGTAGCCCTTTTTGTCTGGCATCGTTTCGCAACAAAAATAAAAATGTATGCGTAACCAAAAGAAGAATTTTTCATACGTTTTACGAATAGAATAGAAATCGAGTTGTTGCTGGCATCTATTCCATCGCGCATGATTCTAATGATTAATTATTAACAGACGACTGGTTAACGGTAGAAAAGTAATTATTCATGGATACAGTTATCTGGCCAGTATCGTGAAACTCTGCTGGGAAATATATTCAAGAGTTGAATTGTCGTTTCCGGATAGTTCTCAGTTCGACAATCGATAACCGAACGGATATATACGTAGATCCGGTTCGCACGCGATATCGCTTTTTCGGATGCTACACAAAAAGCAAACGGCTAAAACGATCCTTCTTTTCTATGTCAAACTTGCGCAGAGTTTATATTCACTTTGCTCCTCGTGTTCAGCGCCGACATTTAGTTACCTATTTCGCTAAATCCTCGATGCATCTTTCATGAGACACGTATTATGTGCGTTAAAACGAATAAAACATTTACCCCCTACGGCCTGTAATACCATCAAACGAAAAGTCTGCTTTAAATTTATATCGTTAGGTTTTGTTCCTATGATACGCACCCCGTTTCGAGAGGCACGTTTAAAATACTTGATCCTAAATTCATATGCGCCAGAAATTTGTTTCGCGAGACATTTTCAATTTCGCGTATAAAAAATTAATTAAACCGGTCGGTGTATTAAAAACGCGTTGATTTAAATGAATGTATTAAAAGTGGTTTTGACGAAATATTTTAAGTATAAGTCTGGGGAATATGTTTTTAATTTAGTACGTAAAGGGAGAGAAAGAGAGTGATTAATGTACGTTAAGAAACAAATTATGAAAAGTATTCGGAAGAAACATAAAGCAACATGCGTAATTATTAAAAATACAAATCTATTTCGCTGATATAATTAACATTAATATAATAATATTGGTATTTTTTATAAACTGTTATTGAAAGCTTACGTACCCTTTATCGTCGAATAATAAAATATCGACAACGCGTAACGTAGAAAATAATTAATTCGAACTGTATGGGAAGTGTTTAATGAAATGATTTATTGCACGTACCTGAATAATTGGAAGTCAATATGAAGCAATTAAAAATAAAAGAGGTCCATTCGATGCCAGCCGTATATTTGAAGAGAGAAAGAAATAGAGATGGAGAAAGAGTTGAAAATAATTTATTTTATAAATCATAATTAGGAATTCATATAGCCTTCAAATTGGGCGAAATTTAAATGCGATTACTATGTTTAATTTGAGAAGAAATATTAATTGATCGTTCGAATTACGTTCCTCGAGGTTGTGCGATAAGAAATCTCGTTTTTCCGTACAACCATAACGTGTGTATATAATTATTCATAAATTATTATCTTGCCTCACGTGGTAAATTACATTGAAGAACCTGTTCGACGTATCACGCTCTGGAATTTCCAGTTAAGAGACGTTGTGCTTTGGACAGCAACTGAAATTTGTGCTGCGTCGGGCAAACAGGCTATCCTGGAATTTCTCTAGCTAAATTGGATTTCAGGAATTGCGACGTCCAGATCTGTTATTAATATATCAATAGTAATGGAGGTATCATTTCGAATTTCATATCGATACGCTGGGAACTCAATTTTCCAGGACTGAATAGAATCGACAGTAACAGAGGGAAAGAGGAGAAGATTTTAAGTAATAACAAACGTTATACAAGATGAAAATCAACTGTTTTTTAACCGCAACATCCCGCTGACACTTGTGTACCATAAAACATACCACCCCAACTCCTCGATTTCGAAATCAACCATCAAATTATTAATCGAAACTCCACCTGAACATTACCTCTTACCTTATCACTGCGAACAGTAATCTTGACAATTTAGAAATTTCAGAAACTTCGCGAAGCGCGATCCAATTACACGCAACAGCGAACTTTCTCATTCAAAAACCAAGAGCCGCTACAAGCGCTCGGAGGCTTCTGTCGATAAGTCGAAAACTTGAGGCGTGTGCCGTTTCTGTCGGCTTAATCAATAAAATCGTACGAATCGATACAGCCTGACGTAACGGTATAGCGAAAGTTCGCGTGGAAGTATCCTTCGCACGTGAAAACGATCGATCGTGCGAACGGGGTAAATAATCGATCGGGGCGGTCGTCGTGACGCCCCCCTCTCTAAAAATAGCATCGCGTCGTTGGCGAGCACAGCCGTCTCGGCTCGTCTCGATCGATGCTAATTACTTTCTTAATTAGTAATTATGAAGGGGGTGAGAAGAGCGACACAGCGCCAACTTTCATCCTGCCTTTCCAGCTGTCACCCCCTCGCCCGCTCGCCCTCGTTCGGCGCGCGTACAAGCCCGCGGTCGTTCGCGCGGACAAAGAGAAAGAGCAGTGGGCAAAGATGTACAGGATAGCGGGACGTCAGACAGTCTGCCGGTTCCAAAGGATTTTCTCAATATCGGATAAAGGCCGGATTTAATTTCTGCTCTAATTTAAATTTTCATTGCCCTCGAGGCATACTCTCGGGCACAGACGCTCAGACGAGCCTTTCGAAGCTTACGCCTCGCCCTAACCCCGCCGTATAAACTGTTACTGTTAAATATGTATGCGTCGAATCGTTGCACTTGCTAAAAATCCTGTCCTGCGTTACATCATCAGCTGTTCAATGGCCGTTAAAGCGAGACGTTTTCGATTTAACGTGTAATAAACTATCGTCGAAGTTGGATCTGTTTGCCTGAGAGCTTGATTTCGTCGGATGTACAACGTGAGAATTGAAAATGTCAAATCAGGATCGTGGCAGAAGTATTTAGTTGACACTGACTTGACAGTGTTCTAGTTTATACCGCTATAGTTTGTTAACGTAGATAGCAACGACTGTTAAAATAAGTTGTTGAAAAGTCTATAGACGTTATCAGAAATTCAAGCTTTTCCATGGGTAATATCTAACGGTGACGCGATAAAAACAGTCTTTCGAAAGCTTTTACAGCCGTCTACATAATTGAAAGATCAAACGATTAATCGTCCCCCAGCGCGCGTTAAATCTAGATACTGGTTAAATTTTACTGATTTAGCAGACGTTAAATCTACACGTTAATTCCGCCGGTCGGCACATAAAGTTCCGCCCCCCTCGTTTGCCATTCATCCGAATAATTAACGATTACCAGCCGTTTTCGGCATAAAACGTCATTACAGCGTTTAATTTCGCGCGGCGAAGTCACACAAAGCAGTGGGAGCGACTACCTCGTGACGGACAAAGCTAGGTGGTCTAAAAACTCGATAGAGTATCGGTCGGGACGGTGTGAAACCTGGCGTGGCATTCGTGAAAACGCCAATCAATTTGCTGAGCCCGCTGAGCCATCAACGGCTGATTAGAAGACGATATCATTCGACGGACGCGTATCGGCGCTGCCCGTGGAAGCATCTGCCGCTATCCGAGCAGCACGTCATCCGACAGAAGCGTCAGATTATCGGCGTAATTGGACAAAATATCACGCTTACGAACACGGCACGCACTCGAACAGCCCGCTGCTAAACTGATGTGTTGCCCTTTGGGACTCGAGAACCACCCTCTAACGCCATTACCGGCCCGTCTGATGGCCTCCACGCACCGTACACCCCACGAGGAAAGTGTGGTCCGGTGTCAGTTTCTGCTGTCCTCTCCGATTGCCAATATATCGGAGTTGTTCGAGCTGATTTCGGGGCAACTCGAACAGTTCTTGGTCAGTGATCATTCGACAACTGTGCTGACTTTAGCAACTGTTTCACCAGGATCAAACCAGTGGTAAACATAATACGAACGTACCCGAATTAACCTAATCCCCACATCGTCGCCAGTGTCAAGTTCATGAAACGGATTTCTCCTTAATGCTCGCAGGCAATAATTGGCGCTATGTAATCCGGATTATACGATAATCACGTAAAAAGGATTCTATCGAACAACCGCATTCTCTTCAAAGTTTAGGAGCTAATTTGCGGGAACTGATTCGCTGGAATAGCGCAGGAGTTTTTCATAACAACCGCCCCTGTGTAGGTGGTGTACAAAGGATTACCGCCTGCAGGATAGTGGAAACGAATGCTCGCGTTAGATAAAAAGCCGGAGAATCGAATTTTATAAAATGCACGCGCGTCCGAGGGTGCTTGTAAGGAATGGGATCGAGCCACCTGTGGAAAAGGGGAGGGAAACACAGTTTCGTGGTCCTAACCGATCGTTCAGAAAGCTGATTGAAAGCTAATGAGAAGCTAGAAGAATGATGGAATCGCGGACTGGACGAGCAACGGTGTAGAACGAGGGTAATGAATTGGCTGATGTCCGTAACCAGAAAATGACCATCCATTGTTTGTTGAAATATAATATAATGCCTCGATTATGCTCGAAATTAATTGCAGGCACGCGAATATGTAGAAGTCGACCGGTTATCGTTTAACAATAATGGGATTTCAATTTTAAGTGATATTATTTGAGACTGCATCCAATCGAGATTCTTATAATTTGATTTATAAGCGGTTTGAACGGCGATTTAGTAAAACAATTAAAACCGTAATCGACACTCTTTACGAGCTCGACGAAAATCAAATTGTTAGAAATAATAATTTTCGGTATGCCACCTGCTGTTGAAGTAATTTTTATAATGTATTCGCCATAAATGCTTCTTACTAGTCTAACGCGTTACGATATCACAGAGTCACCATAGATATTTGCTGCGACTGCGTTCATAGAATTTTGTACGTCCGCGACGTCGTGCAGAAATTGAAATCTTCGGATCGATAAACAACGACGCTTATGGGAGCGTAGCAACGTTGCTCGCAATAACAATTTGCCTAACGCGGGGAAAATTATTTTCCCTCGTTCGAGAGGAACGTTATGAAAACGGATACCGAAGAAATGGAGGCCAACGATGCGTAAAGGTTAGAAAACACTGGTAATCAATGTCAGCGTGATGCAGGGGAACGTGTGCAAGTCGAGGGCTTGCATCCGCGCGCTTCCCCGTGTCTGCGATCTCCTCCGAGCGCCTTTTCTTCTCGACACTTTACCGGAAATTGTACAGTACGCGGCAAAAATCGTGGCTCCACCGCGATGGGGACGATACCTTATGCGAGGTTCGTTCAAAAATTTAGAAGGACGTCAAAAATATTAGAAACGCGATGCTTTCCATAAATATCCTGCGAACCACCTTCTCATTAAATTAATCGAATAATAAAGACCAATATTTACTATTTAATAAGACTTGCCCCTACTATTCAAATTTTTAAACACTACTGTAAAATGAATGTCTCTAACGATTATATCATGTACTTTACACGCACGATGCATCGTTTGGTTAACATAGCAGTTAATGTCGTGAGATTTGCTGCACCCTGTACACACGGTATCAACGTAATACAAGGCGACCGGAAAATCGGGACCTAAGAACGAATTGGCGTCCCGGAAGAAGAAATAAAAGCGGAAGAACGAGGAAGAGAACGACGCGGTAGATATCGATATAGACGGTATGAAAAATCGAATCTACGTTGTACTCGTTTTACGCGCAACCCCGGCATCAAACTATGAGTGAAACTGGCGGCCAAAACGACGTTGATCCTCGCAGCGATGGCACGGGCTTATCTTGTTGCCGTTTGAACTTCCTTTGTGGCTTCAAAGCCACCGGGACCATATACGCAACTTTGCGAACCATATTGTCTAGGAAATTTTGCCGTCTGAACCAGTAAAGGAATAGATTCCAATTGTTTTCGGCTCTTTCCACTTGTTTTCCCTTTATCAGACTTGTTTTTGCCCCAAATTTGTTGGCCGGTCAAAAATCCCATTTATTCTTGTAGATTCGATTATACTATGCCACAGTGTATCTACTGTAGAGTAGCCTGCGCCGTATAGGATGCCACGGGTCAACTGGTACCACCGGGAAGTAACCCCATAGGCAAAAATGAATAAAAGAAGGGAGAACGCGAGTTTTTCGTTTGAGACCTTGTTTTAGAGAAAATCGAGTTTGAAAATTCCGTAGAATAACGCGTGCGCACGTCGCTGAACGAGTCACGCGTGCATGTTGAAAGTAAATTATTCCCAGGATTTAATTAAGATTCTCTATTGTTTGATGAATATTATTTACGCATGAGATTTACAATTAAACTAATAAAACAGACTGTAGCTCGTATTTCTTTCAACGCGTAGCTAAAAAAATGGTGGGCACGTTCAGAATTTATTAACGCTTCCAAGCAAAAGGAGCTAAACAAAGAGAGCCGTTGCTCCTAACGTGCAACAAGGCTACGATGGCTATGATTAATTGCAACGTAATCGGAACTTGCATTCGTTTTATTGTTCCTTTAGATAAAGTCCTTTTATGTATCGTTCCCCTCACGCGCACGAAAGCAGCTCCTGGCTCTTTGTCCAGTAATTAATTGCGCAACTTTACAAATTAGAATTCCGTTTAAGTAAATAATAGAACAATTTCCGCGTAATTCCTCACTATCGAGAATTGGAGAATTTTTCCCGTTACATAACGAAACGCTTCTTGTACCTGCCAGCCTCTGCTTATTTATTTAAAAACGAAGGAAAGAGGCTGACTTTAAAAATGAAATTTCGTAGGCACACAAAGAATATGGAACTAGAAAATGTACAACATTGATGCTCCCAGAGGCACTGTTGTTTAGCTTCGCTTCTTGCTGGTAAATATGTAAGTAGCTACGATGCAGCTTGTAAAACTCTCCGGAAAATTGATCCGAGAATTCGTTTTTCTTTATAATTTATAAATAAACAACGCACCCCCGTTGTTGTACGTACATAAATAACACGTGGAAGAGCGTAGAACCGGGAACAAGCATCGAACAGAGATTTCGCGCCGTTAGCCAACAGAGTTCCGTCCACTTAACTCCTCGACGGCGAACGTAATGGCAGCTACCGCCATTATTTACAATTAGGTACGTTCGAACGATTACAGAACGATATAAGGCTGAACCCATCTGTCTATACTCGGAACACATGCAGAAACATTAGCCGCAATGATCGTGGCTGGAGGATTTCGCTGGCGGATGAATGTAGCCGGGTTATCTGGCGGTAATAACGCGAAAAAGGCCACTTAAGGGGTGGAAGAAGGGGCGGAGGGGTGGGATGAAATATCGACGTTCAAGCCGCCGCTTATGGGGCGGAATACATCACGTACTAATTCCCAAATAGGTAGTCGGTTCCCCACTTCGTCTTCGAGTAAGCTATCTGCTTATTCTTACGACGTTAAGGAGCACGTGAAAAATGTTATGCAAAGCGCGCCGCCGCGCATTGACGTTGAATGCCCCACTAATTTATTCCGCGGCCCTTTTTTTGCGCCCGCTCTTATCTGCATCGCTTAACATTTAAATGGGCTGATGAGCTTCGAAAGACACTGCGTTATCGTTCAGACCGCGGTCTTATGAAAATTTCACGACGCCTTCGCGAGACAGCGAATTAGAATCACTGCCATTCGAGGCCCGCGCAAAAAGACACCCCCGATGACGCGTAAATGGACCAGAGTATTTTTTTTCCGAATTATGAATCGTATTTCAGATTGAATCTGCGGACGTTAAATCAAACCTACGTAGAATTAATATGAGATTTAAAGGATTATCTTGTAAAGTGTGGTAAAAAATATAAAATTTAAAACGGAAGCTTAATATGTACAGTATACATAAGAGGATTATAAAGGGTCGAAGTGTGCACGGGATAAAATGGGCAGCTTAAAAATTAATTTTTCCACATCGCAGCCGTGATTATAATTAATAGAAAGGATACACGGGTTTCGTTAATTATTGTAGAATTCCTCGTAAAATCAAGTGTCCTCTGGGGAAACTTTAAAGCGCGATATAGAGATCAATGTTTGCAAGATTACATCTAAGGAAACAAGCTCGAAGAAGCGGGAGTTCGTACAAGAACAGACGTAAAACTTAACTTGTTATGAAAGTAGCGGACAGGCAACGGATCTGTTTAATGAGTTAAGTAAAAATAACGCGAATAAAAAGGCCGCGTCTTCTATGTGTCTCCAATCTGTTTTTAATGAGAGTGATAGAAGAAAATACGGCGCAGCTTTGTAATTATGTTAAAACCCATGGAACTCATTTCACTGCCAGACAAGACAGAAGAAATACAATTCTCCATCGTAATTAGCAAAAACATTTTCGTTAAAAACTTTAAGCAGTTTGATTTAAAAAATGAGACTACTTCTACTGGATGTTCAAACTAAAAAGAAACAATCATTGTAACATAATTTCGTATCCACTAAATTCAATGAAATGCAGATTTTGCTGCCACAGCTTCCTCGGTTACGAATGCATTCGTCAGAAGATCAGAAGCAGAGTTAAACAAACGAAATATTTCAAGTAGTGGTCACAGTTTAAATTCCTCCGCGCAAAGGAACATTTGAAACAATCCGTAGTTACAAAGGCGACAGAACCTCTGTCCACAAATGCACTCGTAAAAAAGTAAGTAATTATCGAGTCCAGGGAGATGTCGCGAGCTATTATGTCAGCGCGGCGATAAGAGGGCAGAGATTGTTAAAAAATAATTGGCCTACGGTCGATGCCTTGTTCGATGGTAGACGAGGCGTATTGCAGCTGAAATTTCATCGAGCCGTGCCATATTGCGGTCTCCTATTAAGCGGAAAGTTTTAAGGTTCCGCGCTAAACAGGTAAGCGCGAGAGGGGTAGGTTCCCGCGCAGGTCCTGCGGGACTACTTGATTAAAACCCTCGGAAAATGTTAGCCCAGCCATTGGAATCTCTCGCTGGTTGGCATTGTTTATGGAACAATGGATAGGTTTGGCGTGCGGCACGGTCTGCCCAGGAACGATTCACACCATCTCCTTACGCCCCGACGTGCCACACCGCGGCGTGACAATAAATCGGCCGAGATGCAAACGACCGTGGAACTAGTTGTAGAAGCGAACTTACGAAGCGTAAAACTAGATCATCCGCTACTTACATGTCCCACACGATACGTACAAGCGAGCACGTAGTGCGATAATAAAAATATAAAAGTATTTATAAGTAAAAACACATGCATCCCACGGCGATTCAGTGACGATCCTGAAAAGGATTTGGAAAATTTCGACAGAATTGCAAATTACTTAAATCGACGCACGTAGTGTTTAACTCGATATCGTTTTCGAGAGACTGCCCTCTCGAAAACGTTACTAAGGGCCCAGGCCCACCCCATGGAAGTGACTACGCAGGGACCCATCTCTACAATCCTAATCCCATCCACCCTCCTGCGCTAGACCTATATCCTGGTCGAGTATCCGAGCGTACCAATCAACCAGGGCTGCGAAATCTGGATGGGCACAGAAAGCAACACCGACTTGATCGAGTCTCACCCCAACTATCCCACAGCGCGCCACGAGCAACTTTCCTTCCTTTCACCAACATCCGCGATATTTCCTCGCGATGATAAGAGTTTCGAGGCACGCGAGATAAGCTCACGGAATTGCGGACGGGGATCTGTTAATAGGAGCAACGACGCGTTTCTTTGTCGGGATTAGGGTGTATTACGAGGTCAGCTGCCGGGGAATTGTTGTTAATAAGTATTATCTGCTTGATAGGGAAATAACAGCGGTAATAATTGTAATTGGACTTTATTACGCGGTGCGATCGTACAGTTCTGAGAAAGGTTCAAGATGGGAAACGAGATAGGGGAGGTGTATAATTATGTCGCGAGAGGGAAGATGTAGGAATTGTATAGCTATTACGCTGGAAGGAATGCTCGTGACGCGAACGCTCCGAGGGCGTACTTCAATTTAAGCCTGGCTTTCGAATGCAAAAGTTTGACGAATCCGCGAGCGCGGAATTGTTATACGTTAAACCGTCGAGTGGCGTAATTTAAAGCAGGAAATGAAATTAATAAATGGTATTAATGCGCGCGATATATACGCCGAGGCAGCGGTTTGAAAGCACGAACCGCGTTTAAAGAGTAACGACGCGCAGACAAAGCAAGTTATCTCGCCAAAGGGCGGGAAGCCAAATGAAAAGCGGGAGTGCAAGCAATTTATCCGCGAGTGCATGAACCGTAACAAAGATCATGATACATCGAACAGTATCATTCGACTCGAGGAATCCCCACGTTCTTAGACCGTCCCATTACCTCCACATTATTGTCCGGAGATCGTAACAACAATTCTTTCTCGGTGATACAACGCGCTTTTACCTTTATCGTGATAAACGTCGAATCGGTTTTCCATCGCTCTTCAACAACGTTTACCCGCGAGCAGTAGTTTAAGCCGTTCGGAACCTATTACGAGCCGCCTCTGTCTCTACCCCGTACTCGACCAAGAATCCCAACGACTGGCAACAATAATTTTGCGTATAAAAATTGCGAGCACCTACACCGCTTTTATCGTCCCGCCCTTATTGGAACGCGTTGCAGCAGTCATCCGCTTTTACGTTTCTTGGGACATTATGCTTGCACATTTACGGGGACAGGCTGCATTTCATTACATTCCGCGGGCGTTATGCCTTTTTTATAGTGAGCTAGCCACCCCGCGTGATCACTTTTCTTCTTTTTCTTCTGCCGCCTGCCGCCAATTTCTGTAATTCTGTTGCACGAACGCAAAGTTAAGGATAACGCGGTTGTAACAACTCCAACGATCGTTGGGGAACACAGTTCTTGGCCGTGGACCTTGCGAAATCACCGCTTCCATAGATGTATACAGATGAAATTCGTCGTGAACTGTGACCAATTCCAAAGCGACAATCATCGCCTACTTATATCGATCAGATGCGTCGATATTTTATTGACCGTGCGAATCTATTGTTGCGAGATATACGGTTTTTATCATGGCGGGATAAAACTGGGAGCCGCATCCACCGGTTTCGTTTTGGTCGGTGTGCATAATTCGTTAGAACGGATTACCGAGCGCGGCCGCAAAATACGCTAAAAGTTGCACGAAAACGCGGAACGCGGTAGTTTTGCAGGTTTGTGCGACTACCCGGAATGATAAATCGTTTAACGTAATTTAATTATATGCCGGTGCATAGCGTGGAAATGGAAGCGGTGAATGTACGATGGAATAAATAATTACTTTCTATGACAGATATTAATGAGCCGCACGCTATAGATACATTAGAGAATCAAATTTCGAATCTTGAATGGACGCTGTTGGCATTGTTGGATTGTTGATGAATTGTAAAAAGTTCTGTGGATTTAGCGCGGAAAAAGTTACAACGCTATCATCGTAATTAATACTACCTGGAAATAAACGTGCATACTAAACGTTTCGATCGTTGTGAATGTGGTAACGCGTAATTTATGAACGGAGCGTTGCTCGATATTCAGCTGGATTAAAAGCATTCCGTATACGAAATGAAAAGAGGGAGCGCGGAATTGTTGCGAGTTCGCTTTAAGTTATCGAAGCTTTTGGTGATGCCTTCCGCACTTATAAATTTGGTATCGTCGAACTAGGTCGTCCCCTTCTGAACTTTCAGCGGAACTTTCTGCCTGAAAACTTCGATTTCCCCACAAATAGTGTTACGCCCGTATTTTCAAGATCCCCGGCTTTTAAGGAACTTATCCATCCAAGACTGTACGGTCAGATGAAAATTAGTTACGACATCTCTGGAACGATGGAAATTATACTAAAGGAGAACCACTTAAGATAAGTAGGTGCCCCGGTCCGCCGAAAGTTACGGAAACGGATCTAATGAAAATTTTTCGCCGGATTCTTGAAAATTTACGGAATTCAAGTTTTCACGGGCGACGAAAATTAATTAGACGGCCCGCGCGCAAGCGGATCTAATGTAACGTCGTTTCGTTTGTGTTGCAGTGAACGTCGTGGATGGCGAGGTGCTGCACATTGTGAAGATAAGTCGATTGCACATGGGCGCATACTTGTGCATCGCTTCGAACGACGTTCCACCGCGAGTTAGCCAACGCATATCTCTTCGTGTTCAGTGTAAGTAGTATGGTGAAATATTTCCTCGTATACCCGTCAAAATGTACCTAGGTGTGCGTGTTTTATTGGGCCACTTTATATGCACGTTAATCCTGAATCGCGTCGTTAAATTTAGTGAACGTGTTATATTAACTGCGACGATGCGGAAACGCTCCTCTTCCGAAGCGAACCTTTGCAAAATTGCGTCGCCAAGAATGTGCTTGAAATTCTCTGAATAAAGTATGTGTGTATCTTGCAGTCACGCTTGACACGCGTACGAATGGATTTTCAAGCGGGTGCTTCTTCGGATCTTTCGAGCCATTCGAATAGAAACATTTTCAATATGCACAGTTATTGCGTTTTTGACGGGGATACGTATAAATTTTTCAAATCTACCTTTCAATCGATAGAAGGCTACTGAAGATGTAATCCAATGTTCTTTGCACATGTTTCACGGGTAAAATTGATTCACAGTGTCACCCTTCACGACTATTTAACGTTTAATGCTAATTAACACACTAGCGCGAATATATCGTTAGCATGAACAACATTCCATGAGCAGAGAAACAAGCACTCTCGATACAAGGATGCGGAGGTAAGACGTTGCTGGATGTTCGAAGCGAAAGCACACTTGTAGCTAGCGATGAACGAGAGATGTACGCGCGGGGGGTTGTAACGGGGTGCATTCCAAGCACAATATCTCGATAAAGAGTGGTTGTTCAGGCCAGCGCGATGCATTAGGTCGGTTTTCAACGTCTCATTTAGCCAGCGATTTACGAGCAGCCACTTGACCCAGATATGCTCGATGTACCCAGGTCCGTTCATCCCCTCTCGAGCGTCACGTTCGTCCAGTTTTAGGGTGCAAAACGCGTTTCCGCCCTGTCTTTTCCGACACATTAGTCTCCGTTCTACCGCACGGATAGGTACAGGCGTTAATAATCGCCGGACGGAATTTGAGTTATCGTCCTTAAATGGGAACTCTTCGGAAGGGTCGCCAACGTTCACGAGGGTAGGTATTACGTAACAGCCTCTCCACTCGTGTTTTCTGCTCATTTTTGTTCCTTTTCGCTTTCGATATGGGTTTTAGGAATATTCGATGCCGTTTCATGAGATCTATTCTTCTCCGTTTTGTAATAATTTATAATAATTTCAGAATTTCTCTCACCTATTGAACGGGTAAAAGGTAACCTCGTTACAAATTTATTAACGGGATATAGATAGATAGGAATGAATTTATTTTTATCATTTATTAAGGGAAACAATTTTCCTTCGAAAGCTTAAATACTTTATCGTTGATTAAACGCACACCCGCGTACAACACGCGCACGTAGCTGCGCCTGAAAATTTGTTCACTCTTCCAGACCAAAGTCTCGCAGAACTTTTTGAACCCTCACAACTCACTGATCCAATTAAAGTCGCTAATGAGCAAAATCGCGCCGCATTTTTCGAACAAATTAGATCGATAGCCGTTTGAAAGTCTTCCCCAGCGCCGCGATCAGGTTGATTGGCTAATGGCCAACCAATATCACCTCCCGATAACGCAACAAAAATGTCAGGGGAAGAATGTGGAGTGGACGAGGGGCGCCGCCCCCGGTGATATCGTCCCCGGCATACACGGTGGCAGTAAATCGTGATTTACGTTGCTCCGTAAAAGACGGAATTATGACGTGATATTGCGGCCACGGTATATATATAGGGTGAGTCAATAAGAACTCTAGCTTATAATTTATTGATTTTACGAAAAAAATGCTTTCCATGGCGTGCATTACTCCTCATACGGCTCCCATGAATGGATGCGCATTACCACTCTTTTATACCTCGAAATTTTTAGTCTCAATACGAGCTGATCTACTTCTAACGATCTTTACCACGCCCTCGTGCAGTCGTAAAATATATCACCCTTCCGCCCTCGTACCAAAGCCACAAATGTGAAAATTTATTTCTTCCGCAAGCAAGTGCGTAGACCTTTTTTCCAGCCCTAACTTGGTACTACGCGTACATTCGGTCAGAGAGCAGAGGTTCGCGTGGAACATTTTTTCACGAGATCGATAAATGACCAGTTAGTTCAGGTGGTCGTTCTTATTGACTCACCCTGTACAAATATCTATATCGATCGTTAGCCAGCGCGGCCGCTACACCGTCTAACCGAAAACTTTGAGAGGGATGTTTTCGCTCCGGGAGTGGAGGCTCGCGTTCCGCGGAGTCGTGCCTATGAAGTTTCGAGTGTGTGGCAACTTTATAGAGTCCACGGAAAAATGGAGAAAATTAAAGGTTATAAAGGCGTGTCTATGGAACGCGGCCGCTCTTGAAGCATTCGCCTTTTACTGCATAAAGGGCGGACGAGTCGAATAAAGGGGGATCTTTGCCCGGGGAAAAATTGCACCGGGACGCGAGGGTTGTTGAAAATAAGCATCTGTTCTTTAACCGGGGGGTGGGACTGGTTATGATTTCGTTACGGCGGAGACAATTTTAGGGGATTTATGGCCGTGAATTACCGTTGAAGAAGGTGTCGGCCATTGTGAGCTAGTAAAAAGAAGCGGCAGTTAAGCGCTAGTTAAGCTAAGAAAAGAAAGGGTTTTAAATTGCAGTAATGTTGAAATATCTTAGTGCCTTTATTATTAGCATCCTTATAATCGTTAGGGAAATGCTCGGTGCGTTTAAGTACTTTAAGTTCATATTTTCTTGACGGAAAAGGTTGTACGTTGAAATTCATCAAAAGTTAGCGGTTACTCAATGATTTAGAGAACTGCGAGCAGGAGAACATTCGCGCATTAAATTGTACAGTTTGAATAGTTCAAATTTCCAGAGTACAAAGCTTGGAAAGTTTAGCTACTGAAGTTCAAAGCGTATCTAATTCCAAAAATTGACCTAAGCTATTTCAAACATTTACTCCTCTGATTTCATTAAATAATTTCGGTGTACGTGGCATAGCAACGAGCAAAGATTCTGTAGCAGTTGAACGAGAAGTAGAAACGGATTAATCGTATCGTCTGCTTGTTACAGTCCCGCCTATGCTAACGATACCGAATCAGTTGGAAGCGGCGTACATCGGACAAGACGTCACATTGGAATGCCACACCGAGGCTTATCCGAGCTCCATTAATTACTGGACGACAGAACGCGGCGACATGATCGTCTCCGGTAATTCTAACATTATATATTTCTTCGCCTCTCTGCGACTCGCCTCGAAAATGTATATTCGCAATTTCTATTTATCATCGTCTCCCTGCGACGCGCGTAAATTTTTTCCAACTGCGAAAGAGCGTGGTTTTATTTGCCTAGGCAATTACCATTCTATTGCAGGCGATAAATACGAGGCGGTGTCCACGGACAACGGTTATAACAAATACATGATGCTGAAGATTAGAAACGTCGGCCCAAGGGACTTTGGCTCGTACAAATGCGTGGCACAGAATTCTCTCGGCGGAACAGACGGTGACATTAAATTGGACGGTGAGCATTTTTCATGAATTCTATCCTTTATTCAGTTTCTATTCTACTCTCTACATATTCGTCGTCTGTCCTTTATTTTCGTCTTTTTTAATTCTAATCGATAGTGTACCGAAAATATTTCGTAAAGTATATTTATTCCAAGATATTAAACTTCTCTGATACTTATCCGTAAAATATTCCGCAATAACTCAACGGAATGGACATATGTACACCGCCCTCATATATCAGATATAAAGATTCACTGACAGATACGAGGAATATCTTCCTTTCCTTTCTTCCTTGTGATTTAATGTTGCAAAAATTTTATATTGTAAAAGCTATTGAAGTTCAACTTACAAGCTGTACATATGGTTAATTAATCCTAGCTATATTCAAAAACATAAATGTTTAATGCATTTTTAGCGTGGCATGCAACTTTGCACCAGAATCGAAATTATTTAAGGGTGCGAACATTTTTGTGTCGAACTGTACATGTCTTCTAATCGCCGAGTAATTGATTGATTCCCGATGAACTTTACGCAAAAAACACTTATCGTTAGCTACTCGATATCTATCGATCGTTTGACGGGGTCAAGCGTCCTTATCGCGTTCAACGTTGTTCGTAATTGGCGATTAAATTTACGAAAGATATATTCACCCCAGGAGAGTGTACCTTTCCACCATCTAGGACGAACAAATTGGCTGAAATTAAAAGTTTAACGAGATATATCGGTTGATGGCTATGAAAAGAACACGAGCAAAGTTCAGCCTCGAATTTGCCGATTTCGTCCCGATATAGATCACGTTCCGTATTTAAGTTAAACAGATTTCCGCACGATACGTGATTGTGATCGAAAAGTCCTTTGAACTGTGTTTTTTTTAAACGCTCGCCATTCTATCGAGTGGTAAGCTAATTTGATTCAAATTTATCTGTTTTCCTGTAGAAATTCCAGCGCCATCGACGACATCGACTACACCGCCACCCTACTACGTGACTTCGTCGATGAAGAAAAATGGTAACCAATCTCAGTCTGCCCGGTATTTAGCCTATTTTCACCACGCTGCTCTCAGTTCAAACGGACTGGAATCGTTGAAATTTACGAAACTTGCCAACAAACGTGGAATTAGGCAGAATGCCTCGCGTTAATCTGCAGATAGAGTTGAATCGATTTACGCGTCGAACCCCTACAACTATTCCATTACGCGTTCAATTGGGTATTTTCTTGTTTCTTTTTCACTCGCGAAAACAAGGGCATCCGTTCTCGTACCTTTTCACGCAAAAAAAAAAAAAAAAAAATATGCCTTGTAAAACCACCTTTGTGTAATGCATTTTAGGAAGAAACGGTAACAAGAAATTACGACAACGACCTATCGACTACGAGGTCGAGGAATGGCGAGATCCAGGTCAGTAAATATCTATTTTAACGCAGCCCGCGTACCTCAGGCATTTCCCACGACGATACACCCGGGTGGCTGCCTGTTATACCGGTTCGTTCGAGTAATTAGCGTAATTAAAACCTCGTCAACGGTGCACATTCGAGGTGGAGAGATTCTCCGGTAAATCCACTAAATTCCCAATGCTCGGTGATCCCCTTTATCCGCGAATGAATTACTTCACGTTACTTGCTCCCCTTTAACTGGCCGGAATGGATTTCAGAATTACACTTTCGACGACAGTGATTTCACTGATGGTTCCACTTTACAATGATCCTCTTCCTCCCCCGTGTACGATTTCTTTTCTTTCTACTCCGGTTTTTCCTCGCCTCGAATACCGGCTGTACTTGCATGGCTGATTACACGATCTCGGGGCTGAGAAAAATTTCAGATCTGCTGACGAAAATCTTTACGTGTCTTACCAGTATTTTTTAATTACCATGTTCCTATGCGTCTGGAGCATTTAGTTGCCAGACACTGAAGACGATTATTTTTTTATTCTTATCGTTTTTCTATTATTTTCCGTGTATTATTTATACTTATATAACTAATATACACTTCATATTCTTATTCAATTTTTATAATATAATTAAGGAAATTGATTATTAATTGCAAAAAGATATACAGTACATACTGTGTTAGGAAAGTTATTTAAGTTGTATAGTGTTATTTAAAAGTTCATTTAGATTCATCTTTTGATTAAGTATTTTAATTGCATTCGATATAGAAATAATAGTCTATTCTGCTTTGAAAATATTTAAATATTTCTGTTTCGAGAATTATATCAGTTATTGGGTATCTGTCAGACAGTAAAATAGTAACGCTCTAATTTAATTTAATAGTCATGAAATATTATATATGGTATGACGAATTTGAAACGTATTTCTAGAAATATTATTAACATTTTGAACTAATGGTGGAAAATGAAATCCTGTCAATTTGTCCGCTATATTCGGGTCTTTGAAATGAGAAAAGCATAAATGGCAAAGCAAAAACAGTGAAAAATCCGCGGGAAAATTTTAAGTATTAGGACTGGTTTAAGAAACTGTGCCAACGAGGAGTTTTTACGATATTCAGATGAGGCTAAACTGTTACGAAATAACAGCAGATCCCAGTTAGATCAAAAATTTTCAGTTGGCAATCTATCGTGAAAGTAACGAAATTGAATTACAGAGATGGAAATGTCGACACTAATCCGCGCACTGTCCTAAGCTGTTGCGAATTTGTAATCCGATTACCAGTTCAAAATTGATTCCCCTGAAGTCGCTAATTAGTTTGTATCCGTCAAAAGTCGAAATTTCCTGATATGTCGAACTGTTGGTACAGTATCAACCGTTAGTATACTCGCCGTGAGCAGAAATCGAAGTGGAAACTCCTCCTCAGACGTGCCAATTTAAGAAAAACTTCAGATCCAGAGATATCAACAGTAGTTGGCACTACCCAGGAACTTTTTTTCCGCCACCCAGAAAGTGCTTTTACTTTAGTTCGAAAGTCCTGCATCAAGGACCTCCACTCCGGCAGATCCACTGATCGAAGGAGGATGGCGAAAGAATTTCAAACTGTCACGGTAACGTTAATTTCACTGTAATTAGAATGAGTTTTCAGTCCACGTGACTCGCGAACGCGAAACGAGAGTGTCAATTTCTTTCGGGAAATTTATAAATGTCCGTTTAATATCTATTTTGTAATTTCAATAGATGGTAATATCTTAATGGATTGCTCGCGTGAATATTCATAAGTTCGTTTGTTTGAATCGAGCGATCTGAAACTCGATTCTAATGGCCGATCGGTGAATTTTGTCCGATTACTCCTGGCCGTCAGGTATGTAAGAAAAATTCCATTTAAATTAGAGCGCAATAGTTAAACAGCGAGACGAATTTTCTCGGCGGTTTTATATCACTAAGGTTACTGGTCTGATTCGACTCAGTTCGATATAAAGTATCGCGTAGCTTATGAATATTGAACGTCGTAATATCTTATGAATACGCATGAGAAGACCAATCCACCGGGTTTAACTACCGTTAAATTTCGAATATCGATTAAAGGTCTAAATATTCTGCGGAGAAATAACGCATTAATGTAAAATTACGCGTGAATTAAGAGCAACGGGGGAGCGAAGAAGTTTTCTTGGTTCCCTCTTATCTTGAATAATTACAGGGTAAAAATTTATTCGGTAAAAATAAGCTGCGGATCAATAGAATCTATTAGCATATATATGTATATATACATAAGTATGTATACGGGTCCTACTGACACGCAGTCCGTCAATTAGTTTTCAATCACCATCGAAATTTCCAATCGAGAGCAAATTCTCTCACTGATTCGATTCCGGGATAGAAAATATCGTAGAAATGTTTGAAAGTTAGGACGGGAGGACATCCGTATATCTATATCGCGGTAGATGAAACATCACGCCGAGGGCAATTTCGGTTCGCATGCCAATAAATTGGCAGCGACTGGCGCGGGCGTCAAAGTTCTCGAACTCAATCTCAATGACTTTGCTGAAAGATCCCCGGGAGCGTTGGCCCAGGCTACCTTTTCTCCAAGTTTACTTTCAATTAATGAAAAACGAGTTTCGTTGACCCGGTGCCCGGTCCTCTGGCTGGCTCCGCTGGCGAAACGCGCAACGAGAATTCTTACGATCCCGCCGCCCCGTTCCCGCCGACCGGGGTCACCGTTTGTCTCTTCCTTCCCTTCATTTGTTAAATCGATCGTGACACCTACACGCGCACCGATAGCCCCGGTGACTATCGATAAATCGATTCCCTCCGGTCCGCGCAAACTTTTATGATCTTTATTCTTCGTGACCCCGATCGACACGGCAACCAAACCCCTCCCGTTGATTCGAAAGAAGCTTATCCTAATGTTTGACGTGCTCGAGTCAGACGAAGCGTGTATATCGTCCGTGTACTCGTTCGTGATTGCAACAGAGGACAATCGAGAGAGCAACGAGGAATCTCGTGCTGGTAATCTAATAGCCCTGGAATATCGTGCAGCTTCGAGAGAAGAAATTAGTAGTAATCACGATTTTCTTCTCGGCTCAATTTAAGTGGCAGCGATAAATCACAATTGGCAAACAATGGAATCGTTCGAAAAATCGGGCGAACGTACCTCGACGGTTATTGCCGTTGATCCCATTCGAGCATGAACTACGTTCACGTTAATTGCTCGTGGCGCGACAGCCACGGGGCGGCGTTGGCCTCGACACGGAATCGGGGGCGAACGAGAGGAAACGAGAGGAACTGCGCGCGGTCGGGAACCGGTAAAGACGTTGTTAAATTGTTGGGAAACGGTTCGTCTGTCGCCGTCCATGCGGAAAGTCACGTACCGCGGATTTTACTCGCAGGTGAGAATAACTTTTTTTTTCGGCCCGGACGTGCGATTTCCTGCGTCCCTTTTCTCCCTTACGGGAGCGAGCCAAGGCGGTCGAGGAACTGCTCTGGAGGGGCGCCGTGAATTCGCGGCGACCGTTCCTCGATCGTTTCTGAAATAAGAAAACTTGTTTAGTCTCGCTGCACCTCGACCTTTTCACTTCCCACCTCTAATAACGACGGTAAAGTATTTTCATCAGGCGATTCGCAATCTCTGTAACTAAAGCAGAAGGATACAAGCATCGCTCAGCGTGTATCGACAAAAGAAAATTAGCGAATTGCACTTGAAATTTTATAAATTATACAAAGATTGGCATCCTTTAGCGCTGCAGTGAAAATTTGTATTAAATTTTCCTACCAGAATTTATTAGCAAAGGGGTATACAAAAGAATTTTAATCGAGGTATAATGTAGGGTGTCCGGAGGGAAATTTTGTAATTAATTTCAGCGTAATTATTTCAACATCGTTTAAAATTAACGACCGTTTAAATTTTTTCATTAACGCCCCTCATTAGAAACGTGTAACTACCAACAATTAAAATTCCGTGCTTTAGATGTCTCTCGATAAGATGTATTCACACTATTATTTTTAATATTCTCACCGTCTGTTAACCGTTCCCTGTCCGCGCGGAGAGATATTGAAACGAAGTGGTTGTGCAACCCCAAGCACGAGTCGTCTCGATTCGATTAAAGGAAACCGCTAAAAGAGCGATGCACAAGTGAATCGCTCTCTACAGCCACGCTTACGTATTACATAGGTGTCTACGTATCAAACAGCTCGACTTCCATTCGCGTGATACCTGCATGCACGTTGCGAAGTTGCCGGGGGTTAACAGGGGTAAACGTACATATGTATCGACTTCTTCCCGGTTGATATTCATCTATTCATAGCCGGCAACATTACCGGATTTGTATTAGCGCCACAGGTGGCGGTGTTGATCCAACCTGGACCGATCCGTAAAACTTAGCACAACCGACCAATCCAATCGGGAGGTGAAATTGAACGGGAGAAGGACCGTGCCAGGGAAGAATCGAACTTGACGATAAACTACGTATTTATTGCGAGGCATCCTGCCCGCCTACGATACCCCTGGGAATAATTTAATAAATTGTTTTCCCGGCCTGCCATATCGCGATCCATCAAATTCCACGAAACGCTATGGCTCGACGCCAGACTCTATTCTAGAAAGGCGACGCCTACGTTGGACCATTACCCGGGACTTTCATCGCCTTTCCTAACGTGTCGTCGTTGTCTGTTATTTTACGGATCGAACGCATCGGAAATACGCTTGAAGTAGCGTAATTTGAATTAATATATGATAATAGAGCAACGTGGTGTTCTAATAAAAATCAGGGTGCAGATTTTAGGGTAATGATGAAGCTATAGTTGATTGAATAGATTCGACTTTCATAGGTTTTGATGTCGAATTCTAGCGATATATTGGAATTACGTTTGTCAGCTATTTATTTGAAGTCTGATTCATTTTTCACGAATAGCTGGAATTTGGTAAACGATGGCAGCTGGATGCGGAGAATTTTGGGAATGTGTGAAATTGTTGGATAATGCGAACAGCATATATATAGCGGAAAAGGAACAGAGAGGCGAAAGAACGCGAGGGATTTAAATCATTTTCCTTATTCCAAGAAATACAGGATTAATTAAAGTGGCCCGAACGCAAAAAGCATTCGTAAAATTCAAGCGGCTTTTGACTTTTATAGAAATTGCGCTCTCGAAAATTAAATATTGTGGGAAATGCGTAAGCAATTGTTTGCAGTGGCATCGCAAAGTTGCCGCATGGAAGGTTCTATAAATTTGTGAATTAGAAAATTAGAAAAATTGGCACTAAATGAGTGAAATGACAACGAAATGAATTTATTTATGTTACAACCAAAATTATAGTGCAGCATTTTCATTCTTTCTCCTATGATTTTCTGCCTGGATATTAAAGTGTGGCTGTACATAATTAAGAATCGTCTGATAGATCATTTCTTCGAAGTCGACACGACGAGTTAGTCCGATTTAACAGCCCCAGGGTATCTAATGGAGTATAAATTTATTTAGTCTCCCACCGGCGAGCCTTTTATCTCATTAAAAAGGGATTTGCGCAGACCAAATATCCAAGAGATTCCGAGAATTTGGTCGAATTTAATTCCGAGACACGGAAGAACGTCGAGCTCTCGCTCACCCATCGTATTATTCGCTGCAACTCCTTGTATTTATCTTCCCTATCCGACCATTCTCATACTCGCACATATATTTCCGTCGTCGTTGAGAGATCGACCGCTCCGCGGAACGATTCCAGAGTGGTTCTGAAACTTCATCGACCATTCGTACCGGGCTTCGAATGTATAAAGCTTCAGCTCGATTATTCGATTTGAAAATTAACCGTCTTATTAACATTCCATATTTATTTCCGAAACAATTATACAGGCAATTATTTAAATTTTCCCAGGAGATTGAAATACGTGCACGGAGAACTTGAAAATTTAAATATTCCACATGAATCTTTTATTTCTACGTAGAACCGTCTTCGACGATTTTTCGTTTCACCCTCGTCCAGCGCAAAGCCCGACATTCTCTGCTTAAGAGAATTTCCAATTCTTTCGCAGCCAATGAAATGGAAGAGAAGTGGCCTTTCTTGTTTTCAGGTTTACGAACGCTCCGCGCCCCTTTTCCTCCTGATGGTGCACGCGCACGCGTATCTACCCCTTTCGCGGAGAAAGTAGCGTTTCGCGAACTCGTTCCTACCAGCGGCCATAGAGATTCGAGCTTATGGCGGTACGAATTGGTTCCGAGCGGGGCATTTCCCATGAAATTCGAATCACCGTCGCATTGTCCGGTCGAAATCCTTTCAGGACGCTATCACACACAGCATTGTTCGCCCGATGACCGTCCAAACGTTCGATTATCTGGCCGGCGTATTATTATTCGAAACGCTCTATTATTCAAGCTGCGTGTTTCCAAGCGCTAGAGCTCTGTTGCATTCTCATTTCCACTTGTTCCGCCCGCCGTTTTTGCCATCCACTCGCAGTTATCGTCCGCCGGATCCGGAGTTAATTCCGCAAAGAACAATTTAATACTACACGGGAAAATACAGATACGCGGAAATTACGCGAATGAATAAGATTGTTCCGTTCGAGACGACGAGTGCGAATGGGACGAGCAGAGGAGCACGGTATTCGCGACTAGCTGCCTCGTAAATCGCGTTATTGAATATAATTACTGGGTATTGGAACGATGTTCTATATTCATTAGGTATCTGAATTATTTACAATTACTATCGCATACTCGATAGAAAGCTTCGAATAATACGTAAACGAAGCTTGGCGTCAGATGAAACAGCCATTTTACATTTCCATTTTACTTCTCACCCCTTTTCACAGTAAAAACCATCGAATATAGACGCGCATATACAAAGTTAAATTGTCGAGTGTTCGAAGCGTGGGATGATGATTTCCATGAACAAACGACTTCGCGCACAAGTAGATTTGTTTGCTTGCAGATTACGATAGAGACTACGGTCCGCCATCGATGAGGCCACCGGGCGAGCTTCCGATGGACGCTCTAAGTCCGGGCGTTTCCCATCGGGCACAGCTCGTTCTTCATCTTTTGGTGAGTCTCCTGTCGCTGCTACTTCCAGCCATCAGAAGGTGATTCTCACGTCGCGGGAACGGGGCTTCCAGTTCTAGTGTTTATTGGACGGTGACCAGACCGGAGACGGCTACCAGTTTCCGGTTAGCCGGCTTCGGCTGGATGATGGACGAGTGCGACGAGACAAGACGCGCTTGAAATTATTTTCATACTAAACGTAGACGTATACAGAGAGCAAAGAGGATATTATATATATATATATACAATAATATATATAAATATAAATAAAAATATATATATATATAAATATAAATACAAATATGATATGTTATGTAAGTATACTTACAGTGAGTATGAAGGAATCCTTAGGCTTTTATGAATGACGATGATTTTGTGGCGCGCGACATCTTCGCATTCGAGGACCGACTTCGTTCTCTCTCTCTCTCTCTCTCGAGTAATATGCGAAACGAGCATCCGCGTTCGAGAACACGTGTTAACGGGAGAAGAAGTTTTCGCGGCGACTAGACTAATTCTGTCCTCGAGCAAGAGTTCAAGCCAACGGTTTTCAGCCGATGTTGTCGCGATGCATCGGTGTTCCGCGCTGATTCGAGGGTTGTGTCGTCTTATATAACGCATCGCCGCTTTAAATGTTCCGCCAAAACGAGTTTTGTAATCAAACGTGTGTCGCGGGTTACGGAGAGGCTGGAAACCACTGGTCCCGATGGAAACGATTCGCGTAGCTCCATTAGCTCCGTAAGAATACGAACTCGTATAGAGGATTTCTGCGTTTCGACTAATTACCTATGTAAATACCATTGGTTTCATAAATCCTCGGAAGGATTGTGCCAGCGTTCTAGGTATCCCCTCATTGTAACACTCATTGTCCACGGTCTCGTTTCACTGCCACTGTATCGTTCGCGTCACTCGACGAAGAGATCTTCCTCTCGTCAGGCAGCAGTCACAACTGAACCAGCATCGTCTGTCCACGTCGTCTATCATTTCTAAATCTCTAGATTTCCTCAATTGAGGTGCAGAAGCTCGTATGCCATAACGATTTTTTCTCATCAAACCCTACAACATCCCATATAGTTTCAAAAGTATTTCCAGGTTCCATTGATTCGACTCGTTGTCCACGATCATTTTTTTTTTATGTTTGTAATCAGATTAGAAACATTGATGAGACGATCGTGACTACTGCCTTATGAAATCGATGAAAATGTTTCTCTCGCGAGGACGCGCACCCGTTTCGTTGTCCAAGGACAACGACTAAATAACCCGACGATAGCCCAAAATTGACACGGTATGACGAAGTACGCGAATCCATGGTTCAACAGAAAAAAGAAGGCGTTATTTTCAAACGGTTTCGCGTACTCCTCATCCGCAGATCGATCTTATTGCTCGCGAAAACGAGCAACCACTCGCCGACGATTGATCGTCGTTCACGACGAATAGCTGGAACCTACTCTAGCGAGCAGGGCGCAACTGTATTTCGGTACATGTAATAATATATACGTACGCATGAAAGAATAAATTAAAACGTAAAAAGAATAAAAGCAAAAAAAAAAAAACTATACATTATACACAGGAGCATATATAGGTATAATGAAACGTAGTTGTGTTGGGATACGCGTTCTGGAGTTTCATCGTTAGCTGTTCGATTGGCAAAGCGTGCACCGACACGAGAGCTAGTCATACATACGTAACCGAAGGCGGTGGAAATCCATTGGTAAATAGATTATACGCGATTCGACGCGAATCGAAGCGAACGTTGGCAAGTTCCCGCGTACGATAGCGAAGAACACGCGACGATGATGATGTTGCGTAGCCCCGAATCATCGGCGACGGTGTCTTCGTGCAGAGAGCTTCGTCGTTTCAGTTCAATTACGCATCAGAGAACGGGAGAATTGACGGTTCCCCCGTGAGGCTACACGTCAACGACAATATTTTTAGCTTTAACGAGACTTCAAGTAGATTTAACGGCTCACAAAACGGACACTGTCGGAGATGTTCCACCGAAACGTGTTACTTTCCGCAAGCATCCCCTTTTTGCTGCACGAACGGTGTGACCCCTCTTCGCTCGTATCGTTCTGTACAAACGCTGAACAAATTAGAAGCTTTCCATATGATACTTTGTACTTATCGTTTGGCGAACGAAATTTTCTCAAATCTATTTCGAGTTTCGTTCGAGTCTAACGTAGAGAGCTGGTGATAATAACAATTATGTGTGTATAATATGCTTGGAAAGTCTTGGATCTCTCATCTTCATCGAACTACCGGTAATCGTTTCGCTGGATTTCATTCTTCTCTTTATTTTCACGAACAATTCGATCGTATTCCACGGAAAAAATTCGTGCCACTTTAAATTCGAAGTTTAATTACAATTCTAGTCCTTCTGCTCTTCGAATTGTATCGTAGCAAGAGGAAGAGTCGATCTGATTTCACAAAGTGTATCGATTCGAAAAATTTCGGTCGTTCGTAGAAATGAAACGAGAGATGGGCGATTCAAAAGTTTCGAAAGGAAGTGTACTTGTTCGTGGATGGCTTCGTGGTATTCCATTCTCGGTCCGCGTGGTTATCCGCGCGCGGAACACGAGCGAGGATGAAACGTAACGCGTCTTTGCCGATTGATTGTTCTGTAAATATTGTAGATACGTTATGCTGTGATTAATGTGAATCGTCGTCTGTTTTCACGGTGATGATTCGAGGCTGCGATTGTTGAAGCGAGCGTAAAAGGTGAGTGTTGTGAATAGCGTATTAAAATGCGGGCGTTCGAGACGTTTACGGCGGCGAGAACGCGCGAGAACGTCGTTTGGTAGAAAACAAATCGAGGCCGCAGCGATCATAGATATGTCGTCTTGAATTATTATGATAACGTTATTAATGTATCGTGCCCGATGGTTTCACTGTGCCGAACGATTTTTATTGGTTCAGCCGGCCATCGAGAACGGTCCGCGAAACGAGTATTAGATGCATATGGTGAAACTGTCGGTCGGAATATCTTAATAAATCGAATGCACGACTGCTATTATAAATCATTGTTCATTTCTCCCAGTTGCGTCGAACGTTACGACGTATCATTCCATTTCGTTATCCCTGTCGTTTTCTTCTGTTGTTCTGAAGTACTCGAGCAATTAGGAAATCGGTAACAGGTAAGTGCCGATCATTGTATTTAATGCACGCTGTTCTATTCCTTCGGTTGAAATGTAGATTTCTGTATTCGTAGAGAATCAGTTTGTGGAGGACGAGGCGACTCGCGTAAGCGTATAAATTTATCAATCGTGGCCAAGAATAATTATACCAATCGAGTAACGCAATTCAGCCGGCATGCGATTGCAATATCCCACGTTCGAGACAAGCTTCGCGTCTCTGGAAGAGCTTCTATGGCTGACCCGCAACAGTACACCACCACTGCCGTCTTACAATCCCCTTGCGTCGCCAGTAAAGCAAACCGTACAGGACGCAATAACAGTTGAGAGAAAGGAAGATATAGGGGGAGGGAGCGAGAGAAATGGAGTAATGGTCTGCGCCGAATCAACCCTCGGAAATTCAACGTCCCGTTATAACGTAATAATCTTTCGAAACACCAACCGTGACGCGTTGTAATGTCTCTTGAAATATTGGATACGCCCTGGTAATTTCCATCCGTAATGAAACCGATATGTAAATGAGATAACAAGTTCGATTGTCTACATTTCAAGGCACAATGGCTCTGCTAATGTCCGGCCTGCAGATGGTCTCTGGTAACGCGTGTCGTTGCTTCCGGCAATAATGGCCACGATAAGGCGATTTTAAAGCCTGATCGAAATAAACCTGACGATTGCCTCCACTCCTCCCCCTGCACGTATACGATATTATGGTGGTCGTTAAAAGGTGATACCAACTGCACTTTGTCAGTTTAATGCGCGAGATAGCCAGCTACTTGGAAACATCGAAATTGTTACTTTCATCGCGTGCAATGAAAATTATGTTGGCCTGTTTCGCGAGCGCATGTTTGACAATGACACTCAAAGGGTTAATTGCGATCTTCGCGGCGAAGAATGGCTCGCTAAACATACGCGTTCTAAATCGAATGTTCGCTAGGACAAACAGTTCGTCAGGTCAAAAGTGATTCACCGGGAACGTCATTAATATTACATTCGTAACCGACCTGCAATTTGCCTGCGGGGATTTAACGCGCTGGAATCGCGACTATAGCGCGACTTTACCAGGCAAAATCGTTTTTGGTCGCATTAGGAATCATCGCGAAAGTATTATTAACGAGGAGCAAATTTATATCGACTGATGTGCATTTCGCGAAGTTGTTGGAACGTGAATATTTTTCGCGTTACCAGGTTGATAATTTGCTTGTACGATATTCATGAATATAACGGAGCGCAGGTAATTACGAATCGACGAAACGAAAGAACCTTTGCGCCCGGAATTTAATGCACGAACGGCTCTTCCCGCGTTTAATCTATTTATTTGCGCTGGCAAAATTAATATTTTATTCGAGTGTACGCTGCGAAGGTAATTTCAAAAAGCTGGACTCCGTTCTTTGGATTTGTACAAATCCAATATTATTATTTACTTGGAATTATTCTTTGAGCTACACGAAATCAGAAAAAAATTGGATTTCTCGATGCAACGAGATGCAATATCGCACGTGTAAATTTAGGACCGTTTCTGTTGAACTGTATCAACGTATCGATGTAATAACAAGAATGAATAGACGTCCTTCTAAGCCTAACGAAGAACGACTCTTTGTCTCAAAGGAACACCATCGAGGTTGAATTCCTCAGACTCATTTCCAACAGTTTCGACGATCAACCAAAGCGACGATATTGAAACGCGACTCCGTAAGTGGCGAAAATTTTTCTCACCCTCTAGTCCTTTTTCACCGTCCGTCCGTCTGTCTGTCTGTCTTTCTTTCCCTCTCGCCACGCCACTTTAACAATACCCTCAATCGATTTCTCTCGCCAAACGCGAGAGAGGAGACAAATGCTTCACGGTTCCTTGCTCCTGAACTTTTTTCCACAAAGACACGGAAAAGGTTACGGCAACATCGACGCTTTGCTCGCCACCGTTGCCCGCCGCCCTCTTTCCCTCTGCCCCGGTCACTCTCACGGTCTGTGTTTTTCTGCCCCCAGCCTTCCTTTTGTCGCGGCGATTTCTCCGCCTGCTTTCATGGACCCGCACTCCGCCGCGTTTTCTTTTCAGATTTCTGTAAATCGCCGGATAACTCGCCGCTTCGTGCTTTTCGATTACGCGGGACCGTGGCTGCGCTGTTTTTCTACGGGCAAGGAGCGAGAAATCACTGTTTCGCGATTGTGCAACGCGATGAACGAACGTTCGCAACCGACAGAAGAACTTCGAGGGGTGACTGTTTTTTCTTGTTCGGACGATCGATTAAAAATGGTCCCCTGATGCGTAACGAATGATTCGTGGCACGAATGCGATCCCTACAGGTAGGACGTGCTAGCAGCTAAGCTAGAGTGAAAATCGATAACGAAAACATTATCGAAACGCGTGTTCGATTTAAGGTACACGGTTTAGCGATCGAATGAAACTATGTACTGCGTTCATTGGATCGAAGCATTTAATTATTTCATTATATGTCGTGATATACGATCCGCAAACGTGGAAATAAATAAACATATCATTTATTGCGGAAATATTAGCATTATTTACGACTATTCAATCGATACATGCATATGCCAGCCGTATAAATAACAAACGATAGCGGGCGGCTATCCTATTTGTTAAAACGACACTTATACATATTCATTCCGTTCGAGTTTGAAATTATTATTCGCGGTTTCATTAGCCTCCATCGGTTATTCGATAACAACGATCGCGTAAACATACGGAAATCATAACGGATACGGATTCTGGAATTATTTACACGGTGGAACTCTAAGCTAGAAATTAGTTGCCGAAGCACGGTTGCTGCACGATTTTACAGCTAGAAAGTTGGAACAGTAGTTTTCTGTAATTAAACTTGATCATTTGCAGACCTTTCTTCCATCGAGCGCAACCGCAAAAACTTCTTAAGTACAATTTAACAATTGAGGAATTTAGCAGTACAGTGTTTTCGAAATATGTAACTGCCTCGAGATTAGAAATTTCGGCTATTCTTTGGACGACACAGTTTAATGACACAGCTGAGACTGTCTGATGTAAGCCATGTCCTTTCGTACAAAATCACCCAACGTATCGTAAGCATTGCAGCTTACTTCGTCAGTGCTCAACTGACACACTGATACCTTCACGTTTCTAGCGAGGGTGCATCATTTGAAACTCGTGTTCTGCTTGACTACTTACAGTACTACTAATCACAGGCTTTTAGTTAGTGAGTCCAGCAATCAGACGAAATATACACGATCCATTTTTGCGGCTAAAATTTTATTGGCGAAACGTGTCCCCGTGTTTCGAAGTAAAACTTAAGCTCGAGCTACAAATCACTAGCTATTCGAACAGAATTGGCGTAAATCAAACAAAGGCGAGCGTTTTTTAGTATTTCCTTTTATTTTTTTTTATTTTTTTCTGTTATTCCTGTCCATCCATGCATCGGGAACACCACGCGCGACAAGCTGCATAAAACGGGACGCATCGACCGCGGTCCAGAATTTTGGCAAACAGGTACTCCGTGCGTTTCATTTCGCGGTTATTTACGGCCGCGCGATTTTGCAAATCCGGCATTTGTCCGACTGTATATTCGAAACTGGCGATTGTCGCCGCGGGCGTGCTGGACACTGGTTATGCGTGTCCACTACATCAAGGCACTCGACGAGAAAATCATCGCCGATTTGGGGTGGTTCGCGATGATCGAACTGACGCACGCAGGGAGCACACCGCTCCTCAAGGTTCTCACTGTCCACGCTCTCGTATCTCTACTAAATTCTCGCTGCTGTCTCGCGTTACGAACTGGAAAACTGGAGGAAGCCTGTACGAAAACGTATAGATAAAGTTTGAAGATTTACAAGTTTACTTTACCACGCGTGGTAAATATCCATTTGTAACATTTTCGAAGTGAAAATATTCCCGAAGTTTAGCCACCGCTGATTTAGGGCCGCGCGCGAGAAAATGGCACGCTCCGAGCGCGCGACAGTACCGAAGGAGCCAATCAATCACCTACGATCCTATTCATTTTTTCGAATCGGTCAACTATCGGGAACATATGATCCACGGGTATCTAGGGATGATTCATGAAGGGGAGCCCGTCGAACAGACAGTGATCGTTCATCCTTTGTGGTCGAAATTGTTTTTGTTGCATCGTTCCGGTTTGACCAATTCAATTGGACCACTTTTACGGACGCGGTATAGTTTTGTTTTATTCCGTCGCGTTCCACGTGACCGTGCAGAGGCACGTCGATGTCGCGTAATTCGTGGATCGATCGAGGACGGATTTCATCATTCGAACGCTTGCGTCGCTGAGCTTGCACGGCGCGACAATAATCGAACACGTCGTAACTCGCCAGTAGGATCTGAGACACGAACGAGGGAAATTAGATGCTCGAGTGTGAAAAGGACCATCGACGATCACCCGAGCGTTAAGCTACAAGCTGTCATAATATCGTTGAATCCAGAGCTTATAGAAACGCGCGTTTTCCTTCAACTTTGACACGCAACAGAGGCTCGAACTCGACTGAAGTTATAACGCGTCGTGTCGCCTATCTTTGACAACATCGCGTGACGCAAAGTTGCGGAGCTGGTGCGGAGACTTGCCACGGTTAAATTGCTTGAAAACTCGTGACAGAGGGAACGGCGCACACTTGGTCGTCGTTAATTACGGCAAGACACGTTCGAATTATGCGTAAAGGGATTTAATAGTCTGCCGCGCAGCATCGAATTGCTCGCCGGCGCGGTCGACTGTTCTCCAGTTAGTAAATCGTATATAGTTACTATCGGCGGAATTAACAATAAACGGTCCTGGGCCACGATCAAGACGACGGTGTTCCGTGTATCGTTCGACGAGGAACTGCGCGTCTATCGTGGCCCGCTCCCTCGCATCGACACTTCTACAGTTACTAATTATAGGACATTACTGACTTCCGGAAGTTCCTAGTTTCCCATTCGCCTCTCCTTTGTCCCCGTTATCGGCTCTACCTGACATCGCGAAAACCAAAATTGTCGCTCTATCTGATTTAATAACGACGAAATTAACTTAGAACTTGGTATCTTTGGTTTCACAGCAATCGGTTGCATGCCTGCCCCAACGTTGTGTCACACTTCCGGACGAACTCCTTGCAGAATCGTAATAGGTATTGTTCGGAGAGTCTGCGGAACAATTATGGCTACTACGATTACCGCTACTTCCTCGATGGGTGGTAACAATTTATTTCTCTATACGCACGTAATGATGCGAAATAACTTTGTCGAAATTGTTTCAGATCTCGATCGTAGACGAGTTTACGTTCTCATCGAAGCACACGAAAGGAGATACGCCACGCCACGTTGTACTTCTAGATTTTAATGGAGCACTGCGCGTACGATTTACGATGACCAGAAAGCAGCCAATTTCTCCACGAGATGAATGGAAAAAGAGGGAAAAGGAATTGTGCGCGACGATGGAGGGATACCTGTCAATACGTTACGTTTGGCAATCGATCCTGTTCCTTGCTGCATAAGGTACAAACATCGAGAGGTATAAAAATCACTCTTTCGATTTTTGCGATCAAGGTACGTGCTTCTCCAACCGCTTTCTTTCCGATTGGTTATTCTCAGAAAATAACGTGCCGGACAGGGAATGTCTTATGGTTTTCGGATCAATTCACGTCGCCTAGGAGGGAACGTAATCTCGAAAGTGTCTACCTTGGTCCTGTGGGAAGGACTTCACTTCACATCTCGTACGTAGGTGCACACAGTCCTGCGAGCATCTTAGTTTTGATCCTCTTTCTCTTCCACCCTAGCTTGGTGGTTCATTCTCTCCCCAAGGTTTCCCGGAAATCGAAGGTTATCGTTCGCCATTGCACTCGTTCGTCCATGATTTCGAGTCCGTGACATTAACCGATAGCGTTGTCAATTGAAATGCTAAATTTACTTGCACTTTTGCACCGTGCAACCAATGAGAAGTAACCAGAAATAACCGTATACACTTGACTCTAACGTGATCGAATAGATTTTCGCACGCGGTCAACGAAAGTACAGATACAAAGTTAGCGGAGTGCAGTAAGATTCTACTGCTATGTCCCATTACAGTCTAAAATTGTCCTAGTTCAAGCATCTCCTTTCCCAAGTTCGAATGTGTTTCGCACGAAGTTGTAGTACGGTCTACTAACGCTAACAAGACTGGACGAATATATCGGAACTTGTGTAAAATCGAATCACTTAGATTTGCCAACATCTCGAGCTTAGATATATCCAAACTAAATGAATAATCGTTACGTTTTTACAAACATTTTTAAGAAACGTCTTGTTATACGTAACATCGATCAATCATGTCTCAATCTCAATTTCAAGTTGCCTTTCATCACCGACAGTATACAAAGGAATGCCGTCAGACCCCTAAGAATAATCGATTGCCTTCAAATTTTTATTTGAGCTCTAAGTCAACAAAAGAGGGGTGTGTGAAATTTGAAACACTTTTACCCTCAAAGTCGAGCGACTTCCGATTTTTCGTTCCAACGAGAGCAACGATTGTTCAAGAGAGTCCCCCAAGCGTATCGCGTATGTAGATGCGCACCATAGTTGACATTCTTTCGTACGAAATTCGCGTGTTGAACGCGCAGCAGAGGAGAGAAAAAATTGAAATTTCACTGGTAGATTCGACGCACGTTAAATTGCGCGGTCACTTTGACTGCGAACGAAGGATCAAAAATCTGTCCCCGCTGAGGGTAGTTTTTCCAAGTCAAAGTGGGTAGATGAGGAGACCCGGAGGACACCTCTGAAAGCTAGAATCCGTCGCGTAAAGCACACCTAGTCGCGGTCACATTAAAAAGTAACAGGCAATTTTACAATGCTAGCTCGCAGTGCACGGTTGACGAATCGTTCGCAGGCGTCTCTTCGTCCAATGCTGTGCAGCTGCCTCGACGAGCCAGCTTAAAACTGATATTCTTTAAAAATGTATCACGAAAAATGTGTCCCGGCATGAATCGATTAGCCCACGACGCTAGCATTTTCCACGGAATATTTCATTCGCACTCTTTCCATTACACCTCTATTCAACGAACGAAGCAGCAGCGGTCTACAAGGTCGTGCTTTACTAAGCTGTTAATCACACCCTCCCGAACCCTTCGCCCCTTAATTCAAAAACGAGATCAGCTAAAGCACACTCGGTGGCGTGACTCAGCCCGATCTTGCCACGGTCGAACGTTACAGATGATAATGTAACGGCATGCGCGTGTAACGCAATTCAAATCCCAACGTGTTACGCGAAAAGGGGGTGTGCGCGAGAGAAACGGATGAAACGGGACAGGGAAATAGACAGAGTTATTCTCTGAAATATGAAGCGCAGCGGAGCAACTGACGTTACCAGAGACCATGTCGTATTATTTTCGTAGGCAGCGATGCGCAAGTGGATCCCGCGTACTCAGCAATAAGCGTGACTCTTTTTTTTTATCGCGTTTTTCTCTGCCCTCCGTTCCATAGGCCCACCCGTTAGGAACGGGAAGGTGGCTCTCATACGTCAAAAAATCCTATTATTCTGCGCTGATCCTCTGTCGACGAAATGGAAGAGATCGGCGGACGAGGTAGTCTAGTTTTGTTCGCTCCTCTCCTCGACGTCGCTCATCGTCTGGAATTGAATCGCTCTGATGCGTTCTCGGTTCAAGAAGGAAGTTGTATGGCGAACTCGTACCTGTCCTCCCTATCTCTCCCGCTCCTCCTCTTCCCGGATCCCCGCGCCACACCGTCGCCGCCACCCTTTTCCCGTTCCCTTTCTTCTCGTTCCTTTTGCTTTCGCCCACCACCTTTTTTTTCCTTTCGCCCGCCCCGTGTTCATCGACAAATTCTCCGCGGCGAACGATTTCGCGCGCGGAATGGCGTTATTAACATGAATGAGTTACGATCGACGTGAAGTGCGGGAGATAAAGGTCTGCCCGTTTCTGGAAGAATTAGAGATATTTATGGAGAGACGTATATTTGGATTTACGGTGATTAATGTGCACCGTGAAGATTTCAATTTCGCACCTGTGCAGATTTCGAGGGTTTAAGCTGGCGAAATTATCGTGAGGTATTAGAGTCGGTTAGGAGCGGTGGATCGTTGTAAATTCGGTGTTGGAAGCATCGCGTACCGTTTCATAGTAGTACATCGTGGGGACAGAGTTGTAGGGGATGGATCGTAATCGTATTTAAGATCTTACGTCGATAGAGAGCATTACTTGGCGTTTTTAGCAAACAAGCTTTCGAAAGAATCTTCTTAATGAGTTTCTCATTAATCGAAGATCAATATACCTTGCATGTCTCTAGTCTACATCGAAACGATACTATTGCGTTATTCATGGAAGTCAAACGAGAAGTCGAAGTATCTATTCCGTACTCTCGTTCCCCTTTCTTTTCTGTGATCTTTATCACCCCTGTCCGCCATCATAAATAAATTATATCCGCACAAGGGTTCACGCTCGTTCGTTTTCGTCGCGGGATTATCTCCCCTGGAGACACCAGCCCTATTTTTCCTATAAAGGATTCTATGGCCGACGACAAAGCCAATTTTCTTATATCTTAATTAATCCATCGAAATAGATTGCTATTTCTTTGCGAAATCCTTATTGATAGAGAAGTACCCGAATAAAGTTGTAGCAATAGTATGGAGGAGCCCACGAAAGTGTATTTCGCTAGAATATGGGTACCATAGACGTAATATGTAAAGTAAAGGGAGTGCTGGTAGTTGAATACACAAGAGCATTACATTGGCAAGATTAGATACTTGTCATTAAAGTTAAAGCAATATTTCGAAAAGTAATTATCTGGCAAGAAAATGGTATTAGCTCGCTTAGTAGACCGCGTCTTGATCCATTTACTAAGTTACTCGTTAATGATCGGTAATCTCGATCTCTCGAATAGGATTTAATGGCTTGTCTCGAGCTGTGCAATTAGTCCCAGTTAATTTGCCCCATTTAATCTAACTCGCTCGTTAGTACAAGCTAAATATAAACGTGTTTTCTATACCCTCTGAAACTGGAATAAAGTATCGGACAAAACGATCCCCCTGAAATTTTATTGATCTTCTGAATCAGTTATTCGTTTGAAATTCATGAAATGCACTCTCCGAGGACAACGATCGATCAGTCGTGCTATATAAATAAACGTAACCGTATTGTTTACTCGCCTAATGGTTGCAGAGATAAATACTTGACTAATAAATTTCGGATTAAATTAATTATAGCTCTGTAACTAGCATTTTGGCTCCATGCAGTGCGCAGTAATGAGCAATTCGGAATTATTACTCCGTGGAGAACAATATACACGTATAATCGGTCAGAAAAATCTGCATACATGCAGCTGGACACTTTTATTTATCGACAAGTGGAACAAAATTGTTCTTGCATTTCCATGATAATAACGTACCATGCACTATCACATTGAAGAATTTATTAGAACGATAATACCATGAAAAGAGAAAGCCAGGCAGCACTTAGCTGTATAACACAGAAATAATATAACTCGAAATATAAACTTGTACCGTAGATGGCTTCGTAAAGCGTCAACAATTTCTACTCTTCGAAGCTATTAGACACAACGACCTTTTTAATGTTCCATCCAGAGGACACTTAGGCAGACGAAGGTTCAAAAAGAGCCAGTCGAGGTTTTAAAAATTGACTTATAAAAATTGTTACCATCAGAAACATTCCACGCTGCCTCGTCTCTATAATCGAAAAATCTGTACTCGAATAATTTTCCAACCAAGCCTGGGTAACTCGCCTCGCGTTACAACCCCTCTAACCATTCGACATCAGCGCCGAGAAAATTACCTTGCACGGCCGTGACGACAGCAACAAGTGCAATATAAATCGCGGCCAATCGTTGCCGCTGGCTAACTGACCCAATTGCCAGCTGCAGCTTCTTTCCCGCTGGGAAGAGATTTAATCCTGTTACCAGATGAATCCGCGGCACCCGGCAGCCCCACGAAGGAGGCGTAAATCAAAATTTCATGCTGCCATTCCCGGTTTCCGCGGGGGGCGACTGCCAAGGAGCGCGCTTTTCCAGGCGCACGTGTACCCGTGTTCGCGCAACGGTTCGCGCTCGAGAGGCACGTTCGCGATCGAAAGCGTAAAAACGATCTTTGAAAGTTTATCGCCGTCGCCGTGGTCTGGGTCGTGCCAGATGTCGCAGGGACGGTGGATGCAGCGAGCCCTCGGAACGCGGGCGCACGTGTTTTCGCCGATTCTTCGACAGTCTCTCCCTACCGATTGCATATTAAATGCATCCGTATTCTCTCCAGGAGGGCGGTTCGAGCGTTCGCCGGCTCGCCTCGCCAGACCCCTTCCCGTTTGGCGAACGGTCGTAGGACAGCAACGGCGCCGATGAAATATGGCAGCGCCTATAAGAGAACCGCCGGCGCTGAAAATACTATCGCTTTCCAATACTACGTTAGACGAGGAGGCAGAATGGAATATGCGAGGCTGTTCTGCGAACGAGAGGGGGAGGGCGCGAACAGGGAAGACCCGGGCGGAAAATAAGCGAAGAAACTGAAAATATCGTTGGACGTTTGCGGCGCTCTCACGGCCATATGGTCACCTGCGTATATCATATTAGAAGCCAATTTTTAACTCGGTGCGGGCACATTTCACGCGAAACTGCCGGTTATAACCGGTCGCCGCTAAAAATCCAATGAATTGATAGGGTAGACCCGGGAACGGGTGGGTGCAGGGCCCGAATGGCCGTTTGAGGGGACGGAAAAAACTGCCGCCCGACTTTTCCACGGCTTCTCTGACCAAAGGGAAACGACCGCAATATCTTAGGGTGGAAAGTACACACGGACTCCGGTGGCAAAGACCCGGTCGCCTCAAATAAATCTCTCGCTAGCCTCGACCCTATACCTCGACGAGCCCCTTTTTCTACTCGTTGCTTGCTCCTTGCTTCTTTTCTCTCCTCGTTCCCTTTCTTTCGTTCTTGCCTCTCGTTGCCCTTTCCCTTTTCATTACAGCCATTATAAATATTGTCTTTGAGGCCGCCGGTTCTTTAACGAACGGCTGCGCGATCCTGGCATCGGTTGATACTGTCCTTTAACTGAATTAAGCACGCCAGTTCCCAGGAATGACGATCGCGGCGAATTTCAGCGTCTCGTTTCTCGATGCGATTCTCGTATCGATCAGAGCTTTCGACATTGGCAGATTCTCGATTATTCGAAGGCACGAAACGAACGGTTCCAATAATAATTGCTTCGATTCTGAATCGCAGCATCGACCAGAAGAATGTCGCCCCTGTAAAATATTTTGTTACACGGCGAAATTTTAATCGAGTTCGCGCGCCGCTCGAGGAAATCTATCAAGAAGTTCAAACACATTGTGCCGGGCAACTTGAGACTGAAACTCTCTGAAACTACCACGGGATTACACGAAGCGTTCAAGGTCTACGCGCGAAGAGTGGCATCGGCTGTGAACGCGTGTAAAAACCGTGCTCGTCTCGCGACTTCTTACACTCGAAGAAATATAATTACAGATTGTAACGCTGCACTTGGAATTAATATTGTCTGAGTCGGAAACCCTCCTCAACAGTCCTCAGGAGTCCCTCCGGCTGCTATTATCCGCCTGCTTCTATCTCTGTTCGTTAATTGCAGACACTCGGCTGAGTCTCGAAGTCGAATAGAGTAAAGTAGATACGGAATATTCGATGAACGTGATCGAGCTCTCTGCTCGAGCTCTCTGATATCCACCGTTAAAGTATCGAAGATGCTCCAACTATCGAAGATGGACGAAACGTCACAGAGGAGATGCGTCGTGGCACCATCGAGGCGTAGTTCATTGCTCCTGCCAGTCGAAGATATAGGATACTCGGTGGAAATTCGACTGAAAGGTTAATTTAAGAATTCTTTTGTATCGTTCACGATATGATGTAGTATGTTTTAGTACTTAATTATCGATCGACGCTCCATGCGTGGTAACGATCCATATCGCGATTAGGCGAACGTATGACGGCCAGAAGAGCTTGACACTCTATTCGACAGATGTTGTCTAATCCAATTTGCCGAAGAATTTGTAGGATTCGCAAGGAATAAAAGCCACGTGGGACAAACAAGATCCCGTGCGGGAACACGACTTGATCAGCCAATCCTCCAAACCAATATTGGCGCCGGGTTTGTAACCCTATTCCTCGACAGAGAAATTCGTCCAATCATAGGTTTCTCGGTCCACCATACAGCCGCTGAGCTTACCCTTGTCATTGGACCTGTCACTAATTTCCTTGGACAACTCACTAGGACCAGTACACTAATTCACTGTTAAACGTAATACGTAAATAAATATGTTAATGACCTGGAAATTGACAACTAATCGAGAATTACTAAATCGTCGATCTATACGGATACGAAATCATGGGAAACTGAAATGTGAGGAAGGTACGGATCAGACATAATTCGCAAGAATTTACATACGAGTGTGTTAAATAATTAAGTTAATTAAGGCCTTCAGTGAACTGTTGCAAGGCATCTTGCGTACAGAAGATTTTTCTTGTTAAAGACGTGCCAGAGAGTTGAAATTCTCACGCACCAAATAAGGTAAAAGGGAATCATTGGAGAACCTTTACAGAGTACACATCGAGTTCTCTTTTAAAGGGTAGAACGCCCTTACTCTTGGGATAAAAATCTTGAACCTCTTAATCAAGGAGAAAGAATGATTTCTATCATTAATCGCAAAACGATTTATTCTTCAAAAGAAGTTAGTCATATAGAGTTAATACAGCTTCTATTATTAATAATGTGTAAATTTAGTTACACAAGGGACTATCGAAAGCGCCATTGTCATTAGGAAAATGTCTATATTGAACTACTGCTACCCGCCACTCTTTATTCTTTATACATGTCCGCTAAGAGTAATTAGTCTAGATGCGTTTGCTTATGAACTATATAAAGAATACATTTGACTATTTTATCATTTTTCCCAAACATACAAAAATACTGCCTCGTTCAAACTATCAACTATTTGCATCATTAAAATGCATCATGAAATTATACCTTGTTAGCAGCACTTCCAATTTATGATGTTAGCTACGAAAATCGAAGTTGAATCAAAATGTCCTTTAACTATTATCTATGGCAATTAAGTTAAGGAGAACAGTGTAATTAGAGCGAGAAATATTTTGCGTGAGGTCACTCACGCGATCACGTCGCATCCCCCTATGGTTACAGAATTTCACAGTCTAGAACCCCAGTTACCTACTTACCTAGACGCGCGCAAAGGTCAACGGAATAACGACGGATCGATAGCTCGACAACCGGTAACCTCTACTTTTCTTCGCCGGCTCTACGTAATTCTCGATGCATTGTTCGCGGGACCAGGCCTCAGAAGAAGTTAATAACGCCTCATTTGCTTATGAAGCCTATCGCGCGAGAAAAATTGCTCGCGTCACGGGATACACGCTCGTAAATCAACCGCGCCGTCGTGCTCGCTCCTCGCTTTTTACGAATATTCGGTGACGCTGATTATAAAATTCTTTCACAAACGACGCCGTTATTATTATTATTATTATTACAGACACGTCGCCATGTAACGCTCTGCGAATTTCGCATACCTTATTTTCGGTTTCGATCCGAGCGTGCCATGCTTTATTTGCCCCCCTGTCCACATTCTACTGCAATTAGTGCACGGGTAAAGTGTACGCGTAATTCTGTGGAGTTTTTAATTTCACGTAGAAATGGAAAACAAACACGCGGCGTGTTCACAGCAAACACCAGAAATAAAAATCTAACGTAGAGCAAACTTCCATTAATTTCCTGTAGCCATTTTGACGGAAGAAACTATTTTTCCCCGTAGAGCAAACTAAACTATATATGTTTGTACAATTTGGGAAATATTTTTAAATAACGCTTGCCACGCGAATACGTAAAATTGTAAAAGTACTGTTCCGAGTTGGCCTTAAAAAGGATCTATCGTGAAACATTTCGTCCTGCGCCTCTTACAGTTTCCCTGTATGTTCCGCGAAAAGTAACGATAGATCTTCTTTCAGGCAAAGTTGATGAAAATGCCGAAACAACGTGGCTGTAACGCGGAGGTAAATATAAATAAATATTATTCGACGCGACGTCGCGCGCACGGTACGACGCTCGTTAATCTTCACTAGATGCGTCCTTCTAATGATGAGAACCCCTCTGTTATCTCGTTGGCCATCCCCCATGAGCGCACTCAGTCTCAAATTAACCATAATGAAATAACGATCTCACGTTCCCGACGTCGAGAGGATGCTGACAAAACGGCCTCGAACCTCTGTTATCTTAGACAAAAAGGTCACCGAGATTACGGTAATGTTACAAAGGCGTAACAACGGGCGTTATCAAAAATTCGCGACAAATTTTACGTTTCATCCACCCATGGTCCCATCGTCCAGAATTTATCAGAATTCATCGATTTCTCTTTGAATCGATAGTTGCGGCGTAGATTGAAGTTACGTACCAATCAACCCCTTCGCTTCTGACCAATTAAATTGCCGTCGACTGATAAACGAATAATTCACTTCTCGCGACCATAACTGCGATCTGCTTACGTACCCTCTGCAACTAGGACTCGCAGGTACCAATCGAGATATGGCATCGCGATATTTCCCGCGGAACTCGTGCCGCGCGAGGTATAATTGCTAATTGCCTGTTAAAGTTCGGCTGGCTTCAAGAATCGTAACCGATGGCGTCGAGAATTTACGTTATTCCGGCGAACAAGTGTTGCTTTCGGGGAAAGTATCCTGAAAGCGGGCTTACAGGTAGAGGGTGTCTATCGATTACTATGCATTACAAAGACCGATGCACGCGATGCTGCAGCTGGGAAAAGCGTAGCAACGGTGCATCTAGCTGCATAACCGCGGCACGCGAGTGGAACGACTGCACATAAATTCCAGGAAGAGCCAGGACCCACTGGATCCTCGGTAAACACGGATTTACTGCTAAAATCTCGGCAAGTCTAACGCGCGCATCCACTTGTAGCCGCCTGCGCTCTCGATAAGCGAACAACGGTCAGATATAATCGATAACGGGTTAATTGGTCAGTGTGTATGAATGTACGTACGCGTGTCCAGACTTCTGCTTATAGATCACGCAATTCTAGTACATAAACGGAAGTAATATAATTTCTTACTATGTTATACGGCATAAACATTCTCATCGATGTTACGTTTGGCCGTTGTATCATTTTATACTGTTCGTGAGAGCAACGTCGGAAATCACTCGTTAAAAGTAACGTTTATACGCAACACCGTTTCTTGTTTAGGTACTTTGCATGGAACAACGATTGCGATGCGTTCAGAATTAGAATTACGAGGTTCATTTTCGCGGGATAGCTTGCAGTTTTTTTTTCCACCTTGCGAAACACAAATCAGCGAGCCACGGTATCTCTATTCCTTGTATTCACGTTCATTAGAACATGGCGTCTCGTGGCGCGTACATGCAATTTTGATCGCTTCAGTGTTTCGTAAATACCGTATTGTTAGATCGTTGCTGAAAAGAAAAGGGCTCGAACGAACAACAATCGTGTCATTGTCAATCTTTACGTCAGTACTAAAAAAATAAAAAAAACGGTTTCCTAATTTTTATACCCGTGCACCAATGCGTGTATAATCACTGCGTTGTTCTCGCATTTTTTCCATGCAGCTTTGCACACTGCGCAAAAATAAAACGCAAGAATTTTCTAGGAAAATATGAATAAACTGTGCGCGGGCAAAATTTGACGTCGGTGCAATGAATTATTGGAAGTCCCTCTATCTGCACCAAGTTTTTGTACTTCTTACGGTTGCATATGCGTGTTTTTATATTCGCTTCCCATTCTTCGCTTTTTCAAATTCACAGTACGAATTTATCTGACAAAATTTGCCTGCTTTTTGCCTGGCTGCTCAGTGTTTATGATTTAAAAGTTTATTGCTTACTCAACTTTACACGCCGTGAATGAATTTAATTAAATATGGCAGCCAGGTATTTGCGTATACTCGTGTTTATATTGAAAACATAAAAATAGACAGCGAAGACCCCATACATTTTTTTATCACTATGGAATATCGATATATGGTCGATATTGTCGATATTTTGAAGAGTTCAAATAGAGGAATAAAGTGTCACGATTAAGCAACAATTAACTCGAAGGGACGCGCATTCTCAGCCGGCACATATTCGCTATGCGTTAAAAATTCTTTTCCAACTTTCACAAATTTGAACGATGGCAGAAACGAGTGCACCGCAATTTCACTTCCCGTTTTGCGCCCAGTTTCTTTTTTTCCCCCCATCCCCACCTCGTGAAATTTAATGCTACGCTTGGGCGCTCCTGTAGCCGCTATTGCTGAACGCGCTATTTCAAGTTATGATTACGTGCACGCCGCAATTTCCACCTATCCAGCTTTCTTCTACATGAATTTCGATATACGGCCCGTCATACCTTTTCCGTTTAATTCCGTATACATTCCGGATTTCCCGGAATTATTCGGAAAAGAAGGTGGAAACTAATTGTTGCCTCGCGCGCCGCTCTCGTATTTCAAAGTGGGATCTTCCGCGCGAGTGGAGCACGGAATTCCATAACGTAAATTCTGTTTTGTCTTGTTGCGCATTAATTAAAACAATTTCACCGCGCGTAGAGCGTGTCAAAGCGATGAAACGAATCACTCTTTTTTTTACCATACTTTTACCAGAATGTAGTAACGCGTCGGTGGTTCGAATAAAAAAAAGAAAGAGACAGGTGAAGTAGAAGAAAAATGTAAGAACAGGTGAAAGCAGAATGGTCCGAAGAACAATCGTGGAACAGAAAAATTTTGAAGAGAGATATCACAGAGAAAGTTTCAAGAAAGCAAGACTTACAGAAGTCTCGACTGCGAGTCGTTTGAAACAAACAAACAAGAAAAAAAAAGAGAAAATCACACGGAATAAAGCAATGTATATAAAAGTGAGAACTCGAGGGAGACTAAAAAGGGAAATTTGCAGAAGGAGCTAAACGTGTTTTACACGGCGGCGAGGACGCGATGTCAGTGAGCGCAGCTGCCACACTTCCAATCGAAAAGCAATCTACCCCATAGATTAAGTCAGAATGGAAACGCTGCCACCCTATTACCAACCCCCGCAAGAGTTCCTCGGTCGCAAGAAAGCACGTAGAACAGGGGGCCAATCGCGACTTCCTCTCTCTTATAATCCACCGCCATCCGGTACCCGGACAGGGACACTTAGCCGGCTCGATCGTGCTATCTTCGCGTTAATATCATCGCGAGTGATCTCGAGGGATGGCATCGGATCCCAGGCAGCTAGCTCGAAAGTGTCCGGTAGAAAAACGGGCGGCGATAAAAACGAGCGCCGCGCTCTCCGACCCCTCTGATAACGACTGCTTGTCCTCGAATCGTGTTTACAAGGGTGGAAAACCTCCGACAGGGTAGGGGGGGGGGGGCGCGAAAGGAAAGGGATCAGAGAGACGGCTGCTCGCAGGCTCAAAGAACCGCCGATCGAAGATGAAACGAGCGGTGTATCAAACGCACGGTGGTGGTAAAAGGGGGGGAAGAAAACTATTCGGGATTTGAAGTAACTGTTGGCGGCGGGCGAGTTCTTTGTCGAATTGCGATGCGAAAGGAATGACCGGGCGGGACCGTAGCCACGGCGACGCAACACTCGAAGATGGAAAATCGTAGGTGAGAGAAGATTCGGGAAACGGGGCTGTTGAAACGGTCTGATTCGAGGAACGATTCGAGAAGCCACCTGCTCCCAGACTTTCCAACTGTCCGTTAAGGTCCGCTCGTGCGGGGTCAGGAAACCACCAGCCAATTTCTTTGAGTGGCCCAAGCCGGAGGTAGTCATCGTCCCCGGTGTCCATTGTGATCCTATTGTGATCGGATATCAGCGTTATTTTTCTCTGAATTGCAGAACGACCACGGATAGACTTCCTCCTCGAGGGCGACTCTCTTCATCGTCTGTGGCGGGAGAATAGAAATCTGTGCGCCGGAAATTAAATTGTTGCCGATCCATTAATAGATAAATTGAGACGTTACTTAGAGGGGAAGAGGATAGAAGCGCGTCGTTGTCTAGAAATTAATCGTAACATTTTTTTTAACGATCTGAGAGTCAGTTTACATCACGCTCTGCAATTTCTGTCTCATAATTCAATAGTTTAAAATGTAATATAAATTTAATTACCAACAGTCAATTGTCCAAGTAAGCATAATTAACTAGCTCGGTGCGTACAAATTATATTTCTGCTTGCTGGCATAGTATGTTACCAGAGAGCATCAAGTTCCGCAAAGCGTACGATCGTGATTAATAAATTGTTTATTAACTGTTTTCACAGTAGATTAGTCGCTTTTAAGGGACAATTATATGTAGTTAAATAACTTTATTTCGTTCGCATAGCTCAAACAGTTCCACAGACTAACTTCGTTTAATTTGCAGCACTTCAAATTGCCATGTTCGTAGTTGATAATAAATTTCGAAGCGTAAACGATTGCAATTAATACCGATATCCGATATATTTCACCTATATTATATATTCACCAGGTGTACCTACTTCTTTATCCTTCTTTTTAGCGCGTAATTAGTACGCGAATCGAGACGATCGCGCTTCGTGTCTCTCTGGTATTTCAAATTTCGCGGGTGCAGCGCGAAAAGTGCGATTAGACGGACTTGTTTGAGAGGGTTGCGCGAATGAAACGCGGGGAATCCGAGGAGAGAAACAGGGTGCAACTTTTACTGAGCGCGGAAAGACAAGTAAAGCTGGCCAAATTGGCTCCGGCGGAAAGTTTAAGAAGCACAAGAAAATTTTCTAAAGCATCAAGATGCTTCAGCCACGGGATAAACGGGGTGAGGGGAGGAAGAAAGGTTTTAAAGGACGAGCCGAGTGAACGAAGCCAGGAGAGAGAGAGAGGGAGAGAGGAGGCAGAGCATCGTTCGACTCGGAAACGTAAGAATGTCTCGAGAAACGAAGGGAATATTATTCGCAAAGTTCGGTTACGCGAGAGAGGTAAGATGACGGATCAAGGCGGAGGAGACGGACTCAGACCTGGATGATATCTTGAAAATAAACGTGGAAAGCGGATGACTTACCGTACAGGTGACAACCGGCGCGAAGAGAATGGTATAATTGAAACGAGTTATGCAATTTGAATAATGCGAAAATAATGTAGAGGGGTGGTCGGAATGCAAATTTAAATTAGGAAATACTGCCACGGAAGGATCCTCGTCGCTGACCGCTAACGTAGTAATTCGACTCACAATTAGACCCCTCCTTTTTGAATAAACGAGCACTCTCACCGGAGTGCTGAATTTCCATTTCGGTGGAATTGAATAAATAGGAACTTAACAATCGAGTTACACGCTTCTCAAAAGCAATATTGTACCTCGTTACAACGGGAACCGATTGTTTGCAATTTTTCGTTAAATCGTGTATGCACGCTCGCACTTGAAATCTCTTTAAAAGTACGATACATGGCGAGGAGCCAAAGTGGAATTGCCTTGAAATCGAGTTTAACCTGAAGTATATAAAGACGAATCTAGAAACGAGTATCCTCCATCTTACCTTAAGGGTTGATCCAAGAGAATCGAAAGTTGCCGGGGAGGTAGGAAAGGTCCGAAAATGTCCAACGGAGAGTAGTTTGGCAAGAATTACCAATCGATCTACGCCGTGGAAACTCTCACAGGTACGGGTACTTCCGTGGCAGCCGTAGTAACAAGGCTGGCTTTCTTCGTTTTTCTTCGGTAGTCGGGCGGTGGGTAGCATTAGCGTTAAGAGCAATAGAACAACGTGACTACAGAGCGTGGTTTAAACCAGCCACCCCCGCCACACCGCCCATCGAGGCCGCGTTACGCCACTGGTAATGGTACCAGCGACAAAAGCGGGGAGAGTTGATTAATGGAAGGAGTAAAGTCGTCACCGAACAACTCCGGCAGCAACCCAGCCAGCCGATTCTTCTCCCGTTACCCTACCCTGTCACCTTCGCCAACCCTTCCGTCTTTGTTTCTCCTCACCTCTATCGTACTTATTACTACCCTTCGCCGTGGCCCCTCTCGCTTTATCCATTTCTCCACCGTCGCCTCGCCATTCCCTCTCGCACGCCATTTCTTTGCGACTTCTTATCCCCCACCGTTCCTCCGCCAAGTTACAAGCAGGATCGACGAAGAAATCACGACAGCCTGACTTTTATTGTCCGCGATAATCTTTGGTAAGGGGAGAGACGACACCCTTCGAGGAGCACCGCACCGTGGGTACACCACCCTCTAGCTCCGTTTAACTACACACTCGGTATTTGGACGATCGTAGCTGCAAAACGGTTCCAGCGAGGATCGCCAGCCTCGAATGGTAAAAGCTCCCCCGCGTCGGGAACTCGGCGATTCGGCTCGAGTAAGAAGTAGTCGGGGAGGGTGCGGAGACAATGCGAGAAGTCGACGCGAATCAACGACATCGCGCGAAAGTTTGTTCTTTATCGCGTGGAGAATATCGGGCGCGAGGAACCGGGGGCAAAAAGAGGAGGGACTCGTCGGAGTTTGAGATTTCTCCGTGAGCGTCAGCCGTTGCTGAGGGAACGTGCACTGAACTCTCCAGGTGCAGATCGAACACGTGAGACAGTCCTTCCTTCCACTCCTTCGTTCTGCTATCGCGTAGGGCACGCCGTGAGCCGGATTTCGGGCGAAGTTTCCGATGCGATTTCAACGCTACTTCGTTTCACTTTCCGTTCGGTAAGGAACGGGGCAAGCTTGTACACCTGCGGGGGATGATGGTCGCGTGACCACGCCGCCGCTACACTATCAGCACCGTCACCGTTAACACCGTCTGCACGGGCAACGTCGGCCAGACCGCTGAAACAGACACGCTCGGCCCAATCAATTCAACGTCAAAGTTACCCCTTCAGGAAACTGTTCGCTCCACGTCCTACCCCTGCGTTCGCCAGTCACGCCATGACGAGCTGATTTCCCCTGGAAATTTATTTTCAACGCAACCGCCGTGTAAACGCCACGCGAGATGATGTGCGTACACGATCAGCGGTTTGCCGTGGAAAAAAATCGGGTGTTAACGTCGTCCCTGATTCTCGTTCGGCGAATAGATTTCTTTTGTGGAAAGCTGTCGCTGTTGAGCGAGAAATATTCTTTCATAATTTTTCTCGAATTTTTTCCTATCGAATTTTAAGTATTTATCGTGTATCGTTTAATTTTTGGTTTGTATTCGAAAGAATTTTAGGGAAACTCCTGCGATTCTAAAAACTTCCGTCTCATGCAGATTTCACGTACGTAAGACGGGCTTTGCGAGAATAAATACATGGTTTCTTTCGTAACACGAGATGCTGCGTTTGTACGTACCCTAGGTTTACCCTTCTGCGAAAGCTGGTACTAAGAAAAAGGGATGACATTTCGTATAAAAATAAATCGCTCGCGTACAACAGGATACGCAGATTCCAGTTTCTCAAGCTTTACATCAACATCCTCGAGAGCAGGGAAAATAATTTTCATCCAGAGTTAATATCGTCTACCGTGGGACAAGGTTTACGCTCCCCTGTAACCGACTCAGGCGTAAATCGTATGACATATCTGACCTAAGCTGAGCTAAACCTTCTTGATCCAAGACTTACGTCTCTGGTTTAGTCACCTAGCGAATGCGAATCCAGTTTAGATGTAACGCATCTAATCTGTACAATGCAAACTTAATCAACCAAATACAGATTTAACTTATCCAGTCTATATCGATCTATATCTACGTCTAACGTGACCCGACGTAAAGACTTAATCGTCACATCGTGGAGATGAAATCAATTCTGAATGCTCCGCTGCACAAATAGTAACGCATCGTATTGTCGAATTCAGGTTTAACAATTCAGTACCTCCTTCACTTTCTAGTTACAAAATTAGACGCCCCCGTAATCCTTCTCATTTATAGCTTCGGACCATTATGACCTTCCAGTTTGGCATTTATCACTGGCCGATTAATACAGAAAGACTCATTAATTAAGGAGTATGACGCTTGCTTTCAAGACCTTTGTTTCCTTAAACTATTAATCGTGGAATATCAATCACCCTTCCACTTTACTTCCTAGCCTTTGACGTAGTTCATTAATTCATCTTCTAGAAGCACTACCTTCTTCACCGTGCACTTCCACCTATTCGTTGTCGAAGTGACAGACCTTGGAAGAAATGATTCAGACTCGATTGAGATCAATACAGCACGAATGGATAAATATCGTTTGTAAATATTCACAAAGTCCGCTCGTATGATGGTAGCCGCGAACATCGCTGATTATTATCGCCAGGTCTGTCACCTTGTTTCCCCGAGGAGGGATTCGTCGGAGCCGGCGAAAGGGATTCTTTTTCTTTTTTCTCGACGATACTTCATCGAACGAGAGGTCGCTCGAAAGAGTCGTCTCATTAATTCAGTACGTACTTGTACGCCAGCCAGCGGAACGGGGAACAGGTTGGGAAACGTTGAACGGCGGAGAAGGGAACGGAAGGGAGTTAAGTAATCGAGTGGCTCGCTATAATTTTAATGAGTTCCTCGATGACACGAAGACAACTACCGGCGGAGGCTAACATCGTGAATGGCGACGGCGACGGGGCTGCCGTATTCGTCGGGAACAGCCAGCTTTGACTTGAAATTGCGACCGGGCATCGAACGGAAAAACCCCGGGGATAATACTTGCACAGAAGTTCCACTCCCCTTTTCCTTCTCATGGTGCCCCTGTCGAGCTGTCTGCCCGGCTCGTTGCTCGACAGCTTGCCGGCTCCACGATTTTTCCGTCCGGTCATGAATAGCAACGAGTGGAAAAACAGGAAAGTTCCTTTGGCCGCGGCCAACTTTCCCACCAGCCGGAGTTTCTTCTTAGCTGGGTGAAACTGTTTCCCGGCTAGTGGCCTCTACGCTCCAGCGTTCGCGCGATACGCGCAGCTTCACGGATCGCAGCAACTGGTTGTTTACAATTAGCTTATGAGCGTGAGAAGTCGATGGGATGCTGGGCGCACGGTTAGATAAAAACGGAAGTGAAACGAGTTAGCAAAAAAACGAAGAGCACCGAAACAATGTTGCCAGTTTGAATTCAAGTCGCTTGACCTGTTGACTTGACAGTTTGCTCGAAGTTTACGCCGCGTATTTCACGAATCGAGGAACAAACGAAAGAGAAACGGTTCGAGTAGTTGGTAAATTAATCAAATGAAACGGAAGATCGATGAATTCGATGAAGTTCCGCTCTCTCGGCGATTGATAAAAAAACAAAAATGTTGCACCGTTGTCGAAGTTTTGAAAAGGGTTGAACGCGATCGAGGCGATACACCGGACAATCGCTTATAATCGAAACAATATCCAATATCCCCCGCGTGCCACGTTCGCGTATACATAATAAACAAAAGCTTTTTCTTTCGAGCTGCTGGGGAGCGCGTAAAGCGCAGCAAATCCCATTACCGGCGCACAGCAATCAACGCGGCCGACGTGACAAGAAGCGGATCGTTTTCGGCGTATCCGTAGCTCGTCGCGCGGAGATTAATCTGTTTCATCGTGCGCCGTTAATAATTGATACGGAACGAAACGTTTTTATTGGACAGAACAGGCAATCGGCTTGATCGTGTCGTCGTTTAAAAACGCGACGTACGCGCGGCACTGGGCTGGCTGTCCCCTGGAGGTGGGAAGGGTTCAGAGCGACATTGGTGGCGGTTCGCGCCACCCTGGGGGTGAAGTCGTCGGACGTTTTTGGCGCCGAGCGGTCGACAAAACTGTCCTGTCACGATCGAATCGTCCTCCGCTGTGCCACTGGCCGCACGCACAATCGACAGGCTTGACTTTTTAAAGCCCGCTCGCAGACGAGATTCCCTCCAAATTAAATAGTTCCCTGTTACCAGCCAAAAAACTACCACCGACACGGCGGCCCGCCTACGCAACGGCAGCCTCATTCGTTCGTTCGATTTAGATTCAACGATTTAAATCAAGTTGATTTAAGCCTTCCCTCGAATCGTTCGTATCCGGTCCTCCGTCCTCCCACTTTTGTCATTCTTCTAATTCTACCGGTCATGCTGTTCCCGTCTCCCTCCTTTTATCCTCGCTCCGTTTCCAGCGCCACGGTTTCCCATTGTGCCTCGCGTATCCCCTCGACCCCCGCGTTCTCCCCTGTTTTGATTCTCTTCCAGTGGGCCGCCCACCACTTCCGCCGCCGTCACGCGCGTTCTCTTCGCGTGCTATCTTTTTTGTCGCCAGGCATTGTTTCCGTTCGCCGACTCGCTTCTCGATTTGGCCCGATCGACGGCAGAGGCACGTCGAAATCGATCTAACGGCGCAGGGCGCCCGCGACCGGTACTTATTGTGCAGCTGGCGGCCGATTGATTGGGGTTACGTGTACTCGTGTAGAGTGTGTGGCGAGAGAACATTTAGGCTAATCGGTTTATCGGACCCCCGGACCTTTTAGAAGTATTCAAATCGTCCAAACAAGGTGATTGTTAAAGCGCGGATAGGAGTGTATATACCCTCTCCGTGAAGTATATACCTATCTACAGAGGTGATCGATACAGCGAGCCGAGAACGTACCTTAGCGTTCGAATTACCCTGCGAATTGAAAACCTTCACTCGTTTCTGAGATACAATATTATATTTCTATTATTTGCATAATTTCCTTCCGTTTCCATCGCGCGTATAACTCAGAAACCTAGGCGAGCTCTCGCGAAATTGCCGTACGAGTCGAAGAGGGATGTATCCGCGAGAACGGGGATGCGAAGCTGACGCGACGATTCAAAGCGTTTTTAGCCCCCCCGACGAACGTGTGCCGGATGCGGGAAGATCCTCTCGGCCAGGCTAGCCGACGTATCACCTCGTTGGTTGGGTCAACGTCTTGAACCACAATGTAGCGGCAATTTAACTTTGTAGCTTAACGCGCGTGGTGCATACAAATCGTGTTTCGCGGCGACGCACGGGGCAACGCGTTTCCGGCTAGGCGGCTGGGAAGGGGCGTCGAGAAATAGGGGTGCAGGACCGGAATGGGGCGCCGCGGCGCGACCTTAAAACCGTACGCGGAACAACGATAAAGCGTGTCAGTCAGGTCGGGAAACGGCACGAGCGGCACAAGCGTATTACAATACATTCCCGGGTTCGAGCCTGGTTCCAACCCCTCGCCGATACATCCATGTCTCCCGGTCGCTTCGTTCCCTTCCGTCTGGCAGGCTGGCTCGCTCGCTCCGGCTGTTTCTCGTGCGATGCAATTTCAAATTAATTATGCATCGGACTACAGCGGCAGTAGGCAGGCGTCGAGTAATATTCCGGCAGTTCACGCCTTCGTGGCCGAAAGAGGCAGCTAATAAACCGGCATCAATTAGCCGACACGCTATACCCTTGCCTCGTACACGGTATCTGCGGTATCCTGAATTAGGCCTGCCCCTCACACAAACACGACGGTACACGGTGCTGGTGTGTCCCTTGCGCCCCGCCACTGATTGCTCCCGGTCGAACCTCAATTTTGACGCGTTTTGCCGAATCGACGTTGATAGAATGACAAGCTGCCGTACTGTCGATCGTTAATACGGGATATGAACTATCCCGTATCAAAGTGGGGCCTGGCGTCGAGGCACCGCACGGCCCGCGTTTCCCCTTTGCCGCGTCGATAATTAATTAATTCAATTCTATCCTTTGTACGAGTTCACGTGCGCACGCGGGTTTCGCGCGTGTCCCCTTGGTTATTTACGAACGGCATCCTCGTTCACGAGCCGGCTCGATCGCCAAGCAATACGCCGGAAAATAGTTGAGCGGTGATCGTTTCGCAGGTCGAGTGCGTCCCTCTTCCTAATTATCACCTGATAAGCAGGGAAACATTTTTAGTAATTCGAGTTTCGTTAAACTCGATAATCGTGTGATGGTTGGTGCTAAAAGCGCCGAGTCCTGTACGGATCATCTCATTTACGCGATGGGATAATAGCTTTCCACGCAAATTATCTCGGTGCTGATTTTTTTGTGTAACAAGTTCGCAATTCAATTATATCTACAGAATTCCAATATCGGATTTCCGAAGAATTTTCCGGAGATTCATTACGGGCGCGTTGCTAATGCTTCAGCCATGAAAACAACGGTGTTCCTAGTTTGCTACGATGTTCTTTTTCCGCTCTTTTTAATGAGAACTTTACGTATCCGCAGCTGTTAAATGACATTTCCAAATATCGAATAAAAAATAATAATATTCTTTTATTTTGTAGCAACAATTATTATTCATCGTTATATTCACGGTATCCTTCGTCGGGAACAAGGTGTCCATTTCAGAAACAGAAATTTATTAATGGAATATATCGTCGTATCCAATGGTCGGTAGCACGTGTGCTACAAATTTTGACGTCTGATAGCAGCGAGAGCAAGTGTTTCACGGAAAAGACAAGGGTACATTCCGGAGTGGAAACGGTGTAAGTAATGGGGAACGCTTCTCGCACGTGCTGTGACGGCTACAATTTATCAGAACTTGTTTGGAGTTATTTTACGAGTTAGGTGGCATGAAACGCTCCCTCCACGGGGGTACGTAGTCCCAGAATTGATCCTCCTGTTATGCCGCTTGATTTCGCCCTAAATGTATTTCACGCGTCGCTCCCTACATGTTTTACGATTATTACACTTTTATTTCTCACCCTGACCGTGTGTCTATTTGCACTGTGATTTACACGCACAGTTATCGCCCGTGCAATCGACTTTTAAGTGAAATCACCGAACAGCAGACAACGCGACGTCTTCGAGGAGCGTACGCGTGCGAACATCGACTCGATATCGTCCCATCGTAGAATTGGCGGGCTCCAGAAACTGACGGAATTATTCACGTCCACCCTTGTATAGTACATAGACGCGCCAGTTGAGATCGAACATCAACGATGAAGCTCGTAAGAAATTGATATCTAATTTCGCTGGGGGTCGTTTCGAAACGTTTCCATCCCCCGTACGTAAGCAACGGCACGCGCGATTATTCCGTTCGGTTCCTTCCGCGGAATCAAATCATCGTACGTACAAAGCGGTACGTGATCTTGGCAGTTTATTGCGCGGCCTCGTTGCACGGGTCCGCTTTGTGTTCAGCTTCCGTCGATTCTTTCCGTCCCTATTCGAGGATTCGAGCCTTATTTCGATTTTCATTACCTCCAAGGGCGGCACACGGCCAAGGGGAAAATATACGACGTGCTCCTCGCTAATCCTTCACGCGAGCTAGCGTGGAGAGGGATCGTTTATCTGGGAATGCAGCTAATCCATCGAGCGGCCGAAGGGAAATAAAATATGTTTCGCGAAAGCATGATGAATCTGGGAAAATGTTTATCTTAATACATCATTCGACGAAGTCGCGTATTTCTCGCCAGTTTAGAGCGCGCGTTAACTTTCGAAATTGTTCCGCCGGTTCTCGGCAACCCTGATGCACGACGCCTCAGCTGTCGTCTATTTTTTTGGAAATAAATTCGCTTTCATTTTTCTTTCGTTAAAATTGAAGATTCGCGGCTGGCAATTGAAGGGGCGCGGAAGGAGAACGATGAGAAACGCGTTCTTGGTACATCTCGCGATAACCGCGCCATTTTTTAACACCCCCTGCCATCATTTGCTCGACGGAAAACAGCATTCAATGATAATAATCTCCTAAAATTTCAGTCGATCCGAGCATTTGTTGTTATACCAAATATTAACAATAGTACACAGATCTCCTATTAAGACTGATACGTATAATGATACGTAATACCTTGATATTATAATTATATTGAATCAATGGTAATTATTTGAATTAATTCCTATCGTGCACGATCGAAACATAACGTTATACCAGTTAATTACGGAACCAAATTAATCACACAGCTCAATAAGACAATTTATTGTATGCCTCAACGATATGTTAAAAGAAACATCGCGATACCGATGAATTTTCTCAATAACAGCTTCATCGTTTGGTTCATCGCTCCCCTGTTTCAGGATTGAGTCATTCGCGATTCAACGTCACAGTTTCGAACGATACATCAATAGTACAAGCATTTCCCCATGGAAAGCATCAAATTGTCGATTGCCGGGTCATACCAAGCGGTAATTTCGGATCCACGGACGAAGTTCTTGGTTTATGCAGCCATAAACCTTCCTACGACCCCCTCATTGTCCTCCCCAGACCTGGTGGCGACGGCCACGGAGGATGATAGCGTTACCACGGGACAATGTATCCTGTGGGCACCGGCGCGCCTTGCGTCCCGAGGTCGGTGCTATGTGATCCTGTCGACGCGGAGAGGATTAACGGTGCTAGCAGCCCATGTGAACGGGTTTTACTCGAACGTGTGAGAGCCCGGACACGTGGTAGGCTGATGCTCTGCACAGGCTGCCGGAGTTCATGATGAAGTTTCCCGGGTGGCTCATGCTGGTGATGGGAATGGCGATCTCATGAGTATCGTCGAGAACTTTCCAGGGAATAATCGTACGGAAACTTTCGACGTGCCCTTTTTCGCAGTTATGATTCGACGAAAAGTTTGACGAATAACGACGCGCATCGTGAAAAAGAATAAATTCTTATATATATATGAATCTTTTAAGGATGTTACAGAAAAATCTATCGAGCGACCACGATTAAGTACCTCGATGCAAGAGATGCGAATCAATCCAAAGACGAAGAAACTCAGCCCAACCACGAGAAGCTCTTCTCGAGACGCGTTCGAAATAGCAGGGGTAACGGAAATGGAATGACCGTAAGAGGTGAATATGAAAGAGAACGCGGAGAGATAGATATCCGGTTGTAGCGGAGAACTGAGCCGCGTGGGATAAGGGCGCTGTTCACTCGTGTCCTCCCTGTCCAGGCGCGTGCACAGAAACTCTGTCCGTCGCAGATTCTCGTCGAAAGCATCCCCCTCGTCAACCTCTCGTTCTCGCCCGCCAGTGGCCCCGGCTCGCACCTTCCTCCATCCCCGTAGCCTCGCTTTCTCCACGGCCCTCTCACACTGCGGACTCACCCTCTCGTACAGGCTCGTTCAGCGGACCACTTCAATTTGCATTACGTCCGACCGCGCATAGCCGAAGGATCAATTAAATTTCTATTAAGCCGAGCAGCCTTTTCCGAGGTTGCCAGGCTTACCAAGCGCCATCGACGCACGCGCCATTTATCGAACGGATTGTATGCACTGTCTCGAGCGCCATGGCCAGGAATTATTTATTTCACGGGCGCGGAGTGCGAATTGCGGGGATTGTTTCCCGGTCGTAATACGGCAAATCGGTCAGGAGGGTCGTACGTGGGATGAGAAGTGAAGGAGGATGCGCGAAGGATGCGAGGGAAATAGGGATTAAGTGGATTACAGTGCTTGCCTGTAATCCCTGTCCTTTTGGTTTCCGCGCGGAGCAATTGAGACGGGATGTTGAGAAATGTGTTGCGAGGATTTCGAACTGGTATGACGTGCACTTGGATATGTATAAAAAAAAAAAAAAAAAAAAAATGGAACATCCAGATTATAAAATATAATTCCGGAATATTATCACGGTAAATACAGATCTGCTTGCGAAACTTTATTCTCGCGCCTCGTATATTAGTATGTTAATTAATCGTGCATTAGTATGATGACATCTGCGTGATTCAGTTTCGATGAAAGATTCGTTCGCGTGAAATATTGGGATCGCGAGCAAATTGAAAAGTGAAATTGAGTGACGCCCGAATCGCGGATAATATATTGCGAGATAATAAAGCACAAAGCGAAACTGATACGTTCAATGCTATTTGCGCGATATTTCCGTATTGAATTCAAGCGTTTCACGCTGGTGAAAACTATTTTATACAATTTGCCGTCCCATCGAAACCGTTTTATAATATCGCGTCTCTCTGTTTTACCGGGCTACGCAAATATTTGCCGTTGTCCATATTTCCTAAAATAACAGATGCGCAACTCTATTACGGTAATTAACTGTGAATTAGTCGCGGAACAAGAGAGTACGATAATGTAGATGTTAGATAACCGAGTGAACTTGAAAAGAGCCAACATTGTCATTGTTGTGCAATCGGAGATAAAATTGTACGAATTTATGGGCAGACCGTATTGTATCGATCAATACGAAATGATGCATGCACAGCCAATTCATATTTCGTGCACACATTTTTTTATAAAAAGGAAAACGTATCCATGCAATGATTAAATGAAAGAGTGAAAAATTGCAAACATTTAAAAATGAAACATCAAATGAAGCTAGTCTATCTCTTTTCAACACTGTTACACATTCTGAAAACTGGCAACTCTGGACTTGTTAGCATGAATTGTTAGATTTCAGAATAATGAAAGCTGAACGGTATAAAATGTCGTTCACGGCGCACGAATCGCGCATCCAAGAGAAATCAATCAACATAAGCTGCAATAACGAGAGAGCAAGCAAAAAAAAAAAAGGTAGGAACTACTCAAGCGCCAAACAGCATCCAGCTGAATCGCTGTTCGTGATTCAAATTTTAATTGGCATGGCGGTACACGCGCTCGACTCGCCACCAGAGATCACCTCGGGCACGCTCATCAAGCATTTAGCGGCTTCCCGATTAAGCGATTCATCGTTTACGGAATATTATTCGATATTAATCCCCGGAGAACTTTATAACGTGTAAGAAGAGCAATCTGCGCTTGCATCGCGGCCGTATTTGCTAAATCAGTCGCGGATTGGGGTCATAAATCAAAGCGATTTCGCGGCGGAGCGTTCGATCGGCAGGCGGAACGGAAAAAAATTGAAATGGGTGGAAAAGGGGCGACCGGAACGGGTGAAGATGAGAGAGCGCGAAAGAGGTTTCGACACCTTGAATATTGTAAACGACACTGGGCTACATCCCACGCCCGATTCTTATAAATGATTCAACGTACGTCCTTCCATCTGTCGGATGATTTCTTTTTTTGTTTTTTTTTTTCCTTCCCGATTCCAATTGATTTTATTATCCGGATCCCCGGATGTCCCGGAACATCGAGATCAAGTTTTTCTCCCAGCACGGTCAGGATATGGCTTTTTTTTTCCACCGGACCCGAGCTTTCTTTGGATATTCCGCTACCGGCGCTGTGTCGTAAGTATATCGGTTTTTATCCGTAACACCATATGGTTCCGTTTCTTTCTCAAGCGTGAATTGATGGAAACGGATATACGGATTTTCACAGCGGTTGAACTCTAATAAATCGGCAAGATTTACCGATCGATAAGCGGCAAATAACAATATCTCTTCCAATTCGCGAAGCAATTTTTACGTTAACTTTGTATCCCCCAACTTTTCGCTTTTAGTCAAATAATTCGTTCGATAAAAATTCTACATAGCCAAGACCTTTTGTACCGTTTGTTACTACTTAAATAATTATTGGACTCAGGATTGGGACGAGGTCCGCAAAGGAAATGTTCGAAAAAGGCTCCTCAAACTACGTAAGTTTAAGATCCCACGCCCTAAGGAATTCTCCCGCTTAATCCGTTTTTTCTTTCGAATGGAGGCGTGAAAGGTTAGCGAGTATCGCAGATGACCGTGACGCTGTTTCTACGCGAGCTCGTTCGTCACTAGGGAAAAGAGCGAATGGATGGTCGACCGTATATATATATACGCTATATCCGCAACGGTATCCTTTACCAGCGAGGCCGCAATTCGATCACGATAATCAGGGATTACCCAGCGACCTGAGAGACAGGCCACGGGGCGAGCTTATACACGTACCTTTGAAACGCGGAAACGTAAAAACCTCCGTCACCCGTCCAGCCTTATGACGGATCAGCCCAGCGAATAACCTTTTTGCGACCCTCCCTTTGCCCGTGTTTCGAACCCTCGATCTCACCTCCGCGTCCTAGGCGACAAGACAGCTCGAGTTAACCATATGGCGTTAGCGATAAAAACCGATATATCGTGTGCACGTTGCAGCTTGGAAACCTCGACTAACAAGAAGGCCAGGGATCTTGCTGAAATTTATTTACAATTTAATTCTCGTACGAGTATTTTGTGTATTCTGAAATTCTCGTAAAAGAAAGATATAATAGAAATTGTCTTACTTTAAACGCGATGATCGAAAAATGGCGGCTAAAAAAAAAATTCTGCATGGATGCTACGTTGATTCTAAAGGTTCTATTTCATGAATCAATTCGGGTAGAGTGAAATCAAACCAGGTGGAACAAACATCTGTGACCCCACGTGCGAAATTAATTTGACAGGCAATGGACGACGCTTCAATTGGTGCAATTAAATCGAATAGAAAAAGGATGAAATCCTTTCGGATTGGCCGCGCATTTGTTGCAAAAAGTTTTGCATCTGACGATATAACCGCGACGGATGCAATTCGTTTTACGTTCGTTTCAGCATATTTGCAGGACTCCTGTCTCTGATTGGCTGACACACGTGATTTATCACCAGCGTGGAAAACGAATATCTATCTATCTATCTATCTAAAAATGCTATAGTTCTTTTTTACTCAAAAATAGCAGCCGTACGAGCTGGAACTATGTCAATTCGTGGATCGCCGTGAAGCGCGAAACGATCGCACGGATCGAGCACGCGAAATTTGATTACGATCGATGTGAAATACGATAACCATCTCCTTCGCTGCACCCGATTTCATCCTGGATGTATCGCGCGTGATTAGCAACTCGTTCGAATGAAAAATAGATGATCGATTATGGGCATCTGTTGTGCGAACGGCCGGGTCGTGAATGCATTTTTTCAAGTAATGAATTTTAATGACTTTCAGGTATTCGCTGTCACGCCGGAAGCCCGGTCGAACGTTCAGCGAGCATTTGCAAACTGAACGCTATTTTTCATTGCGATCTTTCCTCGCTCTTCGCCGAGTCGTTTCAATATCATACGATATTCAATCGATGGTATAACTACTCGATATCAGTCTCGATTCTTTCATCCGTACAATACATCCGGATCCTGCGGCGCTACGGTATGTTAAATAACCCTTTTTCTAAAATCCAGCGGCACGTTATCCACCCTTTCACATCGTTCGCAAACTAAGAACCGCCAACCAGCTGTAAACATAATTTATGAGAATTCGTGAGTTACCACTGAATAGCTTTCAATTTCCAGCGATCAGGAAACTACCGGTGGCACCACCACTATTCGCTACCCTTCGATTCATTCAGACGCCCGCGTAAGGCCCGGTTCGTTGGTCGTCGGGGGTGCGCGAATCGTGCGGCCTGAATCTTTCAGCAGGCAAATGCGTCGAACCGTCGCGGGGTGGTGAGGCGATTACAATTCAAACACCTACCCGTCTCGATCACGGCCGTGCGACGCGGTCGATAAACTCCCGTGACAAATGAAACGTGAACGCATTACGTTCTTGCCGCGGCGCCGAAAACAGCCCTTCCATCGAACGTCTCTGTAACCATCCTCTGAAATGCACCTGTACATACGTGTGTGCACGCGCAGCTCGCCTCGGAGTTATAATAAAAATGCGCGACGTGACTGCTCCGCCACCCCCTCGCCCGTCGATCGACGCGAGTTCCGCGGTAATCGATCTTTGATTCAAAATCTTTTCTCGCTTGGGAAACGTGCGCCGTCATACGGACAAATTTCTGCCCACCCCCCACTTTCTCTTTTCCCACCCTGCTCCCACCTCGACGTCCCATCGGCCCGCCACCGCCCCCGACAGATAAAACTTCATCCGACGCGGTTCGTTTCTCACCCCACCGCGCCATTTATACACGATTTTTCTCGTAATCGCGAACATCCATTTACGCCGGGCTCCTTCAATTTCTCGTTACCCCTCCCGCCCGCCGCGTACCCAGGACTCACCCCTTGCCAGGTCTCACAGGCGTCCTCCCACCACCTGGCCACCCAACGCCCTTTTGCTATTGATTTACGACGGCTATTTGCAAGATCACGCCGGCCGCGTTAAAACTTTCTACAACTGCACCGGGCCACGCCACGCCTTGTGTCGTATCGCCCAGAGAGAAGAAGAGAGAGAGAGAGAGACAGAGAGAGAAAGAGAGGGATGATTACACCGAGTCATCGCGAAGTTCCTAGCCACGAATTGGACGTTGTCCAGAACTACCCCCGTCGAATGCAAGTTATTGCGGTGTAATTTTTCTTCGTATACTTCGGGAATACCTAATGGAGGGATATGAGCGGCCATCGCATTCATCGTGGACTCGTTCTCCCCCTCCCCCTCTCTCATTTCGTTCGACTTTTTTTTCCCTCCCCGGCTGTGGTCGTTCCCGTTCCTCTTTTTCGTTCCTTTCTTGGGGAACAGTAGTCGGTCTTGTTTAAAGCCCGCTGTCCCGCGGGACGAATTTATTCGGTGGCCTGAAAAAAAAAAAAAGGTTTCCGCCTTTTTTTCTCACCGCCCCGCTCCGACAGACACGAGCAGCGCCGCGTCGTGGAAACGATTTTCGATTGTCGCTTGAATACACAAGCGACTGCGACGCTGCCCTGGTCGGGGAACCGAGCTGCAGGATCCTGCTGGTACGCGCTCCCCCTTCACGGTGAAACAAGTCGACGCCGCGGGACCAGCGTGACTCCCTGCGAAGATTTTGTATCGCTGAATCGCCTGGGGGACCATGTATCATTGATTAGGGTAGTTTCGAAGCTTGGCCAACTTCAAGCCGGAGAGGATTTATTTAACACCTCCGTAACTTCAGTTCGATGACTCGACGGCACGAGTCGACGGATCCGGTCTTAACAATCGGCGAGCCAACGATCGGTTACGTTTAAGGCGAAGCGGGTGAAACGGACGATACGTTTTGCGTTCGAGGATCAGAATCGTCGGGTGTTGACTCTCGTCGAGCGCGCGAGCCGATGAGGAGGGCCGGCTGGATGATGCTCGGCGGATTAGCGGTGCGTTCATATGCGTGTTCCTTTAAGCAACAGGCGTTTTAACCGGTCGTCAAGTGGGAATCCATTCACGAGTCGACAGTGCTGAATCAAGTGCGCTCGAGCCATGGCTGCAGGCTAGGCTTTTGGTACACCGGTGACGTAAATGGCCGCGCCGGGCTCAACGCCGGCTTCAAGCGGCTCGATCGCCTCTGGTGATTTCGTTTCGAGCCTTTTCAGCCTGCCCCGCGCCCGGCCCATCTCGTTCCACGTCATTCACCGGCAATCGTATCGATATGCATCTTGTCGTCGTTAATGGATGCACATTTTGCGCTCTCATTTGCCTCAATTATCGACGTTCCAATTATTTTAGAGCCGGGACTGGGCGCGATCGGCGGCTGTATTTTCGATATTCCCGTTAACCCGTTGTGGACGTATATATATACATACTTATATTCAGAAGTCAGCGGATATTTGCAAACTGTGGATCAAAGAATTATCGAACTTGACGCTGGTGAAGTTGGTCTGCTTCAAACATCGAAGAGATCCTAAATGCAGCTTTCGAAAGTTTTGAAAATTAGAAAACACATCGATGATTTATTGACCTTCCGATGGAATATAGATGGAATTATGAATTTATATAGTTTTTTCCGCCCCTGGTTCGGCTTTACCATCCTTGCTCATTGTTGCGCTATCATCGCGCGCGGAATTGCTTGGTAATGCCCGGGCGGCGATAAAAAATACGCGGGCACATAATATCGCGGACGGCGCGATTGTTTTTCAATAATTATCGCATCAGCGACGTCGAAAAATGTTATCCGTCGAAACGTTGTTGTTATTATTGCTTTCCAATATTTCGATCGGCGCGGCGCTGCCACCCGGTTTTCGCCAGGCGAAGCGGACCGGAAAACGTGGTATAATTGCGAAACGGATAATCGTTGCAGACGGAATACGTTAGAGTAATGGGGCAAAGTGTTTCCCAGGCTCTGCTTTAGGGGATTGTCGGAGCCTGTAGTGCAAACATCGCTGGGAATATACGCATTCCGGGTGGAAAAACGCGGCGTTCGTTAAATAATGGAGTTCGCCGATTCCCGGAGATTCGCAATTTGAAGTTCGAAGCCCGGCGCGCAACTTTTTAACGCTGAATGGATTATATTCCGATGCATTTTTCAAATCTGTAATCCGATGTTATAAAATTTCGTACGCTCGCGCGAGATGAAATGAGAAAATCTATACGTTTCATAGAAACAGTTGCAGATCGATATCGCACTTTAGCAAAATGTATTAGAATATTTATGAGAACTTCGTACGTAGATCAGCGATATGATCAAATATCATATCTCGTAGTTCGATACAGATACAATATATATTTATAATAAATTGTCAAATACAAAGCACAGATCGCCAAGAATTGAGTTTTCGAGCGTCTTGCCTCGATCGAAGTAACTTTGCACTGAACGCGCAGAACAAACAATTTGCCTGGAAAAACGTATGAAATTCCATTGAAACGATGAGTGCAATTGCACTTTGCAAGTGAATCGCTGCAGTAACGCAAAAAGTGCGGTTATAGAAGGATAAACCTTGTTATTCCATTTTACTTTTTCCTCTGCTACCTTTATTTCTCGGCTTTGACCAAACGAGAGATACGTACGATTCATTCCACTCGCGTGACTCATTCGATATATTTCAATAAGCGCGTACATCCTTTACACAATTAGAAAAATCGCCACGTCTGTTCCAAGCGTTTGCCAATTAGTTACTGCAATAATATCGGAGTTATAAATCGCATGAATACGGTATTACATTTTTCTTTATTATATTTTGGTATTGAAACGAAACTATTTAAAACTATTAAAGCGTACCACGAAATGGAAATCGATCTTGCAATTTTAATAATTTTCACAGCTCCATGGTAACACCATATTTACCGCAAAATAGTACGAGATTGCACAGAGGTATTATAATATAATATCGTCGCACGTTTCGTGCGTTGCGGTTAGAAATTTCGTCGAAATAAAACGATATTTAACGTCGATAGTTTCGCGGAGGGAACGTCGAAAGACCGGCGCAATTTGGACGCATTCACGTGGCTCGCGTTTTATTTAAAACGAGATTCGTCTTCCTCCTTGCTTGCGGAGGCGCGAAACGCCTGTTGCTCCGCGAGTTGCACGCTCGTCCGTGTAATTTTTTAACACTATAACTCCAACAGGAATCCTCTTGTTGGAAGCTGAAGATTGTTCCGCTATGAAATTCCTTTCACGTTTACGCGGCCGTTTCCAGCACCGCTTCTCCGCCACCCCAACCCCACCAATCTTCGACAGCTGGCAACAGCTGTTGTGAAAGACAATCCTAAAAAGAAATACGAAGTCATAGAGAGGAAACGGGTGGAAGGCTTCTGCCTCGGCTCTTTATCTTCGCTTTTTGCGGATAGATATTCTCGGCGAAGAAGTCTATATTAATTTTCCATCTCGACAGTTGCACGGAGACTATCGCATCGACCACCCTGTTGCTGCACAAGCGAACGTCTTTCTTCGGTTGTCAGAGCTCTAATTGGTTGACACCATATTGGAACGATTGCAACGTCTTCTATCGATCGCTGATCAATCTCGGTTCTACGTTCCCAATTTGCAATGCGTTCTTTGAAAATTACAAGCGTCACGGATATCGCAGGGAAATCGATACTAGCAGGAATTCCCTAAGCTTTCTATCTGTACCGTGAGAAACTTCGATGCGCGTGATCCATGCATGTACAATAGGGGGACACTGCATAGGTCCTTTAATTTCCAGAAATCTATCCTGTGAATCCTTTGATCCGTAATTGATCACCCACATTCATGTGGGCGCACGATACGTTAATTACTATTGGGAGCAACGAAAGAGCTACGGATCTGATTAGAAGCTGTACTTCTGCCGACGTACTGTTATATGGGTAGATGACAATAGAAGGAAACGTGAATCACGTATTCTGTTATAAACCAGCCAGCTGATTTACCTTTTATCTCTGAATATAAAACATTCAAAGTTATACAATTTCAGCATCGTACCGGAGAAAGACAGGATTATCCTTTAAACTTTATTTTTTTCCTTTGTTAATTCCATGATTGCTAAGGATACGAAAGAGCAGAAGAGTTATAGAGGATTAAGTAAACCTTGACTGCGACGGAAAGTAAATAAAATACGGATGAATCAATACCATTTTAATCCATCCATTTATCTTCTCATCAACGCTTTTAAAAGTATCGTATATCGTCAGATTGAAGAATGCCGGTTTCACAGGGACATTCAACAAACTTGTATAATTCTTCAGCGTCAACTATCGAACGAACGATCGTCATCCCTCTCCGTCAGCGTCTACGGTATCCTCGACAGTGTGCTCCAGAACCGATAAACCAGTTAGCAATAAAGAAGCACGCAACGCGTCACATAAACATGAATCAAACGAATTGACCACACACAGTGGAGGACCAACCAGATCCTCACCGTTGCATCCCAGGAAAGTATACCACGTCTTAGAAATCGAGAACACTGCGTGCGCCTGACTTACAGCTGTTCCAAGGAGATGGCTAGGCCAGCTACTGGGAGATTTAGTGAGATCTTAGGGTAAAGTGTGGATATTGAGGGTATATCATTCACCGGGTGCGGTTAGGACACCCCTCGTTTACCCAGCCTAACCCACCCCCCCAATCCCACGGTCCTTAGCCAGGTTTCTCTTGAGAAACACGAACCAGGTACACACCTGCAGCCGAGCAGCGGCAGTGAACTGCAGTTGCTGGTTGCTGAGCCAGATCGGTAGGGCCGGCTTGGACCATTTGCCAGTGTCCGTGCCATTAGTAACGGAGGGCGCAGCAACATCTTCGCCAGTAATGCAAATCGGAAATCCGCCCACTCAATTACACCGATGCGGTCCTAATCATGCGTGCGTCGAGGCACATGCTGCAATCAATGTCCCTTACGGCTCCTAATTCGGCGAATGATGAGAATTAGATGGCACTGCCGGGACGTTTCCTAGCGAATCCGATCGGAGCAACATGGCGGACCAGCGGTTCTTATTTCGCCGTGGCTCGGCTCGATCAGCCGGGGCGAAATTCTCGTGCAGCTTCGCGAAACTACGCGCGGGGCGTATCGATTTAACGCAGAAATTATGGAAATAGAACGAGGGATTTTTCTGTAAATTGTGTACAAAAACGCAGGATGATGTTAATCGATGCAGAATAATCCATCGGAATTTCGTCGAATAGTGGTAATATTTTATTAAACGAGAATACTCTTACACGATCGCTTAAACGTAGATTTAAGCGAATATGAAAAACGAACTGAAAAGTTGAAAAGTGCACTAAAATGTTTCACAGTTAATCCTATTAATGTAAATCATCGTACAACCTGCGGGGGTGTGGGACATCGATTCGAGGATTTAATTGAAATTTCGCGTAATTTTATAAATTTACACGGCAGCGTATAATTGAAATTTAAAACCTTCGATTTCAGCTCATCCACGGTTGTACAAATATTATACTTATACAGAAGCAAAACAATCATATGTACATATATGTATACGTGAATTTGACGATCTTGACAACAAAATAATTCAAGCGATATCTTTCTACTCTGTCATCGACAGTAAAAGAATTAGAAAGTCGTGATACCGTTAATTGACTACTTCCACGTTAAAAGTATTCTGCGATGCAACGCGATGAACACGTTTCATCAATGGTATATTATACCACTAGCCTAAGGCAAACAATCGTACACGGGCCGAACAATGGACGTAGTTGCTCATTTTTTCCCGAATTGAAGCCCAATAACAATGCAGTCCCATCTCACGGAGCACTCGTCATAGTTGACTTTTTAATCGAAAATTTCATCAGCTCCGTTCTCTTTCGAAATTTCCAGTCGAATTCGACGCGAACAAAGAAATTTACCTCTGAACTCCATTTCGGCTACGACAATAACCAACGAACGAACTCGTCGCTCACGCGCACAATCAGCGGCAATGTTAATTGCAATTGTCAAATCCCGTTCGTTCGGTAGCATTGTCAATTGCAATTTTCAGTCGGAACCCCGTTCCAACGAACTCTTGCCGGTCGAACGTTGTTGGTTGACATTTGCGATGGTCGTACGGCCGTTCCAAAACGCGGCACGGTCTAAGTAGCAATTACCAGGGAAATCAAGACAGATACACGGGCCAGATATATCCAGGAATCCCTGTGGACCCATCTTAATTATGGTAAGGTGAGCCGGACGATAACGAATGCACGGACGAGATTCAGCGAGCGTTTATAGCCAGGGGTACACCGGCTCCTCTGCAAGCTCCACACGAGGGGCATCCACTAATAGGAATTAGCACCAGTGGCACAATACTGTCGCTGGCGCGATATAGGCCAGGATCAATCAAATCTCCAATACCGTGGCAAGCTTCTCGATGACTACGTTTACAACGCAGACCGCGGGCTCATCAATCCGAGCCTGCCTCGAACCGAGTCGATATTGGTTTCCTCGCTTGCATTGTTATCACGCAGCCAACCGAAAGCCTGCGCTATGACGGCGTAGACGTCGAAGACGGGAACGAGGACGTCGTCGTACCTAACGTCCGCCAAAGGTCTCTCCTCTCGAGATGGGAAGAAGGACACCGGAGGACAGACGAGATAATTGAAAGAAAATCAAGGAAAAGCTATTTGTGTGATACACAACCAGTGCAAATCAACGATAGGCAGCAGGAAGAGAGAGTTTTTCGACGCTTATTTAATCTAGGACTGCTGTACAAGAAAACAAATAATATATATTCGAACACGGAAGGGTTAAATGCGAGCAAGGATGTTGGAGGGTGGCCTCGTTTTTCTGGAAAATGGCTCTCGCTACGCAGTCTCTCGAGCAGTCTTCCCCAGATGAATAACCGCCTCGGTTACGTTAGAAACGCCGGCTAACTGAAGCGGCTTGATTAATTAACGTGTAATTAATGAGTGGATGAATCTAATAAGAAGCTTGCGGTGTAATCACCTGGATATTTATCATGCGCGAAAATAAGCGAAGTTTTCAACCGCGAGCTGGAGAAAAATTCAGCGGGATACTCTTTTCTTTTTTTCCGTTTTCTCTCTTTTTTTTTTTTTACTCTCCTCTTGCCGACCATTCGTTGTTTTTTCGCCGCGTTCGCGCGGCGGATTGTTTTACATTCACGAATGCGGCCGTAGCCACCAGCCGTTTTATTTTCCCGCTTGAATATTTAAGAACGCAATACCTGCCGCTTATTCCAGCCGGGTATTTTCTTTTTATTTCACGCTTAACAAGCTCATCGTTTTATCGATCGTACGGAATATGTAAATCGTGTTAGCGCCATATGTATTACCGCCTGCCTTTCGAGGCACTTGCATTTTTATACGCTTTTCCGAAAGATGATTACAGCGGCATATTGAACTATTCATTTCCGGGATGGATGTTTACCGCGTTATTAAAGGGCTCACAGTTCAACATTTTTAACGAGCTCTTAATTGCGCACTTTGTGAATTAAAATCAGAAACGTTGCTAATTATTTTATGGACAATATTTGTAGCGAGAGTACATTTCCTCCGCGCTGGAAATTCATGCCCACATTAACGAGCAGAAAATCCAGGGGACAATAAAGGATGGCATCGTATAATCCGAACTTTGACTCCCATCGAGCGACGGAACAGCTGCCCGTCACGGGCAGACTCTTTCAAAGCTGACTCCCAAACTTCGTCCATTTTTCAAACCAGACCGGAATCGTATTCCCATTGTCCCGCGCAATTTCGTGGACAGTCTCATATTCGACTCGTAACGCTGCAACATTAATAGACCCGCTGTGCCAACACCACCGTTCGCGTCGACGTGTCCCAGCGAACTTCTCGCTGGGGATGGGATTCAAGTTCAATATGTACTTTTACCCGGTCAATTCCAAAATTCACCTCCCTCCTCAGAACATTCCGATACGATCGGTTACAAAAATTGTTGTACGAGGAACTCGTGCGAAAAATTCGTCATCGTTGAACACATAAAACTTCCTGAACATCCTCGTGATAATAACAAATTTACCTAAGTACTTACACGGACTCTTATCAGAGTTCCATGAAAAGCGTTCACGTATGTTTCATAAAGGTTACCTTTCTGTTGTTCCAAATATTCGATGCGCACTTGAACCCATCGCTACTCGTCGCCCGGAAAGCCGTCAAACAGCGGAATACGATTTTCCACGGGTTTGACCTGTTTTCGAGTGCGTTTATCTTCGAACGCGGACTCGTCGAGAGCCACGCTCGGACAAATTAGCCGGGGCTAGACTTTCGAGATTTCCGAAACTCCGTCCGGAAGCAGCGCGGCGAGACACATGGGCCCATTCGTTTCGGTCTTAAGGAAAGGCAGCGAAGTTCGCCGTCCCCGGAAACCAGCCGCGTTCTTTGAGACCACGCGCGGCCCGGATGTGCACCTATCCCGATGTAACCGCGTGATAAATTGGTCTCGTCGGGGGACTCGGAACGATCACCCTGCTCGTAAACAGAATTTGCATTCTAATATGTTAACTAACGTCGAAAGGCACCTACGCGGAGAGATTGCACGCCCCATAGGCGCGTCAGGTTGCCACGTGCGATAAAACACTGCAGGGTAATATTGAATTTGTTAACCTGAGGATCCACGTGCGTGATAAGGGGACTTCTTTCCTTAGCTTCGCACCCTGTCTGTCGTTCTCGATTAATTCCATATATTCTATTTCACATTTCAATGATTCACGTTTCGATCGATTGTTCGCGACGTTAGTGGCGAGTACAATCCCCTGTCCGGTTCTAGTATCGCAGTTTGAAAATTTGACGCGGTCTTTTACATGCCAATCCAGAAAACCGTGTCGCGGCGCACGTACACAAAATGTGTACATCATTCGGGTTCGTTTGGCGTGTAAGAGGATTTTCGTGTATCCACTTGCCGGAAACCGGACCGTGTAAACTTTTTAGCGAGAACTCGCCGCTGGAACGCTGGTTTTTCCTTACCCGTAATACAGAAATCCAAGAATCTCCGCTTCCATTTGATACGTTCGCCCGCGCTGAGCTTGACCCCGTATCGGTGACTTTTAATCCTGATTAAATCTCCGCCAGGGTAAGAAGCTAACCGGATATAAATTCGAGGCATTCCTGCGTTGCCTTTCCCGAATGCGTTCTCGTATTACGTGCTATTTATATGTCACCTTTAACATTTTCACGCGAACGAGCCACGTACGCTGGTAAATTCTTGTTTTCTCAGTCGGCTGGTATCGATTTTTCCGAGGTTAAGGGATTTGAAATTTCATAACTCTCGTTTTGCCGCGAACGTTATAAATTATACCGAATCAGGTTATAGAACTACCATCATTATTAATCGCTGGGTTTATGAATAAATTATCGCGGCGCGCCCGCGTGGATGCGCATTTTTGTAAAATGTAAAGTAGAACTCGGAATTTGTTCCACGATTAGAGGGCTTTGAAAATGTATTTTTATTTTGCATATTTTTAATAATGCATACATTCACTATACTCCGCTAAAGTGATGCGCAAGCGGGTTCTATTGCATACTTCATGCATATTTAACGGATTTATTTCGCGAAATCTCTACTGTTCCGCGTACATTATTCCTGATAAATATTTACTCCTTTTCGGTTAATCGTTCGACAATTATGCTATCCGTAAAAGGTCGGCGCTACCAGTTCGAAATAACGAAGTTCTCATAACATCAAAGCACCGTGCGACTTCAACGAAATCTGCTCGCCCCTGTCTAACTTGTTGCTCGTTACGAAACGGAAATATCGCGTCCAGTGTATCTTTCTTAAGTACGGGCCGGGAAAATAATACACTGGATTAACATTACTCATGAGAATGTTTAATATTGTAAGAATTGGACTGCGAGCTACTTTTTCATCTGTTTCTACGGCTGGACTTTTCTCTCGCAGATTAAACTCCATTTGAAAGCCTCGAGCATTCTTAAAGAAAAATATGCCAGATTTATCAAGGGACTGTAAAAGCAGGTTGAAACATCTAAACGAGACCACCAAAACGAGAAACTTTCCCTTCGAATTAGAGATTCAAGAATTCATTACGCATAGGCTGCAAAATTTCCGTTGGAAACTCGTGAAAAATGCCTTGACCGGCAAAAAATTGTTTACAAAATTCAATACGGAAATTTAACGAAATTCTAGGAAAAGGTTGGAAAAAAATTGCTAGACCAGTGTTATAGGGAAACGCAATTTTAACGTTAAATCCAAAACCAAGCTGCGCCGAAACGTGGCGAAACTTTGTTCCGTGCAATCGTTAAAAATAAAATATCGTTCGATAAAATAATTCGCCTCAACTACGAAATCAGCTAGCTACTAATAGCTAATAATAAACGAATAAGCTGAACGACGTTTAATGACGGGAGAAGAGACTATCCATTATTGTAACCGTTCGCAACGTCACGCTCGATTTTACTTTCGACGAATTTCGAGGCTACTTTGCCTGTGGAGAGGGGCTTCTAATGAAGTGAACGTCGTAACACGTACAGAGAACAATCATAAATAATGCATAATATCCCCAGCCTGGCGGATATAATGGTGCGATCGTCGGAATTCCTCGCGAGGCAGAGTTTCGAGAGTGCCTTCGGCCCTAAATCGATCGAACTTTTTCCAGGTCGGTGCATATTTCAAATGGCACCGATGCCAGGCAGATAGGATACACGTAATGGCCGGTCCTGGACATGACGGATTGCGGTCCCCCTGCATTCCGGCGAGATAGCGTTCATTTAAAAAATATACAGCCACGTGCGCTCGCCAATTCGCACGTGCACGCACGTTTCCGGTACATCCCTAAGCCTCGAGCGTAAGCTGCGCGAGCATTTCGACGATTGGCTAGTTGACCAGTCAGTCACTTCGACTGTCTGTCAAGATCTTTCAACGACAAATATCTATTCCTCTTTTCAAACAGAACAATTCCTGCGCGACGCACTTCTACGAAGGAAGTCGCGGACACCGTTGACCCTAACCACTGGCTCGACTTTGGGACACGCGAAATTAAAATTCGTGCTCGTTCGAATAATTATAGCCGCGGCACGGTATCCGTCCGAAAATGGTGGTCCATACAGGAGGTAGAAGGGGAGAAGTGGAAAAAAAAGGAAAACGAGGGAAAAAGAATCGCGTGCCCCTCCCCGCTGTTAGCACAGTGGTGCATACCTATTTGCGACAGTTGGTCCGCTGCCAAGATTGCTGATTCCCCGCGGCTATCGTAGTACCACTGTTCCACCTCTTTCGGCCGAATACGTAAATCTATTGTGTCGCCAACGACGGGGCGCATATACGCGAGCCAAATACTCCGTCGTGTCCCGTGTGCACGGCCTACGCTTTCCAGAAGTCTACGGCTGGCTGGGCTCTACCTGAAATATTTCAATTTTCCAAAAATTTCCACCCTACCGCGGCTGGTCCCGCTCGCTCGACAGCCAATCCCGGGTTATTTCGCGGAAATGAACGGCCAGCCGGAGTGAGTACTAACTACTTGTTTCCTCGAGGGGCAGAAAAGAATAGATTCGAAGACATAATAGGGGTGGCTGGTATCCGTAAATGAACGTCTCTGAATGAGGCTGTCGCTCGAACGCCGATCCACTGGGAGGACCTTTCAAGCTGATCCTTCAAGCGGTTAACAAATCGCAAGAGGTAAACGAGACGATGTGATTAAGACAGAGGTCGAAATTCAATTCTACCATTTAGAAGTAAAACAATGCCGGTTGATGATAAAAGTAAACGAGAAGATGAATGTAACAGACGAAGGTAATCAGTGATCGAGAGCATTGATTATGAGAGAAATTGTTATTGCACGCGTTTCTTTGGATCTGATTGCTTGGTAATGTAAGAAGGGGAATATTGGATCGGGGATATTGTCCAATTAAACGGTACTCCCAAATGTTCACTGTCCAGATTTTGTTAATTGCATCATTAAACCGCGGAAAATAGATTGTTCTGCAGAAGTTTTTACATCTCCGAGTTTCCTCCTTCTGCACGTTTTTCTCGCACCTTTCTCCGTATCATATCTCTTTCTCCCCTGTGAATTACTAATTTCGAGCCGTAGACGTGGCAATCGCGAATATGAATTCTAATTGAACGAACTGAAAAACATTCTCTGCAGTGGAAGAGTAATCGTTTGAATATTAAAAATTCAATGAGGAGGATTAGAAATTATTTGTTTCGTTACTGCTTCGTGTTTTATTACGATAAATTAACTTTCAATTTTATTTATTTCGCGTGCATACACAAACATAAAAGCGTTTATAAAACCACCATTCGCGTTAAAAGCAATTCGCTTCATATTTTTCAAATTTAATCAATATTAACACGATAAATTTATTTTACAGTTCACGCCTCTGTATTTGCATCGCTCGCAAAATTCGTTCTGTAACGCATAACGCGGAACGTACCTGCATGGATCAACGTGCAAAGTAATTCCAGACCCTCTCTTTTTTCGCTCTTTTCGTGGTAGAATACTCATCGTACCCCGGGCAGAACATTGATTTTCGAACCGTGATGCTCGTAAACGGTGGAATCGTAAAACGTAAATTATTCTTACTGTTATCTTTATTATTATTATTATTATCCGCCCTCCTTCGAATCGAAACGCGGCGAAAGAAAGTTCGAGGGTTCGACGTTTGCATTCATTTGCATCCGCGACCAAAATTTATTGGGTTCAGGGAACTGGAACGCGTACAAAGTGTTCCGGCTCGCCCGCTCTGTTTCCCCATTTTTAAACTGCGCTACTGCGGAACCAGTGGAAAACTGTACGCTTCGAGGCAGCGCGGTTTAAAACTCGCGTCCGGGCAGCATGATTACCCGAAAAACTTTTGGCATTCGATGCGGCTGCGAAGTATCCTTAGATAAATAAGTCAGCGATACATATTTACTTAAAATCTATCGGAGACAGATGAAAATGTAACGCTCGCCAAATCGCTGCGCGCCGCTTTGTCATTTCGAATATTTCACAGACGTGATACAATTATTACGTTTTTGAATTAAACGCGAGAACGAATCGATAGTAAGCTGATTTTGTATTCGAACAAGCGGCGCATTCGAAATTTAAAGCGTCTAATCGAAATTGCCTCTGGCTCGGGGAATATCGATCACACTGGCCAGAGCATCGAGGTGCTAAAATCCACGAGGATCCTTCTTCGCACCGCGTCGTTCTTTGCACGTCTTAGTCCCGAACCCTTCGTCGTACTACAATGGCAATGGAAATGGCTCCGGTTGCGGGTACGAACGCGCAAGGACGGCTCGATACGAGGGTGGCCCAAAAGCCACTCGATAAAAGCTCGTTCCAGGGATCTTGAGTAGCTGCGTCCTTTCTTTCTGCCTCTTCTTCTTCTTCCTCTTCTCCTTCGACTCCTCTTTTTTATGGCGGCCAAGGACGAACGGCTTAGATAAATGTGCGGTTGGCTATGCGAAAGAAAGGGAAGCGTGCGATCGAAAACGTAAAGTGTTACGGCGGTGGGTCGATTATCCGAGGCAAGGGAGCGGAACGCGGCGGTTCTGAAGATTGCCGTCACGCATAATCGATCTGGGAGGGCAGATATTGAACGCGCGGAGGAATTCCCTGGAATTCGTTCGGATTTCGTTCGTTAATGGAGCTCGGAGGTGCATTACCATGCAAAAATATCCGACTAATTATGACAGAAGCTTGAAAAAAATTACACGTTCACGTGTAAAAACAATAACGACCATACACTCCGTTCAATGCTGGAGCAAGCAAACTGGACATTGCTCCTTTTCCGGTTGTCACTGAAGCTTTACCCAATAAGCGTCCAGCGAGCGTTACCAAGGCCAAACTGCATTGAAGTTACCTCCAGCGTGGACGAAGCCAGGGCCAGACGAACGACGAATGAGATTCAATCGATAAGCGGCGGAGTTTCACACTTTCCCGTAGCGTGCACCTGTACGCAGGACATCCCTAACGAGGTAAATATGAGGGAATCGAGGAGATCTCTTAGGATAGGATATCCGAACGGCGTGGATGCGGCTCACGTAGCAACATGGGCCGAGAAGAAATGGGGAACGTAGGGGTCTCGAGTTTCGCCCGGGCTTTCACAATATCCATGGCGAATCGCCTTGTATTCACCTTTTTTCGCGTTAACCCTTCCCCTCCTAGGCTCACCGTTCGCGTTACTCTCGTCTCTGGCCCTCCACCCCTGTTTGCGCCTCTTGTGCTCCGGTGTGTAGGGGTTTCGAATGCTTGTATGCTCGCTGAGGACGCGTGAAATCAGGGAGGAAGTTCGAGACTTGAATTCCTCGGCAAAAAGGGGATATAGTTCCAAGGGTTTGTTTAAGTTTCCGTTGCGCGAGTCGATAACGGGCGGATGGAAATTTTGTTTCGCGAAAATTGCGTCGGGCAGATAATCGAAACGCGCGCGTATCTACGGCCTCGTTGGACCTTGTCTAATTGCGAGAGGCGCGTTTCTAAATCGAGAAAGTGCTGCGCGCATCGTGGGCGGTTTTATTATCATAATTGTAACCGTTTGGTTAATCCATCACGGTCGAGAAAGCGAAGGCAAGAAGCATGGTCGAACTAGTAGACGCTGGCATGCCCCAGGCTTTTTCTGATATGGATAGAATCAATAAGATGGGGATAAGTCAGGGGAACGTGCACTTTGTGGTGGAATGTTCGACTAGTTTAATCATGGAAAGTGCTGATCGGAGGCCTCGGGACCAATTTCCAGTGTATCCTTTTGGACGGAGTTTAGCGATCAAAGTTGAAAGATAAACTGTTCAGCGTTGTCCTCAATGGCCACGATTGAAAGGGAAGTGCTTTCTTTTAAGGGAAAAGCTCTGCTGGAATCTCATGATCGAAGCCAAACAAATTTCTTCCTTATTCGTTGTCCTCGCCAGCGAGATTGAAGCAACATTCACTCCGATTTTTTATCTTTTTCGTTTCTTATTTCGACATTGGCTACGGTAAAATACTTCTTCGAGCTCGTTGAAAAACAGAGAGTTCGCGTGGCTAAATCGTTTATATAGTACAAGTCCACTAATTCTCTGGACTACCGAAATGACGATATGCAGTGGATTAGGTAATCAGGGTCAGACAAGAGTTCAATTAACCGAGCGTTCAGTAAAACTCCGTTCCAATAAAAGGGGTTTGGATAAATGGAATTCCACTGTAAAAGGTGCCGTAATTTTATTTCCCTTTATTCCTTAGTTGCAGTGATGCGAGAGTTGTTGAGATTGGCTAATCAGTAAAGTTTTATTCTTTCCCTCGCGTATAATGCTTGCAATCGAACGATTTCGATTGTAAAATCTTACTTTGCTCGTTGTATCGCGGGCGTACAAGGAAAATGCATTAATGTAAATCCGTGCAACTAAGCGTGGAAATAGCGAGCGAAGCGGACTTTTATTTTTGAACAAAACAAAAAAGACCTGCATTTTTTCCCCACCTATACATTTTGAACGAGAACCTTTCATTTCGTCCCGGAACACATTATCTCCTAACTCTTTATAGCTTTTTATACAACAAGTATCATGCATTTACAGCGTAACGTGGTTACTCGAAGCTAAGTCTGCGGAATCTCTTTAAATCCTAGTATTCCTTATACAGCTTAGACGTTACGTTAGTCTTATATAATATTTTCAGGCGTAATCCGCGTGTGCATTTTGCTGCGGAACACAGCTTACGGTTATAAGTTTCTCTTTTTAGCGATGGACACTCTCGACGGTGGCTGTAAGGAAAGCTTGAGAAATGGAAACGGTTGAAATTCCAACCGAGGAATACAAAGGCGTACAGAACGGTACTAGTCCTATATTATATTATAGAATGTCCGCGATGATACGTCAGAAATTTTATCGGCGTCCCAGGGATTAACTATAAAGGGACTGTGTTTAGAGCGCGTACCAGGGCAAGGTAATCGATTCCAGACACACGAATTACTGCCGCGAAGTTTATGCAACTGCCTCGTTAATTTGGCAATGTCAGTACCACTTGAACTCTGAATTATTCCAGATTCCGTGAACCGATTCTATTTATCACGCGTATCCGCGTTTATGCTTCGTGCAGCGCGGGGCCTGGTATCGGCGAGCGTATACGTTAAATAAAATGGCGGAATAATTTCAGGATTGAACAGCAACGGGAACGTTTGACGTAACGGCGAGATGGAAACATCGATGCAAATTACCGTCTATCCGTGACAGTTCTCGGCATGATTTATTAGCACGCGAAGTGAAATCAACGCCCACGTACAGGAGGTTACGTCACCCAAGACTGGGAGCAGACCGTGCTTCCGTTCGCTTTTAACTGTGTACGACAAGAAAATCCGAGGGGGAAGGAAGTGTACCCGTTGGCGATAAAATTAAACGCGTGTTTCATTCTTCCGAGACGTAGTTAGAAGCACGTGCGGGGCCACCCTAAGCGTTCGAGGGGAACGAAAAGGAAGCCGTTGTTGCGCAACTGCAATCCTTGTACCTCGGATGCACACGCATTCGCGTTGAACACGTTGCAGCAGTTTCGTTTCAGGAAAACTCCCCGCTGGAAATCCGTCGTACATGCATACGTGGCACGTAACGATGCAGGAAAGTTACATCGCCGCGCGGTCTTCCGCTTTCACACAGCGAACCGCAGCCCAACCGAGCGGAATTTCCAAGAGGCGCACCAGAGCTGCACCGAACGACGTAATCGTACCGATCGGTGCCTACTGATGGCCACTGTCTGTTCCAGCCCCTGAAAGCTATCGAAACGCACAAAGGGTTAATTCGCTTGGCCGATTGTTCGACTCGAGAGGCATCCGAGAAGCCTGGAAACGGATGAACGGCCGAGCATTGATAAACGTGGTATATTTTTATCAGCGTGCCGCATTTCAACCTTTTAACCGTTCGCTAAAAAAGAGGACGGGCGTTATTCTAAAACGTGCGATTGAAGTCTTATCTTTAATGGAAGAGCGGAATATTTTTTGGAAGCTTAAAGGAGACAGCACCGTTTCGATATTTCGAGCCTGTCAAGCGACTCTGCAACTATTTGAAAAGTCCTCGAAGCTCTCGAGTACAAAGTGTTCGAGAGGTAGCAAGATATCTAAACGAGACACATGAAACTCGTGCGAAGGGTTCGAAAATTTTGAACAGCTTTCGAAGTGATTCACAATTCCCGAAGAATCAAACATTTCAAAAAACATTGGAGTACTAAACGTTTGATAATGCTTAAAAATACTCCCGAAAGTTATTAAAATCGCCGATGGTTTCGGACGTGTCAGAGTTCGTAAGGGCTTTGAGTGTCTCAAAAGTTTTCCAAGTATTGAAAGCCCAGAAAATCTTGGAAACCTCGCAGCTCTGCAAGGCGTTGAAGTGTTTCAAGTTTAAAAAGGAACAAAAGTCTTGAGGGTTTTAAAAGCTTCGTAAGTGTCGAAAGTCTCGAATGCTTGGCTACATTGAAAGAAGGCGTGGAAAGCTCTAACAGTTTTATAGTCCTCGAAGCTTGTTACAGTTTGAAATACCTTAAGGATCATAACTGCCCCCGAAGTAATGAAAGCTGAAGCTTTTCATTTTATACATAAATAAACCACTCGCCTTGACTGCTAACGGGAGCATCAATTATACAAAAGATTATAGCAGCGACCTCTCATACTCATTAAATTATTCCATTTCGTTTCGAACGTGTATTCAAATAACTAGCACACAGTCGCGAAACTTTCCAATGGCATTAATCAAATACTTTCGACTGGCAGTAACATTTCAAATTTTCCACCCAGGAACGTATTCGAGCGAGCCGTGGCTCCACCCTCTCATTTACCTTCCTCCTCCACTTTTCCATTTTCAAAGAATACCAGTTTTCCGATGCGTGCGTCGACTGGCATGATACGGCGCGCTCGTTCCGTAGTTCGAGATCTCATCAGGTGGATCTCGAGAAGATTCAGAATTAAGAAGCGCGGAAGGAAATGGAAGAAATTTTAAGCTCGGCTGCGTAGAAGCACCGTCGCGTCGGTTCTATTATTTGAGAGGCACTTAACCCGCGCTAAGTAATTACGACATCTCCACCGGTTCAAATTAAGCTTTGATTTCCTGTCATTGCATCGATCTCCCGTCCAAGCTCGCTGTCCCTCTTCTCCTGACGGAATGGAACGTGTCGAAGGACTTATACCTCGTAATTTACGTTACCGCTCCATATCTTCGTTCGTATCCTTTGGGTGCTATGGTATCCAGTACGTGCACGATCGACATAATAAATTTCAAGAGCTGCAAGTCTGAAAAAATAATTTAGTGCTCGGAAATTTGAGGCACAAAAAATGATGGCCGTAAAAAGGAATCTAGATAGCTGCAACGTTCGAGTGACAGATGTTTTATAACACCCAGGTGTTGAACAGCCGTATAAATTCTGGCTTGTAATAAATCTGACGAATTTCTCAGCCTGATTCCCTCCGTCTGCCTAATTTTACAATCGACTGACGTCTCCTCCCAATAACTTCTTCATCGCAAAGAGTGTCCACCATTCTTCATCGCGGAAACGTAATAAGAGCCATCGTTGTCGCCGTGAGAACATCTCAAAGAAATGTAAAGAATAATCGAAAACGAAGCGTCCAATGTTTCGCGTGTTCTCTTAAGATCCTAGGTTGGAATGTAGATTTTCGCCTGTAATCTGTTCGCGAACATTTCGCTTTCTCGTGGCATCTAGCTGAATCTTAAATGCGTTCGCAGCAATTATAACGTCTTCGGGATTGAAGGGAGTATCACTGTTAGCAACAGCATCGTCGTGGTGGCAATTTACCGCGACGTCGCGCACGACAAATTAATTCCCGCGTTGCTAACCGCCTAACACCTTGTAAACTTCGGGATGATTAACTACCTTAACTGTGCCGAGACAATAGCAAGGACAGATAAGGCTGATTCGCGGGCCACAACGATGCCTATCGCGGCCGTCGGATCAGTGCCTGGATCTAATCGAACCTGGCCACGATTCGATGCTCCGCGCGAGGTGTACACTCGCGATTTTTCGATCAAAGCGACGCCGTTCGTCATTTCGCGAGAAATATTTACGAACACGCGCATCGTGTCCGATATTATTTATTCCCAGCAATAATGAAGTAGTCGAAGATTTATTTACGATGTAAATCGTCATGCCGGAATTCATCTCGAAATGAAATAATGTTTAATTAATACCATCGTCCGTCTCTGTTGCAATCTAATTATTGCGCATATTTCCCATAATCCCGGTGATATTTCACAAACAATTATAACTACGCTTTATCGGCGTGCAATTATTCCCTACGCCGCTGGCTAGGGCAAACAACGGTGCCTCTAATATTTGCTTTTCGAAAAGCATTCTGAAGGATATAATATCGTATCGAAGATCCCTGTAATTTTCAATTTCTTTGAGCAAACATGCAACCGGCACAAAATTCAAATACTACATATTTGTTTGGCGTATGAATTTTTCTTGTCATTTCCGCGTCTCGAATTTACGCCCGCGCGATGGAACGGGTCCCCGTGTGCGAACGCACGGCACGAAAAATATTCAATCCATACCACGCGGTTCAGAAAGTAATTAGAGCAGTACAATTTTTAACGCTGGAAGGTTGTCGACATCCCAGTCGCGGAACGGGTAACGTTCTCTAATTCACCGGGGCCATTCTTTCTTTATATTCGAATCGGAATTCCCCTGGCTTATGCATGGATTGCTTTCGGGGCCAATCCAAACAGGCGGCGGCTGTACGAAAAACTGATTGGCTCGGAATTGTCAACGCGTGCACGACGCGGAATACGTAGATACACCCTGAAACACGGTGTTTCGCGTGTTTAATTTTTCACGTGGACATCACCGTGGCCGCGATCCGACTCGCGCGCGGTTTTTACGACGCCGCCAGGGCCAACCGGAAACGCGAACGCCCGGCTCTTCGAGCGTCGCGACTTTATCGCCGTGGCGCCTTGTGCGCGCAACGAGTCTTGCCTATCGTGTATCGCGCTCGATGCGTCGTAAACTTCGAGCGTATCGTGCCTTAAGTCGACGTAAAGAAAAGGAAAGCTGCGATATTGTCGTGGATCGCAGCACGCCACGTGAAACTTATGTAAACAGCTGTTATTAATTATGGGACGGCGTGAACCTTGTTTCGCGACCGACGGATTTACACGTGATTCAACGGGATGTACTTTCTTACCTTCGCTGAGTCGTTATTACTTCAAACCCTTCGCTCGTTTAACATTATAATCCCTATCGAGAAAAGTTCGCCGTTCTATCCGTCGCAGCTAATATTTCTGGCTGTGATACAATTTTTATACGTCATCTTCTCGTTTCTCTTTTCATCATCAACATACCTAACGTCCGTTAGAAAAATACAAAGTAAAAGGATGAAACACGATAGAGAAAAGAAATGAAGAGTAGAGAACGATGAGTGTGAGCCGTAGAGCAGCGTCGTGCAAGTTTTCACGCACCCCGCAAGAGGGAATTTATTTCCGGTCGCCTGGCAAACATTTCATCGGAGAGTAATGACAAGAGCCGGAGTTATCGATTCGTAATAAATCCCTTCGTTATACCTACACGAGGCAGAGCTTTTATCCGTATAATGCCGCACAATGGCCGGGTGAACCAGCCGGTCACAAAATAATGCGGCCCTCTGCAGATTTCCGAGCGAAAATCCGCACAACCTCCCTTCTCATAGAACTAGTTCGTTCTGATTCGGTAAATCGCTTTAATCTCGTCCAAATCGAGAACCGCTTTCTCTATTCGAAACCTTTCGGGGCCAACGGCTGAATCGCGTGCAATATCCGTCGTTCGGCTGTGATAGACCGACTGATTCGGGGCGTTATACCTCCGGTTTGACCGTATTAAAAAACTGCATTAGGATCGCGACTACGCGATCGTTAACTTTGCACGTGCGGCTCGCAGCCGAGCTGATAATTACTTCAGATCGACGGACGGCGTCGATGCGACTGAAATAATGTTATCCGCTTGAATGAAACCGCGTCCAGTTGTACGAGCAAGTTGTTAGCAAGAGTGTTCTCGTTGGCGCATTAAATTTAGAAAATACGATTCCTGTTAGCGACTGCGCTTTTTAAGAACGCTGCGATATTTTCACGGGACATTTCCAAATTTGCTGGGATATAAACGAGGCATCGATGCCGGATGCGTTTTACAATTTCAGCGAAAGAAATTCGACGGAGGACGGTGTACAGCGAACGTAAATAATCCAACGCGCGCATTGTTTCGGCCAGGCTGCGCCTTGAACTTGGACATACTGCGTCGAATAACTCATCGCCGTTATAAAATTACCGGAAGTAAATTCCTACCAGCGTGGAACCATTCCTCGCGCCCGTTCCCAGCATCCGCGAGTTTTAAAATATCGCGTTTCACGCGCTGCGTTCGCGAGTGAATAAATTCGTACGAAACTCTCATTAAACTTTTTTTATGTCTCGCCATTTCCTTCGCGTCAACTATATTAGGAAACGATTAAAGTTCAGAAGCCTGAGAAGGCACGGTTACGTACGACTTTGGTTTTTAAGGCGCTGCGAGCTTAACGCAAACGTTAATGCGCCCTGTTTAACGTCTCCCATTACAGTCTTAATGAACACTTTTCTTCCCCTTATCTTGCCCCGACTGTCCCGTTGTCTGTCCCGTTTTCTCCCCTTTCCGCCTCACAGCCGGAATTCTAAAACTGGCCGAGTTATCGATGCATTTCACGTAGTCGCAGTGCCACTCTCCATTAACATTTTGTTTCCCGTGCGATAGATACTCGAGATTCCATGCGCCTCTTCGCAACGAGATCGTTGTTACCGGTATAACGAGCCATTCATTTCGCTGTTCAAACCGAGCCATTTTTTCACCGCCGACCGATTTGAATAAACAAAGTGCTTACAAAACGTGTGCAGGATATCTGAAACCAAAACTGAAGAGCCACTCGACGAGCGCTTTTATAATTATTTATCCGCGTCACCGAGACGCTCGCGATACAATTCACAAACAATTGGTTTCATCGACACGGATAACTACCGAGCGTTGTACGTATGGGGTCGAACTGTTCAACTTGTTGGCGGATATAATAGTGTCTCCAATAGAGTGTCACTTGGAGGAAAGTTTCGAGGTGATCAGGAAAGAATCGCCGGGTAAATCTCAAGAGTGGCTGGAAGAGAGACGTCGAGGAACTTGTAGCGTTCCGGATGGTGGATCCGGACATTCGATGGAATCTTGGCCCCGCCGCTGCTCAGTCAACCGCGAGTCGCCATAACAAATTCATAGGCAATTCTTATACGGCGCTGAGAAGAAATTTCGCGTCGGTTATTTCCTTCCTTTTTTTCAACCGCTTCGTTCAAATTTTTATCACGCACGGGAGTTACGCGCGAGAACAATGAATAACTCTCGCGCTTCCGCCACGGTTGGAAGGAAGATTGATACAGATTCGCAGATAGACTGCGAACAGTTTTTCTACGTGTAACGGAATTCGTTTTAACGAGCTACCGTTGGTAATCACTCACGCGACCAGTCCATTAAACCGTTAACCGAATCGGTACACGTCGAGGAACCCTTTGAAAACCAGTTACGCTTCTTTCGAGACGTTCGCGGTCCCCTTAATTTACCGTCGTATCAAATCTCAATTAACAACGCATCAACCGCGACATCGTGATATCAAACGAACGAAATAATTCACGCCTGTGGAACTCTCCTCTTAAGACACCCGTCCCAGTCGCTAAGTAAATTAATCACCACCGTCGAGCCGCGGCGCATTTATCATACTTCCTGAAGGGCCTCGATCCCCTCGGACGTTTTAACGGTTACGCTGGCGAGGACTTTCTGATTTCGGCGAACGGGCTCGCCCTAGATCGCGGGGCGGAAAACAAAAAGACGGAAGATGAAATGGAACGGCGGGGAACAGAGGCAAGGAGCATTTTGTATGTAGCGAATGAGAAGCGAACGAGCACGGCCGGTTTGCTGGGAGCCCGGAGGTTTTCAAGTGGACCCGGTGTGTGCCTTTCCTCTGGGAACGGTGATACAATCTGAGCTTTGCTGACAGTTTTCTCGCCTGAGCTACCCCTCCGCGAAGGATCCCCTCCGGTGTCTCGCGTTTCCTCCGCTTCCACCTTGGCCCCACTGGCGATGCCTGCTCCCAGTTGTATCCCAGTGTATATCTCGACTGGCGAGCGAAAGTGAACTTCCTGGACGGAGGTTTCAAAAATATATATATATTCCAGCGAGCAATTAGATCGACGCAGGGAGATAACGGTTAATCACGTGATTCCTACGTAGGAACAAAGCAAACGAATGAATATAAACGATGCTGTTTCTGCGCTGGTAATAAAATGCATACGATGGAACATAAAAGGAAGAAGAAATAAGGAGAATCACATTTCAGCGGATCCATCAGCAAATGGATTTATCTAATCCCGTATTCAATATATCGGGACATCCGATATCGCAACAAAGGGTACATTTACAGGATACGACAAACAACCCCGCTGCCATCAATGCCCTCGACGATTTCACGTCTCGAGTCGTCGTACAGGCTCGAAGAGAGTCGTCTGAGGTTTCTATTTAATCGACCACCTCCAATTTTCCCGAAGCTACCGACAAAAACGCGATCATCCATCGATAGGACTCGCAGAGCGGTATAAACGGCGGCAATGATTCTGGTCCCACTGACGCGAACATCGTGCGGCCGTTGGGTGAGAAATGATGGTATCAAATAGAGTTATATGCTTCCCATCGGATTGCCGCACCAGGTGTACGTATTAATGAGGCTGGAATCAAAGCTCTCTTTTGTATAGACAAGGATAGTGATCCTGGCAGCGCTGGCGAACAAACGCAAACGCACGGCAGCGGCCGACCAATGAGAAATGGTGACAGTAGATAAAGCCAGTTCGCCATTGGCGAGGTAGCAACGCTGGAACCCGCTACCCTCGCCGTCTGTACAAGGGAAACCTTCGCGCGTGTTGGCAGATTTAATGGAAACGATCAAATATTTATCGATCACCGCTAATTGACAATGAAAGAATCGAATGTGGAACTAGGGGGTTGTTAAGGTGGTTGTCGAGAAATCGTGCGAAGAATTCGCTCGAAACCGTGCAACAGATTCGAATGCCTGTCACTAGCCATGGCAGTGGTTCGCCATCGAATCGCTCTCCTGTTCTCGTCTACCCTCGAGCCGTCTCTGTCCACCGATTCTTCTCTTTTTCTTCGACTACAACGATTCCACGCGGCGGCAGCTCCTGCCGCACGGGAATCTCCCCTGACACGCAGAATGGATGACTCGAGAATTTCATCTCCTAGCCTCTTGCCCGGCTTTTCCTTCACCCAGCCTGTTTATTCCGCTCGTTTCTCTTAACCTCTCCTCCGCTTCTGCTCTTTTTTCCTCCGCCCAACCGCCCACTTCTCTACCCCAGCCGTGAAACACTCAGACCGTCAGGCCATTTCAAAATCGACGCGTTTCTTCCTACGGTTTCGTTCTCTCGTTTAATGGGGATCCCTGGCTTCCGAGTAAGCCAGTCGCGATAGAATTCGGGGATCCGACGGCATTGTCGTCAAAGTTAGATGAGAAACTGATATCGAGCCCGTAACACGGACGGTATAAGCTTCTCGTTCGACCTCTCGACGAACAGAGAATCGGCCGCGTTGATTAAACGCTGACGCTCCGGCATTACGAGCCTAGATTTATGTATCTTTAGCAGCTCCGTTATTGTTCCTCTGATTTTCGTCGGATGTTTGCACCGAAGAACTTTGGGCGCGGCTCGGCAGGCTCCACGCGAAAACAGTTGGCGTCGGTACGGTAACTACTGGGCAATTGCAGGATCCCCCGCGTCGAAATTAAGTTACCATTGAACTCCTTTCAGGCTGACATTCCGGCTGACTCATAAATACTCGATAAAATTGAATCTTCGACGAAGGAAACTGGAATCAGCGTTCCATTTCTAGAACGTAATTCGTATTCTTGAGAGGGACTATTCTCGCGGCGTGCAATTTTGATTGTGCGAGAATTATTTTAAACTCGCCGGCATTTAGGAAGGCCGAGGTACGTCTGGAACAGCGCTGGACTCGAGATCTGGTATTTCATCGCAAGAGGCAGCTAAGCGAAAGTAGCGAACGGCCGCGTGGATTCGTATATAAGCAGATGCAAACTCGTGGCTTTCGTCAGGTTTGCGCTACTCTTGAATTTTTACGGGCAGCACTTTTTGCGCGGCCGGCTCGGACGCGATGACAGCCCGCAAGGATGTTTCTTGCCGCCGTTGACAGCTAATAAATATTTATAAATCAACGAGGAAACGTATCCGTGCGAATGATAGGTCCGCGAGGCATTTATGCGGGAAAGAATGAATCCCCGGGCCGATGTCACCGGGAATGAAATTCATTCATTTCCGATATCGGCTCGGCTCGATGCGGGGAGGGTAAAATGGCCGGGTGCTGAGGACGCGGACCCTTCGTGCCGATGTAAATACGTGTCGCGAAAAATACTGATCGTGGATGACGTAAATGATAGAGGACGAAAATGACCCGCGCGGCTGCCTTGAATCTTGATGCGGCTTGGGGATGGCGTTGCTAAAAAATTGTGTACTAACCTTTTCGTACGTACACATTTCACATATCTTTTCTTCTTTTGAGTTTTGTCCAGCGGTATATTTTCCAGATCGAATATTTTCTAACATACGAAAATGTAGGTCATACGTTTTGGAAATCCAAAGTAGTTTCAATAAGAAACTGTCTACAATGGAAATTTCTATGGACATTAAGATGGTACAGTGAGGTTGAAAGGTTCTTGTATAGAAATTGCATGGTTCAGTGAGAACTTGCGAGAAAGTTGCTCCGTTATGGTCCCCCTGGAGTCGACTGTAAGGGGGCCATTATAGTCACTAACATTATCCAACGATAGTAGTCTACCTTATTCAAGGGTGGAGCTACGAGTCACGAGAAATACATTGTTTAAATAAATCATCTAGAATAGTAGACACGATCGAAACTTCGACCAATCACTCTCGCTGACTACAAATTTTCCTATCGAATGCTTCCTCTCGGCTATTTTCCTGGATATTGGTACCTGAAACGGCACCGCAAAGTCACCAGCGTGTCCTACAAACCAGCGGACATAAAAACGGTGGCTCGCAGATCGCGCGTGAAATAAAGTAGAAACATTTAATCCAGCCTAGGGAGTAACAACGGCCCCGTCGAATTTATTGCACGACTCGTCAGGACTGTATCGAGCTTTTACGTTTCCGGGCGGCGCGGTTCCGCGTGCGCACCTCCCGTACGCGCGTTTGAAAGCAATATGACAGTGCAAGATTACGGGGACTTCGGCTTGAAGCATTGCCAATTTCGAACGATACAAATGGCAGCTGCATCGATACGCGAAACGTTCGCAGCACGCCGTCCTGGATTTTGTAAATGTCCCACGGTATTCCGTTGAATAAAGAGCATACGTCGACGGTCGCGTCGTTTTACGACGAGAAGTCTACGCACGTTGAATAAATATGTATCCCGTGGCTGGAGGATGCTACGTAGGATGAAAGGAAGAGAAAGAACCCGCTCACCGGATGTCTTTCTTAAGGGCGGCCGATTCTTCAGCTCGAGGTGCCTCGCGACGCCGCGCAACATCCGTTTACGGGTAACCAAATTGCGTGAAATGGTACGGGATGATTACGTCCTCGAAAATTGTTATGCTCGCGAGAATGGGACTATTTTCGGCCACGTTAAGCTGTTATGCAAATTCGTGCGCGATGCATAAAGTGAATTTTAAAGAAGATATAAGAGTACGAGTTACGATAGATATATTTCTATGGTAGAAATAAATTTATTATCGTAATTTAACGTTATCCTAAAAAGGGAAAGCTTAATGGTAAAATAACGAGCGAGGCGTGTTTTACTAATTTCGTCGATGGATAATTCGTAGCGCAATAAATCCGGTAACATCAACGATGATTAAACAATACATGGCTGCGCGTGTAAGCGGGAGCTTAGATAAGCTTTAGGTTAAGCTCGCGCGCCAGTGTTCGTGCCCTAGAGATTTCTGTAAATTTACCGTCTCGCAGCACTCGCACATTTTCCTTGATAGTCACTGATTCGCGTTACATTCACGGGCTTGCGGTAACTTTCGCAGCGTTCGCGCATGCATAACTAAGAAATAAAATTCATTTGCCATGCAACAGCGAATATTATAATAACTAATCACCCTCCTGCTCTATTTCGCTGGCAATTATTAACATCGAGAGATCGTTCACTACACACGTCTGCTCTCAGTATAAAAAGATACTCCTCATCCGTCGAAACAAAATTCCGCGAGTAATAATTGTTGCTCGTGGAGGAATTGCTGGCCAGACAGTTACTCGATCGAGGATTTACAACCGCGGCGGGAGGTCGATTCAAGAAATAATTCCGCTCGTCTCGCGTGCAGTCTAATGTTTAATTCAACCGTCGATCTTTAGTTTATGAGAACGAACCGGGCTTAGCCTCGCATCGGCGCGCGGATGCTCGAAAAACTTTCCGCGAAGTTGAACCGCCTTTTTCCCCGACACGGTTATCCACGAGGTATTAACACGGATCGTAAAGTCGAACGTGCCCGCCGGCGATATAAACGGCGATACGTATCCCGGGCAGAAACTACGAAAGAGAACGAACGAACGAACGGAAAGAGGAGGGTGGAACGGGCTGGCGAACGGCGGAGAAGCGGCAGGAGGGTCGGACGGGCGTGGAAAGGAAACGAGAGGGAAGAAAGGACACGACCGGGACCGGAAGAAGGTTAGGACAGACAAGAATGAAGGAATCACAATGCGGTGCATCCGTTCGAAGACTTAATAAACCGATTTAATTAAAGCAGCAGCAATTCGCGAGCACCAGGGGCGAGCAATTAGTGCCACGAACAGAGGGAGAGGCGAGACTGCTTGGTGAGTCCTTCCGTAAATACCCGCAATATTGATTCCCAATTCCTTGGCCCGATGTCCATAATACCTGACTATTACAAACTCAGACGACGCGTAATACGTTCGCCGAACAGGAGAATCACCGAGTGGATATTAAAGAGCAAAGGGTGTAGGCGTTGCATCGGTGGTCCCTGTATGTTGTGCATGGTGTTTCAATTTGTTTCTACGGGGATCACGCTTCTTGCGCAAGAATAAGTTGAAATTAGGAGTATCAAGCATTTTCTACGAGAGTCTACTTTTGGAAATTGAATTCAAATATATATCGTTGGGTGCAGGTGTTATTGATTAATCTGTTCAATTCAGGAGATTCAATTATTCATTATTATTTCTGTTCGTTTCCGTTCCATTAACGCGAAGAAACTATATTCTATTTATACCGTCGTTGCTTCAACTTTTCGTGCAAGCGATAATTCTATTCCTCGATTTTTTATAAGTTTCAGGTTACTTCGATACCTTTAGGATACTGGGAATAATGGTTTAAAATATGACGAACTTTATCTCCTTTCATTTCCGTGTTTAATAACTTCATCGTGTTCCGCTGGGAATTGTGGTAATACGTATATTTGATAAAAGTTGAAAATTAATGCTCACCAACGTGATACTTGGCGAAAAAAAGAAATATTAGAGAGAATATAAAGTGTTCGTGCATGTGCACTGTATAAATTGCTCGCGTACTTTTCTAGTAAAACGTTATTATAAAATATACGATATCGTTATACGCGCAATTTTTTAGACACTTGTGCTTTATAATTGCGGGGCACACTAACGCGGAAATACAGAAATAATTTCGTCGGCCGTGTACGCGCGCGATGCGCGCATTAATATCGCAGGATTCGGTCGTAGGAACTTTCGAATCCCCCCGTTTCGCGGTTGCATTATAAATCTTAAAAAACAGGCATCAACGTCCGGCGAAATAAATTCGTAACCAACCTACGACCTCCGAAATTGAATTTTAAAACTCGCAGACTCGATACGTCCGCGTCATAAATTCGGACGGGCGGAAAATCTATACGGTTTGACTTTTCAACGAACCACCGCTGGCTGGACGGTCAATCTACGCTGCGGTTTTGTATAATATGATTAGACGTGAACAGACTGGAATCGATCGAGGCAAAAAGTGATAATACCGGCTGGATAAACGGTGGCCGCAAATGCGTGCTATATTGATTCTTAATCCCTTGATTCGATGAACGTAATCCACCGTATTACGTACATGATCGGCGCATCGGACCTACACCTTCCTAATCATATTGTGCGTTTCACGCTAATAACCGCGTAATGTCCAACTAGAATTCCATTGCCGGACGGATCGTCCGCATATTTGTCGGCGAAATGAGAATTTATTGATTTTTTCTTCAACTCGGCTGTTACAAATCGTACCTTTCCACGCAAAATTCGAAACGAGTCGCGTTTTTAGGTTGCCTACGTTCATACGCATGCATATATATTTTCTTCAAATTGTCATTTGATATGTATAAAGTATGCATAACATTTGAAAATATTATGGAAACAAAACGCGTGGCTCGAAAAGCTGGAATAATGATATTTTTTTGATAAATATTGGAGCGTATTCGAAAGATAAATTATTGGAATCGAGTAGCGTAAACCGTGCTGTTTCGTCTGTCAGCAGGCATGAAAGTGTGAAATAGTAAATTGTTTTTTTATTTGTATACTAAAAACTGATACCTTTGCCTGCTTTGTTCGATTAGTTTGTACGCGTTTCGTTTATTCGACGCGTACGTGATTCTGGAGTGGCTCGTTTGCGCAAGATATTTCGTATTGTAATCCAAAATATTTGTTCCGTTTTTCGAGAATTCGAGCGAACGCGGCGCAACAAATATTGTACGGTTTTATGAGAAGCAACGCCTAATGAAAACATTTTCGTTTCAAGCATAACGGTTACGAAAATATTGAGGTCATCTTCGTTTTTATAAGTGAGGAGGCAATATTTTCATTTGCTTGTCGCGAAAACCTGTCCCGTACAGTTTTTGTTCCAAATATTTCCTCGTATTTATTAAAACTAGCACAAACAATTTTGAATTTCGAAATCGTTGACTAAACAAGGTAATCGTTAAATATTTACGCGGTTCAGTTCGTCCTGAAGATATTAAATTCGTCGATTCGGATCACCTTCTCGATTTCTCCTAGTTTCGTACCACACACTGTGATACACGAATAAAGATGTGCAAGACAGGGTTAAGCTCCTTTCAACGGATCGTTCGTTGCATCGCCCACAAAGGCCCTCTGGTAAGTCAATTAAATCATCCAGAAATTATCTGTTAATTTAAGCGTAAGCTGGTGAACTTCGAAGACGGTGGAGCGACGGAGAGAGGGGCAGGTCAAAGCAATTCATTACAGCGTAACGCGACAACATTGCACGATGGATGATTCGCTAATGACAATGCCTTACGCTCTGTCTTCAATAGATTATATCATAATATACAGTATTACACCAAACTATGTAATTATAGAATAACTCGACAAACGGTTCGAATTAAAAAACAAAAAGGGCGGAGTAGATAGTAACGATGCTCTCTGCGAGCATTCGAATAAATCCAGGCGTCTCGTCTCAGGCAACAAAAGCGCAATCCCAGGGAAATAAAATACAGAGGTAGGACAAGAAAATTTACTTTTCAGTGTCGAGGGGTGCACGCGTACGTACATACATAGACGAGGAGCATTCTTGTAGCTCCGAGAGCTGGCGTGCAGCGTAATCGTTCGGTGTCATCGCTGGCTATACAGGTATAGGGGCAGGTTTCGCGAGGGAGCCGACTCCCGTGCCAGAGATTAGCGTGTAAAGTGCTCGAAACTCGTATAACATTACTGTTGGATGAGACGTGGCTCGGTGTCCTATCCCACCCTCACTCTCTCTGTCTCTCTCTCTCTCTCTCTCTCTCTCTACTTTCATCCCCCTTTTCCCGACAGTGCGCAAACTAACGGCGCCCACGTCGAACCGGTCCGGGTGTTGAAAGAGAGAACCGGGGTCTAAACAAACTTTCCGTTGTCTGCTACAAGAATGATAATGTGGACGGCGTTCGGCACGTTTTGGATTAGGTTCCGTGAACGCCGCCGCGCTATGAGGGACGAGGCGGTAGGTGAAACTAAAGCTTGGGGATAGTTGCACGGCTGGTGCGAGGTGGGCGTCGTTCGTTGCGACGCCGTTCGTCGAGGCGTCGGTGGCAGGGCGGCGAAGGGTAGCGCGCGAACACGGGGCGAAAGAGAGCGGAAACAGGAGACAAAGGTCGGGAGAGGGAGGGACGAGCCGAAGGGTGAGAGATGTGGCGGGTTCGGCTGACTGCCGCGGGAGCGAGAAAGAGCCGCGAGGCGAAAGAGGGGCGAGGACGCGTACACGAGTTGATATTAGGTATTTAATAGACAGCTCTAGGGAGTTGGTGGGCCGAGCGGGAACTGAACCGTAATGTTAGCACGCGGCAGGAGGGATTTCTCATAAGCTGACCTCGCCTTCGCCGAGAATATAGTTGAAGGGTGTAAGGGAGGATGAAGTGGTAGAGGTCGAGGTGTTCCTCCTTGCCGAGGCTGAAGCCGATCCTGCCCGGTTAAGTTGCCGGATGATGGCCTCGGCTAGATGCCTTAGGTGGCCGGCAGCGATACTGGCTTCGCCCTTTCCTCTGCGTATCGCTGGAAAAAGAGAGGGGGATCAGTTGAATCTGAGTTTTCTCACGGCTAAACCCCACGGATTACTAGACGCTTTAACTTAGCGGCGCACCCTCGTTTCTCAGGTGTCGTTCTCCGAGTGTCACCATATTGGACACTTTCACGGCCGGCACGCTCGTATCGCGCCGCGTCTCCACGCTGTTATTAGAAAGAAATTTGATATATCGTCCTCCTCGTATTCGTCCCGGCGACATGTTGCAACCTTACGGGCGGTCATCCTGCGCGACCGCTTGACAGAAGTCGAAATCAAAGGTTCCCGCGTTTCCACGGGGCGAAACCGCGATGGCAGCTAATCAATTCCGCTGAAATTCGCTACTGTTTCTAGTCTCTCGTTTTTTGGGCCAAATTGTTTCGACAATTTGTCGGTACGCTTTTTTTCCCGACGAAATTCTGATCGAACGCGGAGCAAATAACTTTTATTTGTATCATTCCTCATAAATATTTTTCGTTTCCGTTATTGGCAACGTTGGAAACGGACAAACTTGGCTGCTCGCTCGTACTATTTCTCAGATAAATGCAGAAATTTAATTAGAAATATTTTACGAATGGTAATCATGTTCTTGGTACTTTCGCCAAACTACTGCGTTGGATTCTGGGGAATATTCGAGTAATAGAACCAGGTCGATAAATTAAGAACAAGGTCTAAGTGGTGATTCGGGTTAGAACGTGGTATTTGGATAAAGTTTTGGGCTTGTCGAAAATATTAGCTTAACCGAGAATGGGTACATTACAATGGTAATGAGACAGAGATTTAGCTCCTGAGGATTCTTCTGCTTTAACTATAGGGCTGCGTAAAGTTACAAGGGGTTTTGCGCGAAGGGGAGAATAGAGGGTGTGCCGGTAAGAGGTTGTTTAGACTAAAATACGTTTAAGTAAGCTATTTGGAGAGTGAAAGGAAATGTGTGTTACTAAATGCTTAGCATAAATTGCAGCGAGCTGTACTTGCACGATCGAAATGATTATCGTTATTTTGTCGAATCGAACGATGGAAAATATTTTCGTCGAGCAATCTTTCCGTACGAAAAGTATGCTCTGCGATGAATATCTCAGATTAGTACAGCGTTTCTTGCACGTAAGCAATCAATGCGATATTAAGAATTTACAAAGTCGCGGAGAGCAAAGTTCTCCGACACCTGTGTTCGCGGGATTTTCATAAATGTCGACGGGGCAGCCTTCTTAAAAATTTGTACGCGAGCGAGAAAAATCGAGTGCCATGACGAATATTTTCCTTTTAAGATAGAGACGTTGCGCGCTACTTTTACTGCTTCGCTTTAATGAAAATTTATATTCTCCTTAGGCGCGCCGCGCAGCTAGGCGTCACTTCCACCTCGTCCCACAGCCCAACGTTCTCCCGTTCGCTCTTTCGACACTTGAGATTTTTTCCCGGGACTTCAATTCTCCATGGTTCGTTCCGAGGTCCTTCCACCCTCCTCCGCGTCGCCAGCCGTCCGGCCAAGTAGATCTCTCTTCCCTCTACGGCACCATTCCAGTCCCCCTCCTCCCCCTCCGCGCTGACAATATGCCAAATGCATATTCAATTTCGAAAATCCACTGTATTCCCGACGAAAGAAAACTTTTATAAGCGACACGGGTCCCAACATAAATTTCCAACCACCGGAGTAGAGTTACGCGGATCCGGCCTTCCATTTGAGGGATGCCTCGATTCGCGAACCTGCTGGATCCTGATATTACATTTTCTCAAAACCCGCGGCTACGCTGAGGGTGAGTTTATATTACGAGCGCTACGATAACGTCATGTAAATGTCTTTATGACTGAGTGGTACTTGGATAATCAACCAATTTGATAATCAATCATCTCTAATTTTCGCAGTTACCTCGATAACAAGTATTCTAGGACAAAGAATCGTATTTGAATTGAAAAGAAAACACAGTACACTTCCGCAGCCTAAATATTTTTGAGCTCAATTAAAAGTTTGAAACACCGACACGCGAACTGGTTCCGTTCTCTCGGTCGCAAGAGAGCAAACCAGCCAGTAGGATAACACGAACGAGCAGGAAGCGTTCATCCCGGTTGGTTTGCCAGGACAAGCTGCTATGCATTTGCATCCGCGTTCCCCAAGCCGTGTTACCTACAAAAATGTCCAAAGATATCCGCTTCGCTGTTCCCCTTGACAAATCCTATTAAATCCGTCCTGCAGTCCGCGGGGAGGCCGTCAACGGAGCGAGTCGCTAAGCGCGGGTAACTTCGACAAAATGGCGCCGACTCGAATTCAACTAGGCGCCCCAGGTTCGGTTAATGGAACGATTGTCTCGAAAAATATTCATTCGAATCGACGCCGGGCTTGTCCGAAACGTGTCCTAAATGAGAAAGAGAGGAAACGCGGGCCGTGCTTGCCGAATGGAGATATCCGGCGCGAGAGTGTGGCGCACGCCCATTGATTTAAGTGCACGCAATCGGGCAGAGAAGTATTGAAAATGGGGAAAAAGTAATTTGACTCGGACAGAGAAATTTCATTTCAGGCTCGAATTTTGCGAACTTATTTCTTGCGAAAATTTCTACCTCCGTTACAATTTTTTTCAACAGTTTACATTGTGTCCTCTCGGTCCGCGAGCGTGGTCTATTAAAAACGAAATTAAATCGTTGTTTTTTTTTCGAAGAAACGCGTGGAGAATAATCAATTTCATCGATCGCATACGCAAGCGCACGATCGTCTTCGGAAAGCCTCAAATGATCGAGCTTTAATCGATTTAAATAAATCTTAACTCGCTTATCCCAACTAACTTACGTAATCCGCACCTAACCCACTTAACTTAGCCTAATCTGCTTAACTCACTTATCCTAGATCTAACCATTTAACACATACACCACACCTCGATCCTATCCCAAAGAAACTGACTCGTCTTTGGTAGAAATTTTCGCTGTTGTCTCCACTGTCTCTCGTACGATTAATCTAAAAACTTTGTCATCCACCTTCATGGTAAATAACCCGTGGAATGATCGTCGATATAGATTACAAAGGCTATTCGCAGGATAGCTTCACTTTGTTCTCGAATGTATCGCTCAATCCACTCCTGAAATGCGAACGATCGTCTCGCGTGTTCATGTTATTTAAATGAAAATAAGACAATGGCCTTTGGGAAGAAGAATAATCGAAAGTAATCTGGATTCGTTTTAGTGGCTCGATTCGAACGATATAAATTATCTCAGCCGATTGAACGGCCCTCTTTACGAGGGGACGTTACGAAATCATCCGCGGGGGTTCTCGAGTTCTATCCGTTCGTCCGCAATGATGTCGGCTGCCTCCGCATCGAGGTTGCGATCATTTATAAAACATGAGTCTCCATCAAGCGGGTGGTCCATAAATTTTCAAGCAGGAACCGATACGCCTCCATTTTCTTCGGCAACCCGAAGCATTCGATGCCCTGGTGATCGATAAAAAATAATTACGACCATCCAGCGCACTTGATTTCCGTTTCGAGGCAAATAAGAGAGCAGTCTACCTCGTAGACGTCAAGGATCATTCGTCTTTTCTTGATCACTGGATTCGACGAACGAGTGCATGGTAAACGAATCTCCTCTGTTCATTATATATGTCTCTCCCTTACTTTGAGAGCATGTCCGATCATATGGCTCGGAATTAAACATTGCTGGTTGCTTTGTTGCCTCGTGCTTCCGCGATTCAAAGACTGCCTAACGCATCGTTTCTTATTTCATGAATACTGCATCGCTCTGAGAGCGAAGCGTTTCAATGAATAAAAGGAAAATTGATAACGAACGTTCTACGCGTGCAAATTCTTTAATCACCGCTGAACCTGCGAATAGTCGCGAAGGATATCGGCTCGCATCATTGCCGACTCTCGAGACGCGAGATTACGATTGGAATCGAAAACGAGAATATTACGACGATTCGCGCCCTCCGCGCTAATGAAATCTGAAATCCCCGGCGCGGATTAATTCTTAAGTCACACCTCAGGAACAAGTTTCCCCGGTTACCGGGAATTCTCGCAGACGCTTAAGCTTATCAAAGGGAGCGTAGCCAGGCGAAAGGTACAGCATTCAGATCAGATTGCCGCACGTTTAAGTGTATTAACGCAATCTTAGCGGGTCGCTCCTAGAACGTACACGAGAGGCTCTTTTGTACCTTAGTGTCTGCCAGCGATACCCTCCAGGCAATAATAAAACTTTCTGCTCTCGAGGACTTGTGTTCCTCTCGCGGAGACCCGCAGAAGACGAGAGCCAGGGGGGTGCGCGCGGCGAATGGAAAAAGAGCGACAGACGGGATCAACGAACAAAGTGAGTACGAGAAAGAGGGACGAAAGGAGGAATATAGAAAAAGAGAGAGAGAGAGAGAGAGGGAGAGAGAGAGTGTGTGTGTAAAGGGAGACCTAGAGACGGGCGAGGGCCGAGGGCGGCGAGTACAAGAGTCGTGCAAATAGGGAAGGGAAACGGATTTCTGTGGTAGGAGTGCTTGGGGCTAGGAGATCCTTGACGTACGAGACGTTTGTTTCGCGAGTCGGGCAACGACAGTTCAGCCGGTAAAGGGAAGCCAAGATCGAACCAGCTTCGTGCACTTTGCGCTGTACGTGCGATAAATCCGGCTGACTTCCGGTAAAGAATAAGAATCGCGCTTTGACGTTCTATCGAGGAGCCGGGAGACTAGCGGAAAAATATGTTCGCCCGCGGTTTTCGTTCCAACGTGTTTGCTATTTCGTGGGAGCGTGAACGTTTTCACAATTTTCTCCCGATACTCGATGAAAATTCGACGATTCTTACAGCGACGCTTGGCCACTGGTGATGGTCGCTCGTGCCACTGACCGAGCCGCGTGATGTTTAAGGTCCGTCGTGAGAAATATCGCGGGCAAAGTGGCGATCCGACGCGTCGTGTCGTAAATATAAGCGGGGCGCGATCGCGGAACGACGCGGACCGCCGTGGAGAATTATTAAGCGACGTATGAAAATATTCAACAGCAGCTGCTTACGGCGAAATGGAAATCGCATGGATTTCTCAAGGTGGAAAACGGGGCGCGCCTGGCCAGCCTCGCTGGTAATATACAAACCGAGTTTGCGGCGAATAATGGGAGAGAAACGGGTGCACCACGGGGGTGTTGCGAGGGGTAGTCAGACGGGGCGGAGGCACACGGAGAGGGGCTCGAGTGGTGGAAGATAAATAAGCCGCGCTGAAATAAAGCCGAGGCTGCTGCAATCTGACCGAAAGGTAAAGGGCCAAAGGGATGCAGAGCGGTGTAATAAGGTGCATCGTGCAAGCAGAATAAAAAGATCATCAATTATCGCGCGAACTGGCGAGGAAAAGGTGCGGGTGGGCGGCCATTCCAGCTCCACGAGTCCGCGAGCCAGCCTCCGCGGAATATTATTCAGAGCATTAGGCATGCTCTCGACCGCGAAGAATTTCCATAAAACCGCTATCTGCCATCTAAGACACCGTAGCCTGGCCCCTCTGTCTTTCTATTACCATCCTTTCCCTCTTGCCTACGCAACTTCTGCTTCACCGTAGGAGCAGCTTCTAACGTTTTTACTCTTGTCTCGACCATACCAGATGTTCCACTTGTTAGTGTCGCTGGAATCGTGAAATATTTCTCGAATTTTACGAGAACCACCGCGAAGTATGCGTGACTCGCGTAACATTTTTTTCGTTCTTTCCAGTGAAAGTTGAAGCGTGGTAGTGCCTGAAAGTGTTTAGCCAATACTTACGTCGAATACCACGCTGGCTTTCTCAAAGGGTTAAATGTACGCGACCGAGACTGTTTCTTGCACACCGTTTACGATCGCCTTAAATGCACACCAGCTCCGCCTAAGCGGTCTTCCAGTTCGCATCCCTCTGAATGCGCACTTATATCGGCCTGTTTACCAACGATACAGCGGGAATCACGTAATATGTGTACGCTTTTACGGACGAGCCATGGCCGCTTTCAATGCTCGCGAGCCATGGTCAAACACGCTTTACAGCGGCGTTATTTAAACTGGCTGTAACAGGTGGCACAACTGCGAAGTTGCCGTGCGAAGGGACCGGGGATTCGAATGAAACTCCCCTTTGCATACGGGGACTCGAGTTTCAAGATTTTGTTTGATTAATAATAAATATTCCGCTTTCGAGTGCTTTCCAAAGGATGGGAAGATAATGGAGAAGCAATTTTTCGACAAATATTATAATCGAACGTACGAGCATTACGTTTTCTTATTTGTTGTACGTTATTTATGCGAGTAGGCGTTAAATGCTATTTATAATGAGTCTCAAGAAAGGAGCATAAACGAAGCGGACATCGATTTACAAAGAATACGTAGAAGCCTCCACCATTCACGGTTTACTTCATTATGTCCCCTCTTAAAAGAAAAGGTGGTTTAAGAACCCTTCTCTTTACTCGCTCCTCTGTGAGCGCTGAAAAAGCGCCGGAAGCAAGAGTTTGCGTAAAGCACGGGGAAGATTAATTAACATGCCTCTTACCGTTATAGGAAAAATAGTTAGCAGCTGAATTATGAGGCGAATACTCAGGGTATCTCTGTTAAACTACTTATCAAGATGATAATTTATCTATAAATTCTAATAAACGTTCCTCGTTTTCATATCATTTTTCCTCTTATCCGGTCGCTGTTCGGTTATTCAAACGACTGGCTCAGTGTTCTATTTAAAACATATTTCTTAACGAGGATATCGTTGATAATTAATACTTACGAGTGGTGTCTGGTGTCGTTAGTGTCGGAAATTGAATTTAATCGAGCATAATCGCCGACTTGGACGAGTGTGCGGCTGTTTTCGGGGAATTTGTCGATAATCGTTCTAGCTACGTGAACCGTTCGCGCTCAGCCGCGCGTCTCTACCGTGACAATGTGTCCCCGTGTTCGGCCGGAACGGTTTGCACGCTGACAGCCTGTTATCCATAAGCATGATGGCCTAACGGGTGAAGTAATTTCGTTTCGCACGGCTCGTATCGTCCCGCGACTAGACCACAAATGCCGCCAGCCGGCTGGTTACATTTTTAACCAGCTCGAACCTAAACTCGTTAAGCCGAGACCTCGCGTAATCACTGGCGGATTTTCAGCTGTCCGCATCGGAAGGGGATAAAGGTAACACGACCTAGCTATTCGATCATTGAAATGATCGGATCCCTCGTTGGAAGCTCAATGACGCGATAATGGCGTAGAGGCTCGCTTTTCTCCACGATTATTCTTTAATTAACGATCAAATTTTACAACTCGTTTAAGATGTCTGTATTTATTATTTGTGATGTTATCATTGTACATCTGAGAGTGAAGTTATGTTTAGATATTAGAGATGATACATCGTGCTGAATAATCTTCACGATTAACCAACTATTTAGAACCGCAGTCGCTTTACAGTACTCAATGACGCGATAATGGCGTCGAGGCTCGCTTTTCTCCACGATTATTCTTTAATTAACGATCAAATTTTACAACTCGTTTAAGATATCGATATTTATTATTTGTGATTTTATCACTGTGCATCTGAAAGTGAAGATATGTTTAGATATTAGAGATGATACATCGTGCTGAATAATCTTCAGGATTAACCAACTAATTAGAACCGCAGTCACTTTACAGTACACTCAACTTTCGCTCTCGTTGTCCTCAACTTCGAATTGCAAATTCCAGCACTGAAATTTCTTGCGTGCACGCGGATACACGCGCGATGGAATTTATTACGCGTTCCTCGCCTATACAAGTACACGTTCACGTTCACAATGCAACGTCGTTATCTACCGTGCCTCGCGAATTTCGTTCCGATCGCTTAAGCGGTCCTCGAAAATTCAATGGCCCTCCTTCATTGTTCTCCTCGATATTCGCTTTGGAAGAACATTACATCACCATCTTCGACGGAACAAAGAAGAAGGGAAATGCAAATTTTCGGATCGAACACCTAACCGACTCGCATTTGGCAATATGCTGGAAACCCGGAGGGAGCGAAGCGTGGTTCGAGGTTAGACAATTTATCCCTGGGGTATCCGGGGCAAGAGTTGCGATTTCGAGCGAGAGATCGAAGGCCCTCATTGTTCCCAGGGTTGATGTTTTCGCAAACGAGGGAAAAAGGATGTAGCGCGAGGAAGTGGCGTAGCTATAGGCATTCCAAGTCTCAATTTCGACGCGTCAGTTTGTCGATACCGTGGGACTTTGTATCGTGCGTTTACCAGCCATTTACTGTTCTTTTAGACTCGAGACTCGGAGGCATTCTAGCGGTTATAACCAGCTACAAATTACTGGCTGATACGCCACGCTACGTTGTTTTACTAAGGATGTAACGCGACACTCAAACATAATTTAACATGTCGACCCGCTTGGCAACGGAATAATCTGCTTACTTTATGAATTCTACTCCGTAACGCGCGTGCTCATCCGCGGCTACTAAAATTGAATTGTAAATTTAAATGCACGTAAGCGAATCTCACACTACACGGGTTGCAGAGCGGCTTCGTGTTACGTTAAAAATCCTGGAAAAGAAAGAAAAGTTGGTGGCGGTGATAGCCTCGTTTAATGGATTCATACGTCTTGCAAATTGTACACTTTAAAATAACAACTCGCGTCGGTCGTTTTGGGATCGCGGGATATTTCATCGCGAGTCGAATGAGCTTATATGAAATCAATTTTACAATTTATAGACTCGACTGTTTAATAAAAGGGAGATATAGCTTGAGTGATTCGCTTTTGAAATGGAGTTGGTATTGCGCGTACTCTATTTGAAATCTAGTCGAACAAATAAATCGGGGAACAAATATTTTTAATATACTGATGTCGAATTTTTCCAATTTCTCGCCGAGGATTTTAACTGAAAATTTTATATCGACGCTATTGGCATAGCTGGTATTCTCTTTTATATTACGCGAATGATATCGAGACGGCGCAACCATTTTTTTTTTTTTTCACTCTATCGTACTATTTAAAGTCTTGATTTTCTCTTCCCGTTCTTTGTACGAGCAAACGCGTCGTTAATGGACTATTTAAAAAATAATCCCGAGGCGCATCTTCCCGATGTTCCACCATTTTAATGACTGCGACGACGACGTCTAAATACCAATATGGCCGGGGGCGAATCACGCAGCGGAGCAGGCTCACGAAATAGCTGTAAAAACAGATAGCAAAGGCTGTCAGTGTAAAATGAAATTAGTCAGCCTTCGGCGAAATGTGGGTACAGTGCTCGAGGTAAGAATAACAGCTCGTGAAAGGCTTTCCGCCAGTGCACTTTACATCGACCTCTGGCGAACTACGCGCACCTCCAGCAATATGGATCCCGCTTTTGGATCTCCGGTACATCAGCTTCGCGATAACACGATCAAAGGATAACTTCGCGGAACATATTGTTTCAAAAGACACCTCCCCCCTGTCGTGTAACGTGCACTATTAAAATCAAGACGAGCCACGCATCTGCCCTCGATCTAAAGAGCGATGGTTTACGATAATTCATTGCCTGGCGATGTTAAGATTAAAAAAAAATTCATATTCCATACATGAAACGGATTACATTTAAATGCGAAGGCCTCGAAGTGCAAAATGACACGCAGAGAAAATTCCAGGTTAACTGAACGTCAGTTTATACGTTTACAATTATAATTTGAAAAATGCGATTTAAGCAGGAATTCGCTTCGCGTTTAAAATATTATAATTTGTACATCGGTTTGCATGCTCGCGCTGTATTTGCATATTATGCGTGTTTCATAATTTCCCGCGGATTTAAATTCCCCCGCAAACGGGCGAAGTTTCGCAGTCTGGTGACGAAATAAATATTTGCGGCGACGTACGTGCACGCGCTGCGGCCCCAACGGTGGATACACCTGACGAACTCAAACAAGCCGGCAGCCGAGCGTCAATAGTAATGATCCGCTTCATTTCCTTGAGGAAATAATCGATCCGACGGGAACGAGCCAGCGGTTTAATTGCGATTCAAAGATGTGCTCTGCGGTATATACATATAATACTATCGCGCGCACTTAAACGCACCGAGGATCGTTTGTTTACGAGGCTTCTGCCGGCCGGGACCGGCCTAGCTTTGTTATCACAGCTTCTTTCGTTCCATAACCGTCCGAAGGGATTCCTGCGGCGATGATGTACGAGCTGGCTTATGAAGAAAAGCCCTTTTTTCCCCTCGTTACTCAAAAGTGCTCCGCTAACTTTCATAATAATTCTTTTCCAAATATCGTTATTGTACCTGGGGCCTGGATACACCTCAGGTATCGATTTTCGGATACTCGCGACCGTCGAAAATAGAACGACGCATGAAGCGGCACGGGTGCTAAAATATTTTTCCGATCGCCTACCAAATTATTAAGGATTTCGTCAATTTCGAAGCCACCGAGGGTGAATCAATGCTCGCGCTATTTATCTCACTAAATCATTTTAAAAGCGAGGCATTTGTTAGTCCGCGAAATTTATGTTGCGCGATAATTTATTTCCCGGCTGTTCTCGGGCAAAGTGATCGATTAACAGATCGCACGATTTCGGGTGATATATTAATTACATATATTCTTTAAGCTTCGACGAACAGTTGTGAAAAAGTAGTTCAGCATGAAATATCCACCACTGCAGTTGGCGTATTTTTACGTGTCTATTTCTGTCTCGTAACCGTTTTCGAGTCACTCTGTCTCAGAACGTCGAGCGGAAGCAGAATTTCGTTCATACTGAAAGTCCGAAACGCAAAGTTAAGACCAATAATGACGGTTGTAACAATTTTAAATTACCACGGAGTTAAATGAGTGCAGTTGAAAAGTTTCCTCGTTTAATTTATGTATGGGGCTCCGCAGAAAGTGCTGAACGTTCGTACGCGATCAATCGCTCTCCTAGTTAGGGGTTGTTCGAGTCTGACCTCTGCCAGGCGCTGTCCGAATCCACTGAACGCCATTTTGTCGGATAAAAACACCGAGGTATTCGCGAACTCTCGTGGAACGTATCGATTTTTCTTCTGTACCGTGGCATGCTATTTTCACTTCCTACATTTGTTGCTATCGATTAATTATAAACTATCGTAAAACACTGGAGGAGGATATCAGCAAATGATAAGTTGTTTGGGAGATAAGAAGAGCTTTAGTTTAACCACAGACAAAATATATTTGAAGCAGACTAATAATTAAATATATTTTTGTGTCTCACGACTTGATGGCTTTAGCTCTTCAATCCTTATCATTTCAATATCATTCGTAGCATTAACCGATTCAGCGATAAATGGCTAGAATTAAAATTAATCATACTATAGATAGTGTAACACGTAGAATATAGTTTATGTGAAAAATATGTGACGTTATTGAAACAATTCTTATGCCACCATGCATTGAAACGTGATACGCTAGAGAAACGACATGATTTTCAAGAATTGCAAGAATTTTCAGAAATCAATCAGCAACATCAAAAGTCGGACGTAATTATACCGTATAAAAATCATTGAAACGTTGAGATTACACGATTGTCTAACATTTATTGCCCAAGTACACGATAGAGTACATTATATTTACACGGGTTGAGGAGGGAGGGGTTGGAGATGTTGTGGTGTGATCACAAATGCAAAAACTAACACGACATCGTCTTACAGCTTAACATATTTACACGTCCCTGAGGCTTAGTCTACACGTTATCATACACACGCTATTATTTTACAATACCCACGTATTTTCTATGCGTCGAAAGCAGTGATCGGCATCGCGTGCTGATCACTTTTGGTATCACACGTTCTATTATATCGTACACAACGGGAATCGTTGCAAGCTGGACTCTGAAACAATCGTGCGACGGCGTACACACCCTCGTTGACTTTCGTTTGGTTCACAGAGTTCCGTTTCGTCTCCCTATCTTCAGATCGAAAAATCGTCAGCCAAACTTGCGTATTACAAGCAACGTTCAAAGTCAAGGATATGCGTGTAGGCTGATTGCGGGCTTGGTTCACGCTACTCGTACCGATCTACATTGTTCCGAGCGTCGACTTCAGGATTGGAAGGAATGCACGATGCCATGTATGTATTTACTGATCGAGACACGTTAAAATATTATCCGGCTCGTCGATGCGTGTACATCTCTGTACGTTAATCGGTTCCGTTTTATCTTGGTTATCGTATCGTTATTCTATTGGATACAGAATCTTACGAACGCATTTGTACAACGAAACAACAGTTGGAAGTATAATAGTTTCTGTCACAGAATAATTATTAGTCGATATATTTGTACTCGATATATCTGGGCAGCACAGAGGCATTTCGCAGAGATTAAAAAAAGAAAAACACCTGTTCGCAATACTTGACTTCGCGTAACGAAACGTTCAGACATGAAGTGCACTTGAAACAAAGGATTGAAAAACGTTTTGTGCTGTCTGGATAGATTTGAGTACACGAATATAACGAATGAACAGTGTTTCTGAAGTAGCTGGATAAATTTTCGAAGTTATATTAGAAAAGGAGACGGTCTTCCCACGTGCGTAGACATAGAAATGCTTGGTTATTTAGAAAAAGTAATTTTTTGTCGTAATTTAACTTTGTGACAATGTGTAAGATGTAGTTCTAGAGATTTCTATGACTAAAACGTGACAACTTTTAAATAACAGCATCTCTATGACCGAGCACGTAGAAAATATCGAACCTCTTCTCTACCGCAAGTAGTACAAACGTGTATAAGTCAGCCATCTGCATCAGAATCACTCTATGTATTACAAATGCAACTAACTTAATCTAACGTTACATTAAATATGTTACACGATATTTCCAGGACTTCTTAGGCAGTAAAATTTGGTGTTTGGAGTATTTCGGACTTAATAATTAATAATTTACATCAGCAACGTACTCACCTCGAGCTTAAATAACGTTGATAAAAAAACTCCAGCAACCTTACAATTTTCCTTAATAAATTCACCGCGCAATAGAAATATATATCATATCGTTAATTATATTTAGAATGAAATTTGAATACCTTCTCGTGCAGATTATATGATCAAAACGCAAGTGATGTAGATAAAGCAATGTAGCGCCGTAATAATGTCATCTATCTTTTGCCACTTTTACATATGCTAATTCAAATTATCAATTCTATAAATCAACTTCATAAGTACACGCGTAGTGCAGCAACTCTAAACCTTTAATTTCATATACAATTATGGAGCAAATGAGGCTAATCTGATGCTGCAACGAGTTGAGAAGTGCGACTCGACGAATTTGCGAATGCTGCCACGCGGGGGAAACCATATGGTTCGTTTCGCGATATAACAGTCGAAAAAATTATTGTCTTGAAGCAGAGGCATGTCACAGCGTCACGGAAATGATACACTCCGATTAGGTACAAGCGTTACGTTCAAGAGCAAAATTGCCCGTCTTAGTGGCGAAATTTCTTACAGTAAAAACTTATAAAGCGTTAAAAAATGTAGATTGCACAAGCATCTCGATCTTAACGATAAGTAACAGAGTATTACCATAAATAATAGTACGTACATAGCGTTACAGGTAGTTTTACACGTAATTCGTATCGATTTAAAGCAAACGCAGTCGCAGGCAATCTTTATAAAAGCTCGTCTTCAAATTTCGTATCACATGGTTACCGTTCAACGTTATTATAAAATATACAGGAATGTAAAAATTACAATCGCCTCACTCGGTGTCGCGATAGGCCCTACGAACAGTCAAAGAGACAAAGGGGTTCGCAACAGTGTCCTTCAAAAATTTCCGAATCAAGAGTCGAATTTGCAGAACAGAATCGTTTGCCATTAGACATTTCCTCATCGCAACGCAAGCGAAGCTGTGCCTAACAAAAACAAAAAATGAGATCTTCGCATTCTTTGAAGTACAAGCTTCATCTCTCTCGAGTGATCCTTAAATGACACGTTCGACTCAATTTCCACGAAAAGTTCATTTGAAACGCAGATCACTTGTACAAGAAGAAACATCGAACCGATCGGTCCTCGACGCACCGTAACGTAAGCCCATCCGTGGTTCCACGTGAATCGCACTCTTGCGAATGCTACTCCCAGCTTGCGTTACCCTCCACGTTTCTTCTGAACGGTGAGCTGATCAACTTTAAAGCTTGATCGCGACCACGAAACAGCTTACGTCGACAATCCGCTCGCTAGAATGACCGTGATGGCCGCGACGCTCAGGTTCGCAAACAAACGACGATGGAAGAGCGACGAGGCGGTGGCCGATTGGAAATGAAGCTGCTCGTCGTCGTCGTCGACAGCCTTCAACACAGGCTCGTCTTTCATGCCCGCTGTGTTCCTCGCGTGACTGTGATCGATCTTCCAACTGTTCTTCGAGTCCCGCCTGGTGTTCGGTCTGCGCGTCGTCGGCGATCCATCGATCCCTGGAAAATGGGAATTTGTCACTTTAAAGCGGGGTGGAAATCTGAATTTACAGCGCGCTCGAAAATATCAATCGGTTCGTATCGATGGGATCGATAGATTTTGTTTTACGATCGGAAAACGATTTGTACTTGGAAGCCGATAATTCATGGCTTCCACCGTGATTTCGGCTACGCCGTGAATCATCGCATTTTGGTATTTTGTTATACTGGTATCGTATTGATCCTCGATACGTTTCATGATTCGAAAATTATGGCAATGAGCTGTTTGTTGAAATGAATTTTGTTGAACATTATTTCGATACGATTCGATTGCTTCGATCGGCAACAATTTCAGTTCCAAGTTGAAGTTAGCGTTGACGGAACTAGCTTTCGCGGCAAATATTTGTCCACGGAAGGAGATGCGACTGAATTCTACAAGCATCGGAGTTCAATTTGCTGAGTTGATGAATGAAATGCTAGCTGCTCAAATACATGTGGCCCACTTGTCTGGTGGTTACTTCAGTTTCTTCGCATTTTGCATTCGTATACAGGATATATGAATTTCTCGACAAAAGGTATCAAGATTCTGTTCATCGAAATATCCGTTCGAAGAGAAATCCAAAGTCATCAATTTTCTGGCGGTGAATGCCCGCATTCATTACCTAAGAGTGGCATTATTATTCCGATGCAACGGAAGCCACCGACTCGAGGAATAACGCCACGTGTGTGGCTCGCAACGAACAGGTCAACAAAGCAAGAATTATTCCACATCAAGGTAGGATTATAATCCTATTATGCCATGACAGGATATCGGAAAGCGCTTTTGATTGTCGTAGTCTACGGTAATCTGCTTCCGTAACCATTGATTTGATAAGCTCGCTTCAAATCCTCTTCTCCCGCGTGGTTTATCTTTCTATACCAAACTAACAATGTCGAGTGGGTATCTTTCGATACGCGAATATTCGTTTTCGCGAAATTTTCCAACTTCCCGCTATTTGGTCCGCTTACGAATAACCAGCTTAGAGAGCATTACGTAACATTTCATATTACACTAATCGCGGGGAGCATCCTGAAAGTATGCGATGTAAATTTGTACAACGCGTTGCTCGCGTATATTCCGCGTTCTAATTAGGACTTGGCGGACTTAAAGTTTCTTCCCGTTTCAGAACAGTGACGGGTGTACATCATAAATTCACGGGAGCAGTAAAAGTCGTAGTAAAGCTCGGAGTCAAGGGTTCGTTTCCCAAATTAAGTGCGCGTGCAACGGTTCTGTGCTGCGTAACAGTGTGCTCGCTTGCACGCGGCTGTAATACCTTGGAAAATCGTGAAAGAACGCTATACAGGGAGTGCTTTGACAGTACTTCCTTCGAGGAGAACAATTCCAATATCAATTAGAGACACGTCATGGTAATCGCGCTGATATTACTCGTATCTCGACAACTATAAAAAACCATTCGATACCCTCGCGAGAACTAATAAACCAGATTCCCTGGAAGTTCGACAGGTAACCTGCGTCACATCGAAACACGCACAGCATTATCTCAAGCCGCGGTCGGTGTCATAAAAACCAGGAGCATGATAAGGTCTCGCCAGTTTATGTGTAAAGTTTAATCACGGCATAAAAGTTCACACGTCAAACTGCAGTTCGAAATAAGGATCATCGCGTTGTATAGTTTCAGTTCATCTCTACGTACCGATTGCACGATCCTCTTTCGACTTCATAAAACTACAATCTCCCACGTATGGTCCCTTAACAGAGGAACCAAGAAAAGTAGGAAACAACCGTCCAAGCAATCGGTAGATCACTTTATAGATGAGCGAACATCGAGTGGAACAGCGCAAGGGATAGGTTAACGTAACGGATGGTTAACAGTTGTTACCGCCTGTTTGTCCGTTGATGAAGATCGTCAGCGGGCCGACGAAGTTCGCTCGAAGGGCTTAAATGTCCGTCGGATCGCGCCAACGATGGAAAGCCGCTTTGCGTCGATTCGCGGCAGCAGGGCGAACACGTGCCGTCCGCGATATCGAGTAATAACCGAGGGAAAAAATAATCGGGCCGAGGTATGCCGGCCGCGTTTCGCCTATTGAAACGTCGCGTGCTCGCAAAAGCCTGGCCGCGGTTGTCACATGCACGCTCGCTCGAAAACCTCCCCCTCGGCCCGGCCGCGATATTAATTCTCTCGTGCGCGGGCATCCGCACACGCCCGATCGAAAATGCACTTCTTTCAATTATTCCTTTAAAGGGACCGCGACAGCAGGTCACTGTCATCCGTGGTCAAAGCTCCTCGACGAGCTCGATGATTCGCGATCGTCGAACCAGATAATAACACCACGGATTGGACGACGTGATTCCTTTCATCGGACGATCCCGTGACGGTCCAGCCTCGTAAGAGTATGTTAGGGGATGAAGGTAACAGAGAGGTGACAGTATCGGAAATGGATAGAGCTGTGGTTTAATATCGATGTTCTGTGTTAACGTTTTGCTCGACGACTGAGTTGATAGGAGATTCGTAAGTATTTATGTACGGTGTGCAACGGATTTTTAGTCAGTTTGCGTGGTTGTCGATCGTAATTAAGTGCTCGAAGATTTCGTGCGAACGCGAATCGAAGGTTGAAGCGTAACACGCGCGTACACGGCGCTCGCTTCGATCGCAGATTTCTCTAATTGTAAGTAAATATTATTCCTCGTGCGCGGTTCGATGATCGAATTTACCCCTTTGTTTATGCAGATTCGCGTTGTTGAATTTCATTTCGACGGTGTAATTGCATTTGTTTCGACGATAACTCCGGAGTCACGTTTGCTCGCAATTATGAACCGTATTATAAATTCGATTCTACTTGCGTGCGCGCAAGTGTGGCGTTACATTAATGCTCTTGAAAATACCGTGGATCCTTGGCAACGGGAAATATTAAACGCATTTTAATTGCTATTAACGTACCGAGACCAATCGGAGCTGAAATCTGTATTTAAAAGTCTCGTCTCTGCTCACCGTTGTCTGGTAATCCGTTCCACTCGCGCTCGAGCGAGGCTTCCATCGAAATTAATCGACTTTAATGAAGCATATAACCAACGATCCGTTCCTTACCGCTAATTATTGCTAACGTTATTAGCCGACGTGTACGACACGGGAATGAGATAAGAGTTGGAAACGAAGCGTATGGCTCGAGACGTGACCCCAATGAAGCGTGAACCATTCAATTAGTTGGCAGGGTCAATTACTCGTGGGACGGTTCCACGGCTTGTCGCGCGTTTTATTTACAATTATCGATAATTAAGTGCATGCCCGGGCCGGGCAAGTTACCTCTTCCGATTCATATCGATCGAACGCTGGTTTTCGCTAAAACCGTCCTCGTTCCTCTGTCTACGAGGCTGAACACCCCCAATTCACCCTTTCCCGCGCTTTCTTGCCGCTCGGCACTCTAACCGGGCCACCGATTAATTATCAGCCAGAGCCGTGAATACACGCTCCGCGGTTTAATCGTATGCATGCCGTTCGAAAATCACGTTCCAGAAACCGTGAAATGCTCGTACGGCCGTGCTGATGGTAATGTAATGCGAGCCGGAATTGCGGAAATTTGAATGAACATTATTACATTATCGCAACGGTCCTCCCGGCTTCTGCGTTACGTAAAAATAATCGATAGAGTCGTAGGGTAATTAGAAGTCTTACTTCGACGAGTATTATCATCGACACTTTGCCACGAACCGTATAACGATTATTGTTCGAGTCGATTTCCGATCAGATCGATATCCGAAGTCATTCGAGCGGTCGAGCCTGTGCGAACGACTCTGTACAGGCGGATGACGTTTATGTTGGGAATTTGACGTGACAGGATGTGACGTGACGCGACGTTATACGACGCGTCATGATTTAAACCTGTCCAGGGTGCCTACTCCGTTGGTTTTAGGCGCAATCCCGACTCTTACGCGAGCAAATTACGCTGTTAACGTCGTTAGCTAACGAGAAGCGACTCCCAGGAACAATATTTCTTTTTAACACCCGACTTGTTAAGCGCTTTCAAAAGAATGCAAATGTTTGCAGTAGTCGGGAGAAAATATTTGGTGCAATCTGCTTAACAAGAACTGGTACACCCTGCGAGCGTGGCCGTAATGGACGAAGTTAGTCGATCGTTTCGATTAACAGAAATTATGATTTAAAAAGCCAAAACGATGAAATTACATGAAATCCGGGCACGTGAAGTGGAAAATGAAGCGCGTGGTGAAACATCCGCTTCTAAAATTATTAAAAGCATTAAAGTTGCCGGCGCTGAAATATGGAACGTCGAGAATAAACTCATTAAGATGCTCTATTTCCTTGATCGTCGGATGTTTCTAATTAGTAGAGCATCGTCAAATTTGCTCGAGCGAAATTACACACGGCTTTAAACTCTTTCCCGAAGTAAATAACGTTTAAACAGCCCCACCCCCCGTCCCCACCTAGCCGTGGGCGCGTATGTTTGTTTAATTAATCCAAATCTCACGGGTTAAATTACTTTCCGACCGGGGGAAAGAAGCGTCGCGATAATTAACAAGTTACAAAACTGAAGCACCGACGATGAGAGTTGGAAGTTCGCCAGTTATCAATAACACGTAACGCGTATTCAGCGTTGGAAATTTTTCGCGTCTCATCAAGGAATGAGAAAGTTTTTGCGCGAAACGAAAATGATTAACAGCACAGGAAAATGAGAACGAAATGATAAACATAAGTCCATCGTTCATTACTCTGGGAAATCAAGATTGATGAAAATTTGAAAATCGCGCGAATATTACGCTAGATCAGCTTCCGATTCAATTAGAGAGATGTAAAATCAATTATGAAAACCTTCGAAAGAGTAGGAAAAGAGCCGCGATATTTCGTATTACGAGCGCTAATTGAATGCATCGCATTGCATTATAATAACGGTTCCCATCGACTCGACTACAACGTATTTCTGATACTTTAGTAAAGCGATCGAGCCAGCTGGACGGCATGCATTATTTAAACAATTTCAAACCGTCCAAACGATCGATACCAATTGGCCATCAATTTGAGTAAGCGACACTCCACCCTTTTCACCGCTCGACTGTTCGCCGACGTCCATCTTTCAATTAAAAAACAGTGGCGGAAATTCTTGCGGTGCTTTCGATAATTAAGATGAATTAATTGACCGCGATGGAGTGGTCTGCGAAAAGGCAACGGCGAGCGGGGGTTTATCGATAAAATTCAAGTGGGCCTGGTCCGCCTTTCTCACCCTCCGCGGCACCCTCGATCCGATATTATAACGAGATTACGCCGATAACGAGAGCGTTTCGCGAATTGTTAAACGGGAAAGTTGCGCGGCTATGAAACTGCCGCGGAATTACGATCGTTGAACGAGCGATCGCGAAAGTAACTTCGTTCGATTTCGAACGGCGCGCGATATCTGTTGTCCGGACGTTTCCCTTAATTAAATATGCAACGCGATAATCGTAGGGACTGGAAGGGAGTGTACGTTTAGCGGTTGAATTAATCGATCACAGCTTTTATTGGATCCTCGATCTGTTCCAATTCTAATGAACAATTTGAATTACGAATTACATTAATGGCAGACGGTCTAAAGGAATTTTAAATAGGAACGAAATTTTTTAAAAGCCACCACTATGCGCCACGCGATTAATTATTCACTTTCAGAACCGTGACACATGGATGACGAGGTTCCGCGTGTAATACCGTTTCGTTCTACGCGTAACGGAATTTTCGATAACTACGATGGCTGTGTGATTTAAAATGTCTGACCTGTGCGCGCACTATCAAATTGGAGCGTGTAACCAAGCCTTCGATAAGGTTCGATCAATCGCGAATAATGGAATTCTACTTACTGTACAATTTAATTTTTCCATCGGTTTCGCCCAACGAGTTCGTCGCCACGCATCGAAACGATCCAAAGTCCTGCGGCCGCACGGATATCACAGTGAGCCTCATGGTAGTCTCGTATCCCTTCGGGATTGCCTCGACCTTATAGTTGTTGTCTGGAAGGGAAAAATGCAAAGCGCGAATAAACTTTGCGCGTAATTTTCGCCGGGTAATTCCCCAAACGGAAATATCAAAGAGGAATTTGCACGAGGCGAACCTGTGCAGCTAACATCGCCGCGCGTCTAAAAAACGATTTCAGACGTGACGGGAGTTTTCAAAGGAGTTTCATAAAATTCACGACCAATTGCAAGGGAGGCTGTAGGGCCTTTGTGGTAGTTTAATATTCCGAGCCTCACGAGGAACGTATTCTTACGAACAATCGTTCTCTGTAATTGAAAACCTCGTTCAATCTTACCGGCCCCGTGGAAGAATGCAATGAAAAAGCGGTTGATAAGGCTCATCGCGCGTAAATTACATCGTTAATCCTGCAGTCGTGTAATTACGGCGGTCGCCTGTTAAAAAGTTAATTGCCATCGCTTTATTATCAGGAAAGAAGGACGCGAGGGTAACGTCGGTTTCGAGTGACAACGAACCTTGTTAGTCGGAGTATTGACTCTACACGCAAAGTGTACCATGTGTCGGGTCCTCTAAACGTTATGAAACTCTGCGGGGGCAGAACGCGTCGGATAATTCGCGCGGCCGCCATTTTCTCTGCGACACTGATGGCGGCCGTGTCGGATATTCGGACGTTGTAACGTCTGACAATGCGCGAACGTCGGCTATTTACCTGGGACTTATCAACGCTCGCCTTGCGTTCTACGTTCCAGCGCGTAATAATTTTTCTATGGCCACCCTCCTTTTTGTATATTTGAACTTTCCGCGGGTCTGAACACTCCACGTCGTCCAATATTTTTTCCTAAGCGCGAGAGGCACACGGAGAAAATGCAAATTAGGTTTCATCGGACTTCGCAGGGACGTGTAATGTGACTTGAACAGAGAAATGTTTGGCGCAAGTTCTTGAGCGCGAGAGGGTTCCTTTATTAACGCCTATGAAAAAGGTATTAAGAGATCTAAAGAAAATGCTTCACGCGACAGCGGTTCGAATATTGCAACCGAGATAACTTCAAGAGATAATTGAATAACAGATAACGGACGAAGAACGTGTATTCATCAACGGATTATGAAACGAACGCGTTCAGTTCTGGCCTTGCGATCAATGTCGTATTAACGTTTCCGCAGGATGCTTCTTCCGGTAACCAATGAAACAAGCGCCGTGCGAGACAATTTCGCACCGCTCCCTGTCACTTTTTCACCGTTTCCCCGTTTTCTTGTCATTTGTTTCGTTCCATTCAATCCGCGAGTTTAACGAGTTTCTGTCACGCCACGGCGCAACTTTTTCCTCGCCCGTGAAGCCCGCTGGACGTATCAATTAATTCAGGAATAAATGTTTCCGTGCTGCGCGTTACAATTAAAGATGCCCGCGATTCGTAGAACGGAAACGAGAGTTAAGACACGCGCTCGACCGTGCGAATCGTTATTAATTCCGTCGTGTTATCAATTTAAACTAAAGCTCGGAGAGGTGACGAGCGCGCGTTCTAACTTTTCCCACCGACTTGAATTCCACGTGCACCCTTCAACAATTATCGCGAACGATCTGGGGTACGGCCACGGGGAAACAACGATGTCGCAGTGAAACAACTAGAGGAAATGTCATTGCCATGACTCGTACATAAACTTTGCACCCTGTTTTACAGCAGAATGCACCAGTGTACAACTAAAAGCCGCATAAAGTACGTATACATATCGAAGCGATGGGTCGCCGTACATATTTCTCGAAATATGTCCTTAAGAGAATTTTACAGGGCGAATATGTATCGTATTTCAAGTTAAATAAGAGAATAAAGGTGTACACGTGTGTTTTTTCTCTAATATGAAAGAATGCAATGTATACGTACCATTCGCAATCGTTTCGTTGGACGGCCTGGTCCAATAAGTGATCGGTCTTGGATAAGCCTCGCTGTGACACTCCAGGACAAGCGTTTGACCCTCGTAAGCGCCAACTAACTGGTTTTCAATCCATACCATCGGTTGAACTGCGAGAAAAACGATTGGACATCGATAAAGGTGACCGCGTCTAAGAAATACGTATATCGACGAAGGGAATAAACGAAGCTGACTAAATAATTTCTTCTAAATTCATTCTTGTTTCAATCAATCCTGAAGATCGTCGACAGCACGTCGTTGCGAGCGAGGAGCTTCGGCCAGGGGCAGAAAATATTTAAGGCGTTACTCGAATATGTCGGAAACAATGGTCCCCAGCATCTGTCATTCACAGCCTCCCAAGTGGCGTCATTATTGCACCGCAATTGCACGACAGATCCACGGCGACGTAGTCAGACCTTAAATTGCATTTTCCAACACGCACGTGTATAATGCATTGCTAGCGCTTTCGATTGTTTGCCTTTGTGCCGCGCCTGCGAACCGCTAGCTATTCCACGAGTCGAAGGATTTTTGGATCTAACCAGCGACTAAATTCTCCTCTGTCTCCTCGTCGCGATTGAATTCGAGGTGTCTCGCAAATAATTCTGTCCCTGGCCAGTTTCGCGGAGTACTTTCGACTCGCTGCAAATTTCATTTCTCACGCGATCGTTGCGCGATAGAATCTACGATACTGAAAAAAAAAAGCGAGCGTATTTCGGATACTTACAATGAACAATGAGAACGATCCGCTTGCTGACTGCTGGCGGCACACCGTTCGATGCGATGCACAGATACGGCCCCATGTGGGCGCGTGTGACACGCGTTATTTCCAACACCGAGCCCTGGACTACTGTAACAAAACGCAGGAACGTATACCACCGCGTGTTTCGTTTATTGGCCAGGCCATAAGCAGCGGCGCGATCGTTTAAAACTACAATGCCTCCCCTGAAAATCGCTATCGTGCCCGTGCAGCCTCGCAAACCTCGAAATGGGAGGGTAGCTGCCGCGTACCGCGCGACCGCGTAAAAGCCAAAAGCATTGAACAGTCGATTTAACAATAGGCACCGCAGCTAAATACGGATTGCGGTCGAATTGATGTTTGGTGTAAAGCTTTTTCTTGCGGAATAGAGGACCCGATATTATTATGCCATCGTGAGGAATTAACCAGATATAGATTTCTCGTTCACTTTCGCATCTCAAATGAATAGGACCGCCGTCGATGGTCATTAAATGTGATTATATTGAGAGCGACCATAATCGGATGGAAAATATTCGAACCAAGAGAGATGAAGACGCGATGCATCGCGGAAACACGAGTACGGATAGACGCTGTCGTACAGAGACGGCAAATCTCCTTGAGAGGTTTAATTAGATCGCTTCAAGTGGCGCCTAAGTGATGTAACCGTGGTCCAAAGGGATCGCTCCTCCGTGGCTCGCGAAATTACGCGTTACATTGCATCAATTTTTTTACAACCAGTAACATCTCCCTGCGGTTCCCGAAATAATCTGATCGAACATCATTGTTTCTCCAGGACCGTGCAATTACTCGCGCGAAATTTTATTCCGTTCCGACACGGGATTTACCATCCGATCCCTGCAACGGTATTTAATTAGTAACGCGGTACATAAAAGGTCGATATCGCGGAATTAATTGCTTTGGGATTCGGACAGCGCTACCGCGTGCAATGTACAATGTTGTTCAAATAATTGCAACCGATATTTTCACGCTCGTTCTAATGAAACGTAATAACATTCTCGCAGACGATCGAGCAATTGCGTCGTCTTAAAAGAGAAGGGGTTGTAATGTTTAAATTCGTTAGAATGGTCCTCGAGAAGAGAATGGAAAAGAAAAACGGCGGTCCATTAGCACCTGTTGAGAAGGACCGTCGAAATTCATTCTGCCTGTTGAACGGTTTGTTCTTGGACAATTACAGGAGTCTCGAACTGTCCCGAAATGACCAGCAGAGGGCATCGACGAGCGAGAGGCTTCGCTTTTCACTGGCCGTCGCTTGGTTCGCCCACTTGCGCTGGCTGTGGAACGACAAAACGCCGTGGATCGGTCAGAGAAGGTCGGCTGGGGTTAAAAAAAAAGGGGCGACGATGTACACGACTGATGGAATATTTTATTTTCCCTCTACTTATCGCCTAATGGAATCGCGATCGAATTGCTCGTAGCCGGAAAGCGACAGCTGCCGCGGGGAAAGCGAATTACAGAGAATAAAAGAAAGGAGGATCGGCGAATGCTTAAAACGATTCCTTAAAACCGGCCGCGGACGGTAAAAGATTCATCCCGTGAATAAATCACCGGAATTTCGTTCCTATCTTCTTGGAGCGGCAACGAAACTCTTTCCCTCTCGACTGTCTAGTCTACCATCCCGTCCTCTCCTCGCTCTCCCATTTTTTCTCATCTCGAGAGCCCCGCGACACGATACGTTCAACTGTAACGATTTCCACAACCACGTGATCGACGCTTCGCCGATTCTATCTTCATATATTCAACAATAAGGTTCGCGATTCTATGGTTTTCCAATAAAATAGCTTATTAAACCGTCGAGTCGAGTGGACGAGGAGCGTCGTATTCGCGAGTATTAGAAAAACAGAAACGGATCTTGAAAGTTGGCGCTGGAAGTAGCGCGGACTCTTGGATTGCGCGTTGATCCCCATCCCCGAGGCCTTTAAAACCGTCGGCGCCTTTGAAAAATCCTTTAAACCCCTCGAGACTGGTTCACGGGGCGCGACAATCCAAAATGAAGATCCTTAATTAACGGGGAACCTTGACCATTTATCTAGCAAAGGACACAAAGGAGCCGAGCGGTTCAAAAGCTGTCGCTACGGTCGTCCGAAAGAGAGGCCACAAACGCGGCGAAATTACCGCGGCGGGGCTCGTAGTCTTAACTCGAGTAGCCAACCTCGAGCCCTGGGAAGGAGCGTCGCTGGTTTGGGTGCGACCGAGGGAAGAATGGAAGGCGAGAAAATGGTCGACAGGTATAGAGGGAAAGAGTTAGGGTAACCCTTTAGCGTACGCACCTGTACGCCGTGTGCAATTCGAAACGTCCCCTGCACTTCCGTCTGCAATTAGTCACGAAACGGGTTGAACAGTCGCCAGCGACGGTGGATTCCGTGGGGCGGAGGGTGGACGAGGTGGGGTTCGGAGAAACGGCGTATCGGGCAAAGAGACGGGGCGAAGAAACGGAGAGGCAGCTGAATAATTCGAACAAGGGGGTGGCCCGCGAATGGTAATTAAGGGGCAAAAGGGACGGCGGGACGTGGGCGCTTTGACGGTTTAAAAATTGAAGCGCTGTTCATGTCGATTTCACGTGAGTGGAAACAGATAAAGCGCTGTTGGCCAGTGACCCGTGCATCGATTTTCGAATTCTTGGACGGGGACCAGTCTTTCGGGCAGCGTCCGTTTGAATTCGTTTCGTTTATGTAATCGAAGTATCGACGGATTAATTGAGGGATCCGGGTAACGACGTTTAATTGGCCGGACTCGTTTCTGAGGAGAAGATTAACACGGCCGGGAAGGAGAACGCGATGGCTGGGAGATAGGAAAGACAGACGGCTCGTTCGGAAGAGGGCTAACGATAGCGATCGATCCGTTCGACGATCCGCCGTCCAGCTATTGTTAGCAATTTATTAGCAATCTACTTTTGCCGGATTCGTGGGACGTTCGCGTGATTTGTTCCGACGCAAATTAAGTTTCTAATCGATTACGATCCTGGAACGACGTTTTTATCCGTCGCCGCTTAAAGGTCTTGGGGATCGATCTTAATCCTTGATTGGCTGCGGCATTCGATCGTACAACCGCGTTCGCGATGTACAATCTGCCACTCGTTTTATTATTGAAGTCGTTCGATTAAAATTGTGCGCTTCGTTGTTCGCCACGTAATAATTGTACGACCAGGCTACGTTAAAAATGTCACGAAGGTGTCTCAAATGGGATTGGCATTCTCAAACAGCATTACCGTAATCGCTGTAATCCATTACGGGACGAGGTGGATGTGTTAAGGAAATAGCGTGGAAAATGTTTAACTGGCATAGGGCGGAATGATTTTTCAGTAATGTTATTTCTGTTTCGTTTGCACGAGCGAGGGCGAAGTTGATGACCGAAAACACGTCGGAATAACACTGCGCGACATCCGTAAACGCATTACTACAACGCGTCAATCAATTACACCGGGTGAACTGAAAAGCATTTCAACGATCAATGCTTAACTGGATTCAGCATCGCTGGTAATGTCAACAGCGGACAATTTCAACGCACTCTTCGATTACACTCGATATTAATGAGGATGCGCCGAAATGCGAAAAACGATCAATTTTCGTGCCAACTATACAAATTATCATACCGCGTTCCCGTTTAACAGGGAGGAAACCGTGTTCCCCACGAGTCGCGTCGCTTGACACTGCAAAGTGGCACCCCAGCGATCGAGCGAAAGCGCCACGAGAGGAACCGGGATTTCATCGAGCCACGGAGATTGTAAGAATCCAGTCTCGCAGTAAAGATCTCGCGCAATCAGAGGGGGCGAGTCGTGTGTCTGGCTCAGCTCGATACGCCTGAGGAAAGGTCAGGAAAGGAATGGCCCGCGGCGGAAGCAAAGTGGCAATGTATGCAGAACGAGGTAGAGATCGAGCCTGGTAACAATGCCGGCTGATAGGGGGTTTCAAATGGTCGAAGCTTGGACTGAACGAAATGAATGAAAGAAACGAGGGAGGAAGGAACAGAAGGGGAGAAACATTTGGTCGAGATGGTAGCAGCAGCAGAGGAAGAGACGACGGAAAGCAAGTTCGGATGATCCGTTAACTACGTACCCTCGTGCGAGTTCGACAGGGTGATCGCGCCTCCAACTTCACGTCGCCACGTGACGGTCGGCTCCGGAGTACCAGTCGCGGCGCATCGTAACGTCACGTTGCTCCCTTCCCGCACCACCATGTCCGTGCTGGTAGAATCGTCCAGGATATCCGGTGGTACTGAAACAATGACCACATTGGATCGGCAGTAGCACGCCGGCAGCGCGTACACCGACACGCTCGAGCGCAACGGCATTCGCTCGGATAGATGGCTATCTAACCGGCATCAGGACCGATCCGCCGATGTCTCGCTGCGCGTTCGCAAATATTCTGCTAGGACATCAACGAATCGGGCCACGGCCCGCTCTCCCATGTACACAGCAATCCGATCGTAAAACCGGGTATCGCTCGGCTGATCGCGAATACGCTCGAACAGCGTTGACGCTACGACGTGCCTGCTCCACTTGTTTCCCCTCGCCCCATTACGCCGCGCTTAAGGTCCTCTCGATCACTTGCGACTAGCCGTACGACATTCGACCGTCTCGCAGCCACGATCTTTCAGCTTGTTGGCTGAATTTCATTTTCAAATTGCGTCGAGCGATACGTTTTACGTATCGGACGGTTAATGAATCAGAAGCTAGAGTTCAGAGACATTCTAGTTGGAATAATCGAACTGAAAAACGCGGCAATAGAAGAATTAATTGGCCATTATATGCTATTCTACTGTCTCGACTTTCTTTTTTTGTTTATGCAAGCGAGACGAAGGGACTGTTATAAGGCTTTGTTTTATGGCATTGATTCGTTGTAATTCGTCGCTCACTGGAATTTTAATCGTTACTCTCACCGTGAAAGGGAAAATAGTTTGTTTAGCACACGCTTGTAGTTGAACGACGTATTCTGAGGTACGAAAATAACCACGCTCTTCGATTTATCGATGCTTGTAGTGTCAAGCCAAGCAGGCAAAAATATAGGGATATACCAATAGTGAGCATAGGAAAAATTAAAGCGTAATCCTGCGGTTCGATCAATTATGAGTGGTGCACTGATCCTCTCGGTATCATTTTTCATTTCTGACATTTGAAGCTTACCAATTTATCTGCGATGCCATTTGTCGAAGCGAACGGGAAAACAGAAATTTCTCATTTCCTGCGTGAAATAAAAAAATTTATTCTCTCGTTTCTCTATCGAACACTCCACTTCGCCATTTGTTAAATGCTATTTTGATAAAACAATATAGATGTTCATGGAAGGGTCATGGATCAAACCCGATGCTCCACGTGATTGCTGCCACCGCTAATTGTACTATATACAATCGATCACTGAAATATAAAACTGTTACGTTCGAAAAGTTTGGGAAAAAATCGTTATCTTGTTACCGGTATGAAATGTTTCTTTCATGCGGGTAGAACTATTTTCTGTTTTTCGTACGTTTCCTATTTATTCATATAAAGCTCCGCGTTGGCTTGTTCCGCGTATGCTATTTGGATATACAATTTGATTAAAGTTACATTAAATATGACAAGTGAACATCCATAGAAGTGACAAGTGATATAGCGCAAAGTAAATTAAATAAAATTTATATCAAAACAGCAAATAATGGAATAAAATACAAATTTAATAGAACCGATAAGAATCACTTGCTAAATGTATATTTCGGATAGAATGAAATGAAACTTTTTCGGTTTCTGGATGAAATATTTTGTCAATCATTCGGGACATTCAACAAAAGAGTTTGCAGCGGTCATTTCTTTTTTGGAGCAAAATGAAAATTCCCATACTGTTCCGAAATAGCGTTGGATATTGCCTTGATTGCTAAATTTCTATCCTGCAAATTGACTCGGAACATGTTTTAATGGAAACATTCATAAATTTCGAAATATCAGCTATTTCAAAATATTTATAGAAATGTGTTTCTTCCAAATCGCTTTCGAATTGAAATATCGTACTAATATAAAACGCCAATCTGGAATTTATTGTACTTCAAATATTCTTTGAAAGCGTTTCAAACTAATTGGAATGGAAGACGAACACAGAATTTCGTTCGCAACTATAACACTTATTGATATAATAATTATATAGCTCTGTTTCTATCCGACATATAGATTAGAGAAATGATTAAATAACGAGAAACGTCACGATGAAACAAACACGGCGGTCATTGTGAAAACTGGAGAATTTCGCGTTTAAAGTTTTCACCGTTCTCATCTCCAACTACAGCCAGACGTGTCACACCAGAAGAGCAATCGAGGAACAAGACGGAAATTAGTTTTTAACGATCCTTAGAAACCTATATACGTGACAAATGATTCGAAGTTTGAGGGGAAACTTTTACGGTAGACACAGATGCCATTGTAGCTCTTCCCGTAGAAAAAGTACGTCCTCGCCTGCAATGGAAGGAAGATTATAATTCCTCGCTAGAATCGAACGAAATTTTCAACGAAACAATTCAACCAATTTCTCCCACGAAACATACCAATCGCTGAAACAAGTGTGAAATATACGCAAGCCTTTATTAATGCTATTCCTGTTTCTTATAAAGAGAAATATCAACGAGAGCAGTCCTTTTCGCGAAGCTCGCTATCCTGTTCCACCTGCAACTTCCGGGAGATGTGTCTGGAAGGTAAAGTAGTTCGAGAACGAACTTTTCACAAGGGAAGATCTTCGAGCGTAACGCGAACTTTTTAAACCAGACCTCGCGTAACTTGTTACGTTGATTAGAGCGATAGGTGGTCTTACACACGGACGAAAGGGTTTCAGAATTCTCGACGCGCTGAATATTAAACGACGACAAGGTCATTTATTAATCGAACAATTTCACGGCTTAAAAATGACTGCATTTTATCTCCACTCGGTAAATCTCCCCCCTCGAACACTCCACATCCTTCTTCGTCCAATGGGCGATTTGTGATACCGGCGATAAATAATGCAAGCCGATATTAAACGAGATAAACAATGCAACGAAAGTAAAACGCCTATATGAGTAACGAACTTTTTGAGGGGATCGAATAAACTCGAAGGCATCGGGAGAACAAAAAAAAAAAAAGGAAAAAAAGCAATCGCGCGAGGTCGGAGCAGGTCATAGAGGAGAATATCAAGCGACGCGGCGTGCAATTCATTTCGCGCTCTGGCTACGTCGGACGCAAACGGAGCGACAAAAAACCGTCGTATCCGCAGATAGTATATTTATTGATACGGCGAAACAATCGCGTCGAATTTATTATTTCGCGCGCGTTCGTGCCGTAGCCCTCCTTTCCGTGCGGCGTTTCGTTTTTTTCGCGGCGACCCCTTTCCACCCTTTCCGGCTCGCGCGGAGCATACGTTCAATCCGCGGGGCGACGGAGTTATTTTAAAGCCGCTCGTGAACCCGTTCCACGGACTTCGTGTGCGACTTCATTCGAAAGTTCGGCTTGGAAAGCCTCTTACAATTAGTAGAGATGAAGATCATTTTTAAAGTTCCGTTGGCTGCTCTCGGCCTGGCATGGAACTGGATCCAGATCGTATGAACGGCGAGGTGAATTTGAAACTTATAGAGGATAGCAAATGTGTATTTCACCATTCATCGTCGAAATCTCAACGACAGTTGTCCGATTAATTTCTACAATGAACGTTGAACTAATGAGAAGCGAGAGCGCGCAGTTTCGTAGCATTCAGGGGTGAAATAGGCAAAAACGCGGGGGAACAGAAAAACTGGAAGAAAGAATTTGACGATAGTTATTCGCGATAAGCTCGACCATTTAAGATTGCCAGCCGCGACGTCGCGTTTAAAAAATTCTGCTCGACGGCACGCTCGAGACTCGCGCTTCGATTCCCTCTATCGGCTAATGGAATTTCGAGAATTCCATTCGAAAGTTAATCGCGTGTTTGCGTTTCCGGGGCGTTACCGCGGAACGTATTTAATTACACGCAGGAACAGCCCGTTAACTAATTTACTCGTGTCCATCTCTCTACTCGTGGCTGCAACAACACTTCCGGTGCCATGCAAATATAATCTTGCCGCGTTTATGAAATCATCAACGTCCGCGGGGCGTGCAGCTGTAACTGGCGCGAATCGCTCGAATTATACATACGTGGACCGTGTCCGCGTGGTCGCTTAAGCCACCCCCGCCCGCCATTTCGTGTGACAAAAATGCCAGGCCCGATCGACCGCGGAATGATAGACCAATTTCAGCCCCGGTGCATATCCACTCCACCCATTTCTTACGCGGCGCGCAACGGTGACGGGCCGATCGTCGAAACCGATAAAGAAGAAATTTAACGAGGGGTTACGAGTGGGTTAAGCCATACGCTTCTAGCACGCGTTCTGCCGTGCTCAGCGACTGGTAAATGGGCCCCTTGCAGGCCGGTGGGCACGGCCAGTTATTAAGGCGAGGAGCACGAGTCGCCAGGAAGGTGTTTAATAGCCCACCAAGAGTACAATCGCCCCTCGAAGGTTTTGGTACGCGGCGTACACTTTACATACATTTGCATCGCGCCGTTGCAAACACAACATCAATCTAGAAGCGGCCACGGAACGACTGTACCTCGAGGTGTCTCTATCTCGGCGCAGGGACTCTTTCGCCTGGCCACTTTTGATTATACCGTTCTGAATGCACGTTGCACGCTAAACGCTTCCCACGGACCCGGTTTTCTCTCTTCCTTTCCACCATTTTTTCTTTATTTTCGCTCGTTCGGTCTCGAAAAAATTTGCAAGGGGTGATCAAGATACTCGACGACAGCTCTAGTCGCTTTAGCTTGTAGATGACGTTATAGTTATGCATGCAGGATTTGCGATCGCTGAGGAATTCATAGTCCGGGGGCTCGTTTGCAATCTCGTTAACATCGGTCGTGGCCGGGGTGTTAACTGGTATTCGCGCAGACCAGAGCAGGCACTTTTGGGTGTACACGCGTTCTTCGTTTACCTTCGCTGAGTTTCGTTTGAAAAATTTCCATTACACGACGCAAACAACTTCCCGTCGCATCGACTACCCCAATTTGAAACGGGGATGACTCGATACAGATTGCTCGGGTAACATTTAACCGCGAATTTTCAACGGGTCCGTGGATCCTGTACAGAGGCGAGTCCGATGGCGGTAGAGTTGCGAGACAAACTGCCGGCGAAATAATCAGGGATTAAATATCGGTGTCGCGTAGTTGTAATCACGGACCCTCAGCGGCGCTACCGTGGATGGTAAGGCCACCCTAGTTGGCGAAGTTTGACAAGTTGGCGGTAACAGGAACGGCGCAACCAAGTGCCAAGAAAGTTCTCTAGAAGGATCAGTTGATGCATGGCCGCGGAAGAAGGATGCCCCTGCCAGGCAAAGGACGTGTTCCGCGGGACTAGAGCAAGTTACGTATACACGGAAAACGCTGAATCCGCCTGGGTGCTCGCTCGAGTTTTGCAAGGAGTCCGAGGTGCGACGTAGCGGCCCCGCGCGATACAAGTTCAACGGGCATTCGCAAACGCGCGATTCGCTCGCAAATATTTGCTGTAACGACGAGTCTATCCAAGCCCGGAAATTCCCTCACGGACACCCTAGCGACGGGGTAAAATCTGAATTTCCCCGCCACCCTCGAAATCCAGCTAACCGCGAACAATTAAATGCCCAGGATTCTTCGCCCGTTGTCACCGTGAACGATATCTGCGAATACGATGGACGACTTCGCGCAGAATTATTACATTCCTTCGCTATTCTTTACGTCTTCTCGCTCGTTAATCATAAATTTCAAACGTTGCAAGACAGATGGTTACGCGACTGTAATTCTGTATCGATCGCGCGTCAAGATCGGATTCTAATTGCCATTAATTATTAAGGGGGATGATATTGTTAACGATTGATTACCGACTACTTCGAGGAATCCGGTGTTGCTAGACATCGGGTCGGTATTGACTTGGCACATGTACCATCCCCTATCCGTCTCCCTGGTGTCCCTGATGTGAAGAGACCATATGCGATGACCGCTATGTGTCACGGCGATCCGATGATTCTTCGTGATAACGTGCGTGGCGATCGTGAGGATCGTCTGTGTGTCCACTCGCAGCCAGGCCACCTACGGAACAAAACGGGCCAAGTATTTCCATGCGCTCCGCGCGACCGTCGCCGATCCGTCGAGAAATATTAGGAGCTCGTTAAAGACTGGCGTTGAATATATCCTCTGTCATAAGCGCAAACAAGTTCTTGGAAAGGTAATTTAACTTGAAACGCATGTCGTTGCGAAACTTGGGCAAAACTAAACTTGTTATTCATCGGCGACGTTGTAATCTAATTTTGCGCATCTAACTTGGAAGAATTTCCGAATTGCGTGAGGCATCGGAGAAAGATGGGGCCCGTATTTGACGGTGCACGCTCCTCGCCGAGGCGGAGGATGAAATGTTGACTTTTATCGATCCAATAGCGGCTCCGGTATTTCGAGATATATATGTAACGACGAGAAGAATGCATCGACCGTCTGCTATATAAATACACACGCGTGAAGACGAGAATTACAAGCAAATTTTAGTTGCGCCGTTGTTTGCGCGTTCCGGTCGAATAAAAAACGCGAACGTTACTAAAATGAAACTCCCGCTGCGAAATAAAACAAAAAAAAAACGTATCAAATGAAAATGAAAATAAAAACCGCCACTCGACGGACCGAACGGACAACCGTGTTCATAAATTCAATTAAAATTCGCGGAAGAGAATCAAAGAGTGGCATTTACCCGTTGCGAAGCAACTCGGTCGGCGATGCGCTCGTCAAGTGACGAAGAAAATGAGGAAGAGCGATAAAAATAGTCGCGCAAACGAGAAACCGTGAACGCGGTTCCAGCAGGCCACGATTGTCGAGCAGATCAAAAGAAATAACAATTTGCCTGACCTAAATGTCGCCGTACATACACTCCAAACGTGGCTTCCTCTCGGTAAACGCGAAACGCCGGCGAACGCGTTACGAAAATGCCGCCTAAACGTTCCTCTCTCTCCGTTGCTCTTGTTTTATTCAATCCCCGCCACTTTTGCTTACAACTACGGGCTGGGCATTACTCTTTTTGGACCCGAACTTTCGCAACCGGCACGCATTGTCCCGCCTCTACACGGTTCCAAGACGTTCCTCTGAAAGTATACCGCGTCTCGCGGTTCGAAGAGGACAGTGCAGGAGAGGAGAACAGAGATTTCACCGTGGAAACGAGTCCACACGCGGGCTACATTTATAAACGCGACGGTTCCACCAGCCTCCCAGCTCTCTCTCTCTTCTCTGTCCACCCTCCCTTTCGTTATTTCTTCTGGAACATTTCCTTCGCCCACCTCCGCCTCTTCCCACCGGTGACTCATTGTCCAAGTGCTGCGACAATGTGCTCGACGTTACCAACTGCGCTCGTTACACAGAGAGGAAAAACTTCCGCGGCAAACTCGTAATACACTCGACGCCGTTTTAAACCGTCTATTTCTTCTACGCCACCACGCCCACCGCCCAGGCCCTCCGTTTCACCGGTTGATTTCTTCCCCTGGAATACACGCGGGCAGCATCCACTTCATCCACCACAACCGACTCGAGCCGTGGGCGATGGCGCGTCGCGCGTAACTCGCCTGGCGGAGGGCCGCGTGTTGGTGTCCACATACTTTACACCCGCATTATCCCGAGGACGTGGCTAGGACGGCCTACACTGCCGTGGAACAGTGGGAGCCGTAAGAAAGGAACGTTTCCGAAGGTTCCGCGCGCGAGCTCCTTTAATAGAACAAGGGAGAAGAGGCGCGAAGCGACGACCGACGCGTCGCGAGAGGCGCTCGAAAGACAGCGGTGGAGACGGGGCTGGGGGCAACCCAGAAAAGGGAGAAAAGGACAAAGCAGAGGGAACTCGCAAATCGTCCGCGCCCGCTTCAATGTTAGCTCAACGCAGTTTGCCGGGTCTATTGTTTAGCGGATGAAAAATATCGCTCGCGGATACGACGGTTTTGTGGAACGGGGCGACGGTTTTAATGATTGTTTTAACGATAATGTAACCAGGCGCGGTGTATTTTAGAGATAATAGGATTCACCAGTTTGAGGAAATTGTAAAGCGCCAAAGAGAAAATTCAAAGACACCCGGGGAATGATGGATTCGCTTGGTTCGGTCGGTGTTATCGGACCGACTGTCGTTTCCCTTTTTCGGGCCTTGGAAAATTGTACACGCGAATGGAAACGCGAGATAATTAACCTTTTTACCGAATAGAATAAAGCAGTTCGATTTCGTGATCCGATTAGATTTTTTTAAAAATATAACTCATTCCTTATCTAACAGGATATTACTTGGTTCCATAGAGTAGTACAATCAGATTACATCGTTCACTTATTAAACGCAAATTAATAACGTAGATAGTGGTTTTCCATTTAACAAGACCGTCAATCAACTCATGTACCAACCTGATAATTAATTACTTAACTTACTCAATTCACTTCGCTCTTCCCCGTTCCCTCGGCTCTTATTTTTCTCATTCGGTTGCTATCCGTTCCGGCTAGATACTGATGATGCAGTTCTTTAATTTACCCGGATACTTGGAGTCTTCCCGCGGACCCCACCGGCGTGAAAAATGACTGGAGAAAGTTCCACGGGGAAGAATAGCCCGCGGTAGCCTCGCAATGATCGCTCATCCTCTCCTCTTCGATTCCTCCTGCTATCTTTCCTCGCTCGCGTGCACAGTAACCGAGTTCCCCGATAATCAACGCGAGAACGAGCACTGGCTACGAGTTTCGAGGGATCTCCAGTGATCGAACAGCTGTTGGCGTCCAGATCGGAAATTTTCTTGTCGCGGTCCTTACGTTATCGTCCTCGATATTCATGTCCATAGAGATAAAACCACTGAGGAGGGACTAGAATGTCCAACGATTGAACTCGAACCCAAGCGAGCCCGGTTTTAACGCGCGCGACTCGGTCAAGTTATTTAAATTAACCCGATAACAACGTAAAACGCGGTTGAATCGAATTTGCATAACTCAAGTAACTTGTACCTAATTTATACGGTTAGGTTCAAGTATGGTTAGCTACACTAGCTTAACCCCCGGTTGCGGTGTACGCGTACACGATAACTGATACAGATCTACAGAGTTAAGTTAGTTGATGTAATTGAATTAGGTTTAATCTGGTTAATTGAGCTGAGCAGCACTTAACGTGGTCGGGATATCTACTTGGACTTAACGAGGGGTAACTTATCGCAATCCTGCGATACCAGCGCTCATCTTCGTAGTCAAGATCGTCTCTACGTTTTATCAGGGTCTAAGCTTGTATATTTCTAAGAAGAACGTATCCGTTGAATCGCAGAGAAGAACGGAAGGTATACGTCCGGCCATATTGTGTCGAGGAAGAGGAAGAACAACGAACGTCAGAGGGTTGTCATCGTTCGTATCCCGTATGCCACGCGGAGGAATCATTGAACGCGGCAAGGTATTGCTCGTAACGAAAGAGGCATATTGGGTTATTCAAATTTCCTTGCGGCGTGGCACGCCGCTGGAAAATATTGAATATTCCGCCGTGTAAATATTGGAAATTCTGAACGATGGAACACAGGCCGTCGGAGTATCAGCCGTTGTACAGCCGCGGGTGTACTGGTAACCGGTATCCATAGAACGTTTACGAGCGAAGCATCTCGAACGGGCGTCACCCGTGTTTTTCAGCGTCGCCGTTTCCGTTTGCATTGAAAACGGAAATTCGACGCGGCTACCGAGATTGGTACCGGCGCGACGATACATGAAACGCGCCCGCATCGTTTGTCCTTCGAGCCGCGCGCGAATTATAATATTAACGCGTGATTTCCCGTGAATCGCGAACGAGAAACCGTGAATGGCCACTGGGAGAGCGTCGAAGAAAGCGGAGGGAATTTTTGAATAGGATGAATCAGTCGAGTGGCTTGCGTTTATATTTAGATTGCAGATATTACCAGAGGCAGAGGAGGTGCTTTCTTGCGGAGAGCTGTAGGGTGTGTAATGTGTAGGATTCGCCTTCAAGTTCGAGGTAATTTAGTGTTACTGCTATTTGTAGCTTTAGTTGGGCTAGAATAATGTACCAGAGAATTCAAAGGTTATACGCCAAATGCGAGATAGTATCTGGAAATTTAGCGCGCCGTGTCTTTAATTTCACATCGCGTTGCCTGCTCTATTTAGCACTGTCCAGAAGTTCCACATCTGTTATCGTATGTGTATCTGAACTTCTTTAACGTTTTACAATTCTACGAATATCCAAGGTATTTTCCATACTTGAAATACGTACAGACACTTGTGTCTGATTCGCGTGTACGCGCTACGTGCGCGCTCGAACGTGTACGTCGAAAACGCAAATCCTCGATAAGATAATGAATTGAATGAATAATCAGATGTCCGCGTGTAATGGAAGCAACGAGCACATTCACGAGGTAGCATCGACATCCTCGTTCCCATTGACGCGTGAAAGTTTCAAGAGGCAAGCTGAAATACCGTGGCCAACGCTGACAGCGGAGGCTTCTGGTTATCGGAGGGCAGCGGGAGATAAGCATCTGTCTGCAACGCGAAAGTTAGCCAGCGACAGGGGACGAAACAACGGAGAAGTGGGACAGATGAGAAGGGTGGATTCGATAGCTGCAAGTGGAGGAGGATAATTAGCCTCGGTGGAACAATCCGCATAATTATCGTCCGCGGTGCGTCTGCCTCTGTCGAAAGCTTTTTACCCCAACCCTGTACGGGCGTCCCTCGGCAAACCGGTTCGGTCGTTTTACATCCGTCGGTGAACAGTCCACGAGATCGGAACACGGTATCACGTCGATGATCCGAGCGACAGCCAATGAACCGCTTTTAGCTAAACAAGGAATACACTGTTAATTGTAATCGCACGTGAGCCGACAGTTCAGCTAATTACAAAGGTAATCATCGTAACGAATGTCGCGTACAGATAATCCGTTGGTGGACGCATGCCAGAACGAACGGGCAAGCACGGACGGTTTCGAATTGCCAGGCCAATGCCCGTGCTAAGGGGACCGTTCATTAAGAAATTAATTAGGTTTCCCCTTAACGTGATTAATGACGGTGTTTATATTTTTAAGCCGATCGGAACTCGTTTATCGGCTCGATTTTAATTCGGGCTCTGTGGGCTGCCCCGTTAAATTGACGAATGGGCAAAGTATCGGTGGCAGAAATGATTATACGATATCGAAACGGCGCGGTACGAACAATGCCGCGGGAAAGCACGCCGGAAACAATTAAAACTTTCGAACACAAATAACATTTCAAAAATATAATCTGACGCAAAGGGAAAGTTGTTGCGTTAGAAAAGTTACTTCGATAAGTTCCAGCCCGGGAGTAACAAAGTGAAGGCAAATTACTCTTTAAATTACTGCGTCTCGGAAATGCAGCAAAGGGGGGTAATTATCTGAGCAGCAGTTATTTAAAGTGAGATGCTTAGAATATCACGTTTCTAATTTCTTCCGACCTTAACACGCACCGCTGAAGACTTCTATAATTACCGTTCTTAAACGCTACTCATTTAAATTTACAAATTCCACGGAACGTTCACGCGAATCGCGTTAATATCGCACATAGGCTACATAAATCATCGCGTAATCTGCATCAAAATTAAATCGACCCTTTCGCAAATATAAATCCTACTTAATATTTCGCGAGTTCCATGTACAGGGGTATTATTAATTACTTAAACTACCTAAATTCGTACCATACAATATCAATCGCTACGCGAGATTAAAAACAAATATAACCCTCCACACCCCATGTCGCACATCTCTGCACGCATATACACATATACATGTCACTTCGTCATGTCCATCATCATAATCGAGCCTCGAAAGAGACCGCGTTCGCTTAACCTCGGTCTGACGACGCTGTCGAAAAAGCGTCACTTCAGTCGCGATTTCCAAGACGTAGGAAAAGAGAAGAAAAGAGAGGAAAAAGGGGGGAGGTGTAGCGTAACGGGATCAATTCCTGGTGTGTACGATGCTGTCTCGCAGGGTGACACTCGGCTAATACACAGTTGCTTATACGCGCTTTGCCCGAGATCGCGGCGGCCTCGACACGCTTGACGGATAGCAGCGTGATATCTGTCAGACAGCGCACCCCGTCCCGATCGGGACAACCCGTAAAAAGCATTCTCCCAGGACCCAGGGTGTACCTTGACGGTGTATGGCGTTACTCACGCCGCCGTCAGACATCATTTTTCATATCTCGATCCCCGGGTATATCCGCCGGTAGAACGGCTGACATTTTCCTCCCCATGTCTGACGTCGACAATGTGCTGGCGTTGATTGAATCGTCGAACGTCAAGGTGTCTCCCCTACACCGCGCTATACGCTCTCCTCGCCCTCTGCTTCTTTCACCCTCTCGACCCTCTTACATTCAAGACTTCGCTCGGACTCTGTTTGCCCTTTTTCTGTTTTTCGATCAGGACACAGCCTCTGCGGGGAGATGGATATCTCGTGTTCCAAAGTGAAACACGATTACCATTAAATTTCTCTTGTAATAATTCTAGTGACGGTTTCGAGTTCCACGTGCTGGAATTTTGTTGTCGTTTTTAATGCGATACAGATCCGTAGTTTCGTAGGACATTGCTGATCATACAAAAGCGATGAGGTTCTATTTCTCGTGAAGAATGCTTTTGATCTACGTGGATTCGACGCTGACGAGGATCGTGTGTCTTGAAACATTAGTCACTAAACGTCCCTGGTGATGTATTTTCTGCGACTATAATCAAGCATGCATTGTGCGCGCTCGAACTTCGTTGATCCCTCAACGTTGATGGTAATTGTGGCGTTACAGGATGAGTAGCATGTTTATTGTAATATCGTATCGTGTTTGGTACGTTTGCTACGTGCTTTAATTACACGAGAAATGACCTATCGACTGCCGCGGGAAGTATATTGCAATTCCTCTTAGTAAATTTCCTTTCAACTTTGCATCATTCGAAATCACCTGCCTGAAAATAGACGGACCTTCTCGTTGAAAAACGTTCACTGTTAATAACGGGAACAAGTTGTCTGGAATTGGTCATGAAGATTAGGGCCACCTAGGACATTCAGTCAAAGACAGGTCACACAAAAGCTCGCCAGTACTTCTCCAGCTTTCCTTTGAACGCGAACCAAAGCGGCGGTGACTGGCGACCAAACAATTTGCAAAGAGGATTTCAAAGGAAATAGTTGAAGCGCCAGTCGACAGCGTTAATGGGATTTTGCTGTAACGGAAGCTTTTTTGGATGTCGCGGCAAAAAGTTAAGAGTAAAAATATGCGCGCCAGCGGTAATAGAGGTACTACATGATGTATATACAAGAAACGAAATTCGAACATTAAAAAAAAATAAATAAGTAAACAGGAAAACAGTCTCGCAACGAGAAAAAATGAAGTAATAGTTTCTGTAAAAACCACCATTCCTGCTGTCTACTATCTGCAATTTAAAGAGTAACGTGCCCAGAGAAACGCTCTTGCGAGAATAAAACTATGAGCCACTCTGTTTCCACGATTCATACGGCGCCTTATTAAAAGCCGTGTAACGAAACATTAAATAAACGGGTTTAATTATTCGCTAACTGCCTGAACGTGTGTCGCTTACCTCCGCGAGATTTTCTAACCATCCCCGTGCTTCTAATGAAGTATGAACGATAAAAATAATCCATTCTTCGCGCAATTTCATCTCTGTTAATTTGTGGAAACCCGCGGGCTGCCAGAGGGGAAGACGGAGGCCGCGCAATTTCCACAAAGCAACGCAATTATCATTCGCTGGATTTTAAACGCCTGCGTTTCACCCTGGTCGCCGCGGATTTAGTTAACGTTTCTTCGCGATCATCGCGAGGATTTATTTGACGGTGGTTCGCACTTCATGTTTGCATCCTCCTCTTCGAACTACACGAGTGTCATTAGCCATATTCACAGTCGAACATGAGTACAGCGAGATCCCACAATGTGGAAGTGTAGTAGAGTCAGTCAGCTTCCAACTCCCTACAGCAATACACTGTCTTTCAATGATCCAACTATAATTAGCTAATTTACGACCCTGTTGCACTTAATTCCCAGGCAGATCCGTTAATTTGCCTCAATAGTGAAGTCTCTAGTGTCATCCAATGAAACGTCCATAGAGAGATGTACAGATCTTACTTAATTTAAGTGAAGTGTAATTAAACAAGTTGAGACTGAATTTGAAACTGTACCATGCGATGCGAGCGCATATTTTCCAGTCAGGAGCATCATCTCTATAGTATAACGTCAAAAGGCAAGAGTGGATATTAAAAATCCTAATTCACCTTATATTCTTACTTTTTATTGCAGCTGTAAGATATATGTAAAGAATATGTTGTCGCAGCAATTTAATTTCGATCCGGTTTCGAAGTGCTGCGAACAGTCGTCGGCTGTTAATCATCATCAATGATCGTACGACTATTTATATGCATGATTATTAATGTATTTACAATTGAATTACGTTCGAACGGACGCAAATAATGATTGCGCGAGTGCAAATTGGCGTGTAATGTGTGGTTACGTTCGAGATGCGGATAAGCAAACAGATGAGAGGATCCGTAAACAAGAATAAGAGTAATTATATGGATTCTGTTGGGGCGCGAACATCCTGTTAGCATTATAAGTACTTAAATGGACGTTTCTCTCGCATCGATCTAAATATTAAGAGTTTTATAGAAAAGCTCAACGCACATTTGAGTAACGTACCAGAATAGACAAAACGAATAAATGCAAAGTGGGTTAAAATAGCTAAGTTGCTTGAAGCTGAAATTGAGAGCAGTATAAACTATTTCTACCCTTCCGAGCAAAGATAACCCATAGATGGTAAAACAATTTCATTTCCTCATGGATAAACACTTCGCTTAATCGCATCATCTACTTTCGTATTTTTAGGTAATATTCATCGTTTTCGTCAATTTTCATGCTTGACATTTTTATTTCTCCGACGAAAGTATCAAGATTTGTATATTCTCATTCGAGGTTTTATTCTTAAGAGATGCAGAAATTTTTCTGCACAACAGTAGACAGTTAGACGATTGCTAACAGATGTGTATTTTTATAGAATTCTACATTGGTATACAAGCACGGAATTCAATGGAAAAGAGTATGTCACGACAATGACATTTTGCGTCGCCGAGCGGCTTGTCATTTTGCCATTTCGCCTCGTGAAATGTCGCTCGTGGGACCGTTGGCTACCCAGCGTTGCGATCAAGCAAAGAATTTACTAAAATGTCATATCAGTCTTCCAGTTTGCCTTCACGACAGCGTGATTGTTATTGGTACCATTTTAGATTCTCTTAACTTTCTCCAATCTCTCTTACTTTTGCCGCAAACACATCGTGTTTGCCAACTGCATTCACCTTTGGTCCTATTCATCGTTTATTAAAGGTAGCTAATTTTATTGCAATAATTTTCATTGAACGTTTGACATGTGTCCAACGTTAAGAATTCATTTCGCTACCACGTTATAAAATATTGTTTCTGATTGGCACACAATTGTCATTTCAGGTTAACAATTCATTATTTCACAGGAACTAAACGTATTGATGAAATTTCTATGGATCGTTAATTTATTCTACCGTGTCACCTGTTTCTGAATCCTCGATTGAAACATTCCTTCGTCTGTATTAACCTATTTATATGGCGTATTCATTCATTGGTTCCTACAAAACGCTGTTTTTACACAAGCATCCTCCGCGCGCGAATACGTTATTACCTCACTCTTGACGTGATATAAGCACTGTAAATATGATTCAACGTTATTTACATATTCATGCCTGAAACTACTTGATGTTCGCGGAAACTGTACCGTTATTTTATTCCAATTTCCATCTTAAATGGGAAATAGAACGCTACTGTCATTTTACTCGGTATCGATCGGCTCCAACAAGTCGTCCCTCGTTACAGAACGTAAATTATCACGCCGCAATCCCAAATGGTACCGTTAATCCTCCTTAAAATGAAATTGGAGAATGCGCTCCTTCGCAAATGTCGAATAAATTACAGAGCTCTGGATACCCCCGAAAAAAGTATCACGGGCGTAACAGCATCCTTACATTTACAGCGACATATATTCGCTTTTTATTCTGTTTACTCGATACAATCCCAACTCGAACAATTCTGAACGATTTCTCTTAGAAAGAAATTATGGATTTTCATTTGTATCTCTTTTGAAATTTCTTCTCGAGTGTTATTAATTCGTTTCATTTGATAAATCTAAGGTGTCCAACAAGTGCCACCCGCAATAAATGATTGCACCGAAAAACGAAGGAGAGGATACCGGAAACACGCAAACCATTCTCTTTTTCTCAGCCCGGCTAACGTCATTTTCCACGGAAACAGCTACGTGATCATTCCTTATCCCTCCTGTCCGTGTTTCTGTTTCTCATCAATTTTCCATTTCTCGTCATTTTTTACTGGCGCGAACGCGAGAAAGAGCAACACCGAAAGAATTCCACGCCGTTCAATCGCAGTCGGAGCAATTTTAACGGAACGCGAACCTCGACATTTGAGATATTTCTTGAACGACGTTAAACATCCAAATATCGTAAAATTGTGCAATGCGCAACTAAAATATGAAATTTAATGACTCGAGTTTTGCGTTCCAAAGTCAGTTGAAACGATTAGAGATCGAAAATCCTATCAAAGCTTATGAATATCGAGATGTTGTTTGGGAAATTTCACAAAAAGATACTTCGTGAATGCGTCCCTCGTTCAATATCGGTTAAATTTCTGATATTCATCTACGGCCGTGCATACACAAGGCGATATTTTTAAACGGCATTTCATTAGAATACTCCGCGAGACTTGATATTCCGCACGCGAAACACGCTTATGCATCGTTCGTGTCTCAGTTCGCAAGAAAACTTTATGAACCGTCCCCCTCCGCTTCCTATATTTTCAATATCTGCCCCATTTTCTTTTGTGTGCGAGCGAGCTTGAAATTTTTCAATTTTAGAAGGCAAAGTGCTGTTGGCAACGCGATCAATGTCGTTTCCGTTATCATCTCTCGATATCTGAGTCCATTATTTCGTGCGCGGAAAAATTCCATCTTCCATGCGAGGGCAAAGGTAGATGACAAAAGCTAGATCAGCTTAAGACAATCGTTATTGTACCCACTAACGAGTGAAGTTCTCGCCAAATCCACGTCGATGATTTTCAAAATTGAAAGTAAAAAACAGATATTTCTCTATAACCGTGACATCTCGTTGGGATAATAGTATGCTTCAAATTTTTTTAACAACATAGCAAGTCAAATTGGAAGCGAGACTTCGCTTCAGCAAATTTTACGTGCCTCGAAATAAGTAATCGCTACTCGCGATCCAATAATGTACGCAAACGAGGACTCAAGTGTCACGTAAAGCAGTTTCTAATTTACCGTGGACGTCCACGTGTTTTTAATTAGAAAAAGATAAATGCAATTGATACGCGTGGTTGGTGTACACTGAAATATCCACCGATGAAACGGAGTGAACGCGCAGATCAGCGTACACCACCAGGATGCATTGATTTCAATGAATCGAATGCAAGACAGACGCGCAGAAAACGGAAAATCAACGCAATATTTTCGCTGTCATAGCGTGGGACGGGTGAATGAAAAGGCTGTTGTTTTATGGTCCGCGGACAGGCGTTCCTCTGGCCGGCCGCGGGCGGAACACAGGAAAAACGTATTCGACCACGGAACCGACGCACGGGGAACGGTGTGGACGGTGGCGCCCCGCTCATTCAACCCCTCCGGCAATTCACGCGAATCGAAACTAAACAACCGTGAAGTAATTTCGCCGAACTGAATCGTTTGACGTGATAAAGTCCAATTAATTCCCGGCAATTGCCGCGAGCCCGAGCGGCAACGCCGCGGCGTGATATCGTTGTAACACTGGATCGAAACGCGTTTGAGTATCAGATACTCGGATTAACGTGGAGGGTGGAGGAAAGAAAAAGTAGGGCTGGGATAAAAGGTGACCGAGGTGGTCCCAAGAATTGATCGCGTTGGTGTACCTACTTCTTTTGGTACACTTTTGGTACGAGACGCACGCTACCTGTTGAGAACGTGTACACGTACACACGCAGGGATTATGTCGAACGTGATCTTTTTCTTATATTCGAGACTAGGGAGGAAACACCGATACGGAATTAGGATCTGCTCTGTTTAGGAACGGACGAGAGTCGACGCGATCTACCGAGAAGCAGGCAACTTCGAGTAACGCGATCCTTTTCAGAGTGACAGAAAGGATAATGGAATTCGAGGGAAAGAAATTCAAATGACAGAGAGAGGTATTCAAATTTGAAAAGTTTAAACCAGTTTAAACCATCATAAGCTGGAGAGGGGTACTTTAAGAGAATGGAGAACGCGGTGCTTACTGAAAGAGGAGACAAGAGACAAGAGGGTGGGAACAGAAAGGGGTGCCCGAGTGCCAAGAAGGGTGCGGCGCTCAGAGTGTTTCTAAATACTAACCGAGAAAGATAATTGTCTCAGAACGTGTCGCGGTGAAACATTAAACGGTCAGCGCGGAAAGTTCGCCTAGCAATCAGTATATGAAACGTTAACAGCTGGCAGCCATCAACCTGCGCGTAGAGGCGCCTTTTTCTTAAGCAGAAGCTTTTTCATTGTTTCGGGTATCATTTCCCTTCCACGTCGGCGTGTTACACGTGATACGTAGATATGCGTCGTGAAAAAAAGTTACCACTCCACTCTCCTTGACTACTTGCAGCTTCATCTTCACCTTTCGATTCTCACGGTTCTTGGCAGCCAGATTACAGGGTGCCCGCTCCCAGTGTTGCCAACAACGGCTGCTGCTCCGCTCGTAATACACGTGAGAGAGCTCGCCGTGAGCGAATGAAGTTTCGAGCGGAAACTCTATCGTATATCCAACACCCAGTGCAGTGGGTGGAGCGAGCGAACGACTTCTGGCAAATATTTTGCGTCGATAAGTGGAAGTGGGACTCTGCTCCCGACGCAACCTGCCCTCCGCACCCTTGGGAGTATCGATGATAAATCCCCCGGTTTCGAATGCGACTGCACCGTGTATTTCGTCGAGCACCACCGATCGAATTACCAACCGGTACAAATAGCTCGATAGCTCTGTTCTCGCAGATTTATCGACGCCTCCAGTCATCTTGGCGAGATGGCTATGCCCCGCGTCTAAGGTTACAACGAGGGAAAACAATTCCTCGTCGTAGCCGTCATTAAGATATCAAACGGCTCCGCTCCTCTCGCGACGTTCACAGTTTAACCCTCGCCCGGGAACGTTCGCGTACGCATTTTCACGGCGTAATTGCCCGGCGTTATTACCGTTATCGCGGGCACAACCAACCCCCGGGGGACTTTCGTTCGTCGATTTCCTAATCGCGCTATCGCTTCGCGTAAATTTAATAAGCGCGGCGCAACTTTGAGTCGCGGCCAAGGATAAACGAGTCAGAGTGTGGAGGTAACTATGCAAATGAAACGGTATCGCGATTGTATTCACCGACACGGGGACACACCGAGCCCGCCGTCTTACTTACGAACACCTTCGCCGGCCGTAGACCTGCCCTAATAATTGTTTCATCTGGCAATTACCATCGCGTCGGCGCAAAGGGCCCCGAGTGCCGTCGCATCTGAAGCCACCGTCCCCTGTCCCCAGCGAATTATTCCTATCCAGTCGAAGCAATTAGCGTTATCACGGTATTAATATCAGCGGCCTCGGTCCGTTGGAATGGGAAATTGCGCGAAACAGAGGAACCAGCCGATCCTCGATTCTATTCTTGTCCCATCTTTCATCATTTTTCCGCTATCTTTTAATCGCCCGGTTGGATTCGCGTTAGCCGCGGCTGGGGATGATACAATGGCCGCTTGATACTTCCTACCCCGTTCAGCTCCCTCCGCGTACCAGGCGTGCCCGATTGTAAATAAAGATCCGATTCGCCCGGGGATGTAGCAAAGTGTGGCGAGCATTAAAGAAGCTTTGCAAATTTAATGGCTTCCTTTGGGTCAGAGAACTTGGAGGTATTAAGACTCGAGTGTGTAGATAGCAGCGCGCTTTAGTTTTATACTAAATACTTTAAACTTGTTAGGGGAAGAAAGTTCTCGCTGCTCGATAAATGCCGGTGCGTTTAGTTCGCAAACGGACATCGCTGGTCCCCGGCTCTCATTGAAAACGAAGCGATTATATCATCGCTAAACTACATCCTCTTTCACGTGGATTTTTAATCGCTCTTTATTTTGTTCTCGCTCCCAGAGCGTCGATTCAAACCCGTTGCTACCTATTTCCGTGAGCACCTAACTTCGTTCACCTCCGAATCGATTAATAATTTACGACTAACCAGCCACAGCTGAAGCTTAATGAACCCAGTGAGAAGAAACAGAATCGAGTGTAATTGATTCCAATTTTAATCGCGGACCTTAATTTCCGCAACCAACGAAATCATTACATTTGCATTGAATTAAAACGCGAACTTTTGCGATATTACCGTAATGCAATAACGGCTCATCAATGTTGAAAATCAATCAAAACGAGAAAGGGGAAGAGCTATTAATTATTAAAATAACGGGGTAAAGTGCTTTCGATATTCGCGAATTAATTCCGGGAAAGGGTCATCGGGCGGGGGAGTATTTTTCGCCGGAAATCGTTCGACTGGTAGTTGCCACATAGTTTCGGGTCCCAGAGGGATCCCTCGAATACCTGGCTCGTCGTAACCATCGGCATTACGAATAATTAATACGGCGGTTTGTTTGCACGAGCAATCACAGAGCAGCCCGCGCACACAAGTTCTCCAGGCTCTTCTGAAGCCGCCTCTTGCTCCTCTACTTCAGTTATTGACTTCGAGACGCAGGGATCCGACCCGCATTCTCCGAGGTTAACCTCCTTACTCCGAATAACCCCCGCATTAGGGCTGACGGCAGACACGCGTCGGAAACCGTGCGTCTAGCTGCCTCGAGATCTTCAGGTAATTACGGATTCTTAATAGGCCTGGCCATTTAGCAGGAAGCACGCTTTAATAGATGATCCTCGAGCTCGAGAACCGAGGCAAATTATAGATCCGGCGTGAAGGAGGCCCGCTGCACGGGAATATCGTAAGGCTCGAAAGAAGCGGGACAGAATGCTGCGAATCAGTTAACAAAAGTCGAGACCGACTTCCTCTCGTGGCAAACGTGATACGATCATTAACATCGTTCTGTTAACGTTTAAAAACCGCCAGGAAATGAATGTTAATTCGATATTATTTGCATAACCATCGAAGCGACATTAATATTGATATTAATCTGAAATTATTCGTATAATTATTTTAATTGCGTGTCTGACTTATTAAGCGTTCGTTAATCGATCCTTTTCGAAATATATTTCGATCAACGTTGCAATGCCACCGAGCTGTATAATGTCCGTCAGGTGTTCGTCGTTCGAATACTTTCGAGCGCACATTGCGCCAATCACCGATCCATATTTATACCACGCGGTTACCTTCCGCCAGAGGATGGTCCATTAAAGTCCGCCGTTCGACATTGTTATCGACACACGGGCGCGCGCGCGGATGACGGCCTGTTATCGTTTATTTTTTCAAATAATTTATTCGGATTTTAGTCGGTCGCTCGCCGTGACCCGAGTCTCACGTTCGTTCGATCGTCCCGTCCCTCCGCATTGTGTTGGGCGGCCCACTGAATATGTAGAGGGCATTCGTGCTTGCACGCCATCCTTCGACGTAATATTACGTATTAGCCGCAGCGGTGAGCTTTAGAATCACAATTCTGAGCCAGTATTATGTTCGTCACGATGAAACCTCGTCTCAAACCATCCGCGATCCCGTCACTTTTGTAAACTATGCTCGTCCATCCGATCGTAGCTATCGATCACTGCTATACGTACGTCTGGAAATGAACCACGACCCGCAAACTGTTCTACAAATCGTGGAACGGATTTAAAGAGCTCGAAACTCTGACAAATACTGTCAACCGAAGGATAAAATTATACGTGCTGCTTTACTTTCGAGGAAGCAGATTTCAAGAGTTAAATGCCGAAGTAGTATGAACGTATCACAGATGCGACGCATACGCTTACACGTGGCCGTCGCGGGATTATTAGCTGTACTTAGCTGAAAGTGGAACTTCGAACGTAATTCTGTTATTCTTTGTTCCCGTTTCGTTTCGAAGACCAAAGTCGGCCATAAAATTTCTTCCATGATTGGGCGCCCCGTGCACCCTGCATGAATATTCGCAGCACTTGGCACTCGATCCTCGGGTCGATGAAGTTGCGATCGCGAAAACTGCATTACGGCCCCCCCCCCCCCCCTCTATATTCGGTGAAGCTGGAAACGGAACAGCGGAACGGTATGTAACCATTTGGCAGAGTTGACTGGCTCTTGCGAGATCAAACCGGTAATCTGATGGGGCAGTCACGACGGAACGTATGGACGTTTTGTCAACGAGTATGAACGTCCCGTTCGTCGGCAAACTTTCGAACGTATTGCAAGACTGCGCTGAAAAATTGAAACGTCGAATGGCCCCCCTGGAAACTGGGCTAAGTTCATCGTCTCTCGTTTTCCCTTCTTAGGTTTACAGAATAAATTAACAGAAAAGTTAAAGAAAAGTTCTCCGTGGTTTTCTTCCACTTGCTCGATGGAACTGTCACAAACCGTTAGGAAGAGTCTCTATAACGTCGGTTGTAGAAGTTCACCGTTCCGCGCGATATTAATAAAGAAGGTAAAATAGAAATAAAGAAAAAGCCTTGCAGAATAATTGAATACAAATAATAATTGTACATGAAAATGTATCTGAAACTTCTTTTAGTTATTCCAGAAATATCGTTTTTATTCGTGGGAGGTTGCTGTGCGTACAATTAAATGCGTTTGTTATTTCGCTTTAAAAGCCCGCAATATGCTATGAAAACGCAGGCGATGCTTTGTTGAAACAAGTTCCAGCAAGAAATGAAGCTCGACTAGTTATTACGCGTCGAAATGTGACAAACAAAAGAAAGAAAATTAGCAGCCTCGTTCGTGCAGAAGTGGTGAGCGCTTTTTTGCTCTCTTGATGGCATAAACAGAGTAAAAATAACAGGTGGACGTACGTAGCGCGCAGTTTAATTTGCGGCGCTGTAAATTAAAAAGTTCTTCATGAAAAATTCCACAAAGAAACTGAAACAGGAAGAAAAGATTTCGATAACGATTGACAAACTTCAGCGTGTACACAGCCGTGTTGTTACATGACAGGTAAGTCTAGACATTTCATTGCCACTTAAACTAAGCCTATTAGTTGGAACAAGCTTGCGAAATTACTTGCAAAAGGAAGACCTCCAGCGGTAAAATCCGATAAATCGCTGAGCAGTGAGAAACAAGGAGCTTGAATGGGCGCGATTATTTTAACAGAGAAGAGGGAAGAAAAAAAGACTATTCTCCCGATGCTAATCTGGGGAATTCCGACAAATTTCGAGGGTTCCAGCTTCTATTAGGTTTAGAGTCGTAAAAATCCGTGGCTCGGTTCAGGCGGGGTCGCTTCCACCCCCGCGACGCTTCCGCAGGAAGTAATTTCGACTCTTTAATGAAATTTTAAAATTTCCCGTCTACTTCGGATAATGTGCAAACCGTTTCGTTTCGCAGACTGGGGTTATTTAATTTTTACAAATTTCAGCCGACTCGTAGAGAGGGAGAGAAAGAGAGGGAGAGAGCGTATTAATATTAATGGATTTTCGCGCAGCAATATCAGAACGTTTCGAGTAATATTAATCGATTCAATCGAAGTCGCGCAATAATATTCCGTACGAACCAAATTTCTTACCGAAAGAAACGGAAATCTGAATATTGCTGGGATAATATTATTACAATTAATTTCGACCACTTTGAATAATTTTGATTCACATTTGCAAGCTCTTCCGGATGAAATCGTATCCTAGTATCCCCGTCTCGTATTCTAATACCCGAAAGTACATTATCGAGGTATCTCGAATCTAATTTCGCCATGAAAATTAGCCGCTGATAGACAAAGTTACGGTATCGATGCATTCGAGATAAGGCGTTCAAAAGCCTAACGGAAATAATAGATCGTCGCAGGTGCCTCAGCCTTTGATTGGCTTAGAAATTGCTGTAAACGAGGGGGCCGCGGTAGTCTCGTCGTTTCCAAAGGAATCACCAGCGACACGACCGTGTCGAACATCCGATAAAGTGGCGGCAAACTTTGCTTTTCGTTCTCGAGTGCATCAATTATCATGTAGACGCGGTAAATTAACTTCCGCAGACGCGCAGCTGTGCGTCCGTGTATATCGGCCCGTCGAGCGCGTTACTCGCGCGTTAGTCGCGTTGCTAACCGGTTGGTGTACCCCTTTCGCGACAATTTTAGCTTAGCTAATTATTTCGACGGGGCTGATCGAATTTGTATCGACAGGCCACGTTATCGATACAGTCGCTGCGCCGAATTTCAAAGAACCGTAGAGACCGTAGAGAGAGGCGCGCGGGGCCAATGAAACCCGTTAATTCCGCCGCGAGGCATCGCGTCAGTTATCGAAAGCGCAGCCTTTTATGCTCGTCAAGTGGCACTCGTCCCTATTTTCTCCCGTTATCCTCCATTTTCCTCATACATTCCCGAACCGTTTCGTCTCGCTCTTTTATTTCTCCATTCTCTGCATTTCCCCTCGCGTTATCCCATTACCACGATCGTTCGATATCATAATTAAGCGATAAATGCAATAGAAAGAATAGAATTCGAAGAATGAATTCCACTGCCGCAAAGTAGATTCGCATATATATATATCAGGACTAATAAACTAACAGACGCGAGCTTTCGGATAGAATCCTGGCATAACAGAACTTATTTATCTTCACTTTTACACTTTTCCGGCTTTCCCATCCCCTGCCCTCTTAATAAAACGCGTGCGCCTGCAATTGAACAAATAAATAAACTCTCGCGGCTTACCCGTTTGTCCCGGCGACATCGACGAGCGCACTTTGATATTTTCATTTCCGGGTAGACGCTCGCAGCCGACGAAGTAAAGATAATGGATCGATTCCATTCCAGGCTGCGCCCGACGACCGCATGCACGGCCATAAAACAATTTCTACGCATTTTTATTGGTAAAACACGGCCCCAGTCACGGGGACGCCTCTATCGGGAAAACTATAACTCGTATCCTTGCGGTTGGCGCGAAGGTAGGGCGGTTTAAGAGGGTTAGGCGAATCGAATGGGACGCCTCGCGAAGGGTGAACCGCTCCGGCGTTCCAAGAAGACGAGGAAAAGGGGGTGGGGTAGCGAGCGAGGGGCGAAGGGAAATAAAAAAGAATGGAGACGGATAAAAGTGTTGGCGGAGAATGGAGCGAGCGAGGAGCAAGCGGGAAGAACCACTTAACAAACTGCTGAACTCACACCTCGCGGGATTTTATTTCTACTTAAATGGAGTTGCCGAGATACGCATCGGATACGGATTCTTAGCGGGTCTCTGGTACCAAATTTATTTTTGTACCGTTTGTTAGATCCTCTCTGGCCTCACCTTCGGCTCCCACCCCATTTTCCTTCGTCTCTTCGTCTTCTGGTCTCCTCGATGAGATCTTATGAAATTTTTCTGGAAGGCTAATGAAACCGCACCGTTGAAGGCTACCAAGTTCTAGGTAAGGGAGTACCGTACGATCGATATCCACTTATGGTTTCCTACGTACATCCTTTTCTCGATGCGAGTCTCTCCTCGCGTCAAATCTCTACGATTTGACGCGAAAGAAAACCACGTCAAACACCAGCGACGATGAATCAGAGTTGCTTCAAGTAGTAAAGTAATAAGAAGCAAACGACACGATGCGATTACGTACTGTTCTCGCAAGACGCGTATTTCTCACCTTGTACGGTCCGAGATTTTCCACGATGCAGGTAAAAATGGCTTCGCGACCCACCGAGATCGTCAGGTTGTTCAGCGGTTTGCCAAACCTGGGTAAATCTGCAACATGAAAGGGTCCTCGTCTTGAGTATCCCGTCACGGTGAACGCTTTACATAACCGCGGTATACACACTTACTTACTTACTGCTACTTATACTTATAACCCGTCTAGAAGCGCGCTAAAGTTTGCAAAGTACTCGAGGAACTCGCCGGTGAATGGGACGAGTTAACGTAAGCGGGTCAAGCGGGGACTAAGCCAGCCTCTTTATATTTCTCGACGGAATCCTTATCCCGCTGATTTCGCGAGGGGTAGTTCGATCCTCGCGAGCGTCTGATAGACTGGCCATCGAGCATCCCATAAAAATGAGAGTACAAAAAGACAGGGGTATCTCCGTGACGGTTTATTAATTTTTCGTCAACGAACTTTTCTCAGGGTAACGTACAGCACGACCAAATTTCTTCGATGCATGTTTCCATACTTTACAGCACAATCTCAAACGCAAGCCAGTACCCATTAAACTCTCGATTTCTTGCTGGCTAATGGCAGAGGTTGGTACTCCTTTACGAAATCGTGTTAATGTACTTCGTTCTTAATGATATACCATAGTACCGTAAGAAAACCGATGAAACTTGCGTTCATTATTGAAATTATGTCAAGCAAAGCTCCTGCAGCGTAATTAAACTGCAGCTAATATAACATCTCGCACTTTGTTCGCGCCATCCACGTTAGTTTCCGAGGCTTGTCGGATAATTAGCGTAACAAGTATGAAAGCAACACGAACTTGGATGAATACCCGTATCCATGCACCTCTTCCAAACGGAAACGCAAACTAGGATCCAGTAAATTAATTCGAACGATACCATTCGGTACAAGAAATCGAGTACCGCGTATGGTAGCGGCCGATACGCTGTTCGTTATTCGATATACACGTAGCTTCGCTGGAAATAAAAATTTTAACAACTTTTGCGGAACAAAGCGGAAACAGACGTCATACGGGCTTAAAAGCTTTCCGATGTTATTTCAACAAACAGGTATTTAAACTTGAAGGTTGCCGCCGGCAAAGTTACGGATGTTTTTCCGAAACTGAATATACAAGATAAATTGCTCGTCGCAAACTTGTTAAATTAAAATAATCTCGTCATACTATACGTTCCACGTTGCGTCTATGCTCGCGCTAAATAGTTTACTCGTGACGATAAGTAACTCTGAGTTTCCTGGTAGCAGTCGGAATTTATATTCGATTAGAATCTTGTCTTTCTTGTTGGCGAATAAAAATTCGATTAGACGGATTAAAATTAATAATTAAGGGTAACCACCCTTTCCGCTAACCGAATAATGCTTCTAACAATAACTTTGAATTGCGGGCGGTTCTATTACGGCAGATGTTAGTGAAAAGTGCTCCCAGTAATCTTCCAGCTACCAACAACATCCGTGCAGTCGAGCAGCGTAAAGGTTTACGTTTCTTTGTGGATCAGACGTTGCCACAGAGATCGGTGACGTCAAAAGGGAACTGTTTAAAGTGCATTAATGCCTGTGCGAGCCTGATAATTTATGCGATGAAAGGACGAGGATCTCTCAGACGTAATATTGAGAGATCTCATTGGACCGTGTGTTCAGATTGAACGGACGGAGATGGACTAAGAGACACCTTTGCGTTCAACGCAAAGTACCTGAAATATTTAATTATGGAAGATCAAGTTCCGCTGTTGCGACACGAAATTCACATTCGAATCGATTCTACCAACTTGTCGAAATTTGATTTCGTACGGAACGCGTGATACCATAATGGCCGCGGGAAGAAAGCAGACACTGACGAGTGTTCTCGAACAGTTACAATGTAAGCAGGTGAGTATCTCGCGTGAAGCTTTTTCTTCGGACGTTCGCTACATTTAAGCGGAGTGTGTGTCTTAATACCATCGAGTGGAGAAGTAAGTAGAAATAAGGTGAAAACGGGACGGTTAAAAGGCACGCTGAATGGAGCGTGCCGGCGTTCTCTCATCGGCAGTAGCAGCGGAAAAAGAATTTCTGAAGAAATTTATTTAATTATAAAAATATAAGTCCGCGTTTAATATGGCCGACTGTAACGCGAACGCGTACTTTGACCGAGCGTCCATTTACGAGGGGAACTAGTCCGGTTAATTTCCCTTTTCAGGCTATTCCCGAGCCCAGGATGTGTTGCGAGCATAATTAGTATTAATACGCTCCGAAGGAACGAGTACAGTGAAATAAAATCAGGGTAACGTAATTCCTCCTATTTAGGTTAGATCGTTATTGATATTTAATTCCGTGCTTAATTATGATGGATACCGCGCCATTGTCTCGTGCCGCTTTTGGAAGCCTCCTCCACGGGAATTTCTCCGTAGCGAATGCGCTCTAAAATCTAGATTGATAATTCATCGTACGAAACTGCGAGAATCGGCGAATGCCTCGTCACGTTATTTCTATACAAACAACGGAGCCTTTTGTCCCGCGGCAGAAAGAATTTCGCGTACCTCATTGGAACCCTCAGCCGCACCGGACACCCGAATCCTGAATATCCAAGTACTCGCATTTCCAATCAAATTAGAGCCGAGTATCCGGACGCAGAGTTTAATTTGGATCTCCATATCGGATACGTTCTCATTAGAGCTCTTAATCCCCGGATATCCGAGCACTCGACTACTCCAATTTCGTGAAAGAATTCGCGTTCCACCGAGTATTTGGAATACCCCTACAGCCTGAGCGATTAAAACAGTTTCTCGTTGCGACTAGAGTAGCTTCGCTCTATTCGAAAACGCGCAACTTTCACGTTTGCGACCCTTTCGTTTAACGAATGATCAACGAAGGGGCAGACTCGCAACTGCGGAAATTGGCCAGCTGAATACAGAGGGTCGATATTATAAAAATCGTCGATCAGCCGGAAGCCTGGGTCCAACCCTCCCTGTCAAACGTCGTGCGCTACGTTTGGATCCGATGGTAGAATTAATCGATAGGCAATTACTGTTCGGTTAACGGGTTACGTTAACCGTCGAACGGAAATCTATTAATATCCGCGAAGTTCCTGAAGGAGTAACGCGAAAAATTCACCGACTCGTTCCTTTCGTGCTCCTTAAAGAGCCCGGCTAATCTGATTTAACCCCGGGAAACGGAAAACAAAAAGCAGCACGCAAAGATGAAACGAATCGATAGCGGGCAACCACTCGAAACGACGCTAATTATTCTACCGGGGAAACGAACGTGAAATTTATACTCTCGGTTGCCGATGTGACCGTGGCCGCGATACTTTTTCAATTAGGTGTGTTCGAGCAAAACGGATCCTCGTTTAACCTGGGTACATATAATAAGAAATGACGAGAGTATGGCACGGTTAGCGCTCTTTGCATCAAAGTGAAATGGAATCACATATACTCGCAATTTTATGATTAATCCCGCGACTATGGAGGACAGTACGACACGAAAAGAAATCGAGCTGGTATTTAGTTTTGAAAGTTAAGGAAACTTTGGTGTTAAAACAAGACGTGCATATATTAAAGTATATGGCACATCAGAGGATAATGGCCCCGACCGATGAAAAGTGGCGAACTTTCTAAAGCTCATGGTGGGACGTGATAATGCATCAAAGGTGTTCTACTTTAGCTTTTGAAAACTAAATAAAAGCCGCGTCAGAAGATAGAATGTACAGCTTCCGAAGACGTATGGTGCCAAGTTACGTTAATAAAACCGCGAACGCGCGTCCTGTGCGAGTGACATTAATGTTCGTTAAAGTTAAAGCTGCTTAAAAAAGGTGGAGCGTCGCGAGTGCAACAACTTCCGGTTCTCAGTTTCGACGATCAAAGCGCACGTTTCACGAAAAAAAAAAGCACGAGAATCAATGTCGAACTGGTTCCTGTCCGAACGAATTTCGAGATACATGCACGTACGTTGCACGTCCCGTTGGTTCGATTATGCATATAAGGGGGAAAGGATCCCACGGATGATATCTGGGTTTGTAATCTGCAGCTTGACCCGGACTCTATGTAAATCCAAACGGCGGAGGACAGCCGGGAGAATAGGTGGAACGAAACGGACACGGTCGGCAAAAAGAAAGGACGTAGGAACGAAAAAAGAGCCGCTGGATGAAACGAGTTTCGAATCCCGGCACGTCCGCGTATTACCATTGATGGAGGCATCCCGTTCTCCTTTGGAAATAAACGTAACGGTCCTATCTAAGATCGAAGGATCAATGCGCGCCCCGATGAGCCGTAAAACGACGTATCCCGATGCGCCACCTAACCGTTTCTGGAATTATGCCCGCGAACAATGTAAGCGCCCGTGTCCTAATCCCGCCTGACCGAATTTAGAAAAATGAACGAACAGCGAGGGTAGAGCTGGGATGGTCGATGACCATGATCGAACCGGGATATCCGGATGGACGCTGGCTGGCTTCCGTCCGCACCCTTCTTTCAGGGTGGATGATACTCCGTATAATACCCTGTTTCGGTGGAATACGTAATCAGTTTCTTTTCCAGAACATTTGGCGTTCCTTGGCGTGCACGGTGCGACCTCCCTTTCGGAAAATGACTGGGGGTCCCTTTTGTGGTGTTTTATGGCGCTCTGGAAAGTAACACTGCGGTTCGCCGAGTGTGTGCGAAGGCGTAGTCCAAGTTTCGGTTCTGTTGAGTGAAAAAGAGATTCGCGAGGGAGCTTGGAAAAGTTCTCGCAGACGTAAAACGGGGGATTGAAATATTCCCTTTGACGCGTTAAATATTGCTCGTTTCGAGTAGAACTTTGCACTCGGGGAAGTGTGAAACGGGGCAGGAGAATTCGAGATAATTCTATCCAAGCATTCGATGTTGTTCCTCGTCGAGAGGAACGTTCGATCGGGCGTGTATCGGTGATCGGTGCCGTTTTTACGACAGTGGCTGGCGGAACGTTCGAAGGGACGCGTCCCATCGATTTCGCTTGTCGTCACGGCACACAAATTATTGTCGCGTGATAGAAACTACGGGGAACGGTGACCGTAAGCCCGGTGATATTATCTGTCAGTCTGTCGTTATCCCGTAAAAAGGACACCGGATTTCAGCGTCCACGGCGAGAATCTAATCTGACCGTCACGCATTAGCATCGGAATTAACGAGGACCTTCGTTTTGATCCCGCTAACCCGTGCCAGGTCTTTGTGCCGCGACAATTGCCGGCTTTATCCTCCGGTTGTTCCGAGGATATCGTAATCGCGAACGCAAGCTCCTAACATTGCTATCCGGGATGCTGCTCGCGTTGCAACCGAGATCGATTCGAGAGGTTGCCCGTTGCTCGCTGTACGATTCATTGTAAACGTTCCAGGGGATCGTTCGATTCTGCGCTCGTTTCTGAGCATCGTTTGTAGTTGATCGTCGCTCGAAATGATAGGGGGAGTTTGAAAATTGTAAATGTTTGAATTACGAAAACTGGACTCGTTCGACTGGGCGAAGGGAAGACTTCGATTTGAATCAGCGACGAGCGACCTGTTTCCCCGCTTTCCTGCTGTCGATATAGTATTCTTTTGTAGGAATATTGTAAAAATGGGGAAACGCATCGATTCGTCGATACAAGTCGATATATTGAACATCTTGTGACATTGGTAATAAATAATATTGCTACAAGCTGTCCGAGCCGTGACGGGTCCGATATAAATATCTTTTCAGCTGTCAGCTGTGCCGCTGAGCAAGTCGGGGGGAAACAAGCATGTATCCATTTATTCCGGTGGAATACAAATATTTCTTTTTTTTTTTTTTTTTTTTTTTGAGTACCTATCTACATACTACGATTAGCTGAAATAATAAATAACACTCGTGATTGAACGATGTTATTCTGTGGTCTTGTAATGAAAAGTGTACTAGCGATATATCCGAACTTTTACAGTTTTTTTGCACTTCAACGTGATTCGAACGCGAACATCGATTTACGTTTAAAAAGGGTGCAGCCATAGAGCTGACGCTGCGAACAAAATTTATACAAGGTAGATTTGAAGAAATCCAACAGCTTGGTGGAACTTAGAAATAGCTTAGATCAGTCTGTACAGTTGGACGAGTTTTGAACTCTAGCGACCGAACTTCTGGGGCTCTTGTGCTTTGCACTTTAGAACTATTCGTGTAGTTCAGAGTGTCGGAAGTTCTGAACTCGCAGTTCTGCAAATCCTAGAATTCAACCGACTTATTTCAATTGTGTTGCACTTTTGGTACTAGCCTTGTGATCAGTCTTTACTTCGGACATCCACGAAAATAATTATTCCTATGAGCATTCACCAAATACGTTCGCGGTGGCATATTAACACGTTTTGATTCTCGTCGTTTAAGAAAATGTACGCGACAAGAGATTCACGAAAAACGTGAGGCATCGTTCATACAGAATTTCCCTGGAATGAATCGTAAAATGTAACACCTGAACCATGGCCTGTATGAGTATTGGAATTCAATAGAGCCTACCCTCGTGGGAAGAACAAGACGTACCCAGCAGTTATATAAATACTATATGACCAAATCGGAAAACAATCTCAGTCCGAAAACTGAAAGCGGTATTTGTAAAGCAATCAGACAAAATGAAACAGCCGGAGTGGTCGAAGATGAGATCAGGTTCAATATGTGCTCGCGAACTCGAGTCCGTTTAGAGATAGAAATATCACTTGTAACAAGTGGCGATCAATTGTAATACATTTGCTAAATACGGATTGCAGCCAAATTGAAACCAAAAGTCGCTGAATCGGTTCGATCAATTATACGTACATAATAAACACATAATCGCTACAGTGGCTGTCGTCTAATCACCGACAACATAACAGCATTATCGACACCGTGATCAACAGATCACTACGTATGCACAAACATGAGGTTATAGCTAGAGTGTTTAGGGGTTGTTACTGTCTTTGTATCCCTTGGCGAGGTTCAATGTTACCTAAATGTGGATTGAATTAAAGCAGTTGGTTGGTTCATTGTTTGAGAAAAGCTTGTTGAATGGTAAACGAAGATTCCACATCTTCAAAAGTGTCCAAATTTCTCACAAGGACGTCGGATCTATTCATGGAAAATTTAATTACGCGTACTGGAAATATCGTTTCTCCTTTTCGAAGTATTCAGAAGACGTTCAAAATAGTCTGGCTAGATTGGAACCTATGTAGTTGGATGTACACTCGGTTCCATCAGCGGCCAGTCAAGTTTATGTACGGAGTGTCGCGCGTGTCTGGTGCCTAGGGAAATATCCAAAGAACGCGCAGTCAACAAGCTTGACTGGGACTAGAATTTTGAAGTGGCGATAATTACGTTGTTATCTTACGAGTATCGCGTTATCCAGGCTAATACCGCGACTGCGAAGAGTTGTTGTCGCAATTCGAACACGAGCACCGGGGCAACGCCATAATTAGCGGTCGAACGTATCATAGCGACGAACTCGCGTGCAAATAATTGAACTAGCATTGCGTTCCATTCCGTTCGCTGAACCAAGATAACATGGGATATTTCTCATATGAATGACAGCATTATACGCAGTGGCCAGGAAAGTCAGTTTACGAATTGCACGAAAATTTTTAGAAAAAGGATCGATCATTCACTTCCGTTTCGCGTAAGGAATATATCTGACCCCCAAGACGTTATTCTTACACGCGGGCCGATATCGATCTGATAATAGCCGCGGTTTATTTTCAAAATGGAGCACGTATCAAGAATACAGCTTGCTGTTGTCAATTGAAATTACTCGAATTTATAAGCGTTAAACGAGAACTGTATAAGTGTATCAGCCTTCGAGTCTCTCTGTCGCGGTATATTTCTCTCGCGAAATTAGGGGAGGCTAACACCGCGTAATCAGAGTCTCGTCCCGCTCGTCGATTTAATCTTCGTCATCCCTCGCAAATGAAAATAAGAGGGCGGGGGCGGGGGCCTTTTGATTCGAAGGAGGTTAGCCCTATCGTTGACCTCGTTAAACCGAAAACGGTCTCATCCGACCGAGTTAAGACAATTGGTCGTTTATCGTGGCGCACGATCCGCCATCGTTTCCGAGGCGCTGATCCTTCTAAATTATTTTATCGCCGCCGCCGCCGCCTCCGCTGGAAATTCTGTTGTTCAGTTTCACGTGGCCCCGCTTAATTCCTCGATAACGGAAGAAGCATTGAGTCCGTCCGCGGAATAACAATGGGCACCGGCGGTGAATCCGGACGAAGGCACGTTTAGCGGTTCAATTACTTCGGGGCTCGAACCCCGTGGCGACAAAAAATTGTCCCCTCGAGGAACGGGGACCGGTGTCGAAATTCAGCTGAGACCGGTAAACGACGAGCCGGAAACTTAGCGGCGCTCTGATCGCGGCGATTCTTCCTCGAGCGCCGGGTTAAATGCGCGATGGCGCTGCAACCTCAAAAACTGAGCACGCTAATGACCTCGCTGAGATATTTTACCCCCGTTTTTAATACCTTCATTATCGCGATCGTCTGTTTCATACGAAAAAAAAAACAAAAAAAAAAGAAGAAGGTAGAAGAATCGTATTCAGAAAAGCATATAAAGCGACAGCTTTCAATAGACGCAGTGGTTAAGGTATGTAAAGTATATAACAGCTTGAACTTTGGTATACGATGTTAAGCCATTAGACGTACAACGTTAGATCTAAATGGAACACAGACGCGCGCACACACGGTTACTTTCGTGTTAAGTATCGTAGGTGGTGACCTAATTAGTAGGCGACCTAGGTATCTCGGGTGAAAATTAGGGTCAGATTGGGTCATTAAATTTGCAATGGGCGCACGATAATTATTGAATATTTCTATCGATAACGTAAGTTGCCCCGTAAATGCAACGCGAATACGCTGGAACGATAGAAACGACATCCCAAAGCATTGTCGCGAAAGATTTAATATATGACGCGTAACCGCCAGCTGATTAGTTCGTTCCGCAACTCGATTTCGTAACATCTCAACTCTGTCGAATCGATCTAAACGCCAGAGTACATTACAACGAACATCTGCATCTCGAAATGATATTTGTTACGAGTCCATCAAATCTTCAACTCCCGTAGGCAAACTCCATCCGACAAAGTTACGAGCAGCAGGCTCCTCGAGCGAATCGCGTTGCGGAATAGTTCGCGATCCATCCTGGCGATTCACCCGGATCGACTTGCCGAGGGGATTGGCGCACGTAATGGTATCAGCGATGCACGCACGGACGGCGGCAAGGTTGACGGATGAAGTGGCGATGACAGAGGCAAACGGGATCAAGCGTAAGTTCGCGAAGACAGAAGGCTGGAAACGCGTGGACGCGGTCTGCGACAGAGCCACGGTAAGCAGCCGGATGTATCGCCCACACAAATCAGATTAATTAGTGAATATACAGACTAACGTAGCCAAGCACGAAGGCCCGCTTTGATAAGGTCCCTGTGTCGAGAGGTCGAGTGTCGCTCTTTAAATGATTGCGATACGAGAACGTGAAAGGCTATACTAGACGGCTCGAACGATTCACGAATCTGATGGCATTAAACGAGCCAGCTCGTCCCACGTGTACAGAGGCTTTGATCCTAATCCAGTGAAGCTTCTAAACTGTCGTCGGCTCGATTGAGTTCAGTCGGTCGGGATTCCTAGAGCAATCGATGCCTAGAGAATTCATACCGACACCTTATTGGATCACTCTGCGATCGTTCGTCGGTTGCGCGCGATTTGCTCTGTTTCCCTCGCGGTTACGTACTGGCTAGATCGCTCCTAACGGTTCGTTACTCTAATGGTTATCACTCTATAAAATACTGCTGTTTTAAGTTCAATTTCTCCCCTCTCGCTGAGAAGCGAGCAAGATATACGATGGAAATACTTCTCCTTCCGTGGAATCGTTAAAGATACATTAAAAGTTATCCTCGTTCCTTCAAGTAGCGACGATAATGCTCGCTTATAGATCACGTGAGGAACGAGAAGATAGATATGGTAATAAGTCGCGGGTTACAAATCCAACACAGTAGAACTCCGTTTTAATCCATCGATCCAGATTTCTGAAGAAAATCGAACAACGTTAGTCACGAGTTAAGTAACATCGATAAAAACCGTGGCTCCATTACTTGGAACAATAAAACGTAGAAGTAACTCCGCGAACTGTAGAGAGGTACGCCAGTCGCGCCCCTTTTTCTCCCTCTGTCAAGCCAGACGGGTCATTCTGCGTGGAAATTATGTCAACGTCGTCACGTCGTTCGAGCATTGTTCCCGTAGGTCAGCTGATAGATGTCGTAACCATAATCCGAGGGAATCTAAGAATACACCCCGAACGTGGGCCAGTCTAATTAACATCGGAATGGGCAGGGAAGAGCGGACGGCGTGGGTGCGTTTTCATTGCGCTGGCAATAAATTCAGGAAGCAGATAAGCGTTATCGTGCTCTTTCGCCAGCACCTATCTGTAGGAGAACGTTTTCCCTATCCTCGAACAGGGAGCAACACGGAGGCCGTGGTCTGCCCGTGATAGATGACTCATCGATCAGCGTGTTCACAATGCCTAGGATCGATGGGATCGAACCGGGTAAAGGGGAAAAACGTCAATTTGCACGGAGGCACGTCGATGCTTATGGATGTCCATAACTGGTAACCGATCACCGACTGTCCCGGTTATTTAAAAGCTCACCGACCGGACGATAACGGATGATTGATTCAGCGCATCTTACGATACATGACCGTCCGATTGCACGGGTAAACAAGAGCCAGTCGTTACTCGAACAAGTACCCTGAAGTCTTCGAGTCCTGTTCGAACCGAGCGTGTTCACTCGCGAGAGTTCAGGCCCGAGTAATTCGACTTCGAGTTCGATCATGTTCAATCTGTAATCGTTTAAAATTTCATATTATTCGAAAGGAACGAGCGCAGGAATTGGGTAATTTCTGAGAGACACAGGAAATAAGAGAAATTAATGATGAGGAGAAAGGTATAATTAATAATTACGTGTCATTCCATTATCGGATAGACCGTCAGCATTAAATATTAGTAGATATTTCTGTACCTGACATCGTTCAATTTACTTGGTATTTAAATTAAAAAACTATAAATCCTGCTCCAGAAAATGTCTCGTATACATTAAATATTTGTGTGAGAGGTGTCAATCTTTTTTTATTAAATTTCCACGTAATTAAATAATATAAATGGCTTCCATTCGTTGCGCTAAAAAAGTGTTAAAGCGTGGCTACATTCTAGAACGACATACGACATACTTCCATTGCGACTTACTTCGTAGCTAAATTTTGTTGCTGCACAAAGGTGTCTTTCTCCTTTGATCTATCAGAGAGAAGCATTCCTGGATCGCGAGACGCGAGTGCGCCGCCATAACTGAAATATGGATTCCAGTTTACGCGATGCCGAGTGTAAAGAGATCAATCGTAACGCAAATACAAGGGGAAAGCAAATAGAAATGAGTTTAAAATAAAAAATCGTAACACGACAGAGACGCGTACAATAAAATCCCATGAATTGCGAGCTTTCTAATGCATAACGGTGAACGTTTATTTGTTGTCCTCAGCGCGCGTATTTCACGTTCAAGAATCGCCGTGTACCAAAATATATGAGAAACCATAGAAACGAAACGCGATATTCAAATCTAGTACATACTTTTACATTTTGTTACGTTTTATAAAATATAAACGAAAATGTACGCGCGTATTTTTTATTTCGTTCATCGCTCTTCGCTGTTTTTTACTATTTTAACATAAATATAGATATCACGTCCCGAAGATTTCATATCTGCGTTCTCTCGTAACTTTTTACTGTCATAAATAATTGGTTACAACCGGCCCAAGGTATAACGATAAATATTGAGTACTAGTAAAACACAGGAGACCTGCGTTGAACGCAACAGACTCATCGCTTCCTTTTCACCCGTGTAAGTCCAGCAAACAATTTCGAAATTTCGTACCGCGGCAATTCCAGATTTATCGTGGTCGTCGTTAACCAGAAAAATCGCGCAAAGTCCACAGTCACTAAATAACCGTCGGAAGAAACACTATCCCGCGGCTACATTTCCATTTCGCTTTGTCCAGGGAAACGATATTATGTGACTCATGGGGTCGAGTAGTCGAAACGAGACATCCTTCCGTGAATGTCCGCGTTTCCAGCGGCGCGCTGCCCCGGTGAACCGGATTTACCGATGAACAACGGTCCTCGATATTCATTAGGAAATTGCTCGCGAGAACGGGTGGAGTCGCGAGGCCTGGTCGTAGGCGAGGCCAAGCCAAGGCGTGCTGCCAGCGCATTGATGAGAAGTTGTATCGTTCATGCTGAAACAACATATTTTACGCGGGCTGCAGCGGCGAGATAGGTGAACGCTGACGGCGAATAAGTTAAAGTGCATCGCATGCGAGCTGTTAATTCATTTTACGAACAATTAAGGCCGGGATCGTGATGGGTTAATCCTGGAGTCCGGCTTATCCCGATCTCATTACGTCGAAAAATAGTACGGATTTGTGGCCAGCCTTTCTTTTTCCTTCTCTAACAGAGATTCGGGAGCGTACCATCACCAAATTGCTCCGACTACTTTGTTGCCTCCGCTCGAGGCTATTCTACCGTCTCTTCTTTCCGGTTTAATTCAAGAGGAAATAACCGGCGATACAAACTTCACTCGAGCGATCAAATAATCGCGCGTCGCAGACGTACACGTGTAACTTTGAAGAGCCTTGAACGTATTTTAATTTCGTTAAAGCCCTCGTACACTCTGGTTAGTTCCCTTTCTGCCTCTAATTATAGCGAATTTCAAGCTCGAACGACTTCGGTCAACTTCAGAGGAAAAAATTGCGGTATCGATAAGCGAAACTAAAATTAAAACGTAAGACAATTAAAAAGATCGTTGCACTTGGTTTAATAACGGCGGAAAATTGCTTTCTACCTTAAAACTTTACGTATATTCTGTTATACGTGGGTAACGGTTTTTGGACGAGTTTTCAATCTCAAGATCAGTCACCGCGACGAATAAATGCCTCACGGTTAATTCAACCTGTCGACATATTGCACGTGAATTCGCGCAGAGGTGTAATTAATAATACGAAGTGTCTGAGAATTTGTTTCGAAAGCCAGGAAAATGAATATCCGCGGTCGTGCTCTTGTTTCGCTTGAACAGCGACACGTAACCGCTGCGATGAGGTATTCGTCCCGAAATTCTTACCCTCCGCCATTCAAATGTCCTACAATTTTCGTATACTTTATTCTCGTTGCGAGCCCGCCATATTATTTTCACGCGGTATACTGTCAGCCGTATACAAACACGCCGGAGGAGCAACGGTACAAACCATTTACGCGTTACATTACGTTCGCCCATCTCGTACTATTTTTATGTGCAAATAATTTTTCATTGTTCCCACTGTTTGAAAAGATTACATCTTCTCGCCGTTCCGCGCGTAAAACGAAAAAAAAAAAAAAAAATTCCCGCGCGGGTGGTACACGGGCGAAAAGTTCATTCACCCCGACAATATGACACCATAGAAATTGAATAGCCGGCTGAAACAATGCAACCATAAAATGAGAAGAAACGGAGCATCGATCGCGCGCAGGCGAAATATCGTCGGGAAAAATCAAACACGCGGAGGGTGAGGCTCGTGTTCAACGATCAAAGAGATAACGAGCAGCCCTCCCGTAAATTACAGGAGGCACGGTTTCGCGGCCTTGAAACTATCGTTTAATACCCCCCCAAACGACTTCGTTCGCGCCGCGGGTGCCGCATCCGAGGGCGGCGGCCCGCGGTGTCGAATTAATAGAATTTTTAATTAAAATGCGCGGTAATCGTTCCGAGCGAGGAAAAAATGCACGACTGGGAACGCGAACGCGTGAACAACAAAATTGTCTGCGCGACCACGACGGCTACGACGGAGGGGGTGCGCGCCCCGGGAAGGCCCCGGAAGAGAGAGTTCATAGATAGAGGGTTTATTACCTGAATCTGATTACGCCAGTCGTACAGGATTTAATCTCGCGACAATTCCGAGCTGGCCGAGTGTATCGCTTAAATTTGAATACGACGTTATTGTTGTTGATGTTACATGGTCAGCGTTTCGCCGTGCCGAAGCGTTTGCTCCCAAGACGCATGAATTTTTCATGAAAAAGAAATCACGAGAGAAGAAATATGCGCAACGGACGGCAGCGCCGTTAATTTCGAACGAAAAATTGCGATAACGATACTGTATTGTTTTTGACGCCGGTAAGCGCAAGATGACACGAACGTAATGTTGTTTTAAGAAACACGTGGCACCACGGTTGCCGTGTAAAACAAGTGACAAGAGTACTCTGAAATGTTTGTTCAGAATATAGGAACCTTACACGTTTCCGGAGGAAACAATATAGCCTGCTGTGCGATACCTTAAAAACGAGGTTGGAAAAATAATATTGCAGTTCCCGGGGAGTTACGTCGAACGATGATTACTTGACGCTTGTACAGTGAAGTGAGGTGGTGGTATCGTTTTCAGTTTTTAATTTTTATTCGATATCGATCGATTCGACGGCTATGGTTGCTAATTTTATAGCAAGTAGTTTTATAGTAATACCGCCAATTTAGAAGCAACAACTCGTGCGATTTATTTATCAATTTTTAAATTGTGTCACGTGATAACAGCACGAAGAAACTATTCCATTATTCAAGCATTCTATCTTTATGGCGCGTTTTACGTACTTTACACACATACAAATTATCGTAATTGCCCCGAGAACTTAACAAACTGCGATGACGAGGCAGGCTTAAACGTTTCGTGCATGTATGCAAATATTTCACGCACCCTACACGTGCGGGCGTGTCCACGTTCAAATAGCTGGGCTGACTTATATTCCCGTTCATTTTCTCGATTACGAATTGCGAGAGACATTAAGAACGCGACACGTCCCCGTCTAAATATTACAGCCGCGAGCACGAGGCCACCGTGGCAAGGAAGCGAGCCGAGAATAATAATTAACCAACGCCGGCCGAAAACAACGTGAAAATTTAATGGATTCGATTATCGCAAGAACCACCGAGATTTATCTTAGCGGCGAAATAATTCATGCGAGCCCCCAGGAAAGACATCATCCTCGTTATGAAATAATAACTACTTCACTTCTCCTTTCTTCCTTTACGCTTCCTCGTACTACTTTTAAGGGAAAAAAAAAGAATCTATGTCCAAGAACTTCAGAAATTTGGAAAATTGGGAATTTCAAATGGAAAATGACAATGGAATTGTAAAAGAGGAACCTGGATTCTTTCCTTTCGCCACCTCCAAACTTCTATACTGTAGGTGATTTCGCGTTGTCGTCGTTCGACCCGGAATCGTAAAACGAAGGACTCTGGGCGAGACACTTATGTTAGTAAGGATAACAGTACCGCAGGATCCAAGCTAGAGAACAACGCGGAGTTCCCCCTTAAAACACAATTTAGCAACAGCGTGTCTTCCATATCCATCGAGGGTGAGATAGCCCGTCGGAGGTAGGGGCGGGACGAAACAACTCTCGGTTCGAAGGAAAATCGTTCTTACGTCTCGGTTTTTCTCGAGGAGATTCACTTTCTCGAGATAGTCCGCCTGGCCCTCCACACCGGCTTGTTAATATTTATATTCTGCACCATCTACCGATTCGTATTTAATCGTCAACCGAGGAACTCTCTGCGCTCTCTATAATTTCGAGATTCGCCTAAATAATAGAACGAAAGTTGGCTTAAATAATAGAACGAAACGTCAGTCCCTCCAATTATTTCGTCCAGCGTGATTATTTATATCCACGTCAACTCTAATCACGTAACTAACATTTCTTGTACTATAATTGAAATATTCGTGGGATCGAAGTTCCGTACGTTCCGCAGTTTCTGAACTGCACTTAATCAATTATCGGAGAGTATCGGCCGTGAAAACGGTAGGTTTTCTGCAAACAGCGTCCGTTCGAAAAGCCTGATCGATATCGCGATACATGCACGCGTGGAATATTCAATGCCGAGTGTACAGAAAACCGCGACGCGCACCGCACCGGAAGTAGCCAGATTCGGCACATACTCATGCAACTTTGATTCAGAAAGAACAGGTAGAGTGGTACGCTTTGCGAAAGAAAAACAAATTTTTTTATAATGACAGCGCGCTATACGGTTTCGTAAAATACTTTTTTTATTGAATCTCTTTTTCGTTTTCCAATAAACCGATAAAGGTTCTATTTTGGCTCGATTAATAATACCGGATGCGTTATTCCGACATGTTTCCTTTGCACTTCATTATCGTAGCCAACTGACAAAGAGACACAGCTTTTAAAGGTACACTTTCCTGGTGTACGTTAATTAAGATGCACTTTTTGACGATGGAATTGCTCATTACACAAAATATTTTATTACCCACGCTGTAATTGAAAGCATGTTTGTCGTACATGGAAGCATAAGTCGAAAACGTGATGTTTTCGTACAAGATGAAGTTTGTTCAGTATTTATTAAAATTTGTTCCGAGGGGAAGAAAGTATAATTTGTCGCATTCACCATGAATTTTGTAAATTTCTCACGAACCGTGAAACCAACTCTTCATGGTGGACGCGAAAAAACCTTCAGGGATTGGTGTCACTTAAAATAGTAAAGTGAAATCGACGATTAAAGCGGCCAGAGTGTTCGATTCTGTTTGAAAAGTAAACGATCGATCTAACATGCGCGCACGGACGTGCTCACGTGAATTCGAGATCCAGTCCCTAATGATCAGCCACTGTGTACCGCAACCCGTCGATAATTTACATTTCTCGCTCCGTGACCGGAACTTGAGGAAATTTCTATCGCAGCACGTTCACACGGGTGCACGCTCATCCCCTGTTTGAGTTACAATTAGGCAGCAGTCACACAGTAACCATCGACGAGAGCGGATTATCACCGATTCAGCCGCAAAAATAATGTTTACGATCGCATCGCAAACCGCGGGTGCCACGAGTGAAAATTTCTCGCATCGTCGAACTGATTCCGCGAATCGATCATCACTGTTCCACTAAAATTTTACAAACACCTCTCCGCTCTTGCAGCTCGCAACTTCCACTGATTAAACGTTAAGATAATGTTATTTAATTGCCGCGTGAACTCTCTCTCGTTTGTCTGGAAAATCGTAAACAGATCAACCGTGATTAGTGGTTTAGTTTATGGTAACACGTTTTGTCAGGCTAACCTCCGAGGCATTGTCAGTTGAGTGGTGGAAATTCGGCTGCGGATAGGTAAGTGGTTGCTGTTCTGTGTGACTGCTACTTTACAGACCGCGGATGCGCGCGAATGGCATTAGGACAGAACGATCACGAGCTTTCGAGCATGGAAAATCCGTGCACTGTAGGGAAAATCGATTTGACGAGTCGCTGGGGAGGGCTCTGGATACCGGTAATTCGTGACACGCGATCTCTCGCCGAATGAAAACTTGATGCCGTCACGAAGATCAGCATGGCGGGTGGCGTGCAGTTGTTACGCTCATATCATCGCGCTTCCTTGAACCTCTACGCACCTAGGATATCCGTTTCCTATTTTTCCGTCTCGAAACGGCGTTCAGACGTGCGCCTGTTTCAATTTTTAAACGAAATCGATCTGGATTGCTCGGGAAACTGACTTCGCTTGCGGTGATTTGTAACGAAGAACAGTGCGCGAGTATGATTGGATAGAATTGTGTGGCTGCTAGCTTCGTTTGCAGTCGAGTGGAATATGTATACTACGAAGGACAATTGCCATGCGAGAGACACTGGTTTAATTAATCTTGGTTATCATTCGTAGATTGAAATAGTTTAGCAAATTACACTGACCGATTCGAATGTTTTAAGTAGGAACCTTGAAAGATATTAACGGACTAGAAAGCTCGTGAGCATGAAGAATGAGCGGTGTGTAATATCGTAACATCTGCCAAGATAATGAAACTAGCATACTGCATTTGCATCTAGCGAACTAGCATACGGTTACCTGTTAACCATGAAATCTGAGTGAGTTTTCGTGTAATAATTAAGTACCTACTCCTCGACAAATTTCATACTGCTTTGCAACGACGCGAATCTTAGAGCTGGAAATTTTTATTTCCGTTTAAGATACTTTTATTGTACGCGTGACGCGGATATACTATGTTATATTTTCATAATGCATATGGTATGTCCTTAGAAAAACGGAATTAATTGATACAGTAAAAGTAGATTTTTTGTATCGAACAATAAAAGCAGCTTCTTACTATTACAGGGTACAATATTTGTTAATTACACCTTTGAAGGAATTTAAATCTCTTGGAAATTGAATCGATTGTGTTGAATTCCCTCGCTGTTTCGTTACTGGCTTCGGAAACATGGGAACGGTTCCAATCAACGAAATTTTATTTGAGAGCTTAAGCCTTCGCAAAAAAAAATCCAATTCCCTTTAACTTCGAAAACTTTTTGTCTCGCCACTGCAAACTTCCACTGGTTCTTTGTCCCGTTCGATTCGTTTGAAATCAAAACTAAAAGCTTCCTTTTAAATAATGCCCAAGTCTAAATGTACAATATACAATGCACGAGTTACAACATTCTAGAAATCAATCTACAGTGATAATTTTGGGGTCGCTAACTAATTAAAGTTGCAAATGAAACGGATAATTACGTTCCATCGTTTCGCCGATAATATTTATGCATTCTCGTAAATGCAATTGGATTTCGCGAGGATGGGAGTGCTTCTAATATTATTTCAACGCTATCACAATTTTCAGTATGATTCTCATTTAGAAAAGTTTTCGGATATTCGAACCAATGGAAATTAAATGGATCAATTACGCGAGTGAAGTGTCTGAAATATGTTGGCAAACGAAATTTTCAATTTTGACCAATCGTTAAAACGGCGTGCCAGCTTGATTGGGCGGTACACTCGTTCGATTCATTCGTGCGACTTTATTTTCAATCGTCGATGACGAAAAATTGAGCAAAGTTTACCAGGCAAATTTCACGCGCACATTTCTCTCAGTTTTGGTAATCCTATTTTGTCGAGTTACATTTACTATTTTCAGACGTGCTTCAATTCTTCTGAAGTGAAAAATATTCACGTACAACTTTCCACTTTGAAAAGAACACGCACTTGTATTGTACAAGTTCATACATTTCAACAGCAGAACAGCTGCATAACAGAGAAATTCTGCATTGAACAGCTGTATCAAGATCGAACGAAAGACGTGTACGATTCGACGACACTTTCAATCGCAACATTGTTTCGAGTCTTAATAGTCCACCTGCTCTTTGAATATGCTTCAGAGTGCTTCAAAATATGGGAACGTACATGCGTTCACGGTGTATCGACATTTATTTCTATTCATCCCTCCGCGTGACTTGTTACCAGTAAAATGCATCGACCAATCGTAAAAGTAGCAATTCCCACGAGAACCGAAGAGGAACTCGAACACCGATGATCTTCTGGGAAGACATCGAGCGAGTCTGAGGATAGTTCCGCGAGAGGACACACAGAGGGGGTGTGCAGGGGTGGAACGTGCTTGGACACGAGCAGGGGAGCGCGCATTGCGGCCGACAGTCGTGTGACACCGCACAAAGGGTCCCATTAGACGGCACCAGCACGCAGTACCAACCCTTTGAGCGTACGCGAATCAGTGACAAGCCGCGTATACATATGAGTCGGAGTCCTGGGAGCCGGATTTCTCGTGCACATCAAGGCGTCCGCGGGGGTGCCTGTTCCACGACGCTCGTCTTGCCCTGCGCCAGAAACGCCAGGATGGCCCGTGACACAGGGAAATGGCTTTTCGATCGCGGCCAAGCGACCTGCGAAACACTCCCGTCGGTCTCGAAACTATGAACAACCGGCTCCCGTTAATGGCTGACGAATTTAATTAACGCGCGAGATTGTTCCGATCCATCTTCCGGCCCTACCGGCAAACGCTTATTTCGCTTCTCGTTTCGGGTTCACGGGATGGCAGGCGAACGCGTGTGATTTGTTCGCAAACTTGTCCAGTCAACTAATAATCTTTATCTCCTTCTAAAGTCTCTCTGGTTGCTATAATGCGATTGTCGCGCGAAGTCCGTCGACAGCTCAACGAAGCAATGGATTTCTAACGGAAAGGTGTATAATTGATGGGGCGCTCTGCATAGATAATTCCAATAATCCTCTGGAACATCACTTTTATTTATTTATCGATGCAACCAAATATTAATCAACATTTTCCTCGTTACTCTCCTACACCAGACAATTCTCGTTCATAATCGACGAGGACGTGACCGAGTTCAACGTTATTAGAGTCTGCATTTTAAAGCGGTATCTATTCACCAAGTCTGACCCATATATGATCTATATTTGTCCGCGTTTCTTATCAATACATTTAACCATCAAGAACCGCCATCGTCCTCGTTATCGCGTCTCGCGAAACGCGAGCAGAATTATGTATGCTCGCCGCCTTCGAGGGAAGCTGTAATTTTCTAATTCGCAGCAATCCACTTGATCATCCCGGGATTAATTAGTGAGAAAGTTTCAGTGACGTTTCCTCGCGAACGTCGACGCGTCTCGGACGATTCGCCGCGCGAAATTAGGCAACCGGTGGCCGTGGAATTTCGTGGTGGCTCGCGACATCTCGCGGCCTGTAATTTATGACGGTCTGTTCGAGGACGGAGGAAATTAGACGACGGAGGACGATCAAGACGCGGGGACGTCGTCCTCGGCGTCGCGCGGTGAAAAAGCCGGTTCTGTGACGGTGGAAAATGGGATTTCGATCATTCCAGAGACGGGACGCGCACCGTCGCTGAGGAACGAGCAGCGAACGCCGTTGGCCAGCTGCGCTGGATGGCAAAGTAGAAAGGGCCGCGCACCAATCGGGATGAGAGACGAACAAAGAACTTCTGTATTATTAAGCCGGGTTATTAAACGTCCGCAACGGTGAGGCCGATTGTTAACGAAACCTTTATTACTATTCTTTTTACGGGAGTTAAAAGAACGCGTTAGATCGTACGCGGCTTCCTTCGTCTATTTCGGGACGTTCTCGCGCCGCCCCGAAGGTATTATTCAACGTTACTGAATGAAATTTTATCGCAATTGCTCCGGAGATTCGTTGAATTCCGACAGGTTTCTCTTTGAACATCGTTAATTCGAAAATTATGCAGTCGCAATTTGGAAGAGACAAATAGCGAAACAGTGGAAGTGCAACGATAAATATTAAATTCTTTATTTTTAGTAATGCCTGTTTTGATTGGGAAGCTGAAGAGGAAACAATTACCCGACGCTCTGAATACTTTAATTGATTATACCGTTCGGTTCTTAAATGGAAGATCCGGTTTCGATCTTCGTTCACCAGTCTGATCAACCAATTCTTTCCCCCCTTTCTACGATCGAATAGAATGAGAATTCAATGCGAAGATTAAATGAATTCGTTTAAAACCTCCGCGGATTCTATTCGAACTTTCGATTAAAAGTAGTTCCGATTTATAATACAAATCGATTTCCCCTTTAGAGATTTCAAGTCAATTTCGAACAAAGATAACAGTTAACTAATTCAAACTAGCTTACGCATCTGGACATTTTTCGTAGAAATAATACATCTATTTCAACCATCGCAATTCGGAAAGCATATCTGTGTGGAAAGATAACCGGTTATTTGTCTGTAACCCAAAATATCTTTCGTTGCAGAAAAGAAAATACAGCTTAGAAGAAAATGCTGTATCCAAATAATGTTTGATCAAATTTAATTTGAAAAAATTGTGTCATCCGCTAAATGGTACGTTTACGTTCGCGCATTTGAATGCCCAGCAAAGGCACAAGCGACCACGTCGATGATAGTTTTAATAAGTACGGCTGATCGATTTTTCCACCGAGCACCCTCCGGTTCGATCCGCATTCCGGCTCGTAGCAACGAGGGTGCCACCCTAACGCGTTCCCGCACCAAATTCCAATCCTCGTTGGCGAAGACGATTCCATTGTGATCGCGAGGGGTGAGATTGCGATTCCTTCTTCCCGGGCGACAGCCCGCGCCCCGAAAAAATAACTCTGGTGAACGCGCGACTGCGCCCACGGCACCACCGTACAGTAAAAATCGCGTCACGGAGGCAACGGTTCCTATAAAAAGTAACGACTACTCGAATTCCAGGACGGCGTGTTCCCTGCTTATTACATTTCGACCAGGAAAACGGCGGAAATCTCGACACATAAAGTTACAGTTCCTCGCTAACGATCGCGGTCTCGAAAACGATTTCCAGGGGCGGTACGCGTTTCGTTACCTTTCTCGCGGACTCTTGAGGAACGAGACGAGGGGAAGGAGCATCCGTGTATACCGCTCTAACGTTAAATGACACGATATTTCTTCGAATTATGACTATTTCTGAGAATCGCCCGCTGGAAAGCCAATATGCTTCTTGCCAAGGAAATTGTGCGGCGTTTGTCGAGCAAAATTCGAGATAATCCGTGTAATTGGTCGAAAATCGAAACGGTTTCGTTTAAATTCAAACATTTTTCACGACAGTATACGATATTAGTTTGCAAAGCTTCGTTGATGTTTCATTCAGCCATTTCGTTCGTATCGTATCCGAATTAGATGAGAACATTATTCGGATGGCGACTGTAATTTGTAATTATTGGGCAATTACAACAGAACGACACCGATAAAGCAATTTTATAGATATAATTGGTAATCATCAAAGAATTGTCGGACACGTCGTTTAATCCCTACATATAACTGCTGGCATTTGCTGATAGCATTAATTTGTCAAAATGTGATTTAAGCATACGGTGAAATTCAAATTGAAAACTAACAAAATTATATTACAATTATCCCCTACCCCGTTTTAATGCCATTGAAAGTCGGTGAATTAACGATATCGCCGAGATAGAATTAAATGTAATTAACCTGGAATGAAATAAAATATTCTATCGATATTTACCATTTCATATTTACTAATGTGTACGCGGACACATTTAATGAAATTGCCGTTCCAATCGATGATGCAATTGATTCGTAGATATAACGCATTTTACTGAAATGAAAACTGTTATTCCTGATAATAAAATTTCATTAACTTTCCGTTTACTTCTTCCACCTGCACGTTATTTCGCGCAAAATCTATTGCATTATTTTAATTTCCGCCCTCTATTCCTGTAAATCGCAATTTTAAAACAACTTTCCCTTACTTCGTTACGCAACTCTATTACAGCTTGCAACACCTTACTTTACTCGAATATATAGCTGAAATACTCAGTTTTTTAATTACGCGTACAGCAGGAAAAAACTACAATCAACGATATTAACGAAATAATTAAACATGATATTCTAATCTTTTACGATCGAGATATAAAACAATCTGTACGAAATTACTTTTGTCTGCCTGTCTTCAACTCGTTTCGAAATATACGAATGTCGTCTTTATCTTTCCAATACAGAATAAGTTCTAAGGTGATATCAGAAACGCCTCCATGGGAATTTTCCTCATTTACATCGTGGCCAGAAGGCCTGCCAGACCCAAGTTTACACTGCCTCTTTGTACTTTCTTTGTGCCGTCTCAAGTTCGCATTGCACAGTACAGTTCACGGTGTTCAAAACGTAGTTCAACTCGAGGAACAGTAAGAAGAATCTCGACGCCACTTGGGAGCCGAAAAGGTAATTCAAGCCAAGTAAAATGACAGGTTCACGTTTACAAAGTACTTGGAAATTAATTTAATCCAGACGACTTGAATTCGACTGATTTAACTAATCCGAGCGAGGCTTAAATGTATTTACGTTCAGGCGACAAACATTTCAGCTAATTGCCATGTAATGCGAATAATAATTGCCCGTAAATCAACGATCATAACATTATCGTGTCGTTTCGCTCGAAATGCAATCACTGCGAGTTCTTTCATTTATTTCTTCACTTTCCTCTAGCTCGAGGGGCGAACAAAACGTACTTGTTTCTATTTCGCTTGTTTATCGATATATCGACCATTTTTCCTCTCAGGCATTTCTAACTCGTATCTCGCTTCCATCTCTCTGTCCTGTGCTATTTGTCACATTAATAACACTTGATTCACTTTATAATCTCTGTTTCCCTTGAAGCGGACTTCATCCGCGGGGTAGTTAAAATTTATGAACGCAAGAACTCATCACCTATGAAATAATAATTTTCAATCTTCGCAGGCTCGTTTCGACCCGTTAAATTTATGATCGATCGAAAAGAGAGAAAAATGCGGACACGCACGAATTTGATTCCAATCGTTTTTTTCTTTTTTTTTCGCTATCTCCCGCAATTAAACGATTTATAGACGCGTAAATAAAAAGGACGGCCAGATGAAGCATGGACGAGAGGGGTGGTCTTTCTCTTGAAGTAGTACAGTGCAAGGCTCTCAGGTTGATTTATACTAAACGATTCCACTCTGCTACTCGAAAAGTATTGCGCTGTATATAAGAACAAGTCTCCGAAAAACAGGGGGGGGGGGAGAAAGGGAAGTTTGAATTAGAACAGATTTGCCGAGAGAAAAACGAGCAGAATGCGGCGATCGTTACGCCGACGATTTAGCATTCGCGGTGCACAAATTGCGAGGCATTACAGTTGTCATGATTCCGTACAGCATTATTATTCTCTACAGACAGGACGAATTATCGTGACAGATTTGACACGTGGATTTATAGAGTGGGGGGGGACTAAAATATTGTCACAATTTTCGATGCTTCATCCACCCCTATAAATACGATTGAATAGTAGTGAGTTTCTAGTAACTTTTAGTATAAATAAACTCGCCCGTAAAATGTTAAACGATTAAATACGAAAGGGTCGGTGGGTTGTGAATTTTCCAGGCAGCAAGTTAGCGAAGTCGCGGGGTTTTTAGTGCCAAGAGGTCTTAGAAAAAATCACGCTTAAAACTTTCGGAATAACGCGCAAGTTATAAGTGCGACTAATATTTCATAAAAAAAAAAAATACGTTCGGACGCATCAAATCGTGTTGGACCAGAAGCCCCGTGTAATACATATCCTCACTAGTTGAGTGTCCATCAATCACGGAAGATTAATCTGACGTGTCGGTCGCTCGGATATTCAGAAATCTTTGACAGCCCATCCAATTGCTGCCCGAGATACAGTTTATTAAAAAGACCCCTAGATAACGATTTTAATAATAAGTGGTCATGAATAGCAAAAAAAGAAACCTGATTTCCTATCAAACACTGTGCTATAAACCATCTCGTCGATTGTACACATTATCTCAATTCTTCTCAACAAACATTCAACTAATAACCCGTGGTACGAATCCTCCTCAGGATCGATACGTGTTCAACATACAGTTTCTTCTATGCGCCACAGTACCAGACAGTAGAACAGGAACTCGACGACCGCGTCAGCTCGAACTGGACAATACACCCCAGTTCCCGATCGTCGAAGTTTGGCGACGCGGTCGAGAGAGCTCGAGTGGAATAAAAAAAAAAAATTGCTGCTGGCCCGCTAGCGGGGTGGTGGCAAGCTTACGAGACGGAATTGGTCGTGGCTAATTAATTGGGCTTAAGTAACCGACTATAAAATAGTTGGCGTGTCGAGTTGGCGCGCGCGCCGCTCAAGAATCGAAAACTACTCAGCCCCGTTACCGGACCAAGAGTTTAACCAAGTCGAGTGAAGGAGAGGGGGGCGGCCAGAGGGTGACCAAGGAGTAAAGGTACCTTTAATGAGCTTGATAATGGGCTGGTTATATAGTTCTCTGGTTCCCAACCGATAGCCCAGCGACCCTGCCAGTTCGCCCGCCATTTCCCGCACCGCTCATTGATTTCACGAGCCTGGGTTAATCGCGTTGCGCGAATTCGGTATTTCACCAGGAGTCTATCGACGCTTGCTTAAGTTTAAACGCTCGCTCGGTAGAAAGCCGGTGTTAATTGGCCGCAGCCGTGTCTCCACGGCGAGACTAGCCACTCTGGTCTACCATCGAGCGAGCCAGCGCTGTTTTGGATCACGCGTCACCTTGTTATGCTGCCGGGCCGAGGTTCGAATGGTTGGGACGCGTTAATTCGCCTGGGGTATGGAGTTCATTTGCGCCGTGTCACCGATCTAAGTCTATTTCTGAATCTATCGAACAAAAAGCGCGCAGGTCGGATAATAAAACTGGGTCGAATAGTTGCGCGGTGGAACGCGGCGGCGGCGGTGGCGGCGGCGTCGGGAGTGGTTCCGCTCGCGTTTCGATTCGCCTCCGCCGCTTAATTGTCGCTTTGACATCTTCGACCGCCGCGACGGCTCTCAGACAAACGTCGCGTGTATACCGCGTGGAAATTGGGCGGCGATCGTTGACCTATTGGAATTTCACCTACGCTACCTCGTACGGGTTATTATTTTTTCCGACTTTCGGAAAGCAGCCGTTCTATTTTCGAGTGTTCGCGATTAAATTAGAATCCCGCTCGACGGAATGGTAGATGAGAGAGGGATACTCGGCTGGGATCGATGTCAACGAACTATGCATATCGGAGGACGAATTTACAACTGATTTACGAGCTTACTTGGCTAAAATAATCGTTAATATTCATTGCGAACTGCGGAACAAGATAGGAGGTCGATGGAGCTGGAGTGCCAGTACGATCTTGTTACAATTACTCTTAAGATATTGATTTACAAACTGCAATAAAGGCAATTGACCCAGCGAACCGAACGAGTGCCATGGTACATTTAATCGGTCTATTTTTACGGTTTCTGATCCGGTTCTGGTCCAATGACCAGTCTGGATTTAAAAATTGCATGCCCAACGTGGAGTAAGATAAAGAAAGATTCGTAATAGAGGGAAACCCGGCTGTATATCGACGCGCTGTACCGAGATTCATCGGTACCTCGGATTTGCTAAACCTGTTTTGTGATTATTATATAATACAAGCCTGGGCACGTAATCCATTAGCCGTCGTACAATCTCCTCGTTAGGTAGTCGAACGTTTAAAAGTTCATAGCGTATGGAGTGTAAATGGTAATGGATTGCACGGTTGGTATATAATTCTCGAGCGAACTTCCTAGCCATTGTCCTAATCAAGGTATTAATTAGCTTGTTCCTGCTAATTAAACCTGCTAATAGGAATAAAAACGTCAGCCGGTCGAGCATTCCAGCCGCATAATTATATTCCACGTGAAACGGTTCGATCCATTAAGTTTCTGATAGACCCACGTGTACACGCAGAGAATTCAATTCGAATAAATATCCACTGGGCGGAGAAGCGGTTGTTTGTGCAACCGAGCGCGGGGTAGGATTGTGTACTTCTCATTCATTCCGTAAAACCGAGTAAAAGTGATGAGGGAACGGTCTTGCTAAACGTTCGGTCAATAGACACTCTATCGCGGAACCAGGCGGGGAAGAATCTAACTGACGTCAGCAAGTCAAAAAGCCCCGAAGACAGAATCAGCCGCGCTATCAGTATTCAGGGCGGACTTATGAGGTGGCTCCACCACTGCACTATCTTTTATGCTAATAAGGGAAGTCCAAATTTTACTAAAATTAGGCAGTCTTGAAAGTTTCCCGCGCTATCAGCAGCCGAGGATAAATTGACCTTAGCGGGGAAGTAAATTTTTAAAATGGTTTCGAGGTACATTTAAATAACTATCCCTTATATACATATTTACTCGAGAGCAGTATCCCAGTAGTACGAACAGAATTTAAACGTCCAACGAATAAGTGGAAGATGCGAACTTTTAACGTTCGCTGATCGAAATGTTTAGAAGAAAAACTGTTTAATTAGTTTAACAATAAACGTACAACGCGTAAAAGCGACTCGTTTCGCGATAAAAAGCTTGATCGAAAGAAAACTTGGGTTTAAGTATACTTTACTAACGATCGATCGAAAGCGAGTGCCACTTTTATCCGTCGAAAAAACCGTCGATGGACGAAGTGCTGCGAATTACAGAGGTTACTGACGCGTATTCGAAAACGATCGCGGTCACGCACCGCCCCGAACGGGCCACGTGTGGATATATCATAAGTTGTGCCCGGTGATTTATCGCATGGCCGGTGATTTTTCACCGGAGATGCTACAGAATGATGTGATTGATTGCATCCACGAAAGCGTACCGTTGAAAGGAGAAAGAGAGATAGAGGGAGGCTGAATTTTTATTTATTACGACCACCTACGCGCGAATGAAAGGCCGCTGTCGACAATTGGGTTGCACAATTACGTGTTTACTTTACTCGCTCGATATAATGTACTATGCCTTCGGTCAGATTCGTTAAACGATCGAGTTAGCCATAAACTGTAAAACTGTTCAGATAGTACAACTATCAAGAAAATAATAACACTAGCAAGGTAGCTAAATTTCCTTCAACTATCCGAATCAAAGATGGAAAATAAGAGCATCGCGAAGCGAATTAAATTACGTGCAACGTGCTTTATTTGCACAGACATCCCGTTACTTTCATTCCTCTGTGCAACCCCACTGTATTTTCAGTCTCTACCAACGAGCATTAAACAAACTGGTCGTCCACAAAGCGTGAATCTCGGCTGTGCTAAACAATATTTACAGGAAAACGGGCGACTGTTCGGAAACTTTCTGCCGGTAGTATTACTGGAAAATTTTACCTCGCGTGCTGGCAGCTAAAAAATTTACAAACCTCTCTGCGAACGTTCAACGGATCCCGGATTCCTGGTCGCCGTAATACGATCAACCCCATCGAAAATGGACAACGATAAACGAGAACGGTGCAAATAGATCGCGATGCCAAGCAAGCGGTCGACCAATGGAAAAAGTGAATTGATATCGCGCTAAAGGGAGTCGAAGGAAGGGGGGAGCATAATGTAAGGGTCGCGGTACCGCGCGATGAAAATGCGCCGATGATAAATGCTTCTTTTTCCCAGGCTGTCGGCGTTTCCGCGCGATTCATCATTGCTAATTAACCGTAAAACTCGCGCGGGCGTGTGTGCGTTGCAGGACGCGTACAGGACCGCGATCGTACGCGATCGAAAAGAGAGAAGACGAACTATCCGCAGGAAACGGGTGGAAAAAGTTAACGATGGAAACAGATGTACAGAGTTCGTTTCCGTGCGAACTTTCTCGGTTAAAAACCAGACCGAACTGTCCACTAAACGGTTTTCTGGGACGTTCTAATCAAAGTATAAGACGAGGTGGACTTCATTATACAATCGTGTGACACCCTCTGCAAATGTGTATGAAACGCGCGTACAGAGAAGAAATCTGGAACGTATTGACCCGCCAGCGAACGTAAACAGTTTCTATGCCTGGCTCGTGAAAATCGATAGAAATATATGCAGACGATGATGATTCGAACTGCTTTCCAGTGCTTTCGTGCAGGCTGTTGTTGATTCGCAACTGCGCTCGCGAAGAAGTACACGCGCGGTGAAACGAAACAGCACTCGAAGCACTTCAACCCCTGCTCCTTGTTGCCGGAATAGGTAGGTACGCGTACAGGTTGATGCCTCTTGAAACAAGACCGGTAGGAAAACATCGCGAGCGATTGAAGGTAAAAAGGATTGTTCGATGAAAACGTGGTAAACGATGCAATCGTAGTTGCGTTTTATCGTCGGATATTTCAATTACATCGCGGAATTTCAGAGCTGTTTTAACGCAGCCGGGAGTTAACAGCGCGGGATTGGTTCTGTTAATTATATTCCTTCATTTAATTATTACCACCGTCGTACGTTTAATTGGATTGAATCGATCGGTGCCTTCAACCGGACACTTTACTTATTACTTTGCTCGCGTGCAGTAGTATAAGTCAATAACTGGACTTCCAACGTGCTTTATAGGTACTTATGTAACTGAGTCTTTCTACAGTGATTGTATAAACAAAGCAACACGGAGAAACAAACAGCTTTGCAATGAAAAATATAATTTAATCGTATGTACCATAAACACGAATTTCTACCTCTACTTCAATTTCAGTGCTCTACTCGTAAAACAGAAACAATCAAAATTAAAAATGTTACGAGTACCTACGTTACAGCACTTAGCCAATTAGAGTCAATTTCTGCTCTAAATTAATAAGAAACGAGAGAAACAAAAACCGCAATCGCAATAGACGAATTCTTTCGCTCACGAACCGTGAGATCGATTACTCTTCATTCTGCACGCGTCGCTTCCATCCAGATAGCCGATTAGAAATCGCGTGTCGAGGATAACCTGCGGGACTGAGCGCGCAATTATCGAGTCGCGTAATCGAAGCGGAAAAGCGTCGCGAGCTCGAGAGGGATGGAAACGGAATTCCGCGGAGGTTCGCGCGAAATAAAATGTAATTTGTCTCTGGCCCCGCGAACAATACGGGCGGGCAGCAGCGCGGAATAAGGGCTTCATTCAGCGGTGACCGCGATTCAATTTCGTTACACGACTCTCTGACGATCGCGGGACAGAGAAGCCCGTAGGATCGTAGACGCGTGCGACGTCTGCTAGCGTTTCGTGACGAATAAAAAGACAGAAAAAGGAACGGGACGAAAGGAAAACACGCGGCGTGCAGCGTACACGGGAGGAGGAATATCAAGATGGCGGACGGACGCGCACGTTATGTGAAATAACACTCGTCAACGTTGATACAGTCCGCAGTACGTCTCTCGTTCGTATTACTTCGCGATTCGTCACTGACACTGAGTCAGTGGGCGATGCTGGAAACATATGGCCTGATTAATTTATCAACGTTTGATACGTCCAAGTTTAGATAGCTGGTCAGGCTAACATTTTGAAGCATTACGAACACCGAGAGTTGGGAAATTGACGTTTCCGGGGTCTAAGTTTAGTCGCTTCAACGTAAGTAGGACTTCGACGTATTAACAGGAGTTCGGGAATTACGAGTTGCAAGAATCTTGTTTAAGTTCGATATCCTCGTTTCGATCCGTACCAGAAATACAAAACTTGTCAATTTACATTACCAGTCGATCTCGAAAGTCAGGTGGGATAACGCGGTTACCAGCCCCGTCTTCGGTTTAATTTTCATCGGCCAAAGATGAACGACTAGCGATAAAAGGTGTACGTTGTGAATACTTTTTTCACAACCGACACGCGATGGTATAGAATAGTATATCGACAAATATGAACAACATTACAGCACAGATAACAGACACGATCGAGGATTCGAGTGGCTCTCACCCCTCGCGCAGGGAAAGAAGAAAGGGACGCGAGCACCGGCTAAAAGGTCGTTAGTGGAATACGCATCAGGAGAGTCAAAGCATCGCCATAATTCACGTTACCGCGTGTCCTACTCAACCCCGTCGCGAGATCATATCGTTCCCCAGGTGTCTGACTGTACTCCCGCGGTCGGACATGCGAGCTGGTTCACCTACGTGCACGACCACAGCCGAGGACCGCGGAAACGCAGTTTAACAATTCCGTTTTCAGCCGCGTGAAAACGACTCGCCTAACTGTACACCGAGTTCGAGTGAAATTTCCACCGAACTTCGTACAATGCGATAAACCTTCGACTTTCGCGATGCCCTCCCCCAGCACTCAACCAGACGTACATACACGGGGATGGTGTGTTTCGTAGATTTCAGGGCAACGAGCACGGATCTTCGAATCGTGTATCCCCCTTTTTGCTATTCGAACGCGTCAGTTTTCGCTCGAAATTATCTCGCCTGTCTTCCCTGCTTCGCTGCCGTATTCTGTTCTCTATTTTACGCGTGTCTGCAAGTTTCTCAACGTTTATTTTTCGTCTCGCGTGCATCGAAAATACGCGGAGCGATACATTCGATATGTATAAGGGTTCTTTTAGAGTTGACTATTCTTGCGCTTATGGTAGACCCACTGAAAGATGTGCTGTTGAGATAAGGAATTGGTTAGAGTACTCTTACATTCTCCTTATACGCTGTGACGTCAGAATTCGTGAATATATAATATGTATATACAGCGTGTGTTAACTGATTGGCAAGTATCGCGGTTGAACGATGAAGCCAGGAAAAGAAACGCGATTAGTGACAGAGGAATGATGAAGTGGCATAAATTTATTAACGATATTCATACGTACGCGTGCATAATTGTGAATTTGAGCGTGCTTCGACAGGGATGGACAATTTAAAGGTATTTTCCTAGGAAATAAAACGTCGTGAATCGAGGTGATACCCGTTTCACCTGTATAAACGACTGCTTCGAACGTGCCGCAAATTCCGCCACACTTTCTCCCTGGAAGGGGGTAAAACAGAATCTTGACAAATTGACTACCCCAACGGAATCACAAACCCTTACTAGGAACCGTGCAATTTTCATCTTTGAACAGGGAAGTTGGTTTGTAATTTCAGTGTCTGTCAGAAATATGATATCGGAGCGTTGTATCAGGAAATATACCTCGCCGAGGGAAACATTTTTCCCTCTATTTTAATATTTGCATCGGTCTCTGGCCCAATCTTCATTTTTCACCGTATCTTTCGCGGATCTCGTCGTTAAATTCCTCCCCTCCCCCAATCGCATCGGAACTTCTGTTCGTCGGAAAATAATCAATTTACATGGCATTCATGAAATTCGTGCAAAAATCTTCGCGTCCATTGCGAGATACGAACGAAACCAGCTGTTCGAGTGTCAAGGATAAAGGGAACAATTCTGAAGAACGATTATACTTTCTTTAGACCCGCGAGCACATTGTTGAAAAGTAATCTACACTCTCGCCCAACTATTATCAGCGGTAATAAAAGGCGAAGCATTTCATAAAGGGCTTTTTGTTGATGTGCAACGTTTTCGCAATATCACGGGACTAGATCGGCTCGAAAGATTTAATCACGTGCCTTCTATTCCTGCGCTCGGAACGAACGCAATATTTAAAGGCTTAATCATCCGTCTCGCAAAGCTAATATGTATCCTTGGTTTTATTATCCGCCATAAAATGCCGGAGTGTAACGATTGCATGCCAGATACTTTCACGTGTGTTTGTGCCGGGGGATTATCTGGGACGTAAAGGGTTGACAACGACAGATGGAAAATCCAAATAGCTCCAACGACTGACCAACTTCATTGAATTAAACGTAGGCGCAGGCGTTATCGCAGAATTTCGATAACACCGTGAGTTGACAAAAGAAATTCACACATACCAATAACATTTCGTAACCCCCACGATTGCGAATCATAGATCGATTGTACGCCAGACGATTATCATATATTACACGGGACACGTGTGTAATGGTAGTTATTATTCAAGATATATGCGTAAGGAGACACAATCCCAAACCTATTAATTTCCTCCCATTGATCTCTAAACTGCTAATACGCTAAATCCTTGGGGTATCGATTGTTAGACGCGTGTACAACTAACGTTCGAGCAAGAAACTATTGGGCTCGCGAACGCTGGTCTACACCAAACGATTCGAGCCGTTCTATCGAAATTCCATAATTAATGTCGAGAAAATAAATATGCACGTTTTAATTGTGCGAAGTGCGGTGAATCCCATTTGAACTCCACGCCTTTGAATACCAATGAAATCCCCGAGACCGTTTTACCTTTCTGAAAAGCCGAAATAAATTCTTCCGATGCAACCAGATCAGCCAGGATCGATGCCTGCCGCTTACGTAGCTCGGTCAGGTTAAAAGCATTTAATTCGATCGGACCGGTTAAAATGAAAGCTTTCATCCAGAATAAATTGAGCAAAAGGCCGCGCGTCCAAGTACGGAGCAAAAAGTACCGGGCATATCCGGATCCCGTGAAGAGTTAGATGTCCCGTGCAGAGCATCGATCCGTTTCCAGAGGACCGCCGTGGCTGCTCGTAGCGACCGTACCTTCGACGTTGTTCGATCACTGTGTCGTGGACGAGGTCGAGATTGATAAGCTACCCAGCCAGAAGCAAAACATCCAGAGTAAATTAGACAGAGGTGGAACGGGGGCCTGGTTTAATCGAACGTGACACGTTTGACTCGTTAGATAGAAAAGCTTGACGTGGATACGCCCTTGAATCGACTATGACTATAATAACCCCTCTCGGGTTATTCGACGACCAACAAAAATCGTCCTACCTGGAGCTGATCGTTAAAAATCGCTCGTCTTCGTTCCCGAGCCGACCGCGGAGTTTGTCTGACTTTTTCGACAGAAGTGGGAAAGTTAAATGAGGCACTACTATTCGGTAACACATCACCTGTTCGCTTTCTATTAAGTCCCGCGAAATGAGAGCGCGAAACTCTTCCGTCCGACGGGTTTTAATTAATCGTACGAGGCTGGCCCGCGAAAGGAACCCCCGTGCCGTGAAACGAATTGGAATTTTTGTTTCCATGCGGCCGTGCATATCGAATCTGCTAACAAGAGGGCAGCCGGCGATCGTTTTCAATGGCTTGCAAATAATTATGAAAAATTGCAGCGTAGGGTGTGAATTATTCTATTTACCTGCAACTGAATATGCGTGAAAACTTAAGACGACAAGATATTTAGAAGGGAACAAGTGGAATGGCTGCGTGCGATTGGGTTCGAGAGGTCGAGGTGAGCAAGGAAGAGTCTCGTTTAGAACCGAGCGACAGGACCTGGCGGCAGGATCGCGTAACTGAGAACGATAAGGGTGGCGTGGACGTGAACGCGAGCGTTTCAGGGATGCATGGGGAACAGACTGAATCTGAGAAGCGAAAGAAGGCAGTTAACAACGAGCAGCGGTATCGTAAACTACGAAGAGTTAATAGCGAGCAGCGGTAGCGTAAAGAACTAGGAATTAATAGCGAACAGCGATAGCGTAAAGAACGAATAGTTCGTAGCGAACAGCAATCGAGTGAAAGGCGAATAACTAGGAAGTAAAAAGCGATTATCAATTAATAAAGTATACACTTATTTAATAGTGGTCGTACGAGTTATTTCTCATCTAACCACGCATAGAATTCTTAGAGGAACGACATTTACAAGGTTTACTTTAAATAAATAAGTATAGAAGAAAGAAGTAGGAATGTATTACAGAAAATAGCATGGACCGACCAGGACCCAATTCGAAGGTATCGTCGGAACGGAAAGTGGTAACAGCAGGTGCTGAGACTGACGAAATCCGCATCGAGGAATAGTACGATAACATTACTCCGAGGCTACTTGTCGCGCCTGACCGACTAACAGCGTGGACGTCCTATCCTCTCCGTCCTCTCCTCCACCTAACGCTTTCTGATCCAAACTTTGCTCTGCGGCGCCACTTTTATTCGGTCAGAAAGCACTTCGCATTTGAGGGTCCAATGCCTCGACGACCACCCTGCCTCACCCTCGTATTTGGGTGCGCGTCTCGACATAAGGAGACTCGACCCTTCTCGGGAGAGGCGTGTGAACCCGAATAAGGGAATACAGAAGTCCAGCTTTCGAGCAATTCTTCTCTACGTGATCCACTGACAGAGACTCGAAACGATTGAACCTACTTGATAGGTTACCTGAGATTTTGCGAAAATCATCGTGCGTCGGTAGTTTTGTATCTTTATACCATATTACACGGGAGTTATCTGAGAATAATCGGTGCAAGGGCTGAATGGAGCGAAACAGTTTTGTTACGCGGAGTTCTTTAACTACATTGTATTCCAAGGGAGTAATACGAAAAATTGTAGATACACGGTTTGCTTGTAAAAGTAAGAGAAAAGGTTCATGATAATGAAATGGCTTTTATGTTCTAGTTATTAAGAGATGTATTTAGATTACTTTGTGGCCATTGTACTCTGTGCTCGCCGCATCGGTACGCGGAGCCGAGTTATTCCATGAGCCTGGGCTATCACGCGAAATGTTCCTTTTGAAAAACGTTTTTTTTCAACGGGTACAATAAAATTACGAAGTTTCCTATTGGACAAGTGCGCGTAACTTTTGAAACCTTTAACGTTAGCATTTTTAATAGAACAAATTAACTTCTTCGCGATATACAAGCGAATAAAATATATTCCGGCGTGCACTTTTAGTTTTAATTGAAGAATTTTTCTAGTTAAAAATCTGAAAGGAAAATTCGTTTCCACGGTGGTAAAATTGATTCAATAAAACAACTATCACGCGAAAAGAATAATTGTCTGCTTTCGCGTTACAACAGCCGTATTGTTTCACTTGGCGGTGGTAGTCTCGTATTGTGTGCGAAACTTTCACCGCGTCGAAAATTACACAAACATTTCCTACCGATCCCGTGCCAGTCCACTTGACACGGAACGATTTCATTTACATTGCAAAAGTACATCGTTGCACCGCGGTTGTTCCACGGAGTGAACATTGTTCTTCTCAATAAAAGTATGGAGAAAGGCCCGATTTCATTCTCTTTCCGCGTTGTTAAAATCCAGCACGGTGCAACGTAATCACGAAATTATAATATCGCGCCATTGTAATTCATTCGAGAACTATACGAATTATATTAGCCCGGAATACACACGAGTGAAACAATACCCTCAATAGAGATTCTCTACCATGTTCCATAGGAAAAATCTGATCTCCCATCGTTAAAAAATTAATTCTATGCCCCGACGTGAACAAACATGATATTATTCGCAGGTCAGCAATCAATACGTTTGTTAATTGGTACACCTCTATACATTTACTTCGCTACAGCACGATCTAATTTAAGTCTAATTAGCAGAAACGATAACGTTTCGGTACAAATACATGTAACCGATGACAATTAACAAAGTCAACAAAAGATGCCACCAATAATTAACGGAACAATTGCCACAACCGCTGAATACGCCAAATATCACAGAGATAGCTACGAAAGATGTTCCGATGGTTCTGTCACTAAAAATTACGCTAAAACCGAGTCATCTAACGCGATCGTCATGGATACCCCAATTATCGAGACGAAACGAAGGCTCGCAATTGTTCGGCAATAGCCGCGTGTTTATTCACGCGCGAATCAGTCTCTTGCGCGAAGATTTCAGGGCGCGAAGTGGTGAATTGCCGGTTTAATACGGACTGACCGTGCAAATAGGGATGCGTCGACTGACACAGTGGCTCCCTATTTGCGAATTAGGTGCAATCAAACGCAAAATCGTCCCGGCAAATATCGCGCTGTTTGCCAATCATAGACGTGCCGCGACTAATTACTGTCAAGCGAGCGGTTAGACGTGTACGGAGAAAAAAGATCCGGCTGGGAAGTTGCCTGGAGGGGTTGAAAATGAATCTCGAAGGCCCGCGTTTGCGTTCGCGCACGGTTGTTCGTGCCGTTCGAAGGCTGTGAACCGCTGATTTAAACGCGACGATGGGCAGCGATACTTTCGATAGACTGGATTTTTTCGTTTACACGAAAGAAATATGCTGTTGCGTAATTTCTATGAAATTGCACGATATTTCAAGCGATTGAATCGATGAGTAATTTGATGAAATTGAATGGTCCCGATTCAATCTCAGCGTTTACATTTGAAAAGTATTGAATTGGAATGTAAACATCGACTGGCCTACCGCAAATTGAATTAAACGCGAATATCATTAATTACACTATCGACTCGATATCGAGTAGTGTTTAATTCGTTACAGTGAAACAAAAGTTTCGAGCTCGGAGCGTGAACGATTTCATTAATTAAAACTTTACGCTTACAGGTTGCGAATCACCACGTCCGTTTATGCCTCGAATCTATTTAATGAAACAGACTGTTTCGCTCTTGTTTGATCCCAACAACGAAGCATCCATCGCGCTGCCCGTAAAGTGGCATTTCGTGGAACAGGAAAGTACACGTCAAGCCTACGATGTCGTAAAAAGAATGAAGCTTGGCGAGCGAGGAAGGGAACGGAGAGTGGATAACGCGCTAATGAAATATGCACCCGCGCGTCAATCATGGACGGCCGGCGTCTAATAACTCGAAATATCAAGTGAATCAAACACCAATCGCTGGTGTGTGTAATCAACGAATCAAATCGGTGGGCTGTCCATTCCCCGGAATCGATGGCGCAATTAATTTTAACGCTTCATCCTTGCCTTTCAGCCACGTCATTTCGAGGGTTGAAAACGCGCGACGCGTAATCCCCGCTTTCTAATACGTCACGTTCGTTGATGGACCTGTCGTGTCTGACGCGAAGTAAGACTTTCTTAATCAACGAAAAATTGATTGTAACCTATTACCTGGAAACGTCCGATTAGCTCGTCAATCTGAGGTGTAACTGTAACGTGCTCGTTGAACGGAGAGCAGATTCTAAGGAAAACCACCCCCCAATATTGCCCCGCGAGAACGCGTTGCAGTACAGTTCGCTGAAGTTAAAGATGAATATATAAATTTTACAAAACACGCGAGATAGAGGCTGAAACGTATCGCGGAAACACCAATGGGAAATCTGACGTTTGAATGCTACATGAGCGTGCATACGTTTGCATTATCCGTCAAGTGTGTCTAATAAAAATATTCGCGCAGAGACGGTCAACATTTTTTATAGCCAACAGGAATCCTGGAAATGGCGAGAATCACCAGCCTCGTTCATCGCCATTTCCCAACGCAACACCAGTAACGTTGATAAAAGGATACTGTTTTTTTCCGCCCAGCTGATAAATTAATCTCGAGGAGCAAAAGATACGCCGCGTTGCTCGATGGTTCACCTGCGCGAGAATAAGGCAGAATTATAGAATAACTGTTCCCTAGGCCAAGCTTCGGTTTTAAGGCAATTAACGTCATGTTCAGTTACGGTTTTTAAAGCTAGCTGCTACCGAATCGTGCTCCCGTTTCCTTCACTTCTAGCTAAAAATTCATAACCGCGAGGAGATTGTACAATAGCTCCACGAATAGTTTTACATCGCACCCCAAAAAACTGTTCAATGTTAAACTGTACAAGAAACTATGTCGTATAAATTCAACGAACAATCGTTCGCCTCCACATCGGATCGATCAGTTTTTCACGGGTAAACGAACGACAAATTCGTAACTAATTCAAGTTAATGCGGTTGCTGCAATTAAGGAGACGTCGGAGCGGTAGATTTAAGGGGAGGCGTCCAGCGACGAGCGATAATTCGGTGCTAAGTCATTAGCCTAGCCGATTACACCGCAAGGTGTGCATAATAGCGGCACCCCTATCTCGGTGGCTCCTAATTCGCGAGCATCCACAACCCCCCGTTCGTTGTTCCGATTATCCTTTCAATTTTCCGCGCGCCCACTCTGTTATCACCGTCCCGAATTCAAATTGCGAACAATTCCCCCGAACTTGGCTACGGTTACGTGGAGTCTAGTTCCGCTCCGTTGCAAATATCCAGGCGATTCAACGACGCTCGAACGAGGTCCGCGCGATTCGAGTGTCACGGAGCCCGATCGTCACCTACGAATTTGGTATTTAAATCGCGGAAACGGACGCGCGCGCGCGCGCGCGCCTCGCCTCCTGCGGCCGCGATGGACGCAGCGAATAATCGTTTCGCCGCGAATAAACGCGGGGATCTCTAGCACGATCTACGAAGTGTCCCGTCAGACGACTAAAGAACCTATTTCCAGCCGACCGGCCGAGAAAGAGAGAGTAATTATTATCACGCGAAAGGATAAGGAGAGTTCGTTGGACTAACTTCCGCCGTGATAATTTATACTTGCCATGGTTCGCCGGCGGGCAGGGGCTATGTGGCCTGGCGGAATGAATCGGTGGGGGTTGAAGGAGGACGAAGGAAAAGAAAGAGCGCAGGTGGCACAATGCCCACTTTGCACGTTTCCATTTCAACGTAGACATGCGCGAGCGCGCGCGCGCCCCCGCGATTCCAGCCTCGTCCTTACCCGCGTAATGAACCGGGAAATAACGATTACACTATAAATCGAAACGCAGCTGACGTTTAACGCCGGATTCGTCTAAGCCAGTTCGCGTGCCTCGACGACAGTCGAGACTGCAAACACGTGTCCGCACACAGACTCCGCGGAGGGGTTCGAGGCCTTCCAGAGGAGATATCGGGCAGCTTTCGTAGACGAGGATTTCGGATGTGTGCTGTGTCCTTTTGATAAATATTTCGACGTTTCGCGACCGCCGCAGCTCGTTTCGTGCGGATTTGAACGGCACTGGCGATCGAGGGAGTTAACGCTAATGAAGAGTTGCGAAGGTTTTTTTGAAACACCGATGAACGTGATAGAAAATAATAAAATAATAGAAAATAGAGAATAGCGACTACAAACGATATCGATCCACTGTCCAGAACCCAAATAAAGTTGTTGAAACTAATTAGGTGGAGATGAATAGTGTTGCATGTCAAACTTTCGCCTTTTCGCGAATCACCGAGCCCCTAATTGTCGCGTTAAATAAAATACGAGGGACGAAAACGGGAGACCGTAAATAATTTCGCTCGAGCGGTATACGATTGTTCTTCGATCGATGGGAAACTAAATTTACAACGAGATCCTGCATCGACGCCGGCGTGGAACGCGATTCAGGGCCGACGCGCGCTTTATGCAACTATATACGAAGCAGTAAAACGGGGGTGGCGATTAAAGAGATCCAGCATGCTGATAAGATTTCGATCGGCGCTCTCGAGCTCCATCACGCGTGTCACGGGTGAGCCTTTCTTTTTCCAAGAAATGCTTACGTATTTTTTTTAGGGGTGACGCTCGAAAACAGATTGAGCGTGTTCGAAGGGGGTGCCGATCGTGGCTCATCGATTACGAGCGTACAGATAATGCCAGCCGGGGACAAGAATAGAGGGGCGACTTTATAAAACGGTTAAGTATATCGAGAAGTATTGGAAGATCAAAGATTTGTAGGATATCGAGGGGGATGAATCACGCTGACATTCGCTCGGCCTTGCAACGAACTTGGAAGGCCCTGCGAGGGTTGCATTTCAATTTTTTTTCACCTACATTTTTACTGCGATTTCTCCTGGCTGACGTAGAAACGTTTTTCAAGCAACATACATTCACGTTTTGCACAAGTTATTATTCTCGAGATATTGAGTTTCAAATTGTACACACGGCCCCGGTAAATATGTCATATCTGATGTACTCTGAGTACTGAGCTTGCATGATCGGACGTTGTATTATATATGACTCTAAATATTTAAACGCGACCTTCGTTGGGCTTTGCAAGGTTGTCGTAGGGTCAAATAAATGTCAGTGTGATCTATTCTCCTTGATATCCAACAGTTTACGTTTGTTCTTTCGTACCTTACATACTTTCCGAGATGAAAACTCTGTTGAAATATAATCGAAAAAAAAGTTTAAAACTCGTGCAAAGAAAAAGGACACTAATGAAATGTTGTACTTGTACGACTAAATACCTTTCGAATCCACACTCGCCAGCCGTTCACAAACATTCTCGAATCAGATTAAAGAAGAACACTTTTCCAACAGAACCTACGTTTCTCCATCTGTGTTCGTTTCTCGAACCACTCGTTGTACGAAAGAGCACTGGTCCTCGGCATGGCGATTAACTTGGTGAGATACAGTTAGCGAAACGCTACGTCTGACATGGCAAGTAGATTATGCTAGCCGCAGCAATAGCCAGCCAGCCCTCCCGTCTTCCTTGCGCTTCGCCTGCACTACTTTCGAGCAACTGTTACGAGCCCCGCGCCTCGTACTCGACGGACCAGCGAACGGTCAGTTTACGATCGTAATATTGAGATTGTTCGCAAGACGGTTGCTAGAGCACACTCGTATCGTGGCGTAAAAGGACACAGAACCGAAACGACTTGATACACCAGGCCACGTACCTCGCAAGGGCGTAAATTTTAACACGCGCCCGACAGAAGCTGGTAACCGAAACTCTGTGCACAGTAACAACCGGCATAAACACTGGAACGCCCTTACCTGGGCATAATTCCTGGATACCTTCGTGACACCCCTTTGCAACGGATCCTCTTACAAAATTCTAGCGTGAGCGCAGTGATATTACAGTCTGAAAATTAGTTCGTCTGGAGGCATGTCGCAGGAATTCACGGCTGCGACCATTTCTCGAGGAAGACAACGTCGAGGAACACGGAACAGAGAAATTTATCAATTTTTAACTTTTCTTCGGCATGAAACATGAAATAATTGCTTAAGTACATCGGATAGATCGATTGAACGACTGGTAACAACTGAACAACAACAGGTGAACCGAATTAAGACGAATTGGCACCAAAATGGTGGCAACGAAGGAGAAATGTAACGAAAGGAGTAGGTCGGCTTTTTGTAGAGAACGAAAAATCCGTGCGCAAAATTAGCTGATCGGTCGATTGCTTGATTTACCTGATAGCGGATCGTTCAGCGCGGATGCCCATGTCGCGATGCAGAAAACCGTGACCGCGAGAACTGGGAGCATATTGTTACGTGGACGACGCGGCTACGTCAACTGACTGCCGTACGCCGCGCGTCCCGATGCTTTGCCGCCAACCAACCGACGCCTGCGCCTTCGCACGATACTTGTGCGAGCTTTCACGAAGAAACTATCGTGAAAATATCTGTTTACAATCGTCCCGGCGACCTGGCCCGCTGACACGAGTGGCTCTTCGCGCTACAAGAGGGAAACAGAGTCCTCTCTGCCTATCTCGCTCTCTTTCTCCCTCACCCTCTCTCTCTCTCTCTCTTTCTCTCTCTTTCTGCCAGTCACTTTCCATGCTAATTACATTAGCCTGTAATTGCTTTAAGATTTTCTTCTGTATCTCCTCAATCCGCTCACGTTGTAGTCTTAAAATACGGTTAATTGCATCGGAGGCCTGTGTCAAGGATTTTCCTCCCAAGCCTGATGTGTACATTGGATAATTGTCCATTTTAGCCGGTCACACTTTTACCTTTACGTTCGCGTTACGTTCTTACGCGTATAAATTGTTTTTCCAAATTGTAACAGGCTGATTATGTCGTTAATTAACGTACTTCGGCGGTATTCATGTACTGTCGCCGGGAAATGACCAAACTCCGGATATTTATGAGAAGGTAGGGTAAGCTGGATGATGTTCCTTGTTAGCAACTTCGTGCACACACCTCCGTCTTCAGTCTTCTTCGTGTTACTGTTACCATTTACCTATTCATCCGAGCGCGAGGCATTCAAAAATAATTTGAAAGTCTAAAGTTGTACAGTTTCCTGTTTGCCTTATCCCTCCATGCATAAGCAACGAGATTCCCCTCCAATTTGTCCGGGATCACCCGTTGCGCCGGCTCCCAGTAATTAATTATCAGCCAGAAAGCTGTGGAACAGCAGAAATTCAATTTTTCTCACACGGCCCGGCTCACTTTTGCCGGCGAAAGTTATTATAACGAGCCGCGAGGGTATAAATTATAACCGCGCGTTCGGAAATTTCAATCGAAGTTACGAAAACGCGGCTCGCGCGGCCATTACCAAACCGATTCGTACGTAGCCGCGTGCGCGACGAACAGTTTCGTCCAGAGCCCCAAGTTCCGCCGTTTAATTTGTTAACTGGGTCATTTCACAATCGCAACTGTTCCGTCGACTCGCCCGTTTCGAGAGTTAACTCGCCCCGTGACCAGTTCGAATATGACATAATCATTTTTCGTACGAGCACGAGACCAGAAGCGACACGGGCAATAAGATAACCTGAAACGACTTCGAAAGCAAAGATCATTCTTAATCGGACGAAACGCGAACTACGACGGAAGCTAATCACTCCGTGTGAATTACTCAACGATGGAACATTAACTTTGTTTATTGTAATAACATATAGTTTCGGTACTGGGAATGCCAGGTATGCGAATTTGCATAACGTGAATTTAATTATGATGAATTCTCGTTACGTTTTTATTACGCTATCATTACGATCTTAACACCACGTTCTAATAGGTATTATAATACGTAATATTTTAGTAGCTCCGATAAACTGGGTAGAATAACTCCAAGGTACCTAATAATCATTCTAATACCGTGGAATATGCTCAGCCATACGTGTATATAGCAATGGCCTCTAATATTGACTAAGTAATATAGGAGTAGCAAAAACGTTGCTCCTAAAAACCATTCCGCCCTAATCGTTAAACTTTTCAGATATTCCGGCTGGAAAAAATTTTTAATTCATTCGTATCGCGTGACTATTCAGGCATTCACGATCTCGAAAATTGTCCACGTGCAGGGTAGCGGGAATTTCGCTCGGAACGTTCCATGCGCGAGCCCCCAATCAATTCACGCGTTCCCGTTGAATGGGATAAGATTCGAAGGCGCAAATCAATTTTTGATCATCCTTTGGAAATATTGTCGCGGTCATAAATCCGTTCGTATCGATAAATCCGCATTGTCAGGGTAAACACGCGACCAGCAACAATAAAATACGGAGGCAGCCTGCTCCCGAGCATTGTTACGGAAAACGATTATTTGTTTTCGCTATTCCACATAACTTTCCGTGCTCCGATGCGTCCCAGAATTTTTCCACTTTTTCCAATCCTCCTCTGTCTTCTCGCCGCTGTTCTCGCCCGCCGTACACCCCCGCGACACGTACACACGCCCATCCACCGTTTTTGTTTCGCTCGACGCCCCGAATTCAGTCGATCGTGCAATTGGAAAATCGTCTGTACACACGCGATAATAATCCGTTTGATAACGATAAGTTGCACGTGAATTTCAGTTTGGTGAACGGGCGCGATCGTCCGAGTAATTGCGAAACAACTGAAAAAAAGGCCGTATGAAATTTAAAGGGCCAGATGGAGAACGCGTCGTGTATTATGTCGTCAGCCAGTCTTCCGGGTTATTTATACGGGCGCTGATTTTTAAATGTTTCTGGTAATAGCACCGCTCGCGTGATAATTCAGATTCGCCACGGATGGTATATGCACTGCAAGCTCCGCGTGCTACAAGATGGAATCGCACCTTCCGGTCAAATGTTATTACGCGCAATTGCTTTCACTTATTACAGGTGCACGATTCCGGTGCCGTTTTTTCTGCATAAACGGAAAAACGCTCTAAATTACGAGCTCCCTTGAACCGCGGCCCTGTGTTAATACCGTGACCGCTCGTTAATACCATGGTGCTCGATTGCATCGCCATTCAATTTTAAAACGAATATCAAAAACCTTCGAGTGTGTCATATGTTGCGTTCGATAATGTCACACGTGATAACATATTGGAATATTTGGTTAAAACAATTGTATAAACTGGTTGCAAGGTTGTTTTCTATTCCAGCGTTATAAATCAATTTTCTATTGGTGTTAGTTCCACAGCGTATCGAATCTACATGGGCAAATCGACATTGACGAATTCCGAATAGGATGCGGAGCAATTTAACTGCGCGAAACAGAGAAACTTTTAATCAAAATTGTTTTCAACCTATTTCGCTGGGTGTTGTCTTCAACACCTCGCCAAGCGTTACGACCATTCCACCCCTCCGTAATCGCAGACATCTGGATTACATAAATCATACGCGATCAACAGTCGAAAATGCTTCAGCTTCGTGAATGATCTTCGGCGAAAATAGTTGTCCGCAAAGTACTTGTTTCACATCTATTTCGTTCGCACGTAGAATTTGCACACACCTATTTACCGTTTTGTTATACGACGTGGAAGCACGTACAAATGTATTAATTCATAAATGTGTTTCTGATATGTTTCCGCAACTTGTAAGAAGTATTAAACATTCTTACGACATAATAACACGAGCTTTAAGCATTTCGCGTGTCGGTCATGCCGATGCGAAGGCATTACATTCGCGATCTAGGCACAACGCTCCACGAGTTCCTAAACACGCTATACCACCGTTAATGTCGTTATGCGCGTGGCATTATTTTATTTGCATGATCTTACGTACGCTGACTCGTCATTTCGACGCGGACGGACGGTGGTAAATCGCGATTCGCCGGTTCCTTCCCCGCATTCACTTCCCAGGCAACGATCTTCGAATTCTATTCGGTGAAAATGGAACGTATCGTAGTCACGTCACTCTCCCCATTCATGTCAATTGCGAATATCATTCTTTTGCAATTTCATTTGCAACATTGCGAAATTTATCATCCTTTAATCCCATAAATATGCTTTTACAGGCTTAAATTCTTGAGGAATACGAAAATGAACGTTAAAATTTGGAGTCAGCTCGTAGCCATTAAAAATTTAGGATCTTATCATCAGAAATAAATGGTCCCCCCTTTCATTATTAGAATTGATCTCGAGCCTTCTTCCTCAAGTTTCGAGAAAATCGTGCCTATATTCACATTCGTGCTATGAAAAATTAATCTCCTACCTTATTCATATTAGTCAGCATTAGAATGCACCGGGTCAATTAGATTACGCAAGCGAGATGATCGTTTACCGTGTGAAACAGAAAAAAGTGCTGAATAATTCGTTCGATCAGTTCTAGGTGTATTACTTATTAAAGAGAATGTCCGAAATGCCTGCATCACTGAGCAGAAACCGTAATATCTACTGTTGACGTTGGTAAAACTTCGTACAGAAGTAAAATCGTGGAAAAATATCAGATGCGTGCATTTTGTTCAGCGACTGACATTCTCGTTGAGGCGATTTTACGAAACATCTCGAACGCTATTAATTTGATCGAGAAATTCAAATTGCTCGTTACAATAACAGAAACGCTCCCCGGAAGTATTCCCTTCGTTTCCATTTATCATAACCAAACAGCGCGCGATTTTACTTGTTTCTATTGGCAACAAAAATCGTAGGCAGCGGACTTCTCGCGAAGTCGTCTGCGCTTTTATCGAACGGCCATCTTCGGGTTAACTAAATTGGGTGAAACAAAAAAAAAAAAGAAAACGACGCGTTCACTTAGCCAGCAACAATAGTCAAGCTTCAGCGGAAACGCCGAAACGACTCGAGCGGAAATCTTGGAGCTACCCGCGCCGCTTCCATCGGGTAACGATCCTCCTCCTGAAAACAACCAGCTTGCGTTCCAAGTTTAACAAGATTGTCGCGTGCACATTGGTGCAAGGCACGTGGTGTTCGGCACGAGTGTGTTCTCGCGGTCGGATCCTCGAGATCAGCCCCACCCCCGGCCAGGAGGGCGGGGTGGGATCGACGGCAAAAGCTGCAAGGATCGATTTCAATTTAGCGGCCGTTTAAGCGTGCACGCTCCCAGCTAACGAGCTTTCGAAAGTCGTAGATAGCCGACAAGTTGGCCTACACGGACGGCCGCGGCTCGGAACCACCCTTCGGAACTTACCGCAGTCAGCCGGCGAACACCCCGAGCACACGTGTAACACGACACCGATAGCCCCGCTACATACCTGTCGAGTATGAGCATACACGCGCAGCATTATACAGGGTGTTCCACTTACCGATCAGAATGTGCGGTGAGCTTCCGTGAAACTCGTATGGAAGATTGGATGGACTGGGATTCGGGAAAGATTGCTGAGGAGGTAAGCTCGCTCTTTTTAGTTTAATCGAGCAAGATCAATTCGTTTCGTCTGTATTGAAATATATGGTGTAGAATCGTGAAGTAGCCAGGTTACCGCAAATCTCACTGGTTCGAACCAAAACGACTTGAGACAAAAAGGCGTTCCCGTGTCTCTGTCTCCGTAGCCGGGCGGACTTATTAAAACAGAACACCCTGTAGGTGTATGTACGTAACGTTGTACATGGATATACCTCGTACGATCTCGCGGTGGCAGGCATTGTTAACGTCTAGAAAGGATAAGACCACCGTGGAAGGTAGCCAGAGACTGTTTTACTGCTTTCCCAACGACGGCGGTGGAGAGCCGATGGTATGGCGTGCGGTTCTCCCCGTAAAGATTAGAGGGAGCGTGTACGCGACTGAGTAACAGATTTACGTTCGGCAGGTAGATTGCACATTACGGTCGACATTTTCTGCGGGCACGGTTTCCGTCTGACTGGAAGCTACTGTTCCTCCCTGTCAATCCCTCTCGAACGCGATCTGCTTTTTTAATACTCCCTCTATGGGAGGTAGACACGATTTAACCCTTTGATGACTGACGAGGGACCCTGATATGCATCACAGTTCTAGTTATCAATCCTTTCGACAGCGCGTGCACGGTGTATCTAGGGGATGAAATGTACAGGGTGTTACGATCTGGTTACGATCAAATGAAAGAGATTATTTTATGAACTGAAATGAGATACACCTGATGGGCTTAATACGTCCGAGAGGCTTCGCTTTCAAGGGAAAAAGCACTCTAAAATAAGAAAGTTTATAATACAGTCTATTGTATAGCTAAGCAGATTTTTTCCAAGGGTTTTTTAAAAATTAAATGACCAAAGTCGTAAGACTAAATCCAGCGCACCAGGCTTCGCTAACTGATACGATATGCCGTCAGCGGGAGGTATTCGAAAAAATAATCCCGCCAAATCTTCTTTTAAGGTTCATCCTTTTTCTTTGAAGTCTGCGCTGTCGTCGATCTATACTACTGGCGAAGGAGGAATCGGTCTTGCGCTCGTAAACGTACGCGCAGGGGAAAGAAAACGAACAACGGTGTAAAATATAAAACCAGCCTTTTGTTCGCATAAAATCTTTTCACGATGCTACAGAACATTTGAAAAATATCATTGTACAGGCACGCGTTTCGAGGGAGAGCCTCGCGGAATCCTCCGCGGCTCCGATCCGAGGGCGGATCCCCGTCTATCAATAATCTGGATAGAAAATACTCGTCGGCGCAGGCCGATGTGTCTCTCGATAACAGTCCATCGCGAAAGGAACTAACGAACGTCTAAACTTTCGTAAACAAAAACACGTAGCAACGCGTCTTACGCGTAATGTATATGTTATGCGTTTTGATTATAGTTAACAGCAAATTCGACAATTGCAATATATACCTAGATTGTTCGATTGTGCTTTTAAAAGGTACGGAAAGGAGATTGCTTTCAATATACCGGATACAAAACGTGTTCGTGTACCGATCAACTTCTACGGATCATCCTCCATCGATCTGAAATAGTAACAGTTTATCACATGAGTCAGACGAACGATTTCTTGCTTTTAAATGCCGAATTAAACTTCGTTCTCGAGTCTGGGTCGAAACTGAGGACTCGTTATCAGTCGCAAGCAAATGAAACTCTGATTACACAGAATTACCAAATACATCGTGAAACTAGAATAAATCGATCTAATATTATACGAATCTACAACCCAAATAAACTGAATCACAATATTCTAAGATGCTACTCTCTAAATATATCATTTTAGAACGTCAAATTGGTATAAAAAGACATCGAACTGGAACTTGAGTGTCAGTGCTGTAAATATCAAGAACCATATTCCTGAATAACTAAAACAACAAAAAGAACGATACATGTTCGAAGGTCTGTCTCGATAAGAACGCGCAGCACCCCAACTTGCAGCCCAATTAACGAGGAATAGAACATCAAAAGACAAACGGAATCACGTACAAGTAACATCTACGTCCACTCCGATCTGAAAACACCCGCGACAATTCCCTTCCGTGAAAAAGAACGGCTGTCCCTCGCGTACAAAATGGCGGCTCGTGTTCCACGCCACGCGTCAAGCGAATCATCTACGAAAGAATGTCGGCAAGCGACCAAAGGTAGCGTACAGTTTCTCGAAGTACCGCCTGCATCGAGAACAAGTGGAACAGCAACCCTCGATGTCATCGTGGGCGCGTTTGAATGCGCGTGTGTGTATATACGTGTGCGGAACAGATATTTTCTTCCCTTCGTCTCTGTTCTCAGTTTAATTGCTGCTCGCTGCCACCTCGAACGGAGGGTGCGTGCTGCCTGGCCGATGGACAAGCAGCTACGCGACGTTACTGTTCGCACGAGTATCGCCCGACCAGGAACACGTAACACTCGTCGCAGACGCGGACAGGTTTTGTGGAATTTGGCAAAGCCGTGGTGTTGTCGCTGCAAGCGTGGCAGAAGATCTTCCCGCAGTTCCGACAGTGGTGCTGAAACAGAGACGATCGATGGTGATTGATAATGCGACTGAAAATGAAACGATGGGGGGGGGGGGTTGGTTTTGGTTTCTCCAGTGACAGAGTGACATTGGCCATCAAAGGGTTAGATTTAAGCTTGTCTGTTTAATTTTAGGTTGATATCTGACTTGTGGTAGTCCTCCGACACTTGTCACTCGAGGAACAGCAACACCCACGATTACCCCAAAACTACACAGTTTCCTGTCCATTTCTATGTGTACAATTTCCTAATCTGTTCCTGACATCTCCGCGTCTAAGGTAGGGTTTGCTAAGTAGCCTTACTGACGAGTTCTCTAATAGGCCCAGGACGAATCGTTCTTCCCTCACTTTTCTTCCATATAATATATAGCGATATCGACTCGTTTTTCATGTGGAAATAAACGATACATTGGAGGAGTACGAATATCTCGTCGCTCGGAAATTTCACAGACGATGAAACCGGTATAAAAATAAAAGTAGAGGAATTCAACGTCGACGATATTTCTGGGGCCGATAGTAATTCTCTAATTGTACGTAATTACTAAAGTAGAACAACCTGCAGGCAAAGGTAGTCGAGAATCGGAGCTGTGCATTAATTGCTTAATACGGAACGGGCAACAGCATTTGAAATTATGAATAATTCGTTTGGTCCAATTAATACACGTGCTATCCACAGTGCTTTACACTTATCGTGCAACTACTCGTTACGAGAAATCTGTCGGTTCGTTTGCGAAGAAATCAAAACCTTTTAACGCCAGTTTGTTCAATTTCAATGATTCGTGAACCTCGCAGTTTACGTATTCAAATTTTAACTCAAAAGGGAAAGTTACTTTATCTGTCTTTATCACGCTACCGCGAAGGGTTGAGATACGGTGCGCGGTGCCATAGTAAACACCTCGGATTATACAAACGAACGTTGTGGTGCAACGAACGAATACGTGATAACCCAAATCGAGCCCCATCAGGCGAAATGACTTCAATCTCGTGCCCTAAATTCCCGCGGATAAATCAAAAAATAAATAACCACGCGCTCAACTTTGCCCGCGTGTAATATAACCGCAGCCAGGTTCTCGATTAGAGTACGTGCGTGTATATATGTATAAAATGCATCATGGGATTCAACGATCTTTCGAATCCCGATATTTCGTGTGCAGCCAACAAAGCAGGGACGTGAAAAAAATTCCAGCGTACTGTGAGCGCAACGGGGTGAGCCCGTGCAACACGGTTCGCAGTTGCGGATTAATGTTGGCGAAAGTCGAAAAAAGTTCACAAGCTTGCACCTGAAGCTGGCACACCGATAACGGAACTTTTTTCCCGCGCCACCCTGGCGAATCCATTGTCGCTGCGTCAATTTCAGAGAAAACTGCGTTTAATCTTATGGGAAATAATTTCCTGTTTTTTGTTGCGCTCCAGAAAACTCCGTATAAACTTTGCTAATGCATTCTGCAGTTGCGAATAAAGAAGGAGATGTTGATTAATGGATAAAAAAAGCCGGGCTCACTCTGTGGCGTCCTTTTAAATGGAGGAGCGTTAGGTTTCGCGGGGAGGGAATATTTAGATTATCTGTAAGACCAAAAGGTGTATTTAATAATTCAAAGTACAGTATCGCGAATTACAAACGCGAGAGGCAGCGCTGTCGATTGAAGTACTGTGTATAATGCAATTAAGTAATTGCAAAGTTACAGATCGACAGAACAAAACTCATCTACGCAACGCGGCTCTTTCCCTTTTCGTAATGAATTACGAAATGGCGAGTGATAATTATTGCACGGTAATGGTCACGAACGTCATCAAGTAACAATGATTACCGACAATTATCGAATTTTCGATCGTTGTTCTTAATAAAATTATGATTCCCGTCTACGCTCGGAAATCATTACGTTAATGGAAACTGTTCAAAACTTTTCACCACCGATTTCGATCTAACGAGTGAAAATATTCGTCAATTTACGTGACAAGTAGGTATCGAGTTCATTAGATTAAATTTGAGAAATACTTGACAATTAAGAGCAAGATTCGCGCATCTGTCCGTTGTAGGGTGCTCCAAATGTTGACGAAGCACGGGAAAGAACTGGTTTGAAGAGCGCGGAGAGGAAGAAACACTCGAAAGGGTCGAACGAGAAAAGTTTATCGCGTCCGTACGTTGAACCAATTCTGCACCGATCAAGGCTGGTCCTCTCTCTCTCTCTTACTATCAATGACTCCTCCATTACCCGGTGGTCTTTATTTTCAAGCCATTACCAGCGGTCTATTATAATAACGTGGAATTCGCCGTCTGAAAAGGCGAAGGGAGACGCGTCGTCGGGATCTGGCGCGCAACCACCACTCTAAATTTTACATCTAAATTGAATCCCCCAAGCAAAATGGCCGACCGCTCGATCGCTCGATGTTGGTTGTCGGTTATTACCGTGAAGTAAGAGGCCGAATAATATCGGGCCGATAACCGATTTCCACGCGAAGTTAATTATTGAACCGTCCCATCAACATGACTTACGAGGAGGAATCTACGGTGGATTGGCGAGGAGGGCGACTTTCTGTACCCACGGACCTACTTCGAGTTCGTTTGATCTTCGTCTCGATAAAGACACTTACTTACATATACTTCCCAGCAGAAATAAATCAATCGAACTAGCGAAAGGTAACTATCGTTACTTGAAAGCGTTTGCCTGGTTGTCGAACGTATCGACGAAGCTGAATAGTGGTTTTGGCAAATTTTAGTGTCCACTGAAAATGAGATCTCGAAATCTTTAGCTTAAAATTACCCTTTATCGTCTGACATTACGCGATTAACCAGATACATCTAAAGTATGTGTTTTGCAATTAAAATTTTGCAATCGTAGGGTAGGCTCGAGAAATTTGAATAGAAAATGGGAGTGCTTTAAGGAGGAGGAATAATTTATGTTTTTCTACCCTTTTACCGCAAATGACTGTCGCAATGCACATGCGGTGTATGAAAAATGTATGACACTAGCCAGTGTTGCATACGGAAGACCTTCGCTCTGCTGAAAATATCTTCCGAATGAGCGCTGATAATTTACAGACTTGACTGTTTAATACGAACTTAATCGAATACGATGTCTACTTTAGTTTTCATCGGCAATCAGTTCGAATCTCCTTTAGAAATTACAGAACTTCCACAGTAGAAAGTAATCAACGTTCTCTAAAATACCCGCTGGTTAAGTGAATCGAAGTGTTGTAATTCCCTGCTAATGCACGTATGCGATTTCAAGATAAAATCATTGCAATCGGGCTATAATCTGATCGTTAAACTAATAAAATCGCATGGCTCGATTCAGGTTACTTCAAGTGTATTGCATTCTAATCGCGTCGCAAAATCTGAGGGACGTTCGAGACGTCGTATCCTACATCTCCATTATAACAGGATCGATTAATCAAATTTTCAACAGTCCGACATCACATTCGAATTATCGAAATATGTGTATCGAAGCGGTATCCCTAGAAGGGACGTGGGAGTCGAAGTAAACTGCGAACTGGTAAACTGTGGAAACCATCCCCATGGTCTGGAAGCTCCAACTTCGTACCACGAAAGCTAATCAACTCATTCTACGCGAGATCGCGTGAACGAACGGCCGATTTTTTCCCCCGCGGTGGATCGTTAACCTAATTGGACGTATCTTATTGCTCGCAGCTGCTTTCCGGTTCGAAACAGACATTCGTGCATGGGGCAACAAAAAGCGAACGCTTAGTTCCGAAGTTTATGTTAAATGTTGATAATTATTGCCGGCGCCGCGCGGTTATTTCTTGGCCGGTTATCTAAATTTCAGATTCAAAGGGGAAATTTATATCGCGTTGTTACGGTTAGTTTCAGTTACCTACGATTCGGGCCAGTGATTCTCAATTCGTCTCAGATTTTGATTTGTGCAAGTACGTATCATAATTGCAGAACGAAAAATGCAAGAACTTTATTGTCGCTCATTTCCGTCCCCTTTTGTCTCGCGAAGTCGCCAGCCTTTTAAATATTGTAGCAACGAACATCGAATATTTTATGTAGCATAAACGAGTGATGGAAGCAAATAGAAAGAAAAAAGGTTTATTGAATTTTCTTTCGGTAATTCTGCGACTTTTTGGCTGGTGGAAATTTGCGTAATATAGTACAAAGCACTGGGCGGAGAAATAATGTGAGCCACTGGAGTAGGACATTATTATTGGAAATTCGATAAAAGATTTCATTTCTCCTGTTATAGCTTTGTGTTATCGCCGACACATAAGACGGTCGATGTGCTCCACTTATTAACATCTGTGCACGAATCGATATTACCAATGATGCAACGTTAGGAAGCCATTTTGGCATTACAAACGATGCTGGCTCCTTATTCCAATTTGCAATTTATGCGTAGCTGCAACGTGTATGGTATTCGCGATACGTTTACCAGCAATTATTAATTGGAAGCGTTCTGCACCGAGGCTTCCCTTGAAAAAGGATTCCAAGTTAAAATTAACGTTTCACAGGAAAAATCCGGAAAAAACTGAGAGCCACATGGAAATGTATCTCTCGCAAAAAAAAAAATCAGCTACACCCTCTGTGTATTTCTATTGATTCTTCCATATCGTTAAAACTCCATCGTATTGCTTACATAACTATTAATGAATTCCTTTACGCACATACGTATACATGCCATAATGCAAATAACGTGCCTATTATACTTTCATACCGCGGTGTGCACGAAAAATTGCTTAGTCATTAACCGTAAGGGTTGTTTCCACCCCCACGATTTTGCCAGCTGTCGATAGAAGGCGAAAGATTGGCTGTTCTACGAATTGCTTAACGCTACTCTCGCCATCGCCAGCACCCAAAACTATTATTTCTTCATTTACCCAATTTGATAGATGCGTGAGATCACAGAGGGTGCAGCAATAGGCGCGAGGCGCCAGTAGCAGCACTCGTTTCGCCCCTTAAAGTGATCACCAGGCGAAACGAGCAACGACGGCGAGCAAGAGTCTCTCACGTGGCCGATCGTTTTGCGCCGGTTCGCATGTGGCAAGTGCCGTGAACTTGCGTTCGCTTCGGTTTTTCCAGGAAGCCAGGTTCTCGAGCGAGCCGCGTGAAATACATCGGCTGTCGACCGACAGCTTTTGTCCAACGACACGGCAAACACGCTCGGTTGGCCTATTCTATATTAAACAGTATGGTAATACTCGAGCACCGCGAAAAGTGAGTAACAAGGGTATCCCCCCGGTCCGGCTTGTTATTATGCAATAACTTGCCGAGCTGTTCCCGCGAGCCATCCCCTCGTAGCACCCCCGTGTTTTCGCGCGGGACCACACGAGCCGGCGAGAGGCGGAAGAAAAAGAAGAAAAAAAAGGAGGAAGAGGAAGAAAGGGAAGCGGAAGAAAGCGAGGTCTAAATGTGCTTCGCGAGTAAAGCAACGTCTCTATCGGGACGCCTGCTCTGAATATGCATGCCGAACGTGCATGCATCGAACGGAACGGTTCTGTGTGCGCACGTAGACCGGATGATGGCGTAGTAATGTGATTGGACAGGAGTTACGGAAGGTGAACGTTATCGTTGAATCGTGCGCAACACTGGTAATGATTGTTTAAAGCGAGCAAGATTTTCGTTGGACTTTCTGGACGCGCGCAACGAATCTCGTTTGATCGTCCTGCAGCTGGATCTCAGCCTTCGATTAAATTTTCCTCGCGAATAAATAAATATTTTCGGTCACCTCCGTTATATGAGATGGAAACGCGTACTATAGATTCGGGTCATCGTTACCATAGAATTCGTTCGAACGTTTAACGCGCCTCGTTCTGTCTGTACTTAGAGCATGACCGCAGCCAAGCTTTTTTAGAATCGTCCTCTACAGCAGACACTTGCAGCTTATCTGCAGGATGTAGAGAAACGTGTCTCTTACCAGGAATTTTGTTTTCACAGGTCTTCAGGCTAATGTCCTGCTATAGAACATTAGCTGTATACGTATGTAGGTGCAATCAGCCAGAGAGTCAAAAGTTTTCGGACGAATTCCGCTGATACAAAACGAAGTTTATGCAACCGCGCATTATCTCTGAGAGATAGATGCATAATATTAAATTAGAACATTTTCATGGTGAAAATATTCATTTTAATACACGAACGTAAAATCTTTAAATTATTCTTAATACGCTTGCCAAATATCTGTCGTTGCAATTTAATTTGATGATACGATAATATTATAATAGAAACCAACCGATATTATAGTCTCTCAGTCACGGTAACATTATTCAGAAGTCATGAACTATGATAATGCAGCATTAGGGGATAATGAATATTTAGTGTCGGCGTTTAACATGTACTACCTCGCGATATTCGCTTTTAAACGTATTATTAACAGTAAAATTGATATTGATAAGGTGTCTAATCTAATTAATAATACAATACGATATTATTAAGTGTATCAACACGCTGATATCAATACGTGTAATTAATTTCTTAATTTCAGGAAAACCATTTTTAATATTAATATATAATAATAGAAATAGATGAACAAGAGTAGACATAAAACATGGCAACAAAATTATTGTAACTTCACGATCGTAAATTTGATCGCAGATCCGGGCTATCTTTACAATTCAGTTTCATTAACCAACGCTTCGTTCAAATTAGGAAATAGGGCTTCTGAACCGCTTCTGAACTACATTTATCGAATTTACTTTCCAAGAAGATCAGGAGCGGACATATGCAAAGCACGATGTAGATTTACCAAGAACAAAACGGGCTGCGGTCAAGATTTCGTAACGAACAACGTGGTAGAGCCAGCAGAGCGTTAACGATCCGATTCTTTCTCCTGCGTTTATGAACGCAAAGGCCTAGTGGCACTGCTAGCCCAACGTGCGGAGAAGCTCCAGTAAATCGTTTCTATCGTGCACGTCCACGAAATTTCGATAAGGTCAGACCGCGCATAAATTCCAGCACGAGAATATATTCCGTATGACGAATGCACGAATGCACTCTCTCTCTCTCTTTTTCTCTCTCTCGTCTACCATTTCTTATCAACGCATGCAACTGCGCACCTCGAGACGATCTGATCTCGACGGAACACTTTAAATACTTGTGTCGTGCTTCCGAGTGATTCGAGAAGAAAAGAGAGATCAGAAAGTCCGTCCAACGTAGAAAAAAGCAGTCTCGTTAAACGAACGAGATTTCCTTTCATTATGCAAAATGTGTTAAAATGTACGTGAAAATAATTGCTGTCGTATATCTGAAATTTTCAGTTTCAATGTTACTGGAGATTTAAAATACCGAAACAGCGTTTTATATTAAAACAGCTTTTGTTAAATATTAAAATGTAAATATAACGTGCAAATTTAAATTAGATCGCGCGGAGACACGTCTTTCTGGATAAATAAATGATAAAAGGTTATTCCGGTTATTCCCAGGTTATTAATACGTGGTCCATAATTTGCACCGCCAGACGTGTTTTTCAATTTTAAAGTTCCCCCGGTGAAAAATTACTTCGGAGTAAGAATTTATTTTTCCTAGAGTGGAATCAAGTATTGTAACATTAATGGAATTTATAACCAACCCGAAAGCGAACATTGTTTATCGTTTGATGCGTCAGTCGACGCGTTAAAATAAAGCTGAAAAGTTTCGTGGTGAATGATGGGCCACCGTAATTTCCAGGCTGTTACGATTTTCGAATTTCCAATCAAGCAACGATTAAACGATACCACCAGCAGTCCCTGGGAAACACGGAGGTATCTACACAGACCTTTACTCCTGGCACGTGTCTCGAGGTGCATACCGCGCTAAGAGAATACCGCGATAGCATCTAATCAAAAATCCACGGCGAAATCTCTTCAATTATCCGGCGGTTGGGCAGCTCAGGAAGGAAGGAAGGGGTCCGGAACTAGCAACAAACGAGGATCGGGGTCGGTTGTAATTGCAAACCCTAACACAGCCCGATACACGGTGTTATCTCTAATAACAGAACTGTCACGCATCAAAGTTCTCCAGTCGGTGCACGCGATCCCGATCTTCGAGTCGGGAGTAGAGTATGTAGAGAAGAGGCGTGTGCAGCCCCGTGGAGGCCGCGCGATAAAACCACTCGACGGCTGTCAGCGTCGTTCGGAACGCTCGCGCGTACCAATTCGGACAGGCTGCGCGCACGGTTGAGAGTAATCTGGACCGTGGAACGTGGTAATTTTCGAGGACGGCAAGGATAATTGAACGATTAAGCGCGGCACGGCAGGCCTTTCAGGCGCCTGGGCAACCCCTGCGCGAGGGAGGGCTACGACACCCCGACGAGGGACGACGAGTGGCTCGAACTAAAGAGGCGGTCGAGTCGGGGAAGAGGGCGCGGGGGACAATTAAAAAGTTTGATTACCTTGCGACGAGTGATGTTGAACTCACGGTTGCAGCTCTTGCAATGGGTGACCAGGCGATCGTTCGCCCAGTTCGCTGCACCCTCTTGCTGGTGCTGGTACTGGTGGTGCTGTTGGTGTTGAGCGTTGTCAGCGGCCTCGCGTAATTCGACGGCCGCCAATTTGGCAGCGCTCAATTGTCCCCCAAGTTCCTCCAGAGTTCGTTCCTGCTCCGTGCAGGTCTCCTTCAGCGCGTAATACTCCTCCTGCAGCGCCAGGTATTTCTGCGAAACACCCATCCGGGGATTACACGGCCGGTATCTTGGAAACTTTCGCCGACGTCTCGCGCCTTCGATACCGTTTGTTACAACGCGATACGATTAGGAGGCGAGCTCCAAGGATGATCAGCGAAAGGAAGATTCGATCGCGCGAGACGAACAGTTCTTGGGAAGATTGATGGGAGGGGGTTGGAGGAAGATCGATCAGGGTCAGAGAGAGAGAGAGGTAGTTTGCTCGAAGAATCGATCGTAACGAGGAAACGTACACTGTTCCGTAGTTGTTGGGACGGTACGGAGATGATAGCGCTGTGGAAAGAAACCACGGTGGTCGATTCGAGAAATTAATCGACATTTTGATACGAACAAAAGTGTAAAACCAAGTGATCGAACAATGAGATTTGTAAGTGAAAAGAAACGTTACTCTCGTCCGCGATAATTTCAAGAATTGTAAGAAAGTTAGGGTAACGCACAACTTACATCGGACACTCGCCTCAACTGATCGATCTCCTGATGCAATTGAGAGATCTTCTCCGTGCTAGAGATCGATGCTTCCTGCAAGGAGGTTCTCCATTCCCGTTCAACCCTCAATTCCCTCTCGACTCCGTTCGCCTTTGCCATCCTCTCGGCTACTTCGGCACCCAAAATCCTCACCCTCTCCTCCGCTCCCGATCTCACGCCATCCATTTCCTTGCACCTGATTAAGTCAAATTGCTGATAGTCAAACCGTCGAACATATCGATAGCATCTCTCCGCCCTGCGCGATTATCAAAAGCCGAATCGAGAGACCGAGATCGAGAACGTCGCGCGTACAACGACTGGTGTTTCATGAAACGACATCACTCGACAGATTTTGTTAGTCTCGTTATTTCAAGCGGGACTCTGCGATTTATTATTCGCAACGACACGGTAATTCGGTTAGTTTTGTAAAACTTGAGAAGATACATATTTCGAGCACTGTCTTGCGATCATTTGATGTGATTTTTAATCGTCCAACTGAATTCGGATATAAGAGAATAGCATTCGAGCACAATGATGATGAAGCGACCCTAGAGTTGTTCAATGTTATTCCGGGAGATTATTCTGAGCGAGCGATGCGAAAGCAAGAGTGAATTACTATAATAACCGAAGCGGCCATTCGTTTGAAGAAAATTCGTTCGAGGAACTGGGGTGTGCCGTCTCGCTGCTCGAGTTTACAGAGATGTTAAGCTTCCCAAGCAAAAGGAAGTTACAAAAGCGAGGATCTGTAAGTTAGTTCGAGGTCTTGTTCAGAGTTTCGTCCATGATTATTCATGACTGAATAACGCTATCCGACCGAAGAAACGGGCGGGGTGTTTTTTCAATGCCTTAAGAGCCCATAATCCTTGAGCGAATTCAGCAAAACGACGGATCACCCCGGGTCGTTTGTTTTTCGTCGAGTTCGTAATCCAATCTTTCACGTTGCAAAAGCTCGACTTACCTTCCACTTCAACGCGAACTCGGCACTTCCAAGCGTGACAATAATAATTATTCGATAACGTAACGATAACGAAAAGGCTGTACTACAAACGAAACCCAACTAAAGTTTGAAGAACATTAACAATTGATTCTACGAGTGAAAACGGGACGAAAATCGAGTGAAAGCAATTTTGTTATTCTCTTATTTCATATTACTTCGATTTTTATAATTATTCTCTAAATTTTTTGCTCGTAGTTACCGTCCATTCTCAACGATAAGCAATTGAAATCACATAATTGCTTTTCTCAATCACATAGAAACTCATAAAGAATGCAAAATCTCATCTTACGTCTACGTGATAACAATCTGAGGGTTAATTAAATGCAAGCTCTCTTCTGTCATGAATTTATTTCCGCTGCATTGACATACAAGCGCACGCAGTGCCTCAGTGCATTATAAAGACCATTGCTCGTTGCTTATACATAATTATGTTTATATAAAGACAGTATGGCACGTTTGTTTCATAAGTCTCTCGATGAGTGAACGACACAAACGGTGTATATATGTGTATGTGTGTGTCTCTGCGTGTACGTCTGCATAACGACGAAGAACATACGATAGATAAACGATGGATAAACCATGGAAACTATACGAAAACAAATTGTAGATCGAGAAAACTAAAATCAACAGGTACGACGGAACGAAAAGGAAAGTAACGAAAATGATCGCAAGTCAGTGCTTGAAATATCAGGTATCGTGATATATAATATTCGTAATCCTAATCGATTATGTATATAATTGACGAACGATTAACGTAACAAAAAGGGAAAGGTGTGAGTATTTTTCACGCATGAGCAAGGCAATCGATTTGAAAGCTGAACACTTCCAATTTGTAAGTGTTTATGTTCTGATAGCAATCGACGTTATTCCAACGACTCGTAAATCGACTTGAAGTATAAATCTACCAATTATTGCGGGAAACATGGATGTCGCTATAACATTAATATTTATAATGTATATAATATATATATATATATATATAATATAGCCTTAATAATCTTAATCGAGTAGCCGTTGAGTGAAGGTTTGCCAACATCTCCGTTAACGATAATCTGTACCTACAATCGGCTAAACTACCCTAAGTCAGATCGCGTACGCGACACCTAAGTAAAAAATAAATCACCTCTAGCTACAGCCGTCGAGCGTGTACCGTTTTCTCGATGTCGCCTCCCGATGGTCGTCGAACAACGACGACCGATAGAAAATCTCTTATCACAACGACTATGTTTGTACGTAAATGCTGAAACGTTTAACGATGGTAAAGGTAATGTTAGTCAGTTCTCGCACGCAGCGTTCCGCGAGAGATCAGAAGATGGCAAGAGTTTCTCAAATTAAAAGCGATGGTCGGCAGAGGAGAGACTGTGGAATTCGAAGCTTCTCGTTTCTCGTTCAACTTTTGTCACCAAAGATATAAAAACCAGAGCTCTCGGGATCACCAAAATCTTCCTCTTTATCGTTAGCCACGCGACGAATTTGAAGCTGCACGCGCGTCTCGACACGAGAGAATCCGACGATCACGGCGTAAAGCTGCGAGCTCGCGAGTACGTTCAGGAAGCGAGACAAAGTATTAGATGATCGTTAATATCAGCTCGAATAAATTAGCGGAGATCGGTTCAAACGTAATCAGTCGTGCTTAGAAATAAACTAACACTAATGAAAGACAAATAAAACATACTTTTCATCCATTTTTTGGATGGTCTCAGTCATCGATAGCGTCTTAGCCTCCAATTTAGTGATCAGTTCTGTTTTATGCTTAAGCGAGCCTTCGCACTCCTGAAATAAACGCTGTTTAAGTAAAAGGCGGAGATAATCGTTTACGCTCGTCTCTCGAGTAAAATAACAGTCCTGAAATCGAACATATTTCTTAGATATAGAACAGCACGTACAGTTGAACAATTACGAGTTCAGCTTGCATCGATGCTGTGTAAAATTCGTTACCCAGGAAAGAAAACAACGTTTAAGCGACGCAATATCTGTTTCAAACAACCTAGCGAAATTAGTCGGAAATCATGCAACTCGATTTTTCAATCCCCATAGACGTTAAATACCGTTTAACAGGTTCCATATGGACACCCGTCAACTGGTATCACCTCTCGCTGCATTTCTCGTCAATTTTTTACGAATAAAGCAAAGAGAAACGAACAGATTTTCTGCGATAATCGAGCAATATTCAACGTTTACGTGCTAGATAGAGAAAATTTGTTGATCCGTATAACAAGATAATCGATAGTCGTTAAAATATATTTGTTCCACGGTGGATTGAAAGAAATTACCCGAGACACTCTACAAAGAGAAGAAAAAGGGTTCGAAGGTAAGTATAATTAGTAAATACAAGATCGAACGAATCAATGAACCGGTTAGAAACTATGAAGATACGGAATATTTAGTAACGTTATTGTCCTCGATAGTTGTGTGCATACAGTAGCAATTTCATTAAACAGCGCGAGTATGCCGTAATAGAGCATAGCTAATTCTCATAGAGTGTCCCGATCGAAACACACCAGGTTAGATGGTCTATTAAAAGCTTACCGATGCATGAATCGTTAGATAATTAAATATCGGATATTTCGTTTAATTCTCGTTAATATTCTACGCGTTTCAGGTATATAAAGTTCTTTCTATAGTGAGGAGGTGTAACGTGATAATTTGATATAGCTGTTCAGTGTAGGATGTATTATTATAGCAGCGCTTCTGAATGATCCAATAACCGTTCCGTCGTTCAAATACTACCCGGGGGATCAACAACGATAGTACGTATCCATAAACGTTAAATTCTTCTTCAATTTATCATAACAATCACGCGTTTAGGCTTCGGTTATAATTGCACGATTTAACCAGTGTACCATTGGACACTTCAGAAGCACTTAGTGTAGAAAGAGTTCGCCGTCCGTTCCGCGACCCTCGGCTAATCGGAGTTATCAATCGGAATTCGAGGGCGCGTGGTATAAAAACTAATCCCCCTGGAAAGAGCGTTCGTTTTATGCAGTCGACGGCGCCTCCGTCGAAGCCTCCAGCCGAGGTACCTCGCCGTTCGATTTGCTTTGCTTCAAGCCACCAGACTTCATCGAGCCCTCGTCGTTAGCGCCATTTTGTTGATCACCAACTCTGGCCTGCCCGTTGTTGTTATTGGGGGAGTTCGATTGCTTGGCGGCGGTTCGTTTTTTAGCATTGTTAGATTGCTGATGGTTGTTAGCGGGTGACTGGTGGTTATTGGGCTTTTGTTTGTTCTGAGCCGATTGCTGGTGATTGTTCGGGGGATGCTGTTGATGATCAACCATGGAGACATTGTCGGCGGACGCGTAACGGGGCGATGTGGGGCTGGTTTTGTTTAGTATCGATTTCGAGACACTGCTCGGCGTGGTGGGGCTACGAATGTTATCCCCGTCCTTCTTCAGGTGGTTGCACTTTTCGAGGTTATTCAGGATCTTCCCTATCTGATTCGTCTTCGCGTGCAGCCGGCTCACCATTTCACCTTTCTGCGTTAGTTCGTGCTCACATTCCTATAACGGAAATATCTCCAGAAACAAGAAACATGGAAAGCCAGCCAGTCCTTAGTATAGCGAGGGGGTTGGTTAAACGGTTAAACTGTGCGGGTGGGGCGGAAGTTCGCTAAAATCTGAAAAGCTGACGAAATTAAAGCAGCGGGGGGACAGAAACAGCGCAAAAATCATAGTATCTGCGGTGTAAACGGTAAAACATATAAATTAGAAGAGTTACAGGAAGAAATGAGAATCGCGACGAGGGTGTGTCTGCAAAATGTTCAAGTTGCACAAACTATTGAATCGAATATCCCGTAGGAATAAATGAATTTTGTTTAGACCAGGAAGCATCCTGCGTCGCGATTCACTCATGAAAAGGAATTCAAGTGGTCACCTGTAGCTTTTTGTACATTTCCAAGTTAATCAGTTTGATCTCGTCAAGCTGTCGCCGCAACGATATGATCGTGTCTTGTTTGTCGTGAATATCTTTTTCCAACAGCTTCATAGCCACTTCCATTTCCGACTTCATACTAATCTGCTCGCAAAAAGAATGAACCGATCATTTTCTACCATTCGACCTTCGCGCTAAATAATATCGACGATTTACTCAAGTTCTCGATACAATGTACAAATTGTTAAAAACGATTATTATAATCCACCTGTAACTCTAACTCCTTCTCAACATCCTGTCGCATTTTCTTCTCAGCCTCTAGCCTACTTCTCAGCTCCTCGATTTCCGCCGTCGTTTCGGTGATTTTGATTGGTGGTTTCCCGTTCTGTAACCAGACAAGTTACCCTTCGATCGCCAAAAAGACCGCGACGCTCTCAAACGGAATCCGTACCTCGTTCGTGTCTTTGATTTCGATTCCCAGCTCTTTCTTCAGCTGCCTGTTCTCCTCGTGAAGCGACAGTATGTTATTTTTGGCAATGGAGAGGTCCTCCTTCATCAGAGCGTTTGTCGTTGTCAATGATTCCACTTTGGCTTGGAGGTTCGTCACTGTAGCGCTGAAATCGATGCGGAATACACAAGTTCAGCTCGTCCCAACTCGATTAAACCGTCGTGACGTAATGTTCAACGCGATAGTTACTTCAAATGTCGATTCAGTTCCTCGATATAGTTCTTCTGATCAAGCACAGTGGTCATGTTGTCGTTCTCGAGTTCGTCGTCGGGGGACTCGCCAGGTATATGATTACTGTTTCGCAGGTACAATGAAAAATCGATCACACCTTGTTGGCAATCGAGGTCTTCTTCCTGTCGCAACACTTGCAGTTAGTTCTCCGTTAGTTTATAACTACGTAAACTGCTGATCAGGGTGGAAAGAACAGACCTTCACGCAAAAGTTGCAGTCGATTACGTTCAGACCCACCAACAAGCCCATTATAACGATTGCCTCCTCGCTCATCATCAGAGCATCGGGCTCGAAATACTCGGACAATATGTCTTCTTTGTGATCGATCAGAACCTTTAAGTAATCCGCAAGCTTTTTCTGCATCAACGCCATACGCAACCATGCCCTCGCTCTACCCATGGCAGTCCTGAAAAGGTCAGTCCGGTGAACAGACTGCGCATCAAGTGGAAATCTCCAGAGACGCGATCTAATAAAGCTGACCTAATTTTTCTTCAGTCACGTTATTGAATAATAAGTTTAACGAACACGAATCGAGTCGATTCCGTTTAGTTTTACTCAAAAGACTGAAAAATCTTATTCTGAAATCTATGGATCTCGATAATAATACAGTTACGCTTCTATTAAAGTTTTAACGAAAATCGAGATTCATGAAATTTCCACAGAAAAAAGGTTAGAACGTATGTTTAATAAATGAGAAAGTATAGATAAAGTTGCGTTATACCTAACCGTAGGTAGATCACGAATACTGGACGTAATGTCCTGCGCTTCGGGACAATACTTCTCAACTAGCTGCAGTATATCCCAAAGCTCCTTCTTGGGTCCAAGAAGACCCTGAAATCGAAGGCAATTAGTGCCGTTTTTCCTCCATTCTTTTCACAGGAATCAATGCTCAGCTAATTTCGAAGGCTGAGTTTTACCTTCTTTGGTCGTAAACCATGCCTAAGCACGTGTTCAAGAACGATGAAAAAGTGTTGCAATGGCATATGATCGGAGTCGAGCATTCGACCATATTTCAAAGACGTTTCGATCAGCTCCTTCACGATTAATTTCGAGATATTCACGAGATTACTCCTCTCGATGATCACTGGGTCTCGTGCTGCAAAAAAACCAAAGGTTCCTGTTCCAAAATGGTAATCGGCACGAAGTAGGTCGACGTATACAATTACAAAATTCTCCTCGGATCCTCTTGGTGGAAAATTGAAAAAAAACGATTATTCATCCCGGAAGAATGAAGTTTGTAGGCATGAATGCGAATACTGACGAAGCGCAAACTAAAAGAAAGAACAGCCATTCCAATGAAAATCAGGATTTACGCGAGTTCCAAAAATCGCGAGAAACAACGAGAAAGAAAACTAAATTCGTATGGCGTGCCAATTTCCTCGCAAACCAGATTTCAATCGAGAAGAAAATCAACCAAAAGCCTCGGAACTTGAACTCGTCCAAGTCAGAGTCGGTGGATCGGAACAACGAACGGAAACAGGCGAGACAGATCGATGTACAGAGGTTGGTGCTGATTTTTTAGGCCGAGCTTCGAGTAATTACGCGAGGCGAGTAAAACGAAGCAAGTAGTGCGAGAACATCGAGTACAGACACAAGCTGGAAACGTGCTGCAATGGCGGTGGACTTGGCGGCATTATATCGCGAAGCTCTTGCCGATCGGGAAGCTGTTGCTGGCGATGGTGATCGTTATGATGATGATGATGATGATTAATACCACTGAGAGCGAGCGGCGGCGAGGGTGATCGCTGCATCGAGTCCTGCAACGAGAACTCGACATCCTGAAGCTCTTTCAGGCACAGCCACTCGCCGTCTACCGAAACCCGGAAGTTGCACAGGTATATTGTATCCTGAGCGCCAGCCATCTCTTCTTCGAGCATGACACCACTGTGGTGCACACCGTGGTCACCCGGTGGCCTGATCTTCAGACCGTTTTGGGATTCTTGCCGCATAGAAGACCGTTCGTAACGATGGGCTCCTTTAGGCGACTCCTCACGCGGAGTTATTATTTTCGGCTACGGAGCTTTCTTTCCTCGCTATCGATCGCTTCAACGTAGAGAGTATCGACTGACGTTTTACTTGAGAGAAAATAGTTTCGATTCCTTGGGAAAATAATTCGCTGATTAATCTTTGTTAATCTTCGGTTTAATTGTCTTCTCGTTCTCTTCAGACGTTGTACTCGAGCGTCCTCCGGTCGATGTTACTTTCGCAGATATCAATCAGCTGACAGAGCAGTGCTTTTCACTGGTTTTGGTCTGGGTTTGTCGCTCGCTGAATCGGTGGTTCGATTTTTAGTTCAGCAACCACAGGATAGATTAACGTACGCGAAACACAGTCTCAAGATGTTGAAGTTGTAACGTTCGTTCGATGGGGTGGTATTGTTAAATCGTTAGAGCGTTAGTCCGTGGCGTGGAAGAAATGAAATATAGACACTGCGGTAAAAGCGACGAAAAGAAACCTTGGCCAAAGCGGGAAAACGATGGTTCGCACTTGATTTGCGCTACATTGTAGCTGAACGTTGTACCGATTGGTTTCTCAAGAGCTTAACATTACAGAGACTGATTCACTGCCGAGGAAGACCGCGTATGCCGTGCGCCGCCTGAGCACGAAAAATTTTACGACGAAAATGGCGAATCGCTGACGGAAAGCAATATTGATTCTCCCGCTGACCTTACCTCCACCTACGATAATCAATACATGTGTTCGAGTTGGTGACCAGCAAGTGCTGCCACCTACCACGATTCAACTGTGTCGATAACGTAGGGCGTGACAAAAAAGAAGAAAATAAGTCCCGGAAATCAAAGTAACGTGTATCGCATAAGTAATCAACCAATCGTTCTATAAACCGTACCATTTTCTTCGACGAACGCAACGAACGTTATTATCCCACAATATTACTTTGAGATCGGCCCGTATAAAATTCACGTTACTCAAATTGAAAAACTTAAATGTCCCTAAAACTTTTATTCGAGATACATTTGCATAGAAATAAATCTGTAACATTCGTGCAACAAAGTTTATCCCCATAATTTTTCAGATACTCAAAGTAACAGGAACGCGGAGTAAAAGATTTACGTTACTCTCATAGATGATCGTACAATCAAGAAATCACTGAAGGTCACTCATAGACAACAATTGCGCAATTAACTAGACGATCAACTTTGCACGATTGATTCACAAGCTAATTAATAATCCGTACTTCTTCTCTTTTGCGTCTCCATTTCGCAGCTAGCCTTAGTAATTTGCTAATAATCGTTCGTATTCGGAGATAAACAACCGCACTTCTTAATGATTAGAAACGTAACACTTGCGATATTGTCGGTTGGTAGTGATATGAGGCCGCGATAGCTCGCAAGTAGGCGTTTTTCGATGCAGAACCGAGTCGCACACGCGGATGTACGCGTTACTGGATCACGCCGCTTTCGTATATTCGACACGTTATTTGAATTACGCGCCGAAAGCGGACCAAAAGCATGCACCTATCGGACTATGTACTTACGTCTGGGTAACCACCAGGCGTCCAGTTTTCTGGGCCTTGAGACAACCAGATCCGGCCACTTGTCCTCCCGTATGGAGTAAGTTGACGGCGATCGTGATACACTTTTCTCATTCTCTTCGGACACTAAGCTACCGGTTAACGATTTCTCGGACGGAGATATTGGCAAACCTTCGCTACTCTCCGCGGCCATGTTTACGTTTTCACTGTACGCCCGCACGCGCGCTCCAACAAATGGCTGCTAAGCGTTCGTACATAACCGCGCGCTCCCGTCGGTAGCGATGGGAACGACGATCCTTCGGGCTTGCATACATGCGAAGCGTTCGCCGTCGTTCTAATATTACACAATTCAGCGACGATACGAACGACGTTGCTAATTTAACGTTTCTAGAGCTACGCAAGTATTGGACCTCGATGGAGACATCGCGCTCTCCTTCGACGGCGCGATTGATGTTTTCAGCTCAGTGGGTCAAATCCCGATGTTTCATCTGATAAAACTCAACCGATCACTCTACGCGTCAGGGATTGGTAAAAAGTGCGAATTCTTACTGGTATCGCGCCCAGCAGTAATGTATACCGTGTATCGCAGAGTGGACACGATAAAACGGAACGGTTGCAACGCTGATAACAGTGTATCTCCTGCGCAAACTTGTACATCTCGTTCGCTACGCGCGTTATTTTGTACCCATGTGCGTACGCGTTCTTACTACGCGTGCAATTGAAATTCACAAATATATGTACAATTAGAGGTAATGATTCCAGGTAGCACTTTGTAAATCTACATTCATTAAGCTAAGTATTGAATCTCAAACGAACCAGATGCAATATCGTGCACGAAGCACGTAGCTTCGTTCAGAAGAGAGCGATTATTATGTAGTAGGCGTAGCTTAGATGAACGAAATGTGACTTCGTATTTAAAGCGATAGATTTCTGAGCGAACGTCAGCGTTAGCGAATCTGCCGGATTTAAGTACCTTGTCGCACATGAATACGTTATGTAGCTTATGCTCCCAAAGTACGCGAACCATTTTATCCCGGATAATGCAGAGCCAGATGAATGATACATTGAATTTAATATTTTATCAGGTTTACGCTCTCTCCTCTCTCTGCTTCTTATCATAAATAGCAGTTTCAATCAAATTTTAATTCCGGACTAATGCTACGCTCGCGCAAAATTACGTTCGCGTAAGCACAAAAGCGTTTGGGGACAAACTTCTGGAGCATGCCTCGTATCAACCGGTTAAAGAGTTCTCCTCTTTCAAACACAATTCAAACTCAACCGAGTGAGGCAACCGTTGCGCGTGAACTTAAAAGGATCGAAGCTGAAAAGCCGCGTCCCGCGGAACACCTCCCGAAGAATGGATTAGATCGACGCGCGGTAGCCTTCGTCGCACTCCATAAAAGTTGCCGCGGGAAAGGAGCTGTGTTCCCCAATGGATGCGCGCGGATCAACGCTAGTAAACCTAAGTGCACACCACAGCATTTTTATCGACGGACAATTTCGTCTGCGATACGAAGGCTACGAGGATACACGGAGATGTGCACGCTGCAGGAAACGGCTAGTGCCGGACAAATCAGTCTTCGGGCCGACCTAGAGACTGTCGCGCGTCTGTACAAATATACAGGGTGAGTCACCAAAGGTTAAAATATCTCCATTCGTTTTAACGATACCGGATAACGCGCGGAAACGAAAGTATTACGTTCAAAGAGACAAACACCGTGTTCGAGAAGATTTCTCTTCCGAGATTGGGTCGCTGAATTTTTTAACAAGAAACCTATACATTTCATCGCACAGATCGTCTTATCGTGTAAGAGGCTAATGGGACGAAGTGATCGAGAAATGATCGATCGATGCGATATTTCATCTGAAATGTAAGGTACAATCACGTGCGCGTATCAATTGTTCGAAACGTTCCACGGAACGTAAAAGTGTCCGAGTATCCACTACTTTCAAGTAAAATATCGCGCGAAGTAATCACTTCGTCACTTCACCCTCCCACCTTCTTACTTGTCATCGCGAGATTTCATCTGCCCAACGGATGCATACGTGTTTCCACTGTTTTAAACCGCAGAGACGCCCTTTGAACCGAGTACTTTCACCGTCCCGCGGTTTCTCGTATCGCTAAGAGTGACGAGGATGTTTCGAACCTCACGTTTAGGCGCCTCACCCTGCGTATACGGAAGTGTGCACACCAGAGGACGGAAGGCGCGAGCAGAAAAGTCGACGGTGTGCGTTCGTGGACGAAGTGTTGAAAGGAGCTCCACCGGAACCGAGGTGGAAACCGTGCGCACGCAGTCCGCGTGGATATCAACCACCCTTCCCAGCTCGCGAGTAACCCCCGCGGGCACAGAGCGAAACTCAAAGTTCGGCGCGCCGTCGAGCCGGACCAGTCTTTCTCTCTCTCTGTTCACGGCTCTGTTCACGGCTCTGTTCACGCGGTACCCGAAAATGACACCCGACGTGGCGATGGCGCGAAACACTTGACCGCGTCGACGGACCGTTGCGACGCGTTCACCGCGGGACACGATGCCGATACGCGTACCGCGTTCGAACGCCAGCGAGATCGCGAACGATCGTTTCCCCGATTCTGTGCACGGAGCCTCCTCCGCGTCTTTATGAATGCGCACGTCGCTTGGTGAAGTAATCCCGCGGAAACAGCCGGAACAATGTACGGCATGCTGTTGGAGAGTGCCCAGCACTTCGTGCAGGTCGGTAGACGAAAAAGAAAGGGAACGAGAGAAACAGGGACGACCGTTGTGTCAGCGATACGGTTTTTACGTTGACCAGAACTTGGTGCTCCTGTTTCTTTCCGTTCCCAGTTCCTGTCTGTACTGTACCGCCTCTAATATTCTGCCCTGTTGCTGCGCTTTCTCGTTAGCTTCTAGACGAACACTCGATCCTGAATATACGCGAAGTATTTGGCTTTTGTGATAGAATAACAGTGGTCCCAGGTCTTAACTGGAGAGTCGGACTGGACTGAAACAATATATGTCGCGCGCGGCGAAGATCGTGTGCGTTGTAAAAATGTCCGTTTCATATATTTTTAGAAAATTCTTTCGTAGTTGGTATTCCACTCCGAAACAGACATCTGCGTTTCATTTTAACCTTGATTTCAAGTTATTATCCTTGTTTTCTCTAGGAGTATTCAAGCGCGAGCGATACTTTTAATAACTTTGATGAAATCGCGGGGAAGATCATTTTCTGATTCCTCGAAATGGGATCATTCGAGATCGTGTGCGGAAAGTGCCGCGTAAATCGAGGGATAAGTGTATTTATTCAAATGTGCAGGATACATAGACGCGTTATTACAGGATTGAAACGTCGAGGAAAATCGATACGATAGACAGTCCATTCCTTGATCCGAAATGATCCAGTTATCCCACGGTGAGAGACGATACAGAAACAGGGGACGGAGAAATATAGGGTGATCCTGTGAGCTGTTTTTTCGAACGATAGTACTACACAGTAGTATACGATTGCTTCGTATAATTTAACGAGCCTTGTTTTATTACAATCCATGTTTTTTTCCTAGATATATCATGTTAAATGTTTGCTATCACGAGTGGAAGCATTAGTATTCAAAAGCGTTTACAGTATACACCGATCGGTAGTAGATGTCAAAAGGAAGAGGAAGCAAAATTTACTTCAACTGGCGGAGAACAAATCATCCGTCGATTATTGCAGATTCGGCAGTTCCGTGTTAACGCGAGCCACAGATATCGTATCGATTATACATAAATTGAAGTAAATTTCCTCAAACTTTTGTCACGCATCTATCGCTTGAAACGTGAAACACGTTCAGGGAAAAAGTAATAGCGAAAGTCTGAAAATCTTTATTTTTACCCGTTTGAAACACTCGTTTCCCATTTCTAGTTCTCGAGATCATTTACCATGTACGCTGCTCGCGTACATTTTGTGTGCCAGCAACTTTCAACGGATTAATACAATTAATTATACCTCGAACGAACGTAATAATTATTTTACGAGTGGAAACTGTAAGCAAACATGATCCGACGCGCAAGGCGACAGCTTTCTCCAATATATCTTCCTTCTCTCAGCGCGAAGAAGTCGCATCCGTTATTAACCGTGCTCAAAAATATCTCGCCTGTTTAATTATCGACGATCCTAATAAATATTCCGAATCCGCCGTGCATTTTATCTATCTATGCATCCGTGGCAACTGTCGCGGCGTCATAAGACCATACTGTCCAGGAAAATTGCTTCTTCGTAATGAACGTCATACCATGGCTTCTGCATTTGGGAACGTAAATCGTCATACAGATTAGTTGAGTCACTTAAATTTAAATCACCCTCTCTCTCTGTCTCTCTCTCTCTCTCTGTCTATCTTTCCTCCCCAAGGGAACCTGTTATTTACTTAAATTGAAACAAGCTCCGAATTTCTGGGCTCGTTCTCATCAATCAAGTTACTCGACGCCAAGCTGCTTGAACTTGGGCAACTCGAAACAATTTTATCAATGCTAACCCAGTTGCTCCATTGATTGAATACATTTCTTCAACTACTATTTAACTTGACAGTATTAAATTGTGCTATACGCAATGAACTTAAAAAATACTGACACGAGTTCATGCTATGTCTAAAGAGCGTGGTTCTAACTATAACGAACGTCAAAGCGTCCACTGTATATATTCATTACCTGAAGTCGGGTTAATTGATTTCATTCATCGACAAATGAAGTTTCTCGATTGATGTAAACGCAAAATCGAAGCCAAGTAACTTGATTTCGCTGATAGGAGCGTGGCTTCGTCAATAAGGAACGAGATGAAGCTAAGCGCGTATCGACGGGTTTATCAAGCTGCGTGTAAGTTGCTGATTTAGAGTATCGTCCGAAAATAATCGGTCGTTGCGAATAGAGTCACGTAGCGGTTGAAGGAAATGGTCCGAAGGTACGCAATAAACGAGGTACATACCTCGATATGGATGTACCCAGACTTCCTTTCGGCACGACACCTTAATTGTACGGGGATTTAAAAATAGCATCGTTCTTCCCGTCACTTAAGGACGCTTAATTCTTTTTCTAACGCATCGTTTCTGTGTTATGAAGCGTTTCGTGTCCGACCACTGTGTTGCGCGGTTTAATAAAATATCGACATGATAACGCCTCGTTCGAAATTTCTGCAACGGTGAAGTAAATAGTAACGAACACATTCTGCATAAGCGGAAAAGCTGCGGCGTATTCATTAGCATGCAAATAGTAACGCTGGTAGCGGCTCTCTTAGTTAGTTACTTAAGTCGGATGTACCAGACTGATCGTATACTTTATTCGAGCGTTTAATTAAAATCACGAGAATCTTTGAAATGAGAATTTAGAAGGCGAGGCAATTACCTTAATGACGAGTATACGTATATTTGCAGTCTTTCAAAGATGCTATGGCAATTTCTTCCATAAAGTTGCGGTATAAATGACTGCGAATATATTATAATAGTCAACGACCATGCAAGTTTAAAGACCTGTTCATAAAAATAATGCATCTTACACGAGCCTGAGAATTTCATATAAAAGAATTTCACACCATGTAATTTCAATCATAAAATGACTTGCGCTTCTTTACATTGTACTTTGGTATATAAAATTATTACGAAATCTTTCGTTTAAACAAGTATACGAATAATTATTATATGAATCGAGGAATTCTTACTTCTTGGTTACAGATAAAACACATCAAACACAAATCACCAGTATTTAACAGAGACTGATCCCCCTGGAGTGCGTGTTCGTATGGCATATTGAACATCGCGAGGTTTAATTAATGTGGGGATCGTCTTCATTTTCGTGACCAGAGTCGTTACGCCGGAAGAAACATTGATTATCCTACAGGGGACTAGAAATTGGCTTGATTACGCGAATCAATTTCTCGTGAATATGTGGAATTAATAGCTTTCTGTACACTCACTAATACGCTACCTGGTTTTAAGTATGACAGTATAACCTAGTAATCAGCTTAAGATCAATATGTAAAAATACGAAATTAAGAGGCCTATTAATGATTCCTATGAGTAGCATAGATTCCTAGCTTATGCTCTGTAATCTCAAAGTTCTGAAATATAAAGATATACGTCACGTGTCAATCGATTGACAAGTGTTCGATTTCCAAAACTACTGACCTCAAAGTTCATCGCATGCTCTATCACGAAATTTATGCCACGATCGAAGTAATTGCTATTTTTGAGAAACGTCAAGTTTTGAAACAAATGCGAACTCAGTTCACACTCATCGTCTCTGAATCACACCACAAGCTGTACAATGGTAGGCACATTCTTTACTTTCTGTGACGAAAGAACAATAGGAAATATGAAGGGAAAGAAATATTCCCTGGAGCGTAATCGAAATGACTACACGCTCCGTCCTTTTATATCTCTTCGCACTGTTTCTAAGCTACTTTTATGTATATCGGAAATCAATGGCTGAGCAGCGAGAAGATCTGCGTGAATAAAGAATATTAATGGAAGCTGAGAATCTTTCCCAAAGGAAACCTCATTGCAAACAATGCGAGTGATAAAGCTATCAACACCTGCACATAGAATGCGCTAGGATTCCTACGAAATAAAGAACAAAATTTGATCTCTTTACATCAGTTCGTTAAAAATATAATACAGTACGCTTGGATAGAAAATAAACAGATGTTCCTGTTGCAGTTAGAGTACGGCGAGGATGTGTGGCTTCGGCTTCTGGAAAAAGCTGACTGCAAACACATGGTGTTCAACACGCGACAAACGTATCCTGACGAGCTTATGACCAATTTAGCGGCTGCATTGGCTGAGCTCGCCGACCAATCCGTCGAGGATGTAATGCAATTCTTTGGGAAATGTTTCGTTAGATTTTTCAGCAACTTAGGGTGAGTGAATTTACGATATTCAACGTGAAGGGTGTTTAACTAATTGTTAGCAGGAAACATAGTAAACGCAGAGCTCTGTTGCTTTCACAATTGGTGATTAGCAAATCTTTAGTCTCTATAGACCTCTAGTTTGCGCACGTGCCAGTTAAAATGTATATAAGCACGATTATAAATTTTATTGTGGCTGAATTACTGCACGGACGTTACAGTGAATAATGCGTCCTGAATTATTCGCTGTCTGAAATGAGAGGAAATGTAATTTGCAAGGAAAAAATGTCGAGGGGAACGATCAATTTCTCTCGCAAAATTGTAGAGTTTAAATTAATTAGCCGTGCCTTTTAAATATGAACAAAGTTGAAATGTTCATTTATGATCGCACGATTGGATCGAGTTCGTGCTACGATATTGGATTTAGCTTCTCGCTAATTAAACGCTTCACTTACCGTTATACATCGAAAATTGCGTGATGTAGAAATTAATTATTACCTTCGGGGACGATTATAGTCCCATTAAAATCTACAGTGAATGTTTTATTGCGCTCGAGTCGGAACTCCGCCCGATCTCATTAACAACCCTCGTTTCAGACAAACGAAAATTATATTCTCCCCTTAAAACGTCCATGCACGTGTCACAAATTACACGCCAAATTATTATTACTACAAATTTATCGTTAGTATAGTTTGTACGATAAGAATCACTTAGTTATCAGATCGCAGTCTCCCAAAGGGGATGATTATCAGGTCGTAAAATGCTGCGGGTGCTTTACGTCGAAAATAAATTCGAAATACCAGAAGGTCGTGACTAACAAACGTTTCGAAACATGAGATAGAATTTTGCTTTTTCACAAAAATTATTTTCACCTTTTATTAAATTTGTTGTTTGAATTTTGCGAGATTATTTTTTAGCTCGGTGCTGTAAAAAGATTATTGAAAATTTCTGGAAAAAATGGAATATAGCGGTAGAATTTTTATTTCAATATGAATCGCCTGTGAAAACATTCTTTGCCAATTTATGTAGATGACCTCGTTTCACGACAGATCCGTTTTCATTAATCGGAATAGCCCGGGGAGAAAAATATACCGGGGAGAAAAATTGGAATATTTCTGAATTGAAATTCCCCAGTAATCATTGTCTTTGTAATAGATATGCCTGCATGATAAAAGCCACTGGTCGCTATTTTTGCGACTTTTTGCAAAGCGTCGACAATATTCACATGCAGATGAGATTCACCTACCCAAAAATGAAAAGCCCTTCGATGTACACTACTCACGTCGATCCACAGGGTGTAGTACTAGTCTATCGGAGCACTAGGCAAGGTTTCACGCATTACCTTATGGGTAAGATATTTCATTCCTAATGAATACGTATATCTTCGCGTTCGACTCCATTCGTAACTTTCGCGAGAACTAAACGAAACTGATAAAAAACATTTCTCTGAAATTGACTTTCAAACTATTTTAGGCCAGTTGTTTCAAATAGCGAAAGAGCTTTACGAGACAGATTTGAATATAAGAGTACTAGGAAGTTCGAACAATATTCCTGGGTCCAGAAGCGTGATGGTTAAGTTCAGAATTGATTTTGACAATCGCGAATACGTAAGTAACTACTGAGTAAAGTTAAGTAATCGATCGAACCACTGTCTACGATAATTTAAGAGACACTCAAGAACTTTCCAAGCCTGATTAATCATGCATAATTATCGAAATTCACGTTCTTAGGTGGTAAAAACGAATAGAATGAAAACGCCACTCGGCCGCGAATTAGCACCGGTGTCGATCTCGTTCCTTTTGCGCCTTTTCCCGTTTGGGATAGTAATAAACAAGGAGATGCGAATATTAGGGACTGGCGACAAATTGCTGCAAGCGTCGTGCGGCAGCTCGTCCATCCTGAACAAGCACATCACGGAAGTCTTTAAACTTCGCAGGCCTAAGGGGATATCGTTCACGTGGGGGAACGTAAGGGTCCATTTTATGGCAAATAAACGAGAAAGTCTCGCGTTCATAGCTTCCGAGGAGTAGCCAGAAATTTCTCCTAACTACATATAATATATTACATTACATTGATGTCGACAGTGATGATTCACACTGCTACTTGTTTCCACATTTTTCTTACGTCTGTACAAATTTTCGACATTCTGACGAGACTCTCGTTATTAACCGTACAATATCTCTCCTATCTTGGACTGCATACAAATGGTACCAGGATTAAAGTGTTATATCAAGTAACGAGCTGCATGTATACACACAGGTGATGTACATGCATTCCGTAATGTTCGAGCTAGAGCTGATCAGATTAAGCGACAATGATGCTTCGTCGAACTTGGACAATACCGCGAGCACGAGCTCTGGATTGGACAGACGGGGTAGTCAGGGAGCTAGGAGCATATTGTTGAAAGGTCAGATGAGATACATCGACGACATCAAAGCGATCATTTTCCTATGCAGTCCCTTGTGAGTTCGCGATACGCGGTATTTCTATGCACGCCATTCGAAATATTTATTGTATCGTTCGCGAATACGCGATTTCAGTCTCCCTAAAATAGTTCGAATAACAAGAGAAATATTGAGTACTTAAGCGATACAACAGGTATTTTCGACTCTCTGTTATGATATCGAAATACTAAATGAATAGCTCTAATGGAGGGTGCTCGTTTCTAGAATCAACAGTTTAGACGAATTACTTAACATGGGTCTGTACCTGAACGACCTAAATCCTCACGGTTTGAGTCGTGAATTAGTGCTCGCCGGTTGGCAACATTGTGGAAGGTACAATATTATTTTTTTAATTACGGGTAATATTGACTGAGCTATTGTTTCACTCGCTACCATCGAGCGCATTGGCATCAACGTGTAACCCTACGTGTTTCCGGTCGTGCCTCGTCAGATTAGAGATGATGTTCGAGAGGGCTGAGCAGAGATCGACCGAATTAGAGAACAGCTACGCGTTGCTGGATCGCTGGAAGAACAAAAGCGACGAGCTTCTATATTCCATGATACCTCAGACGGTTGCAGATCGATTACGCGCTGGCGCGAGTCCTTTGAGTACTTGCGAGGTACTTCCGATTCTCATCAGCCATATCAGACCCATTCTTTCCGCTTCATCGCGTGAATCCTTAAAGCGTTGAATCTTGAACGCAAAGTCCTTTATTATTTTTAAATTTTGTACGCAACGCAACATTTTGAATAAACCTAGAAACAGTTTTCATTCTGTTTGAAAAGAATTCGAAATTGCTTGACCTGACAATTGGAAGTCTCAATTTTTAATAGGCGACAGTGATTGAATACTGTTTTACATTTATTCGCAGTCGTTTGAATCCATATCCGTGTTGTTCTGCGAACTTTACGACTTCGACTACTCGACGATCGAGGGTGCAATGGACGTCGTTTCGTCGATGAACGCTGTCTTCTCCTGTTTCGACTCACTGATGGACGAATACAAGGTGTACAAAGTAAGTTTCACGCATGAAAGTAAAACACGTTGTTACGATATTGTAAGAGGTAAAAGCAAACGGGAAAACAATGTTAGCATGCTTCCGCTGCCGCTTTAACGTAGCGCGGTATTTCAAATTTACGATTTTCAACAGGTAGAAACAGTTGGCCGAGTTTACATGGCGGCGAGCGGAGCGCCTGATAAAACGGAGAATCATGCGCAATATATCGCAGACGTTGCGTTACAGTTACTCAAACATGTTCGATCCCTTAAATTACCCTCTGGTCTTGACATACGAATCCGTATAGGTAACTTAGTACGCGATTTATTTTCAATATTCTTCGTTTCTTGTCTCTTACCCTCCTAAGATCTAAGTAAGAGTAACCAAAGTGCTATTTAAAGTACAAGCTTTGAAAAATTCAATTCCGTTTAATATTTCTGGACGATCGAGCGAGAACGAGGAAAATTGTGTACAAATGTGTTCTACTTTCTTAGGCATCCATTCTGGACCAGCTGTCGCAGGTGTCGTTGGCATCAAAGTACCTAGATATTGCTTCTTCGGTGACACGGTAAATACTGCTTCCAGAATGCAGACAACTAGTCAGGTAAGTCTACTTATTCCTAAGTTTCACTGTATAGATTTAAAGACGTTGAAAAACGGGCACAGAGTGAAAATTGAAGAAAATCGAACGAACCACATACGCGTACCCCATATCATTGACTCACGAATACGCGCAACGTTCTAATAAATTCGATAACTTAAAAACGGTAAGAAAAAGGTCGGCTATCACTTTCTCAATTATACTTGAGCACCAATTGAGTGCAACCAAGGCATTTCACTCCCGACACTTTTGTAATACAGCCAGGAAAGGTGCACATTTCGTCGGACACTAAAGCGCTGTTACCACAGGATCGTTACCACGTCGAATCGCGCGGATTAGTTTGGGTCAAGGTTCGTATGAGAAAAAACTTTAATTCAGAGATTCCCGGCCACCGCATCGCATAACTCGGTGGCTTACTGTTTTGTACAGGGGAAGGGTAACATGGAAACCTATTGGCTCCACGACAACGTAGTCACCGATGTTAACCCAACAACGGAGGAAGCCATTAAACCGGAAGGACTTCTAGTCACAGATATTTAACACGCGACAAAGTGGCGCGCCGAAACATTCGAATTTTACCAATCGCTGTACTTCGCTGTTCGACGTTTGAATCGTTCTGTTTTTCCGTTTCGGTGTTACGAATCGTCAGAATCGCTGTACCGTCGTCCAATTGTAGAGCGTTAAATGTATCACTGGTCGAAAACATGTAGACATATCATCGCGAGCTACGTTTAGACAATGCTGCTGTACGCTATCCTCGTTATACGTCACGTTTCAGTAATTGTGGCACAGCTTCGTACGTTTTTTGTTACACGACAAGTGGTATCGTCTAAACGCAGCTTAATTTTGTAACATATTATAGCAGTTACTTATCTTTCTGTTAAGTATTCTATGTGCAGACTCTTATGAGTTATTTCGAAACAGCAATCGTAGATGTCGAGCACGATCACACGAATCGATTGACAAGAAATAGTTACCGCGAAACGTTACCTCGAGGAGCTAAACCACGCTTAAGACGACGTGGTTAAAAAGAACTCTTCCTGTTTCTTCATTTTCCCCGCCGTTCTTCCTTTCTTATTTACTTCCCTTCGTTGTTGCGCTGTATCTTGTTAGCTTAGCAGAAAAACTTGGCTGAGCTGTTCCAATTGCTTCCCAAATCCTTTTTCCAATAACATTTTCCTTTTCATTTTATTTCCTCCGCTCGTACAACGGTCCTATTCCCAAATTCATCTCCACGGTTATTTAAATCACGCGAATCGAACGGGAGGAAGTAATAAAACGGTGGAAATACAAATAAGGCGAGTAATATTGAAAGGTAGTATTAACATTAAATTACAAAGAAATGAGTATCACGAAGCACTTTCGACGGACGTTAGCCCATCCACAAAGTAAATGGCAACTTCTCGGAGCAATAAATAACGATGCGATAACAATTGCAATTGATTTACCAAGAGAGAGGCGCGGTAACAAAATCTCCATGAAAGACTTAATCCAGTTTGAATCGAAAGCGTTAGTCGACATTTCTCCGCGCGACAGCCGCTGGAACGACGCGAGCCAGGCGTTTGATTTCTCCGCGTCACGACAAATCAAAGCTCCGCTCGAGTGCCGCGCACTAGGTACGTGAGTTTTCACCGAAATTCCACGTCGAAAGAAACAGAGAAAGTCCGGACGACTTTCTTCCTCGTACGGCGAACGTTACGAGTCGGACGCCACGATACGTGCCTTAACTAACAATTGTTGCAACGTCTGCATCGACATAGGATAACGGATCCCGAGGCATCCGCGTAGACGGGCTATTTTCGAGCTCCCGGTGGTCACGAGGATGCGTGTATTTTAATCTAAATATATAGTCGATAAATAAATACGCAAACCGGGGGACTAACAGAGTTAAATATGCCGAGCTTGTCCTTCTTTCTTTCCTCATGGCCAAGGCAATTCGAAACAATCCCTAATCACAAGAAGAAATATTCCACGAGGAAGAGGACCGATCCTGCTCTTCCCTCGACGCATACTCGTAAAGTTACGAATGACATTTTTTAATTAACTAGCGTGGAAAGGAACCTATCCGCTCGGAGGCTGAGGAGAAAAGTAGATTTTCAACTCGAAGGTAATTAGAACCATCGATCTTAGCGTGGCTCTCGATCCAACTTGTTCGAGTAACGTACACGGATCATCGCAGAAATAAAGAACCTTGTCGACCGAGGTGGTCCTTTTTTCTTTTTTTATAAAATCGTGAAATCTCTGATTCGAAATGTTTATGGCCCGGTTCCTCTCTGCGAAACGGAGTCCGATTTAAGTATGACTCAAGAGTCAGGACAAAGACGAACGATCATGACCCTCGAATCTTGTTCGTCGCTCGAGTTAACTTAACAATAACAGGCGTCCTCGGTATTACGCATTATCCACGTCAGGTAGCGATTCACCCTGCTGTAGACACCAGGGTAACCAGGTTTCGCGCAACCCTCGCCCCAGGACACAACTCCTGCGAATTAAACGCGGCTTGTATAAATGTATCATTGTAAACGTGTGTAATCGTAACATAGCCGTTGAACGAGATATAAAGCGAGTCTTAATTAAATTTAAAGATGTATCCATGTACAAGCTTAAAGATGAGATCTCCTCTTCAATTAAGATTACTTCTAAACTACCTCTACACAATACATTATGTTATGAATTCCTTTTAGAAAAATATCTGTGATTGAAATCTGGTACTATTCAAGGTTTCATTAAATTTCTTATAATCTTCTAAACGGATTTAGAGCTCGCTTTATACTCGTTCGAACGACTATCTCGTTCCTCGTCGAGCAATAAAGCGCAGAACTCACCAACAATATCGTACGTGTTATCCCTGACAACGTGTAGAGGTCCGCCGCTGTCACCCTGACGAGACAAACAAATTCCAAATGTGAACGACGCTTCCGTGTCGCTTAATATTAAGTGATGTATACGTGTGTGCGCACAGTTCGATGTACGCGTGTAGATGCAAATTGTACAAAGGTGTAATAATAATAACGAGAGAAATGGAACCCGGTTGGCGATTACCTGACACGAATCCTTGCCACCCTCTTGGTAGCCAGCGCAGAGCATGTTGTCCGTGATCCGTCGCGCAGGGTATTTCGTCGCGCGACACTCGGCGTTCGTAAGAATTGGGACAGTAACTTCTTGCAAAGTCTGCGATATAGGGCCAGATTCTTTTATCGCACCCCAGCCTGTCACTATTCCGTCCACACCGGCGAATGTTTTCGCTGAAACAGGAGTTTTCCCGTTTCTAATACAAGAAATATTCCATTGTTTAAGAATTGCAGAAGGGCAGAAAGTTACAAAGAATTTCAGAATTCTCGTACGAAGAAGCAGCGGATATTAAAAGTATGAAACCAGCTTGAGTTTGTCTCTTTGTTCTTTCCGTTGCTTCGTCTGTCTCACTTTCTGGTGTCCCTCTCTCTTTTTACCTTCTTCTTTTCCACTTTCGAGTTTCTTTGTTTTTATCCGCCTCTTTCTTTCCGGAGCTTATAATTATTAATGGATTAAATTCGTTACTGCGCGTGCAAGCGAAACGACTGTCGCTGTGAATAGCGAGCCCGCGATTCATGTCATGCCGAATGGTGTATCCTACTATCGACTATTGCAGCATTTGGAACGTTACCTCGTTCTGGAAGGCAAACAGGCCTCATCTTTCCCTCGAACCGAATGCCGTCCTTCAGTTTGACGAGCGCGATGTCATTGTTGTAGTTGAGCGTCGAATAGCCGCTGTGCTTGATCACTTTCTCGACTTTAAACATTTGCGTCTCCGCCTCCGTGGTGGAATTGCGATCGTGTTCCAATATCCTCACCGACAGCAGATTTGGATCGAATCTGTTCCAATTATTCGTGAAATGGATTTACTTAACAGAGATGCCAATTTATAATACTGAATCGACTGAACGTCGCTATACGGTAAATCGAATGTCGTTGTAAATTAAGGAAATGAACATTGATTGAAATTTGACACAAATAATTTTGCCGAATCATTATTTCACGTATTGCGACGATTTTGTTGATGTTAATAATTTTGTATACTATCAGTAGGGATTAAAATGGTAATCTATCAGAAGGATAGTTACGAATTGAATGATAAAATCACCTATCGACGCAGTGACTGGCAGTCAATACGTAATGCGAATTTATGACAGATCCACCGCAATAGAATCGCCCTCTGTACATCATTAATGCCATCCATGGATATTGATTAACTTGGGTCTCGACACCGCCTACTATACGTTTTTCTGTGTTCGTTAAACCGCACTCTATAAAAGAACAGTACGTCAAGAGTTACTCAATGTACTTAATAAAAAAAAAAATATATATATATTGCGATTTTAAATTATGATATCCATTGATATACTATCTATTTGGTCAATTAAATGAAGTACTGATTGAGATTAGTCGATTAAAATTCTTTTTCAGAGTCAGATAATTTAAGATTCAGAGAATACTACAACAGAACTATAATATATTGTTAAATAAAATAAAATTTAGCTTACTGCAGGGCATACACGATTCGGAATGTACTGGTTTCGGAGGTACAGCTGTTGTTGTTGAGGACCCACCTGCTGATATAATACCCCACCAACCCCAAAAATTTTTGTCATCTATGTCTGTTGAATTAGACTGCCTAACATTTACGTTACCTTCTGTGCCATTCGTCGACAGCTGCAATTAGAAATGTTTGTTCTGAAGTAAAAGATACTAATAAAAACGTATGGACGAAAGGAAATATTTTACAACAGTGACAGCTTCGTCATTTTCATTTGCTTCTAAGCAGGAATGAAGCAGGAAATCAGTGTGTCGCAACATTTTATTCGATTCTTCAAAATCACGTTCCAGGAAAATCAATAAATATTCAACGATAGCTGAGTATGAACTTAAGCCATTGAGCACGTACGATTTTAGACACACGAAACATTGATCTTGACATTAATCGCCGTTATGTGTCCCCAATATACATCTCATTACGTATGCAAAACAGGAAAGGAATATACGTTATAAATACAATACTATCAAAATTCAAATCTAACCACACGAAAATCTACTCAAGTGAACGGACAAACACCATTAGAAATAACTAATTTACACCCTTGTTGCTAATAAAAAAAAACCCACAGGGTTATCCGTTCCTCGCCGAACAAAAATCCCCAATGAATCATAAGACAAAAATGACAATCGTGATACTTTCTAAAAAAGAACCTCAGGACAATGTCACGCGATTATTTTTTAATCGATCGTAATCTCGCTCCGTTTTGCATTACACGTAACATTAAAAAAGATATACAATTACTGCAGTAACTGAAATGGTCCATAAAACACTTTGTTCCACTTTTCTCTGTCACTAAATGAAGAAATAAAATGCAATTTACGGAGGCATGTTATACTATTGAATGCTGACAGGACTTTAAACTCAATTTACTCGAAACTTCTTATTAGCAATATATCACCCTCGTTCTCAAAACTATTTAGAACCCACCGATTTTCCACCGTTTTTATAAGGTCAGAAGGAGAACAACCAGAGCTCAATCTTTACTATTTTCAAACAAATATGGAGCAAAGTTTCACATCTCATATGAACGTACCATTCTCATGCATTTTACAGACACAATATTGAAAGACTTTTCTGGCGCTTTTTTCTACTAACGGTGACATAAATTGCAACAACCAAGAAAGGCACCCTTGGCGAACTTTACGCTCTCGTCGTTTCACCCTTCGACCGTAATTCGCGAATCCTCCCACGGGTACCGGCGCGAGTAGGTGTCGATCGCGTGAAAAACGTCGCCCTCCCGTTAACGGTTACTTACTTCCTCGCAATTAACGGCGCACGCCGCTAGGATCACGGCGATCACGCAGAGTGTCGTGCTGGTGCACATGATCGAGTTCGTCGATCGCACTTTTCTTGCCGCGCACGAAACGAATACTGTGAATTCCGTGGCGCACGGTCGACGAATAAAACGGAGCAACCGATTCAATCGGGCCCGATCTACACACTTCCCACCGAGACGCCGTACACTTTCACGCAACACTTCGCTGCCGGACATCGCATCTTTATTTATACGGGAATAGTGGACTGGCGAGTGTGACCCGTGGTGAAAATTTAGGCTGTATGCAAATTTCGCCGTCCCGGACAAACAACGCGCTGTTTAGGAGTTTTGCGGACTTGATGCTGGCCATCGCTGGTACCCTGCGCGTCCGATTATACCGGTTTGGCCGTAAGGATGTTACGTCCTTCTGACCGTGTGTGGGTGATTCCCTTTGTCAGCTTTTTGCTACCTTCTCCTCGTGGCTGGTCTTTACGACGTGGGTGGAAACTGTCTACGTTACAGTATAGAGACGTAACGAGAGATGTAATAAATGCGATGTATAGTATCGGTGAAATGAGTGCTACATTGACCTTCTTGGAAAAAGGTGCGCGTGTATGTATTAAAGTAATAAGTATTAATTCGAGTGATTTAAACAATGTCCAATAAAACGTCCTAATAATCCTTTTCTCTGACATTTATATTCGTTCCTCAATAATTCTCTGGTCCAGAAGACTGATCGCGTGGTTGCAGAAAAATCGTTATTCGCGTTTGATCACTTAATCATGTAAATCATCCAACTATTTGTATGGCCTCGAATTCGCGTTTTCTCCGATATTTAAACAACGGTATATAATCAATTAACAGTTTTTTTTTTTATTCTCAGCGTGCGGTGGTGTGTACGACGTAGCAGATTTTTGTTGCTCGTTGTGTGTTTATTCATAATTATACCAACGACCGAGCGTGTCCGTTACTCGTTGTATTAGGGGTTAACAGTGAACGACACGGATGGAGAGTGTCAGAAACTGAAAGAACGATGAGGCTCCGAGCGATCCGCTCGTTGCTCGCGCACGAGTCTCTGTGCGGTTGGTTTTTATCAATCGTCTAGTTAAAGTCCCGAGAAAATTAGATAAAATGATGTAGGACAAAGGATTGTATCTCACCTGTAACCTGTGACAGTGGGTCAAGGTATATGGGTCACAGCACCCTCATGCGGGTAGGACATTGCTTTATTGTTTGGTTGGATGACTAACCTTATCGACAGCCTTGCCTTATTTTCAGTTATCGCCAGGGTCAGATTGTCGGTGTGATCTCAACTTTTTCACGGGCAAAATAAGTTTCATGCGACGATGATGACTTATCTTTTTCATCTATGTATGTATTAGTCATAATAATATATTCTTCTATGAACGGAGTAATTAGATGACTACGTTAATTAAATTGCGTCGTGCATAAGATAAGCTTGTAACTGATTGTTGTAATATCTGTGATACGTCTGTGTGCGGTAACTATATTTCGTTAGTTGCGTGCTGGTATACTCCGTTGGGAGTAAGCTGATTGAATGACTGCTCTAATTTGACTTTTCAAGGATTAAAGCCTATTTAAGTTGTACTACGTCGGCCGATAGCGAGAAGAATTCATTCGTGAAGTCATTTGTCGGTTACAGCTCTAAACTTTTATCTGTAATTCATCGTTTCCGTCTAAAAAATTAAACAAGAAGTGTACCACTGACATAAATCATACGCGAACGCTGTTATGGGAGTATGAAAACACGCTGCGAGTACTCGAGTGCAGCAATTTTTGAAACACGTTCGGAAAAAACACGCAGCCACCACCGTTTGCTGAAGCTTGATCGATTAATCGAAGGGAAAAACGAGATAAAGGCATTAAAAGAAGTCAGGAACACGCATAAATTATCCAACACTTTCGTGCCACGCGAGCCACCGGTCGCTGTTACTTGCGTTTTGCTTCCAATCAACACTCACGTTCCTCGACGCCTTTTTTCCTTCCCCCCTGTAAACCACATATTCATCTCATAAATTATACCACTCGTTCCTGCACGAACTCATTTGCCGTGAAACACGTGCACCCCACCGCGTGTTCACACGCGGCGCGAGATGGCACACGGTTTCTTACTTGAATAATTGAATTCCAATGTCGAGATGACGGAACCTCATTACCAGCGAAATTTGTTCGATATTGAACGTAACGGTACACGCGAACCGTCGTGGACGAATCCTGGTGAAATCAGGAACAATGATGATTACTCGGAACGCCAATAGCGGCGAGGGAATTTTCGTTAATAAACTAATCGCGCTCATTAATCTTGTACGTGTAACGTGCGAGTTGTTAAAAATAAAAATGATACGTATAAATAATGACCAAACGAGTTTCATTCAAGGGGGGATGGTGATTACTCGAAAACAAATATACAGAAACAGGTGGTAACCCCGTTAGGGGGCTTAGCGATTGAGTCAATTTGCTTACGAATTTCTAACATAGTTTCTCCAGTTTACCCAAGATAGCGAGAACTGTTCAGGGGGGCAATTATCTAGGCAATGTTTAGATCCGAACGAGGCACGTATCGCGTAATTAGCTAAACACCGCGCATCGCTGTGCCAAGGAGTTGCAACACCCCTTGCTGAGGCTCAAGTTATTTCTAAAGAGAAACGGGGGCGCAGCTCCCGATATTGCTTGTTAAATATTTACCTCGGCTATACGAATCTAAAGACAAGGGCAAACGACTGTTACATTGACCCGATTTCAAACCACAATGGTGATCCGCGTAATGCCGCCACGGTGCCATTAAACTTCTTAGAACTTCGTCTAGTAAAACCTTTACTGCCTACGCATCGTACTGTTTCATGGACCCGCGAAGAATCTCTGCCACCGTTCGCTGTCAAAGTTTCGTAGAACTTTGCCTTTCCGTTGAAACGGACGATTGAAGACGATGCATAATTCATTTAATGGACGCCTCGATTCCTGTGTTGGATGTTTGTTCGCGGTTTCGAATGAAATATCGAATGGAGCATAGATTAACTGTAATTCATAAAATGGTATCGTCTTCTCGTAGCTTTGGTCTATTTTTAAGTAAACGAAGTACCTCGCTTTCGTTAAAATCAATGGACCGAACCTCGAACCTAAGGCGAAGTAAAACAAGGGTTTAAACTTCGAATCCTTTGAAAAAAAGTCCCATTGAAATCGTCTGGAACGCGTTAAAAGTTGCTGCTGCCTCGCGTCACGAAACTTGCATCCCAGAGCGAAGCGTGCAACCGCAAACTGCAGGACCGTTTCACTCGATAAGTGAAACTCTTTCAATTAGTGTGTCCCATTCCCTGCGCGCATCTCCGGCGATGTTTCGTGGCGCGGAGACAATAGCGGCGTGAGGCGTGAAGAATTTCGACTGACGAAAGTGACATTGATCCAGTCTCCGTTGGGTCTTGAAAAGGAAGGAAGGAAGGACGCGCACATACGAAGGAAGGGCCTCTGGTAACAGAGGAGGAGATACAGAGAGATACAGAGACGCGATGGAGGTGGTGGTCCCGGTTGACATTGGTCGTCGTTGGTGGTCGTTGCTCGATCCCATGTCGCACACACAACACCTCTTGATTGTTCGTTACGCACGAACATTGTCGGTCCTTTTCCTCTGTTTTCTTTTTTCCTTTTCCTTCTTTCCTTCCTCCTTTTTTTTCTTCTCCTTTTTTCACCGCCGCGTATCCGTGGCGGGTGTCTGCGCAGGTGAGACAACCGCGCGTACACCGACACTCCGGCTGATTTAAAGGCTGTCACATGCAACATCTGCCAATGCAAACGCACCACTCAAGGTTGACGATCCCCACCGGCACCGGGTCGGCTCCTTCAATAGTTATAATTTACTATAAAACGGCAAAACGGCCACGGTACCTTTAGACCTTTCATGCCCGGCATAGGCACGTGCACGAAGCGGTAACACCGATAGATATCGTACCCACGAGATCGAAATCCCGCCGTCTGTGTGCCTGGCCTCTCGACTACCAGCGATCGAACTCGCGCTGCATACACGTACCATTCCGGGACACGCGATTATGCTGAGCCACGCGACTATGCAACGCGGACTCGTGATCCTCCTCTGGATAAGCTGTTGCGGCTACGCGTTGCCGCGAGTGGTAAGTCCTGATTCCATCTTTCTTCTTTCTCCTCGCTTACTAATGGATCGTGTGTATTATTATTCGCGCGTAACACGAAAATCGATTCACCTCGAATTAGACGCTCCGTTATGGGACTCGAGCACCGCGCGTTCGTGACTGGTTCGGATAATCGTGATTTTATTTCAGCTAGGATTGTACAACATTTAAGAGTTACGCTTCTTTTTAAGATCAGAGAAAAAGAGCATTCCACTTATATTGTCCTTGTAAAATCACAGCTCATTGTCAACTATCTCCTCCACTGACTACGCGTTTTTCTTATCCAGCATAAATAGGCTACGTAAATTTATGAACCTGATATGAAGTTTCTAGCTGTTTCAGAGTAACACTATGGAATGACATACTTAAAAGTTTCACTTGAAATATCAAGAGGAACGTTTTATGGTTATAATTTTATCTTTCGAATTAAAACTAGAATTTTCCTCTGCTCAGGTACCGCAGAATGAGAAGAAATACCTGCCCTCGTCTAACTTCCAGATGCAGTACAACAGGCCGTTAGATGAAATGTCCTACATCGATTTTGATTCAGCACCTTCGCTTCCCTCGAAGAGGCCGAACATCTGCAACGACTGTGGTAATTACCTTTATATCACAATTATCGCATCAAAGAAAAAGAAATTCCTCATTATACCAAACGTTACACAAAAAATAACACTTCTACACTGACAGCTAAATCAATTTTAAAAATCTGCTACTAGAAGATTAGAAATTATTTTTTTTACGTTATTTGTGACATAATATACTGCAAGAAAAATTATGACGGTGAACGTGGGATTAGTTTTTGTAGAGCTACCTCTGGACATAAGTTTCCGCGCAACGCCATTCAGTAAGACATAAAAAAGTTACTGTGGTTTAACCGTGGTACCAATTTCTACGTATCTGTTACAGTCTGTGGCGTGGGACGGAAAACAAGGATCGTCGGCGGGAACGTGACAAGCGTTTACGAATATCCGTGGATTGTTAGCATGAGTAAACAAGGCATATTTTACTGCGCCGGCAGTTTAATCACGCGGAGGCACGTACTCACAGCAGCCCACTGCCTGGAAGGGTGAGTATCCTCATGTGAGACGCTATGGGGCACATAAAGTTAGGTGTGAGACAAGTTGTTAAATTGTTGAGTGTTCAAACTGCGTACCTTTACCTTGTTTGCTTTCGTTTCACTTAGATACTGAATTCAAGAATGTTGTTCTCCATATAGTGAAAGTGATGAGTGTGAGATAATTATCGTGAGTTGGTTGTGATACATATAACGCAGAACGTGTTTAACTTTGAGTCATATCTTAGATAATGAAGTCGAAAACGAGTGTCGCAATTTTTTAGAAAATATTTCTAAGTAACTATCTCGTTGCTTACTTTACAACGTGTGTTACGTACTACAACAACGCGTGTTATATTTGTCCATTTAAATCGTTTCTAATTAGCATCTTCAACTTTCGACCCATTCGCCTTCGAAACCGTGCACAGCAAACGAACGTGAGCAAATCAAAACCATCTCGAAGTGGAATTTTTTCTAAACAAATGTTTTTGGAAAATGTTCATACCCTTTAATCAAGTTTTATGTTAAATGGTAACATAAAATGGTGTGAATATTTCCTGTAGCTGTGTTCATGAATTCTAGGTTCGACAAGAGGATTATCAAACTCGTGCTGGTGGACAATGACCGGAAAAGGATGGACAAGAACTCCATAATTCGCCGTATCAAATCGGTCGTTATCCACGAGAACTTTCACGCGTACACATACAACAACGACATCGCTATCATCGAGATGGACCGACCGGTAGATGTGAACGGTGTCGTACGAACCGCCTGTTTACCCGAAGACAGTAAGTACGCTTCAATTATGCAGTTTACCACAATATTGCGACAAGAAACGGTGTAAAATGAAAAAATACTCGTGATCGTGCAGCTACTAACGATAACACTTTGCGTTTTATAGAAGCCATCGACTACACGGGTGCAACTGCCACAGTGATCGGTTGGGGTCGAACTGGAGAGGGTGAGCCAGTGAGTGACGAATTGCGGAGGGTGAATCTGCCAATTTTGTCACAGGAGGAATGCGATCAAGCTGGTTACCAGCAAAATCGTATCACTGAGAATATGTTCTGCGCTGGATACCTCGAGGGTGAAATTGATGCTTGCTTCGTAAGTGTTAATTAAATTTTTGTACAACTATAGGTTATTCTGTTCAATACAGTAATATATATATATATATGGATATTAAACAATGTTTTCCTATTTAAGTTGTACTAATTAAATCCTACCATTGTTACAGGGCGACAGTGGTGGTCCCCTGCATGTGAAAGGAACGTATGGACATTTGGAAGTAATAGGTAACCTTATCATTTGTTACTTATTAGAACTTTCGTTGCGATACTATACCATTATTAGATATTGTTATTATTATAGATTAGAATATTAAATATAATATATTGGTTTGTGTTTAGGTATCATTTCATGGGGTCGTGGTTGCGCGAGACCAAACTTCCCAGGAATCTATACGAAACTAACGAATTACCTTGGATGGCTCAAAGACCATTTAGGCGACGAATGTGTCTGTCCGCCACCTCGTCGTTATTAATTTCCTGTTTTAAAAATCATTGTTTAAATGTTAAGGATTTTTATTGCTTAGGATGATACCCTTCGAACACGGTTCATTTAACAACATTTCGACTAAACAGGACGATCAGTATTAGAGTGAGGTGCGTTCGTTAGTTGATTTCGTTCGACGTTTATAAATATATGCACGTTTATATATTAATATTGACAGTGTGTCTGTAAATAGCTGCGGATCGTGTACAATCCAGCCATCGTAGTGTATCGTTAATTTATTGCAGTCGTTCGTTCGGTTGCATGTAGTTGAGGTAATCTAGTCCAGTGTATATACATAAAGATGTTCCGATTTTCTGTGATGTCGCGTTTTCTGTATAAAACCAGTCGTTGAATAAAGAGCCTGTTTACCAGTAAATAAAGAGCAAAATTATCGTACAAAAATTTTTCTCGTCGTTCGATTCGAGATACGATTAAAAAATAAAATTGGTACTTTCGAACAATCACTTCGTTTAAATTCTACCATTGCTTTCGTGGAACAGCGATACGACAAATTTGAGAAACTAATGAAAAATTATATGATATTCACTGACGTCAGTGTATGCAAATGTTAGGAAAATAGAAGTGAAATTATAAATCAACAAGTATAGCTGGTACGATGAAAGTTAGGTACGAAAAAAAATTCTCTCCGCCGTCTGACGAATGAGTAATTGCTTAAGTAAAAGCAAACATAAATTTAAATGAACTTCAGATTTGATTGCCGTTTTAATTAATAAAGTTTTCTCATTCCAATAATTCATGGATAATTGAAACCGTTTGATTAGAAATTTGAAAGCATCGACTATCGTTTAATTTTATGCTCGATTTCGACCACAGTGGACGTATCGATCTCAATTTTGGACAGCAAAGTGTTTAAATAATGGCTGCTCGCTCGGACGAACCGATACGAGTTAACGGTTGCTGAAAATACGGCTTGAAAAAAGGCTAGATATGGCGACGAGATGTTAGATAAACGGCAGTCCTCGATCGAGATGAACGGGGAATAACAGAAACCGGGTCAGTAGTCAGAAACGTTTTGCTTTCAACGGTGAATGTGGGTTAGTGAAACCTCCAGACCGTTACCAACGACTCCTCACTCTTCCCGAATTAAAACAGGTATTAAAACAGTAATTCCACGGATTTATCAAATACCAACTGCTTCAAGAACGCTTCGTCTCGTTACAGAACATTGATTTTACAGCTAAGGAAGAAACTGTTATACTACAAATTACCAATCTTGATATCTTCTCTCTAAGAGTATTAGTCACACAAGGTTAATTTGAAAACGTATCCACTGAACCACAAAAGTAAAATTTAATTGAAAGATGTCCAGTAAAACCAGTAGCTTTAATAAAATCTCCACGGAACACTAAATAAAAATGGGTTTAGTAATAATTCCAGGAAAGGACAATTCTTACTGGTATGGGCGTAGAAAGCACACGACGCTCGGAGGTCACGTATGGAGTAATCATAAAACTCTGATGGTGTTTCGTGTACAGACCGGGCAACTTTTTTAATAACATCTCCCGATGACAAAGCTCGTATTCACCGCGCGATCTCATTCGTTATAGGCGGGATTCATCCACGTTACCGTTCGTTCTGCCGGCTACTAAAAGAGAAACTTTTTGAAAGGGCTACGAAAGCGCGTCTTCTTTCCTCGTTTCTTTATTTCACCGGGTGGGGCGTCCATGGATGGACAAACCGAGAGAATAAAAGTAGTGCAACTGACACTCGAATAAAAAGAGATTTATTGAACTTCTAGGATGTAGGAACGTACCGAGAAGACATCTGCGACCGAGTGTCCTTATCGTGCACGTTGCAATGATCGAGAAGATTGAAAATTCCACGACTAAATAGAAGAAGGATAACGTTCGACGCAATACAAATTATTCGTTGCGCACCAACATAAATCTTTCTTTCTACGGCATCATTCTTTCCACTCGAACATTCCACAACTTTAACTTCCACTTTTATCACTGAGAAGTTACAAAAAGTTTCACTCAATGGCAAAAAACAAATGCAAAATTTCTAATTCCCAACAGTCACCATTGGGATGTTAAAGAATGCCAAGCTCCACCAAGAATAATTGCAAGCAGAATATCAATCAGTCCCCAAGTTCTCAATTCCCACTTACGAAAAATTCTTCTGTCTATCCGATCGGAAAACAGAGTCGAAGCGATTCTAATGAGACGAGCATGGACGACCAACTAGGAGCGAATATTAAGCCAGTGCCAAATAAAGGACCTGTGTATAGTCGCGTGACACGAATCGTCCACGGCCACGTCCATCTTGCCAATTTCGAAACGAGAGGATCATGTGCGATCGACGTCGCATACTGAATGGGAAGAGCAACAGGATATAGTGAAAGAACTTTCTTCGCGAGCGTCAAACACTCGGCTTGGTCTTGGTCGGTCAGTCTAGCGTCTTCGTGGAACCGCGGTGAAAGCGTCTGCACCACGTCCGCCGATCTCCTGCAGCCTCTGGATGGAATCCAGGGGCAGAAGGTGAAAAAGCAGCTCGTGTGAACAGTGGAAGGTGTGCCAGCCTGACCGGTAGAATGCGCGATCATGGAAAATTCGGCAAACACGCCGTGATTTTAAGAGATTTCGTCGACGAATGGGGAAGAAGAGCTTCTGCAACAACGTTTCTTCGTGACCATTGATCGAAAAATGTTTGGACGGGCCGCATCGGGAGGAATCTGGACCCTGGGTTTCGTCTTGCCGTTCCTTGCTCACGTGGCCTGTCTGAACGTCAGATTATTGCAAAACAATTCGTTAACCGCGACTATAGATCACGCTGTAAGTAATATTGGACAGTGAAACCGGTACGTGCTTCGGTTCGAGGACTGTGAGTGGTGTTCCATGGGTGATTTCAATATTTTTCGCATTTCTCATTGGTGTCGTTAGATTTTTCTTGAAATCAAGAAGATCGTGGTTGCTGGTAACTAAATGTTTGTCGAAGGAAAGATACTCGCTTCGATCGAAAGGGTTTGTCAGTGAGATTCAACACTGTGTCACGTTTTGTTAGCTCTTAAGAAGCTTATTGGAATCACTTTTGGGTCGCGTAATGAGCTAGATTCTTCGCTTGATCGTGTAATATTGGATTTAATCGTGCAGGCCTTGACCCATAATTCGGATCGTGGTTACTTTCTCTGATGGTTCCCCTTACTTATTAGCAATGGAAAGTGAGTGTACCGTCGAAGATTGATCAACGTAGAAATGTTCTTTCAGGCAACAAATTCGACCCACAATCGAAAGGGCAAGTTCTTGTTTGACGAACTGTTTGGTCTTGACATAACCAGCTCCGTGGACGAGGATGAACTGCCAAGGAATTGCACATGTGGTAAGATTACGTTACCGAATATATTATAAGACATTAATTCGATGGTCGTCAATTTTTAGTATGATTACAGTCATTTTCTTCTCTGTAGATTGCAAAATAATCTGTAACCATAAAGATCGTCCTTTTTCCTCATTAATTCAATGAAAGGCATAAAATGTTCAATCGACTCGCACTAAAACGCAATGAAATTACGAACAGCAGTTTCACTGGCACAGATGCTCGCGAAAGAAAAAAGTGCTACAAAAATAAGTAGAAATCTTTGAACTAGTTTCCATCGTCTCTTTTTCGTCTCTTTCACCTTCACGAGGAAAGAAACGAAAGTGCAACTCGAAAAATCACTTTCTCCTACGCGACTTTGCAAACTTATTACGTCACGTGGCGGAATTTACACTTGACCACGTCCAGTGTAATAATGTCAACTAGTACGTATGATCGCGTGCTAGCTACCGATGTAACAGTCTTCCGTAGAAAGCGTCCCTCTACGTCCCCAACTCCTCTAGCGACCGACGATGACAGGTAACGAGCAGTAATGAAGAAGGAATTGCTTTCCAGAGTGCGGTATATCCAATCAGGAGGATCGAATCGTCGGCGGGCGGCCAACATCGCCAAACAAGTACCCCTGGGTGGCGAGACTCGTCTACGAGGGGCGCTTTCATTGCGGTGCCAGCCTCGTCAATAACGATTATGTTCTTACCGCTGCCCATTGTGTCCGTAGGTAAGTTTTTTGTATATGTATATATGTCTTTTTGATGTTGGCAAATATATTGTTTTACTTTTCTTTCTGTAGAATGAAATTTGAAAAAATTAAATTATCATAGTGTTTCATAAATTGAGTACTTAAAATCTTTTTACTATATGAAGATTTAAAATTTCATTTACTTTCCAGATTAAAGCGTTCAAAGATCCGTGTAATACTTGGAGATTATAATCAACACGTAAATACCGATGGAAAAGCCATAATGAGAGCCGTGAGCGCTATAATTCGCCACCGGAACTTCGACATGAATTCGTACAATCACGACGTTGCCTTGTTGAAACTTCGAAAGTCTGTAAAATTTTCTAAAACTGTTAAACCAGTATGTTTACCTCAAAGCGGTAAGGAATCATATATTTCTAAATGAAACATATTTCATTTTGCTTACTAAAATTATCAGTCGCAAGTATTGAAGAACGCAAGTTTTGAACGAGAAAATTGCTATTTGCGATTTTTAATAGTATTTCGAACAAGTTACGAGAGCACACAGTAAGTGCATTCACCTTCTACCGCGATGGGTCGTGTTAACAGAAGTTTTTAGCACTCCTCAAGTGAGGGCCTCACGTTTTCGTCAACTAATTACTGAGCCATCCTACAGATAGGAACTAAAACTATTTAAAAAATTGAAAAATATTCGATTCAATCACTATTTGAACGCTACTAAAACAGATTAACTGATATTTACCTTAATAAATTATTTGAATGAAAGAAGTTAATATGTTAATAATAATTACAGGTAGCGATCCAGCTGGTAAAGAAGGGACCGTGGTTGGCTGGGGTAGAACGACAGAAGGCGGTATGCTTGCTGGACAAGTCCAAGAAGTGCAAGTGCCGATATTAAGTTTAACGCAGTGTCGCAAAATGAAATATCGAGCTAATCGGATTACAGATAACATGGTCTGCGCTGGTCGGGGCAGTCAAGATTCTTGTCAAGGTGACAGCGGCGGACCGCTTCTCGTACACGAAGGCGACAGGATCGAAATTGTTGGTGAGAGATTAATGTATCCTCTAACAACTCTAAACAGAACATTTATTTTCTTTTTGAATGATTTATTTCACTATGCACTATTCCCCTGAATCTTTGCCACATCTGAATTATAGGAATAGTGTCATGGGGTGTCGGTTGTGGAAGACCAGGATATCCTGGAGTATACACCAGAGTAACTAGATACTTGAAGTGGATCAATACGAATATGAAAGATGGATGTATATGTACACGTTAAAAAAAAACCCACGAATTTGTAAAATACTTGACCCAGTGAAACACACAAGTGTTTGCTAGCCCTATGAAGTTATTTATTACTATATAAACGATTGGTTATACGCGAGTGTCAAAATAATTCGACTGTAAAATGGAAATTATTTGAAAGTTCATAGCTGAACGAAAAAGGAAGCCACTTATAATTAGCATTCTAATGAGAATGCTCTTACCGTCATGAAACAGCGTTTTATATATTAAGTACAAGTCGCTAGTGATTCTTTAGTTTTGTTAAACTGTTCTGTATATAATTTAGTCATAGTATAATACCGTGTAAAGTAAAGAAGAGACGAATGAATGATTCGAAATAATTCTCGTGCTTTGTAACTCGTAAATAGTTTGACAGAGTAATTATTTCTTTTTGTAGACGACTCCAAAATTTAGTGGATACGTAACACGAGAATAATCGAAGATTTAGATCTTATTTATTACATTGTTCGCAGAAACTTATAGTATACGTAGAAGTTATTGTATAACTCGAGTGGCACCCGGCGTCCACACCTTTAGTTGCATGAATGGCGGCCAGACGTTGTTGGAATAATCATCAGTAACGGTTTTCTGTCGAACCACGATTAACTTGATGAAGCGAACAGTCTGCTGAAAGCAGGACTGTATTGAGTGCATCGATGCACCGTATGTGTTTCAAACTAATGCTCAATAATATATATTTTTTATATATGTTGCCAATCAAAAGTGGCAAACGTCGAGAGAAATATCGATCAGGTTTGTATCCTATATTTAAATAGAAAATATCGACTCTATTGTTACTATATTAAGAATTCGATACCTCCAATTATAACGATGATTTTCTTCGAAAACTACTTCGTAACGTCGTTGTAAAAATATGGATAAAAGTGAATACTCATAGCGACACCATAAAATTGGAGAGCTCTTGTTCTTCCTCCGTCTGTCGCGGATCCAAGATCTCAAATAAACGGCAAACGACATGAATGCATCGTAATTCAGTCGAAAGTGGATAAACCAGACCTTAATGGGCATATCGGGCGGTCTCGTCTCTGTCTAACTCGAAACGATGGCATATTATAAATACAAAACGTTCGCGGCTCAACGGTACTGGGTGACGTGCCAGTCTGATGCATAACAAGATTTTTGCATATAATAACATAGGAACGGATGGTCATAAACGTCTCCACCCTTGGAATTTGCATAGGTTTGGGACGGTGGTTTTGGGCGCGCCACAACAGGACGGCCGACAAGAATTCATGCAAATAAAGATATTTTCCTCCTTCGCATTCCGAACAAATTAATAATAGATAAAATCGAAAGGAACAACAAGATACATTAATTTCTCAATTAACCAACTTTGCTCCTCGAAACACATCGTACAAGTAGGACAAGCTGCACCAAGAACTCATGATATCAGGCAATCCATCTTCGTTGCAAGAAATACATCAAAGCTTACTAAATATAAAGTTCAAGTGAATCATCATCCACGATAGTTTGATTGAAAATACGTAACGACAACATTTTGTCGAGCAATAGATGCGACTGCACCTGTGCGTTTGATAAAAACGAGATCGCAGCTATCGATGAGAATCGTTCAGAAGCTACGGTGACCCTGATGACGGTCAACAACAGTCACCCGTAACTCGACCCTGAACGTGAACCTGAACTGGTCAGGTACTGTCCAGTTGCCGACCAATCGGCTCTGCCCTCCTTCTCTTCTGGAATAGTAATTACCTCTTCGACCTGAGTCGTCCTCAGTCGCCGTGGGACACTGGCGATAGTAACTCCCAGCCAGGGATATGTCGGCAACTCGTTCCTGACAGTGCCCGCGCCGGCGAATCCTTCATCAATAAAATCCTTCGTTTGGAACGCGTGACGCGTGAGACATCGCACGGATAATACCGAGGACAGAATTAGATCACGGAAAATGAAGCTCTCCCGCTGTCTTGGATTACTGGTCGCCTTATCTCTGGCCTCAGACCCTTGTCAAGTAAGATCGTTTCGCCTATAAATTGTTTCGTTGCACCGTTAGAGTTGGATACGAGTGATGTTCTCGTTGGTTCGTGGTGTAGTTCTTATCTTATACCCCTTGATTTATCATTCGATTTACATGCGGAATCTCATACGGGCCTGCAGTATATGTAGATTCGTACGTGAAACATAACTGAAATTTGTATCATTAGAACGTGTAATTAGTTGAGTGAACTTTTAGGCGACTACCCTCGGTGAGAAAGTGAAGAACTTTTTTGGTATCTTTGGCAACAAACCGCCATCCGCAGTGGAGTCACCTGCACCATGTTTCTGCAGTGAGTATTTGTAGTTATATCAGTGCAAGAAATGTTTAATAATGACGTCGTAGCAAATTAAATTGTCTCGACGAATATCACGTATCTTAAGATTACCAGTGTCCAATTTGATAACCAATAATTGTCATTATTTTACCTTTCTTTGCCGCTCATCGCGTTCCCCGCTTAGGAATATCAGAACGTTAACGCAAATTAACTGTTCGAACAATTAGGTTGCGGCCTACGTAACGAAGAAAGCCGTATAGTCGGCGGTCAAACGACCCGTATGAACGAATTCCCATGGATGGCCAGGCTCTCGTATTTGAACAAATTCTACTGTGGCGGGACATTAATAAACGATCGCTACGTCCTCACTGCGGCGCACTGTGTCAAAGGGTAAGCATTAATCAAAACAGGCAACTCTCCACTCAACACGATCAATAACCAACAACGGAAAGTCCTTTCGGAATTTCCCGTTTCAATATCGCTAGTCACGTTCGATGCTCCAGAGAAGTATGATCAGCTTTCCTAGCCCCGTTTTCAGGTTCATGTGGTTCATGATCAAGGTCACGTTCGGTGAACACGACAGGTGCATCGAGAGGGGCGCAGAGACCAGATACGTGGTCAGAGTGCTGATGGGTGACTTCAGTTTCCTCAACTTTGACAACGACATCGCCCTGTTACGTCTTAACGAGAGGGTGCCATTGAGCGATACCATAAGACCCATATGCCTGCCGTCGATAAGAGGTGCGAAATTCCTTTTTTTCTTCTTTGGAGCAATGGTGCTCTTAAGTCGAGGAAGCTCGATCGAAGCTCTCTTTGTCTATCTGTTAGAATGAAAAACATAATTCTCGTCGCCTTACAGATAAACAATCGAATTACTTCGAAGATTTCTCTTAAGATCGTAACTCTTTTTCTCATGATTATCGAATCGACGATCAATAATTGACACTTGACTTGTCACTTTAAACTGGTTACTGCGATTTACCGCGTATATCGTGTCACCTGGTTCCAATAAACGCTCGTATTATTTATTGGCCGACTAATTACGCATTCGCGTATGCACGGAGAAATTAGTCAACATACGGGTGCGTTTCATGAGCGCAGCCACGCGATAAGGGGCTCGTTTCCGATCATAACTCGATGACGAACCGCCGCGGCGATTGTTACCGAATTGCGCAATTCGTGTCGAGTGATTAGGTGAAAAGTGCAAGTGGATCAAAATACGCAGCTTAAAACGGCGCGTATCAGCCAGGTGTGCGTGTAGGACGTTTCGTTTTTGTTCGTTCGCATTCCACCGCAATCTGCTCTTTCTCTTTCTGCTCGTCCCGTGTTTGCACGGCCGCGTTATACGGGCTGCATTCGTGTCCGCAGATAAGCACTACGTTGGGACGAAGGCAATCGCATCCGGCTGGGGCACCTTGCACGAGGATGGCAAGCCTTCTTGCCTGTTGCAGGAAGTCGAGGTACCGGTTATGAGCCTCCAGGATTGTCGTAACACGAGCTACAGTCCACGCATGATATCCGATAACATGATGTGTGCTGGATATCTCGATGGCAAGAAGGATTCTTGTCAGGTACGCTGCGAACATCTTGTCGAGCTGCATGCTTTTCGTTATTAAGGTCACCCGAAAGTATCGCGTGTTTCACTCGTTTCGATCGAATTCGAGTCATGTGCTTTGAGATAACTATCCCTTACTGATTTGAGTTGAGTTCGAATTGAGTTTTTTCTTTTCTGGTTCCTTAGGGTGATAGCGGAGGACCGCTTATAGCCGAACGTGATGACAAGAAATACGAATTGATAGGTATAGTATCCTGGGGTAACGGATGCGCTCGACCAGGCTACCCTGGGGTTTATACAAGAGTCACACGGTATATAGACTGGATCGTTTATCATTCGCGAGAGGGATGTTTCTGTGATCAAATTTAAGTTCAATAAAAATGTTAGGCATCCACATCTAAAAGAACAGATTTGTATAATTACTATTTGATATGTAATTGCTATGGAGCCAGAGTGGATTAACGTCAATTTTCTGCGAATGTTAATTAACATCAAATATTTCAAATCTTTTTATATAATAGCGATGTATTAAATACTTATAAGTCTTGTATATTTCTTTTGTGCCAAAATTTTGTATGGAAAATAATGTTAGTATAAATAATAAAACGATATAAACTTTATGATGAAATACTCAATAAATATTTTTATAATATAAACTATGCGACGATTACATGGATACTTTATTTAGCCCTAATGATAATCAAGGATGTACGAAGAGCAATGTTTAAAATGTAATGAATTTTTAAAAACTGCTCTTCGGTTCATTTTACTTGGAAGAATGTGAGAATTAATTAGATACCAGACCGATAAGAATGTCAAGTATAGACAGCCTTTCTGTGTAGAAATACATCGATACGTGTTTACGTTTACGGCCGATGCAAATCAAAGTTTATGATCAGACATTATACGCGTCAAATGTATCCCTTTTCCATGGTTTGGCCCATTCCCCGATTGAAATTCCCTAACGGTACCACCGGACCGGTTACCGACCGGTTGTAATTCAGACGAAAACGAAACGAGCAAAAACAAAATCGATATTCACGAGCCGATATATGCCGAGTGTTTTGCTACACTGGATGCTCCGGAAAAAGCCTTGAACTCTTGAATAAATGCGGGCAACGATAGTCCCGCTAGCCAAGACAAACCAGCCATTTAACCGGAGCCAGTACCGTTTCGACAGCCGAGAGAAAGACCATGAAGCTGCTCGACTTCGTCAAATACCTCATCGTTTGCAGCCTATTGTTGGTGCTCGCCCCGAAGTCGACTCGCTGCGACGAACTCGTTCGATCCGTAAGTGATTATCCTTCCGTTGCATTACACTTGGCTGCTGCATTACTTCTTTGCTTCATTTCTAATATGAGATTCATCTCAGCAGTAACGTCATAAGACTCTTAATTAGGCTCTAACTCGTAGGAGCTAGGTCGATTTAAGATCAATCGTATCATATTCTATATTTTTCTATGCATAGAAATTTGATATCTTCGTTATTGATAATATCATTCTTCGTTATTGATGAAATATCAACATCATTAAATCTTCATCTGTTAGTGAAGTTTTTGTTCAACGTTAAATATCGTTATTACATTTACCAAAACTTGCCCATTACTTTGATTAGAACAATGAACAGGTCGACTTGAGGGAAACGCGTGGCGTGTTGGATGTCCTGTTTGGCAGATTTAAAACATGTGGCAATTGTTGTAAGCAATCAGTTGATATTGAAGTATCTCCTCTCAGTTTGTCTCGATTATCCAATGTACATCGATCTCTTTCAGTTTGCGGACGACCAAATCGGTTCGGCGAAGCGCGATTCCTCGGCGGAGAGTACACGAATGCTCACGAATTTCCATGGCTCGCAAACATTCACGTGAGATCGCAGTTGCTTCTCAGTGGGGTTCTAATAAACGATCGTTACGTTTTATCCTCGGCTAGCCACCTCGTTGGGTTTGTAAACGATGATCACGAGCAAAAATTTGATATAGCACTTAATTGTAATCCATGATCTTCTTTGCAGCTTAACTGTACCAGAGATAAAAGTATCCCTAGGAGAATACGATCGATGCAATTTGGACGTGTCGTCGATCATACTCAGCGCTGAATCTTTAATTTTGCATCCAGAATATAATTCCGAGTCCCGCGCTCATAATTTAGCATTGATCAAGCTAAGTCAACCGATTAAATTCGACAGAAGAATATTGCCCATATGCTTGCCAAATCCGGGTACGTACTTTATTCTCTACAGTATTAAGATAGAAATCAAAGATACCTACATTAATGGTAAGATATCATAAATAGTCTGCTACGCGAACGCTCGTGAGTGACCATCCGCCATTTTACCGCTAGTGTGGCGCTTACTTAAATATTTTCATCGCATTGTAATCTTCGAAACTGTTGATTTGATTATTAATTGTAGGCTGATGTTTCAATGTATAGGTTCAACATATCTTGGACAAGTTGGGACGTTGGTTGGATGGACATTGAGCAAACCAGAAGACAAGAATAATAATCAAACTTGTCGACCACGGAAATTGGGTCTTCCAATTCTGGGCTATAACGAATGCATAAGATCTGGTATAAATCTTATGAATTTTCACAATGATTCAGGATGCGCTGGTGTATTAGGTGGTAGCTCTATTGTATGCCAGGTACATAAATTTACATTTCGTCTTAATGTACTAATATATCTAAGAAATCGAATCTGATTAATGATACGAGTTGAAAATAGAATTATCAAAGAATCATTAGACCATTAGAAAAAGATTTCTAATGTAAACTGTTGTGGTAACGCAAAATATTTAATTCTTCTTTCTAGAACGACGTAGGCTCTTCGGTGCAATATCGTTCGTATGCAGGAGTTTATGATCTAATCGGTATGTACCGTATACAGAAAAAAAGTTATCATAAGATAAGATAATTACAACCACTTAACAGTACTGAATTCATAGGTAGACTAAGGTATTAATAAATTAATAAAAAAAAAATGTTCTATGATAGGTGTAACTTCGGATATAAACGAATGTGGTAGCAGTCCCGCAGTTTCGATATTCACACGAGTTGGACCGCATTTAAATTGGATATTACAACAAACCAAAGACGCATGCTATTGCTCAAAATAATAGTTGCAATAATTACGTTTTCTGTAATTCTATGTACCATTTTGATGAAAGTAATCATGGTTTTAAAAAAGTAATCAATTAGAGAACCTTATTAAACCAGAAAAGAAATAACTCTTGTAGAAACTTAAAAACGATAAGTTTTCGCTTCGTCGTATGAAATTTATTACACATTCGACACGTCAGGACTTACAATAATATATGTTCATAGTATATCCGTGTACAAGTGGACGGTATTCGCAATCATTTGCCAATTAATAAACATTTTCAACGAACGTACAATTCATTTAAGTGGTCTGGGCTTGATATCAATACATAGATGCGTACGTACAAATACCTGTATACTTTGTGCACTGAAATCACTTAAATCTAGTACATATACAAAAGTAATTGTATTGCTTGGATATTTTCGACGTTGGTGTTAACGTGTTCGAATTTCATTAACAGCAAATGTTACATGGGATTATACATCTTTTACAGAACATAACGATTAGTCCTATTCTATATCGAAAATAAAAATTATAGTTAAGATATATCAATACTACAATATACAATATACATATACCATTGAAGGAACTGTTTGATTATTCAGTTTACAAAAATATAAACATACATAAAAATAGAAAATAATAAGTGAATGGAAAGTAAGTAAAAAGAAAGTATTGCCTTACACAAACCTTAAACATAATGTAAAACTGTTCGATTCGTGTTCACTTAAAGATAATTTAGATACTGCCTAGATTTTATTTTTTGCTGTTAATATTATGTTAAGCTATATTTATATTTACACGAGTGCTCGCAGTTTAAAAATAAGTTTAAAATTTACATTATAATAACTTAGACGAATTTTTAAGAGTGACATTGCAAAAGTAAAACAGTTAAACCTGTATACCAATATCTGAATGTGTCGTAAACGTAATAAGAAAGTTAGTTGTCAAATAAGTATTACTTTTTAAACAAACAGAACTAAAACCAATTATCATATTAGCAAACATATAAGAGTAATATTGGATCTAATTCTCTTCATACTATTGACAACACGATGAAGCAAAAACACGTAAAATTGAAATAAATCGTACGATTATTCCTCTCGTAGAAATTCACTGAAAAAGATAAGTTTATTTAATATAAGTTGTAAAAAAAAATAAAATATTTTGTTAATCTGCCCTGCAACTGAATATTATATTATTAGTATAGTAATAGAAACCCTAACTCGATAATAATAAATATAATATTAAGGAGTAATTAGTTTGTTAAAAATAAATTGGTATTATAATAGAAATATGCTTGAATACAAAATATGTTACACAAGTGCTATTATACATGCATTAATATATGACATGAGTAACATTTGCATTGCACTGCGATGTAACCGCTTCTTCTAGCGTGCAATCTAATTTACGGTAATTAGCGGTACTTGGCCGTCGTCTACCGCGGCTACTTCGGGATCTTCGCCCTTCCAACACAATAGCCAATATCTGCAATATTGAGTTACCGAGGCATTAATACCTGAAACTATTTAAATTCGAAGCTAAAGAAATGAATAAATACAACGTCAATTAACCTTTTGCTTATTATGATATCCGATATACGTAGCTATGGAAATTAAAGAGATTACAGTGAAATAAGTAAAAAAGTGGGACTCTTCATCGGTTCTGATACTATGATAATGAGGCACGATATCCTGCTCGGATGGTTCAGGTACACTTTGGCCTTGCTCAGCTGTTGCAAGAATATATACATATTAAATATAAATATATAGCGCTAATAAAACATAAATGTTGATTTTGTCACCAGGGCTTATTACCTGTGATAATAGGTGGATTACCTACTTCATTTGGATCTAAAAGTGAGGTTCAATTATAATATGTAATAAATTTTGTACTGTGTAAAAATGTGACATAATTTTATAGTTATAAAATTCAGTGCACTAAAAGTTAACCCTTTTAGTGCCAGAAGTATTACCAGTTATTACCAGTGCCATTTTACGGAGTACATGCGAAAGCTGCCACGGACCGATACGTATATCAGCTCGTGGCAGTTTTCGCATAGGAACCGCGGACCGATAAATCGGCTCGCTAGTACTAAAAGGGTTAAAAATTTGTACCATGAACTAATTTGTACCATTAGATAATCTATCACCTTCTGGATGCATCGAATCATCATCATCATCGAGAAAAGAGTTACTGACCAGATATTTTTTGTTTTCTGATGTTGTGCTCGTTTTGATATTGTCGTTAATAGTGTTAACATTTGCATCATTTTTATTACCATCAATATCATTATTTGGAGGAATTGAATCCTCTAACTTCTCATTAACATCAGGTCTTTGATTACTTGTTGGGGGTTTTTCTAAATTCTCAGTATCCTTAACTTCTGCCTCTACTTTTGTTTTATTTAAAGTAGATAAATTACCTGGGCCAATATTTAGCTTTACACTCTTATCATCAGATTTTGTTGCAGTCTCTTGGAGTTTTTTCTGTGCAATTCCTTCTGTTGACTGCTCTACAGGTTTATCATTAATAGATATAATTGCTGGAGTGTTATCAGTATTGTTCAATTTTGTAGTACTATTGGTTTGGTTTTTAACAGTATCAGATTTATTTTTGTCTGCCTTATTAAGAGTATGTGGAACACTGACATTTACTTTTTTGGTGTCTTTATCTGGATTTCCCTTTATTGGTGTAGATATACTACTTGGTGACTGTTTCTGTTGATTTTGTTTATTCGTATAATCATCAATGCTTTTGCTCCATGATAATATCGCACAAAGTGGAACAAATTTTCTTCCAGTTTCAAAGCATATCGCATCACATGCCTCGTTAAAATATTCAGACGACAAAAATGGTTTCAACTTTTGATATAAGAATTGGATACTCCCAACACTATTACAAAACTCTGTTTGTCCAGGAAAAAATTTTCGAATATATGACTCAAATGTAGCTGTGTCATTAAATTCCTGTGGTTGGCTAGTATGGCAAGCTTTATATACTGTATCATAAAATGACAAACATAAAAAAGTATCCTTAAATTTGGAATCATTTAAGAGATCTTTTTCAGAGTACACCACAGTACTACAAATTTTTGTAATATTACTTTCGTATAAAAAGTTAAACTTCGAGCATAAACCCGTGTCATTCTTCATTACATCTATAATATTTTGCCCGTTTGATACACTTTGTACACTTGATATTCTCATGAAATAAAGGAAAAACACGAAAACGCTAAGCCCGTAAAATGAACGAGCTATGTACTTTCCCATTATTTATTGATTGAATGAAACAATATACTATGCAGCTACTAATTATGTCCACTAGTTTAAAATAATTTTCAACGGTTAATACTCTGCTATAATCACCGTGTTTTACTTTTTACAACTGTGACGAACATAACCTACTACAATCCAACTTGTATGGCACAAAACCTAACCTACATTTAATACCTTAGAATTTTACTTACGCGCCATCTTCCTCTTTAGTTATTAACCCTTTGCACTCGAGGCCTTCTTCGCTTGCGCATACCAGCATCTCAAAACGATTCTGGCCAAAGCGAATGCTGTACTGAGACTAACTAAACTGAGCTAAGATTTAGCTAACAATGTAAGCCGAGCCTAGTCCAAAAAAGTATTTCTCAATCGTAAATAAACAGATTGAGTTACAAAAGACCATAGCGTTGACATTTCAATCCGACCGGATGCCGTATTGGTACCGCTCGAGTGCAAAGGGTTGACATAAATAAGCATTCTTGAAATTATTAAATAGATCGCAGATTTCAGTTGATCTGAATATTTTAATTAATCTGAATTTCTGCAGTAATATTTATGACTTAAGTTTTAAAGCTTAGATTATGACTAAAACGTCGAAGAGACTGCATTATATGAAGAAATTGGATAAAAAAGATGTTATATGCATACACGCATATAACAAAGGCAAGAGATAACATAAAATTCGGAAAAAATGAAATATTATAATAGTAACACATCGTTACTATTTACAAGGTATATGAATAAACCATCCACCTGCGGAATGTAGTGTTTCATGTTTTAAATTACCGATCGTACAAGTAACTACAAATTTTATTCTGTCCTCTACTCAAACAATACATAGCAAGATAGTATCGACATGCTGGTACTGTATTGCCACTTGCTAGGAGTGTCAGCAAATCTGTAATCATCTATAACCGGATTCTTTAGGACGCATTGATCGTGAACGAAGGCGAACTGCATAACCATCCTAAGCTACCCTAAGCCTCGCTGGGATCTCGATGGTACCCGCATTCACCATTGAAGAGAGCGTAGTTTCGTTTGTTTCGTCGCAAGACATAACGTTTTTTGAAAATTAGTATCTCGAAAACGATATCATGCTAAGGATAACGCATTACATTTAAGTTATTTGCGATTCGCTTAAAATTGTCTAAACTATTTGCAGGACTTGGAAACTTTACATAGGGAACGAATAATGATTACTGTCTAGGTAACACTCATATTTTTCCCTCTCTTTAAATTATAGACAATATACACAACAATATCTGTAGATTTGCATGATTAATATTTCTGAGCATACGATATAAAGTTCCATAAGATAAGCACAGACGAGATATAAGATAAACCAATTACTCAATTTATCTATGTATCCCAAAATACAAGAACTCTATTTATCCATCACATCTTTTTAGCGTTACTTATACACTATAGAATAGTTACAACTCAAACTAAACGTAGTTTTTCTAGCCCTTTAAACGCTATGAACGCATATATGGGTTCTTACACAACCATTCAATCTGGGCTATGGCATATACTTCCAATAGAACTTCTACTTCCTCCGAAAATTATTACTGATTTGTACTTTAATTCCATTCTATCAATATAATAGTAATAGGACAATATAATAGTAAAATGCATGTGAAAACTAAATACTCTTATGTATCAAGGCATATTTTAATATATATATAGTTACCTCGATGTTAAATAAATTTAAAATATTCGGTACATATTTAATTTTAACTATAATTAAGTCAAACAGCAAATTTTCTCTTAGGAAAACTCGATAATTACTATTAATACAATCGTCTTTGACGAATAATTATGTTATGAAGGCGTATAACTACATTTAATTTACATAAAACTTACCTACAATCTTATGTACTCTAAGGTATATACCTAAATGCATGTATTTACTCCATAAATGTCGCAATTGCTGATCTTCCGGATCAGGTGGAGAACCATTCTGCGATTGCTAATCTTCGCGGTGATGGAGGACCTCGACTGATGATGGAGGATCATTCAAAATATTCTATTTTTATCCTGTTAATTATTAAAAAGATACACTATGCACTTGGTATGCTAATTATGTACTTTCATACAGTTACGGCGCCGGGCGTCTAGCGTCTAGCGCATAGCACTTACTATTGCATTAAATTGAAAACCGCGGTCAGTGGCCCGTGTCATTAATCTCGTGATCGCCAGGTGGCTAAAACAATTAATCTTTCTCGCAAGAGATAGTTGAAACCACAGTGCTTATAAGGAAAACGTTCGCAAATGAAATCAGGTGATTGGACTCGCTTTAGCGAGATACTATCATCCCTTTTTTGGTAACCGTGCACAAGGGGCACCTTCCCATGGCTGTGATCCACAGCCTATGCTCATGACCGACCCAACCCTTGCGATACCCCAAAGCCCTGCACCCGGTTAACCTAGCGCCCCGAACCACTCCAGGCCTGGAACCCCCTAGGTCCCTGCCCCACCCAAAATACCACAATTTTCTCATAGGAGAACAACAAGCAAGAACCCTGCAGCAATCCACAAAGAAGATTGCATCGAGGGATACATCGTAGAGAAGATACATCATAGCGAAGAAGTGAAGTGAAGTGAAAATACACCATAGCGAAGAAGTGGAGTGAAGTGAAAGTGAAGTGAAAATACACCATAGCGAAGAAGTGGAGTGAAATGAAAGTGAAGTGAAATACATCATAGCGAAGATATAGCGTAGCGAAGAACATCATCATAGCAAAGATACATCATAGCGAAGAACATCATCATAGAGAAGATATATCGCAGCGAAGAAGTGAAGTGTTTTCCTATGCTTTACAAGTGCGACAAGTGTAAGAAGTGTGAGAAATGTAACACACGATTTCGTTTAGAAAATTTATCTACAACAAGTAGGTTTACGAACTTTGTTCGAAATCAATTCAAATGAAACTAACCTATGGCAGCCATTGGCTTCTAATCATTTACTCAATAATTTTTAATTGTATCGTATCACTATATGATGCAATTAATAATTATATATTGAATAAATAGAACCCGGGTCTCACCACGTGGAGGTTGCTGCCAATGGAGACCCACCCTAACCACGTCCCATCCACCCACCTTTTATACAAGATAATATTAAACAAAACCTCCTTTCAATGTACATTTCCAACAAGTTCGATCTCCGATCCCTATGCAAACGTACAATGGAAGGAGTTTCATAAAGAATTCTGGCGAGGAAGACTTGTTACAAATGAAAGGAAACACGAGTACCCTGCCTAGCCAATAATTGATTTTAATTTAAAACCAATCAACCTAACCTGGAATATATATCAACTTAAAAGAAATGATTCCTACCTATCAATACGTCTGAAAATGTTTCACCCTACGTATGCAAAGATCTAAGAGAACACAGTACACGAAGTACTTGGTATTCGTGAACTCGAAGTGTTGGCAAAAGCGAACAACAGAAAAGAAACTCTGTAGCAACAAAGGGAGAATACAATAGAAGATGGTGCACAGATGAATAGAATCGATCGAATATACAAGATGCGGAACAACATATGAATGACGACAAAAAACGACAGAATTGAAACCATTGGAACATTTAAAATAACGCTGGAAACACTGCAACACGTAAAATAGCTCTGGAAACACTGGAACATCTAAAATAAAATTGGAAACACTGCAATATCTAGAACAGAAATATACAACATGTGGAACTATAACACAGATTAATAGATTACACAAGAAATATATCCAAAAAGAGATACATATATATATATACATAATAATAAATACGACAGGAAATGCTGCAATATCTAAAACAGAAATATATAACAAGCAAAATAGTAACATATGGGTTAACAAATTTCACGAAAATATATATTCAAGAATATAAAAATGACATAGAAAAATATAAGCGTCATTGAAAATATAGGTACCATTTATATAAGAGTAATAATTAATCATATCAATGAATATTATATATGTATTATTATACCTTCATCTTCGTAACATCATTTAATTTCTGTACATTATCATACTTCCATGATTATATCTTCACCCTGATGTATTATTTCAATTGAATAAACGTCGTCTCCGTAAAACTATAAGCTGCAACAAACTTATACAATGGATTAGTAACACCTTATAAAAACTTTACGAACAAACAGTAGAAATCAAATATAAAAGAACATTATTTTATCGAAATAGCATCAAAAACGTGATGTATGCAACATGTAATAAAAACAATATGTTTAGTCATAATGTATATTGGTATAATAAAAATAAAAGTTTACGTTCCATTATCGTTTCCTATTACTTTTTCTTAAATTGATTAAACTGTGATTCGCTTGAAAAGAATCATTTGAATGTAAAATATTACCAATTTAATAATATTTTTTAAAAGTATTATTAGACTACACTAAATTTGGTTTCACAAGTAACTGTATTCTAATATACTTTGCGATTTTTAATGCTTATATATTCTGATACACAAAACACACAATGGAACATTTAAATATCAATCACAATTTAACATTAAATGAAAGGTTCTAAAAGGCAGAAAGTACTTATTCATAGAAAATAACGATATCATTTTGTAATATTTTATAACAAACGCTCGATCAGTAGAAATACGAAATAGAGAATTGAAAAGACAAAATTAATTCATCGTCTCTCATTATTATCGTTATCAAATATCGTGAATGAGGTATTCTTTCTTTCCATATCATGAATTTATTATAACGTCAAACAAAGGATACCTCAAAATTAATCGCGATAAATTTTTCAACATTCATTTAAACAAAAATGAGCAAAATTAATTGCGACAGGAGCCATATTGTCGCAACATTAATTCGCGGGGCGTGTCAGGAAAAAGCAATGGCGCGAGCAGCCACTTCAGGGCGCTTTTCTTAATTCGCAACGCTAATTTATACACCCATCATTTAAACACGCAACGCTAACAAAAGAGATTTTTAAACATTGATTTGCATAGGTGCAATGTCACCACGGTGCAATGTAGCCCTTTGGCTACTGTAGTGACTCTATGAAAGATCATACTTCCATATCACAACTGGAAGATTTTATACATGCGATTTCGCATCCTGGTGCGACGTAGCTCCTTTGGCTACGGTGGTGATGATGTTTCCACAGAATAAGTGGAAGCTTTGGGCGTTTTATCATTCGCAACACTATCGTGAGAACCGCGATCATTTATTCTCGCAACACTAAATGGAATTAGAGACTAAACAATTGAAAACTATTACTTCTACAAGCAAGAACAAATTGAGAACTACTACAAACTAAAATAATAAATACAATTTAATTTGATTCGCGAAGCAAATATCAGCAAAACAATAATTATAAATACTGCAAACTATCGCGATCTCATGATTCGCAACACTAAAAGAGCAACACGATTATCATTTTTACGCAACCCTAATTCAAAGCGCGATATATTAATTAATACGCAACTCTAATAAAAATCGCGACCTGGAATTCGCAACACTAATAAAAATCGCGATTTGTATTTATTCGCAACTCTAATTGGAACCGTAGTTAAATATTCGCAACACTACAATTGAATTCGCGATTCACCCAGCATTCGGTGGGCCAGCATTCTGCTGGCTAGAATATACTACTACTATTACTACACAAATACGAGCATAATGACAAAGTAGTAACAAAGAATGACTTTGCATTCAGAGAATTACTTCCAAATGCATAATCATTAGTAGTTGCCCTCTTCTCCGGGCCTCTTCGGCATATAGCCTCTTCTTTCTTCGAGCATGAAGCCCAGTATCCTGAAACTTATATCTAAGCTCGAGATTTCCTCAGCGCAAACCAAAAAATAACATACAAAGGTGAAATAAAAATATAAATCGCGAAAGTTCTGAACGCACGCAGACAAACAACGGTTCTAAAGAATCGTTGCTCGTACAAACGTGCCAAACCTCGAGCAGAAAAGTACGTTCGTTTCGTCAAATCGCGACCGGGACCGCGGGTCGATTCGAAAAATCGATCGAGTAAAACCAGTGGCGAACGACATCCCCCGTTCGCGCCAGCTATACCGTCGATCTTTCAAATCTAATTCCCTGAAACAGGTTGGACCACTACGAAAGACACTTCTCGGAAATACGAGTTCCAGGTAAATTTTCGTGCGTATTTTTTCTGAGTACAGTATTATGTTATGGTATACATTGCCCTAGATATACTGCCCCTACAAATGTATATCTACGTGTAGAACACGTGTAATATGTATAATATTTCACTCTACATATTATTTTATTATTTATACAATGCTAATTGCGAATAGTGCAATACATTATGTAAAGAAATACTCGAATTCTTATTCTAAGATAGAAATTATTGCAATAAATCTCTTTCAATAGTCGAATAATCGATGAAATTTATTGTAATAATTTCGTTCTTCCCACAAAAAATAGTTAATATTTCTTTATTTTGCCTCTAAAGAGAATTATTGCAATAAATTCCTATTTACGACACAAATTCGAGTATTTCGGTATATAATGTACTTCAATATTTGCAATTTACATCTTGTATATAATATTTCTTCCTTCTGATAGTTGTATTTTGCCTCGATAAAGATTCATTGCAATAAATTCCTAGTTACGACACGAATTCGAATACGATACAGATGCAGTACATAATGTACTGCAATATTTGCAATTTACATCTTGTATATAATATTTTTCTTCCTTCTGATCTTTGAATTTTGCCTCGATAAAGATTTTTTGCAATAAATTCGTTTTTATAACAAGAATTCGAGTATTTCAGTGCATAATGTACTGCAATATTCACAATTAACACCGTATAAATAATATTCCCTCCTTTCAATAGTTGATATCTGCCTCGAACGAGATTTATTGCAATAATTTCCATTTTACGACAAGAATTCGAGTATTTCAATACATAATGTATTGCACTATTCGCAATTAACATTATATAGATAATAAAATAATATGTAGAGTGAACTATTATATATATTATACCTGTTCTACACGTAGATATATATTTGTAGGGCAGTAAAAATATTTCTGTGCAATATATCTAGGGCAATGTATACCATAACACAATGCTGCGTACTTTTCTCAGAAAAACACGCACGAAAATATTCCTGGAACTCGCATTTGCGAGACGTGTCTTTTGTAGTAGATTCTCAATTAGCTGATTTGTTTATAGTTGAAGCAAATAGCGAAATACCAAGGCCACAAAATGAAACGTAAAAGCATAGTTGAGAAACTACGTTCGAGCGCTTTCGACCTCGTTCGAACGTCTTCGCGCTCGTTCGGTCGCTTCCGGTGCATGCGCCGAGTGGCACGGATAGTCAGTTCGTGTCGTCCTCTACTGGCAGCAAGACGTTCGTCGTTCGCTGCTGTCGATATAACTTTTCGAGGCATGTTTCTACATTCGAGGTACGTTCGTACGCTTGCTTATCAACTGCGTAGTATCCTCAATTACAATTCTATTATACTGTTGTTCTATTACTAACTTTATTTAATCATTACATACTCGATTAACTATTTATTGAACATTATCATTACGAATATGAATTTACATTTGAATTTTCTTCTTGCTTTTCCTTCTATTATGCGTTTAATTGTTCATAGTTGTCCATAGACTTTCTTTGAATTCTGAAAATATGATTTAAAAACTTGTTTATTATAATATATGTTAATATAACTAATTTTATCTTTGTATATTTATTCTAATTGTCTTTTTTTTTGTTCTGTTACAGATTTTTAGACAGTTATATCTTTCAAGGGATGGATACAATGAGCAACGAACAGTATTATTATTATTGTAAGAGGTGTGAGGCAGAGACTGTAAGAACTTGATGAGAACGTATGGTATAAATTTATATTACCTTATTATTGATCATATGGTAACATTTTATATATAATTGATTCTGAACACATGATGTATGTAATAAGTAATGAGTTATTTGTTTAATAATCATTCTTACGAGCAATTTTGACTATTTATAGCATATAATATAGCCCACTAATTAAGAATATTCCATATGCTTGAAATTCTGATACCAAATAATCACAATTGATTTTTTTATAGATCAATCACGAATTCGTAATGTGTTCATAAATAATTTATAGTATTTGAAAATATTTTACAATATATTCAAACTTTATAATATATTTTATTCGCATATACATATATTTTTGCATAGTTCTTTAATTTAAAAGAGAAGTATTATTTTTTTGAACAAACGCTCGATCGGGAAAAGATGAAGAATAATACGACAGTAAATTGTGTGTTGTTTTTATTTACCCCTTGTTCCCCTATGTACAATGTTTTTCTTCCAGAATATTTTGGTGATCGCGCGCAATGCGATCGATAGAGTCAGTGTTTGTTACGATACATAGTTTTAGTATTCTTTAGAGCATAGCTGCTCTAATTGTAATTAAATTTTTTTTGTAATATTCATACGCGAAAAAGTAGAGTCAGTGTTTGCTTCGCATAAATGGCAATAGTATTATAGTCTTTTATTTATTTCTTTTATTCCTAATTTTTTTTTTAATATTTGCTGCCTCGGTAGTAGTATCAAATTGCTGTCTACCTAAAGGATCTAGCTGTGCTTCAAAAGCCAAAAATGTAAGTATCTTTCGTACTTTACTTACAATTCCAAATTTGATAAACTTTTAAACTTTTTTAATTACTAACTTAACATATTTGTCATTGATTTATTGTAATCAATCACAAAATTAATTACAATAAAGTAAAATATTAATAAATAACATTAACAAGAACTATAAAAGGCCAAATTATAATAATATGGTTTCCGTTTAAGATTTTCAGCCACTTCTACGCTGGATTCATCTACCACATCTATCCTGACGACAACGTTCATGATGTCTTCCTAGAGGTAAGCATTATTTCTTAATATTTTTTCTTAACTGATTCATTGTGTGATAACATGAATTTTAATTCATAATATCACTTTCTCTAGGCCTTTGTCATATCTTTGCTGAGGCAACAACAGCAGCAGTTCCTCCAGATATCAACAGCATTCCAGATGACTTCTTCCAGACGTCAGCAGCATCATCGATCTACGGTCGGTGAGTCGCATGCCTTTAAGTTCCTCTGGTCACTCAATCATGTCGTAGGGCAAAAGGTCCAAATCGGCACGGGTGACTGGTTGTAATTACGTAGAATTTTTTTCACGAGCATAATGACCGTGGATATACCATTATATCCATGGGTAGTAACATTTATTTTGTGCATTCTTTATTAGCTCAGGATAGGTTTTCTTGCACTTCGCGTTTATAAGTAAATATGAATATTATAAAATTTGATACACATAGTGTGAATACTTGGAAATTTTTAAATAAAGGTTGTATTTGAATGTGAATACATATAAGAGTTAAATACTATGGATATTAATAATTACATATGCATGTATACATACAGATATAATAAATTTAATGAGTAAATAGATAATATATATTACAACTGCCTTGTCGTAGCAGTGTGTAGTGGTGTAGTGGTGTAGTGGTGAAGTCGGATACCCTCCAACTTCGTCTCTGTAATAATTATAATTATTGTAAATATGGTGTTGATAGAGTGTATCAAATACTTTAGTAATTTAATCGAATTTGTATTTATTGAAAATTGAACGTATGAAATATATGATAAATATCATATATATGAAATATATTGTAACTTTATAGTATAGCTTCCATTATAATTAAAGTCTATTTGCTTGATTATCGAAACTATGGCATATTACATGTGCAAGAAGACATTTTGCGTCGAGTAGATTTTGAAATCAAAGCATCGAGCTTGAATATTATTTTCATGTCCTAGAATGATTGCTTTGATGACGAGATCGCTCGAAATTAGTACATTTGTTATAGAAGTAAATTTCAATTATTTAAATTTCAATTACATATATGCATATTAAATTAAATACTTATCGAGACAATGAGAGAGACGCTTTCCAATTCCTTCTGACATTATAATGTACGGGATGTAAAATAATTGATTTCAAATTTAATGTTAATTTCGAATTTAGCTTTGATTTCGAATTTAAGTGTAATTTAAAGTTTAACTTTAACTTTAAATTTACTTTTAATTTAAAATTTAACTATAATTTGAAATATAACATTGAATTTAAATTTAATTATTCTTGTTAATAAATAAATGAACTTTGCGTTCATCGTCGAGTAGCGTGGTGTTACCACTATAGCGTCCCAGTATTGGCCTCTATCCCGTTGCGTAAGGCCCCCGGATTATTCCGACGGGCAGACGGGGTAGTCCGTCACCCCCACCGAGGGCATCGGTAGTGGTGGACTGCGTACTAAGATTACTGCACTGGGTTCACTGCCGGCTGATTGGGCGTATCCCAATCCCTGCCTCAAGGAGAGGTCGTGCCTGGGTGTCACCGTAGGCATCTGGTCACGTTAAACATTTCGCGGACGTGAAAATACGTCAACTGGTACTGGTGGCTGTAGTAGTAACCTCTTATGGGTTTGATTTGTTTCTTTCTAAGATTACACGGTGGGTGGGTCCGCTTCGAAGGAAGGGTTACATCCCAAAGGATGCCGATAGCTTTTCACTCACTTTGTTCGCGTCGCGTCGCGCTTTTTTTCTCTATTCTGTACGTTATAATATTAAAATGAATTGTGAAGCTCCTCTTTCATGTCTCGATCAATATTTAATAATTGGTAGTTAATTTTACATTGCATAGACTTGAATTAATTTATCGTTGCCGATATTTGCGTCCCAGTACGGGCGCCCTGCCCCGTCCGTAAGGCCCTCGGCTATTCCGAAAGGCAGACGGGGGAGCCCGCCACCCTCACCAAGGGTATTGGTAGCTGCGGATCTCGCTTAGGGGTTCGTGGTGCGCTAATTGAGCGTATCTCAATTCCTGCCTCAAGGGAGGCCGTGTCTGGAATGTTACTCGTTTACATTCTGGTCACGTTAACTATTTTCGCGGACGCGAAGATGCGTCAACCACGCTGGTGGCTGTAGCGGTAATCTCGTCTATTTTTCACTTGATCATTTCTAAGATCATGTACAGATCACGTTTGAATTAGGATTGAAAGTAGAATTCTTGACAGTTCTATGCAAAGTAATAACCACCAATGAATAGCTTCTCAATTCAAAGAATAGTAGAGATCACTAATCATTATATTTAGATTAGGATTTTTAGGTTTAACCCCTTCCGTGTTCATTGCCAGGACCCCATTCACGTGCCCAGGTGCTACTTGAATGGGGAATAGGCAATGGGCACGATGATTGTATTATAACTAATGATGTGTATTTTTTCGCGACTGACGTGTTAGTGTATCGTGCACGACGTATCTTCCACATTGTGTGTGTGTGTGTGTGTGATTAGGCCGTGGAAGTGCGTCGTTTCCATAGAAACAATTAACTATTATTTATAAACGGTACCAAATTTATTCTGAATCACGACAGAGGTACCAATTGCAATAACATTCGTATCAATAATAGAACTTCTATGTTTTACGAAAAATACAGATTTAATCGACGTTTTAAATTTCACATTAAACAGTAAACTATAGATAGATACGCTTTACTGGCGTTGTACGCAATGATCACTAGTTTTCGTCAGTCGATTACAGCAGTGGTACGTACCCTTAGAGTGTGCGAGGTGTATGCCAAGCTCGGGTGTCGGAGGCGTCCCGGGACGTTCTCTCTAGTGTAGGATTTTTGCGCCCGAGTGTTTGAATGAGACGTTTCCGGGGGTGAATGAATGTGTTGGTGTGAATCTTTTGCCATTTTAAATATAGGGTTAGGTAGGTAGGTAGTTTACTTCTGGTATGTTTGTCTGTTAATAATAAGTAGGTAGGGCCGGGCAGGTTGACCACAGTCACCGATCGGGCAGGCGCGTTTCTCGCGTGGTCCAACCTGTTTCAGGGAATTAGATTTGAAAGATCGACGGTATAGCTGGCGCGAACGGGGGATGTCGTTCGCCACTGGTTTTACTCGATCGATTTTTCGAATCGACCCGCGGTCGCGGTCGCGATTTGACGAAACGAACGTACTTTTCTGCTCGAGGTTTGGCACGTTTGTACGAGCAACGATTCTTTAGAACCGTTGTTTGTCTGCGTGCGCTCAGAACTTTCGCGATTTATATTTTTATTTCACCTTTGTATGTTATTTTTTGGTTTGCGCTGAGGAAATCTCGAGCTTAGATATAAGTTTCAGGATACTGGGCTTCATGCCCGAAGAAAGAAGAGGCTATATGCCGAAGAGGCCCGGAGAAGAGGGCAACTACTAATGATTATGCATTTGGAAGTAATTCTCTGAATGCAAAGTCATTCTTTGTTACTACTTTGTCATTATGCTCGCATTTGTGTAGTAATAGTAGTAGTATATTCTAGCCAGCAGAATGCTGGCCCATCGAATGCTGGGTGAATCGCGAATTCAATTGTAGTGTTGCGAATATTTAACTACGGTTCCAATTAGAGTTGCGAATAAATACAAATCGCGATTTTTATTAGTGTTGCGAATTCCAGGTCGCGATTTTTATTAGAGTTGCGTATTAATTAATATATCGCGCTTTGAATTAGGGTTGCGTAAAAATGATAATCGTGTTGCTCTTTTAGTGTTGCGAATCATGAGATCGCGATAGTTTGCAGTATTTATAATTATTGTTTTGCTGATATTTGCTTCGCGAATCAAATTAAATTGTATTTATTATTTTAGTTTGTAGTAGTTCTCAATTTGTTCTTGCTTGTAGAAGTAATAGTTTTCAATTGTTTAGTCTCTAATTCCATTTAGTGTTGCGAGAATAAATGATCGCGGTTCTCACGATAGTGTTGCGAATGATAAAATGCCCAAAGCTTCCACTTATTCTGTGGAAACATCATCACCACCGTAGCCAAAGGAGCTACGTCGCACCAGGATGCGAAATCGCATGTATAAAATGTTCCAGTTGTGTTATGGAAGTATGATCTTTCATAGAGTCACCACAGTAGCCAAAGGGCTACATTGCACCGTGGTGACATTGCACCTATGCAGATCAATGTTTAAAAATCTCTTTTGTTAGCGTTGCGTGTTTAAATGATGGGTGTATAAATTAGCACTGCGAATTAAGAAAAGCGCCCTGACGTGGCTGCTCGTGCCATTGCTTTTTCCTGACACGCCCCGCGAATTAGTGTTGCGACAATATGGCTCCTGCCGCAATTAATTTTGCTCATTTTTGTTTAAATGAATGTTGAAAAATTTATCGCGATTAATTTTGAGGTATCCTTTGTTTGACGTTATAATAAATTCATGATACGGAAAGAAAGAATACCTCATTCACGATATTTGATAACGATAATAATGAGAGCCGATGAATTAATTTCGTCTTTTCAATTCTCTATTTCATATTTCTACTGATCGAGCGTTTGTTTTAAAATATTACAAAATGATATCGTTATTTTCTACGAATAAGTACTCTCTGCCTTTTAGAACCTTTCATTTAATGTTAAATTGTGATTGATATTTAAATGTTCCATTGTGTGTTTTGTGTATCAGAATATATAAGCATTAAAAATCGCAAAGTATATTAGAATACAGTTACTTGTAAAACCAAATTTAGTGTAGTTTAATAATACTTTTAAAAAATATTATTAAATTGGTAATATTTTACATTCAAATGATTCTTTTCAAGCGAATCACAATTTAATCAATTTAAGAAAAAGTAATAGGAAACGATAATGGAACGAAAACTTTTATTTTTATTATACCAATATACATTATGACTAAACATATTGTTTTTATTACATGTTGCATACATCACGTTTATGATGCTATTTCGATAAAATAATGATCTTTTATATCTGATTTCTGCTGTTTGTTCGTAAAATTTTTATAAGGTGTTACTAATCCATTGTATAAGTTTGTTGCAGCTTATACTTTTACGGAGACAACGTTCATTCAATTGAAATAATACATCAGGATGAAGATATAATCATGGAAGTATGATAATGTACAGAAATTAAATGATGTTACGAAGATGAAGGTATAATAATACATATATAATATTCATTGATATGATTAATTATTACTCTTATATAAATGGTACCTATATTTTCAATAACGCTTATATTTTTCTATGTCATTTTTATATTCTTGAATATATATTTTCGTGAAATTTGTTAACCCATATGTTACTATTTTGCTTGTTATATATTTCTGTTTTAGATATTGCAGCATTTTCTGTCGTATTTATTATTATGTATATATATATGTATCTCTTTTTGGATATATTTCTTGTGTAATCTATTAATCTGTGTTATAGTTCCACATGTTGTATATTTCTGTTCTAGATATTGCAGTGTTTTCAATTTTATTTTAGATGTTCCAGTGTTTCCAGAGCTGTTTTACGTGTTGCAGTGTTTCCAGCGTTATTTTAAATGTTCCAATGGTTTCAATTCTGTCGTTTTTTGTCGTCATTCATATGTTGTTCCGCATCTTGTATATTCGATCGATTCTATTCATCTGTGCACCATCTTCTATTGTATTCTCCCTTTGTTGCTACAGAGTTTCTTTTCTGTTGTTTGCTTTTGCCAACACTTCGAGTTCACGAATACCAAGTACTTCGTGTACTGTGTTCTCTTAGATCTTTGCATACGTAGGGTGAAACATTTTCAGACGTATTGATAGATAGGAATCATTTCTTTTAAGTTGATATATATTCCAGGTTAGGTTGATTGGTTTTAAATTAAAATCAATTATTGGCTAGGCAGGGTACTTGTGTTTCCTTTCATTTGTAACAAGTCTTCCTCGCGAAAATTCTTTATGAAACTCCTTCCATTGTACGTTTGCATAGGGATCGGGGATCGAACTTGTTGCAAATGTACATTGAAAGGAGATTTTGTTTAATATTATCTTGTATAAAAGGAGGGTGGATGGGACGTGGTTAGGGTGGGTCTCCATTGGCAGCAACCTCCACGTGGTGAGACCCGGGTTCTATTTATTCAATATATAATTATTAATTGCATCGTATAGTGATACGATACAATTAAAAATTATTGAGTAAATGATTAGAAGCCAATGGCTGCCATAGGTTAGTTTCATTTGAATTGATTTAGAACAAAGTTCGTAAACCTACTTGTTGTAGATAAATTTTCTAAACGAAATCGTCTGATATGATTCTTTCGAACTTAGAAGTAAATGATCTATGATATTTTAGACATTACGTTTTGTTGTAGTTACTGACCAGATCGCCAGTATTAGCCCTTTGTGGACTGAGTGGTGCGATATTAAGCGTGTGCGTATATTTGTGTTCATAGCCCAGATTGAATGGTAGCGTAGGTACCTATATACGAGTTCACAGCGCTCAAAGGATTAATTTCATTTTTAGCCCTAAAGGCGGCTTCCCACAGTGTAGGTGATAATATGCGTAAAAAGGAAAGGATATTGTCAGGTGAATCCGTCGAGCTCAGGAATTCGGAAAAAGGCACTTCAGCGATAGTGCACAGTGTTCCTCTATAAAAGCTCTCTTTCTAACGCTACGATACTTCTCTACTCTCTTCTATATCCTTTCTTAATTCGTGTCTCTTCTCATTTCGCCTATGCTTTTAACTCTATACTAGACAGTAAACGTTGACGTTTCTGGTCAATTAGATGTTCTAAGAAAATGCCTACTCCTTCATGTCCGTCAAGGCGCTCTCACCCCTTGATGGGAATTTTCCGGCTCCTTGACGATGACCAGGTTTTATGGTGCTCGCTTCATCCAGACCCCGTCTGGATCCTTTTCTGGCAGGTCGAGTCCGTACCATAAAACCCGTCATCGTCTCACTTGACGCGGCTGTCGAGCATGTGGGCCCTAACACCACTCATTTCTCTCTTTTTGCCTACAGTAGAAAATTTGTAACGACCAGTTTTACTACCCGTACTGTAAATGATACATTTACTTGTAAAAGAAATAGTTTAATGTGTAGTAAATTGTGTGAAGAAAGGGAACAATTTTGGGATAAGACTCGTAACAAAATAACTTGTAACAAAAGAGTTATTACTCCCCGACGGGGAGTCGAACCCCGGTCTCCCGCGTGACAGGCGGGGATACTAACCGCTATACTATCGAGGAAGAACGAACACTGTGATTAAAGTTTTTTTTATATTATATCTGTGTATTTTACGCTATTAATAAGGCTACAATCCCGTGGTGCAGACCACCATCGAAAACACTTGACCCTCGAAGTGAAGAGGAAGTAAACATCTGTTTTGCACTCCGAACCTTCTCTTTATCTTCGAGGGTCAAGACTCATGTTTGGGAAATTTTCCCCTCCTTTCCACCACCGAGTTTAGGAGGTATGACGTTAACCGTAAGAGGAGGAATCGCGAGTATTCTTTTAGTTTTTAGCGAGCGTTCTTAAGCGATCCATTTTCCGTAAGTATTCTAATCAGTTTTTGTTGTATTATATCTCATTGCCCGCATACCCGCACCATATTTCCAACTTGAACTCCTTCTTTTTTGGTTTTTAAACTTTGTCTAATTCAGAAATGGACCTATTTTAATCTATCAGTAATAAAAAATAAATTATAAAACAGTAACAAATGTATTTGTTTATGAGCGGCCAATTCCTTTTGGAACCATATCTCCTCCTCGGTAGTATAGTGGTCAGTATCCCCGCCTGTCACGCGGGAGACCGGGGTTCGATTCCCCGCCGGGGAGTAATTAATTTTTGTCATTTTATATCTTATTGTCTCATAAAAACAATCATTTTTTAATAATAAATAATATTGCTTAAGAATATTGACAATTGTAACATTTAAGTGTAGCAAACATGTAACCAGTAACTGTAAAGATTGCACATGCTCGATGAGCCCATAATCTAGTCACATAGATTTAATATATTTTATAATCCTTTTTGGTATGTTTAGATTTATCGTACTGCTGGTGAGGGTAATGCAACGGGAGTAAGAAACCACACTCGACCTTTTTTCCCACAATTTAATATATAACAACGACAACAGTTAACAATAGCGAAACAATAATAAAACAACAGTTCTTAATGTTGGGGGCGGTGCTATGGCTACGATCTCTTTTACGTCGCTACGCGACTCTAGTGAAACTCAACTTGACCTCACAATTCTTAACGAATATGGAGGTTGCTCTAACGAATAGGGTGTTCTCGCCGAACTGTTCTAACCGAACTATATGCTAGCGTTGTTCTAACAGAACTATGTGCTTGCGTCGTTCTAACCGAACTGTCCGAATCGAACTGTCGCGAGGACGAAAATGTCGTCCCTTAAAAATGCGTATAGAAAAGGATGGGAAATCCCAGAATGAAAAGGATAGATGCACAGACGAGGAGAGTGAACGTTTCCACGAAACGTAACGGACGGAAATTGGTCATAAATAAACCAAGTTTAAGGATCTGCCGTACGCGACTGACAATGCTCAGTCGCGACGAAATCTTAAGGGAAACAATTGCTTGGCCCAGATGATGGACACAAACCAGACGGGTATCGGGTTTAGGAAACGCGCGGGCCTGGTCGCCAAGTGCTAACCCGCGGTGGCCAGACCTGCGCTGTGTCGTAGGAACGCATTGTTATTTCTTTAGAGAATTTACGACTAGAAAATACCAGGAATCGTAGCCGCCACACTGGTATATGTATTTATTGGTATAATTATCTAGGACACAAATTTTAATCCCGGACGGGCCCACAAAGTTGTAGATCTCAATCCAGGCGCTCAGAGGAGAGATGAGTAGTAGTCGTTTTTAATAAATAAACAAGAACTTTATTAGCTAACAACCTTATCCACTAAACACTTGTTCACTCTGAGTCGTTCGTTGTTCGCTAGATACTCTCGTCTTCGCACTGTCCCTGTTCGCTGATTACTCTTGCCTTTACGCTATCGCTGCTTGCTGGATACTGACTCTTGCACTCTTCGAATGCACCGTGTTCCTGTTGCTCGGTCCCAAACACTCTTTTTTCACACCTCAGCCTTTCGAACGAATCTAGGCGAACCCAATCGTACGCAGTTACTTCATTTATTTCCTTTCCAAGCACTCTTCTTTCGCACCTTGACCTCTCGAACCTAATCGCACGCAGTCACTCTATTTATTTCGTCACAAACATTCTGGCGCCCACATATACCCATTCGCACGCACTCCAAATCGCTCACATCCTACAAATAATATAATCTTAACAAAAAAAAGTAGTCAGAACGGCTTATTAAGAAACTAAAGTTAATAGAGAGGTGGGATATTAAAAATGAAGATGCTTCGGACTACAACAGTCTACCAGTGGATATTAATAATTACAGGTTGAGAATTAGATTCGTTTTACCTCACTGCAGTTATATCGCTCGTATAAAAATCTTTTAATGCAGTTAATCCTGTTTGCGTGCAAATAATACACTTTGCTTGATTTGAAAGAATTTACAAGTAGGACGAAGGTAGGAAAAAAACAGTCGACAGGTACAAGCATTTCACGTTTGTTAATAAAAATTTAATGCTCGACTGTTTTTTCAATTCATCGAATTCTTTAATACTCTAAAGGATCTACGGGATGTTCTTTGATATGTAATGTAAAAGGTTCAATTTCTTTTATTCTATTATGGAAATCGGTGAAAATATGTATACTTACAACTAATAATAAGTAGTAGGCGGTGTTTGAACTCGTCTTGTAAGTATTCTTTATTTTTTGTAAAATTATACAGCCAAAATAATATCGTAATTTGCGATGCAAAATTTAAGAACATAGATATTCGATACGCGTTTCTTTCTTGAACGACATGTGGACATTTTGATAGATACCATTTCCAAACAAGTTCGTAGATACTTCTGCCTGTTCAATGTCTGAAGAAGATTGGAAACACAATACGTTTCCGTTCACATTGAAACGACGCGCTTCAATCAACGAAAGCCACTTAAACTATTATGTAGGTGTTCTTTATTCTTTGCAAAATCATACAGCATAAGCGATCGGAGTCTACACGGTGTAGGTCGAAGCGTGATACAAGTGACATGATCGTTCAAGGGGTAAAATGACGACTAAGGTGCCGTTGCGTTCGTACGACGTTCACAGACATTAAACAAAATTTTCGATTACCCCTTCCCTTTTGGAATTATCCGGCGACGATGCCGCCTCGTTTGCTCTACGTATATGAATATAGACACACACACACTTGCGAATTCAAATGGCTCGAAGTTGCGCGAAGTCTCCCCTAAAAATTTTACACAGAAGTCCGCCGCCCTCCGCGATCAGCGGTCATTTGTGATTCCGTCAAATGAAACTTAAATGATTTAACTCTGAAAATACACGTACAGTATCTAAACCCTAAGAAAAAACTAGAATCCTCTGCTGATTAATTATCTAAAATATATGTATGTATATGCGTATGTATCACCTAAACGATTAACAAGTTACACTGCTGGCAATTAAATTATATCGAGCGACGTTAATTCATGGATGAACGATGTCGAAATAAAACGGCTTTTGTACAAATAGCTCTGTGGTACATAAAATTTGATTTCCCTACTATATTATAGGTATACAATATACATATATATATATTCATATATTATATAATATATATATAATAGCTAATAAATAATTCTTAGTTAAATTTAATTAGTCAAATTCAATTAGTTTAATCCTGTTTAGTCTGGTGGTACCTATAACCAACGCTTAAAATATTCAATCACTTATACATTACGCTTTCTCGTTTCTTCCTGTAACTTTCGAACAAAAAAATTTCATTTATCCCTCCATTTGGATACCCTCTCCCACCCTCCTACCCTCCTTACCCTATTACACTCTTAATTAGTAATGATTTACGTAAAGGTGTCGCGTACGTTGGTTACCAGTTGCATTTGTATTATCGTTTGCGAAGAGGCGTTACTTATTACTCGTTCAATTAGAGATTTTACACTGACGAAACCGAAAATTGTAGCCCAAAGTTCCCCAGCAATAATTAGGTATTCTTTAGTTCGGAACCATGATACAATTAAAAAAAAAAATAGCTTTCCAAGTTTCAAAATTAATACAACGAGATTTATATTCACCTCTCACAAGTATCTCGAGATTCGGCGATCTACTGTAAAGGGTGCCCTTTATGGGATACGTGTAACGTATAGGTACTCTACGTAGGAAATGTGCATACGTAGCGAGTTTCGCGATTGTTTTTCACCTGTGTTCCTGCGAGCGTTGCCTTAGCGCTAGATTTCCCTAAAGTTCAGATAGTAACTCCTTATATGATAGAATCGATAATAGTAATAACAAGGTGACGGTGACAGAATGATTGCTTCGAGGAACGGTTGGTACGAATCTCTTTCCCCTTACGCGTTACTTAACAACGAGGCGATCTAAACGTGTGTCCGAGGAAACACTGGAATTTGATTCACGAACAACGAACAACGACTAATTGTCCACGTATTTAATGTGCATTAAACGTTAGAAGTGGTGTTTTCTTTTGTCGCAGTAGTGGCGAGTATTATATATCTACAAAATGTACAAATAATTACGCGAAAGTATGAGGAGTGTCAAAGGTCGATCGTCGAAACGAATGTAATGTTAGTTTGCTCGCATTTTGCTTGCGTATTCCATGTGTCTTCGAAAATTAAAATTTGCTTAAGTTAGAAAAGAAAGAAGACGTTCGTTAAGTTAAAAAATCGCTGCGAACGATTATGTTATCAGTGAAGAAAATGTAATTTTTATATTGGGCAGCTTGAACGCGATATAAGTTCACTGATTAAGGACTCCTTTATTTCTTGCACAAGTTACACTATGCAAACGTTAACTTTTATCAATGTAAATGGCACTTTAAGGGTACGAAAGAAGTTTTTAAAGTTCTTGTCGTTTCTCTTCAAGAACTGTGAACAGCGAAATTGATGAAAGGCAAGATTGTATCAAATTGTTGACATTTATATAAAATTCGATGCGTATGTTCAAAAGAATCGCACGCGCGAAGGCAACAGAATGTTGTTTATGTAAGGACAAAGAGATTTCCAACGAAACTCTGATATGAGTTAAATTTGATTAAATCCCTTTATAGTTTAACACATCTTCCAATTACTATGTTACATGGAATTTCAATATGACGATTAGCCCCCAAGATCAAGGCATGATTTCTTTTTTTTTTTTTTTTAATAACAAAACAGTTATTACTTTGTATAACTGCCTTCCCTAATATGTATTATTACTCGTATCACGTGCTTTATGACGATTGTACAATTATTTAGTACTAAAAATTTCGATCTGCCTAAAATTAAAAGATCCATTTAGATAGCAACGATGTTTCGAATATTACTAAATCGCTAACAAGAATATCATCGTCAAACTGTACAATTTTTCCACGATCCCGCTATTTTTGACGTACAATTAAGAGCGTTGATCATCCACTCGCTAATACAACCAACGCTTACGATGCACTAAGCTTAGAATCGGAGCCGTTAATTGTATGAATTCCAGTTTACATGAAAGTATGGAAAAACGTGTCATCCTTTGCCGCAAAAGTGACAAAAGCCAGTTGAGAAGCGTGTGCTGGTGTATGGATATGCAACAGAGTAGGTATTCATGTACGAGTTGCGACAATAAAGTTTTAAGAATAATATCGTGGCGATAAAATATGAATTACATATCGTTGCACCTTCGCGTGAATAAAGTTTGTGCCAGAAGTTAAATTCGAAAACTGACTTGCAAACAGACTGATTGATCGTTTAAGAAACGGAAAAGAAATCGCATTATCAATTGAATCATTCTCGAAACTTTATTGTTACACCTAGTATATGGACAATCGAGTATTAACCGAACTTTATTTTCGTTTATTTTAATTGAACGATTTGCGATTCGATTTGCAAGATTTATCGTATATGTTCAGAGTTAGCCGGGAGATGCGCGTAACAGCGAATGATCGTTCGTGAAAACGGAACGAAACAGTATCGCGGGTACCGTTTAAAAGAAACGTCGAAAGGAACACAAGGGAACGGTCGGATATGCTGTTCTCTTAAACGTGACACTTCCGCGGAGAGTTCCGTGTGACGGCCATTTCGAGATCCGAAATATCGCCCCTCGCATTCCCATTCACACCATTCACAAGTTTTCACAACCCAGACACAGCTGTGAATATGCGATTCGTTTCGGCGTACGCTTGAACAAGCTGAATATTTAAGACACATCTACACGAAGAAATAGAGTCTCGCTATTTTTTTTCGTTTTTTTTCTTTTTCACCTTTTTAATCTTAGTTCTCTCATCTAACGAACAAACAGTGTTTATTAGAGTTTATGTATATTTATATAGGTAATAATAATTAATAATAATAATAATTCATAATATCAATTCATCCCAACAACAAGTTTTAAGGTATCATTTGATAGTATTTTTGTTTTTCTTTTCGCTCTCAGTTCCTTCCCGTCTTTCTCGCTTCAAATCGTACTTTCTTCCTCGTCAATATATCTCTGTTTATCATATATTTATATATATTTATTTACTTCTTTTATATATATGTATAGATTGATATTAACACGTATAACATCGAATTTTTTTTCTATTAATCCCGTTTTCTTTAATCCGTTTCGTGGAAAAAAAATTGCGATAGCTGAATGAATCGTTAATTACAAGTCTTCTTTCTACTCTGTACTTTTCTTTCTTTTCTCACATTTCCTCTTTTCGCTAATGCGCGTGAAACAGCCGGAAGCTCGTCCCTTCTTCCTTGGTTTCGGCGTTTCGATTACTGAACAACCCCTTTCCCGCCTCTTTCCTCCCTTTATCGCGACGCTTGTTTCAGCGGCGAAACGAAATTTCTAGGCGTCCCTTTGCTCTCTACTTAGATTCTTCCCTCTTCTATCTGGTCTCTAGTGTTTCTCACAGGTTCTGTCTGTTCCCCGTTGTAACGGACGCGCGCAATATATTTTTTCATTTGCAATTAATTTCACACACATAGCTAAGCTTTTACTAATCGTGGAATGAAACTGTGTTGTGTCGTTTGTTCGTAACTTTCCGGTTTTGCTCCTTGGTTTTTGGAATTGCAGCGGTTACAGTTTAACCCTCCGCCATCTTGGTGAACGGACATACCAACATTATATTTTGTACCGATTGCGTGTAAAGTGTAAAGTATCGGAGGTCTCGCGAATCAAGTAATTTATATAATTCGATATCGAATAAAAGGGAAGTCGAGTAAGATAGGGAAAAGGTTAAATTGAACCACGTTCTATAGTCGAAACGAAATACGAACCCGGCAGTAATCCCGATGGCAACCCTATTGCGATTGTGATGCATTGACACAGGTGATCTAATATAATATATATATAGATATAGATATATTATATATAGCACTGTACAGTCGATAAAAAAAAGCTTCTGAATGAGTATTTTACGTGTTGCACAGTCTGCTCGAGCGAATTCTCGCGTTGAACGAAGAAATTAAAGGATAGAAGCATCCATTACCACGTACAGTTCCTTGTGTTCGTACTGCCGCGATATTCTCGATGCGGTCTCGTAAGATTTAACGATTGCAAATTATGTATATCGATATGTTTGGTATATCTGTATACTCGTACTCACGAAAAATACATCTTTCGTATCAACGCATGCGTCGCGTTCTTCGGTTTCAATTCACACTTCGAACCATGTAGAAAGGAAGAGTTGTCGAATCTATTTGTAGTTTTATAATTTGAAGAAGAACGGTGTTTCCAAGCATTCAGGTCCACGAACAAAGATTAGACGCGCGTTCGAAACACGAGCAACGTATCGAGGCGAGGAACGCGTCACCTTTAGTTTCCTTTGGAGCGCAATCGCTCGCTCGAACACTCTGAACAACATCGGAATGTGATCAAGTCACTTCTACTGGGTAAAGCTTACGCTTTTTTCAACGATAATTGTACAAAAACTCGTTCGCAAGCACATTCGGCCTGCGATGACACAGGTGGCAGTATTATCAGTAAGTAGACAGTGTAATACGATATGATACAGAGAGCAAGTGTAATTGGAAATCACATGTACGGCGCTAAATCACGCGTCGAGTGACAACGACGCCTCTTCGTTATCGTTTTACTCGCGAGGATTGATTTTATTTTATCCGTGTTGCCAAACCGCTCGAAAGTTTGGAATGTACCATACTTTTCGTTGAGTACAAATAAATCTGTTACTGGTAGGATTAGATGTTTATAACTACTCTGCTATGTAAACGAAGTTGCGCTTACTATCGATACCAAAAGTTGCAATTGATAACAATTAAAAGTGAACGTGAAAAAATTAGTCGCTTAAACGCCAAAATTTAATTCTACAGTCAGACTACGATACATTTATCGTGTAATTTATATTCCAGCCTTAAATTATGCTCGTGTAATACTGTATAAGTACAATATTTCAAACGAAACAGTGGTACGTGCGTAAGAAAACTTGTTTCATACGAATAGAAAAGAATGGTCCAAACTTTCAATCGGAAACGCGGCGCAACGCGGTCTTTCGACAGAGTACTCAGCGTAGCGACAAGATGGCGGCTCGTGTGCCTCGCCGCGTGATCCCCACGCCAACGGAAATGACGCTTCACACATACATACACACAGAACTATTGCGCATCATTGTCAATGAAATCGAAGTACCATAATTAGGCGATACGTTAGTTGTACGAAAAGTGTTTACGGCCTGAATGTCGACGGCGTTCGATCTGAACCGACGTGGATGCGGGACATCACGCTGTGCATCGTGTTGCATCTGCGTTTCTGTATCGAGTATGATCGAAGTGAGAACGACACGGATTCACGTCGAGTGAATCTGTCTGCCTGATCGTAATCCTAGGTCGTTCAGAAAAGAATAACGCCGGCGTGGTAACTCAGCCCAACATATACTTACACGTAAAACCGAGTATCTAAGCTCGAACCGAGGAAAAGAAAGTGTGTTCTCCTCTGTGGTCAGCGTAACGAAAAAATCGAACAGACCCTCGTTGCCCTTGTACTTGAAGGAGGTACCTCGGAAATCTCTGTTCTACCTCCGAGCTCCTCTCCCGTCCGTAAAGCTTATCTAAGTTATCGGTTGGTACGGTTGATTACTCATTTGGTACGATCAATGGCGCTTTTAACTCGCGAAAGGTCGTCCCGTTCGCGTGCTCCTGCGAGTGTCGCGAATTGTCCACTTTCCCGCGAACCGTCCAGCCCCTCGAACTCTCCATCGTGGACGTCGCGGGGCGTACACGAACACGCGAGAGACGTCTGACTGGTTCCTATCGATACGATAAAACTTCAAATCAAGAGAATCTCTATCGTTACGTAATAACACCTGCTCGTTCGTAGCGAACCCATTACTGACGACGATAATTCGACTTTGAAACCGCTAAATAGTACGCTCCCCGTTTTTTAAGCTTCGACGACGTAAGTCACCGATCGTTCGGCTCTTGTCTGATCGAGACGGAACCCGCTTAAACGTCCCCTTGAGGATCAGCCCAAGAGCCTCGACCTGGAGTCGCATCGTTCAGGATCGTCCCCGATTCATCGACCGTGCCTCGATTTCTTCTCTCGCGGAACGTATTTTAATTAGTGGGAGGAGGGGAGGGTTGGGGCGGGGGATGGGAGATTTTATTTTCGTGTTTTATTAAGGGGCAGGCGAAAGCAAAAGAGCCTCGAACACAGTTTTACGCAACGTCAGCGCGGAGATCGCGAAACAATCCGGGAACTGTCACAGTCGGTACGCGGGCAAAACGATCGTCCAAGACGACTAGCTTCGACGATGATATCCGCGGATCTCGCGCACTACGCTCCCCTGGACGAGGACGATCGGAGACGGTCCCGAAATAAATTCCTAGGTGCACCTATTTTGACAAAACTCGAAGTGATTCTTCCTTAAAGCAGCCACTTGGCCACCAGGATCATGATTAAATGCGGTGCCAGGCTGGTGAGGGACGCGGCACCACCGGTCACCGTCACGTCGCTGTCCTTCATGAACACCGCGTCCATCACGTGGATGATGCCGTTAGTACACTCGACGTCCGGACGGAACACCCGGATCCAGTTGCCCTCCCACTCGATCTGGTAATCTGTAAAGAGAAACAGATACGGGATCGATAAATCGTGTCGGTGATTGCGGTCGCTCGCTCTGGGACGGCTAATTGATTAGATGAACGAAGCGAGTTGCGATGTTTGCAGCGATAGACAGTTTCCAGTGAGAGCGTTCACTTTTCGAGCATGGAATCGGGTGACACTAGGTTGCGCTTGAACATCGAGTTCTGAGTCTACGAAACACAAAGGCGCAAAATGCATGTAGCAAATATTCTTCTTTCGTTTCTTTTATTCCGTTCCGAGTGCTACTCAGTTTGACCAATCGTTGATCGAACAAGGCAGTCTTTGCGATATCGAAAAATTATGTCGCGAACAGCAGGAGTCAATTTGAGAAAGCTTGAACATCGAATGCGCATCGAGATGTACAAATTTTGCGACATGTTCAACGAAAGCTGGTTTCCCTTAGGAAAACGGTTCGAAAACAATTTTTAATTGCATTTCGAATGCAAGACGTGGAAGTAACTTTCTCAAAGTTCATGAAATCTACGATTGCCCGATTAAAAATTGCAGTATCAAGTTATCAAAGGAAACAGAGAAGAATTTAATTTAAAAGACTGGAAAGGAGAAGACAAGCGCCTTAAGAAATAAGATAACCAGGTTAATCGTTCCCTTCTTTTCCTAGTCAGCAGTTATTGAATTTTTTACTCTCTCCCTCTAGAATAGAAGTATCTTTTACGTGCAATTTTACGCTCGCGATTGTTTCATCCAATTCAATTATCCTCTCGCTCCTCTGTTTATTTAACTATATCAGATTGCCTCGGAAGTCGTATTTTTCACATTATACCCAGTTACTTGTGCAGCGTACCAACCAATGCAAATAACTAATTCACTGTTTATACAAGAATATCGCTGGAGAAAATTCTGGATCAATGAAAGTTCTCTGGGAGGTCACAATCATTTTAAAAAGTTGCTTTAACGACATTTAATACCATTTTCAGCGTCTGTAATTGTGAGACGTCCAGGTTACGTCCAAAATAGGAAGAGAAATAGACGAAAAATATTGATTTTTTGCAATTCAAGAAATTAAAATGAGTAAATACCGTTTATTTGCTAACACGTTTGAAACAGTGCCAACGATGGCTCGAACCGTCACAGTAGATCGTGGCGAGTTTAGTCAGACGCAAGGTATTTACTCAAAACTGACTATTTGCTTTCTTTAATTAATTGTTAGTACAATTTAATGTATAAGTGTGTCACGCGTTGTTAACGGATTAAGAATGTTTTTTAATATTTGCACAAAAACCAGCATTGTTTATAATTTAAGACGATATTAAAAGATATTACCGCGCGTTCGTTGTTCTTTCCTATTTTCTTTATTTATGCTCATCGGTTGGCAATTATAAAATAGCAACATTCGCTGCGACTGGAAACCGCTTTGGCAATTCGCAATTCGTGGTCGAGTGCGAATGACCGGGCGAGCACGTAGCAATTAGCACCAGTGGTAATCAAGGAATTTGCATTTAAATGGTGGTCGAAAGGTGCATAATAAATCGTCTTGCGGTCTCTGCCCATAATTGTGCACGTTCTTCGTCGGTCTCCGTTCACCGAGAATGGCCGGAAGCCACGAAATTACGGCGTATCGAAACATAATTGCATTCCGATGGCTCCCTTTTTTATGATTCCACGTTACACTACCGAATGTCTCCTTTACGTACGGCAATGGTGTACGACGTTCAAATTATTTAAAATATACCATATTTACGTAGATTATTCGATACTTTTAATAGCTATCGCGGCTATTATTATAAATATTTAGAAGAAAAATTCATCACTTATTTATTTGTCTGCTCCTATTTCTATCTCGTGAAACGATAAAATTACGAAAAATTTATTTTCTTCGATAATTCACTTCTTCCTTCGTTTCTACTTTTAATCGTATGTGTGCGTGTATATACGAAAAAGATATTGTTTTGTATTCTTACTATAATGGCTCGTTATGGAAATTCTTTCAGATAAAGCTTCATGTACTTTAAAGCGCGACGTAGCACAGAAGGTGTGCCACAGAAATCAGTGTAAATTAAAACAGCAGAGATAACCATAGTCACGGAGAATTTACAGGTGCCTATATCATTCTGTTTCGCGTCCGTCTCGTCGATTCATCGTTGCAAAAAAGGAAATACCAGCCAATATATCTCGTGCGGAAGCGTTCGTATCTATCCGTGTCCACAATTTTTTCCACCTTCTCGTCGTATTTTCCCGTACGAAATAGACATAATACAAATTTACGCGCGAGCTGATATCCTTCCGGTTCGAATAGCACGACAAGTATGCAGCGGTGTAACGAATGGCGACGATAATTTTGCCTGCTTTCTTGGCACCTTTTGCGTTCGTTTTGGTTCTTCAGCGATAACGAAAACAAGTAACGAATATTTTCAACGTTCAAACATTCATATCAATCGATAATTTTTTATTGCACCAACTGGATAAGCGATATTCTCACCAAGTAAATGAAAGAAAAAGTATTCTCTATAATTTTACACAGCAAAAATTGTAATTCATACCTACGTCAAAGATATGTCGCATATTTCTACCGTTGTATATTTGTTCTTTACTCGTTTATGTACCTTCCATGATGGAAACACGGTATTTGCTTTTTTTTAAGGGTGTAACAAACAAGTAAATATACATAAAAATCAACAGACATGTACACGAACATTTATAAACGATAGTCAGATATATTTTGCAGAAGAACGACGACGATGAGCACGACAGCTTCGCCATACTTAATTGCGTTTACACGGTGAAACTATTTAGTCCTGCGTTTTACTCTAACAAGCTTTAATCAACCCGTTCAAGCGACAACAAGCAGCATGTAACGACGTGTGCCGGTCATTTTCTTGTAAAGTCGTAAAAACGTACTCACCATGCAATTGTTCAATTAATTAAGTGTACGGTACACGTTGGAATCTGTAAAACTGAGGACGTTAATCGCCACTGATGTGGACTCGACGGAACGAATTTACCATTGACAAATGGTCACGCGACGAGAACGCGAGGAAATTGAAACTAATCGAGCATCCAACGTGTGACAAGTTCAAAATTAACTTAGATTCCATTTAACTCTAAATTCTCGTCCATTTGAATTTAACACGCGTCTAATTTTGTATCAATCCTATGCGATATATCGATGTAAACGTGGCATTAGTGCAAGATAGTTTATCATTTCGAGAGATTCAGCTTCAACTTTACCCCACTGAAAACTGAAAGTAAAGAAAGCCAAAAAGATAAAAGAAAGACAGCTGCGTCTACGTCGATTGACAAATCGATTCTTCTTAAAGGAAAAAGTAAAATAAATTTCGTTCATCGTGCACGCGTACGCTGAAGAAGCAAACAGTGAATGTAACTGCAAAGTGAGGCGCGATCTACGTAGTCTGAGAACAGAAAAGCATTCCTTTCAAGCACTGAGGCTGCATGAGACGCGCGTTAACTTGATCGGATTCGAACGCAGTCGCAATGAAAATGATAGAGAAGTGTTGTTTCAACAGTGCGAACGAGGACACGTGATCAAACGATTCTCATACACACCGACCTCGTGTCAAATTTTGTTTCAGACAAAAATCGTTTCGTGTGTTCTTTTGTAAAATGTGTGATCGTAACAGAGTGTAAATGTTCTTCACTGGGAACATTGAACGTGTACGTTATATCGAGATCCTCAACCACAAAATATATTACACGACAAAAGATTGAAATTAACAGACACGTTCGTGGAGGACGGATCATCAGACACGTTTGACAGAACATCCGAACGTCGTACATTAAAAAAATATAGCTAACAAATCCAATCCGTTAATTATCGTTAATAGAACTGTTGCTTACCCCTGCTACGACACCACCAATCGTTTTCGATCCGAGAAATCTAATTTTTCCGTACAAATATTACGTACAATACGAGCAAGAAGTTGGAGTTTAACGCGTGTGTACTCTCGTTTCCGTTTTATGTTAAGGCAAGTCTGTGCAACTGCAGTTTGCGCGGGCTCTGGCAAACTTCCCTACTTTGCGCAGGTGTTCCTTGATAGGACAATCTGTGTAGCCAGAAGTTACACGTCTCGTACAGGTTGGAAAATCGTTCGGAAATAGGGTGCGATACGTAGAAACGTGTAAGGATTGGATATCCGTGGTAACATCTAAGAAATCTTGATTAGTTATTGAAATTAGCGACAGATTCGAGACCAACCGTATCGTATTGAAATTCTGTTAGCCTTGAAACGCTCGAAACTGTATTAATTACAAGACCAGACACTGGAATGATTTATATCGACATTCTTCACTCACGTGGACGGCAATTGCACAGGCTTGAGCGAGAAGGGTTTGATCGTTTAAAAAATGACGAATTTTTTGAACGAAGGAGGAGAGGAAGAGAGCCGGTGGCTCGTGAAATTAGCGGAAGCCGTAGCAGGGTTAAGAGTACACGCGTCGAGTGTACGCGCTTTGAACACCGTGCGTGAAAGTGCGCAGAACCCTCGCGAGAGATTGACAATGTGCGAAGAGCTCGTACTGGTGGAAGCACGTGTCGTCGCTCATCGGCGACGTCTAAACATTGAACTCACTCACCGAAAGTTTCTGGTCGGATCGCGTTTTCGTCGTACTTGTCATCTAAACGTAACGAAATAGCACCAGGTTTGAGAATGAACAGACAGACAGCTCCGTCGAACAGAGCAGTACGCATAACGCGACACTTTCCTTTCTCTATCTGTGTTCCGCGAGACGAGAGTTAACAGCAACAAACGAACCAGAAAAAAAAGAAGAAAAAAAAAAAAGAAAGGAAAGAAAAAGGAATGCGATACACCCGGACGCAATTACGTTCAAATACTAGGCAATACTTGGAAACAAACGTTGAGTGTATCTGAGAATATCTGGGTAATTGCAAGGGTGCTTATATGCGAACGATTGCTCGAACAGTATGAAATAGTTTCTACTCACTTTCGCCCTGCTCTCTGAAACGAAGCTTCAGGCTGTCTCTGGCTGCGGGTAGAACGATGGTGTCGTTGCGCTTCATCTCCTTCAGCTTGGCCATCGTGTATGCTTCGTCCGCGATCACGAGGTGCCGTTCCAAGATTTGTTTCGTCTGAAATCAGATTATAATCAGATAATTTCTAAGAAAAAAGAACAAAATCCAACAAACGTGTCACTTCTAATTTATCCATCCGTACAAGTACTTACGTGATAGCTGTACTCGGGCATGAAGATTTTCTTAGAGGCAGACGGCAAACGGATCATCGCCATGTTCCAAGCAGCGTTCTGCGGGGCGAAATAGGTGAAGCGCTTGGTCGTGTCGTTCAATTGATCGTTGAATCTGTGTCGCTGTCCGAGGATGTAGGTGGAACTGAAAGAGAGGGGACGAAGAAAGTTGAGACATTCGCCAAATGGTTCGCCAAGCGATGAGAGGGATGTTTCTCGTTCCGTTGGACGCCATCGAAACGGTTTCTAAACCGGAAGCCGAGCAACGGGTGGTAAAAGGGTGGGACGCGGTTGCGAACAAATCGAGGCTATAGAGTGGATCTTGATATTCGTGAACGCACGGCAATGACGTACAGGCACTGCGGGGAAGTACCACTATCGATGGGTTCCAGGCTGGATATCGCGGTGCCGGGTGATGGAATGCTGACATCGCCATCCATCGACCGCGTCGAATAACGATAGCTATCGTATGAAGGGGCTAATGGCATTAAAGCCAGCGTATAACCGGCCGTTTCCTAGAGTCGATCCCCCGTAACAAGATGCGATACTTGCTGGTCCGAACCGGCGTCCATCATGCGACGTCGTTTACCAGAAATATATCGCCTGCTAATAAATTTGTATCGCAGCCTCTGTTGGCCGTCGTCTGAATAATATATGCACCTCGATACGACGCCAGGCTGGTTTCGCCTGTTACATCGCGCGACATAACGCGTACAGCGTTCAGAGAAAATATTTATGCACGACGAACTGATGATCTCCGTCGAGGGCTGATTATTTTTGGTGAGACTAATTATGTTCGCGTCACATTTTGTGCGCGTATCGAGCGTGTCCTCGTTGCAATTTTTGTTGGATCGAAGCTGCACGATATTCGCGCGAAAAAGTTGAGCTCGAGTTGCATTTTCGATATCGTAATTGTCGTACGATCGCATTCCACGGTCGCGTCGAACTCCTGAAGCTTCCGAGGAATCGCATCGGCTAACAACGCGGTTCGTTTTCGACGGTTTCGGTGCGCGGCACTCGATTTCGATGAAACTTCCGGAAGCGGTGTGGATCAGCGTCGTTTAGCGGGATATATCCACCCGCGAATGTTTAGTCACGGAGGCTCACTCATTTAACGGGGTGTTAGCGTCGCGAAAGTTTATTTATCGGTTATCGGGATATCGTTTAATTGGATTTTCCATTATCGATGCGCTGGTAATTGAAATAACGAGAGAGGAATTAAATCACGATGGATCTGGCTGAGCAATATTCATACGGTTCGTACGCGTGCCTGTTAGCGTTTCGTTAAACCAATCTAGCGGAATGAAAATATATGCTCCGCGCGTGAAAATGAACGTTATCCGCGCGAGGAAGTTACACGCGTACGAGTTCTATATTTTATTCCTTTTATTGGCTAAATGTAAAGCACCATCGAATCATAATTCTAGCTTTGAATGAAGTTATCGGGGCTGTACGATTCGATTTACGCTACCAGCATTTTTCGTTTGTAAGGATCGAACAGTCTGACACCCGTGTATTTAATATCGATCGTTAATTATTAGTTGCAAAATACATGGACTCACTTGAGCAGAGGGTCGGTACGAAGCTTATCCAATACAGTGGTGTACGGAACACCAAGGACTCTGTCGATGATATGGATCAGTCCGTTGGTAGCAGCAATGTCAGCGGTGATCACTGTCGCGTTCACGCCACCACCCTCCACGGTCACTACCTTGTTTCCGCTCGGATCCTGGACTACGTTGAAGTACAACTTCTTCCTCTCCGCTGCCGTGGGCACCTACAAAACAAGTTTTACGTTATAATCGAAGCAACTGTTGCAGCTGCCGTACGCGGCATGCTCGAACGTACAAACAGAGCAACGCGACGCGTGTAGAGGAAGATCAAGGGGAATCATCCGTTTCTTCGAATAACTCGCTGCTCCTTGGAGATTCAGCGGAACGTACGAACTCGGCGAAATAATTTCTAATTAACCAGCAGGTAGCATCAACGCGATTTTATTCGAAGAACGGTCGAAAGCGAGCCACGCGCAAACGAGAACTCGTGCGTATCTAACTGCGAGCTCCGCCGGAAGACGGGTCGGGGGTGGAAAGTTGTGCGCGTTCTCGTACGTCAGACTTTCTTATGGCGAGGACAGAAAGAAGAGAATTGGAAGTAGCGTTAGACGGTTAGCGATAAGTCTTCGTCGTTACGCGTGCATGTACAGATAGACGCCAACGCAGGAGCAACAAGATGGCGTTGCAGTTCAAGGGGGGATTTATGCTTTGAAACAGTTTAGGTTTTCTACTACGTGATACTGTTTTAAGTTACTTCATTCGAAACGACTCGAAGTCTGGTTGGTCTAACTTTGACAGATCCGAACCAGGTTTAATTCGCGTTTCCAAGTCGAAGCCGCCGTTCAAAGTTGAAAATTACGTTCGCAGCGTCGAGGTTCACGAATTTGTTGAAAGTTTCGCGGAAGCGATTGCGGCGAGGCGAAATAGCGGAAAAATCTGAAAACGCGGGACAAAACGAGAGACAAACAGAGAGAAAGAGAGAGCTTAAGGATATCGATTCCTCCTCCGGTTGATCCCGTTCTCATGAATTTTCCTACTTGCGCACTCTTCGCACCGCTGCCTGTTACTTTTCTGATCTTCGGTTGCCACTGCAGATAGACGCATCCGCTGTCGGGACTAGGCGGCTTCAAAGACCGGATCGAATATAAATTCCATGAAAATCCACGGCCACTCTCTGGCACAGAATTTTTCTATAAGCCTCTTTCTCCGCCAGATAACTCGCCCGCCTTTGCTTTTTATTCCTTACCGGGGGATCTATGCATTCTGCGTTCTTCATTTCCCGTTTCATTCGATTTCACCTCTTTTCTGCCACCGCTTCGCCCGATCTAACGCATCAATACGCGATTTCTGCCTCCCCTAATCGAGTTATACGCTCTCGATACGAAACGTTACGCCATCTCCACCTCGTTCCCCTATTTTCTCTCTTTTCCAGCAACCTCACAATGGGCATTCAAATAAAACTCGAACAATACGACGAATCTCATCGATGCTGGTGCCAGAAAGATATCGAGCAACCTTTAAATTCTGGGGGCAAGTGTTCGAAACGAGACGCGCCGCGAAGTCCCCAATTCTGCCCATTATGGCGGACCAACCAAGCACTAACAAGCGGCATTTATCGCGCGAAAACGAACGACGATTCAACAACAGAATCGCCTCGCCCCGCGTCGAATGAATTAATTACGGCACCGCGCGGGTGGCCCCGGTAGAGTGAAAAAAGGAGTCGTTTTATCTCGAACGCGTCGCCCGTTACGAAACAGCGGTGTTTCTCTTCCGCGGCCGTTTTATCGTCTCATCGGGGGTTGGAGCCGCGCGTCATAAAGCAGAAGAGCGGTATAAAACATATCCGCGCGATAAATTGGCGCGAAAACAGGGTCGCTTAATGCAAATCGGTCGACTTCCGCGTATAAAAACCGCACATATTTCGGCTCGGAGCACCGTCGCCCGGCGGATGATTAAAAAACGAAACAAAGCTACATCGCGGATTGTTTTATGGGCTTGTTCATCCCAGCGCAGCCGTTACCCGCTCGTTCGCCTTTTTCCCCGCTCGTTTCACCGAGAATTCTGGTTCTTTCTGCGTTCGCCTTATTTCTGAACAGGAGAGTTTAATTAACTAACGTCTCGTTAAGGTCACGGATAGAACTGTACGGAATTATCCAGGCATTATACCGAGCTAGATGCATCTTCCATGAGTCTTTGAATATCTCGGGCTCGCCAAATGCCTGTCAATTTTGATCCGTGAATGTAATTACGCGAAATCACCGATATAACTAGTTATGCTTGAATGTCCATACTTCAATCACGAAGCGTGCTGATATAGAACCGTTGCCTTTAATTATATCCTCCGCTCGTTCATAAATTAACATTCTACTCGGGCGTGTAAAGGGCTGATTTACGTTTCGCGATCTATCGAGCAGGCGACTAACGACAATTGTGCAAAATGCCGTACGGTACGTAAATCTCAGCTGGATTATTAGATTGGTCCAGTAGATCGAGTGGATAATATCGAGTTTAGAAGGAAACAACGCAGAAAGAAACCGATTTTATTTCAATAAATGAAGGCTGTTTGTTTAACGTTCAAATTGACGGCGATAGAATGACAGCGGATCAGAGAACGGAGTGAAATTTGGAAACAAACCATTCGTCATTGTTTAGTACAAATTTGTAAACCAATGCGTCACTTCATCGCTCAATATTCCGTATTAACTGGAGAAAGATATAATAAATAGTATGGCTTGAATAAATTGGAAGATTAATCTATCAGTTAATAAAATGGACAAGAGGATCTCTGCGAAATGGAAGCCTCGGGAGTACAAATTAATTTACGAACGGATTATGACAAAAGCCGAAACAGACACACTAATATCGAGTCACTAATTGCTGTTTATTAAAGAGTATCGAGCTGTAATGCGTGCGATATTTATTAGCGACGGAACACCTCGGTATGGACTACCAACTGCCTTCGTTTATAACCTATGACGTGCGTTTTAATTGTTGGAAACAACGAGCAGCAAATCATCCTAATCAAGGTTAACGAGATTTTCACGCGAGGTAAAAATTCTCGTACTCGATCCGCCATTATTATTTAACGAATGAACGTGTGGCAATGAAATATTTCTGTTCCTGCTTAATTTATTATCCTTGAAGCGAACCATTTGATGGGAATTTTTTAAAACCTAGAGTTTGCGGTGCAATATCAAAATCGTGGACATATAAAGTGGATAAAATGTAATTGAAAACTGTGAAATCTAAACTCATTGCGATTAATACCCATGCCCTTAAATCGATAGCAATAACCGTGTCACGTGGAAACTTCGCATTACATCTCGAATCGTATTTCTCGCGATATTTTCAATTATTTGTTATAGCGACGGACGCTGGATTTTTCATCCCGGATTTGCAAAACTCTTCTATACGACCCTATAAATTTTTATTTGCAAATACACCTGTAAACAAACAACGAATTCGCAGGCGAACGCACAACGAAAGGAATAAACTCGACCAAATTCATGTAAAAGGAGAAGAGCGTATAAATTTACATGGAAATTATTCTTTTATACGCTATGACCGTGGGCATGCATCATATCAATTAAACGATCCTCGTTTTCTATCTCTTCACCTTTGCATGCTCTGTTTTTATTTCGTTGATAATATATTTTTAGCGTGTTGGTAAGGAATCGCGCAACGCGATTCTGTGAAACAGAGGAATCTCTGAATGAAACACTGGATTCCAGAAGCCTCTGAAAATGTTTCTCCCTTTCACGTTATTTTTCCGGAGATTTTTAATGAAAAATTTCTAAGCGAAGAATCATGGAAATTCCGCGTTATTCATTAATTTTATGAGAGGTCATAAGCTTTGCGTGTATATTTCAAAAGGCGCGATTCTCATAAATATTTTATCGCGTACAAAGACTGTTTTGTGATTCTATAGCTGGTATTATGTTAACTTACTAAGACAGGAAGCAACATTTAAAGCAGCGATAAAAAAACGAACGTAGAAAACTCCAAGTGGAAAGCTCTGTCCATCTTTAACAGAAGTTAACTTAAAATATTTATACATCTTTCGCTTCTCCAACGAAATATTTTAATCGAAACGTTGAAATGATAACGAAATCAAATTGGAAACGTATACAGTCGGTGGTTTCACAGGCAATAAACAGCAACATGCTAAGGAATTTCGTGTCGGTCTTTTAATAGCAACACTTAGACGATCTAAAATTTCCAATCACGTATTCAAATAGATTTGACACTCAGAAATAAATGAAGGCGAGTGAGAAGGAACAGAAATATGCAAAGAGAGTCCACAAACAGAAACACTGAAAGCTATATAAAATGTAATTACCGCGTAGAGTTGCTTCTGCAGTGATGATTTCAATTGGAGAACAGATAACAGAGAAACATCGAATTAATCAATATCCAATATTCGTTGATAATTAAATATCACTTCAAAAACAGACGATATTGTCACTTAAAAAACGTATACGACGAACTCTTTGAACCAGAACCGTTTGAAACAACAGAAAAGTAACGATGGACCTAATACATTCTCTCGTACGATTAATCACAAAAATGATATGAATAATGAAAAACCTTCGATTCGCTGCTGATTGTATTTGAAAGAGAAAATGAACGAATCGTTAGAAATCTTGGAAATTCTTGGATGTTAAAATCTACCCTGACTGATGAACTAAACTGAAATAAGTTATTGAAATTCGTAAGAAAAATTCGCTCACCATATTGACGCTCTTATTCTTGATTCTGTCGAGGGGCAGCAGTTCCTTGACGTAGTGGAGGTTCAGGATTTCCTTGACCCGTTCCTTGTTCTGCAGGATCTTCTGCACGCCTGGCTCTTCGAAGGCGGCGTTGCTCGGTGCGAACAGCGTAACGTCACGCAGGCGGTTTATGGTGTTCATGATCTCACCGCCGTAGTCGCGTATGGTCTCGTAGAATTTGTACACGGGTCCGTCCTTCTTTTCCTGAACGAAGAGAAGAGAGTTCTGTTTATCGATGATAACGAACGCGTGAAAGAGTTCGTTCTACGAGGAGTTGTTAACAAAGAAGAAGGGAAAAAAATTAGACAGAAATGAAACTGGTTAATAAAAACATATACGATTAAAGAGAATGGAGAAACTCGACGCCCTGTACACGCGAGATGTGCGAAGTTTTTGTTTCACTTCAGATTGCAGGTCTTTAATACTTTTCGGATTTTAACTTTCATCCAGTTTCTGGTCGCTCGAAAAACAGGACGAACACGATTAACTTCGCATATTTCGCTGTTCGGTAGTGAGAAATAAAATCATTCGCAAGGGATGCGAGGATAGGTGTTGGAACGCAAAAAACGAAGCTTTTAAGCGAACTCGTGGTACAGGATAATTCGTAGCTCGCGCGTTCCCCTTGAAAATGTAACGGACAGGAAAAAAAGAAGAAGTCGAGCGAGTTGGAGGTATGTTTGCGGAAGTAATAAAGTTGATTAAAAATCACTGGCGATGAAATACCCGAGATACGAGGCGGCGTTTCGAAGACACAATTTCGACCGGATTTATTGAACAGATCCGGTAACAAAATTAATAAACGGTACGTAGGATGATTCACGCGATCGGATCAGGTCGTATCTCTTCTCTTATTCAAGCCGGGAGGAGCGATGGAAAAGAGCTGATTTAATTTTCCCCTGATATACACGCCGCGGCCAGCACAATTGAGAAGGATCCTGTTTCCACGTTTCGTTGGGAATGGACAAAGAAAACGTTGGAATGAGTAATGTCAAATAATGTGATAAAGGACTATCTTTATGTGGACCGCGATCCCTTTGTGGCGAACTTTTCTACTCGCCGGGTGAATTAATGCGCCGCGAAATGTTTTACGGTGCCGTGTTCTAAGAAATTATTTCGTCAGTTCCGCGATATATTTTATGCATTCTTTCCGCGTGGTTATTTTACACGATAAATGTTCGACAACCGAAGAAACTTGGAATTTATTCTTCAATTATCGCGACGTTTATCAAGGACCCGCGTTCTTCTCGACAATACCACCCCAAAACAACGCGCCTTCGTCACTCGATAACCCAATCCGTACCTCCCCTCCGTCCCAAGCCGAGGCATTAGCATAAATTATCAACAGGAGACCAACAGTCGAAACTTGGTCTCGCCTTTTAAATCATTACCCCGACGATACCCCGCGTCGTTGGATCCGATCGTGCTCCTCGGAACAGCGATTTTTCCCGGGTTTCAACGGGCAAAGAGTTACGACCTGTCGCGCATAAATCAGCCGGGGCTACGATCCGGGAAAGCGGCGTTTATGTTCGCGACGCGTCTTTCAACGTCGCGATCAAACAGAGCCGCGTGCGTGTGTGCACGCGACTCGTCGTGCCGGCGAGACGTTAATTCACCAGGGGGACAGGGAGAGATACCCCGTTCGGTGTGTGGATCAAAGTTCCGCTAATTGATCGTCGATTCGCGGGACGGGAAGTCGCGGAACGGAAACGAGCGTCGCGGCCGGCTGCTCGTGACGCTGTCGCGCGGCGTCGATGCACACACCGTTTCCGCGCCCCTTTTACGTACCCCACCCTCTTCTGTCGGCGCGTGGCCGTTCAATTTCAAGGAATGGTTCAGAGGAAACGTGCATCGCCGTGGTAATTAACGGGCCGATGATTGGTTGCTACCGATCCTCCAGCGCTCGTGCCTCGTCTCTCGGTGTCCATCGATCGGATCAACGTACCCCGAGCAGAGAAAATAAAGGGGAGAAGCGGGGAGGAGGTAGTGCAGCGGCTTGCGAAATCGTTCTGTTTCATTTCAGTATCCTCTCCTTCTCTTTACGAGTGGTATTATGTAGGTCTAGTTTCAAAGATGATTGCTTTTGAAATTGGTACAGAGTTATTATTGTTCGAATACAATTGAATTGTTAAATTTATATCATTCATAAACTTTGAAAGAGTAAAGATTCATGAATGCAGAAGGTTTTTGCAAACCACTGTAACGAAGGGTGGCAAAATATGGCTGTTATGTTCTCTTTTTCTTGGTACAGGCTAATTTAGAAAGGATACTTAGATTTTAAGAACGAGATTAGCTCTGCGAATGCAAAAATTAAGGGTCTTATTAAATTCGAGTTTTAACGTCCTTTAGCTAAATGAATCATAGTACTTAAGGGTGGAGTTAGTGGGCATTTTCTCGGTCCATATGCTTCTTATACTCGACTGGCTTAAATGCTTAGTAATTTAGAGCCTCGGTCTGGTATTTAATCCGCTTGGAGGCAAAATTTCGTTGGCCATTATTTACATTAGAATCGATTAACCGTATTTTATACGCGGCGATGTAATTCGTAGTAAGAACGAGTAATCCTCCGCGAATGTATGCATCGAAAGCGCGGGATCAACTTTTTCTTTCCTCGTTCAACGAGCATATTTTTCAAGATAATCCGTCTATCGACGTAATCCACAAAATGAATCTCGTTCACTTTCATCGTTATATGTAACGAGACAATGAAGCGACGTCTCTCGACTCGCTTTAAAATAAGAGGACTCGTTTAATTAGCCTGTACTCTCGTTGCTTCTAATTATTATTATATTTTTCGCGGGCTTCGCGATGTTTCAACCGTTGCAGAGTAACGGAAAGAAGGATTAAACGAAACATTCATAGCGTAAGAGGCAAATAATGACAACGCAGGGTCTTGGGGTAACTAAAGGGGAGAGAGTTTGCTGACCGGACCAGGAATTTGTCGAATCAACATTGGCGAGCAGCGTGGATTTAATTATAATACGGCTCTACATCTAAAAATTACCTACGACGGGAATAAAGAAACAGGGGAACCTATTGCAAACAACCTCGAAACTTAAAAGTGAAATTAGGATAAAGAAAACCAAGAAGTTGGCTCGTCGAAATTAAAACTTTACCAACCGCAGGAAGGACTCTCGTTCTGCTGGTACGAACCGGTTGTTCTTACTAATTAAGCCAGAAAGATGTCGCTCGAGGATTTAGAGAAGAATAAATTAGCCGTACATGTGTCTATGGTGCATGAAAGACTTTTAACTGCAACGTCGGACGACTTTAATTGCGTCGTAGATTAATTTAAGAGAAGCGTAAGTAATTTCACGAAAGAAGTGGAAATCATCTTGGAGAACAGTCCTGTGCCTTAGTATCGAGTTAATTAGAAGATGAAAAAATTGAGAAACGTTCGAAACCCTTTCACTCTTCATTTTAGATTTATTATGATAGAATTTTTAAATTTAGATTGAACTAAACAATGAAAAACTTGAAAAATTAAAAAATGTCCTCTAAATCCTTTCAGCTCTCGATCGTGTCTGTTTCCACGACACCAAACAACGAATCGAGCAGAACGAAAGACCCTGTCCTACTTTCTTTCGTTGGCGATTACGGTTTGGTCGTAATTATTCTACGAAATTACTCGAATCAATCAAGTTGCAGTAAGTACAGTCGGTTAGCAATTCAACAAAAAAAAAAAAAGAAAGAAAAAAATGCGTGAACGTTAGAAGACAAACGACGATCTAATAGTCGGTGCAGTGTCTCGAAATTCCTCCAAGGAATCAACAGCTTGTTCGAGGCTTTCAAGTGCAAGCTGCGTGTACGTCGCTTGAAAACAATGTTTAACGTTGCGCCAGCGTCGCGATAGATTCAGATACCGTATAAGCAGCGATCCTGACGAGACACGTCCTGGCAAAACACAGCGTAGTTAGTTACACAGCGCAGTTTACACGCGGAAGCTTCAAACAATCTCGCCAGTAATAATTCGTGAATGCCTCGGGTCTCCAAACAACAGAGTCGAGCGGTAACAAAAGACTCTAGAGATCGCTCGATTCCCCCGACTGTTCTTACTTATAGGGTTATGGGTCACTACCTTTTCCACGTTTTCTAGAAAGACCAAGAGAAGCTTTGGTATACACGACCGTGTGGTTAGTACAACGACCGCATTCGATTTGTCGCAACGCAGATCGAGCTCTTATCGACAATAGAAGTCTTATTTCTTATATGTAAATATATATATATATTTTTTTATTTTTTCTGGGGGTGTCGTGTGTATTCGGTAGTTGCTGATGAGTTCATTTAATTAAGTACTTACGATGCCCTATACGACATGCAGAGTCCAATAGAGACATGCAAAGCACCACAGAATAACATCATTGAGTCAATATAAGAGTAATAAACACATGTACACAATTGATAGAAAATTCGAATCGGCAATTATACTTGTTTTCCTTTCTAGTTTCATTTTCTGACGGGAATAAAAACAGGAATTTAGAAGTAGCCGTGATATCTGCCCCGCCGGGAGCAGACTTTCCGTTTTTCTACTCTCTCTCGAAGGAAATAATCCTGTACCTTGTGGTTCCTTGCGTCAAAGAACGCTACCGCGACAAGGAATACATATGTACCTGTGACGTCTCGTTCGGTTTGGATAGAAGCTTGAGTCAACCCGATATGTAGACGTTAACGCGTTCAATCTGGCGTGGGTAAATTGAACGTTAAACATCGTTCACGCGGAAGCGAAAAATGTAAAGATTCGCAGGCATTTCTTCGGTTCGAGAGCAATATGAGCTTTAATAAGATATCGACTTTTTATTTGATCCTGTCAAGATTCTCGAAATCTCTTCCATGCGCCATATACGCTTCCGTTTCTTGAAAAAAGTTTCCAGAGATCGAGAAGAGGAAGACTTTTCGCTATATTCTGCGAATATCCCTAAGTATATCGAAAGCATTTTGAAATCTGACGTGCTTACTCGTGACATAAAAAAATACTATACCTTTGAAATCATCAACAAATCCGTTTCTAGTTAAACAATTAAATTGAAACCCGTCAGCATTTATCATGACAAATCAAACAGAAAATCCAGAACCAAATAGAATTTATTCTAAAAATATTCACCGCGTTTGCACGCCGGCTTGAACGCGTTAAAAACAAAAGAAGAACACAGCGGGAAACAACGCAATTAACAAAGGCAAACATATTCGATTAGCTGGGATAACGACGGGATGATCCGACGAAAAACGTAAATCAGATCGCGAACGACAAAATCTCGTACCCGGTGCTCCTCAAAGGAGGAAGTCCGTGGAATTATCGGAGTGATGTGTCCGGTGAATAATTGAAATTTTAATTGAATCGTTCGTTCGCGTCGATTTCGAGCGTGGCGGTGGTCGCGACGCGCAGGCCGTCGCGGGGGAGGAAACGAAAAAACGAGGGAATTGGAAAAAGAAAGGTAAACGTGGGGAAGATATCGGAACGAAAGGGGTTACACAGTCGTAATTGCTTCTGTTCTTTTGTGCCGGTCGTCTACACGTGTACACCGCGTTAATATCAGCGCAATAGAGGTCGGACACGCGGCTGATAATAATTTAATATCGGCGTGCGATTAAACGCTCGGCTGCCGTGGCAATGGTGCCGATGGAAACCGTTACCGACGGTAATAACCGCGATTAACAGGTTGAGCGCCAACGCGAAATCTTCGAAACTTTCCTCGGGAGGTCTACGACGCCATTATGGTCCCCGATCCTCTTCCACGGAGGTCTCCCGTTTATGCTGATTGGTCGTTTTAGTGTAACTGATTTTTCTAATCCAAAGGTAAATGTCCACGGGACCATACTGAGATTGTACCGCAACGTAAAGTGTACTGAAAATGCGGACATCTTAAAAGGGTTGCTCGTTCAGTTAGAAGCAGGTTAGGGGTTATGATGACCGCCGTGGACCATGGGTTATACAAAGTTATAGATATAACAGCTATGAGCACCGTCTATACTCTATTACACTGTACCATCCTGTCCGCCTATTATCATTTCGTATTTTTCGTGGAAAAATGCGAAGCTATCTCTTCTCTAGCTCTGGGGTAACGTTGCGTCTAACGTCTTAAGAGTCATAATGTCTGTCGTGACTCTCAACCTGTTCAATAGATTACAGAACGAGGCCGATCAGCATCGTCGTATATATTGGAAAATTGCAAAAACCCGACGCTCGCACGGAGAGAATTTAGTCTCGCGCCATGAAAGCCGTTTCGAATTACGCGGCTGTGCGCTTATCGAACAACGATTACTCACGACAGAAGGACGGGACTCTGTCGCGTTTCTGTAACGCACAGTCGGTGGAAAGAGATATGGTAGCGTCGTAAATTAAGTGAGGCGTGAACAAAGATACGAGTAAGTGGACGAGATAAATTAACGATCGGAGCAAAAAGACCATGGAGAAGTAATTGAATATATCAATTTCTACCTCGCTTATTTTATCGATCAAACTCTCGACAATTCTGGATTTATCTAAAAAAAAGAAAGAACGATTTTTCCATCGGCACACTTCCAGCGGACTTATCTTCAACAGTTGAACAAAACGTGTAACCCTTTGAAAGAAAAATCGCGTGAAACGAAATACACGAGGAAAAGTCAAGCCCATAGTTCGCTTTAACGTTTAACCTTCGAACTGAACGTAAAATCATCGATAGCCGCGCAATGGTCGTACGATAAAAAGATGGCTCCAAAGAGGCCCTCCTCTTTAAGAACGTCTGGAAGAAATGAAACTGAAATCGAATATCGGGTTATAGGCAAATATCTGTTCAATCGGCGCAAGACGTCTTCTCTGTGCATACATTTCTATCATTTTCGGTTTTTTCTACGTTTACTGTTGCGGTCGGAGGTTTCTCACCCCGACGAAAATTCCTGTAAACAGTTTTACATCATGTAAAAAGAATATGAGTTACCCTCGAAGATCACACCGTAACGGGGGGCGAACGAGATCGACCGAGCGACGAGCGGTGATCAATCTTGTCGATAGCATCGTGGCTCTTGAAAAATTTTCCGTCCATATTATACGTACATACGCGAACGAGAAAGGCGTGTCAATAAACTTACGCGCGGACGTACAATATCCGGCTTGAATTTGAAGCGAGCAACTGCAGCCGGGAAACGAATCTCAGAAACGGACCGAGCACGGCAGCGGCGCTGGAATATCGTTTTAAATCGATGAAATCGCGCTTTAACCGACTCCTCGCTCTTTCCCGGCCATCTTTTCACGGCGACGTGTCTCCTGGAACCGGAAGTTAATGAATTTTCGAGAAAGAAACTCGCAGGGAAAAAGGGTTGCCGCGCACACGTTCTGTGGCGAACTGATTTTTTCGTTGCGCATCGATCGGTCGAGTTTTTCTCGTCGCTGTATTTTCCACTATCCGTTATTCGTTTTTTTTTTTGTACGCTTCTCTCGTCGATAATGTCACGGATGTGATCTCGAAGGGATGAAGCTCTTCGAAGAGACTTTCATTTTGGAAATAGTACAATTAAGTTATAAATTATAGGGGGGTGGTTTGTGAATCGATCGCTACGATATTTTAGTTGATTCCGGGGGTGGAATAGATCGAAGTTTCAAGCATTGACGTCGAACGGAAAATGTATTGGTGTAAAATAAACGACTGAAAGTATCGTTTTTCATAGAAAAAACCGGATATGTATAGTATTCTTCAAATAGCATTTCATATTTCTCTTTAACCATAAAATACTTAAAAAGATGAATTCTAATTTCACCACCTTTATTATATCTATTCGCCAATTAGCCAAGCGTGCACTTGTCGAATGTTCAAAATCGATTTGTTAGAAAATTGACGCCTCAAATTATTCAACATATTTGCATCACTTTCCCATGTAGATCCACCCCTTTCTCGAAGAGGAGGCTGAATTAGCAAAATGTACAATATTTCCAAAACAAGTTTTATGAAAAGATTACTTTTCAACATTTGCTGTACATCGATAAATATTTTGTTCGATACCAATGAATCTGAAACGTTTGAAACGCGTTAGAATCAGCTCGAACAACGTGGCGATCTTCACAGGCCACCCCTGCTGCGACGTACTTTATGATAATAGTCTTACGTAGTCTATATTTAGCGATAGATCAGGCGTGATGATGATTATTTAAAAAGGTATGAATGGCAACAGCGTTCATGATATCGAATATGCACTGATTTATGTCTTATGAAAGATCGTGGCTATGCCGTTCTGTGAATGTCACGAGGGCTATGCTTCTCTATTCATGACTGGTGTCGACGGACAATCTCCGCGATTCGTCGACTAAAAAACAGATCGGTGTACCGGTGCTCTCGTCTTTGGCAACATGCGACATTCAAAGGGAGCTAACAGTTAGAGGCTAGCAGTGCAAACGTGCAGTGCGTATTCTCGCTAGACACTGGCGATTTACAAGGAAGATTTCGTTCGTTCGACAATTCGCTCGGGGGGAAAGAAAAAGAAAAAGAAGAAGAAAAGAAAAAGAAAAGGAGAAACGTCTCACTCCTCGAGATTCGAGCTCCATTCTCTTTCTCCTCCTCTGACGCGGATCATTTGAAGTAGCAACGAATTAAAGACTCGGGAACGCGCAAGTGTGTTTCGTGAATCGTTCGTTCATCGAAAACTCTAAAACGCTCCCTGGGTGTTGGTGCGTACTCGTATAGTTGTTGCGAGTGATTCTTGTTTAGACATCTCGAAAATAGAAACGGAATTCTCTTCCCGCGTAACGTGATTCCCTTCGCGGTACCATTTTCAATATCTCGTCGGATCGTTTCGAAAACGTGAAACATTTGTGAAGATTGAAAATATTTTATCCGCATTCCGAGTTTAAGAATCATTGTACGCGAAACGAAAATTCTATCTCTATTTTTGATAACATCCCACGGAATACAACTTGCAACCCTTTAATTACGTAGGAATATAACTTTAAGCGTTAGATATTGCTACAATAATCTGGAATTACGGTAAACTACATACGGATACAAATACTTAATACGATTTGTCATAGAAATAACAGGCGCTCTAAAGTTAGATACTGTTCTCTAAAATAAAAGGTTATCAAAATTGCGATTAAGTGTCGTTCAACAATAGGAGGCGATGTACAAAGCGTCCGAGTAAAAAGACAGAAGTAGCACGCGCGAGAGAAAGTCTCTTTCAGCGAAGCGGATCTATTTAACGATCAGATCAACGGTCGTTCGCGTTATGTCGTAAGGTTCGCCATCGCCTCGAATCTTCCTTGCAAGAAACGACGGTGCATTCCTCAGGCAATAGCTAAGAATTCATTCGAGCGCTGTTTCCAAATCATCAAAGAGGTATATAGAATACAATGGCCAATTTTCAACATTCCCATCATCGCTATCTAATACACTCGTTCTAAACTAGAATCATGAAGCAGTGTTCCTAGAATCTCGATCTTTCGTCGTTCTCCGATCGCTTCGAAAAGATTTCTCGGCACTCAAGCATTTTCATCAACACCTACCCTTTCCCACAATAGGAATTCTCAAGCTTCTTTAAAAATAAAAGAAGCCAGTTGATATCCATTGCTGTTTCCTGTTTCGATGCATAGAACGCGTTCACAGAATTGTAATTCAGTAAAATAAAAAATGGTTTGACCAGTTGCTTAAAGTTAATCTAACGAACTATTCAGAAAGATGAAACTGCAGGGGTTTCGTATGATCACCACTCTCCCGTGTATGGATCGCATTAATTCGACGTTCGGATTGATCCATTAAGTATTCACGACGCATTTACCTTCCTGGCAGCGTGGAGCCAGTATCCTATTTGTCTCTCCAACTTGTACGAAACAAATGCCTCGATCATCGCGATAAAATCTACCAGCGTGTTCGCCGTTTTGTCGTTAGATCCTATTGACAAATTGTTTTCATTTCTGATTAAGGTAGAGGCAGATTTTTTTGCGTGCTGGAAAAAGACAGGAAACCGTTGGAAGCGCGGTGCGGAGGGTGAGAGGAACGCGCGATAGCGCAGAGTCCGGGCACGATTACCAAAGGAACTTTTTTTCGGTGTATCGAGAAAGCGGCTAACGGCCGCAGAATGAACGGCTGCATCGAAATGAGATTTTTTCCCCGAGGCTTTTAAGCCATCCTTTTTCGCGGCGAGCAATAAAGCCAGCCGCTTCGTCACGGTGAAAACGCTTCTCTATCTTCTCCCGCGAACGATTTTCCTCCGTGCCACGTTTCTTCCCCTTTCGACCATACGCGCGCACCCCTCTGCGCCACGGACGTGTGTGCAAGCGCACGCGCGCCCTTTTGTTTTACCTTCGCTTCATTTAATACACACCCGGTTCCTATATTTACCGGACGCTTTTTAACCGTACCTTCACCTTTGACGTCCGTCAGTACGAGTCGTGTTTCGTTCATACGTCCGGTGACATTTATCGTATTCGAAAGTAAGTCTATAGTATTGACACTGGACCCTACGGGTTTCGCGCTGCTGTTTTTGCTACGCGTTTCGCGTCTACATCAAAGGAATGCCGAATGAGTTTACATTTGTTGCCCCTGGAATTAATTAACCGTGGAACACAAAGGTCGCCGATTTTTTTTTCATCGGAATTACTGGTAACACTCGCTACAGCGTAATTTGACAGTAAAGTTTCAACGGTAGTTAAACTTTAAAATTAAGTTAAATTTTCAAAGACTTAAAATTTCAATCGAGGTTGACATCGAAAATTGAAATGTTAAGAACTACCATTGAACATTAATAAAAAAAAAAAAAAAATACGTCACACGTATTAGAATTGAATTAATAACGCATGTCTCTGGAATTTACTTGTATTCGTTAAGAACCAAATTTCGCTTTCAATAAATAATTCGTGGAGCAACGCGTTCCTTAAACGTTTGATCGACCACCTTTTTCCTCGTTTCTCCTCCGTCGTCCAAATAAAAGTTGTTAACCGAAACGGTAACGAAAACAGAAAACACAGGAGTTGTAATTGTTAATTGTAAAGGGAGATGGGGGTGAAGAGGGCGGGGGTGCACGTTCAAACAACGAAATATTTACGCGGACAGTGAATTTCAGCAGAAGCGAACACGACCGGTTGTTTTATTGGACTATTCGTTGCAGAATTAATTTCCATTGCCGCCGGACAACTTTTAAATGAAGCTCCCTACGTTTCGTACGCTGTTAGGATCTTTCCCGTTGCCCCGATACCCTCTCTGAATAGCCATCATTTTCTACTTTTTCGGAACGGAGCAGTAAAATGTTTGAGAACCAAACTTGACTCAATTTGGAAGGTAAACGTCACAATTTTAATAGCAATAATTCCTTTTTCCTGGAATACATGGAAATTAATAAAATACAATTAGATAACTCTGAGACATCAAAGTTGCGGCTTTTATATCTTAAAGATTACTTTTCTTGTATCTAGCAAGTACTTCAAAGCTGCCTGATTGAATTATATTAATTTCTATGTATTTCTGTAAAAAGAAATTATATTAACATGTACATATTCATATTTAAAGAAGTGAGATCTGTAAGAAGTTTGTAAAGGACGAGTAAATAGATGGTCGAGACAAAAAAGATCTTGGCTCACGTTTTCTGCTCCTTTGAAACTCTATGTATACGTGGAACCCACTAATCGTAGGAAATTAAAGTTAGAGTCGCGAGTCTTGGCTACTGAAGTCTAGTTTCTCCACCCGTCCTGTCCTTTAAGGGTAGGTAAGGTGGCCCTGAGTGGTTTAAGACTAATTGTCCCGAAATTGGCGGAGAACATTCAGTGAAACGTTGTCCTTTGGCTGTTTGTAATTGGACAGTACCTATCACGATGGAAATAACATCGAATAAAACATTTTCACGATAAAATTTGTTAGCGAGCGTTGCATAATTATTTCATTTTCTGATAAAAGACAAAGTTTATTTGAAAAACGGTTCGTTTCATAATAATCGAGCTCGACAATTCATCACTGTTATTCATCGCGACGATAATATTGGAAACGAATATCGAGGATAAAAATTTCAATTAATCCGTAATTAATTCAACGGTGAAATATACACGCACTTTTCCATGAAGGTCTTTATACTCGATAATTAAATGCAACAAAAAATACAATTTATAAAAGAATTCGTCTCTCTCCGCGAAACAGATCGTTCGAATTTCTTCTTGAACGTTCATTTCCGTCTCTAATGCATCTTCTGGCGAACGAAACAAGTCGAAATTCTCGTTTTATCAGATCTGTCTATACATCGTTTCCGCCGCAGTGCAGACTGTCGATAAATACGAGGCTGCATCCTCGTATGATCGATTCCATGCATCAAAACAGCGAAACGCAAAAAACAAGAGCCCCTCTGTCGCTCGAAAAACGTTTTGTTTTATCGTACGATTTATCTTACTGTTACTTCCCTCCGAACGCGACACTCGCGGTATCGGTCTGCATTTTTATCCGCGGCAAATAACGCTTCATCAGAGACGTTCGGGGATGTTCCGCGATATTGAAACGTATCGCGAGCAAACCGCGAGCGATGCTATCTCGTTTATTCACCGGGGAAGTGAATCACGGCTGGTGTAAGATTTTTGAGGAGGAAACAAAAAATAAGAACGCAGCCGCATTTACACCTGATGAAGTACGGTTCTTCTCGGGAGGGGCGCGAAATTTACGAGTCTTGTTTGTACACCGTTGTCTCTTCTGTCCCGTAGAAACATCCGCGACGATCCTCTTTCCTTCAGGCCCCGCGAACGCGTTACCATTTCATCCCCCGGCGTGTTTATCGTCGAATTCGCGCGAACAAATATTCCGCCCTTTGTCGAACCTGACAAATTCCGAGGCTTTTCTGCGACTTAAAACTATTCTCATCGTATTATATGTACAAAAGGCTTTTATGAATTATGCGTATAGAAAGGAAATGGCGATCCCTCCTTTTCTAATACGCGTCCACATTCGAACTCGCCGTTCTCTTTCATTTCCTCGACGGAGTTGCCGACACATTTTTATTTAGGAAGCGAGCAAATTTGACGCCAACGATCATTCCCGTTTATTATATCGATATCTATCAGCGAAGACAATAGACAGTTATCGGCTACGATGTACGTGCTAGCTTTTTATTCAATATCAGATGCGAGGAGAAAATGGGAATTTATCGACGATAGGATCGCGTGCATCCGCGCCTGTTGGTTATCGAAGGATGTTTCACTCGCGTGTCGGACCGTTCGATACGGTTGTCACATGCAACACATGAATTACGTAATATGGACTTCCTTTATACGTTCGATGCATATCTTTTTCAAATTTATCGCCACCCACCCCCCATCACTTCTCTTTTTCTTCACTGCGAAATAACAAATTTTTGTTCACCGACGCGCCATCTCGAATGTCCGCTTTATAGATTTTGTTGACAGAAGTACACAGATGTCTCGAATAAATTTCACGATGAAAACTTTTCCGACGCTTTTTAAGCAATTATTAGAATTGTACTATATCGACCACTGAGAGATGGTCCATCAACGAACCAGTGGAAATGTCCCAGTTTAGGGATACCAACGCTCTCGAGCACTGTGACGTATAAATTTTCAAATACCTAGATATGACAGAATGGGAATGCTGCCAGTTTTAGAAGAGTAGTGACAGGTAGTTCGAACGTCGGCATAGTGGAGAGGATAAAGCACCATCTTTCAGTGGTACAATAATTGTCGTGTAAAAACAACTTCAAATTCTAGGAAAAACTTAGTTAATTTCGATCAACTAATAGCTGCCAATCGTAAGGTAATAGCGACACGTATAAGTTCATGGATCTGTTTGAACGTCGCCAATATTATACTCGTGTGTGTACACGGTCCTAAATTGGAAACGTCTCAAATTGAAATGTAATTCATTAACGTTCGCTCGTTGACTACTTCCTCGAAATTAGTCGCAATTAGCAAGATGCGGATAACACGTGGATCTCCATATTCCATCCAAGGCGTGTCACTCTCAACTTCGTGTTCTCTAGTTTCGCCAGAAAGACATCAATCGTGTGCATGTATTGTATGTACATGCGTGTGCACGGGCACGGAGCGGTTAGCAGGCATGCATGGCGGAACAAACATGAAACAATAAATATTCATAAAGATTCGCAAGCTATAATTCCGCATTTACACTCGCATTAACCTATTTGCCGATGGATCAGCCAGCCGGTTTTCAAATACCGACACGTTAATCGCCGTACGCGATCGAACTGTACGTCCGAAAGATACAAACGCGTTTGAAAAATGACCACGGGTAGCCGCAGGGTTTAGCAGAAGTTATTTCACGCTTGAAAATAGACGGTGCGGAGAGAAGAGAAAAATCGATTAGAAAATTCTAATTTCTATGAGGCTCCTTTTGAAAAACGGACGTCGACTCATTTTTAAGGCAAACTGTTAAGCGAACGGTTCGCGAAAGTTTAGCGGCGCAACTTGAACGAGTTCTGTTGGGCCCCACGAAATACGTTGTTCGCGTGAGTTCGGCGCGGCAAATGAAGATCTATCGCGCTTCGACCATCCATCAACGACAAATGCTCGCGGAATAGGGATCTTCTTCGCATCATTTGTCTGCCGGGGACACTCGAAAGATATTCGTCACGAACGTGCGTCATAGTAAAAGGCACCTGTGCAGATCGCTCAAAGCCATGCACACCTGTTCTATTTATATTGAATTCCGCAGCGCATCGCGCCTGGCGTTGTTTCACGGGTTACGAGGGTAGTTCTCCCCAAAAAGCGTGAACCTCGAGGTCCTTCAAAATGCTCCCGAATTCTGCGCTCCGCGTATTCCGCTCTGGTCAGTGGATACGTGGCTTAAACCTCTGCCAGTTTTTCTCTTCATCAATCTTCCAAAACGATCCTCGCTCTCATCCAACCCCCAAGCTTAAATTCGAAAGTCCAACCCTCCCGAAAGCATCGTCTTACGCGAAATTGTTTGAAACCTATTCCTGCGATCCCAGAGGTTTCGCTCGGTTTTGTACGTGTTTCTGCGATAAACAACCCTTCCATCCATCAGCCTGTAAGCGATGCAATCGATGCGATAGCTGCTGTTCCTCGAACGACAAATAGCAAGCGTGTCTACGCACGACTCGAATATGCACGGGAGGGGTCGAGTGTGAGGCGGTGAGAAGAAATAGAAAAATGTTGCCTGGGAAGCGGGTTCGAGGCGAAAGGACAGCAGGCAGCCAGTGCGCATCGGTGCACGGGGGTAGAACGAAACGAAGCAGTGCCATGCGGACTCGTTTCCACGGTTTTCCACGTATGGGGTACGCCTGCAACGCGAGCGTATTTGCCCGTACGAATGATCCACGGCCGCGGGAAACCGCGTGCAATTTTCGCGAACAAGTCCTGAACGATTTAAACGAGGCGAAAGTTCTCGCGAGAAGTTCGAATCGGAACGGACGCGTGTCTCGGGCACTCGAATTGCTTCGATATTCTATGGTTGTCCGCGTCGCGATGGAATAATTCTTGGATTCGCTAGGACGTTTCGATCTGATCTGTGCTCGATCGCTGTTGAAATTCTTTTCGATCATCCGTAGATTATAAAAATATCAGAAGTTATTATGGTTAAAACTTTGCTTGGCAGAGGACGAAAAAAAGTAACGCGAATTCTCAAACGACAGTCGTATTTAAACTTTTGCAGACCCGCGTGAAGTTAGAGCGAACGTTTAGTTGAATCGCATTTATTTTACACCCCGTTGCTCCGACAACGAGTAACGGACGCGCAACAAAGAATTTACCTCGATCAGAGGAATCGAACCAATAGGAAGAAATTCGATTCGCGTCGACACAAGTATCAGGACGATCCATCCGTCAACGAACGCGAATCCAAATAAAAAAAAAGGGGAAAAAAAGAAAAAATAAAGAAGGGAAAAGAAATAAAAAAAAAAAAAAAAGAGTACACCATGAACGTTCGATTTGCATGGTGAACGGTCGGAAAAAAGCGGCCGGAAAAATCGCATCGGTTCTGGCGGCGCGGGAAAAAAGGGGAGCGACAAAAAGCGCGATTCTGGCGGGCGTGGCGAGCAAAAAAAGAACGAACACACCGTGTATTGTGTAGAACGAGGCCGTCGGTGTGCGCGGCGCGAAAGGCGAAAAAGGGAGGCGATGGGTTGCATAAAAACACCTGACTATAAAATGCAAAATCAGCAGACGCTCGTGCGTGTACGCGCGGCCTGGAAATCGATACAACTGGCCAGAGATGGCCGTCTGATTCTTTACCTTCGCTACTGTGGCCGTTTACCACCGACGGAAGTGGACGGACACGGGTGAAGGCAACGTGGAAAAGATACGTTGTATCGATTCCCCTGTATCCGTGACGCGACTATGTCCACTTGTGGCACTTTGGACGAAACGGTGCTCGTCGAGACGTAAAAATGGTTCCCTCCTTTTCAGAGCTGGTCGTGAATGAATTTTGTGGTTCAAGGGGGTAGGACTTAAGGGTGAGGGGCGCAAGGGGCTTCCTTCGTCGTAAGTTCCACATTTTGGGAGCAAACTATTCATGTAGTTCGTGCTTTCTTGGATTTTCGACGATATTATCTGTCGGAGGATTAAACGCGTAGGCGATAGGCTTTATAAAGGGTGTTCTTGACTCAAAAGAGAAGTCTGCCGATGAATAAAAGTGTTCATCATTTATGAGACAGGCGTTCTACTAAAGATACCATTTTTCAGCATCTTTCTCGTGGCGTTATCTTGAAAATATTACAACACGGAGATTGCCACTGAAACTTTGGAAATTGTTGCACGTGAATAATTGAGTTACGACTAAGATTATGATCCTGATAGTGTTACGTGGCACGTTCGCGAAAAATGAGATACATGGACGAGCAGTTTGTCCAACGCTTTAGGTGTACTCAACTGTCCGACTATTTTTCTTTCACAAAGGAACGACGTTAAAGAAACGACGAAGTAACGTCTACGAATTTGTGGCTCGAGCAGCGCACAATTCCACGGAACCATTTCTTCGTCTCTCGCGATGCGCCAAAGACACGTTGACACGCGTTGACTTCGCGTTTGTGTGTACGTGTGCGCATATATACAAGCGGATGCACTAAATGGAATAGAACGAGGGTGAGCGAAAAAATGTTGCGTCTCGCGAGAAAGAAGCACATGAAAGAGAGAACAGTGTATGAAGAGAAGCAGACAGAATGAATTAGAGCAGTGAAATGATAGACAGAAGTAGACAGAGGAAGATATATATATATATATATATAGAGAGAGAGAGAGAGAGAGGGAGAGAGAAAGTTGCTCGATCATGTCTGTGAACATGACACATGTACAGCGATTATATTGTAATGTAATGAATGAAATATTACGTTTATATATATAATTATATGTACTGATATGTATAATGTATATATCGAGAGAGTGAAAGAAAGTGATAGAGAGCTAGAGAGAAATAGATAGAGAGAGAGAGAGAGAGAGAGAGAGAGAAAGAGAGAGAAAGAGAGAGAGAGAGAGAGAGAAGTAGAAGAAGAAAACTAGAGAAAAAGCTGGCGGCGAATTACCTTGAAGGACTGCACAGAGAAACCAGAAACCAGGGTTGGTCCGTAACATAAGAAGCGAACAGAAAACAGAAAAAAGGTAAACTTGTAATTAGGTCGTTCGCTGTAAGAGACACTGCTGTGATATGAGAAAAGATTGGTTCGTTCATCGTGACTGACAGGGAAAATTGACCGCTTCGATACTTTTAACCCTTTCAATGTACGTTTTCCTCGCGTTCGTGCGTTCCCGCGAGCATCGCTCGCCTGTCCCTTTTTTTCGCTCTATTCGTCTCATTTCGTGGAAAATCACGCGAATCTGGTTAAAAAGAGCACACGAACGGTAGCAAAACGTTGTTTGCAAAGATTCAAGCGCTTGCATGAGTAAGTTCTGCACGGTGCAAAGTGGGACAGGGGTGGAGAGTTTCTTCGTGTCTTTATTTTTTGCTGTCGAACGGCGCGTCCAATGTGTGCTACGGGGTGCTGTAAAAATTCTTGCCATACCAGGTCGTGACGCTTGGTCCATATGCTGTGGTAATCTGTGATCGAGAGAAATTATTCATGCTTTCGCTCGGTTCTGTGTTATACTTTGTGCAACGCATATGTTCTCTTGCGAGACGTTGCATTAGCCAGGTGGCAGCCGGCAGACTACATGAATAATTGCTCTCGATTCGGCATTCTCGTCAGTTCGAGATTTCAAACTCATTGCGGAAACATGGCCAGTTTGAAAGTTCCGATACGTACTGACGAGAATTAAATAATCGGCTCATAAATATCACCGCGGCCTTAGCGCTTTTTACCGAACGCTGTCGCGAATCCTCGAGTGATATTTATGGGCTTTAAAACGTAAAGAGTTCGAGAGAATAAGGGTGGGTACCTGTGTCGGAAGAATCACTGTGAACGAAAGAGCGGAAGTCGAAGATCAGTTGCAGACTGAATTTCAAACATTCATTCTTCTTGAAATCCCATTTCCATTCCTCTCTCCGTGGATACCACAAAGTGCTGCTCGTTGGAAAGTGCTGGTCAAGGAAATAACGATCGGAAGGAAGTAGGGGTAGTTATTTCCTTGACCATCTCGCGACATGGTCTGTCACGCATCGATGTACATAAAATCCGTAGCGATACGTTCGGCCAGTTTGTTTTCATTCCGCTCGAGCGACTGACAATTAATTATCGTCTATGATTTTGCAAATGTCAACGTGTCGGTCATATCTGGGGGATGGTTCCACCTGCTGAACACGACGGTCCGGATACGTTTGATGTGTCAATTGCACGGGTCCACACGCCATAAACAAATACCAACGCGTTCGCGTGGAGGTGTTGCGTAAATAAAATAAACTGGACGCTGTAATCGGGTTTGTTTTGATTACTACTGGAATTTTTATTTGCTAAATACCCGGAACAGCTTAATACCTCGAGTACGAAAAACTTTTAAGTTCCTCACTATTCATCGTGTTTCAATATTGATAATCTCTGATTCAATAGATTTCGTAACAATAAAATATCTTCGAGCGTTTATTAGTTTACAATGGAAAACTCGTGACGTTTGAAAAGAATTGAAAAATCTCTGTTGAAAGAAATAACAATGCTCTAGTCGGCATTTCGTATTGTCGATGAACATTTATTGGAATGCGCACTGTTCGCGGGATTACACTCATTACATCACGCGGAAATGTACAATCGAGCGATGAACGTTTATGTTTCTTTTGGGATGTACGATTATCGTCTCTTTTTTTTTCAAAAATTTCGACGCAATTTCGGCTGCGCGGCTCTTTCATCGATAAAATTTCATTTCGGAAAAACGGATCCGCCGAACAATTCTCACGTAGGTGCACACGATATTCGTCATAAATATGCCGCGTGAATGTCGTTTTGTCGCGATTCAATATGATTATTGAGTATTTCACGGTGTAATGCGAGACAATAGGAATCGATCGAAAGACCGATTTTCCCCGTCGCCGTCAAATAATTCGATATTTTTATATTTTTAATGGAAAACGAGATAAACCCCGGGTTTTTATCATTCACGGTAATACAGGCGAATATTCATAGAATTTATGGAAGCTTTTAAAATTCATTTAATAAATACGTTTTAAAATTCAAATGTTTCGCGTCAAAAATATCATTCGTACCCCTGGAAACATTACGAATTAATACGAAATTCGTTGATAATGTTCCTCTACGCGGAACGAGCCCGGAGTTTATACATCCTATCCGCGTTACTTGTAGATTTTCAGGTAACCCCGTCGAACGTTCCGAATCCAGATTTATTTCGAAACAATGGCCCCTCTCTCGCAAATGTGAATCACGAAACGTCGATCTTCTTCGGTTGCGTCACCGTCTGTTTGGTAATGCAATTCAGATGTTGCCGCGGAAAATGAAGGGAGACGAGGGAACTTCCGTTCCCGAGCAAGATACACGTTTCATTGTGCGACGATGTAATTCGATTTCGTACGTGATTTCAACGAATAAAACTTCCCCGGCTACGAAAGCGAGTCCTTCCTTCCGCCGTGCTCCTTCTCTGGGAAACACCCTTATTTCCTTAACGCGCGACGCGTCTCATTAACCGCGGCTGCGTCATTCGATATTCTTAAAAAATCAACCACTCCAGCGTTTCACGAACCGAGGCAATAAATAGTAAGACCGATAACAGAACGATTTTCTCCAATAAATTATTGGCTGAATACCCAAATAAAGCGCGTGACAAATTTATTACCGGCATTACTCATTTACCGCCGGTGGGGGGCAATGAAATATTGTTTGGTGCCGATATAAAATATGTTCCGGCATAATAATGTAACAAATAGTGGCGATGCATTAACGATAGAAATACCGCGGGAATTAATTTCCCGTTTTAATTGCTCGAACGCGCTTTTCAAGGAACGGTCGTGTTATCCGCTGTCGGTGGTCGGAAGCGCGAAACGTTTTTCTTGCAGCCCAACCCCCAGGGTCAGACGGAAGGGATTACATTTCGAGCACGTTCGCGGTCTCGAGTCGAATCGTTATTATTCACGAAGTAAAAGTCGTTCCTCGGAATAATCGGGGGGAACAGCGTCAGGTGCGCGTTCCAGTTTCTTCGAGTAATCACGGACGATTCAGTGAATCGCACGTTATCAGTGCACGCGCGATTGCAAATTCATGCACGTGAGGTGTCGAAGACAGAGCCACCGGGGCTGGGCTGGGCTGAGCTTGGCTTGGCTGGGCTCGATCGTACGAAGAAAATCTCCTTTCGCGCCATTAAAGAATATCTGGAAGTTCGCGAACCGATCGAGCGAGTTTGGTTCCTATCAGGAACTTCGCACGGCTCTCGGATATCTTGGAATTATTCCTCTCGCATGGCGGAATACGCTCATTGGTTTCTCACGTATGCACGTATGCGTCCTTAACGATAATTCACACCGTCGTAAAGGAATCTCTCGCTTAGATATAATCTTATCGCAAGCGAAACAATTTTAGAAATCGTCGCGAAGAGTGGAAACTGACAACCGCCAACAATTACATTTGAACTAGTCTCGACAGAGATCGACAGAGAATGAATTCAACGAGGTAGCCGTTTATGAATAAACGTTCGCAAAGGATCGATGATGCACTCGGGGCACACTTCTGCATTCCTGCCCGTGTTTTATCGCAACGATGTTCAACATGATGCTTCATTTGTCATACCGCGCACCTGCTGCGAATTACACGTTACGCTCCTACCAATTAAGCTGGAAAACAACATTGCTACACCCAATGAAATGGGACGCGTTTGTTACTCGACAACGAGCCATCGCGCAGCGAACAATTTTCCTGCGTCTCGTCGCGAAATTCCTTTCGAGAAGGTACCGAATGCAATCGTGCTATCTCGATCGTCTGAAATTTCGTCGAAGGAAGTCGAGGAGCTCGGCGAGCCGTAAAGACGGTACGTTCGAAACATTATAACTCGTAATAACGGAATCGCATCGTTTCGCGAAATTGTTTTTATTAGATAGTCGTAATGCGCGCGCGTTGCAACCGACAGGAACGAATGAACGAGCAAGAAACCGGTGAGCGCGGAGGCAACGAAGTCGCGGCATAATGCGCGGTTTATGCGATCCTCCTTTAATTATTCCACCAGATGGTTCCACGGGGAAAAGGTAACGGTTTAAGCAAGGGTTTTAAATGGCAGCGGGGAAATTTAAAAGGCCGTCGCACCGCAAGGTCGGCAATTTGCGTCGGGGCTCCGTCTTTTAATTGAAAGGTCGAAACGCGTTATTGCTTGTTCCACGAACGCCATTTATATCGGTTCATCTCGCTCCCTCTCTTTCTCTCACCGCGGGCAAGAACACGCGAACACGCCTGGTCTCGACGCTCGTAATGCGGTCTAAGAATTCATCTATCCAAATAAATTAATCCACTAACGCGAGAACGGTGGGACCACGATAGAAGTTCGCCGAGAAGAAGGGGGGAAGGTATTTCCTCTGCAATTTCGATAGCTTCCAGAAGTTCCCCTCATAATCGCGATCCAATTCCTAATTCGAACGTTCCGTCTTACAAATTATTTTAATACTACTCGAGTATTTTTTTTTTTTGCGGAATAAACCCAAAGTTACGTACACGCGAAATGATTTGACAGCTTCGAAGAATGCGGTAACCAATGAATATAATCGACCGATGGTTGGGGGAAAAAAACCCTGATAATCAACTGCTAACTAAAACCTTGTTCAAAACTTCGTTTCCTCTGCCATCGTAATCCCGTTCGGGAAACTTCTATTTTCTCACGCGAGAAGCGGCTGGTCGCGAAGGAGGCGGACCAAGAGGATTCCCACAGCTAGCCTCGATTCTTCTGCATAATTTTCGATTAGCGTCTCGTCCCGGGGAACTACAAACATTAAACTTTTCCTCTTACGAGGATCCGTCGATCGCTCCTGCGCAGCCAGGAAGCCTTGAGAAGTCGTGCAAGAAAAATTGTCTTTCTTTGAAGGGAAATTCACGTGGGAAAGCTCGAAGGTGCGGCACGTAGGCCAGTAGTCTTTGCACGTTCAGGAATAAGAAACTTTTCATGACCTCGTGAAACTTCGTTCATCCGAGAGAACCACGTTTCCTGCCCACGCCACCGCGCTGGTCTTTACCCTACCAAGAGAAGGGTTTAAAGATTTTATTTCATCGATGACCTGTCACTGTCTGTCGCGACGCTGCTCGAGCATGGTCAACGAAAGGGTTGGCGGGTCTGCCAGTTCCGGTGCGAACGGGTAAGAACGTTTCCGGTGACACGGTTCGGACGTGCCCGGAATAAAAGTGACTCTCGACATCTGGATAAATTTGAGGTTTCCTATTTACTTTTCTAGAAGAAAAAAACTGGACTCCTTACGTCAACTGTACTCGTACGTCAATGTGCGACCCGATAAATTTACAGAAACATACGAATCGGGCATTGTTGATCTCTCAAAAAGTTTACTCTCGGGTCGAAACGCTTAATTGCACCGTGCGTAACGATCGTAATTTCGGAAGGTTGCGTTGTAAGTTGTAAATTCAACGCGTATTATTCGCTTCCAATTAATATTTGCGAATAATTATTCGCAACCATTTATTACTGAGAAAACAATATCAAATCATAAATATAACACGAAAGTGGTGTAACCTCATTATAGGATATATTTGGACGTTTCCGTTTCGTTTCACCGTAGCATTTTACTTTTATTAGGTTCGATTTATTAGCGGATCGCGATATAAATTATAATTCACGTTTATTTTAGTTGCACATTCACGATCGACGAGATTCCGTGCTGTAAAGTGGACAGTGAAATTCAAGCGATTCAAATTTAAGTAATTTGACTGTTCTAAGGGAAGTTACGAGCTTTCGGGGAAGTCCGTCGTTTTCCTCTGAAATGGAAAATCCTATTTCTATCAAATTAATTTATACGGTTCCGGTCTTGAAAAGAGGTGTTTCTTGCTCGGTTCATTGGTAGTTTATACCTGCATTTCCGGGGGAAATTCCGGCGGCCAGGGTTTATTTTTACACTTGACAGAACTGTTCGTATAAGGCGCGCGGACGAGAACGATCATCGTGGTCCGCTGCATTTTTTCAACGGTGAATTTTGCATGAAAATGGTTTGAATATGATATGAAACGAAAATAAACGCGAAGCTTCGCGGTTCGCGGCTGATCGGCAAAAAAACGAAATAAAATCGTTGACATTCATGATTACGTTTGCATTATTCAACAGAGCCAATCGAATTGCGGCTGATAATTGTACTCCCGAGATAAATGTACAAATGTATAAAAATATTTCATGCCGATTGAAGTTGTATTTGTCAAGCGAAATATTTACATTTTATCCCACGAAATGCGACGCAAAGTAGATTTTTATTAAGCTACCTACGCGAGGGGTTAAAACAGAATTTGGTCGGCTGGAAAAATCTTTTACGCGTTTAGTTCGGAGGCGGAGTGATCGTTGCAAGGGTGCACGAATCGTTTACCCATGTTGCGTTTTCCTTATCGATCTCTAGGAGGCTCGAGAGACGAGAGTCCTGAACTTTTCCGCGATAAATCAGTCGAAATTCCGCGGCGGCTTTGTGTGAATCACAATGTGCGAGGGCCGCGCTCGCCACACCTCTTCCAGGTCGATCAATAATTTATCGTCGACTGTAAATTTTGCCCGCCGTGAAATTAATAATGCAGCATTTTATGCGTATCCACGGACGAACTCGTATTTCTTGCGAACGCTTCTGCGGACGTTTACTTCAAGTGCAGACAGCTGATGTGCTTACTCAATTAACGACTACTTACATACTCGAAGATAACGATCGCATAAATCCTCCAAATATCCAACCGTGCCTCTAACTTTTTCTGTTTTCTTTTTACGACACATATACTTACGTGTTTGAAAATAGTATTTGCAACTGATGATGTTCGACTTCCGTTCCTGTTTGAATATATACAAATACATACGATCAAAAGGGGTTGGGGGGAGGCAGACAATCTCAACAGCCTTGTGGTAAATGCATGTAGTAAACAAAAATTTGGGAGCTTTTAAACTCGAGAAAGTGTATACAGGCGTAAACTGTTTTCGAAAGTTCTAGAAGCTGCTTAAAACCGGATGCTCGCTAAGATACAAGTGAACAACTCTCAAAGTAAGTAGGAAGCAAATCGGGGAGAAATAGCTCGTTCCTTTTTGTCATTGATTCTGATTTTCACGAGGGGTGGATTTAAGTCGGTGAGCATGTGTGGAACTCGTATGTATCTATATACAAGTGTACTATATAATTGTGTCATTACTTACAGATAGTCATTGCTGTTACATGCACGGATGCACGAACGAATTTTCTGTAACGTTCCCGAAGTGCTCTTGAACGTTCGATTTTCGGATTAATTTCGATACAGACTCCGTGATTTTAACAATGTTACACAATCGAGCGATAATTAGCTTTGGCGCATTGTTACAGACTTTATCAGGTTCGATATTCTATTCAGCTGATTTTGGAGCACGAGGCAATGCAATGTAACCGCGAGAAGCTTCGATTCAGAAGTCGTTCGTAAAGCAAACAACCAGATTTACGCGTATCCGAAAGGGTGAATCGTTACATCCCGCGATAATTCTCGTAACTTTCGTGACTATCCGAATCATTAAGTTTCTCGCGCCGGGCGTTACAAAAACAACGAAATAAAAAACGTGCCGGGCGATTGGACGCGATTTAACCACCGGCAGCTGGCGAGCCAAAACGGAAATGCGCTGTCTACGGACTTTGGGGGGTGAGGGTTTCCCCGTTCGTGTATCCGTGCTTGCTGCAATCACCGTACAGTCAATGTATAATCGTGTCGGGGTACATCATGTCGAAACGTGTCCCTCGTTCGAAGGTGCGTGAACGAAAGGCGAGAGAGCACGGTCCGGGTTTGCTGTAGGGTGGAAAAAAAAGTGGGCCGTGGGGTGTTGAGGTCGCGCGGAGACACAGTGGGACGTGAAAAATCTAACAGAGAAAGGGTGAATATTGCGAGCAGAGGCGAGAGATCTGCAGTGAAACACACGAGGCGGTGCAGTGACGGCAGAACACGGGTTTCTGTGCTCCCCTACACACCAAATCGTTACTATGTGTTCTATGCTGTCTTTCGTACATCATTCTATCTTTCTCATTTCGTTTCATTTCTCATTCGAGTCTTTCTGCTTGTCTCAATGCCCGATATTTCGAGTGAACCTGAAAGTAAGCGATTAGTACGTGTGGCCTGGCTGAGACGAGGCTGGCGCGAGGGATGCTCAGGGTGCGAAACGGATCTGCTGCGTTCCGGCTGTTTCCTTGCAGGACGCGCGACACGCATTGGCGTGGCGCGAACATTTAGTGCATCCAGCGTCGTCTCGCCAGACTTTTGGGTACGAATACACAACACAGATAGTGGGGCCGTGATTGGATCAAAGAACCGGTTCGCGAGGATGCATCGCGTGCGTTGAAAAAGCGCCCGTCTCGACGGGAATTTCCTTTGATCCAATGTCCGGTCCGGGAGGATCTGGTGCAGACAGTAGGCGAGACGTGCCGAGGATCATTGCTGAAGAACAATCGATATATCGCATGTGATGACAGCTGTCTCGTGAACATTCCATTTGATGTCCTGTGTAAAACGTTCCTGCGTGTATATCTATATATGTACATGTCGAACATATCTACATATACACACGATTATATAAACACATCGATATATGTATAGATACGATATAGTTGGGTGCAATTGGAAGTTTCGATCCGGCGCGCGGTTACGGAAACGCGCGTGACCACGAGCGTCCATCGAGAAACGACGGCGTTACACGCGTCGCCTCCGCGCGAGAGGCTCGCGTTTCCATTGGACAGCCGCGGTCGTGTACGTGTCTGTGTTAGCGTGCCCCGAAATCGAGGCCTCCAATTGCGTATAATGCCCGCTACCGATCACGCGTGACAGTTTGTTGTTTTTTTCTTTTTTTTTTTTTTTTGTTTGTTTCACGCGTAATGACGATCGAAGATCGCGTTGATTTTTATCGATGAACCGCGCGGGATGAGCGATCGTGACAAACGACCACGGGCGAAATTGAAAGCCGGAAGTGGATCACCGTTATTCGGAGACGACCCGCCGCGTTCACCGTGCTGATTAATCAGAGTCGGAAATACAGCGGCGATCGAGTTCGGACGGCAGGGCGGACGCTCTTTTTCTCTCGTCCCCTCCTCTTTTCAGCCTCCGTTAATTTGTCGCTACGTACGGATAGCCTCGATCGATTGGAAACACTTCTGGGAACGGGGAACGGAGAAATCTTCCGAGCGACGGGGACGTTATCGTCTCCGGCGATGATCCATTTCCGATACGGTAAAAGTGAATGAACGTAATGGAACACGGTGCCGGTACGATTTAATATTGCTCGATGCTCGACGCATCAATCGCGGGGCTGATTGAAACGAGCTCGCGCACGGGGCCCCAGCAGGTTTAAGCTCGAAAGGCTGGCCTTGTATCGCGTCAAGTACCACGGCGATACTACATTCTATATGGACTCCAATTCTCTGCTTGCTCAACGTTATGATTGCAACGTATCGCGTTATGAGTTGTACGGTGAGAGCAAAGGGAAGGCTAACGTGCAAAATCGTTTATTCCCCCTTTCCAGTTGTACACCGACGTGGGTAAAGGGGTGGGATTTTCAACTTGTATCGGTTCGAGATAACTTTGTTGGGCAACGTTACAATGGAAACGAGTGATTAAAACGAAACGTCAATTGTCGTTTTAACAGTCGGCTCCCCGTTCCGGTGGGACCGGACAAGTTTTTATGTAATTTAAATTCAAAACACCGTGGAAATAAGTTCCGTATAACCGTATCCGGCTAGAATCAAAGCAAAAACTTTGTTCGGATTGCAACGGCCGCAGCAATTAACGGCCGGGGAATTCATTTAGTATCCTTTGGTATTCATAAAGGAAGCTAATTTAACTTGTCCTTTAGCCGGAGCAGAAGTAAAAAAAATTCCCGGGATCAAAGAGATCGCGATCGAGTTACGTGGCTCGAATAAATTAAACGTAACGCGCTAGATTATTTCAACGGTAAGCGTTCGGCGCGTATTTCGTCGAGACCTTTACATTTTCCCGCTATCTATCGTCAAACGAGAGAGAGAGAGATCTGGACCAACTCGGTTCCGCCCCGCTGTGGTGGCCGATAACTTGGTCGCAAAGGGGTCCGGAGATCGGGAACGCGGACGCAGGATTTAGACGTGTTCCCACGGGAGCCAAAGGGGAAAGCACGAATGTTAGCTCTTCTTTGCCATCAGCTCCGTTTTACAATGTAGACGACGCGAGAGTATAATCCGATTTAACAAGAAAGTACAAAGGTACACGCGACGTCGAACAACGCGCGCGTGGACCGTCAAAGAAGAGAAAAAAATGCTGAGCTACACCGAAGAGGGATTAGCTGACGATTTAAATCGGTCATTTCAATGATCGCGGGAGGAATAAGTTAACCGACGAGTTGTCGCGCGACTCCACCATCCAGTGGAATAATAATAAAAGCGAAGTTTACATAGAATCGTCGAGATACGATGGCTGGCGTCAACATGTCGAGGATAGAATCTTTACGAGCTTCGTAAAGTACGGTTCTTTCCCCCGGTTTCCGCCGGTGCTTCTTCGAGAACCGGTGCGCCATTGGCTTATCTTGTAAAGGGGCGCCGATGCTCTTACAGTGTTGCGAATTGATAGCGTTAGCGCGATATCTGGGAACGCTTTAAAGGAATATACGGTGCTCGGTTAGGATTGCCTGGAGAGTCGTTGCCGTCAGGGGGTTGCGTTACCATGCGACTCGTTGGGGGATGAATTTGCACACAATTTGCACTTGAATGGATGGATGTTTCAGTATGCTAGTTCGAACAGAGTGATCGTGCTGCAACAGACTGGTAGAAAGAGGTTCGTGGAAAACGTACAAACATTTTCCAGATTAAGAAAGGGTACGCGTAGAAATAATAAATTCCTTTGGAAAATGGGAAACGCGATATCGACAAAATGAATAAAACAGAAATTACACGGGAGAAGTGTAAAATATTCGAGCACGAAACGGGCTGGACACACACGTGTGGCGAGCATGTAGAAAATTCTACGTGCGGCTACTTTCACGCACGCAGTACACTATTTTCCGATTGAAAAACTTGTCGCATAAAAGTTTGAAATAGGACAGCGGTTGCTATCGATAGCCGCTCGTAATCGAATAACAGGGACGCGTGCGGCATGATGCTTTGGTAAACTATCAAAGTGTTTTAAAGCACTTGTACAAAATTAAACGGAGTCACTTTCAGAGAAACATTTTCAAACGGTTCGGTTAGGAATGAAACGGGGAGTTAAAAAAAAAACAAAAAAAAAAAAGAATTGAAAAAAAAACCTGACGTTGAAACATCCATGACAACGATATTTAAAGGTTTCGATTGTGCCAGTAATCGAATGACCATCTAGCGAATAAAAACTTGTTGCCAAAATATTTGTTGTCTAACAAACAAAATTACCTTTGTTGGACCACAACTTTCGTAGGAAATAAAACCAGTGAACCACGTTTTTTCGGAATACCTTTTAAGAATACGATTCAAAATAGAGAAAAAGGAAAGTAATTCAAGTAACTAGTCGATAACATTAAACAGCAATTTGTCAGATTCACAACGTTCGAATAAAAATTCCGATTTAATTTCGCTCGAGGACCAATGATTCTAATGAAGCAAGACCGCGCGCGTGGTGCGTTTAATCCTTCGGATTATCCCGAGTCAGAGATATGGACTGGCGCAGAAATTCGCGGGGCGTGGGGTGGGTTTTAAATTTTCTTCGAACGCGTTTCATCTTGGTCCTGACGTCTATTGTGAATTCTAACTGCGCGATGCATTAGAGGGGCATTAGTATTCGCGGATCGAAAGCGAGGAACGTGATATGCCCGCGTGGCACGATGCACGGCTCACGGTGCAATGTCAAAGGACCCATCCGCTCTATAGATAGGATGCGCAACACAACGCGAATGTGTAATCACTGCCAGTTGCGCGGTTGTATACATATATTTTGACACATGTTACGTGGCCACGAAAGCCACATCACTCAAACTGAATGGGGTAATCGTTATTGCGCGAAATTTGATGGACTGTTACTCTGAAATCCTACCCTGTGACGCATAACGCCTATAGGATTCTTGTTAGCCCAGATTCCGCGCCGAATTTTCCCATTACGGATCGATACCGGTATATCCTCTGCGGAGAAATAAAACTGGCTAGATATCAGCTCGCGGATGAAACTGTTTATCTGTACCTTCGTGCTCAGAGCGTACTGTTACACTTCATTTTCTATCGATTCCTGTTGAGACTGACATCGTCCATATTGAGGATCGATTCTAGTTTCGCTACAGTATTTTATGTATTGAAAAACACACTGTTTTCTCTGATGTATTTTTTTTTTGCAAACGATTAAGACGAAATATTAGCTCGAATAAATGTGCTATCGTTCAAATCGTATTCTATAATAACTCGTCGAGTCTTGCCGTTCCTTTTTGCAACGATATCCTCGAATACCAAACGCGTAGATAATCCTCCGCGCTGACTGAATTATACCATCGAGAAATCTAAATTATTGATAGGTTTAGACTTTTAACGTTTCGACATGGCCAGAAAGCCGCGGGCTATTCCGGACAAAGCTAAATCCATTGAGATCGAAGGCTTTTGAAACGGGGAGAACCGGGGGGAACGAAGAATACTGACGTTTCGACCAGAGGCAGTTTAAGAGAGCTTTCATACAGTTATCAAAAGGAACTCGTGAAATAAATTCTTTCGCGAGTCTGCCAGCTCTGGGTGCGCACAATGCGGAAAATACATTGCGGGCTGCTATAAACTAGCACCTCGGACAACTTCTTCGTTTAGAATTTCGCGGCGACTTCTTCGAAGGAACACGCTTTGTTCGATGTGTCGCGTCCTATCGAGCAGTTGGGCTCGCACTTACACAATACTCGACTTTTTAGATGATCCTTCGAATGAAATAAATGAATACCTCGCATAATACTTTTATTGAGAACGCGTGACTTGTGCAACGCGACTGATTAATATTCTGCGACATCAAATTGAAATAGCTCTCTCGGCAGTTGATGAATAATCAACAGCTTCATTTAGTGCGTGCAACTGCATTTGTCGTAAGTATCGTACAGTATAATATTGTACCAAGTTATTAGAGTTAACCATGAATAATTTCGATAAAATTCATAGTATGAATATTCAGAATGAAATCAGCGACAGCGTATAAATTCATGTAATACAAATTGCCTGGCACTAATTCGTTTAAAAAATACTTTCTCGTAACGCAGAAAATAAATTTAAATCGCGATAACAGACAGCCGGGCAATTATTAAAGTTGCTCGGTCGTCACCGTTGCTGCTGCAACGAGGCGTCCATTGAAAAAATTTATCGTCCATTTAGAAGTCGATTTCCATGGCTCCTTTCGCAGCGCAGAGAGAAACTGCAGTCCATTTTAATAAAACTCGCAAGCCTTTCCCGTTAATCGACCGTGTCAAATATGGCCTTTGAGCGCCTTTCGAGCCCGTCCCTGTCGATTCCGGTTGACTCGCGTGACGAACCGATCCGCGACGAGGCGTTTAATTAATTCATATCGGAAGGAAACTGTCATTGTTTGCGGCGGACAATGATATGAGGTGAATAGAGAATGAGCACGCTGTGGTGGTAAGACACGTTATCGTCGTACGAATCGGGCAGTCGTTCCGAATCACCGTTGGCGATCAATCACGGCTGCGCGTCTCTATCACTGATAGCAGGAAACAAACGACAAGGTACAAACGGTAAAATTGGCAGGAGAAGAGAAAAGAACAATCGAGCACTGACCTCCAGGAAGTCCTTCACCGTGGTATCGACGACCATCAGGGGTCGTTGTATCAAATGGACCACGCCGTTGCGCACAGGGATGTTCGCTTTAATTATTTCTGACAACACCACTCCAGTCGGATGATTCGCGTCCCCGACCAGGGTATTGGATTTGACTTGAACTGAAAATAATATTTCCAATTGTTATAAAGAGAACGATATATAGCCAGTCACAAAAGCCAGCCAGTCTTGATGCGCCTCTCACACGTTGAACATTGAAAAATCAAGTTATTATTTTTTACCTATATAATTTCAATTAATCAATCAATTAGTATCCGTAAGATTGTCAAATTTTATATTTCTTCTTTCTCTTTGTGCGGTTACTTTTGGAGCTGCGCGTAAACTTTCCCGACTGACTGTATCATGCTGATACGAGGGGAACAGTTAAACGTCGCCGTGGTGGAATCGATTAAAAAATAAAACACCGGGATTAATTCCTAGTTAAATAACTGGTAACTAATTTAACTGTCTAGCGAATACTTCCTTCAGCTCGTATCGACACCTTTTGTCTGGCTATTCATTTACTGGCCGTGTCAGATTAATCGAAGAGCTGCGAGGCGAGCTTATTGGCTATTTCGCGAAATGAGAATGGTTTATTGATTAACGCGATGGGGATATATGATGCTCTTAAACAAATCGAGGAAAATATAAGCATTATTGTATTTATGCATCGAGAGTGACGGAGAAGGGTTTCTCATTTGACATGATTCAATTCCAATCCCCTCGCTCAGTACAGTCTGGATTTCATCGTTAATTATATCACTCGTTTTCTACGTTTTGAATAGAATATTCTGCTTGATGTTTGTTTAAAATCGAAACCGATGTGTACAAATTCGACGGCATTGGATTTGCGATATTGCACAAGGTGGACATTTCTGTACGCGTAGTATAAAAATAAATTAGCACGCGACATGCTAATAGCATACCTGTCGGTGTTATTTGCGTAGCATAATAACGTTTCAAATTTTATCTCAAACACAGAGACTTTAATGGGACTTGACAGGTGTATCGGACAGTCTGCATATTTTTTTTTAACCGAACGACTATGACGTTATACTGAAAATGGTCAGAGATGGTCGAAGTTTTTTAGGTAAATGTTTTCTGTTTTCTAATTAATAATACAGAGTGATTCGCTATTCATGTGACAAATTTTTACAGTTGAAACCACACCACAGAGGCAACAAAAAAAGTTTATATAAACCTAGGTCCAATTTGCAACAATGGCAGAGATTTACGTCTATAAAACAGCCTTACCTTTATCACTTTTTTTATCGAAACTGATGGTGACCTTCACGTTGTCACCGAACGCAAGTGTCTTATACTCTACATCGTCAGGTGTCGGTGTTGTGAAGAGGATGTGGTTGGGTATCACGTGGCCATCGATTACCACACGGTCCACCTTTTCCGGCCTCGGTGATGGCTGCGAAACAATACATCATCGTGTACAGAAGTGAACATTTTAAGCAGTGCCGGTTCTTCTCAATTGGTTCTTGAAAGTTGAAACGATGGAGTGTATTGACTTATCCTACGATATCAATCTTACTGAGATTGAGCTGTCTAGAACATTATTCCTCATTACAAGGCACGTTGCCAGTAGCATCTAGCACACCATAACATACCAGGAAACTGTAATATTCACAGCTGTACTGAACAAACCCGCTATAGCCAAACTTAGTAATATTATATACCAAGAAGCCATAATACTCTCTGAAGCACCCTAAGAAATTCAACGGAACCCATCAGCGGTATTGAACGACGCCTATCAAATTGCCCTCCCTTAGATGGTAACGAAAATATCTAATTAAACGATATTAAACGGATAAGACAACAGAGTTGTCGGATAACAACAATATTAATTACTTGCACATTCTGGCTGGAACAATTTTAACCCCTGTCTCTCCCCCGGTTTCCCTCCGCGTCTCGCTTCCCCCGCGGGAATTCTGGCTGGCTCCAGGTTCACAGAGTCCATGTAAACGTCCCCTAATACGGTGTAATCGCGTAAAACCGCGGAGGCGAACGGCCACGACGTCAAAGACGCACCCAGGAGGGCGGCTGTAACCCAGGTTATGTGTATCCAAGGGTAACTAGCGGCAACCAGCCGGCTAAGGGCGCGAAATAAGCGCCCCGTCTCTCCGGACCGGTGATTACACGTCCCTCGTTATCGACACGGGGGTACACGGTTAGCAACGGGTCCGTTCCGGCGTAAAGGATGAGGCTGCCACGAACGATTGATTTCCGATTCGTGATAAGGCACGACGACGCTCTGTCGCCTGCCAATCGTATTAATGCCCCGCGCAGTTCTCGCAAACAGCCTTCTCGCGTGACAAAGATAAAGCGTGTCGTCCGTTTTCCGCGATCGAGATTTCGAGGGTGGCTCCAGGCAGCTCGTTAACCGTCGCTCGTACCGACTACCCCTAGCGGAGGTGCACGGGGATCGCGCGGCCTCGAACAAGGCTGCTGGAAAAGCTGAGAATAGCGAAACTGGGTCGTTTTTTGAGCAGTAAAGCCAAAGAATACCGTGACACAACTCTCGTCCCGTTTTTCTTTCACGCTGGTACAAAAAACTGATCTCGAACCGCTACGTCGCGGTGTGCTTTAGAGATCCAGCCGAAATGGAAATATTCGTTTATCGATATTTGTTCGAATCCCATCGCTGAAAATGATCCTCGATCTCCGAGGACTCATTTCCTTCTTCTTCAGTCGTATCTCGAGAAGCCGTTTCGCGGAAATTTACGGATAATCCCAGTCGCAAACAACATTCAGCGAACGACAAAAGCGAGCCCAAGAGCCAGAATCAAAGCTACTCCCAACTATTCATTCCTCAGCCAGCGTTTTGTTCTATTCTCCAACCACCGTTTTCCTTTTTCTCCTACTCTTTTCCTCCTATTTCCTTCCGCACCTACTTTCCCGACTTAACACGAGCGGAATTCCTCGAACAAGCAGACCCCCAAGGCCGTCGTATATATTACCAAATTCAACCACCCCCACATTCGCCTTTCCGTTTTACGTCGCGTTTACATCTCCAAGACGAACAGTCTCGTTCCTCGATTTCTCTCGCTGTGGAAACTGACGTGCAAAGACTGCACTCCAACCTTGTTCAAATGTTCACGAGATCAGGAACATTCTCTTTCCTTTTTTTCTTTTTTTTTTCCGATTTGACTGGTTGCTACGCTGCTCTGGTATTTCCCATTCCTGGTACCAAGTTTTATTTCAACCCCTCCGCCCCATGAACGGTTCCGTTTCATCTAATTCCGGATGCAGCCAGCAAGCCTGCACGTGCCTCGAAGCTTCGCGAAATTATTCACGATATCATGTAAGATGTAATCACGCAACGCAGTTACCGACGAAACGATTTCGTTTTTCTTGCCGCCCCTGTTTCCCATCTCTGCTGCAGGAAATTGCTCGCATCGCTGTCCGTAGGAATAAACTTCTCTGTCTTCTAATCCGCCAGCCTTCTCTCTTCGGGTACCTTTTCACCAAAGTAGAGGAAGGCAGACAATGGGTACTGGCCTACAGTTAATTATCGCGGACCTTCGAAACGTATCTCTGCACGTGCATTGTACTAATCTACTGGATCTAGGTTACGTCTTGTGTAATTACTGCGTCTACGATATGAAAACGCAGAGGTCCGTTGCGGAATTTGGATTACAAAGGTTGTGTTGTGCTTTTATGAGGAACTTTGTTTTCCTTTCCCACGCATGGTTATACGTATAGAAACACGGCCTGTGTAACTATTTTAGCTGGTCTTTGCCTTTCGATTAATCACTGCTTCAATCTTAAGTGAACTGTGCAGAAGTGGAAACGTAAATGGTAAATATACCTTTATACTTTAAGAAGGTAAAAAAGTATGTATGAACTCGTAAACCTTTTCAACTTGGAGTCGTACTCGTACAGTAGCAGAAGGAATTAAAAGGTCTGTAAAAAGGTGCTGAAAAGTTATGATAGGAGCGGGCCACAGTCTTACGACTCTCTTCACTGCGTTACAGCGTTACATTTCCCAGCTCAACCTCTAAAAACCTACTAAAACCTTCTTCCGTAAATATGCTTGCGCATCTTTATACCTAACATTCATTGGATATTTAAATCAGTTGGAAGAAACTTTTCTTTTTGCACCTTTAGCACGGGAATAATTTTATGCGCGGACTCTCAGAATTTTTCACTGCACTTCGAAATTTAAACGCAAATGAATTTATAATTATTCCATCAAGAGAGTCAGTTTGGAACTTCGTTCCATTGTCAAAGAAAAATAATACGTATCATTCGCACGATGACTGCAGCGTAAAACGTTCCCCGTCTGAAAACATATTTACTTATACTACTTGGCTCTCTAACTGAATTGAAGTTCTCAGCTTCAAAATTCCTCCGACTACTAAAGAAAAAACTCATAACAAAAGATCACTACTATTTCATCTCCCTTTCGAAGCTCAAACGGATCCCTCGAAGGATCTCCTCTGCGCCATTAAAGAACCTGCAGTTTCTTTTCATCCCCTGCTCGTTATCATCTCCTATACAACAGCACAGTAACCATCTACGACTTTAAACGTTTTCTCATCGTTCCACTCTTTTACACAGCCAGCGTGTGTTTTCTCATTGATTTTCGGTGTGAACATCCCAGACTGGTGGCGTGGTTTCGTTTCTCGAAAACACAAAGACCATTGAACCGAGCGCTCACATTTCCCGTTATTAATTCAACCCTTCTTTCTTACCGACGCTCCGGTTGGATAACGGCCTTCGTTGACGACTCCGCGCGTTCGAGCGAAGAAAGCCACCGGTTCCTTACGTCCTGTGCCAGTGGTTCTTTCCTCGAAGATCGCAACCGCATCAGAATGGCGTCAGGTCCTCGTTTATTTCGCGTCTGCGCAATTTAACCGAGCTCCGTCGCGTTTAATTTGTTGGCACACCAGCGACGAAAGTCGTCTACGTTGACGCGACGGACTGCCATTAATTCGCGAGCGATTCGCCGCGCGGAAGGAGGGCGAAATAATTGAACGAGCTGAACCGACGCGACTTCTCCGTACGCGATGACTTCCGCGATGCCATGAAAAATATTGAAAGGAGAGCAGACGGGAAAGTAATGCGGGGGAAGGGGAGTCGCCGCGTGGAAACGTTAAGAACCACTGGCCTATAGCACCGGGGCGTCGACGCCGCTCGAACGGAAAAGCCTTAACGACGACGTGCCGCTGCCGAGTGCTTTTCGATACGGTTCGATCGCGCTCTCCCCGTGAACGGGACAAGGCTTTTCACAGCCGAAACTCGATTCTGCATCCCTCCGCCCTCTCCTTTATACAGCGTGCCCACACATCCACACGAGCCTCCGGATACACATTGTGCAATCAAGCCGCGAATGCGTATCCGATACCTTGAACACGCAGCCGGGAATTTCTGGGAATGCGCGGCCGATTTCCATGAGTAATTTCCGTTTTATCGGCAAAAATGCGTTCCCACTTTGCCCCTCCGCCGCGTTTGTCGATTTTCGAAACGTCCGCCCGCGGGGGTGGCGTCGAAACGCGTTTATTCCAATTTCAAATGTTAACAGGATTTTTGGCGATTTTTCGCGGACATTATTCAGATTTGTTTTGATTCACGCTGGGATATTTATTTGACGGAGAGTCAATCGTCCAATGCTTCTCTTGCTTCAGGATTTTCTTTTGCCGTATGTTCATCAGGCACTGCGCGAGTATATATATATTTTTAATACGTCGACCAGTAAGTTAAAAATTCTTTCAACGTGCTACGCATAATGTATAAAGAACGAACATGAATATTGATACGATATTCGATGTAAAATACTAAGGAATCTTTCTAGTATTAGGAAACTTGGAAGCTCTAAGAGTTTACAAGGAAAGGAAATAAAGGTTCAATAAGAACCAGAGTACAAGAGGACAAAGCGCATGTATGATTCTCGAAAATCGATTTTCCAGTGTAACGATACGCTCCTTCGGAAGAATCTTTGAAAATAACCCGAGGTTAAGAAGCACTGGGGTCTGTTTCTCCATCGGTTCGATCCTTTCTCCGGTATTCCTGATTTTTCTCGCGTTTACATGTCTGCGTCTGAGCCGATCATTCAACGAGAAAAAGCTCCACCGGACTCCGGTCAGCAGAAAATCCAGTTGTTTTAGTCTGAATTTCATATACGAAGTTTGATTACGCGATCCGCGGAAAGTGATCGAACGCACGCGATTTTTAACGCGAAATCGCGAAAAAGCTGAGTCGGTAAATTGGCGACCGATCGTATCTACGCGGCGTCAGTCGCCAGCTCTCTGGCCGTTATTAACTTGGCTGCTATATTATAATATAACGGGGTAGTTAGTTGTACGCCACCGATTCCGTGTATTCTTGGCGTCCTCGTTTAGCGTTTCACATTTCCTCGCTGATTTTCACCAGGATAAGGGAAACGTTCCCTCGGCAAAGTGTAATTAATCGTCTGCACAAATGATGATTTTCTGCATAAATCGCCTCATTTACGATGTATAATATCGTGGAACGAGAATTCGTGATGAAAGCTAAAAGAATAAGTTTTTTAGACAGCAAACTATTCGATTGCGAGATCTTTGTATATTTGCTTGTTTACACCTGCGCGGAGTACTCGCAATTCCTAGCATCAAGATATACAGTACAGCTGTGAAAGTGTTTTATACGGTTAGATTTCATCGACAAACGATTATTGTGGCTGATAGTTGCGCGTTAACTGAATCGATTCTGCGAGCTTCCGGCTCATCGTGAAAATGTAATCGATCAGAACTTGTCACCCCTCGGGCAACGAGCAGAACGAGTTGGTATTGCCTGAATCCTTTTAGGGATTCGCAACAGAGGATATTAAGGTCCTTTCGGGATGATCGATATGGGAAGGTTGCTAAGCAGCTTACCTGGAAACCCTCCTCAACGGGAATAAAGAAGGTGTAACGTCCTTCCGCCTTGAAGACTTCCTGCTTCTTTTCCTGCAGGATGCGCTGTCGGAAGATGCTGTAACAAAATTGGACTCGCTAATTGAAGGAAGAAATAATTTTACTATTTTTCATCCTTTAGTTACATAACGGAGGAAGGAAGTTAAAAACAGATATTCATTTGAAACAGATATTTATCTAATATCTGTGACTACCGACTGAAGAAATATGTTTTTATAATTTAATCAAGTGACTCGATATATCCCGGGGAAATATTCTTTCATTTATTATTGGACGAAGTTTGAAGTACGGTACGCTTCCCGTTGCGACAATAAGCGACAATGTTGTTCTACGCGAACGGTAAATGAAATGCAGCGAAGCTTAAAGAAGTTTCGGAAGAGTGGAGCTAATTCACTCAAGTTCTACTTACTCAGATGGCAAGCACCACGGCGCCTTTAAATATCGATAAAGACTTGACAAAGTGAGCATCGAAGTTACTTAAGAAACAACCGAGAAAGTTGGTTCCATCTTCATCTTCCGGGAAACGTGAGCGGGTTTCGCGGGTGTATTTTACCGAGAAGTGTCGAGAAAAGGGAACCGTGCTCGATAAGTAATGAAAAATAATACGGAACGTTGAAAAACCCGGAGAGGAAACACATTTTAATCCGAGACTGGCAAGAATCTATAATTTGTAATATATAACTACTTGCGATAGAATTAGAATTCGACAAATGTGATTCAATTAAGTGCAAAGTGAATTAAAGTAAATTAAATACACCATAGACAGACATTTTACCAAGGGATTTTCAGGCTCATTTCCACTTGAATGGCTTCAAGTTATAGCGGAGACGGGTGGAATATAAATTTGCTTAAAAAGAAATTGCTGCTTACCGAACACGATGAACGCCTAAATCGAGATGCTCGCTTTGATTGAGGAATTCAAAGGCGTTCGGGTTGTAGATTGGCATCTCCGCGGAATTCGAGCGTATCGGCTCCAGTACTTCGTTTATTATGTGCAGCACCTGAAACAGAATGAAGCAACATATTCGCGCGTTAGAAATTCATAGTGCGTACGCCGACAACTTCAAACAGAAATTTTATTCGATCATTGACGATTAAAAGTGTGCTGCGTGCTCGAACTATTGACCATTATTACTGACGCAGGCATTCGATCGAGTAACAGTGACACCGTTCGTACTCTACCCTTAAATGCTCCACAAACACCGCATCGTTTATCGTCCTTTGATTTGAAGCATTTCACAGCGCCGAAAATTGCACGTGTCGTAAGGCTACAGAATTGGAAATTCAAGAAGATAAGCCACTGAGTAATGTTACATACGCTTCAAAAGCTCGTTCCATTAGCATCTATGAAAGGGTCAGTCGTACAGTTTCAAATGGCTTGATATCCAGTTTGTATCGACTGGATACTTCGGTTTGTCGGAGCGCCGCATTCGAATATCCACCGCGTTTTCCTGCCGAGCAATTGACACGCGTATTCTTCGATGGGGCCTTTGAAATATCATGCCGCGCGCTCGCGTTACACTTGAGCGGAACACCCTCTTGGAAACTCGACCGATAGGCAAATTTGCCGACGTCCGGTTAATTTGTTCGATAAATGAATTCGTTGGCGCGAGCCGACGTCGATCTAATTCAATTAAGAATGGCCCCCAGCTCTGCACCTCGATGAAGACGACGAAAGACAGGACGCACTAGAGACTGACCCGGATCGACAGGTGGAACGAGGCTCAGAGTAAATTGCCAGTGGAGATTCGGCTTTCCTTGTAAACGCGAAGGTATACACGGTCGATCTCGCGAAATCGCAAGAGAGCCAAGCGATACAAGCGCGAGGACGATGGTACAGGGCGTAGATACAGCGAGACAAATAACGTCGCGGGCTGGAGCGGCGGAAACGGGGACGCGGAAACGATGGCGGAGGAAGATAAAGCGCGGGGACGGAAGGAAAAAGCGGACACGAAGGAACCTGTGGCGGTATTTATTCCGCGGCGTAGGAACGCGACTATTTCATGGGTGTCGACGTCGGATACGGCGGCGCAACACCGTCAGCAGCCGGGATGCGGGACGCCAACCAACCCCCGTCCCGATCTCTGCCTGGCTTGGTCTCATTGGGAAAGGTGCACGGCCATTTACCATCCAGGGAGTTCGCGACTCGAACGTCGTGCACGCTATTTATCCCCCTTTCTTCGCGATCGCTTCGCGATTCTTTTATCTCCACGGAGGGTATTCTTCTTCTGCTCGATAACGCCGTTTTGTTCTCCCGCGGGGCCGACGTGCACCGCCATCGAACACACTTCCGGAGACACGACCGAGAATCGGTGGAACGGTGGCTGCCGCGTCGAATGGCGGCGGTTCGGTATGCGGGGCGAAGCCATTTTGGATACAGAACGGAGTAGTAATAAGGAGGATCGCGTGTTCTATAGTTTTCAGACGCCTCGCATGGAAACGGAGGAAATGGGGAGTGGTTTTCGTATATTGTTTAGAGGTTGTTGTCGGAGAAATACTTGGGTCTCGCATTTCGGATCGTGTTTTATATAATAAAATTTAGTTCCGCAATGGAACGAAGAGTTGATTCTGCACTCGTTTCTACGACGAAAAGGTCTAAGAGGGAGAAATGAATTTTGATAAAATAAGAACCGCTCCTCATCGAAATATTTCGTTTCGCAAAATCTGCGCGATGTCTACGTTCGAGAGATTGTATGGTAAGAAGGAAAATAGGAACGGGGGTGGAAGGACGAACGAGTTCCATTTATTCGGTACAAGGACTCGCTGCAGAGGACCCAACCGAGGAAAGAACAATGATTCTTGTTTGTATGCTAGAATAGTTTCACAGAAATGAATCATCTCGCTCTTCTGCAACGATGGAGGCAAGCGGACTCCCCGTGTTTGCTCGACGTCGATTTGTCTGGCTCCCCCAAAAAGAATCATCGGAGGGAGAGAGAAAATCGAAACCTTGGAACGACGAATCCTTGATTCCTTCTCTCTCGTGGCACTCGATGCGTATGAAGATACGCGCGGCTTATTACGCTTGTATGGTATCTATATTCCGATTCTGATCCAACGACCACCCCCTGGAGCACTGACAAATGTTCAAAAACCACCCTGTACGTACGTCACGTAGAGACGAGGAAGCGAGACAACTTTTAAATTCGATTGCTTCAGACAGACAATCTTTCTTGGTACCAGTTCACCTAGAACGGGTTATATTCTCCGTCTCTGGATGAATTTTACACGGGAACTGTTACGTGTGGCGAGTACTCGTTCGAGGAACACGACATTTCTTGAGGGCGAATTTTCTGGGACAACGGACGTACATCTTTCAGGGGGACGCCGCTATTTCTCTTGCCGCGGTTAAAAGAACGCCTCTGTCTAGATGGAACCGCTGTGAAATTAAAGGCGTGATAAAAATATGTTGCCCCGTTTCGAAGCTGTTTACCTTTTTATGATGACGTTTTGTTTGCCGACGGAAAATGGCTGGGAATTTCTGTCCATGACCGCGGTGAAATAGCATCTTATTAGAATCAATGCAACGAGCGGACAAGCTTTCTTCATTTTACCATATTTACCCGTCGTAATTAGTACGTATTTCATACAATGATTTTTTAATATTTTCCAAGGGTATGGAACGATTTATTTAGAATTTCGAAATTTTGCTGCAATCGCTTTAATCATAGTTCAAATACTAGAAATACTTCAACGCTTCGTGTTTAGCAACGCCTCGGCTCTTCCTCCTCTTTTTTTTCCCTCGCAAATAACAGAGCACAAGAGGGAAAACTATGAACGTTTCTCTAAGAGGTCGTTAATTCAAACTTCAGCCCATTCTGGCCGCCGTCTTGGGGCCGAAGTCACGTTTACATCCTCGAATGCGGCCATTAATAAAAACAGGTGAACGGTTCGTTATGGCTATTCGTAATTAATTGTGCCCTCGTCGACTCCCAGCGGATACGTAAATTAACGAGTGCTAAGTTAATGAACTGGAATTCTCCACCTCCGAGTGTCTTTATTAAACGCTTATAAACCCTCATCCATATACGTATACTACTCCAAATATCCTAATCGTTCGTCAATATTTTCAACTACACTTTCCCATCTCTTCCATCGAAACGTAGATTGCATTCCAACGAACGAAGACCACTAACGAAGGCCTGCGGAAACCGTTTCTGGTCACGCTAGACGACTCGTTCGGTGTCCCACTTCTCAACCGCCATTACCAAACGCAGAATACCGCGAAGAGTGACGCAGAAGCATAAAAAGCCGAGCGGCTCGCGTTCCTCCTTGGCGATCGGTCGACGAATACGCGGAAAACTCGCGATAACGTACGCTGAAGCGCGAATCGAGAACATAAAGTGCGGGTTCGATTCCGTTCGATTACTATAAAGCCCTTTCCACCCCCGTCGCACGGCGAGCAACCGGCACCGGGGCTGGCAAGGGTGTGGCGTCGAGACACCGTGGCGCCAGCTCCCTTTCCAACTCGCTTCCTTTCCCCGTCCCTGCGGCTGGAATGTTATGCGGGATTAAAACTAGTCCAACTGACCTCCCCTAATCTCCGCGCGGAACGAGGTCGCGACGTTCCCGTGCCGTTGACACTCGTAAACCGTTTATGGGGCACCTGTACACTCCGTTCAAGGAAAATTGCTGGCATTAAGCAAACAAATACTGCTGGCACCTCGACCGCTTCCGCGGAGGATCGTCTGCGTTCACGTCGGGATTGAGAGATCTCGGATTTAAATCTGTCCCGTTTGATCCGTCGAATGCACGGACGGGGGCTGAAACAGCGTCGAAAACTGTAAATCGAGGCAATGAAACATTCTGCTGCCGGTGACGCGAATAAAAGTTAAACCGTACTCGGGGAGTTAGCGTCGCTGATTTTCGAGGATCCCGTAGGCGACGCAAACGAGGTTATCTGCTTTAACTCGCTCCGAGATTCATCGAATCGAACGGGGAGGCACGCGAGAGGGGGGGCCGCGCTTACGTTTTCTTTAGGTTAGTCAAATTACTCGAATGCTTGACTTCAAGTTTGTGTTTACAGACGTCAAGTTTCTCCGTCCCAGTGAAGCGAAGAGGAGGTTCGCATTGACGAAGTGGCCTCGAGTCGCTCGAAAAGTAACTCAACTAATTCGAGACTTTACCCCTCAAAGACCAACACCATTTTTCTTTTATCCGCAGTCACCGCCACGCCACTCGCCTCGCGTACTCGTTTCCATTTTCCTTTCCGATTCATGGCTGACCTTTCGCCCGCATCCCCTCGACTACGGCTCTCCTTTGTTACCCTCTCGTTGGGTAAATCTCCGCCGCCTCGTCCGCGTGTGGCCCCGTGCATTTTTTAACCAACCGTAACGCGGCCCTGTTTTATCCAACGGACACAGGCCCTCGCTGACGGGGATTCGACCGGGCGACATTTACACCGGCGGAATCTCGGCTTTATTTCGTTCCAAATCGAGTTACCGCGGGGGCACGAACCTCCCTCTGATACTTTTCCCTTTCTGGTCCCGTCGCGTTCCCTGCCCCCTGGGACAAGTTTCTCCACGGGCTGCTGGAGTGTCTCGTAAAAGGAAATTGCACCGTGAAGGGGGACGCGACCGCGAAAACGGCCTCGAGACGCGAGATTCGTTCGCCGGATTGAGCCACCCAGCCGTAATCGTTAATTCGTCGTTCATCTACGTACAAACGATTCTCCAGGCCGACGGGAACTTTTCACTGACGCGACGTCGCTCGCTGGGTATTATTCACGTTGCCTGGTAAATTCAGGGATCGTATCGAGAATTTAGTAGATCGAACGGACACTCTGAACGGTGACGGTGTAAGTTAAGGGAAAATTGTACGGGAGCGTCTGAATATTTGAAATAATTGGAAACCTCGCCAGAACCCCTGTGAACGGGCAACGTTTTGCAGTTACAATTTACGGTAAAATGCTCAATCACACCGACTTTTCGCGAACAATAACAAGGAAGGTTTAAATTGTCTCATACCGTAACTCGTAATAATACCCAATCGATTTAACGATGAAATATTCAGGCGCACCGTATCCATTTCGCCGCGAGTGCCGCATATATTTTACATATCTATCGAATTGAAAGCGGATATGCGCGCATTATTCCTGCACACGTATTTCAGGGGGTGGCGCACACGTACAATCTATACGCCGTTGTGCACTGGATCAAGATGAAAGTCAAATTTGTCTTCAAAAGGAAATGTCCCTTTAAATGCGAACGTCCCGCGTATCCGACGTTTCCTTCGTCTCTCGATTTTATGACATTTGTCCCGCCCACGCGATGTAATGAATACAAATTGAACATAAATTTAAATTGAAACACCGTAGACGCGCGACGCGCGCGTCTTCTGGTCGAGACTGAACCGAATTCGCGGTAACCTTGACTTTACTTGGATCTACATCCCTTTTACTTGGCGTCGATCCTCGTTCGACAGCGTTGGTGATCGTTGCAACCCTTCGACCGTCGAACGCGCCCTGCCAACTATTCGCAACGTTAATTTCTCGCGTGATTAACAGTCGTGTATTCGAAATCATCGCTACGCGAGATAAGAAGATCATTTGGAAGAACAGACGCTTAAATTTATTTCGAATACCGGCATCAATATTCACAAGCCGGCAGGAGAATCGGTTTAATAAAATTTGCCACGGTTCCAGCCTCTTTCTGGGTTAAGGAACGTTTTCCGATTCCTCTCTGTTCCATTCAGTCACTTAATCAAATATTTTCTAAGGGAATCGTTGAATCTTCATTTTCGCTTTCAGCCACGTTTCAATATTCGCTATTCCAATCGTCGATATCTTCGCGCATCGACGGGTTTAACGTTATTCTATCATTGGCCGCGTATTAACGCGAGGATATACATTTTTCATTTAAAAACAATAAACCTATTATATAAATCGTGTATTTCTGTATTTGCCCGGGGTGTTTGAAGTTTCATTTAAACCTGATATGAAAGAGCGTAGAAAATAATTGCATATATCGTTGAAATTCAAACGAATCGCTTCATTCGAGAGGAATTGGAAAAGAAAAATCGCAGGCCAATATTTTTGTACAAAATGCAGGGATCGCGTTATTATCAGTCAGCGTTATTTTTCATCGTAAACAGCGCGTAGGTGGAAAAACTGGGATAAACTAACTTGCAAGCCGACGGTTTTACAACACGCATTTGGTAAATACTTTTTTCGGCAGAAATTTCGCGCTAATAGACACCATTGAAACGTGCAGTTTCAGTTTCGCCAAACAATCAGAAATCTGTCACGGTCCACACCAATGATAAACAGGATTAATGCGTAATCATCTTATCTCAATATAATCAATGTTTGAAACAAACTTTCCGTCTGCAGTTTGCGAATGAATAATTACTTTCAGTCAACCGTAACTGCTAATTTCATCAGACCGAACCGGCAAGGTAACCGTTCCTCGCTTCTAATTTCTTCAACTCGGCATTAATTGTAATTGCTTGACGAACGCAGCGTGTACAGCGCGGACCAAAAGTTTGTTCCACGATTTATTTCGCTTTCGAACGATGTCCACAAAAATTAACGAAAAGGTGTCGATTGACCATTAAAAAGGCAAACAATTAAATTCTACGTACAACTTTTGACTTGTCTCCGCCGTAATCGTATTCAGACATATTTAACAGTTAACTTATTACTCGTTGACATTGTAACTATTATAATCATCCTCTTGGAGAACAATTGCTGTCGCTTAGCCGGAGAACGGAAACGGGAAACGGTGAAAAGGACACAGAAGTCGGTTGAAAATGCGAGTCCAAAAATTACCATCGCCACGGAGGCGAAGATATTAAAGGGGTGTACCAACAGTTAGCACACGAGGGGCAGACAGCGTGAAATCGTATAAAAATATTTTCCGGCTTATTTAAACCGCCTCGCCTGTGCCGCTCTCGCGTTTCCACGGAAGTATATCCTCGTAGGAACACGAGATCAACCCGGAAGCACCGTAATAACTGACAAAGTCCCGGCACCGTTAACGTTTACGATCTCGCTGCGAACTACATCACACGGCGTGCGATCCAACGAAAAAATACTCGGAGGAAATTCCTGCAGCCTTCGTTATTCAACGGGGGAGAACGACGCCGCGTGCAGAATCCGGGGGGATAAAGCGCGGCGTCGGCGAGCGAAGAGGCGGCGGCGCTACGCCTCGTACCGTAGGTGAGATTATCCGTGAATCTAAAAATATATGGAGAAAGCAGAGCACTAATTCCGGGGCGTGATAACGGGAAAGAAAAGGGAAAAATATACTTCGCACCCGTTCGTGTATACGATAGTAAGTGATATTGGTCGGTAAATAGGCGGCACGTGAAACCCCAAATTCCTTCTCGTCTAGGAGGACCGCATTAACCAAACGAATTGGCCAATTCAAGCTGACCCGTGCCCATTTCGCGCGACAAGAAATTTCGTTCTTCTATGCGACGCGTGTAATACAATAACTCCCACGGAGTTGGCTGATATTAAATTGTACGAGCTATGACACGCTTCGCGCGAAATATGTCCGGAAGCTTTTCCCAACGACCGCAATCTTGATGGCGGAAAGATTCAGGGGGGACTGAAATTTATTAAAGAAACCAAGAAAATGGTTTACTGGGCCGACTGGTACCATGGACCGAGCCATACTCATAGAAAGTTGAGAAAAAGAGTGGAACGGACAGGGGCAGCGGCTAGGTTAAGAAGTCGTCGACGTTTTTAATCTCGAAAGCTCGCGGGCTTTTGATCTCATTAGACGCCGTTGGAATGCGCCTCGTTGACGCGTTGCCCGAGGCTGCCGATGCTGCTGCCTCTCGTCCCTGTTTCTTAACAATCTCAAGAAAATTCCAGCCCGAATAACTGAGCACCTACGCCCGACAGTCGGATCGGCTAAAGAGTTACGGTTAATGGAGAGGAAAATGGCGGACGACAGGGACACGCCGGGCGTCGTCGTGCCGCTCGGTAAAAGGGGGCGAAAATAAGAACGGGTTGAAAAGGGGCAGATGAGAGGGGGGGGGAGGTAGCTTTTGAAGGCACGGCTGGGTCCAGCCAGGGGAGCAAATTGAAAATCAGGCGGCGGCCAACGGGCGAATACTTGGCGAATAGTTCTCGTGACGAGCCGAGGGCGAAGGCTGCGTGAGAAGATTCGATCGGCTGCGTTTAGTCGAGCGGTGAACAGGTCCGCCTTTGATGCCGCCATCTTCGGGGGTGTGAAACTGTTCCCAGAGTGTTTCGAAGGTACGAGTTTGTTGAGAGGACACCGCGGGATAAGGGTGTTTTATGTTTCGAAAGTTAATTGAATGAATATCGAAGGGTGGAAGATACGCTTGTCAGTTCTCAGACAAGGGTTGCTCGACTAATTTCTGACTTGGCTGTTTTTCCTTGCCGTTGCCACGGTAAACCTGGCGTTTTTTAAGTGGAAACTTCGTAGATAGCTGGCTGCACTACTGGATGAAAATTTCAGCTACCTTTGGTAGGTTCTCTTCCCTCTGTTTCTTTTACCAGCCCGCGAGGTTAACGCTGCGGAAGAAGTCGCTAGCGGTTCCATTCGTATTTTCGTTTTGAGCGAGTGTAGATTTCGATTAAGTGCGAAATGAAAAGTTTCAATGTAGCACGCGAGAATGCGCGCGGCTTTATTCTCGACTAAAACGATGTATCTCACGGTAGACGGTAGACGGCTTTAGATACGGTTTTTAATAAAAATAGAATAGGAAAGGGAAATATCACAGCGGCGGAACTATTCGCGTCGTTTCGTAGATACAAATTAAACGATACCCCGGGACTATGCAGGTAAAAACTGTAATGTTCCGCAGCAACGTATTTCTGTGGGAACTTTTATCACCGCTTTACATTTTAATCTTCGGACAGCGCTATTGCGCCGGGCGCGAGCTAGATTAATTTTGATCCACATTAAAATTCCACTTTAAAGCGTATGCTTTAACGGAGCTTTAATTCCGCGTTCGTAATTTCTTGGTTCGCTGGAAAAAGGCGAAAAAGTGGCAACGCGTTTTAAAATTACAATTGTTTCGTCCCGAATTTGCGAACGGTGGCGTAACCAGGACGAACGCGCGGTCTTAAAGTCGACCGGAGGAACCTCGTGAAATGTTAACGTCCCCGCGCGCGCAGAGGCCAGCGTAAAAGAAAAAAAGGATATACGGGCGACGATTAAATGTTGACGGGCCATGAAAGCGTAATTCGATTATTTTTACGTAAATGCGATTCAACCGTAACTCGGTGGGTACGAGCACCGGCTATATACGTGTACCGAGTTAATCAGCAGAGCACGAAAGAAAGTTCCGCGCCCGAGCTTCATCGAGGAACCGTTAGTAGCCGGCAAAGTTCGCCGGATCGGAATGTAAAAAGTTATTCGATTAGCCCACTTTTGTCTACATTAATTATGATCCGATACTTTCGTGCTCTACGCCGGCGATAGAACTTCTGCGTTAAGTGGATGAGAAAAGTTTCTCTAATACTAGCGAGAGATGAACGAGAGGGCGAGAGAGAGAGAGATGGACAGAGAAAGGGGTGCCGTGGAGAAGGATGAGAAGGAAGAGGATTGATCTACGGGCGGGCGCGTTCAAGATTTTCATCGGATGATGATACCTGATGCAAATTTAAAGCATTCGTTCGATAAGCTCTCGTAGAACTGATTCGGCTGACACTCGTCAATGGGAAATAGATTGTTTAGAATCCAGTGGATCAGGATGGCGGAGATTGGATAAGCGGAACGTGTAACCAAAGACGAAACTGATATTTTAATTATTTTTTAATTATAAAGTTTCAAGAAACCATCACTGTTTCTCTCCCTTCCTCGCTCGTTCTCTTCTCCCAAGATTCATTAAGGAAAATGAAGTATTTTTCGAGGTTTCGTTGAGCGAAGAAAAATGTTGTTTTATAATGTCGGAATATAATAATCATGTTTTTAACTAGAGATTTTAATGGATTTGATAACTGCGAAAGTAGGTTAATTCACCGAGAAAGTTGTGCAAGTATAATTATAGCTGGGCTGAAAAAGTACATTTGCTTCTTCAGTTCCACGGCAAGAGCATTAATCTACTCGAGTCTACTTTCTTTTTTGCGCTTCATGTTATAATCGTGACACAGGATCCGCTAACATTTAAGAGGTTTTAAAAAATCATTTCTGTTTCAAATAAGCTGACAGGGATATTTAAAAAACGGATCGAAATCATCCCTGAACTCGTTCTTCGGTTAGAAGCCGGAAATAATTACCAACGCAAGTCCTCCGGTTACAGCGTAGGTGATAATCAATCCAGGAATTCAATTAGCTACAAACTGGCACTTAGCCATCGGTATTTAATCACTTACGACCATCTTTGCTACAAGAAGCAATTAAACTTCAATTCTAAATTTTCAAGTACCCAAACTTCAAGACCGGTACCATCAAGGAGCAATTAGATTTTACATCAACTATTACGCGAGCTGAGTACACTCTAAACTCGTAGCACTTTGATTGATTTTCATAATTTCAAGCACGGTGCCCCGCCATCTTGCGAGCAGATAAATCTCGAGCAATTTAATCTGAAGACAATCAGGAAACGAAAGCATCCGAATCTAGTTCAACGGAACGCAAGAGGATCGTAATTCCCCAACGTTTCAACTCTTTGCTCGTCGAACGTTTATCGTGGCTCGCGTTTCTGTTTCCCGGGAAGAGCGACAGCGTTCGATAAGAAACACCCCCCGAGGGACGAATAATCGACAAGTTTATCGAGGTTGGCGATATTCATCGATACGAGAAGACTCTGCGGCCCAAGCGGGTAGTTGAGCTCATTAAAAGCTCGTTAGAAGAGGATCGCGAGAGGTCTGCGAGCCAACTTCTTAGGCGCAGTTTCCACGGAAACCGCGGGCGAACGCCGGAAATCGTGCTCACGCAGAGCAGCGCGTAAACTAATCTAATTACTCGCCTGATTACACCGATAAAATGTAATCTATGATTATATTAACCACGGCCGTACCGCAAACAGGAATTGGCAGACGAGAGATGTTCGATAGAAACCAAAAACCGATGATGCATCTTATTCGTTAAACAAAAATTGTACATACTACATCGCAACTGCGCATGCGATGTATCGAATTATATACGGGCTAATCAGCCTTGTTAATTCAATGCCAAAATGGTTATCCTTCTCGCATCGTGGGTGTTAATCGTGGCGGCTGGTTTAATTAAAAGTTAAGCAACTAAAAAGCTTACCTGAGTCTTCATGTCGCTGCCAACGGGAACCTTTGATTGAAAGTTGCTCCGTTCTTGTAAGATCTTCGCATTATTTATGTATACATCCTCGCCGTGCGTGCTCGGTTTTCTAGTAACCCACAGGGGTGGATTACCCTCGAGCTCCGACGAGATTGAATCCCCGAGATTCTCGATCGTTTTTGGGAAGTTCGCTGAAAGGAGAAAACGAATATTTATTTTCCTGTTCCTACGAAAATAGTGTCCGAAAAAATTGATATCTTAACGCGAGGGTGGCCACGACACGCGTACAACGATAATACAGTAAGAACGACTGAGTCGCTCGTATAGGAACTGGCTTAAATCAACCAGAATCAGTACAGCGCTTAAAGGTTAAGGTTAACATGAAATTAATTGCGTACGAAAGCTTAAGGCGAAACGGGATCCAGCAAAACTAAAACTGGAGTAAACGCGAAAACAGTCCCTCGTAAAGCACAATTCATAAAACGCGTTAGTTCCCTTTCCATCGCTAAAGCGGGGCCGTAAAAAAATTGTTCTCGCGCGAATTCAACCCCGCGAACTCTTCACTTTGTGCGTAGGAATTTTACTTCTCACCGCAACGAGCTCGCTCGCTATAAGAGCGCGGAAACGCGGTGCAGAATCGAGGGAAAAGGAAGAAAAAAAAAAGAAAAGAGGAAAAAAAACGGGAGAAAATGAGCGAAAAGGAATGAAAAAGTGGAGGAGAAAGGAGAAGTAAAAGGGGGAGAAAGGACAGTAGGATGAAGGTAAAAAGTTCACTACGAGGCTACAAAGCTGGTCTCTTTATTATCTCGTTACCGACTAGAATGTCCTCGTAATCCTGAGGTTTTTCCGGCCGCTCTTGTCTACGGCTGGAAGCGCGATAGCGCCGTTTCTGCATCCGGCGAAGAAACGTTCAATCTCGGCGCACAAGGGTAGGACAGAAGGCCGCGCGACGGGAGCAACAACAATAGCGCTCATTACGATCGCCAGGAATTGGGCCCAGTTTCGTTAAACTGTCAGCCGTTTTCTTTTCTCGTGGCTCGAGAAACGTCGCGGCCCCGACGGGCAGCCTTTCTTTGCACGGAGAGATCCTCGTTTCCGAGGGAATCGTTTTCTTTAACTGTCCACCGCGAAGGGGAGGTGCGCTGCGTCGTCCTCGTCTGCTGCCGCGCACCACAGCTGGACACACAGGATTCGAGTGGTCCACGGACGAACGATATGGTACCCGTGCTTCTTGCCGTTTGATGGCGACCTGGCCAACCGTTTTATCGACGCATCAGCGACGACGTTCCCACCTTATTCGAGTCGGCGAGAATTCGCTCGATTTTACTCCCAGCCCTTAGCCTGGCTCGGTTCGTTCTTTCCAGTGAAGATCGACGCCTTTTACGAGGCACGATCGAGAACTTATCTGGAAATGACTCTTTCGATTTCATGCGGGGGATGTAGATCGATCTGCTGGAGATCGCATGCAAATACACTGGGTGATTGACGAGATGTCCTTAGGTGGATGAAACGTGGGGACGTTATAGCTGGTACAGTGGAGTTCGGGTAGATTGCAGGTTATTGACGCGATGGAAATACGTTTTCACTCGGGAAAGGGTTGACAGGTGCTCGGAGGAAGGTGAGGTTAGCCGATTTGGTTTGGATTAAATTTTCTTTTTCAACGATCATAGCTGGAATCTCGACGTTCCAAGGATCGTGCGAATAAACATGAACCGTTAGTTAATAACGATCGATTGCGCGGCTCGAATAAAAGTGATCGACTGTATCGCTGCGATAAATTCAATCGGTGCTTTCCACTCACTTGTCTCTACGGCAAGCAGAAGGACAGAGATTTTTCGATACTCTTAAATCGCGCTATGGGCGAGGGACGACGGGAGTAAATAAAATCCGAGTCATTATTTATTCAGGGCGACGAATTGCACGTACGACGAACGAAAAATCCAGACAAATATGTTCCATTGAACGATCAATAGGTCCCCTGATCTCTGTGCGCCGTTTTGTCCCAGACGTCCCTTTCAACGAAGGCGGATGATTAAGTCCTCGATCGAATCCCATTTATTTTCCGTCGAGGAACCCCTCGGGGCACAGGTGCGATGGCCGACCACAAAACGAGAACACTCGTACAAAGCTGCTTGCGCAATCGATTTATATTCTCTCGCCGAAAAACCTTTCTACGGTTGTTTCGTTGACTACCTTGCAAGTCGCTGATGAGTAAACTGTGGCGCATGGTCTGCGCGCGGGTCGTCGAAATTTTTTCTGCCACTGGCATCAATCAGCGAAAGCGCGACGATTTCGCGTTGGTAAAAATATTAGCGTTTTAGAGATTGGAATAAAAAAAAGTTGCTTATCATTGATGCAGATGAAAACATGTTTCGTAGCATCGGCTAACGGAAGAAAAACTGCGCAGAAGGATCGCCAGACGAAACGCGTTATTTGTATCTATGCTGTACGGTAAAGTGTTAGAGAAGTGCTTGGCTTAGCGACGACACGTAAAAACTGGATCGTTGAGAACGTAAGCCGCGCGGAACCAGAATTTCGTTTCGATATCGATTCCAGCTTTGGCGAGTGTTCTTCCGATCAATCGGTGAATCTATGTACCCTCGATAGAATACATGTTCTCACTGTACATTTTACTTGGTTGTTTCTATTTTAATGCCTACGTGGAAATTTTACTTAGAATTAAATTAATTCCATTCTCCAACCGGTGGTGAGCTTCACAAGATTCTGCATAGGCAGAGAAACGGCTGGCGATATCTATTTCGAGCGGGAGAGATTTTTTGCGAGTTGAAAGTTGCAGAGGAACGCGTGGAAGGGGCGCACGGACTTCCTCGGGAGCTCATAGAAATGCTGAGGCGTGCACTCGCGGAATAATCTCGGTTTCGGTGCCCGTTGCATGGTCGTTTACATGGACTGACACCGTCGAGGATCTTACAGTACATTGCGAGGCACAGGGCGTGGCATCTTGTTTGGACACTTCTTTAAATCAATTAGGAGTTGCTGGCGGAGGGAAAGTTCGGCGGGCAAGTAGCACGCTTCACCCCCGACCAATTCGACGGAAGTCCAACGAAACGTCCCACCTCCTACCCTTCCCGCACCGTCGTGAGGGGATGCGCGGCATCAAACTCTCGGTTTCCGGATTGTTTGCCCGGTCTCGACGAATTCAATCGGCGCATTTGCGATTCAGATGATGATCGCGGCAGCTTGCGCCGCTGAAATTCGAATATCGCGATTACCCTGCCCCCGTACGGTTCGTGTATGCCGATTTTCAAAATTCCACCCTCGCCCCTGGTTACAGGATTGGCGCCGCACTGATTGTAAGTCCGCCGGGCATTTGCACGGCGGGCACGTTGATTCAAATTGTCCTTAATACAACCGTAACCTGGAGTTCTATTGCGTACACGTATCGTCCGGTGTCGGATGCGATCGGATATTTTCAATAACGATGCGATTGTAAGGCAAGTTTAAGGAACTTCTTATGCAATGACAGAAGTTTAACGCGAATAGAAATATTTCTAAAAGATTAGAGGATGTATAGTAGTTCTTCTCTGATGGAAGTAAAAATGAGAATACCTATGATTCTAGATTTAAAGATGGATATCTATGTATACATGATTAGATTAATTAGTGTATGCGGATAGTTTGTTAGTTACAAAGAGTTTATCGTATAAAAGAACAGAAATAGTGTATGGAAAAATGCAGCGCGTATTTAGAAATACAAGCGTCACACGTACTTCGATTAAATAATTTAATTGCTACTTTTGAATGGCGCTGGTTACTAGCGCTCTCTAGGAGCGCTCCTGTAACTAACTTGTGCGTCAGTCGCGGTCGGGCTCCCGGCACGTGTTGAGTGTGTTTGTATTTTTTTATTGCCGGTAGTATGATTAATAGTGATTTAAACGATTGTCGAGCGTTTTATTAACGTATATTGCTTCAAGAATATTGTCTCGTTAAAATGGATAACGTATCAATATCAAAGGTATGATGCACCTGTTGCTGTAGCTTACATAACCTCAAAATGCAAACACGTTACTCGGTACATCTCGTGGTTAATGTAGCGGCTATACAAGATAATTTAATATGACAAATTACGAACTAATTAATTAAGAACTAAGAGTCTGTAATAAATGATGTGCTTAGGTTATTATTATGCTTTCCAAGATATATTCCTTTTCCTCAAAGTATTTTTAAACAAATTTAAGGTAAAATTAAAATAGGTATATTGTAAATAAAAATATTTTTAGGGAGTTTTTGTGCACAAAGGTGCGTATAAAATTGGGGATAAGCAAACAAAATTTATAGCAGCTGATTATGTAAACGAACCTTGGTATCTCACTTATAATGAGACTTGGTCGAGCATTCAAAAAGCCTCTGAGGTATTTCTTCTCTAACTTAAAACTGTTAATGCGTAGGCAGTTTTAATAGCCGATATAAGTGTCATTGGAATTTTAGGACATAAGGTTCAACATGTTACAACAAATTCTGAACGATTTAGAATCTTTTGTTTCCAAAGTTAAAGACAAACCAATAGAGGAACTTGAGAATGAAATACAGACGGCTATTGTGTTAACAGGTGATTTGCAAATGTTTGTAGCACGTTACTTAGTCGAGTGAACACATTTTTGAGGCAATTGCATTGCAGGGGTAAATGTCTCTGACCATGCGATAATGTTTGAAAGAATAGTATCCAAGTTAGAACCAGTAGCAAAGCATATAGCACTTATATGGACCAGGGATTCGAATAATATAAAAAATATTACAGAAGAAACAATTTATCAGCTCATGAGTAATGATGAGGTACTTACAATTATGCGTAACATTAGGTTGTTACATATGAAATATCCATTTAAATATTTCTTGTTATTTCAATGGATTGTATCTTCTACCATTATTTATTGAACTCTTAAAATTATCTAGAAGTGAAAAAAGTTATCACAGATCGTATTATAGGACATTCGAGATAGTCAGGGGTCAATAAGATCTAGAGGAAAAATGAGAAAGATCCGAGGAGAATGGGGTTGATTGCCAGCAGTCTAAGCTGGGCTTAGTTAATAAGCTGCTTATTCAATATCCATTATTATTCTTTGGCCACGGATTTGCGCATACTGAGTGGGCACTTTATTAGTCGTGGCAGGCTTAAGAAGCCAGTGAGAAGATTACTTTTACTAGATTCAATTTTTTTCAAGCTTTACAATAATTACAAACATATTTTCGAATCCTCTATATGATTAAACAAATTATTTTAAAAAATAAAATATTCGTAAATCAAGAAACCATTATTGTGTAAAAATGGATATTTCGTATGTTACGATCGAACAGTTAAAACAGCGCTGAGAGCATAAGTATCAAGTACAATTCATCAATTTGTAGGATGAAGAATCACAGATTAAAAAGAATCATTGTCACATGAGAGCTCTAAAATCGTGGCATCGAGAGAATTGCGATCCAAATGATCCACTAGTCATAGTGATAACTGATTTTGAAAGCTGTTCTCACGCGGTACTGCACGATTTTATTTTAATGCTGAGGTATGGCGATTTTCAGACGATACGTCTAAGAATATTATATCCTCGGTTTGTTGATTTTGTGCCCTCTGTTCAGTTCGTATTCCACTACAATGAAATTTATACTCATCTTTGGCGTTGCGACTACTTTGCATGCAATTCATCGATCGCTAACGTACGATGTCACGTCGAAATTAAATGTTCAAGTGAGTTCCTCCAAATAGGCCGTAGCAGCGCACGAAAAGCTTTTTTATGAGCACACTTTTATGTTTATTTTTTTTTTTTATCCAGGTATTCCATATGCAAACACAAATCAATATTTTAGCGCACGTGTTAGAGAATACCGTTTTCTGCACGAACATTCCATTTAAGTTAACCGGTCGCGCGTTTCAGTTACTGACGGACATCTTTTTGTTTTACGATTTTTCTGTCGAGAATTTCTTGCAGAGTTACAAGGTATTAATTCTTGCTACTTTTCGCCTCGAAATTTCGACGCTTTCAGCACGATTATTACGTTCGTAGATATGTATGATACAACATTTCTATGCGAACAATGTGAATTCTCTCTGTTGCCAACCGGAACAAATAGAAAACAGGATAGGTTCGTTAACAGACGAGGACTTGGAAGAGATAAAAAAATTACCCTCTGTAGAAAAGTATATGGAACAGTTGAAAGAGAATGGCAAACAGGATGAATTGCTCGAAAATAAAAAGTTTAAGGTATAGCTTTGTATACAACATTGAATAATTAAAAGGGTACCTTTAATTTATAACTAATTTATTGTAGAAAATATTGAGGAAATTATTGATCGAATTTCACGAATACATGCATCGATTTTTGCTAATACTCAGGTGTCTGCACGATCTAGTGTCGACGCTGCCGAATGCACCAATGGGCAAACAGGTATAAATTAGGAAGCATGTATACTTTTCTTAGAAAACTGCGGAATTTGCAATTTGAGAAACATTTACGAAATAATTCTAGCTGCGTGAATATTATACGAAAGCAGTTTACACGAACAATCTGCGAGACGCTCAGGAGTACAAAGAGTGCCTGCAACTGTTGGGTTTTTTGTCCAAAACGGAACTGCTCACGAAGCTGAACTCTTTGGTAACGATTATTGAAAGCTCGAAAGATTCGAGTATGGAGACAATTAAAACAGACCTGCAGAGTCATGTGAAAGCAATAGAAGAGGCAAGTTTGGAAGCGCCAACGGCTCGTCTTGATATTTCGACTGGTGAGAAACTCAGTCGACTTGAGCTGAAAAAGGTCTGAAATGGTCTACAATATTTTTCGAATGTGGTATTCGTAAGAAAAGAAATTCGCTGCGGATCGATTAGAAAATAGTTGAATTTAAAGTTATTTGTCATGCTGTATTGTTAGAAAAAGAACATCCGCAACGAATACGTTAGAAGAGAAGGAGCAGTGAGGATACAGTAGTTTGCTTTATGTTTCGTCGCAGAAATTGTTGGAATTGAGCAAAACGCAATCTCTATCGCCTTTTAAACAAGCGCAACAGAGGGTGATCAATTACTTGGATCAAAACGTGTTCACTGTTCACTTGATCAATCCACACCAAATACCAGCGTACGAAATATTCTGCTTCAGCGATGGCAATTTAGCGAAGCAACATATCCGTGGCTCTTTGAGAGCTGCGATTCATACCGGTCTAAACGATCCACAAGTATACTTAAATGTAAGTAAGACAAAAAAGTTCTTTCGAACGCTCGCGCTTATGCACTTTAAATCGCGTGTCGTCGAATCGATTTACGAGTATTGCGGTTCGTAACATCGTACGCGATCCACCTTGCACGTCTACCAACTCTGAACGGCACGCGTGAACACCAATCGCGTCGAATCGTTGGTGTAAAACAAACGAGAAACACAATCTCTCATTAGATCATAAAAATGTCACTTGCCTTTGGCGCTTCGAAAGGAATACACCCATTCCGCTGGGCCATTGTGCGTCAACCGTCTCTTTTCTCTCCCCCACCCGCTATTCTACTCGAAACATAATTTATTACGAAGTGTTCGTAATCCCCATTGAATTGCTCTCGAGCGAGGAGGCTCGCGACTTCAACGAGACCGTACCTACCCCTCTCTGTACGCGCGGCCATTGTGGCTTTCGATTCTTCCCGTGCCATCGAGCCATCAGCGGCCAGGATATCGATTATAGATTTTTCCCTGACGGTGAACAATGTCGTGGCCCACCTCCCGGCCTGTCCTAGCGCGCGACCAACTTAATTGGAAATACATATTTCAGTGCGAGTGCTGCAAATTGGAGAACGACGACGCCATCCCGTCCACGCTGCCCGACCTCGGTATAATTTACAAGCTCCACTTGGAATCCAAGAAGCTGATCAATATGCACGACTGGCTACAGGTAAACCGTCTCGTTCGTGCCCGTGTTTACAGGTTAATCCTGGCCGCACTTACGGGCACGCGCGCGCTCGTCCTGTTCCGTGATTTTAATCGGTCCCGCGAGTGATTCACGCGACCACCGCAAATGGGGTTCTCCCTGGGAACGCCACGCGGGCTTGTTTTTACCTCTCGCGGTCATTACGGGTTCGGGAAACCCTCGCGGTTGTAGCCATCGTGCGAGAACAATTAGAGTGCAAGCGGTTTTTCACCCCCCGCGGAGATATCGACGATTGGTTTCCGGGTGTTCGATTATTTTGATAATATCCACGGTCGCAATCATGATAAGTGCATTACGATGACGAGTCGTATACTTATTTATCGGGCTTCTGTTGATTTTTATCGGCGAATATTATTCTTGAATATTGATTGGACACTCGTAATTTGTAGAATTTTGTAAACGAAAAACCAATTCATTTGAATACTTGGCGTATCGACTTTACCTGGGGATAAACAGATCGCAAATCTCGATGGCTCAATGTTAAATCCTGGCTATAATAAACATTTATGCGTTTGTTTATTCATGAATGTACATCGATGCGTTTTATTCCGCGGAGAATTTAAATGTACAAGTCTCCTGTTTATTTCGTATATTGATTTGTTCTCCGTCTCGCGTGATATTTCGTGGCGATCTAAATGCTTTTGTAATCGATAAGGACAGTACGTTTGAAGGATGTAGCCATGTATCATCGATGAGAGAAAGGGACTGGTACATTGAAAACGCAACGTGCGCGGTTTTTATATGTAAATTTCCCCGGTTACCTCGTTGCGTGTGAGAAAAATTAGCATTCCAATTATTTAACTAAATTTTCCCCCGAGTGCGTTTTATCTTATTATCCTTTAAATCATAATTTCAAAGTACTTTTGTTTCCTCTAATCCTGGCCGTGCGTGTTACCCTTTTCCGTAAGAATAACGTCATGAGCCGGCGAAACGAATGGAGAAACGAGGATTTCCTGGGTATTCCATTTTCATGGATGTTGGCCACGGCTCGTGAGGAGTTACGCCACGTTCCCGCAAAAAGCCAGACTTTTAATGGGCCACCGGGGCTCCGTTTGTCTGTAAGACGCGACACACTAAGAAATACTCGAACAGTACCATTCACGATTACCTCCACCGTGTACGCATCGTTGGCTAATCTTTTAATGAACGAGGAAACATGTTGCAGGCATTTTTAATCGTGAAGGATCCAACGAACAGCGAGAGGGACCAACGGGACGTGGATCCGCAGCTGCAGTATCCTTTTTCATTTAGGAGCTTTCGTACGTCAGCGGGATCCAGGAGTAATGGCGCGCGCAAAGATTTGTCTAACCGCTGTGCGTTTGAAATTCATATCGTAGCTCGTGATAGTGAAATCGTAGCTTCGCGGCGGTTACTCCGCGGGATCGCATGCTTCTTGTTTGAATAATTCACACGTGTTCCACCGTGAATTTTATCGTGCGTGATGGTATCCTTAACGGAAATTTAGAGCCCGTTTTACTCAAGCGGTAGCCGAGTTGGAGTTCCTTGGTTTTATCAAGAGTTCGCGGAAAAAAGCAGACCATGTGAAACGGCTCACTTAATTACCATTTTCCCCTCGATCCTTTTACATTAGCTTTACTAGAAAAATGTTTTCTTCCCTCCGCTATTATTCTACGATTTATTTTCTTACTTTCCTATAATGTTTTAATATAAAAAAAGAAAACAAAGTATCGCGTTGTTTCTTTCTCCCCCTTGAGAAGTATATCTTTTAATTTACAGTGCGTGTACGAGGTTCCGAACAGGTAGGAAACTTTCGTTGCTTCGAAGGGGCAGAGCCGAGATGAAATTTAGATAATACGAGGGTTATGGCACGGCTAAAGGGAAATACAGAAGTATAGCCGAGAAACATTATTACTTACGAGGATGATTAAAATGATTAAGGATAATTGAGTTACTTTCGCCCGTTTCGTTTGCAGTGAAGTATTAAGACTAGCTGTTAGATTGTATGAATAATTGGCGAGTGGTAACTTTCGTTTCTAATTAGAACATAAATTTAACGGGTATTTTTAAAACGATTAAATATCCAGTGTCGAGATCTGCTGAAAATTAACACACCTGCTGGTCTACGCGTATCATCGAAATGCAATTATAATAGTTCTCACTAGTTCCGGATTATATCGATAAACAATTTATTTGCGCGAATACCTCGTCAATTAACGAGCAAATTGTGACCTCAGTTTCGGTTAAATGCGGTAAATTGCTATTAGTCGGCGAGATGCGATCGGTTGTGCCGTGAAAATTCATTTTATTCGTTATGTGTAATTAGTTGTAGGTGCATGACCCGAAAAGTGAATCGTTGCATATACGTAGATTATAGTAATCCCCTATTGAAACTCTGTTGGTATTTATTACTCGAACCTGTTACAGATCGAACAACCTTTCGCTAATTTAGATTACAACATAGTACATCGTATCAAGTGCAATAATCATAACCACTATCGAGAGTTTCGAATGTCGGTACACTGCTCCCCTTCGAATGTAAAAAACGTTTCGGCATTTTTAAATGCCACAACGTATCGATCATATTTTTCGAACGCGCGGAACACCTGTTATTCACGATTCCCTCTAAATTGTTATTACTCGGATAGTAATATTCACCTCTCAGCCCGACGGTGTGCTCGTGCAAATCATTAAAAAGCCACGTAACACATAATTCAATTTAGTTTAACGAACGAACAGTGGAGGTGAACTTAATACGATCCATTTAATTCATACAGCAACGAGCGATTTTCATTTCACGCGCAAATTGCGAAAGTTATCGTAACTTCCCCGTTAAGCCACTTTCGCGCAACCAACGCGCGTTAATTCAGGAATGGGCGATAGCAAAAATTAGAGAGCCACCACCGTCAGATGCGAAATGTGTAACGTCGCTCTCCTAAAACCGCAGAACGCGATAATATCCCGGACTCTCGAAGATGTGACCCACAAATCCTTGTTACCACCGGAACAGGACGCGGCTGGCACGCGTTTGATCTTTCCGTTCGCCAGCAGGGGGTCTCATTATCGACGTATTACACGCGGGGAATGCGTGCCGCGGGACGCACCTAGGCAAACAGAATTCTATAGACGATAGGTGTCTGATGTAGATAAACCGCGGAAGGGTAAATTTGTGAAGCAAGCAGAATTTAATTCGCTATTCAATGCACGGACATAACGTGCCATCTATCATATACGCCCCGCGAAGGGAGAAGCCGCTTAACCGTGCCCGTACGGGGGCTTTTGACACATTCCTTACTGATCCGCGTGCCTTTGAGCCCACATATGAGCTTGAAAGCCTGCTCCGTGATACCGCGATGATCGATGTTGAAGATTTCCGGTGCACGGCTGTTACACACCCGGCACCCATGGCAGCGCGCATTGTTTCAATTCCATCGCGATGCCGGCTGAATTAATTTCCTGTTGTGTCCGACTTGTGATTTTAATCGCGCGATTTCAGCGCCGGTTACAACGTTCCAACGGGGTTCGACGCGAGAAATTATCGTGCTCTTTTAATACGTTCGTCGAGTGTCTGTACCTCGAATCGATCGTGTCTCGTTACTCCTTTGGATAGCATCAAATTGTTAAAAAGCTCATTCGTTCATCTTCTCTGCGCTTTACTTCGACGGTGTAACGAAGAATCGTGGAAATGAAATTTTCTTACAATTTGTAGTCGTATTATACACGTTGATATTTTATCATTTATAAGTTTACAGTCAGGGCAGTAACACTGAGATCCAAGAACAGTCGAATTATTTGGTTGAATAACATAGATATTCCTGCTACTTCCTTGATTAAAGTCAACATCAGTCCACTTTGCCACTAATCTAATATTGTATCAAGCCCTTCGGTCGCTTCCATTTATACGATGTTTAACTTACCTTTGGTAAGTCTGAAGTACCGCAGTTTTTCAAGAAATGGAGGAAAACACGAAGAACGAATGAGACGAGTGGCGATGTCTTCCATGAGAGATGGTTATTTTCCAACAATTATTACACGAATATTAAACCATGAATTATGAAAGCGTAAGCTTTGAAGCATTTCGCGATGATTTGAAATTGTTGAAAGATTATCGAAAAACGACTAATTATTCTGAAATAGTTTCGCTTATCGTTTGTCTTTGCACGAGCGAAATAAGCTGCTGTTAGGCGATTATACGATACAAAACGCTTAAACTTCGTAACGCGTTAAATCAATCACCGCGTTCAACCAGGACGGAAATCACCGGCAGTTTCATCCGTGGAATAATTTAACTTTCTAGGTGCATATTGATGACGTATGTCGTGCATTTGCATACGGCTGTACCGGCCATGATACGAATTTCATCGATTCACGGCTGTCCAAATTTCGCCACCCCTTTCCCATCTCCGCGACCTTCTTCGTCGCTTCAGAACCGTTCTTTCCTTTCCATTTTTATTTTTCCCTCCTTTCCCTTCTCTTTTTTTTTTACCATTCGGAATAGCAATGGACTTTAAATAAAGGAACGAACTCGTCAGTCACTTTTGAATTGAAGGAAAAAAGAAAAAGAAGTGGAGGTGACCGTGGAAAAAGGACTTCTAAAAGCGATCGCAATCGTTCGTGCATTTTAACGGGCACGGGCTGAGCGAACGAATATCGAGGAGAATTAATTAAATTCCCCACGCGGTGGACTTTCTTCCGTTTGACGTGTTGCGGACAAATTACAATTGGCAATTTTTTAGCAAACTTCCACTCACCTAGAACGAGAATAATGACGGGTCTGTCCTTTGATTTTCGACTTCGACCCGTGCGACGATCGAATCGTGCTTGTAATTTCAATTAATTCGCACGCTTGCCTATGTTCTCTTTCGTAAAATTGAATTTCTAAAATCCTTCGAACCCACTGGCTGGAGAACGAAGGGAGCGAAGATAGAACGAGGGTACGGTTCCGTTTCTCTATCTATTTTTCATGTCATCAACGACGCTGCTGACCGTAGGTACTACACACCACCGGTTTAATTAAACGAGGGCGCGTCCGTGGAACGTGTTACGAACTTCCTTGATTGACGTTGATTCCGTTGTTGGAACAAGAAAGAAGGAGCGTAGTGTCTTATTCCGCCACGTAATTAAAACGTCCGCGCCTATGACGAGGCGTCCGCCGCGGCGGTCATTACTTTCTTAGTATCAATTTTCGAGCTGATTCAGCTGTTCCGTGGAGCGCGTGTTTTCGCGTTGCGATACAATCGGAGCTTCGAGTTTCGAACCGGTTGGAAAAATATCTCGAACGACCTGAAACGACAGGTTCGCTTCGGGCAAACTGGTTCGAAGCCGCTTAAAATCCAAGCAACTCGATTAGTGCCGGACGAGACTTTGAAAATACGAGGCAACCGAGGCAAATCGAGGTACGCGATTCCTCCGGATCGGGTGGCCCTTTAGCGGGGCAAAATGGTCGCCGTCCCAGCCTTTCGATTCAGAGCGCGACAAAGTCACAACAGAAGTCGGTCATGCAAAAAGTGGTGCAAACGATTTGTTCGTTTCGCCGGCTGATTCAATCCCCGTCCGTGCGCCACTGCTCTCGCCGATCGATCTCCTTGCTCGCTCGTACGTCCGACCGGGCATCCATTGGCAAGGGAAATCTATGAAAGGTTCACTTCTCGAACTCCTCCGGCGAACAGTCGCGCTGAAACGGGAATCAGTTTTCCGGCTCGGGGCTGCCTAACCTCTCGCAGCATTCATGCTCAATCGTCGCCAGCTCGATATCCTCTCGGCATCTTCTTTAACTCGCCCGTATCGGCGAATAAAATCTACCCCCCGTGCCAACGGGAGCGAAGTGGATCCTTTATCCTGGTCAGCTGGCGTAAAGTTCACGCGGCCATGTATACCTCCTTCGCCACCGGAAGGCAAATGCGTTCGCGGATGGCTGCCACGGTTAACCCAGAGAACTCGTAATTTGATTAACGATACGCGTTTGGTATTCGAAATATCCTTGTTTTTCTATAATTAGCTTGAAACGAATTAGATTTAACTCGGCGGGGAGGAAGCCAGTCTAAGGAGAGTTCGTTTGGAGACATTTCGTAAATTGATCGATTAAATGAATACTCTGCGCGACAGGAGACAATTGAGACTGATTATAGATTTTTTTTACGAAACTATTAATAGAGATCCGTCGAAAGTTATCGACAGGAATTCATTGAAGTCTCGCAGTCACGGGGTGTAGTATTTTTGTCGCGTTTCCGTTTAAAATTAACGACGCGTACAGTTGCGGGCTGGTTTCGCGGGCAAATGAACGGCACCGGTGTCAGCGGCGAGCACCATCCGGAGGTGTGTACAATTAGCAATTATAATTACGTGACGGCTAATTGGTAAACAGTAGTTATAACAACGGTCGTGTATCGATCAGTGGCTTGGTAACCGGTTGTGCCGCTTGTAATAATTGTCAATCCAACGAATCACAGTCCGACGACAGTCGCACGGTAGACGAATGGATCCTGCGACAAATGGGACACGCTTTGTACACGTTCGTTCGAGTTACACTGGCATACTACCTTGTCATTTATTTATTTAAAGTTGCACCTCGCCGGCTAACTGCTAACTGGGATTAGTATTCCAGCGTGACTTAAAAATTTATCCGGCCATAGCACATTCTTTCATTTATCTTCTAAAGCGTCAATTCGCCCCAAACGAAAGCTACACTAGCAGCAACGAGACCCATCCAATCCCATGCGAAATTGACAAATATTTCGAAATGCAGTACATAACGAATTTCCAGTTTTCCAGATGTTAAATTCACAGAGTGAACATAATGAATACTGACACGTATCAACGGAAATTCTTGTTGAAGCACCTACATATTACTCGATCTTCGTCAAACTCGACCGTACAGTGTCTCGTTTACGTTTCTCCACGCCTGACAATTTCGTCCGCGAAGTCAATAGTCACCGCATCGTTATTAATTTACCGAACCAATCTCTACGCTACGACTTCAATTAATCCTCGCAGCGGTCACTCGAAAACCAGCGAGACAAGGGGGTTATGACTGCGCGACATCCCGCGAGTTTCTAAAACCCCGTAAAACACCGTCCAAATTGAGGGCGAAGAAATACGAGCCACTTGTTCCGCGGCGTCTTAACGAGCTCCGGGACGGTGCAATTTGTATTCACAGCGTGCAGCTCGGAATTGATGCCCCTCCCGGCAGAATTTTCCACCAGCAACTGATTCATAACAGCCAATACGGCCATCGTTCTTCCAAGACGATCGTGTTTCAGCGTTCGACGGGCCTTCCGTTTCCCTGTTGGTGTTCACCGCGGCGCGTGGCATCCCCCGCAACGGTCTCACCCCTCGAAAGGATAAAGCCTGCGCGCATATAAGGGCGGTGACTCCGAGAGACGCGGCCGGATACGATTCAGGTGCGATGCGAGATTGATACGAGAAGCTGTTGAGATTGATTTCCGCATCGCGGAACGGATGATGGCAGCGAGCTCGGAATCCCCGTGGACCCCGCCGACTTACTCAGGACTGTCTACCAGGGAGTACAACCGGGCTCTCTCACCCATCCTGAATGGAAATAAGTCTGAAAATGAAAGGAGAATACCGTCTCCTGTGGGAAATGTAACCTTCTTGTTCCTCATTTCATGAATCTCCGAGGCGGCCCTTCTTCTCCCGCTGCGGCTGCGGCGCTCCTGGCGAACAAAATGGTTTCTAGGAATACGATTCGAGCGGATTCGGCTCGAGTTGCGGCGTCTATTAAGATCGATCGCGGTCGAGTTTATATATGGTACTATTTTTTTGCTCTCGATAATGGTCGTTGGAATTATTTGTTTAACCCTCGCGGAAGAGATTGTTGGAATATATCTGTTCTATTTTAATCGTCGATTTTATTCGATGGGACGTAGGGTCGGATGGAATCGAACTCACCCCGCAATTCGATCACGATTGATACAGAGGCGAGTCGTGACCTTATTTTTGTGGCACGTAGAAGCTTGCCAAGATAATCGCGTAATAGAATTTGTTACGAACTGCTCGGATGGGAAACGAAGTGACAGGAGAGTTCGATAACGATTCCACGATCTCCCGTGCGAGCTACTTTATACGTGGTCGTCTGCAAATAATTTCATCAGAACGCGCACTCCCTTTTAAGCTCTTACGTGGAAGAAAATGTCACCGCCGATAAATTACGGTTCCCCTGCACGTCACCGGGGAATTGCGTCTACGTAATTGCCAGGAATTATTAACGTACGAGAAGGTTACTGAATTCTCATTGAGTCACTTCGTAATTCGGTCACAGCCAGATGATGTCGTCAACGACAGAGTTTAATAAATCGAATCGACTGTGCGAATATTATTATTACACGTACCACAATAGTTGGTGACATATAATTTACGATGACGAACTGCAATATTTGTCGTACGGATGTACGATTAATTAGTTGCTCAGAATCGATATCCTAGCTGGCGAATATCAATACTGACAGTGTACTTAAGGGTAAACGGCGCGTCAAGCGTCAATTCATGGCGAGAGGGTAAACGTTACCAGCCCGGAATTGCGTGTCGTCGACGAACATCTACACTGAAAGTACGAGGTTACGTTCGACTATCACAGTGGTAAAAATTGTTTCGAGAAGAATGTTTTACGCGCGCAAGTGGAACAATCCTTGCAACGGACGACCACAACTGACATTTAAGGAATCCGTACCGTCGAGATTAATGTACTGTCCAATTAGACGTTTCAAAGCACGGCTCGCACTGTCTGGAACGACACCGATAGCAGCTGCGGCGGTTTATTTAACAAGAGTAGCCTTTTTAAATTAGTTATTTTTCAGCAACAGCTTCGTCGAGATTGAGATTTAATTCGTTTCTGTGAACACGGGTGGCGAGCAAGATTGAAAGAGAGAAACTGCAAGAGTGGAAGGTGGTGAAGGAAAATTGCTAAAGGAACAACGCGAAAGAAACACAGGGGGGAGGGGCAGGGGGGAAAGAATGGCCGGGGTAAGAGAAAGTTGAGTTCCAAGTGGAGGTGAAATGATAAATTGAACCGAGCGCGCTAATCTGCCCCGGCAAAACAAGACGGCAAAAGCTGCAAAATTATGAAACTTTCAAGACTAATCCTGAAACTTTTCGCGATCTACAAAATTTCTGTAAACTGTCCGGAGCGGTTACGATCGCTGCTTCCTTCGTTAAATCGAATGATTAAACTTAAAAAATCGCCCCTCGCGATAGAATACCGTCTCTTGCGGGAGAAAGAGTCAAGAGTTGGCGTTTAAAAATTTAATGCCATTAAAATCAGCTCTCGAGAATAACCTCGCGATGGCGAGAATTAATTTCTCCTGAAACACGAGTACACGTTGATTTCGTTCGCGAAGTCGTTTTTATAAAATATCACCACAACGACCAGTCACGGGATCGAAGTGGACTAAGAGTCAGAGTTCGAAGGGGTTGTAACTTTCATAACATCTTGGAGATTCGGTAGTCCATTCAATAAAGCGGAATCACTCGAAACGAGTCGGTTTTCCAGACAGCGAGGAGGTTTGTTATTTAATCAAAACTAGAGATTGCAAACTTCACGGCGGAGGTACGTTTCTTTCGCCAGGCAACTTTGCCCAAGTTCTTTATTTACCGGTTTACCTTGGCCCGGTCGAACGAGTTCACGGAATTACTTGTCAATAAGTAGCCGTCGTTCGTTCCCATCGAAACGCTCTTACGGTAAGTTCCTTTTGAAAAATTGCCCCGGGTCGAATAATATTGGTTCAGCCGTTTTATTTCATCGAGCACCGCTGGCCTGGCTTCAATTATTCGCGTGAACCAGTCCGTCGGCTCCCTGGAGAAATTCAGAAAAACAATTCCGCGGACGATCGCGAGGCAATGCGCGACGCGTGACTGACATTCGTCGTTATACCTTTCTTTTACCATTTAATCTTTTAATCGGTCGGTATTCGCGTGCTTCCGTGTAGATCGCCGCGATCTTTCGAAGGTACCACCTAATTCGCAAATTCATTTCGTCCGTCCGTCGTTGATTGATCGCCCAGGCAGGCTATCGACGTCATCTTTCATTTAACGAACACACGCAGCCCAGCGCGGATCAGGCTCTGGCGGCACGCCGGCTCGCTAAATAGTGTTACGAATATGAGCTTTTCCAGATGAACGGCTCTCATTACGAGGTGATTTCGTTCGCTAGAACGATTTCGAAATTCCCCAGTCAGTAACAAGACAAACAGCGGCAGGAGGTTAGGGTTTGGCCTGTGGCTAGGAGTCCGCAAGATGTGTCGCAGCCGTAACCCGCTTGTTCTCCGCTACGTCGAGCACCATGTACCCAGCTTCCCGTTCTTGGTCGTACGTCCACGAAACTCCTCCGTCTACGGTCTGGCCTAGCCTATATACTGTTCTTAAGTTTCACGCGAACAGCCGAACAGCCAAGTTATCCCTTAAGGCGAAAGTTCGCGTCCTCCATCGTCGCCTGCTCTCGCACCCTCCAACCCCTCTTTTCGTTTCTCTTATTTCAACAGTAGCTTGATTTTCCCTCTATTTCCACGTCTCCCCCTATCTCTCCTTCGCTCTCCGAGTCCTTAACTTTCCGTAAGTATATTTACCGACACGCGAACCGTTTAATATTACGAGAGTCACCCTTCAGCCTTGGCGGACTCGGTTTGGTGCTCATCGGGCGAACGTTTTCGGTGCGGGTGGCGCGCGAGTAATTCGCCGCACTGCGAGAAACGTAACTGGTCTGTCACGTGAACAAAATTTTCCTTGCTATTGTTTAGATCGCTCTCTTATTTGCAAGTGATAATAACCTCGCCGACAGGACGTCGTTCGTTCGCGATTAATTATTTGCACAGTCGGAAACGTATTAAATCTCGTTTCTTCTGTCCAACTACGGCAATCTCTCTCTGGCGCTGCCGGTTGCCCGTAGTCTTCCATTAACTTGTCACGGAACTTTTTCAACGAATATTTTATACCGTACAACTGCTCCCTCTGTTTCTTCCGTGACCGCACAGAAAGAACGCAGCTCCTGTTACTTTCTTCGGTTACATGTATTTCGCTTGCGCGCGAACGCGGGGTGAGTCACCGAAGAGGGTCGAACGGAGCCACCCCTCGTCGATGACAAAAGCGGTATTCCACCTTGACTCCGGCGATTATTTATGACAGAACTGTCCAAGACCCCTCCGCCAATCTCTGCTCATGGACTCTTGCTAACTCAATGTATAAATTCATAACAAGTTAACGTATTCTACTACGTCCTCTCGACGTCAATACATTTAATCAGTGATCCGGTGCTTTCGCGGTTCCGTAATTCGAAGTAGCGTGCCAGTTGTGCATTACAAATTTCGGGGAATACGATAATAGATACGCGAAAAGTTGGACCAGTTTCGAACGAAGAAACGCGGCTGTCGTTCGCAGGTCCTTCTTCAAGCGAGGAAGTTTTTCCGCGTCTTAATCGAGCCGAGTTTCTCGTTACCCTCCTCCACGGGAAGAACCCTCCTCCGTGCTGTCCCAAGTATTCGCGGCGTCGAAGGGTTGCTGTCTATGCGCGAAGCCCGCCGGAAGGGGGCGTAAAAAGAAATCCGCCTTGTGAATGACGATTATCTGTCAGTGACTCGGCTCGACTGCCGGCAACGAAGGTTACAAATACCCGGGGGTGCACCTTTCTTCGCGCGGAGGGGGCGCGCCCCTTGTTTCACCCCTTCGCGCCGGTATTCAGCGTGGATTAAACGCCGAGGAGACCTAATGAAGGTAGCTACCTAGTCCCCTTGAACGTTCTCCGCGACTAGCGACGGGTATTCTCTGCTCATCCTGTTCGGAATTTCCAAACGATTTTCAAATAAATTGTTTTCCAGCTATTGAACTTGTTATTTCCATTGTAACTAGTTTTTCTTGAACATTAAACGTAAGTATATTTTAGAAGCTGAGAGAAGATTTAAGGAAATCAAAGAACCATTAGATGGCAATCTGATTATATATCGAACTTGACTAATTGCTGTTCCACTGGTCCGAAGTAATACTCGATCGTACCACTGAATTCGCGTTTCGCAGAATTCTTTGACGATCGTTGCGAAGAAAGTCGTCGAAACGAAAATTCTCTATTCGCTATGGAATTGAACCGGGAATGAAATTTTGATGGTTCGGAAGGCGACTTTAAAAAATTGGACGCGCCTGCACCCCCCGTTTGTCGCCCGAGGCATCTTAGCAGCGTAAAAGGAAGTTTCTTCATAAAACGGCAACGCCCTTAATTCCTTGTTTCCTTCCTGCGCGCACTTTCTTCGTGGCAATCGCGAAAATGCCTCGGGACACGAAGGGGCGACTGGTTATCGGAAATGGTCGTGTAAAAGCGGATATAACTATAAAATCAAGAATTTATTACATTTACATGTCAAATGGTGGGCTGCATCCACCCCCTATATCGTGCTCGTTCTTTTCTTTACCCTGCTGGCTGTTCGCGAAAGAGGCACGTACGTCTGCGCAAAATTTTAAAGGGGAGATGCCAATATTCCCTGAATTTCGATCGAAGCACGATTATTGTCCTCTGCCCCGCGCACGTCCAGCATTATTACACGTCTTATATTATTTCGAGGCTCGTTCGATGCATATGCAATGCTCATGCATAACGTCGATAGCCTGCGAGACGTGTCTCCAGTGACTTCTCAATCCCGAGCTGATCGATCCTTGACCGATCAGGGCCCACGTGATGTCCTTCACGGTGGTTGACTGTCGCGTCGTAGTCGTGTTCGGATGCTCAAATGGAATCGAGATCGTACACGATTAAAGTCTCCCATGCCCGTGTTACCAAATCGTCTAAAGGAAAATCGTTTCGTCCCCGTTCCTGTTTCTTCGTCTGCCTCCCAGCTAGGAAATGCTCCTCGCGTTGACGCAGACTACGTATACCACTGATGGCTAGTTGTGGGTCGTAGGTGTAAAACAATCGATTGGTCCTAATTGAACCTTGTCAGGGAGATGCAAATTTTCTGGGCAAAGTAATTTCGGACATGTGGCGATAGGATGTGTCTGAGCTTGAAATGTAACGTTTGAATATCGAATTTAATGAAACAAACGGGAAAGGTTCGAGATATATATATATATGACTTCTCTGGTGTTCTGATTGATCTATCGCGTTAACATTTTTTTCGATTAATAAATACGGTCGAACGACAAATAAAATTGACGACAATGGGTTATTTTACGACGACACGTTGCGTCAATAATATATTCCGTCGGCAATTTCGATAAAATTTCGAGCTCGACGAAATCCTCGATCACCGTGACCAGCGCAATAATCAAACAACTACGTAATTGTCTGAATTAAGAGTGTTCGATGTCATTAGTCGATCGCTCGAGCTGTCAGCGATGTACGCAAGCGAGAGACGTTCTCAATAATTGATAAAGCAGCGTGATAACACCAGGGCATTCTGACGCAGTGGGGCCGCTACGAGGGACAGGTCGGCTGCTGTAAATCGGTATAATGCGCCATCGGTGCATCGACGCGAGATGCAACGCTGCATTAACTAAGGAAGAACAGCTTTGGGATCTGGCGAACGGAGACCTCCGTTGGGATTAACGTCACCGACATGGTAATGCTGCGATTGAAAATGTTTCGAATTACTAGAAACAGATAAGAAGAAGTTCCCTGGCGTTGCGAATATTGATCTCAATTAAATTCTTATTGGGCAACATTGATTCCATTACGTCGACTTCTGTTCAATATCATTACCAAGCAAATGTTTCTCTTCGATGCAATAATGCTGGACCAAAGTTTGACTAATTTGATTAACGCGATACTTGGCATGGAGTGCTGAAAATGAGGTTACTCAGGACCTGAGAAAAATGGCTAGCGGCAAGTGAACATCGCAGCCAAGCGTCTACCGCCTTCTCACCACACCGTCGGACCGAAAACCACGAACCATGGTCCATAGTGCAAACCTCGCAGCCGCTAAGGGGCTGCGACAATTAACTCGCTCTCACGGAAGACAGTTGACACCACAGTGTTTATTAAAGCGAGTCGTCGCGCAGTGACGTGTCCATTCGAAATTACAAAAGCGACTAGTACGTGATCCCAGTTTTGGGATCACGCGTTTACATGGTGCCCAAACTATGAGTTTAGCGATGGCAAAAGATATTTGATATGAAATACGTATTTCGAAACGTATAATGGCAATTAACATCGTATCAATTATGATAGCAGTTGAGAGCTAAATGAAAACTGCAAAAATGTTATTGGCACTAGTAATGTAATCGCTGTTAAACTGTTGCAGTCCAAGTGATGGTAAACTTGGCGCGCACAAGCCTGGCTTTAGTCGCAATCAGAACAATAGGGGTATGAATGCGCGTTACAATGTACCATGATCTTGACACGCGTGCCAATACATTCTCCTAGATGGACAGAATTGCATGACCATCCATCTAAATGCATGAGCTATATTGCAGGATCGCAAATGTCGCGGATTGTACGCGTCATCCTCCAACATGGAAGAACATGAAATTATGGGTGTACACGATGTAACTCCTGCTGTATACTTGATACACTTTCACTGAGACCTCTCTTTACGACCAAGTCCATCACTGTTCCGTGTGCAGACATGCCGATAAACGTGCGTAACATCATCTTTAGGAAGATTAAAGAGCAAGGGTGCGAATTGCTTTAGACGAAACGTTCGAACAAATAAATCGTCGCAATGGATTTCAGATAATTTTCTGTACTCTATTAGTGACTTGCGACGTTAACGCAGCATACTAACTTCAAGCATAGGCAATTAAATATGCTAATTGCGTTTGAACAGAGTTGCGCGTTTAAAAAAGCAAACTCTGCCAGGCTGGTGTTATCCACTTTTTATCCGGCTCGTTTTTCCCGTTTTTTATTTGTTTCAACTACTTTCCTAATAAAAGCCAAACGTTCCACGAGTTTCACCTCTCTGCAAACCGTCTGTAATGAAAGCAATAAAAACGCGGCGAGTACTTACACATGTGGTAGAGAACCAAGTTTTTCGTAGTCCCGTTGTACTTTTGGAAAGCTCGGTTCGTAGGTGCGAAAACCGTCACATGGCGATACGTGAGCGTGGTGTTTGCCACATGACTAGCCTCCAGCAACTGGTAGAACTGCAACAAGAAAACGAATATGCGCCGTTACTTCTTGCGCGGTCCAGTGTTTTACATAAACGTGTCTCGTGTGCATAAGCGCGGCTGCAAAACAAAAACGGGATTAAAACGCGACGCGGCGAAGTTGATCGTAAAACTTTAGCAGCCTGACGACCTACAGGGATACGAAGTGTTCCTTTTCGAAATAGTTCGAGCGGGGGGGGGTTAATTTTTCGACCGCGACGGGGGTCGCGGCTCGTACGATGGAATATAATAAACGGATTAAAAACGGGGAAACAAGGAGGCGCGTATCGATTTTCTGTCAGCCGTAAACGTATCACCGCGGCAAGGGTTGGTATGTGGCACATGTAAGCCAAGTCGCGTCGGATTAAACGTACGATTGTGCATGGCGAATTAGCGATCCGCGTTCCACGACCGCCCGAAAGCGTTTAATCCGGCGCGTCGAATGAAATTTGCCCGGGTCTTTCGTCTCCCCGAAAATTCGCACAAAGGAACCTCGTTAGTTATCAATGCGCAATTAACCCAGCTACGAGTCAAAGAGCGGAAAATATTAGCCGGGAACGTGAGTCACGTTCCTTTCCTACGCGGTGCGGAAAAACACCGCGAGTTACGCGGCTGGCAAAAACCGAGGCTCGTGTATGCTTTATTGAACGTAATAACGTAGCTCTTTCTGGGGCTATCCTTTATATTCGCCACTTTGAAACCCAAGCGGCGAGGTGCCACTCCATCGCGAAACTCCACTGAAAACTAATTCACCACCGCGGAGTATATTGTGCTCGGCTACGGATAAATAATTTTTATCAGCAACGTTCGAGAGATATTCTCAGCCTCTCTTGGCTGGAAACGAATACGTCATAACGAGCTGTAGACGACAGGCACCAGCGAGGGGAAGCCGACAAAACATAATTTTCGCAGTGTTCCGCCGTCTAACTGGGAACGTTGCACAGCATTAAAAGACTTTTATAGACGATTCTCGTGTTCTCCGCAGGCTTTCATCGTTTCCGTTCCCTTTCGACACTCGCAGCTCGCCGAGACATCCCTTTCTTTAAAATCGCTCTCCACGACAGCGAGAAGCCAGAAACGGCTGGCTTTCACGTCGCTGTATCAAATTGTTGCCGCTGGAATACCCTTTGACTTATTCAACGTAGTTTGCTTTGAGACCTGCGACCTTCTTTTCCTACAAATTCAATACTGGAATCTTCGAGTCGCACAAATTTCCTACGAGCATCGGTTCCCGGTACGCGCATATTTTTTCGCGCAAATCTTCCCCCCTTTATGCGTCGCGATCTGCCATAAATGTGAATAATTCTCGAATCTAATTTTCCAAAATGATGCCCGCCGCGTGTGCTCGAAACTTGAACACACTCTGTGGAAAATAGCTGCGAGAAATCGAATGAACGGTTTTGGGAAACGTTCAGATTCAATCTGTGGAACTCATCTTCCCGCGTGACAATTTTTTTGTTTGTTAAAACAACTTCTGACGCGAACGTACGCGTCACCCGTCATGCAATAGGACATCTCGTAGGACGTAGACTCGCGTGCGCGTTACGGCAACAGCTGCATCGAAAGTGCGAGCGTTCTGCTCGTTAAAAATCAAATTTGCAGGAAGGACAGTGAACATTTGCCTCCACAGCAATGAAAATTATTGGAGAAATAGTCTCTGCTCGAATATAATTCATCAGATAACGCAGAGATCCGAATCAATCTAACCAGCATGGCCTTTGGGGCAAGTAATCATTTTTCCCGTCCAATAAGTAAGGCTGAATTGAATTTGTAGTTAAATCGATTGATGGCCAGCCAAGGCCGGACCGTCTATTAGCCAGTTTAATTAGCATGTTCCAGGGGTCCGGAAATAGGGCAGCCGTAACGACGTTTACAAGCGTCATTGCACTGTTCGTCGCCTGAACGCGCAGGTTTATTTCGATCAGTTTAACGAACGATTTCTAAGTCGTTCATGGAACATCGATTCCACGATTCGATCAATTAATCGCGTTTCGTTTGGTGAACGTATCGTGACCATAGGGAGCATTTATTTCCACGTTCGACGGCACAATTGTTCTTATAAATATTGCAAAATAATGCATCGCCAAGGAATGGCATTAAAGTCTCGGTTCGTTTGCCGCTCAAAGACATACGGACTCTGTGAGTAGCATGCAGACAGATAAAATTCATTCGTTTCCATACCTTTGACGCTTTATGAATACGTACGTCGGTTATATTACGAAATATCTTTTCCTTTCAACCTCTTTGCGAAGTCAACTGTTTATTTCAGTCGCGATTGAAGCAAAGATTAAAAACGAACCGTCTCATCCAATTATCTTTTCAACCGCAGTTGTAATTAAAATAATTCGCCAAGTGCGCGGAGTATTGTTCTTCTTGGAATAAAAACCAGGAACAAACGACTCCCAAGAACGATAGAAATATTCGATGCGAGACCATTTTCGATTTGACGAAGTGACTTCTAAAAAAAATTCACGCGATGTATGGCCATTTATTAGAATAGCGTCGTGACTATAAGCTGCAGCTTATGATCGAATTGGATAATCAAATATTGTTGCGTTACTGGAAGGCGAACCGATTATTATGGAATAGCTAGACGCGTGGAACGACCGCATCTTAGTTCAGTTTCCACTAATTAATCAGAAATTTCCTGCCAGCTCCGTCGACCTGGATGCACAGCTAATAGACCTCGGTATGAATTCGCCTTCCCAATTATCTCATCGTGTACTAATTAACATGCACGAGCTCGGGCAGACAGCCGCTCGGTTATTAATAACACATTTTCCGGCGAAACACGTTCGTACTTTTCAAATGACTCGCACGAACATTTAATAAGTAACACTGTTCGCGCGACGTCGAACGAATAATTTATCCCGTTCCCACGCGTTTAATTCCTCCGGTGCCCCGTGCGGCGAACCAATGAAAAATATCGCGACCTTAACGCTGCTCGCGTTCATCGCGATATTATATATTTTCATTTATCGTTCATTCGTTGCTTTTTCGTTCGCGACGAGCTATTCTTTTACGATTATAAAATGCGCGCGAAACACGCTCGAGCAATATCGAAAAGTAAAAGCACAGTTCCCATAGAAAGGTGGAACATTTTACCCAGGCACTTTTCTCTCTTTTTTTTTTATTCGAATACAAAATTAAATTCCCAGCGTTCGGCGGAATGTTTTTTTGAAGTAAAAGAATTATTTTATGCGCAGAAAACTGCCAGTTAAAAGTATTCGGCTAGAAACAATAGAACAATGCGGCGCATCGAACATTTTTCCCTTATTTCGCTGGGGATACACGATTCGGTTGGATTTTCGCCATAGTTCGAAGCGTGGCGAGTCAGATTTGCGAGAAATGACGATGAAACACTCTCCACCCTTCTCTATCGTGCCTCACCCTCCTGTGTTTACCATCCATTTGTTCCTTGACAAAGCCTGCGAGTAATAGAGACGTGTCACGATTACTATTAAGCAATTAATGCGTGCTCATTAATCGAGTGCGCAAATACGATCAGGACCGAATAAGCGGACAAAATATCGTAACTATGAAAATTGCGACCAGGCTGCTGAATGTTTTCAATGATCGAGTTATGTTGCATCGGGGAACGGAAACAAGTGGAACCAGCGCGCGTATTTATCCGCAGCGGTTGGTCGAATTCAGTGGTTCACGTCGTAGACAGACGCGTCCAGCACCAAAGGCTAAAGGGGTTCGTTGTATACGCGTAAGGTGGAATCATCCAACGTACCGGAAAATGAATATACACGCGGTCAACGGTTGATCGTTAACGCTACCAGGTACAGGATCCAACAAATCTCATCAGGCGAGACAAATTACCCCGAAATCTCTTCCCGATCCGCTTGGACCTTCGGTAAACTAGACAGGAGCCGAGCTTAGCCCGGCTCCTGAAATTGTGCCGCGAGGTTGTTTACGGAATCGGGGTAATCCGAACTCCAAAAAGCAAGGACAGACCGACGACCATCGGGGACCAACTGGAAAATTGACCAGAGCGGACAGAAACAGCCACTTTGTGAACTGTTCAAATATAAAAAATATATTCCACCGCGTTGACACATGTAATTCTACACTGTAGAACGAAACTTTTAAATATCTCTCTCTCGACCATACCTGAGCACTCTTCCAAAATTGGACCACCTGTTCATTTCGTAGAACGTAATTAACCTCTTTTCGGTTAAGCTATGAATTAGTGAACGAGGCAATGTCGAATACATCGCATTAGCCAGAGTTGCATGCAATTTCAGCAACAACGGGTCTTCCGAATTGAAAGTATATAAAGATAATAATAGTAATTTAGATGGTAGATCGTGTGTACAGTTTGTGCTCGAGACCAGGGGGTAGACGTATCGATAACACGCGGAGTAAGTGCATCGGGATGTTGAGATGTAAGCCACGTATTCAATATAAGAGCTTTTACCGAGTTTCGCCGGGTTCACCGGTTGTCTGGGCTGGCCTCCCTTAGGCAACGTTTCCAACAAACGTACACCGGGGCCAATTTACAATGGAGTCGGTTCAACGACACGTGTAATAACGTGGCGAATAATGCATCCGTGCCACGGTCGGGATGTGCACCGTGCATCGCGTCCCAGCGAGCGTAGACGGCCATCGAACCGCGAACGGTTCGTAGCCCTCGACAAATTCAACCTGAACGGTATCGTTCCGCGCGTAATACCACGAATTTTCCTGTTTGCCGACTTGAAGTATAGGTTTGGAGAAAAGAATTTTAAGTATTCGCTCTTCCTCCCTCTCTGTCTCTCCTGCGCTCTCTACCATTCAACCGTTGAAACGTGTTTAGAATGAAACTTGCTGCCAGTCGTAAAGGCAAACACGTGGAAGTAATGGATTGGACGCCAAGAGAATTCGGCTACTTCCTCGATCTTGGTAACGAAATTTGATAACAGGTGCGGCTAGCATCTTACGTCTTGATAGAACGTTAACGCTTCCGGTTTTACGCCCGCGATAATACGATGGCGATAGGGGTTAAGTAACCCATCTTCTCTGAACGGACTCGTTTCGCTCGAAGTCAATTTAACAGATTTCCCTCGAAACCAGACGCGAGTGCGTTTGAACCATTTTGGCGGGGTAATTTTGCCAAATGCTGTTAGATCACGCATGCGTGATATGGCGTGCGATAATGTAATATGTAAATTAATAGGAAGCGTGTTCCACCTCCTTGAATCCTCGCCCTCCGGCCGATATTTCCAACAAATGCACACTTGGCCGATCTACAATAAAGGAGAGTCAACCGAGCGTGGGGTAACGTGGCGAACAGAGGATTCGCACTGCGTTCCCGATACGTACACCGCGTTCTACCGCAGGCGCGATGAACGCCAACAAAGACGAAACAGAAGGGCGAAACTGTTTTCCGTCGTCGCGACGCATTGAAACGACGCAGTCGGATGATACCTCGAGTGGCGCGATTGCCGGAAAAAATTGGATACATCAACTTTCAATAACTTGTTACCGTTGCCGATTTTACTCTCGAGCGAAGCGAAAGTGGCTTGGCGACAAAGTAGTGGTGTGAAGGCTGTCTCGTTCTTCTCTTTCGATGCACAAACTTTGCAGGCTCACTTTCGAACAGCTCTCGCAGCTAATTTCCCTGTATTTCCTATCGTTTCTTCTTTTACGTAGAATAATATCCACCATCCCTCTCAAATTGAGATTCGTATTGTTCTAATCGTAACTGTAAAGTTTCAGTGGCAAGTTTTCTCGTTACACGAAATTAGCCGTCCGCTTCAAATTCGTATCAAACGTTCATCTATACGTACGTAATACCGCAAAACCAGAGCTTATCATCCCCCGTGTCGCACGCAGTTAAAGACTCCCGTGTTGCGTGCACCTTATCAGCCGTACGCCCATTCAGTCCTCGCGAACATTAATATCAAACAACCGGCTAAGGAAAAGTCGGGGGAGCACGAAAAGAGTGAAAGTGAAACGAGAAGAAAGTCAAGGCACCCTCCCGTGCCTGTGATACGCAAACAAGTCTGGGCAAGAGAAAAAGGGTTGAATGAGGGAAAAGAGTCGGTGGGTGAGTTGGCAAATGGTCAGCTCATATACCGGGTGTCTGGTAATCGTCTGTGAACAAAATGGTAATTTTACAGGCTGAAATAAGAGGAAAAGCTGTTGTTCCAGGTTTGGTTTTTTAGAAAAATGATTTTGATAAACCAACTAGATAATTATAAGTATAAAGCTGATACATGGTATTACAGTTTCTTATTAGTAGACGCGTACTGGTTTTTAAACTCGCTTTTGTGCTTTTCATCTGATCTCGTTCCGTCGAATCACCCCGTAAATCCTCTGACCAGGTCGGTAGCGAGCACCCAGTATATCAGACTCCTGTTTCTCAGCCAGAACGAGCCTTCATTTTCACAGGGCCGGAAATGAGCCGTGTCTCCGTAACCGGCGCGCTGTCCACTTCTTTTTTTCATCGCGGCGAACATGGCGAACGCCGCGAAGATGCCCGCATTGGGGGCGCGCTACGCTTCGCACAGAGGAGCACTGGCCATTTTCCGCTTTGCTACCGTGGCTAGGGGATGAGCAAGTTGTTGAAACGAGATAATGTGTCCTTTCATCAGTGGCAATGTCCGTTGGACGTTGCCGTGCCACGACAATCCGTCAAACGCAGAGATACAGGTATATCGCGTGTGCACTTGCTTTTTCAATTTTTAACAGTCACCAAACTTCTGTTCAAACTTCGAGTTATTCTTTTTTTTCCAACCATTAACTACGCAGCAGTTGGATAAGAATCTCTAAAGCGTTCCACCCTGTATAATGTTGTCGTGCGCGATTAACGTCATTAGTATTCGTCGACTACCCCCGGTTCACGAGAGCCTCCTATGAATCCGAACGCGGGAATACTTTCGAGCAGCGTGTTAAGGATTGATTGAACGGCGCACGTACCATTGAACACCGTGTCACGGAACATAATCGAGTCAGTTCACCCCAAAGATTCGATCAGAAACAATATTTCTTGCTCAACGATGCCTGAACGACAAGGATGAAACATTCTACCCGGCGGAGCGATCGTGCCACGGGATTCACAGGGCGATCTCGCGATCCCATTTATCAGGCGGCTAGGGACGCGACTGATTTCCATAACATTTCATAATCCCCTGCTCGCAATTTCTGACGGACACGAGATATAGGCAGGAAATTCGCGTTACACGTGACTCATCGCCGGGGCCATCCCCCTTCTAAACAACTCGAAGAAATGAATTTTCTGGCCGAGGAAGGTCGCCGACTACCGCTAACGGAGCGACCCCTCGGATACGACCTCGCCCCTTCGCGATCATCCGAGGCTCGCCCTTGGTTCTTACAGGTTTCGCGTGACATCTCATGAATCCTCCTTCACCCCTCGCCGGTCAACGTGATGGAACACCCTTAAAAGAGAGATGATCGATCGCCGATTCAAGCCGCGCCTGTGACGCATGGATAATTCGAAAATGATTATCGGGGAGCTTAATACTGTCGATGCTGAATCCAGCCTGATTGCTTCCCCGGTCTCGTATTAATGGAATTGTTTGAAATCAATTTGTTCTATTCTAGAGCTGAAATTCAGCGGGTACAGCGGAAAAATTGATTCCACTTTAGCCAGCGGACCGTCGAGGCGTTGGGATTTTATTCGAACCCAACGCGGCCACCGTTCTGGCGTACGCGAACGAATATCAATTTGGACAATAGAAGAATATCGGTTACGCTTCATTTGGGGCCGATTTCGATTTTAATTAACGCGCACTTAATCTACTCGTTATTATTTGGCGACGGGACGGCGAAAATGTCCGCGGACGTATTAAACCCTGTGGGACAATTCGCAGGAATTCTGGGCGATGGTGTATTCGACACGCATAACGGTACACAACATTAAATGTCACCCGTGTCGAACGCGTGTTGCGAATCCGAATGCGGAAATGCTATTACGATTATTTCGGTAGGCTTCCTTCGCTTAACAGTCGCATTAGCAGGCTCCGGAAGCGGAGGAGCATTACTGGTATCGATATCCCGTGGCTTTAATGGTCATACTGAATATTGATTACCAATTAGTGGCATAATCAGCGCGATCCAAATAGTTAATGAGCGAACGGGGTTAAGTGTCTGGCTGAAATTAGCGAGCCGCCGCGCGGATGCGGTCATTAACAATCATTTCATTATTTTTCTTTGACGGATCTTGATTCCGGTCGTGGAGAAAACAATTTTTTATTTCTCTTCCATTTTTTTTTTCAAAGGGCTATTAATTGTCAGAGAGCCGGGTGCTTTTGTCAGATGATCGATACTATTTAAGATCGTAATGAAATTTCTTCGAATCATTAATAATTAACGGAAGACTTTGTTGTAGGGAAACACGAGTATTTGATTATCAAGTGAGCTTTCTAATTTAGCGTAATTGAATCTTACTCGATAACATCTATAATATCGTTAAAGCTATATAATCTCTCATTTTCTCTCTCTTTTAATCAGAGTTTATCCGCCGTAATGAAAAAAAGCTCGAAAAATGCATTTAATTTTCATCCTTCCTGTTCTAATTTCCAAAGAGCATTCTATTTTGACAGAAATTACGATGAATATAATGAATCCATTTCTGAATGACGTTTCATTTCGATATGTGGAGACACTTTGTACACTGATTTAAAAACTTTAGAAATTGCATAGTTCAGAATGCAGTATCCCACGGGAGTAAATATTTCACCCTTTTTACCGTGGTCCATGATTTATCTTGGTATTCGTTTTAATTACCATTTCGTTCTCAAAGAAATTTACCATCACATTATTTCGTTGATATTTCACTAGTATTAATGTGCTTTATCATATGATCTACATTCACGTTTCCTCAGGAATATAATACGTTCCAACTGCACTCGTTATATAAACGCTGCGGTAATATTCGTGCCCAGCCAACAAAATATTGTGTTTCAAACTTTTATTCGAAACCGTCCAATAATTCTGCCACTTTCAGTGTACGGTTACTGATATAGTTCCAGTTTGAACAAATTCTGTCATGCGGTATTAGTAACACTATTGTTCCATTTCGAGGTCGAAAGTTGTTCCTCCCTGCTCGACGTGGAAATCCGGATCCACAAACGTTTTACGTTCATTATTTTGGAATTTAAAGCTCGCTCGTCATCCGTCCGGCAGAGCCACCCCTTTTAATCCAGTCCGCGCGTAACTGAGACTATCCGCGTTATCAAATACTAACGAATGAAACTTACTTTCTCGCGAGCGAGCGTGCGAAATTCTGGTTAGACGGAGAGTGGCGGCGGGGTGGTCTCGTGAAAAATCGGGGAACAAAGTCAAACGTGCAAACGAGAGCGGACGGGACGTAGGAGGGCTCGAAGGGGCGCGAGAAAAACGTAAGGGACGGACTATAAAATGTTCAAAGCGAGTAAACAAGGGGGCAAGAAAAGGAACTCAGTTGAGCAAACACAGAAACAGTCGCGATGCGTGGAGTGTGCGACGTAAACACCGAATGTAAATGGAAAAGCATTGTTCGAGGCGGGATAAAAAAATGGGTGGAGAAACAGACAGGGAGGAAGACAGAGAGAGAGAAAGAGGGAGAGAGAGAGGAAGAAAAGGCGAGGGAGAAATTCGACAGCGTTGCCGCCAGTCTAAATCGTGATCGCAATCGATAGTCATGAATCGACGGGTTTTGGCCATTGGCACCGATCACACCGTCGAGCAACAACTACGACTGATCGCCGATGCATCCTTCATAAATATTCAAATGTTTATACAAGCCGCGGAATCGTATTTAGTGTATGTGCCATTGGCTCCAATGGCCCAGGACAGATACGTCGATAATGAAGATAAATGAGGAGCGAAATTCCTCGTGGGAACAACAGATCGCCCTTGATAGGGTGCATCCACATTGGAACAATACAGGCCAAGCTTCGACGTCCAATTATACGCTGCCATGTTGATGAAGCCCTTTTTAACTGGACGCGATAGTTCGCCGTCGGCCTGCGGAGCTTTTGCTATTCCGCTCGAACAAAGACACCGGATAATTTGAATTCTGTTCGAGATGGGAGTAAATCGAAATTGTCTACGATATTTTAACGGCCGATCATTGTTATTCCCAGCGAGAGAAGATTATTGTACGATAATATCGGGAAAGTAACATCGATTAACGCGAGAACATCGATTTAATTAATGGTAAATTGATACAGATTATACGCGTGCACGATATTTTGGAGCTTTTTGCACTTGTATCGACGGCCAGAAATGAGTTCGTCGGTAGTTTCTACATCTGGCAGGTACCTTTGTCTTCGCATCCGCGATTTTTCGCCCCCACAAAAACACGACGAAAAGCTGGTGCAACCGATTCGCAGACAGTCCTCCGCGAAGTGCACGGTAAATAAAGTACGCGTGGATTGTATACGCCGCAACGAGGAAGTGGGACTCGAGTTGACCGTAAGCAATCGACGCGTAGAAGTTTTCCGATAGGTAACCGATCCTGGCGAGTGCGACGAGAAAGAAGTCGAAGGGGGTAGCTGGGAGCTAGTCTTTTCAACGGGGTCGCAATCAGTTCAAATCGCTCGATAAATCAAACTCGACGAAGTTTTAATTGATCGCGACCGGTTCGAAAGTGGTCGGTGTCTGTCTCTTTCTTGTTTCCGGTGTTCTCCGGTATTTTCGTACTTTTCCAACGCTCTGTCTCTCTGTCTCTCTCTCTCTCACACACACACACACATACACACACACTCAAACCGTCTGGTATGAGAAATGGATGGGTTACGGTAACTTTGTAGTAACCGGTATCTCCCTCTCTCTCGATCAAAGTTGCTGGCGTAACGACTTTCGGCATTTTCAAAGCTTTCGATGTTGCCCCAATTAACTTTACAGGGACCCGATGAAAGCTCGCTTTAAATTTACGTTCTGCAAGAAATTTTTTCTCGCTGCCAACGAAGTACACGCGGGCAACGTTATTTGATTTCAAACTGTGTCGCGTGCACACGTGTGCAGTTAACCAGTAGACGAAGTCTTATTTTTCTGTTCCGCTGCTGCAACTAGACGCACGTACATCTTTGCTGAATTTTTTATACTTCCATAAGTGAATGGAATTTGTTTTAATAATAAAGCGAAGTACGAAATTTCAAGTATCCATTCGCATATTCATATTTTTATTTGAGAACGAATATACAGTCACGCGATTACGGAAGAAGTTTATTAGACAAAGTATCCAGTTGGTCGGCGTTACAGTTTTCCCCTGCAGAGTATTATTCAGGAATTTACGCAGACCAGAATTTATGGCCTCGACTGTCAAGTGGAAACCCAGACAGTGACCAAATTTACCCCACGGACCTCCCGTCTCGCAGGTACTAAACAATCCTCACGAGGAGAAACACGAGTTGTTACCAATTAGACCAATTTTTAGCGACACGCTAGCGCGGTCCCACCTACGCGAGCTTCGTTGAAGGGTACAACTCATGCTAACTTCGGGTTGCTAAAAATTTTGTTCGTCTTTTACACCAGTCGTTCCACAAGCTGATATCGTAAAATGGTTGTTTCCCTCGTGGATTGCAGTACTTCCATTCGAGCATTTCCTGAACAGAATTTCTTCTGAATTCAATACACAACTACAAGTACGTAAAAAGGTGCATTCTTACAGTGAAATAATTAACAGAAATCCTTCGATACCGCCTCCATCGAGTAACAATATCCACGATGTCGGTCGAACATAAAAAGCTAACTTTTATCAACGGCAATCAATGTTTTAATTGTCCTGGACGGCAAATTACTTCTGATTCGAATAAAAACTAAAGCACCGGTCGCTGAACTTCTTTAACAAGTTTAATGAAAAGCAACCCGTGGCCAGTGATATTGCTCGTTGCTCTTAGGTAACTGCGTTCGTACTTTTTCTCAGTTACAGCGTAACGTCCCGTCGCAATTATTGACCTGTTCCACTCGTTCGACTTGCCGTCGTATAAACAGTGCTACGATGCGACTTGGACTCCTTCGAGTGGCTGCAGCCAATCAATAATTATTGCCACGAGCAAGGCGTACTGCCTCAACTGCCCAAGACTCGATCGAGAAAAACTCCGGAGGAATCTCCAGCGACGCGTGCTCCCTTGTTTACCGCTTCCAGGTATCCTCCTCGACCATCGAGAGACAGAGGGGTCCGAGGCAAATCGAGTTTCATCCCAGTAAGAGGTTTCGCCCTACCACCGTTCACCCTCGACGCTTGGCCCGGATTCGTGGCGCGTTATTGGCACGGGGGGCGCGTTTATTTACTCGGCTTTTAAGCATCTCGCTGCGTACCAGGCCGCGTATTGGTCGGCCCGTCGCGAGGGTTCTAAATCAATTTCACCGTCCCGCCATAAATATACCGGAAGGACGAATCGGCTGGAACTCTATCGGCGACGTCGCGCCGCAAGAAGTGGGACTCAGAAATCCCGACGACCGATTACGACGGGGGAAAATAACATTTTTATACCCCAATTTGACTGCTTCGCGCGGCGATTTTAGGCAGCCGCCATCGAACAGCGCGCGAGACGACGTTCAGCGATTGGGAAAAACGAGACCGCGTGAGATATAATTTAGACGTTTCTAGGAATATACGGGAAAAATTGCAATTCAAATATTTATCTAGATAGAGCGAGCGAGAAATAGGACGGTGCTGTTAGCAGACAGGGTGTTTGTATTCGGATGAAATTTTGATGGAGCTCAGAGCAAATCCGTGGCATTGTTGAGTGCACGAAGCTGCCAGTTCGAAAGCCCTCTAACGGGGAAAAGCACCAAGTTCCTGCCAACTAAACAATCTCGTAGATACTAGTTGTAATTTTGCGTCCCTAAAATAGGATTAATTCGAAATTCGAAGGTAGATGTAAGAATGTGCAATCTAGTCTATCAATACTCTACTGTAAAAAAGTTCACGCCACAAGCTATAAAAATGTAATCAGCGTATAAACGTATCATAAAATAGCGAAGCTTAATTACAAGTACGACGAAAGGCATGGATCATCGGTCGAAGCGACATCGAGAGACTGATCCAGAAAGGTGTTCGACGGAATAATGAACGAGCAAACAGACGTTTTAATGGAGAGACGGGTGGGGCACGCGCGGAGGGGTGAAAAAATCAATGAAAGAAAGCAAAAGGTAGAGAAATGCGTCACTTTGTACGCGCGCCAGGCCTTTCGTGAAAAAGGGTGAAAGCCATCGCTCTTACCCTCAAAAATAGAAGAAGAACGGGGGCCGGATTCGTGGCTGGAGGAGCGAGAGGGCATTGTTACCGAAGTCTCTGTATTTCAGAACGCCCCTCTACCGGTTGAAAAGGGTAGCGCAACCTTTCAACGAAAGATCCGTTGCCCTTTTGCCGTTAAAGTCTCGGCAGTGAAGGGTGCTAGACGGGCCGAGATTTCCATTGGAGGTAAACGGGACTATAAATCAAGCCGGTCTGCACTTAGACCCAGCTACGAAGAATTAATCAGCGACCAAGAGGTGATTATGCATTCTAATGCCGATTTATGTGAATTTAGTGCCTCGCGTCGTCCATTTCGTTCGGAGTTTATGGATTTCGTAGTTCCAGTTTTCCTTCGTGCCTCCTCGAAACAGAAAGAACGTTCAGCTGCACGTTACGACGACAGAAAAGAATATATATATATCTGGTTTCAATTCCAACACTGTTGTCAAGTCTGCGCGAGCAAAAGACATAGAGTACTCCGATAGAATTAGCGAATAGAATGGGAAGCCATTAAGATGGACAGTTGTTCCATTCGTTTCCAACGAGAACAAATATTTGCACCACTTATCAAAGACAGAATAGTATAAATATTGGTTTTACGTGTACTAATTGGCTGACCGCATATGGGTTACGTGTACACATGGTCTGTCCAAATATAGGACTTAACTACTTATCCAGTGACCAAACACAAGTAACGATATTAATAAAATAACGATGTCAAGGAGTAACAATGTACGCGTATGCGTCCGCGTGTGTCAGACGCTAGACTCGGTCCAAAAACCGGTGGAATGCCTCAGGCACAAAGAAACCGCAAGTAGGACGCGGCACGAGCAAAGAACTTTCACCGTATATTCCCGGACAAGTTCCCCGCAATGTTCAAAGCGGCGAAGCAATCAGAATCTATCTTCCGTTATTCCACTTTACCCGGGGACAAGAACAACGAGTCCACAAATTTATTCTGCTTCCGACGTGGCCAATCTAATTCCTCCAGATCCGATATCATTTATATAACGTAACATCCGTTCCCCGACGCTAGCAACAACGCACCAGCATCCCCAACGGTCCCGGCTGTATGGAATTCCCTGGAAGTCTAATATACCGCGGAGCACGTTTCTTTGATCGAGCTAATTTGTTTTCCTTTTTGCGCCGGCCGTGGCTGCACGCTATTCCACGCACGCCCCGCCGAGATCCAGGTTTCTTCCGCCCTTCGCCACTCCCATCGGGCCTTCTTCGTTCTTCTTACCCGGTGGCCAGCCGTTGTTTCCGAAACCGTGCGCCGTGGGTCGACGAACTCCGAACGACGAACGCTGATAGCGGCAACGATCGCGGGGCCTGGCCCCTTTAGGCGCTCTTATAAACTTACCCGTGTGCCACTTTTTCGACAGAAACGCGCCGCATTTCTCTTCTCCCCCCTGGGCACCCGGGGACCCAAACTGTCCTCCTCGTATTTCAGCCGCACCTCTCGCGTGCCCATTTCATCCGCTGGGACCATTTTGTCAGCTCTCGTATCGCGCGAAACGAGATGGCGGCCTGGCTGACTTTTTCAAGAATTTATTCCATGTTGAATCATAAAACAGTCGAATCAGCCTTCCTCGCGAAGGGTGCTCCGCATTATATCGCAATTTCAGCCGAGAAAGACAGCCTCCTTCGATGTATGCGCATGTATCTCGAGATACGTACCTTGATTCGCGTGTCATAGCGCGACGATCGAGACTTCGATTGACAGCTGTCGCCGAATCGTAAATCGCTCCAGGCTAGAAGACCTCCTACCACGAGACTAACGCCGAAAGTAATGAATTACGCCTCAAGCGGCGTGCGAACGGGACAACGTCGGTTTTATTTCTGCTCGTTGAGTCTACATATGTACCAGTGGACGCTGGCAGATGCGCGAACCAGACCAATTGCGATGTATTCGGTTAAAAGAAAATCGATGAGCTTAAAATCACATGAAAAGGGTAACCAAGGGAGAAGTTTAGAGACGCTCTTCTTCGATTACCTATTCTGATGCACTTTTTAATTTCCTTCCACGTAATCACGGTCATAAATACGTGGAACCCAAAGCGCCACCGTTTAACCAATCGTTCGCTGAGCGCTACATTCCCAGAATTGCTTTTATAGTCGATCAGTTGTTACCCAGTACGTATCGTAGCTTTCAACTTAGCATACAACCAAGTTTACTTATTAAGTTTGTCCCTTATAGCCGAGGAATTCACCACTTAATATCACGGAATTTTCTCCGAGTTCCCTTCTCCTCCCGTTCGCTCTCCTCGAATGGGAAAAGGACGGGGGCAAACTAATGGGGGTGGGCAACCATATCACGCGGGTGCAGCGATCAAAACTTTCGCAAGAAGTTCCCGCAACGCGTTCGCGCACTCTTTTGCTTCATTCTTTTTGCATTATTCAGGTGGCTAGGGGGTAGCTTACTTAGTGGTAGTTACCGTCTCCTTATTTTTAATTAATGCCCGACACTATCATCGTTTAGGTCAAGCTAAGCATTACAGGAAGGTGTAGACCGTGCGTTACGAAACTTTCACGGAATCCTCGATTTCTCCTGGTTCGAGTAAAGCCGGAAGATAGGCCAATATCTCGTTTAAATGATAAATCGGATTATCCGACATCTTCTCCTTCGTCCCTGTTAACGGGACATTGACACGGTAACGCGTGAGATAATACGCGATATCAGTTTCAGAGGGGAATATTTTCAATCATACTCTAATTGCACGCAAATGTAATCGAATAATTAGCCGAGATAAGAGTCTTCGCATCGAGCGTGCGTTATAATTTAATTACGCGCGCCGCTGTGAAACGAATAGCTGGTTAAACTACGCCACGATAATTACGCGTTAAAATGTTTTCGCGCGGCAGCCGTGCCCCCGTATTATTGGATCCGCTGCCTCTCCCATTTGCATATCTGCTCCGCGGTTGTTCGAATCGAAATCGAAAATTTTCGCGAAATTCCGGCCCGGTTGACGCGCGCGCCGCGGTCATTTTTACTCGCCCCGGCTATCGTCCCGCGTCCAACGAATTGCTCACCGCCGTCGGCGACATATTTCATTTTAAATTGTTTCGCGCACAAACCGGCACCAGCCGCGGCAACGATTACGACAATCGGTTTGCGGTGAGTACAACGGCGAAACAAGTAGTCGAACAACGTTCGCGTTGCCACTGAATTCTTCTCCAATGGATAGTATACTGTCAGAACTCCTCGCCTCTTTTCGTTCTCCAAGGAGAATCGCACACATACACACACACACACTGTCAGTTAGATAAATTATATGTTGCAGAGTCCAAAGAGCGATGAAAGTCAACGTGTATAGAACAATTTATAGAAAAACGCGGTTGATATTTGCGAACAAGGAGCGCCACGTCCATCAAAGCGTCAGGCAATCAGTAGTCAGAGTCAACGACTGCGACGACGCTGGTAGTAAATTTCGAAAGAGTCAGTCACGATTGATTATTACACACTTTTCTATCGTTCCATGTTTCATTGGTTTGCAGTACACTACTGTTTCAAAGAGAAAGAGAAAGAAACATGGAATGTGATCGGTGTTTAATCGTAGAAACGACAAACCCCGTTCGATCGAAGGAAAGCTACCAGGTTCCATCGCGTTTGATGCTGAACGCGAGAACCGTCGAGAGCGGCAGTGTTTATTTCATTTTCCCGATACACAATTTCTGGTGTGAACGAGTTTCGAGCCGCGCGCTGGGCCCATTACGAGCCCCGATAATTTCCCGTGATCTTATTTTCGCAACAAGGAACTACAAATTGGCTTTCCACTTACGCGAGCTTCGATTTGCCCGTTCGCGTGCGCCCGCCTCGCCAGCCATCGTCTCTCGCCACCCCTCCCCGCGTTCCTTTTCATCTTCACCGGCGTTTCCCGTGCTCCTTTTCGGTTCTTCGGTTACTTTCCAATCTGTCCCAATCATATCGGTTATATTACGTTTCTTCACCTCGCGCCGTCGTCCCTCCAACCCGCTATCCTAACCCCAACGGGCATAAAATCAGATCCATCGCACGAGAAACAACCTGTTCTCTCGCTATCCGTTGAAAGTAAACTCGGTCTGATAGAACGAGCATGGCCGTCCGATTGAATTCGACGGTTCGCAGGATTTTAATTAAGCTGCTCGATACGTGGCGAAGATGAATCATCGAACTGTATAACATAGTTTAACCTCGCATTAATATTAAGTCTCGTTACCTTAAAATTCGATCCCGTTCCAGGACGTGTATCGTTCGAATTCGAATGAACCGCGTAGGTTCATACGTGTATAAGAATGGCGAATGAAAGTAATACACGGGATTCCTCGATAATTCGATTTGTACCTTTGAATTCGAGAGAAAAGAACAGTTTTCTAGGTGAATCGATCCTTATTAATTGCACAGCTGCAAATGTTTCGTTCGAACGGTGTCGTTTAAAAGTGATTATGACGGTGAACAATTGACGCGGTAATCCCTGACGAATCGGTGGTGGCAGAAAAAAGGAAAAGGGCGAACCGGGAAAAAGTTAACTGTAACCGTGCGCAATTTGCGCGAACCGAACAAACGGCCGGTCGGTTAATTTACATAGAGAACGGTATGCATTTAGAATCCGCGCGGGCGTTCAATTGATTTTGCCAGCGCGGTGGCGCGAAATTAAATTTAGGCACTGGTTTACGGAACATTTGTTTACGGGGTCGCCGAAATGTCCGCCGTGATTATCAGTCCTCGGTGCTCGTCCGACGTTGTCGAATGCACGCGTCCTGTTCGACAATGATTCGATGCTCCCGCGTGTTCTCCTTGTTAGCCCCAATTTTCTTTCCTCTTTGCTCGCAGAGCTTTCTTTTACGCTCCAGTTACCTTTCAAATTATCGATCGAACCACAGAGTTCGCTTAAAAATGTATGAAAGTATCGTCGACCGAGAGATCGACGATCTCAACGAATTGCAGCTTAAAAAAAAAAAATAAGGAACTGAACAAACGAAAGATGCACGGACTTTTCTGCTAAACAACGTCTCAACATTTATCCCAGGATGTCCAATTTGTTCCCCTGACGTTTCTCCAACCCGAAGTATTCCATTATCGGAGACATTAATAATGTCAACGTCTTCGTTTACACTTGAAAAGAATAATATGCTTCCACGATTATCTCCTATCAGACGTTTCGAGCAACAGTGGAATAAGGAGACAAATGTATATATAAAGACAGTGGTAGGGACAGAAAGGGGGGTGATAAAGTGGAAGATGGATGGACAGAGGCAGAGAGATAGGACAGGAAGGCAGAAACGGAAAAGTTAGATCACCATAGGGTCTGGAAGTTTCGAAGTGTCTCTAGGAGTCTGGAGGGTACGCTCTAGTCTTTGACATTTACGGAAGACACCCTCTTAACCGCCGGTAAGACGTTTCGCTTCTCTGGTTGGCGTATCTCTGATTATACACATCGAGTTAGGGTGGGCGCGCGCGAGCACTTTAATAGAAAAATGGCCGCACGGGAACAGATTTATTTTGATGCACAATGTATGAGAAAATAGGCGCTATCAATATCCCAATTTCGACGTTAAAAAATAGACTGCAATCTAGATCGCAACCGTGGATTTTACCGCTGATAGAAAGTAAAGATTATTTGACAGGTATCGATGGAAATTTCGACATCCCTTTGAACTTGATCCAGACTATGGCTTTCGCGTTCCTGTACGCGGGCCATTGAACGACAAAGGAAAGAAAAGGATAAATGAAATGCGCACCAGAGTGAATCGCGTCGTCGTAAATCAAGACAAAGAGGGACGACGTAACCATGCAGCGAGAGACGCATATGTGAGTAGCAGGGGGAGGAGGTTCGTTTACGAGCCGATGCAATTACATACTGTCGCACTGGCGTTGTAAGCGGATTAGACGAACGAAATGTTTAATCGTCCGACGATCAAACGGAAGGATAATGACAATGGAAGCTGGAAGCCTCGCAGAAGTGGGATTTGGTCCCAGCGCAGCGGCACCCTCTGTATTTCGCAGCGGGTGCATAATTAAATCTGCGCTCTGCCGTACAAGCAGCGGATTCCGCGAGCCTCCGCGGCCCACCGTTGCTTTGCGAGTAAACGTAAAAAAAAAAAAAAATCGCCACGGCTGAATCGTATTTTACTCGATAAAATCGGTCGTCGTATCGGTCGAAGGTATCTCTGACGATCGATTGTTTTCAGCAATTAATACACCGGCTCTGAAAGGTAACCTGTTCAGCCGAGGAATTTTTTCGTTTCACTCTCCACTTTGAACATTTATGAACTACTCTTTACCGAGAATAATGGTTTTGTTCATTTTCGTTCACCTTAATTAACCTCCTAATTAATTGGAAGTTGAGAAACGGGCGGAAAGTTCAACGGCGGAACACTATCGGAGAAATCTTCGTTTGCTCGCTAGTTCCGTGCCCTCCGCTCGGCTTTTATGTCGTCTCCTATTCATGTTCCTCGGTTAAATTCAGCAAATCGATCGACCGTGAAACGCGAGCGATATGACTGGCACGTTCCACCGTTTCATAGATATTATTATGACCTCATCCATCTTCAGTCGCGTATTACGATAACGCTCACGCTATACGTATCTCGTCCATATTATTCATAAAACAAAAAAAAAGGAAAACAAAAAAAATGCACGCACTCATTCGGTACTTTCATCGTGTAGAAAATCTCGCAAATATTTCGTTTATAATTACCAGTGATTTATCGCTGGCAGGATACCTCACAGCTGACGACCTATTCCCGTGGTATCCATTAATTTTATTCCCCGCGTTACGCGATTTAAAGTGTCCAATCGAACGAACGTTTTCAAGTAGCCTTGCCTCGAAGACGATACCACCAGTCGTCCGCCAAATGAGCCACGGATGATAAATTTCTGATCGCGGCGCACGGCCCCGAGGAATGCCCGCCAGGGAGGAAAGAAAGGAAGGGGGCGTCGTTCGCCAGGCATGTTCGTGCACCGGATGATTGCGATGAGGCTTCGGTGCACTTGCAACTCACTCGACGATAACGTTTCACAGTCCATCCGACGGTTACATCGGCAAGTAACGCGGGTCCGTAAGATCCATTTGTTCCCCTGGCATCGTTCCTCGCCATTGCCCGTCTCGCCCCCGACTCTCTATACAGACTAACGTTATCGCGAGGAATTCCTAACCCTGCTAGCAGCGTTCTCGACCGGGGTTGAAGCTACCTACGAAACGTCGGCTGCTCGTAAGTGCAGCTGCGATATTGCCGCGAGGCACGCCGCGTCGTTCGTTTTTGCAGTTTCGCCTCTGTTCGAACGGACGCGGAACGGCTGCGGATATACCCTCGGCCTCGCGTTACTCCGAACAACGCGCAACGGTGATCAATCTTTCCGCGAAACGACGGACTTTTTCCGGCCGCGAGAACTTCGCGTCTTATAGCGCGAAGCTTAATCGAGTAATCGACGGCAAGAAATTTCGCCGCTTCCTGTCTTCTTTATTCGCGGTTCGACGGGACTGACGATCGACAAGAGGATGGAACTAAAATTGCTAATTTTGATAAATGATCGATAAACAGAATTGGTTTCGACGAATGATACGAATGGGATCATTCTGAAATTCGTTCGACACCGATGACTCCGTTTCGATAGAAATTTCGCAGTATTCTGTCTTTATTCGCGGTTCGACAGGACTGACGATCGATAAGAGGATGGAACTAAAATTGCTAATTTTGATAAATGATCGGTAAACAGAATTGGTTTTGGCGAATGATACGAATGGGATCATCCTGAAATTCGTTCGACATCGATGACTCCGTTTCGATAGAAATTTTGCAGTATTCTGTCTTTATTTGCGGTTCGGCAGGACTGACGATCGATAAGAGGATGGAACTAAAATTGCTAATTTTGATAAATGATACGAATGGGATCATTCTGAAATTCGTTCGACATCGATGACTCCGTTTCGATATAAATTTCGCCGCATCCTGTTTTCTTTATTCGCGGTTCGAGGAGGCTGACGATCGATAAGAGGATGGAATTAAAATTGTTAATTTTGATAAATGATCGATAAACAGAATTGCTTTCGACGAATGATACGAATGGATCATTCTGAAAACTGTTCGACATCGATGACTCCGTTTCGATTGGAAAAGTGTTAGAGGATCCAGCCGAATTTTCCTGCGTCTCATTTGCAATGTCTCACGCGAGCAGTGCCCGCGGTGTACGTACGAAACGGTTGCCAGGGCATGAGGGAAATCGAGCCATGCTTCTTGGAGATTCCGCCGGGATGCGTAATAGCCGCATTTCGCGTCAGTCCTCGAGCAGCAGCGATCACGTAACCGATCGCAGGTAGAATATCGAAAACCCGTTACGGTACCGGTATGCAACGTTACACCCGATCGATATTTCTTCCTTGTTCTCGTCTGTGAGGGTACTCGAGCTGCAGTTGCGTTTGTTTTTCCACAGGCACCGACCGATCCGAACTTTTACCATTAACCAACTATTTTCCACCGTGACGTCTTACGATTATTACCTTTCGATCCCCGAGTTCCCTGCCATTTGTTACGTCCGTAGCTATTCCGGAGTCGAGCCGAGGGGAAACTAGACCGCCCTGCCGCCTGCACGCTTTCATTGTTCCCGTATCCCCCGCGCACTTTCGTTATATGTTTATTAGCTCGAAACGGAGAAAGTCCGAGTCGTGTACGATTCTATCCTTAATTCTCTAGTTACCGTATCGCAGCCAACGCGGATATTCCGTAGCTGGACGATTTTTGTTCGAACGGAACGTAATCGAAGGATCAGGCTGAAAAGAGAAGGGAGGGAAGACCAGTGTTTTTGCTATCTTCCAAAATCAATTGGAAAAAACGAGATAGCATCAGTCGAATAGATCGAGTATCAATGATAGCAACTAAATGGATGAAATGTACAAGCGCAACATTGGTCTACATTTCGCTCGTTTTTTATCCCCTCGGTTGTCCCTCCAGCTCTTTTGTACATCCGATTTCGAACATTTATCGCCGACGGTAATCAACACAACAGATTCACAAAAGGTCTGTCCAAGCATACAAATCGAATCTATCGGCACGGCAATCACTCTTTTCGCTTTGCTCGATTACATTTACCCCGGGACCGGAAACAAACGAGCACGCGTGCCGCCACGACGGGGGACGCGTCCGGATTCAGAAATTAAACGCACCCCGTTACCGAATTCTCGCGATAACCGCGTTCCCATCAGCATTTAGCCGAGCCAAACTCGGCCCTTTCATTTACATCTGGAAAGCGAACATTTTCCAATTGTCCAGTCTCATTTTTCCGTGTACCTGGACAGGCAAATGGGCGGCTATCGCGGATACGCTCGCGGCGGCCGGGTAAATATTAAAGGACCGATACGCCCCCCGCATGATTGATTCGCGGCTACTAAATGAACTGTTAATTGAGCAAATTGTTAACGTTCGTAGTCAGCCGGCGGCCGCTGTTTGATTGCGAATCGGTCGTTCGATTAATACCGGTGGCCGACTACACCCGGACGCGGCTAAACGTCCGATATAAAACATTCAAACGATCGTTCGGAATTTCGCGCGGCATGCGCGAAGCGTTAAATTTCATTGTCACGCGCGCGCTCGTGCGATTCTGAATTCTTCGATTCCCAGCATCGAACGAGAAAAAAAGAGAAAGATACGCGAAAAGCGAACGAGGCATAGTCCCGTGATCTCCTCTGGCGTAGCCAGCAGAACTTTTTCTCAAAGTCGTAGCCGTGTTAACGGGATATCTTCGCCGCAGGTGGCATGGCCGCGTAATCCTGGCGCAACCGCGTCGTACCGCGTTTATCACCTCGACACGGGATTTTCGCGGGGATTAATACGATTTCGCGGTAATTGGAAGCACGAGCGGGGGCGAGAGAGCGAACGAGCGCGCGCGACGAAATTACGGCACGGTTGCACGGTGGTGTAGCAGCCGGGTTACAGGCGTTAAGCCGTACGCGCGTGCGAGCCATCCGAGTTTGCTATCGCATATAAATAGTATCGGGCGCCGCGTTAATTATCAGAAAGGATAAGCCACTGGCGGAGAATGGAGTGCAACGCGCGAGCGGCACGTAGACGCCGTTGTCTCTGTGACTGGGGATTAAAGGACCGCTCGGATCCGGAGATAAAAGGGGACACGACGCGGGAGACGGGGTTCAGCTAAGAAATTGGGGTAATTGGTTTATGAATTTCGTACGGAGATGCATTCGCTGGTGCGAGCGACGCTCAAACCTCGTCGCATCCTCCCTCGAAGCTTTTGATTATCGCGGCCAGGATAGTCTACGTCGTCGTCTGGTGAACGCGGGGTAAACGGATGCGTTTCAACTTGTTACTCGCGTGGAAGGTGCCGCGGAAATCTAAGTCAAGCCTGGGATGCTCGCGGAGATTAAAGCGAGGAACCTTGTTCGATTAGAATTTTTGATCTTCGTAATCGAACAAAGTTCCATAATCCCTGCCGCGAGAGGTTAAATGTGTTACACGGTAATTACTTAAGTAACTCGAGTACCCTCATCCCCATATCCCGGTTACTATTTCAAACAACAAGTCTATTACACCAACTCGTTGCAACCCACAGCCAGGTAGAAACTTCGAAATTACCCAACAATTCAATTTCATCGGGAACCACCGGATTTACTCACGCGTCGCCGCCGATAGACGTCAAGCTCGCGTAATAAATCCTCGAAGGAGGAGGCGGAGGAGGGTGGGCTAGGCGAAAAGGACAAAAACGAGAGGCGACGGGGTGGAATCGAACGGCTCCCAAGGACTATTAGCCGTCGTTCGTCGAACGATTGAACTTTAATGCGAGCGGAAGGCAAAGAGGGAAAAGCAAATTAGTATCTCGACGGGGTAGGCGGCGTGGCAATGGTCGCCTTATCAAGTTTGCAGAGAGTGTCGACAAACGGCGCCCGCCACCGTCTCTTGTCTTCGCTCTCTTCACGTCGACCTTACCGCGATGAGTAATTTGCCAAGTGCTGGAACACCTGTCGACCTCTCCTCCTTCTTCCTCTTCTTCCTGTTTCTCCGGTCCAGCCGGTTCCCTACGCCAGGCTCACCTCTTTTGCATCTTACTTTCCGTTTCATCTTCCGCCACCGCGAGCCGTGTTTTTCCTTTTCTACCACGATGCCTCTTCAGAAAGGATGAACGTCCTCGAAAATCGCTACCGCCGCGCCAGCGAGTAGACGACCACCGAGATATTGTCGGGGAAATCTTTCTCGACGAAGGAGACCGTTTTTCTCATGCTAATGCCGTTATTGCCTTTCTCCTTAATCTCGACAGTATGTCGTTCCAGCTTCGCGGCGGATTAACGTACGAGCTGATGAATGCGTCCGTACGTACATCCAGGCGAACGAGGCGAAGGAGAAAATGGTACCTCTGCGACGTTGCGTGTACGTAGATGACGATAGAGAGAAAATTCATCCGACTTGTGGGAATCGAGAGCAGCCCTAAAATGGAGAGTTCATTTACCTGCTATAAACCAATTACATCGGACAGATCGGAGCAGGATCCTTAGGTTTCACTCGAGGGGCAATTGGATCGGACCTGCCTGCGCCGACAGATTTCCGTGTCGCGTCTTAATTCGCTGGAATCCAACGGTGTCGGGCCGCGTGTGGGCAATAAAAACGTCCCTCGAGGCATCCGAGGGTATATAAATTTGAATTTCGTGGGGTCGAGAGCGAAATCGACGTTCGATCTATCCCCCTGCGCGCGGTGGGGTCTCGACGGTGGGGGATGAAGGGGGCGCGGAATGACTGCGCGGGGGCGAAGAGTTTTTCCAATTTTGTAAATCTGTCATAAATAAAGGCGAGCACGCGATGCGTTCGGTCAAGAGGCTTTCATGCGGATTTCGATGGGGTCGTGTTCACGTGCCGGTGACGTTTTCGAGCAGTATCGTGATCTCGAGGATGATCGGCCGTTATTTATCGCGCCGTGCTATTTGATACCCGGAAACGTCGGGGGCCACGATGATCACGGCCCATCCTAAACGCCGTATCAGAGAATCCTCGGTGAACGCGATCTATAACTTCACGGATAAGCGTGTCGTATCTATTGAATAGGAACCTCAATTTCGTTTGCCATATCTGTTCAAATTCGATATGCAATGTCCATCGAGCGTGCGAATATAATTGTATCAATCAGATTAGAGTTCCCGGATCAAGTCATCGAGCGTAATTTTACGAATTGCACCCAGACGGATTCCGACCAGGGGGACACGATCGATCCTCCGCGATTCCAAACAACGCCTGTACAAGTCAGTTACAACGCGCCAACCAAAGACGCCATAGTGGCAGGTAGAAACGAAAAGCTAAGAGTGTTCACAAGGTTGGCGACACAGTCGAGATTATCGGGAGCTAAACGGAAGAGAAGACGTTCTCCTTTCCGACGCGACGACAGCTACCACCGTAGCCATTGGCGTGCTACCATCGTCTCAGCCTGGATCTATTGTAAGGGCTTTCCATTTCCCATTTCTCTATCTGGATTTCTCGCGGTACAACTCGTAGAGATTAGCGGCCTCGTCCACGGCGTCGAAGTCGACGTGGCTTACAAGGACGAAAAGGACGACGGAACCAGCACGTTTCAGTACCTTTACCCTCGGGAAATTACGAGAAACCCAAGCTACCCAAGCAACCAATCCTCGACGGTCCCCTGCGCATCTGTTTCTTTGTGTTCCCCTTTCCCAGCAGCCTGTCCTCTTAACTTCCTCCTATGCTTCCTTCTTCCTTTTCTCGCCTCTTCATAGTCCAGGACGATCTGAACCGAATCTGGCTATAAGCAAAAATGATGTATAGCGACCCAGGGAGGTACAGTGACTCAGCGTGACCAATTCAATCGACGTCCCGTGTCATTTCTTCGCAGAACGTCTTCATAGAATAATAATATCTCGAAGACACGTTGGTTCGATCCTGAATGCTGACAACGCATTCGCCACTGAAACACCGACAGCGTTACCTTTCGAGTAATATTTCTCGCGGATAAACTTGGCACTCGCCCATGTTTTATCAACCAGAACGATCACTTAAATTTTCCGCCAACCGTTATCGTAACGCATTGCGTATTTATCGGCTTTTACACGCCACGATTCGACCCTCTTAACGCGACACGACACGGATCCCAGCTACTACCTGCTATCGCAAACCCGTTGGAGAACGCCAGCAGCCGAATTCCCAGGTTTCCGTTCTGCTTCATTCCGCGCGGCTAATTTAACCTCCGCGACCTTCCGGCCGATTTCCCTCGAATGGAAATCGAGCTGCTCGCAACAGTTCGCCCGGACGGAATAACCATACCTTCGGCTGCGTCCAGCCGAATGGCGGACGTGCCAAAATTGCCTGTCGCGAATACATTTTACCGGCGAGTTCTCGAGGACCAGCCTTTGGTACGTTCCTCGAAAGAAACAGCGGCGCGAAGCCGATAACCGTCGATCGGAATGGAAACGGTCGACTCAACTCGAGCTCGAATTGGAATCGCGTCGGAGGATCGCTCAAGTCTACAAGCTGCGAACTGGCGTTAACCACTCTCGCGCGCCAACTACTACCGAAACTGTCTGAATTGCCAACTCCCTTCTCGGAGCACCGTTTTTCAACCAATTGGCGGATCCAACGAAACGATGACTCGAACTCTCCCCAGAGTCGACAACTCGCGCGTCTCCGCCAGTCGAACACCGATCTTCGACTCTAATCTCCGACTAAAGGGAGACGAAGGAATCCAGGCGTCGTCCGAAGAAAGGGCCCGATACAAGCATCGCGTTCGTCCCGACCAACTGTATCGGACAGGTGTGGATGATGTAACGCGTGCACGTCGTACAAAAGACAACGCTCCGTTGCCTCTGAACGAGGGGAATATGTACAGAGAGCAGAGAAACGCCTCCATATTCCCCCGCATAGAGGAGAGCGTAATGCGGAAAAGGAATTCTTCGCAGGTCCCCGGGAAGGAAACGCGGATTCGCCAAGGGGGAAGCTACCTAATCCATGCCATTTGCAGACGGCTCTCCCCGGCCGCCTTTCTCTTCCGCGCCAGGAAACGTCTATTCCTGCCTCCTCGGAGACACATCGTTCTCTCTACCCGGCTCGAGGCGGCAGCCGCCGCGCCGCCTCACGCCGCCCCCTTTTCGTCCCTTCTTTTAGAATCAACCACCCGCGCTGAACCATCAGCGCAGTTATCGCGCGCGGTCGTTCCTCCTGCGAAATAAGTACGTGTCGCGCGGGAAACAGGAAGCAATCTCGATGGGCTTAAGCGGCCGGGCAATTTCTGCGATTCCGTAGATCCGCGAACGTCGGTTAAACCGGGACCGATCCTCTACCGGGATTCAGGACCGAAATCGCGCGGCCCAGATTACCGGCGATGCTGCTGGCTTATCTCGACGGAAAGATTGGTGGCCGCGAGGAGAGCGTTTATTAACTTCTCTGTGATTATTTAAACCTTTTCGAGTGCGATTCGTTTCTGTTTTTTTTTTTTTTTTAAGTATTCCACTGGATGGGATTAGGTTGGTTTGATTGTCGAAACGACACGTTGGTTTTGTTGTAGTTGCGGAAGTTACGTTGTATTGTCTTGTGTACGTATTGTTGTAAAATGTTTGTAAGTGTAGGATGGATGCTATCTTTACGCCCACTTAACCACTGTGGAATTCGAAATAATCGTGGAAAGAGTCGGTCGACTTACGAGTCACAGTGATTCACAATGTGATTCAGCCGGCTGGGAAACCCGGGGTTTCAGCGCAATTTCCAACGTGCGAAAATCAGTTTCACGGAAAATCGGGGTAATCCAGAGAAATCGAGGACGGTTTGAAGCGCGAGATAACTACAATTTATCCGCTGTAATAAAGTATATCATTATGCGCCGGCTCGTAATAGCACGATTTATTTTACGAAACGCGTGAGAACCGAGCGAAAATTGCACGGACACATTTTACGGTAAGACTATTTGCCAGTGATACGTTCGTTTCAGATTTTAATACGAAATTTCGCCTGCCTCGACGTTGCTCCGCGAAGTCTGTAAAAGTCTGGAATGATTTTTAATTACTTTCGTTGGGACAAGCGCACGAACCACTTTGGTGCTCTTAATTATCATGCAGATAGAGGTAAGAATATCGCTCGAAGGGATCATCATCAATGGGCCGAAACGAATTACCTTACCGAGATTAGTTGGCACGGTCGATGGAGACGATAATTAAACAGAATATGTTATCCGCGAGCGGAATAGGAAATGTAATGACTCGAAAATGTAATCGGAAAGCGGGTCACGCTTCGTGGCAGATGCAGTTGACCCAGTTTCGTTTGCGTGGAAAATGAGATTCCTGGGTAACGGTGTCTAGCCTGGAAGTAAAAGGCTCGAGCCAGGGTTCACGGATTATTATACAGTAGATTGCATGATGCAACGATAAGCATTATTCGCGATGAATTCCTTTCGTGTATCGTCCCAAACTTATCTCGAGATTAACGCGTTATCCGCTGAGTGCGAGTTTAATTTAACTTGGATTAACTATTCGTACAATTTTGCCGTTTCACATCTATCTTTACAACGCGATGGTACGTCGAAGTGGAAAATAACAAGTTACTAGAATATTCTAATATTCTCGTAGACATTCGATAGCTGTCTAGTCTTTTAACTTCGTTCGAATTAATTTTACCGTAACGATGGAGAACAGGCGTTTGTCCTGCGAATATGTCGCGCGACAGGAAGCGCAATCACTTTTCCACGATGAAACGTGTCGCAGAAATAGCTGTTGCGCACATTTCGATTAGCATAGCGCGCGTTTATCGCGTCTTGAATCCTACGATAGGTGGTAGTTAACCTGCTTCACTGACCTAACCCGGCAACAAATTATGTTCGCAGCGAGTTCAGTGATTTACGGAATAACCCGAATGTATAACCAGACCTGTAATACCGGCAATTATACAGTATCGTTATATCACCGAGAAAATTGCCCCGTTCACGCAATCGAAACGAGTGCGGAATAGGCGAGGGCACGGAACCCGTTTCTCCAACTACCGTCAGCCTAATTCTAAGCAACTTCGATCGTAAAATTACCGCGAGGATAATCCATCACACCTTTGGATAACGCTGCTGCTTCTAGGACACGTACTCCCGTTTTAATCGTTCCACTTTGAATTCGAGTCAGCTGAACCGGAATTACTTGAAATTCTCTTCACCCGCCATGAATGCATTACTTGCTTCATTCGAAGCGTTACGTTAAGCTTCAGAGTCGGATTCTTACCGCTGTGCCTCGACTTAATTCCAGATTTACTGTTTGGCTTCGTAGCCAGCGAACGATCGACCTCCATAAAGTCGATCGCTTCGAGAGCGCCCCTCGTTCAGCGAACGACCATCACTTTCACCGATTGGTCGAAAGATGCTTAATGCTGGAACAATAGTTGGCATGATAGCCGGTTACTTTACCGCAGTGTTATCTATAGAGGTGATACACAGCGTGAAAGAGGCGGTGGAGGAGGAGGTAACTAGGTTGCCGCAGAGTGACGTCACAATTGCTTTAACCTACTTTTGGTACGGGGTCGTAGCTGTATCCTGCAAACATTGCTTGAAAATTACGAATCCGATGATCGATACGACCCGTCGCCGTTCATTTGTGTACGCTGGATTCGCGATACCCAAGAGGTCGCTCTGGAGCCAATGAAAAAGCTTTGCCTCTAAGGCGAGACAAACTGAGATACCTGTAAAAATTGCAGTTTTAAATTCGACTGGCACGTGTACGTTAGAAAAATGCACGAGAGCGTGGAATTGCAAGAGAATGCGAGGAAGAGTGGAGTACGGCGGTGGATGCATCGCTAAGGCTACCTGGCAGGCTCTCGCGTTAAACGAGGGGTTAATGGAGACAGGTCAGAAGGTCCTCGCGCAGGAACTCTGGGTAGCGTTAAGCTCGGAGTGGTCGCCGCGAAAGGAACTGGAAATGGAAGATTGCATGTTTTATGCATCGATGGGGGACGATGCTAGTATCGTTCGCAAGAATTTCCGCAATGGGCGCATAATAAAATACGTCATCCGGAACGATAGAGACAAACAAAGGAAATAGCTTAGCCGCGTGACAGGAGCGACCGGATTGTTTGATCGCGTGCCAACTGTATCGTAACGGTCTTACCAGAGTTCTCCTCCTTCCTCGGCCCGCCTCGTAGATCGCTGTCACGGGATTAAAACTGCGCGATGAAAACGGCCGGCTAAGCGCACCCCGAAAGATTGCCGTTCGAGTTAAGGGAACGAGTCCACGCGAACTGGATTAGAATTGATTGGTCGCGAGAACCGCAATTTTGCACGCGATTCACTGACCCATATCCTCCAAGTAACCCAGAACGATGCTACGCTCCTCGGTGCTGGTGCAGTTTCGCGATCCCAATCGCGAACGAAGATGCATTCGATCTGTCCGTTCTTTTTGTTCTTCGCGAAAGTTTTGTGCGAATGATTCAGCGCGAACAAAATGCTGGTGGTCGTAATAGAATCGGCTCGTATTAATTCGGGAAGCAGCAAGCTCGATATTGGAGGAACCGAATGCTCGCTGCGGAACCGTGCATCGCAACTGCAATATTCGACTACGCACGCAGGCTATAAACACCGGCCACGTTCAATCGAGATTACCGTACTGATTCAATCGCATAATGTGTATCGTGTTGCACCACCGCTGCGGTTGATCCTCAAAAGCGTCGGCTTATCAAGTCAATCGTCCCGCCATCAATTCTCCTGCCGATTGCGATGACGCACGTGTCAGTATCGATGCGCGGAATTGAATTTTTCGATTCGATCGATCTAAGAAACTTCCTTACCCGCGACCCCTTCAGACTCGTATCGTGGCTCGAGAAAATTGCAACGATCTTCTGGGGATTTTCAAGCCACCGCGCGTGAAGGAGAAGTACGTGGAATCTCAATTTTCGAGTCACTCGGTTATTCCAGGGGAGACAACCCTTTCTCGTTTCGTTGTTCGATCATAAATTTGCCCGCGCTCCTAAACGGAACTAAAACGGCGTGGAGCCATTTCGCGATCGCAGCTTGGTCCGTCTCACCCTATTTCATCGTTACACCACCCTCGCGATATGCATAAATACCAGCCGACAGCGTAAAGTAAGGAAAATCCAGTGGAATTGCAGAGGGAAGATCGAGGGTGAATTTGTCGTTGGGGATTAAGGAAAATTTATAAAGTTCGAACGACGCTAAATACCGTTATTAAGCCGGTGTCGACCCGCGCGATCCTTCAACTCCCCCCCCCCCCCCCATATAGTCGAGGCAATACACCTTTCCTTTTCATGGTAATCTCCGCGTGGCGTTTCACCCTTTCAGCGTGGCCTCCTTTCGAACGTCGGTAAACTGCAGATAAAGCGCAGCCAATTCCACCCCTACCAGCCTCCTTGCTATTTCGCCACCTTCCCGTTACTCAATCTCGGCTTTACGGGCCAAAGTTAAGATTCCAAAGCCATACCTGTCTACGGTTAATCCAGCCAACGGATCCGAGGAAGATTCAACCACCACCCGCCTCACGTCCGTCCAACTATTCAACTATTCAATGCAGGCGTGACAATTTCATTCCTCGAGTGCGCTTAGAAAAAATGTAGTTTCGAAACAACGATACGTTAATGACTGCTGTCGTCTCTCTATGCGCACGCTTTTGGAAACTACCCCCGTCCTCTCGAATATTGGCAATGAGTTACAGGTGGATGATTGCAGTAAGTTGCGACTGATTATAAGTTGTAAATTATCGCGTGGAACTGTTGTTAATTATTTGCCGAAGCAGTGAACTTAGTTCATTGCTCAGTCAGGTCGGAACAACTATCGATGGCGTAGTTAAATTAAATTTCACGCTCGATAGAACGGTCAAAGGTTTCGCAAGATACACCGAGCGAATAACCCAGCTTCTTAATTGACGATGCACTTTCTGTAACGAACCTGACGGAACATAATAAACATCCAACAGTTTACAGTAACCAGTGCCAGACGGTTTCTCCATTCTCCTCTCGAACTATGGTGTGCAAACTTGAAGCTGTGAAGAGCGTTCAAAAGAATACCACGGTAAACCTAGGGGTGCAACGGTTTCGAGGTTGCCACGCGTAGACCGTCGTGCAATATCCAACGCTAAGGTCCATCCACCCAGTAGCTTAATTATGTTTCAATGAACGGAGCGCGAACTACTATTTAATTACTACCAGCGAAACGATACCACTGCGCGTAAACACAAGAGATTCGACTTGAAATTTAGAACACGTTAACGCGTAATGTAACTCTGCTCGTCGACTGGAAGAGGCCAGCGGTAACAAAGTTACGCACAGTCTGTCAATTTGCCAGTGCATCCAACGATGCGCCATGTAGGAACATCGTGCATGTTGCGCCCGCGTATGGACTGCCATTATGCCGTAATATAGTCTCTCGAACCGGCCTTAATGCCAGATATCCTCTACGAAATTGTACAGGATTATGCCCGATAGCGAGCGAGCGAGTGAGTGAGAGTGAGAGAGAGAGAAAGAGAGAGAGAGAGATACGTGTGTATATATATACACATATACAGGGATGGTAGGAGCGAGAGAAAGGACACAGCACCAGTTGCAAACGTTCCCTGGCCACGTTGCTACTGCAAAGCTATTAACCTCGGACTGGCCTCTCGAAGAGACAGGGCTAACGGCACCAGCGACTCTCCATTGTCCAATTCGGCTGCGATCTATCGCCTGGTCCTCAATTATAGCGCCTACTACACAGCCGTTGTTATTTCCGGTATTTCGTGGATCTTTTCGATGGTGTTAACGAGCCATTCCTTAGAAGTTCTCTGACAAGCTCGACAACGCTTGACCGTGTTCGTTTCAACAGCTTAGCCTGTCTGTGGTATATATTTTTGTGTGCCACCCCTTTCTCTTCTTCTCAGTAGTTTAGAAACGCGATTTAACGAGACATTCTCAAGTATATGGAATGGAACACTTGATTGTAAAATTTGGACTAGTTCTATACGATGAGTGCGAAATGTGTTGTTTGTACGTACGATGAGTACTAAGAAATTGATTTTTTGAGTTGTTCAGTACACGTCATCAGATTGCAAGAAGCAATATATCTGGTATTTAGCCATCGCGTGTGTGACGCTGCACGAGCAGTTGCAAACACTGCGTCTCCGTTATTGATGTGGTTATTAACCTCGACAGATACTCCAAGAGGCTCGTCGGACACCGTGTCCGTAGTCCAATTTCATCGCGATCTATCGTCTGATCCTCGATTGTGCCTACGTCACTGCTCTACACCATATCCGGCATACCGTATTGTCCACGTTTATTGTACTCCAACCGTGCGTCGCACAAACGATTCTAGACCATCCTCAATTGCACAGTCTTCCTTTAATCTTACAAGCTTCAACGATTTCTGAGAATTTTAGCGGACGTTACGCGATTCTGATGTAATTGCACAAGTACTTAATTCTGAATTCTATATCGGGAAACTTCAACCAGGAAGTAAAACTTCAGTTACATGTACGAGAAATTAACGTTTCACAAATAGTAGATTCACGTTACTGTCCAACTTTCGTTCAGATTTGTCGATAGTATTGTATTTTCTTCTCCTCGGTGGAGTTACCACATCGACCATAATTTTTCCGTGAAATTTCAGCGCGCGCAATTTCTATTAACCTCGCGTTCGATGAACTTTTCCAATTTTGTCCGACAAAACGGTTTAACAGCTCGAACGTGCTGTTTGAGAATTCCATAAATTTATGCGAAAGTTAATGCAAAAACCTTCGTTCGTTAAATTCAGCAAAAATACTGAGACACACAGAGCTTGCTACTTTAACGACACCACAACTCGCGCCTGTCCCTTATTCTACTGACATAATGGCCACGAGTAACCAGTCACGTGGCGCTAGTTGCACTGCATATGCGACTAAATAGGTGTCCGCGACGAGTAACGCCAATAATCTTTGCACGCGGACACCTGGCTTAATGGTCACTTTTCATTCACCATTTCGCGGTGTTTATTAGGTATAACAGCGTCGCAGAACGTAATGTCGTTAGGAAGAATATACAGGCGTCGGAAAGGAACGTCGTCCAGAGAATGCAATTATTCACGCGGCGAGAGAACAACGTGTGCGTTGACACTCCAGTGCCATTAACCGAGTAGACAACACGCTGCCAGCCGTGTCCATAGTTTACTCCTGTCGCAATCTATTGCCGAACCCTTAATTATATGCACCCACGCCACTGTTCTCTGTCTGTCTCCTTTGTACCAGAGCTCGTTCGCATCGGTCACGCGATAATCGCGTGGATTTTTCGTTTCGTTCGAACACTGTTGCGCAGTGAGATTCAATTCAACGTGTTCAATTTAATATCTGTCGCTGTTGCGACTCGTACGCGGATTCGCGTTCGCCATTTGTTCTCGTATGCTTCCAAAGATCGTCAAGCTAAAAAGCACAGAGTTCTTTCGTACCTCCTAAGCTACACCGCTCGAGCAATTTTTTATTTCACCCGTTTCCTATTCATCACTGCCGAGTAGAGCTCGTGCAGTGATCTTATATCGTGCATACTTCAGCCCAATATTCGGGTACGTACGCTTTAAAACTTGCAACAACTATTTATCCTTAAAGTGGCAGTTTCACTCTCGCCTTTTACCCTTAACACATACTTAATACCACTATACGCGAGGGAGGAGCAGTTAAATTCGATGACAATCAATTTTCTCACGATCGACAGGATTACGTTATACAATAATCTACCCCCCATCAAGTATGGAATAATTCGATCGTTAAACGAACAGACGAGTTATCGAAATTTCATTGACGACATCAAGTTCCTCACCTACTTGCTGCTCGATTTAGTCAGAACATAGACAATGGCAAACCCGCAAGCAGAGAGTGTACAATTAAAAGGAAGCTTGTCAAATTCGTACACGGATACGCAGAAAGCGCGAGAGGGGTTTTGAAAGAATGCGAGAGCAATCTAATCACGTATTTACCGTCCATCGGACCGGCTAGACAGGCGTAATGGAACGGTGGTAGCGGAAATGTTTTCGAATTCACGATCCCACCGACTCGACGGGGACTTACAATTACGTAGAAAGTTTTTTCCCCACCGAGACAGGGGAACGAAGTAGCGGCGCACAAAATAGACGGCGCGCTTAAGGTATATCCTCGTCGGTCGTTTCACGACTATATAGATACTCTCTTGAGAAAATTGAAGCGGACGCGGACAGGTAAAGCGAGGCGACGAAAAAAGGAGGAAATGGGGAAAGATGAAGAGGCCGGGGATGATTCGCAGTCGTTCGCGGTACATCAGACGGCGTGTTTCTGTTACGGGGTAAAAAGGAACGGTACGAAGTGTTGTTTTTATGGATCACCGCGCTGGAAGGAAATACGTATCTAGTTAGCGAAATAATGGGAGGAAATCAAGGGATCGATGTTCAAACGATATCGAGGAACTACTCGGATATGAATTCTGCGTACAATTTTTTGTACAATCAGCGATATATAAAGAAATAATTCTTGGAATTATAATGCAACATATATTAAACATTATCATCCATGATAATTCTCTGCTTGATTATGAAGCACCTGGCATTTGTAAAAGTAATCAGGAAAATAAAATGAAATGTTTCAATATCAACAACGCGTATGCGTTTTAATTGAACGATTTGAACGGGTCCACGTCCGACGAGTAACGAAATTCAAACAGACACGGGAAGAGGAAAAGAGTTTTTCGGGAGCCAGAAGCAGGTGAAATTAAAGGGCGAAGCATTTCACGGAACAAGCCGTACTTTAAAGGAAAACGAAAGAGTTTCCCTTAAACGGCGACCACAGTTTTCGCGAGCGTAATTTTTCGCCCACGTCTGTTGCAAACGGATAATAATCCAGGCGAGCAGAAATCTTGTTTATGTAAAATATCCGCGGACTAAGAACCTCTTAAACTCGACCGTAACGAGGGTGGTAAAACCTGTTGCATTAATTTCTGGTTCGAAAAGACACAATTAGCAGCGAAACGGTTAACTGGCGAGAACGAAAGGAAAGGAAAAAAAAGAAGAAAAAAGGAAACTGGCAACGTTTTCTCGAGCAACCGATCCCAGCACTTGAATCGAATATATTCCAAGCAACAGTTCTCGAGTTGCAGGCTGCTGGAGAGTATTCCATTAGCAAAATTCTCGTATCGCCTTCGCTGGTGCAAGCTGTTTCGCTTTATTTTTCCTGGCGTTTACGATCGAACAAGTTGATAACACACGATACAGTCTGTGTCGCGGAGCGTAAGAATTCCGTGGAATTGAAGTAGACACGAGGCAATAGAAGGCACGGAGGCAGATACATTATGCGAGACTCTCTCTTACATGCGATAATCCTTAAGGAGGAGGGAATACAGAGTGTGGAAGGGGTGGATACGCGGCGAGGAAACAAGCAAAGTGAAAGAGCCAGCCCTTGTGGAAGACCTCTGATGAAATTTATTCATAGCCGAGAGATTGTCGTCTTCCTTGCACCCCTGCCTTCTGCTTACGATTAGCCACGCCCAAACCCTTCTCCCTCCCGCCCCCTCTGCACCCTTGAGAGCCGCTATTTTTTACGCTGCTGTCCCAGGGGTGCCGGAATAATAAACGGGCGGCTACGTTTATAAACTCCCCGTCAGGACGAGGGGGTGGAAAACTTTTCGAGCGAATGCCTCTCGTTGCGGTGCGAAATTACGAATGGCCGCTGACGCCTCGAACGCGTAATCTACTTTCACGTTTAATTACAGGCGAGCGTTTTAAAAATCGCAAAAGCGATCCTCGATTCACTTCGAGGAAACGATCGATGTTCGGATGATACTTTTTTTTTTAATCAATCGTTTCAAAGTATCGCTATAGTCTTGAAGAAAATGATAGTGCTGCGTCTACTTTGATCTTGAACGCGTGTCGCAACATCATTTTTCAAACGAGTCGTCCAGGCGAGATGAAAATCGAAGTCGCTTCGAAGTCACGATCACGGATACGCAACTCGTTAGAAAATGAACGAGGATAGTTTCACTGCCGGCTAAGTAGCGGCCGCGTGTTATACGGTTAAATGAAGGAGTTTGGGTCTGTCCCAGTGTCCCCGACATTAAAGAGGAAAATAACTTCCGTCATACGGAATTAAATCGCAGAAGATGAGATTAGACGGGTGGGTCCATTAGTCGAATGAATGGAAAGTCGACCTTATTCCCTCACGCCGGCGCCGACGTCGGATTCGTCTTTGTCCCCGTTTCGTCTCTCTTTAACAAGCGGACAACGTGAATTGCCTCCTCTCGCGCGGAAGAATCCACGAACCTCTCTGACTCATTCCGCAGGATGGGACAATTAACTCGGTTGAATTGTCCGTTAAAAGGTCTTGACACTGAAAGTTCAGCTCGATCTCGCTCTTAACCGTTCGGTTCTAGACGCTTGGAGCGTAAAGATCGCGCTCCTGGTATCTCTCCCGGGGCGATTGTGCCGCGCGTTGTGCCAGAGGTGAATGAAAATCGTGAAATCCTGCTGTTATGCTTCACAATTTGCTTACGTGTTTCCTGGCACGTGATAGAGAAATTTTTTAACATTTCGTTACTTACAAAAAGAGTTGAATATAAGATCAGATTCTTATGATTCGAACGAGAGAAAGGCTGTGGACTTCGAAAAATGACCGCGACGAATCAGCGTGAAACCAGATGTCCCCCAATTAATTACACAGTTCGTAAGTGTGCATCTTCTCGCGTGAGTATCTCAGTTCGTCTCTTCTGTTTCGTAGATCTGACGTAAACGATGCTTGCAGGGCAACATCTCTTACACATTGACAATCTGAAGTAGGGCCGAATCCTCTGGAAAGTCCATACATCTTGTTGATGGATGCTCGTAGGGTCCGGCGATTGTACGATTTATTTCCCTCTCCGCTGTTCAGACGGTTTCTGGTACACGGCAGACCACTTGGTCTGTTCTATCCTTCACATTTTCCACCACGCGGTGTATATCGTACATACGAGAGGTCGAATGCTGAGTTTGCGTTCCCATTGAGCGAAATTGTTCTCGGATTGCGTAAACACGGGAGTCGCATAAAGGAACACACAGCTTTGCGGACAATTCTTTTTTACCGTCCGCATTTTTATCCCGCTGTTTATATCGCGAGTAATCGCGCAAAGTCGGGGAGTAAAATAGGTGGAAATTTTCATCGGTCATACTCGGCTGGTAAGTGTTCTTCCGCGCTGTAATGATAATAAAATCTTTATTGTACGTTTCAGGGAGGCTGGCCGATGTGAGGCTTCTTAAAGTTGGCCGTAAAGTTAAGGCAGCTCGCCGGCGAAATTATTTTTCGTACACGATTCATAGCGTTCGATCGCTAAAAAACCATCGACCAGTGCCGAGGGACGTTCGAAATGAAATTTAATAGCTGCAGACTCGTCGCGCCCACGGGGTTAACTAGTCCTCTCCTAAGAATCTCCGTGAGAGAACCCCTCTCTCCTGGCGTCTCATAAAAGCTTAAAACCCTTCCTGACGCGCCGTAAAAAGAAATTCCTGTGGGGGGGAAGTCCGTAAAAACGTCCATCGACATGGAATCTGACGCAAAGGGAAGCAAAGGCTGGCGCGTCGCGCACCGTGTCGCCTGCGAGATAGCAACGTTGCATGAAAGGGATGCAGAGGAGGTCCGCGGGATCGTAAGGGCGTCTTAAAATCGCCCTCACGGCCCCGTGACGGTGGACGCGACCCTCCGCGACTGTGGCTCCTCTCGAACGACGCTCGGAGATATTTACCGGCTGCGGACGTCGAGGATTGTCCGGGTCAGATACCGTCGCCGAAGCGGGTTACCGAGAAATGTAGTGGCCCGGATTATCTCGATCTTTACGACGTTACTTTTTGGCACAGCCCCGAGGGGAACGGAGATATACCAGGCGAGCGACCCCTAACGGACGACATCGATGAACCGGCTCTGGAGAGAGTTCGAGGAGCAGAAAATCTTATGCCCGCTACTTTCATCAGACCAGTTCCTGTCCCTGAGGCTGTCCGCATCGGGACGATTGGTCAAAAGGTCGCAGCCTTTCAGAGGAAAAACTGGACTTTTCTTGTTGGAAGTCTGGAAGTATCATTAAACGCGCGGCTCGATAATGGCGGCGTGGTTCGCCGCTGCGGGCGAAGGGGGTTGTTGGCCGCGGCGGACTCTCTCGGATTGGATCGGTGGAACGAAACGCGTCGGTGAAATTGCGAGAGATTTTTCATCGCGACGTCTCTAACTGGGATTCGCGGTACACGCGTTCCGCGAACAATTTCTAAACGTCTACCAATTACGCGGACACGGTCGAGGTTAATATCGCGGGACGGGAACCCGGGCCGGCGGATGAAACGTCCGCAATTGCGGAGGGTCTTCAACTTGGTAATAGAAACAGGTGTATTCGTAACGAGGGGCCGGGATAACGTTGAGATTTTAATAAACCAACCTGTGCGTTTTCGTATTCGTTCGCGGGAAGAAAACAGCGGGGTGAGCTGGCACGGCCGCTCACAAAGGGGGTGGGCCCCGCCGATGCTTACAAGGCACTAGATTAAAAAGCGGGAAACAAATGAGAATCGCTTCCGGCGGGTTGTCTGCATCTAGATAGCTGTTTACGCTCGATAATACCTCTGGCCCGGTTTTTCCATCTCCCCTTTACTACGTTCAATCCTACGACTGCCGCCCGCCTTTCGGATGGTCAACTGTGACAGTCGCGTTGGAAGCTGGTTTATCGAATGCGGAACGCGGTAAATGGAATCGACGTAGACACCGCGGATCGTTCTACAACCGGGCTCGGGGGTTTTCTCGGTTAATTGTTCGTGGACAATGGAACGTCTACTTTGAGAACGCTGGCTGCAAACGTTCCGTTTCATTTCACTTGTGTCGCTCAATTATCGCGAACCGTTGATCATCGAGTTGAACATTTCGCACAATATTGGTAATGCAAATCCGGGTGGCGAAAATAAAATTGTTTATTATTAATTATCACGTTCAACGGTTTGCTTGTTTATCTATTTAATTAATATGTGTCGAATTAAATTGCGGTTGAATGGACGCGGATGACAATATTTAACGAACAAAGTATTTAGTGGGTGATATAATATTTGCAAAGCGTTGCCCTCGAGTGTTAACGTTTATTTGCCGGCAATCTTCTTGGTTAACGAGGAAAAATCTTCTATTTCCTTTTCTTAATGAGCCCCCGGAACGAACAAATTTGCTCGAAGAAGTAACCAAGTTGGTCGATTTCCGGGCATGATAAGAAACTGGTTCCGTTTATCACGTGGAAATCGACGTGCCACGGCGAAATTGCACCTCCCAAGGATTACGGAACTCAGCAACGGGGAAGCGTCACAACAAGTTATCGGCGTTGCTCTCGGTGTCGATTTATTGACGTGGCAACTTATTGCGGTGTTCTGCGCCCATAAATCGCCACTGATCAACGATCCAGTCACGGGCAAAAGCTTCCAGCCGGAGTTCTTCATCAACGGATCATTGTTACCTGAAAGCAATTGCCGATTGCATCCACGTACCAAATTGCAATCTACTTTCGGTCGATGCTCGACGGTCTCGACTCATTTAGATATCAACCTGGAATCTATTTTACTCGCCTCGTGGCAGAAAAAATCGAGAAACTCGAAGGCAAGTGTTCCCATAAAGCTAAGCGTTCACTCGTTCCCATTGAAAATTCATTTCATCGCACCTAATCATCTCGCGCCGCGCTTCTCTCCCGCTGTCTCCTGAATACTCATTATTCTATTTAGAGGAAAAAGGGGAAACATCTATGTAGATTCCATTTCTTTCGGCGCGGTCATAAAAATACGAATTTGCATGAACGCTCCCGGTCTAATTAGAATATATTCTAGTGTATAAAATTCAACCGCCAGGCGTATCTCAAATTTTCAATTTTCCTAGACTTTATATGCAAAACCATCCGGCATAACGCGAAAGCCAAACAATAAAATCATCGCGGGCCCGATAAAATAGGAAAAAGTGTATTGTGCCCGTGGCACAAAAGCAGGTTTAATTTCAATACGTTGAGACAGCGGGCGGAAACAATGCCTTGTGTCGGGGCGAGAGCTCGATATCGGAACGAACCGGTCCAGGGCTAGCGGGGAGAAAAGAACACACTGAATCCGGTTGGGAGTTTTCGCCAATTTTCCGTGGACGAGATATGGCTACTTGCCCCAGATGCAAATTCCCCGGTGCTAATTAACTATTCGGACAGGGAGGCCTCGAGTGAAACGACGACCAAGGGTGAAGTTAACTGGATAGCGGGCAGGAAAAGGGGTTAGCGTGCTGGAATAGCATCCGCGAGTGCCGGCCCCAGCGACGCCGAAAGAGGGAATTCATAATTGCTCGGCACCGGCGTTTGTTCAACCTCTACGTTCTCAACTTTCCCGGTAACGACTTAATTCGATGCGGCTGCACCCCGCGCGATCCTTCGCAGTCTATTTAATCTATACGCGGGCTTCGCGGAAAAAGGACATCAAGGCTCTTGCGACGCGCTCTTCCACTTCTCGCGTCGATCGATTGGATCGAACATCGATATGTTTTAACAATTGTGAACAATTTCTCCAATTACGATATTGTTTCATTCTTCTGGAGACTAACTTCTCGGTTACTATTGTTCTTTGAAATTACCTGTGAAAGTCCTGGTGATGTCGATCTGTTCGTATTTTACGACGCCTCCGAATCGAGTGTCAGCCTTCGCAGCAATAAAATTAATTCGCATACACGGAATAGGAGAGTTATTCAAGTGTATAGTGGGCGATAACATACTAGAAACGATACACTGTCGAACATGGTACTCGTCAACCTTGTTCCCGCCACTCGAGGGACGTCACGAAAACCGACGCTCACGCCTACAACACGAAGGTCCGTGGCGTTGACCACATTCGAACGAACCAATTAAATGATACAACCGCGTGCGTAGCTGTGATCCCTGCCACAGAGCCGCGTGTCACAGATGGGGGACGTTGTTTTTCGTAGCACCCCTCGAGAGAGTGCCAGGAATGGAGTTGACAAGCATCCCGTTCAGTGGCGCGGACAGAAAACGCCATTGTAAAACGGAAAGCGGGACAATAGAAATAGGTAGGCGGATACGCGAACAAGCTTCCTACCGCATAGAACAGGCTCGCGTGCTGAATGGGAAGGACGTGGCGATAAGGAAATGTGAAATCAAGTTCAACTCCTCCGGCTAGTGACGCGAGAACGTACCGCGCTTATCTTGCGATTAATCGATGCCAATTTTAATTTTGCGCACACTTGTTATCAGGGACCATTTTTCTTTGGCTCGCAACCGTGATACGCTGAACCAGCGCGATTCTAGCAAGTAGCCGAGATTAGAGGCTGACTTGCAACCGAGAATCGCAAGTCAGACCAGTTAGCTTTACGGCTATATTCGTCCGTAAATTAGTATCCTTCGATACTAGACTATTTAAGCAGCCAAGAAGAGCAGGTCTCATGAATTGGGAACGTTGATCGGCGATAATAATCGTCCTGGATTGTTATATTTAGGTATACCCTAGAATGCGTAAGCGGAGCCGTGAACTCTGGGAGCTCGTTAAAAAGTTAGTGCCACCGCGCAAACGAAGTCCCGGGCGATCTTCGAATTAAAAATTCATAATCCAGACTCCGCGAAATCCCCGGATAATTACGTCACCGCGGAAGTACGCCGCTTGGCGAGTCCGCGGCGGCCATAATCTTCTTCTTAGCGCGAATCATGCCCATATGCCGCAATGCGCCACGGATAATGTTTAACAAAACGGTCCCAGCCTTCGGCCAGGGGGATGAAATGCAAATTTATCGCCCGCGGGGAAAAATAAAAAATGGCCGGGAGGTCGACGCGCGTGGAGCTGGTACGGGGTGGTACGTGGCCCGCGGAGGGGACGAATAGGCCGAGAAAAGCAGAGGAAGACCGGCTTTAATGCTTGAATATTAATTATTATGCCGCGCGGACCCGTCCTGCGGATTGGCCGGTGTTTTGTTTCTCCGGCTGCGAGCGTTTTGTTCGGTTCCGCGGGGCTTTGCGGTCGTATGCTCGTTTCATTGCTCAGACTGGCGAAAACGTTCAGCATCTAGGATTGTTGTTTCGTACACGAGATAACCGGATGCTCCTCGATCTCGATATTATCGCGCGTACATTCGACGCGAGTAATATTGACTATAACGAACGAATTTTTCTAAGTTTGTAAAGCTACGAAATAGAAATCGTATCGTTACGACGGCTAAACAGAGTCAGCGACAAGAAAAATGTTGACGAGGTGCAACTCACTCGTCGCGAGCAACGATACGAGAACACAGAAGCACTCGACAAATAATACGTTGTACACGCTGTCGTTAATCCAAGCGGTTGACGAGGTGCTAGCATTATAGGGAGGAGGGGTGATTTTTATAGACGCGACAAACACGACTCCGCGCTATGTAAATAGCCCCGTGTTACCAAATGTCGCCGAAAAACATCGTAATCCCCGAGGCACGTCCGCTGGTTTGAGATCCTGCTCCCTTGGACCCTCTTTCGCGACCCATAAAAGTGATGGCAGCACAACAGACAGGAGGAGCGTCGCGTTTACAACCTCGTCATCCGGCCCGCGGACAATGAGGGGTGGGAATGGTGCGATTGTCGCAGTTATTTGCATGACAGAAGGGTAAACAGAGGTAACGAGATTTGCGGGCTGCCCGTGCAATCTTGACATACGACGACTTCGGCTGGTTCGGGTTACTGGGGTGCTGGCCAAACACCGTGGTCTAATACAACCCCTGTATAAACAGGGCTGAGAAAGAAGCTGCGGTGAGAACAGGGGGCGAGGAGCGGCTCCTTTTAAACCGGCGCGGATGAAAAGATTCACGCCTGGCTCGTTGACAGGCGTGTCGTTACATTACACTAGGATGCTTGGTTGTCTCAGTGTCGAAATATGCCCACGCGAGACTTTGGAATTCGAACGATTTCGCTTGCAAACGACAGCTAACCATCCGCGATATTTGTCGTTTCCGCGTGCGCGTTCTCTCTCTCTCTCTCGCCCCTAATCGCGATACGGATGATGCACGGGGCAAGAAATCGGCGGAAAGGAAGGTGGTCGCGGGGCGGACGGCAAACACAGAGGTGGAAAAAGGGACGCAAGGGATAAAGGGGTAGGGGAAAGGGCGAGGCGTTTACCAGGGATTAAATTTGATCCCCGCGTGCTCACCGCAAGCCTTTGTGCACGCGCTCGTGTGCGCGTGTAACGCGTGTATGCGGTGGACCGCGACGAAGAATCTAAACATTGCCCTCGCATCCGGTTTTGGGGGTTGCGGTTTTTCGTAGGGTGACGACGCGGCCGTCCCTGCCGGTAGCTACAGCCACGAATTTCAAAGGGGCTTCCGCGGAGTTCCGTTTTTCTACCCGCCACCCTATCCTCTTATTTTCTCCATTCTTTCTCCTTTTTTTTTTCCTTTTTCACCCCCGGGCCACAACAATAGGATACGGATTTCATATCATTTGCATCGACGATGGGAGGATCGTCGAGATTAATCTCGGGCCAACAATGGAAGCATCGACGCTCGTGTTTCCCGGCTGAGAGCTAATGGAACAGCAGAGATACTGGCGGGCGATGGAACTTGTTCAAGTGGACCGCCGAAGTAAATTAGGAAGTACACGGATCTCGAAAGGAAGTTACATGCATTTGCTTTGGAGGAAACGATAACCAGCTACCTGCGCTCCGATTGAGTTAGCGGCCCGCCACGATGGCCCGCTGCGTGGAACACGAAGCGAAACGGGGACGGTGGTGAAAGATTACGATAGAGTGCGCAACGACACGATCCGTTCGTCCATAATAGACTCTACACGCGACTCTATTTTATCCGTTTAAATATGAAAAGTCAATAAACGAGGAGGATCCGTGTCTAGTTCCATATAAAAGTATGAAAATATAAAATCTGTACGAAAGCTAATAGGAGATCAGGTTTCCGAGTGACAGGAAGACGGATGACCTACGCTGTACCATTTTCCGATACAGTATTATATTCCTTGATCATCAATTCGAGATTGACTCAAGAGAGATTCACAGTGTTCGCCAGACACCACCGCATTATCGGGAGTAACGAGAAATAAAGACTCCTCGCGTTCGAAGAACCACCGACTCGCGTTAGTAAATTTGGCAATTCGGACCTACGAACATCTCCGAGCGAACAGAAACAAACGGAAGCGAGGAAATAAAAGTAGAACCACGAAAAGAGCCATGTTTTATCGCCAGGAACACTTCCTTCCGCCAAACCCCGGTCGTAGTCCCTCAATAATTCCCACGCAAAAAAACGTACGGCGACTGTTCCATTCCGAACGGAATGGTTCCTGGTCCCGTGGTCGTTGCCGGGCATTGTTCAGGACGAGGGAAAGAATCGCGGCGCCGCGACTACCCCGCCACGTTTTATTTGCCCAACGGTCGATTACAGTTGTTCTTGCGGGCGCGGAAGAGAGCGAGGAACCGACGATATCCCCTCGCGTACGGCCTCGAGGGCGGAACGAAGAAGTTTCCTGGTGGCGGCCGGACCCATCGCGGGTTGTTCTTGCGCGTCGGTTCACCGGGTTACGACTTCGACGTTTTCCTATTGCGGCAAAACCGTGGACGTCGTTAAGCCTCGGAGTGTCTTGTCATCGAGATGCGAAATGACGGACCAGACGGCCGTAAATACGTCCGCGAAGTCGCGTCGAGCGGAGCGGAACGTGACGAGCTTCCCTTATCGGCCATTTTGCACGTAGAACGCACGGTCGAAATATTAGTGGTTGGTCGCGTTTGGAATTTTCTTACTAATTCCACAACCACGCGATCCTGACGAAGTAAAATACGCACTAAATTTCGTTTAGATTAAGTCCTAATATCCTCGTACAGACGCTGTACAACAGGCAGATTTTGGACAGAAGCCAGCAGAGCAAGCGGTCTCGAAACACCGGTAAACGATTTGACGAACGGAGAAAGCATCGTTCGAGAAGGGGTTGGCCAACCCTCGCTCGAGCCGATATCACTTTTCCACGGGGCCGTATACCATCACCGTTATTGCCATCGGCTGACGCGCGACATAATGTTTTAAACGTCCATTTACGGTAACGAAAAAGCGACAAAACGGAACTTCATTCCCGAAGTTGGCCCGTTACTTTCTCGAACGGAACGGTCTCCGTCGGTTATGAAAATGTAATAAGCCCGCGCGCCGCAGCGTCGTCTTGGGAGGGAAAAAAGTTGCGCAGCCTGCGCCCCGGCTGTACCGACGTTCTCATACTTGGCCACTCTCGCGGAACGTCAATAAGGAAGTCACACGGGAACGGCGGTGGCTCCCTTTGGCGAGCCAAAGGGATGCTGCGTTATATACCGTGCAACGTGCGCTATCTGCTCTCGTGTACGTAAATGTATACACGCCCCAGCCGGGAGGAAATACGGTTCAACGGTTGATTCCAAATCCAATTTCGGACGATGAATACTGTATTATAATTAACAGCGCTTAGCTTGCGCGCGTCATAAGACGCGCTGTGTCCGCGAGCTGTCTTTGATTCCAGACTTGACCTAATATCGATAGTTGATACTTGGTACTTAATCGAAGGCTCTGTATTATTGTATTCAGTCTGAAGTTCAGTAGTCTAACGGATATCTTGAAAATTACCATGTACAATGGTACTTGTTGCAAGTACTTTCAAAAGATTTACTCGATCGAATGTACCCTCGAAACACGAACGGTTACAGCGGCGAGGTTTGTTCAGATATTTAGCGTATTCTCTTCAACGACAGATCCGTTTCGCGCGTGCACTTTCATCGCGCAGTATCTGTCCACGCGCGAGAAGGAAAACTGGTCGGTGGTGTCGAAAACACGGCGATGATTAATCACAGATGACGAAACATTCGATGGTAAAAAACGGGCCGCGACGAAGCGTTGTTGCGATTCGTCGTCCACGTCACTGGCATGGTATGAACGCACGAATTCATCGTGACGCAACCGATTCGTCTCGTATCTCTATTCGACACGGATATGATTCATCTGACGGAGAAAAATCGGGGAACCATCTACTCCGGTGAAATCATCCATTTCCCTGCCCCGTCGTGTAATCAGCATTCCTCTAGGCCTCGCGAAACAGAAAAGCGAGCGACGTCCTAATCTAACCGTATAGATACGTGTCGCGTTCTTCTTCGTCCTCGAATTCCATCTAAACGTATTCCTCTGATATTTCTGCTAATTTCATTCGCTCGTCATTGTTACGACTAGCAGCATCGCTTAGCATCTCCGTCCAACATCCAGTGCGTCCGTTAAACGTAACTATTCGTTCTCGTTTAAACAGTAGCATCTTGCGAGATACCCGTTACCCCGTTTTGATGAGCAATTCAAGAATTCTGATCTTAGCCGACGATAGACGGAAAAAAGTTATGTTTCTCGAGTGCAGTTAGACTTAAAGTGGCTCGTTAGTCCCCGGGACGTCCTCTTGCTGGCGTCGTAATGATAACGACGCTCACCACTGATGTCGTTTTCCCTTAACTCTCCTCCCTTCGGTCCAGCCTGGGATCTCCGCGTTCTTCCACCGTGTACAACCCTCCCTCTGTTACTTATCGTCAACTAAAGCCGCGTGTATAATTTCATTATCATCGTCCCTCACGATGAAACGTCCAGGTTCGTCAAAATTTCTCTCGACCAGGCTGAGTTCGATTCGCGGATCGTTCGTGGATTTCCCGCGCCGCGCGTAACGTTATCGACGAAAGTGACGGCTGAGACTAATGGAAGTTGGATGGCCTCGAATGCACGGGAACTGTCGTGTACCCCGCGATTAGGATACGAAATCGTTCGCATCACTTGCCCGGATCTCCGCGGGAACGTGGCTTAGGCACGAGCAAAATTCATTAGCTATTACAGCGAGGTTCGAGGGGGATATAATGTGATCGATAACCATGAACGCCTGACGACCTTGGAGATCCGGCACGATAGATTGATGGATGAACCGGTACCGTACGGCTCTTCATTGACGCCGGCCTCTCGTGTAGACAGGAAGGTACCTGGCAACCCGCCGGAAATTTCCCGGAACGGGGCGCCAACGTTTACATGATCAGGAAGAACAAGTCGCTTATAAATGGTAAATCGAACCAGGAAACGTCTGTTTTCTTTTTCACTCGCTTTTCGTTGCGTCTGCGTCGAGGTTAATTGCCAGAAAGAAAGATCGTGCGTCGCTTGACTATACTGTTGACAATTTTTCAGAAAATTATAACCGCTTTTTTATTCTGGCATCCGTTCGACTAATGAATTTAACTAATTTACTTGACCTCTTAACACCTGTTTGGATAGAGTTGTTTTTATTAATGTAGAATTAATTATGTCCCATCAGAAATGTACGTTTTTGCATTAGGTTCGAGCAATTGAATTTACGGTAGATAATTCGAAGCAATTAGCATAATAATTAGTGAAAATTGCTGGACTGCAAATTGTTTTCGTACGAATCTCGTTGCAACAATTATAATTTTTCCTAACGCAATAGGAATACGGGAAGCGCTTCTAAAAGTCAAACAGACTATCCAACTCTCATCCCGAGCGGAATTAATATTTAACGAGTTCTGGCGCCCCGAGTGCTGTCCTGTTTATTATACTTTTCCATGGTATTCCATTTACCGAAATATTTTCGTTAATAAGCACGGAAACTTTTGCTCCTTCGTCCACTTATTACGACGAATGCAATTTCTGTTATAATTTATATGAAGTTCATGTACAATTTATCGCGTTCACACAATTTGTAAACAAATGGCAAATCAGTGCGTACAAATATGATGATTTCTTTAAAATTAATGTACTGGTGTTACTATCCCGCGTGATGGCTCACAGTTGCGAACCGAAAGAGTTATTGGCATATTTTTAAAAAAGGACTCTCCAAAGTCTCTCGATCGTTTTCTAACACACTCGAAACGACATTAATTCGTGAGACGCGTCGAATACGATAATGGAGTGTTGATACCGGCAGTCAGAACAGGGGCCATCCTTTAGCCTTCGTACGAGTCGATAACAGACGGTGCAGCTCTGCGCCAGAACCCTGCAACACCGGTGCTTCTACCTACTTTACTCGATCTCCGTGTAATTAATGTCGTAGCTTGTCGAGGCTAATGATGTTGAACACGTGTCTGACGGGAGTGAATGTCGATCGATTCGCTACGCGTCTCCGGTAATAAGCGTACCAGGGGGGGTGGAGGGCAAGATCGTTGCGTTTTGCGTTCGTTTCGACCTGCAATTATAAGCAACGAGCCCGCCCGGTTAATTTTATTCCCGTTACACCCAGCTAGGCGATGACGTGCTTCGTTATTGAAACATTTGGAAATCTTCACGCTAATGATGTTTAATTAACCCATCGACGTGCTGGGACACGAGCTGTCGTTGCGTTTCACGTTGCGGAACGCATGACGGGCAGGACGTTCAATAGAAGCTAGAAACATTTTCAATGCGATCGTTCGTATCGATCGTTTAATACATTTCCCGTTAATTCTGTCCAATATTCATGCTACCTTGCGCGTACTTTCGGACGAAATTAAAAACGAAAGCGTTCCACGCGTGCACAGCGCAGCATCCAGTGGTACGATCCACTGGGAAGTTCATTCCTCGCTGAGTAATTTTAGGAAATATCGAATAATATTGTAATACGCGTACGTACGAGACGTACGGTGGAAATCACATCGCACAAACGCGTTTCACTCGATAACAACCGGAACGGAAAATGTAAATGATAGAGCCGACTGTTTTAGCTTATACGTCCGCGTGCATGCGCGTAGCACGATGCGTTTGCTCACGAATACATATGCGTGCGCCGTGATAGAGCTATTGGTAGCCCAGCTCATCACGTCCTGGGCTAATGCCCTTTGGCGTGGCCCAGAGTTACGTACGTCGAAGCTAATGAAGGCACGTCCAGGCGTTTGTGCATCGGCGACCTTATACGCGGCCCAGGCTCGTCGTGACTACGTTTAATTCGTCCAATCACGTTAGCCACACGATAAGCGACTAAATTGTCGTCCAGGTTGAATCATCGTTCGAGCTGGACGACTCGCCCCTCCGTCATCGCTCCTGAACGCGGCGTTTCGCATGCCGGCCCGCTGGCCACGGTCATTTATTACAATTAATTTCCTTCGTTTACCACGAGACCGGTTGCTCATTAACTTTCAAGTCGCACACCCACTGGTCGCTTCAACGAGCGCCTCGCGCACCAACGGTTTCGCTATCAACTCCGTGGAACAGGACCAGCACCTCGAGCGTAAAATCGAGCGACTCGAGCTACCGAAATTCGAGAGAATCGGCGAGCATTTGATTTCCACTTCGAAAGTACAGCATCGCGATCGGCCAATAAAATGGTCCGCGACGTCGACGCTTGTTCTTCTGCCCCGGCTGAGGATCAACCGACCGCCTAATGCTCGCCTCCCATCATAGACGATCGAGCCTTTTTTTTACACCCCCCGTTTCTTCGCTCGCCCCTCAGGCGCTCGATACACGGTGCAAGTGCTCCGATATGTATGCAGCCGCGTGCAAGTGCCGCCATAAATTTCGCGATTCTTTCATGGCTTGGCGATATCGGGTTTCCGCGCGGAAAGGCTGCGCGTATGCGGGGCATTAAACGAAATTGCTGCAACGCGGTTTGCCGGGGGTACAGGCGTCCTTAAGCGCGATAGAGACACGCGCGCCGGTGTGTCGTCGGGACCACGAACTTCCAATTACATTACAGGTTGCCCACATGCAGGCGCCTGACGTACCTACGTACCGCCCGGTTAAAGGGTGAATTCATAGCGAACCGACATCGGCCCCAGGTTCGCTACGTAAATTCGAAAGACATTGTTAAACGTTTCGCCAGGGGAAACGTTTTGCATAATTCACTCGACGGCGATCGCCGTCGCTGCGAGGCCAGCGGTTCGGCTCTGTCGTGCGGCTATTAACTTCGATCAACGAGAATCACGATCAATTAACGGATTTAATTAAGTGCGATGAACTGACCGTCGCTGTCTTGGCGATGCTCCGTCTGCTGCTTGATTTTATTACACGGAACGCGTATTCGCAGAGGAGAATAAATTCTCTGGAGAGAGAAAGAGCGTAGCGTTGAACGCGGGGTGATTTCATCGCGATGCGTATTGGAAAAGCGGCGCAAGTAATAAGCTTCTATCCTACTTTTAATTAATGTCCTTGTTATTCTCGACGATCTCGAACCGTGTCATCGGTTTCATCGAATTACCTGAAACTCTAGTGGGTTAATGTTGCGCTGGAATTTGCATGATCCTTAAGTGCATCATTAACATCGCGATTCGCAAGTTGAGCGGGTGACTTTATTGCTACGGCACAAAGTTGCACAAGTAATCCATGCTTATACACAAACAAGCATAAAGCCGTGTTTCTCGTTCGCCCCTCGCCACGGCTGGAAATGGTATCCCGCCCGTAAGCGGTGCGAAGATTAACGAAAAGCGTGTTGCTTATCGCTGGTAAAGTGCGATGGTTCTACACGCGTACACGCGCGATACCTTCAATTCCTCGCGTGATATTTCGCCGCGGTTGGTTAAAACAATCGTGCACTGTCTACCAGTTTAATCATCGAACGAATATTACCACCGACGATTGTATCAACGAAAATCGACGAACAGCGGAACGATGATGAATACTTGATGAATTTCTTCGCTAAATTTCGAGGCAAGTATCGCTATTGTTACATGTGTATCTAAATATTTGGTCGAAACTTGTACGCGCCAATTAATTGTATTCTACCGATTCCCAATTGGATTAGTTACACAATGGGTAGAAATATATACAATTATAACAGCGAACGAAGATAGCTAACTATCATTTACTCGAACGAATGAATTATGCAAACAGTATGGACGACGATTCGAGTGCGCCAGGATACATTAGCGGCGCTAGAAACTGGGACTTAAAAATGGTAAAAGTATCGTCAAAAGGGATTGGAGAACGATCAGAATCAGGGTTCGCTACGGGTTATCAGCAATTTCCTCGCAGATACACCTTCGCGGCTGGGTAACCGCGTAACAAGCGAAATCCAGATAAGATCACGTACACCGTAGCAAGCGGCATGCCTTTTCAATCTCATTCCGCGTCGAAACGCCTGGCAATATTTAAGGAAGATAATCAGCCGCCGCGGACAGAGCCGTTATTCGGTATTCATGTTAACTAGGGACGGAAACGGCCGGCCTTAAGGTCGATTACACCCGACCCACCGATTCCAAAGGAGAAGACAACGTTGATGCGGCAACGATAGCAACGTGGAAACCTAATTGAAGTGGGCGTAGACGGTAATAGTCCGGCTATACGAGGGACAGCCACGCGAGCCCCTCGTTCGAGACGCATCGTGTCTGTCTCTCCGACGGTTCCTAAGAAGATTCGAATTGCGAGCAATTCCGCGACAATGCGCCTTCCATTCGCCATTATTCCCGCGGAGGTATACAGCCACGGATAACGCGTGCTCTTCCGTTAATATCCTCGCGGGGCCGTTCTCTCGAGAACGGCGGATTCGAGTTTATTTTATCTCGGTTTAATAACTCGTTACCCTGCGTACACACCATAGAAGCGAACGGGCCGCGAGTCCTCGCCGCAAGAATCGCGCTGTCGAACCGTTTCCCCTAAAGCGTGCCTAGAAACCATTTGATATTCCTCAGCAACAGCACGCGTACCCTCGACAATTCCCAGGGAAACGTCTCGCGACGAGCGAAATAAATTTATTCGCCATTCTGGATCCGTAACGGAGGATCGGTTCACTCGAGGATACCGCAGACGCGGTATCAGCCGAGCAGGACGCGCGCAACCAGATCCTGGCGCACGACCACGGTGCAACACGTACCTGCGCTCTGTTCCACCGTTCGCGGACCACCGATGGCAGCAGAAATCGAATCGACGGCGGCGGAGGAGAGAGGAAGACGCGCGGCGGGCGCGCGGATTTAATAAAGGAGACATAGCTGCAGACGAAATCGGCACGGACGACGGATAGCGGGCGGAAAAAGCGGAAGTCGTAAATTGTCCCGGAAAAGGATCGTGCCGTAAAACTCGACGGAGGAGGATTTTATCGATTCAATATCTCTCTCCCGTGCGATTGGCCTGGCGCGAGCCAGCCAGCCAGGGTGGAAACGCCGTTACAAAGGCAGACACGATTCCGCAAAGGATATTCGGTATGTGCTACCCCTCGCGCGAGTAGAGCCAGCGGTAGACAGCCGCCCCTGCTCTTCTTCCTCGCGTCGGTATTTCCACAGCCGCAGGCGGGCACAAAAGTTCCTCCGCGACGCGTCCTCGGGTTCGAATAATATACGCGCGACACGTTTAAGGAAATTTAGGGGCCAGGCGACCCCGGCGACGAAACCGCCGACCGGCTTCCACCCATTGCCACCTCTGGATATGAGAGTCCTGGATTTATTTGGCCTGAAATATTGTCTCTGCATCGGGGACGCTCTCGAGTCGTCTTCTAAAGAGCCGCGCCAGTTTCGAATAGTTCGATCGACCTCGTTCCCGATTTTCCCTCGATCCTTAGCAGCCTCGCACCATGGCTGAATACAGCACGGGAATTTGAAATTCCCAGTTCCGGTGTGTTAAGCGCAATAAATCCGCGGGCGTGCCGCGAGGGGTTGAACGGCGGCAAGTCGAAACGGTTAGAGGATACGCGGATCGATGTTAACGGAAAGGGTGGCCCCGCAACATTCGACCGCGGTTATAAATCAGGTTAACGTTGATTTATCTTGCAGAAAAGTTGCAGGTCGAGCTGAAACTTAAACAGAAAGGCGCAAGATCTATGCGCCGGTGTACAAAGGAGGCTGCGCTATTAATCCTTATCAATCGCGAGTCACCACGGACGGGATATGTATCATCGTTCCGCGCGACCCTGCGAATGCGTGGCTGGGGAAATGTTGCGCCGTGATTCACGGAGGCAGCTACAAATTTTCCTATTTGTTTCAATTATCCAACGTCAGCCAGCCGCGATGACAGGTTAACTCCGCTGTCCAGGATTTTACATCCGCCTCTGTCGCGACCACCGTGGAACTTTATTCGTTAGAACGAGATTCCACTCTGTGCTTAGCGTCCGACGACCTCTTGTTCGAGCTAGCAAATTGGAGCGTCGTTCCAATTAGACGAACGCGTCTAGGTACGTACATTTAAATATCAAAGCCAATGTCCAAAAGTATGCTCGGGTCCAGGTAACAGACTGTAAACTACATTGCGATCACTCGAGCCAGTCATCCTAAATATCTTCGTAACGAAATACAGAGTTAACTCGAGAAAGGACCAGTCGAGACAGCAAGGTGGAGGGGGAGAGGGTCGAATGCAGCGAGAGAGCACGGTAAAGGGGTAAAAGACCGTAGGATGCAGGGCAAGGGACACCGTGGAGAGCGTGTAATTGCGGTTAGGAAACGAGAATAAGTACATCTAGCTAACAGCAACGATTCTCGGTTACCAAGATTACGCTCGCCTTGGCGAGCTAATCAGCCAATGAGAGGGAAGAGATCCGGGGCTATTTAATAGAAAGGAATCCCGTTGTAAAAGATAAAGGCCGTGGAACAATCGGCGAAGGAGCCGGGTAGCTCGGAGACACGTACCCTCGAACGTTGGTAACTAATGAACCGTATATACCCATCCGAGTCTCGTGATTCCTATTGTGAAATAGCCCGCTGGACAGGCAAAGGAGGAACTGGAACGGGATAGAGCCCGATGAAAGAGGGCCGGGACTCTCTCTGTCTCCTTGTCTTTCGCCATTCGCCCGTGCGACGCTGATCTGTGGGACACGGACACGCGACAGGGCCAAAGGGAGACCATTTTTCGGCACAATCCCGCTTTTCATGCTCGGATAATTGTTAACCGAAAGGAAGTATAAAAGCTTCCCGCCGGTAGGCCCCTCTTTCTGTCCGCTTCGATACGATCGCGATACCGATATCGATCGGACGTGCGTGTGGGCTCCGTGAAATTCGTCCCAACGAATATCGAAATAGCAACTGCACTCGTTTTTTACTTCCACCAAAACGTTCTACTAAGCGTGTCACTTCGCGGAAGGTTATTTCATTTCCGCTCTTTCTAAATATACATATCGATTCCACAGCAAAGCTGTCGATCGACTGGGAATATGAAACCGTGAATAATTCATGACGCTTCGATCATAGACCACGGGTGAGTAATTCGCGACTGACAATTAGAAAAACCGCAGGCTTACTCGCGCAACTGCACCGTCTGATCATCGATTCCGGAAAAACGACATCCTCTTTCCTAGGCACGAGGCAACGATGACTAAGGAGTACGTGATCGGATAGTCAATCGACAAGCCTCGCGGACGAACGCGTGGACAAGTGAAACGACGAATAAAATAGGGTCGAAATACGGCCAGCGATCGTTGAGGTGTGGAAAGGAAGCCGGCAGAAGAGGAAGCAGGACTTCCCTGGCAGATGTATTTCACACATTAACGACTTTGGTCACGGTGTCACTCCTTTGGATGGCCCCGTGACATCTGGTAGGCCGTCCGTATAATAGAACACGGCGAGAGTTCGTGGTCGACACCGTGGAACGGGCCCTAAGGGGTGGCGGTCCCCGGCAGGAAATTGACGGTGTCGCGACAGCGAGCCAGCCAGCGTGCGGGGATTAAGTGAAACCGAGATGACCGTGTAATTTTTTGGTACTGAACCCGGTGGCCATTGTAGTCGACGGCCGGCTGCCGACGAATTGGGCCGCGTTCGCTGCAGAAACGCTGGGGAAACCACCCCTGAGGCATTCATCAAACAGCAACTTTTGCCGGCTTTTGTCAAACGAATGTCTAACAGTGGGCACAAGGGATCGATGAAAAGTCGAAAACCATTGGCTACGTATTTGTAGAACCTCGATAACCGAAACGTGGTAACGGGGCGTTTCAACGCTGTTTCTTTTGTGAAAAGGTAGTAAATTTTGTGGCGAAAAAGTGAAAGATGAGAATGTTGTTCGCTAATTATTATTTGTTGATCAATTCTCTATGCAAGTCGAATTCATTGCTTTTATAAAGTTTGCCAAGAACCGAGTTTGTTCTTGGCTAGGGTATAGCATCCCGCTGGTTCAGCTTTGAATCTTATGGGAATCGTTAAAGAACGAATTGAATGGAAAAGTTGGTTCTCCTTGGAGATCAACTTCTCCGTGTTATGTCGTGATTTTAAATTACACTGGAGAAATAAAAAATAGCGCACGATGGCGATAATTTAAAGAAAAATATCTGTTTTGCGCTACAATGTTAGAAGATTAAAATTATTTCTCGCGACTTTACACGCAGCGAGTTAAGTGGCAGATTATGCGATTTAGATCGTAATTATAGCGAGAGGTACGAATGTCTCTATTGGAACGGAGGAAGATCGAGATACAACGAGAAGTGCGAGTCATCGGGACCGTGCGAAACCTTCGTTTCGCCTTAAACGATTCATCCTATGACTCGAGGCCATTTATCAACCAGACATCTTGTTAGTCTGGCCACGATTAAAAGACAGAATAATATTTCACTAGAGAGAACTAATTTATTTCGAACCTTGTAACTCGCATCAATTTCGAGAAACTAAACTGTGTGTCTAGATTTGTAAAACGGTTGAAAGTGTAACATTGTTCGAACGAAAAAAATGTTTAAAACGCGATGTAGAATCTTTGGAACACGTTCGTACAGCGGACTAAGAAACAAAGTAGACATAATCCAATCTCTGAAACCGCACTTGGCGAGATTTGTTTGGTTATCGATCAAGCCTTAAATAGTTTAAGAAATTCCAGGCATAGGATCAAACAAGTGTTCCAGTATTTTTGAAGGGAACAACATCTTCGTGATCCAATTGCACGAAACGCTGTGTACGTTACAGATCGTAACCATTTCCTTAATGCTTCCTGCGGAAGAAAAATTACGAGAAACGCAGCCTCTGCAGTGTTTCATGCGACTGAAATCGATTTCACCCCGGCTCTTGCCGCCATTGCTCTTTTTCGAGAACGCAGGCACAAAAGAGGCTTTGCAGCGATCAACGGAAGTCTACAAAGTGATACAGCACGGTGTGCGGCGCATAATTCAAAACCGCGGGGAGAACGAGACCTATAATAACCAACAGAAGAAAACGTATAAGCGACATTATTTACAACCCCTTTCTCTCACCAACCGCGGTCCCCGGGTACCGTTTCGACGATTCCCCCCCATCTGTCGTTCGCTTTTTCATACGCCTTCATTTCTCGCGTAGAAAAAAAACAAGCCTAGAGATAGATACCATTCCTCAAAGTAGCGTCGTTATCTTCCCTTCCTCTCGTTGTTTCGCTCATCTCACCCCACGAATTTTCCCATCAGCATCGCACGTTACGTTTCTTCCTATGCGGGAACTTCACGTGCTGCACGTACGCCATTGCGGAATTTATAGTTCCGCCGGTTGCGAACCGCTCACTGCCGGAATTTATGAGTAATGACAATCTTGTTTGCACGCTCGTAATGTGGCTAGATGGAATTCTCTCGAGTTTCATCGCTGTGAAACAGATGGCCCCTTTCGTCTTTTGGGCTATTAAATTTGGGGATGATCGATCGATTAGAAGGGGTTGCGAAAGCGTACCGAAAAGAAATGGTCTTTCGCACTGCAAGAGGCTAAGATATATAGTAGAACTTATCGTTTTGAGATTGTACTTAGAACAGAATCAGATTTTCTCGTCCTATTATTTCCTTGATTTATACCATTACGTGTTCAACAAAAACTGTCACAATAAGAGATAGATTCGTTAATCATTCATCCGCAACGCGTAACATTTCTCCCTTCTAATCTCTCGATAAAAATGACATTAACAATATGAGAGTTTCGTACAAGAGGCAGCTACCACTGCAATCTCCGTTGAGTTATAAAGTCAATGCTCGTCGCGGCGACAAAAGTTTCATGCCGTTTAACCGAGGAGGCAGTTGAAGTTGAGACCGCCTTGAGAACGGCACGGGAGTTTATTAAGTTAAAGGCCATCTTCAAGGCTAGGAAAAACAACGCCACCGGAACGGGGGAACAGGCTCCACGACTGAATAGGAAGAAATTCTTCCCTTGACTTTGATGAATTTGTCTTGCAAAGTGAATGGCTGTATGCAGGCGGAAATAACGACAAAGCCAACGACGAACGCTTTGTTTGCTTTTCAAACACGTTTTAGGAAATTCGCGATAAAGCGGGCGGCGGCGACAAAAGATCAAAAGGGTAAAGGGGAATGATGAACAACTGCGTGAACCGGTAACGTCCGTATCGAGGATAATGGCGAAAGACGAAGGTAAAGCAGTTCGTAAAATATTCCTCGCGAAATTTCCCGAGACAGGTTCGTTGGGACCGTGTCTCGCAAGTTTCGCTAATTAATAATATTTTCGTTGCTAAAAACGATGCTCGATCATTGCGCGTACAAGGAAAGAAAAGTGTCGCGACCTCGAAACGTGGAACACGTATCAAACTTCAATTTCAATAACGAACGAGTACCTTTAGAATCGAGGCAATAACACGTTATCGTAAGAGGTGAAGCGTACGAATATTCTGCTTCTCGCTGTTATAACGAGAAACAATTTCCAGGCGAGCCACGTTGCCGCATTTTCTGCTTCGGTAATACCGAACCCCTTTGCTAGGGTTGAAGGTGTACAAACAGAGTTATATAGGTTCACACTCGCCGTGAAGACCGTGCGCTTAATGTAAAAGATTCGTTTGATCGATCGCTAGCGTTTCGAGCATCACGCGGAGTGCGAGCAAATTTTTCTTTCACTCTCGTAAATTTTATTGCGAGCGTTTGCAGATTGTCGCACGCTCGGGCGCGTTGTCTAAAATGAACGCGCGTAAGACTAAGGGCGGTCGTAAAGCTTGTTGGTCGATTAAATTTATTTCTCCTCGATTTTTATCGCGGCACGTAGAGGTATCAGAGGGTACACGAATAAATCTCAATCGGTAGTGTGGCAAGTGGGTCACGTAAAGCATCAAACATTCATCCCTCTAGATCTATTAGCCGCGGTGAAACATTGATCACTGGGCCTTCATTTATTTGCTGCGTCCGATTATATCCTCGATAATATCCTCTAAACTACACAAACAACTTCCATCCACCCAGTCTTTTCAAACGAAAGAGAAAACATTTCTATTTGTTGAAACGCACGTATCGATACCAAAAAAATTGCGCGTGCACGAATCACGGTTAGATTCGCGGTTGCACCTGCGAAGTATCATGGAAAGTCTGTTACGTTTTCAGCAGAACGCGAACAGACGCGCGAACTCAGCGGAAGATTCGTTTTTCCGTGCCTTTTATAGCCACGAACATGATCATTAATCGCGGTTCTCGAGCCATCGAAAGGCTACATCCGCGGCAACGGGCGCGTAATTCGCAAACAACCCTCGAAGAACAGTTTTCGCTTGGCAAACAGGTGCACGGCGGCTAGATCGGAGCGAACCTAATTCACGGGTGCAAAACTGTTTAAAAGACAGACAGCTTGGAATAGCTTCTGTGTCGCGTTACACACTTCCATTCCGTGCACTCGCGCGTGTCCCACCCCTGTGCCTGGGAAGGGAGAAGCAATCAGTTCCATCTACCAGCAACGTTCACCGTGGATCGTTTACGGCCCTCTTGTGTAGCTTTTGGTTGTGTTGCCAGGTATTCTCCGATACCTTCGCTGTTGATATCCTGCAAACGTTACAACGTACGTGCCACGCTCTCGTCGCGAATTTCAAACCTCAGCCTCGTTTCCGCGTTCTGCCTCGTCGAGATCCGACCTCGTCACCGAGTCCAGAGATTACTCAGACCTCGCGTATCGCAAATTGTCGCGCGATTAACAACGCACGGATGACGAAGCGATGGTCGAGAACGAGGTATAACCTGAACCTGACTAAACTGCGAATAAGGGGAGCCTAAGAGGCGAATTTGTACAACGAGGGGTTGAAAGTGACGCGTCCTCGAGATGTTGTTCGATTCTTCGATGTGCTATTACGAGCGACAACCATTCGGAGGATTAACGAAAGGCGTAGATACTGTAGTACGCGCGTGTGCTACGTAGAATGCTTTCATATTCGTTCGGTGGATATTAAATTTGCAAAAATAATTCTCTTCCCTGCAACGTATGGTGCCTGTATGAAAACTGAGGGATCGACGTTAATATTTATAACCGCGGCAGCGAGGACGTTGCAAAATCTGTGCCGCGCGCAAGTGTACAGCTGATCTCGAATTCTTTTGGTAAAAGTGCCACGGGAGGCATGCAAATTTCACCGTACAACCCGGACCCTTCCCTCGTTCTCTCGGTTGGAATCGCGAACAAACTCGAACTCGAATATCTCCCGAAACAGAAAACCGGTTTGCGCGTTGCGCGAAACACGAAGCCGCAAGTAACACCCACGGAGGGAATTTATAGGATTTGGTGCGCGCCAGGCAGTTTAGTACTTCGCTGAAGAAAGGGAAAGAGCAGTTGCCGTATCAAATTTTCGCGTAAGCCACCTCGACGCGACTTTGTTGAGAATTTCGTTAAGCGTGTTAGCGAGCGTTTGAAAAATAGTCGGGACCGTTCTCATTCGCGACGATACATCGGACTCACCTAACAGATGGGCGATACGAGAGCATCTTTGTTACGTACACGACTGGTATCTTACCTGAAACAGAGAAATTAAACGTGATGCGTTTAATATGAATACATCGAACAACGTTCGTATCTAATTTTATTAAATTTCGTGTTCATCTTCGAATTAAATTCTGGTTACTCAAATTGGAGCAACTGAACGGATCACAGGAACAAAGGATCAATGAGAGTACCTCTGCCTAGGATTACTAGATTGGAAAAATTCTCAAATATTTGGAATTAGCTTGTTCGCCAACATCCATTATTATACTGTACAATGGAGCTTCGAGCGGCATACAGCGATAGACCTTTGGTCTAACGAGCGAATTATTGTAAATCCATACACGATCCCTCAGCTGGCCAAAAATACTCGCTCCTCGTTATAGCGACTGACAATGCTCGTACAATTAGCAAAACCGCCAAGTCCTACTAAATAATTGTATTTCAACAACAACAACGATAACGACCCTGTCTATCCCCATCCCCCGATACCTGGCCATTTAACAATGGCGTTATTTCCTGGGTAATTTCTCGTTAGAGGCGTCTTCAGAACCGTGCTCGATTACAACTCGCTTAACAAACAGCAACGATCGCGGAGAAGGTGGTTCCAGAAAATCCCAGCGGGTTTTCGGGGGTGGAGCGAGAGGGCGTGAAGGGGGTGGACCGCTCCAGAGGATGCATCTCGCCCCAACCAGGGTGCGCATTCAATTTCCTTCTTTGGCAGGAGTTTACAGAGCCGTTCGCGTTATGTCGAGCATATTAATAGGCTGGCCTGTGCACATGCTAACCACGTACAGGCAGGACGACGTTGCCGCGCAGCTAAATACTCTCGTACACAGGAACGGCCGACGTCGACGCTCCACCGCGAACGTTTCGGTACGCCGTTTAATTACGCCCGCTAGAAAGGAGCATACCTCGAGCAATAACGCGATCCTCCTCACGGAAGGTGAGGCGTTCGATCGAACGAACCTAATGATGCGTATGACAGAGAGAGAGAGAGAGAGAGAGAGAGAGAGAAAGAGAGTAAGCGTGGATGAAAGGATACGGCTGCGTGCTCGAAGAAACTCGAAACGAGGCGACGAGCGTTTCGCGCTTCGAGTCGTGGCTTCCGTTCCAGCGGCTACGAAACAGAAACTTTATTATTCATTTAGTAACGGCCATTACCGCAGCCAGCGGGAAAAGAACTGACTCAACTTATGCAAACGGGTTACGAACACCGTGTACTTCTGCTCAACAAAAAACTCGAACCGCCGGGAAAATTCCGATGCACCAGCGCCGCGAGAGGTGTTCTCGACCGAGCAACTCCCTGGATATGAATATGCGCGTCCGCGGGCGAAGTGTTTCACAATTAATAATTTTACGCCAGGCCACAAGAACCGCGGAGTCCAGGGGAGCCGCGAGTGGCGTGTATACAGCGCTCGCCTGTTCGACTGGCTCCTATTTCTCTAAAGAGAAGGAAACACGTCGCGAGACGACGTGGATCCAGATACTTGGCACGAGCATCGCGTAACTTTCCGAGCTGCACGCCGTGAACCACGCTCGCGAGTCAATGGGTCAATCGAACGACCTCGCGTGTAACTTCATCCGTGCACCAGGCGTATAGAGCGCGCGTGGCGCGTTCAAGCCTTCCACGTCGGGTGCATACGTTGCACCCGGAGCTGCGGATGTGCATTCATCGCCGTGCATTATTGCTGCGTGGGTGGGGCCCTGCTGACGCGACTATGAATAGAGGACAAGTTTAAGGCTACGACGGAGCGCGCGTATGCGCCTGATGCGCGCCGCGGGGACGGCTTGACAGATTTACGCGTAAACGCTCCGTGGATACTTAACTGGTGGACGCGTTGGCAACAGGAGGGAAGCCTGCGAGAGAAACGCGAGAGTGTTTCTCCTCTGTATAGTCAACTCTTTTGTAACGCGATTAATTCGTACCGTGTTATATGGAAATCGCGCGACAAGAAACTTGGAAGTAACAGAAAAATTGCATCGTCAGAGCATCAGGTAGCACCGACGCGAAGCGTTCCGCGGTTACGTTAGCAGGGGTGATTTCTACTCGAGCGACCGCGTGGTTGTCGCGATTAATAATAAACGAGGCTCTATGGAATTGATTGCTTGTAAAAGTGAAACTGTAACTTTCAACTTCCCGACAGGTGTCACGCGTACGTGTCGCTGGTTTAATGAAAGTGCTGAACCGAAGATCGATATTTCATCCCCTTAAGAGTCAAGTAATACTCGCGGCGAACTCTCCCCGCCATTCACGTTGCACTTTTGTTCCACGGCGTTGTGCGCGTTCGTCGAGGTAAAGCAGGGGAAAGATTAGTAATCCAAGACACTCGATCAGGAAGATGGATCAACCGTGGAAAAAGTTACGAATGACGAGCGAGGCTGTCGTCTAATACTACCTTGTATCGCGTACAAAGTGGCTCGCTTAGGGGCGACGGCTACTTTTTTCCGTCGCGTGCAAGAAACTCCACTCTGTCTCGCGACGATACCACTCGTTGCACGCCGCGTCGAAACTTGGCGTGTATTCTCGAAAATTTCCAAGATACAAAAAGAGCATCGCTCGACCATCTGCAATCGATTGGCTGGTCGCGAACAGTTGTACGACTCGAGTCGATGCGATTCGAGTTTTCCATTTACACCTCGATGCATTGAATTTCTTCGAAAGTAAAGTGTTAAGGGGGTGTTTAGTGGTGCGCGAATGCCACGGTACGTTCCGCAGGTTTCAGGGACGCTGAAGTGTCGAACTACGTCCCTACGGTCCAGCTTGTTAATGGTGATCCATCGAGGTTCCTATGGGGGTTGTTTGAAAGTTTAACTAGTTTCTACTCGCTCCCATCCCGAGTCGAATTGCTAACCCTATGAGGTGAGATTTGACTCTGTCAAACGTTCTCTCGTGAAAATTGCCTCCCGTAATCTTCGATCGATATCAGGGTTGTGTTCTCAGGCACGTACGAAATTAATTAATAAATCGTAAAATCAAACGTTCAACGACTATCTAAATGGAAATGGAAATATTTTGCGGGTAGAAATGGCCCTTGTCCCATAAAGGAAACAGATTTAATGGATGGAGAGTAAATCGTTCCGACTAAATTTCCGAAATTACCCACGAATAAATCTCTCTGCGTTAACGCGTTGTTCGTCGAGTTATTAAGTCGAGATCCGTATTAAGAATTTGAAGTAATTAAGACCCGGGAATGGTGCGGCTATGATCCCCATACGTTTTAATGTTGCTGGCCGTTGGTGCTCTCATTTTCACCTGACACTAGCCTGGCCAGAAGTAAATTTCATTTACCCTTTCCGCGGTAGAATTTCATTAAGCTCGTCTGCGGACGCAAGAATTACATCGGCGTTCATTAATTTGATTTCGTTGTGTTTGACTAACGTTATTCCCTCCCATCGTATCGCGCACGTCGCTGAGATCTGCCCAGATTCAGCACGTGAAACGTTCGCCGTGCAAAACGACCACGATCACTTAAATTCGAAATGATAGCTTTGATACGCTAGCTTCAATCCGTTCAAACGATACGCAACGAGAAAGAAAGGGGGATAGCCTCGAATTGAACGTTGCAGAAGTTCCAGAAATGTTTCCAAACGCGTCACGAAGTTCTATTCAGGCGGAAACGAGGTGAACGCGGAGAAGAGGCGAGCGTAAAATATGAGAAAATATTATATGTCTTATGACATCGAGCATTACGTAGTACTCACGGGAATGTACCCGCACCTGAGCCAATTTGAATGAATATTATGAATTTATGGTTCTCCTGCTGATTAAAGAGAGCGCGTTTCCCCGCGGAGAAATGGCGAGAGAAGAGAGAATTTAAAACAGAGATACGATTTAATCAAATTGCGCGGTACAACTTGAGCAATGCCACGGATTATTCTTTAAGCGGCCATTACTCTCGCGATCCAAGCGTCGTGACCCATTATCGCGACCGTATTTCCAATGGAACCTAAAAAATCCAAACGTCTGCATATTTGATGCACGAGCGACGCACGAAGACCAAAGCGATCCCATCAGGTTGCACTTTAAGACGTTTCCAAGGCGGCGGTCTTGAAAATTGCCAACCTATGTCCTCGCGTGACATCTCGAGGTCGTCCAAAATGCATTCAATGGAGCCTTTGGGCTTCGAGCTCGTCCGCGTCGCGGGCGAAAGTCTGCGAATAAACCCGCCACGTCCGGCTAGGACCCGAGAATATTTTCACCGGCTACGTGGCTCTTTTTTCTTTTACACGAACGACAGCTGCGAACTGCGGCACACGTGCCGCCGATGACTCTGAATTATCTCACTGGCCGTGCAAGAACCCTCGCAAACGATAATGAGAGTAGCAAACAGAAATTGCGTCGAGTTACTCTCGATGCGGATGGAAATGTAAAAAAATTTTCCTTTCATCGATGCGCGAGGGCAGAAGTTAATCAAAGTGAACAGTGGATAACTTGGGAACGTACGATATTGGCGTGTTTCGTACTGATCCAATTAATCGTTGGTATATCTATGAATACCTAGCCAATCAGAAGATTAATCGATCAGTCGAATAAGTAATCGTTTTTAAAGCACAATTTTGAATCGCAAAAATGAAGAATTCATTACGTTCGAAACCGTGCTCCCCTAAGCGCAATATTAAGGAATTTATATTTAAGATATCTTCCACTTTTAATGCGGTAAAAAGTCCAAAATAATTCTAGACGCCGTGGTAAAAATATTGCTCGATCAAGCTTCCTCTCGAGTCCGTGCAAACGGAAATACGAAAATATCTCTATACCCGCTATATTATGTTCGAATCTGATTCGGAAAGAGGATCACGCGAGGAGGTAGCAATAACACGCGAAACACGAGCCTGTCCATTTTCGCATGCATTATCGTTCGATGGAATATTCGAAATGCTAATTTCCCGCCATTTATCTTATCATTAAATTCCAGCCGGTTTGTACGCGCTCGTTAAACCAGATAAAATGTTTAGGGTGCCGACACAATGGTTATTCTGCATATTTTGACGCACCGCGTCTGCGCTAGGCGATAACCGCGCGTCGCGGTTAAACGCGGTCGTATGTACGATTAAAATTGCAACCAATTAAACGTATTATAAAGTGGCGTTTGTTCGCGCGTGCGAGCTTACCGCCTCGAGTGAAATGTAACAGGACGAGGGTTAACCTACCGTGACAATTACGCACCCAAATTTGTACAGGTAGTTGCCCGTGTAACGCGCAAAGCTCTTGGGATTGTTGCCCGGAATATTTAAACGAACCGTATCAAAAAAAAAAAGGAGAGAGGGAAAAAAAAATAGAGAAGAACATTAGACGACTGGTTCAACAATTGTAGAAAGAGAAATGTGGATGAATAAATAACAGCGTGGAGATGATAGAATTTTGGAGCAGCACGAGATGAACTGAACCAAAGCGGCGGAGGTAAGAACGAGAAATCGTAGAACCAGTTTCCGAGACGAGAGACAGCCGAAGGACTCCTTCCCTGTTGCTTGAAAAGTTTACACAGTCGGTCACGTTAATTCGATTTAATTTATTCAATTTTTTACGAGTCGACTTCGCGGATACAAAAGAAGCGAGCGACCACAAGTCACAAACTCTCCATTTTCGAGCAGTAAACAACAAATATCCACAAAGAATTCTTTTTCAACACGTTAAAACAAAGAAACGAAACACTTGAGACACATCGACGAGATTGTACAGAATCACAAGAAACACCTTCAGCTCCACCAGCTTAACAAGACTCATAGAAGACGTCTGACGAAAACAGTGCACAGTGGGATTTATCAGAAGACATATTCGATGCACAGATGGACGCATAAGTTTGCAACCATATTCGTTGGTTGACTCGTGCACGATCTGGTCGACGGTTAGTCGTAATTGGGAATCGATGAGAGGGCGCGGAGCGAGGCACAGTTAGGAACGAACGAACGAACGAATCAGGCTGGCAAAGAGAAAAGTGCCTGGGAAGTGAGTGGCGCGGCGGATGACAATGCAAAGGGACGAGCGCGAGAGTAGAGGAGGTGGGTGAAGGCGAAGGGTTGGCGGGAGCGAGGGTGGCACGAATCGCTTAGATTTAAGTGACATCGAGCACCGCACAATGGTGCTGATTGCCGAAATTAGCTGGCGCAGCCTCTGGCAGCGGCGAGCGGATCGTGAGCGAGACGGTCCGGGGTTGTCCGCCGTGCCAGAGAAAGAAGGGAGAGCCGCTAGACCCGAGAGCGGTTAGGGTGCGCGAAAGAGAGCAGCGATGGGTGAAAAACAGATAGGCCAAGCGAGACAAACAGATCTGCAGAACGGAGTTCCGTGTGCCGTATGGATCGCGGAGACAATTGCGACTTCCTCTGCGACACAGACGTGCGGAGCGTACGTGGCAGCCGTGCTTGTTTGCTCCTTTCAATTATTCCCATTTTCCACGCTATTGTGGCTTGAAATGCCACTTTGCGATCCGTGCTGGTTCGACTGCAAAATGGACACGAGAATCAAAATGAAACTTAGATTTGAAACACGCTCGAAGTATAGAACTGGGCTGTTAGTCGAGCTGTAATAGAACAGTATTTGTGGAAGCAAATTTGGGGAGATAAAAGTTTACCATTCGTTCGAGAAGGATCTCGAACTGACAGTCAGCGCGCAAGAGTGAACTACTAATTACCGTTTACGTAGATCCGGTTTGAAATTTCTACGAGGGACTGCTCGAGGTACAAGTGGAGGAGCAATAAAGCGTCGCGAAGAAGTTAACAACGTGGCCGCAGCGGTGGTGTCCTACGTGAGGCGTCCGAGGAAACGGTTAGCATTGGCTGGCAATGTTTTTAAGGTCCCCGCTGAGTGGCGTGCACCTGGTTGTCACGCCCGTGCGAACTCCTTTCGTAAATTCTTTTACGCCGGCGCGGGGCGAAGCTTTATGGCGCAATCACGTACCAGAGACACGAACGAAGAGACTAAGCAGCGAAAAAAAAGGAGGCGACCGGGACACGAACGGCTCGGCTACGGCCAGACAGGGCAGAAATTCCCCGGTGGCAAATTGAATTACTGAAAAGTTTTCCTTCGAGAAGGACGTGACTGATCTGCTCGCGAATTCGCTCGAAATTCTGATTTACAAAGTCCGTGTAACCCAGTTCGGCGCTTGGTTATCGCTGTCGCATCGGCATGCACGACGACCAATTATTGCCCAAGTGCTAAGACATTTCCCCGTCTCCGCGATAAATCTCCGATGGAAATGCTGAACAAGTTTCCCTTAAACTTTGTAATAGTTTAAAAACGTCCATTTTTTCAACGTCGAGCATCAGAATATTTTTGAATCTGTTCAATGTATTATATTATATTAGCAGAGAGGTATGCCACAGTAGAAAATAGAATTAAAAGTAAAATTAATTAAGAATTGCATAAGAGAGTTAACTGAAAGCAGATATAAATCGATAAAGAATTCATACGGAAGCCAGCAAAGGGTAGCGAAATATGGCTTGAGTTACGTAAAACGGTGAGACAAATGTAAGAAGGAATCCTTAAAAGAAACCGTAATTTATGCAGAAATTTTTCGTGTCACCGCAGCGTTGGAAACGTGCCGGGTAAAGGGGCGAAGACAAACGGGGCCGCAGACATATGCATAATTCTAATTGCCTGCATACTTTTCTAACTAACTGCGCGGAAGGCACGTCCACTTGAACTTGCAAACAACTAGAGGTCCGCCATTGTACACGGTTTGTCCTTACTCTCGTTCGTTAGCCCACAGTTGTGCACGTTTACTTAATTATAATTATGTTCGCCGCACAGTCGCTTTGACTCTCGCGTGTTCCACGGCAACCAGCGGTCCATTTTCAAAATTGATACGTTATATCGATAGAAAACATTTTTCATTAAATTACATATAAAAACAATCTATCTTAGAAACGAAAGATCTATGCAGAGAGTCTACGAAGCGATCTTTCAAATCGAAACGATGGAAAATGGTACTTAATAATTATCATACTACACGAAGGATTATTCCAGGCATTACGTTAACGTGTGATAGTTGTTCGATCGGTTCGTGCAATTCTCGAGAAAGCTCGACTCAATCGAGGCGAATGTATCGATACGATGAGCGGATATTGTTCCTGAGATTTATTCGAGCGACGAAATTTGCGTCCATTTTACAGCACACCGTACCTGTTTCCGGTTCGCAACCGTGCACCGCTACAGAACGGAATTATATGTATAAATATGAAGCCTGCGTGTGCACATTGGGAAAATTTCTGCGAGCACAGATTATTCCATTTAATCCAGCCACCTAAAGTGCTTCGACTCTGTTCGACGGACAAAAAAACTTACGGACAAAAAGACATCGGTTGCATTCGTACACAATTTTTCCATTAATGTTCGAATGGCCTCGGCCGGTTATGAAAAAAGAATGTCCATGTGACTCGATAAATGCTTCTCTCCATCGAATGTGGCCTTTAATTGAAATTTTAGACGATACTTCGAAATTATACTGGTGTCCCGGTATTATTTTTTCCCCGCGTCCTGAATCGTCCTGATAAAAAATGGTCGTTGAGAAACAAATCGACGGACGAGAATGGTTTGGTGAAAACTGTATTAAGCCAGCAGGGGCGACTCGATCGTGTGCCACGCGATAACGTGAGAACTCGGCATAAGGTACCATCCACGCATCTGATATAACGGCACCCCGTACCATACCGAGAACTCAAACTATAAATATTCGCCTTTATCCATTTCTCACGCGCAAGGAACGAGCACGCGAGCGTGCCTTCCTTGTCCTACAATTTGATAATGTTATCGTGACGCGGTGGATAAATTATATTTAGGACGAGACAGGCAGGTACCAATTAACTGGAACATTGTTGAAAAGTCGTAACGTATTGTAACGGGGAACGCGTTGCAACGTTTCCGCGTGGCGAGCTGCGGAAACAAATGGAACCGAGCTAACACGTAGAACGTATCAGATAAAGCGATGTTTACGTTATAAATCGGAGAACACGTGTAATTTAACCAAGAATAGAGAGCGTTTACGCCTCCGTAACGTTAAATCCATCGAATCGCCGTCAAGCGAGCGAGGATGGGTGGTCGATGAAAATAAAGAAGCCTGAGAATGAAATCTGGAGCTTTGAAAAAAGGCACGTGGTGAATCTACGATAATTCAGGACCTCGGCACTTTTCAGGGTGCGAGCGGAGGGCCCGCGTCGAAAGAGCTTTAAAAAGGCAGCCGGGTCGACTGTAATTGCCCAAACAGACTGTCGAGAAATGAACACGTCAGTGTCGCAAGAAGGGATTTTCCTCGTGGCATACAAAGTAGCCGAGACGATGCCAGCGAGCGATGCCAGGGCTCCATAGGAGAGACCTCGTAACCAACATGCTTCCTCTTTTCACCATCCCGCCTTTTCACGACGTTTTATAAGACCGTCTTCTCCATGGGTTTCCTCCCCTTCCATCCCCCTTTTTTTTCCTCCCTTTCCGTCCTGGTTATCACGGGTTGGGACAGCCGCCAAGCCGGGCTCTACGCCGAATACGAATGATCTTGACAAATTAGGTCGCTCCTACAGGGATTCTCTCTCCTGTCCACGGCGGGACGTGTCCCGCGGCAAACTTGATTCCTGCCGTGATTCGGAACCGATGCACGTCCTTCTCGCGCAATTTTTCAAATTAGGTGTACACACATTATTACGCTGGCAATCCATACACGCTGCCGCCATCGGTCGAATACAGATCGACCCTTCCTCATCGAGGACGCCTCTCGCGGCGAGTACCTAATATCTCAAATTCTCGCGTGTCATCTCGAAGCTCTTCTCTAACACGAATCTCCATCATTGACCTACCGTGTAAACGTCACCTCGCAGAATGATGTTCCCGAGGAAAGTAAGGGTGGAAGGACGTGCAGCTATAGAATCGTCTGGTACTTTAAGCTTCTCGTTCGTCAACGAGAAGTATACGGTCACTTTACGGTACACTTAGGATCGAGTTAGTCGTGGAGAACGCGTTAGTATCCATTCTTAAAAGAGAACACCATCTTCTCCCTGTTTCTTCTCTAACGCTCGCTACTACGTACGTCGAACCGTTCAATTTTGCTTCTACAGCTTCAATTATTGGCTCGCGGAACCAGTTGCCTGAATTCAGGATACACGAACGAACTTAATTTAGCGAACGTCCGATTGCACGATCGATAAAGTGATAAGCGAATAAAGTAACGGAAGACCGCGCGTACGGACGCAGGATAATTGCATCTTCCGTGCGACGCGGCGCTCTAGAGGGTTGAAAACGACTAACCAGCCGTTCCGGCTCACTAGACGGCCAAGACTTTGATATCAAAACGCCAGGCAGAGGTCGGCGTGGCTGTGGTCGCGAACGCGTTACGCGTTACCATGGGCTAATAGCGAAATCCCTATAGACCGTAGACCAATTCATGGAATTTGGGGGAGGGTTGGGCAGAGGAGCAGAGACGCATCAAGGGGTGCAGCCGTGGCTTCTGCCTCTTTCTCCCTTAGCCGGTGCAACCGCTATGGTAAACCGCCGTGTGCACGCATGTGCGAGCCCATATCTGATCGGGTGCTTTGCGCGATCATCTCTCTCGACGTTGAAACACGCGTCAGTGGCTGACCATGTAACACATAGGCTAGGTTTTGCGGCGAGTTAGCAGCACAGCTGTATATCTCTTCCATCCGCTGTCATCCCGCCAGCCGTCGTAACCGTAGGTTACACGAAATAATACGTGATTTATTCGAATCGTCCTGATTTACCGGCCCTATCGTCGTCCACTGTGGTAACAGATCGTGAGCGAAGTAAACGCGACGCCGGGGATCGTCTTTTTTCCTGTCGTTCGTTTCGCGATTCTGCCTGGGACCTTTCTCTCGCGCGTATCGATCGTTGTATTTTTTATGTCGAGTCACGGTGAATTGATTGGCCCGGAGTGCGATTCAATCGAAACGGTCTTTCGTTCGAAACGTTTCGATGCAATTAGTTTTCTTGTCATCCGGTTATTCCGTGCTTGCGTGCCGACGAGGGGCGCGCGAATGCGTCCGAAATGGCGGCGAGCGAAAGCCTCCGACTGTGCGCGCGCGTTGTAAACCGCGTCTAGTGTTAAATAACTTTGGACGGGCCCCCAGTCGTTTGACCGTATCGTACGAACCGATAAACAGCGATGACAATAGCGATTAACCGAATAATTATTCGGTTAAACGAGCATCAGAATTCAACGATCCAAGGGAGAAGAGTTAGTTGCCGCGTACGTGGCTGGAATTAATCAATCGTCTACGATCGATACACTCATTATCGGCACCCCCAAATGTATTATTCGCGCGTGGGCATGCATATACGCATTGTCTGATTCGTCTTCCGCCAACGGTTGTATTTTCTTCGCGCGATTACGGTCCCCGGTTAAACATTTTGAACGCAGCGAGCAACTTCCAGAGAATCGACGAAGAACCGTCCCCCAATTAGGAGCTGAAAGCATATTTCACGGGATATCTCGTAAATTATTACGAGTAAATATTTGCCAAGAGTCGCTAACTGGCTTCTACGGCTGGAGTACATTTTCATCCTCGCTACCTGAGGACTTTCCCCTAAGAACCAGTGAGGCAGATAATGTGACACGCCAGCGACTTCTTTGTCACGGGCTGACGGCTGAGCGTCGGGGCACGCGGAACGTTAGGGCGCGAGTATCAATTAGACATTAATTAATGCAAAACGAAGTAACGACGGCGCGTACAGTCGCGCGATCGAATTTCAACGAATATTCACTTTGAACCAACGGACGCAACCGTTCAATTGTCTGAAAGAAGTCGCAAAGTGCGCGCTAACGATCCATCGTCGATCCACCTCGTCTCAAGCGCACCCCTCCCCATCGCAGGCTAAGAATTTCCAACGCGAAAAAGAAGAAAGCAGACGATCGATTCACCCGGCAAAGTTTCGCGATCGCTATCGGCGAGTAAATTAAACGTGCGTTCAGTGATCACGTTTCGCGTAAAAAGGGAGACGAGCGGAGTGCAGCAGGGGAATCGACGTGAAGAGGCAAGGGGGGATTCATTTGCCTCCTTTTTCGGTCCTTTCAGCCGTTCCCCTGGCGAACGCGTCTCGCGAGACCGAGCACAGGGTTGAAAGTTCGATTTGAGAAGCGAGCGCTTAATTGAGTGAAGTTAATTTCGCGAAAGTTCGTCCACGCCGGTGCTTAGAAGCGAGCTCGTGGAGAAGAAGCTGTAGGTATCGCGGAAGAAGGAAGAACGAACGAAGTGGGGGGACCTGGACGGGGTCGAGACGAAACGTTCTCAAGGACCTGGAACCCGGAGGAAGCCTGGTCTGGCTAGAAATCGTTCGACGCATTAATGAAATTCAGTCACGGCTCGGTTACCAGCGTGAAACCGCCGTGGCATCGATTAATTTCCACCGCCAACCCTTACCGCACGGGCCACCGGAAGGGAGCTTCTTCGTTGTTTAAAACTCCGGCTTCCGTCGTTCCCATCGGATCGATTGGACGGCTGCCGCCCGCCAACTTTCAACGTTTTCTGGCTAGCGCAGATGTTATCGATACACGTGAAATTGCAAGCACCAAGAAATTTGATGCTCGTGACGATCCTGGAAACGAGTAGGGAATTCCATTTCGCGAACTGTTCCCACCTAATTTCATGGGCTCTAAATCGTCACTTTTTAAGTAGAATTGCATGCAAGCGTTTGCCACGTCGAAATGTTACAAGTAAAAAGTTGACGAATATGATATTGGTAATTTCATATCTCTTTCTTCCTTTTTAAACGCAAACAAACGCGACATTTCCTATTCGCGTTTAAACGATTTATTTTTATTTGTCGCAATAGATCGTCTCTGCTAACGAAATGGAATGGCGTTTGCCTCGAATAATCAGAAAAGAAATCCTCCCGGCTTAAGCTGGGGAAACAAAATGTCGGACGTGTCGCGTTTCACGTGTCTCAACTTATTCGTAAGGAATCTTACCGCGGTCGTGCTTCACGTCAGAGAAATAAATTTATCATGTTACAGAAAAAACTTTCTCTTTCAAATGGAACCATTTATTGTATAATAATATTCAAAAAGGTCCACGCAATTTATTGCATTGGTACGCGCATTTAATTCGTATAAAATAAACTTTTTACGATCTTCGCGGATATCTGATCTACGAGGATTCGCATTCTACTGATCCTCTGATCTCCAAAATCACCTCTGCTCAGTGATATACGTTCATTCGAAGATCATCCACCCGAACTAAACTCAACTTGACCGCAAACGAGAAAAAAAAATGATGTTCGCGTTCTCGATGTATTCCATTATGCACGATCATCCGTTATTCAATCGTAGCACAATTAATTAGGGGCATTAAAGAAGGGGTGTGGCCTGCTACAAGCTTTCATGACGTGCGGGCATAACAAAAAATGGCTGGTAACGGTGGCGTGCTCGATCTCAGAGATCATACAGCGAAGTAACAATGTACCGGCAGTTTGTATACCAGGAAACGAGGGAAGGTTTAGATTGGCCAGGGCTGTGTACATCGGGCAGCGTATTCTGCGTGGTCACCGTGCACGGTTAGAGGGTGTAGATAACGGTCGCGTGTAAAGCGGGATACCGTTGCTCTTGGTCGTGTCGTATGTCATCGATGAAGGAAGCCCACTGTTTACAGGAGCCGCGAGTTCGATACTGCCCGCGAAGCTTCAACGGTTTCTAGATTATTCTATTAAGCCGATCGATCCTACGATGCCTCGCGATGCGCGAGCTAAGGGAGCAGCCCATACTTAAACCGTTGACCCCGTCCATCTTCCTTGTCCACGTTCGAACTCGTGACTAGACGACTGAATGACGCAAACTTCGCTGGAACGAAATCCCCTGACTCGAATCCTAATACATCGTTTACAGCATTTTAATCGACTCGATCTAGTTTCGTAATGCACCCTGCGGTCTCGAAAAAAAAGTTACCCCCTGTTAGCGCGAATCAACGACGCCCGCTGACGGGACACGAAACGAATGCAACCACCGTGGACAATGTCGGATTTCTTGTTGCGCTTATAATACGTTCGATTCTTCGTGTTCGTACGCTAAATTGGTGACGCAGCTGCCGTCAATAAGAGGCTCGCGTCACTCAGCTGCGGTCTTCGGTCCTTTTGATGTGACTGCTCAACCCCGCATATCAACCGCGTCAGATTCCACGGGCACCGCCCTAAAACCCGACTGAGGGTCGCCACTACCTCCGACCGGCAAAACATCGGTAACGCCTTCTATTTTTGGCGTCCTCCCCTCTGGGAAGGACGCGCGCCCCGACCGTGCTTCCCGTAGGGGATGCAACTAGAAAAAAAATCACCCCGCGAAGGGTGGGAGCGGATATGTGACACGAGTGCGTGTCGATAGAATGGAACACAGAAGAAAGAGATTACGAGTGTGTTTTTACACGTCTGGATTGCGCACGCGAGATGTAAACGTTGGTAGAGGGTGCGCGAGGTGGTGTGCAAACGATATATTTTCTGTATGTTGCATCGCAATTTTTCGAAGCTATTTGAAGGGACCTAAAGTAGCCAAAGAGTTAATCCACGATCTTTAGACTGCGAGAATTGACCGTGAAAAACGTGCATTCGCGATATACACGATTTCGATCGAACTGCTCCGTTAATTCCATTATGACGGCATTATGCGAGAGATAGCCGCATAGTGCTGGTTTCCTTTCGAGCGCGATTTCCTGTTGCATTTCCAGCGTTACCGTCGAAACTAAAATCACCCCTTCCGTAGCCCATACGTTTCGATATCGGTGGTATTGCGTATTGGAGAAATTTATGGTCGCCGCTGGAAGAGAGAGAGAGCGGTGGCAGTTACGTCATAAAACTTTACATAACGGCAACGTTCGGTGATCAACAGGGACGCGGCGCGTTTATCTGGTTCGTCATGCCGGGTCCTGACAAGGCGTCACGGGATATCGGGCCAGAGCTGGCAATCGAATTCAGACCGCCTTCCACGGTCATAAAACACGACGCGGCTGCTGCTGCTGCTGCGTCGAATTCGTTATCGTTGATAACAATTCATAAATGGAAAGGTCTGACGAGGCTGTATCGTCTTTGCAATCGCGAACGCCTGCTAAACTTGGGAAAAAGCGGGAACGAATGGTTCCGCGTATCGCATGGCAATTGAATCGCTCGGTCGAGCAATCAGACGTGTCCACCGAGGCAAACATTTGTAGGGATGAAAACGACGCGTAGTTCGATCTGACGTTGACTGAAATGATTCTCGTCGATGTAGATTAAACGCTTAACTGATAGCAGGGTGTTACCAAGATTTTTAATATATTCAATATATTTTCAGCCTTTCTGCTGGCATGTTTTTTGTCTATTTCTATCGATGTACGAAGAAATTCTACGATTTACATTGATGTTATCAAATAATTTTTGCTCCAAACAAGGACGAAACGTGCACATCGAGTACGGGGTGGAATCGTCGGAGGGGCGAACCGACGTCGTTAACGCCACTTCGCCAGGCGTTCCTCGGAGGAATGTTTTCGGTCCTCAAAACGTCCCAAAGGACTCGAGTCTCAAAGAAAGCCTTCCGTTTCACAATGGATTTTTCGATAAAGCCTCGGAAACGACTGACTGTTTGGCAGAGAACGAATCACGCGAGAGTCGACAAAGGCGCGGGCTCTCCCTTTACGCCTGGCGTCTCTGTTTATGCCCCCGAAAGGCTGCATACGCTTGGATGTTCGCGATGGAAAATACTGTTTCTCCAAAGACGCGGTCGTATCGGTATGAAAATCGATCCGAGCAGTTTTTGCCGCGAATCTCTCTACCTAACCGGTGTACTGGTGGAAACGGGATAAGTGGATGGGAATCCTGGATGATCGATGGGTCGGTTATCGTCCTACCTTAGATTACGTTTACACTGGCCAGACATATAACCGATCGTGCATATTTTGCACAGGATGCTCGAAGCCATCGCATCGCGCGTGGCATTTTTCACGTGCAATAAACGAAGCGCGCAAAATAAGACTCTCGCATACGAGTACGTTGTACGTCGATGCAATGCATGTAATCTAGTAGTCGCTAGTCTCGAACGTTCGATCGCAGCAGGAAAATTCCCACGCGAGTTGGATCTTACGAGGAATCAGGTCATAAATAGTCTCAAGGGCTCGAGGGATGCTGCTCGAGGAAACGTTCGACTGAAATTAACCAGACGTCCGGTTCACAGACACTTTTCGTAGCCATGCGTGCACTTGTCCTGGAAAGAAACAAGATTTGAAACGCGATCGCTAACTCGCTGCTATTGCAACTAGCAAAACGTTAACGCTCGAAGGACTATCAAAATTGCTTCTTTCGAATGAATTTCCACGCCATTAGATCGATAATAAATCTAGCGTCAAAGTGTGGGTGCGAGCATTATCTACGTGTACAGTGTAACGGATGTTCGAAAAGAAAGAGGGAAGAAGGCAGAGGGAGAGGTAAGTAACGAACGCAAACAATCGCCACATTGCTACGGTAATGGTATGGTCAATCAAACGGTAAAACAGCTCCAAGGAAAGTACCGCGGAAGGAACTACGAAATTGCCTTCCTCCCAGACAGCTCCGTGTCACGAACCACCATTATCTCGTTCCGATAAGTCTACCAAGTTCACGAAGCCACCGGACTCACGATGGCGATTTCTCTTTCTTATCGTTCGCGAAGCATCGTTGTTGATTAATGAAACCGTTCATGCCCGGCTACCGTGCACTTTTATCGCGCCCTTTGAATTAACAGCTTGGAGAAAAAAAATTATCCAGCCGCGTCGCGCTGCGAACGCGCGCTCGCAGCACTCGAGCTTAGAGTCCCAGGCAGACGATCGGACATTTTTTCCGTCCAACGTGTCCGATAACGGCCATTTTTCTCCGCTACTTCGCGCCTCGCGCAAAATGGCCGTTCGAAACCAAAAACCGATTAGACCGCCTCCGATCGAAAACCAGGTCCAGCGATATCGTGCGCGTCCGTTTTCTGTAACGAGACACACAGACGATCCTCTACGCGCACATATTTGCTCGCAAACAATTCCGTATGATCGAGTTAATTACCGAACAGTTAGCGCGAACAGGTTATTTACGCGTCGGTGTAATATTAATCACAGGATTACGCGCGGTTAACGGCAGCGAGAGTGGGACGAATACGCCTAATTCGAGGGCGCAATTTCGAGCAACACGGAGCAGAAAAGGTATGTATTTAAGTAAACATTCGAGGGAACGCGGTACCAGAATCGGCGAACGCTGAACGCAGCGGTACGTGTTCGATGGAACTACCGCGATCAATCATGATGCGGAATGGGGTGGAGATCAGCGTTCCGCTGGCAACGGGCCGGAACGGGAGCCCGGGATTTCGTGTGACGGGCAACTTTGTTCTACTAAGTAGGCGTGAGTGCACTCCGGGGACAGAAGTACGGAGAGACTCGGAGAATCGACGACAATGAGGACGTCGAGGAGCAAAGCGCGCGTAAGGCAGAAGGTTTCGGCCACGTCGGCGACAAAGACAACCGCGACGTAGCTGGGAAAGCTTTCGGGGGACGCGTCGCTCGCCCTTTCACGCTGGCGAAACCACGGCCAGGAACGCGCGAACGTCACTAAGACGAATGGAACTCGCGAACGTCTCTCTAACTTCCCTCTGCGCCGGTGAAAAATCATCGCTTTGATTCGAGCGTCTTCGAACGTCCACCATTTTGTCGAGTGAAATGCTTTTTTTCATCTATGCGTAGATGAGCGATCGTTATTGACGTTTGTTGCTGATTTTCTCTACTTATATGTAAATAGAACGAGACAAAAAAAGCGTAGAATCTGCGTGAAATTTTAACTTTGTTTTCATTTAAATGATCTGATAAAACGTGACGCTAGAGTTTGCAGACGAGTCACACTTTTCGTCCAAGGCGAACTTCGTAGGGTCGAATGTAATTGGTGCCGCGCTTAATGCAGACGTTACGATTCTGTATCAGAGCATTTCCGCGAATTAATACGAAAATTTGCATTTCCATGCCGAAAATTCGTTCCGAAGGTTGCGCAAACGTTACACCGACATCTCTGAATTGCATAATTCATCATACGGTTAGGCACCTTTCACGCGGTATTTCCCGCACAAGATGAATTCAAGGGGGATTGCGCGTGGGGCGAGTGCATGCCCGCAAACGCGTACTCCAAGGATCCGCGAACACTATTAAAACGTCCCGTTGGCGACCACTCGCAGCTACGTGCGAATTCATCGCGGTCATAATCGCCCGTTGTAATAGTTGTTCGCTGGATAACGTACCGTTCTAGGGTGGAAGACAACGGAACACGTTGAACGATGCTGTTCTGCTTTTCGAGACGTCGTTATTCCAAGGGTAAAATTTCGAATAATAATTATTCGAACAGAGATAATACGAAACTAGTGGCAGAATTAGCTACGTGATCGTGAGGAATTGTAAAAAAAGAGTGCCTGCCTCGCAACACTTTCTGCGCTACGATAAGTGTAGGAAACAAAGGTAACGAGTGCTCTCACTGAGCTGACTTTTACGAGCATTCACCATTATACTCTTTCCTCGATACAAAAGAGGCTTCCCGTTGCAACGGGGCGGCTCCGTCCTCGCCGAAAACATTGACGATTTACAATCGCGCCTCGCAGCTCGATATTCAGCAGGCGTCCCTGAACTACTCTCGAGCGGCTCTCGAAGGAACGAGCCGCGCCGTCGAAACACGCAACGGCAACTATTAAATTAAAGAAGGGAGCTACGAGTGTAACGATCGAGGTAACCGTGGACGCGTCTACGAGCGAACTTTCGACGGAACATTGAAATCTTCTATCTTCCATCCCGGAGAACAGAAAACTGGAGGAAGAACGGCGAGCGATTGCGTAACGGCATGAAAGTCGATAAGGTTCATTATGCCATTACACTTTGCGCTCGATGCGAAGTAAAACCGATATCGACAGATCGAGAACGTCACCAATGCGACACGGACGGTAGCCCGTCATCAAATAAGTTTGCAAGTCAAACAACCCGCGATCGATAAACCCAGCCGAAACGAAACGACGCCTTTCAGCGACTGGCGCGAAGATTCGAGGGAACAGTTAAGGGTTTCGATCCGCAAAGCGTGGCATTAAAAGCAAACAATGATAGACGAGAGCCAGCGAACAACAGCTGAACCGTCAAACGAAATGAAACGGAAAGGAGCGCGGGAGGCAACCGGTCGAATAACAGATTCAACGGCGAAAGGAATACAACGCACTCGAAACGAACAAAGTTCAAAACGCCACTCGAGGGGTAGGGAACGTTTACGAATTTATATATATACTCCATGGGAGGACGTACAGCAAAGCGAATGGGACGTGGGGCGGCGGTGTATCGTAGCGAGAGAGCTCACGGCCGATTAGAAGCGCCAGCCACCCTCGACACTTTCTTCCTCCCGCCACTCGAACCTCTTACGGGAGGGTGGAAGCCAGTGGAGCGAGTGCACGCGTCGAGACTGTGGCAGTTCCCATCGAGGAGAATGCTACGACGAATGCTCCTCTAACGGCGATCGGTACACGCTCGTCTCTCGAGGCCTCCTCACGCTTTGCATTCGACTAGACTCCCGTGGCAGCGCCACCCTTGCACCGCCAGCGACCGCCTCAACCCCCATGAATCACTGGCCCCTTCCGATCCGTTGCCCGTGCCCTATCGCGCCAACGCGTGGAGACGGTTCGCCACTTCGGGACCCGGGCGTCGACAATTTTTTCGAGACTGCGACCCCTGACCAACCTTTTTCCGCTCGACGAATCGATGAATTCTCGGTTCGAGGCTCTACAAGCGTCGTCGACATGGCGTCGTTTAACGTGCCCTTGCACCTTTAGTTATCGCTGCGAGCTAGCGAAACGTGAAACGCATCTCAAAGGGAAAGCCACCGCTCTCCTCCTAAGGAAACTCGTACAATTGCTAATTCGTCTCGAACGCGATCGCAGCAGGAAATTTCTATACGTCGCGGCCGGGTGAAAGTTTCGCGAGTAAATTAAAACTCGTAGAGCGCGGAGGTACGGTGGTAAGCGCTGAGTGCTGTTAATCGAATACCCACTTCAACGCGTTTTTATAACGAGTCCTTCCACCCGTCTCGATATCCAGCGGGAAAACGGCTCGAGCGAGTATCGCATCGTCGCGAGAGCGTGTACGTGCTTGGCTCGACGAATCTTTTACTCGATGTCGAGCCGTTTATGCGAAACGGTGGAAACAGAAGCGCGAATTGTACCTTCGAGACGCGAGGAGAGTGAGCTGGCCCTTTTTTTCATGCTTGTTTATCGCAACAGCGCGCTGTGGACGGTTTCCATCGCGGACTAGTTAGAACGAAACGAATGAATTGGCGGAGCGAGGAAATCGGTTCTGAGTGACGGTCAAGAGCGAACAGAATGGGATTGCGAGATTAAGCGGAAACGGAAAGTGGGATACGGAAATATTTATGAACGGAAGTATGGCTGCTCGCGACAGCTGTTGGATTTTATAGCCCACATATGTACGCGTTTATATATAGAGCGGTGTGAAAAAAGTTGCGTCAGGGTACGCGCTAAAAGGGAATGCTCTACTTACGGAACTACTTATGGTAGTCAGAGGTTGTGGTTCGAAGAATTAAATGGAAAAGTCTTGTCCTCGTGTAGAGAGAATGCTATGGAAGAACCATTACTAGCCACGGTTAATAACAAGCGTATGTTGGTACGAATTCCAGTGCCGTATTTGTTTCACCAACTATACACATTTACGTGGGTCAATATTTATTGTTTGCGTCAATCGATTGTAAACTTTGATCCGCCAAACATTCGCAAAGAGTCGATACCATCTGTTCTATTCGAATGGGAGTCGCGCGGAACTCAAGGAACGAAACATTTGAATTTTTACCACGCGCCGGTCCAATGAACGAGGCAGCCGTTCAATCGTTACTCGATCGTGAAACCGCTCGCGAATTTAAATAATTCAGCGATCTCAGGTCCGCGTTACATTAACGATAAGTTAAAATAATCGTCGGACTAGGCGGGCGTCCGTCATACGCGCGACGGCTACGTGAGCTTACATAAATGTATGAACCGGTCGAAGATCACGGGAAATATGTATTCCGTGGCGCGCAGAAATTTCCATCGATTTGTCCCGCTGACGATTCCCCCGCGCTCCGACCGCCTGGATATCTTTGACACTTCGGACAAGCTGCGCGAGGACCAAGGGCCGAGGTGACGCGAAATTTCCTCCATGGAAATCAAGTTCGCCGCGGCAGGTGCACGGCATCGTGGCTCGCCGTCTCTTTTGTGCGGCGGCCCTCGAACGGGCATTCGTCACGAACGACCGTGTGAACACGGACGATAGAAAACAATTGTCGAGGCCGTCGATTCCTCGTGACAGGATAAAAGATCGCGGCGGAATTCTGCGGTGTAATGGAAAACGGTTGGCTAAACCACCCCCGCGCGTACCCGACGAAGCCGCGAGAGTATTCCCTGCAAGAGTTTCGCTTCTCAACTTCAGCGCGCGTTTCAGCGCGCGTAGCTCTCGAAATTGCGAAAAATGATTTCGATCCACGCGTTTCGGTCGGCAAGATCGTCGAGACTCCGCAGGGACTCGCGACGATGTCGATCGTAGGATTTGAACGGCGTCGGATGCACCGATATGGTTGTCCAATTAATTCGGCGGCATCGTTTAATTGGCCAATCAACTGATTCCTCGGTTCATTCAGGACTGTACAGGTAACGAACCGACAGGCAGGTAAGCCGGCGTTTAACACATAAATTACCGCATGGAGCGCAGCTGTTTACTCTGGTTACACGGGAAATGAAATGTATCCTCCTGGTTCTAGGTAAGGGGCGCAAACTCGATTTAATTGAACGCGTTTTAGAATCTCTGAAACATACGCCGGGATCTCCAGGCAAATATTGTATTATAGAATAATATCTCAGACACCCTGGGATATTATATCCGAATAAAACCAGGCGAGCTATCCCCGCCGTGGGTAGGCACACCGTATCTCGACCTTCTTCATCCGAACCCACCCCCAACGTGCCAGCTTATTAGACCCGTTTACCGCAAAATCACGTCTTGAATAATAATTGAACGCGGTTAACGTACTCGGCCAGTTTACGACGCACTAATTCACCTGACGGTTCGATCGGCGAATAAATCGCTCGCCTCGTTAGGATCATCTGATACCCGGGGCTCGTTTAATACCGCTCTTTACAGGGCCCCCGTATCCGAGCTAACGAATATCTGCCGCGCAGTCTATCGCTCAACGTCCCTCCACGCGCGCGCTCTCCGGTTACACGCGTCGCCCGTGTACCAAAGCGCACCCCCGGCTACCACGACCGCGCGCACGTACACGGGGGTACGTGGAACGCACGCGGAAAATCCGCTTACGGAAATGAGGGGTTAGTTTCGAACGTTTCGACGTGGACGATCGTCCCATTCTAATTTGGTACACTCGGCCTGTATTACGGGAGGCGGGCCAGCGAGATGCGGGGAGGAAACGGTACGTAAACCCCCGTTATACCTGCCGCGCGCACCAGCTGGCGCATGGAAAAGTAAATAGATAGACAGTGTACCGCGTAAAATTTGACTAAATTGGAAACTTTTCGCTTGCCAGCCAGCTGCCACTGGTCGAATTGCGAATCCGTACGGCGCCGCCTTCCGCCCCCCCGCCCGCCGATAACACTGCCGACTATTAATTAGAAATTTTACGATGGAACACTTGCTCCCGTGGTGCGAGTCATGCACTGCTTGCCCGCGACTACGATTAATTATAATCGCCCCGCAATCGGAAACGAATCTGGACCGATCAAATTAAACGCGTCCGACTTGTGTAACCGGTTTATTGATTCCCTTGGTCGAATTCTCCCTCGACGAGGATCGTTGCTCTTCACGCTTAACGTCTGACAGGTGTCTTCGGATTACTCCACCCGAGTATGCCTTATTATTTGAATATTCCAGTAAACTCCATCGAATCGCGTTAAAAACTTCTCAACGCAAGGGGTTTCTTGCGAAAGACAGAGTAGAACTACGGAACTGTAAAGAGAAATTCTAGTAAAGCACGCCAACAATTATCAAAAGCGAAGTGGAAAAACATTTTATTAAAAAAAAAGTTGCGCGTGGATGAATAATCGAGTTCACGAAGCTCGACGAATAATTTCGCGAAACTCGTACGCGAGCTCGCGGCGGTCAAAGGGTTAAGGGGTGGTCGAAGGGTGAAGCCGCGAAAAAAGAGAGGAGACGTTAGAGGGACGTCATAATTGGATAACCGTAGGCGAAGGGAAGCGTGTATCGCGACGACGCCTGGGAAATCACTGTTTCGCGACATGTGTGCGATCCGCGGAAACGAAGCACGGGGACACGTACCGATGGAGCTTGTTCTGGACTCTGGTGGCTGTGCATTTTACGAGCGCACGAGGAACGGCTCCGTGGAATCTCTGCACGCGTGTACACGGGGGCCTGCAAAGACCGTTGAAACGTTGCCAATGGAACGTTAATCCGGATCGTTCGCCTGTCGCTGGCAATTTACCGTGCCTCGCCTTCGACCTATGGAGATCAACGGAACCAACTTTCCTCAGACTGTTTTGCGAGGTTTCTGCTTTCGACGGAGACACGGTACCGTGGAATCTGAGATCGTCCGTGGTAAAAACACTGTTGCGACGATGGAATTTTTTGTCTAATCGAACGAGACTCGTTCCATTGCAATTATAATGGAAGCTTCGATAAATACCTCCAACCTCGTTTCTATTTCTCGACGCGATAATGAGAATACTTGGCCTGGATTTTAGTGGGAGGTGCCACAGAAAGCGTTCGAGGATAACTCGGGAGGGGCGATAATTTAATCGCGGACAGGATGACAATTGCTGCGAGACTTCTCGTTATCGGGGAGCTTTTAATAGCGTTGCGTGTCGAAGCGAAAAGTCAAGAACGAGGCGAAAGCGGGCCGTGGAATGTCGCCTCTCGATGGCCATACCATCGAGATATCGGGAATATCGACAGGACTTTTCTCTTTCCCACTCTGGATACCGATAATTTTTCCTGAATACCAATGCGCGACACGCGAGAGCTTAATTAAAAAATATTTTCATCCGTGATTATTGTCGGTCGAGTAGTTTCACGCGTGACGATGGGAACTCGTGGCTACCGCGATCGAATATGCGATTAATCGTATAACTCGCGACTGGTTGATTATTCACGAATTTGCTCGTCGCGAACTCGTCGCGAAGTTAGAAGTACGTTGCCTTTTAGACGGCTTACACTTTACGCGTTTTCTATTTAAGGACACTTTTAAGAACCAAGGACATTTTAATGCAAATAGTCCAGCAACAATGGCGTAAATGGAAACCGCGAACTTCCGACACGTGAATACAAACGTTCTTCCTCGCGGGTATGGCTTATAACTTAAATTTACTTGAAACTCGACGGCAGGACGTCGAGAAAGAAAAGAAAAGGAAAACGATGGTTACATTCTTCCGCGAGGATTACACGGTAGAACAGTTCGCCCAAGTACAAAACATTCAATCCCCAGATTAAATATAAGCACGGATTATAACACGTTTATTTGTGGAACTTGGCCAGATCCGGTTCGCATTCGCGACTGCCTCGGGAACGTACGAACGAACGAATATCCCGAAGGAGTTTAAGATTCAAAGAAAAAGTCAAAAGTCGAAACGCATCGTGGAAATGAAAGCAATTTTAACGGGATGCGACTTGTTTCAGGCTTCTGGCAGAGTAGCTTCCGCTAACTGAACCTCGCGTAGCCAGGATACGACGCGGTCCTCTTCGCGCTAAAATCGCGCATAATGCCTTATCCCGTCGTTACATCGAATACCCGGGAGCTGTGTTCTAACACGTCGTTACAACTCCACGGACAACTTGGAGCACCTCTGAACGACAAAGCATTTGTACGACAGACGCATTTACTATTTCGTTTCTCTTCTGGCTAGTTCTTCTCGTCGTATCCAACGTATTCTTTCGGATACGCGCCATCCGTTCAATCTCGAACGTTTGAAACGTATAAACCTGTTATATTCAATTATATTCCGGCTATCGCCCAATAAAGCTGGCGCATTCTTATTAAACGTTTCATTTTTCTATGAACCAGCACGCAATATCGGTATACGTTCCCTGGTGTTGGCATTCCGACCACCCCAAATATCACCGTTCCGTTCAATCTCGACCGTGCAATATGCAAAGCGTCGGTTCTGACCACACAATAAACCGTGACAAACAAAGCAGCAGTAAACTCCGTGGAAACGATCGCACGGTTCGCAAAGATTTCGTTTTCCTTCGAAACTGTCGACCGCGACGGCGGATCGCGGGCATTTCAGTGACTCGCCGCTCGATTTCTCGTCCATCATCCCCCGTAACACGTGGCGCCATATCCAGTGGGGAATTGCTCGACGCGGTGCGGCGAGACAACCGCAGCGAGAGGAGGGTGTGGTCCCGTTCAAAAGCAAAGGAGCAGTCCCAGGAATCCGTGCGCGTGTGCACGCCAGTTCGTGTGTATACGCGTGTACGTGTGGGGATGGTTGCGAGGATGCTGCCTTAATTTATCACCGTTCCCAGTGTGACCCGCGTCTTCTGGAGACGTCGCTGCGAGACGCTCGAGAACCTCCTCCCCGCAACCCGTCCCCAGCCGTCCTCCGTTTCCTGTTGCCCACGAGAATGCCTCTTAATCAGCTTTGATATAGCTGTCTGCGTTCGGTAAACATCGCGCCCCATTGTACACCGGCTGATCCACGGTACACTTTCCGAGAAACTCGGATGTCGTTCGGGGACCGAGGGACAATAAAATGGATCGATAAGTGACGGCTCCCGAGGTGTCGCAACCGGCGTTAATTAAGTGTTCCGGGCAAATACGGACTTGCTCTTTCCGCACCCTGCTTCGTAGATAACACGTGTGCACCGTGGCAATTACTTTGTTCTCCGGTGTTACGTACCGTTGCTGATGGCTGGAAAGGTGAACTGCCGGAAACACCATTAAACGCATAAGTATGCCCCAGGAGAGAGAGAGCGAGGCGGAACGGGTCAGATTAATGGTTCCGATTATCCATGGATTGCGTATTCGTACCTTCATGGACGAATTCAGGATTACTTTCCGCGACGTCCATCACACGCTATCCGATAGTTTTCTAGGTCGAACGTATGGGCGCCGCCTTCTCCTCGTTCAACAGAAATTTGAAAGTGAAATTTCGTCTCCGCGAGCAATGGCCCAGTTTGCCTACCCTGAATTACTTCTACCCAGTCCCGTCGAATCAATGGAATTTCATCCCTAATTGGGATGGACCGTGTTGGAAAGAGCGCGGTTCTAAAAATCAGACAGAAACGCACGGATCATCCGCAAGAGACCGTCTAATCATCGTCTCGAGTTTCGTCGGAAGCGATACACTGCGTGTCCAGAGAGGTACGCGAGAAATACGCGTCGCTGCGAGGCCCACAGCGTTTTCACGGCTCGAGTTCATCAGGACTGCGCGCTATGATATTAGCATACATTCACCTACAGACCATGTCGCTGGCTACCGACCGTGGCAGTCACACTAACTCGACTTTGTCGTCCACTGGCCAGAAGTTACCCCGATAACTTCCGCCCAGCGAGTAACAAGCTGGACTGCGAACCTCGAAAAAGGCACGCCAGCTTCGTTATCTGTCAAACACAGGCGCTCGAGCAAATTTCCTGCAAAGATCGCCAGTGCTGCGCCCAAAATTACGAAATTCGAAACAGTCTCTGTGAAAACCTATACCCGCGCCACCCTTGATTACCATTATTACCATTTCGATAATGATAATAACGATGACGACGAAAGCTCGTTTTCATTAGTCTCAACTAACGTCGACCAATTCCAACCTCATCGAAGACTCTAATTTTCATAACCGCGCCAGAGAATCTCACTCGCGGTCACTTATTCCTGGGGATTTTTCAAACAAACTCGAGGGCAGCTGACCATTTCGCACGCCCTCGCCTGGTACCGCGCTTTATTCACGGGATTCCCGGTTAATTGGAACCGGGGCTCGATTTTAAGACATTTTTAATTGAACGACAAGAGGCGGGGATCGCTCGAATGAATAAGACCGGGGGGGTAGCGAATCGAAGGTAAACGTAGCGTGTTCCAGTTCCTCGGAACGGAAGGGCGTTTTCCTGGGCGCAGCCCGCCGCTAATTGCTTTGGCCACCTGCCGTTATTTAAATTTACCCTCACGGAACCCCCCTCCTCGGCTGTCCGCGCGTAATTTAAGAATTTGTACCGCGCGCAACCACCCCCTACGTTTACGGCCGGAACAAAGTATTGTCCCACCTCGGCCAGCGCCGAGGTAAAACAACGGCCGCGCCGTTGCATCCCAATGAGTGTATCTAACTTTTTCTGCAAACCTTGGCGTTCCATTTGCCGGTGAATCACCGAGGCGCCCGCCCCTCCTTGCCTCGTCGGTATACTTGGCGAATTCGTTATCAGCTTGTCCGCGACTGCCTCGTTCCTGAATATAATATCGGAGGGGGTGCGCGTCGAGAATGTCCAAGAATTAAAGAGAAGCGAGAAAAATAGATTTTTATCCTTCACTTTTTTCAAAGAATTCGAAATACTGCTTATTATTCCTCCCTGTGCATCGACAGCTTCCAGTTTCTTCTTCCAGAGGATCGTTTCGAGGGGTGCAATCGTAACGAAGCACGTCTATTGCCATTGTGACAGCGATTTTTTCTCGTAAATATTGTGCACTTTCGTATTTACACCGTGCCATTCGGCGTTTCGAAGCTCTCGATCGCTACATTTTAATCTCCGCGACGGAAATAAAAAGCTTGGCCCCTACGCGACGGGTAAATTGCTACCCTCGAAACGGGAAGCATCGAGCGTGCGCTCGTCGTACGTAGAGCCTGATTCGCACGATCGCGAATGAATAATTCGAGTTCATTAGGAAAGTATGGTTCAGGCGCGGCGTCGATCGATCGGACCGATTGACCGATTTCCTGCGTTTCAATTTTCGGTGGCAATTTCTAGCCCCGCGTTCGACCCTCCGCGCGCCTCGATTATGCCGTCCAATCGAGCGTAAACTGTTTTTCGATTGCGTCAAGGAGGGAATATCGATCCTGGCCGTCTGTTTCGTTCGTCGACGAAAAGGAAGAGAAAAAAAAGGAAACGAGCAGCGTATAATTAAAGATAACTGGACGCTGTTCGTAATGAGGTTCGGTTAATGAGACGCTATTGTTTGGTTTGACGCGGAGAAATTGCGCTTAGAAATATTTTTCAATGGAATTCACTACGCAGAGAATAATTATATTCGTGTCGCGATAATAAACGAAGCAATATCCAGAGTTTCGCGCAAAAATACTATATCGAAATAATAGCAATACGATCTAATCCACATATACTATTAGTTCGTAAAGTATATCGTGCAAGAAGGCTGTGATAAATGAAGAAAACGCGGAATAATGATAGCTTTTGTAACAACGTTATCGCTCTAAAAATACGAGATAAAAAAGGGGAGCCGTTACAAGAGCGTATCGTTTTAAAAATGCGAGATTAAGAACAGAGTCGTTATAGCAGCGTGTCTGTGATATAGCGTCGATTAGAGGGAAAAACTATAGCGCTGTATCGTAACATATACAATATTGGTAAAAGGAAAACCGCTATGGTAGCCTGTCCCACTAAGTAAAAGCTTGAAATCCAGGAACTGATTACTGGCGACGAAAGCGAAAGAGCTCCAACTTGAGCTATCGCTTGGTCTAACAACGTTCGAACGCTGAATTTATACCGTTTCGAATATCCTGAACTCAGTTATCTCAGCTTCTAAATCTGCTTATCCCCAATTTTTCTAACACAGGCTCCGTTCAGTCAAGCCGCGCGTAAATCATTCGTATCGATAATACCAAGAATGTACCACTTACGTAAGGAGGAGAAAACCGTCCGCACGCCACGACTAGAGAAACCACCATCGCGTTGTGATTTATGAAAACATGGGCAAACCACCCGTACGGCTTACCTGAAAACAACAATAAAATAGTTGATAACTTTTGGTAAAACGCGTCCGCCGCCAGGACGACCGCAATTTCTCGGTAGCACCATCGGTCGGCGGCCATTGTGGGTAAATCGATTTCAATTCGCGATTCAGCTGACGAACAGGCGAGCCCTTGAGACCGCTACTATTTACGCTTCTTCAATTTCCGATTACGTGCCGAAAACGTTTACTTTTTCGCCTGGTTGAATGGAACAAATACACCGCACTTGTTCGCGGGGCCGTCCGCGAAAAAGAGGATACTCGAACTGGGTATTCTCCGATCCTCGATATCTGGTTCGCTTGTAAACCTCGAACAAAAGTAAGCTCAGCGCTATTGCATATCCCACTGCTATTCGAAGGTGCTCGAGGTATCGATACTAAAGCTCAAACAGTATCGCGTTGCGGCCATTATTGAAACGTACGGCTGATTAAAACAGAACTACGTGAACTAGAATCGCCGCGTTGTCCATTCGATCAGAAATAAGAAATTGAACTCTTCAAAATCGAATTATATACGTTCACAACATAGAAAACAGAACGATAAATGTCTCTACGTTCCAATACCTGTCTACGTAGTGTTGTTTGAAGTTTGTTCACAGATTTGCAACATTCATGCGAGAACTAGTAGAGCTCGCAAAGTTGGATTACGTTTCGCAGGCATCTCGAGCGAACAGAAGGTGTTTCGATTTCAACGATACTGTATTTAAATAATAAAACTCGATGCTCGTTGCAAAGTGCAATTACGCGTTTCGTTCTCGTCGTTCGAGCTCCTGTCACCTGCTGCGCCCAAAAATTGGTCGCGACAAGCCTGCTGAGTACTCGAAGACGACGCGCGTACGCGTCGCACCCGTTCGAATTTCAATTTCTATACGGGAACTTAGTCGGATGCCAGGCGGGACTCCGAGCGAGAGGATCGAATCAGCCATTCGGAAGGGGAGCGACATAATCGGTCTAAGCCGTAGAATCCGCGATCTGAGGAGCGGCGAATGTGTCGCGCGGCTCGCGGGGTACGTGTTTCGAAGCCGATGAATTCCATCGAGGACGAGCGCGGCCGTATTCAACGGACGAATCTATGCGGAAGCACAGGTATGCCAGCGTGAAAGGAAGTTCCCCGATGGAACTTTGGAATTCCGACGTGCTCGCCAAGTGGGTAAAAGGAACTGGGATAATCGTTGTCATCGGACCACCGCAAAATTTCATTTCGAAAATTGCACGCGTCGCTGCTGACGCGACCCTCCTGAGATTCTTCTGTTTTTTCAACAGATATCAATGGTGGCATGGATTACGCAGATAATACGATAATTGTACTGTACCACTCGGTACAGTCTCGTGGGAAAAATGGTAGAGAGGAATGAACGCTGTTGAAGTACGCGCAGTAGACGTCTGTGTATTTAAAAATTCTACAAGTATTTCAAATATTACCTCTCCCGCAAGTGAAGGTAATTTCAGACTTGATGAGAGAGCGGAAAAACTGCTGACCAAACCCAACATTTACCCAATCCCAAGAAATCTACATAGTATACGAGGAATTTAACCCACCTGGAATATTGCTCCACTGAACTTCGCTGGAAATTCGCAAGAATTATTTCAAAAATGTATTCCTTCACGAAGGATCGTAAGACGAAAGCTGCAGTTAACTTCCGCAGCCATTTGTTATTCGATATTCCCTCGAATCGGGGAGAAGCTCGTGCCTCTCGAACCGGAGATCCTTTATCCGACCGCGTAACCCACGATTTCCCATTGGTAGTTAAATCAGAGCTGTCGAGAAGTGGGACGACGCGTGGTGATACCACGTTAGAAATTAACCGGACGGGCATTAGCTTGAATCACTTTAACGGCCGACGTGATTTCTCCATTGGCCGTGCGGGGCAAAAACGTCCGGGAAAAGTTTGGTAACTGCGAAAACATAGCCGGAGCCAAGAGCCACGCGTTATACAATTGATACGACTAGGTGCTAGGTGGCCCGTGATAGAAACTTCCCCCATAAAGTATCAACGAATACGTACGCGCGATACCGGCAGGAAATCAGGCAGAAGGAACCTCCCGAGACACCCGATGCATTTCTGCGCGTATCCCCGCGACTCCGAAATGGCTGCTTCCTCTATAAAACACGCCCGACAGGGAACGAAGTTGGGGAACGAGGTAATCCCGCCGCTGCTAACAAATCCGTGCAGCACCCGTTTCGCCAACTTCTCGTCACGATCGAGTGCATGCGGTATGTGGCTCGTAAAAAGGAACTGCTTTTGATTCTTCGCCGCTTTTACGGCGTATTCATGGACCCGCCACGACTGTTCGTAACGCTGACCACTTGGCAATCGAGCGATCGATACGTGGCTATGGGATTGGCGACAGTAATGGCCTGGAATTGTTCTTATCTGAACTCGAAATTAATTTCAAGAAATTTCTCTCGTATCGCGTACTCGTATGCGTACGTTATCGATCAAGATGATCACGAAATTGAAATCGTCAATACACCTGCAACTACGTGACACCGATTCGGTTTTATTTATTCAACTGGATAACCTTGTTTCGCGACTGAAGAGCGGAAAAACCACGAACTGCGCTCCGCCACGTTTACAACCTAATTTATCCGCTTTTAAATTAAATTCAAACTCGTAACAGTGTAACTCCTCTCTCGACGTCTTCCGCAAGACTCACGCACAATAAGAGGCGCGCGGGTCTTGAAACCAGGATGCGCAAAAACGCGAGCCTCTCATCTGTTCCTGAATAAACGGTAAAAAGAAATAGAAGCGAAAGAGGAGGAGGAGGAACAAAAGGAGCGCGCGTGCAATTTAAAAAATTCTTCTTTAATCTCGCCGAAAACCGGAGCAAAACGGTCCTGGGCTCTCTGAACAAGGAAGACGTGGCCCTCGCCCGTGTATCACGAACACGCTTCCACGGGAACGTAACCGTGGATATTGAAACGAAATTAACCTTGCAACAGTGGAAAAAAAGCGTAGACCGCCACGAGTTAATTCCAAGTGGCATAGAAGAGTAGATGGCCGCTGGCGAAGATCCATTCGGCTCTTCGCGGAGAATTGCACCCCTCAGGCAGACGCCGACCGCGGAACGGGGCTGCGCTGGGTAATATTTTCAGTAGCCGCGACCTGTCTAGAGCGAAATGTCGCAAGAAAGGTTGCTGGTTGAACCTCGCCTACGAGAGAACCCGTGGAATACGAACGAGGGCTGTGGTAATTTGTCAGCCACGATGTAACACGTAGCTCGTGGTTCTTTTTCCTTCGTCGCGATGGAAAATATCGAAAATCCATTCGTACACATCGATCCTTATGAAACTTCAAAACGCAAACATTACGCAGTTGTTCTAAAGAATATTCTATTCTAGAAAAGAAAGAAACCACAGTGCGATCTGATTTTTGAGGAAGCCAGAACGACGAAGACGCGTTTGTTACAATGCAGGATGGCGGATGGAGGAAGGTCTGGGTCGTAAGATGATACCGACATGGCAATCTCCGCCACCAACCCTATCGCCTCCACGGGCGAACCCTGTATGGCTCAGGATGGTTCCCTCGCCTAGCCTCCCCGATTTTCCCGCCCGCAAATAGGACGAGCGTAGCCGGGAACCCCAGGGCCCGCATCGTAAAGTATCGTTAATATAAGTTTGCACGGTGATTCACGCTCCGCAGCCAGTGTGACCGAGCTCTACGTGGCCCGTGGAAGGGTTGAAATTACGACTGGTAATACCTGCATCGCGGTGTTCCCACCGGCTGAAAAACGGTGGCTGATGGTGGAACCTTCTTCGCCAAGAATTTATACACGCATCAAGCAAATTACAGAGCGTAACGACACCGCGCGGACCCGTTTCTCATTAAAGGGGCGAAATCCTAAACAATTTTTATCTCGTATCGAATCGTGGTGTACGAGCTTATTACACGATTTAATGTGGGGAGAACGTATAAATACGAAGAGATGACACTTTAACTAATGAATGCTGTTTTCATCGTACATTTGAGGCTGGTGCCAGGCGATGGTACGCAAAGGTCTAATTCGGAGGCGAAGTAATTACATTCCGAAATAAAACGGCGGCCCCAGACAGCGTGGAGATACTCCAGAAACCGAGGGTCTTGGAGTAGATATTCGAGCACTGCGAGTAACTCGAACTATTCTGTCGAGTGGGGCACCCGTATGGTCACACGGTGGAGTATGGTTCAACTTCGATAAGAGATAAGACAGTTCGGGGTAGAGAGGGTACCGTTGAGCATCGACGCGCTTTTGTCGGTTAACATTCGTGTGTCCGCGCCCCCACGAGAGGGCGCGCGGAACTCCGGGTGTTCGAAACGATCGTTTCGCTTTTGTCACGAGGGTATTTCGATAATGACGAAAAGCGGCAGATGTCCGAGGGTGTCATTAATTAGGCCTTTCTTGGTACTGGCTTATGAGTCAGGCGACAGTTCGACTCTTCTGCGACTGCGTCGTTGAGCGAGGCACTTTTTACAGAATCGCGAGTAAAATGGTGTCCTCGCACGAGACGATAAAAATCGTTAAAAACCCGCTGCTTGTTCGGTGTTTCACGTAGCGCTCTTCACTTTAGCGTAGTCGCATTCGACTCTCGTTCAACCCTCTTTTCCGTTCCCCATCATTTATCACGATTTGCGAAGGTGTCGCTTCTCATTCGTTTAAGAACGATATATAGTCGGGGTGAACGAGGAAAGTAAGCCTGGCGGGTGTATCGAAATCTATTGGAAACAGCGCCACCCGTTCTCCGCGCCTCCTCTTTTCGAGCATCGATCTTAATCTAGCCGATCGATTCCCGTCACACGATTTGTCGTCTGTTCGCCGCGTTACCCCAGCATCTGATACGGACGGCGGGGTCTCTTTACGAAGTGTCATAACTCACTTGCTCGAAGAAAGGAAGCGTCCCTTTGAATGGATAACGCAAGTATCCGGCCGCGATACGCCTCGAACAACCGCGAGCTCTTTTACTAGTCGAGATGTCAATTTTTTACAGCCCCTCGATAGGCTGTCCGTGTCTTCAGGCAAAATTCAGGCAATATTTTCTTCAGAAAATATAGACACCGATAAAGCGTACGCTTCTAAGAAATCTGACTTCTCCCAGTCGACTGTGGAGGAAATTCGGTGACCGTAGCAAGAATTTCCTCCAGACTCGACTCTTCGGTCATCGGATCGTTACCAACAGATGTGTCCTTCGAGAATTCTTTCCCAATGACGCGTCAACCTCGAGCTATCGAGGACAAGAGGCAGTAGTTTGTAAAAACTCTAACAAAACAATTCTAGGTCCCTCGACGAGATATATCTTAGCATATGCGAGCAATAAACGAGAGTCCAGAACTTAAAAATAGCTTTCTCTCACGACCGCTCCATAAATCGTGTCCTGCGAAAAAAATCTCCTAGATTGCTCGTGTAACTTTAACGACAATTGTATCAACGAGCCTTAAGCGTATCGATAAACGTGAACTTTCACTCGAGCTATTTAACGAAACGTTTGAATTATTCAACGAAACCGAGATCCGTTCGTCCCTTCCAGGAAACGAAATGGAATTCTTTCGATTCGAGAAACACTAGACTCGGTCGGTCGAAACGGTTGGCCGCCAGATGTTTGGGGCCCACCCTGTCGCAGCTATTATTAGTTATCGCCGCGTGCAATTAGCCAGGACACACAGGGATCCAGCAAATTTGTACCTGCCCTCGTGAATCATGAATATTCACGAGGAAATCACTCCGTTCTTCGCGAGTCGCTCCATTATGACCGTGATTCGCCAATTACAAATTACACGGGACTCGGACCCCGCCGCTAGCCCGGCGAAACAATCTACGATGGTTGACCCGGAACGGAACCGTCAACGTTCCCCTCGGCTGGCGCTGAATTTCGGGACACTAATATTTTCTAAACTCGGCAAGTTCCGTTTTCCAATCAACAAATTCGAACTGCGAATGAAAATTGTGATTGCGCGTCGCGAAGCGTTCGAGTGACCGGGGAATCGAAAATATTTGCGGATGAGAGGCAGGGGGAGGAGGAGGAGGTACGAAAAAAATATTCGAGCCCCGAAAATGGAGCGGAAAAACTACGGTGACGCGGTCGGGGGGATCTAATTGCCAGGAGCATCGAGGCGGCGCGGGTTTCATCGCAGCTACGCGAAACGATCGGTCGCGTCATTTAATCGAACGAGCTCGATTCCGCTCGGCCGGTGGGCTCGTCGAGAGAATCAATGCCAGACAGGCTGCTTTATAATGAAGACGGGCGGGCGTCTACGTCGATATTACCCGGCTCGGCGAGGTCGAGCCTTTCCTGGAGGAACGCCGAGCCGTTTGCCACGCGAAAGAGCAGAGACGATAAGTGACACCGAAGCGAGAAGTCGACCGTGATCAGCACCGTCCGAGATCTGGCCCAGGGGTTCTATCTCCACGGCCCTTTGAAAAATCCGAGACAATGGACGAGTTTACCGTCAGCAGCCTTCGAATTGTATACCTCGAGACGGATCAGCGACTATCGCTCGTGATAACCCGAGAATTACTCCGCGACCTCGTTCTAATCCAGGTTAATTATTATATTTACCCACGGATAAGGGTTTCCATTGATTTCGTCGACTGGTTACGATAGTACAAAGACAGCTTCGTGGAACGTTCGATAAATCCGTAGCAACCGTGAGAGCAAGCATTGACGAGTTTCTAAAATTAATAAGAACGTAAGCAATTTGGATAGTTTTTGCGATAAATAATCGTTGCTCGTCGAACTCGGGGTATTCTCGGAAGGAATGGCCGATCCTGGAATCGAGTTCCGGAAAATTAACAAGGCGCGTGTACATCGAACGGCATGAATGAGTGACGCGGAGCGTGGTGGACGGTGAACACGGCGAACACGGTGAACACGGCGAGTGCGCCTCTGAATGATGCATGCGCAGACGCCGTTGATCTTCGGACCGGTGAATTATATTCGGAGTCTTGCCGGGGCGCTGGCCAACCGCGAGTGGAAACAATTCCTCCAAGTGCTCGGAATTCTCCTTCTTCCATTCAATCGATCAGCCGCCATGCTAAAAGATGCATCGTTGCCGACGTCCGCCGAATAGAAATCTCACTCGCATTGAAAATCGGCCATGTCGATTCGCTGTTACCGCTGAACAAATTTCTTCGATACTCGCACAACCCTTAACGAGTCAAATCGCCGGCAGTGACGCGATCGAGTCTCGAAACGGAGAGATTTTGACGCGAAAGGGTAATTCGAGTGACGTATTACTCTTGCTTCGTCAAATTCGTCGGCTATTTCGCCACAGGATACATTGGCAACGCGTGCACGTAGGAGTAATGCAATGAACACAGAGAGACGATGATACGATCTAAAAATAGCGCGCGACGCCTACCACCAGCTAGGTCGGTCAATCGCTGCTGTGGAAGAATCGCAGGGACTAGATGAAGGGGTTGAAATTATTTTCAGAAGACCACAAGATTGACAAAAATTGTCTCTTTGAAAAATTATGGAACGTTATTTCTATTGAACCTAGTTTAGCTATCTGATCCTTTGCATTTGGTACTTCTTTGATTTTAACGATCTTTGCATTCGAGTATGTCTCGTTTAATAGTCTGCATGTAACAAGACTGTCCTTCGCGTAAGATGTTGCGTATTAAGCAAGAGGGTAGCTACACCTTTTACATAGTTTTACTATTATAACCCGGACAGAACCATGGCGGCGCCTCCATTAAACTTCTATCGGAAAATCCTGGTTTCCTGCAAGTTCTAAACAAGCAATCGATCTATTCAAACAAACCAGCTTCGCCTAACCGAGGACGTGTTTGTTTGGTCAGCTTCGCCGCCGAATCCATTACCGTAACAAGATAATAATACATATTTCACGTGTTCCTGTATGAATCGATAAGCTGCTGATTTATCGAGTCGCCACCCCCTTCTGCGCGTCTCCGCGGCGATTTAAAAAAACCGTCCCTCGTAAGAGAGATGAAAAACGTCCGCTCTCAAGGCTCGCGCGGAAGCAGACGAATTAAAGTATTACGCGAGAAGTTGATCTCGACGTTGGATTACAAAACGTCGAGCAAAGAACGTCCCCCGTGTCGAGGGGGGTAGGTAACGAGGCGCAGCGAGAACTCATCAAAGCGACGCGACTAGACCACGGAAAAAAGTGCCGGGCGAAATTGAAAAAAGTTCTCCGGCGATTATTGCGATAAAGTAGTCACGGGTCTTAATCTTTCGAGAAGTTCGCTTTCCAAGGGACGTCCGGCTGACTCTCTCTGATCCAAAGCGACGAGCACGATCGCTGGATAGACGCCTATATACCGTGTGTCCGGTAATTGTAAGCTCCCTCCGGCTGCTGTAATTCCAATTATCGCCGCCTCCTTTGTCCACGGAACAGTCAACTTTGATCGAAAGTCTCGTCTGAAGTGCGTCGAGGGATGAAGAACAAGGACGAGACCCGGGGGCGACCGAGGGTGGCGGCAGGGGGTGGCCAGGAATCGAGGGAAGATGACGCATTTTCTTGCGCTCGAGCCGTTTAATTAAATTTTTCAGCGAGAGCCGTTAGTTAAGGATAAAAATCCCTCGATGCCACCTCGGTGTCTCCCTTTAGAGAAAAGCCTACGAGGCTTGGCGCCGTGGCTAATGTGATAATTAAAATTACTTTGTCGACGGGCGCATCGACGGGGCGAGCGCGACGAAAAGGGATCCCCGAAGCGTATCCTATTAAAATACTCATCTCCATCGTCAGAACGCGCCTTTTGAACTGGTGCAAGTGTAAACATAGTCGCGAGGACGTGCAACGTCGAACGAACCCCACGTCGAACCGCCTCTCGTTCGCGTCAAGCGACCCAATTTCTCTCAGCCGCCTCTTTGCAGAACCTCCGGAATTCTCAATTATCTTCGCGTCTACCCTCTCCACCTGTAATGATCTTTAATGAAATCATAGGTGGATCGCGGCAACGGGTGCGCAGCGGGAGACTCGGCTTTGTGATTCGACACTTTCCCCGTTAGAATCCTGCTGGAATGGCTGCCGGCACTAATAACCGACTGGTTTATCCCTCTTTGCGTTACGCGATTGGCGAAACTCGACGAACGGATCGTTGCTAGATTAACTCTGCGCGAATTTCTGAGACGATTACACGGACGCGAATTTAATTAATCGAGGCGAAAAAAGTTCGTCCGCTTCGAGCGCCACGAGTCTCGGCATAATAAGCGAAACCCATTCGAATCCTCCTCCACTTGTGCTGGTGCGACGACTGCCACCGGCGCTTAACCTCGCGCGCAAGAAGAAGATTCCGTAAAAAAGAGAGAAGAAACAGTTGATTACATAATACCAACGCTGTCGCCAGTAATTCAGCGAGCGGAATACTCGCGTCCGTGGCATCCAGGCCATTCCCGGCGGTCCGCGAGGAATTTTATGGAAAATTGAACAAACGAGCGAGCCGGGGGACGAAGAAAACCGCTGGGAAGAAACAATAAAAACAGCTTCCAACCTGACGCGTTAGCGCCGATGCAAAAGGTGCACGCGTCTGCCCGGCGTGGCCTGGTAGGGCTGCAATAATAATGCGCCCCGCAACAAAATCCCGTTGAAAAGAGGCGGTGGCGCCGGAAGCGCGGACAAAGAGAGCAAGAGCGGCCAGGAAGGCGTCTAGCAGACGTCGACAATGAAATTACAAACGACGCGCGCGCCCCGTTGGATGTTACTTCCGTGGAAATTACCGAATTTTTCTTCCCTTTGCCTCGTTTCGCGCTCCTCTCCCGTTTGAAAGGATCGTTCGTTCGGTCGCTGGGCCGTTCGTCAACGGGAGGGCAAAGGGGGGACGCGTTACGGGTAGAGAGATGTAGCCATGCACCGGGAACACGGTCGACGGAAACGGTTAAGTTTCCGGCCCTACTTCTCGCTCCCGGTGCATTGTCCTGTTGTAAATCAATGCCGTTCGTCGAAATCGGCACCTTCCGAAAATTTATGAGAACGCTCGCGGGCAAGTGAACAGAAAAAAAAAAAAAGTTAGGATGGAAAGGGTGACGTTGCGAGGGTGCGCGGCTCGAACGAACGGACGGAATTGATAGTTCGATGCGTTACAGATATGAGACTGTGATTGGGACTGTTGATCGCTTCGCGGATGCGATCATTTACTTTTTTTAATGGGATTCCTGATTGCGTGAGTTGTTTCAATTTCGATGGAAGATTGTCGGATATCGGATTCCGCTTCGAGTTCGTCGCGAGATTTAAAGAACAACGTAACGCCAATTCCTGTGGGATTAGTATTCCATCGATTGTTATACGCACAATTTATTTCTGTAATTATTCCTCTTCTATATAACGAGCGTGAGAGATACGCGAGAAGCGGAGTTGATTAATCCAGCCGCCAAGTGGCTCGAGAAATGAACATTCGACGGGAATCGCTGCTCGCTAAACGCAAAGTAGGCACGGTTACGGATATACGATCGCGAGGGGGTTGGAGGAGACGCGCGACCGCGAATGTTAATCACCGACATTCAAAAGCAAAGCGGCGGGAGCCGAAAGGGAAGAAAGGAGGAGCCCGTGAAACTTTCCGAGCCCGATGAATTTAAAACAACCGGCGCCGTACGTTCTTCGGAACTTGGTAATTCAATTTGTGGGCTCGCGGTTGAAAAATTCAGGCAATTCGCGTCTTTACCGGCGCACCCCTCCGGTTTCACCGTCGATTTCTCCCGTATTTTTCCATCAAGGGATTACCATGGACCGTTACGCGCCGTCTACCACCAACGCTAGAAGCTCCGTTTTACCAGGAAATGGTCCCGATTACTCGACTGCTTAACGGCCACTTCTTTCAAGAAAAGAGAATCTGAAATCTGTCGCGGGATCTCTGATAGCGCAGGAACGTCTTGGAAACTGCTGATTTAACCGTCGAGGGATGGTACGCGAAACGAGTCACGTTTTTCTGTTTATAGAAACATACACACGGATTACAACCCCTGTCGACATAAATTAGCACGATCTGAAACAGCTTCGAGAGTTAGATTCACAAGTTAGGTTTACGTTATTCACTCAGCAACCCTTCTGCTAGATAGACTAAGATAAAAGAAAAGGAGTGTCGTCGAGGACTTCCGCTAGAATACCTCTGGTACAATCATCCCGCGACATGCATAAACCATCCCGTTGCTAAATAGCCGCGTAAATTGCCCGTTGAATCGCTTAAGCGTCGCAAGTTTGATTGCAAAGCAAGCGGGCCGCGGTGCCCCGCGAAACCGATCTGAAAGTTTCCTCTTTCATCCGCTCGTCCCGCGACGAATTCCCTAAATAGCGGATTAACCGAGTCGCTCCGGCAGAAGCGAGTTCATCGGACGAGGCAGGGAAACGCGAGCAGCTAATTTCCCGGGGCTGCAAAAGCGACGCTCGAAATTCTTGATGCCGACGCCGTCGTCCGTAGGGACAGACGACCGCCGCGATGGACAGCCGATCTAAGATAACGCAATTAGCGCAATAATTCCGCAAATTGCGGCCACGGATGCCTCGCCTTCGGTTATTCCTGGACGCACGGGGCGTGTATCAACGCAAATATTAGCCTGTACTTGGCGCGCGTCGTGCCTGATTCCTTGGTCTGCTCGATGCCACGACGGTGTATAATATTACCAGCCAGTCTCTCGCTATCGAATGGAACCGCCAGTGTTCCAGCGGCTCGTGTGCCATTGTATATTTACCCTTAGCGTACACCGTCGGGACTTGTTCGAGGGAATCAAGGACCGCCTCTGTGAACGAATGGAGCCGCTGGCGCCTTTGGAAGTCTGCTTATCGTGTAATGATCTTTTAGCGTTCGAAAAATTATTGAGAAGATCGCACGGTTGTCGAAAAGCGATTGAACTCGTTGAGAGCAAACAAGATGGTTAACCGTAAGCATAAACACTCCGTTAGTCAATGGATTATGGCATTCGTGGTAACACAGAGGCTGTGTCGGACACGTGCAGATGTTAATAGGAGATCGGAAGATAGCATCGGTTCAGAATGAACGTAGAAACTAAAGTACAATGTGGATGAAATTTAATTGCAACATCGTCGACGTCGAGGACCACCAGGAGCTGTTACGATAGTTTAGCGAGTCCAGCGAGTTATTTGGAAAACCGACTAAGTAGTTGGAACAGTAGTTCTCATCAGAGCGCGAGCAATTTAGTATTTGTTAGGAACACTCGCCGCTGTGTTCGGGGGTAGTATTCAATTCCAAGTTCCTACCAACATCTTGATCGAGTAATTAATTATCTCACCGCTCGATGCTCTCAATTGTCCACGCGCAGTAGGCAAACCTAACATTTGCGACGCGGATCTTCTCGTTTCGCTTGAACCTGCGTAAATGTCGCTTCGGGAGATTAACTTATTATCGCATCGATGAACCGCGTTGCAACGCGGTCTCCAGATACAATTCCTGGCCCCTCAGCCTTCGATGAAGAGATTTATCGCCTGACAGTGAGGTGTTTATGACTTTTCGCGCGCCACGGATATCGAAAATGGTGACAAACGTAGTATTCGTTTAAAGTTTCGAATCTAGAGTATCGTCGAACTAAGATTGAAACGCGAACGCGGATGTGTCTGGATAAAAATTTGCGCGTCCAATAACCTACTCTTCGTACAACGTAAATTAATTTCAAATTCGACTATCAACCAATTAATAGTTAAGTACTAACTGCGTCAAAGTGAATCAATTTTACTTTAGCGAACGAGAATTCTGCTTACAGAATTTAAGTCCTCCAATTTTATAAACGGTTGACGGGCGAGGGCACGAAATTTTAATTTACACGAGATATATAAGGGGCAGTAAAATTTCACGAGCCACCCGTAAAACCAAAGTTTCACTTCCAGCCATGAATCCACATTCTAACATAACATACATGCATCTTACAATTTCTCTGGCACTAAAAAACTTACGAGGGGGTAGCACCGCGCGATAATTCACAATAGGAGCGCGAACGAATCTTCCCTTCTCTCCGAGTATCCAAGGAAAGAAGATAAAAAATGGAACAAGTCGAACGCAGGAAACCTCAGGAAGCAAAATGTTATTTCCGAAGCCCAATGGCCGCGATGCAAACACGCTGGTATCGCGTTTCGCGTCATCTCGTGCAAAACGAAAAACCAAATTGTTTGCGAACGAAATCGACGGTGCTTCGCGAAAAAACCGAGCTCGATTAAAATTTTCCCCATCGACGTGCTCCCAAAATTCATCGCTGTTACGCAAATGCAAAAATTCTGAGCTATCGTCAATTATCGGCGATAGAGGAACGTGTCGCTGGCGAACGGTTTAACCGGCGACGGGCAGACGCGTCGAGCAGGTAACAACGATTCAGGTGAATTTATTAGCGTCACGGCTAATCGAATCAATAGCCGCAATTACGAGTTTTCACGTAACATCTCAACCGGTCGGTGGAACACTGGGGACGTATCGATTTTCGAGTTGACGCCGAATACTGCCCGGTGGCTATCGAAAACTGCATTGCGTCTACGTCACGCGACTGCAGTTAGGTCAGCATCGTCCGACGTCGAAATTGTACTGCTCGACGAGAGACGAGCCCCAATTGCAAAAGTATGTTTCCAGGTTAATATCTGAAACTGTAACAAAAATACCTTCTACTTCAACTGAATTTCCACTTCGAGATACGTAAATAAAACTTTTAGAAATCAAGCTACTACTGCCTGAACAACTTTAATTAAACCAAAAAAAAGCACACTACGATCCTCGCACTCTCAGTCACGAAATAAAACTACCAATTTCCCACAGAACGTACCAATTAATTACCCTCTTACGATTAAAACCTACTGGCGAACGAGTCGCGTAGCTCACGATAACACGACAAGAGGGTAAACGATCATCCCCATACGCGCGCGTATCTCGCCATCATCGTCCAGCGTCAAAAGCCACTCCCTCGTGTCCCGTTGAAATTCGATTAAAAGCGACTAGCGCCTGGTATCGGTGGGAAGGTACGCAAGGGGGAGGAAAAAAAAAAAAAAAAAAAAAAATAGGCCGTCGTTATCGCAAGGTAACGATACGCGTGGCAGCATCGTTGTCGAGCGTGGAACGGAAAAGAGCGAACGGGTGGATGAAATCGTCGGAAGCACGCGCGCGTCGGGCGAAAAGCCCACGGGAGTGTTTAAACCCCGGCGCGCGGCAGAGTAAACGCATTCATTGGCATAATGCGCGATGTCAATTTTCCGGGGCCATTGGGACCGATACACCGAATGGTATACACGCGCCTCGCGGTATCATCGATACAGTCCGTTCGGGTGATCGCGACTGAATAAGCCGGGGGCTTTAAAACGCATCGACAACTTGCAAATCCGCTAATTTGCCCCGTGTCAAGCCGCGTTTCGGGCCTGGCGAACCAAAAACCCCCAATTCTCCGCGTATCCCGTCCGATCCTATTCGACGCCGGTGTACTGTGCCTTATCGCCTAACCGTTTCAGTCGCGAACAAACTCCGCCGCGTTTATCGGCACACACGTTTATGCCACCGCGTGCTAAATTGATTCTGTGTAATTGGTGTCCGTTGTAATCGCTTCCGTGTGCGCGCGAAATAAACCGCGTGTAAATCGCGAAAAGTAATTGCAGCAACGGGGTCCGTGGCGGTTGCGCGGCACCAGGGGTTGCAGGGACCGATCAGGGGTTGGACGAAGCAACGCGCATCGTCCTGGCGTAGGCGATCTTCGCTGAAGCATCGCGCAACCCCCGTCATTCCTGCAGCCCTCACGGGGAACCAATAACGATCGGGAAATGTAAAGCCCTCGACATTCGGAGTTTCATATAAAAAGCTGTTTTTATAAGAGCAATCGCAATACGATGCAGCAGTTGCCCCCCAGTAAACATGCTATTCCATCGCGAGATACGTAAAATCGATAACTTATCGGGAGCCGCGAATTTCATAATCCGTATCCTCAAAAAACCGTGCGGTGTATGATGGAATTTTATCGAACGAAAACTGCCGATGTCTGCTATAAAAAGGAAGAAGGGGGAAGAAAAAAATTGCTGGAAAAAAGTGCAATACGAAAGGAAATCTGCGACTCGATTAATAAAATGGAATTCCGCGCGCTATAGAAACATGGAATTCTATCGTTCTTTTAGCCGGCTGTATTCTTCCAGCGTAAAATGATCGATTCTATAGCGATTCCTTTGATAAGAAAGCCGTAGCGAAAGTAGCGGCGATGTTTCGCGTTAATTAAACACTCGGCGGTTGGCTGGCGATGCTTCAACGCGCGCGCAAATATTTCATTCACTCCGAACTCGCTCAAAAGCGTTTCCACCCTTTCGCCCTCCCCTCCTCTTTTTTTTTTATCCCCTGGCCTGTGTTTGCGTAACGGCGTGACGTAACGCGGTCAATAAAATCGGTGAAGAACGCAAAGTTCGGCAAACAAAGCGGCAATTTAGCCCAATTCCAACGTCCCATTACTTCGGCAAATAACGTTAAAAATTTTCCTATTGTACCGCCTGTTCATTTGTTTCAGAAATCCAAACAATGCCTAAAATCGGCAAAAATATCGCCAATAAAACACGTCGAGTTAGCTGCCCGTTCTTTACCTATTCATTGTATACACTCGGGGCAAAAATGTATGTTTGAACAGAAAAAAAAAAAAAAAAAAAAAAAAATGAAAAAAAGGGGCAAGAGAAACGAGCGCAATTTTGATACGCCCTCCCAGATACTCTGTAAAATACTTTGTTGCCAGAATGAATTTCGTGCATTTCCGTTGCGCGCACGCGAATAGGAAAATTTGTACGTAATTAAACTAGCTGCTCGGACGCGTTCTACTCGTTTAGATTCGTATCGCGCAAATGGCGCTATCTTAAACCGGCTATTTTGTCCCGGTTTTATTTGACTCGAAATAGTCTCCGTTTGCTTATGTCCACGTAAAAATTAGTTTCGTTAAATTGGAACAACGGAGTTAGACACATACAGAGGACCGTTACCGGATATAGGCAAACACGGATAATCACCATTTACCGGTGCCCCTGCAATCGTGCTGTTATCAAATGTTCCAAGATATTTCAGAAATGAAGTTGTCAAAAGTATTCAGGAGAAAAGGATAGCAAGATCTCGCGTAATTTCCACAAATTTCACGTGCTTTCCTCGACTGTTGCGTAATAACGCACGTTTGTATTGTACAACGAAGTACGAGAGCTAGTCCGGCGTTGCATAACAATTTGCAGTATCGATTGGCGCGAGGAGGCCTTGGGTTTCGTCGAATCATCGTATTTGACCAGTATTGTCTGCCGTTCATTCGAACGTGCATTCGCACTAGGCCATCGATTCGGCTAGTCGCTCGTGCAGGGACGAAAAACTGGTTCAAGGTAGCTACTAGCGTAAGACGTGGCCGCGTCGATACGTAGTCCTGAAATTGCCGGAAGGCGCAGGATCCCATCGGAGCTCGGAATCATTTGATCAATACCACCGCTAGTTACTGGAGAATTTTCAAAGAGGAACGATACCTCAAACGGGACGTAGCATAATTATTTTCCTTTCAGAAGTAAAAACGATTTCATTTTATTTTACTCTACGTCTCTTCGCTGAGAAAATGAAATCTATCTAGAAATTTGTCAATCCGAAAATGAAATATTCTTCCATCGCAAGTTTTTATTCTACAAAAAAGATTATACCGCCCCGTTCCAACCCACTCACATCGCAAAGCATTAAAGAAGCAGGCAGGAAACATAAGTCGAAACCGTGACCCGAATTACTTCCCATCCATCGATGCGCAGAAACAGCGCTACCGCCGATACCCAGCTATTCTTCATGCGCCAAAAGACAGCAGCTTCCGGTCGAGTGATCAATAGCGGCGGAACCCAAGAAAAACGCGGACGGATAACGTGCATCTGTCTCTGCGCGTGGACAAATGTAACCATTCAGGTTGCTCGTGGCCTCGAGCACGGCGACACTGGGCCGAGGATCGTTCGATCGAGAGCTCGCTCGAAGAAAGGGTCTGAAACAGGGTTGTGTATTGCGTAACCAGGGGGTCGTGCACACGTCGATAGATCGCGGAATGACGCAGTATGGCGGCTGGGTGCACAACATGATTCACTGGGCGGAGAGACAGTCCATCGGTTATGCCAATGCGGCAGTCCTTCATCCGTGGCTTCAACCCTTTCTCGACCACCCCTGCGGACAACTCCACCCCTTGGCCACGACGGAACGCGCCAGCAGGCCGCGACACGTCGCACGCGATCCCAAAAGAGGTCGAGAACAAATGGTTCGAGGGCCAAGAAGACGTTCCCGGTTTGGGAACGGCAACGGGCCGGATCGGAGATCCCGGTGGATCCACCAGCCGGAGGACGAGCCCTCGACTGAATACGAAGCGGCGCCATTACTTCCGGTAGCTGGAAGTACACCGCTAAAGCGCGTAATTTCGCGACAGCGAGAACTCGGGAGCGTTCTGCGTGCCACACCCGTCGTTTATGGAGCGAATTCGTGCGAGAGTGGAATTTTTAAGGGACCATTCAGAGATATTTCTCCCGTTTTTGGCTCTTTAAATCATCGTAAACCGTATATTCCGCCGCTCTATTCGCTGATAAAGTGTCCCGTCGAATGGCGCGGAGAAGCGGAGTGGCACGAACGAGCTGCACTTTTCGCGGGCCATTCGTCATCTGGCTCAGAAATTTCTTCGGTCTCTCGTGCACTGGGTCTCGCTTCATTAAATGGGATGCATTTTTTAAAACTCTCAATTGTTCTCGATACTCGCGGACTGTATTCGTCAATTATAATTAATTTGCATGCGCTCGAGAACATCTTGTCGCGAATGAGACGCTATTCGTCTTAAGTTACGCCTTGGACGGCTCCTCTGTGCGCGAATTTATCGCACGGAATTTCATCGTCCAATTAAATAATTCCCAGGATGTACGTTCGACGCGGGTCGAAAAACGAGGCCAATCAAATGGACGGAACCGGAAAATTCCGGTCCGGTAGATTACACGTGTCAGCTGATATTTTTCTTGGTCAAATTCCAGTCTCGCTTGAGCAATCGCGTGCAATTAACGCACGCAACCGCATTGTCCACTGGCAATTTATTGGGGCGATCCGAGCGGGGCCGCGTCACCGTACAATCTCCGCACACAGGATGCAAAATCATATTTACCGGGGCATCCGCTTAAACGCGCTGATAATTAACTAACCGACGCCCAGCGTTCAAACAGAGCGGCGTCCATTATTTCAGCGACATCGGGCTTCCTGGCTGCGTGTTGCACAGTCTCTCGCCTCGTGGCTCGCGCGAGCATATAAGCTTCAGCGTGCATCCTCGTCGTGCTGTCTCGAGCGGTGGCAAAAATCGAGTTAATTATTTCAAATCATCCCGCATTACGTCCATCGTCAACACGGAATATACGCGCGATATCAGAAGTTAAACGACGATATTTGTCTACGGCTCGCAACGCGTGAACCGACCTGTGCACGTATTCAGAAATTCGACGCGGAGTGCTGCGCTTTATCCGCAAGCCCGACACAAATCTCCGCTGCCTCGCTTCTGTCACGTAACAATGTACGCGACGCGGCGATACAGCTTCTAATAAATTAGATTAAAGCTAGCGTAACGTCTTCTTAAAATTCAGCCAAGTCTTAAAGCGTTGAAACGCTACCTAAATTAATGTTCGCAGTAACTAATTACCAGGAACACCGAACACTTTGCGTGTTCGTTCAGACGAGATGGAGTAAAAAAAAAAAACTGAAGCTCCACGGGAGCGACCCGGTTCTCAATTCCATCACGACGAGTAGATACCAGCCACCGTAACCATCGACATCGAGAGAGGCACGTGTCCGGAATTCGCGAAGCTGGCAAGTTTTAAATTGCAGAATCGCGGGATCCTGCAGAGGCCCCGGGTTACGTGGCTCGAGGAAGCCTGGCAAGGTCGTGCTCGAAGGCTGAAACTCGGTCGACCCTGGGCTCGCGTTTGATTCGCAAATCCTGCGCCAATTCCCGGGTCACTTCCAGCCAGAAACACCGCTCGCTAACGACGCTCGCGGCGCCGGTCTGCCCCTTTGTTCCGTCGCGAGGTAGCCGCGTTCATAAACTGGGCCTCGACCCAGTTACACCTGGCGCCGCGGAAACGAGCCAGCCCCGCTCGTTTCGATAGGAAATTAACCCGCATTCCGGCGGACACGCGAATCCTTTAAGGACTCGGGACGTACCCGCGACGCCGTGTCGAGGCTGCGCTCGCGACGCTATAGGACGGCCACCGCTGACGCAAGCCGACCCCGTGAACTTCGCCACCGCGAATCGATACAGCTCGACCTTGAACTATTTTCAGCTCACCCGTTATACAACGGAAAAGCTCTGCAGCGAGAAGCGCGGCGTGTGCGCCCCGCGTTGCGCCACTCGCCCGGCCCGGAACTTCCGCCCGAATTTCGGTGCCCGCCGCGGACGTTCCGGTCTGCCGCTTCACTCTGATCCCCGCTCCGTGGTTACGTAAGTAAGAACCATTGCGGGGCAACATTTCTTTTCCGGACAGTTAATTTTTGGTTACGTCCAGGAACACTCCTCCGCAGTGTTGTGCGATTTATCGTCCGCCAGGAGGGGAACTCGTGGAGTTAACGTAAGACGCGGAATGAGCTGCGCTCCTGCTGTTGGGTTTCATTTAATTGCCCCGCACGACGGGGGTATAGCTGGCCATTATTCGGCGATACGTGGACAAATTATGGCTGCGGTTATTCTGTATGCTCTTGTTGATAAGAGAAGACACGTTATTAGATAAACATCGATCGTCGAGAAGTTGAGATTGGATTTGGAGTGAAGGAAAAGAGAACGCAGAGGGTGGTTAGCGGTCACTTGCGATCCATCCGGTTCGCGACTTCTGGAAGCGCTACAACTTTCCACCCTCGTAACTTGGATATCGGATTAATGCGACATTCGAAAGTGTTCGACGCCCGAAGGCCAAGTGGACCGCAATATTTCGCCGTTCTGGTGTCACATGGTGCGACGCCCAGGGGTATTGCGTTTCTACCGGATGCACCACCGGATTAAAGGGGATGCGCCGCTAACGAGCGATCCGCGGAGATAGTCACGTTCTCGAACGTTTTCGAGTCCCGGGACGATGGATACTTTGATCGATTAGCATCTTTCCAGAGTGGCAAGATCGATGTTTCGCGTGAATATTTTAGAGGGTTGAAATTACCAGGAGGATCGCTCGATACTCGTACGATATTGAATGCGAGGCTGTTTAGACGCTGAGTTGGCAAAAAGTGGATGCGCTTCTCGACTCGAAGGGTACGGTCGAAATGTAAGTGAAAACCGCACGGTCTTTCAAAGCGTTTCCGAGTCGTTGGTATTTAAATTTTGTTCTCGCGGCCCAGCGACGAGATAAATTATGGAGCGATTATCACGGTTTCGCTCTCTTTTTCCCCCCGCGACGAACGCTTCACATTGTGAAAGTGCCGTTGAATACCTGGGCACACGCATACCAGGCTGAATTTATGATTCGGTGAATTTAATGTTTAACGCCTGTGAGAGGGAAATATGTAAACATTCGTTAGAAATGAAATCTGGAAAATTGAGGCCGTAACGAGCGGAATATTCAAAAAACTGGGCGAGAGAGTTGAAAATGTATGAAGATACAATCTGGTATACTCCTTTGCACTTTTCACTAACAAATTAATTCCTAGCATTTCTAATTATCATTTCAAGCAAATTCTCGAAAGCGTTTCCTCGATTACACTCAAACCTGTCTTCTTATATGTGATTTTCTTTTTCGCACGATATATAAAAGACATTATTATTATTTACCGGCTCGAAAACAGGTTGAAGCGTGCAACGTAACAGCCCATTATTATTCCCAAACATATTCAACCGTTCGCTAATTTCACCGCGCAGAGAAAGTACGATAACGCGAAGAATAAGGGAGGAAATTTTCCTCGGGATCGAGTTATCGGCGAAACGAGAAGAAAAAGGGGAGACGACTGTGGCGAAAGGGGGAACCGTTGGAACAAATTTTGTTTCAATTTCAACGTGAGTATAAAAAATTCAAACGGGCCCGTGCCAACGTATAATGTCATATTAAGCGTTCATAAAAAATTGAAACGACGTCCTCGCTTTAGTAATTTAAATTTCACGTTGCGTTCGGGCAAACTGCGCATAAATTGACAACGAGAAAGAAGCAAGGTGTTTTTATTATTTAAAAAATTGAAACTCCGTTGCGATCGTGTCGCTCAACTCTGTTACAACATTAATATGCGCGTACCGCGCTCCACTGGTAATACAAACCAAGCCTTTTTTAAATTTCACTTCGAACGCGCTGAAATAATTCCGTACGATAAATTCACGAGCTGCACGCGTCTCCAGGTTCGTTCAAATTTTCGCCCCGTCAAGTGAGATTCTAACAGCCATTTTATGTTAAATCTCGACTGTGACTGTTCGACGAAACCCTAAATTTCCACGAGACGTTCAAACGAACACAAGCATCACTTTGATCTCCTCTTGCGGTTGCCTCGATTAAACGAGCACCATTCTCGATGGGCTAATAAAAATGTCACGCTTGCCATTTGTCGTAGGCCATAAAGAATAGAAGGATTATTTCAATTCAAAGCGGTTCGCGAAATATTTCAATCTCTGCTTCTAGTCCGAACGCGCGATGCACATCTAGAGCTATCAGAGCTTTATTTAACCAGCCAGAGAAACGACAGAAGAATTTCAACGGTATAGGGGTTGAAAGGCAGAACGGACCGCTACACGTAAAGGCTGAAAGGGCCATCCGAAACTCAGATACCACCCGTATCAGCCACTTGCGTATTGTATGGCTGCGACATATCCGGATCGTTGTTGCAACCAGCGGAGCCTTAGATTAGGGTATCGAACTGCACTCGAGAACGCTGGTGCAACGGCACGACTAACCCTGTCTATCAGAGACATAAAGTGCTAAGTTCACAAATGAGTTTTTTGCAATATATTACAAGTGACGCACAATTTGAACGCGTACCTTTGCGACTAATAGTTTACTTGTTCTATACTCAGGAGGAAAATTTCATTTTTATTTTTGCGATCGTACCATTCCGTTGAATTTCGTAATATCTCAACTCTTCTGTCTGTCGACACTTGTCCTTCGATCCTTCTCGCAAACATTACGAGAAGCAACGTAACGAACGAGGGGGGTATAACTCTTTCCGCTGGAAAGTAGACCGTCCGCGCCTTCTCATTTCGCGGCCTTCCCAGCCAGCCAGCCAGCCGCGTAATTTGTGGCACCCCTTGAGAATTTCGAGACGATACGTTATCTGTTCGGGCAGGAGTATTTAATATCCCAGATATTAAAGACGGGAACTTAGCACCAACCGCCCGCCAGACCTGGAATGAAATCAGGACCATAAGCGATCGTTCAGCATCCCTGGCAGCGAACTCGGATTGGAATTACACGCGGCGCAAATATTTCTTTCGCGCTGAACCCTTTGGATCAGCCACTATTGGATCGATCAGAATCGTACCGCAGGTACCTTGAATTTTGCTCAAATTGTAACGTGTTCCAGTCTGCGCGGATTTATGCCCATCGATTTGTCGATTGTTCGTAAACCTGCAAACCCTCCGAGTTACAGTCGCAGTTAAACCAGCGAAATTGCGACGCGATCTCGCCCTACTTTCACATCGACTGCAATCTATTTCGATTCCGTAAAAATCGCAGTCAGCCAATAAAAAAATAATCGATTTGACGTAGAATAATCTGTATCTATCCAGTTCTCCTATCCATATATGAATTTCAAATTCGTTCTTTCCACAAAGTCATTTATTATTCATTACGGAAGAGCCAATAACGCGGTTCATCTTTTTTTTTTTTTGCTATATTTTCGCACAATCTTTTTTCCTCCTTTCATCTACAGAATTTTTATAACGTACACTCCGTTACGTATATACGTGTTTTAAATATTATGTGTCCATACCTGCCTTTGACTCAAAATTACTTTTGATCGACTACAAATAAGCGCATGCACGATTGACGGGAATTAAACGAATAATCTCTCCAACGAATTAAGCAAACGAATCGCAGCTTCGACGCTAATCAATCATTGACCTTGCGCAGGCGGGGATGCAAAATTTTAATCGACCGTACGATAGTAAAGCAAAGTAAATATCGGCTCGAGCAAAATTCATTTAATCAAATAAGTTCTGTATCTCGATTAAACTTTCAGCGATTCAAGCTCCGATCAAATCGCCAAAATATAATAATTTCGACGAATTCAATTTTACTGCACGGCTCGAGAACGTTCCGTCCAGAGGCGGGTGCCTAAATTGGGAATATTTATGCGACCAAATTGCACGTTCAATATTTCATACCTAATTACACGGTAAAAACAGATTTCCCTTGTTACTCGAATATCGATTCGCCTATTAATTTATCATCCCCGTTCGACCGTGTACCTCTCTACAACCTTAACTATCTATTATTCAATTTAAAAAAACCCATTTAACCACTTCTCATTACCTCAAGGCGAAAAATTCAATTACATCTCGATATTACTTGCATTACCTCAACACGATCGATCCCCCCGGTATTCCCACGGTATAACCGACGCGAGCTATTATTCCAACAATTCGTGTAAAAGCGTAAAATTTCTCGCAGCCCACACAAGACAGTTTATTAAAATACTTCGCCAGGAATGCAGCTTCGCTTTAATTCATCCCCCCTGATGGATGCTGTCTGGTATTAAACGATGCAAGAAATTTAATATACAAAAATCGTCCGTCTCCGGATATCTGCTTTCAAAGAAGTTTCGAGGAAGTGGATTACACTTGCAAGAAAAGAGAAAAAAATAAAGAAGAAGGAGAAACGAAAAAGAAACGAGCGATCCGTTCGACAAGGCGACGAGTTCCGCGAGAACGCGAAAGATGGTGGAAGAGAGGGGCGGATCACCCCTTCAGGATCCGCCGTCTCCTTCGAAGATCTCGGGTGCCGAGCTTACCTCGAATGTAGGTTACACATGTTGTACGTGCCTAATACCCGCGGAGGTTCGCGTTCTTGGACGAGGAACGTGACTCGAGGGTTCTTACCGCAACCAACCGCGGGGTTAGACGACAGAATCCGGTAAGAAGCTCCGATTCCCTTCGTCCTTGTATCCTATTTCTATCTTTCCGCTGTTAAACTCGCCTCGCGTCGCGTCTCCGTCGACGTACGCGCCTCCTTCCTTTTCACTGATCCCATCGATCGTCACTGATTGGATTGGTGGAAGCGATAGTCGCGAATTTTTTAGAAAAATTTCGAGATATTGTATGTCTACGTAATATCATATAATATTCATGAAGTGAACTTTGAAACGCGCGGTTCAATGGATCCGTGACATTACTTTGACGCCATTTTGATAGCCATTTCTAGGTGTTAATTAAAGAATTTCATTCCTCTACGAAGATTAGACGAATCCTGGTTCTCCCTTCGTCTGTTCTTTGAACCAGAGGATTTTTTTCGAGCGGTTTACGGTTCCGTCGAGAGCTTAAAGGAGCTGATTATACGACCAGATACAAAGTGGTTTATACGCGCGCCCGGGCTTATGTTCGCCAGGTTTTTCAACCTTCTGACTTTTCGGAATTAAACGAGATAAAAAGGATCTCTAACGGGCATTGATCTCTGTGGTTAATTACCGGGGAATAACTTCGTTTTAAAGTTAATTATGGAAAAGAAACCAGCTTGGAAACAGGATATTTAGCCCCTTAAAACTTTGACTGGTTATATTATCGAGATTTATTCTAAAAAAAAAATTAACCGTTTCCCGAGGGATGTTTTGTAAATGCAGCGCTTCGTTATCGATAAAAGCTGCTTTGGTAACGACTAAAAAAACAGGAAAATAGGTAAATTTACATTTCGATACTCCATTCAAACGCGAGTTTCATTCTAAAAGGTTCAATAAATGTTTAAATCTAGGCATAAAACTGGTTTCTCTTAAACTGTCTGATTATTTCTGCATCGTCCATTCTCTCGAACAAGATATAAAACGGATATTATTTCACAATGTTCGAGGCAAAGTTTCGGAATGCCCGTATTGCCAGATGTTAGACGCAAACTAAAAAATACACTTTGGTCGAAGCGTCGTTAGGTAGCACAATTTTCGTAGTCTCTCTCTCAATTTTTCTCAAGTTTTCCAAGACCAAGAGAAACCACTCCCAGACATCATCCTGGGGAACACGAATGCGTGCGATCCCTAAAGGTCTAACTTTCCTTAAAGGAAGAAAAAAAAAAGAAAAAAAGAAGAAAAAGCAACTACTAGAACGGTTCTCTTGTTATCATCGAAAGAAGAGGCGAAGAGCGACGGACTTCGAAGGAGAACGAAGCCTCTCGCGAAGGGCATGAAAACCGTTTGCCAACTTTTGACGAGATTTCGGATTACACGCGGCACTTTCGCGCCGGGAACACGTTCTCCGTGCGGCAAATAAACGTAATTAAGATTTACGCGAGCGACGGACAGCGTTACCCGGGTACGACAGCCCCGCAAGTGTAACAACCCGTGTTACCAGCGGGGCCCGCGCGCACGCAAAATGGCGTGGGCGGCGGTTAAGTGCGTGATCTACCGTAATGAAATTTCTTCTGGCTCTGCTCGTCGCTCCGTTTCATCCGGGGCAAGAATTTTCGCGGCCGCACTTGTAAAATTGTGAAACTTGTTAGCCTGCGCACGCGGGACCCGGCTTTCGCACGCACGCACGCGCGTATACAGACACACAAATACACACACACACACACACACACACACCTCTCCAGCTTTGTTCGACGTTACCCTCCCCTCGTTGTACTTTACTGCATCGCGTACACGACCGCGGCGGAACTTAATTCTCGGCCACGTTTATTTACTGGCGGACGAAGAAAACGGCGGCCTGGTGCGGGGCGGCGATAAATTTTAATTCCAGCCAGTTGTTCGCGCCGAAACTATGCGAGATATTTCTTAACCTTGGCGAAGAGCATCGAGGAAACGAAGTCAGGCTCGGCAGCACGCTTCGGTTATCCGTTTTAATTGGCATTAAACTGCCACGGCTGCTGTGACGCGTGTGTTTTTAAGGGAGAATATTTTTAGCAAAAAAGAGGCCCGCAACGGCGCCATTTCTTCTTTGCTTCTCGATGACCAAGCGGACGTCTACTCGTAGCCAACGCATCAATCCTCGAAACGCGCGATTCAATGAACTTTCCTGCTGTTCGCGAGCCACGAGCCACCACTACCGGCAATCTACTCGAGGAGCATTCCTCAGCCTCGCCTTGCACATTCGAAACGATCCACGAGTAGAGCTACAAGCCCAGACGTCTCCTCGTTGGTTAACTGCCGAACAGAATGGCGTCAGTGAGCGCGTAAACGCAAAAAAGTGCAAATTGAATGGGCGCCAGGGCAAAAACCGGGGTCTGAAACCGAGTCGCCGGGGCCGTTACTCTGCCATGTTGTCGGCAAGATTTCCGGCCGAAGGCTTCCGGTAACGATGATCCTCCATTCCTCGACGAGATTCACGTTGCGCCACCACCACCATTTCTGCACACCCCTCCACCGAACTTCCGAGCCCTTTCCTGTCCGTTGCTTCTTCTACCCACATTCCGTCTACCCCCTCCGCAGCTGGTTCTACGCTCAACCCTCTCCTCCTTTCCACCAACCCCCTGGCTGGCTCCGTTCTATTTCCGGCGCCCAGCTTCGAAACGTCAGCCACGATACGAGGCACGATAAGAGAGAAACTGGGACCGCTTAATAGGATTTCTCATCTCCCCGGTGATCAGAGACGATCCCCCTTTCCTTCTTAACCTCTCGCGAGAGATCAACCCTTTGTCTCGAGGCTTCTTTGCCCGATGCGCGTGTTACTACGTTCAACGCGGTGCTCGCTCCAATTCGAACGCCGACAAATTGTTGCAACGCGATTCGTATTACTCGATGCGCCAGGGAATTGCTATCTAAGCGTGGTACGAGATGCTAGCGCGAGATCTGTCCAGGAGTAACGAACGGATTCGTCCCGATAATTGAACGTTCGCATCCGCGCGAGCGTTTTCATCGAAATTATTCAATCATCCTGGCTCCCCGCGCGCGTAAGCCCGGTCGTTTGCATTTATTATCCGACGTTTGAAGTCGTCAAGGCTCGCGTATGGAGGATCCGCTGGTACTTGGAGCCGCGTGTATACCTTCGACTGAGCGCGTTTCAAAGTTTCAACGTTTGAGTTGCGAGTTAATTTGCATAGCTGAACAGTGATCAACGGTGAAAAACGCGGCAAATATTTGCCCCGCGTTCCGTTGAATATCGGCCCTCGAACGTCAAAAGCGAGCGCGTATACCCGGCAAATCAGAGGCGCAACACTCGCGCTCCAGATAGAAATCGACGTCTTTCTCTCCCTCGTCATCGATCCAAATTTTGCCCGAAATATTTTGCCTCCCCTTTTTTCTTTCGCTTCGTTACAGCTGAAGGAGTTGTTTGGCCGCAGTTTCGTTCGATGGTCGAGCCGATCCATACCGCGTTACCGATGCGCCTTCGATCCTCGAGATTGACTATCTCGATCGTCATAAGAAGCACATGTTTGCGGGACGTACGTACACACGGTGGCGGCGTTTTATGATGTTTACATTGATTTCCAGCGACGACAGATCCACGGCAAATATTATCGAAACGTGCGAGATCCGAGCCCCGTTACAGAGGGAACGCAGGCATCCACCGAAAACCACGGTTTATTTTCACGTGCCGCGGTAAACGTTGCCTGACCTGGCATAATAAACTATCATCACGATCGCTTCGGTGTTTTAACAAGGATTTGACAAACTTTCGAGCCAGTTCCACGGCTCTGGCGTGTACACCGTGCGCAACTACCGTCGAGGGTTATTGGAACAGTTTAAAGCGTTAAAGCACCGCGAAGATACTTCTCTAAATGTCTAGAACGAAGAATACAGTATAAATTTATAACTTTACGCATAAACGTACGCGTAACTTCGTTTCGTTCTGACATTAGGGAAACTTTGCAAATTTATTTGCCTAGTCAACGTACTCGAGGGTGGACGGTGGAATAAGGAAAGACGTGGATCCATAACAATGCAAAGGGAAAATACGGATGCAGGATTTTCTGATACGAAATTTGATATCTAGCTGAATCGATTGAATAATTCGTAAGCAGTGTGTACGCGTGGCAAACAAGAGGACTGTACAATCGGGTTGTCAGCGTGGGGTCTAATTATACAGGTGTACGATAACACATAATGCAGCAGTAAAATGTGCAATTAAATTGTATCTTAAATATTACGCGTATACTCGTTCAGCGGCGCTTCATTTCGTAATGTTGTTGGGGGTTGTAATCAAACAGGCTCGTCTTTTAAATATTCATAACTATGCCGATGCGATCCCAATTAATCTTTAATTGCACTTTATTACCGATTGCCTCGATGAATTGGTGTTCTAATTATTAACGATTTCAACTATTGCGTCCACGCAACGAGAGCGCGGCAATGTGAAAAGATTGCGATATCAAATAGACGGACGAAACGATCCGTTTAATCGAGCCTTCGCGATTAATCTGCAACAACGATTTCTGATGTTTAAATAATATTCGTCGACGAAACAGTGGAACTATTATTTGTCGAGCAGGTTCGTGCGTAATGTGACAAAGTGTATACGATGCAGAAATACTCCGAACTAAATCAATGTCTGAAACACTGTGCCCGTGCCCCTGTAAACGTTCGGCCTCATGAATCTCACTATAAACGAAAATTCCTACAGAGCAATAGAATAATGAATATTCAAACGGTGGTAAAGGGACACGTACACACATACGCGCAACTTATTGTTACCCTCGCAATTTGCTAATGTTATACATGCTCCATTATTCAAGCGAAACGGTCCCAATGCCTGGACAATGAGAATTTCTGAATTTATACACCAACGCAATACTATCGACTGTTGGTCTCCGCTTATTTGCAAATTTAATCCTTTACACTACTCGCTGTCACATTAGTTACCAAACTTGAAAACTTGAAACTCGCAAAGAGTCAAACCACTTCTGTCGAGCTAAAACTCCTCGTAGACACAACAACATCGCATTCGTTGCGACATATTCAACATAGAACCGCATTAGACCAGCCCAACCTTAAACCAGCAAGTGGTCTCCCAACGCGAGCAAACAAACAGCAGAGAAAAAGAAGAACCGAGAACATCGCTCGTCTGGATCCCTTCTCGCTAATGCCTCCGCTGAAAGTCCTTTTCCGAAGGACTAGCCATAACGATCGACCTACTTCCGTCCGGAATCACTTGGCAACCGTCTAGTCTCGCAGGAAGGAGCCTAGCTAAGCCTGGCACACGCGCGAACGATCCAACAGTCCCCATCATGATTTTCGACGAGTATACTTTCCCAGCATCCCTTCTTCGTGTGTGTCTTCTACCTGGCGGCCACCAAACCGTCGCACCTGATCCTCTGCGGTCACGATCCTCTCTCTCGAGTTTCCTTTTATTCCTCTCTCATCCAGACTTCTTTGGGCAATCCTTGTCAGTGGTGAAGGACAACATAAACAAAAGTACGACCGGCAACTTTTCAACGTCCAATGGGCTGTGCACGTCACGACGGCTTGTCCACGGACCCATCGACGCGTCGTCTTCGAATGGTCCCGTAAAAGTGGGACGCAGACACACGCGCGCGCGCGCGCATCGACACGAGTCGCGAACAACGTTACTGCGGGGCTAGGCAGTGCTCGACGGTGCTCTGATGTTCATCGATTCGTCGCGGACGACCCATATCCCGGTGACGGGAATTTCTCGCAGTTGTAACCGGCGCCTCGGGTGGCCATGGTCGCGCAACGACCGCTGAATTGACCGAAGTCGGCCCCGCGAGACTTCGATATGCGAATCTACCACTTTTCCAGCCACCGGAGAACTCTTCCGCCTCGGACTTTCCTGTTCTTCCCGAAAGTTTCCGCGTCCCTGCGAAGGGAATCGCAATCGCGGCGAAAGGGCGATATTTGTGCAAAGCTACTTTTTATCTCTCCACGTGGAAACATCCCCTAAAGATTCGAGCATGGGTTAAGAAGTTACTCCCTTGATTTTCTGTATATTCTAAGAGGCGAATCTGTAGTCTTAGAAATTCGAAATCGATGAGCAATTATTCATTAGGAACGACAGTTGTTAATTCTATCGACTGAATTTGGAAATTCGATTGGTGACGCTGTCTTAACCATAAAACTCTCCCTGTTCCAGTATCTTCGTCAACAGTTCAGTATGACTGCCGTCTAAAGTTATGGGCGCTTTGTATTCGACGTGGGGAGTTATGTCTCTTGGCCGCAGCGAGGATAAAGCAGGCCTCGGATTTATCGATTATGGAACAAAGCTACGCGACACCGTTCCGTAAGAAAATAATTTATCCCTCGCAAAGACGGAAAACTAAAGCAGAATTTAAATAACCTCGTCCCGAATGTGGAACCAAGAGAGAAAAAGAATACGTTTGATATTGTAATCCCATCGATTTGAACTCTGTGCGCTCGATTGACGGAAGCGTCGTGCCTTTCGACGAGACCAAAACGGAAACACGACTCGCTTTTGATGGCGATAGGAACCCGGGAAATTAACGCGCCTTGGCTGCATTACGGGGTGTCCGCTGGTAAAGACCTCAATCTTATTAACGCTGTTTTAATGAAGCATTACTGACGTTAGAGGGCTAGTTTACATAAACCACGCTGTAACGTTTCGAAGCTGCGCGGCGAAGGGTGGAGGAAGATGGTGGAGGAGGGTGTAAGAAGTTTGGAAAACTTCCTGGCGATTATTAAAACTACGCTGGCGACTAATTTCAAAAACAATTCCGATGCTGTACTGAGCAGCGACTTTTAATTAAAATGTCGAGGTTGTTTTCGTTCGAACGACCACGGACATTTCGTGATATAATGGGAGTCTGAAGAAAAATGTGGCTGACACCACCTCGCGTTCGATGTTTTATGGCGAGAATTAAAAAAAAGACTGGCTTGTAAAATAGATTATGCGAATGTTTTATGAGAATAATTTAAGCAGTCTTTATTGTCCTGGTATTTAATCATCAATGCTTTTAATTACCTGTGCCGCTGTTTGCGAAAGAGTTATTACTCGTTAATCTCGAACGAGGTCTGAATTTTTCTGGCAAAAACGGGCAGTTTTCTCGACAAGACACACAATATTTCCAGAAAACACGGTAGATCAAGCACGAGGTGTATAAAAAATGCAAAAGTCAATTGTTGAAAAAAATTAACTATCGCGAAATAGAGAAATGAATAATCGTGACTAACAACTTTACGCAAAATGCATTGTAAGTATTCAGCGCGTAAAACTGTGGCTTCCGTGTTTGGTTTCAGTACGCGACGATCGATTTATGAGGCTTACTTGCCACGTAGAGAAAAGTCTCGACAAGTCATCCCCGTGTAAAGGTATCCCCACAAACCCTTAAAAACACCCTCAGCTTATGCTTTCGAGACTGGGGATATAAAGGAGAACGTCTGTCGCGCTCTGGAAATCGTAACAAAATCGAGAACTAAATCCAAATACGAAAACTGTTCGATTCTTTTGCTTGCGAGCGTTACGTTTAATATTAAATCATCTCTGCCAATAGTCGAACCAGTAATATACGGCTGTGTTTGTTCGAGAGCCCGCGCCTTTCAACGTCGATACTTTTTATCGCTGCGATACGTAATTAATCACCACAAGCGATACATCAACGGATGAAACGGCCGGATTCCCAACCGGGGCTAAAAACGCGATCGTTAACGATCAAAGTAGCGACAAATCGTACCGGATGATTTGTCGACGAAGACGTATCTCACGTTCATCCCCAACAATCTCATTTCCTTCGAGTGATTAAAGTCGACCTATTTCAAGACCAGGAACGATAAAAACGTTCACTTGAAACGAAAGTGCCGTGGCCCGTAAAGGGTGGGTAAATAGGGTGGGTTCACAATTTACTCGGATGCATTTAAGAGGATAAAAGCGACGGCCGCGGTGAAAAACGAAACTGAAGGCGGGCTTAACGTTTCGTTAATTCCATTGATAATTCTACGTAATTAGATACCGTTAAATATACCAGCGAGCGTGCGCGGATGATCATTAAAATCGCTCGCGAAGAAGGAAACCTGATATGTTTCCCTTTCAGAATAATTGAAAACGAACGATACCCCGGTTTAACCGATTATTTTATTCCAATCAGAAGACACGTCGATTCGGCTTTTGATTCTGAGTAATCCCGGATAGTATTAATTGGCAAATAAACTGCTGCGATCGTTATAACCTGGATTCGTGTGTTCCGTTTTGTAATGAAACGCTGAAAAACTCGCGATTTCGCGTGTTTCGTAATTTATTAATAAGAGCACCGTCGAGGTGGCGTACAGGCAACTTCATCATGTCATTTTCGGGCAATTTTCAATATCAAATAATTAAGAAAAACGCAAGGAAACACTTAGAAGACATTTAAAATAATAAAAGATACATAGATAATTTCTATTTGAAGAGTTCTCGTTCCGCGAACGGAACACGAGCTTTTAATATAAATAATTACTTTCACCGCGTCCCCTTTGACATTCTCGACTTGCAATTCACGGAATGCTGATTTCATATTTCGTGTCCCACTGCCGCGCAATATTTCACGGTACTTCGTCTACAATTTTCTCTGCCCGCGTCGCGGTATTTGTTCTTTCTCGCGAAGGGGGTGGCGCGGGAGCGGTCGAGGGTGCTTCCGGTTCTTAGGTGACTCTGGTATGAAGCACCGACTCGAACCGTACAGCGAAACGCTATAAATCATGGGACGGAGGGCGAGGGTCCAGGTAAAACTTCACCCATGAGGGAATTCCGGTCTCGAAAGTCCGCCAACCTATCAACGAAGCTTACTATCATCCCCCGGGAGCGGCCGTGATTTTTGATCGCGAGGAACGAGTCGCCAGCGCAGCGAAAATCACGGATGATCCTAGTTGAAGGTGCACGGTGGAAGAACTGGAAAGAAAGATAGCGGCGCGGTCGTGCGCTGACGGTGGCAAACTTTCGTCTCCCCTGGGGATCGAGCGGAAGTCTCGCGTTGGACTGACGTGTCTCCTCGCGAAGAGGTGGAAAAGAAGAAGAAGAAAAAAAAAAAAAAAATAAAGAACGCCGGAATACGCGTGAAAACGAGGTGAGACGACTCGCATAAGAACGCGAGATAGAAGGGAGGACCGTGGGATTATCGCGTGACTGAAAATGATACGCGAAAGAGGGAAAAATGCAGCCACGTAGTCGGTCGTAATGGAGCGTATAGGCGAGGAGCGGTTTCGTCGCGGACGCGTAACGAATGCCACGTGCTCGATAAGATTCCTGCGATTCCACACGCCGGAGTGGGTCTCTGTTACGGAAACGAGGTTCCCGCGTTCGCCAAATGTCCGGTTATCAATTCTGCCGGAAGTCTGCGCGGGGATTTGTCGGTCAATCGGGACCAACGATATCCCATTCGTTTTTGCTGTTACCAGATGGGGGCTCTTTTCGGTTTTCGGGTTCGAATTAATGTCTCACGCTCGATTTGCTCGACATGTGTACGTGATGTATGCAGATGCGTATAAAAATGAGAAACACCTTCGAGATTCGACGAAAAGGAAAATTTGCAGGGAATTTTAAGAATCACTACGCTTGGGATTACTAAGAGGAAAGGGGAGAGTGTAATAAAAATGAAGATAAGCGAGCAATTATTTGCTCCCGCTAGAAATTCGTATTCTATACCAGTAGCGTGTACGAATCTCTAATTAGTAGCAAAAAAATCGTTAATTGTCTGCATCGATCGGCGCAAGTCACCCCTTTCGAACGAGAAAGTGTCAATTTTATATGCATAACGGGCGGCCACGTATAATTACCAATTTATATGCAATACCGATATCAAATAAAAATTACTACAGCCGATTGCGAGTAGCAAACGAGAATAGCGATCGCGCTTTCATGGAACCCGTCGATCGCTTAAAAAATGGTGGCAAAAAAAAAAAAAGGGAAAAGATTCGCGGGATCCCCTCGCTGAACATTTCCACCGACACGTAAGTTGTTTTACTTGCCGCAAAAACCATAAAACATTCGTCCAAGGGGCCTTTGTATCCCGGCTAGTTCTCAAAGTGGCATCAGAGGGATGAAACTTCCGAGGATAGTTTTATCCCTTAAACTTGAGTTAGTGAAGCCGAGGCGGGGGAAAAAAGAGTACGCGTATCCTCCCTGTTTTATGAATTTCCAAAGTTTCTGGTAAAATAAAAATCGGTGACAGATGTTTCGCGGGCATAAATACGAAGTGGTTCAACGTGTCTTTAAATTACTCGATCTGTCGCACCTCGCTTCGAGCCGAAAGTTTCGAGCACCCTTCGCTGGCCAGCAAATAAGCCAAGCTTCTCCCCACGCACGTATATATATGCTCGCAGCGATAAGTATCGCAAATACTATTCAAAATATCGTATTTATACGCGCGCGGAGAAAAATATTTCCTCTGTCAATGAAACATTTACTTGCTCGAGGAGAACGTTATTTGCCTTAAAGTCGCGACGTGCTCCAAACTTTTGGACGACTGTGTACATGTACTTTAAGTGACGTATAACGTCAAACAACTCGTTAAGAAAATAAACTGAAAACAAGACGTCACTTAACCCTTTGACGCCCGGTTAATACTTAATTCCTACGGACGGTTCATTTATAGTATACTACTCATATATGTGTTTAAATTGAAAATATAAAAGGCGTGATATTTTAACCAAGAAGTGGATCGTAACTTTGTCCGCTTTAATAGAACCGCTGTCGTGATATTTTCACCCGAGTCGAGCTTCTCTGTCACCAATGTCCGACACGTCGGATGATTTACAACGAAAACGGTAATTTACAACACCTATTCGTAGCGCGTGGGCAACGCTTCGACAGAAATTCTTCGAAAAATATGAATCTTTTAACTCCGAGAACTTGATGAAGATTAATCGTTAATTAAGATAGCGCAACCGAGGGGATAAGCTTGATTCAATCGCGCAACAACGGACACGTCTTCGCCGTCTGTCGGGAAAAAAAGGACTGCCGCTGTTAAATGGCCACGGCCCTTGGCTTTGCGAGTCCACAGACGTCTCGGATCTATTGGACGCGTGATATACAGAAGACTAGCGGATTATCTCGAGTGGCTCTTGAGATTAAAGCTCTAAGGATCTCGTTGGTTATAAATTAGCGGATTCTTCAGGGACGAAACCTCCTTTTTTCCAGGCCGTCCGATGTACTTTCATCGTTCAGAAAATTAAGGAAACGGATGTAAGATTTTTTTCCTTGATACGCGGGTAAGTTGTTGAAACGTTTAAGGATGTGTAAGAAGTTATGGAAGTAGGAATAACTGGATGGCCAAATAGCTTGTATGCATTTTTATTACTTCGCAATCTGGAGATTCATACAAGAAAGCCTTCTTAGGCTGTTCGTTTTGGTCTCGAGGACACCCCCAACGCCATGGCCCAAACAAATGTTTAGGCAAGGCCCTGAAAATGCATATGACCCTCGACCATCGCTCGTGCACTCTGTTATCCGATATTTCTTACATACCCTTAAAAATTGTTAAGAGCGTAGTGCACTCGCAGTACCATACCATTTTTCCTTTTCTTTCGACGATTTGTCGAAATTGAGAACTGTTCGCAATGAAAATCAAGTTGATCGATGTGCGACGTAAAAGTTAGACCTTTTACGTGGCGCAATTGCAAGTACTTAATGGGGAAATGTTTCGAGTATACCGGTGTAAATAATAATACACGTGTATTTGCAAATTACAGGTAATTCGAACCGGGAACGGTTTCATCGGCCGAATGAAAGTTAAATTAACAAAAGGATCTCGAAAATTGATACCGACGAAATTTACATATTTAATCGCGCCACAGGATCGTGTTGCGAGTAAAAAAGGCGTCGGATTAAAATGCCCGTTAAATTATTAAATTCCATTCGGGTGTTCCATCAATCACGAGTAATAACGTTCGCCCGCTTTAATCCGACTGAAATAATTAGGTGTTTCGAAACTAAAACACACCCTTCGCTGTCGCGCGGCGGTAACGCGTGTTATTTCATTTGCGGCGGCAATTCGCGCCGAGATCCGTGGAAACCACCTCGCGAAATGGAGCGGCCATCCATCGAGCAGGCGGACAGAAAAATTGGGACACTTGAAACGAAGTCGTGGACTAGAGATTGTGAAGAAAGTAGTACATAGGTAGAGTTGTTGCGAGGCGCGAGAAAAAAATTGACCCGTAAAGGGGTAGTTCTAGTATGACGCGAATAAACGAGGTTACCTCCAACGTGCGACGTCTTATACAATACCCAGAAGCACGTGTGCACCTATTTGCTTTAGAAGTAACTCAGTAATAACAGCTCGATAAATTTTGTCACTCTTATACAGTTTAACAAAACTTAGCAGATACGTGAAGTAATTCGAAATATTTGACAAACGCATCAAAACCAGCCCCTTTCTCGCGCACTTCCTCAACCTCGCTTCACGATCCGAAAAACCAAGTTGCACACCGCGGTAATAGACGGCTGACGAAAGAAAACCGCTCGAAATGCTTTCGACTACGTACCTCTATTCAACCAACCCCCGAGCCGGGCTATCAAAGATCCAACCAAAAACCGACAGCTTGCGGCACAAAACGTTTCAAAGCGAAAGAGTTATTTCGGCTGTTGAAGAATTCTTTCCAGCAGCGGTGGCCGCGTACGTGGACCAAGAGAGAAAGAGAGAGAGAGAGAGAGAGAGAGAGAGAGAGAGAGAGAGAGAGAGAGAGAGAGAGAGAGAGAGAGAGAGAGAGAGGCAGACCGGTTGATCGATGCGTTGAAGCTACACTCGGACGGTGTTTCGCGTGCAACCCCCCACTGGTATCATCGACTAAGCGGGCGCATTCAGGGCGCACCGACGCGAAGCACATGCTCTCCTGCAACGAGTGCGTATTTACCAGCCCGGTACACGGATGCCACGGGTGCGGTGTAATGCAGCTGGATACGCGGCAAAGTGCATAAAACACACCCCCTTTCACCGGCAAAGTCGCGACAATAGAGGTACAACGGTCCCTCTGTTATTCCTTGCGCGGCCCGCCTGGCACACCCTCGCCACCTTCCTACCACCTGTCCCTTCGAATCCGCGGATGAAATATGACGGCTGAGTGTGTATCTCCAGTTGGCGGCCGGACACATTTCCCCGTTAATTTATGCACAATATCCGTGAACTTCAGCTAATGCTAATGAATTGCACGCGGGACGCGATACGATTCCCGGCCACGGTTTTCGTAACAATGTAAAGCGGGGGTGGCGGGCGGCTATATTCCGTTCGCGCCCGCTTATAATCCCGCGTCAGGGCGGAAGATGAATTGCGCGTGTTGCGTCGAAAAGAACCGGGGGGAACGTCAGAAAATTTGCTCGCCAGGCCGGAAGCGTACGTGTGTCGTTTAGCTTCAGGTCGAGAGACCGTTTTCGCTCCCCTTGCTTCCCTGCGATTCATCCTCTCGCGAATGCCTCGGTGGATCGTGAAACGTACCAACGAAATTCTATTCAAATTTTCGTCCGACCCTTCTGTGCATCCCTCGTTGTCTGTTTGCGTCTCGAATGATATCATACTACGAGTTTACTTCAGTTTCTTCGTTCCTCGACCGTTTTCACGTTTGTCTCGCAAATTGCGGATAAATGACACGATTTCGATGTACGATATACGTGGTACGCTATCAAAATCCGTGTGTATTACCGATAGAGAATGCTTGAACCACGGCGTAGAACGCGAGCCAGTAAACTTAGCGTAGCCCCAAGTAACCCGTAATCGGACTACACGCCAACTTGATTAAGAACTTAGCGTGACTTACGTTACGGAATAGCAGCTCTTTATTTAATAATCCATTAATCGCCGCATCCTGTTGACAAATACGATTAGCGCGGATAATTGTACCTGGAACAACGCGCCCCTTTATCTCTCACCCCCGGACGAAATTTCTACGCTAACAAACACTTCCTCTAATTAGATCAACGAAACATGGAAATTATGCATCCACTTATGCTCGCCTTAACGCCGCGTAACGAACGCGTAATCTTTCACCGATTATTAATTCGAAAACGCGGCAACTTTTCGAATAACACCGCGAAATTAACGCGAACAAAGGGAAACCCGGGAGACAAAGGCGAAACTTTGTTCGCCGCCCTCTAAAGAATACCAAATATCTGGGCCCCTGTGTCTCGGTTCCTCCTCCCGCGTCAGCCACCCTCGCTGTACGTAAAATACACGCGGCGTATTTTCTCACGTTTACACAGCCAGTCGAACGTTTTCGAAAAGAAAAATTGAATCATGCGGTTGAAATAAAAATACGCGATTCCCATTAATCTCGCGAAATGTTTTCCGGTCCGAGGGACAATCGGAACGGTGCTCGGCTGGATAAATCATTTTGCATCGATAGCCGGGGCCTTTGAAACTTATAACACTGACGTTTCAATTTTACACAGAGATTACGGAGGGAGAACGTCGATGGCATACGTTACGACTATAGTTTTAATAACTATCGCGCGGTGTTTCGCGGAGGGGTTGCGAGAGCGCGAAATAAAATGGCGCCGGGGTAGGGAGCATTTTTTCCCCCTTTTTCTTTTTTTTCTCCACCCGACCAGGATTAACGTGACCGTATTCCGCGGTGTTCTCGATAACGTGAAAAACAGCTGTCGAGGAAAAACCATTTCGCATCCCGATATCGATCGTTCGGTATATTTTATCCAAAATGTCAGAGAATATACACATAAAATTCAATGTCGATCCCGCGTACCGGCCCCGGCGTATCGACGAAATCAACATGCATGTTGTTTGCATTTATTTTATTCCGTTTCTGTTTTCCTTTTTTTCGGTCGTTTGTTTTTCTATAGACCTGAGCTAACAGGTTTAATCGAGATAACAGGGGGACACACAAACGAGCGTATCCGATTTTGATCGCGTTTCGACCTCCCGATGCGAAATTGTCTACGGCGTACGATCCGTCTCGTCTGATCTACAATAAATTAGGAAATTCTGTCGATCGTTCAAGCTGTTCGCAAATGGGTAACGTTTCCAAAGTTTCCATCGCGAGATCGTTGGCGAGCGGTCTCAGGGAGGTTCGCTGGGCGACCGGATTAAAAAAAATATCACTTCAAGAAAAACGCGAGCAAACTTTGAAATAACATTTTTCTCTGATTTCTCTCAAGGCAAGGTGGTTGAAATTTTACCATCGACTAGCTATTCCAGATTTATATAGTAATCTTTCCCTCCCAGAAACACTGTCGGCTGCTTCTTTCCGAGCCACTTTATGCGCGCATCTACCTGACTACCCCTGACGTGACGTGTCTTTCTATCCATCATTGCAGCTTCGTCAAATGTTTGAATTTTTCTATACTGTTCCAAGAGAACATTCCAGTATGAAAGTGTTATGCATAGCGTTAACAAAATGAATACTTCTTGAGAAAATATAGTAAAAAGAAGAAGCAAAAGCTTGTATATTCGCAGTGTACAACGTTGCACGTGTATGCAATTTTTAGAGAATTAATAAAAATCGTTTTGTTCAAATGTAGGAATCATACTAACAGATAATTAATCTATACGTTAATTATTTTGACTCGTGTAACATTACCAAATAATATTCGATATTCCAATTACACATAATCTAACCATGAGCAACGTATATCGAATTAGATAACGTGTACAATTCGATTCATTAATAGTTTAATTGCACGTGTTATTCGCGATAAATGCATTGTTCAATATACTATATGACGTTAACGAAATGACTAAAATATTAATTAGAATTCCACTGAAACGAAACGTTATACATATTCGATACCTCGTAGAAAATATTAAAAGGGAAAAACTAAAATTGGAGACAAATTTGAGTAATTTCCTTATATAATAAATTAATTATCCAAATTAACTAGGTAGTCACTTTCGAGCGAATTGCACGATGAAATTATTAAACGTGTTCGAGGCTACAAATGACCATGAAACAACTTTGTTTCTTCGCCAAGTGTGCACACTTATACTTTCACTCTCCCCCTGCATACACGAAAAGAAGTTAATTGTAATTAATAGCCTCGGTAGCTGTGACCTCTTCTTCTAAGTACTCGATGCAAGTAGGTAAGCGCAATTGACACGGTTTGGAACGATATCACGAAGGGAACACGAGCAAATCGATACAAAGACTTTCCCTAAAACATCTGCGACAACCTCTACCTTTTCCCTCGAACATTTAAAAATAACATCCAGGCATTAAAATTCGACGGCTGGTAAATAATTAAAATAAATTCCAATTGGCTGCAGCGAAAAAATTCAATATCGAAATATAATTTAAAAAGCCACAAATAAGGATAAAGAATTTAATTACACGGCAGACAGGTAAACGCGTCGAGCCAAAATTCAATCAACCAAACCACGCGTTTGTTCGAACGACCACTAAAGCAATAAATACGTCAATTTTCCTCGTTACCAGCCGTTCTTCGCAATTTCATCCGAATTCTCATTCACGCAAGCATCCACCGATTATCGTCCGAGGGCAACCGCTCGCGTACAAAGAAACTCGCGCGTTTCGTTCCATTTAATGCGACAATTACAGAGTGGAAACACTGAAGGAGACGGTAAAGCAGAAACAACGAGCAGCCAGCAATTGTCCTTCGTACTTTCGGCCACGAACTTTTCGATCCACTCTCGTGCGAAACAAAGCTCCGCTATAATTCGCCCGCGATACAGAACTCGAAATCGCAGCGTGTAGGCGTGAGATAATCGTGGCAACGTTTCGTGCTTCGATCCACGAAAAAGTTCGACGCGACACTCTACGCAACGCGAGCCAACGGGCGAATAAATAATTCGCCAAGATTTTCCCCTCGATCTTCGATCGATCAAAGCCGCGACGGAATCCAGTTTGCCAGCTGCGTCGAATCGAATCAGCTATCGTGGCAACTCCTTCGATCACCGTGCAAACCAGCCCCGTACGTGCTCGTGCGTTTCCCTTCCTACTCTTTTCTCCTTTTTTTTCAGCTTTGATATCCAGACGACAGCGACTCGGCGCCGCGCGTACGCACGCGATCCCGTGTTGGTTTTTCCTCGCGGGGCTCGTTGCGTATCGATCACACCCCGTGCTCCGCCCTCGCGCGCCACTGTCTCGCATGACGTGTCGCGTGACAATAATCAAGGGTTAACTCGGTAGGAAAAAACGATAATACGCGTACCGAACATTTCTCGTTTGATCGCAGCAATTTTCCTCGACGTTCGAAGCCCCTCGATCGGCGACGAGCGAGAGATACGCGCGACGCGACGCGACGCGACGCGGCTACGTTCATCCACCGTCCTCGTCCATCTCGAAGCGCCTTTGTCTTCCCCTCTGGCCGTCCCAGACGAGCTCTTTAATTAACTTTACTACGTTCGGGTCAATTGTCTCTCGTCGAGGAAAAACGAGTGCGTGGTGCCTTCCGACCGGTGGCCAGGAACGAGCTGCTGCCTGGCTGTGATCGATGAAAATTATTTCAGGAATCCATCGTGCCTGGACCTTCTCTCTATGCGCCGCGATCGACGCGTACCCGCTGAACGAGGGGCAATTCGGTTTTGCCAATTGAACGAGTTACCGCCGTCGACGCGTTCAGGAATCCGATGGCTTCTTTTCGAGCAACGTACCCGCCCTAATCCTCGATTCGAAGACTACGACGACTCTGTTGTTTCATTCGGATACCTTCGTACGGTTTTGTACATTGGTAATTTGAGGGTGGATACTGACAGAGGCGCGTGAAATGTAAATAGTGGTTTTAATCGAATTGGGATATTCGTGAACGCCTGAGAATAATTCATGAACCGATTTCGCCGCTTAAGAGGGATAAAATGTGCGAGACCATTAAACCCCTTTGGTGTAAGCTCTGTTGAATTTTTTATCGTGTTTACACGCTGTATAATACATCTGCGTGATCGTACCGATGTTTAACCGACTCGATACTGAAATAATTCATTTTTTTTTATGCGTCTGTTAAATCATCCGAATGATACTCTCCGTGGCAAAGAATTCCCTCGACACTCTGTTTGCGAAAGCGGTGTACATAATACTCGTTATGCAAATTGAAGACAAGCTATGTAGGAGATTACACTCGTGTCGTATGACACACTTTAGTCTAGACTAAATAATTTAGAAATCAGCACCACTTCCTACTGCGTGAACATCCCACCCTAGCCGCCTCGCTTTGCTCTGTTTTGCGATAACCATGCAACGGGTGTCTCGTACTTTCGTACTTTCGCCAGGTAGATTTCAGCGAATCAATCGTTTAAACGGAGAAAATGAAACGAACGAAAAAAAACGTGGCTTTCGTTCGTCTACAATTCATTTGTGATTTTTGTAAAACCGTATTGTATGTTCCAAGCACATTTTTTTAAATTACCAATATATTAAATTTTCAATAAACTCGCTTTTAAATGCACGCTGTCCACGCGAAACAAGTAGAGAGACGTAAAATTTTCGTGGTGGCGGATAATCAAGCGAGACAGCAGTCGCCAATCCCCGTATAAACTCCGCAAACAGAGCACACCGCGTCCAACAGCAAACAGAGCGTCCATTCCGCGAGATTTTTCGCCGCATAAAACGGCCATAAGAAACGGGAAGGGTCGGAACCGTTGTTTCGACAATGGCCAACCGAGTACCCCCGGAAATCTCGTTTTTACGAGCTGGAAAATGTGAATGAATCTCGTTCAGGGTATATATGACGCTCTGAATTATGCGAAGAGGATAGCATTGAGCGGTAATTGAGGAGGTAATCATGTCTCATCCTCACCCACACCTCGCCAGCGCTCCGACACCGTACAAATGATACCCCCTATGCATAGTTCACACTTCGTTCCTGCCAATTAACGCTCACGGAAGATATTTTGACCGACGTTAAGGCAGCCAGGTCAGGAGACCAACCGTGGCCAACCGTTCTCGAACATTTCCCAGCGACAGCCATCAAATCTCGCGATAACTGCCCATCGTGGAATGGTTGAATCAAAACCGGGACCGTAAACGCTGAGCGAAACGCGCGGCGTGACAATAAATGGTAACGAATTCTATCGAGATAGTCTGCTTGATTGTCGTTTCAACGCGATCGCGGGTCGATTCGATTCGATAAAAATTAAATTCTGATACGAAGACGCAGGTGGCGGCTCTGGTGACATTGGTTTCGCCGCTTCCAATTAGTAGCGAATAATTGATTGATTCACGGAGGCTGGTGGCGCGAGTGCGCGAAGGCGAAAATACAGGGCTCACTTCAGCTAAACGACGCGGTCGAGTCAATAGAATGGAATGCGAAGTGAACGCTGTAAATAATCGTTCAATCAGAGTTCTCAACTGAATTAAACGTTCGGCATTAAATTCCGTTGGATCGACCGCACGACTCGATCAATCCCGGACCGTGTACTTTCGACAGGATCGGGTCTAATTAATCGTTAGCGAGCGGTTAATATTCAAGAAAGTGTAACAAACGAGACAAGACCGTATCGGTAATAATAAATAACGCGTACCGGGAATTGCGGAATTTATTGCCGCGGAACATGAAACGGGACAGAATAATTTGTATCGCGATGGAGCGAACGTACCAGTTTCTAAAGAGCTACGACGACGGTTTAGAGAACCAGGAAACAAGGAGGATGATCCTCGTTAAAGTAAAACAGAGTTAATTATCTAAATTGTTCGGTAACTTACTATTAGAAATGGACGCGTCTTGTCGATTTTCTTCTCGGCTATCGCGTAGAGTAGTATCGCCTGCGTGCATCTAACGATAATTAATCAAACTGGTAGCATCGTCGAAATGACGACGCGACGGTGATAAAAATGTATTATTATAGTATATTCAAAGAGAAGATAAATAATCTTGAAGAGAATCTACATATTTCAAACAGTTTTAGTGTAAAATTGCTGGGAACGTTATCGTTCGCGAAATCGATCATTCGCTGGACGGCAAGATACGAGGCTCTTTTCCTCTGGCGGGCAACATTCTCCGTATCAAGTAATTATAGCACTTAAGCTATCCTACAGAGGCGAATGCCACGAGATTGACTCATCGTACAACCACGTGAATTCTGCCAGTGTGAACGAACGAATCGAGAATCGCAACGTTCGCTATTTCTCGTTTCCCCTTCTCAGTCCCAAAAAACGAGTTGCAAACCAAAGTGAACAGGATACGTGCAAACAAAATACGATAAGGCAAGCAATTTTACCGATCTGTCCATCGAGTGTCCGTACAAAACTCTTAGAATACGAACCTCGTATAATTTACAAACAATAAATTGCACAGCACATTCCATTGAACAAAAGTGTCGAGAGAAAATCATGCAGAGTAAAGGAAACGAAATAACCGTATGAAATAAACATTTCCAACGTTACATTTGAAAGATGTGCGAGTTAAGGAGAATTTACGAAAACCATACGTACATTTACGCAAGCAAGACATTGAATAATAAATTAGATCCAAAGTACCGAGGGGGCGCGATCGTTTGGTCCCACGAAAAGTCGCGATACATTGGGATCGTAGGCGGTGGCGCGAAGAGCGATCGAAGGGGGTGGATCGCGAGAAGTGTGTAATGGGACAACCGTGCAACTGAACGTTTAATAAACCGCAGTCTGTCTCCGATGCGGCTAACTTTCCTTCTCCCAGGACCTTCCGGCCGCGTCTATATATCCATTGGCTTGGCTTGGCGCGGAAATTCATCGCGGTCGCTAACTATTCCCGAACTACCGCTACTTTCTGCATACTGCCTCTAACTATCTTAAACTGCCAATGCGCCGGGCCGGCCGTGGCCAACCGGTGAACCCGCTCGAAAGTGTCGCCGAGGTAACGACGGGAAAGTTCTTTAATAAGAGTTGGCCGAGGCGGAAGGTCAAAAACAATCCGAGACCGCGGGATTTTTCCAGGATCCCGCGTAATTGTCCGCCGTTAATGAGAGACGAGCCAAGAGGGTGAGACGTCGAAGGCGAACGAGCCGATATAGACGCGGATAACATTTTTCCGAGGCAGAAAAATCGCCAAGACGAACGGTGGACCGTTTTAATTGGCCACCGAGACATTTTTAGATCTCGAGTTCGGGTCGTTCCACGCCAAGGGGATATCATTTGTGCTCTCAATGGCTGGGATCTTGTTTAAATCGAAGCGTCTCCTAGCTCTTCGAATAGTCGACCGAGAATCCTGTTATTTTTACACAAATTGCAACGTACCGCGATTCGATCAAAGTCCTTTGAAAAATAAAAAGAGCACAATGCACGAAAGTGGTCCGGTTGACGCGAAATGGCGCGTAATCCGCGATGGAGTGCGATACTTTATCCGTTTCATCGGCGTAAATTCCGGCGTAATTTGTTTAAAATCTGAACTGTTGATGACGTTCGAGTGCAGATGCGATCTCTGTAACGCTACAATAATCCGAACGAGCAACGGCTACTCCATATCGATCATGACACGTAACGAGAGGGTGAGTGAAATAATCGGGAGAGAGAGAGGGGAAAAATATATTTCTCGAACCAGCAGTGGTTATTAGGAGCGTTTGCATGTTACGATCTAAGCACGTGTAATAACATAATAATGCGTTTAAAACTTATCTCCTACGTAATAACGCGGCGGGGCTAATCTTGGAAATTAAATCTAAATTCATGCGCGCCGGGCAGAGCTTTCGTTGCTGGCTAAAAACTACTTTCAAGTACGGACAAAAATATTTTCGTTGGACGATCTCGGTTTCGAGACGGCCGCGCGGAAAATTAACATAACTCGTTAACGTCGATTCCTTCCCTTACTTTGTGCTCACCGCGGAACATCATCTCTCGGGTTTCGCGCTTATAAAAGAAAACAATTTCCGTGCCGTGAAACGTTTCGCGTTAACGCACGCGCGCGTTTACCTTCGAAAAGATATAGCGTGCCGACCAGGACTTCGCGTTTCTCTTTTTATGCACACACGCATAAATAGACGGATTTACGTTTGAAAATATGGTACGCTTCACGTGAAAGACACTTTTACGTTCGAAAGGTCTCCAGCGACTTTGAGTTTCTATCATCCCCTTCGTGCCAACTATATTTCGTAATGTCAATGATCGTTGATGTTGCATTCGCAATATCGTACGTATGGATACGAAAATTATGAAGACTTATTGGTGTATCTTTAAAAGAGATTTTCTGCTTTGATCTGCGTCAAAGAGGAGCTTCTTACATGTATTTATGCGAGTTCAAATGACAAGTTGCTGGGAATAATTAAACTATTCGAGCTATGCATCCACGTTCGCAATGAACAGTTTCAAATTCGCTTGGTTCTTTGGCATTACTAATTTATAGGTGTAACCAAAAAAAGAAGTCTGTTTCCCATTTTGTGATACATTTTTCCAGTAGCATCGCTGTTCTTCCGGCAATACAAAATCCACGAGAAGATATTTACGACACGCTACTACGACCCCATTGACGAGCCTTCGTGTAACAATGGAACGAAATACACGAGTAACGACAAATGATTGTCGCTCGGCTCCGCGCTCGATAATTTAATTTCCAAATAATTTCAAGTACCCGTACATTCAACGCGCGAACTGAAAAATGAATTTGCTTGGCCACATTTTACCCTGATAAATAATCAGCTCGTCGCACGCGTACCGAACCGTTTAACGCCGAAAGGTTAAAGGGAGAATCCCTGTTCGCCCACGGTTCATCGACGAGGATAAAAAAAAGGATATTAATAAATACTTAAAAAAAAAAAAAAACGAAGCTCTCGCGCGACAAATCCCCTCGCAGATACGGTTACGCGCTCGGTCGATGGGACTTTGACAAACCACAGCAAGGGATTCACGGGGGGCCATGAATATTCGAGCGCCAAAAAGCAGGCCGGAAAGTTTCGCCTCTGTTTCAGAAGTAGCACTGGTATGCCCATTATATCGCGACGTCGCATTGTACTCGGTATTGCAGCCGACTACGAAGCCCGCCTGGCGTATCGTTGGCGTTTCACTTATATAATTTACATCGACGCGTATTATAACCTGCTTGGTGCCGGGCACGTAACAGGGTGTATACCGCGCGCGCATACCGGATGAACGGGCACGGGACACGGTTACGAATGGAATTCGTAACTTTGTCACACGGGCTCGATTTCTTCCTTTCTCGTGCATAATTCTCGATTACGCTGTTTTTCCACGTCGCTGAATCGAATCCGCGGCCAAATCCACGCGCTTACGACCGCGAGCACACGCGACGAGGGATGGAGGAGCCTCGACGCGGTGGCTTTTTGATCGAGACCCGGAGGACCTGAATCGCAGGCGACCAGAGGGCTGCGAACAAATTGCGGAATATCGAGCACGCTTTACCCGAGGTCTCTGCAAAAACTCGGATTAATCGTGGATGGGGTTTGTTCTTGAAGACACGTTGGCTGTACGAGCTGCTGGGAATATCAACGAGGGTGGTTCCATGCTAGCGCGTCAAGCGTAGCGTATAGATACGATGCTTTCGATTGGTTTTTATATGGAATTAGTTGAGATATTTCTATTCGTAATTCAGTCTCGTTGTGATTGACGACTGGTGCGGAAAAATTTCGATTTTTCTCGTATAAAAAAAAGAAAAAGGCGAGCTTACCACTAGCATGGATATCTCGCTTCGACTAACGCCAGGTTGAAATATAAAAATTCACCCGAGCAATTGTACCGTTTGAACCTAATTGTTCCGTGGAAACGAAGCTAGTTCGTCAGCAGGAAACGTTCCGCCGCGGCGCCGATGATTAAGGGTGGTCTTTACGCGAGTTGGCGTGCACGAGAGCTCCGCCCGGTTTAAAACCAGAAATAAGGACCGAGCGACTCCTTAAACGTTCGTACGGTAGTAAAGTTAAGCGAGTAAGGAGCGGAATTTGTAAATTCGAGCGCGACAGTGGCGTCGCGGCGTCGTTCAGCCCCGGTGGAATTGAGTTTTCCTGCGAGAGTGCTCTCGGCGACGCTCGTCACCCTTTGTGCCGCCGGTAGACGCGCTTCAATTTCGCAGCCTTCGGGCCAGCGGCGGGGATGTACCGGCGTCGCGCTCGTATAATTAACCGCCTCAATTGCATCATTTTATTTCGAGGTACGTAAGTCGTCTCGCAGTCGAAGCGAACCGCCTTTCAAAGCGGCGTCAGCGTTCCGCGCGTTCGGATTCGACGTTCGCGCGTAACGGGCACGTTCAAACGACGTCGATTTCGCCGGGACGGTGTCGAGGAAATTCGTAACGTCAGAAGTAGGAGCCAAAAGGAAGCTCGTAAAGCATCCTGAATACGAAATGGAAAATTTAGGGCAACTGCATCGAGGAATCTTTGCCGCGGATGTCGATGAGACGCGTCGAGGGCTGAAAATCACAATAGCGTGAACAAAAAGGACAGTGAAAACGTAAGCTGCGCTGTGTGATTTCGAGAAGGTACCCCAGAAGGTTTCAACTGGTTTAAATAATGTCCGCAGCAATGCAGATAAGCTTCGTCGAGATCTTCAGTTACGTGTTGAGTTACTTAAAGTCAATCAAAGTGACATATTCCATGGAATATAGATATTGGGTATAATTGAACGCTACGACCTGCTGAAGTGCATGATACTGTTGATCTTGGCAGTACAAGCCAACCAACCTATTACCACGATCTCCGATCCGACTAAAATCGATACACAGACTGGATATCATCTGCATATATCATCGCGTGTGTCCTCCCAGTCGCAATTGCTCAGAGGAAGCATATTAATAAGGCGATGAATTCCATTTTCGTGAAACAACTGCATCTTTCTCGATTCACTTGTGTCTCGCTCCATGCATCAGTAAAGAAAGACTATACGTAACATAAAAACAGCTGATACTAAAAATACGTTGAAAAAAGGAAGACGGAAGTACTCGAGTTTTAACCACTCAGGCCATGTCCTCTCTCACGTCATTTGTTTAGCGGTCCTAAGTCACTAAAACCGAAAATAGAGCAGGAGGGAAGCTAGCCTTGAACTGCCTAAATTCGAGGCCCTCGCTTTAGGTATCCAGCCTTGGTATAACCCAGAGCGTGGTGTTTGAGAACTAAATATAGAGAAAGTAGGACAAACGAAACGAAACAACGTCCTGCCGCGAAACAACGCGGGGGCTGTACAACCCTCTAAAAAAAAGACCACGCCAAAGAGAGATCGACGAATCGAATTCCACCGGGGATCCGATCCCCGGCGATCGATACGCCGCGAATTGGTTCGAACCACCGACCCCATCCGCCTTTAATTCCCTGCTCGCGCGACAAAAGCGGTGCGTCGGTACACAAAACGACCTCATCCGCCGTTGAAACAGCAAATCCCCTCAGGCGGTGGGTATAAACGCGACACGACGACGCGGGAAGGATACGGCGAAAGTTTGCCACGAGGAAAAACGCGCGACCGAGCGAAATAAAGAAACGAATTCGACGAGCCCGTGTGTGCTGGCGGCGGATAGAAAGGGTCGAGAGCTGGGCGGTGGAAGCAAAACGAGGGAAAAGACCGCGAGAAAGGGCACGAGGTGGGAGGAAGAAAAGTCCAAGTGGGAGAAAAGGGACGAAGAGACACTCGGAAAATTCCGGAGCGGCTTTTCGCTAACGCGGCACACGGCCGCTGATCTTTATGGGTTTCCATATTTTACGAGGAATACGAGCGTGGCTTCTTCGGCTGCCCCCGAGGCGTCTACGCGACGTATCGTTCCGATTTTCGTGGGACGTAGTTTCGCGATCGTCCCCTCGATCCTCTGCATCGAAAGAGTGAACGAGCGAAAAGAGCGTACGTTTATGACGCGTCGGACCGCTCAATCCGGACGCTCGATGGATCGATGGATCCGCTTCCACGGACTATGCGTCTGAAACGTTCGATTCTTCTGGTGAACACGATGTACAGAGTTTATTCTAGCGAATGCGATAGCCGAAACTCTGCCAGCTTCTTGAGCGAAGGGACCAACTCTCCGTGGAATACGTAGTCGAGACGACGATGGACTTTTTTAATTATAAACCGTACACACGCGTTTCGCACATTCCGCGCGTTAATATCCTTTGTGCTAAAACCATTAACGTGCAAATTGTCTTTTTAAATATGGATGCAGGTTTTTAACTTTAAAGTGAAACGACGTACGAAGTAAATCTGTGGCGAGTACTTACTCCCGTGAACTTTTAATAATCTAATTACGTCCCTCTGTTGGAGGGATCATGAATATTCATGATTCATCTAATTATACATTCATGGTATTGACATAAGAGGATCGTTCCATACTCACAAATAAGTACATAAACTTTAACCAAACAGAAGACGCGTGAACACGGAAGCGCGTAACAGTTCGTCCCATCGAATCACCGTGGAGAACGAACAAAGCTTTATCAGCGAGCCAGCCTCGCAAAATTCTTTCCTCGATTCGAACTCATCGTCGCGGATCCCGAAAAATCTCCAACTAAGATTTCGCCCGCGTGGAATGCACTCTGCTTGCACGAACGAGCAGAATCGCGCGAGGCGAACGCGTTCCGGCCGTAACGAAAGAACGGGCCACTGGAAATTCCATTTAACCAAGTAGGGAAACCGATGCGTGCAAGCTCCCAGCTTATTGCGTTCGCCTATAATATCGATCTAGCGGCGCGGGAACGCACACGAGCGCGTCGCGCTAGGCGAGCTACGTCGAGGGTTGAAAACGCGGTTCCTGGTTTCGCGCGAACCCCGCGTGAAAGCGTTATTTTTCCAGGGACGCCTCGCGCGAGGGTAATGCCCGTATCGCGCGTATAAAAGCACAGCCGGGACGTACGCGCGCGGCGGGACGCGCATTGTTTCGTCCCGGCACGATCCGCTTGTTAAAAATATCCGGCGGAGGCCGCCGCTAAGGAGAGGCGAACGAGACGTCGTCGTCTGCGGAGGACTGGCTGATGCCGCGGGTGTTCGTTCACCTCGAGCCGTCGTTCGACCACTCGCAGAACCCGCCTCGGCCGTTCGAAGGCTGCCGCGCGCGAATTCCTGCTACTTTCCTTGGGGAAATATTTGCCTTAATTCCGAGCGTCTGCGGTGCTCACCGGGATACGAATCGAACCCAGATACGGGCTCGAGCGGGGGCGTACAAGCGCGCAAGTCGACGGGCAAACAGAAGAAGGAACATCCGATGCGAGCAACACTTATCGTCGAGATGCTACAAATCGAGAACGTTGCGTTAGATGGCCGATTGAGGCGAGGTGGTTGTCTCGATTCGAAGGAAACGCTATTCCTTTAGATAATATTAGAGTAACTATTAAAAAAATTCATGATTGCATCGATGGTTCGGGTTTATTCGATTTGACGTAGTTATAAATCGAAGTTGATCATGGTTTGTATTTTTTAATTATCGAATTGTTCTTCGATTTTACGAAGAAATTAACGATTTTCGTTTGCGAATAGTCAACGATGATCGACGTACTTTCAATTGTCGTATATAGTAAATACGTATGGATGGTTTGAGAGCGCTGAGAATTGACACTCGAGATAGAAACGCATAGCGTATCTCGTTAGCGGGGGAGAAAAACGAAGGCTCCAGGAATACCATAGACGACATGCGGTCCGCCTCCGGGACGAAACGCCTTCTAGATATGCGCGAGTTCCTTACGTTACAGAACTCTGAAGACCATCTGCCTCTCGACTTAAAAATGACATCCGGTACCATGATTCCCTCTTCCAGCCAATTGTAACAACACTTCGTCGTTGAATTATATGGGTCATCTAGCAGTAACGAAAACACGACAAATCCATTCGTTACCATAGTCGAATCTTCGGGTTCCATTCTGAAAATTTATTCCAAGATGTTTGTTCATTCGCGCGAGAATGGATAGAAATGTCCAGTTGCAAGAAACGAATAAAGGACTGTTTTTGCAACGAGTCTCGGGAACATTAATAAACAGCGATCTAGGATACAGCGAAGCAATTAAGCTTTTCAATCAAGCATCTACACTTTTCGTTCTCCGCTACACTTAAGAATATCTTTGTGTATTTATGTAAAAATCCTCCCAGCTAGAAGGTACAATTTTATTGCGCTTTATGCTATTCAAAGTTTTCCTGGAAACCATAAAACCGCTGCTTGAATTTCAACGAAACGAGTTTGCCACGTCATGAAAACATGTGCACCGTAAAAAAAAAGGGGAAAAAAGAAGAGGAAAAGAGAATATAAGAGTGTACCGTGCTCCAAAACCGATCGCGTTACAACGCCACGTCATCGGACTATTGTCAAGGCTAATATCGAGCCAGTTTCTTCTTCGAACAATTACCAACAAACTCGAGAGGCGTGACACTTAATGTCAAAGAAGAGACAAGCGAAACTGATAGAGCTCCTCGCTGAAAATATACATGAGTCATGGCTGCGGGGGGTTGCGCTGTTTTCCAACTGGAAAAACAGGGGTGGCGCATCCGCGCGAGTTTCAATATCGAACAGAAAATCGTCGAAGGTCGACAGGATCATTATCGCGGGTGGCTCGTATGCACATTGCACCGACGAGCGTAACGACCAGTCCACCTGTCCGCACCTGCCGCCTTCGACGTGAATGGAAGTTTGCGGGACTTAACGTAGGCATTGTACGAAAAAAAAAAAAAGTGAAAGGCAAGGCCACTTGCTAGCGGAAGCTGGCTGCGAGTGCGAGAAGGGGGTAGCAGGAACCGAATAAGGGAACGTGGAACGACGCTGACATTGGCAATGACCGTTTCGGTTACGCGGTTCGCTTCCTGCGAAAGAAAGGGTAGCAACTGGTAGCGGATTCGTGCGTTTCGGACGCATTCGTGACTAAACGCGTGGCGTAATGGACGAATTAAACACGTGTGACAGTAATGGAATTGAATATCGTCAGATTGCCACGTTGAAACTGTTGCATATTATATTGATATAATTCGATTGTTGGCGATAGAATGTGTATTTTGCAGCACCACCAGGAGGAGGGTATAATACGCGCAGCTGGTGATTTAACAGGACGTGCAATTTCATTATAGTTAGCTGTAGCACGTTATCATTGTAATCCAGAGTAATTTTGGCTGGTCGTGTTTATACAAATTCATCCGTTCCCCAGACGTATGTACGCAATGCGTAAAATATCGAAAATGTTCCCTTTGTGCTATCTGGAGCCAGAAGTAAATCTCTACCTAGAATTCTACTTCTTTTATAAATTAGCAACCTTTGCGCAACTACTTACATCACGTCAAACGTAATCTAGTAACATTAGATCAAAGGTTAATCATGCCACGAGAGTAAATACAGATAGAATAACGAAATAGAAACGATACGGATGATTCGTTTCCCACAGCGTTATTCCGCGAACTCTGAACCTCGCCCTTTATTTCGCTTACGAGCTCATTTTACAAGAGTACACGTACGAGCACCGTGTCTGTACGAGGACACGCGACACGCCCCGTGCATTTCGAATCGAGTGACAGAATATTGAAAGTTTCGCGGGCGCGATGGCGTTAAAACGCGGTAAATCATTTCCCGCGACGCGATAAAAAGAATCGCGGAAGTTCGGTGGTGAGCGCGGAATGAAATAAAAGCCGTGAAAATCGAGTTCGAGGGCCGCCACGCTAGGCAAGTAGTTTGTCGAATCGATCGAAGCGAAAACTAGCCCCGAGTGAAAACGTCCTGACGATTTTTGTCGCAGCAACAAGTTGGTGGGTGGGCAGAGAGAGAGATCCGTTCGGCCTGCCTTCGAAGCACTGGATACGCATTATTGTAATATTCAGCGAGGTGAATTCAAAGCCGCCAAAGGAATCTCCGGGGGGGATTTAATGTAGATCGGTCCATTAACTAAACGTGAAACGCGACTCGCTCGAGAAGACTGTGCGCGGACCCACGAACGGGCTATAGAAATCACCCTTTCGGGGTAGATCGCGTGAAAAATTGATTCGATCGCAATGCGGATAATTCGTGACAATTAATGAAACGAGAAGCGCAGGAATTTTCGGCTGGAATTATACGTATCACGTCTGTTATATAATTCACAAGGTGAGGTGAGCAAAAATTGTTGTAAGTTTCTAACGGTACAAATTACACATTCGTTAGTACTTATTCGGTTGATTTAATTTGGTATAGTTGAAGTAGTAAAGACAATTTTAAATTGCAAGAACAAATTAGAACAAGAAATTGCGAGACTCCGTTATAATCGTATTTGGTAGCCAAAGAAAATTGACAAGTACGAGAAATCCCCAATAGCGTTGAATTGTCGTGCGAACGAAGGTTGAATTATAAATTGAACAATTTCACGCAATTAATCCAATATTGCCTCTAACGAAAAAATTGATCAATTTAGACGGCTGAAAATCTTCTTTTCAACGACAAACATTCTTCGCCGCATCCACAATTGGGAGCATCTCGTCTGATCCGAGGCGTGTGAAAACTAAAGGGAGAATAAAGGTCGTCCATTTACTGGGCGTAAGGGAAAGAGTCGAGTGGCTCTCGATTTTATGCTGGCCAGCCCTCTTTTATTGCGTCATTAATTAACGGAATGATGCGAGACGATGCGTAAACCTCGTCGTAAAGGTTAACACACAGTGGATCCTAAAATTAAGTGATTCACTCGTGTCGACGAAAGCCCCGTTACAGTTTCTATTGGCAGTTCGACGGTGACATAAAAAGAAATTAACTTCAAACACTTTCCGATCCGCGATGGCTGTACTTAACGCAAAAATCCACGTAAATGGTACGTGACCCGATTTCGATAAACAGATAGAACCGGGAATCGAAGTATCGATTCGAGTCCTTTTTCTACGTATATTAACAAAGAAAATGCATCGTATAAATAAATTTAACACGGTATTAAATGAACAATACGAATAAACAGATAAATGTAAGAAAATAAATTTCGAAGCAGTCAGCTCTTCGAGCGTAACATCGTCGAAGAATAACTTCCGGAGCACGAAGCTCCAAAGTCACAGTGCGTCAAGGTAGGAATAACAATAACAATTTTATTTCCCGTGGCACTGTTTCGTGGTACTGTCGAGACGACCGTTTCGCGGAAAAGAGAACCACGACATTGCTCAAGATTCAATCAAAACAGCGACCAGCGGAATTTAACTTCTACGGACGATCGAAGCGGCTCGGTTACGCACAGATCGTGCCATTTAATTTCGTCAGTTTCATTCACAGAAGTTCTCGGAGCCGCATAGCGTACGTTCTCGCCGTATCGCGTTACGACGGAATGGAACCCGACACCGTCGAAGGTCGCGATCCTTGCAAAACGATCGAAAAAACGTCCGTCTGGATCGTATTTTAAATAGTTCGACACACACGCAGAAGCTGAAGGACAGCGCGAGTGTGCAGACGTTCGCCGTGCGGAATCGCGAACAAAGAACGCGTCACTCGAAACCGACGCGCCGATACGTGCGAGAGAGAGAGAGAGAGAAAGCCGGGAGAAGGCATTTAAACGTTCATACCTGGGATAAATCGGAGTCGTCTCGGATCTTGACGTCCATGGTGTACTTGGCGGCGATCCCTGCGGTGGCTGCCATCAGCAGGAGCATCACGAAGAACGGACGACGGTTCTCGGCCGACGACATAGTCCCTCGTGAAATGTTTACTGCCTCGGAACAAAGAGCGCCACGAATGTCGCACGAGATTCACCAATCCACTGAACGCAAAGTAACAGCGGCGTTACGATGTTCGATACGCGGCTACGGGCACAGGACGTCGAGGAATAAACGAACGATCGTGGAGAACCGCGATCGATACGACGCGGTGCTTACCGACGCGACAGTTCGAGAGCGCGATCGGGACTGTTTTAAAAGTCAGCGGCCACCAACCGGTCGCCGCGGTACCGCGCACTGTCCGATGCGCGATCTACGATAGGAGAAGAGAGAGAGAGAGAGAGAGAGAGGAAACGTGACTATCCGCCGAGCAAGGACGACGGGAACTGCGATGGAGAACGAACGGACGAGGCTCGCACGGCGCCACGAGGATCGACGGCACACGACGAATCACGAGAGAGGCAAACGTACCGACTGACTCCGCACTCTTTTCGTAGGACGTGTCAACGATACGGAGGATGGCGCGGAACTGCGCCCTCTCCATGCCTGGACCCCCGTGGCCCCCACCACACCGCCGAAACGAGTCTTCGGTGTACCGTACCGTCGTCTCCCCCCCTCCCGCGCGGCCGACTTTCCCCCTCCCTTCGAGCACCCTCGTATCACTCTAGCCAGCCGCGACACACATTCAACGCACCCGCATCGCGATCAGATTCTCTCTCTCTCTCTCTCTCACTCTCTCTTTTGCGAGTAGCCCAGCGATTTATTCCAAGTCATATTTTCGGTATAAATATTGGAAATAATATGGACTAGACGTTTGATAAATCACGTATTTCGATGAGATTGATTGAAACGAATGACTGGGCGGCCGTGACGCGGGACACTGATTTATTCGGAAGAACGATTCGGTGGTACCGCGATTAAAATTATTTTTTTCTCTCCTCAGTTTTGGTTTTTTGTTTTTTTTTTTTTTCTTGCCGTGGAATAATCGATTAGGTGTACTTCCAAATGTATGGATTTCTGTAACGAAACATTTTTGTCGGAACCGTTACGCAGTACGCGAGTGTGAGTGACGCTCGATTCGTTTTGTTAAAATGATCGTATCAGGAAAGGGTGTGCAAATTGTTAATGCGATGGTTCAATATGAAAGTTAATATTAAGTCAGAGAGTTTGCAAACCGGAACTACATTTCGCAGTTTAATAATAATGAATATTTCAACTATATCAGAGCAGCTTCGTTATTATTACTGAAAAATAAACGAGAAAGTGTAATGAAACACGTAGATGAAAATGCATTACGGCGCAACAGTATTAATTACTGAAGAATATGCGCGTTTTGCATCCAATAATAATTTATTGACATTGTATGTTTAGTGTTATATTTTATGTACACTTTAACTTCAGTGTGTTCCTTTCAACGAATTTAATCGAATTATGTGGTAACATTTACTTCGCCTCGGAGTTTATTAATATTTATCAGCAACAAATTCAGAGTTCGTTAACATAAATTTAATCCACAGGGATTTTAAATTCGTCTACGCTTAAGCACAACTTGGAAATTGTCCGCGGTTATTTTCACTCGTTAGATTTTCCTTTTTCTCCTCCCAATGTCATCATTCTCACTTGTTTTTTCAACAGTTTGTTGTTCCAGCGCTGGCATTCCTTCTAGTGTCCTTTTGCTGTTTTTCTGTACCTAGAGTTCCCTTTACAGTTCTCTTACGTTACGTTTTCTACTCCTAAAATCCCGTTTCTACCTCACATCGATACGATTGTTTCACGAAAACGATTCATTCGAATTTAACAAATATTAAACATGCAAGGGGATATTTCAATAATTTTATTTCAGTTCCGTCGATATATCGTCCGCAAACAAAGCTTGTTACACGGGGAAATTGTTTTCGAAAACAATAAAAGTTGTTGATATCCCTCGATTTCGCAAAAACGGTGTAACGATAAAATGGACAACAAATACCATTATTACTCGATTTAGACACAAAGCTCGGGAACACGTGAACTGTAACGCGTTAAAATATGATTTACATTTACACCATTTTTAATTGAACCATCGTGCCTGGTGGAAAATTTCAATTTCATCCTTTCAATTCTGTCGAATGTACCACGTTGCATCGAACCAAACTGAATCGTGCAACTATACCTTTACTATCGTTACTACTGCTTGTTCTCTCAAACTCTTCCTCCACATATCCAGACCAGTATCAATTCTTACAATTCACGTTTACCACGAAGAAAGGAAAGGATGTTCGAGAGCAGTGAAACCTTCAAGAGGCTGTCGCTCCACGGAGACGCGGTCCTCCGCCTCGCGCATGTGACGTCCATCCACCCCCTCGTTGACCAACCACCACGTCGCTACGGAATCCCTGGCCGCGTCTCGACAGGGACTGACGTCACGTCTACAGGCTTTTCTCGGTGCACGAGAGGTTTTCCGAGAAGCCTCCGGTTGGTCTGCGGAATCTGTGCCACTTGAGGCCGTTAGCCGAAAGCGGAAAGTCACGCAACGTGAAAAGGACGTGGCGCTCTTAACGCGGTTATTTCGTCCTGCTGCGTTTTTACCCGGGTTTATATCCTGCTTGGGAATCCGTGCACCGTCCCAACGGGGTGAACAATAACCGTTCCTCACAATGGCCGATTTACCTAGAGCGCCGGGGAAAGGAGGACACGCCGCGTACGTCTGGTTTTGAACAACGGTAAAGACCAGCAGAATTATCGACTAAAGAAGACCGTGACGGGCAAAGTACCTACGTGGGAGCTTGTGAATGTACGGTTAAGTACCCTTACTGATTGCCATTAATTAATTCCGGCTTTACAGCTTCCGACCTTCTTCCGTCTTAGCGCCCCCTTAATACGTGTACTCATAGTCGTGACTTCCGTCATTAATAATCCGGCGTACAAGCGGAACCGTAGCAGTCTCGAAATTGCTCTTTAATATAAAATGCTCGCGAAAGTTTGCCGTGGTAATTTCGACGGCGTATTAAAGCAGTACCGAATAAGAGAGCGGGAGAGAAGCGAGAGAGAAGGAGAGGAAGAGGGTGCGGAGTCACACAATTTTCTCGTATTGCTCGTATCACGTTTTACCGAATGGGACGGAGGCGTTATAATTGTAAACCCGATCGCAAGTTCACCGTGCGCATTCCCCACCAGCATAACTCCAGTGGACTTAGACCGATTCTCGAAACCTCCTGGGGCAATGAGGATTAAGGAAAGATCCCGATCGCGAATATAAACGCGATGGGCTTGTGGAACTTCCCTATTGTTCGCCTGCTCCAGTTGTACACCCGGAGTCCTGCTAAGTTTGTCCCAATCCCTTAGGTAATTAGTACTCTAGGTACGCCTGTTTAACCTCACCGATGAACCAATTTCGGCTTACTTAACCGGCTGTCCTTTCGAACTGCCACGATGACCTAGGAAAATCTCGGACGTTCCCTGCGACCATCGAGGAAAGAATGCGAAGCCGCCATCTCGGGATCGTCGCTGAATCCTCAACAGAGATATCTCGATCTATCGAAGCACTTTGGCGACTCTGTTCGTATTTTCACGAAAGAACAATAAACGTTGCATCTTGTATATCCGATTATCGCAAGTATCGCGAACTCTATGTCACGATTATAGCAAAGGTGTAACTGCAGCCGCCCCGTCCGTCCACTTAAGTGTCTCATTATCCTTCTTTATCGCAACGTTCTAACACGCAGGGACGAGCAATCTTTTTCTCCTGGGGGCCAAAGTTCGAAGTCCAATAGTCCATAAAGGCCGCAGTAATCGCAAGCTAAGAAAAAGAAAGGAAAAAGGATCCAACGGAATGGAATGGCTGGGAGTAGAGTTCCACTCGACGTGACTTTTTTCTTAAGATATAATTACCGCATCCCGGGAGGTATACTCTGTTTGATAAACGATAAAGCAGTGTCGTAAAGTAGCACAGTTTCTTAAATACCCAACGTTAATTGGACACTCGAGGTACATTTGAAATACTTAATTTATAACATCACGCCAGACAGTAAAAGCCAAATATCGTTTAGATATGGCAACGTGGTCCAATGCAATCTTACACGAGCAATGATAATAGTGGACTTTAAATTATCGATCCATCCAGTTACGTGAAACGAGTTGGTGGTCCTTACGCAGTTCCCTGGTGTCAGGGGTTACTCACCCCCACGTATGCGCGTGTATGTACTTTTGTTTAAATATAAAAATATAGATAATCCTGCGGCTGCGTGTGATCGAACGCGGACCATCGATCATAGAGCGCTCCATACCTACTGGATCGAACACCGCGCCGACACTTTGCAGCCTTTACGAACATGATGCTTTATATTGGCCATAAAGCATTCGCGTGTGAGGTTAATTTGGGCTGATACATTGAATTCCGTCGCAATTTCGGACAGCGACACGGATTCAATGGACGCGAAAGTGATCGACGCGTTTCATCCCGATGGATCTTCTGACGGTGCCGCATTAAAACATGTCGTAAAAGCGAAAGAGGCATTTTGCGCGACGTCGCGTTGAAATTATCGAGCCGAGCACGATTCCCCGGGAATTACGGTTAAAACTTTATATCGCGTGAGAATAATCGGGCCACGTGGACGGTTTAATGAAACGTTTTATCGAGCCCTGTAACTTTAACTCGCTCTTAACTCGCCCAAACCCGGCCTGGGATTAGTCCTTTCGCGGTCTTACGGAATCTAATTTTTCTAATTGAAATTCTACCTTCCCGTGAATTCCGTCCGGCGTCGCTAGATTTCCGGCTGCAATTTTTTTTCATTTAAAAGGGACATCGCGATCTGTGATGTAGAAATTGAATTTTTTTTCACCGCTTTTTACCTTTGAAGCTTAACAGGTATCGCGTGTACGCGCCGACGTTAATTTGATATTGATTTCTCTGAAGCCTTGTTCAAAAAAAAAAAAAAAGGTAATATCGTGAAGTAAATTCGATAGAGATAAATAGTTGTGTCCATTCAATTAATCGCGCGGGCGAATGGCGATATTAAAAAAGGGAAATTAAATTTTTACAAATTGAAAGAAAACACCCGCGCACGACGCGTTTCAAATGAATTAAATCAAGGAAAACTTTCAATACCCGAGCGAAAACAAAGCATATTGTTTTGCCCCGTAGACGGCAGTACGTTTGCTGCAAACTGATTGCTTTGTTGAAATTCGGGATACATCTAATAATTCATGGTATTTTTCGTTCTATTATGTACACGGATATGCACATATTAAACCGGTATTCATAGGACTCGACGATCGGACGCTTAGCCAGCAAACGTCACATGATAACTGACAACTAGATAAAGATAAATCGACTTTAATTAAACTAGAATTCAGTTTCAAAAAAGTAGATAAAATATGTGTAGAATTTACATCGAACGTGTCGTACAGATTTTATTCATCTATCATCCGTAATACGATTTTTGCTCTTATTTCTTCGCAAAATGCCATATTGTCCACCGAACAATTGTTCTTTCAATAACGCGATCCTCTATTTTTATCCTCATCGAAGTTTCCGAAGGCTGTTTCGCGCAAAGTCTCCTCAGCGATCATAACACAAATATTTACCCGAAAACAAGCCAACGATGAAACGTGACCGTAGCTATTACTTCGCCCAATTGTGCCGCAAGCCTAACCAGGCGACATCGAAATAGAAACGGTTATGGATAGAAAGCGGAACCTTTGGGCACTAATCTCGCCGTGGTGTTCGAAGATTCGCAGGGCGGTCGCGTTCCTCGGAAAAGGAAACCGCAGCGAAAATGTACGCTGGCAAGGAATTGAAACATCTCGCGGAGGACATTATTTGAACAGGCTGTCGTCGTTCGCTGCCGGCGGAGACGAGGAACGCTTCGCCTGCTCCGTATGTGACAAGGAATCCGGGGTATGTAAGGACATGCTGGTACGCTTCTCTACGAGAGAACAGCGGTGCTCTCTCGATTTTCAGACCGTGAGCGCAGCTTTGAGGAGAGAACAGGTAAGATATGCCTTGACACACTTTACCGTAACCATTTCTGCGGCGGGAACACCGCGCCGGAAGCCCCCTTGGGGAACTCCATGGAAGACGCGAGGAGTCCAAGTTTGCCAGCGTTACTTGCTACTTCCGGTGAGGAAGAACGCGCCTGGACTGCGCCGCGGCTAAGGGCCGCGGGGAGGGTGGAAAACCTTACGGGCGGGGCTACATTGAGAAACGTATTTGTAAACATACATCTTACCCATGAGGCTCGAGCAGCTCGTGTCGCAGTAAATCCCAGTACATTAATATTAATGCGTCTTCGGCATGTACGACACACTCGTGCCCTCCACTCAGCTGGTTCCCCGCATCGCAGAAAGCACGAGAGTTCAACGGAGTTTACAGCACCAAGCGTGTGCGGTACCTAAAGCTGCTCACAATATCTACGTTATGTTTCCCTCGTCAAGCAACCCCCCACGCCACCCAAGTCATCCCCGTTTCCGCCACGAGTGTCAAAATAAAGCCATTTTTTACTTACCCCTGTTTCGCCAATCTTTCTCAATCTCTTCGCTATTTACGAGCGTCGAGACATTTCCGTGCTCCCCAGCAAGACTGTTGGTCTCTTCTGATACAGTTAAACATCTGTTTCTCCAGCATTTCTTCGCGCTTTTGTCAATATTTTATTACAAGAGAATTTACAATACTCTCCTACAATTCCCTTTGGTATCTCGAACAACCGCGCTTAACTCCACGGTGCTTCGAATATCGAAAAAGGTTAGATCACCGTATGGGGGTAGTAATCGAGCAGCCGGTCCAGCGTACCCTGTACCGCAATATTTCGCTTCCTCGCAAAGTCCGGTACGTTTCGAAGCGTCCTCGGATGAGACAGGACTCCCGTGATCCACTCGTTCGATCGATATCGCATCAACGATCGGCCGTTCAACTGTTCACCCCTGCACGGTCATCGCGCAAGAGACACGTACCCCCGACACGTACCCGTCCACCATAGGTAGCACGTTATTAAGAGGTCTAACCATATCCGGTTCCTGGGACGTGGTTACACGCGACGGCCCAGATGCAGCAGCCGGCGTATGGGCATATGTGGGTAACGACACGATGGTTCCCAGCTAGCCGAGGCTCCTTCAGGATGACTCGTTACGCAAGGCAAACTGCCACGTGGAAACTGAATTCCGTTAGCAGCGGGACGTCGCGACTGTACCAACAGGATGTTATCACAATTGCGAGTAGAACAGCAGCCATCCCCGGGAGTCAGAACGCCCGTAAGCCGTCTAAGGAATGTTTGGAGTGGTTTAGACTCCTGGTGAACCTCCGCCCGCGCCGTTTTCTAAACTACCAACCCCCCCAACGTGACACGTCTCGCGTTAAGGGCGACGTACTAGCAGCACGCGCGTGCGGGGGTTAGAAGCGCATTGTCGCGTCGTGAATTAATATATCGGACGTAATGCCTCGTCAAATTAACGTCTGCCTGCACCCTGGCGATGGTTCCTGTTCGCGATTACCGCGCGTTCACCGTACAGGTAAAGATTGCCTGTCGTCACGCGTACTGGCAGGGAATATTCGCGCGCCCCGTTGACAGTAAGACGTATCGTGTACACGAGCTGTTTCATAAGACCGGCTGCCTATTGGACACTGAGAAATTCCTCGGGATACAAAGCGAGGAAACAGGTATTACATGCTCATCGGAACGACGTTGTATTAACGATGCTTGGCGGAATGATGTTTCTTCTGCTGGCTACCGATCGATGTCAACGGAAGTTCGCAGCCCCCGTGGCTGCTCGTACGCTCGTCAAAGGTATGCAATTATACGATGTTTACGCGTGCGACACTTTGTCAGATTGAACGGGAAGAAACGGGACGAGGGGGACGCACGGATAATGAGCGTCCTCTCATTCGAGGACCGGTATCGATGTTTTATTGGACAAATAAATCCTTGTTATTATTCCGTCCGCGGGTGAACGAAATAAATGTATTAAAACAGCTGCAATTTACGCGATATTTTGCAAACAATTTTCCAATTACCTTGCGACTCGACCGACTCTTTAACAATGTTTTTCATGTAAAAGTATAAATGGGGTACGCTTTAATTTGCAGCAATGAAACAGACGAACGGGAGATCATTTGAACTGGATATTATTTCCCTCCGACTGAATTAAACGTCTTCGATCGATAATTAACACGCGACTTCGCTAATCGCGGCAGAAAATGCTTGGCGCAGAATGATGCTGCGACCGCGCAATACCGCGAGTTAATTTTCCGCTTGTAAAATAACGGGCGCCGGTATCGTAATTAATAACCCGTAAGATGATTTACGGACTCGGCGTCTAATAAACCGCGCGTTACAACGCGCAGGCCGCGCGCCCGTTTTAACAGGCGGGGTTGAAACTTTTTCGCGAAATACGAAAGCCATACATCATCGGCGGAGGTAAGCGTTCTCGAGGAATCCGCGCGTTTCGTCTCGTTCTCCAGCCCGGTTTATCGTTCCCACTTAATATTTATCAATGTTCAATTGATATTCGAATCCTGACAGGATCGTTCTCTCAGCCAAGGAGGTTGGAAGACGACGAGGGGGCGCGTTACAAATACGAGGCTTCCGGTAAATTGAGTTTAACATACTCTCTTCATCCGTCCCGTATTTCTTTATTCGGTGACAGGGCAAAGTGAGAAGAGATGATGTATGAAAGGAGAGTCGTGTACCATCTTCAGTGGTAACAAGGACTCGATTCTCAAACAAGTATTGTATACATCGAAAATTTTAAGCTCTTCGAGTATTCTCTGCATTCGTAATGTTACGTTAAAGCATAATTTATACGTGTATAAAAGTATCATATAAACTTTCCTCGAACTGAACGCTAACTTTAATAGCATAGAGCATAGAGAGGGTTGGAGTCATCGAGTTACGAGGCGAGAATCCACCACCAAGTTGCCGTGAAATCCTCGCGTAAAGCTACGGCGATTAAAGCTGAAATCGTAAGAAGCTGCGAGGACAAGTAAACCGATCGGTTATTAATTAACCGATACCCGTGATAACCAATTGTACTGGATGTGTCATAACCCAGAAAGGGGAACGGGGTAAGCCGCGAGCGGGAAACTTTCGCGAGCATCAGATCGATATCACGACGTGGCAGCCTGGAAATTATAGTCTCGTCGTAAATCAATATCCGTCGCGGGAACTTGGTGTTTCGTTAAAGAACGCAAGCTAATGCGGCAACTTGCCCGCGCCCCTGATCACATTGTTAATCATTCAACGATGACTTAGGCAACGGTTAATTCAATAAACTTGGTAACGCGCGATATTGAATATCCCGCGATACTCTACGCCGAGTTTTAACGAAGATTTTTATCGAGAAAGATATAATATTACGATTGCCAAATCGTCGAATAATCTTCAACATCTTTTAATAGCTTGATTAATACAACATGCATCGAAGGGATGAATGGGGGTTAAATACTATCCGGTAGATCGCACGATTGTAATTTAACGCAATTAATTATTTACACGATCGGTTAATTATTAGCAGGGTATAACAACCGAATATTCGGTAACACCGATTACTTATTTATTATACGATATGAGATCGTGATTAGAGTAATGGATTTCGTATCGAATACTCTATCGCTTAAAAAGAATCATCTCGCAAAATGGAACTTTTATAACATCCTACTGATCCATTTTTTTTACATTACATTTCGATTTATGTAAAAATTTGTATAATTCTGACCAAGAATCCAACACCTTTCGCCAAGGAAATCGCTTCGCGAAAGAGTAGTAGGGGAAAAGTTTCGAGCACCGAGCATCCCCCTTGGACAGCACCTCCGTCGCTCCCGGAAATATTGTTTCTCTTATTTAAGAAGGGACGGGCATTGGAAACGGGGCTGGTCGTCAGAAAAGAGGGTTAGCATCGGACAAATGTGGAAATCGCGTGCGGCGCGCTTATAAATCGAAGGCTCGGTGCAAGAAAGGCATAAGTGGCGCGGAAATCGCGTATCACGGGCAAACGCTCCGCTTTACCCGACCCGCCTCGATCCGCGGCCCGCCCCATTCTCATTTTCCCCGATTCTTAACGTGCGATTAAGTCGTCCGCTTCTTTTTCTCGGCGTCCAGCCCCGCGACACTGTAGGAATTTCTCTTCAGTACGGTCGCGCGAAGGTATCCGCCCTTGGAGCGGACAAAAAGCGAACGGGACCGTTCCTCCTTATCTAAATCGCGCGGCGAGTACTTACGCGAGCTATCGCGATGAAGTCGCGAGGAAATTGCGTTTGATCTCCTTTGCCACGCGAACAGTTCGATGCCGATTTTTTTTCGGACAGCCTCGCCCCGTTCGCCGCGTTTTAATTAAACTTACATCGGGCGGGAACGCGAAACGTAAAACGCGCGACAGCGAATGAAAAAAATTAATTGCGATTCAAGGCTTAAACCAGTTTATCGGCAGCTTTTATCGACGCTTTTATCGTAAGCGGCATGTGAAAATTGAATAGACCCGGGACATTCACGTGGTAACAAATGAATTTAGATCAGCCGATTTTCTGCCGGCCATTGAAATTTTATGTATGCGTTACGTTGTTCGCGAAAGCTCCTTGCTAAACGAGAAGCCTGGCGAGCGACTAGGCGTTCAAGCATACGTGCTGAAAAAGTGCATAATTATAAACGTTGTAAAAAGAAATTGTCTGTCAATCCTAATTTAAACGTGGCCGATTAATCGAGACGTAATTTCTGGTAACACTTTAGCTGAAATATTCTTTGCTCGCTTCACGTCACTCTTGAAACCATGGCGCATCGCTCGTCTTATGTACATCGATTGTTTCGACTTTCTTCGGGTCTGTCACTTGAACTCTCTCTCGGTAGTTCCAGTAAAATTCGTTCCATTAACGAAAACTCGAACGCTGATTCAATGCCCTCTTAGCGGCTGCACTCGAACGACGAGGGAGTGTAAATTTGTTATAGGATGTTTCCTTTGCGAGTAGTTCAGTTTATACGCGTAAGAATACGTAAGCGGAAATAGTTATTGTATTCCTGAATGCCGTTCTACAGTTTCAATCCGAAACTTTCGCTTAAGTTCCAGGCCAAGACGACCGAGTGTTCTAACAGTGAGGCAACGCAAATAAATGAATTATTCAGAGCACTAGGTTTGATTATACCGTGGGAATTATTGAAACGTCCTATTGTGCCGTATAATATACACCTGTTACCGGTACTTATTACCTGAATTATCGACTAATCAGATTTACGACTGGTACATTTCTGTCACCGCTGAAACCACTGCGATTATACCGTATCGACAAGTAAGAATATTTCACGAAAATACGAACAGAAGCGACGGATGTCAAGCATATAATTTGTAGAGAAAGTTCCCTAACTGGTCATCTGGCTAGCGTCAAAACGGAATCTCTGGCTGCAGAGCTTTCCTGTCATCTGGGCCCTCCACGTAATTTATGGTTCAACTACCGCGAGCAAAACCTAAATTGGGAATTCTCCTTTCACGACCCATGAACTTAGGAGTGTCTCTCAAGTGCCGGGGAATGAAAATACGCGACACAGAAATGACTACAAAAGTTAGAAACGTCTTGAATAAATATACTTGTTTACTTGGATAAGCTCTTCTAAAATACGTGGCATGTGAAACCAGAAATTTAACAACAGCTTCGACTATCCTCGATCGTCAAAGTCGTCCATTCCGCGAGAATAACGCTTCCTCGGCGAGCGACGAAAGTATTTCCATCGTCGACATTGAAGGAGGAGCGCAATCAAACCCTCCGGAGGATTCGTTAGTTACTTTCCGTCGGCCACTCGGTGGTTCGATATATTTCAGGCCTTCTCGATCGATTCGCAAGGGCGTCATTGTATCAGAAACAATGAATCACCGTCGATCATCGTAAACCGTGGATCGTTGACTTTTCCGCGGCGCCGCGGTTTCGTATAACGATCGCTCGTTAGCCAGGCTAATTACTCTAGTAGTGGGCGTCGGACCGTGAAAGTTCGTTAGTTGGCACCAGAGGTTAGTGCCCAGAGAGGTGGCATTCATTCCGGCTTCCTCTTCTCTTTACCAGTTTCTCAACCTCCCCCCCAGGAGGGTGGAAGGTTCTTCCTTCTGCCCTGATTGCTGACTTACGAAAACCGCGGGTGTCGCACTTTACACGGCCGGCTCAAATACTGACACCAGAGTTCGGCTTAGGTCCACCTGCATTTGCGAGGATTGCGGGTACGACCGGGGCTGCTACTCGGTTTAGGGTAGTTCCGTTACCGCGCACTGTTTTCGCAGCGAGTTATTTCGATTTCCACCGCTGGTTGTTCAACGTCCCCTGTACACGTTATTTGTTCGTTTGCTTGTTTATTTTAATTCTTTACGGTTCTGGCAATTAAGTAGCTGGTGACGAAGTTTGTCGTATATGCAGTTCAACAGCTATGAAAATTAAGAGTTAATTTACAAATTTCAGACATTAAGGACTAATCTATCTCAGACTGATCTTCTCCTTTCGTTTTACGTATACGAAATGCGTGTTAGGCTAACAACGCGTTTTAGCAAATGTTGAACTTTAGTGTGCTTGGCAATAGTCATTGTCTCGTTACGACAAAAGGGATGTTCGATGCACAAGTCGTAAGAGGAGATACATACGCAAGACTGGAATGAACATATGTGCCAAGACCGACCTTTTGAAGTTTCGTTCGTAGTTCGATGGTATCGCTCGCGACAGTACGCATACGTAAATGGAATACGTGTAAATATGGATGCGTGGAGGGAAAGACGGAGTGTTCTAGCAAGTGGATTATCGTGTTTCGCGTAGTGACGTAGTTTATCTTCGTTTCAGATATCGTGACGCGATGGAAGATATCGTTTCTGCCGCAGCCACCGTTTCTGAACGAGATCGAAGCGGAAAGAGATCGTCTGACACTTTAGACGATGTAATTAGCAAATCGAAAAGACGCAGTCTTTGTAAATGAATCTCATGGTATATTGTTTTATGGTATTTAAAAAAGTATACACCATCGTCAAAGGTGCCTGGAAAAATATTCTCCGTGTCACGTAAATTCGTTTCAACTGTCTTTGATCCCAAAGAATTGAATCGAGCTGCAAATGCAGCAGCAGAAAATCCACCCTCCTTCCATCCCTCTTCCCATGTTTGCTCGCTTCACCTGCTGGATGAATTTGACAAATGTCTTTTACAATCTGTAAGGACTACAGAAAGAACATCCGTCCTTTGAGACTTATAACTAACTTCGAAGTGTATCAGACGCTTCTTCTCTTCTTACGTTTACACGAAACAAGAGCCGATTGCGATCCACTGCGAGATCCAAGTTTACCATGATTCTTTTTCACTCAGAGTTAATGGAGTCCTGGATATATTTCTCAGAGTCTATTAAGAATTTAAATTAAAGAAAAAAGCCTGACCTCATTGTAAATGTCGTGTCATTCGAATGCAGACGCAAAACCCTCCGTTTTCTTTTTAAATCCACGATGAATTGCACAGAATTAATATTGTTATTTATTAAAAGCAGGGGAACATTCTTGATGGCGAGACACTCCGCGATGCCTGCCGTCTTTTACAGCACTCGAGGAACTTTTTTCATTAGGTAAACAAATTTATTTTCTCGCAAATTCCTCGATGAAAATAAAGAGTATACGTGGTGGCATACCTCGAAGGATTTCGCAGGCATTCCTGTGCCATTTTATTAATCTCCGCCAGGCGAAAACGGAAACGTGAGGAAAACTTGCGGTGTTTAACTCGCGAAAGTTGTTAGCGCTAAAATTCGGGAATTCGGGGAAGAATTTCCGGCTGGAACCCGTGGAATTCCGAAAGAAGGGGCGCTGCTGTACCGCTTTATCCCGACACTCGTTCCGTCGTTCAACTTCATAACGGAAAACGCGACCGATCTCGCGGTAAAACATCCATAAGAATAAAGATTTACGGTCGCGTCGAACGGGACGCTACCCTTCGCTCCAATAACTCTCTTCAAACACTTCGATCTTATTCTATATATTAAACCCTCTGCGCAAACATAACCAGTAAACTCAACAACTGAAAAAACTAATTAAAAGTAACTCGAAACTGAAACTTACTGGGCTACGAAACATATGGTTACCTATAAGTTACATCGCCACACTATAAGTTACATCGTAACTATCAGCACACAAATATTAACGCAACTAACCTCAGTTTAATCTCATTAAACTTAACCGAAATACACTGTTGTAGTTACCCCTTCTGCATCTTTAATAAATAGAGTATCGATTGGAAATCATTACGAAAAATAACGATCTCACGATGAAATCGTTCAGGTCGATACTGCATACCTTGTCCTCCATGCGACGCGAGTCGCCACGGAAAATCCACACGTTCAACAATAAGAAACGCGATCCGTTTCGATTCGATCGTGCGAATTCGCGCGGACTCCTGCTGAAGCGTCGATTACTCAGCATTCTGATGACCGGTGATCACGCAACGCAAACTCCGTCGAGAATTTATGGGGTATTATGTTCGACGGGGGCCGGACACGATTTTCACAATATTCCGCGGCGCGATAAATCACAGACAAGATGAAATTGACGCTAAGTGATCGCCGAGTTGATCGATACCAACGTTCCCCAGCCCTGCGTTCGATATTCTTCGCTCCTTCGAGGGGGGCACGCCGATCGAGTGGCTGTCGAAAAATCGGGCGGGAACGATTTATATTCTGGTCGTCGATACGTTAAACAAAAGGGGGTTGAAACAGGCAGCCCTCCTCGGCGCTTCCTTCGCCGGCCAGACGAGCGCCCTCGTTCCAAGCTGAAAGGATAACCTAGTTGGTGTCAGGCCAACGGGCTGACCAGGAATGTTGATGCAATTGGAACAGGTTGTATCGCGCGCGTGACCACGATAGGCCCAACAATTTCATCTCCATCGACTGCAATTGCTCATTTTTCACCGTAGTCTCTCGCAACGTTGAATTAATTTTGGTTACTCGTGTAACAGATCGAGGATTTCATCGTTGGAAGGTGAGTGATACCGTGTTCGTTAAATAGGGGTGGAAAGAATCTGTGAATGAACCCGCGGAACGTTATCGATCCGAGAGAAACGGTAGCAATCAGCTGATTATCGAGTTTAAAGCACGAATGGAATCCATTGGATAATGGCGATTATTAGAGTCGACAAATCGTTCGAAACTGAACGGAGGTTGGTCGCTAGCCCTCGAGAGCGTTCACCCTTCCGGCGCACAATTCGTCCGTTGAACGGGTCTCTCGCGTTGTCAATTTCTTAATTTGTCCGTGGTGTATATGAAACAAAGGAGGGGAAAGAAATGGCACCGCGGCATCGAACTCGAGTTCCTACGGAAGGTAAATTGAAACTTGTTCCATTAGCAAGCCGGAGGTCTCACATTCGGTTCGCGAGACGGGCGTCAATTGACCCGTGGCACCGTAATTGAATAGTCCTTAGCCTTTTTCTACCAAGTGCGCGGTATACCGTGGGTGTCGATGGAGGAAATGGACAAGAAAACCAATTCCTTTCCTCCTGCTCCAGAGGCGGGGACGTTACTCAAGAATGGCGAGGCCAGGAACGCCCGACACCGTCGGATTTCTTGGCCTCTTCTCGAGTAAAAGGATTCTGAAAATAACGCCAAGAGAGCAAAACGAACGATTGTTCCAGCCTTATTCCTGATTCGGGGTGAGCGTTCGCAATGTTTACGTGTAAAACGCGAACGTGTCGTTGCTTCCCTTTAAAGGGTTACGTACACCGCGTTTAGAAAGTTCGTATCGAGCCGTGCAGGTCGCGGAGAGAACTTTCTTACGTGTTCGTTTCTTACACGTGCACGAATTCATTGTACAAGTTACATTGAATAAGTTCCAGCTGAACCGGAATTGAAAATGCTCTGCGTTATTTTAGAAGGCACAGATTAGAGACGTCCAATTGAATTACTTGGTAGGAACGCTCCTCCGTGCGCTACCGAATGAAGATATGCAGATTAATCGAAAACGTCATAAAATGGAGTTAATCGAATCTACCGAATGATTAAAAATAAATGTCCTCCCACTCGTTCGTGATATCTGATTTCTATTTCTGATTTAATTCCTTAGTAAGTACAAATGAAATTTCAATAATTCATTGTCGTTGGGAATGTAAAAATGAGTTGAAACTACTTCAGTCTGGATCGAAGAAGCAGCTGTCTTTCATACACAGTGACACTTGACAAATGTTCACGGAACACGTTCCGCCCTATGCTATTTCTATGCGAAATAATGCCGAACTAGTAAATTCATCCGCTCAACCAACTTTCCACTTTGACGCAGAACCCAACCAGTGGCTCCGTCGATCGCGATGTTCATTCGAATCGAGGTTGGTCAATCTATCCCGGCGAATCGATGCGTGAAACTGTTATTAACGCGAAACTCTTGCGAGGACCCGGATTCCCACGGCGTTCGATAGGAACGGAGACCACCCCTTCCTCCACCCCCTGCTCTGACGAAGCGCGCCGCGCGCGCGACTCGCGAGGAGTATCCGCGAATCGCGTTATCAACGCGAACAAATGCGACCAATTATCCCAGGTGCGTTCGCGTCCTGTGTAATTTTCAGCGATAAGAGAATGTTGCGATTACGAGAGAGACGAGCGAAATGAATAGAGATAAAGTGGGTAAAAGGGCGAGAGAGGGAGGAAAAAAAAGAGCACGATCCTCCTGCTGTTGTTGCTCCAGGGACCCGGACTACGCTGGACAGTAGATGCGCGATGCGATAGTCGCCGCATGAACGATTTATCATGCTTTTCCCTGCTTTATTCAAACTGCGTTTAGACACGCGCTGTTTCATTTGCGTCGCGTTCCACGAGCAGGCACCCCCCTTGGTACGCGATCCTGGTACGCGAATGACTCGATGATTAAGAGGGACCCCGTCCCCAACTCCCTCTGATACAGACGAGGGTGCGATGATCTGTTTTTTTTTTTTTTTTTTACAGCGAGTCTTTTCGCGACCCGTCGAGTCTGAGGGTTGAAGTGTATTTATTCACTTGGAACTGTCAGATTCCACGATAAACGATACATTTAGCAATTCTTAATCCCCGTGGATTCCTATGCAAATTCGCATTTTTGTGAACGCGACAGAAGTACGTGGTAAATAAGCAGAACTCTGTTTCACCGTCACAAAGTATTATAACGCGCATTTTACTTCGATTATTCGAACTGAAGTTTCCTTGTAAGTGCATAAAAATCAGCAGTTTCAGTATCGATACAAACAGAAGAATGGCGACAATAAACTAAAACGCTTAAAGAGTACTTACGTTCCCATGAATATGCGATTATATTTGTTTAATGAACATTGTTTATAGATTGGCCTGGTACCGAGCATTCCATTAACTCCTCCCAGCGTCTAATTACGCGCCAAGGTGCCAATTAGTATTTCATTACGTACTTTACAATATCGTTAAGAGTTCGATTAACTGCGATCGTGTTCTTATTAACGTTAACGAAGCCCCGGCTAATTTAAACCGTTCGCCAGCGATTTCATCAGTACCGCGTCCCCGTCGCGCTTTAGCTTTCAGCGTTCACGCGGCTTTCAATTTTAGCTCCGATAAACAACAATTTCGATTTCACATTTGATGAACGCGCCTCCTGATCCGTTAATAACGAAATATCGCGCCGCCGAATTCGTGCTGAATTTTAACGCAATTCGCTCGCTGAAATTTCATTTTTATCACGAGCCTGGCCCCGCGCCCTCATAACGTGCCCCTCCGGCGACGAATCGCTGATCGATTGTTCGCCACGCGCCCCGGAAACGCGACTTACGGGGCTTCATTAATCGGAACTCGTTAATTGAAACAGGATGCTTGCGACTGACAGGAGGAAAGGACACGTGAAACGCGTTTTATTTCTCGTTTAAAGAGTCGCAGAGTTGCGACAATAGAGCCTCGCGACGATTGAATGGAATCACAATTTGATCCTCGTTGATATCCGCAATAGTAGGTGAAATTTATTTCGCCCCGTTAGGTGTCTAATGCTTCGATCGTCTCCGCTATTTCGTACGATCTCATCGGGACTATTAATTTCAGCAAGTTTCAAGAATGTTTATCCTTGAAAAGAGGGCCCCGGACGATCGCTGGATTCTTATTATGTCATCCACTTGCTTGTTATAATCTAGAATCTTATTAAGGAAATTGCGTTTATTGGGAAAAAATATCGGGAAACGATCGAGTCCGTGAATTACTCGACTGAGTAAGAAGTTTTAAAGGTGCTCTCTGCGATCGTTCAATTCTTCTTTCCTTTCGGCTTAATTTTCTTTTTTCCCTACTTTTATCCCTCTTCATCCCCCTCGACCACCTCTCCCCGCCCATGAAACTTCCTACGTTTGGAGAAAGCCCCGCGAGTAATCAAATGGTAAGAGAATTCCTGGGCGATTCCTGTTCTCTAAATAAATGGAATTAATTCAACATTAATAATTTATAGTAACAACTGTGGATAGTTCGTTTGATAGGCGCAATAACAGATTTGTTATACGATGCTGGAAAATTAAATATAACAACACTAAAAATTACCTACTCGATGGCAAAGCGATCGAAAGACTTGATTCGATTTATCAGATTCCGAAAACGGTTTCTGATCACCGCGTATTTACCCTAATTTCACGATCCGACGTTTAACGCGTATATTTAATTCACAGACGAGTTGCTCAGTTTTCATTTCAAGTTTATCCATTCATTAACATGTGATTTGAAAGTTAATGCGAAATCGGTTCGCCATCGGGTCCTGGTGGCACCGTTTCCTCGTTAAAAGTTCCACGAACGAGGGGGCAGGAATTAAACCATCCTCGTAACTTCGACGCCGACCAAGTGATACAGAGTAAACAGCTTCGCAATGGCGCGTCATGCGCCGAGGCGATACGATAAACGTCCCCATGCATTATTAGGAACCGGGGATGAATTCGCGATGAATCTTTCATGACGTCGTCGTGGACGAAAAACAGCCACGGTCGAAAGGTCATCACCAGAAACGAGGAGCGAAAAACAATTACGATCCCTGCTCGAAATTATTTAGACAACGTCCACTACTCGTTGACGAGAGAGTGGAAATAAAAGGTACTCGCGCGTTGCACAGAAACGTACTAAACTCCGCGATACCAAACAAGACGTGTATTCGACCGAAATGGTTACCTTGATAAACGTTAAAATGGCATTTAGAAGCGAGAAACAACGAGCGAGCGGTTCGCTCCAGCGAATTATCTGGCAGCCACTCGGACAGTTTCAATCGTCCTGACGAAAGTCCTTCAGCGGAGAAGAAAATTCGAAAGCCTCGACGGGAATGCTGACGCGACGCGACGCGGAAGAGACGCGGAGGGGACAATGATCCTCGTTCCTTTTCATCATCCGGCGGCTTTGGTGTCGGTCCTTTTCGGCAAAGGGCAGGTAATTTTTCATTGCTACCGGCGACGTCGCGGTATGTGCGGTATTACGTGCGACAGAGCCCGCTGGAGGTAGTCAGAGCGAGACGACGGGAGGACGAAGAAAAAGGAAGGAGGCCAGGGGTGGATTGCAGCCGATATTAAAGACATCCCTTGCTGACAAACGAACGCGAGCGTTCCTCCTTCAATTACGACCAGCCCACTTACTAATTTCGCCGTCCGATTATCCGTTATCCCCAGCCACCTACGTACTAATCCTGGATCCTACTTTTGGTTACGACAACCCTTCGCGACAAATCCCTTTCGCCGAGTTTCACTCTCGCGCGTCCTCCGTCGTTTACCGTTTTCGTTCCGTGTGCGTCGTTCGCGTGCTTTCGAATAAAGAGTTCGCGAGTCTGTTTGAAAATAATCGTTGTAACCGGATGCTACGCTTCGCGGACTATTCGGTGTTTAATCGTCGAGTGTAACCAGCGTGCTCGTAGAAGCAAGCTTTTTTGTCAGGAAAATCGAGCTTCCATGGGGAGAGTTGAAATTTTCTAGCAACGAAAATAAGAACCGAGCAGGAAGTGGATGTGTGCGTAATTTAGCGTAGGAGGTGGCGAGTGGAACTGAAAGTTAAAAGCATTTAATTAATGCAATGACATTTGGTTTCAGTCCAAACCGTCTGCGAGAAGCATTAAAATTAATAAGCTGTTACTGGTACGAACGGTTTCTGTTTCTATTGCATTACCAAATTAGATATTCTACAATCAATCTGTTTTACTGCACGAATCGTATCTTGTGTACGTGTGTATTGAATAGAGATGTTTTGTAATCTAAGAATGTTGTCATGTTGAGAACTCTTCAGTAGAAAGAGGTGTGATGTTGAATTTTGATCACGATTTCGGACAACCGCTAGTGAATTTTCATCGTCAGATACGCTCTGCGCAATCACGCGATTGCTCGTTAAATGCCGGGTGCATCGTGCAGACGCTTCACGCGTTTGTTTGTATTAATTTCAGCGGTACACAGGGACGCTGCACGCCGAGGTGAAACTGCGGAATGTCGGGCGAAGTATGTAATTCGAAAATTGCGCGTATGGGATCTCTTAATTGGACGAATCTTGCAGTGAAATCGGAGCAGTTGCACGTGCCATTTCGTAATTCCCACTAGAAAGCCCTCTGCGTTCCAATTTCGGCAACGAAGTCGATCGAACGATCGTCCAGCTTTCGCGTTCGGCTGTCCATACACCTCATCGAGCCGTGAGCCTGACGATTGCGTGTTTCTCTTTAAAATTTACCCAATAATAAATACAGGGCAAATTTGAAATCGTAGAATTCTTAAAAAAAAAAGTAGAGCTAGCAAGGCTTGTAGAATCTCACAATTTTCAACCCTTAATTTTCTCGTGCTTAGCGACGTAAACGACAGGAGTAAAATTCTACGAACGATATAATGGCGTGTAACGATGTAAGATAATATTGCAAGCGGATAGAGGCATTCCAGCAGAGGAATTGCCGATCGAATTTCATGCACGATGATTAGTCTAAGGGTTGCTCGTTCGGCGCAGGATCGAACACTTAAATCCTGTTCGTCCTCGAACGTGCCAATTTGCCTTCTCCTTCGACCTCATTTGCGCTCACGGGATCGTCCTCCTCCCTTCGCGTGCTTTAATCGCCGAAAACGATGGCCAGCGTGACAGGAGAAACTGATCTTTACGCGTCTCACGGAAGTTGTTCCCCTCCTGCGCGTTCGGCGCAACTACCGCGTCGCGACTCGTCGCAGCGGAAGACGTTCCGCGTTTTAACTTCGAAACTCGACGCCGCCTTCCCTCTTCAAAGGGCAGACAGAGTGGAAGAACAACGGGCGCCTCGTCCCCGTGAAATCTAACGAAAGCAGGTTTTGAATAAAAAATGGACGACTTTAACCGCTTCTCTGTTTTTTTTTTTTCCCCAAGACCATCGCGCGGAAAAGCGAAGCGGGGCGTTTAAAGATTTATAAGACGATTCATTGTTCGGAGGTGAAACGCTGCGATGTTCCTGAAACGTGGTAGACGTATAAATTCACCTAATTTTTGTTCCACCGAACCGGTGAGCCCCACCTAAGACCGTTTCAGGCATTTTGCCAATGATATTGGGTGAAGCAAACCCTTTTACTGGCTCGGTGCTATCTTTTATTCGCCTGCGAACATCTTTTCATTATCAAGCACTTCAGGCACAGAGATTCTACCGTTAATTCTATCCATCTGGTTTTTCAAACACTTCCTCCACGCTTTTACAATGTTAAATGACTAATTTATTAACCCGGTTGTTCTTTAAATTTCATTCAAGTTAATTATGCGCAGGCTGTACCACCGTACGATATCCTACAAGTTCCCCTTTTCTTTCAAACCACCATCGTAGACAGCAACGTCACATACGTACATATTTTTTTAATTAAATTACGTTGATTACTTAGAACTCGGCACATTCTAGGAGACACGGTTATCTCGCGACAAATCTCTTAATTTCTTCAACCAACGATAATTAAGAGGAACGCATTTGTTACTTCGACTTAATTAATTACTCGAACAGACGGTAAACAGTGCCACGTACAACTCGCCGGGTGGGCAGCAAAAATATTACGAACAATTAGCCAGCGACGTGCATGGAAGTGGATCCATCCTTTCGGATTATCCGGTTATCGTGGGAAAGGGATCGCGAAAGGCTGGCCCGTGTCAACGGGGACCGACGCACGGTAATTCGCGTGCAGGAACCGCACACGTTTATATTAACTCGACGGTTCCTGGCCACTGTTATACGTCCTGGGCGAAACTTCGTTCCGTTGGGCCGAGCAATTCGAGATTTGTTTGAGTGTACGCGATTGAACAAATAAAACGACCGGACGACGGTCTCGGATGGATTTTGAGAACGGACGCCGCGAGGAGCCGGTCGCCACCCCCGAGGGTTGCTGTTTGACCGCGATTAAACATCACCATTTTGCTCTCCTATCTATTTACGCTCGAATTCTATATAAGCGGTTCGAAACTCGCCAGCCTCTATGAAATTTATAAGGCTGGAATTAGTTAGTTAAATCGTATCTCATACTGCAACGTTAGTGAAATAAATAGTGAAATAAATTTGTCAAAACTTTCGCACTTTCTGGCGCTCACTTTTAATGGAACGTAGTGTGTGTGTGTGTGCTTGGAGTAAATAAAAAAAGAAAAACAGTAAAATTCTTTCTTTCAAAGTGTAGAGCCTATACGTAACGACGAGAATTTTTTAATTACGAAATTAATTGGCAGAAATTGCAGGCGAATTAAATTTGTCGCCGTTTCATCATTTCAGTTCATTAATTTCTAGTTGTATCGCGCCACTTTTATGATGAAATTCCGGCAGATAAGGGTAATAAAACGGCGCGAATTTTTTTCAGGATTCGCTGTCGCATAAAATAATCGCAATAGAATTTAGAACCTTTAATAATAACTTTATTAAGCGAACTTTCATTAGCCGAATGCCACATTAATCGAATATTCCGCCATCTCTGCCAATTTGTACTCCTTTTGAAACATTTTTGATCAATGTAGCCATTATTATAATACCGGATAATACTGTTAAAGTAGATTCAACGCTTTGAATATTATACATTCGTGAACGGATGTAAAGCACACGCGGAAACTATAAATATGTAATTAAAACGTTAAAAAAACGATCCAGAGTTTCATATCTATAATTTCATTTTTTATAATTCCATTATTGAACTGTTTACTGAAACGCAGGAATACCCGTTCCAATCCAGTTAATGTTCACCGAACGAACTAACCGGTGAAATTGTATTAAAAGAAAAATACATTTTTCCGATTTTAAAATCGTCCTACCCGCGTGGTACGCAACATATTCTGAAATTTGTTAGCCTGTCGTTTTTCGAGTTATTGCATCTGCGTAATATTCTATTTCGTGCTTGCGAGATTTGCCGCACAGATTTGCTTGACGTGCAATGAAACGAAGTATTTTTTAAACGCACGACAGCGCGAACCGTCGCGTATGCGTAAAAAGAAATTTAACGCTCTATATTTCGCTTTCCCCAATTAAATCACCTGCAGATACGACTTGTTAAAAAAAATATTACCTGGCTATGTCCCTTTCATCATTGCAAATAATCATAACACGTACGGTATTAAAAGTAGCGAGGAACGATTTAATTTATTATCCTTTAAATGGCGTTCCATATTAATACTGGAGAGTTCATCTTCGTGTCTTAATTAAATTACTCTTTCTATATCAACGAGCTCCTCGTACGTCGAAAGAAATAGCTCTTATCCACTGTATTATAAGAGTTTATAAAATATTCTATTCAAACCTACTCACGTGTTACACGTCACATCAATTCAACTCTTCCGCCGCGTATTATCTTTAATTTCTTGCCACATTCGTCGTTTGCACCCTCTTCAAATTTTTGCACAGCTTGATAAGTTTCAGTGTTTCACGTTTCACAAAAGAATCGTAATCTTACAAAGGACTGTTCACTTGTGCTAAGAAAAATTGTCAGATATTAATTACTATAGAATACTTGAAGGGTGGCTGTTTATTCGGTGGTAATAAAACAATATTTATTGGAAAAGGGTAAGACAGACAGTCAGTCACTGTTACGTAAAATCGATTCTATAAAAACATTTCCGATGTTTATGAACCTTCTGTGCAGCGCGTTACGCAAAGAAAACCATGAACCGCGAAAAGAGGGGGAGACGGGGGCGGCAGGGTGCAGCGATGGGTGGCTCGACGATAATCCGGCATAGTATCGGAAAATCCGACACTAACATCCGACAAGCTTATCTACCTCGTTAGCGTGAAAATCCTCGAATAATTTTTCTCCGCCTGGTAGATTCAGCGATGCAAATTCGTTATCCCGTCCAGGGTGGTGTTAACGCAATTAAAGTAAAACCGAATCAGATTAATGAAGGCAATTAAATGCCGTCCGTTCGCTTTGATCGCAATCACTGTGTTATTTCTCGTGTCACGCGTAATTAGAGCATTCGCGTAAAAATTTCCAGCTGTCCTCGAGTTCACGAGTTCGAATTAACCTTTTACGGTACGCGGCTCGAAACCACCCCCTTTCGAGTGGGCGAAATTCGCCGATCCGCGAGAGGCAATGGAGTTTCTCGAGAACGAAACAATGTAATTATCTGATACCCGGAATTATTTTCTTGGAGGAATGGAAAAATTGTTCAGTGGGCATCGGTTAAACGGAAGTTCGCGTTACGGGTTACCGCTGGCTCTTAATTGAAACTGTAGCTTCGAGCTCCTGCAACCCGTGCAAATTGCGAGTTCTTGTAGCCTTCTTCCGCGACCACTCGGTATTTACCGCGGTTTTCTAATCGAATCCACCGCGCTGAGTGCGTGGTTCGCGGTAGCCGCGTGCCGAAATGTAATTTTTCACGATGGACCGTAATTTTTAGCGGTCGCCTAATTGAAGTTCGCGCGAGTTCCCTGATTGGGGGTTCAAGTTTTAATAGTTCTCCGCGGGGAAGTTAGAATATGAAGTTAAAGTTGGCGATTCTTTAATCAAATCCGCGGCTAACTGCCGGACCCTTTCGAACCGAGCGCCCCGCACATTTTGCCGGCGTTAATCTTTCGATTCGTAATTTTCAAGTGAATTCCAATTGGATTTCGGATAGCTCGTCCCTTAACGTGTAACAGGTGCGGCGAAATTTCAAGTTTAATACGAATCCCATTTAATTTATCACAATTCCCCCGTATCGTTACCCGTACAGCCAGCTGTAATTCTCCGTTTAAAATAGTTAGATTCTTCTGTGGGTTCGGGCACGATTTTACCGGGGTGCAGTTAAGGTTAACATAATCCAAGCGGAACGATTAAACTTTGCAGGCCCATAATAATCCTTTATTCGAATTTATAACTCGAAACCGTAATTGATTCCACAACCGAGCGTAACCCACCGCGGCTGAGGCAATATCCTTCCACGTTCTCGCGTAAAATTGAAACCTCTTGTCAATAAACGTAAAATACACCGTTGCCACAATGCGAGCCCTCTATAATGTAAAACGGGCAACTGGAAATTACGTCGAGTCGGCTCCTCGACAGGATATTGTATCTATAAAGGGTAAATCGAGGCGCGCCCGGCATTAAACGCGGGAATAAAAATGGCTGCCTGCTCTAGGCTTGGGGGTGGGTTAACGTTACGGAAGGACGACGGTAACCTTTGCGCACGGTTGCTGGAAGGGGAACGGCGGGTATCGGGCGAAATCGGTCTAAAATCAATAATGCAGCTAATAATAAGCGATGAATCCCCTCAAGTGATGACGTTACATCCAATTTGGGGGGCCGTACGTTGGCAACGTACGATAGCAAAGCGCGCGGGTTTCTCTTTGTGAGATTTAAAGGCGATCGACCGGAAGTAAGGGGGCCACTGAGCCGACCGAAACACAAGTTTCACCTACCCTAACCCCCTTGTTGCATGTAAAGCGCGTTCCACGGTGCACCGCGTGCCTCGACTTACCTTGGAACGCGATCGAGCATCCTCGAGGAACCATACAGGATTCAGAAAAGGATTCGAACGCTTCGCGACCTTGTCTCTAAGCCACGGAACACCAACTGTTCCCATATGCATATACACGCGTATATTTTCTTAAACGTTGAGAAAATACCGAAAAATCGAACGTTTCGTCGAGACAGGAACGAGGTTCGCGAGCAATTATCCCCGAGAGACGATCGAGCTGCGATTAGATTTAACAAGGGAAGACGATCGCTCGCGTTGCCGTGTCCCATTTGAACCGCTGTTCCTTCTCCGCCAGGTTTCCACGATTGTTACGAGCACGACGCGACAAATAGTTTCGGGTGCCGGCTGTTGGAACAGAGGGACACGAACCGGCGCTTCGTTCCATAGCAGGCCGTCGCCCTGTCCTGGACAAAGCTGTTGCCTCTGACGCGGATAAAGGGTAGCAGCGGCCAGACGCGTTTCCAATCTTTTCGATACCCTTCTCGATACATTTCCGCCGGCTTGAAACTGGCCGGATGCTACGCAGAACTCCGGCAAAATATGCGAGCACCCAAACTCCATGGGGTGGGTGAATACGTTTATTTACGGCAGAAAACGCGTGGGATATTTGACGGTGCCTTTGACGGTACTCGCAGCCGCTCTTTCATCCTCCCTCCCCCTCGATGTAAAACGCGGTCGGGTTTTTGGGTCGAAATATAAAAGACACAGTCGGTGGAAGCTTAACCACGGAAAATTGGACAAAGTTCCAATGTCGCGGTTCTCCTGCCACGAAATTTGAAAACTCGTCAGCTCGGTGGATCGCGTTTACGAGTTTTCATTTCAATTTCCGGGGAAAATATATTTCGACTCGATTAAAATCGTGCTTTGAGATCGCACGCTATCTACGATTGAACAAAATCAACTGCAAGTAACTATCAGCAAGTCTGTAAACCCTGGGTTAACTTTCGCGCGTGAGCGATAGACAAAGAGCGAGGCGTGTAAAGAGACTGTTTGATTAGTTAATACGCGCGTAATCTCTCTAGTCGCTCGACGGAGTTTTGGTTACGATTCGCAAAAATCCCGTGAGAGGATACGCCGCAGTGTGGTCGCGGGACCGAAAAACGTCGGAACCACGCGTGCGATGCCAAGGAGATGAAAGTCCTGCCGCGATACCCGAGCAATGGCGGTATCTAAAAATTAATTTGTCTTTTCATTCGTTCGATGATATCGCAGCTGTGCCGGGTCCGCTCGCATCTGGTGAAAAACGCGCAGCCTCGCGCACCGCCGATCGGGCTGCAAATGAAACACCGTGATCCGTCGTTAACGTTTAATTTAGCCCCCGCTGAATTGGATTAACCTAATTGCAAACGAAATTTACCGTGCCCGTTCGAATCGCCGCCGCGCGTTTTATTACACGTCCTAGCGAGATTCGTCCGGCGCGTTACGCACAACGCGGCCCGGAATTTACAAGCTTTTTAATGAAATAGGTGACGACGATGTACCTCGAGTTTGAAATATTCTGACGCGTCCGCGCGCCATTTCATTATGGGGTCGGAGAGGACGCTCGAAAGGGAAATAGAATGGCGCCGCGTGGCGCACGAGGTACGTGCCTTAATTAAAATTCGTTTGCGAGCTGTCAATACGCTCTCGAGATTCCTCGCTAACGCGTGATCGAGAATGGAACTGACAAGGCGGTGACAAAAAAATTCTCCTTCGCTCGTAAGTTTCTCTACGCACTGCCCTCTCGCAGAAACTTTGATCACCCCTCGCTCGCTTATCCGCGAGCCAGCGAGGATGCGAAAATTAACGAACCGTTATCGCGTTTAATCGTTTCGCGGCAGACGGCGCGAGCGAGAGACAAGCTGGAAATCCGTCTGAACCGGGAGATCGTGCGCGGTTGTAAAGCGGGCAGACGCGCGTAAACGCGCGGCTATGGACGCGGATTTCATCCATTCGGCCAGCGGGAGATACGATTCACGCGGTGTCTCGAGATTCTTCGCCCTCCAGACACCTTTTCAAGGTGTACCGCGCCACTCATTTCGCGATTCCAGTTTACCCTCGCGCGCTTCGCGCCGCCGCATCGATCTCGCCGGTTTTAAAGACGATCCTCGAGTACGCCGTCCCTCCGAGCACGGATCGTTGCAGCTTTACACGGTGCAAATACTTTCACGCCTGCGATGCTTCCGTTGGATCGCACATATTAATCGACAAAACAGTCGAGCTCTGTTACACGCGACGAGTAAGATCGAATGATCGAAGATCGTCCACCGAGCGGTGCGTTAAAGGCGATAACGTACAGAGTTCGAAAATGTGCAACGGTTATCGCAGCTCTCTGTTTGTTACCGATTCAGAAGCCGACGAAGGGATCGAGTGAGAAAGACGGCACGTAGCAGACATGTTTCATTGGAAAAATGCTTGGAACGCGTGTCTGCGAGCTGCTGAAACACAGGAAGTGCCGGGGAGCCGTTCAACGACTTCGACGGACTTATTACTAGCGATGGGATCAAGCAGATCGCAAGCAGGATTCGAACAACCACACGATCGCTATGCATTTTAAAATTCACATCTAAATTTACTTACGAGGTTAATAAAACACGTTGAATTTGAAATATTTCTAAGTATGGCGGAGACTTGACAAATTTCTAAACGGTACATGCAAGGACAATTGTTATTTTAATATTAACCGAGTAGAGACGAAACGTTTTAAAATATTCAAGAGTATCGCCCATGCTGGAACTTTCATCTAAAGACTTTGGAGGTTCTCTTGTGAAATTAGTATGTGGCGGCCCCTCACTCGCCACTAGAGGGACAGCAACCAATATATATAACTTCCGACCTGTCCCTAATATCCCAGCGTCTAAGGCAGGGCCTGCTAGGTAAATGTTTGCGCTGTTTTACACCCCTCGCCGTACATTAAATTTTGGGCGCTTCAGATAAAAACGATCAAAATAGATCATACTATCTAAGAAAAAAAAAACAAACAACACACGCAAACCAAAAAAATAGACAAGCGCTATTAAAAACCATTCAACCTAGACAATTAGAACATAAACTAAGTTAGATCAAGCGTTTATATAACTCATAAAAATGTAATCCCTGGCACAAACAATAAACGTATTTAAAAAAAAAAGGGCCTGCTAGGTAGCCTTACTGATGAGTCCACTAGCAGGCCCAGGACGAAACGATCTTCCCCTCTCTTTTCCTTCCTTCTTTCCTCTTTCATTCTACAGCAAACTGAAGCATGCCGCTTCAAGTCCACTAGCAGGCCCAGGACGAAACGTTCTTCCCTCTCTTTTCCTTCCTTCTTTCCTCTTTCATTCCACAAACCAAAGCACTTGGTTTCAAGTAGATGTAGTCGACGCGAGGCGTCGCTCTCGATCCCATCGCTACCGAGTACCGATATTAATCGCCTCCGCGAGGGAATAAAGCGCGCAGATAGATCGGGATCGTTCCAGGTGCCCCGGCGACGTTTCCCGCAATTAATCGGGGCGCAAGTTCGTAAGAGTACTTGCACGTTCCCGGTGAACGAGTAGCTTTCGTTCGCACCGCAGCGGGTTAAACGTCACCGCCGCCTACGTGGTGGCTCGTTCTTCACAGCCGAAATACCGCTTACGTCGCCCAGCATTGTTCGCCCCCGGAATTCTCGGCCGGCGCATAATTTCCCGTGTTTGCTCCCAGGCCGTGTCCCTTTCCCGCGCGACGCCACGCGCCCTCGCGACTGCTCCTCCCCAAAAGCCACGCGTCAGTCTCACGAGGAATTCTTATGCCGCGGGACAACCGCTTTCGACGCATTTCCCGCACGTGCGTCGACTATCGAACTCGAGCACGTCTCGATTCACGAATAATTTTTCCTCGACCAGCACCACCTCTGCTCTTCTTTCTCTCCGCAAAGAGAATTGTATGATCCTCTCGATTGATCGAGCGTCTGATCCGTGATGTACATTTCCACAGTGATTTTTCGAGAACGCGTACAAGAGAAGTATTTTTCTACGATCGTTTTGGAAACACCAATTGGATGCTTTACACAGGCTTTATCGCGAGAGCGTCGAGCAACGTTTCCGCGTTCGCGTGGAATGAAATAGCGCCACTTTGAAACGGGGATAGAGTAACGGAAGTCTTATCGTTGGCGGGTGAAACAGCCGGCGGGTAATTTTGAACGTAGTCAGAGGATGGGAGAAACACTTTTTTTCGCCGCTGTCGAAAAACGCAAATCGAGCCGACCGCGAGGATTTTCCCTTTTGCGTCGAAAGCGGGCTGGAGGAGGTACGCGCGTTTCGGATAAAAGGGGGAATTGTTCGCAGAGCCAAGCAATTACGAACCGGTTGGTCGACGAACGAAAACCAATATCGCATGCTTGCTTGCGCGTATACATATTCGACTGTAATGCGTAAATATGTCCTGTTCGTAGGGAAAACCCTTCCATTCGATCCTTTTCTATTACGAATCCACTAAATATTCCCACCGTTGAGATGTGGAGCTTAAAGTAAAAGTACGCGAAATAAATAAGGGCTGGAATTCCAAAAACGTATCGACTTAAAAAGAGAATCTTTTCTCCGCGTTTCAAGCACTGCGAAGAGAGAGAGAGAGAGAGAGAGAGACACGCCAAAAAGCTTGGTAATCAGACGACTCTACTAAAAGAAGAGAAAATACGACGTTCATCAGTGCGGCGAGTTAATTACATCGCATCCGCTGAAACAGTCCTCTCTTCTCTCGTGCTCGTATTCCAGCTCATTGTAATACACACACGCGCACACATGCCGTGCCGCGTCTGTTTTCGATCGCGATTACGAATTCAGCGTTCTCCACTTTGACCGTCATCCCCCTTTGACGCAGCCAGGAGGGCAACACGGCACGTTTCCGATAATACGTAGCCGTACTCTTTCGAAATCAGCGCAGCGGGGACAGTCGAGTTGAAAGGGCAGCCAGGGTGCGTCTCGTCTTTCCGATTTAACGTGGAAACGTGGAAACGCGTTTCCAATCTCGCCCTGCAGGACCCCGAAACAACAAGCTGCTTAAAGTTTCTCCATCAGCCTAATCTCCTCTTGGAGCGACGCTGTTCGGGGAATTTCGTGACAACGCCAGCGATTGGTGTTCGTTAATTAATTCGCGAAATTTCGGTGGTCATCGTCTTTTTCTCTCGTTCAGTCGATAGATACTGGACGTTTCTCGCAAAACAGTGCATTTCTTTGAGCAAGCTTTTCGCGTCCCATATTAACATCTAAATGAAGTATACGCGCGTCTCGCTGCTTGCAGCAAGAAGTTCCGCGCCGTGTTTCCTCATTTTCTGAAAAGTGGACGTATCGTAACTTGCGAAGTGAAATTTATATCGGACAGAGCGAGCAAGATTTTGTGTTCAAGGTATTTTGTCAGAGGAAACGTACCAATTTGTTTCGGGAGATCGGTTGTATCCGCAAATTGAATTAAGCGAATAATTAAAAGAGAATTCACGAGTAATTTCGCGTTCGTGGCTATCGCTTCAGTGGCAGCAGTGTAAACCATTGCCATTTATTCAACTCGGATACGCGTGCATTGTTGATCCGAAAACATCATATAACAGTACTATTTTATGATACGAATTTTTAATAATCCTCCAACTATTTGATCTTTTTCGCCATTTGTTCGCGTACTGCTTTATTTACACTTGACGAACGAGCAATTTAGCTTTTATTTATTTCGATGCACGTTTTTTCTACCTCAAGTAGGAAGAATTATTAAAATCGGCACTAGCCCCCTCGCCGTCGTCCGTTCTATCGCTAAGAGTGCCGGTGATTATTAATTTTTAATTTAAATCCGTTAAAGCGGATACAACATTCTGCTAGAAATGTCGATAGCCTGTTACGTCTCGTTCCTTCGTACGCACTGACGCACGGATAACGTTGTAACCCATTCAATTAATCTTATTTCACAGTTCTAATAGCTTCCGCTTCCCGAATTACCGTTTTTCTCCCGTTTGCATTCAGAATGAAGCACTTCGATTGCTCGCCAAATATATATACACAGGGTGTTCGTGGAATTTATTCGATTTATCTTGGTTAACATCGCCGATAATGACGTACAAGATATAAAATTAAATTGATACCATTGAACGTGATCACACGGCACCGTAGTGTTTCAAACAACTTCCATCGCCGTTTAATTTTCGCAAAAATTACTCGAGATTTACCCAGCACCCTATATTCCATCTATTAATCTCCTATATTAATTCCGTTTTGCAACTGTACCGTTTTTCCGAACTCTGATTAAATTTTCAGAAAGTCTCGTCAGTGGTTCGTTCGAAATTACGAACGTACCGCACATATTTGCCATCTTTATATAAAATTCAGTTAATCGTACGAACCGTTTCCTACAAGAACCGTACGAACGTGCCAGTATAACTTAGTTTATTATGCATAAAATTGATCCATAAGAACCAAAGCGATAGAAATTCTTGAAGGAAAACTAAAAGCGAACTACACGAATTGGCAATGAAAACAGTAGCTCGTCTAGTCGAAAAGTTAAGCAACGGGTGCGCAATAAATCGACGCTATTCTTTCATTTTACATCTCCGCGTTACACCACACCGTCTGTCGTACACGACGTACACTTCCACTCTCGTCGATCGTCATATTTTTATTGAAAATACCAAGTGAAAATTGCATTAGTTATCACGCTCGAATAGTTTCGCGACTGGCAGTACCGCGAGGCCCAACGATAAAAAGAGACGCTGAGGATGAGTTGCGGTAAAAATTTCGCCGGAATCAAACCGAACACGTGTCACCGGATATTCCCTGGCGGCTCTTCCGCGGCAACCCTTCGTCACGGAGGACCTGGTCCGCCATATTCTTGTTTATACGTTTCGTACGGACCATCGCGGGTCGCAAAAAACGGAAGCACCGCCATATCCCATGCATATTCCTCCGTGGCACGGACGTTCGCGTGGACTTCGACGCAGATGAGAGAGTCTTCGTGGACGGAAGGTGGGTCGAGAATAAAAAGCAAAAAAAAGGAGACACGGAAAAAAGAAGTAAACTTTCATCATATATATATATAGAGAGAGAGAAAAAGAGAGGGCGTATTGCGATCCACCCGCCGCGTCCTGTTGGCCATTTTCCGCGCTGTTTTTCCGCATCGCCGTGCGCCACGCTCCTTCTGCCGCTGTCCGATATAGGAGAGGAGGAAGTCGTTGTCCCCTTGCCGGTCTAAGCGGTTATTTTCCAATCTGCTCGCCGATATTGGCTTTATTACGTTTCCACGGCTCTGGCTGGTGTTCCCGCTGTCCGGGACGCTGTTTTCCTGCCGGCGTTTCTTGCGCTTTTCACTCATCTTCATTGCCGTCGGCCCCTTATTGGCGCGGCAAAAAACCAACCAACGGGACGACGCTGTTCGACCGCGTAATGGCGTGGAAACGGTTCGACCGCTCGCTCGTGTTTTTTCGTAGGGACAGCCACGAGCCCGGAACACGAGATTGCGCGAATATGGAGGCCACCCCTCTTCATCGAAAGAAACGGGTTGCTCTCGCGTCTTCGTTCGTCCTCCCACCTACACCCGGCGATATAACACTCGAATTCGTTTAAGCGACGTACAATCGAGTGAAACGATTTCCGCGAGCGTTTCGATAAAATTTGATCGACGCGAATGGTTTATCGGGGGAATAATAATAACACCGGCCAGGGACCATTCCCATTCGTTGGACGGCGATGTATTGGAAATTACTACCAGCGATTAATTATTCATCCTTCATTATTTGAAATCCATTCGAGCACATCGCTCGTTCTAACGTATCATAATGTAATAATTAGTCCAGTATTTACAACACCGGGCTGTAATATGATAATTCATGCAAATTCGATTCACATCGGATAGATTGATTTTAAATAGTTTTTATTCCCTGGCAGACGGGGGGAGGATGGAAAGAAAGCGTCGATCCGTATAATAATATAATATTTTGTAGGAGCGTATCGATTGTTCATTAGCGTGTCGGTAGCATTTGGCCAGAGATTTAAGGAATACATTATCAACCGTGCCCGCGGTTTATTCCGTTCCCGACAGAATCAATACGCATTCAAAACGGCGCTTAGTAAATTTATATACGATTACACGCATGATAAATGTCTATCCGATTGCGCTAAACAGCGCAACGAGTAAAATCGTTTCTGACTCGCGTCCCAACGAATTTAGATTGCCAATCAATAAACCAATAACTACGCCCGTACATAATCTTCCACGTGCCGCCGTTCAATTCACAATTTCCATCACTTACGCAGCCGCGGGAGGCCTGCCGCCTTTGCGAGGAGCAGCGTTCCCGTTCCAGAAAAACCAATATCACTGCCCCGTTAATTAACCAAGGCAACCGATCATACGCGAGTCCCAAATTGCGTGTCTCCTCAGTACCAATACGCTCTCTTATTAACCTCTGGAAAAAGGAGGAAAGAAAAAAAAAGGGGGGTGGTGGTACGGGAAAAGGAAAAAGCTGTTTCGCGCGGCAAAGCACCTCGCCCGCTCTCCTGGTCCCGGTGATACAGGAAGCAATAAAACGTGACACGCTTTCCACATGCGCACCAGGCATAAAAATGCAAATACGGGCGCAAAACAGAGGCACTGATCGGTACCGTAGACCAATGTCCGGTGTTTCCTCGCCCACCCCCACGCGGCCGGCGTCGTATCCTCCCGGGGCCTCCAATTACGCGGCTATTACTTGGATAATTAATAACCGATATCCAACAGCGGGCACGCACATACGCGGCGCGGTCTGGCACACGCAGAGACACCGGATAACCGGGATTTCCGTAGGCCAGAGAATTATCCCCGTCGAAGGTACAATGCGCAACGATACATTATGGGCCCGGGTTGATTTAAGTATGCAAAGACTATTCGAAACCCCAGCGAACCGCGCGCGCGCCGCTGGCAGCCCCCATTTGCATCTGGGATATTAAGTGTATCCGATGTATCCGGCGTTCGCGAATAAATTCTGCCAGTGGAAATGCTCGCCGATCGAATAACGACGAAACCTTTGCCCACGTTTGAGCTTCCTTCTGCCTGTGTTCTTTTTCTTTTTTTTTTTTTTGCCCGTGGAATCGTACAGCGAAACGCGATCCCGTTCGATTTTGAAATTGAATATCCGCGTTTCCCGGTGCCCTCGAACCTGGTTTTCAATTATGTCCGGTGATTGCAATAAGAAGGCGTCGATGCACAGTTGTCCGCGAGGCGATACGCGACATCGAGGAATTATGCGCGACAGAAGCGCGCGCGAGCAGGGAAAATTGTCTCGTAAAAGGCAGAAATATTGTTTCAGAAACGAATCGCGCGTCCCATCGCGTTTACGTCCCGCGATTCCTCCGGTTTCGAGCCGCGGTCCGTGGGCTGGCTGGAGGGCGGCCAACGGAGATAAAAATTTAAATGAAGTTTGTTAGTTCGCTGTTTATTCGAGTAAATAGTGCAATTCCAGTGAATTATGCCGCGCGCTGCGGCCACGTCGCATTGTTTTATATCTCCCGTGGCCGGGTAGCGCGCGATGAACCCGCGACCGCTTTATCAGTCTTTTTCAATTTCGATCGTTACGAACTGGCGCGATCATTACGATCGTGCGCGGATAAAATCCGCTAGCGAAGGTCACAGTGGACGAGATTGGCAAAATTTTCGAGCGACCGCCCTACAAGCCACGCGAAACCGTCCTATTAACAGAAAACAGTATGTCCACCGCGCGGATCCATAAATAAAAAGCGACTCTCGCGGCATCAGAGCTTTAAAGCGTTCAATCAATCCGGCCTCCATTATTATTTTCTCATCGGGCCATTTCTCATAACGGCCGCGTGGAAACATTTTCATTGTCACTTGGCAAGGCAGCGGTTGACAACCGGTCGAGCGGACCCGTATTTTCACGTCGATTGACGGCTGGGGTCTGCGCGCGCGTGTCGCCGCGCAAAGAAAGGCTTGTTTGGGAATCAATTGTCCGACGGTAATCCTGTAAGCCAAGGACAACGCGGTAACGGCCGGACAGAAACGACGCGCAATAATTCAGACAGGGGTAGTAGCTTTTTCCGCCCCGATCCGCCACCCCCCCCCCCCCAGCCCTCTTTCGCCGGCGAAAATTCGCCGCGCGCGACCCGTTGCCCGTGCAATATCCATTCCGCGCGCTCGTGAAACATTAAATGCACCGTGAAAGCCCGCCGGATTATATTTGCATGTATTATACCCGCTGAGAGGGAGAGAGAGAGAAAGAGAGAGGATCCAGCGAGCATTTTCCGTCGCGGGCATCGCGCGTCTCTTGACCCGCGCGTCGTCAAAGGCGCCTCCTCCTACTCTCGAGGAAACGTGACGAATTTCGTTGGCCAAATTCTTCCTGGTCCCGTTCCCGGTCGATCCCATCGTCCTGCTGTTACGTAAAGAGACTTCAGACAGCGGCGAATGGAAAGAGGAAGCCACGTACGCGCGCAGCAGACGTTTCGAGGGTTCTGGCGCCTCGTGCAGCGCCGTGCGAGACCGATGTAGGTCAGTGGGCTATCGTGTGGGTTATGCAAAGGACGTCTGCTGTCTGACGGGCAAACCTTGTGCATCGATTGGTATAAGGTCAATTGCAAAATAAAAAAAAATATATATATAAAGGTAGTAATGAATGGAGGTTATGCTTGCGTTGGTATCGCATAGCGCGTCAGAATTGTTGAGATAGTCTACCATCTAGATTCTTGAGGGAGGCACCTTACCGTCTATCTACTCTATTTCTGAATTCCATCGTTCGAACGAACGTTCAATTGCACGATTGGAATCGCACTCCATTATGACTATTAATTAGTCAGCAGCTCGAACGACTGCAATTAGTTCCTTGGCGTGAGTAAATAAAATTCCAGGAACGTAGCGGATAATTAAAATAATTCATATCCGAAGTACAATATTCCGCTCGTCGTCGAGGCGAAAGAAACGCGCGCGGAAGTTCAACAAGCTCCCCGTAGCGTTAATTAGAATATAAAGCCCTTGGAGTCCATTAATAACGCGCAAACGGGGTGGATAACCGAAATAACAGACTGCATTAACGAAATTATACATCCGAGGTATCGCGAGAGTGGCACGTCTTAGGCGCGAAATGTACGAACGATACACCGCGGGAATCGGTTCACGCTCGTACAGACGTCGGTTTAATAATCAATCAGTATTCAGCCGCGGTAAACCCTCCGAATCGATACGACGCTTTCAGTTAAAATCTGCTTAATAATGGAATTACAACGAATAGATTAGCTCGTCAGCGACTTGCTCCAGTTTAATTTATAGCTCCGCGCACGGCTCACATCGATCGTTAATATTCCATGAAACGAGCCATTCGAGCAAAGGGAACCCTCTCATTGATGACACACCTTGCACCTTTCGAATTAGCCAAATTAAACCTCGCGTCATTCGAGCCGGATTTGGCGTCGAATTTCAAATCGAACACCACGCTGCTTAACCCATTTTAATATCGTACAAGTGCAACTCCAATGGTTCGGTATTCCAAGTACTGAAACGAAAAACGCAGTTGCAACGCTTTTCGAAAACAGTACGAATATAAAGCGAATAAAAATAGAATATAAAGATAAAAGGACAAAGAGGAAGTGCAAAAATATTTCCAGCGTGAACAATGGATCATTTAAAATGTCTACGGGTGCACGTAAACCAAAAACTGTCGCTCTAATCCTCGCAACTATCATTAAAAACAAACATTCATCAACGCAATCAAGATCGCCGATACTTATCCCCATGTCTCTCTCGAACAAAAAAAAAAAAAAAGAAAATAAAAAACCAACGAACGGGAGAATTTCACCGACAGAGTTCACAAATTACCGAAAATATGCAAAATGGCTCGCTGGGATCGCGTGCACGCAGCGTTGTAACGAGCGCGAGGCTATGCAAAAAGGCAGCCCGTCCGGTAAAAATGTGAACAAACGGGATTCCAGCGTGATCGACTGTGCAGCGCGGAATAAAATTTGAAAAATCCGAAAATTTCGCGGCCAGAAGCGGCCGCGGCGCGCTGTAATGCGACCGGTTGATTTAGTTGGGGGCATAAATATACGCTGGGAGGAGGGTTGAAGGAACCGGTATGCCCGCGGCTACGATGCTTTATGCCGCAACTTTCCATTGCTAAAACTTTATACGCCGTTAATCCGGCCAGTCTAAGGGGTAGGCAACGATCAACCGCGATTTTACGATTAACCCCGCGCTTTGGATCCGCACGGTGTATCGATCGTCTGACCCGCTTCTCGCCGCTCCGTGGCGTGGCGAACGAGCGAATTCTTCGCGTGCACGGACGTGTGTGCTGGCCGTGGCGTAAAGTTAATGGAACAGGTAATGGTTAGTAATTTATAGCCGTGTTTTATGGTGCAAGTTATTATTAAATAGTGGTATTTGTGCGAAACTTAAATTGATTGGGTCGAGCTGTGTGAGAAGTTCTCGCGAAGCCACTTGCCCCATCAAAAAGATATAAAATAAGATATACAGCGTTCCTTTTCGATGAAATTTTTCAAAGTCGTTTTAAAGAGGAATCTCTAGCTTTATGTAAGGTATAAATTATTCGATCTGGATGGATTTGAGGAAAGTAGAGTTTGTATTAAAACTTCGCGAATACTTTAACCGCGCTCTTTGCAATCATTATTCTCGAATTTAATGGAGGTGTTTATAATGTAGAAAATCAGTCCTTCCAGCGATGTATCGAAAAAAATGAAGGAGAGTTCTTTAAATTCCATCCAGATCGTTTTCGGAATCTTTTTCGTAGATTTCAGCGACCGTTCGAAACTTTCGACCGACTGTGTACGTAGCCCGGAAGTTTTCGAAGGATCAAGTGTGCTTTGAGATTCCCTTAGATGTTCATGTAAATTGGAAGCTAGTTCACAGTTCGATCCGAATGCTCGAATAAATCGAAAACCTCATTTACCCACTCCGCAAAGGGTGTAGTTTAAAAATTTTATACCGCTCCGTCATACTCTGATAACTTCCAGAACGTTAAACGACTTGGCGACACTCTTCCAAAAACGCCTAAAAGAATTCCTGGCGTGCGACTCGCGTGACATTAAAATCCAGCTACAGTCAACCCTCTTAACAGCGCGATTGATTCGTTCCTCGTTATATAAAAAGCCATTCTCAGAGCGACGAGTTATGAAATATGAAAGGTAAGATATAATTTAGTAAATATAGAAACTTAAGAGGGTTGTTACGAGAGTACCATATCACAAGATGGCACTGTACCTTCTGGAGCACATCGAAAGGAACCTACTCGCCTTCCATTTTCACTCGAAACGAACGTGACACGCCATCCCCCGCGTCAAACATTGGCCAATCCCCAAAATTGGCCCCAGAAACAACGGTGAACAGCTCTCGAAACAGTGAGACCAGCCCGTCCATCCGAAAGTAAGCGAGCCGAAGCTGCTGGTCGGCAATCATGGTCACGTACCCCGTGAATCTCCAAGGCGAGGATTTTAATTAACCTTAACGGCCGCGCAACGATCTATACTAATCGTTCGAACGCGCGGCGGCGTTCTACCTCAAACAAGGGATCGCAGTGGCGAACGGATCCAAGAGACGAAGCGTTGATTGCGCACAAACTGCATTTCAATTAACAGGGATCCGTTTGCCCGGCTCCTGGGGTCTACGGAAGCTCGTTTCCCGGCGATCTTTAGCCGCGGCTCTTGTTCGATTTGTCGACGGACGTATATTACGCGAGTAGACGCCATCGCTCGCGTGCTCGCGGACCAAGCCCTCCTCTTATAACCGACAGAAAAAATTCCGCGAGCTTGTCGACGTTTCTCCAACCCGTACGATGGATTCAGGGCTCAGCCAGCACGAGAGGATGCGTTAATATCGTGTTACGAACTGCAGCTAACGAGCACGTGGTAATGTTGAGAAATGTAGGGAGGAAATATTAAGGGTGGTTCGACGAATTGAACGGCTGAGTGGAAAAAGTGTAATTTCGTATGCGAAGAAGGGCTGTGGACGTCTGGAAATTTGGATAGCGATGGGTATGCGGGTCTGATTCGAGAATCGCTCTTTGGAGCCTCCTTTTACTCTTGCTAAATCGATTTCATTGATAACAGTTCGATTTTCTATGTTGGTGGTAGCTAAAAATGTTTGAAATGAATTTATCGCGCTAAAGTACTCTCGTGTACGTATACACAAATCAAAATGCAATTAGATCTGAAAGATTAGATAAAAAGATTAGGAGTTTAATTTTCTTTTAGAAGTACAATTAAGGACACTCTTGTCCTAATGAATCGAAAGAGACGACAGGACGACCCGAAGAAAACGAGGATCCTCGTAATGAGAAAAAGCTCTGGAAGAATGGATGACAGGACGTTAAGTTGATACGGTATAGAGTACGAAAGGAAACGGTGAACCGCGTTTGGTTCTGAGCCAGCCAGTAGACTTATCGAAAAGGCTAATTTAGTAGACTCGCGTCCCAAGTGTGTCGCAGGAGACAATTTATTTAAAAGGATCGATACTAGGGTGCTAACTTTCAGACGTAGAAGTCCCATTGGGTCGATGACAAAAATCTTCTCCTAAATCCTTCATTAAAAATTTAACTCGATGATAATAATAACTGATGAAACGAAAAAATAACAACGTTATCCTTCTTCTATTTTAACCGTGTACACGGATGCCACTTGTAACGAAGAAAGGGAAAGAAAAAACCGCGCGATCGAACGCATCGATCACGTTGAACAACGCGTCAACGAGGCACGCGATATTCCAGGGGGCTCGTATTTCCGCGGTCAATTTTTCGCCGCGCGCCGCTCAAGAGGGGAAAAAGAAAGCCAGGTCGTTGATAAAAACCGAGGGGCGATCCGATAAATCAGCTGGAAAATATCGCGAGTCGCTTCCTTGGCTCGTTCGAGCGCGGCAGTTTCGCGGCGTCAAAGTGACCGCGCGGCTGATTTATTCCACGGCCGACTTTTGTCATAGCCCGTCCACTGGCAGTGGCAGTGGTGTAGGTCGCGCCTCGGTCGGACCTTCTTCTTCTTCTTCTTGGCCAGCGAAACGGCCCCGCTCGCCGATCCGCCGTTTCGACCTCGTAACACGGCAAGGTAATAAAGAGTGTCATCGTTTAGTGGAGTTGGTGGTAAGGTCGGCGATAAAACCCGTCACGCTGACTGTGTAAACGTAACTCAGAGCAGAGACGGGCGTTAAACCGTGGCTGAAGCACCTTGGGCGATAAAAGTGCCAAGCCATTCGCGGAGACGTTGCTGGGAATAGAAAGCAGTTCCCCTCTACGACGATCGGGGTTGCTTCTATGGATGACACGGTTGCTGACGATCATACGGCCCTCGTTTCCTGTTCATTCTTTCGGGGTCCCACAGTTCGGTCGAGAAGAAGACCTAAAACGGTGATCCTTAAGCTCTACCTTTGGCGAAGCAATACTGTCGTCGTACGAAACGTATTTATGAATTAGCATGAAAATTGTATTTATTAAGAAACGTAAAAGGAAATCATACGTACGCGTGTCTCATATTTCTTTCAAATTTGTATCGAAGCTTCGCGAGCTGCTTCTTGTTGCATATGTATGACATCGATCACTTTCGAAACCAGGACGAATCCTATATTGCACAGGTCACTGGAGAGTTTTTATTATACCACCGAGATGTCCGTTTCCAAAATCGATCGAATAATTTGCACGAGTCTAATTGCAAATCACGTGGCACGCCTTTGGATTTCTTTGAAACTTTAGTTCGATGTCTGACGGCTGTAATCAATTTCACTGGATCCTTAACTTTTAAACGTTGCAAGATTTCCTAACTTCGCTTATCACGGAAGGTAGGTATAATTGACAAACGATCCTCGTTGGTTCGAGGAACGGCAGAGGTCCATGACCGCCTTCGAGCCATCTGTGCACCGGTTACAACGTTCGGAACATCCGAATGCTACGTGTTCTTCCGAATCTCTTTAAGGAAAGGGCAAACAGAACCTATACAGGTGTCTGGTTTCAAATAAAAGTTGGCCAATCTTACAGCTCGCGATTCTTAACTTTGTTCAGCCGTGTTTCGGTATCTTCCCAAGCTCGGAACTGCTGTCAGAGTTCCGTAAAATAAGAATCCCACGGACACATATAGAACACGTTCGTCCCCTTTACCTGCGCGCCGCATTTTCTATTTCGACGTGACACGGTTAAGCTTCAGTCGTGTGTCAATAAAATTTTCTTACTATAACCGAACGAAATTCTTTGATTTCATTACCGTAAACCTTTCCAAGAATGTAAAATCACGTTATCAGAACGCGGATACCAAAGAACGAAATCCAAAATGGATAGAATTTGATCAACTAATCATCTAAGTCCCCTTTCTATGCTATCCTGCTCGAAGTTACGAACAATCGCTCGCTCGATCGCCAGATGAACGCTCGAAGAACCGTTCTGGAATCACTCGATATCACCGCTAAACGTTACGAGGCTATCGCAGAATAAACTCTCGCTCTAAATGATCCTGGGACCGGTTTCTTAAAGTCCGTCCTAGCAATAACCGTGAAATCCTGCCAGCTATTTTCCCAAGCAACGCAAACGTTTTTGTTCCCGAGCGTTCTCCGTGCATTTTGAAGGTAAGCAGACGGGGCTGGTTCTCGTCCGGTCCTCGGCGCCTCGCACCCTTCTTTCGTCCGCCATGGTCCGTCTTCGGTATCGCGACTTCGTCCTTCCGCCGTCGTCGAATAATCCTGGCCTCTGTAACCTCGTTAGCAAACAGTCGACAGGAATTATTATTTCAGGACTTGTGCTAACAGTCGCCTCTCTGTCCGTCCGCGTGCTTGCTTCGTTGCGGACGAATTAATTCGACCCTCGGCGTCGCCACTTTCCTCGCGCTTAATTATCATGCCGAATGGACCGCGTCCCGCCCTCCTGTTTTGTTTATTCAGCCGCTGGCTGCGATACGGGCTCTCGTCGATAGCAATTATTCCGCGACTAGCGGATCGTATCGACGATACCCGAGAATGGGAATTTCCGGTGTCCTGCGAGGGGGCTGGAGACGCATGTTCCAAGATTATCGAAGCCACATCATCGGCTGTCATATTGCTCGAATAAAGTATAGACGTGGATGATCTGGGGCGATGATTAAATCGAAACGACACGAAGGTGTCCTTGATTGGTTCGAATTCCAGTTGAAAATCGCAAATGCTAATCAGTGGCAAGGTAGACTGGTTTTAGAGGCGAGAGAAATATATACTTTGAACGCGCACGCGCGCACACTTGGAAGCTTACAGGGGGGCCCCATAAATTTTCAAACTACATTCGTTATGCCGCTCGGATTTGCAAGATCAAATTTTGCGGCATAATAACCGACATGATTAAACTGCCGCGTTAACGAACTTCCCGATGGGGTGAATATGCATGAATATTTGGGAACGGTTAATTCTCTTTTAAACAACTCCGCGAAAGTCTTCCGCGGGAGGTATGGCGGTCTAAATGCGTGAAATTAGAACTTCTTACTTCGTTGCACGCAAATATGCACCGAGTAGGTAATTGGCTCGATGGAGAGGACGTTCCATATACCCAAGTTTGAAGAAAAAATTGTGGGTTAATTACTGGCAACCAGTGATACTTGAAAAATCAAGCAAAATTATTTAAGGCATACATTTAATAAATAATTTCAACATTTCGAATAGTAAAGAGGGAAAAAGCAATTAAAATTCCAAGAAACCACCCTATGCTACTCGTCTAATTTCAGCAAGAATTCCGCGATTCGATCAATCCGTATAATTCGTCCTCTGTTTGTCCAATCCGGGAGCAATAATTAAAGCACTTTCTTCCAGAAGTTGAATTAAAATCGTTGGAGTGTCTCGCGAGCGCTGGTACGCCCTGGTGGCAACCCCCGGGAGAGCAAAACTGATCTATTAATCCGTCGCTCTGAAAGTTCCGATCATCTTCTCGCCGTGATGGTATTTACGTTCGGGCGTTATTTGTAATCTCCGCAATTTTCCTCGAGCGCCGGAGGATCCTGTTCCATTTTATCAAAGAAAGCAAGAGGATCGCGTCGAGGGGATGGTCGGACGGGACGGAAAGGGGTGAAACGGCGGACGGAGGAGGGAAGCAGAGCTCATAAAGCCATCACACGTCAGACGGAGATCGTTTTTCCGATAATCGCAGAGAGGATCTGTGGTACGCGCACATTCAACGGACCCTTATTCACGTATAATGTCCTAGCCGTGACGTCTTCGGCGCCAGTCACCGACGCCCGGGCGTCGTCGCTCGAAAAATTCACCCCTGACGAGCCAGGATGCAGCTTCAGCGGGACGCGTGTCCCTCTTTTGGTCAGAGTCGACCCGAATTTTATTTAGAGCCACCATTTGTCCGTCGATAACGAATAAATTGTTCGTTCGTTTACGAGCACGTCTATATCTTTATTCCTTGTTGACGAATAAATCCCTGTAGATGGTTGTAAGCCCGCGATTCCGTGCTTCTTCCGCGTATCCGTCGCCATTTCCAGGCTCGATGGTCCATGGAAGTTGGTACGTGTTATAATTTATTGCTAAAGGTCGAACATATTTCGAAAGTGCTCGCATTTTCTTCTTCGTTTAAATGTACATATTCCTCTAAATGCTTCTCAATTATTTTTGAAACAAGGTGAACTGTTTAAAAATAAAATTACAGTCCAATATTGTTGGAAAAACTGCATAATATATGATATTCGTACAGTAGTCGATCATATTCCATAACAAGAGCCATAAATCTACGACTAATATATTTCGCCTGGCGTCTCGTCCCGATTATATTATTCCACTCGCGTAATTCGATCCCTTTACGATCCAATGGGCAAATTTCAGGAATATGTTTATCCACCCCCATTGGAAGTTTTACGACGTTTAATTATTTTACGGCCAGATACGGCCTGTCGTAAAACCAGGGGAATATTCGAATCGTAACGTTCATCGCCTCACCGTTAGACGTTAATGAACCAGGTGCTTCATTCGTAGAAGTGCATTACAATGATGTCATTACCTATTCACTTTCGGGGTAATTGATTCCATTCACATCGGGGAGCTTTATTGCGAAGTGAATTCGCGGTGATACGAAGGCCTCGCAAGTGTTCGTATCTCATTTTCCGTTCAATTATTTGGGAAATAAACTACACAAACATTTAAACGACGAAACAAATCTCCTCTCCAATTCCATCCCTCTGTGTTCTATTCTATTTATGAAAATACCAATTAGCACAGACATCTTCATCGCAGACTCCAAATAATTACACGAACTCCATGCTCGCGCACGCACACACACACACACTGGCAGTTGAAAGTAGAAGAATCGTCGATTATCAATATTCTTCGAACAAGTATATACGCAAATCTTCTTGCACGGGATCGATATCCGCGTTAATCAGTGCAAAGTGCACAGTTGCACTTTACACGCTTTACACGCTGCTGCGGAATAATGGCACAAGGAATATGGAGCATCAAATGCCAATTAATCTAGCCTTTGCCTTTCTCCTCGTCTCGAACTATTTCAGCGATATAGCGTGACAAGAGCAGGGTACTCTGCCATATTACATATTAGGGTATTTGGTTTCGCGGGGATAACTTTAGCCCCCAATTTTCCGGTATGTCAAGGTTCATACAAATTTATAATAGGTTGTCAAGCGGCTAATGAGGATGGCTGAGGTCTGACGCCTTAGAAATTCAGAAATTAATTTCTGCTAATAAACTTAAAATTAATTGTAGGTTAATTCTGATCGAAACAGCCGAAACATTGTTCGCCACGCTTCTGAAATTTAAATTATCGTTTCGTTTGATCTTTTTGGATCTTTCATTCTTTTTTTTTTTCCTTCACTTTTCGTTTTGTCCTCCTCTTCCGTGAGTAATCGAAAAATCCTAATGGACGGATTTGAACGCTTAAACAGTTTATAGAAAATACCAAGGGGCCAAGGAACGGTCTGGCGTCTTCGTAATTACTGAGATTTTTCTGCTGATCTGTCTTAACTAGACACGACCGTTTTATTTCCTCAATCAAAGTGGTATCAACCGCTAACTGAAAGTATCTTTTTAGGGCAAACTTTCTTCCCAGTCCAGGCAATCACTCCTTGGCATCTTTTAATCACGGTAAAGCCCCTTTTCTCTTGCTGGAACTTCGCCGCTTCATAATTTTATTGCGCGTTTCCGGGATAATTTCTTCAAGATTTTCTTCAATGAATAGATAAATAAACGTCCCTCGAACCGAACCGTCGTGGCCTCCGCAAATTGGAATTTCATATTATCAAACTTATCGAACGAATCGACCCAATTGTTACGTCCATGAAATAAATCCAGACTCTTCGACCGTTTTGCTTGAAATTATTTCCAGCAAGCTTCTTCTCTGTCGCTAAAAGATCCGCTCGATCCGCTGCGTTAACGAGTGTAATTCGAAAACGAGACGAATACTCGGATCGCGGTCGAATGCGTGAAGACAACGGCATCGGTTTACAGAAATATTTGAAACCCCTCGGAAAGACGATGAACTTGGGGTGGTCCGCGGGCAAGGGATTCTGGGTCAGACGAAATGGATTGGATTTCAGCCGGCCAAGCGAATTGTACTCAGGAACCCGCGTCGCTGATATTGGAAGGTCGCCAATATTGTACGACCACGAAATGGGATTCAATCTGATTTCGGTTTTATTTATAGGACGATCCGATCGACACGATCGGCATCGATTTCGGTGCCGAAAACCGTTGTAAAAGTCGCTGATAATCGTTCCACTTTCTCTACGGTTTTCCTTTCGCCGGCGAACGGTCCCAACGTGCCCGCAACACCGCCAAGAATCCTTCCAGGCACTCGTCCCGAAATTATAGCTGCGTTAAAAAGTTTCCAGCAACATACCTCTGCCTCGTTTTAAGACGGAGACACGTATTATTTGCAGTGCACACAATTGCCAGCGTGTTTGCTTTACGACAGCTGAAGGAGCTGCGAGAACGAGAGAAAGGAGAGAAAGGCGGAGGGGGATGTGTATTTCTTAATTTTTCTGTCTGCCAGTGAAATTCACTTCGGCTTCCCCTAACTGGCTCGCATTTTAACAGCGCAGACCCGCGTGTCGTCCTCCCGCTGTCTCGCAATCGTCAGCCAAAGAGACTACAATTTAAATATTCACTGTTATTTGAACAGAATTCGTGAAACATCTTTGAACGTCCCTTGTCATCACTCGGTTCGACACTGGGTATAACCGATTGTTCGAATAGCTGAATTATATACGAGTCTAAAGTAAACTGGCAGAGCTGTAAGTTCTGGACAGGTGAAAGTAGGTTAAATCGGTTGATTAACTTTTAAATCTTGATAGGTACAAAAGTTCGCCAGGGTCGATAGTCCAGCAACCTCGATCGAAATTATCTCCAATTCCCTGATTGTAATACAGATGGTTCGTCCTTGTCACGCGGATTGAATTCAAATTTAGATAATCGCCTGTGATCATTTTTCGTGGATTAAACGTGGACAATCGAGGAGGGATGCAGAAATCGTAAAATCCGCGAGCGATCGTCGTTGGGATTCGTTGGATGGACGTAATTAACGATGAGACGAGAGTTTCGTAGGTACGAATCGATCGCAACTGTGTAGCCGGTCGGGCGGCGGCTCGGGCGGAAGTTCGAGGCGCGTATTTCACGGGGCGTCGAATTCACGAGTCGCGAAAAATCGCCGGCAGGAAGCTCATTGGCGCGTGGAATATCGGAAAGTGCAGGTTCCCGTGGCGACAGTGCGGAAAGGTCGCGCGGAAAGTTTGACACGGTTAAAGGAAACTTTCCTTCCTTTTCGGTTTTACACTCGCGCCAACGAAATTCGTGCCGGGTCGCAACTTCTATTCCGCGTCTCGCATCAGACACGACACCCCGGGAACTTCGACTTGATTTACGGCGGTCGATGCAACGAAAAATAGAAAAAAAAAGAAAGGACGAAACAAAATATGTGTGACACGAGCGAGCATACACGGCGAGCATTTAATCGAGAGTTTGAGAAACGAACAATTTATACGCGCACACGTGGCACACGGTTACTGGGCAAAGATCTGGGACGTGTAGATACTGGATAAATACTCCAGATATTCTGTTATTTTATAACGCACGCTCTTCCGAGGGTGGCATCAAATTTCAGATATAATTCACGAATACGCTGTCTCGCGACTCGAGAGAGAAGAATTACTTTTACTCTAATAAACCGAGTGCTCTTTCGCCCTCAAAGGGTTAAACCAGGCACGCTCGTGGACCTGAATCGCACACGGGGATATCGAAGTGGGGTGATGCGCACAGATACTTGATAGAAGCGGGAAGACCGTATAAAAGGGTCGCTCAGGCACTATGAGCCACTATGAATGACGGAGTACCTTGTCCGTGGATATATGGACACAGTAAATGCCCTAAATTAGTCAGATGGTCGTGCGAGCCTGTCACACGCTGGCACAGACAGGTCAAGTGCACGCTTCAACATTTTCTGGAGTACAATTTGCATCCGAGATTCTAATCGATACTCCGCTTAATTAGAACGGCAATTGCTGCGGTCGATTCGTCGAAGAATCGAAGGGAAACGGATGCAAAATCGCGCGACGGATTCCTAAAGGGCGTGGAAAAACTCGACGAGCAAATTGTTAACACCTGTACCCCGGACCTGCTTAAAAATACACACGATTACCGGATCACTTTTCACATTACACACCTTCCCGTTCCAGGTAACAGCAAGCTCCAGCCTCCTCGCTTCGTTTATTTATTTAAAGCGCCAAATACGTTTAACCTGTCCGGAGGATTCTTATCGAGAAATCTCGGGGGCGAAAGTCCGTCCAGAGGCGGACCTCTGGGTTTGTATTTTTAAAATTTCACGAGGCTTAAGAAAGCGACTGCTCCGGGGAATTCGCGGCCTTTCTTGCGCTCTTCCCTCGTCGCTGTCTCCCGCCGCTTTCGCTCGCCGTTCGTAGCGCAACGAGCGGTACCAAAATGGAGTCGAGAAGAGGCGACGCTCGAGCGGTGGCGAGGAAAAAAAAGGGAAAGAAAGGGGGGTAGAGATAGTCCGATTCGAGGAAGCGAATTGTCAAGCGGGTGGACTGAAGCGAGACCAGCCGTAAGTATTCGAATTGCCAGGGGTAAGCCGCGGGAACCGTTCCCCTTTGAGGGAATTATGGATTCAATTACGCAAAATCGCCGGGTCCGGACGAGACACTAAACGCAACGGCGCCCGGGCCAGATAAGCAGATTAAGTTTTCCTAACTCGGTGAATATCTACGGTCCGTTTGAACTCGTAAAGTTTGCCGCGCGTAAAGATAAAGGAATTCCGCGGTAACTTCAACACGTATGCACAGAGGGTACAGCGAGCGGGCGAGCGAGCGGGCGGGCGGGCGTGAAAAGCGAATCTGTGTCGAGTAAAGTGACGAAGGCATTCGTGGCAAAGCGACGCGTTCAAACTGCGGTCGAGTAAGTATCTCTCCAGTGAATAAAATGTAGAATTCAGTTTTCCTTTTCTCTATTCCGCCAATTTCTCTTGCGCTAATACGAACGAATCGCGCGTCTCGATTCAGTTAGAACAGCGGATTTCGGGGTCGGTTGAATCCATTCCAGAGCCGCAACATTACGCGAGCACGAAAAATATAATTATTCCAGGCGTTTCCTTGCAGAGGTCGTTCTTATTTCACGGCTCGTTTACTGAAAACGCAAGGCGAAACAATTACACGTATCATCCCGCTCGTATATCTCCACGCGTTTCATTCGCGGAAGCGGTAGAAACACGGGCTAAACGACGAAATAAAGGAAAAGCTGGGGGGGGGGGGGGTGAAAAATGCATCGGGCTACGGTTCGTTCTTTCTCGTTCCGACGCTGGTGGCGTTCGTTAAGACGAACGAAAGGGAAGGAATTCCGCGCTGGCGTTGATTGCGCGCGGTCTAATTATAATTTCCGGGGACAGAGAGCAATTAGCATCCGGCAGTTGCCGCGGACAAGTACACGGCTCATCGCGGCTACGCGTCTCATTATATTGTCTTTTGTCGGTAGAGTGTAAAATGGCCGCGTATTAATGCGTGCTCGAACAACAAAGGTGCCGGTAGGCTGTCCGCCATTTGGGCACGTCGCCCTCGACCGCTCTTTGGTATCTCACCCCCTCGAAAGCAGAAGAATAATGGCGTCTTAAAGTGCGCGCGATTTTTGTTTCGACAGTGTCGGGAAAATTTCTCGATTAAGCGTCCGCGTGTTCGTAGTTTTGATATAAGGGGACGCGATATAGTCTGTCCTGTAATCCTAGCTATTATAACGGGATCATTTATATAAGTCGTTTCAAGATTCCATTAGGACCAAATAAATTAACCATTAAGACAAAGTTGTAACAGAGAGACAGGGAGAGAGAGAGAGAGAGAGAGAGTGAGGATAATAATATTGTAGTAGTTCGCACCTCTGTGTGCAATGAATTTTCATTTTGCTGAATCTACCGGTTGGTCTATGAGAAACAAGTCGTCTTACTTTATTACAAGAAAAAAGTTGATCCCTTCTTGTTCTGTAATTAAATTCTCACTTGGCTCGCTGTTTAATTGGTAAAAAACTAGGCGAAATGAATTTCGGTCCCAGCGCTTTTTACACCGCAGCCATAAGGAAGTTCCAACTAATTTAGTTAACTACTTAATGCGTTGATAGTCAAATCTTTATGCCTTGTCGTAACGCCGAACTGTTCCCCGAGCTTTTACGTTGCAATCATAAAAAGCAGCGACAGCATTGTTTGACTCTGTAACTTTCAAACACGTCCAAAATACCTGGACACTGTTGCGAACGAAATTTCATTTAATTAAACCTCGAAACCTTTTTACGGCATAGATAACGTTACGAATAGAATTTTACAAGTTATGACCAAAAATTCAAATTCCAAATTAATAGAATATTCCACGCTGTGTACGTATCAGAGTATGCGAGTGCCTAGCAAAGCAAGGGGACGAATCAAAATCCGAGCAAAAGACTCTGGAACAGGTCAATCTCCATTCAATTGGAATAACGCTTGTTCTCGCTGAAACCTTTAAATCCCACGATAATCGCATCAACTGTCTCGCGATCGCACGTTCGCGGACCAACGGAGACCAGCGTTTAATCGCGAGGTTAATTCTTTCGTCAACGAAGGCACGACTCCTCCTGCTCGAAACACCGCGGCGCGGAGCAATAACGCGGCGACATCGCGAGCGGCGTACTTTTTACAACCCCCGACGGGAGCGGGCGTAATTTGCTTTCGCCGTACGCCAGCGAAGAGCCGCGTATTTTACGAATTCGATGCGACCCCGTCTTGGTATTCGCGAAATTCACCGACGGAAACAGTTGGCACGCGGCGGTAGAATTCCCGGGAGTCGCGCCCGTGACGTTTCGCTGGGGATGCTTACCCCGTCTCGTGTGCAGCTGCCGTGGCAGCGGGCGCCGCGCGAGGGGGCGGCGGAGTCGGCCGCGCTCCTTTGAGCAGAAACGCCGGCGTCGTTCAGTCGTTAGAACTTAACTGCCCCTGAAATAACGACCCACCCACCGTATGGGTTGATGCGCTTTGTTTAGGACGCCCTACCGTCTTACGCCTGGCTCCTCATATCTGATTATTATGAGGCCGAAATGGCTGCCGCGGGGAAATGTTCCTCCTGCCACGTTAATGCCGCGATCTCCTCGCTCTACACGTTACGCTGTGTTTACGGTTTCGAACGACGCGCTCGGTACATTTTTAAAAATACGTTCGAGATGGTTTATACGAGGACGCGGGAGGGGTGAGTTTGTGGACGTTAAATGGCAGGAATAAATAGCCGCGTTCGAAGAGACGGATTTTGTCGCAAAGCTAGGATAATTTGCTTCTTTCTACGAGGGATGATTTGAAAATGGTGGAGGAAAGATTGTTTTCGTCGACGCGATCTATGCCAATTGACGACACTTGTCGCGGGTTAGGCGAGCAGCTTTCTCGATGAAACGTTGTGGAATTGAATGGCAGCGGTTCTGGATGTCTTGATAAATCGATCGTATAGGTGGGACGGTTTTCGTCTATCCGTCATCGTCATGCACCCGCTGTCCCAAGCTGATATGCCTAGGACAGCGCGAGGGGCCCTCTTGCCAATTAACGAACTTATAATTAGCGCACAGAGCTGACAACTTTCTCAAATCGGGATTACAAGTTCCCGTCTGACCGGGACCGCGTGCTTAGTTGCCCACTATAGATAATTATGTCTTTCCGTGACTGCGTCTAACTCCAATCGCCTTACGTATGACCGTGGCAATCGTGTCTACTTCTATGCTGGATCTATTACTACCTGTTTCAATATCTGCTTCATTAAACCTCTTCTTAAACTTTATACCTTCATCTCTACTAATATCTCGCTGTTCTTCATTTTTTTGCCCATTAATTTCGACATCTGCAATCACCTAAACAATTTTCCCATTTACGAGCGAACTTCTCGTAAGTGTATCTTGCCATCAGAGATGATCGCTCTGATTTTTAAACCGTTCTATAACGATCCACTATAATTTAATGCTTCATAAAATAATAATAACCAGTAATTATCGTCTCGCTTTCGAAAAATCGATACTTGAACGATCTTTCGAGCATTACTTTCGCGTGGCACAAAATCGCACGGCTGCCCGTTCTCTCCGCGGAAACAAACTCTAATTTCCGGCTCGCTTTTGGGGCAGCATTAGCGAGTCGCGGAAAATTGGCCGGGAACTTTTCTTCGTTCGTCGAACAGCATCGAACTGGAGAACATTCCAGCGGGATATGTCCACGGCTAGCCTTTTAATCGAACTCTCGAGTTAAGAAAAAGAGCCGCGTCTCAGTGAGGGACTATCGATTGGCCAGACGGTTTCTTCGCGATGCCTTGGCGGACGACAGAGACTCGCACCGGAATTATTCGTGTTTTCGTTCGGCTAAGCAACTTCAGAGGGGTATGGGGAATATCCGAGTTTCACCTCGGCAAACGACATCAGTTTTCAAACAGCGTAACAATTTACATGCATTACGCTTCGACAGGATAGCGAACAAGCAGGATGTCCCCTTGGAAATATGTGACAAACTTTTCCCTGCTTTAATTCCACGCGTTCCTCGTGCACTCCGTTACTGGCTCTCCGAAGAAAACAGTGCAATTCCAACGGGACGATTATTCAAATTCAGAGCTCGCCTTCGATTAACCGTGAAATACGAGAACGAACGAAGCAAACTAGTCGCACTCGTGTAAATCAGAATTAGTATCGTCGATATCGAAACACTTTATCCTCGAAACGACGCAACATCGAGAGCACCCGTTATTCGTCGCGCGTTAGGCACCAACGTCTCCGTGAACAACGCGACGTTCGTTAATTCCCGACGAAAGGCGTGGAAAAGAAGGGAAGGGTCCGCGAGGTGAAACCGCGGAATGGCAAGAAGACCCTCGCCGAGTCACGGAGAAGCTGAACAGATTAGAGGCGGCGGCGGTGGCGGCGGCGTCGCGCCTCGACGATAATGGAGGACGGTTTTCGGAAGAAAAAGGAGCGATTAAAGCATGGCCGGGCATACTTCCCCGTCGCGCGACACTTTGTAACGAGAATGGATGCGGGCGGGCTGGAAACACGACGCTTAAAGTTGAAACAAAGTTCCGACGCCGCGGTCCGGGCCGCTTCGAGGGATGGCGGCCCTGCTACGGGCGGGGCGACACGGGAAATGGAAATGTTCGGTGTGTTACCCTTTGAACGGTGTACCGCGCCGGGACGTGGCCAAATAAAAGAACGCATAATTGAATAAATGTAACGATCCAACCTGCGGTGTCGTGCCGCACGGTCGAGGGATGTTCCTTTGAATGGAAACAAATTTAGGAAACCGAACGGTTTAAGCGGGCTCTTCCCGGGAATCGGGGAATGTATCGATTTTAAATCGATCGAGGCGAGGTAGAAGGGAATTGCACAACGTTGGATACATGAGAGGAATAATACGAGACGGTTCTTATTCGAATTAATGGTGTCTCGAACACTTTTCACCCTTCTTGTTAACCCTCATGAGGGAAACTATTATCACCAAACCAATGACATCCTCTATCTATTTTGTTTTAGAACGTAATCTATCTGTGCCGCACAATTTCGTACAGGCGAGAGGGTTGATATGTGCAATTCGTTCTAAATTTTAAGCTAAAATTTTTATGAAAATATAAAATATAATAGTGTACGAAAGAGTGGTGGATACATTCGTTCGTGTCAATTATCTTCCACATCGAGTAACTGAAAATGGTTCGCGAAATCAGGGATGATAAAAGACGTACAGTTGGGCCAGTATATAAAAAGTTGTTAAATGTATGAATTTTAATAAAGGAATCGTTGTAAAATAACAAAGTCCCGACACTCGTCGTTGGATTGTTAACCGATCGAGCATCGCCGCTGGTAGAAATATTCCCAGGTACGAACGTTCCCACGCAATTTACGATTCGTTTCACGAGTTAAGACTTTCCACGGTGCAAGCTTTTTCAGAACAGACGCCGCCGCGGTTCGACGCGCATTTCCCTTTAAAATGGCGCCGATAAACGTGAGCGCGACGAACGCCGGCCGATGTTGATTTTACCGTTCACGCGGAATCGCCCGTAGAAACCGGAAATGAAGCCCGGCGCTACCGTTTCCCCGCTGATCTGCATTTGAAACGAGCACGGCCGTGTTTGATCGTTGCTTTGTCATTTACTGTTATTGCCCCGATCGCGAGCACCGCCTTAACAAGCTGCAAGCTGTTGCTACGTTCTCGTTTCCACTCGGACCCGTGAAACGCTACTTCTGACCACGATCCGTCGTCCCACCCCCATTTCCTTGCTTTACTCACCGACTGGAACGTGCGATCGTTCGAAAAAAGAAACAAACTGCATTCTTATCGCTTCGCTATGAAATTTGTACGGATTTCGAGAAGACGTCTGTGAATTTCAATGAAACTGAAATACGCACGCGTTCGCAGATTAATACGAGATTTGAGATTCAATTCTTCAGCTGATCGAATATTCGGTAATCTACTCTTAAGTGTCTGACATACTTGCATAGGTATAATTGCATTACACTTTCCTGCTAACTTTAGACGATCTATCAAAGAATTCCATTAGCAAATTTTCTAATAGCTCTAGAAACATGTAGTTTAATGAAAGAATTCTCTATTGTTTAACTCAAAGTATTTCTACTTGTTCGACAATTATTCAGCTGGTTCTTGAGCTGGTAATTAACTGAATGCATAGCTCCCGTCCAAGTGTCTTCGAACGAGTACGCAACGATCGTATTAAGAAACTAGCCTCGCAATTTTCTTCGACGGTCCCCGAACAACCGATTGCCTCCATCTCGATGCCAAGTCCCGCGACGCATCGCCTTTAATCCGATTCCCGGGTTCCCTTGTCATTTTCTGCTTTTTACTCCTCTCGCACTTCGTTCGAGTTGGAATAATTACGGGGTTGGGGGGCGCGAGAGGGGCGCGGCGGATACTTCGCCCGAAGTCCGCTGCTTGGATAATTACTCGAAGGTGATAATCGGTTTTACGAGTTCGTGACATCGCGCTTTTTGTTCGTTTAGCCGGCGATACGGGCCTAGCTGGAACGAGCCCCGATCGATATCCGTTTTTCAGCTGACCCTTTCCGTTCCGTGATTTCATCCCCCGCGTTTTCCTGCGCCGAGAACTTTTCGCCAGACGGTTTTCCGGTAACGACGACGAGAGTCCGTGTAGCGTCACCGTGTTACGCCGACGCCTGTTTTTTAGTGGAGCTCCTAATGAAAACGACGAAACGGAATTGATTTGTAATCGAAAAGATAAACAGTATAAATCTATCGAAATTAGAAACAAGGGACATTGCGTTGCATCGAAACAACGCGAGGAATGCAACCCTTTCTACTTTCATCTAGCGTGGAATTGATGTATGTAAGTTCTTAATCTTCGAAAACGAATCAATGAAACTTGTTAAACACAAAATATGTACTATGTCTTTCTGAGATAATACCTAGTACAACGTCGGTTCTGAATAGCAAAAAACAGCTGCCATTTCGTGGAATATTAACCACCCCCGTGTGAATCTTTATTAAGTAGCCCTTTTTTTCGCCACGAAGGATAAGCCTATAGCAGAAAATCCCTTCGCCTCTGAAACAGTAATTCTATGGTAACGTGAATAATTAGCGAGCATTTTTTATGTATCTCGCTTACGTATTCTATTTTCCTCCCGTTTCCCTGTATTTTTCGCGCCAGTTCGTACCGGGCCGCGTCAATTTCTCGACGCTTGCACTCCGCCGTCCACTTTCCATTCATTACTTATTCCACCTCTTATTTTCACCGTTTCCTCGAGCACTGGCTATTCCGAAATTCAAATTGATAATTAAGCAACAGATAAAAGCAGCCGGGGATGAAAAACAGCCGCGTAGATTCTCCTAAAACGATGGTGGAGACTAAATACTCTTCGATCAGCTGACTGACATGAAAATATCCAATGTTCTACTTAAAACACGAAACAAGAAAGCAATTCATTTACCACTGATAAATGTATCGCCCTAAACATTACAATTAACCACAAATTTACAACGCGGACACTATACTCTTGCTGTGTTCAAAGATCAAAAGCTCGAACGAAGTAACGTAAAATTATCGCTCTTCTACTAAATGGTGGTTTTAATCCAAGTTAAAGTATGCATCGAATTAGACGTGGCGTACGTTAATCAACCGTAATGCGAGGTGCGAAAGAAGCAAATGCTCGCGAGACAATAGCCGTACGTATTTATCGCTTGACACGGGGTGGATACGGTCTCCGTCGCCGTTCAAAGAGCTCCATTAAGACTCCATTAGAGGCGTCGCGGGGGTAGTTCTTCGTATTACGGAAGTCACGTTACCGTGGCACGTTGCAGAATGTCGATTGTCGCGCGGGTTATCGCATGGGCCCCGATTACTTTCAGATATCCGCGGGCAACAGTTCTCCAGGTCGTTCGTTCCTTACTGCGATCGAAACTGAAATGTACCCGATGTCGACGCAGGCATTCGAGACTGTAGCCTGACCTGACGTTACATGGTAAATAGCGGTCAATAACGTTAATTTTTGCGATTGATTAAACATTGATCGTTAAAACAGGTGCAATCGAACGGAAGATCATCAGATTGTTCGATAGAAGGGTCAAAACATGTTTTGTCTACGAGGGAATAAAAAGAAAACGAGCTCCCTGGAAACCAAACGTGAACACGGTATAATAAAATTTTTAATTGAAAGGGGAGATGGATTTCGCGTTGTACGTTTTAAATTTCCCTGCTCCACGTTAATTAAAATTAAAAATTGTTTGCGATTTTTTTTAAATTCTCCCTGCCATTCTTTAATATTCGCAGCAACATGGACCGTGATGTATGTCGGCCAGGTTCTCGTATAAGTTTGTTTTCTAATAATTTTGTTCAAGCTGCTGTTGCTGCTGCAAGAAAAAACGCATTTCGAGCAATTGCCGGCAATTTACGGTTAGAAAGCGCATATATTCCGACAGGATTTAATGATCGATGGCGTCCGCTAAAAATGGCGTATGGCCAGCAATTTGGTTTCCTTTTCATTGCATACGTTTTGAATAATTGTTTTAACCTGTCAATATCAACTTTCATTTCACCGCAAAATGAATTTATTGCAAACAATTTCACGCTCGGAAGCCCGCGGACGAATGTTACAGCGAACCTGTTCAAGATGAAACTCTGTTTAAAACTCGCTGTAGTTCTACGACGATTAATCTCGTAAAATTTATAAAAATTTAAAAAGACATGAAAATTCTTCGTCGCGAGTTAAACACGATATGACTCGATTAATTCGATCGAAATTTAACGCGTTTTTCACTGGACCTTTCGTTTGTTTGAAAAATTTGCAGACCACACGCGCAAGACTCAGCCAGAGTGTTTTTTACGATTCGTGGCGTCTGTTAACGCGACGTTAATCCGGTTTCGTAAAGCGAGCAGAACTTTGGCGCAAGCTTAACGGGTTAAAAAATCGAATTACGCGATTATTCAGGGTCCGCGGCGCGTTCCCCGATTTGCATTTCACACGGCGGATTTCCATAACTATAATAATATCAAGGAGGGTATAAAATATGCCCAACACTCCAGAAATTTTAGAATCATTACATGTACGCATATATGCGCAGTAGTTTAACGAGTAATGTTTACTCGCTGTATAATTCCAACGCGATATGCAATACCCCAATTCGTCTCACTTTATTCCGCTGTATACTCTGAAAACGGGAAAATATTTCTTGCAAAAGGAGAAGATAATTAACTCCAATCAAACATGATAAATAAACATGATACAAATTCTTCGAAAAAATTCTCCTCTGGACTTTGAATTCTAAAAATTCTAAAATTACTAATCTCACGTTGGTTGCGTAACGAAACTCGTATCGACGTGGAATGTTGAAAAACCACTTCGCGAAACTCGTCCAACGAGGGTTGCAAACACGCGCGAGTATATTCAGAGGAATCGGTCGTTGATTGCGAGGGCGCATGGTATTTGATTAATAAACGTCTCAAAAACGAGGTTCCTCGAAGAAATCGTTGGACGCGTCGAGCTAAATTGGAGGCGGTAATTAAGAGGATCGCTAACTAGGGACACCGAAAGTTACGGTGTCGAGGATCGTTAAAGAAATTACCTAATTCGCGGCAATCGCTCCCAAAGGTGATACACGCGACGATAATCAATGAAAGTGGTAGCTCGAAGAACACCCCCGAGGTGATATATATTGAATCACGTCGTAGTTTACGATTTACGACATGATTTACCGAAATTCGATTGCTCTTAGCCTGTTCGAGCACAACTAGAGTCGACAAGTATCGAATTAATGGCAAGTGATGAAAGAATTATTGCTGATACTACAGGCAATTTTTATTTATATATTTATTGTCAATAAGATGGTTGAAGTAGTTAAGAAATTCTCAGAGGAACCTGCACGGACAACAAGTGGAGTATTTGAAACTTGATCACGGATGATTTATGACAGATGACTGTTATTAAAATCCAAACACTGCCACTGTGATTAAAATATCAAATGCACACGGAGTGCACCCCGCAAACGTGAAAGGAATCAGGAGAAATTTTCATGCAAATGTCCAAAGTTGCAACGACACTTACGCGATGGTAGACAACAATCGCAACGAGGATTCGAAACTCCGCAGACGCCTGATTGCGGCGGCAACTTAGAGAATCAATTTGCATCCGATAAATCGCGAACGTTGAGCCAGAGAGGAATATCCAGTGAAAGTTTCTTTACCCAATTTCGTGCTTGATAAAGATTTAAAAGCGATGAGACTTTCCTCGTACGAAACAAGCTCGTTGCGAGATCATCGATAAACGTTCTCGAGGATATGTCGAAGAGGGTGGTAGGGTTAGCTGCGAAGAGAAACCCTTACCCGCACGTTGGATAAATCGTCATCGTACACGCACGTATAACGTACCATTTAAAAAATTCCTATCGTCAGTATCAGCGTATTGATAAAAACCCAACTGGTTACAAAAAAAAAAAAAAACTGAAGCGTGTCTGATTTCGAGATCGTGTTCATGGAAATTCGTGGAGGCACAGGACCGCGTCCGCGCGGCTGAAACTCGATAGACGAGCGATTCGAACGGAGAGCAACCACGGGAATCAATTTGCATTCAATAATCCGCGATCGTTAAGACGGATATGTTCGACGGAGCATGGAACCCGGGTTCGTAGCCGACGGCCCGGAAATCGGCACGCGGATTAGACGCTTTGTCGCCGGATAAGACGCCCTCGCCACGGCCACCCCCGCTCTGTTTCCCGGTTTTGCTTATGAATGGGCCGCGACCCGTTTCGAACACGCGCCTCCAAACGACTGCATTCATCGCCCGTGGCCATCTACGCGTCCATTCGACGCACGGAGAACTTACCCCCCCGTAACAAGCGTCCGCGTCGCGACCACACGCGTTCGCCAACCGCTTCCTGCACCATCCGTTATTGGCTGACCTTGTTACGCGAGGAAATCGAACGAGTAGTTCGAATTGAATCGGTTCTCGACGATATACGTCGTCAGTGAACGTTAAACGGCGGATATCGAACCGCCACGTGTCGTCAGAAGTAACGAAAGGGTTGAGGGGTGCGTTTTGTATAATACTTTGAAATAGAAGAAGTAAAGAGTTAATGTCGCGACGAGGAGGATCTTTTTCAAGTAGCATCTCTGAATAAACTTTCGAACAGCATTGTAGCTGTTGGCCACTCGAGGAAGATAAGACTTCTTAACGTTTTAGCTGTCACGACGCTCGCGTGTGGGTTACGTGTGAAGTTTCATATAAGTGCTGGTTCCCTTGCAAACAGGTGACGTGTCTGGTTTCATAAAACCGCGGTAGCTCATGAATACCTTATAATTTCATCCACTCTACTTATACGGGGCGAAGAGAAACGGTTCAGTTAAATGTTAACAGTATGTAGCTAGTCGTGCGAGGGTGTTTAAATTTTTACCGCCCTGATTGACGCGTCATTTGTGTTCGCGTAACGTGCAAAGTGTTGCGACTCACAAGTGGGATCATCGATCTTCTATTTCGATGTTATATAACGTTACCTTTGATCGTAGCAAACGTTCCATATCGCGATCTCTTTCAGTGCTCCGTCTTAATTTCGACGCGATTTCTTCACGAAGGCATCTGTAGCATACCTAAACAAATCTTGTGCAACAATGTTAGTACTTACTGTTACCTGTGAACAGAACAAAATTTGATTATGCATTACCTTCACGATGAACAGATTAATCAATAACAAAATTAGAAGACATTGGTGGATAACCATGAACTAATACGAGCTTTCTTAATCGAAATGTCAGTCGACAAGTAAGCGAAAGTCGGGAAGATGTACGTTTTCGATGATTTATTCATACTTCGTGTTACAAAGGTGAGGCTAGCAGCAAGGCTTTGATCGTGCGCGTGCATCTGAGTCTCTTAAAAGGATACAGAACCCGAAAGGCCGCGAGCGAGACAAGCGATTACGTTAGAATGTTCTTAATCGATTACGTATCGCTACTATCGGGGCGCACGACGATAAATAACTTAGCGTTTTATTCGTTTGAATAATTCAACGAGACATAACTTAGCGCTCTCTCACACCGTTTCCACTCGTCTCAAACGAATCTCCCCGAATTCAATCACGCACGCGATCATTCGTTCTCTACTGCATGGTCGAGTCACGAAGTATCCTTGACCCACTGGTGGTCGATGCATGGATCTGGGTTGCGAAATCAGGTCGAACGCGTGCTAAGTTCTTGCGAAATTAGACTTCTAAGTCGTTCTTTGTAAGGATCAATATATAATATACGTGGGATGCTCAGAAGGCCATGTAAAGTAGCTCTGAAAGCCAATCAGATTCTTTCTTCTAGACCTTTAGTACCTTTAGTTACCTCTAATGATTCACTTTTAAAGATCACGAAACTTTTAAACGACAGAGACACTTTCCATACTTATGCAAACAGTGGCAATATTTTTCTGCAATATTCATCATAGCAATGATCCTCGATCGCAACGATCCTTGTCTCACAACCCATGCACCATTACTCAGTGGCCCTATCGTAGCATTAAAAACGGCAGCGAAGACAATATGTACAGGCTGATCTCGTATCGGTGCTAATTATTAATTAGAACAGTGGTTTCGTTAGTACCTTAGCGGATATCGCGTTGAAACGACGGAGATGAGAAGCGGTCCCGTTTATCAAGAGACGCGGTGCAGAAACGTAGCAGAGCTCGGAAAGTATGCGAAGGGACTTTCTTTCTTTTTTAACTTTAATCAAAGGATCATCTCCGATCGTTTAACTCGTAGATCGAGGGAAGCTTCGTCGAACTTCGTGAACAACGTCGTGAGACTTGAAGGCTACCGGAAAAGAGGTCTCCAGTGAATGTCAGCGAGTTGCTTTTTAAACGAACCGTGCTGTCTCACTCGAGTATACGAAAGACGAATCAGTTTAGTTCGCTTCCAGCGAATACGCGTGTGTGTTTCACACATATAAATACGAAACGGAAGATATGGAATCTCGTCAACTAATAAATATTTAATCCGTGAATTTTTCAATTCAATTCGTTTACAAGTAAAAATTAAATTTCAGTTAAGTCTGACTTAACCATTCTAATTAATTTACAAATTTTTATATCAGAAATTTCATTGTCCGCGCTTAAGATTCTAAAACATTACGGTATAACATCATAACTTAATCAATATCCACTCTTTGATACCAGCAAGAGAACCTCCGCTGATACCCGTGATGCTCCGTATTCGAAGGCAAAAGCTTCCTTGGAAGCTATCAGCTGGGAGAGGATCATTCCCGAGATAGCTAGCTCTGGATCGCAAGCGACTAGGAGGCTACCTAAGAAAGCTATCGCAACCTTTAACCTAACCACGACTTACGTCTAATATAATTAAACTTCAAATTTGCGATTCGAATTTGAAACAATTCCGTCGTACAATATATATATATATTAAATATCCTTAAATACTGCAATAATCATTAACGTTACAGAACAGTAACGCGAGAGACCTAAATCACTAGCGTCGAATTTATGTACATACATACATACGTATACGAATACATTTAAAAAGATACTACAAGCAATCGCGATTATCCCACAAGCTCGAACCCTTGCGTAAAGTACGTCCAACAATAATTAGCCACCGAGAAGTAAAACCGATCCACGGATCGAACGATCCGATTCGCGATGATCATTTACCAGAGACCAGTAAATCCGTTCGTCCGTACTACGACCACGTAGCGATTCACAGCTGCGAGCGAGCTACCCTAAACCATCCACGTTCGACGAAACTTCCCTCGCAGCGTATGACCTACCCTTAGACGAAGTGTCGCGGTAATACATTAACGTTACTGGCATTAAACGTCTCGCACCTCGCGACGCGACGAGCCGCCTCGAGGCACACGCCAGGGGTGGTTTCCAGCGCGACTGGTGAACCGCGTTCGAAACGACAAAAGGCGAAAGAAACGACTTCCGCGTCGCGTTTACCCCGACCCGTTCGCTCGGCGTTTTCTCGATTACGGACGGTATTCAACGCGAAAGAGTCCTGGTCAGCCGTTCCTCGAATGACCGCCCACGGGGGTAGAAATAATATTTCAGGGGTATTCTTGGCCATCCAGGACCGGTTATTATAGCGGAGAGATACGTTCGAGTCGTTCGCCACCGCGGCGAAGACCGTTTACCTCAGTGGACGCTGAGGATTCTCCGAGGTGGAGGTCAGACTTCCTCGAATCGCGTTTCGTTGCTGGCGTTCCATGGGACTTGGAAGCGATTCTTTTGCCCTTTAAATAGAGACGCTGTCTGATATGTACCAACGGTTTTCTATTTGAACATTATGTTCGCGCATTTTATCGAAGTACGGAAGATTCAACTGGATTTAACGTTCACTTGAGACACGTATCGCGAGACAATCGAAAGTGTCCAAACGATTGAAAGCTGATCTTCCACATCGGAGGGACCGTTCAACTCTCTGAAAACGTTATTTCGCTTCGCTTCTAGCCTCGAATCGTTCCATTTACGAGCGAGAACGATCTCAAGCGAAGTTCCAACACCGACCAGCGACGTATCTCAGCGAAGTTTCGGCTGCTTTAACATTCTTCCGGTCGCGCGAGCGAGCCAAGTGTAACTTCGTTCGTTCGCGTTCCGCGACGGGCGTCCGTGCGAGAAAACAAGCCGTCGCGAAGTCGGAAACCGTTCCGAGTTATTTTGCCGGCGCACGATTTTTCGCGCGGGGGTAAAAACGATTAGCGATGGAGGCAATCGCGTTTCACGAACGGGCACGATCCATTTGCGGTCCAACGACACTGGACGCGACGAGACTGTTCCCAGAAATCGATTTCACGCTGGACGTAGCGGGCCGTGAGAACCCGCCCCGGTTTTGCTTCCAACGAACGGTCGAAATTTACGTGCGAAATGGAAAATATCGCTACGAGTGTCGAACTTCTTCGTTGGCGATAAACTAAGTAGACAACGAACGAGACAATATTCGCGAGACTGAAAATATCGCCGAAAGTTCGCGTGAGAAAAAAAGAAACTGATTTCGCCAAACTTGATCGCGCGACTCTCGAAGAGAGTGGGTGTTGACGTTCGGATAAAATCGAGGAGGAATGGAAATAAAAAGGGAGGCGAGAGAGGAAAAAGACGGGGAAGGGTGAAAATGGAGATTTTCTACTCGATTTATGTCTCCGATGGTTTCACGGGATTTCACGCAGGAATTTGACAAAAAACTCGCGTCCAGACGGATAAAAATGAAAAAACGGGACGATCGAAGTCCGCCAGGACGACGTTGAAGCGCGTTGACCTGCGAAGAGGGACGACGAGAAGGGTGTGCGCCGGGCGCGCGGCAGGAAGTGGTCAGGTGCGATTCAGCGGGTTCCGCGGCATCCGGTTGGGAAAACGAGACACTTCCGGTAGCCCTGAATGCGCTGGGAAAGGGAAACCGGAAGCGCCAGCGGAACGGCTAGGCTGCTTTCGAAGCCAAAACCGCGGAACTTCCATCGCCAGAACTGACAGAAATGTAATCGATGACGCTTTCGATCGCTGCTGAAAGAAGCATCGAATGGTGGCTCTTTTTTTAATCCCACGGATAAACGTTCGTAAAAGGAGAATGATTCAAAACCTGTGACTCGATGTAGTTAAAAAAAAAGAAAAAAAAAACAGAGAATCGGTACTCTAAAGTCTTCGTACTTGTGTATTCATTCGGCTGTTACCAAGATTGGACTTCTTTGGCGGCCTCGATGAGAATGTTTCAAACGACATTGGATCCGAAGAGTTAAAGGATCGAATCGTCTTCGAAAATGTCCAACCGAGCTTTGGCTATACGGGAATAGCACTGATATTTCGAGTTGGTTCGGAAAGAGTCTTCTCAGAGAGACTTTCGAACACACGAAAGCTTTCAGACTGGAGACCTTGATACCTCCAACGCGTATGAATCTCTCGCGAATTTTTTCGCTCGTATCTCTCGCTGCTTTGATGATTTTCTAGAAATTTAAATTTAGAGGGGGTGCTGAGGTCCTTACCCAAGTACGAAGCTTTCAACGACGCATCTGGTGTCTCGACGAGCTCTGAAAGCCTTCAGAATTCTTGCGAGATTCAAGATTTCTGAAGACGTACTTACTTTAGAAGAATCTGTAAAAAGATTTCTTCCAAGTCGAAGGAAAATCCCGATCGAACGTTCCGCTATCGCGCTCCACCATTCGATTATTCAAAGCCAATCAACGCCCGTCCTATTTCGAACCAATTAAGCGCTTCGTTACAGATTTTAGGCGATTTAAATGATGCAAAACATCGCGCTGTTTTAAACGCGACTCCTATAACCCTATATTTAATCCGCCCTCGTTCTCGATCTAATGGATTTATATAGAAAGACGTCTTCGCTGGTGACATTGCTCCAAACTTGCTACTGGCGAATATCCGGACACCGATCACTAGTAATAGAACACGAGTAATACAGCCACGTGTAAATTAAAAAGAATCCAATAACTGACAGCTACGCTCGCGCTTATTTATAGATCCCACGGATGGATCGTGAGTTTAAATCGCTACTACTTAAAACACCAACAACGAAGCCGTCAGCTGAACTACTCTTTCTACCATAAAATCGCCAGAAATTGCATGGATACAAATTGCAAATCGAAAGATCTCTTTTAGATAGAAATTGAAAATAGAAAGATCCTCAAAGGTGGTTTGGCTAAGAAATAAACAAGCGTCCGGATACTTCTGCACGGTAACGTTCGATATCGCCTCGAACTTTCCTCTCGCGTTTAATACCAGATTGATCCAATTAACATTGTTCCAGATAGGTCCCTCAAGTATTCGTGGTCGTTATTGAGGTCGTCGTTGTCGGAAGTTGTAGACGCGGGTGATCATCGGGGCATGGTCCAACCGATGGTATAGTTGCGGGAAGACCTTCCCGTGCGGTGTAGACGATCTGCGGAAAAGAGGCGCCCACCGGGGTGGCTCCGTGTGAGAACGTGTCCCAAATTGGTAGCTTCGAATCCTCGTGTTCACTGGATCGATCGATCGGATGACAGGGAGGTTCTGGTGTTCACGCTTTTCTCTCTTTAATGCCAATGTATATGCGTTCGAATATCTCGTTACTCTCTACCTCTACGTGACATTAAATTTGACGCAAATAGGAATTAAGATTGTTTCTAACAAGAACTTAAGCGATTCCATCTATAGAGATTCTAAATAATTTACTTCGAAGCAATCTGATCTTGATTACAAATCTATTTGTAACTAAGGTATTGATCTACGAATAATAATAAGTGTTACGGTTAAGTGGCATACGGTTTCGTACGAGAAATGTGATAATAACGTCAACTATGAGTGAGAAAAACGTTCCCCATGAGAAATTTGTTCCGTTTGTCCTGCGGATTATTTCGCGGTGAAGAAATTGTGCATATAAAAATGAAAACGAACCACGCGTCGGGACGGTCCCCTTGATAGTTCCAGAATTGATCCAGATGCGAGCAAACATCGTCCCAAGGATCCCCACTACGCACAAGATTACCAAGGTGGAACAATATTTGCTGAATTAGATGGCTGAAACTCCGAGGTCTATATACCGAATACGCCACAGGACTTGTGGCCATAGAAAGCGAAGAAGTAACCGGGCATTTGGAATGGAAACTGACGGAATATGTACTTTGACAGTGAATAGTCCTCTGAAATAAACAAAAAACGAGCCAAAAACTGGAAAACGAACAGACTTTGTCCACGTTTGAATCACTCTCTTCGCAAACACACCTCTTCCGGTTTCTACGTTTCGTACAATGATTCGAGTACGTTTATTAACATCGAAATCCCAAGGACCACGGTCAGGCAGGAGCCAAATTACAGAGAGCAACTAGGGCGATGAATGATTTATTCCACGCGCGGGGCCTCGACGTGCACCCTCGATCGTGGATCGCTATGATATAAATGGACGTCGCGAGAGAAAGGAAGATCAAAGCGGCTCGACGCAGTCAAAGCGCGGAACGCAAAAAAGCAACGCCGGGGAAAAATGTCGACCGACAGTTTGCAAGCACCTTCCGAAGGGATAATCCCGCCAGGGACGCCACTGTCCCCTTTTATTTTGCCCCGTCGCGACTCGTAAAGTTTCAGTAATTAACGGCAACGAGTCGCGGCGAAATCTTCCGTTTAAAAGTTCGAGAAACCTTCAGCGCTCCGTTTGATCTGCGGATATAAATAATTCGATAAATACCGTGCGTGGAATAACGAACCGTAAACGATCTGTCTAGTTCGTAGAAATGAATCTACCTTGAAATTGGTGTGCACGGGAAGAATTGTTGATAATTACTCGTCTGTTTACAGGCGAATCGGGCCTGCGCGAATGCGCATAATTATCGAGTGTTCGTTAGCTGACGTTGGATACGCGGTAATAAACAAATCGACAAATCAATGAAGAAATAATAACGCGAACACTTCAAATTGTACCTCTGCGTGTATTATTATTTCACGCGAATTCGAATGAACGTATCTCCTACTGTACCTTTCAAAATACGTTTTCAGTCTTGAATAAAACAGAAAAATCGTGAATGAAAAATGTTCGAGGGAAAACTGTAAATTTCACAGCCACGAAAAATGGAAACGAATTAGAAGTTTTACTGCGCGGTAGCGTGTCGTTCGCGCGCGTTGAAAACATCCACCCGTCACATGGTGAAAGTTTCAAATTTTCCTCCGCACGCCACTTGGAAATCGGTTCCTTGACACGCGTCCCGATGTAAACCGGCGAACGAATTACCGACTGCGCCGGAAATTACTATCTAGGACGCGCGGCAGCCTGGCTGGAGCATTTTAAAAGTGTCACCGCCGTTTTCGCCGACCTCGATAAGCGAAAAAATAGCTACCCTCGCCGCTGGCAAATCGATTCCGTGCCAAATGCGACGCGTTATTATGCGGAATATTGTTTAACGTGCAAACACCGGTCCAGATTTTATACATTCGATGCCAGGCGCCCGTATTAATTAACAGCCGGCAGTCATGACAATTTTAGAGGGAGAGTATAAACGACGAAATTTTATGACCATGTGCGCCCGTCGCGTTAATACTTTCGCGATATACAATAGCCCATAATCCAGATGAGATTATATTGATAGGACAATGACGCAGCCCTCGATGGGTATTCTGACCAAGTATTATATTTGTACAAAATTATTTATACGTGTTTTAACAGCTTTTCAATTATCTAAACAAATTTGCGATAATGTAATTAAGCTTTTTTCTACCATACGAGCACTATAATGTGCTATAAAATAATACGATATTCAGGGCACATCACACGTCGAATTATAATATTCCAAAAGGATTTTAACTCGTCCACGAAAAGCAACGTCAATATGCCAACAACACTAATATTTGATATTCGAGTAGTAAACTGCGGTGCACGCATTACTTTTGCAAACACCGCTTTGATTTTCCACCAGTGTAAACCAGTGTGAAGCTGACATATTTCAGAAATAAACTGTCCATTAATCGCGAATGATAAATACATTTTCAGAAAATACTTCATTAAATGTTTCAACGTTTACTGACTTTAATCTGATTTGTTTTTTTTTTCTATTCTTCAAATGCAGATTTCAATACTTTCTTATGTGATATTCAACGAAAATGTTAAACAGGCACAAATTTATTGTCGCATAATTAAACGGAGAGTTTTTTAATTAAATCCGCTCATTTTCCATCGAGGGCACAATAAAGGGACGCGGATCGTGCGCGGCGTTGAAAAGGAGGGCCATTTTTTCTCCACAAATCATGAGGAATCGCGAACGACCACCGTATGGAAAACTTTCGGTGGAAATCAGATTTATTGGCGCCCTGTAATATACATATATATATATTTTTTTTTTTTGCAGAACAGGAGCGGCTGTGTCTGCCAGCGGGAGATAAATGAAACGCAGCCACGAAAAGTTCCGCGATCGGAACGGCGCTGCGGGTGTAGTCAAAAAGTATTTCGAGTATCGATCGGCCGTTAGAATAAAACGGAACGGGAATCGATACGCGTGATTCCCTTGATTGCTTTTGCTCGGGAGTTGGACACCTTTTAATTGCTGTTGTTTTCAAGTGAAAAAGTGGATTTTTTGCGGAATCTGCGGCTCGAAACTTCACCGACTGCGTTTGATGGAACAATCGCGAAGCCGTAATCTTCGTATCCAATAACAACATCAATTTCATCGTAAAATAATATCCAACTATTCTCAAACATATTCTCCAATATTAAAAATAAAAATCATTCGCATTCGATTGCTCGAAGAACTAAACCCATACCAAACCCAATAAACGACGAGTGTTCGAAGCAATGCTCCAATAGTAGACGTGCACTCGTTGGCTCATCGTTCGCCAAACCCTCCCTTCCTCCGTCGAACGAGTTAATCTGACCCTGAAATCCTCCGCGAGAGAGTAATCGTTTACGCAACGGCTAACGAGATTCCCTCGTAAAAAGCCGTGATTCGCAAAAAGACGTTCTATTAGCGGGCATTTGTCACCGAAGCCCCGGCGTCGTTTTTGCGCGGCTGAAACTACGGGGGTTAACGATAAAGGAGGGTGGCTTGGCCGCGAAGGCGGCGCGAAGGGTGGAGGCAGGACGACGGCAGCGAAGTCGTCTCTCGTTTCACGAGACATTAAATTCCGACAGGGCGCAGCTAGTCCGCGGGGCTATCAACCGGGCGCGGGATATATTCTTAAAGGGTGGTCGCGGCTGGGGAAACGAACGGTGGAAGAGGAAACAGAGAGGGGTGGGCCCGGTCGAAGGTTCTCGCCGCGGAGAGGACGAGACCCAGCGACGCGCCAATCGAGTGTGAAACGTCTCGAATCCGTGATACGACAACTTTTCTCTTCTCGTTTCCATTACGTCGCCGGGAATCTGTCGACGGTGAGAGAATCTCGGACGTCTCAGCCGTCCGTGCCGCGCCGTCGATTTCGTCCCGACGGCTGTTTGTTACCGATTTCCCTGGCGAGAACAGGCCCTTCGTTGGCCGTCGCTCAAGTTTCGAAAACAATAGCCGGCTTGCCGTGAAGCTAGCTCGATCGGAGAACTCGAAATTTCGAACGGAGACCTTCTGCAATCGAAGGACCGCGAACTTTTACCACCGCGAGTGCTCCGATAAGCCAGGAGGGGGAGATGAATTTTTAATCGAAAGAAGAGCGATCCAACGAGAGCCAACGCGGTATTATTCGACGGTGCTCGGTTTAAGTATTCGACTCGAGATTAAATCCAACCAGGTTTTTCTTAGGGAGGGATGGAAATGAATAGCTGCAACCATTAAGACGCTTTTAAGATGGAATCGGTAATCTCGGTGCTCCGGTCATTTTTCTTCCCGGTCGGAGCGGAAAAGGCTCGCCGATTGACGAGCAACTCGCCGAGCAAAGTAATTGAGGCTAGTGTGTCGATGATCGGGCTTAACCCAGCCACGAACGAGAAAGAGCTCATCGATCGATCTTGACGCCACGGTAGATTAATCGTAAGGGAAGGGAGCATCGTCTGGATTTGAATGGTACAAATTGAAACCCTTGTAACTTCCTGCCGCTTAAGTGTTGAAGCATTCGAACCGTGGAACGTAGAATTCGCAATTTCGCAAAGCCAATGAACTCTTGCCAGACTGGCTAGTTCTGGGTTCGACGAATTACGTGTATTAATTGGAATGATTTCGCTGTGTTACATGTATATACGGGCATCGAAGATGATATAAAATATTAATAATTGTAACAACAAACAATTTGTCTCTGGTTTATTGAAATTGTATATTTTTTAACGACACTGTATACCCTACATCTCTTCCCACGATCTCTATAATGGTGAAAAACGAGGTTAATCGCGAACCATCGATTTTCGCGTCAGATAAAGATCATTTTCCAAGTGAAAAGAACAGAGCACTTTTAAACTGCCTCGCTAGTTTTTTTTTACTTGCACTCACTGTAACTTCCAACGTCGAATAAAAAAGGGCAGCGAGCAAGGTTAAAAAGTGGGGAAAACACGCACGACCTCGTACCGCTAATTTTTCGCTATTACTCGAAATGATTTCTAACGACGCGAATCATTATTGCAGCCCTTAATACGCGGTAAGAACGAGGTTAATCGCCACTTTCGCCACGCGTGAAGATCGTTCTCCAAGAAAAAAGCGGTACCACCCTAACGCTCTTTAAAACACATAGAGATCACACCTCGCGATAGATTCCGACCAGCGATCGATCTATCTCCAATTCCTCGTAACTTCCAACGATCAACGGAAAAGAAGAGAAAAAGAAGAATGAAAAACAAAAAGAAATACCAAAAACAGCAAAATTCGGCGCGTCATCGCACGAGCTCGTAAGACAATCGAACGGTGGACGCTGCGATGCGTGCCAAAAAAAAAAAAAAAGGAAGAGGCAAAGAAAAAGCGGCGGCTCGATCGCGCGATTTACGTAAACGTATCGACGTGACGTGAACGGCGACCGCGTTATCGGATTGAGGGATTGCAGCGTCGCGTCGCCGTTACGTAACGCGTCGAGCCGAGAGAACGGCGCGGAGTACAGCGACGACGGGGGCTGGGATCGTTAATAACCTCGCATTACGGCCCTCGCCGCGATATACGACCGCGGACGCCCTCAGACGAAGGGCAGAGGCCGCGTTTCCCTATTTTACGGCGAATTAATTATCAACGCGGCGGGCGCGGCCCGTTGTGAAACGGAGACGACGCCAGTTTCACGGTCTCGACGGTGAAACTGCAACGGAAGTGCAATAGAATTACGAGAGGCCACCCCCAACCCCCCTGTGATCGTCACCCTGCTAAATAATTTCACCTTGTTCCGTGCGGTTGCCGCAACGGATTTCTGTGGGGTTGCTGTTTGTGGTGGGTTCGCGTAGTGGAGTCGCGATGCGGCTTGCGGTGCAGTGGAGGATTCAGATAAATGCTTGTATGCGTTCCCAAAACTGTTATTATTTTTAATAACAATAGAAAAGGATTAAGAGAGTGATGCGATTCTGGGTCGGTAGTATTGGTCTCAATAGTGTAAACGCGAGGTAACGAGTGTTCTACTAGGGTGCTACTGACATCGCCTCTTATTAAACGGCCATTGCTAGGCGTTCGAATTAGTAAAGGCACTAGAATTTAGCAGAATCGTTAAACTATTCACTCTCTGTAAACTCAAGTGTGTTTGCTTGTAAAAGATTAATTATAATTTATGATTTCAATCCATCCTTTGTAGAGATTACTGGGAGCAAGGAATACAGGCCAGTGTTGGTGTTAACTCGTTATTGAAATATATCTAATTCCATGCGACCTCTGAGTACTTCCGACACCGAAGACGATACTGAAGAACAACGTTCCGCCTCGGTGTAGGAAGTTTCAACAAGCCAGACAAGTTAACGAGTTCTGCAAAGAAAAGGCCAAGGAAGGATATCTAACAGTTGCAACGTGATAATCGTGTTTAGGACTGTCTTCCGTTACGAGTCCAGTTTCGTCGATTCTAGCTTTCGAACGAGAAACACTTGCTCGTGCGTTGTTGTTATTATTAATATTCTTCACATTTCCTATTTTTTTGTTCTCTCGTTGAAAATCGTAGCACAGTAATCCTGCAGGGATGGAAATATAAAAACCGCGAGATGAAACGAATAGAGATAGAGGGATAGACATCGAATTCCCCAAAACTATGAAATTTCTCGAGATGAATGCGCGCGTTGATAGAGGAATTGGCTTTAATATCCGCGGAAAATTCGTTCGCGTGACTGAAACCGAGAGAAAGAGAGGTATATATATATATATAGAGCGTTCAGAATAACGAATCCATTTTAACTAGCCTCGTAAAATCAAGTATAATTCTACAATTGTTGTTACTATTACGTTATAATATAATTCGACGATAAAACCATGTTAAGAACCGGATACGAACAGCACGAACAGTAAAGTTGAAATGAAACTTGACTGTAATTCCATTAAGAGAACTGAAGGATATCCAACGCGAAAGAATAGCATTTTTGAAATGTTTGTTCTCGGTTCGCATCGTCCACTGAACGCAAATAAATTATCGTGGACAACCTGTTTCTTGCATCCCCACAAATCGCGATGAAAAAAAAAATAAAAAAAATTCCGTCGCGCACCCCGAATATACGACGGGGAGAAATAGAAGACGAGACCGTATCGATGACAGCGTAAAATTCAAAATAGATAAGCTGAAATGGTCGACGATGCCTGACGGAGGACAAAAACCAGAGGAGAACGGAAAATAAAAAAAAAGGAAAAGAGGGAAACCCGGCGAAGAAAAAACTGAGCCGCACGCAGACTGGCTGGAAAAGTAATTGAAGCTTCAATTGGCGAATAAATTGGCTCGAATTTCTATCGCGGGTCCTTCCGTTTTCACCATTTTTCTCTAAACCTCGTGGACGTGAACCTCCACCCAGTTCCACCCTGCGTCCCGTTTATCCGGCAATTTCGCGGGTCAAAGTAGCACGCGGTGTGCATCAATCACGAATAAACCTGCGCGAATTTCTCGCTCCGCGCGTGTCTTTGTACGAGCAAGAATGAAACATCCAATAATCATTCCGGACGATATGACATTTCGGGTACGTGTAATGGATTTCTGTTCAATTTTCCGTCCATTAATGTTTGTTCGCGCTTTCAGATCCCATTTGGCTGTAAAACGAATCGGGAACGAGCATCATTCAGTCCCGTAGTCGTGCAAGATTTTTTAATTACTATCGCGATTACGCTTTCGTCCTCCTGTTTCTTTTATTCATCGCAAGATTTACCTTCCAACAATGTCGCTTTAAGGAGTATCACTTTTCTCGATTGGAACCATATGCCTCTATTACTCTTACCTCTGATCTAATTATTTATTCTACAAGTTGCAATTATATCATCGTCCAATTATTATCAATCAATTTCAATTTCACCTTTTTCTACTGCCACTGTTCCTACTTTAATAGAATTAGCTACAAAGTCATGCTAATTTTGAGACCGGGTAATCACGTAATTTTATTAGTAACAATGTGTCTGTCCCTGTCCAATTTTATTATCTAATTGCAATTTGCTCTTTGTTCTATCGAATCTTCATTCCCAATAATACACTCGACACGGAGCATCTTGGTCGCTCTGCTAATTTATAACGGAAGTAGGTAGACACGTGCAAAGAATCGCGCGCAATCGCGCCCCCGTATTGAAAACACCCTTCCGTCTGGTTATCCGTAATTATCCGTAAGCTGTTCGCCGATCTAAAATTTAATGAGAACTCGAGGCTTAGCTACCCAAGAGGGAGAAATTAGCCGTACGACTGAATACAAATGGGGTTCATTTGCAAAGGAAAGAACAGAAAGTTTAGCGAACAGCGAGGGCCAACTCCTATTATTATTCTTCCGCCCCGTGGCGTTTCTCCGCTTTCATCCGGTTCCCGAGTCAAAATCCGCCTGCGATCGAACCTACTAGCAGCTTGACAAACGGCCAAAAAGGAAAAACAACACAAATTTCATTAATTCGCAGCGAGGGCTTTGTCCCTCTCGAGAAGGGAAATGGGTAACGTCGAGGTATTTCGTTTTAATACCCTTGTCATCCGATCCGTTCGTTCAGTGTTCGACTCCAGGAATCCCTGTGGAGAGTCAAAAAATGCTCGCGCGTAAAATGTCAGACTTGACATTTTTCTGTGAAATAATTAATGTCAGCCGCGATCGCAAACAGATAGGCAAGATATTACGCGTTTTCTGTTTTTTCAAATAACAGAGAAAGATAACAGTGAATGCGCGAACGTGAAATGAACCTCTCCTGAGATGTCCTTAAAGCCTTGCAACACTTTGGGATTCCCAGAGTTAGAGTTCTTATTCATATTAATCAAGGTACATTAGTCATCATTTGATATAAACCTACGTTCTCTCAGTACACATAACGGTTAATGCTACTTGCATCAAAGTGCATGATTATTTATTAACGTGGAACATTTGTAATACTTGTTAAACGCTGGATACCACCTCGCTGATCCTCTACTACAAACTTCAGCTCTACTGGGTAACCGAAATTAACATTTAAATTAATGTTTAATCACAGTGCTTGTGTGTGAAAAAGACTCTCAGGCGCGGTAAACAGATATGCATCGAGGAGCTGTGTACACCCAGATTTATCAGAAACGCTTTTCGTTCGCAACAAGATAAAAGAAAATGAAGTTGCGGCTCTTTAAATCCAATCCAGACGACGAAAATATTGAGAAACGAGTTACTGGACCGAATTGGCTGACATATCGCCTACGTATTCTACTTTTTTTCTGGCAATCTAGATGTACGTCGCCCTTCAAACAGAAAAAGTGCAATAAAGAGAATGGTAAAGGGTCAGTTTCTAACTACACCAACGTTGAAAGGTGCAATAAAAGTAATGGTCAGTGCCACACGGATAAAATGCCCGACGAGAATGAAAAACCGTATCATGCAATGCGATTTTCACCGAACGTTTCATGAGATATTAATACTTTTTGCTGGCCATAAAAGGAACCATCGTGCTCCCAGGTTACGGTCGAAAAATACTGATATATCAGAATTTTGTCTACACTGCATCATTCATACTTCTATTTTGACCGTGTACAATTTTTCTAGTTATAGATCGCGCGATGCTGTTCGAGTCTCGAGTCAGTTCGAACTTATGAGAAAAGTTCTGAATCGCTTTGAATGTTCGCCTGCTGTTTGTTGCAAGTTTTCAAAAGCTTCAGCAACGCGACTGTCCGGATAAATCCGGCGAGCGTTGAAACGTTAAACCTTCTCAAGAAAAGACGGAGACTGCTTCATTGTTCAGGGGAACAATTATTCAACGATGGAATACCATAATAAACACTCGAGGAGATAATGAGTTTGAGCCAATCTCCCTGCCATCACGTATTAAAGATATACGATCTCAGTTCCGTCATCGAAGGTATTCCAACGCTGACGCATTATAAGGGATCTAAGAAAACTTCTAACTTTAAGACTAAACTGATTAAATATCTCGAAAAATTCTCGAGGCAAACATTTCCATTTCCCCTAGAAAGAATCCTCGTACAATTTAACCCCACCTTCGAACCCCCTTCGCGAACCAACGAACCTTCTAAAGACTTGCAACGCACAGCTTCGATACTTTTCAATACCTCCGACCGGTAGTTCTCCACACAAATTCCGTCCGACAAAGTACGTCCAGGCCTGCGTTCGAATGGTAGCATCGACGACGAGAACGTTGAAAGCGATTCGAAGCGTACGCGTGCGGGCTTTGAGAACGAAATTACCTGGCGAACGCGTTTCGAGCGGACACAGCGTAACGGTTACGCGACGGGGGTGGTTGCTGGCGCTCGTGGTAGACGCGGGGCGTGCGCTCATTAGCAAGCACGACGCGTTCGCGAGCTCTATTCCTCCGATTAGCCCGGGGGGGATGTGTATCAGAGAGCGGGTGTACGGCTTTAAAAAAGTCACGGTGGATAGGTTTAAGCGCGCTATTATACGGTGTAACACGTGGGCAACCCCGTTCGCGGCGCGATACAACCTGTGCATGTGTAGTTAACTACTCGTTCCGAGTACACGGTGCAATCTCTGGGATCGACCGGGCAACTTGGGAGCACGCACCCCGATAAAAAGGGCCGACCCACCGCCGCGTAATATACGTGCACGCGCGCGGCTAAATATTTTCCCCGCTATCGCCGCGCGCGGAACTTTCGGCCAATAATTGCGCGCGCGGAGCGAGCGTGTCCCGCACTTTCAACCCTTAAACTGGTAGGAGAGAAACGCGGCTGACGTACGGAACGACGGCGACTTAGTATGCACGCGGGGTACGCTGCTCGAAGAACGGATTAAAGGGTTAACCCTTTCGCCTTGCGTTTTAATTTACACGCCGCTGTGCGCACCTGTCTGACCTATAACGCAGCCGGTGTCTCGCTAATTGGAGGGAATAACGCCCTGCTAACCGACAGTCACTGGCCGCGAGCTTTCTTCGAGACGCGTTTGCGAAACGCGACAACCGCGAACGAGTATTCCTTTTCTTTAGTTCGCGCGAGAGAAATTTCGTTACCCTTTGATATCTCGAGCAGGACGACTCTTAAATTTACGCATACATATCACTATTATACGTACCCGTCGTTATACTTACACTTCTGTCAAACGCATCCCAGGTTACCCTCAAACTTAACACCACTCCCAAAGTAATTTATTACCATTTACAAATGCTCGACGTACAACCTTACATCCTAAAGATCGAGAGTCGGAGAAAAAAAAAAAAGAAGAGGACTCACGGCGACTCGTCGTCAGACAGGACGGAGAACTCTTGTAGGGGAAATTGATTTAAGGGTTGAAACTCGGATCGCCGCTCACATTGACCAGAGAATTGTCGCTAGGGAGATCATACATAATCGAGGTAAACAAACGGTGGAGGACACAACGTACATGTCAGAACGGTTTATTTGCGGTTTAATTTGCGCTCGAGTACAGATACTCATGCAAAATGAACGGTATGTACAGCGTGAACGTGCTCAGCCTCGAACGAGGCAGAGAATCGACGCGTAAAGCGGAGAGAGAAAGTTAACCGGAGAGAAAAAAAGAAAACGGATTAAACGAAAAAAAAAACAGAAAAAAAACGAAGAGAAAAAACCAGGAACAGCTCTCGACTGGTTCATTATTCCCGATCATTCGTTGAACGAACTCGCGAACGGAACGTTCGTTCCGCTACGGTTGCGTTACAAATATCGGAATTGAAACAAACGCCGGAGAAACGACAACGTTTATTTTGTTCGACACATATTGACAGAGGCATAATATTAATACATAAAATGGAAAAGAAGCTTCGTCAAGAACATCCGCTTGTCGATCCTTGTTATAAACGAATTACACGATGCGAAATATCATTGCTTGTGAACGGCCGCGAGAGCGATGCGTGATAAGTAAGTGGTGATCATTTTTTTTTCTTTTTGTTCTTCATATATATATATATATACGTGTATCTTATATGTATATATATATACGTACGTATGTATAACATATGGTAAATAAATATATAATATATGTACAAATAATACCTAGGCGAACGCCACTTCGCGTTAAGATGTCGCCACCCCGAGCCGGGACTGCCGTACTGCAACAGACACCCGAAACACTGTCATCATATGCGTTCAGCATTATAAAACGTGAATACTATCTTCACCGGTCGGTTGCGTGCCGGTAAAGGGAATGCAATTTGTCAATCAGCACACGACACTCTTTCTAGCGTCAGAGGTTGAAATTGATCGATGAAATTAGTCACAACCGATCATGATTCGATGCTGAAACCGTCCTGCGGTGCGGGGGATGATTCTTCGTGAAAGAAGCGATTCTACCGTTCCTCTACTACTAGCGTGGGACTCGATTTCTCTTATTCAAATTATCGTTCACGACCGACCGTTCGTTCGATCAACGATTCGACGTCACTGAAAAATGTGTCTGTTTAAGTGTTTGCAAAAATCAAAATTCAAACTGGAACACTAAAAAAGCTCTGCGATCAATTAGCGAAGAAATACAGTTAATGGTTACTCGCATCTTTTTCTGAATTGTTTGCACGCGTTGTCCCAGGACGAATGGGTTATTCCGCGTGTAAAAATATCTAGAAAGTAAAGAATAACATTTCTCCGTTCAAGCCTTGGTCTCCGTGGAGATGGTTTGAACATTTATCGAGCTCCCATAGCCAGACTCGCGGCTACTCGTTAAAGTTTCAAACCGAATCCTCTAAAAAACGAGACGTCTCGAATGGAAAATGATATTCTTCACCTTCCACTTATTTCCACGCGTGAAAGAACTTGGTACCAGTTGCGTCAATTGTCCTAGGACATCCGGTAGAGCTTCTTCAGAAAAAAATTTATCGCTAAAATTAATCACATACAGGTTCGTAAGATTGAAATCAAACACTAGTCTACGAAGTCCCGTGAAAGAAAATTAAGACTGAAGGCTTTCGATACAATTCTTTACTGGAGAATCAGCACCCTCGTTAGAAATGTAACTGGACTCGAAGTAATTTCAACCCCTGCTTCGTATAAGTTCTTAACTCCATCTAAACTCCATCGTATCTGTTGCAAAGAGAGTACTTAACTTTCAGCGATATAAATAATATGAAAAATAAAAACAAAACGATTTATTCGCGTTTAATTGAATCGTCGTTGAAACGAGACGCGTATCTGATTAAATCGACATAAGCTGCGCGGCTTTCTTGTATCCCGTGTTGGAGAAGTTCTCGAATAGAACAATGCGTGGGGGCTCGATAAAGGTGGCTGATTTACGGTGACCACCGTTCGAATCAATTATCGCGATTTCTAATCTACTATCGCGAAGGGCGCAACACGCGTTACGCGATTAAAACGGTCGAAAGTTTGAGATAGTGGCCCTGGCCTCGTTCGAAGCGTAATCCGGCCGAGGAAATTGCAATTTCCACACGGGCCAAGAATAACTGCGCGACGACATAAAATGTATGTATATATTCGCGCGTGGTTAGCCACGGGAGCTCGTCGCTTTTTAATTGTCTTTCCGTTCTCTCGAAATCAGACTTTCCCTCGCGGAAATTACCGTCGCCGTTTCCCGCGGCCAAGCGCAAGCTGATACATTCCTCCTGTCGGCGAATTAAACAACTTTCGTTCGCCTCCGCACGCTTCGACGAGCAAGTTTTCCACCCCCTGTTCATGATATTGCCGCTTTCGTCCGTATTATCCACGACGAAACGATATTTCCCGTTCGATCTCTTTCGCACCCCTCTCGTATAACGCGCTTCACGCTAAGCGCGACGACTTTTCGATTTAAACGCGGATCGCGTAAACAAATTTATTACCACTGAGCTAGGATCGGAGTCGAGTTCTTCTCTTTGCAACTTTTATGATGAAGTACGCGTACGTGGAACTCTATCAAAGGATTTTGCGGTGCTTCACCTTTCGCCCCTCTACTTGCTTGCAGCTAGTTTGCAGACGATAAACGAAAGTGTGATTTATTATGGTTGAATTTTCTGTGACGCAATTTCGATCGAATATTATTAACAGTTCCATTTTGAATTACGCGTTTCAGTGAAATACGGAATTTACGATACATCGCGAGCGCAAAATCCTTTATCGTTCAACCCTCAGGCGAACCATTGGAGCTCCTTTCTAAGATATCTCGAAAGATTTACCAATGAGAAAGTTTACAATGCAAGAAAAGAGACGAGACACGGTACACGTATTATGTAATGCCATGCAAGACGAAAGAAGCTCCAGGAACAATTCTAACCCTTTGAGCACCGTTTACATGTGCCGCTAATGCACTTGTCGGGTTGACTAATATATTACTTTACATTAATTGAAATTGAATCAAAATTCCGATAACAATAAATGTTTCTTAAAATGATGACGAATGATTCTCAAGCACAGAATGGAAAAGAAACATTTTTATACGTAAAGACAACAATAGTATTGTAACCAGATTTTAAATTAATGCTATTGTAAAGAAATTATTTTCGATAAGAGTGAAAAATGAACAATGTACAAATATTTATCTTCACTTCATATGAGTTCATTGCTGATATGTTGAAATAATTATCCACGCGCGAATTCATTGCGCTCAAAGGGTCAGCGGTTTGTTAGTAGAAAAAAGACAGGTCCAAGGAAAACTGCAAACGAGAAAATCGTGTTAATCGAGGGCACGAACATCACTCCGTTATTTTCACGGCTCAGAGAAAACGGATTAAACGTGGGCACGTTGATGCACGTCACATTTCACATACTGAAGAGGCAGTTACTTGGATGATCGCGCGTCACAGCGATCTTTCAAGTCGATAATTACACGTCGATGACATGTTACAACGCTACGCTATGCAAACGTCGAACACTTTGAGATGCCTCGTTCCTGATGCTCGTTTAATCTTCAAAACGTTACATTCGGGGATTCCGTAATATTCATTTTGCCAGCGCGACCGTAATTTATTCTCGCAAATTGGGAGTTATTGAGAACACGAAAAAAGCTGGCATCGATATTTTTATAAAATCAAAGAATATTCGTTACGACGTTCGAATCTCGAAGGTTGATAATATTTATGCAATATTGAAGAACTACATAAACGATCAACGCCTTGCGTAATCAACGAATCGTCTATTAGTCGGTGCCAACTGCAACGAATTAATTTAAATTCGCGGGTATTAAATTTTTTTGAATTCATGCTCGTATCTTCGTACGCTTGAAATTTCCAGCGATACCTCTTGTCGCGTATTAATCTTTCACCGAAGCGTATTTTATTAATCCGAAAACGTAGCCAAGCATATTTTTGGACAAAACAAAAAAGGAAATCCCAACGACATTTCATAATTTCGCAAAATTTTAAATTACATTTTGCCAGAGCCACGCTTCGGAGCATTAAAGTTGCGAATTAACGTCGACTGATCTCCGCGAAATACGAAACTGACCAATTTTTTTCCCTCGCACAGGCTGTTAATTTATAATACACGAAGCTAGTAGACTGAACAAAAAACGATGACTAAAAATTGCGATGCGATCATTTCTGGAAACTAATAAAACCACAAACTATCCAATTAAAAAGTATATTTATAATTTTTCACTCGATAAAGGAGATTGTCTCAAATCAATGGAAATCATTGTCCGAGTATAGATGCAACTTTAAAACAAATATATTTATAAGAATCTTAGAATTCATGTATTAACAATCTCTATTAATTTATCTTCTTTTTCTAAAACGACTCTCGATTCGTAGAACCAATAACAACTTCGTTGGAAACGCAAGGGGTTAACAATACGACGGGGGAGGAAACTGGGGAAAAAAGGGATCGCGGAAACTTGTAGCGCGTTTTTAGAAAAAAAAAGAAAAAAAAAAAGAAAAAAGTGTCCCGCAGGCAAGTTGAAAAGTTATTCGCGTGACGAGAAGAAATTACACCCATATTCCTACGCAAACAGCTAATCTGAACTGCAAAGCGGCGATCTGGCTACGAACTTTCCGCTAAACCACCGGCTAATTGAGTTGTATCCCTCGCTCAAGGGAAAAACTTTATCGGGGGCAGTTCGTGGTTGATCCGACGGAACAGTTTCAACGCGATCTACAGCCGTGTTACAGCGCGAGTAGGGTAGTTACCCTATCGTACGGAGACGGACATTATCAGTGAAGGCGTTCAAGCGCATTTTAAGAAGTCCACTACTGTGCGTTTGCAAACTGTTCGCAATTATCAAAGAAAATTTACAACTAATAGCAAAATCATCTATGAAAGCTACGCGCATTATTTGAACATATTTGTTCTTTAACTGGAACCATTTCAAGGGATAAAGTGATCGTTGAAAAATAAGATTCGCTGAACAATCTCGTACTTTTACCTTCGACTATGATACTGATAAGATCGTTAAAGTCACTACGATATACAAAATCTGTGGATGTTCGACGTATGGCAAATGTTCGCGATACGTATAATTGTTACCGTCAGATTTTGCGAGGTTGCTCGCGTTACGGTCGATCTCATCGCCAGGGACGTCGTAACACGTTAAACCGCTCGCAGCTCCGACATTTAACGTCGAGAGGACGTCACGCGAGGCGTGCTACGGGGTTTCTGGAAGCTCGCATGGAAATTAACGCGTCACGACTTCATCGGGTTTGATAGGATGTGCGCCTAAACCCTGAAGCGAGGCCCGTCGGCCAGACTTAAAGCTCGTCTACAAACACCATTCCCGGTTAACGACGTGTCAGATCAAGCGCAAAACTCTGTTTTCGACTTTCATTACGGACTGGCCGCCGTGATCCATTTCGAACAAGGCAACGGCGGTGCGAAACTGTGCCCGAACGCGTCCTGCTCCCGTGGGATTCCTCTTGATCGAATCAGTGATTGTTCAGTTTTGCGGTAACCGCGAGAGCAGATAGGAAAGTTCGAGGTCTGAGTACGAGGGATCTCAATGCTTGCAATTTTTCGTCATCGTACCAATGGTCTAGGTATTCTTTAGCACAGATGCTAAGCAAACAGCTCACATTTAAAAGAAAATCTAAGTGCACTAAAAAAAAAAAAAAAAAAAAGAGGAATCTTAAGTATTCTAAGATCGTTCGTAGCCAGAAACGCGCTCGCTCTGTCCCAGTCTTCCTCGGAAGCGTAGAAAACCTCGCAGACCTATCGATAAGCAAAGTTAGTGAAGCTGCAAAGTAACAACAGCGGTTAGATTGTGGCGCGTGTAGAAAAACGCGCGGCGTCACTCTGATGATCGGCCACCATTTAAGGGGTAGTAGCTACCTTTCATTGAATCAAGGCAGGTTTCCTGTGGTTCATGTTAAAGAATCGGAACTGTAGCCGCAGCGTTAGGTCTTTCCGTACTGTTGGGAAAGAATAGAGGTGTCGTAAGTATATATCGCAGCTGTGACTCGTTGAGTCTCTCGTCGTTGGGTGGTAAAATCGTCTACACTAACAGAATGCATCCCTTATGGCGAACGGAGATTTCGAAACGATCTAAACACTGGACTCTGTCTTCCGAGACGTGTAACGCGGATCGTACGTTCACCTTTATCCATCGTTTCGACGAGTTACGTTCTCTTTTTACAGCGTGATCGATGAAAAACGATCGTTTCGAGATCTCTTTGGCCAGCCAAGATAGGCGTGGCGCGCCGTCGTAATCCTTTCAGCTCGTAGCGATCGCTGTAATAGTCGTGTAAACCTAAACACGTTATGTGACGAGCATCTACGCGACGATAAAACGATCAATTGCAAAATGAAGAGGCACACCATTGGTGTGTGCGTGCACTCTGGCTAGCAAAATGTAATCCGCGATGTCTGTACTTGTCCTGTCGATCGGTCGTCGAAGGGTGCACACGATCGTGCGCGAATGGATCGGTCTATTTCACTTTACGTGATTCTTTACACTGTGTTTCATTTTGTTGCTTCGGAAGGGATGCGAAAATGCGGGACAGGACAATGCGAGCAACTCAAAATAATATCGTGCGATGGATGCATAAATGTTAGCAATAATGTACGCGAAGGAGAGCGAGTTTCGTTGCAATTAGTGCTAATGTTGGAACTAATGTCTGTAATGTAGCTATTAGCACTAAATCTATTATTAGCGGTATAGTCATTGGGCCTGTAGCTATCACTAATGCACGGTTATTTTAGTATTGCGTATAAATTAATATTAATGAGAGTTTCTTGTTAGGATGCTTATCTCATATTAGTTGAATAGCTATCATCGCGGTAACTGATGCTAATTCCAATTTGACCAATACTAATTTCATGAATACTGATAACGATACCTCTGCTACAGATTAAAAATGCCCCTACTGTAAGTACACAGTTATGAGTAGTATTGTACAACGATATTGCTATGAAATCCATAGCATGACTATACAGCTCTTATTAAATGTTCTATTCTAGATAGAAATGTATATTAAATTCGAATTGCATGAATCTATGCAAATACAGTACGAATATTATATACAATCGATATGTAAAAATTGTCCTCATAGACCGAGGCAAGTTAGGAATGAAAAATTCTATGAATTTAGGAAAGATTAGAAACAATTACTCGCTCGACGACAACGTAATTATTTCAATAATAATACTGACAATACTAGTAACACTCTTCACTGAAATGAAAAATAGTTAATCAAAATAATTTCAACTTGGATTACGATCTATTAATGAAACAAATGTATCGAATCGGCACAAAATGCACATAAAAGAATAAACGCTCGTAAATAAACGATGGATTCATTTTCTATTGCAATCATTTAATTAATCTGAAGTTTGACGGACATAACTTTATCACGACGTTCACTGGCATTCGGGATCGTCACGAAAATAATGCATGGACTAAAAAATCAGGCACTAAAAGACGAGTGTACTAAGAATAGGAATTGTTTTTCAACAAATACTACTCACTGCGCTAATTAGCGCTACGATTCGTTTCTTGTACCACCTACTGGGACTACGAAACTCTTGGGAAGTTCACCAGCCTCAAGCTTAGCGCGTTGCACACGGCAGACTAGCAAAACAAATAACTTGTTAAAATTAAAGTACTCGAGGTACTATTCCAGCGAATTTCATATTGCGGGCAGTGGGAATGGGTAGAATCTCTGGCAGAACGTGCGTTCACGCGAATCGCACATTCGCTGGTATTGGTATACGAGTTAAGACAAGCGTGATAATGGCAAAACGGAAAAGATAAAAAGCTCGTGTTAAGTTAAATGAAAAGCGTGGAACGTTAACGTGTTGCGAGGTAAACCGTGTGGAAAGATTTGGACCTAGAACAATTTGTTGCCAAGTGTCCATTTTTGCCTTGCACAAAATCGATTTTAAAACAGTGTCTTGTAAAATTATGTAACGCAAAAGCAATACTCGAGTATGTTTTCTAATCTACTGTTGCTAATCGAGTTTTTTATCAGATTAAATGGACTGGAATCGCGCAGAAAGCATGAAAACAGATTATATCTGCTCTGACTGTGAATGTTAAATAAGCTGTATATAAGCGAAAAAATGAGAGAACAACGCGACTTAAACAGACTCATACTGACTCAAATGCACGTGTACATTAAACTTTGGTCTGTACTTTGGTCGGAAAATGAAAGTACATCGTATTTACATTTGTCGATGAATGTTTTTCCAGGTACAACATCTTTTCAGTGCGTAAGACTGAATAAAACTTTTGTAAAGAAATTTACAAAAGGCTGGGAGAAAAGGTATGTTAAAGCGCATGGAATGTTAGAAATATGTCAAAATGGGGGCACTCTGGGGTCTCATAATTACCTCTATGCCACTAGCTATAAAAATAATAAATGAATTTTAACTGGGATGAATAGATGAATGATGGTGTGCTAATAAAGCGCTATGAATGACTACGAAGCGGATTTGGAAGAGTTAGAAGCGTTTCGTCATATGATCTCCATGGTCCCCCATACAATTGCTTCCATCTAAACGGAAAATCGACAGTGTAAACATCGCTAGAGCATGAGCAAAAGGAAAAAATGTGTCACTTTAAATTGCACGAGTTGAAAAAAAAAATACTGTTCCAATGTGGCACATCTCTCTGCATAAATTGTCTGTAAAGATCATTTTGGTTTTTAATTGCAAACATATAAAATGAACATACTAGCGTATTTCGAAATCAGTATACCTGGAAAAAAAGATTAATCGCTCTATATGATATCGACCGATATCTCTGATGCAACTGTATACCGTTACACCAAAGATAAAAAATCAGTATCTAATACCAGATATATGGTACTTAAATGATAAATCATTAATGTCTCTTAAATAGTAGTCTCTACAAATATACATAGAAATATGTATATATACAGATACGCGAAAGAATTCTGTCTCCTAACCTATCTTAAAAATTCTCATAGCAAGATTTTTCCTTTACGAAAAATCAATTTTATACACGCGAAACTACGATTTCCATGAAAGAAGTTTTTACTTTATTTAAAAAATAAATTCTCTGTACTTACTCCTATCAATGTTACGTTGCAAATGTGCAGCCACGCGATGTCTAGCATCGTTAAACTCCAAGTGAAGACCAAGTCGAAGTAACGTCGGATTCTGTTCCACCAGTTGTGTAATTTCCATTTCAATTTTATTTCCCAATACTTGCGACCTCTGTGCATTGATACGAAAAATATAAATACATATAATGAATTTTTACTTGAAAATATTAAAAAATTTTCAAGGTAATTTTTTAATAAAAATACTGATTATATCTTACCTGGTTCGAACATCGAAATTCTTCTATTGACTTTGTTTTAAGGAGCGCCCTAATGAGCCTCACTATCACAGATGGGCTTATGAAGTTCGTTTCCACACTGGAAAAAAAAAGTGTTAATACATAACACGTACATGAAAATGATCGAGGTAATATAAGAACATTATACTAACTTGAGTACTCTAAGAGTAGAATTTTTCTCTAAGGCCTCTGCCAACCTTTGCGCAGTCTTATCAGTGAGTCCCACATTTGTTAAACTTAGGGATTCGAGATGCGTATTTATCTCCAGTCCTTCGAATAGTTGAATAAACTTTTCATCAGATATATTCTGAAAGGCAATACCATCAAAATAACGTTACTCACAATTATTGGTCCGAATAAACAAAACTGTACTAAATTAAATTCCAAATATGTACTTTAATGTTATTCCAATTTAAATCAGTCAACGAAGTATCGTCCTCGCGAACTTGCTTGATGGTGGCATCAACGTCTGTGTCATTAGGCGGTTCCATGGGATAAGGTTTCGGTTGACTAGCTTTCGTAACACCATCCCAACCCAAACCAACGGGTTGGCCAGAATTTAACAGAGAAGCATGATACTGGTCTTGGTTCATCATGGAATGAAATCCGAGAATAGCTGTACGCAGAGGGAATTATAACTTTAAACTTCTCATCAAGTATTATATCTGAATGCTACATTATATCATTATATCTGAAACTTGTATTTACCAGCAAGATCAATAATTTCTTCTTGAGTGGCATTCGACAGTGCTTGCTCATACTCTTCTCCAAGATCGATAGCAATTTGTTCTTCTGCTTCTTTTTCTTTCGTTGATTCTTGAGGAGGTGGAACCCACTGAAAGTGAATAATAAAAACATTTAGAAACATATAACAAGTGATATTTGTTACAGTAAAAGTACTAGAATAAATTCAAAATTAATACCTTCTTGCCTCTGATTACACCAGGTACATAAGGTTTTAATTCAGGAATATCTGGTGTTTCCAATGCTTGTTTATTAATGTGTTCGATAAGTTTCTTACGATTTAGCGGCCCTGTCGGACTCTTGTCACACTCATAGCTACAACGTTGCGATGGTGGCATAAAACTGTCCTATAAAATTAATCCGAAATGCATATACATTAACAGCTGCACTCATATCTTGTGAAATACATTCGCTGTAATTTTCTTACATCAGGATCCACTTCCTTGGCTAGTATATTGATTTCTTCTGACGTCAGTTGTGCCAGTAACTCGTCCACATCCACATCGTCGTATTCACTTAAATCCTTGCCGTATAACTTTGCTGCAGTTGTCATAGTGGTTGTTTTGGTCGTTGAAGAGGTCTGGAAAGTTTCCCACGGTTCTTGGTCAACAACAGAATATCTCCGTGACATTTTGCTAGTCGAATTATTAGCGTAACTACTTGATATTACAAAACCGACGATATTCGACAATAAACTACGTTAATTTACTAACAAATTCGTATATCAATGAGACACTACGTATAGTAAAATAAATTTTGTTAAATGTACGAGAAATTCGTTCGATTCTTCCTAATAACTTCCCTGAGTATTCGATATTCCTTCACTCTTTTTACTCTTCCCGAACGCACGCGAAGTTCGTTAGAATAAACTGAAGGAAGCGAACGGAAGAAACGACAGCCTCCAATGGACGATGACAAAATCGGAACAACGGGTTGCAACGAATTCTGTCCTCTACGTGTGCAACATCAACGGTGAAGTATTTCGTCAGGGAACACGCTGGTCACTACGAGTAAAACTGCGACGCAGGCAGTGTTCCTGATCGAACGATCGGCAAATCGACAAGTTGCATTTAAATTCGGCAACTGTCCAATGCGGCTGATGCCCTTTGCCCTACATAATTCGGGATCGATTTTCATTGACAACTCGCCTAACCGACCCGACGACCCACGCTGAACGGAATTTCGCGGACGTGTACGAGATATTAACGCCCAGACGGGCCTGTAACTTACTATTGACAAATCGTCCGTGACAATCGAGCCCTAACGATGATAATCCGACGTGGATGCGAAATTAGGTGAACCGCTCGCAATCAAATACCTCACCCACTTCTCGCGACAGACGCACACTCCACTGACCAGTCCACCGATTGCGGCTGATTGCGGCAGCGCCCTTTGACGCTTATACCATATTCGAGCAAAGAACGAGTGGAGTGGGCTGTTGGTTCGCGGTAATTATTGAAATAAATGTTCACCTGTTCACCTGATACCCGCACGTTTTCGAAACGCCACGGACACTCGTGCAATTGCGACGACTACGCGTAGAGAACGGAAATTTCTCATTCAATTATCACCTTCAGACGTTTGACGCTAACCTTGCAGAGTGTTAGTTCGAATGAAGTATACAAGATGCTAACCCATGGAGAAAGTTTCTGCGCGTCTAGCGTCGCGCAGGTATTGACGTTGATGTAGCACCCGGCGGCGGTCACTTCAAAATACGGCCATATACGTACAAGATTCGCGAGTTGCGAAAAATTCTACGAACATTCAGCATTTTCGCTGTTACCTCGAGCTCGCTTACTTCGCTGTTTCTCTCTCGATACCTTCGTAAGTAGCCAACAGTTTAACGTTCTCTGATTTCGAGGATTCGCATCGTACGTTAAAATGTTAAAGTTCAGATATATAAATCTACGTTACAGTTTGCGTAATAACGCGCAACGAAAGAATTATTCGTTCGAAAGAGTGATAACGTCACGATACCATAATTTCAAACCTAACAAACCAATTTGGGACTTATAAACGTTGATACAGCAGATGCCAGAACACACCGCCGCTTCGAGACACGTCCACGTACGTTTTACAAATTTTTACCAAAGTTTTACAAATATATTTTCTAACTTTAACGTATTTTAACGTCAAAGGATACATCTCGCATGCTGGAACATTAAATTTTCAAATACATATGTACCCGTCCCGCATCAAGAGAATTATAGCAGTTATTTGCTCGATTAAGTAACATGATTGCACGCATACATGGTAGTACAATTTGAAACGCTATAAACCAGAAAACTACTCAACGAAAATCATCTGCTGGCTAATAAGGTGTTAAATAATCGACAACAGCGTTACAATGATGACTCATCGTGACACGAGCCTTCCAACTGAAACATGACCAAGCGCGTAATCGAGAGGAATTTCGTGAAGCAAATTAGCTGAACTTTTTGCCGACCCGCGTGAAGATAATTATCCGGATAAATCAATTTCGCCCAAGGTCGAGCAAAGGCCTGCGATCAGTGTGCGTGCACGAAGAGTGCGTACACCATTCAGCATGCAAGGTGGGGACCAGTTGCGCAGGTTCGCGATTCGCGGTCGGAAGAGACAGAGCGGCCATCTCTGTCGTTCCTCGGCCATGCAGTTTTGATTAGAGAGCGTCTATCGCGCGTTGTAGCGCTCGTAGCGGCGACAGCCTCAAAAATAGCTGAGGCCTCCTCGCAGGCTGGCACACGCCCAACGGTCTATACTTGGCCATCCTCGCGCCATGATTATTTATAGTGAGCGTGAGCGCGGCCACTGGCCTTCCCGCGAACTAACTAGCCGCCTCCAAAGACGATCCGTCGCCCGTGACCTAGGCCCGCATTAATAACGATTACACCCCTGGCGCTCAGGAATACGGCAAACTTAATCTCTCTCGTTCTGCCGCTGCCTGCGTGTGTGCGCCTCGCCCGATCGTACGATTAATTAAAGATTCGCGTGAACGTTAACGACACCGAGCTTCTTACGATCGCACACTTGCCAGCTAAAATTGAGAAACAAAACAGCTTCGCATAATTCAGTAGATACGCGCCGCCTAATCGCGCGAGGGTAATACTACTTAGCGCCACTGAGACTGACTAGTACTACTTGGTACCGCTTGAACGGGTCGATGCTACTTGTCACAACTTAAACGGCGATCCCTTGGAATTAACAGGTGTTACTAATTAATTCGTGTGTGCATGAAATGAAACGCTACACTGGAAATATATGTACAGTGATGCATAGAAATCATAATTTCCCGTTCTCCAGCGTTCATCAACATTCCCGTTCCATCGCTACTACCCCATTTTCTCGTACGCAATCCTCGAGTTACGCAATTTTCGAGGAGGATGCACGCTATAGCGGATTATTAACATACTCTTTCCCTGAACGTGATGCAACAGAGAATATCCTACCGTTCTAACACGCGTTCCCCTCTTTCAATGCAAATATCACTCGCCATTCCGCCGGCGAACAACAGGAAGACAATGCGGTGAAGGAAATCGATTGAAATCCACAGGCGTACACACGATCCCCTTTTGTACCAACGATCGGATCTAGAATGTAACTTTCAGCGTTCGAAATAATGCGGGCGCGCGTCTGCTCTCACTGGCCGCGAGAAATCCGACTGCTAATTAATTTGTACGGTTTCCTGGCAGGTTTATTTCTGCGTAACCGAATGAAAGACCGCTCGGCTTACTTTCACGGCCACGAAAAAAAGGTGAATTCGTTTTTCGCCAGGACGAATCACGCCGGCGATCATTTCACGCGGCCTCGCCGCTCGAACCGCGGAAAGCTTCGCGTGAAAGCTTCTCCGTGTAAAAGAAGAAAGAAAAAAAAGAGAAAACGCGGGGAAAGAGGGAACCGAGCAAAGGAAACAGAGAGCTACACGGCAGCGTAGTTTTCTGTACTCTTGTGAAAAATGTATCCGTTTCGTGCGAGTTTTGAATTCTGCGACCTGTCACCGCTTCTAATAATAACCGGGGAAACAAAGCGATTCGTTTGACACTCGTCCAGACGGCTATATCGCCGTGAATCCTCGTGAATGTTTTATTCGGCGCGACGGAAATTTCGTGCGGCTCGTGGGTACGAAAAATTCTGTTCGTGACCAACTGAGGAGAGAGAGAGAGAGAGAGGTAAACGCAAACTAGATAGAAGGAAACGTACATTTAGAGCAAAGGGTAGAGCCATTTTCTTCTATACAAAAATGGAAAGGATCCTCGGATTAAGATTCTCTGAGAAGAATGTGAAGAGAAGTACGAGTTAGAGAAACAACGATGAATTTGGTCTTTAAACAACGTTGCATCGCAACAGACGGCTCCGATTCACGCTAATTGCCCGTCATCGCTTTGAAAACTTTTTGTCCCCTGTCCCTTGGGGCCACGTGGAATCTCCAAATTGGGCCGATTTAAGTATCGGTAATGATCGCGGAAGAAGAGTCACAATCGTGACGCTAATGGGCCGTGCGTGCAATTAGAGGCAGCCCGTTTCCTCAAAAGCGCGCATAACGAGCCCACAAAGCCGGTATTCCAGTCGGACGAAACGGGATTCGCGACGCCGTCATAAAGGAATTCGAAAAGACGCGATGGACGGTTTTGCGGAACAGAAAACACGTTTAATACCCTTTGCACCAATTACCGTCAATTTACGTGACTTCCCGCAGGACTTGAACGAGCAGCCATGTTAACATCGACATAGCTTCCAGTAAAATACAACTACCACAAATATCGTGGAAAGTATGACGATGCCGTCCTCTGAGATTGTACGTTTCCACGAAACTGATTTGTTCAAAATAAAAATTACACTTGCGCGAGTACGTATAAACTCATCAGGAAAAAGGGAATTATTACCTCCATGGAATAGCTCTAATGGTTTTTCTATTTGTGAATGAATATCTGTTGGGAAGATCTTAAACAACACAGCTATTCTCTCGTCTAATTACGTCACTTTGAACGATGAAATACCGATCGCAGGCCGAGCGTAATTCATTACGAAGCTAAATATATCTTATATAATAAACCTACATCCACACGGAAATTTATGAATGGAATGCACCCGCATTACCATCGTGTGCAGCTCATAAATATCACATGAGCCAGAAACGGTGTGCAGCGTGTAACCTGTTAAGAAAATAGAAACAAGTTTTCACAGAGATCGACACCGTGTTCTTTAACGAGAAACTTTCAACGCCGCGCCGTCTAAACACGGGGCATGTGTCGCTAACGTAACACTCAATTAACTTTATCGTCGAGTTCCGATAAACGCGGCAGCAGGAGTCGAGAGAGGCAAAGGCCTTCTACGGTTGGACGAGAAGTTGCGAAACTTAGACTCACGGGGACTTCCAAAGTTAATCGTACAGGTGCAGCTTTTGCTGCACCGATGAGTGAACAGAGGAGCTTGGGACTGCTAGAATTCTGCGTGCTATTCCGCGGAGATCTCGCAGACTGCATGCGTTATTGAGGATCAATGGTATCCTTGAGCGTGATCACGATTGCTCGACACCCACGCGTAATCATATTTGCGCGTCTATCCGCTGTACAGAAATAGAATAACGCGCTTACCTAATGAAAAAGAAATGTAAATTTTATGGTACTTCAAGCTGTTGTACGTGAATTAATTGATCAATCGTTTGGAAAAGAAGTCTCCACAATGTCTCTGTAACGACTCGAAAAATTCGATAGAACGCGAGTGATCAGGTGGCGCGGTGACTGACCAGATGGCTGGTAATCTACTTGCGACTGAAAGTACGACTTCGCCGTTCTATTCATAATTTTAGAATGTCCAAAAGTGAGAACAATGACTCAGTTCAGAGAGTTAAAATCGAGGTGATTGAACAGGAATTGAATTTGAGGCTACCAAAGTTCAAAGTACATCCTGAATCGTTTATCGCTGTTAGGGTTGCGCAACGTTATGCCGCCACATCGACGGACACTGTGCAACCTGTTGTCCCGCGTAACGGATAGCGTTAAATTGTTGCTGGTCTGGAAATAGCTGGTCCTGCAATAGGAACCGTTGTTGCAGCCGTCATGGTGCGTGGATATTAACGACCGTTACGTCGCAAACGAAGCTCGAAGATCGCTGCACGCGCCCGAGGTTTCATCGAGCAGAGGGAGTTAATGATACAGGATGCGACGCGGTCGCGTATACTGGCTGCGGCTCTTTTTTCGAGCCCGTAGGCCTCTTCTAATTAGTTTAACTTTGAAAAACTAATTGGCTCGTTACCGTGCCCGTGTCCCGATCGCCTCTGATGCATCCAATTAATTATAATACGACCGTTCAATCGGAGAGAAACGCCGGAGAGGAATGCGTTGAGGGTGAAACGTGAAAGTTGTGTTTTTGACTCTGCTCTGCCCTGCTCTTCTTTCCTTTTTTCTTCCTTTTTTCTCTCTGTTCTCGATGCGAACGTTGAGTTCGTTGAAACGTGGCGTGCATGGAAAATTTATGCACGGATAAGACGCGATTCCCATCGTAGCTGTAAAATCAACGGACTCGCCTAATCGATAAGCCTCGATTTTTGCGCCATTCGGAGGAATACGTTTATCCACGAACGGAATTGATTACGAAAAATTTGGAAAGTTGAAATCCTCCAAGTAAAAGTAAAATCTTAGATCGCTTTTAAACGGTCCGATACTTTCGATGGGAAGTACGAGAAAGTTTCTTATCAAACATTAACACGCGGGGGAATTAATTACCGTCCTCTGTTTTTAACCGTGCCGCAACCTTCGAAGCGAGAGAAAACGATCAATCTTATGCAATTATACACACGATACGTGGTTCCTTTCAATCGACAACGAACCACGCAGTCATCGCATATTTCTATCCAGCTACCAGCGTCTATGCTAATCAATAACCATTACACAAACGTCTCGCAAAGGTCATACCATTTTTCCGTGGGTCTGCGATAAAAAAAAAAAAAAAAAAAAGGAAGAAAAACTACGCATACCGCCATTAACTCTGCGATTTCAATTATTACAGCCATCAATCTTTATTTTCTCATCGCACGCATGATTCTCTCCAACAGAGAGTGGACGCGGCATTATATAAATCATCCAAGTAGATTTGTCGATGTCAACGGGGACGACTGTTGCGCAACGCACGCGCTGACATTTTCAGTTTTCACGGTTATGCACCGACGTGTGCCCTTTTGGAAAATAACGATCGACGCGACGGACGATTTCCGGTTAAGCAGATCCTGATTGGCGGCCGGCCAACAGCGCGGATCGAGCACTGTTTGGCCTGGACGTGGACGCGAAGTCGCTCGCCCCCCCTCGTAAAAGTGTACCTCTCGTGAAAGTGTATTGATTCGTGCCCCGGCGATCTGGGTCATCGTGTCGACTTTTCAATCTGCACGCGACAGGGTATCCGGAAAACGATCCCGGCACAGTTCTTTCTCTTTCGAACACCGGTTCTGCGTGCGTGATCGCGCAAACGCGATGAGATTCCCAGTTTCCTTTGAATCCGATACGTCGACTTCACCGAGCGCGATTTGTTTTCATTCACGAACCGGCGTGCTGTTTTGTCAGATGGAAACCTTGCCGACGGAAATGTTGAAACTTCGCGAAACAGGAACAAGTGAATTTACGTATCGCTTGAAAGAAACCGGCTGACACGTTAGATCGTAGTAACTCTGTTTTAGAAATAACAAGTTTCGATATCGTTCGATATTACCGTAATTTCTTACGAACTATCGGTACGTTGTCTTACGGTAACAATAACGAACTACAAAGGGTTCTAAATAGCCCATAACCATCCATTCATTACCATTCTTCGCCAGTCATTCACAGCGAGACATTCCTACCTACCGTCAAGTCGATTGTCGTAGGTCAGCGATCCTCGACGTGATCTTCCGGTACCCACACGTGACTTACAGGCACACACGTTGGCGTACGAAACGAAATTTTCAATTCATATTTATACACACTTTGTTATGTCCATGAAGGATTCTTGGTTTCAACGACGAACTTCTAATTCGATGTGTCTTTTGGTTCATCGACGGATTTCGTGGCTTCGAAATTACCGATCCATCGTCCGTTCGTTAAGTTTCTTCGTGAAAACGCCACGAGTTTCGAGAGCATGGAAAACGTCCGCTTCGATAATGGCGTTGGTCCGTCGCAACGCGGGAATTAAATGAACGAAATCGGCTGCGCGACGCTAGCCGGTCCTACCGTGAATTTGATCGATCGAGGCATTTGTAGAATTAATCGACGTAGGCGTTCGTGCACCCGCGCATTATGCTCGCTCGATCGGTACAATAATCAATTGCGCAAAACCAGCGACTCGACCAAACATTGCCCGGCCGTTAATTAATGAGACTTTTCTTCCACGACCAATTATTGGGCCCGGCTATGGGACGTCGTGTGTTATTTCGACTGTGTCTAACGAGTGATCGAAACGAGGAGAGATTAGAGCGACCAGATGGAGATTGATGGTTTTAGGGGGAAATTTCCGGTGAAATTTGGTTTCGCTGAGGGACGTCGATCGTGTTTCAGGAAAATTAGAAGCAAAAGGACCTCGACTGATCGTTTGCTATGTTTTTAGCTAAAATATTGATCGTTACGGAGCTTGAAAATATTTTGATAATTGTCACGTTGACTTGGACAGAATGTCGGTGATTCAAAGGATATTTTATACGTTCCAAACGAATAAAATGTTAAGATGTAGTATCCCGTGATTGCTGCGTATCTGAGTTTGCCGGAGGACGCATAAACATCCGCGATTCAGTCATAATCTTCCGACTTGTTTTACATGCGTGCACTTTCGTTTTGTTTGTTTCAAGCAAGGATAACATTATGGAAAGCGATATGAATAATGCATGGCACATTTATGCAAGATATAATGGAGTCTATTATGCTCGTCGAAATATGTTCTAACTTATTTAATTGCTTCGGTAATCGAACACAGTCCTAGACTTCTCATGTTCCATTGTTTAGAATTTCTAGTTCAATTCGGTTTGTTTGCTTTTAATTAACGTTTCCCTATTATTAACGCGGATAATGGATATTCTATAATGAATATTGCGAACAGTCGTGAGAAAATTTCCACTCGAGTGTACGCTGAATTTTCCGAATTGTCGTCCGCGCGCAGGACGCGGCCTAATAGAACAAATGAATATTCTGATAATGGCATAACGAATATTCCGAAACTGATCACTGCGACCCTGATTAGCGACAAAATGATCGATCCTCGATGATATTTATTTGGGGAGGACAGAATCCCGAAGCGATTCAATACCCACGTTTATTAATCCAGGTATTTCGTTCCCTGTTCTCATCCGATCGACCAACGCATCAATTACAACAAAAGTTTCATTGAGTCGCAATCGGGGATTACAAAAAACTTTTCAACAAAAATTAAAACACAACGGTACGTCGTCGCTCTACTACCGTGTCGTCGAATGTAACACAGTGGTATAAAGTGTCCGAATTAAACTCAATTCTCTGCTCGACCTGCACGACCCATTAAGTCATCAACCTTGAATAGTTACACTAGATAAAACAGTGAATCGTGACGTACTTCAAAACCTGAATCCTATTCCCAAATAACTATGACTTACAGATACAGATGTCACCGAAATAATACGTGACAAGGGTCAATAGTTTATACGACACGACAAATACGTTCTATCGCGTTCTAATGCTTTTTTAAGGGCGGTTATGTCGCAATGAAAGGGGCGAGTACTTACGGAAAACGATTCGCGAACCGTTGGTCCCAGATCCAGCGACGTGGATCCCAGGTTTCGAGCGATCGAGAGTAAGGTGAACGCGATTAGAAGCACGAGGAAGAGACCGCAAGAGTGGCACGCGAACCAAGACGAGTCCTCTGGAGTTGGAGCGCTACTAAACAACTGACTTTTATGCTGGAAGCTCGATGAGAGGACGACCAGCACCAGTGAATACGGTAGTAGTGGTGTCGTGTGACACGTCGGCTAGCAAAGTGTACGAACCGCCGGCGATTTCGTTCAAAACGACTTTCACTGAACTGGCCGCGCCGCGCAAACCAGGTCTCCGTACACGGTTTGCCGCGGTTTTTCAACGTTTTCACTCGGAAAAACGCGACCGTAATCGTTACCCAGTCCAGCGGCAATTAAGAGCACCCGCTATCGAAACCGACTTTTCACTCGTGCGCCGGTAATTCGCGTTAATGGCCGACCGCGTTTATTTTCAACGACGCGAGACCGTCGCCCCGCTCGAGGGCGATTTTTTGGCGAAGGGATGAAAGTTTACGATGCCTCGGCCGTGCGCCAAAGTTTCTCGATCGATCTGCTTGTTTTACAGAGATAAATGCGTTCCCCTTTCACTTTTCTTCTTTTCTTCAGTAAGAATGTGGTATGAAAATGTGAAGAAATAAATGTCGATATATGTGAGTATGGATACTATATTATTATGCTTGACGACATCCCGTAAATAGATATGAACGAGCAGTTGTTGTGGTGTCGAAAAGCATGATAACTGATAAAACGTGATGTCATGGGAAAGTTCGAGCTCGGCCTTGAGAACTCGAGTAGTTCCTTTTATTGTGATTCCTTCTACTATTATATGTTTAAGATCTGTGAAAGAGTTCACGTCTTAGCAATTACAATTAGCATCATTCTATTATTATTTCTCTCACTTGTTTAGACGTAATATTGTTCTTTCTAAATGTAATAATACTAACACTAATACCTGTACACACCAATTTGGAGAGTTAAGTAATCTTAACAGGCTGCTGACGTAAACTAACAGCTATTAACATTATCTAATTAACTTTCACTTCCGATAAAAACGAAGTTGTTCTGACAACATTCGATGCTGACTGTATTTAAACAGTTCTATAAGGAAACGACTATTCTGTACCTTTAGATCAAGTCACGACGCCGGTACATTTTTATTTAACCAAGCCAGTGTGCAACGATCTACTTTACTCCATTCTATCGAACCTAATAGTCACGTCATAACTAATTTTGTAGTCGTATATGTATAATAAAGAACGATCACTCCTTCACTCCTGCACTATAAAATTATAATAGATTCAAGACTTGAACCTATACCATTTGCAAAAGGAAGTGGTTCGCGATTCGTCACAACCGGACGCAGAAAAAAGAATGTAAAATTCCACAGACAGGCAATAAACAAATAAATGGAAAAGCGCAAATGGATAGAAGAGGCATAAATCCTCGCGATCCATTATGCAAACGATGCAACGAGACAGCTGCATAGAAGAATGCGTTGGTCGCTCGAAAGAATGTTGCGTACTCGCAAAGAGGAGAAAATGTGCCATCCAGCGAGGAGACGCGCTCGTTCGTAAAAGATCTCGCGATTTCCGCCGTATCGCCGCCTAACTGCGGTTATGTAGGTGCGATGAGGTCATTCCTCGAGTCTGCCAGATGATATCACCCCGCGCTCGACGGGTAACGATTTGTTTATCGGCGTGAAACAATTTCTGCGAGCGTTATTGTACAATGTTCCCGCTCCCATACTGTGTATCGACGACGTAATGCGCCGATAACGGAATTATCGCGTTTTCCGTTCCCACTTCGGCCCGAGTAATTGCTTGTAATAAAGATGGAGTAAATTCGAACGCGTCCAGACGATATATCGCGTTTATTGTCCCTCGGCTATAACGATTAAGCAACGTGGCGTACGCCTAAGGAGAGTGCATTAACTCAATCGATGTATTATTAGCATTTAATTGGGCAACGCGGAGCCAAATTAAACGCTCGAAGGATGACCAAATAAAGATACCAAGATTCCTCCGTCCGGTTCGCTGACAAACAAAAGAGAGGCGATACGAACATACTCACGATCCCTCTAAAATTATGACGATTCCGTTTGCACTTTAATTCCTTCCAAATCGTATTTGGCATGCGTGTCCAATGGGCGTGTACTTTCGTGTTAATTACTTTGTACTCGAGCACGATACACTCGCGAATTTCGAAGCGAACGCTCGAAGAATTCCATGCGAAATAAACAATGCGTTTCCTGTTTTCTTAAAGATCCACCGACACGGTGGAAAGTTGTTTAAGGACAATTCGCGATAATCGTGAGAATTGGGTCGTCGAGTCTGATTCCAAATGAAGTGGAAAAAGGTGGGGTCCAGGTTAATGCCCTCCTGACTCGTCTCAGAAGTAGCACGGATTATTATCTTTTATTAAATACGTGTTTTATTTATTATTTTTATTCTGCGATCAATGCCCCGTGTCTGTACACAACGGGTTACCACGAGTGCATTACGCGTCGACTGAAAATGTCGCTTTAAATGCCACCGTTCGATTCTTTAATCAGTCATTTACGTCATTATGCCGATAACTAATAATAATTGCTATCGCAAGGAAACGTAGACACGTAGAAGTAACGTATGAAAGAGCTTTGTTGAATGTACGAATGGAATGAAGAGTCATAACGACGAATTCTTCTTACTTCAATATCTTATAAGATAGATATTTTATTGAAAAGTTCACATATAAATTTCTGCTTGTGCTCGTTATATCATTAATGTTATATTATTCAGACATTAAAATTTAATGCACGACTCGAATAACACTCTTTTATCGATTATGTTATATACGATTGGCTTCTCGTTTGGTGCTCCCATGATATTTTAAAATTAAATGTGAATTTATAAATGCATTCGAAAATTAAGCAGAGCTTCATTAGCATTATTTGTTGAAACTGTAAGCGGAATTAACTGAACGAATTTATGTACGTATATATCAAATTTATTCACTCAATGAATTTCATCTTCAATACCTTTATCAATAAGCAATATATTATGTTCCGTTAAACATAGTTATTATCCCATTTCAAACAGAAGAAGGACAAAAGAGCAAATTTCTTTTTATCATCCACCACCGTGCTAAACCCATTAAAATACGATTCCCCTAATATTTTGTTAAGAAAGTACAATAGACGATTAGCACCCTGAAATTATTTCTGACGCGTGCCAAGCCATTTTCCACGTGTCCACGTTATTAAAAATAATATCGTTTCCATTCCAACGTAAAAACGACGCTGCTCTCCCACTCGTGATTCTGTTTTTTCATTTTTTTAATCTCGTTTCTTTTTTTATTTTTTTTTTTTTTTTAGAACAAACGAGGTCAGCACGGGGAGCCTGTTAATTAATTGCACGCGTCGTTCCAACGCAAACAACAATACATCGTAACGAAGCCGGAGGGAAAAGTACACCATGGCGACCTTTTCGCGAGTTAGTTTCCCACGCATGGGTGGCGAACTGTTTCGAGCCGATCGTGATCGGGTCATGGCAGAAGCGTGCTCCAACGAAACCATGGAGAGCATCAGGACCGATGGCGCCTCGATTCAGCCGTACTAAATCGTTTGCCCTCGTTTAATCGATCGGTCGACCGTTTGGCAGAAATATCGATATCGTCCCGCCTGGGGGAATTTTTTACTAACAATTTGAATCCACAGAATTGGAAATATTTATCGCGTCATTCGAGCAATGCGTACACGTTGCCATTTACATATCCATTGTTATTCGCAAAAATGCGGGTGTTTATGCGTTCATCGAAAACAGAGAAAATAAAAAAAGGGAAAAGAAGATAGGAATTTGCGCGAACGATCGCATTTAAGTTACGTGCAATTATGTACAAGTAGTTCATAAATTTTATCTGTTTTGCATATCGTTGCACGGTAATGTTATGTTCTATTGTTGTACTATCGCCAAGAGAATTATCTGTGGCAATTATTGACTCGTTCCTGTTTCTCTTATCCGAACAAGTCGCCAAGTGGTGTTTGCATAGAAAAGTTTGAAAAGAAATGTTGTAACGATCAAACTACAAGCGAGAATTGTTATCAGAATTTATCAACGATCAGTGAAACAAGTGTAAGTTCAAATAAAAGGATTTTTAAACAAAGCTACAGTGCAATACTTTTAACATCCTCTATTGTTCTTAATAAGGAACGCTCGAGTACGATACTTTTGATAACGACCTTCTATTTACTCTTATGAAAGAAGAAAGCATGAGAAATGGTAACTAACTATTGTGTTACTTCGGAAAAGATATTTCACTGTGAATCACAATGAGCGCGCTATCTTGGCAATGAGCTACAAACCTCTTCCGTTATGTTCTCCTACTGTTAATCAAAACAATATATTGTCCGTGGTTATCAATATATATATATATCATAGATAATATGTACTTGAAAGAAAAAATTTTATTTAATTACACAAGACGAACTGCTGCCACGTTATATCAAAACGCTACCTTTGCTAATCAGCCGATTTTTCAGCTGAGTTATTCGACAAACTCTCCGACAAATTCTAAGAACTACCGTCAAAGGCTAAATTAAGATACACAAATTCCTGAAGCTCCCGTCTGACTCTTACCGCCCGATTTACTAGCAGCCCAACAAGACAAATTACAAGTTGCGAGGAAAATCAGTAAATTTCGGTTGTACCAACGGATGAATCATGCAAACAACATCCACGTAGACTCTTAAAATTAGATCGACTAATTCTATGGTGAAATGAGAAAGCGAATCCAAGCCAATTGTCCAGAAAGAACGCGATCCTCTCGTCTCTCGAAATGAATCTGACAATCTTAACAGTGGATTCCAGTCTGTTTTTTACTCGACCCTCAACTTCCATTGCACCACAGAATTACGATCGCCCAGCACCTCTGTACACTTATCTCACCCAACAATCGCAGAGAGGCACCCTGTTCCTCCACTTTCGCAACGAATCGACGCTCAGAATCCACAGCAACCGATATCGACGCACGACGAACGATCGAATGATCCGCGTGACGAGAATCCGTCTGTCATTCAGCCCGTTGACGATATTAGACACAGTAGGCGACCGATGCGTTCTCAGGGTCTATTAATTTCGTCTACGAGAGGAGAGAGAGAGAGAGAGAAAGAGAGAGAGAGAGAGAGACAGAAGGTTGCGTCCATGTAGAAGCGTATCGAATGCATCCGAGATGCGTTCCGAGATAGATTCGCCGTCAGAATGCGGAGCAAGGCTTTTCGCGGACGGTACACGTGCCCGTTCAATGCTAAGCGGAATGGAATGTGAAAATACTGCGACGACGATGCGCCATTAACCCAAAAATTCGTTCTTTGTCCGTGGACGTGCGGCGGATGGATAAATGAGTCGTTCGTTTTCAATGCCCGCCGCTCGAGAGTCCAGTTTTCCCTGTCTCGGGATATCGAGTGGCTTTTGATCAACTTTCACACGTTCGATAGAAATTCTCTCCGCTTCTCATCGTACAATGCAAATTTAACGAACGACAGGTTGCATCGAAAGAAACCAGATAATAATCGCGGGTAATTCGGGAATAATTAACCGAGTGGTTTAATTGAATCTGCACTCCACTCGTCTGGCGGGTATTACGATTGGATTTGTATAAGACGAATACTTGGTGCCGTCTAATAATATCGCGTTTAACGTCGTAGTTTAATAGGATGAAATATCGCGAAACACCGCCGATGGGTTAATGAACGAAATTGAACTGGCAAGCGGAGAGATTCCATTCGTGCGGTACCAACTGGCGGAATCGCGTGAATTCTACGAATTTTTGGCTCTCACGACTTTGGTTAGATATTTAAACGAACGATTCTTTGGCGTTTAAATTCCCCCGTGTAATTTCATTTTCACGGTCCAATGAGAATTCGATCGGTCCACTCGAGCTTGAACGCTTGAAACATTTACAACCCCTCTTCCTCCTACTTACAGCTAGCCATACTATTCACGTAGCAATCGATACTTTTTTATTGCACTTTCTACTAATCTGTCATTGATCCGTCTGGCTAAACAAGAACTCTCTAAACAAGATAATTCTATGTACACCCTCGATTTCTCAATAAACAGAAAATGGAATAAGCGACGTTCCTTTGCCTCAGAAGAAGGGTATGCGAGGACCACGGTAAGAGAAATGGCTTGTCATTAACAGCCCAGGGCCAAAATTCAACAAAGTATCGTACGAAACCGTGTTTCTCGCATGGCTCGTTACAAAGCGTGCGAGTGTGACGTGCGCGGAATTTTATCTCGCCCCTTTTGTCAGTCGAATTCATCGAATAATACCTGGAAGCAGTTTGTAGCAACGGCTGGATGGATAATGGATGGAAACTTCCGGCTGTGAATAAGCGATCGAGGGAAAGAACGAACGTTTTCGACGACGATCGAAGCTTTTATTCACTTCGAATAGACGGGACAACGCGGGACGACAAGAATCTCGATGAGGGGTGAGTCAGTCGATCGCGTCAGTCGATCGACCCGCGAGACTTAATCGCGAAAGCGATTAAATTGGTGACTCGAACAGTTTGGATGTACATGTTGATTCGTATTTTTACAAATAACAGAGATAGAAGGTAGAAGTAAAAGAATTGTTTGGCGTTGTAAAAGTGAGATTGTCGAGAATGATTCATATCCGACTTATTTTGCATCTGGATGAATCCTGTACGATTAACATGCTCGAAAAATCATATCTCCAGTTCGACGTTGTAAATCTATATTTTTAGCGTCCCTTAAGCACTCCCGCGATACTTTCCACTTTGAAGCACGCGATGAACACCACAGTAAATAAACATTTCAAAGAATCCGATGGCAAAATTCTTCGCCGAACCCATTTAAACGCGCCGCGCGTAAGTAAAGTTAATCGTAAATGTCTATTCGTGAAAGCTGGATGCGGTTTTGTTTAGTCTCATTTACATCCTATCAACAGATCGGAGCTACAAGATGGACGATCGAAAGTCGCATGGAAAACGGCCAATTCCATGCTGTGCCACAGCACCGTAGTTCCACGGGGTTTCCCTGTAGAACGACACGAATTCGAACGTGGACCAAGCCATGGCAAGCCCTGAGCAATCATTTGATACGAACTATGAAACGTACAAAGGATACTCACAGTGGTCAGACGAAGAGAGCCTGAGAGTTACTTCTATAAATCAAGATCACGAATCGGAAAATTGCATTCGAGTTCTCGTTTTGTCACGAAACGTCTTTTTGTCGCGTTTCGAACGTCAAACAATTTTAGCCAGTGTGTATCAAAATATGAAATATTAGTCAGTGTCAGCTGTACGCGTGGTTCCTCGTGGGCTAAGAAGCGGTAGCGCTGCGGGGGTTAAACAATCGCCCAGGCATTCATCGACCGCCTCGAGACACGTCCGAGCCATTTTCGTGATCGATTTCCGGGTGCACCAGCGCCGGTCCCAGATTTGTCGGCGCTAAATTTAAATCGGATCGACACCCAGGATTATTTACGTGCCGATCAACCCAGATCAACGTTGCCACTTTCGCACCCATTGCATTCGACCCGCCCTGCTGTCGACTTCTTCTAATTTATTTATACGTTCGAGTATTGAACGTCTACAAAAGTCCTCCCTATTTCTACACACGTCCAAATAATTCCTTTCAAGATAATTAATTGCGATTCTCCGTCGTTTGTAATCATTCTATAGAATAACTGTTAAATGTCCTAGCTAAAGATGTAGAAAATACGTGTAACGAGCAAAGCGTTGGGACGTGATTTCTTTGGCGAACAGAAGAGGAATATTGTTTCGTTGCGATAATGTACGCTATGCAGTACGATCAATAATGGTTATCGACGTCAAGCAATAATGATTACCCGAGAAGCAATTAATGAATATGGATGACCGATAATAGCGCATTCACTGTTCTATTCTTCGAACGTTGCTTCGATATATTTTCATTAATTTCAGTTATTAGAAAAATCTAAATTGCTGAGATATCACTAATTGCGAATTCGATGACTATACACCATCGTAAGAATAATACTTCTTATTAAATTTAGTGCAGAGTATACATATTTAAACTCATGGAGAAAAGATTTCATATCTCTGCTCTAAAGTATAATTAACCACGCCCATATGAAATAATGTAACATGTCAAACCTTCAAGTTCACGCATTCCAATTTCTTTTTTTTCTTAACTGTACGATCGACCAATAAAAACTTCAAAGGGGGGAGGAAGGGAGGAGAGGGAAGATTCTTGACAAAGATCCACGAGTTCCTTTTTACCAGCGTAGCGAGTACCATTCGTTTACGACTAGGGAAGTGCGAAGTATGCTCATCGACCAAGGTCGCACGTAATCTGAAAATACGCCCGTGAATCGATCGTACGGGTCGAAATAGCGGCGATGTTCGCGGGTGTATTTTTACGAACGCCGCTCCGGGGGATGCGCGGGGTGTAATGCTCTTACTTAGCGTCTCCTCTCGCGCAGGAAAGATCAAAGACCCGAGACCTCCACCGGAACTTTTTTCTGTCATGCTGAGCAAGCTGCACGCGTTGCTTTACACGCGAATATCAGCTGTCGCGTCCGCGTTTCCTGCGAAACGTGCCTCTGAGAGCCGCCGCGCGTATTAGTCGAGGGTGTAATCCTGGCAGCGGGAAAGCGCGATGAGTTGAAACGTCAAAAACCGTGGAAAATCTGATCACTACGTTATCTAAAGTATGTACGATGTATTTGTGAACGAATCCTTTGGAAATTTCAATGATTGTCCAAGTTGTGACCATTTCAACCCCTTCGTATATGAAATTAAGATACTTCAAGTTCCTCGAATCTGTTTAAACGAAAATACCATAAAGAGGAAAGGCAATGTTTAAACGAAATCAGAGGCATGGAAAGCCACGATCCTCGCGGTGTACAAGTAAAATCCAAGCATCCACTGAAACACCCCTATCTCCTTAATCCCTCTACACTAAAATCATCATCTTCTTCTAGCGAAGAAAGAGCTATCCTCCTAGCGAAGGTATATTCTCTTCGCGCAAGAAAGTTTCATTGATGGACGGGAGTGTTTCGACCCAATTCCGCGAGCCGGCTCGCGAAAATCCTCGCGGATCGGCGGGTTCCTCCGAGCCAATAATAATATTGACGCTAGCGGCGATGAAAAAATAAAGCGAGCCGAGCAGCTGCTGGCCGACTGTTGAACGTACCTAGCCACGTTTTCGAGCGTGTTCGCGTTAAAAATACGAGCGATTTATCTGGCACCGGGGCTGAGAACAATTTTTCCCCGTTCAACATTCGCTGGACGCGCGTATCCGCGCGTCGAGCACTCCTCCAACCCCTTCGTTTCTTCGATCTCACGGTTATAATTCTTTTATCCTGTGCTCTGCTCAACGACTCGCTGCTTCTTCGTAGCAGGCTCCTCTGGTTTCGACTCGCGAAACGAGAGGCGTAAACGTTGCACCGTTTATTTGCACGGGTGCTTCGCGCACTCGCGTTACTCTCGATGCACTCCACGGACCCTTGGTCGACTGCGAGTCTGGGTACGATGACTTTGTTTTAGGCTGAGGATGGGGGTTGTCGGATCGAGCGTTCTTTCGCTGAATTCACTTCTGCCTTTTTCTTCTTCTTTGGGTATTATTGTTGTTACGTTCTCATGAATAAGACATTTTTTGAGAAACGTGAAAATGATACGAGTTCAGCGGCTATACGGTGAATACCACTCGATCGTACTGCCAGGTACCAAATGCGATTTTAATCCACCGCTGTATCGAAGAATCGAACGGGACACGCTCGTGAAAATGAGCGCCAAATAAATGGTGCCAGGTGTTGAGTCCTGCCAAGAGGCTTAAACTTTGTACCGTATTAACGGGTTGAATTAACGAGTTTCGCGTGTTAATTTGTTACTACGGTGATAGTGTCTACACTTATCGACGTGTAAGGTCCGCGCAGTATATCAGCCGTTGTATCTTGCAAATTATTCAGGATCGTAAATCTGCACGACCTATACACTCTTTCCATCATCCAACTTTCTTATTCCGCGCAGTACTTTCTCCTACGCGTATAATTATGCATGCGATTATACATTTTCTAATTAAAAGTTATTAAACCTGTCCACGAGATCGTGTTTCGCACACTATCCTCCAGTTTTTACTTAAAATGAATAACAGAACTCTGTCCGCGACCAGTTTACAAAGCCGCGTAAAAACCACCCCTATACGAACCACGTAACGTCGACACATGCCCACGGATAGGACGCCATAAGTCTCCGCGAAGTCTGATCGAGGTCTGATCGACCAGACTGTTCGTTTCACGAGAGAGAGAGAAAAAAAGAGACCAACGAGAGGATTCGTAAACTCAGTTGCGCAACGTGTCGTTCCTTTCATTTCATTTCTACGACGTTATTTCTGCCTCGGTTCCATGCCAGATGTCGCGTACTCTGACACGGAATGGTCGCCTCGGCCCGTCTCTTTTTCCAAAGAATCGAGAGGCGGGCTCGTTTGACGCGCGTTACAGGATGCCTCGTTTCTGCCTGGCGATTTTTTCGCGCCGGTCTATTTTAAATCGGTAGAATCCAGCGGTGGGCGCTGTAAGTTTGGACATAAGAATTCTGAGACCCGGGGGGTTGTACGAGGTTGCGCGACAAGATTAATGCGCCCGCTTGAATAATGGTTTCTTTGGACATGGTGTTTATGTACCTACGTGAAATCGTTTAATCGTGACATATTTTTGGAAGGAGGTGCCGGTAGACAGTTTCGTCTAGGAATAATTTCGCCTCCAACACGCGCCGCACTCTCGGGAGTTGGTCCGAATTTGTGAAGATGTTGATCCGCGTTCGCGTTCGTTCTCCGCTTGAACACCGCGTATCCAGGAATATTTTTAATTCGAGCATTCGAAACGTTGCCAGTGACGGATTCGCGTGACCAGCGTACGCGTGAAATCCATTTTGCTTTATAAAGATTGACCTCAAAAATTCTACTCCGCCTGGTCCAGCAAGCTTTCGATTTTATAATTCAACTTCTGTTTACGAGCAATCCTGTGTAATTCCGTGACTCATCGACGGGTTCCGTAAATTTCACGGAAGCAATAATAAACTATATAATCTGTATATATTCGAATATTATAATAGCATAATATGCTTAGACCAGAACAGAGCTGGGCGCTAGAAATTGGATAATAAATTCGTACTCGTGCCAGTAAACACAAAAACCTTTCGCGATGAAAGATTAAAGCCATATTACTCTGGCCTGACGGTTAAAGGTGAAATTCCAAGTAAAAAACGTTTAATTTCCCCGTGTATATTTCCCCAGGAAATGACCAAAGAACAATCTATGATATAAGCAGCATAAAGCGGGCAAATAAACCGTGCGGCAATAATTCTCGCGTTTAAAGGCGAACCGTAACAGCGGAGAAGATTAGGTATCTCAAGTGGCGGCAAGTTAAAGAATTATAACCGTAATATCGTCCCGTGAATCATAAATTTCACGTTTTGAACAGTTATTTTGCCCATTCCTCGTAAGGCGACTTTACTACGCGAATGAAAATTAATTCCCCTGTGTCTGGATATTAAGCTTTTATCACGCTCGATGGAACGACCGGATATATCAGCAGGAAGCTTCTCTTCATTGTAAAAATCGGCAGAAAGAGTAATCTGTTAAGTAAGCATCGCGAGAGAGCCGTGCAGGTGCAGCTCGCTTAAACTTGAAATATTCGAATATCATTTTTGAGATAACTTCAGCTAAAATTAATTTAATCGCTACGCTATTTCTTCGACTGCACATTGAAACGACGAGAACGGACTGCTTTAGTTTCTTCATTTTCCAATTGATTCCATCACCTGACATTTCGAAAAAAGTTTTTTCAAAAATCGCTCCTCTTAAAATACTGCTGAACGCGTCACGTATCTTCTGACGCACCTTGCGTGCACTTGTAGGAGTCGATCGCATTGAACGCTTACGATATGTTTCGCACTGCAGACATTTGCGGACCATCGTTGCCAAAATACCGCACCGGACACAAGTGACAAGCGGAATCCGTCGTTGTCGATGCACAAAATTTGCTAATAACGTACAATTCCCTGGCGAACCAGCAGAAGCCTACTGTCATAAACGTCGCTCACACGCGCGGTCAAATCTGAGATTTACGGGCCGTTTTTCTACTCCAAAACAGTAACCGAAAGCAACAACCAACCAGCTAGAACTATCTCGTAATAGCTACAGAATTCCAAGCTCTGCGAGCAACGCGCTATTCGTTCTAAAAACCGATGAAACGATTGTTTCGCAAAACAGCAACCCGCTCTATTTTCCTCCAACGCAAACATGAAACGTTACCTTGACGCCTTTAAGCTTCCAATATTAGTCTACGCATCTTCGAATAGTAATACCAATTGTTGCCATTCAGACGGCGCCAGTGGTTCATTCTCAACGACTGCGGTCCTAATCAACGTAGATACATTCTGTGATCGTAGCATGCAACGTGCGCGAGTCAAAAGCAGCTCGATTTTCTCGCAGAGGCTCACCCTCTTGACTCGCATGGTTCTACTTTCGCAGACAGTAATTGACGGTTCAGCCAGACAGTAAATAACCGACCCAATGGTCAACGACGCTACGCCAGCGGATAGCAGCATGATTTTTGAAACGTTGAATGGCTTCACCAGCCTCTTTGCTCTCGCACGATCCGAGCCACGGGATACCATAGTGGAAAGCGATGCCCGCGTGCACCGTCCGCCATTTATCTAGTTCAGTCATCCATGTCCACCAGCGTCCATCGCGTTCCAGGTTATGCCGTCGTTTCGCGGCGCGGCAATTCGAAGAAGGCGACCGCGGGGCCAGAAGGTGGTCCCCCTTTGAAACCCGACTATAAATCCTTTCGTCCCTTCTATTTCCAGATTTCTCGGAGCGCATTTTACGCGGCGCAGGGGGCGAGTCCTCCGCGTCTTCTGTCCCGCGTCCGTTCGTCATCCGCGTCGGATGATGCATCGCCGCGCGGGAACGATGCATCATAACGCGGCTTAATTATCAGCGCCGCTGTGTGGATCTTGGTGAACGCTCTCTTCCGGTCGCGTTAAACGACGTAGAACGGGCTCCTTTATGGCCCGCTGTCGGTTTTCCGCGACAGACTGAAACGCGTTTCATACGGAATGAAACGAGTGGTTGTCTTCGCTTTTTCCGAGAACTGTAGAGATCACATCGGGTAGAGCGTGGCTGCTGCATGGCGAAAGTTGCCAGGGAACTTGTGTTCCTTGACGCTGAAGGAAGTTCGCTACACTGTCCTGCCACTTCATTTTAGCCGAGAATGGCACGACTTTCCGTTTTTTTCATCGCTGAGATCGCCTTGACTTCGAGTCGGTGCATTGCGAGTTAAAAATTCTCGCTGAATTGGAGGCTTTATGCTGATGAATTTGATAAGGAAGACAGTTTGCTACAATGTTGTTTAACTTAGCTAGTTAGTAGTTTCAAACTCCTACTTTCACGACCCAGCTATTTGTTTAACAGACAGAAACCTTGCAGTACCTTTGATTGCGAGACACGAAAACACCAAATGTATTCCATAGCGATACACTACGCCCTCAGCGACTTGCGAACTAATCCCCTCAAACAAATATGTAATATTCAAGAACGCATTACCCGCAAATGCTCTTAGGATTTGCAACTTTGCAAACTGACAAGAGTTCCGGGCACACCATCGGAACTCGCGGCGGGCTATTAAACTTCCACGCGATATAATTTAGAATCCACGCTTTCGATTCGTTCGTAGTCACATATTTTAAAGCGCGCTATGAGTACATTATAATGTAAGACGTATTCTGTTACTGTTTTTTTTTTAATTGCATAGTACCATTCACGCGGTTTTCAACGACGACACGATCAAACGACAGTGCAACAACCTACGGTGCAAGGTTATTCGAGGTCTATGGTGGTATCAGTCACGCTCTAGAAGCCACCGCTGCGTCTGACCACAAACGGCGTCGTTCTACTGCCGTGATCTATACTTTACGAGCCGAATTAATGATTTAGAAATTCAGCAATTTCCTAAACCGCCAATTAAGCGCGGCTACATAGCCCGTGTTGGAGATGCTGTCGGAACGGAAAAGTAACAGGGACAAAAGGTAAAATATGAAACACGGTAAATTAAGTTGTCTCGGATCCACTTAGCATGACAACTCGATTTGCATATGACAGAACGCGGAAATTTATGCGCAACACGCTTTCAAGAGCAGCGAAACAAATTTTCTGGCAGGATTTTCAAATTTCGTTTACGTATTTATATTAGAAGCAGAATCAGCGGGTTTAAATGGTCCTCGGTAGCTACGAACGGCCACCTCCATTTCGAACGCGACACCACGTCCGTTCGCATTCTATCACATATAGCAACAGTCGAACTTTCTTACCATAATTGTGCTACGACTCGTTTCATTTAACACCTGTCACGTACGCGATCTGCTAAGCTTCAGTTACTTAATTGTACGTATTGTATATTCAGCTTTATTTACGACTACAATAAATTGTGGCGATTATCAAGGGGTCGCGACACAGTCCCAAGCGAAATTGATTCAGTGTCGCGGTAAAGAACGATCAGAAGGGGGAACGGGCGACGCGAAACTTAGTTCTGACCTGAAATTGCGGAAGGTAATGGAAAGTCGCTGTTCGTGGTGCGGCGATCCCGAGGCGAAACACGTGTAAACGTTGTAACGCATAATTCGTAGACGACCTCCGCTATTTCCATCGGCGGAGCCTTCGCGAGAGGCAGAGGCCTCGGCGTCGACGTTGCTCCTATTTAAAATAAGCAACTTCACAGTGCATCCCCGTGGCTCTCGCGCGGTGCAGGCCTTCACTCTTGTGTCACTCTTCTATTTCCAGAGGCCACACGGCTGCGCCGCCTTTTGCCCAAGCGGTCCGTCCACTCGAAAATAGGCGTTTATATCCGACGGCGTGAATTCTCCCGTAATAAGCGCGTATCCTCCTCTGACGGTGATTGTTCGCCGAGTTAAGGTCCCCATCGCCGTCTGAGATTCCTCTCGCGCGTTTCCGTTTCGCGCGAATTTGTCCCATCGCTGGATCCTCTGACACGCCCTCTGCAGTGTCCGTGGCCGCTTCCGAGTAAAACCGCGGGCCGTTTCTTTCTTACTCGCGATCCTTTGTCGCGCTCGATACTCGTTCCCGTGGCAATTTGCCTGTTGCGCGAACAACGTTTCGTTTCGCACATTTCGCAGAGAGAAAAATGTCATTCGTTCCGTTTCGAGGGAAACAGCTCACTCGTTGCGACGTTGCACAAGTATCTTCTATGCGATTGTACTTCGTATAATCGAGACGTTGCTACGAACTACTATGACTATAAAGACTAACTCAGTGCATCGAGTATTTATTGCACGATCGTTCATTTGTAAGCAGCAGAACCACATCATCGTCTCGAAAAACAATGAGAAATTGACTGATTCTTCATATCTCAACGGTGCAATAAATAATAGGAATCCAACCGTGTTAATAGCCGAGGGAATGTAACGTTAGCCGGTAGAAAGAGAGACCGATCGACCATCCACACGCGAGTCGAGTGATTTCGGCTGAAAAAGGCCCTCCCACTTGGCAGGTACGATGGCAGGCCTGTCACGCGGTTTCACGTCGTACAGGAAAACACACCGCGAAATGATAAATAAAGGCACGTCGAGATTTCTTCCAAAGATCCCGAGAGAGCGTTGCGTCACGAGATTCAGGATAAGACTAGAATGGCACTTTGCCGTGAATGCCGAGCACAATTATAATTCGTTTCTGTTTTGCGCAAGCAGCTGCGATCAAACTGAGCATGTGATACGAATCTGCGTTGAATCTCTGCCGACGCGTTTCTTTTATATACCGATTATTACGTTCCAACGGACACTAACGAGTTGTTTGTCACACACGTTACCACGTGGCGATATACCATTCCCTAACAAGTATCTATCATCCATGTTAACTAGTAAAATAAATGATCGTAAATGTTTTCTATCGCGCGTGTAGAAAGAACTCTGAGCACGCAGAGCGGAAGTGGATGATCTCGAGCGATAGCACAACTATTCGAGAAAAGAGGCATCACTTATCTCATCGACACAGCCATATAGCACGCGTCCAGAATTTGCGCGGGACCATCCAAGAAAAACAGCCGGCGTACGCAGAGAAGTTGAAACCGAAATAGAGGAGAGCGAGTCGAACGTGGAAGCGGCTTCTTATCGCTCTCATAATTTTTGCCAAAGTGTTGAATTAATAGGTTTTACTTGGAACGTACGCGCGGAGCATGTACGCTCCAGAAATTTCCATTATTAACCAGCGTAGAACCAATTCGGTGGCTCTTTATGCTTGAGAATATGAAATCGCTTGCTCGGACTCGCGTTGGTACGGTTATGAGAATAGGAGGCGCGATATGAGAGATATAAAAAGCGTGTAATAGCGCGTGTAACTTCCATTCGTTTCCTCCACCGCGATGAATCATCAAGGTTGCCTCAACAGTTATTCTTCACAAGCGTTATTCGTCATTGTTTTCTTCTTTTTTACCTCGGTGTCTAAATTCGTACGATCCTGCGGATTTATTTGTGTCAGTAAACACGAGAAATTAAGATATACGTATTCTCCTTTTCTCTAAGTTGTCCAGCTAGCAGAGAATCGTCGAAGATTCGTCTTGTCGACGTCCGCCATTTTTGCATTTTGTACCACCGTAAATTAGACGTTACTAAAGCGTTCCAGAAATCGCGTTGGACCTTGTAAATATTCTCTAAACTACTTCCTGCGGATCAATTAGATGGAATATTAATTAAAAATTCGGATCTCGTCCTAGTTAAGAACTGATGTATGTAAGCAGTATTAAACTGATACAGAATGATCGTAGAATTTAAGAAACTAGCGATTTTAGAGACCATACGCGATGTTCTATGGCCGCGTGACCGTATCGGACCTTCGAATTTTTTAAATAAAATTCGTTTCTCGATTACAAGCACTTCCGTACGTCGACGATTGCGTTGTACTTTAAAGATCGTTTTGTCCCGCGTCTGCCAACAATGGCATCGCTCCACTGCTCCAAATTCTGATCTTTCATTATGATTAAGCTATCATCCAACGGCATTAATAATTTCAGATTTACGACGCCTTTCAAAGATTACCCCGAAATTGGCAACGACGATGCAGATAAATGAAGTTTCGATGACGTGTATGAAACGTACTGTATAATCGTCGAAACAATGTTCCAAGCGCGCCGGAAATAATAATTCTTACAAAATTTCTACCAAACGTTGCGTGCATAGATCTTTAACTTGTCATCTTCTTTCTACGATTACAGAATCGTGGAATTATGCGAAGCACGTACAATTAGCAACCTTCTAGTGGAATACAAATCTGCTTGTTTGTATCCACAATACATTATCCATGAGTTCTTGTAATTCAATGTTCTACAAGCCCACAATCCTTCAGCGAAACAAATTAAATTTTTACTAACTTTGTATTTTCTAGTTTCTCTCATATGAAAGTGAATCAACGAACGTTGAAAAGTATGAAATTAAGCAGACATCCAGACACTGTTCCACGACACCGTGAAGAATCTGAGAGTCTCTCTGTCGCTTCTTTTCAACGTTGAGGAAAAATTTCGATGCGAAAACAAGAGAAATCACGATACTTCTTCACTGTCGCCAGTGCTTAGAGAAACAGACAATGAACAGCATCGAGATTACTCATACTGTTCACAATTTTCATAAGTGTTTATCACTGTTTCAGTTCGCAGAGACAGATCAACCTCGGCTCCTGGCAACGCTCCTATAAACGCAGGAGCCTAACGGAGTACGCCGTTTCCAAAACCTCTGCTTTCGTTACGCAAATTATCGTGTCCGCTCTTCTGCGACGATTGTTATTATTATGCCTCCTTCATTATTCGAATACTTGAAATATCCGAAGTAGCATCGTTTAAAGTTCTTCAGGACGATGCAAAGTAATTTTTTCAACACTGCCAGCGCAGCTCAGAATCCCCCTTTTCACGATGGGTGACGTTAACGCAACGGTACCTTTTCAAAAGAATATTGCAACAACAGAACTGTCTTAGATTTTCTAGATACAGCAAATATACGATACAATAATTTATCTAAAGTAATTTTGATCTACATCCGCTAAGTAAATTGAGCAACAGAATGGTGCAAGATGTTCCCTCCCCCTATAGCATTTTATTAAAGAAAACTCTAGCTCAGTCTCTAGAATCATCTGTCAGCACCAGCATAACTAATACAACTATCCGTGCGCTAATAAACAACAATACGACCGAAAACTAGAAATATTAATGATTTCTGGCGCGCCAAGCCAGCCACGCATCGTAATATCCCTCTTGAGTCATCCGATTTCCACACACCGGCAATTTTATGCATCAGAAACTACCTGGCCCTCCATCCATCGAGCAACCGTCCGCCAACGACGGTCATTACAAAGCAGTACATCTCTGCGTCTCACGGAAATACGAGACTTGTACGTATCGCGCGACTTTCCACGTGGGCGAGAGAGTCGAGGTCGCAGCAGAACCGGAAGTCCATCCCCTTCGCGCGTCACGAGCCGCAGACGGGTCGAGGCGCGCTGATCCTTCGCCACATTTCAAGCAACGCACCTGACACGCCTCTGTCCACCTTCTCGCTTCGTTTATCGAACCGTATCAGTCTGCTGCGAATTATGTAACGGATTTCTAGCGAGGCTAGACGTTGTACAACCTTCCGACATTCCTAACGAAAACGGCGAGACCATGTGCCGTTCCGCGAATATCGCGCAATGTTATTTGAAATTTTCTGGGTGCCGGGATCGGATGCGTTTGATCGCGGATCTGCTTCTAATTTTAGGGTGGTAACGGCGCGGCGTAACGTCGATTCGGATTTTCAAAACGCATGTAGGTCTTGGGGATGCAATCACGGCGGAGCGTTATTTAACTGGGTCGTATCTTGACCAGAAGCTCCGCGGCGCAATTAAAAGATGAGCGATGGGGACGATTATTTCGGTGAATTCGATTTCGATTCTCGTTTGCGTCTCGACGGGGTGTGACGCAACGCGTAGAGACGGTTAATAGAACCGCAGCGAGCAATCTCTGGACTATGTACATTATTAGCGAGTGGAAATAAAGAGACGACTAATTTAAATTATTCATCGATCGAACAGTTTGAAGCTTATCACGAATGAAAAAAATAGCAGATTGTTCAACGGTACGATATTTTTGATGTTATAAATATGGAGAACGATGGTAACCAGAATGTATACGAAATTCGCAATTGCTAAAGTGGAACACAATGTTTGCTTGAATGGAACTTAAGAAATTTAGATAACGCGACTAAGTTCTCCCCATGAAACTTTGATGAATTTATACTGGAAGATTTACGGCCAATAATGGCGATTAAGTGTCGAAAACAATCGCCTCGAAGCCTTTCGAATGGTTCAGTTCGAACTCTGACGAAATTACGTTTCTGGAGACGTGCTCGAGTCGCTATTAGCAGCCTGGGCCAGCAATAACAGCCTGCACCGCGTAGTCGACCAGAAACACGTATGCGATGGTAAACAGCTGGCTAACCAGCTTTCAAACTTATTCTGCGTCTCAAATAAATCCACACTTAGCCTGCTCTCTGGCTCGAGCTATCCTTGCGGATATCGCTCGCCGCTGGAATGGACTAGAAATCCTCGAGTCCCTCCGTTTCTCTTACCTCTCGCCTCGTGGTGGTTTTGCGCGTAGTACTTGTCCTGGTCACGGAGCTGATGGTCTCGTGGGGCGAGTCCCAGTCCTGGAAGACTTGCGTGGTCGCCATGACGGCTGCTCGCGGTCCTCTTCCCGTTCACAAGTTCACTCAGACCGCGGTGCAGGCTCAGCGGAGAAGAAAAATCGTAATCCTTTCACGGTGATTCGTGGCAGCCACTCGAACGGTCTCGCTCCTTGAACGACAACCCTTCGGATAGGCGACTCTAACGTGGGTATCGACGGCCTGATCGAGGAACACTGCCGATCGAAGCTGGAAGAGTCACTTTCGTATCTGTTGGAATTTCCAAGACACTGATTCACAAGCTCTGCTCTCGAGTCGAAATAAACTAGCGATCACTTAATCGAAAGGGTCTGAGAATGCAGACTGTAACTATTCGATTTTGGATCAGAAATACGGTACTCACTACGCTCTATCTCAGACACTAGTTTCACAGCCTCTGCTTTCAGATCAAAGGAAACAGGGAAATTCACTCGTCTACTCAGTTTCGTGTCTACTTGAAAATAGCTTTCCTTTTTTCGTATACTCGTATACAAGAAGAAGAATTCGCCCGCGAACGAGTAGAGAAAAGCTGAAATGTTCCAGGAGCGAGAGAGATCGCGGGGCTAGCTTCGAGACGGTTCCTCGATCAGCTGGATCGACGATCGATCGGTACTGCGTACACGGATCGATACCTACGCGGTCGCCCCATCGAACGAGCCCGGTTTGCTTCGAAGCCGCGACCAAATGGTCCACGTAAAGTGGGTTCTTCTCGTGTAGGATGAATGCGCGATTCGAGGTGGATCACGCGCGACTGAGCTTAGGAAGCACGCCTCCGCTCCTAGCCGCGAGAGAGTGAACCGCGCCGCGCCCCATCCGCAGTCTAATTCCAGAAATACGGAGAAACACGTATAATTAGGACGACGACGGGCCACCGCGACATCGCGGTACGCGAGGCGAGATCTACGCGGCTACCCTGGGACGATGGCTCCGCGGAATGTGCAATGTCAAGGGGTTATCGATGGGAACGGGAATATCGATGGTATCGGATGAACGTTCGCAACAAGAGTGGGGTTCATGCATGCTGAAACGACGCTGACAATGAGGACCATTCACCAAGTAATGGACCCAATGCATGACTGATCGTATGCAAACATTATATTTTAGAACGAAGAGTGTCACGAGTAAACTACAATAATTAAAAATAATAGATATAGCGACGTGATTCGAAACAAATTTAATCCTTTGCGTTCGCGTCAAGAGTGGGGTTCATGCATGCTGAAACGGCGCTGGTAATGGGGACCATTCACCAAGTAATGGACCCAAAGTATGACTGACCGTATGCAAACATTATATTTTAGAACGAAGAGTGTCACGATTAAACTACAGCAATTAAAAATAATAGATATCGCGACGTGATTCGAAACAAATTTAATCCTTTGCGTTCGAGGACTTTTTCGGCCACGCTGCAATTCGAGACGATTTCGCGCGCAAATGAATTTATATACAGATTAACATACCAAAAGTGTTACATTTGAATGTATTATCTATATGTTTACAGTTTGAGAAAGATAACTATCAGAGTTCGAGTTCTGTAGTTGCGTTTGGTGTGATTATTTACATAAACGCTTACCAAGACAGTCTGAATTGTCAGAATCTTATGAGTCATCTACTACTTCCGGATTCACTGTCAATTACTCTAATTTTTCTATTTCTCGCACCCGATACTAGATCACTGTTTACACTTGCTCCACCGCGAATTACATCATGAATGGATAAGTTTCTAATCGATTAAAAATCAAACTGGCCTTAAAACTTTCAAACGAGTGGCGCGATACGTCGCGATACATGTGCTCGCTACGATCGTCGAAGCTGTACTAACTCCAGACACGTATTCAATGTCAGGACCACGGTCGTAGAGGAATCTTATCTTAATCCTCACTTTACGTCGCAATGTCACTTTCCAACCAGAAAGATAAACAGCCTTAAGGGACCTGTTCCCTAACCAATATTTCTCTCCAAAATTCAGCATAAACAAAGTTGCCACGCAAAACATCGTGGCAAGTGATAGTCGTCGTTCGAGCGCGAAACGGTTAAAAAGTAATGCTTTAGAAAATTCTGAAGATTCTTGAGGCGCGCGAGACTTTCAGGAGCTGCGAAGATTCGTAGGGTTTCGAAGAGGTTCGAATAGCTCGAATATCGAATACGAATTGCTCGCCTCGTAGCAGTTCAGGCTCGAAACGATTCGAAGCGATACGAATCCTATTGCCACGGGTAGCGTAGGCAGTTCGTGCAGTTATACAGCGATGTCCCGTGATGAATCTCGATCGGAATTTATCGGCGGTACCGGCGCGGCGATGGTTCTCATCGAGCGAATTTTTGGACGCCGGTCGAGTTTAAGGGAGACAAAGGGCGTTGATTGCGAGTGGAGCCCGTGGGACAAAAAGGCCAGCCGGGAAAAAGGGGACAAACAGCGGTACAGGGGGTTGGCGAGGGTGAACGTGACGCGCATCGACCTCGCGAAAGAATAATGGAGCGCGCGGATCTCTATTTTGGCCACGCGTCACCAGCCGAATAAATCAAATATCGGCGTTACGCGTCCGTAAATTAAATTCCTGTGGAACTGGCTCGTTGACAGCGGCGACAGCCTGAATGAGCTCGTAAGACATCGTCGCGTTTTGCAATCGCTGCGTGTCCTGCCGGAATTTATATCTGTTCGTAATGATAAAAAATCCTTTCAGACAAATTCGACCGAGAATTTATTAGACGAACAGTATTCTTTATGGATCGGACGCTGTTTCGTAGTTTGATAACGCGCGATTGCATAGAGCGTTATGAAAAAAAAGTCTAAGACTTGATCAGGTTGCAGCACTCACTGCAAGGGAGACGCCAATAAAACGCTAAATGCTAATAAAATTCTAGTTAAAACTTGTTTCGCGATGATTAATAGTATATGTGTAACAATGACAAAATGATGAATTGTTGACGCGTAATTTCGACCGTGTAATAATTGCGCGCTCGCGAGTCAACTTTGTTCTAATTAAATTTTTCATTCCTGCAGATGATGCGTTGAATAAGTTAGCGACAGTACCTCCGACGGAAAATTTTAATTAAGTCATTCATTATTAATTATTAATTTTGCAGTTATTTATTTCAATTGCTAATTACCAACGTATGCGTTGTTATTAAGATGAAAGCTCGTCGGGTATAAATTTCCGTGAAATTATTAATTATATTCGATCCGTTCAACTGGGAATTTAATTGCGAGCAGTAGTGCGATTGTTACTCCTACACGGGCCTCCAGCTTCACTTCTGACATGACCATTTAGAGCTTTCATTAAGCACTTCAAATATGTATTTTAGTCCAATTAACTTCTAACACTGAATCGGCATGATAAAGTTGAAGTAATTCGTTTAATTGCGATACGCTGAAACGTAATCGCACTTCTATTGAACTCCCCGTGACAAATAATATTATTCTGAAGTTTCAATCATAAATGAAAAATCGATCGATCTCGTTATCCCGGCAAGTAATTTACTTCTCCCTCTCTACGCGTTTGTATTGAAACAAATAGTGAAAAAATTCCGACGCGCCAATAGAGATGCATATGTCTGTATCCTTTAGTCAAAAAATAAATGTAGAAGCAAGAAAATGATTTATTATATATCATTTCCTCCGCGAAGCTAACGAACACTCGAGCTCCTCCTCTCCTTTCTGAGTTTCCCACGGAAAATTCTGCTCCGTCTGACCTCTCTCTCGCCTCGTTGAACCCTCACCCCGTACGCTTCCATTTTCTTACCTCTTTCAAACCCCTCTTACCTCGCGTTAGTCGAGTTATCAGTTCCTCTGGTTTAATGGCCACAATTTTTATCCTCGCCCTTTTCACCTCTCACCTTTTCTTTTTTAATAAAACAAACAACAACCAGCCATTGTCGCCTCTCTGTGCTTTGTGACTCCGTATGTCCCCGTTCTCAGATCTTTCCATCTACCCTCGGATCTTTATTCTATATATTACGCGCTTCGTAACGTTGATCTGATCTTGGTTGCTTTTAGCGGGCTTCGTCCGCTCGGATTTAATAAGAGAAGCGAGAAGAAGATTCCCGGATTTAATACTTTCGAGTTCTAAGGGAGTGTGTATCCCGTGCGGAATGAAATTATAGCATGGAAAGACGTTCACCAAAGAGAGTGATATACGGAAGAAAGTCACGTAGATCATTTCGAGACGCGAGATTAATTACTTTCGCACCGATAACCACAGGGACAATTATTAAAGAAAATTGTGTCGCTCGAAATTGAATTGTAGAAAGATGAATAAATTTGACACGCGAACTGAACGCTAATTAACCCACGCGAGATATTGCGAAAGACGCGTCGCGCTTGATTCGTGTGACGGTTTGAAAGGAGTGGCGCTGTCGCGGCGCCGCCGCGATATACACCGGAAACGACGTTCTCCAACGGGGACCAACGGCCAGCCAGATGCAAATCCCATTCGTAAATCGCGCGAAGTCTCTTTGGCAACGACAAGAGTATACAGCACCGCGGCGCGCTATAGTTAATCTAACAACTCGGAGCGGGTAAGGACAGCCAGGATGATGGGTGAGAGGTGGAGGCTTCTGCTCGAGCGATGAAGCGTTTCAACCAGCGCGTTAGTTAATGCTTTTGTCGAGGATACCGCTATTTATAACTGATTCACGCGGGTTCGCTGAAATATTAGGGTATCGCGGCACGTTTAGGTTCATTTATTCCCGTTGGCCCTCGAGATAATCCACTGAGACGCGGGAGCCACGCGTTTCCGCATCTGATACGAAATTTATTTGTCACCTGGCCGAGTAAATTGCTAGGTCCGCGCGTGTGTCGCCTCGACATACCGCGGGAACATGTTATATCGCTTGCTGGTGCAGCGTCGTGTCAGTTTTATACCCGCTCAGATTTTGTAACATTCACAGATATATATTATATAATCGCACAATTTCTGTTTTCCAATATGCAAACGCTAAAGTAAATAACGCTCTACGTAAATCGTAGGACTAAACTTTTCTATAAAACATCTTACACATTAAGTCGCAATGGTACCGCGTAAGTTCTTCGCTGAACCATAAAGTTCGTCCCCTAATTGAAGGAAGCGAGAAATTCTAAAAAAAAGCCAGCAGTATACAGTTTTTATAGCAGAAGATCGTCTTCAAGTTTGAGGAAGAAGTCTGACCTTGATGCACACATGGTTAGTACATGGAAGATCCAAACAACCGGCGGACGGATCCCATAAGCATGCATTTCGGGGCAGATTAATGGGGCCAATGGACGATCGACGTTAAACGACGGCAACGGGCAATAACCAGCCGTAAAACGGATTATTTATAAACTAATTCGAGTTCTTCGTGGCTCGACTAGATGGCAACACCGGTTGAAAACTTTCGCGGGTGCTCGCAAGCTCGAAAGCTTCTCAAACGCAGCCGACAGATGGAGGTGAGATGATAACATTTCGTCTTCCTGATACTGTGCTTTCGACATTAGAACTGGATAAATCGTCTACGCGACTGATAATTTTAGTACTCGAAGATCCGATTTTGAGGTTGTCTCAGACGTTCCTGAATGCGAGGTGCTCGGCTGCGCACGGATCGAAACGGAAGGCGATTCTGCGAGGTGAAGGAAGAGAAGCGAAGTTTCGAAAGGAGAAATTAGAAATGTTGAATAAGTTGTAATTAGTTATTGGTCACTTCCAATTACCCGAATGGAATTAATCTAAACTGTGCTGTTACTTTACAAGCGTTCGGATTTGAATCGATTCTTCCTAGAACTCGATTAAACCGCGGCTACGCCTGTTTTTCAATTAAGCCTCAACTAATACAGAATAAACCGGAAGCAATTTGTCAGGCGTAAATTGAATTTCGCATTCATTCGAAATAGCTCTAATTTTTGTTCAAACAGGGGAGAACAGGATCCGTCCGGAATCATGAATGAAACTGGGTCGACCATTAATCAAACATAAAGTAAAATACGTAAGAATGATCGTTCGCGTTGGCGCCCGGGAAAATATTTCAAGGCTCGCGCCTATTTTTACACGCGGGGAACCCCAATTAGCGCGTAGCGTCCCGTCAATCGGACGATAAATGAATACCGGGGGGGGCATTGATTTATCAAAAGAAGAGAAATCTTTCAGCCGCGATACATCAAGACCCGCCAAATTGCGAACGGGCAGCTCGTTTGGCAGCGAGACGAGGCGCGCGAACGTGGAAATATTTGCGACACGTCCAACGGGGTACGCAGCGGCACAATCACGGAAAAATATGCGGGGCCATGGGTGCTAAACGATCCTCGTCAAAGAAATCCTCGTTGCATTAACGCGACCCGGCGAAATGATAGTAATTATTCCGGCTTTGCAGGAGGATATCGCGGATATTTCGGCGAACAGATAGCCGCTGACGTGTAGGCAAAACCGCAATTAGTTAAACAAAGAAGACGCATTCATGTCCTACCGGTCGCAATTTCGTCTGCGTCCATTCCGTGAGTAATTAATTCCGCTCTCTAATTAGCTTCGCATTCTACGGATTATTCCGGGTTCTCCGGTTGAAAACGGTCGAGGAACTTCTCGTTGTACAATTGTTAGTTTCGAGCTGGCCAAATGTTTCCGTGCCCGCAACCGATTTTTACGCGTTTCCGAACATTGTTTCGCCACAAGTAACTATGTCTCCGCATGCACGTTTCTATGATAGTCAATTTACGCATAAATAAATGTTAACGCGGAAAGAGATCATCTGTTTACAGATGATATCTTACGACATACGTGAAATTATTTCCAATCGATTCGTACAAGTTATTGTACTTTATATTTTATGCATTATTCTTAATAAGAATGATTTGAAATTGTTAGATTTAAATCACAGATTGTCGGAAGATTTCATAATTTTCGTCTGGAAAGGAAAACGGCGAATGCTCGACGAGATTCTCCACGATTCCGTCCCTATCTTTATAGATTGCTGACAGGTCACGGAGACTTTCCGCCAACGCAGCTGTTTCGAGTAGCGCGATATTTTTAAGACCAATTTTTGCGCCAACGTTGGTAGCCCTTGCGTCAGAGATGTCACGGTCGATACGATTGTTCTCCATCATGTTATATATTTATATATATATAAAAAAAAAACAGCGTCAAGTATTTTGGGGCATGGACCTTTCACGATCGACCTTCAATTCCCCGTGGTGCGATTCTTATTAAAATATAGCGATAAATTACTACGATTTCAGGTCGGTCAGTATAATACAGTGAAATATGAAGAGCTACCAATATTCGAAATTTCATAATTTTAACATACGACAAGCCGTACGTTATTTTTCCACCGATATGCGATTCTATTTATTGTACAATGTACAGGTGGTTCCAAGAGTAACTGTTCGTTCTGAAACTCGATAAGAATCGCGTGAAAACATTTTGAAACCCGTGGTCTCTCGTAAAGTTACATCTACGAGAATGAAATTTTAACGCTGGAGACGACGTTGCGCCACTAGTCGTGGCAAATTGATCGCAGATGCAAATGGATATGAAAAACGAGAAATATGTAACAATGTATATATCGTTACATACCCGACGCGAACTTTTTTCACCCCCCAACGCTATCTCCTTCGATCTGCTCCCGGAACTTTTAAATGAATCCGACGTTCAACAAAATCTTAATCAGAAAAATTCTAAAATGTTATGCAGAAAGTTCCAGCCGTTCGTTCCATTCGAACGTTACCCCGCGTGTATGCCCCCGGACGTTATTAAAATTCTTCCCAGCGAGTAATAAGTAGTTTATCGGTACAGAATAATAAGAAGAATCTCGCTTAGTTACGCGTTTGGCGGCCGATAAACGAAACGAGAAGCCGCGTTCGACGATTAGAAAAGTTCTCGGCGATTTTTGCGACTCATCCGCGAGGTCTAATTAAAATCGAGCGAAAAAATCGTGGGATCGACCGCGCGAGACGCCCTTGTCGACGCTTCGAAATTCCTTCGATGCTTAGCGAGCTACGCGGACGGGATGATTGCAAAATGGACAAGTAGAAAGTAACGGGAAAATAACGTGAAAAGCGAGCGCGGGGCGGGTGAACACGTGTGCACCATTACATAACAACGAGCCTTTTTTAATCGGGACCGCGTTATTTCCGTCGCGAGGCTATTTCGCGAGAACGCTTTCGACGGGATCGAGGAAAGTGTACGATTCTCGCGGATCGCGGCGTGGCCTTTGATTAAAAATACGGACACTCTCGCGATAGGTACCTTTATTTTTATGTTCGCCGGTAGACCAACGGGAGGCCACCCCTTGCGGAGCACTGACACCGGTGTTTACGACACGTGCAATACGTCTTCTCGATCTCGTTGGTGGTTCGATTGGAAATCGTGGTGTTCTTCGACTATTAAAATTTCATTGGTCGCCGGTGACAAATTAGCGACTGGAACGATCGATCGAAATCGAAGGGACGATCGTGAGCGAAACTTCGTTTCTGCGTTCGAGCGATTCAATTATTTTCTCGGACAGGATCGGGAATTTATAGTCTCATTAGGTACCTTGACGTTGCAAAGGGTCGCGGATGCACGCGAATGCTGTCAGCGTAAATTAAACGGCGAGACACCTGGACACGCTTTCATCGCGAAGACGGGTGGAAAACCTTCAAAGGGGAACATAAATCTTATCTACGAGATGTAAGTATCCACTAAGACCAGTTAGTCGTTTTATGAGCAAGCTCCAGTGACCACGGTAGAAAAGGGCTTTTGTTCGCTGGCAAAACGATGAAAAGGGCAACGTTTCAATGCGAACCGAATAAGAACGAGGGGAGCTTGAAGGAGGATCGAGGAATTTTCAATTACATTTTTCTCGTTTCGTGAAACTCACCGTTCAGACAGATCGAGTTGTTTCACGCCTGAGAGATATTCGAAATCCCGCTTGATTTTCATCGCGAGGTACAACCGATTAATTTCACAGATGAACAACCGAACGAGAATGGCCCAGCTCCTCAGAGCACTATGAAATTTATACCTCCAACTTTAAATGGACTGTTAATTCTTAATTAATAGTACCCGGCGAAGACACGCAAAGCTTTGTAGGAAATCCAATGAATAATTAAAGTCTGTAAGTTTCCGCTTCCGACGCGAGCTAATCCTACAGGCTTCGTGTTTCGCTAGGCAGGCGCCATTTTATAATCCATCAAACTCTGGAGGCGTGTAACGCGGTGTACAACGCGCGCCATAAATCCGCAGCAATTTTACACGTATATTTATATAATACGTGATAAACATAAATAAACGCTGGTTGAAACAAACGATATTTACGCGGTCGAGCGTCGCCTCAACCAGAGTGTGAACGAATAAAATTTATATCCGAGCGGATCGCCGAAACTCGGATCGAACGTACGAATACGTAACTACACAAATAGGTTTGAGTTACAATCAAAGCCAGATCTGTCCGCGACAATGGATCTCCTCGTTATTTTTCTGCAACGCCTGGTCGCGGACAGAAATATATTTTTTCGGACTTGCTCGGTCGCGGCAGACACCGTACGTCAGGGACGAAACAAATGTCGCGTGCTCGATCGAATAATTTCCCTGAATTTTCCTCGACCATTAAAATTCGCCGGAGAACGCTCGATGCTCTCGGAATGCTAATACTGAAACTGGTTATCGCCTAATTATACCGAACAGGGTATTTATACCCGCACCGTGCACGTTTTCTACGCCTAGCAGAAGCTTTGTTTTGTTGCCAATTTTAGTCGAGTTCGTTTAACATCTTTTTTCCCGATGACAACAGCTTAGTCGCGGAGTGTTGCAGCACGTTTTCATGCGTACAAACGATATTTGTTATCTACGAAACGATTTTTATTTAACACTAGGATCAACAGATTTATACTCTCGATAAACATATTGTTTTATCTAGCGAAGATGCACCGCGCGTGAATAATTGATCATTTATTCGGCACGAATTCGGTCCTGGACATTTTGATACTTCGTATTGACCGTAATTTCCAATGCAAATGTTACATATCCAATTTGTTCTTTTTATCTCTGCCGTATTCGTTAAACCAGATTTGTCAAATAAATTTCGCGCGTTCATTCGCTGATACAACGCCATGGGATTTTGCTCTTTTTCACTGTCCGACAAAAAAATGAAACGGATCGCGACCGAAAGCTGTTTGTTAAACCTTGTAACGCGCGGTTAAATTTTGTAATCCAGCCGTTCGTTACTGAAAATTATAACTGGGGATATTTTCATTTGTATCCAGGTATAATTAAATACAAATACTGACTGTTCTCGCCGAAAAATCTCGATTTACGCTACTGCCAAGAGTAACATCGAATTATACATAATCAACAATCGAAAGATATCGTTTAAAAATCAATTATCTTCGATAATTCTCAAATTGTTCAAAAGTCACAAAATATTTTTATCTCTTCCAAAGAATCCAACTTTTTTTAATTTCTCACGTTTTCTAACATTCGTCCATACTGTCTGACAATCGTACCAAGCTTCTCCTCTTTTATCAATGTTGTACATTCCGAGAACTTGCAGTCGTAACTCGGTAATTGGCTGTCACAGTCGAGAAACGAAACTCGTACCTCAAGCTCAAAGTTTACAGAGATAATGATACGCATTCGGCATGTGCACACGATGTACCACTTAGCCCTGGTGCGACCAGCTGACGGCGATTCATCTCGCGATATATTGGCGCCTGAACCCCATTAAAATCGAGCGGGGATTTTCTGTGACGAGCTACGGGATCGTTGGTTACCACTTACCATCGTATTTCCGTCCCGATTTCAAGCTCGTATCGTCGAAGCTCGGTCTAAGTTTAGGAGTGCGCGATTAGTTTATCGTGGTCATCGACGGATCGTATGAAACGAACGCTGCTGAGCGAACGGTGAGCCTAACGCGTCCTTTTCGAAACCGTTTTCTCTAATGGATCGGTTCACTCCGCGTAAATTCGTAGTGGAACGACTCGACGAATGATCAGACAGAATAGTTCGCCTATGCGGAGGTTATTCGTAAACTATACTACTTAAAAAGTAAAAAAAAATATTCTTGCAATCTCTACAAATGAACGCAGCAGTAAATGGACATTTCCTAATATCTATCTATCTGCTCAAGCATTTGTCTGTTGATAATTAATGTTACATTATCGATATGGCTCTGGAACAGCGTGCTCTCCGTGCAACCCCTTACTGTGCTATTCGATAAATTATTTACAACGAAATGGACAATCGAACGGAATAGTTTGCATAAAAATAAAGAAGGAAATAAAAATGGAGAAAGAAGGAGGAAAGCGGACAGTGAGAAAGTTCCAAGTGAAACAAATAACGCCGAGTGTCCGAGCTTTATAATCTATAGTTCCGCGAAACTGGCGTGAACGAGCGTCCGTGCTCGAATTAGTTTCCATCCGATGAAAACCTTTAAAAATATTACCACCATAAATAATACTTTTCGCCGTGATGCGTGGCGTTCTGTTAATATTCTAAGCATTTGTATCCATCTAGAAACGAGTGACGAGGGAATAAATATGGATCCCTGTAATGCAACGCGATTCTCGCGTGCAAATTAGATTGTCCCCCGGTAATAATTCTGGAAAAACCTAGCTAACCTCGTCGAGGCAGCAGATTTCAATCGATACATCCCGAATTACGGCGAGCACGTTGCTTGCGCGGAACATATTGAAATTCCTGGGAGATCAGAAGCGTGCTGCACTTTAATTAGAAAGTTATCACCGAGAACTATTCGACGACCAGTCACTCTGCACGTCGCGACACCCTTTCCGAATAGAACAGCCGTCGCTGCGAGCCCTTTTGTCATCTGTTTTATAGCTGGATCACTATTTACCACCCTCCGCTCGGCCAATTAACCGGATCCCACATTTCACCCCACGCGCGAGTCCACTTATTTCACTGGAAGCGAGCCCAACAGCGAGGCTCGAGCGACACGAGGCCGATCAATTCGCAGTGAAACTGGTATTCGGTAGATTCATGGGCCGAAGGGAAGGCGAGATCGAGGAAAGGATCAGCGGCAAAGCGTGGACGGACAACGAAGCGAATCTATTTCGAGAATCGGCCACGGATCGGTCCCGGTGCCTCGAGCACGGCTCGAGCACCCAATGACGCCGAGATAGGGAGGGAAGGGTGCCAGAGAGGAGAGAAACTGTCCGCTAATTGAGACGCCAGAGGCATCGACCAGAAACCAAAACGGAAGCCACGCAGCTCCACCACCCTTTTCACGAGTCATCGCGCTGTGACGTTCCACGGGGTGGTCGATGACCGGCAACGAGCGAGTCTGCAGGGTGGACTAGGGTGAAAATGAAGAAGAATAGAATTACGCTTAAGACTACTGGATTTTCGAGATAAGACGAGAATGCACCCGCAGGGGACCACTCGAGATTCTCGTGATGGATACAAACGGAATTATGCCCTCGATTTTCTCATTCCGGTTTAGGGCGGCTTCTAAAGTTCCAAGGGCGAGTCTGAAAATCTCTGCCAGAAACGGCTGCACATCGACTATCTCCTCCTATGCACTCGGCATAGAAATAGCCAGAATTGTCGGTCTTTGTATCTGTCTTCCCCTGTCTCTGGTATCCCGAGGAAATTGCCCCTGGATCCGAGGCTCGCAACGATTCCACGCGATCTCGGTTCTCGATTAACGAAGCGAGACTACAAATTTGTCGGACGTCGCCGCTTATTCCCGTTGGCTTCGTTAAGATTTTTCCTCGAAGGAGCGTTGTAAATTGACGCTCGGACTTTTCAGGCTCGTTCGTGGTGGCTCGAGTTAGTAACAGAGGTTATATCTGGTTTTTGATTTTGCACGCGTAGAAGCGAGACGGAGGGTTCGTGGTATTTATCGTATTCGCCTCCAAGTCGAGTCTGTTCCATACCAATTTTCATTGGGACTCCGCGGATCGCGACAGAATTTAATAAACTGGGCCAATGGATAATACTTCTAATATATTAACCCTTTGCATCACGTTGGCTCCGCTACGGAGACACTCATAATACAGTACGTAATTCCACTGGCTCAGCTGTGAGGATATGGGTTATTTACATCGCAAGGAAATATCGGTCGAACTTATTAGAAAAAATGCGCGGAACGCGAAGGGTTGACGCTTCTCTCGCAACGAACTTAAATCGCTGGCAGAGAACGAGAACCAGAGAAGCGACATATAAGATGAAATAGACATATAAAACGAGGCTACTTTGCTCCACGTGATAACGCGTCGATGCAGAAGCAACGCGAGCAGCGTTATCGCTTGTTGAATGGGACAGGAAATTGAAAGGCGTCGTTACTTCGTGTTTTTCCCTCCGTGAAGCGCGCCTCATTCAACGGTCGGAATCGCAGGCGGAGATACCACATGTTTTCACGCTAAAATCTCCCTGGTTAGCGTTCCGCCCGACAATGTTACGCTTCCGCGTTTGATCTCGCTTCTCCTTCAGACGGTGCGCGGATACTTGTCTTACGTCGTACCGGTATTACGCGGCTTGCCAAGTGGCGCATCCCATTCAAGATTGCCCGGCCTTTGAATAAAGGCCACCTTATTTGCTCGATCCTCCTCCATTTCCGTTTCATTATTCTCCACGGCTGCAGTTTGGCCCAATAATCGCGCGGAGCCAAGGTAGAATCGCGTGAACGACGAAGCTACGAACAGGCTTCCAAGCTTGGTAGCACCCAGAAGAGAAATTCAGTTGTCAGAGTTCGGATTGCTTATCGTGGGAACCGTTCGCGATCCGATTTCGTTGCCTCGTTTGCGATCTCGTTAACGCCCGTTTCATTTTGGACGACTTTCTCTCTACAATTTTAAAACTGACCAGCGTCTGTCTCGCGATCGTGTAATTTAAAGAAAACTGGACCGCGTTCGAGTCATAAACGAGCAGAGTACTCCGTTACTTATCGAGAGGCTGTTGTTTGCCAAGCAAAACGCAGAAGAATCCTACACCGAACGCTGAGTAAACAAGTGATACTGGCATGGTGCTTCGAGTAAATTGTTTGTTTATATAGTTGGCTTCCATTAAACGCCGTTTAATCATTCGCCGAGTTAATAAGCGAGTCGTTACGGTTTCGATACACCGTTCGAAGGATGCGACGCTCGTCTTTCAACGCGTGTCTTCCCAACGCGGTCTGGAGTATACGAAGACGTTTCACTTTAATTAATAGAAAAGCAGAAGGCCGGAAAATACCAGGTACGCGGCCAACGTCAATATTTGAAGTCGCTCGGGCTTCCTAGTGTAAACTGACATTTCGTCCACGTTGTAAGTTCAGTTCAAGCTCGGAAGAAATATTAACGATAAATGTTTTGAACGGAACAACGTTATTTATATCTCTGCCGGTTGGTAGAATTAGGCAATTAGTGGGTCAGTATCGCGGGAAGAATGAGAAACACAGAAAGTGCGTGGGTGCGTTGTCAGATCTTACACTGATGTATTTTTAAGTATATCAGAAACCATTTGAAACCTTTAATCTCGTCTCTGAGTCATACGAGTTCTTCTGATAGATACATCAAACAACGAAGTGATACAATACAAATTCGCTTGGAAACAAAGTTATATATAACACTCTGGAACAGAACATCAAATCGTGTTAAGCATCTAAAGATCGATCGATGGATGCAGCGCAGTGGCAACCATAAATTCACAGATGAGACGTCTGACTATAGCCAAACTCTTTCCACTTGCACCCGTTTCACTGATCTACGATTCAGCGGAAGAACAATATACTTCGCTATCTCGTTTCTCGCGATACCACGACTACTCTCGTACGAAATTCAATTATTTATTTACGAGGAAAGTAACACTATTTCTTCTTCTTTCAAATTATTCGAAAAGAAAAAAACAACCCGCACAGGTCCTCCCAGGTGACAAAAATTCGCCATCCTCTGATCGTCGACAACTTTTCGCCGACCGTCCAATAATAAGCATCGCGTGCGTCGGAACGAACTCCAAGAATACGATCATTCATTGTATAATACGCAAAATCCACCGGCCACGTGATCAAACGTCGGATCCTCTCTGCGAGCGCACAAAGAAAATTCCGTCGACGTCACGGGGGTATTATACGATCAGTAAAACCGGGTCCCCGGTCATACCATCGCATAAAGCAGCATCACTGACCTAGCGTTTTCGTCGCTACAATCAATAACGCGGCTAAGTGTGCCCCTCCAACAAATCTGGCAAACGACCCGCGAATAAAACGAGCGCGTCCTCGTGCGTTCACATTAACGTCGCCGGCCGTATCCTTTCCGTAAGGGTTACGGACCAAACATTGTTCACCGCGTTTGCCACGGCTAACAGCGCGCGCCGAAAATATTCGCGGACGCTTGAAAACGCTTTGAATCGTCGACGCCATCGGCGTTGTAACTCACGTCGGGCACCCGACGTTGCCAAGGAAGCGGCGGTCGCGACGGGAATTCCAATATACCGACTCCAACAGGTCTAAATAGCCGCGCGCGCCGCTACCGTGGCCGTGCCGCGATTATAAATAAGCCAGCCCCGCAACCAATGACGTGTAATCGCCGGTTCGAACAGACGCGATCGACGTCACGGCGATCGCGCCATCGGCAACCCTCTTGTAAACGACGCCTAGAAATATCCGGCCGGATCCGAGGGAGTCGCCTCGCCGCGTCGGTCCCACGCTGCGCGGTGCACCTTTAAAAACAGCCTCATTCACCGCCAAATATTCTCGTGCTTCGTATCAAAGGGAGAATTACAGATCGTTCGGTGTTTACCAATCTTTCGTCGCGTTACCAACATTTCGGATATTCGCGGTTTCTCAATCGCGCGTCGAAAGCAGTTCAACTCGGATGGGCTTAGAGATTCGACGAGAGATTGAGGTGATGTCAATCGAACGTGTAATGTTCAACGGTCAGCTTAGAAACGATGTTCGTTGACGTTCTAAGCGGACAAAGCGATGGAGTTAATTTAAACGAAGACAAAGTCGGAAATCGTTTCACCAAGCGTATAACCGAGTGCGAGCGAAGCGAATATCCTGAAATTACCCGTGACAGCATCGGCGATGCAGTCACGACCTTGCGCAGCTTCTGTTCCCGATGATGTCATCGTGCGCGATTAATGTTTCCGCCCAAAATCGTCGACGGATACTTCATCGGCCTCGCGGACGGCCATCGATCTGATAATTGTCGCGATTTACAACGACGCTCTTGCGAAACACCGGTAAATTACAAACGAGAATCTGGAACGTTCGTTGTCGACGTTTGTCAGGAGGATGAAAGGGGCACTTAAATTTAAGTAAACCGTGGTACACTTAACGCGAAGGTAATTAAATCGTTTTCAAATGTGAAACCTTGCTCGAATTTTTAATAATAACTGCATTTGAGATTCAAGAATTCGTACGAAAACACATACTTTCGATTGTGAACCCTCTCACGCGTTCTAACACCCCATTTGCAGACCTCGAGTCGATCGAACGAAGAATTGTTTTAAGGTCTAAGCTAGAAATGATAAAATGTTCTAATGCCGCCCTCGTCCGTTCGAGTCGAATGAACGATCGCTCGACAGCGCCTCACCTGTGCTCGCTGCCAGAAGATCGTACGAATGCCTAGAATTTTATCGAAGGTGTGAATAGCCCCGATGTCGTCACCTTACGCTCCTCGAGGAGCAAGGTCGGACGACCTGAACGCGAGGCCGGATTTTTGTTAAGACTTCTCGGCCGTGCCAAGAATCTCGCGAACCACGAGATGCGTATACGAATTGCACGTCGTTCTTTCCACGTAACGGCACGTTCCATCGTGGCTACGTGACGCTCGACGAACACAAAGCGAATTGATGTTTGTTACGATTCCAGTATTTCGAAAACCGTAACGATTCCAATCTAAATTCCACCAGATAAACAAGATCCTCCGTATTCGCTCGCGCTGTTACGCTTTGGTCATTTCTCTGACGAGATACCCACTCGCACTCTCTCTCTCTCTCCTTACCAAGAGGACACTGTCTGTGCAGTATGACCATTTGTCATTTTAATTTCAGTACGTTCCATTCGAGCGTTAGCAGAAGCTACAAAAAAATGCCACGAGACCTTAAAATAGGTTTCAACTTCTCCCTTCTCGTAATTTGCGTTAAGGAGAAATTGCGTCGCTGGATTCGTAACTCGAACCTTCAAGGCTTTCAAGTTCTCGCAGTTAATACCCTTTAAGGCTTCCGAGTGTAAACCTCGTCTTATTCACAGGTTTCCAACGCTCGACTTACACCCACCACCGTCCAGTGGCGTGAAAACTTACAACTACCGAGCTCTTCGCTTCGCTATCGTAAGTTTTACTTACTCAGCGATCGATCGACAATCCGTTCGTTGTTACGAGCAATTATCCTTGACGACATTTCGCGAAACGATACACCTCTGTCGACGCGAGCGATAATTAATTACACGAGCTTAATAGAACGCACGCCGCTGAAATGTTTCGGAATAAGGAGAAGTGGGGTTGCATCGCTTTGAAAATAAACGGGTAACATATCGGATCTCCGTAATGTTACACGGTTATGACAAGCTACTAAACGTTTCAGGCTAACTATCCTCCACCATAAATCTCGCAGCTGACTGTCACCCGAGCCACAAATTAAACCAGCGGGACAATTAGTCACACGAAGATTGGATTCGTCTCCGTAAATCCCATAGCTAACCAACCGTGGCAAAGTCTCCGAACGACTAATCCACCGAGAAAAGCTTCTCTCTTTACCTACCCCTAATTCCATTTAATTATTTCAACCGGTTTGCCCGTTCAACCGGCGCTCGATCGCGTCGATTCGATTCGCTTTACTTAATCACGGATCGCGCGGGAACGAAAAAAAGGAACGGACAAGAGAGAAGGGTAAAAGAAACGAGGGGATCGCTCGAAATCGCGTTAAGAAACGATTAAAGAAACGCGAAGTTTCGATGTAATTAAATCGAGGAACAAAGGAACGAACGATAAGAAACAGAACGGGAGGCGGTTCGCGCGTAAACTGACGATGGCTCTTTCGTACCTCGCGAAATTCATCGCGCAAATTACTCGCCGTGCTTCTGACGTCCAATTAATCATCGTAATTTTCAGTTACTTGTCCGTCTGGCAAACCGTCGCCGTTATTCCCTGGCGCGGCGAGGAACCGGTTTCCGTGTCGCTTACTTCCGTTCACACTTTCAGTTACACGACTCTGCGGGTCTCTTCCTGGCAAGGAAATTCAATCTGGCAATAAAAGTAAAACGCCGCGACGAGTAATAAACGATAGCATTGCGACAGGACACGCAACGCTTATTACAAATCTATTATCGAAAGTTACGAAAATGTGTTCTAAATATCGCGACATTTATATGTTCGCGCGAACCGCGGACTCTAACGAATGGGATCTACGTAAATAACGATCTTCGATTCACCAGTTTTCCCTGTGGAAAATGATAAATATATTCGAAACAGCTACGCATAGTTCCAGTTCCTCCCTTGCCAGATTGAAAATCCGCTGGTTTACGTGCTGTAAAACAGACACCACGAATATACAGCACAGTTTCGGGTGATTACACTTCGACGAGAGCTCTAATGCTGCCAGTAATCTAGATTTCCGTGTTCTCATTTGCGCGTCGCGTCGTTTAGCTGCGAAAATTCGTGAAAATCACCCGAATAGTGCAAACGTTGTAAACGAACTGTTGAATGCAAGCCAGATCTCGGCTCGCTCAAGTCCTTTCTGCGCAAAGTGAATAAGCAAATTCTCCTGTTTCTTGCTTTTTATATATCAACGGTGCGTATCATCGTTCGTATCTTTAACTCCTTCACTAATTAATTACCACGCAATCTCGTCCAACCATCGACAGATAGTTAAAACAATTTAAACAATATTGCATCCAACAAATTCGTTTCTAGTCGACAGCATCGGTGTCTGATACGTCGTTGATTCGAAAGATGCATTGAAAAGAGATCGGTGAGGTGGGCGAAATGACATCTACTCGTGAAGTAACATCGCCTAGTAAATTCAACGATGTTTTATCTTAAGACGAGATTAATAACAGAGCTGCATCGTATTTGCATCTAAACGCGGGGCTAACGCGCATCAACTAAATTGCCGAGCATTTTGTCCCAGAGCAGCGAGTGCCCGTATAAATTTCCCTCGAGCAGTCTGCTTTCAACCAACCACGGTATTTATCGCTATCAAGGAAATCACTTTTCGAGCAAATCGACGCCTCCAAACATGAGACAAAAATGGTGAAACTGCTGCGGCAAATTTCAACGCGTCAAACAATTTCCTTTCAAGAATTTCGCGCTTGTTTGCTATCCTTGAACGGACTTCATTTCGTCGGAATATTTCGAATTACACTACGAGACTTCCTCTTAACTCGTGACTGAATACGATCGAAGGATAACAGACCCGCGAATAGACGCGTTAAATTGATAATCGACGAGCACGACTAAAATAATTTCCTCCTTACTCCCAGTTGCTCTTCCGCGAAGCAATCGTCAAGTTAGACGGTGTTTCTGTTTACCCGACTTAAATAATCTCATCTACGCGACAAAAGGACGATTATCTGTCCTCATTTGCTCCCAGGCGTCGACTGAACGTGCAAATTGCGACGCCAGTCCGACAGCGTGGCTTCGCGTTTGTTCTTTGTATTCGTTCCCGAATTTCGATTCACGTTTAATCCTCTACAGTTCTATTTACTTATACGAAAGTTCCTCGTCTCCTAACTCGGCTAGCGAACATTAATAATTGCTACCAACGGACTGCTTCCTGTACAGATTCAACCCTTCGAACGCTACGCAGTGCTAGCCGAGTTAAAAGAAGTTTGCACCATCGATGGTATACAATTTCTATCTAAAATTACTTGTCACCCCCGAAAGCATAAACGCAACAATAGTATCGCGGCCATACATAAATTCAATACTGCAAATATCGAACGGTGGCTCTTGGTGGACGCCATAAATGGGTTCATATCGCGTGCATGAACAACTTCCTCTATACACAGGTACGATTCATAACTGCCACGCGTACGAACGCACACACGAACGGCCACGAAATCCCAACGTCGAGCGAAAAACTGCTCGGATCGCATCAAAAGCGAGGGTGGTGTCGCGCGCGAGGACCGTGCGCCAAGCAGAACCGGAAACGCGGAACGCCGCATCGAAACGCGGCCGCTGTTAATTCGTTCTCCGATTTCAGGCGTTCTGTTTCGTTCGTTCTCCGATTTCAGGCGTTCACAGAAAGCGGCCGGATCTACCGGTAGCAGGGCGGTGGAAATTTATGCCGGTGATAACTCAACGTCTGCCCTCGCGAGCAACGACAATGATAATAACGATGGGAATGATTTAGTTGGATTAACTGCGGCTTCGAGGCGGCCGCGAACTGGCGCTGCGCACGTGCTCGCCTCAGGGATTAATGCTTCAAGACGGCCAAAACTATGTCTATCTTCGACACGTCTATATGGAACGTCCGGCAGGGTGGTACAGCCGGCTGAAATTATCCTCTCGCCAAGCACGACCGATCGCAACCCGGGTTATTATTGAAATCTTCACCGAACGATTCCGCCCGACACGACGACGGATTTCGATTAAATAAATATTTATCCACCCCGCGACGAGGGTTCGAGAAACCAACGATCGACCGATCGGCCGTTATTTTCGTTCGGTACCACCGCCGCCAGGCTTTTCCCTCCCGTTCAGAGGTGAACGAATAACTGGCATGTTATTCTCTGACTTTTCGACTTCCTCCTTTTCCTTATTATGTATCTCCTGCTCTCTCTTTCAGGTGAATTTCATTCCAACGGGACACTGTTTACGTATCGGAAGCTGGGAATGGGAGTTCGTCGAGGGTGTAAATTCTTTCTGGACAGAGGGATGTACGTCTAAGAAGGTTTTCCTCGAAAGAGCACGAAAGAATTCCATAGAAGATTTGAGAGTACATCGATAGAAACTCTTGGAGGGACACGCGAAACGAACGAGATCCAGAAAATGACTCGAACCGTTTGAGCAGTACATAGAAAGGAACATTTACCCCTTGAAGCGGACCTTCGAGGAGAAAACAAAAGTGTTCTTCCCTCGCTCCTCCGGAGAATCAAGTTTTCCGTACAATCGCCGTTTTACGAGTTACAACAGATAAAAGACTACATCAAACACACTCGAGCGACAGACCATTTCCGGAACAACGGGCCGCAGAATCGCCGGCGGGACAGAGGGCGATTATCATTAATCGGAAGTCGCAAAGCCGCGCGGCGTCCGCCGAGCATTCATCGACCGGATTCGCGTTAGCCCCTTCCCCCGTTGGAACGGAGTCCGTTGCCAGATCTAAAACCGTCTTACCGACAATGACGTAGAATCCGAGTAAATCGCGGACCCGTTGTCCGCTCGTTTTGCATTAAACGCCTCCCCGAACTAATCTTTCTTATTCCACTGTCGCGGCCTCTCGCCTCGCCGCGTCGAATTTAATTTCACGCGCCCAACTTCCCTTTTGTCTCGCGAAAGAGGAAGAGAACGAGGGGGGGAACAGCCTCGATGGACCGGACAACTACTGGCGGGAAGTACCCTTCGTTCGCGGCTCGTTTTCACACCCCCGTGAAAACCGGAGGAGGGAAAAGAAGCTGCGGGAGTTTGATGAATCGCCTGAAATACTCTACGGACGGACAGGGGAACGTTCGTTTCTATTTTCGCGTTACCCCCCTCGGTTACTCGCGGTATTTATTGTCCGAGAGAGCGGGTCGTTTTCAATGAGAGACGTTTGTTATTCGGGAAAATGTTTCTTGCGCTACGCTCGCGTCGATACGCGAATTTTGCTGTTATAAATTTTAGTAATAGGTTGTACACGGGAAATTGCACGGCAGCCAATTCCAGTGGCCTACGCGGGCGAAATTATTGAAAGACGTGGATTTTGCAGTGATAGATATCAGGTACTGTTGCGGAATAATTGCTTGAAATGTATCGCGTTAGGGGTGTTCACTTGTTTTCAGAATGTATCACTTACGATTCGCGCTGACAAGTTTTTATTAAGAGATTAAATGTAAATATGTAAACGCGTGTAGATTTATCTAATGCCCAAATGTTATCTACTTCATTGTATTATTGTATTATACGTATGAGTGCAATTAAATAATGTTAAAGAAAAGATTGGAAAAATTTGACTCTCATTATTTCTCCAGCTAATCCTTCAATCGTATTTAACAGAATCAAGATTTTTTCTTAAACGTTAATGTCGTGTATCGTGTCTGTAAAAGGGTATGTAAAGAGTGGCAACGAACTAAACGAATCCTATGTTGCCCATTACTTAGATTAAATTTCATCTATGAATTAAAAATGGACCGCGTACGAGTCTGGTTCAGTTTATATTCGATTTGGAATATAAGTTTATATTTTCCTCGACTCGTCGATTTTATGTGTTGGCCACAGATAAACGGAGATGGGTTCGGAATCGTACCATCGCGTGCAATGAAATTTTCGAACGGTACCAAATGTTATCAAATAACAACGGAAATTTATAGAATCTCGAATAGCTGAACTGCCGCATTAAATTCTCGGATATATCGAAACGTTTTTCGACTAACGGTGTTATGAAAATAATAAAAACCTTATCCCTTCGGTAGAAATTCTTGCAAATGGTAATGCTATACTGATTTCGCATTTTAAATACCTCTGTTCCAATATTTTGCACGCTTCTGTTATGAACAAATTTCATGCTATAAGACTTGAAAATATTTTTCCTACGTTCGAGGTCAGATTCAAATATTTGCGCAACCGAAATACCGAACAATTTTTAAAGGGAGACTTCACGCGATATTAAAATAGTCTTCTATACCTTTTTTCTGAATGTCAAACAGAAGGAACGGTTAATTTGCACCAAGTATTGACTTAAAACGACGATCTTGCACAATTCAACCGTTCCATTAAACCTTCGTTAACAACAAGAGAACGGAATTATACCAATAATTAATCTCTCAACTTGGAATGCAATTAATTCATTCCGAGCTACGCATTCCATTTATAGCGTCTTCGGTCCACCCACGTTCGACCATATTTTCAAATGCCATTCATTACGTAACTAACAAAACATAATAGTGTTTGTTAAGATTGCCCGAAATTACACAGCCAATTTTAACTGCAAACGGTTAACAAGTATCATCGATTTGGCATGAAATAAGATATTCGCGCAGAACAATTTGAATAGCCAAGTCGTGTCAATTTTTTATCCAAGCTACGCGTGCGAAATAGTAAATGTTGGCAGCATCCGAGGAAAGTGCGGAATGCCACTTTCGCGGTAGCTCTATTCGTTATTGGTGGTACCGCGTGCATCGCGGCCGATTCTCATCGACGTCGAATAAAGTTACGCGCCAAATAAAGTTGGTAAATCCCGTCGAAATTCGCGGATCGAAATAAGTTCGTTTATCCTTGACGAATATCAGAATGAACCGAGATTCTCGGCCGACCGTATAGTGTTGAACAGAAATCTCTCTGCGTTTATTTCTGGCGCGCACGAGTCGTACGAAAAACCACCTTTAAATCTCCGCTGGTCGCTCTTCGACACGCTCCATCCGTTACGCTACTGATTATCCTATCGATTATTTATCGACGCGAACCACCACCTATTTGCGTTAACCACAAAAAAAAACTAGATCCACAGAAATCTATAATTGAACAACGTCCCGCAGGCAGGAAAAAGTAAAAAAAAAAAAACATGAGATATCGTAACTGGCTCTCGTAAAGTAAAAAATAAAATCCAATTTATGTGACCAAGTTGTTCTCCCATTCGTTCGATATAAAATACCATACATTTAAACCTGCCGCTTTTTTGTTTCCCGTCAGGGCACCAATCGAACCGAGTTCATGCAGCGATGAATGAACCGAATAGTCGTACACTACTCGCAGTAGCGATTAAACGAATTCCTTCCTGCAAAACGCGATTCAATTCCACATCGAAAGCCTCGTCCAGCTTGGTATTTACAAGCGGAACAGAGTCGAAAGGAAGTCCGCGTCGAGCGGAGCAGTTTCAAGTTACTAAGATCCGCGAGTAACTCGGCCAATCTGAACCCGCTGGTCCGGAGGGCGAGATCGGGCAGTGCGCGTCGCAGCGTTTCAACGTCCGCAATAAACACGCCCACGTTTAAACGGCAGCGACGAAACCTTAGTTACCGTAATCGCACGTGTCACTTTGTGCGTGTCGTCACTTACTTCTTGGATTTTGTAGCTGGTCCGCACGGTTTTGCGCTTGGTGGTGGTGACCTCGTAACTCTCCTCCACGGTGGGCGCCTCGTCGTCCTCGTTGTTGTTGGCGGCATTATCGTTGCCGGTGTTCAGAACACCCCCGTCGTTCTCGGACGTGGCGTCAGGGCCGAGGACGTCCGTCGCATCCATCCCCGTGTTCTCCGTGTCCGCTTCCAGGGTTGAACGATCCGTTCGAGAAGGTATACTCGATACGCGACGATATCGATAGCTCGGTTACCCGTAGAGGTGTGCACGTCGTTCGATTCACACGCGACTGCTGGGGCGGGCTATCTCAGGTTATGAACGGTGGACGATCCTATGGAAATGTTCCTCGCTTATGAACGAACACGCTCGTGTACGACTGCGAAATTGGCCCGTGCAACGGGCCGCGCGAAAAACTTCGACGAGCAACTCGACGAAACTATTCCGGGATCGGCGAAGTTCTGCACGAAGCGGAGAGACTGGCGGTACTAAGGCGCCGCGGTTCGAGAAACCCGCCGCGAACGGCTTTCAACGGCGAAAATAGCTCAAGTTTTCCCCAAGGAAACGCACGCAACGCCGGCTCCGGCCAGTGTCGAATTCGTCGTTCACCAGCCCGCGATAAATATCCGCTGCGAATTAAGACCGACTCGGTGTTTCCGTTTAAAATCGCACCACGCAACTGTTCGACCCGTGTTCGTACGGGCTCTCGAGTAATCGCGCGGCGAAGCCGTACGATCGTTCCCCGCGAGACCTATCGATCATGGGAGAAATCGATATCGCTGCGATACACCCCATCGTTTCTCGCTCGGTGGTGCAACTGTGCTTGCCTTCGCTCGCGATTTTCGTTTCCCGTATTATTCGTATTCTTTTTGCGCGTGTTCGTGAGAAGTGTGGTTGGTTTGCTTGGATACCGAGTTCGTCTGTGAACCGTGCGTTTGTCGATGCATGAATGCGATGGAAGTATGGTTATGAATGCGGCGGGATTGCAGGCTGTCGGTGGTCCAGCGGAACGTTCAAACTTCCGTTCTATCGAAAGATAAGTTCGCATTACATTTTGATACGCTATTTATACACTATTCGTGATATATGTCGTGGTTGAAAAATATAAACGGGTTTTAAAGATAGTTGTGCGCGCGACAAACAATTTGGTTCGCGATAAAACGAGAAACTGTTTACAAAAATTTGAAAGCTCCGAAATCGCACTATCAAACTCTAGGCGTACACGACATCTAACGTTATCCGGGTGAACTAAATTACAGCAACACGGTTAGAAGAATTTTCGATTATTTTGTATTTTGTTAATCACGATCCATACGATCGATGATGGTCTTCGTCTTCTTTAATACAACTATCCGTTCAAGGTATTTATCACTATAAATATATTTGTAAAAATCACAGCGAAGTTAATAAGGCATTCTCAAAACGCAAACACGTATATATCCACGGTATATTCTGCTGCGTTTCTCATCAGGCTTAACGTGTTCAAATAAGCGTAACCTGCCAACAATTTTATTGTAACACGAAGTTTTTAAATAAACAAGACCTGGCAACAATTTTTGTTCGTAACATCGAAATCACTGATCAGTAATTCGTTTTCGTGCGAATGCATCCAGAAGCTTCTTGGCTTTCCAACGGATCGATACATTATGAGTTCTCGTAGTTCTTCAATTGTATCAAGTCCTTCGGTCTGTACACACCAACCTCCGTGATGATGCCTTTGATAAGACTAGCCGGGGTAACGTCAAAGGCTGGATTCCAACACTGTATTCCATGGGCAGCGATTCGTTGGTCGTTTATATGCGTTAATTCCCTTTCTGGCCTCTCTTCGATAACGATATGATCACCACTAGGGATACTAAAGTCTATGGAGGTTCGCGGGGCCGCCACGTAAAATGGAACGTTGTGATACTTAGCGACTATAGCGATCTGAAAATATTGTGAAACAGTTAAAACACAGGAACGACATTTTTTAGATTCCAATCCAATTGGTGGGTGTATTACTTGATAAGTTCCAATTTTATTAGCCGTGTCGCCATTCGCGGCCACTCTGTCCGCACCCACAACCACCGCAGAAATATTCCTCGATTTCATAAGCGCGGCGACCATGTCGTCGCAAATCAGGGTGGCTGGTATTTTCTCGTATACTAATTCGTACGCGGTCAGTCGTGCTCCTTGATTATATGGCCTAGTCTCGGTACAATATGCATGTTCTGTAAGTATGTCACTGGTTACTGTATAACTTTGTCTAACGTTGCCCAATGTCAAAACTAGAGACATGCAAACGTTACCAAGACTATTTTTCTTATGAAGGGATCTAATAACACCTAAAGCTGTGCCATAACCTGCTGTCGCAAGGCTGCCAGTGTTACAGTGCGTCAAAATCCTAACAAAATTGTCCCCGGCTACGTTCTTCAAAATTTCCTGCGCCCCAAAGTCCCCTATAGCTTTGTTATCCGCGATATCTTTCTCCAGCATGGCCTCAATGGCTTCGATAAATCTGCAAGCATCATCAGCAATGATATTTACATTGGAAGGTGGACCGCTTAGCTCTCTTTAGGATAATCTTTATACCTTTCTTTCATTTCCGTTACGTTAACAGTTTCGTCTTTGCTAAGTTTATTGGCCAACTGAATTAATTCATCGGCCGCGATTTTCATATTAACAGCTGTCGGCCGAGCGGAGACCAAGTAATTCAATTTGCCCTCCACGTCACGTCGCAGACTCTTCTTGTCCATGTATTCCTCGTTCTTGATCTCCGTTGCCAAACTAAGACAGCCCACGATGGCTATAGCTGGTGCACCTCGAACCTAGACGAATCATAGAAAAAATAACAGTAACAATATAACAGTCTCTTCAATTCTCTCAACTGGAACATAGACAACATATTTTGAGCAACCGAAGAACCTAATATTATGAATATCGTATCACCACTAATTACGTATCGAACAACATACAATTTCTCAGAAACAGATGACAGAAAAAACGAGCAGAAAATCTAGTACACCAGCCACAGTATTCCAGGGTTAAATCAACTAATCCCATCAATTAAAATATAGCTCTCGCGCGAATCGCCGCAAATTACCACGGTTTCCTTTACTGCGATTTAATTGCTCGAATGCCTCGCCTCGTATCGTTCGTCAATAGCCTCCTTCGTCCGTCAACAATCGAGCATTTAACACGCACAGAACCGACCTTCGAAGCAAAGAAATTCCCACCTATCTACTTGTACACAACGAAAAACGTACCTGCATGTTATTGATAACCTTCCAGCCATCCTCCACGCCTTTGACAGGGATGTATCGGGAGATCGCCGGTAACAGTATCTGATCGAGTATCTCCAGCTTGCCGTTCTCCCATTTGATTGCCCGCAGCGTCATTTCGATCCGTCAAAGGCGAACACGTGCCCGTGTGCGAGGCGACTGGTTGGGCGATGGATACGTGCAGATTCGAGACGCGGCTAGCACAACCGCGGCTTCGTAGTTTCTGAATGAAACGGGATCCCGTTCATTTGAAGCTCACGTGCACTCCGGACGACCGTGACTCGAGGCCTATCGCAACGACGTATCGTCAAGCTATCACGTGTACACACGTAACCTGCGCGTCTATGTATGAATTAGCCCCCACGCGCGCACAGCGCCACCTAGCAGCTGCTGAATCGACTAGACACCCTCCGTCAAAACGGAAGTCCTGCTACGCGATTGGTTCGAAATTATTTCGTGTTTACGTCACTTTCCGGCGAGGAATTTCGAGGATCGACGACAAGAAAATTGGGAGAAATCTGTATAACTTCGAATAAATACCGAGGGAAATTTGGAAATCGATCGATCGCGATTTTCTCCTGTTTCTTGTCTTACAACCATGTTCCATTAAAACCGAATTCTTGTATTAAAATTGTAACCATTTAAGTTGCCGACGCGTTTATCGTAAATTGTAATGTATAATTTTCAGAGAACATAGGGATTCGAAGTCCTCCAAGCGTTCTCTGTTCGTAAATCTTTCCATCGTAATCGCCGATCTCCTAATATTGTCCGACCGCGTGCAGAGATTACGATTTCGATAAAAGTTCAGCTCTCAGAACTTCTAAAATTCGAGATTCGATTTTATCGTGTCTTGAACCACTTCCAACATTCTGCAAATCAGAAATTTACACGAAAATACGTGCTTATCGTAGCGTAAACACGTACAAGTAATCCTCCTTTAACTGTACTCGACGTACGCTGCAAGATAAATGCAGCGTGGCAACGATATGGAAACTTGTATTACAAACAACACCGCATCAAAATTAATACGACTACTTTACTCGTCGCAACTTAAATAGTTATACACAGCTTCGTATCAGAGGCAAAGAAGGTAACATTTACATTTCTCCCAAGCCTATCCAATGTGACTTCAAAGGCAAAGTATTTAAATTGTGGAATAAATAAGGAACGGAATAAATTTGATAACAATTCCAAAAACTGTCTCGTAATCGATTAAAAAACACGACGATATGCACGAGGTGTATCGATAACGGTTGCCAAAAGTCACGGGAACACTTTTCAATTACGCATAACTTAAAGGCTCGCGTTCGCCCGCACGCGTCCCGGTACAAAGAAAATCGTTCTCATTCCCCATGCAATTCGTTGCTTTGATCCTTTACATGATTCCAACCTGGCCAGGTAGGTACAAGGCTACGGTGCTCGCTCGTGACTGAATGCTCGCAACATATTTCGAGTGCAAACTATTCCATTTACTTGCCGCGTTTTAAAAAAAACCTTTGCATTTCAAAATAGATAGCACTTTTCGCCCCGGGAACGTGCCACGTACCCCGTTGAAAGCGTAATGTCGCCAGGTGAATTTCGATCATTTTTCGTCGCCCGCGAACCCTCCCCGTCACTGATGGGATCGAGCATATCGAACGGGGTGGCGTTAAGTGCCTGATGAACGTCTTCCTGAACGTGGTTCCGCGAGACTTTACAGGGAATAATAGGAATTCGGTCGAACAGTTTGAAGCGATGAGACGTTACTTCGTATGAATACCAAGTAAATCATGTTCGACAAATTTTCAAGTAAAACAACGGATGAGACGGCGAGTTCGTCGGAAAACGGAGCGTGTTTACAACCACCGTTCGCGACTCACACCTGTTCCAATTGGTATTCATATTCTATTTATCCAAATGGAATCGCTGACCTATCTTCACTTTTGAGTGCAGATATTAGAGCATAAAGGAAAGAATTCGTATCGTACTTTAGAATTGATTACCGCGAACGTGACTGTCGAGTGACAAAAGACTGATTTTAATGCGTCGCTATTGTCGCGATAAGATGTTGCGCAATATTATGAGGTAGTGTTATCAGAGGTTATTTATAACAGAATTCGAGAAGTCATAGGACGTCATATGTTTTAGGCAAGAGTGTTCAAGTTCGAGGTCGTGGTGAGATTATAGAATTGTCGGGTCATTTGCGTTCTGTCGAATCTAAGTATTAGATTCTCCTCGAAGTATTTATCAAGTAGTAACGAATATTTGTTGTACTATCTTGCAGATAGTAGATCTTTCTATAGTAGATCTTCTTAGCTCTGCAGATCTTTTTTAAACGTCAGAGCAGTGATAGATCTGACCATTGAAAGGAACTTTTTAAACAATAGACCGATTGTAATCGATAAGAAATAAATTTGGAAGTTACGGTGGACACAATAGAATGTCATATTCGAGCTCATTTCAGTTTTGGATGAGATATCTGAGTTATGTGTACACGGATTTTCACGATGAAGAATAGCACCGTTTCTATTAATCAATGTAGCCTGGTCTCGTTAATTTTTGACAAAAAAATTGCAACTGCACCCCGGCATCACCCCGCCTCGTGTGATTGATTCGCCACGTCGTATAAAACATAATGAATAATATGCGCCACGGATAATAATACTTCGCGTAACTCAAATTACAATGACAAATTTTATCCGCCGTAAAAAGTTCTTAATTTTAGAACATGAATGACACCGAAAAAATTCCCCATTTATTTCCATACCGAATGTTCATTTTTTATCTCGCGAAATTGCCGTGTTTTAGATATAACTTAAAGTTTGGTATTGATCGAGCAAACTAGCCAGTTGAAAAAAAGAGCGTATACTAATAATGCGATTCAATGTCCTACAAGTCGATCTAAAAGCGAAGTCGGCGAATATTCGAGCTTTATATTTTGACACGATCGACTAACTTCCTTTTTTTTTTATTCAGATACCAAGCAAAGAGGTCATCAGTGTGGCCACATATTTATATCATTCCTGTACGATGCGATAGTGAAACGTTGGGTGAAAACAATAATTTGCAAAAATAGCAGTGTATAAGATTAAACCGGATCGACGTAACTGTTAATGATCTACATTGGTCGAATGGAACATTTGACGTGTAAACGTTGCCGCTTACGTCACTGCGATGCAAAAATTAAATACATTTATTGGCTTGCTCCGTCAACAAAAAGTTGAAAAGGAATGCGATCGTAGACAAACAAGCAATGCGGTTGTTTATCGTTTTCTTCGCGTAGTATCGGGACTAAAACGACGAAGCGTAACGTATTATTCGTTTCGTTCATTTGCTATGCTGAACACGATAAATGCAGCCAATCGTTATACTTTTATTTTAGAGCGGTTCGTATCGAAATGTCAACGTTTAAATTCTACGAGCATCCGTGAAGTTACTAGGCGCGTGTACTCGCGCATCGCAAATGGCGATAAAAACGTAGCCACGCTGGACACGAAGAAAAAAAAAGGAAAAAAAAACGCCAAGTTACGACACGATTTCTAATTTTTTCACTCGACCGTCTTTGTGAGAAACTTGATTGAATTGTTGACACCGATTAAGCAGCTCGCAATTAAGATCGTTTAGAGGAAGGTAAATAGCTGGGTAGTCCGCATTGCAGTCGCCGACAACGGCGCAAAACATTTCCGACGATCACGGGGCGCTTCGTTTTACGACTATTACCCAAAATTGCGTACTTCAAACAAACAAGCACACAGACGATAATCTTGTAGCTTGGAAAAGCTGTGTTTTTCCGTAAAATGAAATTTAGTAGCCGCAGGCTGATTCACAGCGACAGCTGTTAAGAAAGTGCTCTGTTTGTGACGTTATTTAAATGAAAATGAGTCATTGATCCGAGTGATTCACCGACCTTTTCTGAAATGGTGTTTATGAACCCGTACCGTAGCCTCCTGAAGACCCTTTTTCACCGAAGAAGGAGCGGAGAAAGAGAACGAGCAAACATTGCAAAGAGTAATTAAAGTTATTCCTAATATGGAAAATCAACAGAGCAACTACGAAAACATTTAAGATACATCGGGTATCGTAGATGAAATATGTACACTATTACTAAACAAGATTTTCTTACTTGCTTTATCTTCATGTTTGTGAAAATATTCCCTGGTCTAATTATCTATCGTGTACTACTATTCACATGTTATAAAATAGAGCGACGAAGTTGGAAAAGTTAACAAAGTTATCGAGATATTCTTTCTGAGATTACGTTCGCGGCGGAGAGCCCGTGTGCAGTCGACCATGACACGAAAAAATGATGTCATATCAGTGTTGACCGAAGGAATTCGAGCTATTTCAATACGCGAACAGCTATTTGCCTACGTCTGTTCGTGTATTTGCCGGAGACGCGCGTCGAAAGAGAATCGCACGGTCCTAGAGAGGACACTAACGAACTTTGAGCCGACGTGAAATTATCGATACGATAACGACGAACGTGGCTAATGCTGCTCCTACATCGGCTAGTCTCGGTCTAATTTCCGATGTCCGAAAAGAAAGGAGAAAAAAAGGCGACAGACTAAGGTAGAAACGCGAACGCGCAGAAAAAGGGTACTTCCGTAAATGCGGTCCTCCCTTAAACTCGACGATGAAAACCGCATGAATCCGCGGAACGCCGCGGTGATACCGTTATTATTTAAAATAAACAAGACATGTATCGTTTCGCCATTTGCGTAATAAAAGTTCGAATCGAAATCGTTGCGTTGAACCCCCCTCGCGCGCGGTAACACCCACAATGGCCGGGGCGCGGAACGAATATCGGTGAAAATATTTATAACCCCCGTCCCATAAATCGCGTTTAAATCGCGTTAAAATGGAAATAACACCGCGGCAAAAGCGACCGCGTGTATTCAAATGCGAATCTGTTCTCACAAATCTACACGGCTCCCTGCCATTTACTCCGGCAACGCTCGCGCAGGCGACTTAACCTCTCCCGGCGAACGATCTCGCGGAGGCAACTTTCGCGCCCTCGAAAGAGAGAACCGGCCGTACCTACCTTCCGCGTCTCCTGCTCGTACGTTCTCGCGAAGACGCGAGAGCTTCCCGCTCGAGACATTTTCCTCCGTATTCTTCCTCCGCCTCGCTCGTGAACGCTTCCGTTTCTCCTCACTCCCCGTTACCGCTGTTTGCTCGGGAGCTACGGGAAACGTTGGACCTTGTGGATTTTCAGGAACTCTTGAACGTAGGTCGGAGTCTGGTGATTGTGTAATTAAAAATGTAGAATCGCTACGTCGGACCCCGGTTCTTGTGTCGCACCCGGGAATTTTTACTACTTTTGTCCCAGACACTTTTAGGGAATTGGTAACATCGCGAACAACTTAATGCACACTCGACGTGCTAATTCCACTGAAACGAACATTAGTTTCAATGAGTTGGAGTATACGATCGAAGAACGAATGGCTTGCAAATTAGAAGAGATTCGATAATTACACGTAGCTCGGTAGGTGGATGATGTTAATCCTTAAGCATCGGGAAGGGCTGGTAAACAGAGTACCAAAGTGTTTACACAAATTCATAGTCACTTTAATTAAATATATCTATGTACATCATAATACATTCACCAATATGACGACTGTACAGCTTAGCAGCACTTTCAATACTGTTCACAAAAATACATCGCATATAAACGAGCAATCGGTTTATACGCAAGGTCGGCCCACGACTTGCGACCACACGGAGCGCCTCTAATTTCCTCTCTCTTTTCCTCTCTTTTCTCTCTCTCTCACTCTCTCTCTCTCTCTACCTCTCTCGTTCTCTCTCTATTCCGGATCGTAGCCACGAAACGCGGGCTTTATGTACAAAAAAGATTTTCAGCACGAGTCGCAGGTCGGGCCAAAAAAGGAAGGAACGTGCCACGAGAAAGTACGATTTCACCAGGAGTCGAGGCTGCACGCGACGATGTCCTTTTAAAATCACGTTATCGAATGTTCCCTTCGACGTGGCTGCCAGGAACAGAACGAAGGTTCAGCGAACAGTGGATCGAAAATGCGATGCGAGTCGATCTCGAAAATTTTTGGGCCGTGCCTGCGTTCAACCATTCGCGATGTATAAATATGCTAGATTGTAATTTATTTCTCTGTACTTTGCAATACTTATGTCAGAAATGCTGTCATTCACCGATAAGAGTATTAAAACGAACACTTAATCCGAAACGCTTTCAAAAGAGACGTAGAGATTAACAGCAACAATAATATCGGTAGTGGAAACTATGCGTAGGTCTGAAACATTTTCGAAATCAATTTCCTAGAGAACGTTTCCCACACCACGTTTCTGGTTCACTGTTTTCGCGTGGAATCGTCCCGGAGTGTACGAAATCTGAAAATTGCTAAAAACGTGTCAACGAACATTCCGAGCGATTCGAGTCCCCACGGAAGCCGATCCGTGGGGATCGCAGCTTCCGTCATCGTCGCAGCTTATCAACCCCCGGATCTTACGGAAGTATTATCAACAAACAGCCGGCGGCCCGAGTGGGCTGCGGATTTACCTTAAGTACCATCGAGAAACACGAGATATTGACACTTTTGATACCGATGATGTTTATACAATTACATAGAGTTTATGGTGCAATGAAATCCGGCCTCTAGCAGTCGCGACGAGAACGCGTCGGTTCTGCGACCCCAAGTATCGGGGGCTCCTTGTTATGGAATCCGTGATTCAACCCCCAATTCGAACGGTGCGGTTGATTCGACGAACTCGAACGCGATATAATTTCGTCGAACACATTTTATCGAATAAGAATCCGCACCGTTCCCTTTGCTCTTAATTTACCGATCGATCAAAATGTTCGACAAGATCGAACGTACGCTTCGCGGCTGTACGCTTCCGATATTCTGCTCGCACCAAGCACACCATTCGACCAAAACGAAGCGTACATTTCCGCCTTTTTGTCTAGTTTCCATAATTCGTGGTCGTTATCTGCGCGACGCGATAACGACAGGATGTGTCCCACGAAATCTTATCTACGAGAAGTACAGAGCCGACTTTCGTTCTCTGAACACGTTATCACAATTTTTTATAATCCAATCTCGCTCAGTTACACTTTCATCTTTCCCTCTCCCTCACGCACACGCTGCGGTTTCTATCTCGCGCGCACACACACACACACAGATACGCACATTTACATTCTCACGCTGTGTCACAATGTGCTCCAGGAGAATCGTATGCATTTGCAGTTCACGGATACTATGTACAGAAACGATTTTCGCGAAACAACTTAAGGAACATTTGGTATCGAGGGCAATAATTCGGTCGGATGGCGGCGGCCTGTCGCGAGAAATCGAATCTACCCCCACGGCGACCGCGTTTCGACGTGAGAATTCGTTCTCCCTTTACCTAACGGAAGTCGTGTTGTCGCTGACATATAGCAGTACGTTACGAGTCTACGTATTTTTACAATTTCCTTCTTATCAAGCTGAAATTAATACTGTAGATACTAGTCGATTTCTCTCTACTTTCATGGACTTGTTGCCATGGACTTGTTTGCCACTTCTCGACTTCTTAAGTTCTCGCATTCCTTGATACACGTGATCTTAAAACTTTGGGCGGATTACACTGGCGGGTTGTACGTAACGTGTACACGTATCGTGACTGATCGAGACACTGGCAAAGTGGGTCTCAGGATTCGTAAACTTTTTACTATTGTACGAAGGGGGATGAAGTCTCGTCTAATAAATGGAGTACACCACGTGTGGGTACGCGTTCGAGAATTTGTGTGCGCGTGGTAGTTGCTAAAATTGCTTGAATTGTTACGCGTCCCTTTGTTTCAAGTTTACTATTATGATCCAAGTTGGCTGTGCTGCTTAGAAAATATGTAGAAAATACGAAACCATTTAAAGTTTCGAAAATGGAAAACTCTCTCGCTCTAGCGTCTGAGGGTGGAAAATATACTGAAGCGAGAATAAAACTGGAATCAGTACAATTAATTAAGTACTGGATAAAAATCGACTAATTTTCAATTACATTTGTTGAGTTTCTAAATTCTCAGTTAAAGCTAGGAAGAACGATAGGCGTCTAAACTACTCGAATATAAAAAGAAGCGTCTGAAAGGGAGGTATTTCAAGAGGAACGTAATATATCTGAAACAACTGAACTGAGAGTTCTGTTTGTAAGTTGCAAATGATGGAATTTACATTTAACGGAGCGATGAAATTACATTGGAACGTTGGATCCTACGGGCGTTTGCGACCAGTGAATAAAACCCGTTCCAATATTTATTATTGTTCGCTTAATAGTCGGGTAATATTTAATTCAGACCTCCGATAAGAAACGCGGCGAACGTGATGCCGCTGCAGCCTAATTTAAATTCGTGGCACGCAATTTCTCGCGGGAATATTTAAAAATCTCGTGCAGCTATCTGTAATAAGAGATTTAATAGATTTATGTACCCCTATAAAACTAGGAAGCCAGCCAGAAAAGTTGTAAAACGTGAAATTTACCGAAGTGAAAGAATTATGTACATAGAATGATTTTAATATATATCGCGAGCGGGAGGCAGCTGTTTGCACCGAAGTAAGTTTAGAGACAATTCTGAGACTCTTTCAAATAAGTACCGCGTGTACCCTTTAACTTCTAAAGAGATCTTCTAAATAACTAATTTACAAAGTACCTTATCGCAGTAGTACGAGACAATAAAATGATCCAAAATAGGCACATTTCCTTACAAACTTAACCCTTTAATCGCATACACAGATCATCAATGGCTATTCATTTTCGCTATTTAAATGGAAACAGGCCGTTTCACATATTTTTCGTCGCAAACATCGTAAAATGTGCATGCACAATAAGTATTAAAAGTATAATCGAGGACGTACAAAAATAATTTCCTTCCCCCTGCAGCTCGCTAAGTAAATGTTTACAGAATTATTTCTATGTCTAATTATTTCTATCTTCCAAAAAGAGAACTGCGCGTACTTTGACGCTATGTCGTTTCTACGATAAGTGCAACGAGATAAATCGATGTGTGCGCGTTGAAGAAGTAGCTTCACGGACGCGACTACGAACCAGAGTCGTCGAAATCGATGGAAAACGTTTGTAATGCGTTACAAATACCCGCTCGACAAATTTTTTAGAAGCATCCATCATGTGCAAGGCGCGTGTGCGTTGATGGAAATCTGGAGCGAGTCAAAAATCGTACGTAAAAAAAAAAAACAAAAAAGCTCCAGCAGAGATACGAGCATTTGAAATTGAAATGACGCGACGCGCTCTATTCGTTGCAACACGTGACGAAATTGTCGATATTAGAAGATTCAGTCGATAAAAACACAAAATAACAATAAATGTAAGCTCTGGAATCCATGCGTCGAAATAAAAAACGTATTTTTTATCGGATTCGTTTAAAAACGATGAAATAGAAAAAATATTGAACTTGAAAGTGCTAATTATTTAGCGTTAAATTTACTGTTCGAGGTATTTGGAATAAAAACAGAAATTGCACGTTCTTCGAATACTTGCAATTTCACTCGATTTCATCGCTACAAATATGTTTGCTGAATACTTCATGCGCATTTGGCAATATTTGGAAAACGATGAGCCCATCGAATGTTTCAATCGAAAAGAATTCGATCACAAATAATTATTTAGCGTCGAGCGGGCGCAAAAGCTACGAGTCTATAAATAAAAAATAGAATTCGCCAGAAATTGCTGTATCGAAGGTTGGCGAATCATTTCGGAAGTCACTTCGGAAATCCACCGATACGGAAATCACATTTGACAAGCATAAAGGGAAGCAATACGCTTTTTGGAATTAAAAATTATCGGAATACTCAAAAAAAAAAAAAAATACGGAATCGCACATTAATCGAGAAATTTCGGAACACAATATAACGAAAAGTAAACTGTCATCGACAAGAGTCGAGCCCTGTACGTCGACGGCGAACAATTTTTCGCCAACAAAAAATGAACGGAAAAATTTGCAAAAATCGCCGAAACGGTGTTTCAATTAAGTTGTCACCGTTTGATTGTTCAGGAATTCAAGGCATCGAGGAAACTTCTCGGCTTAATCGAGGCAACGCCGAAATTTAAATAGCCCACGAACATTTCGACTGAAGGCGCACCGTCAAAAATACGTTTCAACGACTCTACTATGGATGTGCACCATTATTTTCCGACGAGATAAAAATTTGATTGGTATCTGCGCATAAAATGCCCGTCCAACGGATCAATAAACAGCGAAAGCCTTTATACGAAATGAAGATGGATGAATTTGCAGCCGGAACAAAGGGGCAATGCGGCATTCCGTGGATAAAAGGAATTTCCTTACCGCGAACGTCTTGGATGCTGTTAATAACAGCCTGTTAATAACAAATACCGGGGAAAGTTGCAACAAAAAGAAGAACGTGGTAATAAAATAGTCTTATTCGACGAGACAAAGTAACCCCTCTCGTCGAGAGGGTATAAAGGTAAATTACCTTTATGAATTTCCCTCTGATGAATTACTCGTAATAAAGTGGAATACCTCCTACCTACGACCCTTAATGTTGATAATCCTTCGTGTTTTGTTGAAACATACTCTGCTCGCTTCAATTTTCTTCTATTATTTACTACCATTACCCGCATTAAGCAAATTCGACTAGCTTACCAGCGAATTCAAATTCTCGAGTATAACCGGCTCGATCTCTTTCATCGTAAACTATTATATAAATTGCTACGATTGCTGAGATCGAGGATCACTATTGTTATCGTCTGTCTTGCTATTATCTGGTTGAAAAAAAAAATGTAATACTTTAAAGCAAGAATTCGATCTATCAGCTTTTATCATCGAAAGTGAAAAGTGCCCCTCTGACGGCGACTTCTTTTTTGATCATACTAATGCCAGTATCATCGATCATTATCCGGAAACTTTTAATTAAAGAGTTCCGTACGAAATCATCTTAGACCCATTACATCAGTGAAACAGGGCCGACCTTTGAGAGGTCGAACTTAAACCGCTCCATCAACTTCTATCTAAAAGGACATGCACCACATTCTAAAGCTAAACCGATCGTTCGACGTTGATATCGATCTGGCGATGACACGTTTCCACTTAATCTTCAATAGAAAGAAAGCCAGAAGAATTTCGATTCAGAACACGCAACAGAGGGGATTTGAAAAAAATGAACAAAACGTACGTTCCACTACTGTAAGGACGTAAGAATCGTCAACTTAAAATCTCGAAACGATGATTTTCAATTGAAAATGATCAAAGACCAACAACATTATCTAAAAATACGAAACGTCTTAAGGATGCGCAGACTGTCTACAAATGTCTTATTAATTTATTTCGCGTACGTATTTCCGTATTAGAAACTTTTCACCGTTTCCTCGCAAGTCAAAGTAAAAAGGGTGTGTATAATACCAGCCGACCTACCCGATCAAGAGACTGGTGAACCCTCGCGCAATCGATCGTAATTTACATATTTACGCTCCACATTTTTATCACAACTTTCTAACGTAGCATTTATAGACTTTTTATCGCGCGACACGGAAATCTCGTCCCATGCTGTACAAATAAAGTTAAAATTGCGTCGTGAGCGACGTAATCAATTGAAAGCCCCTAAAAAAAAAAGAAAAAAAGAAAATCGCCGGGATCTATCTGCGAGTAATCTCGAGGACGGGTACATAAACATAATTCATGCACAGACTTTACCCAGTTCGTCATGCAGCGTGTCAACGGGTAAACGTCCGACGAGGAGGGTGTCGCTTCTCGAGTCTCCCAGTTAGCCCGCCGCCCCGGTAGTCGTCGGACGAAACAGCGATATTTGCCTCTCGACACCTCGCCGCCGTGGTATCGATCTCTCCAGTCGTGACTACAGCCAGTCTTGCCCGAGCCCGCGATTTATGCCGCGCCAGGCCGCCGACACGTGGATGCGTGTGCACACGTATAATATCTATCTATCTATATATAGATCCATATTTATATTTATGCGTTACAGGTAATGTGTGTCCGTCTGTATGCGTGTACGTATATGTATGGATGTGTTGTATGTACTCTCACTTTGGTCGTGTGCAGGTATTCCCACTCGACGCCCGCGTTCACGCTGATCGAACGAACGTCACCGCAGCTTCCATTTTTGTCACCGGAGCGTGACAGCTTGTCGCGATCACGATCTTCTTTTTTCTTTCTTTTTTATTTACAACGATTGTAAAATACAGGACGGGGTGGTAAGGAGGGGGTGGAGAGAGGAGGGTGGCAGGGTGCGAGCTCGATCAGCTGGCCGCGTCATCGAGGGGAGAACTCTGCGGATCGAGCGCTAATCGCGGACTTCGAAGCGGAAGCGGTTGTTGCGCGTGTCGTTACGTAGCTGGGTGAACGATCGTTTGGAAAATCGTTGCGAGCGTTGTAATTCTCTGCCAACTTTGGGATTGCGGTTAAAATAGCACGGTGTAGATGAACTTGGTGATGAACGATGAAACGGACGTGCATCCTGTTGGTGGTTCGCATAGGACACTTCGAAAATCTGGGGGCTGAGAAAAATCGATGTTACGGTTTCTGAACGAGGCTACGACTCTCTGGTTGGACTAAGATTCTGCTGACAGTTTGACTCGGTACGCTTTCCCCCAAATTTGCTCGAAATCGTGCAGGTGTCCAGTGACTCGTGGACATTAGAGTGCATCGTGGTACGCACAGAGTGGTACAGAAAGATATTCGAGTTCGCTTGTACGCGCGACTTTTGATAAGTAAAATATGTATGTTAAATTGAGATGCTTGAAACGGATACGATACAGATGCACAGAGCGCAAGGGGAGCACTCGAGATTATGTCAGTCGTTCGTTCGAACAGCTTTGCGACACACCCTTGCTCTCCTTGAGCTGAAATAATCGCACGGTAAATACAGACGTTGAATAATTTTGTAATTTTACCAATGTAGTCCTCCTTGCTGCTATCCACATACGATATCGTTCTGAACCAGACACTGACGTACTTAACTCTCTTTCTCTGACGAGGACGTTGTATAATGTACATGACAGTTCCGTGTAACTGGCTGACTAATTTAGGACGCTTAGAGGCTCCAACTATTCCGCGCGTAGACGTTCTGCCTTCTGCCCATAGCGTGGTAGAGCGTTTCGTTTCTAAACGGTTTCGCTATCTCCACGAGATGCGTCCGCGTATTGCCTCGCTCGAGTGCACCCGGGCGTAACGATTATCCGCCAGCAGGGTATACTCGTGTCTGCGTTGGACACTTCATTTTTCACGCCGCCATACATATTTCACTTGTTAAAAGTTGTAAGTGCGAAGGTTCGAACGCGTTTTCACGCGCCGGTGTACCCGCGAGGTTGGGCGGGTTGGTAAAGCTAGCTGCTGCTTCCGCCTCGAACGTCCCCTTCGAAAGGTCGACGCGACGCCACCGTTTCCGCCGCCAGAGATGATCCTCTCGGCTGCTCGCGTCGTAACACGCAACACGCAAAATTAAAAGCTTAACTTATCGGCCCTATACGGTATCACATAAGTTTCCACGCTGACTTGACTCGAGCTTCGCTCGACCCTCTACGAGTTAACTTAGGAACCACACGCTCGAAGATCCTTATACCGACGAGAGAATTGAGTGTATTCTTTATGTTACTGTGTTCTTTTTTTTTCCTTTTCTGTTTGCTTCATTTAGGTACTTTTTTAACGAGCCTCGACAACGATTACTTTAATAGACGAAGAGTATTGGTCCAAAGAGAAATTGTAATTACACGTATCGACGGAGGGGGTGGATTACCGGCGTCGGTTCGAGGCGTCGAAATCCTCGCTAATGAGGTCGCGCTCGGCGCTCGGCGATTAATCGCGAACCAGGAACCGATCTCCATCGATCGCCTCGAACGCAACCGACTACTCCTCCCTGTTATTTACAGCTCCGTTCCCATTCCTTTTGCTCGTGGACATCGCACACACGCACACGGATACTGATTCGACGCTTAACAACGGCCGATGAACGAGACCAGCCGCCTCGCCGATCGTTTGTCCGCGTTCCTACTTCGCTTGATTGTGGAACCCAGCCGCCGTCCCGGCCAAAAAAAAAATAAAAAAAAAAAACAAAAAAAAAACGAAACGAACAACGTTAAGATACACGTAACAGCGATTACGGACCGCGATTACAATTCGTAGTACCCTTTTGAGTTTTCGGTGTTCAATAATCACAGCGCGTGTTTCAGCCTTCCATTGCGTAAAGAATTAGACCGTTTATAGTTTGAAGCTCGCCGGACATGCACGCATCGCCGCACGAATCCGCCTCCAGCCCTTCCACCCTTTTCCGCTACCCTCGCAGACCGCCGCGCTCTCCTCCTCCCGATTCTCGCCGACGCAGAAGAGCGATTCGAGGGCAAACGAGCGAATCGATAGGAACGGAACCTACTTAGGTCGCCACCAAGAGGGCCGGGAAGGGTAGGAGGGTGAAACGCGGCCAGAGATAATGAAAAAACCGTGGGACAACAGGATAGATCGTTCGACAATCGAGAGATCTATACATCCGCACGCAGATCCAAACCGCGTCCAAACGAGCCAGTCTAGAGAAACTTCAGTTAACTATTTACACGAGTTCTATCGAAGTCTCGGTGTCTACCGATTTGTACGATCGTTCGCACGCGAATAGGTACACGATCGATACTATCCAAGAAACGGGAGTAACACCGGCACCGGTTTCTTTCGCTTCAGAGGGGGCCGCTCGAAAAACGCTCTACTATCGATCGATTGTCCTCGCAAAATTCGGACTCCGTGCCAGCCGCGACGATCCGGCCACTGTCTTCTGTCTTCCGGTCGTCAGCCGTTTTCTTCTCACCCCTTATTCTTCTTCTCCTCGCGAGCTCGGTCCCCTCGTCGATTTCACCCGCGGCCAACGCCGATCGGATAACACGTTCGAACGTCGAGCTGACGAAACGTTCGCGTGGATAATTATCAGAGGCCATTCGTTGCATGCGTTCGCCCCGCGAACGCGTCTCTTCACTTCGGGATTATCTCGCTGGAAACTGTCCCACACCGCGAACCTTACCGCCTCGAGGGAGAATTTTATCATTCTCTCTTGCCTCTTCCTCGCCCGGCCAGAGACACTTGACCGTGTTTTTATTCGTTGAACGGAAAAATTTAGGACGCGTTACAGCAGTGTCCCCGAGCCTCGACGAAGCCAGAATATTCGAGACGAACGAACGATTCGAGCGTAACGTCTCCTGACGGATAGCGTCAAGTTTGGGTGTCAAGAGACTCGAGCGTTTCGAGAAGTTTTATGAGTTCGTCAAGGCTCGAGATTTCTCGGCTTTTTGCAAGATATTTCGCTGGAAGTTCTCGCGTGTATTTCAGAGTTACGTATCGCTGGATTCTCTCGTAGGGCTCGATGGTAAAAAAAAAAAAAAACTATAAGTAATACAGAGCAGCGATGGGACGAAGCTGGTCGTGGCTCGAGACTTTCTTAAAATAACATTCGCACCTTATAACATATTCAATTTCAATTTTTATGCATCGAAAAACCGATGCGTTAATATCACCTCCACCTGGCTGGCTCGATAATCGTCGAACAATATCTACGTTTACCTACAGGAGTAATTCTATAAGGTCCAAATCCATTTAAAAAAAAAATGAATCGCTCAATTAAAATTAGCTATACATTGTGTACGCTTCGTCCCGTTAGCGGTGAGAATAGCCGCGCGCACGGCAAACCTAAACACTAAAACTAGTCGCGAATTTGGTACTCGAATACTGTTGATTTGGCGGGCACTCGGTGATCCTAACGTTTCGAGCCTCCTCCTTGAAACGCGAGAATCCTCCGAGTGGCATTAACCAGTCACCCGCACGCAAGGGCCCTCCATCTGTCCCCGCAACGTGTATACAAACTCCACTATCCGCACCACTATCGTATTTGTACTTGTTTCCCTCGAGAAGACTCCCACGAGATCCAGCGGTACCAGCGAAACCTTCGAAACTCGAAAAATGAGAGGGAAGAGAACCCCTCAAGACGCCTTCCCTCGTATAACGTTGATCAACGGCCCAACGATGGCCGAGATTACTTTCGAACGACGAACACAGTTCCGATTCGTGGCCGCCGGAAACTGCGAATCGAAGAGGCACGGCAGATAAAAGCGTTCGAGCGATCGACACATTACCGATCCCGTGGTCTTCTTAAATAGCGCGAGGTACTTCAGAAGAACGCCCGCTGGCATTTCTCTGTCTGTCGGTACGATAACTCTCGAACCACTTAAGTTCTACAGCTTAAACTTGGCACAGTGGTTCCCTCGGATGAAATACATCCTTGGGCTTGAATTTCGGCCAAATCGATGATCTATGCGGGTCGGGGTTGGCCAAGGTATTCCGTGCTGCGAGATTTTTTACAAAAGACACGGGTCGTCGCCGGGGTCCCTTACAGAGACAGAAGCTACTCCTCGTGTTACCTAACTAAGTACTTTCATTTTCTGTTTCCGAATCAACGCACGTCTCGCGTACATCCGTTTGCTAGCAGTTTCGCGGTGGCTTCGAATCTTCCTACTCCGTGTATTCGTCAGGCGGTTCGTGAACTTTGCGAGACACCATTGACCCATCGCAATCGCTTCGAACCCGCGCGCAACGTTATACGAGCGTCGACTGTGTCCAAGAGATGCAGGTCGAAAACAGAACAGAACGAAGCACAATGAAATCGACGGTCAAGCGCGACGTTTGCCTGGTCGCAACTGTTCTAAGTGTTCCCCTCGTAGGCATAGGCTCGATGGCTCGAGACGATACGAGCGTCCAGGCTCGGTCAGGGCAGTCCGAATCCGAAGAAAGGCGCGATGGGCCTGTCGTCGAAGAGACGGGGTGGCGGAAGTGGCGGTGGCCGCTTCCTCCGCGGGGCGATCAGCGTCCTCTACAAGGACCCTTTCACGAACATCATGTCCCTGTGCTTGGTGCGTATGTGCGAGCGGAGGGTGTCGATCCTGCTGTACGTGGCTGGACAGTACGGGCAGATGGACCTCTGGGCGGTGTGTATGTGGGAGTGGTGCCAACGGTTGGTCACCTGTTTCCCGCAGGCACGGCATCTCCAAAGGGCCGGCGAGCCGAGCGTCACGGCGAACATCTCGTGATAAGAAAGATCGACCGGCACGTTGGGCATCGTACCTGCAAACCCAACACGCCTTCATGCGATTTCCCTTCTTGTCCCATGTGTCATGTTCTTTTCTTTTCTGTTCAGTTCATTCTTAACCCCTTGCTTTAACATTTCGACTATAACTGCCGCGACTCTACGTTACACGCGCACGAACGTGGAACGTTCGATGGAATTTTTCGATCGTTATTGGACACATGCTTTGTAAGGCAAGAGGTTAGCATTTCCCACCCCCCTCCCCGTTTCTTTTGGTTCTTGTGTGGCTGTTCGTTTGCACCCCCGATCGTTGCGCGTTCGAATTCTCTATTGTTCAACGTCGCGCGTAACTCGAGGATCGAGTGGCAATCGAGATGAGTTTAATCGTCGAAACGTTTAAAAGACACTTCGTTAGTCTCGCTCCTCTGGATGAGCGGCTTATTAATGATATTAATGACGATGAACGGTCGTTCGTAAGTGTCCCGGGAATTTTGTTCACGAGAGGATTCGGTATTACCATATCGTCATTATTATAGTCCCCCATTAGCCATAATAGAACGGAATTTGCTCGGTACTAGGGGATTCGCGAATCTAGGTCGATTAAAGTTCTCCTCCGGAACGGTAGTCGGGGAAAAACCGACTCGTATTTTCGGAATTTCATGCTTCTAAAACTCTCGAATGGTAGGAAAGGCAGTAAGGAAGAGAAAACGATTCTAAACCAAATATATCAATTCCTGAAAATAGTTAGCTCCGTTCGATTTTACCCTTTAGCTGCGAAGACGTAAGAAAACTGTTGAAAATCTCTGAAAACGCGCTAACAAAAATTTCATAAAAGATACACTCTCGAAACGTATTCTTCTCGTCGAAAGCCCGAAGAAACCCTCTCGAGAATCTCGAGTCGCGCAACGATCGTTGAGGGGTGGCGAACGATTACGAAAGGTGGGCAAAGTGTTGTTCAGGTGTGCGTCGAAGCAACGAACAAAAAGAGGCTCCACGAACAGTTCATTCAGCGGCGCGCGAGCGTCATCCCTCTAGCGTCATCCCTCCAGGATAGAGAAGCGTTCGGCGAACGTGCCTGAATACTCACGGTTTCATGTGCGACGCAGCTGGCGAGAAAAATGCTCGTACGTTTGCTGATATTATCGGGGGATTACCTGAGAACGAGCCCGGCTACGTACACGCCTCTAATCCTTCGAACGAGGACGTGGCGAAGTTATGATTGCGTTAGGCGATGATCGATACCGAAAGAAGCTTACGTATCGGCCGCACGATCGCTCAGCTACGTTCCGCTTAAGTCCTCCTGTGCCCCGAGATCCTCGACGGTTCGTATCGCTTCGGGTTTTCACCTTCTTCCTGCGTCCCCTGGACCACGTGTCCCGGGTCACCACGTCGCGCGTTGCTTAACAATCGGTCGATTGGACGCTGGTTCTTGGGAAGCGGATCGTGCGGGAGATGATTGCGCGAGGAATGTATCATCGGAGTTGGAATGAAATGTTTTTCTTTCGGACTTTTGGAATCGTATTGCGCTATACAGATAAAGAATATATGTGACTAACAATTGACAAGTTGTATCGATACGTTGGACAAGTTTCTCGCCATTCTGGTGAGCATTGAAACAACCTCCCTTCGATTCCCTTCGCGATACTTGAAGAATTTGCTTCTCGCCAATAATTGAACAGTCTAGTCGTTTCTCAAGTGAAACAGTAGAACCATGCAGATACGAATCGGACGAACTTTAACCATCAAACGACGGAACACACCAATATGTAATGGGCAATGTTTAGAAACCATAAGCCATTTCTTTTACGCGGCTAATCTCGAACGAGCACCGGCGTTACTGCCGGGAAAAAATGGCCTCGACGCGGGTAAACCGCGAATACCTGTGTGTACAGAGCGCGAGCGTCGGAGGCTGGCGAATATTTCACTTCCAAGTCAGTATACAGCCACGGTTATACCCGAAGGCGGCCCCGCTGCTTCTGATAATCCACGCCGCTGGGACGTAACTACACGGCGACAGTTATGCCGTCTGGTAATCGACATCGTGTGCGGAGAAGTTTGCGCGCGATCTATCGAGCAACGCGAGCCTCCCCAACGCTCGCGCCCGCGGCTCAGAAATTGCCTCCTCGACACCCCATTTCGTGGCAGCCACTTCCGGCTGGCAGTTTCGCGACTGGGTGAACGTCTGGACTTATTTTTCGAGGAATGTTTTTTACCTCGTACATTCGAATTTAGAGCACGAGCTTCGTGTTTTTTGGAATTTCATGCGCTGCACTTGGATTCTTCTCTGTATCGATTGTTAAATCTCATTTGTAGCGCTCGTTTCGTTATTGGAGGAACGAATTGAATGGTTGCATAGAGAAACAATCGCATTCCATGTGCCCCAGTTTGTGGGAAAACACTGTTTTATTGCTGAAACTATAAGTCGTACTGGAAAAGTTAGCATTAGATAATCATAGTAAGTAGTTACGTCCCAAAATAACAAAGTGAACGCGCGATTGATTAGTCGTAGCGAATAATTAGTTGCAACGAACAAAGGGGCTGGGATATTTTCGATATTTTCCAAGCATTTTCCATTCTCCATTGTTTCCCGTTCAATTACGTGTGAAATTCGATTTTTTGTACAAATCTGGTTGACTAACGAATACACCGGGCGAATGTTTATGCATTTATGCAAAGTCGAAGTGCGCGAGATACAACAAAACGATCATAATTCGCAGAGGATGTACAAAACGTTCGAAAGCAAAGTTGCGCGTTGTCCTGTTTAAAGGCGAAAACGAGTCGAGCGTTTGGATCTCGTTCCTTTGGTCGCGCAAGCTTGGCGCACTCTCGATCGTCGCCTCGAGACAGAAAATGGATTCCTCTTTGGTGAAAACGATTTATTCCCATAATCACAATTCTCATACGTCTATTAAATCCACAGATATGCAAATTTCCCCGGTGATTGCTTTATAAATTCCCTTAAACCTAACGTCACCCGATACAAAACACTCGATCGTAGAAAATGTGCGGCGCAACGTCTTCGAGATACGAGCGCCAAAGAAGGGATGAACGCGAGTCACCGTTTTCGATTACTCGAGAGCATCGAAGTTCCCTCCGAAAACACGAGAAACGAACGAATTTACTTCTTACAATTTGCTCGACGATCCGAAACGTTCGAACGTAACGACGAACGAGTCGAATCGCGGTGATCGATCGCACGCAATCGTATTTTTCACGACTTTTAAATCGCGAACGAGCGACGCCTGGCTTTTAAAAGGCCGTAATGGAAACGTCGCTAATCGACGAAGGTTCCCCGCGGAGTAAACGACATCGTCGGATGAGATTATTAAAGCAGATGCTCGCGAAAATTTCGAACGATACAGGGCTAAAGATACCAACTTTCCGCCGCATTCTCTAGTCGAGATAAGAACTTCGTTAATTATGTTAACACTAATCGTACTCGCTAATTACGATAACGAACGCCCAAGTTTTGTCGATTTCACGTAAGATAATATCGCCTGTGTTCCTAAATTATTTTTTATAAAGAATTACAAGCGGTCGTCCACGTTTAAACGTAATCGAATTCTCACCTTTTTCCGACGAGTCGACCAGAGATAAAGTATATCTGCTCTTCAATGAGACAGCATTAATTCCGTGATAAAATCCTTTTATGTCAGTCGACTCGATAACGTAAATTCTATCGAATTATACTTGTTTACTTATCAAGTCTGCCTCGTCTCGTTTCATTAATTCCTAAGAACGAGACGATATTCGCGCGTAGCGGAGGAAAGGCTTGGCCAGAAATTTCGCGCTCGCTAATTTCGACGTCTCCATTACGATCGCTAGACAGTGACGCCCCGTTTACTTAGAACCCTAACTTATGTTACATTATACAGTTAAATATTCAACGGTCTCCAGATATAACATTTGTCAGAACTATAACTATATAATTACTAATAACGCTCGTATTACAATTACTAATTTACAAGATCGGCTGATCGCCGGCCCGAAAGATGCAGACACTTTTCGCGTTCGCGAAGCTGGAAAGATTCGTTCCACGTCTTCTGAAATGCAGGAACGCTTAATCGTGGATGGTGTAATCAAAACGTGTTTATATTGATCCGCCTCGTTTAGCCGTAACTCGCTCCTCAAATAAAGAACAGGATTTAACGTAATAGTCCTCTCGAAGATCTGTGTAGATACTTAAAGAGCATCAATCCAGGTCAGGATACAAGCCCGGCACTAAATTCTGAAGGCTCCTCCTGCAAATTTTCTCCGTTGCACTTCGCGTGGAAGTCGTTTCGCCGAGTTTCGTCGAGATTTTCAGAACAGAATTTCATCGTTGCGATACGAATTTCTTTTCGACGATGTATATAATCGTTAAGCGATCTTATCGTAGCTTGTAATTCTGGAAGAAATTAGCATGATTAAAAGCATTCTATTCTTGTGATTCTG